>NC_141695.1:1713168664-1715901164 GCF_964263255.1 Lissotriton vulgaris | reverse complement strand
AACACAAAGCCTCAGGGAAAAGGTGTAGGCCCACCACAAACCCCTGAAGAAGACAGTCGATAACAAACACATAGGCCAGCCGAAGGGGGGGGGGGGAAGAAACTGGAAGGAAACTTAGAGGCTTGGGTAACACAGGAGGTGAGAGTAAACAGACCCTATATCCAGTCAGAAAAGGTAGATACGAATGAACATCCTATACCCAGCAGGTCAGGAAAGATGAAAACGATAATATGAGGCTATACCTTGAACAAATCCCGCTAAGGCTAGGGGGAAAAAAGCTAGGTAAGAGGCAGCCTCTGAATAGGTCTCAACTCTTGCAAGGCTTTTCCAAATGCCAGAAGCTGAAAGCGATAAGAACGAGCGATATTAGGGAAGTGGGTTTTAGACAAAATAGAGAAGGAAAAGAGATTACTAGAATCACGTTGTACTCAAACCTGGTAAAAGACACGATTGAAAAGGCAGTAAACGAGTTACAAAAAGAAGGTATCCGCCTACTAAATGAGAACGAAGTTTTAGTAGAAGTACAAGGAAAGGGATGGCAGGGAAACAACTTTCTAAAATGCCACGCAGGGCTAGGAAAGAGACAGGTTAGGTTATGTGACCTGGAGGACGAGGAGGTATTGCCCCTAGGAAACATAAAAATAGTTGCAAACAATTCAGAGATGGCACATGGGTGGGAAACTGGAGTAAGGAGGCTGACCAGGCAGGACCCTCATCGAGACACACAAATGACTGCGGGGAGGAAGGTTGGCTAGATGATATTGAATAGGGAAAAGGTATGCCACATAGCATAAGGATAATCTCCTGGAATATAAATGGCCTAGGAAATGACTTGAAACAAAATAATATAAGGGAATTGGGGGAAAATACAGACATTATGTGTATCCATGAGACTTGGCTATGTGGCAAGACCCCCAATTTTTGATGGCTTCTACCAGCTAAACCGACCTGCAAAGAAATGTAGATTTGGGCACGCTGCTGGTGGAATTATGACTCTGGTATCGACTAAGATCATGGAGAAAGTAATTGAAATAAATGTGAAATGCAAATGGTTGTTGGCATGTAGAATAATACTATCAGGGTGTATAAAAATGGATACAATTCTAATGTTAAATGTGTACATGCAATGGGCCACCACAGAGCAATATGAAAAGGAAATGGCTCTCTTTAAGGAGGATATAGATTACCTTAGTGAAAAATACGGCAGGGATATGCTTATTCTCGTGGCGACTTTAATCACAAACTTCACCCCGAGAAGGTAGATTGTTGGTTTCTAGACATATTGGAGGCCTATGAAATACCTCAAGCAACTTTCCCTGAAAGTATATCTAGTGCTAAAGATTTGCAGTTGGGAAACCTCCTGGAACAAAAAACCTGTTCTGTTTAAATGGAAGATGCGAGCTAGACTGCCCCGCTAAAAAAACATTTAAACCAGGCTCTCAAATCTGCCCCATAGATTATGCCTTTACCACACCATGGAATTTTAGATTAATCTCAGGGTTCAGAATTGTGAATAGAGATGGAAGTGACCATAACATGGTAGCCTTGGAGATCCCGGGTGTGCACTTCGAATCTGGCCCAAAGGTTATGGAACAAGAGGTGGATTATCCCAGATGCCGTACAACTAGGCTTACAGAAGAATATGTTGCCAGATTAATAAAATTAAAACAGAACCTAGACCTGAATGTAGCAAGGGGTCGAAACCTTGATTGGTATGTACGAAAAATCGAGGAGGTGGTTCAAACTCTTAGTATAGGTCTAAAAAATATAAATAGAGGCAAAAACAAAAATAAAGCGAAAAGTGAGAAGATAGAGAAACTTACCGGCTGGTTTACTAGAGAATGCCTGGAGAAAAAAAGGGAAGTTAGGAGAATGACCCGCCGCATTCAGCAAAAGAGTGACCAAGATAATGTAAACACCCTAGTGGGCCTAAAAAGAGAATATAACATGCTTATCAGAAGGACAAAAAGGGAATTTAAAGAGGGATGCTGGCAAAAATTACTCGAGGCAATTGAAACTAAGAATTTACGAAACTTCTGGAAGTTAGTCCACTCAGCAGCAGATCACCAACCAGGGAAAATGAACTGCATTGTAGAAGAGTCCGCATGGGAGGAGTATTTACACGATCTGTACAGCCCAGGGAAAGACCGGGAAGAAAATCTGTACACAGACTGGAGCGGTCTGGTAGCAGAAATAAAACCCGGTTTTTCCGCCCCAGAGGTTAAAAAGACGATAAAAGGTTTGAATCTCACAAGAGCAGCAGGCCCAGATAACCTCCCGGCTCAAATAATCAAAACCCATGTAGATTGGTGGGCGGAATTTTTCGCAAATATGTTTGAAGTCATCTTAGATACTAGCAAACTCCCCGATAACTGGAATGGGGCCATAATAAGGCCAATACATAAGAAAGGGGAGATGAACAACCCGAAAAATTATAGATTAATTAATCTACTGGACATCGGGGAGAAAATATTTGCAAAAATAGTTCTTGGCAAATTAAAGGACTGGGTGGAAGAGAACTCAATTATCCCGGTGGAACAGGGAGGCTTTAAAGAAGGGCACTCCACCGTGGATCACTGTTATGCCCTGTGGGCCCTCGCCCGGAAGTCGATAGAACAAAAGGGGAACCTGTTCTGCTGTTTCGTCGACTTCCGGGCAGCCTTTGATTCAGTGGACCGGGGGAAACTATGGGAGTGCCTGATTAAATATGAAATACCGGCATGCTTACTTGAAATCTTGAAAGAATTACACAGAGGGAACTGGGCCCAAGTCATTAAAGATATACAAGGGGCGCTGACAAAGAAAATTGAAATAGGGAATGGACTGAGACAGGGCTGCGTCCTAGCTCCGCTCCTTTTTTCAATATTTCTAGCGGATCTCCCAGCAGCACTAGAGGTGGAAAGAAGCGCGAGCCCGAGAATGAATAGTAGAAAGGTCTCTTGCTTGCTGTATGCAGACGATCTTGTGATTACTGACCAGACAGAGCTCGGGCTACAAAGAAAACTAAATGTATTCCATGATTACTGTAAGGATAAATTGCTGACAGTGAACATGGAAAAAACAAAGATCATGTGCTTCGGTAAAGGGACCAAGAATTTTAGCTGGTACCTAGATAAAATAAAATTAGAAACGGTAAAAGAATATAAATATCTTGGTCTTTGGTTTGAACCCTCCTTAAAATGGGACATACATTTGGCACACCAAAACGCAAAAGCATCTTCCTCCATTTGTGGCCTGAAAAAATTCAATAAAAACTATGGGGATATGTCACACAAACCGTTATTAAAAGCATACGAGTCCATGATACCGCCCCAAGTACTGTATGGTGCAGAAGTACTCCTTCTAAGCGGAAAGGGAGGCTGGGATCGGGAGGAAGGTAAGGCCCTGAAAACATTATTGTCACTACCTAAGTCATCTATGATACAGGCAATTAGACTGGAAACAGATATGATTGGATGGACTACTCAGGCCAAAATGGCGATGGTAAGATTCTGGAAACGCCAATCCCAGGGGGTAAGGGAAAAGGTCTCACATTGGTGTAGTGAAGAAATCCGCCACAGTAACCTAAGGTGGGCACTAGACGCAAAAAGAAAAATAAAGGAAATAATCGGGAATCTAAAAATGGGAGTAAACCAAAATTCTCTAGATGTAGAGTTTACGAAGAGTGCACTCAGAGTACAAGGAAGGGAGTACTCCAGAAGGCAGGATATAGGATATCTAAGAAACAAAAAATCAGTGGTAAATATGATAGAATCATGGGAAAACGAGACTGGGTACCCATACTTAGAAACCCTGCCAAATTATGCATTTAGGTGGGAGATACTGAAAATCCGAATTGGCACCATCCCTTGGCTAATGGAAGGGAGAGTTAAGGCAGAAATGTTACATCCAGATGGTACATGTAAATGTGGCCTGGGGGCCAAGTGTGAAATGCTGCACATACTACTTGACTGCTTGACATGTCTAGAAGTGAGAAAACGGTTCTTACGACCTTTATTTATAAAATATGGCATAAGACAACGAGTACAAGCGACAAACTTATTGATAGGAATGGAAAATCTGGAAATAGCAATTGCACTTGGTAACTTTCTGAAAAAGGTGAATCGTATAGCACAGGAACAACAAAATAAATCAAATTGAGGAACCTATATCGATAGACACAAGTAAAAGCTAAATTACGAGGGATTGCAAGCCTATAAGATATCGGATAGTACTGTAATGAGAAACATATCGAAATTGCCTATTTTTAATGTAATATCTTCCAGTTTTATTATGTATATCATGTGTTTTAAAATTCCTCTTAACCTTTTTTATGTCTGTGCTACCCATAGAATGCCTTTTCTTTTTAAATTTTGTATAACATATAGAAAGCGGCATGGAGAGTAACAGCCTGATTTTATAAATTTTGTATGGTTTTGATATTGATGTGATGCATTTCGATCTCATTGTTTAAAGACCACGGTCTAAATAAACAGAGTTTTTCTCTCTCTCTGTCTCTGTCTCGCTCCTCCTCAGTTGCTGAAGTGACTTCAACAAACGGCTCTTGCCCTCTCTTTCCTCTCTTTTCATTTATTTGTGACCCTGTGAGATGAATCCAAAAAATAAAGAACCACGTTTGCTTCAAATGAAATCTTTTTCTGACATTTTTATATTCCAAAGAGGAGCCTCGGACGGAGCTGGTTTCCTTATGTTACTTTATAAAATAGGTACCGCAGCTTTGTGTTCACTAATGTGGCCTTTTTAAACCATACTGCTTATGTTTTGTAAGAATATAAGCAAGGGACATTGAAATGTTTCCCTTTAGGGCCCTGTAGTCATGAGTACACTTTCCAGGCAAAAACACTAATTGATTTCTGAATTATAAGTGTAAAAAGCATTAAGTTAACCATGTTGTTCCTGCTTACATTTCGCATGCTTTGCTTTACTTAATTTGCAAACTTCCAGTCTGACGACTGTGAGGCCTTGTCGTTCAATATCGAGTTAGCAAAAAAACATTTGTTCGAAGGTTCCCTTATCTACCGGCCCCCGGGCCCTAATCCTGTTTCCTAAGTTCTATCAGCTCCCTTTCGAGGCTGATATCTGCAACTCAGACTTCACAGTCCTCGGAGACTTTAATTTCCATCTAGATCAGCACGATGACAAGGATACCACTGCACTGCTCAAACTCATGGATGCCTTTGATCTCGCTCAACATATAACAGCATTCACTCACGGCGCAGGGCACACATCAGACACGCTTTTGTCCAACAATAAAGCAATTTCCAGCTTTAAAGTGCTTCCTGTAGCCTGTCAGATCACTCAGCCATCCCTTTTGTACTCAATTATACAGAAGCTGGCACAGCTGCTAAAAAGTGGCATATGCCAGCACAGTAGAGGGCTTGGGCGAACCTTTACCTAAATCAATTACAGCCAGAGCTGACTATATCTGCACCACCATCAGTTAAAAACCCTGAGCTATCTGCGTAGAACTATTTAAACTGGCTTAATTTGGCCTTTTCCCTTACAGCCCTACCAAAGAGGCTCGCCAATGTAGGATTCTTCCTTACGCACCTTGGTTATCAGAAGCCCTCAGGTTAGAAAGACAAAGCTGCAGACTTCCAGAGAGGAAATGGAGGGCTCTATACAACTCTCATTAGAGAAATCTATAAACTCTCATTATCCAAATATAAGTACCTCCTGGTCAAGGAAAAGACGACATACTTCGTCCCTCCTGGTCAAGGAAAAGACAACATACTTCTCCTCCCTACTTGAATCCTCTAAAAATTAATCGAAAAAATTATATCAGGTGATTAATAAACTTACCAAACAGCCTGGGAGCAGAGGTGACTGGGTTTGTCAGTCCTTCTGTGATAAGATTACTTGGTACTTTAGGAGCAAAATTGATCAAACATTTTGATTTGTTTGATCGCTCTTGCAATCATATTTTGCCAGTCGGTCACGACACAGGGGCTGGTCATCCTGTCAACGCCTCTGACTCTTTTCTCCCTGTGACCACAGCTCAAATTATAGACTTGGTATCAACCACCATGTCAGGCCCCCTGAATGCTCCTTGTCCACCATCTGTCATTAAGCTAGTTCCTGACATCATTGCATCTATCCTCCCCACATCTGTAATACAATGTTCAGAACAGGAATCTTTCAATCCATCTGGAAATAAGCCTCCATTCTGCCGCTTAAAAAAAAAAAGAAATTGGACCCGACAGACCCAGCTAACTATCAGCCCATCTCCAGACTGCCTATCCCCTCCAAAATACTCAAAAACACCCAATTAAACAGTTTATCATAAATAACAACTGCTTTGATCCCACTCAGTTTGGGTTCAGATCGAAACACAGCACCGAGACGGCCCTGATCATGGCGACTGATGAACATAAGTCTATCCTGGATGACGGAGGATCAGCCTCTTTGATCCTGTTGGATGTATCAGCGGCATTTGACAAGGTGGATCACTCTATCCTGATCCACTGTTTGGAAGCAATAGGTATCAAAAATCTTGCCTTAAAATTACTATCATCCTTCCTTTCCAACAGGGGAAATGAAATCAAAATTGACTCCTTCTCATCGAACTCTTTCCGCCTGTCCTGTGGTGTCCCGCAGGGATCTTCGCTCAGCCCCACTCTTTTAATGTGCATGTTGCAGAACTGGCCAATCCTTCGGTTTTTCACTCACCTTGTATGCGGATGACACACAAATCGTGCTCTCCGCCTCAAACAATGCTAACAATACCAGTTATCGCATCCAGAGCTGTATGATACACATCAACTCTTGGATGAGCAAGCAGTGTCTCAAGATCAACGCCGATAAAACCAAGGTGATCTTGTTTGACAATAACCCTAATTTCTGGTCAGCATCTTGCTGGCCTGCAGAAATGGCAACTCTTCCTGCCCCCACAAATAAAGCCAAGAGTTTGGGGGTCATTATTGATGACCGTCTCAATCTAAGTACACAAATACACGCTGTGGTCTCTTCCTCTTACAACACTTTAGGAATACTTAGGAAAATACTACATTTTCTTCCCACCACTCCAGGAAAACAGTCCTACCTACTTTAATACTTGCCAAAAGAGACTACTGCAATGGCCTTTATAACAGTCTGCAGGCCCAATATGTGAACAAACTTCAAGTGCTTCAGGACTCACTCAGCAGCCAGACTTCTACTGGGACTACTTAGCCATCACTCTGTCTCCCTTTGGTTGATAGATCTCCACTGGCTGAAGGTAAAGAACAGAAATAACTTTAAGTCTCTCTGTCTTACTTATAAAGCCCTCCATGGCTATGAACCTCTCTTCTTGAAGAAAGCCCTCTCTTGGGATACCCCTACTACGAACTGAAGATCATCAGGCATGTTTGAAATAAACACCATTAGATTTAAGACATCTAAATGGGGAGCAAGCAGTTTCTTGGCTGGAGCCTCCAAATCATGGAATCTCCGCCCATTACACATAAGGTCAGCTCTCTCTATCTTCTTCAATTCAAGAAGCTCTTGAAAACATGGCTATTCAACCAGTAGGCATCTTTCTTCTTTCAACTCTGCTTGCTGAACTAGCGCCAAGACACCTCTGGGTATACGCTGAGCTTTACAAGTTCTGTTAAAATAACATAACATAACAAAATCTTGCATTCCTTATGAGTGTTTGCTTTTTCCAGGATGTTGTTACTTTTTTTTCAGGCATCATGTTACTCTTGTGTCCCCTTCCTCATACCAATTTCCCATTTTCTGGTTCTCCAGCTACGCAAGGTCATATGAATGGCAATAGCGCTATGCACATAGGAATAACCCACTGCAAATAAAAAAACAAAAGTAAAAAGAATTGTAACTCTCAACGCCAAAAGCTCTAACATTTACAAATACGAGACTGATTGCATTGAAAATGCTTTTTTGATGTTATTTCCTAACTATAAGATCTAACATTTCAGAGTGTGTGCATGAGTGTCTCAGTGGGTGTGTGAGTGCCTGAGTGGGTTCTGCTTGTTTCCTGCCTTTCTTCGGCTCACTTGTGACCTTTATTTTGCCTCTCTCAGCTCATTTCTGGCCTTTATTTTTCCTCGTTCTGCTGGGCCTGGATGGAGCTCACAGAGTTTCACTCCACAGAATTCTGCAGAGTTACCAAAAAACACAACCAAATTCCGTGGGGTTCCGTGAGAGGGTGGAGTGTTGCTCCGCCACCCCTAATTAAGTCCCCTTGAATGTTGATAGTGGGTAGTGGTTAGGGGCCAAGAACTCCTATTGTTGCCACCATTAGCTCCACACAGCGGGATTGCTGAGACCTCGCCGGAGGCCCTCCCCCTTTCTCAACCACTCTTCAAATGCACCTCCTGGCATACTACTGGTAGGGGGATAAAGTCCCTTGGGCCGCTGAAGGCCCTTGGGGGCAAAGAATCCCTATTTAAGTCACCAGTAAGTAACCCACAGCAGGACTGCTGAGACCTGGTTGGAGGCCCTGCCCCCTTTCTCAACCACTCTGCAAACGAGCCTCCTGGCGCACTGCTGGTTGGGGAATGAAGTACCCTTGGCTGCTGAGGGTCCTTGGGGCCGAGAACTCCTATTGCTGCTACCAGTAAGCCCCACAGTGGGATTGCTGAGACCTTGTCAGAGGATCCACCCCCTTTCAAAGCACTCTGCAAATGTGCCTCTTAGTGCACTACTAGTCGGGGGATGAAGTCCCCTTGACTGCTTCAGGGTCCTTGTGGGCATAGAACCCCCACTGTTGCCACCAGTAAGTCCCCCACAGCAGGATTGCTGAGACCTTATCAGAGGGCCCACCCCTTTTCTCAACCACTTTGCAAACGTGCCTCCTGGTACACTCCTGGTTGGTGGATGAATTCCCCCTGGCTGCTGATGTTCCTTGGGGGCCAAGAACCCCTATTGTTGTTTCCTGTATGTCCCCCACAGTGGGACTGCTGAGGGCTCATCAGCGGCCCGCTTCCTTGCTCAATCTCTCTGCAAACGTGCCTCCGGGGTTACTGTTCGTTGGGGTATGAAGCCTCCTTGGCTGCTGAGGGTCATTTGGGGCCAAATACCTGTATTGTTGCCACCAGTAAGTCCCTCACACCAGTATAGACTCACATTTCTCTCGTACAAAGCCAGAGAAATTCAGCAGTTATAGGTACCCGAGCTAACTATAACTAAAGCTACCTGTTTTCCGTTTTTATTGATTTTTACAGATAAATACAGACAGAAAGCCATTTATTTTGTTGAATGTATTTATTTTTAAATGTGGATAAAAACAGAAATTGGATGCTTTTTGAGTGATTCTAAATACACTTTGCCATGACTGCCAGACCAATAACTGTGTGGATTGATAGGTAAGAGAGGTTAAAAAAGAAAATAATTTTAGTAAAGAGGTTTTAACAGCAGTAGATATGAACAAGACTAATACTGAAATGTGCATATTTTCATAGAAGTGCATTGATTTAACTTCTGCAGGTATTTATATCACTAAAACCTGATAGACATTCAAGCATGACTGCATATTTATTGGTTAAATAAATGTGAAAATATACCAGTTTCAGCTTTATTTTTTCACAATACCCATAATGTACAAGGATAAATACAGATAAAGTTGACAAAAAATAAATATGGATAAATACAGACGGTAACGTCCAAAAAATAAATACCATAAAACCGGGAGCCCTAAGTATAACGCATGCCCCGCAATGCACTGCTTATGACCTCACATATTGCATCACTCATGACATGGTCTGTGGCATCACTGCTAACATCTCAAATGACATCACTAATATATATATATCCAACAGCTTCTCTCCCCCTCCGCAACTTGTTGTAACGCCTTGCCGGGTAATGGTTTGCGTTGTTGCAACGCAGTCGTTGTAACAGCCGTGTTGTAACAACATGCGGGGTGACGGTTTCATATTAAGGGATGTATAAATATATATATATATATATATATATATATATATATATATATATATATATATATATATATATATATATATATATATATATATATATATATATATATATATATATATTCCCACAAAGGTTTCCTTTCTGCTTGAAAGCGCACTCCGCTGCAGGCATAATTTATTCAAACCGGCACTCAAACCGGCACCTGGTTTTCAGATTGACTTATTTTCTCCTTCCTTACGCGTTTCGAGGCTGCAAGCCTCTTGTTCACAGGATTGTCACCATCTGCACCACCAAGACTGTCAATACCACGTGTCCTTTTCACCAATTACGACTGCCCCAGTGGGCATCTCTGGGACACGTAGTTTTAAATAGCCACAATTCATCCCCTCTCGTGGGGGTCTGTGCAGATTACCTTTTAAAAGATGTAAAACAGCCCTCCAGTGGGCCTCCAAAACACCATTGCCGGTAATTGTATTTTCTTCTGCAGTGCCGCAAATGATAAAAGGAACAGTCCCAACCTGCGGACACTTCCCTGTTACTGAGCAGTGCGTCCTTCTCCAGCAAAGGAGGCTGGATAAATGTGTTCCCACAAAGTTTTCCTTTCTGCTTGAAAGCGCACTCCGCTGCAGGCATAATTTATTCAAACCGACACCTGGGTTTCAGATTGAATATATATAGCTGGCAATAGTCAGTAGGTAGTTATAATTAGGACCAACTTTTACCATAGACAAAGCATTTTTTGTTTTGCTGATAACTTTGGTGCCGTTTAACGAATCCTTACAACATTTCCCCCGAAAAAAGGCATACTTTGCCTAGTTCTGCATGAAAAGCTTCGAGGTGATCTGTCAAGCGGGGACTGAGTAAAAAGGGGTTTCCTAAAACGCTTTTTCTCCATGTAATATCTATAGAGAATTCACAATTTTTAGACACAGCTACTGCCAGAAGCGATGAACAGCTATACACAAAATTTTGCAGAAAGCTAGATGTTGGTTCAGAAAGAGTGCGTATTGTAATTTGGTGTAAATACGTTCAGTAGTTTTGGAGGTATTAAAAAAAAAGTTTTTTATAGATATCTAGGGATGCGGATCCTTTATGGATCCACCCACGGGGATTAGCGGATCCTGCCAAAAAGCAAGGCTCTGATTGACTGACTGCAATCTTGAGAAACTATGACTCATGTCGTTAAGTAACTTTAGGCCACGAGTTATAGTTTCTTAACATAAGTAGAACTATAGGTGTAACTATAACTGCTGAATTTCTGTGGTTTGTTTGGGTCAAACATTAATCTAACTATAACGTCCTTGTAACCTTTGTTTTTTTATTATAAATATATAAGCATACATATCTATCTATCTATCTATCTATCTATCTATCTATCTATCTATCTATCTATCTATCTATCTATCTATCTATCTATCTATCTATCTAAATATATATATATATATGTATATATACACAACGCTCAGCTTCAGAACTTGTTATCCAAAGAACCACACTCGTGGAACCAAAGTTGTCTGTGCTCACACCATAAAGATTTTAGTCACAAAGTTTAACAGACGCGTTGCAGCACCAAGCCTTCATCAGTGTCAGAAGGCTTGATGCTGAAACGCGTCTGTTAAACTTTGTGATTAAAATCTTTATGGTGTGAGCACCGACAACTTTGGTTCCACGAGTGCGGTTCTTTGGATAGCAAGTTCTGAAGCTGAGCGTTGTGTTATTGCGGGCGCCCATTACCGCATACCGCACCCACCCGCGAGTGCCTCGATTCCCAGTGGGACAGGGAGCGTATATGTATATATATATATATATGTGTATATATATATATATATAGGTAAACATCCCTTAATATGAAACCGTCACCCCGCATGTTGTTACAACACGGTTGTTACAACGACCGCGTTGCAACAACGCATACCATTATCCTGCAAGGCTTTACAACAAGTTGCGGAGGGGGAGAGACCTTCCCTACTGTCCGCACAGACTGGAGTTGGAATAGTATATTATTCTATTCCAACATCCAGCACCCCCCTTTGCAAGTCGTTGTTACGACTTGCAGGGTAATGGTATGCGTTGCTACAATGCAGTCGTTGTAACAATTGCATTGTAACAACATGCGGGGTGACGGCAAGCGGAAAAAAGAGTCATATTCATAGCTAGATAGATAGATAGATAGATAGATAGATAGATAGATAGATAGATAGATAGATAGATAGATAGATAGATAGATAGATAGATAGATAGATAGATAGATAGATCGATAGATAGATAGACAGACAGATAACCAGATAAGATAGATAGATAGATAACCAGATAAGATAGATAGATAGATAGATAGATAGATAGATAGATAGATAGATAGATAGATAGATAGATAGATAGATAGATAGATAGATAGATAACCAGATAAGATAGATAGATAGATAACCTGTGGATCCTGAGCTAACAGTATGTCCCAGACACCCTCAGAGTAGCTCTCAGCCTTGAGTTCATTTGTAAATAAGTATACAGTCTTATTCTCCTTTTAAATGTAAGGGAAGGCAGTGCTTATTTTACATTATTATCATCAGGCTGCAGATATCAGGGCCTGATAATGAGCAGTGTGCAGTCGGATTTATGACCCAGGCTGGGGCAGGTATTTGAACAACTGAAGCACCGAGGTGTTTGACTCTTAAATAAAATTCATTGTCAACTAAGTATTGGAACTGTGAACAAAATGATGATTCTGAATGCTTTTCTATGGGAGAAAATAAAAATGAAAAGTTACCCTAATGATTGAGTTAACTCTTCATTTTAATTTTCTGCCATTTCAAAGTGTTGCATTTACAAAAAGCAGTCCCCTTACTCCCAGGGGGTAGTACACACTGTGCCATAAGTATAACTGAATAATACAGACATTTTTCTAAATGAGAGAAATTTAAAGTGCAGAAAAATGTTCCATATTATGACATTTTTTTCTCAACCTCTTTCTGGACATTAAATTTCTCCCATCTTCAAAAAATAATAATTGTATGTTTGTGTAATACATTTAACTGTGCTACATATGAAGAAAGGTATTTTCCTGTGCTGCAAATACATACAACACAGGCTCTCAGTCACCCATACAAACATATTCCATTCATACGCAAAAATGTTCATACATCCCCAAAAACCAAGCTCTCACTGACACAAATGACACCTGTATCATAGTGTAGCTAGTCTAAGTATTTTGTTCAAACCATGGTATCTGGCTTTATGAACATTAGGCTTAAAATCAATGAAACTGGGCGTGGGAGTGTCAATGCTCGGGTTGTTTAGCTTTCAGTAGATCACAATGATTTTCACTGATCAGAAGTAGCTCTCACTACAAAAATTGTTGGAGACCCCTTATATACACTGTAACATAATTCATAAAAATACTTATGTTACATATTAATTGTATTCAATTTCTAAATGTATTACTGCAAATATATATATATATTTTCATATATTTTTTTTTAGAATATTATCAAATTAATATAATGTGTAATAAATATTTTTATAAATTAAGTTACACTATATATATATATATGTATATATATATATATATATATATATATATATATATATATATATATATATATATATATATATAATCTATAAGAGAATATCGACGGACATAATATCGACCTACAGAACATCGACGCTGAAATATCGAAGGTAAGTATATCGACACCCTATCTACAACATGGTAAGTACAAAAATATCGAAACCAAAATATCGATGTTAAAGATATCGTAATCAAAAATATCGTTTTTTTTCTGTTAAGTGAAATAAAGTAAATAATAATTATAAATAAAAGAAACATATTTAAACATATTTAATAATGTTTAAAATTAATAAATAATAAATATTGAATAATATAACTGTAATTAAAAATAAACATAACATATAATATATACTTACCTAATAATACATTGTATTCATTATTTTAATTACTTATAAATTATTAAAGTATACTATAAATTACAAAAATATCTACACACATAAAATAATGACATAAATAAAAATATATATATATTTAAGAAATTAAAAAAATTAAATATACTTTCAATATTTTTAAACTTAATTAAATAAAACAGTATCTAAAATAATACAAAAATATTAAATACATAAATAAATAAAACTACTATTTAAAGTCCAAAAAAAACTACAGTAATGAAAACATTGGATAGCGTAGAAGGTAAAATTAGTATTCCCACTCCAGAAAATTAAACAGTAGGGAAAGCGTTAAATAGCGTAAGGGTAAACATTACTATTCCCACTCCAGAGAGTGAAACAGTAGGGAAAACGTTGGATAGCGTAAGGGTAAAAATTACTATTCCCACTCCAGAGAGTGCAACAGTAGGTAAAGCATCGGATAGCGTAGGGGTAAAAATTACTATTCCCACTACAGAAAGTACAACCGTAGGGAAAGCGTTGGATAGCGTAGGAGTAAAAATTACTATTCCAACTCCAGAGAGTGAAACAGTAGGGAAAACGTTGGATAGCGTAGGGGTGAAAATTACTATTCCCACTCCAGAGAGTGCAACAGCAGGGAAAGCGTTGGATAGCGTAGGGGTAAAAATTACTATTCCCACTCCAGAGAGTGCAACAGTAGAGAAAGCGTTGAATAGCGGGTGGGTAAAAATTACTATTCCAACTCCATAGAGTGAAACAGTAGGGAAAACATTGGATAGCGTAGGGGTAAAAATTACTATAATTACTATTCCCACTCCAGAGAGTGCAACAGTAGGGAAAACGTTGGATAGCGTAGGGGTAAAAATTACTATTTCCACTCCAGAGAGTGCAACAGCACGGAAAGCGTTGGATAGCACAGGGGTAAAAATTACTATTCCAACTCCAGAAGGTGTAACAGTAGGGAAAACATTGGATAGCGTAGGGGTAGAAATTACTATTCCAACTCCAGAGGGTGTAACTGTAAGGAAAACATTGGATAGCGTAGGGATAAAAATTACTATTCCAGCTCCAGAGGGTGTAACAGTAAGGAAAGCGCTGGATAGCGTAGGGGTAAAAATTACTATTCCAACTCCAGAGGGTGCAACAGTAGGGAAAGCGTTGGATAGCGTAGGGGTAAAAATTACTATTCCAACTCCAGAGGGTGTAACAGTAGGGAAAACATAGGATAGCGTAGGGATAAAAATTACTATTCCATCTCCAAAGGGTGCAACAGTAGGAAAAGCGTTGGATAGCGAAGGGGTAAAAATTACTATTCCAACACCAGAGGGTGCAACAGTAGGGAAAGCGTTGGATAGCGTAGAATTTAAATATAACATACTTATAAATAATGTTTATATTTAAAATAATGTATAATTTAATTTTAAAATAAATCTACATCATTTACAAACAATTAATAATTATTAAAAACAATTACATTTGAATAATTAATTAACAATACATTAACAACAAAGACCAATAAATATTAATTAATAAATATTACTCACCAAATAATAAATATTAAACAATAACATTTTTCATTACAAAAAATATTATTTAAAATTAATTCACAATTAAAAATTATTCAACAATAAAATTATTTTTTATACCAAATAATACTTTTGATAAAACAATGATTACCAATTAATTACAAATATTTTTCAATTAATAAGAAATAATTTCCAATTAAAAATGTTAATTGCCAATTAACAAAAGTATTTACCAATTAAATAAGTAATTACCAATTACAAAATTATTTCCCAATTACAAACATGAATTACCAATTAAAAAAATTAAATAACAATTAAAAACATTAATCACCAATTAAAAAATAAATGATCAATTTAAATAATTAATTGCCAATTAATAATTAATTAAAAATAAAATAATTATCCATCACAAAAAATTATAAATAATTAATTAATTACAATTAAATTACTTCCTACCCAATTCCACTATAAACCCACAACCTGCTACAGAAATAAAAACAAAAATTAATTAAAATTAATTTATAATTCCTAAAAATTATTAATTAATTAAGTATATTTTAATTACTTCCCACCCTATTCCCCTATAAACCCACAACCCGCTCTGGTACGAAAACATAAAATTTACTTAAAAATAACATTATTAATATATAAAAATATTACACATATAATTTAAAAAAATTGAAATACTTAACAAAAACATATTACAAAAACATAATTAAATACATAAAAATAATACAAATATTGATATTAGTAACATCGAAATTAGTTACATCGATATATATGCTATCGATATTACTAACTTCGATATTACTTACATCTATATAAATAATTTCGATATTACTTACCTAAGGGTCGATATTCTGTCCAACGAAATTCTTGACATCGAAATTCTGTACCTTCGATATTTCAAACTCGATATTTCTGTAGGTCGACAATTAGGATTCGATATTTTGGCTGTGTTCCATATATATATATATATATATATATATATATATATATATATATATATATATATATATATACATCCAAACAGTTTACCGTCTTTGCTAGTAGACAGAGAGTCGAGGCCCAGATTAGCTTAGTTCAAGTGCTTTTATTCAGCAACACTAGCACTCAACGCGTTTCGCAGCCTCCGCCGCTTTCTCATGAAGAGAAAGCGGCGGAGGCTGCGAAACGCGTTGAGTGCTAGTGTTGCTGAATAAAAGCACTTGAACTAAGCTAATCTGGGCCTCGACTCTCTGTCTACTAGCAAAGACGGTAAACTGTTTGGATTTAACGGGGCGAGGCGAAACCCCGTCGAGGCCCGCCACAAACGAAGAGGCGCGGGCATGATTTTCGCCAAGCTGTTTGGAATATATATATACATATATATATATATATATATATATATATATATATATATATATATATATATATATATATATATATATATATATATATATATATATATATATATATATATATATATATATATTCACTAGAAAAACTAAAGGTTACACGGACGTTATAGTTAGGAAATAACATGAGCAAACTATAACTTACTACCCCCGCAATGCACTGCTTATGACCTCACATTCTACATCACTCATGACATGGTTAGTGACATCACTGACCTGGGGACTGCCACCTCCCTGGGCGGGCCCTACAAGAAGAAAGGAGAGTGGTTGCATGGCCCCTCCCTCCTGGAGCCATAGATGGCCCTGGTGACCACCACTTCTCAGGGCCAGCTCTAGCTATGTCCCAGGGTGCCCACCCCTGGGACATAGCTGTTTACTGTGGCTTGGCGGGAGGATTACCACTCTTGCCAAACCATGGCAAAATCTCCACTTCCACAAAGCGAGAGCTCAGAAATGCTCCTGCTTGCTAGAAGTGGAGCAGAATGCTTTCAGACACAGGGAGATGCATGTTTAGCAGCTCCCTATACCTGAAATCAATGCCGGCATCCACAGAAAATGGGGATCCGAAAGGGGCTGCTGGGGCATTCAGGCTTTCCCCATGGTCCCAGTGGGGACTGAGTGCCCTGGGGGCACCCAGCAGACATGGCCAGTCCCAGGGTTGCACAGCCAGTAATATATAAATAAATATATACACAGCCTTGTGAAGTATGCTGAGTGTGTCCCCGTTGCTGAATTGCTTTCCCGTCGATGAAACCTTATTAATGTTGTGAGGTCTGGGGGTTTCAGAATTCACGTTGGCAGCTTTAACCAACCAAGGAACAATATTAACACAAAAGTTATTTGACCAATACTCAAAAATTAAAATATACTATAAAAATCCTGAAAATGGATAACGTCTTATCCACATCCTAAATCTTCCGACACATATCACGTGATGTGCAAAGGTGCACGTGAAACATGAACATAAACAAGGATGGGTGCAAGTTGGTACCATGAAGGGTCTGGCTACTCCGTGATGATTTAACTGCTTCTCAGCCAACAGGTGCAGATGCATGGATGCCAAATATGCATTGACAGGGGTTGAAATAGCTACTTGTAACTTGTCATTTGGTTTCCCTGGATTTGCCTTTGTTATCCTTAACTTGCCTTTGGGAGTATTCGTATTGCTCTTGTTACGTCTGTCCTACCCGTTGCTACTCTTGGCAATACCCTTGCTTCCCATGGCGGTCCCTATCGACTCTTGGCATTACCTTAGGTGCCCCCGGTGACAGGGGTCGTATAAGTCATCCAATCTCTTAGCAGCAAATTGGAGGCTTTGACTAACTAAAGGAGGGACAAAGGTTTAATCCTATGATGTTCTCTGGGGTCACAGAGTGCATTAGATCACTTCCTATACTCTCCACCTTTTGCTATCCTGACAATAATGTGTATACATCATGATGAGGATTGCCAAGATAGACCCAATGGCAAAACAATCCTGAATTTTGCCTAAAGCAAACCTGGATTGGTTATGGGAATTGTTTTGAACCCACAATGAACCCTACCCTAGAAAAGCAAGGCTCTGAGAGAGGTTTCGCAGCAGCGGCTGCTCCTGTGGAGGAGCAGTATGACTCTTCTTCAGCATTGGAGTTTGCTTATGCTTGACACTTTTCTGGGAAGAAGCCACACAATTGACAGGGAGACTGGTGAGGAAAAGAGGTATCTGCTGTTTCATCAGTGAATAATGTGGTCATTGTGGAGGAACTCCCATAGTGCCTGGCAGGAATAGTAGGCTGGATGCTGTCCAGCCTGTGTGACCTCTAGACAAATGACCTACTGCACAAAATCAGCAGAGCTGAGAAGGAGAATTAAAGGGGGTGGTAAGGAGCTTTTGGTTTTTAAGTACTGCATGTCCTTGATGAATCATTTAAGAAACATTAGGCAGGAAACTCTATGTGCAGTTTCGGCACGGCTGCCTCCCCTTGCGTGCTTTTACATGCAAGTCGTCGGGTGGAAATCCAAGTGGGTGCCCAGCCTGCAACATGTGTGTTGAGTCTGAATGCCATGTGCTTTTTTCTTTGCTTGGGTTATCACTCAATAAGACTCAGATGGTTGGTACAGTTATGGAAAAACCTAGGCACAACCCATTGCATGGAAGCATTTAGACTTTTAAAATATAATACTGATTCCCATATAGTTTATGCGGTCTCACGTTTTTTAAATTCCATGTGGCGGGCCAGGAAGAACTTCTTCAAAATACAAAACCAAGGTCTGGATTGTGACTGACTGTTTCACCAATTTTTCAATCTAAAAGTAACTTCTCAGGTGAACTGTTTTATCTCTTTTTAACTTTTTTAATCGTTTTAATCTGTTTGTATATATCTGTGTTTGTTCTTTTATGGTTAACAACCAAAATAAAGAAATATTGGTAATGGTAATGGAAAGTATTGAAATATTGAAATATTGAAGTGCTCTTTTCTGGCTGTGTTAGGGATCTTTTAGGCCACTATTAGCGCGGGGACACACTGACTAGTGTAACCAGGCGCTTTATAAGCTCAGTTAATAATAATAAAAGTGAGTGTGATAAAGTCAAAGGTCCCATAGAGAACCAGAGTAAGTTCAATCTCTCAATAATGACCACAGAACTGGTGCATAAAAAGAGCAAGGTCATGAAATCACTGTGAAATATTTACGAAGATGGACAACTGAAGCAGTGGTCTCAAATTGTTACAGGTTCAGGAGCCATAAGAGTCTGAAAGCCAAATTGGCTCAGCTATACAGGGTCTCCTCAGATTTATGCAAATGATGTGGTATGTTGACTCAGACACCGACAGTGACACAGAAATAAACATAGATTGTGTCAGGGGTAGGTGGGTGAGGGCCTTCAGCAAGGAAGCATTCACTCAGGCTAAGCATGGGCGGAAAATCCGTTTCGCTCGCGGATTTTGCGGATTTTCGGTAAATTCGCAATCCGCGACATTCGCGAATCTCCCGCAAAATCCGCAAATCCGCGAGCAGCGGATTTTGCTCCCACTGTTCGCGTGAGTTCGCGGCTTCCCAGTACAACTTCGCACCCCGCGAATAAGTGCAAAATTGCAGAAATACGATCTTAGCAAAACTGAAGCTACTTACCAGGTTCAAAAGTTCAGGCTCATCATTAGTAGCCATTTCCTGTAGTGCTTCCTGAGGGGCCCCTCCAGAGTTCAGTTGCCAGTTGCAACTATTATGTGACCCTGCTCTGAACCTCAGAATAGTTACACATATGCCACAAAGGTCCTGAATTACAGCTAAGGGAGACAAGCAGGAGCCAGGCTGGAAGTTCAAATCCATTAATCAGCCCCTAATTCATTATTGTCAGTTGGGGCAGGGCAGGTGTTGTAACTAATTTTGCAACAATGAAAGCACTTAGCAAGTGCAAAAGATCACTAATCAGGAAGCACTAAGGAAGCAGGTGCCAGCTAAAAATATATTCTGTGACACATTAATCAGCCCCAAATTAATTCAGGTCACTTGAGGCAGGGAAGGTGTGCTTGCGTTGCCACAATAATGTACACTGACTGGACAACCAGAGGGTGCTGTGATGAAACAGAGGGTGGCATGGGTGGGCCAGAGGGTGGCATGAGTAGTCAGAGAGTGGCAGTGGTGACAGAGAGTGGCAGTGATGAAGAAGAGTGTCCCAAACAGGCTGGACACGTAGAAACAACAAGTTCGCGAAACTTGCGACCCGACAGGTAAGTTCGCAATTTGCGAAATTGTACAAAACCCTCGCGAACTGGCAGAAACCCGCGCAAACACAAAAAAAAAAATCCGCAAATTCGCGAGAATTCGCGGATTTTGCGGATTGCGAGTTCGCAAATCCGCAAAATTCGCGAACGCGAGATTCGCAAAATTCGCCCATGCTTAACTCAGGCACCATAGCATTGTGGTAGATGTAGTTCTTGCATCTTGCATTTCGCTTTCAGTCTTTGTTTGAGTTCTGATCAATTTTCAATGATGTTTTTCTCCTTTGACTGAAAAAGTGTTTATACTTCAACATTCACTGATGTACTCTTCTCACATCATCATGACTTTCACTTCCATTGATGCTCAGAGGAATTCAACCTTGTTTGGTGGTGCAGCCTTTGGCCAGAATCACAAAGGTAAACTTACACTTTTGTGTAAGTTTACGAGTGTTTGGTATTCACATAGGTATTTTACTAGTAGTATCTTTACAGTAGCTGAGTCTCAACACATAAATAGATAGGACTGTCCTATCTTTTTATGTGTGGAGACTCCATAGTCGTAAAGATACTACTAGTAAAATACATTTGTGAATACCAAATAATTGTAAATTTACACAAAAGTGTAAGGTTACCTTTGTGAATCAGGCCTGCAGAGTGTTGCTGAACAATTCAAATGGTAAAATGTCCTGGTGCCTGTTGGGGCAGACCAACGATCCTGGAAGCCACTCAATTCAATGATATAATCACAGATTATGGTAAAACTTGAAAAGCACAAAATGGTTCACATATGTGTTGCTTTCGGTAAGGATGCCTTCGCTAAGGCCACATGGCATTGTGGTAGTCGTAGTCCTTGCATCATTCATATTCCAGTTTGCGACATGCTAACCTGGATATGATGCAGCCTGAATGTGAGAAATAAGTGAATTGGTGAAGTAATCATTGCCTGGACTATTGCTGTGTGTGTGTGTGTGTGTATATATATATATATATATATATTCAAACACTTCCTTACCACCAAATACAGGGCGGAACCACTCAGGCACGGACCTCTTGAAAGCTTTTCCCACAGGAATTACGGACTCCCACACACCTTTAGTGTGCAAGCATTGTAATCTTTTATTTTCGGCATAGAAATGACTGGACCAGTGTCCTCCATGATGCGTTTCGCTCCACGAGGGAGTTTGATCACATATATATACACAAAGAGAGACAATACATAAGTGTTTGTGTGATATGGCACTGTATGCCATGGAGAGGTTCTGGCAACATTTACAAACCAGGAGCCCATATTTTGTAAAATATTACATGAACTATTACTTGATAATAATCTTTACAAAAATGTAAAGTATTTGGGCACAATCCATTTAGTAGTAATTTTTTGTCTAATACACCAGATATGTCTGTTATTGTTTTTTTAGAAATGTGTATTTTTGTTAGGCAGAATCTGCTAATGTTTTAAAGCTCTTTATGCACCAATGTTTATTATTAAAAATTACAGTTTAAAGGCAAAGTGCATTGTACAGAAATTAAAAATATGCAGTCTAAAAAGAGCTTTTCTTTTGTAGTGCATTGACATTGTGGTGTAGGTTGATCATGGCACATAGAAAGAAGTGCAATGTGGGACAGTAACCTTTTGCTGAGAAAGTTCTGTGTTTACAGATTTTATTTTCACACACAGGGGCGTATTCAGTGGTAAATATTTGCAAGGGAGAACTTGTCATGTGTACTGACTAATGGTCTAACAGCATCAATGGAATTGTGAAAGCCTTTTCAAAAACACTGAAAAAATAGGATAAACTGTATTTAACTGTATTTGTTTAGGGAAGACAACTATGCTGCCAATGAATTCTGCACAGTGAATACAATAAAATAAAACAAGTCACAGTTAGAACTCTTTTCTGAGAAATGTAATCTTCAAAACCGCTGTGTAAGAAACTAGATTACGTTTTGGCGTGGGTGACTACCAACTTCAAAGGATAATGACAACCCTTGTCAGGTTGAGCTCAGAGGGCCAGATGTACGACCATTTTTTTGCGGTTGCAAATAGGAAATCGCACCATTTGTGCCTGCAAATTAGATCTGCCCTATGTACATACCCTATTTTGCGAGTCAGCAACCTATTACCGACTCACAAAATAGGGTTTGTGACTCGCTATTAGGAAGGGGCATGCCAAGGGCGTCCCTTACTAATAGCGAGCCGCACTTCAATGTACGATTGTGTTGCGATCACACTTGCGGTCGCCAAACACTCTCAGTTTACCAACTACTTCAAGTAGGTAGTAAGCCACTTGCTAACAGGAAGGGATCCCCAGGGGACCCTTTCTCCTTCGTGGCTGGTAGCGAAAATATTTTTTAAGAGCAGGCAGTGGTCCTATGGACCATTGCCCACTCTTAAAAAATGAAACTGAATTGTTTCATTTAAAAAAAAAAAATGCTGCCATTTTCCTTTTAGAAAAACGGAATGCATTTTTTTTAAAAACAGATTTATTTAAAAAGCAGTCACAGACATGGTGGTCTAGCCATTCCCAATGGGGACGCAAATTGCCCCTGCCTCATGAATATTAATGAGGTAGGCAATTTGCGACCCCATTAGGAATCACAAACAGTGTCGGAGGCACTGCTGTAAATTCCAATTTGCAAATTGCAAAACAATGCAATTTGTGACTCGCAAATTGGAAGGGTCGTACATCTGGCCCCTGGTGCCTCAATCAACCTGAGCTCAACCACCTGACAGCTATGAATCAAAGCAGATCAGCTTTGCAATCAGTGCCATAAAAGGAGATCATACATCCAAACATTCATACATGTTTGAGCTGCATGACACCATGATGTGGAAAACCCCACAGTTCACAACATGAGTTACCACTACACAAGTCATATAAAGCCAGGTATCCATAGGAAAATACAAAGAGACATAGCTCTCTTCGGGAGCCCTTGAGTAGATACAGCCCAGATCTGGGAAAAATCTGGGAAAATCTGCAGGCACATTTTTTTATGTGTGCCAGTAAAATAAGTACATTCATACCAACAATGAAAAGTCTTTTTAATGTTTCTTTTAACAGTGCCAAAAATAATCTAAAAGCACATTGACCGGCACTGACAGTATTATTTTCCTGTCACACATCGGTCCTAAGGTACAGTTTAGGAGTCCTGGTGTCTCCTTCACACATCTGCCTCACACAAATCTTTCATCATAGTTTCATAGTGCCTGGATGGTGTGTGACCTACCATAATTTCAAACATTTTGATTGAAAGAAATGTTTTTTCAAAGAAATTGTGATGTCAAAAATAATATTGCAGGTAAGAATATAATGTTTAGGTACTTTTTATCATAGTTGTCTCTAATATATATTTTTTAATCATACTGTTGTGTTGTACTATTTTATGTATTATAAGTTTATTATAATTTTAATATTAAGTTTATGTCATTTTAAATATATATCTTTTTTTTTATTTGGAGACATCTTTAAAGATTTTATATTTGAATGTATTATTAATTAGTAGGCTATTGGGTTTGTGGGGGAAGAATATGGAACATTTTTTAACCTTTATTTTATTTTTAAACTTTATATTTTAATTTTTGATTTGGCAATTATTTTACATATAAATTGGGTAAATTAGTTATATTACATTTTAGTTTCATACTTAATAATGTATGTTTAATAATATTCTTTTTAAATTAATGAGTATTGTTCATTTCTTTCAAGCATTATGTAATTTATTTTGGTGGATCTTGGAGTGTTGTGGTAGGAGGCTAGGAAGTATTATAAATATAAATAAATAAATATATATATATATAATGCTTTTAATTGGTATATATCTTTCTATTTATAATCATAATTGTTAATGTTGTAATTTTAATTTGTAATTATTTTTGTATAAGGTTGAAATTTGTATATTTTTCTGACTTTTCATCAAATATATTTTTATGTGTATGTAGGTTTTCTTTTAGTATCTGAGTGGCAATAGTAAATCTGAGCCTTCCCATGTCTAAACCTTTCCCTACTTTTCTTACGCTGCAGTGAGAATAGTAAATCTGCCCCCTCCAAAGTCCAACAATTTCTCTACTGCTGCTTACGTTATAGCAGGAATAATAAATCTGACCTCTCCAAAGTCCAACCCTTTTCCTACTATTACTTAGGTTGGTGTTGGAGTGGTAAATGTGACCTCCGAAAGTCCAAAGCTTTCCCTTAAAGTTTCTTACATTGGAGTGGGAATAGTAAATCTGACCCCTTCAAAGTCCAACACTTTCCCGACTGTTTCTTATGATGGAATTGAAATAGTATATCAGACCCTTCTAAAGCCCGACACTTTTCCTACAGTTGCATATGTTGGAGCGGGAATAGTAAATCAGACCTGTCCGAAGTCCAACACGTTCCCTACTGTTGCTTCTCTGGGAGTGGGAATAGTAAATCAACCCCCTTGAAAGTCTAGTGTCTTTCCCTACTGTTGCATTGTTTAGAGTGGGAGTAGTGAACTCGAATGCTCGAAGCCTACATTTTTTATATGAATTTTCGGTTTGTAAGTGACCTAAGATTTATATTTTTTGTTAAAAATGTTAAAGTAATTTTATCTTTAATTATGTATTTTTGGAGTAATAATAATTGTATTTTTCTTATTTTAATAATTTTATAGTGTGATTCTCTAAAATGTTTCATATTTGTTTAATTATTAATAGTATGTTTATTTTATTATTCATTTTTTGATAGTTTTATCTATGTATTTATATATATGTTTAGTATTTGAAATACAATATATTTACATGTTTTCTAACACTATTTTAGTCTTCTTTATTTTTGTAGTCAATATTTTATTCTTTGAGCACACTCACATGGGCATCTGCATCATCATACTCCTTTCTTCTGGCTCCGTTTGCATGCTTTTACACCTAACACTGCACATATGATTGCTTTATTCAGTTGTAAGTGATAGGACCCACTGGCTGACAGAGGTGGGCTGGTTGGGATCCCTGCAAAGACTTTCTGTGTCAGTGCCAGGAGCATAGCTATCATTACGTAATCGTTGTAGTGGAACCAGTCCCTAGGGGACCATTGCACCCAAATGATGCTATCCAATCAGGGTGTAGAGTGGCCCTTCAAATTGGTTTCATTAGGACCCATGGAATTCCTGCTATGCCACTAACGTGGCTGAATCCATGCAAGCCTCCTTTTGCAGCAATGTAAATATAAAACAGAACAATTCTGGCCTTCCAGAAAGTGGAGTTAACACGTTCACTGCGTAAGGAGACATTTGCACTACATCTCAGTCTCTCGGGCCCCAGTGGCTTATGTGCACTTGTGAGGCGACAATCTTTCTTTCCAATGCATCCTGGGAAGCGACTCCTCCTTCCTCCCTGATGGCATAATGCCCATACATTTAATATACGACCTGAAGGGTGGTAGCTCAGTAAACTGTTAATCGAGAACTACGGGCCTCATTAAGATGTCGGTTGGACTGTCACTGGCAGACCGTTGGCAGTGGTCCAACCACCATCCAGCAGAGCGTTCCAACCTCTGCATTATGATGCGGTGCTTCGGACCGTATCGGTTGGACCGCATTGGTCGGACGGACCGACCAACGCTTCCGAAGGGCTCATGGGGCCTGTTGGCCAGATCGTATTCCCTACAATATGGGCGGTACCTGCTCAGTCACCACTGTGGGGATTACAATATCCCTTTCTGACGGCCTTTCCATGGTAGTCTGACTGCCATGGAAAGGCTGTCGGAAAGGGACTTTGGGGGCACCTAGCAGGGTCTGGTCCCCCCTGGTCCCCTGCTATGAGGCCTGGGGGGCACCCGTGGTGCCCCTCAAAACATCCATGCCCCGCATGGTGCCTGCCATACGGTTCATAGATGTTTCAAAACATCCCTATTTCCATTGCAGGTTTCTTTTCAGGCAGCAGCACAAGCCACAATGGAAAAAGCCATGATTCTGATCACCTACACAGCGGTCGCATCATAATTTAGCGGGTGGGACCGCCGACTACTTGTCAGTTGGTCCCAAACCTGTTTGCGATGGTGGTCGGACGCTCATCCAACCGCCATCGTAATCAGGCTCTACATCATACAAGCAGGTGTGAGTTCAACCACCTTAACACCTTAGCTGCTATTGAACGTCCAGCTCCAGTGCTGAACGTTCCATTGCGCAGGTGCAGCTGGAACGTCCAACGGCCGACGGCAGCACTCCAGAGGTAGTGGTGCCATCGGCCGTTGGACTGGGTGCAGCACTTATGAGGTTAAATTCCACTCAGGGTCACATACTGTTGACGTAAATTCTTGCCTGGGGTATATGGACATATGGTAACAGCTGTGGACCCATGTCTGTGAGCAGAGAATTGATGTTCATCTTTCTGGAAAACCAAAGTCACGCCTGGTGTCGTATATCTCTTCCAGGGTCTTGGTAGTACTTATTGGTGGCTCACTGCGGCATCACCCACTTCATGGCTACATGAAAAACTGGCAGTTGTGTGTATCTTGCAGCTCTTCTTTGAGCCTTGGTAGGGTAAGGATACTGAAAGTCATGAGGAATCTGCCTGCTGGAGGTGCGATGAGATCTTGTGCCTGGGCCTCCAGCCCGTACGTCTTCTCGGATCTGGTTCTTCCTCTCAGGTAAGGTCCTGACTTGACATGATTCTTGCTGCAAGAGTTAATTTAATCTTTGCAGCCATATTAAAACATGTGGTTAAAGCAGTGCATTGTTGAATGTGTGTGTTACATTGCATCAGTGTTATTACCCCAGATATTCCTGAAAATCTGGATATTTGAGACATCACCGTGATCATCAATTAAAAGAGAGCAGCCATTTTGTAGGAAGGATATGTTTATTCTTTGCATCCTGCATAAGGGACTTATAGATTTGGCGCCTGGAAGGACGCGTTTCTTGGGACATTCACTTTGCTTGTCTGGAAGCACTGGCGTGTTATATGGACTATGTACATGGGCGGTGTCGCCGACGCGCTGTCAGTCAGGGTACATATACATCAGACAACAGTACTCGTTGGGGCGGACCTCGGTAGTTTCTCCATGGAGGCACTGCACTGCAGATGGCGACTTTCTTTGTATTGCTTGTCCCCATCATCGCATTCAAAGAACTCTGCCATTTTGG
Source organism: Lissotriton vulgaris (assembly GCF_964263255.1). Taxonomy (NCBI): domain Eukaryota; kingdom Metazoa; phylum Chordata; class Amphibia; order Caudata; family Salamandridae; genus Lissotriton; species Lissotriton vulgaris. The sequence goes on along the minus strand of NC_141695.1, from coordinate 1,715,873,651 downwards.
GTTTCCCTGCACCGGTTGGAGCCAGACAGGGTTTTGCTTTGCCAAACACTTACACATTCAATGATTGCCTAGTTGCACATGCGCATACACTATCGGGCTGCCTAGGCACACCCATGAAATAAAGGGGGGCGAGGGATATACACAGAGAAACAATGACAATACAATCTATGAGAAAGCGCGGCAGGTTAACAGCGACACGAGGAGGAGACAAGAAGGAAGGCGTGTATTGCTGGACAGGAAGTGACGTCAGACAAAAGAGGGAAGGACATCGTACCAACAGAAGGAGTGCTCCGGAAGGGCTTCAAGTGAAAAAGTATACTGTGGTTGTAGATGGAAGAAAAAACAGAGAAAAGAACAAGTCAGCTCTGGAGAAATGGACAAATAATACACAGCTTTTTTATATAATTAATTAGCCATCCCAGAGAGCACCCTTTCTCCAAAGGAAGATGAAGCTATTTCTGTGGGTGGAGAGTGATGTCTATATGCCTGTCAGTCAGAGCTGCTCACTTCCTACTATGCGGAAGAATGTCTCACCCTTCTCATTCTAGTCCACCCTTTTTCCCATGTACAAGGTGTTTGTCTCTACCTCTCTCATCAGAGAGCTTCCTCTGTCCCACCCATTCAGGAGGGGACTGTATCAGATCGCTCGCACTCTAAAAATAATCATTATTATTCCTATTTGTAAAGCGCAAAAATATCACCCGTTAAGGGTTTCAAGGAGCTGGGGGTCGTCAGGGAGATTAAGTGAGCTATTGCCCAGAGTCACAGAATGCTAAGCTGAGCTGCCGCTGGCACCAGGGATCGAACCGTGAGCCACATGCTCCAGAGTCGGCCGCTTGGGCCACTGCACCACACCTCTCCCTACTGGTCCACTCTAGAGATCTCTCTGTGTCATGGCGGTTTTCTCTATCCCTTGCACCCTACGGCTCTCTCTCAGTCCCATACAAGAGGGGACTACCTCTATCACTCACACTGCAGAGATCCCCCTGCCACATGCTAGTAGTGCTGTCTCTATCTCTTTTGCAAACGGTTGCCTACACTGGTGTAGCTGCCAAGTTTCTAGATCTATGCATGATTTGCTGCTCCAGTTCAGGATGTTTTTCTTCGAATTGTGGGACTTGTTGTCCGGTTTCATAATGCAATAAACAAAACTTCAAGTCCCAGAATTCAAAGGAAAAACCCGGACAAGAGAAGCCCATCACACATGAACCTGGGAAACTTGGCAGGGGGCTGACTGGCAATACTCAATGTCCCAGTTCCACACATGCCAACCCTCCCGTTTCAGATGGATGACTAACGATTTCACAGCTAGTCTCCCGCCTCCCGATTCCTGCATGCAGAAAAGACGACAGCGAACTGATCGATCTCCTGCTCACAGCGGCTGTTAAAACTATCCTAACGAACTGGAAAGACACAGGGAAGGCAACCTTTAAAAGTTGGCTCAATTGGGGCACCTTCCTAAGAGGGGCGGACAACATAACATCAAAACACTCGCCCAACCCCACCCCAAAGGGCGAGATGTGGCACTCCTTGGACAACTACCTGGGCTCGCACAAACCTCCATAGGAAGGTCACGGTGCTCGGTACCCTCACACCCATCCTAACACCCAGCCTGCTCACATCGCAAACTCTGGAAGTATGGCGGCTAACGACCGCGCTACCCATCCTGTCCTCTTTTCCTTTCTCTCTTTTCCCGCTTCCGTTTCCTACCTTCGAGGGTAAATCATAAGACCATAAAATGCAGCATACCCCAAGGTCGTGATTGCCTATCTAATGTATATGTGACCAATCATGTCAACGATATGCCTACTGTAACCCCAACGGCGTATAACGACACCAGTATTGCCTTCATTATATCTGTACTGTACATACAAAATGTTCTAAAGAAATCTTTTGAAATAAAAAAAAACAGATTGCTGAATCATGATCTGCGAGAAACAAGGCAGCTTGAGCTCAGAAATACTGCCTTACATACCCATAGAACCGATTCAGACAGATTGTCTCTGCTTCAATCTAAGTCAATAAGAAAAATACTTCCTCCTGACTTTTTTTTTAAATCTCCCACTTGCCTGTTCTAAAATGTTGTCAGGCATGCAGTTCTCGATCACAAATTAAATGACACTGCAGCGTGTTTCATCTGACACAGACACGTGCACTCTTTCACCTCCAATTCTAGTCACACTCAGAGACACTGAAACACAAAGAGCTGCTGGTATTTAAGTTTCAAAGCAGCAGCAGTAATTTAATGAAGAGAATACTGATGAGCCTGGGCCAGCAGCAGCCTTTCAAAGTTGGTGTTGCTGCTGTTACTTATGTAAAGGGTTAGGCAGCTCTGCACACCTAGAGATGGTGTCTGGGGGAAAGCTGCCAACTTTGAACCTTTGGTCATGGGTTCCAACCCCACATTGGCATTTAAAATCTAGAAAATACTGGCAAATCTCCTGGAATTCGAAGATATAGTCCCTCCTTTAAATCTCATGACCCCCCCCATTAATGTTTCATAAATACTTACACATACATATTGCACACAAGAATTTCCTGTTTTTGCTATATAATTACCAAGTAAACAATATAATGGCATATAAAATACTGCACATCTATTGCCAATATTTCATCATCAACGGCATCTGCCTAAAACCTTTAAACACCTGCTGGGCGGAGTGAAATAGAGGCCTGATGCCAACCCTACTATCACACCAGAGCTTCCTCTGACCCAAGCTAGAGGGACAGTCTCTGTCTCTCAAAGAGAGTCCCCTCTGACTGATAATATTGGGGGAGGTCTCGATCTCTATTACCCCAGAACTCCCTCTGTCACAAGCTCCTCTTGTCTCTTCCCCTCTTACCCCAAAGCTACCTCTGTCTCATACAAGCAGGGATTCTATGGGGGATGGAAGCAATCTCTACCATTTTTCTCATCCCAGAGGTCCCTCGGGCACACAATGAAGGGAATGTAGCACGTTACAACACATGCTTTTACCACGCGGTAGGTAACAAGCGGTCATTACAACGACCGCGTTGTTACCACGCGTGGCATTAGATCGCAAGTCTTTTCAACGACTTGAGCTAGGTGGCACGCTGGATTTAGGAATAGTATAAATTACTATTCCTACTCCAGTTAGCGCAACAGCAGGGAAGGTGTTGGATTTAAAATCCAACACATTCCCTGGGGTTGCACGCCACCTAGCGCAAGTCTTTGAAACGTCTTGCGATGTAATGCCACCCGTGGTAACAACGAGGTTGTTGTAACAACCACATTGGTACCTACCTCCGTGGTATTGACAGAGTTGTAAATGTTGTTTAACCAATGAAGGTAATGCTGTATAGTTTTCACTGCCTCCGTCTGTCCCACGTTGGCGAGGACTATCTAGGACTATCTATGTCACCCCACTGCTCCCTCCATCCCACACTGACTATAGCCATCACCTAAGAGCTCCCTTTCACTCAAACTGCATACCCCTCTCACTCCTGAGCTCCTTTCTGGCTCATAGCACAGATGGCTGTCTATATTGTCTCACCCCAGAGCTCCTTCTCTCTGTCCCATATTGGGGGGGGGGGTTCTCTGTCACCACAGACCTCCCTCCATCCCTCATTCACTATCACAGTCACCTCAGATCTATCTCTGGCTCCCTCTCAGTCCCACATTAGGACAACAGGAGGCAGGGACTGAGTGGGGTGACTATTCCTCTCACCCAGAGCTCCCTCTGGCCCACAGCGAGAGTGTCTGTCTGCTTGTGTCTTACCTCCTCCCTCCCCATACAAGGAACATCAATACTCACCTATTATCACCACCACCACAAGGGCACAAATTACTCCCATTATAATCATCATCTGTGGGGAAAGCAGAATGTTTAGAGGCAGCCATAATCACAGACATTAAGGACAGAAAAGCACTGCCCAGTTCCCTACACGCTGTCACACTGCAGATTAATGACAATCATAGTTAAAAGGTCTACGCCTTATATAACAAATCCATTGCCATGTCCGACCAAGTGCATGTGAAGATTGAAATAGTACATAGGCTGACTCCTGTGTGTTGTAAATTTGGCATTTCTGCAGGACCCCCTCCCACCCCCTGGATTTCTGGCCTTTTGCTGGACGCTATATTTTTGCTGGCTGTAGAACTCTGTGCCCTTTACCCTTGTGAGCCAGTGTTAAAATGCTTGTGCTTTGCCCTTCAACATGGTGAAATTGGCATACCCCTAATTGGCTTCTTTAACTAACTTACAAGTCTCTGGTATTTGGTGCAAAATGTACCCACAATCTTGAAGTTAAATGTCTATAGTGGACTGCAGCACCCATTGTGACACATATTTCCTTCCTTTTAAATATTTAAGTCACCCTTATGTAAGCCTCATTCCCATAAGGCAGGGTGCATGGTATTTAAAAAGTGGGACATGTAGGAATTTAATATTAATCATATCCTTACAGTAAAAAAGTCCCAACAGCTATTTCCACTGTAGCAAGGTTGGCTGTTCCATTGGGAAATTTTGGGTTACAGTAAATAGTGTTAATTTTGGCGAGGAAACAGCTAGAAAAGTACTTAAACAACAATTTTGAATAGTTAGTAAAAATCCAATTCAATGCGGGAGTTGGATTTTTGACAAATATTTAGGAAAAGGTACCTTAGGAAAGTTACCTTTTCCCTGCCTAAAGCCACTGGCAGCCCATTTAAATCTATTTTCCCACTTTTGCCAGCCAGTAATTAGCATTTAAATTGGAGTGAATGGGTGTGAAATTCCTCCCAAGAGCAAACAATCGGCTGACCTGTATGGAAATAGGTGATCCCTCTTAACCTGACAGAATATGTAGGATGGGGCTGTGATCATTCTATTTGACACTACAGTGTCAAATCATGCTGCTTGAATGTAAAATCCTGCTTGACAGGTCTGCTGGGGTTTTAAATGTAACACTTGCGGCGAACTTCAAAGAGGCTATCCCTGTCACAGGAAAAAGTTAGTTGTCACCTGGGCAGGGCACTTCATTTGTCTTCCCGAGCCAGGCAGGCTCCAATTATAATGGGCTCTTTTTGACATTTCAGTGTCAAAACCTGCTGGAGTGTCAAATCATACTAGACAGGTCTGCTGGGGTTCTAAATATTACACTTGTTGCACACACTCCAAAGGGTGGAAACAAGATGCAACTGCATTCTGTGTATCCAACTGTCTGGTTGCTGGAAAACCCTGTTATTTTCCACCAGACTTCTCTCTTTGGGTTTATTTGGAGTACAGTTACTTCCTAAAGCTTGATTTTAGTATTAGATGGGGAAGACACTAGGATTGTCACAGTATACTTCCCACACACACACTCCCAGCCCTCAAAGCTCTAGTTTAGTGTGGCTGACTGAAGACTTACTCTATCTTGAAAATGACCAAAGTGGGTAAGGTTGGCCTCAGGAACACTTACCTAATTGGTTAGAGTGTTCCCAGGAGTCATTCCCACCCACTAGCTCATGCCAGACATAAATGTGGTGTCTCCAGGCACTCACTTCAGAACACCTCTGTATCTGTGGGAGATCAGAAGAGGACTGAACCTTCTGCCTGCACCTGAGAAGAGCCCTGAAGGACTGGAACACTCTCTTTTGCATACAGGACAATGAAATTGACACTATGGGTCGACTGGCTGACATTCTGTTACAGCTAGAGGCATACAACAAGCTACAAAAGGTCTTTTCTGAAACTACCCAGCTGACCTGTGGCAACTGGAACTGGACTTGACCCTAGTGTTGGCCTCTGTCTGACACCCAGGTCAGGACCTGTACATGTATGGCTCCATACTCTTGAAGAGTGTGTAACTATTGGGTGGTGCCCTCTCATCTTGTCCAGGGCACAGAGCTAACCCAATATCAGAGAAGCAAATAGAACAAAGGATGTTTAAATCTTGCATTCCTTAGCATGATGCACAGGATGAGTGTACATTAGGCAGGGCCACTTATTGAATGCCTGCCTGATGAAGGCCAATAAAAAGTATTGGTAGAGAGTAAGGCTGAAATACGTTGGCAAGGTAAAGGTGAATTGATGTAACATTATATTTCATTCTACAGCCATGAATAACAATCATTTAAATCATCTCCAGGATACTCAACCAATAAAAAAGGATAGGTATACTCTGTGATATTTTAACATTAATATATGGATCCTCGCTATATCCAGCATAATTTATTTGAACTCCTGATTAACGATTGAGTCAGCCAGGTTGGTATTCACCTACACTGCTGTGGAGAGGTCACTGTCGATGAAGCATGCCATGATAAATAGTGGGTGAGGTGACCTATCCATATCTTTCTAAATGGCTGCAGACAAACTAGGTTACCAAATTATTTCCGGCCACCTTTGATACTGTATATACAGTGTCAAATTGTGCCCAGATCTCAGTCTACCACAACCATTGACTATCATTTGCACTTTATACTTCTTGGCGCCATACCTACTTTAACCTTTAAAAGTTCATATCTCTGGTTTCGCCATTTGGATTTTAGTCATTTTGGTGCCATTTCATTTTCAATTGTACTCTATTTTTAAATTTCAGCATGGGATTTTTATTGTTTTGCGTTTCAAATGTATTACTATTTTGGGACTGCATAAATACTTTACACAGTGTCTACGTTTAGCCTGTCAGTCCTGTGCCAGGTGGTCGAGCTCAGGTTTGTGAGTAGTCACCCACCCCAATAAATATCCAGTTGTTTACACCATGCAATACAGATTCAGGCTTGAGTGGAAGAAATGTAGATTTCTCCTGCAAAGTTTTTTGAAGTTGAGATATTTTGCACTTTGCAACGGTTGCAAAGTTCTGTGAGCTTTGCAGAAGTTAGTCTGTGGGTGAAATTTCTTACACAAAAATTTCCCGTGGAATATTTGTTCAGTCAAACCCTTTTTTTGCCATTGTGTTCTCTGACAGAAAGTGGGATTCTGCTAAAATGGATTTCTTGCAAAATTTACTTTTTCCAGAACATTTTACCCCAAATGTATAATCCACAGCCATTGTGAAGTTTGAGGAAGAACAACTTTGTAATTTAGCACATCCTTAAAACATGGAAAACCTTTACATCTTTCACAGGTAGTATATCAGAATATTCAGTACAAAAATATGGTTCTACAAACAAATCACAACTAAATATCTCCTACAACAATATCAAGAAGGTAGGTTTATGTAGTCAGGTATATAATGTATATATTCTTAATTCCACCTTTAGGTTACATGATGATATACATACTATTAAGGTACATATATATGGAGAAAGAATTGTAGACCTCTGTATATCCCTATATGCTTACATTTGCAATATTGTGGAATTTTTTTATTCTGGATCAAAGTTTTTATCAACACATACATGAGTGCTGCTGTATTGGAATAATCCTTCGGGAATCTGCCCCAAAGCTTAAGAGGTGAGTCCGATTTTCTTATTTAATGAATTATGGGGCTAACATTAAAAAATGTTCACTGTCTGCTTTTCTACCAGCTTAGCCATGTTGAGGCCCACCTTATACTTGGCACCAAATGTTTGGACAAGAATGATGCTAACCTTGCATAGAACTCTTCATAGGAGTAGGTTACTTTCCATACACTGGCGCCCCATACTGGAATCCAGATAACTGTGAAAACACCACTGATTCATGCATATGGACTGATCTGTTTCTGGCGAACATCTCTTTACTCATGGCCAGCAAAAGTAAATGGGCATATTAGGCTGCTGCCTATGGTGGGAGGAGTGTTGAGGCAGTATTGTGTGCCAAAACCTCATTTGTGGATAGAGGCAATACATTATTTGTTTGTCCAGATGTCAGCATCTTTCACCTCAGTGCTATCTTAGACAGACCCTCTACCTGAACCATCTCTCATTTTCTGCCTCATGTTGGCAACTGAGCGAAACGTGGATGTGGGTGTATGTGTGTGTGTGTACAGGCAGCATATTGTGTGCTCTGCATAATGTCATAGCAGTATGGTCACAATGCTCAAACTTTTGATGTGCGCCCATCAACTTCTGCACCTCTAAACCCCCTGCAAGTTATCTGCTACTGTAGCATGGAAGACAGGCAATTTATTTGGAGGACCACTGTTTTTTAAAGATAATCACACTCAGGAGATATGAGAAGCAACACCTAATACCATTGGATGATTTTATGGGTCACCAAGAGAATCCAGTTATAACCAAGAAAGGTTTCCAGGATGGAAGGACTTACTGAATTTTTGCACGTCATCATTATATGGCAAAAGTTATGCTTGTATTCTCTAGTGTGGTAATGTTACTACTAGTTAATTGAGATAACGGGGTGCACAACGTCAAGTTAGACAAGTTGTTCAAAAAGGTTTGATAGGTTTTTGGGTGCTCACGTAGGGTGGTGTTATCCGTCGAAAAAACACCGTCAAATATCAAGATTGTCGTGTATGCGGAGCCCCGCAAGAACATCCCCTGGTGGAGCACACCAATAGAGATCACACAAAGGTGCTTCTGTTTAAAGCAGTGACGCTTTATTGCTTCATTTATATGATGATTTTTAGGTTTGCACGGCTTCGATATTTAACAGCATATCGAGAATGTAATGATCCATTTACATGTGAACATTATGCTCCAATGCATTTCGGGCGTAGGCGCCCTTGGTCACGGAGAGCTAAAGGAGGAAGCAGACAAACAAGGTAGTGAGGGGAAGGCAAACATAAGGGCAGGCTAAAAAACGGGTCTACTAACGTGCTCTTAGATTTTGAATCACTGGGATTTAAGAGTGCGCAAGAGGGTATGGTAAAAGGCTAATTACCGGTGGTGAGCGTATATCGAGGGTCTCTGGTTGTTAAAAAGAGAATGGAGGCGTGCTCTGTGATATAAGGCTATATGGCTAGGTGCGCATCGGTAAGGTGCAGGGTCGGGGGGTGGTGGAGGTTTTACCGCCGGTGAGGTGAGGCTCTAGGCATGCACTGAAGTGCTTCTTACTTCACAGTAAAAATGCGATGTCCTCGGGTGTGGTCATCTGTGTTGCCGTCAAAGCCGCGTTTGAATCAATCGGCTGATATGGTGGAAGTTAACAGGGAAAACGGACTACCGTCCGAGAGTGTGGGGGCCATCTTGAAGTGGTGCAAAGCACTGTGGAGGTTAAGAGGTGATAACATGCGAGTGTGAACGGGTCGGGTTGGGGGAAAAAATAGGTAAGGGATACATATGGAAAGACAGGTAAAACAGGTAAACAACAATGAACAAATGTATAAACATTGATGAAAATATTAACACGAGTAAAAATTAGAATAAAAATTGGGAAATGAACGTGGTGAGAAAAGGAAATAAGGTGAGAATTGGGGTGATGTGAACACCAAGATAGAGAAACTGGAGGGACTGAGGAATGAGAGAGATGAATAATGAGAGTACATAGAGGTGAGGATAAGGTAAGGGAGGTAAATAACGTGGAACTAGTGTGTTAGCGTGAATGGAATAAGCATGGTGAAATAAAAGAGCGTGAAAGAAAATAGACAAAGGTAGACGTAGGGTGGGTACAGCGATAAAGAGAATGGAGAAGCAGCAACATTACAGTGATATATTATAGGTAACAGCTAAATTCTGTACGGTCATTGAGCCCGTGGGGCTTAAGAGTCTGCAAAAGATAAATCCATTCGAGTTCTCTCTTCAGTAATAGTTTAGTATTGTCTATGCCTTCTTTTCTAGATACGATCTCTAGGACCAGAAATTTAAGTTGAGCGATGGTATGGTGTGCTTCCGTGAAGTGAAGAGCAATGTTGGATTTTTCAGTCTTAAGTCTAATGTTAGACTTGTGCTCGTTCAAGCGAGTTTTGATTTTACGTTCGGTCTTCCCTATATATAATTTGCCACATGGGCATTTGAGGGCGTAGATCAGATTGGTGGAGTCACATGTGGCATCTACATGGAGCTTGATGTTGTGTCCTTTCATGGGGTGTTGTATTTGGTTGCCCCGAATTACATTGTTGCAGTGTCCACAGTTGAGACATGGTTGGGTGCCGCGGTGTCTTTTGGTAGGTGCGGTGGGTTTAGCCAATATTTCCTTGATGTTACGATTTCTTGTGTGCGCAAATATAGGAGGCTCATTGAAGATGCCTTGGAAATCCGGTTCGTTTTGTAGAATTGTGTGCTGTCCCCCAACCCGACCCGTTCACACTCGCATGTTATCACCTCTTAACCTCCACAGTGCTTTGCACCACTTCAAGATGGCCCCCACACTCTCGGACGGTAGTCCGTTTTCCCTGTTAACTTCCACCATATCAGCCGATTGATTCAAACGCGGCTTTGACGGCAACACAGATGACCACACCCGAGGACATCGCATTTTTACTGTGAAGTAAGAAGCACTTCAGTGCATGCCTAGAGCCTCACCTCACCGGCGGTAAAACCTCCACCACCCCCCGACCCTGCACCTTACCGATGCGCACCTAGCCATATAGCCTTATATCACAGAGCACGCCTCCATTCTCTTTTTAACAACCAGAGACCCTCGATATACGCTCACCACCGGTAATTAGCCTTTTACCATACCCTCTTGCGCACTCTTAAATCCCAGTGATTCAAAATCTAAGAGCACGTTAGTAGACCCGTTTTTTAGCCTGCCCTTATGTTTGCCTTCCCCTCACTACCTTGTTTGTCTGCTTCCTCCTTTAGCTCTCCGTGACCAAGGGCGCCTACGCCCGAAATGCATTGGAGCATAATGTTCACATGTAAATGGATCATTACATTCTCGATATGCTGTTAAATATCGAAGCCGTGCAAACCTAAAAATCATCATATAAATGAAGCAATAAAGCGTCACTGCTTTAAACAGAAGCACCTTTGTGTGATCTCTATTGGTGTGCTCCACCAGGGGATGTTCTTGCGGGGCTCCGCATACACGACAATCTTAATGTTACTACTAGAGAATAGTTGTAGTAAACAGGACAGGTCCAAAGAACAAACCTCACCTGGCTGTCATGTAACATGACTCAAACAGTAATTAAACCACATAAACTCAGATCCAATCGCTTGCCATGGCTACTAGCCATAGCGGTGAGACGCCACAGCCCCACTACAACAATAGTAATATATACAAAAGCAGACAACACCACCTTTGCTCCTACCCATCCACCGTAGACCTTGGTGAGGGGAATGAGAGCATATCTGCCTGCTTTACCTTCTGTTCTAATCGAACACTCAGCCACCTGATTCAACAAAGCAATGTTTTAATTGGATGTGTAGAGATCTGGGTATTACCTGTGAAAACCACAAGGTTTTGTGGCTATTGGACCTCTGGTTTTGTAACTCTGCTGCAGAGTACATATAGGGGCAAATATTAAGAACCAGTTCCTTTAAGCAGGAATTCACAAAGACTAGAGTCTTCCTCAAGAGGATCCTTGTTTAAACATAGTCTCCCAAACTCTGTGGGGTACACGCTGCATTTATTTCCATTACCAACTTTTTGGTGCCATGTGAAGATACATTGAATCCTGCAGAGTAGTTAGCATGATTGTACCTAGCCATAAGTATGATCTGGAAGCCATGCGTGTCTGTGACCAAGAGGACCATGAGAAAGAGGTGGAGCTTAAGACTGGCTCCGCGGACAGCTGCAGGACAGATACCATCTTTGCCTTGTTGAAGCTCCAGGAAGTTATTGAGACTCAGAGGGAGCAGTTACAGCAGATAAGACACCATTAATGGTACTTACTCTCATCAGTTTGTCATAGTGAAGGGTACAAAACATGATGTTGAGTTGAGTTTAGTTGGGTTCTTGTATAGCGTAGCTATCACCCTACGGGTATCTAACCTATGTACACATAGGTTACACAGTTACCTCCACACAGGCAGGTGCACATCTACCTGATATAAAGAAACTGTTTCTCTCCAAGATGTGAATTTCCTGTTCCGTCCACACTATCTCAAGCAGTTCATCTTACTTTTCATATATATTTTTTGTAACAACACATTTTTTGTCCACTTCTACCTTTCCAGGGCTCTGATCTGTAAGTCGAAAAAAAGACAATTATTGGCAAGTTCTTGGAATGAAGAGTTGGAGATGTCAGTCATGGTACAGCCAAAAGATTATACCATATTACAAGGTCCATATCTAGTGGAATCTGCAAAAGAGACAATAATTATAACTGGAGTCCAGAATCACCAGTCAGTGGAGCTGAAACAAGAGTTGAGAATGGGAGTTTTACTCAAAGAATGAGGTCTCCTCGCTCTTGAAAACTACTAGAAGGGTATCTGGGGAGGGATATCGCAACTTACGGTCGTAAACATTCTACAAAGCCACAATTAACAAGTACACAACACCAGATACTGAGTCTTTGAGTGGAACCTATCCTTTTCAACTCCTGTTCGACTTCCACTTAGCAGTGATGGGTCAAGTTACAAGTACGTCTCTATCGCTACTCTTTGTGCAGACCCGCCTTAGCCTCTTATGCATCTTCTCCCATTCTTACTGTTATAATCATTTGATTTTGTCCAACAGACACCTCCAACTCTTTATTTCAAGCACTAGAATCTAGACTTCTGAGTTAAGACCTCTCCTAGCATTGGTTGTTAATCGATTTACGAACAATCCAGAGCCCTGAAAAAGTACAAGTGGTTGAAATGGTAACTGCTAGGGAAAATTTTTACTTTTCAGGAAATTCACACTTTATACTGAAACTGTTTTTGTAGTCTGAGATTTAGGTTTGTGACTTGGTGTGTTAAACTAACTGGAATAGGGTTGAATTTATGGTTCACGAAAACACCTAGTGGGAGAAGGATATGTGTGGCTGTTGCAAACAGACAAATTACTAAACTCATGTAAACTTATGATGCAGAACTGCAATGCAGGTGGGCTGGTGGAATGATCACTGTTGCCAGACAACGCAACTACTCTTCCTTTCACAGAGAGTCCCAGTTATGGCCCCATTTAACATCAAGAAAGAGTTCAAGGTGATGCTGGTGGTCACCAGCAAGTCTAGCAGTGACTGCGGCTAGGCTGGGGACTAATTTAAATTGTATTTCTCAGAACAAAGCCATGAAGCAGCTACAGTTTTGGTAATTTCGCTTCTGCATTGCATGAAACGGGAAAAATGTGCCATGGAACACAAAACATTATGCCTGTTTCAATGTTTAGACTTTTAACCAAATGTTTCACTTGCCTATAACTAGGACAGGCGCATAGTACAAGTCCCTAAGCAACATGTAGCCATAAGGTTCTGTACTAACTTCTGGAGGCTGAACAGATTAAGGGTGAAGTCTACCCCATGCAAGGAATGGGTGAGGTATATGACAATCTGGGGCCTCCTCGTTCTTCTGAATGATGGATAAAGCAAATGGATATACCAGCAGATGAAGCTCACAGGCCACCCTTTGCTTGACCTCTGAGAATTCTGAATACAAGATCCTGCTATTTGGCATGATGAATGACAACTTTCCAGTGGCTAGTGGGTAGGTTGCAGATTAGCTTTCACTCTTTGTGTTGGCAAAGATGGACCCAATCCCCATATTCAGTGATGACTGGAGTGCATTGTGTTTCTTCTCAAGCAAATCTGAGAGGTAGCCTTGTGAAGCTGAGAATTACCAGTTAACCACAAGTGAAGTCACCTTTCTTATTCAAGTTGTGGGTTGCAACAACCTCAAGTAAAGGATGAAGTCACCACAGCTTAATTGATGCCCAGCAACCAGGTGGGGACTAAGACTTTGACATCTCAAGCCATTAAAGAAGGTTCCTCTACAATATTAAGCTAATTTGTAACCCCTTTGACAAGGTTGCAGGGACAAAAAGAATCCTAGGAAAGTAGAAGTAAGGAAGTGAGGAAGAATGACCTGTGCTTTAGGAGCTCTGGGAAACAAGAAACAGCTCTGTGTCACAATTCTGACCTTGACATTTCAGATTTGGGGATGTCTATTTTCATCCAGATTTATCCCTCCATGAGGGTAATGGGGCATTTCACAAGGTGGATGATGGAAAGCGAATGGTTGTGCTTGTTGGTGGTAACAGCCTCAAAGAAGCCGCTGCCTATCTCAAAGGGGCAGCTTTCATGGTTAAGCCTAACCAGGACTCCCTGCATTGGATTAATTTCATGGGAAACAGAGGTGGGAAATTCCCCCAGTGGTACATTGGGTGCATGAATGCCAGTGCTCGTATGTGCAGAATGGCGAATTTAGACCAAGCTAATATGAGTCTGATTTCTTCCACATTCCCCCTGCCCTGGCGGAGGTGGTATTACTCTACTGAAAAGGAGAAAATGTCTTTGTCTCTGTTCTGCATTCTCTGTCATGTATTTTCAGCTTGAGGAGCTCCTCTCTCTAAGTTTAGGTCATTTTGGGGTGTATGGAACACTCTAAAATGTCATCGATATGATGACGATTAAAAGCAGATGTTAACCCTTCGTAGACTCATGGCAGACCAACAACAGAGGGGTAACTAGATCACCCCCAGCTGGGAAGAGCTAGACAACTGTGGCTTGTTTTTAAGCTTTTCTTATAACAGAGCACCACGCGATATGATTTGCTGCATATGAATACAACATCCACTTGACTTAAAGATGCTTTGTTGTGAAGTGCTTGCCCATGAGTGACAGGGAAGTTGAGCACCTGGCTGTGATAAGTTCAGGTGTGAAATTCACTAAGTGTGACCCCTGTTTGTGCTTGTTGAGTGTGACGTCAGCGTGCCCAGTCACTTTCACACCCATGGAGGCGAGCGCCTTCCATCTTGGGGTGTGGGCTCTCCATTGCCGCTGACCCTAGCTGTCATTTTAGGTCTGAGACTCCTTGGCACCTGCAGAGGGGACATAATGAATGCAAGGTAAAAATGGGACAAGCAGACACTTTATGTCCTTCTCAGTGGAGATGAAGATACCCTTTACCAAGGAGTCGATTTAACGATAAAACATAGGTTTACCTGGCATGGGGGATATCACCCTTCTGCGTCAGATGAACTCTTGACGTTCCCCATAAAATTGTAGGGGCAGATTTACAAGAAACGGACGCATCTCTGCGTTAGAGCAGAGATGCGTCAGTTTCCCTGCGCCTGAGTGCAAAACCCTTGCGCCACCATGGATGTGCCGTATTTACAATTTGCCCGATGCGTCAGAAATTCTGATGCATCTATTGGCACAAAAGTCACGCATTGCTGGAGTTGTGTCGCAAGCACGACACAACTCCAGCAATGTATAGGGAGGTCTATACTTATTGTGCTTCGTCACTACTTACGCCTGCTTCAAGCAGGCGTACAGTTTTGACGTAGTGGTGTCCAGGAAGTGGCGCAGTGCAATCTTGTAGATTTCACTGTGTCAGTTCTACGAGGCTTTCCTGCGTGGGAACGCACACCCTGCATACATTATACCTGATGCAGGTATAATGTGGCGCAGTGCTTTACAATGTGACACATCTCCCAAGATGCTTGCTTGGCTTTCAGTGGGTTTAACTTGGACTGACTCTCTCTTTTATTTGGACCTCATGACCTGCGTATAGCCCAACCACACCAGTATGGACAACCACCTGAGAAGGCTTTTCATGTGACTGCTGAATTGAACTGGCTTATGGTAATAAAAGAGTCCTCGTAAGTTTGTGGTGTTTTTTTTGTTCGTCTTAATAACTGTATTGAATGCGATTTAGTGAAAAGCTAAAAACTTGTTTGCCTGTTGTTGTTTTGAAATGACTGTGTTTTTTTTACATTTCGAATTCTAGATTTGGCGAAACCAAGTGCTCTCAGCTACTGTTGGTTGGTCACTCATGTTTGTCCTCCTTGTTTTAGAGAATCCTTCTCTAAGGGCCCGATGTAGGTAATTAGTATTTACTGATTCGTAAATACCGAATTTTACCGATTCAGTATTTACAAATCAGTAAATGCTATGTAGGTATTTTTACCGAATCAATTTCCGAATTGGGAATATTCGGTAATTACCGAATCGGTATTTACCAATTCGGTAATTGCCATTGATTCCTTTTGGCCTTGAGGCCCATAGGAACCTATGGCAATTACTGAATCGGTAAATACCGATTCGGTAAAATTACCGAATTGACAAGGGGGACAGGGTGTCACTTTGACACCCTGTTGCATCCCTGATTCAGGCTTGTGTGCCATGTGACACACATACATGCCCTAACCTTGGCACAGGTGTACATGAACAGATGTGCATGTACACAGGAATTCGTTATTTACCATGCAATAGTATTACATGGTAAATAACGAATTCTTAGGGGCCTGTGGCACTGTTTGCAGTGCCACCTACCAGGGCCGGACTGGGAACAGAAACCGGCCCTGGCAAACTGCTCAGCTGGCCTCCCCTGGGGTCAGGGGGAGTGCAGCTGAGCAGTTTGCGACGGCCGGTTTCGGCCGATTTTGTTACTGGGGGCCGACATTGCCGACCCCCGGTAACAAAAACGGCCCCCCAGGGGCCCAAAACCGGCCCCCACCCTAGCGGCCTACTGGGGAAACGCCCGGTGCCCGCTATGGCCAGTCCGGCCCTGCCACCTACATATAGATTTACCGATTCGGTAAATTTACCGAATCAGTATTTTACAGAATCGGTAAATTTACTGATTCGGTAAATTTACCGATTCTGTAAAATGTAGGCCCCCTACATCTCAATCACCAAATACCGGTCGGTAACGGCCGAAATCGGCCGTTACCGACTGGTATTTGGTGACCTACATCTGGCCCTAAGATCTTGGGTACCTGATGAGCTCAGTAGAGGCCTCGGCAAGTGTTGCTCAGGTGCTTTTTGCCACAACTGTCCATTTGCCTCTTCAGTTCTTGATACCACTTGTTTATTTCTGATATCTCGTAGCTTCAGGCATCATAGTATTTATTTTTTGAGCTGTCTATCTGTATTTGTATATATTTATGTGTTGCTCATTGTCTGGAATTTACCTGCATTGATTTTATTCTACATGAACATGTAACACTTCGAGAGCTACTTTTGAACTTTTATTTACAGAGTGGAGTTGCAGCCTCAGTATTAATGTCCTTACTTGATCGGATGAATCAGCCAAAGGATCTGCTTTTTAGAACATTTTACTCTTACAAAATATAAAAAGGAAATCATTTGATTTCCATCTGTATTCATCTGTTTTTAATCTTAAATAGGGAAACTATATTAGTAAACAATGTTATTTTTCCATCTGCAAATCCCCTGCTGGAGACAGTCCTATGTACCATCCAGTACTGTGAAGCATTTGCCCCCAAATCCACCCCCTCCCTACTTGTGATCAACTTTATAAATAAATACATTGTTCACATCATTCCAGGGTCCCCAAGAACATCCCTGCGACTTCCACAACCACAAAACAGGTAGGGCAGTGGACAGCACTTTCCCACTGCCCTGATGGTTTTAATGGGGTTTCTTCTACCATCAATCAATCCTTAGCAAAGCAAAGCACATCATGGATTTCATGGGAGAGTGAGTTGTATGGGCTTGGAGTCCAAGGGGAGAACAAATAAGTGTTTAACCATTACAAAAATAAATTTTGGGGGGAACAGTAATTAGCACATTTGTGGGGAGAACTCTAATGAATAGAAATGTTTTTGTCACGATGAGTAAAAATTTGGACGAATGCATTGTGGGGCGGATTTATGAGAAATGGAGACATGGTGGTATTTTGTAATGAGGGAGCAGTTTGGAAATTAGTACAATTGTGAGGAGAACACATTAGTGGGAATTTATTATGTGATTAATTGTGGATTGATCCACATTGAGCAGAATTGTTGGAATATGCATGACACGTGTTGTGATGGACCCATAGTGTGCAGAATTGCACAGTGGTTCTTAATGAGCAGAGTTGTGAGTGTATCTAGTAGCGGAAGTTGTTGGAAAAGTGATTACTAAATTGTGCGGACCATAGTATGATGAGAGATATGTCTCTCGAATGTGTGTTATATTATGGTCTCTCTGAAATGTGATTGTAAATTGCACAACATTTAAGAAATTGACTTTTAATGAACGACCCACAAATGTCTCTTAACATCTTATTTTATCTGCATGATAGCTACTTGAAAATGAAGAAAGTGACTTTTAAAACTCCACTTTTCAAACTATTTATACTAAAATAATTTGTCAGGGAAAACAGCAACTTCCCCCTCTTCCAACTAACTCCAAAACTATTTAGCCTGAATTTGTGAACATTTAAGATTAATAGTATGCTAATTTTTCACCGTTCACTGATAACCTCATAACTGAGGTGAGACATTAAGATCTGTGTTAAGTTTACTTGTTAATTTCTTTGTAACTTTTAATCCCCCTTAACAAATGCTTATGAAAATTAAAACAATATAACGTATTTCTAAGAGACTTTGGTACGCTAACTTTTTTGAATAAGAAGGAAGGAGTAGAATGTCTAGAAAGCATCTTTTTGTTCAAAAGATAAATAGAGATTTGATTCTTTTGAGGAAAGGTACTGAAAACAAACCCACGGTGTGCCTGTTCAAAACATGCATTGAATTAATAAGCTCAAAGAGATCCCTAAAACAAATTGCCTACTAAGTTGAATTAATTTGTCTGCAGAGGGCCAAACTTGATGCAATCTTTTAGAACATACCACAGTATACACTGTGCATGGGTTCATTGAGGTCAGGTGATGTGAACCAAACTTTATCATGTGATTTCACCATGAGAGGTTTCAAAGTACCCCCTCTCAACTGGGCAATATGGTGATACTTCTGTGGGTTTACCTAGACCTCATGGTTTTATGCAGTGTTTTTTGAGTCTTATGAAAGGGTATCTGCATATAATGTTTCATAGTTTTAAAGTTTTTATTTCTGCATATATCTCCCTATTTCTTTTTCTTTGTAAGTAAGGTTGTTTAGATGTCTGTATTTCTGTATATATATCTTTCCATCTACCTACCTTCCTGTCACCTAGCTATACATATGACATATTCCTGTAGTATTGACCAGTAATAATTTCTCTCTTAATAAAGTTGGGCCATTACACAATTCTGTTCTGTATTCCATTGTCAGTAGCCAAGAGCCCTACATGTTCCAGTCAGGTGTGCAATTGCGGGGGATGTTGCAAGAGTTGGTGGGCCTTAGAAACGTGGTCCTAGCATCATCATGGAAGTTACAGGTATATGGTGACTGAGTTTAGGCTCATGGGAATGTGAAGTGCCTAAAACACTTGCAGGTGCTTCCTCCTCACCTTGCAATTTTTCCACCAGTATTTGCTTTTTAGTTTGGCAGCGCTGCTCTCGAATTGCGAGGCCCCGTCCCGCAGAGCGTCAGCCCGGTCATCCAGTTCCGAGAGTTTTGCGTCTCTCTCCAGGACTTTCTCCAGATTTACTTGAAGAATACCCTTCACCTAGAGGCGGATAAAAACAGTAAAGATGAGAAAGAATGGGAGACACATTGGGTGCCTAGGAGGAGGTAGGGAAATGAAGACAACATAATATTTAAAAAGAAATATGGTTTTGATAATATACCAGGGTGCCCATTTTTAACATTTCTTTGACTGAAGGCCAATAGGAGAACCCCGTGCTGTTTTTATTGTGGGACACTTACCTCTTCCACCTGGGCCTGTGTTTGCTGCAGTCGTCTGTTGCTGGACAGGTTGGGAGGGCCAGGTGGGGGACCTGAGGGGGCTTCGGGACCTCCGGGTGCTGGGGCGGCGGCAGGGGGATCAGACCTGGGGATACACAATAGATTCAGAAATAAACAGGTTGCAGCGAGAACAGTTAATGTGGTCAACCTGCTCTTTGTCCCTAAGAATCAGCTGGATGCTGCCTGGTCATTGATGTTGCAAAAGAGATCACCCCCTTATTGGCAGTCACGCACAGGGTGCTAGAAACATCCCTTTGGAAGCAGGCAAGAGAAAGATACAAGGCAAGACAACGCAGGGAACTATCGCAACCCTTCTTTGTATCTGAGGCGCAAGAGTCCTTCTGGGTGATTTTTGCCAAGATTCTCCTTCCCTCCCATTTGGTCTCACAGGTTTGCTAAGAGAGCAGAAGAGAAATGGGCCAATCACATAAGCATGACAGTATGGGGTTCCCTTGCTGGCCACAGATGGGTAAATTGATCAAGAATCTGTGAATAAAAGGGACTAATCCTATATCTCATTATGTTTTCTAAAAGCTAGTTTCAACTGGAATTCTTAAGCAGTCCCACTGCCTTTCTTACCTTTTTGGGAATTTTAAGAAAATAGTTTGACCTTGCTATTGCTGAAAAAAACCTTGTAAATTAGACCTGCCTTTAAAAAACACAGTTCCGATAATCGGCCCGCTTGGATGGAGGTCCCTGACCGTAGCCCTATAGGGGTTAAGGTCCTTAGGTCCACCGTGGGCCAAAAAGGGGTCTCCCTGATTCATCGTCCCTGGTCGTTAACTCTTTGCACTCCCTGGGAGGCCTGGTTGGGTCCCTGAAGGATGGGAAAGGGAGCGAAGCACTTATGGCACTGCAGGAGTTGGCCATCTCCTCCCGAATGCGCATGATCCAAGTTAATGTTCTTCATACGACTTACCTGATGCCAAAACGGCTGCGGAAGGCTGGCAAACTCCCAGCACGCGCATGCCTTCGCTGCGGTGCTGATATCGCGGATTCCTATCATGTGATTTGGTTGTGCCATGTAATACAACGATATTGGGCCCAACTTCTGGGGGTCTTGTCAGGTGTGCTGGGGAGACCGATAGACCTCAGATCGCGGTTCTGGGTCTACTGGAAGAGATGGGGGGAGGAGATCTGAGAGATGAACCTTGATGGGGAAGCATGAGATTGCCCAGAACTGGATTTCAAAGAATGCCCCTGATGGGGAACATCCTTTACAACAGAACTATTACAACACAGTACCGTTACCACGCAGGTTTTACAACGAAAGTCGTAACAACGGCTTGCGCTGGAGGGCGCTGTAGGATAGGGAATAGTTTAATTTACTATCCAAAACCTTCCCTACTATCCACGGGGACTGGAGGTGGAATAGTAAATTAAACTATTCACTATCCAGCGCCCCCCCCAATGCAAGTTGTTGTAACGACTTGCATTGTAAAACCTGCGTGGTAACGGTACGCGTGGTAATACCACACGTTGTACCGTCATACATCTCCCCTGATCTGCAGAATGCAATGGATTGGTGTTCCAAGATGGAGGTGTCAGTATATGCAGCACGTGGCTGCACTGAAAAACATTGCAAAATATGTGGAATATGGTGGGATCATTTTGGGAAACCGATGTGAATCCTTCTATTGTTTTGTGACTGGGGGGTCATCGTTGTTTGCATTATTTGGCTATGTTTATTTAACTTGATTACCGGTATGTTTTATAGTCCTAAAAATCGATACAAATACTTTATCAAAAACAGTAAACATGTTTGAGGGGATGAGTGGTCATGGGCGGGGTGGAGCTTGGAGAAGGAGGCATGGCTCTGGGGCCCATTACAACCAACATAGCCATTGGAGCAAAGAACAGATTTTGGGCCATATTATCAAGAATGGCGATAACATTATCGCAGCTTTAGCGGCAGGAAACTGACGCTAAAGCGGCGATAAGAGGCTTGATAATATGCCCTTGTGAATTCCCATAGAAGCCAGATTCACATCAGAACCTGGGCTTCTATGGGAACTCACAAGGGCATATTATCAAGCCCCTAATCGCCGCTTTAGTGGCAGTTTCCTGTTGCTAAAGCAGAGATAATGTTATCGCCGTTCTTGATAATATGGCCCGCAGTCTTTATGTTGGGCCCTACTGTAGCATTCTTTGCTAATGACCCCCCAAACTGAAAGAAAAGCATCCTGTTATGACTCTGGGTCATGTGGCCGGACACAGAACACACACGCAAGCGCTCTCTCTGTCTTTCTCTGTCTCTCTCTGTCTCTTTCTCTCTCTCTCTCTCTCTCTCTCTCTCTCTCTCTCTTTCTCTATCTCTCTCTATCTCCCTCTCTCTCTCTCTCTCTCTCAATTTCCAGCTCACCCTGTGTTCACCGTGTGATATTGGCTCTTCACTGGGAGACCCTGTCAGGTGCTATGGTGTTGCTTGACATAGGGTGGCACTGTGTGAGTTGGCAGGTTTGTCTTGGATGTAATGTTGTAATGATCCCTTCAGCAGAAACTCAAGCATGTGGATTACAAAAGCTTGCATTTGCAGAAAAAGTGATCAAGGGTGATATTGAAAACCTATAATGGGAATCCGGTACCATAGGCCCGCTATGTCGATAACCAATTGCTCCACATTTAAAAAGTCGTGAGTGTCCCGAAACCATATGTGTATCTCCAGGTAGAGGAGCTTATAAAGTTGCCTCCCTCCTTCTATTTGCTGCTTCCTTAATATGGAGAGCGGTTCTCTTTGTGGCAATGCACATTCTGTAGCAATAACCAAATAACTTTTCTATATAGTGCTTGCTGCTGCATTGTTGCCGCTCCAAACTTGTGACTGCAGATCACACCAGATTCCCAGGGAGCAAGTTGGCAGATTGTGTACACTCTGAATGCATAGGCATAGATACCAATAGTGCAGCAGGTGCAGTGGCACCGAGGCCAGGGGCCCTCTTCAAACTAATCAGTAGCTGTTTTAACTACCGAATTGGTGGATGAGGAGGAGGACGAGAAGGAACCATTACCTTGCTTGCATAAGGGCCCATTTTGCCCTTGCTATGCCACTGTCTGAGTGCAATGTGTTGTATTTGTTAGAGTTTGGTTGTAGGCGGCTCCAGGCGGGAGGCTCGAGTCGAGGCTGTCCTAGTGTTTGGAGTTTTGGGAGCTGGCTTGTGTATAGTGTCTGACCCAAATAGAGGCAGATGTTATCTGAATTATGATGGAAACAGATTTTAAAACGTTCAAAACAAATCAAAGTGCTTTACTTGGTGATGCTCAAATGATAAATATTTGAGAAACCTGATTCCCACACATTAATTTTGGAGTATACTTTTATCAATAAAACAGTATGTTTGTACAAATTTAGTAGCCAGTTCAATGGGAATTGTGCTTCCTGTAAATGACAGTTTGTTACCACACTATGCTTTTGTAGTACATAAGCAACTGCGTGTTCCAAAATTCACCACAAGCTACATACTATACCCATACCACTCTCCTGCAGAATGGGCGTGGCCCCTTTGCTACACTTGTTCTTATTGTGATGCTTGAAATGTTCACAATCCCTATGACTTCAATGATGTAACACTGATGACAGCACCCCCACACTGAAAATTGTTCCAGCACCACTGCATTGTCGTATGCTGCAGCTGCCCAAAAACACACATTTTTTAGTAAATCCTAGACTGGGAGACCTTGAACTGGGCTGCAGGAGGCCTCAGTGGGAACCTGTTGAAACTGCACTAAAACCAGGAGGATGGCTGATGTCAGAAGGCTCCTCCCCAGAGCTGACATCACTCGAGGGTGCCGAAGTGGCAGACGGTGGCCTTAAAGGACCCGTTCCTTTCCAATCTTAGATTTACAGTTTCAGCTCTAGGGGCTGGAAATGTGAAATACTAGTTATGTAGCACATGAATGGTGGAGTAGGGGTTTGCAGTGCGGACGAGGGGCTTTTCTGCTCCCATCCCTATGCCTGAGTCCTCCCCACTGCAGTCCTGCACTAAGCTATTCACTGCTTCCCCCTGTCAAACCTATTCTTCTCCTTGCCGCTTATATCCTGCCTACACCCTCCCCGGCACCCCCACCCCCACCCCAGGTCAGTGCTTTAAATCGGCGGGTACTGTCCGGTACACAGTACCGGCAGTTTTTAGGTCTCGCCTGAGCCAATGCGCTTGCGCATTGCTCCGGCGAGATTATAGTAACCGGAAAAGAAAAGTCTACCAAAACGGCTGCGGATCGCATACAGTTCATGTGATCTATGCGCGTGCACAGAGCCAGCCACATAACACACCACCATTTGTGCCCCCCCCGCATCAGACTTGAAAGGAAGCCGTTCGAACACCACCATTTGTCTGAGCCTCGGCATAAGACCTCAAAGGAAGCCGCTCCCCCGCTCACCCGCCCCCCATCAGATTTCATAGAAATGCACTCCCGCGCCACGCAAAGCCGAGAGCTTTTTTTTCTTTTTAGCTTCAGTCTCTGTGCTGCTGAAGCACTCTCCGCCCCCCGCCCCCACACTTTTTCTCTCCTTCATCCTGAATAGCATATTACTTTTTTGCATTTCGCACGAAGGTTTCTGATTTTCAAACATGCCAACACCACAGTAATCTTGGGTGTGGGCACAATATTCTTACATCGCTTTCCGATGCGTTTTTTCGTGTGCATTGCTTTATCCATTAATCTCTTTTTCATGCCCTGTACTTTGCCTGGGAGCCATGCCGACTGTGGAAGCCTCGCTGCATCAGGCCGTTTCCTACATTCCTGAAGTTCCATCACACACAGGATAACTAGCTGATAGCGATACCTTCCGAGGGATGAACGCCCCATTGAGTCTCTCTTCCCACGTTCTGTTCAGTGCACGCTCTTCACTTGTTTAAGCTTTTCGTCCTCACTCGTGTTGTTTACTGATGAACGTGCACTTTGCTCCAGCAGACAGCATGCATGTATCGTGTGTGGGTGCGGTCCTCCCTGTTTTGTGACATTTCACGCTGGACTAGTTGCTTCCATAGTTGCCTTGACAATTGCACACCTGTTGTTGCCCGTACGCACTTAGCTTGTGGTACACACAAAGCCGTCTGACTAGAATACGCTTAACCTGGTGTACTGCACATCACTCAGGGACACCACCACATTACTCAGGGACACCACCACATCACGCAGGAACACCACCACATCACTCAGGAACACCACCACATTACTTTGGGACACCACCACATCACTCAGGGGCACCACTCAGGGGCACCACCACATCACTCAGGGACACCACCACATCACTCAGGGACACCACCACATCACTCAGGGACACCACCACATCACTCAGGAACACCACCACATCACTCAGGAACACCACCACATTACTTTGGGACACCACCACATCACTCAGGGGCACCACTCAGGGGCACCACCACATCACTCAGGGACACCACCACATCACTCAGGGACACCACCACATCACTCAGGGACACCACCACATCACTCAGGGACACCACCACATCACTCAGGGGCACCACCACATCACTCAAGGGCACCACCACATCACTCGGGGACACCACCACATCACTCAGGAACACCACCACATCACTCAGGGGCACCACCACATCACTCAGGGGCACCACCACATCACTCAGGGGCACCACTCAGGGACACCACCACATCACTCAGGAACACCACCACATCACTCAGGAACACCACAACATCACTCAGGGGCACCACCACATCACTCAGGGACACCACCACATCACTCAGGAACACCACAACATCACTCAGGAACACCACCACATCACTCAGGAACACCACCACATCACTCAGGGGCACCACCACATCACTCAGGGACACCACCACATCACTCAGGAACACCACCACATCACTCAGGGACACCACCACATCACTCAGGGGCACCACCAAATCAATCAGGGACACCACCACATCACTCAGGGACACCACCACATCACTCTGGGACACCACCACATCACTCTGGGACACCACCACATCACTCAGGAACACCACCACATCACTAAGGGACACCACCACATCACTCAGGAACACCGCCACATCACTCAGGAACACCACCACATCACTCAGGGACACCACCACATCACTCGGGGACACCACCACATCACTCGGGGACACCACCACATCACTCGGGACACCACCACATCACTCGGGAACACCACTTCATCAAACAAGGACACCACCACATCACTCGGGGACACCACCACATTACTCTGGGACACCACCACATCACTCTGGAACACCACCACATCACTCTAGGACACCACCACATCACTCTGGGACACCACCATATCACTCTAATACACCACAACATCACTCTAATACACCACCACCTCACTCAGCCCAACCACATCATCACTCAGCACCACAACAGCACTGTCCTTGCTTGCTACCAACAAGCATTGCCATAGCCAATAGGACTCGCATTAAGAAAGTGTAAGCTATTGCCTTTGTGAATAACATTGCTATTAATTTATATATAGGCTTTCCTGTTTTCAGTTTCTATTTTTGGTAAATTCTGGTGGTGTTTTTTCAGTGTTTTCAATATCTTATAAAACAGTTGTTATCAGTGGTTACACATTTTCGCGCCACTAAAAACAACAGAAAAGGTGTTTTTCCGGTGTTTATGGAACGTTTTGCTTTTATTAGTGCTTGCTTTCTGCACTGAAAGAACATGGTATATAGGCAGTGTACTTATAGTGTATTTAAGGACCAAATAGATTTTTGCAAATTAATCTTATTGTAGTACACCATACAATACTTCTTCCGTGAGTCTTTGGGTCATATGCGCTCACTCTTTTCTTCCCATGTAAACTTCTGTGAAAATGCCCTCTTAGCATTCATAGCCCCTTGGGCTGAGAACCATCAGCTAATGGACACAGTTGGGATGATTCTTTCTTTGATGCCACAAAGCACAAAAAGATAAATATTTGCATTTTAGTTCCGGTGCATAAGAAAACAGTGCACCAGAATGGACTAAAAAGTCAATAGCATCCCTCGTTAACTCTGAAGATTGTAAAGATGCTTTCAGCATACCATCTAACAAGTGGCAAGGATCTCCTACAGGGAATCACTCAACTCGGGTATCAATTTTGACAGGTCATCACACAACTTTTTTATTTATATACGTAGCTGAATCACTGCAAATACAAACAATATCACTCCAATCTTTGTTGAACTTGGAAAGAACATTTTTTGCAGAGCATTACAAGTGACACTGCGTTTAATGTTTTCCAAAAGTCCGGTGTCATATTTTCACCACTATCCCAGACGCTTGGTGATATATAAACTTGTTACTATACCTTGCATTGAATGTTTAAAGCCTGAGGTGTTGGAAATTCACCTAATATCAATACGGACCCACTAGAATGATGTATTAAGGGTTTTTACCCATTCTTTGTGGGTAAATGTGATGACACATATTAGGAAAGATTTTTATGAAACCAGCCATTTTACCTATCAGTGAAAGAATCAAATGAAGCCAAAATATCAAATTGAGTTTGATATTTCCTGATTCTCTACAGTTTATAAAATAATTAAACTAGACCTAAAACATGAAACTAAATCCTGCATCTTTAGACCAAAGGCCACAAAACTGAAAAAAGTAAAAGGAAGAAGAAACAATATTTTAGTGGCATCCCTAAAGAACAAAACTCAAGCAGAATAATGTTAGCCAGTCTTTCTTACTGCTAGCTTGTATAACAAAGTTACATTGTATTGAATCCTTCAGGAAGAAAACAATGACTCATTCACTCTCTTTTTCCTTTCTTTGAATGGCATTTAGTTTGTCGTTGTGCAGGTGTTTTTTCAGTGTTTATATGTTTTCACCTGTGAGGGCTATTTTTCTTTCAATGGGGTTTTATCAGTTATTATAGGTTTAAACCTAAAACCCCACAGCCTATTTATATAGTTTCAAAGCCAACACATATTTAAAAAAATGGTCATTTACAATACCAATAGCTGACACTTTCCTAATGCGAGACCTATTGCATTGCAAATGCTTGTTTATTTTGAGAGGGAGAGTACCGGCCCTTCTCAAGAGAAATGCAATACTTTTAATTGGAGAGTACCGGCACTTCTCAGAAACAAGCAGGTACTCTGTTACAGAGTACCTGCACTTCTATTTTTCCATTTGAAGCACAGCCCCCAGTGTCGTAGCAAGGGGGTGGTACACCCTAGACAGCATGCGTTTTACGGGCGGTGCCCCCTATAACTGCATCTGTTGCTGGGTTGCCCTCGAAAAAATTGCCAGCACCCCACCTCCCACTCTTACACACGACCGCAGGGCAACAAATGCAGGGGCCGCCATGGGCGGCCTTAGGTCTAACTACGCCACTGCACCCCCAGCATGCATTTAGAATTTTCTCAATGCAGGTGGTAAATGTGTGCATAAGGCAACATTGAGGAATTTCACTCAGTAATTCTGTGCATATATTACCCACTCCATTTCAGTTTAATTCATAATTTTACAGAACAGGTGAAGTGATACCACAAGGTAACAGTAATTATGTGTGTGAAGTTTGCACCTCGCCAGTACTGTGCCACTCATAATCAGACCCTAAGTGTGGATTAGCATCTGCACAGGGATGCCCTTGAATCTGCACCTACCATGCCCACCACAGAATGCTCCACAAGCATTGCGGGGCACGGGTAGCACTAGAGGCAGTATGCGCACCCGCATTGGACTTTGCACATGCAAATTTCCATTGTGAATCCATGCATGCACTAAATGAACACTTTTTTCATCTGAAAAGAGTTTGTAAATATTGGCTGTAGAGCTTTCTGTTTTCCTTATATTTCACTTTGTATTCTGGAGGACAGCACCCATGCATTCTCAGGGGCGAGCTTGGTCAGTAAGATTTGGAGGGGGATGGGGGGCAGGGGGGCGGTGAGCTTCAGATTTTCCAATGATGGTGCTAGCATATAATGTTAAAATACATTATACGACAAGCGGGCGCATGAGAGGGCTAAAGGGGCAATGGGAAGGGAGATGAGGATTGGTAGGGGTACAAAGTGAGAGAAAACACATTATTTTGTAAAATAACCAACATGTCCTTGTGTAACGCAACTGGTGCTCATGTGAAGCACTCCAATACCTTCGGGTCCAGTTTGTATTTATTAGGGGGGGTGCAATACCCCAAACACCCCACTGAAGGTAGACCCTTGTGTATTCTAATCACGTAGTTGGCTGGACGTCTTGTTGCTAATTTTTCAGGGGCCGATTCACTGACCTAACTTAAGACAAAATCCTAAACGTACTACTCTTGGTATTCACAGAAGTTAGGATTTTGTCTTAAGTTAGTTCTGTGAATCAGGCCCTCAGATTTTCTCTGGGATGCACTTCCCACTTTCGTAGTTTATGGGTTTACCTAAGTAATTTCTAAATAAATGTCTTCTATAGTGCCACAATGATTTATCATGTGATTGACATACTTTGCAAAGCCCGCCATTTTGAGACATCTCTCCGCCTACGATGCATCTAACGCTTTGCAGACAGAGCGATTAGCTGAGTGGACACCATGTTGTTTTCCTCCAGCTTGGCAAAGATTTTTACTTTCCTAAATCAATCTCAAAGCAGTGATTTGTTTTTGAAAAACAAAATAATGCAAAGGCCCTGGTAGGAGAGCTCAGCCTCCTTCTGCTTCAGGGACATTAATCAATTTCCATGCCTGGAACCAGCACCCCGCCCTAGGCGGATCAATCTTTTCCAACAGGGTTTTCAACAACCTTCGACCAGACTCAAACTTACTCCTCCCTCTAGGCATCGCTGATTAAAAATTGTAGACAGAAGCACATTAATAAATCAGGAATGTATGTCATAGTCCACTAGCAGCAAAAGCTAGCCAAAGCTCCATGTAGCCTTAGTTGCAAAAGATCTACGAATCACGTGGCTTCCAGAATGGTAAATGTGATTGCCAGCTCAATGTGGCCAATGGCTACAAAGCTGGACAGAACCCTATATTTTTGCCTGCTGTTTGGTGCACAAGAACTTTCAAAACGCAACATTTTTATATATTATTTCCAGTTTATTGTTTTCTTTATTAGCTAAAAGAGAATAGAAGCTGTTTGGTATCCATCACATTTTGGGAAACACCAGTTACCTCCCAGCACTCCAGCTGCATCGCACAGGGTTAAACATGTCAGTTGTTATTGAACATTTTGAGAGACATTTAAAGTGAATCTTCCTTCCGATTGTGGAATTTTCTAAGCTTTTGATTGAAGTCTTTCATTTAAAAAGTGTACATTATGATAAAAAAATGTGCGCAATCACAGATTATGTGTGTGTTTTGATTCTGCATTGGATACTATCTTGGAAGGCGTCAGGGACACTGTTGGTAAGTAGGACCAATGCTTATTTTATTCTCTAAATTACAATTTCTATATTCTGCCATGTTGTCTTCTCGCCCTATAATTAATATTGTTTTGTCAAAATTCGGCAATATCAATTCCCCTTCTTTTACGACTCCTTATGAAGAGCACTCACTCTGAGGTAGGTGCCAGCTGACTGCCACGCTTTACAGTTAAAATATTTAAAAAAAACTTTAACTATGGGTTCTCCTTGAGCTTTAATGTGTGGTTATACATCAGTAAATCGATAGCTGAGCTGTTGTCAAGTAAGCACCTCCCCTCCCGCCATTTTAGCAGCACACTGTTCTCTGCACTCCCATGGGATTCAGTCAAGGGCACAGGGACATGGAGACCCGACGCCATCTTTGAAAGGTGTCCTGTGCATACCAATATCAAACATCATCAAAGCCAGTCGAGCGGCAGGGACATCTCTTCATCCAAGGCGCCGGCGCTCTGAGTCTGGCGGGGAAGAAGAATGGCTTTATGATCCATTTCTCTCTTTTGCCGCAGTGATCACAGCGGCATTGATCTTCAGGCAGTCAAAGAAATATATGTTCTTCTTTAATAACCCAGCACTTTCTGGAGTTACTGACATAAAAATCCGGTCTAGTTGTTCCCTTGAGATGGGTCTAGTGGTTGAGGTGTAGTTTATTGATACATTTATATGGGCTCTAGTGACTGACTATTGTTTATTGATGTTTAGTATTTGAGTAGGGGTCTATTATATGTGTTCTAGTGGTTGAGATGTTGTTTATTAATGCATTTTGTGTTAGAGTAGTAGTCTGGGGATGTGCTCTGTGACTGGCTTAGATGTAGTCTAGTGGTTGAGGTGTGGCTGGAGATACATTTAGATGTAGTCTAGTGGTCCAGATGTGGTTTAGTGATACTTGTATATGTGTTCTAGTGGTGAGATGTTGTTTATTAATGCATTTAGTGTTTGAGTAGGGGTCTAAGGATTTCTTTAGTTATACATTTAGATGTAGTCTAGTGGTTGAAGTGTGGTCTAGAGATACATTTAGATGTGATCTAGTGGTCCTGATGTGGTTTAGCGTTTAAGATGTGGTCTAGTGATGTGCCTATTTTTGTAGATGTGGACTTGTGGTTGACATGTGGTCTAGAGATGCATTTAGATGTGGTTAAGTGAATGAGATGCGGTTTAGTGATACATTAAAGTGTGGTCTAGTGGGAGAGGCGTGGTTTAGTGATGTGGTTTACTGTTTGATTGGTGGTTTAGTAATGTATCTACTGATACTTTTAGATGTGGCCCAGTAGTAGAGATGTTGTCTAATGATATATTTACATATGGTCTAATGGGTGTGATGTGGTCTACTGATACATTTAGATGTGGTCCAGTGGATGAAATGTGGTCTAGGTATCCATGTAGATGTGGTCTAGAAACGCCTTGCAGTGATTCATTTAGATGTGGTCTAGTTTTTGAGATGTGGTCTGATGCATTACTTTGAGATGTGGTCCAGTAGATCAAGTGTGGCTAGTAAATGAAATATTGACCTCTTCAGGTGGCGCCGGGAAACCCTTGGGTAGCTGAGCGCCTTATCAAATTAAAATAACATAACATAACATAACATACATTTAGATGTGGTCTTGTGTTGGAAAAATGGTCTAGTTATGCAGTCCAGTGTTTGAAATGTGTTCTAGTGATGTGTCTAGTGATACAATTAGATGTAGTCTACTGAATGAGATATGGACTAGTGGTTCATATGTGGTGCAGTGATACATTTACACATGGTCTAGTGGTTGAAATGTGGTTTAGAGTTGTGTTTTTGTGGTACATTTAGTTGTGGCCTAGTGATTGAGATGTGGTCTAGGGATGTGTTTGAGATGGGATTTAGTGATCTGCCTAGGAAACATTTAGATATACTCTTGAGATGAGATGGGGTCTGGTGAATGAGATGTGTGTAGTGATACTCCTACGTGTGGTTAAGTGGTTGAAATGAGGGCTAGGGTTGTGTTCTTGAGATACATTTTGAATTAGTGTAGTAGTTCATATATGGTTCAGTAATGATTTGTTTAGATGTGTTCTAGCAGTAAAATTGATATGTACGGTAGTGGTTATATTAAGATGAGGGCAAAGATTTTTATTTTTGCCTGTGAAGTTGTATAACTTTCCATCAGTGAAGATGGATGAAGTTTACTAGTCTGCGGCCCACACGCTTAAATACTATCCAGCCGCAGGCTATCCCACTACGAACTTGGGACAGTGGCTGGAAATATATGGCAAGTAAAGGAGACCTGCTTGGTGGCAGGGTATGTGGGCCACCAGGATGAAAAACAAAATAATAGGGAATGTTCAGTGTGAGGACGAGACACCAAGGAAGGGACTTTGCCTTGGACTCAGGTGGGGGGGTTCATGTTGTAGGAGAATTTTGCAGGAGAGCCAGGTAATTTGAAGAGGTAGGAGCTCTGTACATGCAGATGCTCCTTGTAGCCCCACATGGTACCCAGAAAATGTTTTTCTCCTCTGCCAAATCTATCCTTTAAAAAGGAGTACACTTCACAAGTGTTGCACTTTGTGAGTAGTCCTGCTTCGCAATTTTGCATAATTTGCATACTCCTAGATTTGGTATAGTGCCTGATTTGTCATATGGGGTAGAGTTTGAAATGTGGGTTTGTGGCCCGATGGACCTGTTGTCTAGTCACTATGTAGAGACATTTGCTAGCACTTATGTTAAAATGTCATGCAGATAATAACATGTGCTACAGTGATTTAGTTGATGTGCTCTAATGGCTAGCTTGAGATGTTGTGCTCTTAAGATGTCCTATAGTGGATCTATTGATTATATTAATATGTAGTCTAAAGGTTTCAGTAAGATGTGCTTTGTTGTAATTTGTCATGTGTGATGCGTCTAGTGGTTCAGTGGAAATGAGGGGTAGGAATTGAAATGCTGTGCACCAGTTTAGCTGAGATGTGATCAAGTTTGTTTCTGATATTTACTCTAGATGCTTAAATATCCTTGAGTGGTTAAAGTTAAAATGTTGTTTGGGATTGGCATGTTGCCTCGTGGCTATGCTGAAATGTGCTCTAGTGTCTATGTTCAGGTTTGATCTAGTCTTCAGGTTGAAATGTGGCATAGTAGTTATTTTGAGATGTAGTGAAGTGAACATGTTGTTGATTGTGGAACCATGAGACAAGGGTTCTAACCCCAAAGTATCTACTTGACCAAATTGTGAGATCATGGGTTAAATAAATCAAGCTCCCCTATCTCCAGGACCCTAATCTTTTGTACGATTTGGAAATAGTAAAAACAGGGTTTACCCAGTACTAACTGATAAATATAAATTAGCTGGACATCAACAAAGTGACCATTTGAGAGTATGACCATACTGCATGTTTGCAAACATTTTAAAAGAAATGATGAAGGTTTCCAAAATTCTTTTGTCAATTGGTTTTGTCAATTTGTGGATGATCTGATCAATTTCCAGGGAAGAGGAAAAGGTACAAAATCAGCTCTAACTGAGTAGGTGGATGATGCATCCCCATCATAGTTGGCTCCAGCCAAAACTTGACTTACCTCTTGACTGCTGCCCTTACGTGGTAGTTTTGGTCAGATTAACATCTTTATCTTGCCATTGGGAACTGAAGAACAGAGTCTTCCACTGGCTCGCCCTGAGGGAACTGAAGAACAGAGTCTTCCACTGGCTCGCCCTGAATGGCAAATTTTCCATTACCCAGTATGATGACATCCAATTAGTAAGGAGAATTAGATGGATTGGCCAAACCTCTAAAACCCTTGAAGGGGATGGTGTGACTATAAATTGTAGGTGTCCTGGCTTGGCACACCAGTTGATTAAAACTGGCCGCGGGTTTGGTGAGTCCGGTTCCGTTATCAGCATTGCTCCGCTTGGGTTTTTTTATAGACCAATTCCTCCCAGACAGTTGAGTAGAGGAAGGCTTGTGAGCCATCAATCAAACATGTAAGAGATTATGCTGTACACATGAGTAACAGATTTTTGCTGCTATCAGGTCTGGATAATAATGATTTACTCTCTTCTAGTGTCACAAAATATGACAGAATTAGACCGCTACTTCCATTGTTCTTGAACTTAGCCCCTCGTGCACCACCCCAAATTGCAAGTGGGCATTATAGCTTCAAGTCTGTGACACTGAACCGGGTTACAGGCCAAGGATAACAACGTGGTGGACAATGTTTTGGGGCACTAAAAACCCTGTACCATGGGAACGTAGCGGCCGGTGAAGTTGCATTGATGAACACATAGTGGTTGAGGCTTGCCCCAAATTGATGCCGTTAAAGGAGATTGTGAAAATGGCACAAGATTACTTGTACTGCCTTTGAGCCGTTATTTAGCTGCCCTCTGGAGTCTCAAGTGGTAAATATCGACGACTGTGTCACTAAATTCAATTCGACCTTATCGGTTGCGGTTGATGAAATTGCCCCACTTCTACCTGTATCCTCCGCAAGATCTCGCCCCTCTGCTCCTTGGTTCTCAGCTGCTTTACGTAAAGAAAAAAGTCACTGCAAAAAATTAGAACGCTGCTGGAGACGGACATATGATGCTGAGGCTAAAACTATTTACAGAACGGCCCTTAAGAAATTCATCAAATTAAAAAAATCTGCCATGAGAGAGTTCTTTGTCTCCCAAATAAAAACTGCAGACAATTCAGCAAAGACACTGTTTAAAATTGTTAAAGATTTTGTTAAACCTCCTGCTATGACTTCTAACAATTTATCCAACCAGTCTCTTTGCAACAGACTATCAGATTTCTTTCAAGAAAAAATTGAAAAAATTGCATCCTCCTTTCCTCCACCTGTCCCTCCCATCTCCTTGGCTTCGACCACCCATGATACCGCTCCTACATTAGACGCATTCAAAGATCTCACTCCTAACCTTGCACTTAAATTATTTTCACAGTGCAAATCGGGCTCCCCGTTAGACCCAGTCCCCCCAAAAATCATGAGTGAACTGTCCACCCTATTGCTGGATCCACTCACTACCATCTGGAATGCATCCTTACGATTAGGCCAATTCCCCTCTGCGTGGAAGGAGGCCCTTCTTGTGCCCATCCTAAAGAAGGCAGATGCTGACCCCATGCAATTCAGTAACTACCGGCCCATTTCCCTTCTTCCAAAACCCGCGAAGGTTTTGGAGAAGGCAGTCCAACTACAACTTGCAGAGTATTTAGAGACCAACTCTCTGCTACATGACTCCCAGTCCGGCTTCCGTGCTGGTTTCAGTACGGAGACCGCTTTACTAGAGGTTTTGGAGACTGTACGAGAATGTGTGGATAAGGGCGAGGAGGCCATGCTGGTCCTCCTCGACCTATCCGCCGCTTTCGATACGGTGTCCCACAAAATTCTTCTAGGACGACTGGAGCAGATTGGACTGAGCGGCACTGCCCTGGCATGGGTCCGTTCTTTTCTTTTGGGACGCTCACAGAGGGTTCTTCTCAGACCCTTTAAATCTGGATGCAAACCCCTCGAACGCGGAGTCCCACAAGGCTCAGCGCTGAGTCCTTTGTTTTTCAATGTCTACCTGGCCCCGCTAGCCAAGGTTGTGGAGGCATGTGGAGTCAGAGTGATCTCATATGCTGATGACACACAGCTGATATTTTCATTTAGAGATCACTCTGACTCCAGCCTCTCCAGCTTCCGCCATTGTCTTGGCGAAATCTGTTCGTGGATGTCCTCAAACCACCTGCGGCTTAATACCGACAAGACTGAGGTCTTGTTTTTTAATCAAAAAATGACCATTCCACCCCCATTATGGTGGCCAACGGTACTTAACCCCCCTCCAATCCCTGTCCACTCTGCCCGCAATTTGGGGTTCACATTTGATGATACGCTCTCCTGTAGCCCTCAAATCAATAAGGTTACTGCGACCTGCTTTGGCAAATTAAAAATGATGAGAAAGATCTTTCCATTTCTGCCTATGGAGGCCCGCAGAACCGTCGCTCAGGCCTTAATTACCGCCCATCTGGATTACGCCAACAGTCTTTATGCTGGGGCCCCTTTATATCAAATTGAACGCCTGCAAGTAGTACAAAATGCTGCGGCAAGACTGATTGGCAATATCCCATTCAGACAGCCGATCTCTGCGTTTCGCAAAGAACTTCATTGGCTCCCAATAGCCAACCGTATCAAATTTAAAACGCTTGTTCTGGCCTATCGAGCACTTAATGGCTCTGGCCCAGAATATTTAAGAAAGAGACTGAGACTGTCCCACTCAGTCAGAGACCTTCGTTCTAACAACCTGCGTCTCATGCTTGTGCCTAGATTCCGTCGCTCAAGAATGGGTGGCAGAGCCTTTGCTGTTCTAGCTGCCAAACATTGGAACAGCTTACCAATCGACCTCAGATTCGCCCCATCTGAAGCTCTGTTCCGAAGACGCCTGAAAACCTGGCTATTCTCTTCTATTTAGATTGCTCTTGCCCTCCAGTAGACAGTTTTAGTGCCGGGACACCCCCGTTGGGGGTAGCCGTGCGCTTTATAAAATTCATAAATAAATAAATAAATAAATAAATAAAGTGATCAATGAAGACAATCTTCAGAAGGCGCCTATGCTGTTTGCATGGGGCAAATCACAGAGTATGTTTCTGGAGGGTTATCATCACATTAGTCCATCTGCCCGAGTAACTTCAATTGTGGCCCCGGTGGAGGGCCAGAAACACACTGTGGATGTCCCTGGAGGTGGCTGTTTTGGGGGTGTTAGCTGAAGATCTACTCAAATTTCACGCCTCACATATTTCACCTCCCAGCTGAAGGGCCCCATGTTGTTGTAAAAATCAAAGCATGCTTAAGGGAAACTGTGTGGTTTCCTGAACTGTATGCACTGTTTCAGGGTACAGTCAACAGCTCATATGTTGTAGGGAGGGTCTCAAAAGCAAGTTCCATCCTTAAAGGGGGGACAATTAAATTTGCCCTGGCTCAAAACCACCATCCCAGAAAACTGTGGTGGAAAATGTTTTTTTTCTACCTTTGAACAAGTGACTCAGAATCTCAAAAAGGAGGGGGACATTCATGGGGTCCCTCAATTACAGAAATCAGACAATGGCTCTCCATTTTAGGGATCTGACTTTGCAGACTAGATAGAGGCACTTGACAATACACATCACAATATTTCTCTCCACTGACTTCAGGTGGAAGGACAGGTGGAAAGGTTAAATGGACCATGAAGAAAAATAGAAAGATTACAGTGGAACAATAGCTGAAATTGGAATGGGTGAGCTACAGTTTTATTAAGATGTTCGCATCATCACAACTGGCAGCTCACAGGCCATACATATAAGCCAAAATCGCAACGAAAGACTGGGCTGAATTTTTCACAAGCCTCTTTTTGAATCTCAATGCGATGACCAGTGATCTGCCTGATTATGTGACACTGTTTCCCCGGGACTGAGGGAATTTTAAGCTTTGGAAGAAATTCTCCTTTGCGCAAAGAATTAGCGAAGAGATTTGTAAGATGTCTCCTGGAAAGGCCCAGGACCCCATATTGTCCCACTGGATATACTGGGCCCGATTCACAGAAGAAACTTAAGACAAAATCCTAAACTTACTACTTTTGGTATTCACAGAATGGATTTAAGACTACTAACTTTACGTCCGCACTCGGGCCGGAGATTCCGGTCTGGAGGTGGAGCTTCCAGCCGGAGGTGGAGCTTCCGGCCCAGAGGTGGGTATTCCGGCCGGTGGTGGAGATTTAGCCATGGCCGAAATCTCCACCTCCGGGCCGGAAGTCCCACCTCTGGGCCGGAAGCTCCGCCTCTGGGCTGGAAGCTCCGCCTCCGGGCTGGAATCTCCAGCCCGAGTGTGGACGTAAAGTTAGTAGTCTTAAATCCATTCTGTGAATACCAAAAGTAGTGCCTTTCCTTGATTTCTCTTCAAATGTTGACACTGTGTGCCAAGGAAAACTTTAAAGTATATAAAAAAATATATGGACATAGATGAGAAATCTTCAGGTGGAAATGGGACTGTAGTCAGACAGCAAGGTACAAGTGTGTCTGGGTCAACAGGAGCGACTGCAGAGCCATGAATCAGGAATCAATTTGACACCTTTGCTGTTCTCTGTCAGCTTGAGCTGTGTGCAGGTTTGCGTTGACTCAGCTTGCAGCACCCACACCCGGAAACAGCGGGATGCCGACACACTAGACTGCCAACTTCAAGTCTTCTGTGGACATGAGCAGATGGACCGGCAGCTGCTGTTCATTTACTTGAAAGCAGGGTGCAGCGAAATAACATTTTGTCTTATCAAAAAGGAACACGAGTATCAAAAAGGCTGAGTATATTTATCGAATGCAATTTTTCATTTAATTGTGCTCTTCTCTTCACCTGCGCCCCTTCGCGTTCTTTGTGGTTGTTGAGAAAGAAAGAAGTCTGCACTTTTGGGGACAGCCAGTGACTCTGGAGATGGAGTTCATGGTTTTAAGTGAGAATTACACAGCTGTTCAGGGTCAGTGCTTAATATCTTCCAAGATCACCCTAATTGCCAACTGATCACATTTCTAATGTTTTTACATTGTTTTTTTTTTTATTAAAATCCGATCTGAACCAACCTGCACACAGAAAAATACACTCTGTGCAATTAATTTCACTGGCCAAAGATTAACCTGTCTTCCTCTCCGTCCTTTGGATTTTTTCTATCTTCCTAATGTTGAAATGAGTGGTTCTCAGATTTGAATATTGCTTTTACCTTACCAGGGGTGGGTCTGGTGGTATATTTCTACATTCAGAGGTGGCATATCAGCTGATTTACATTTCTCTCTGGATCTGCGCCTCTCTTAAGCGCTACAGAACCGGAAGTGACAAGAGGGACGACATGTTGGCCCCACGCCCTGTAAAGGTACACATCTTCTCTTCTCTGATGACTGTCAAAGGCATGACATGCACATATCAAGGTTTCCAGTATGTATCAAGCAGTGCTTGTCAGCGAAAATGAATTAAAAACCTATTACAGGGTTTCACAAAGACTGTGTTTGCACTATGTCTCCGCATTTCAACAGTATTTGACTGAGAGCATTGAGCACTATAATTACCTGAATGCTGAAGGAGGCGAGGCGCTCTGCCACACGAATGACAAAGTGCTAATGTGCCTTGGAGTGTGAGCCCAGAATCTAAAATGTCCGAACAAATTTAAAATGGCTGCTTAGCCTGGATTTAAAAACACAACCACATTCCCAAAATGAAATACATTTGTGCGTGTTGCACATGGTATTCAATTCAATTCAATTTAAATATTTATTAGGATTTGGAACTCAGATGAGGTCCACATAAAATACATACACGTTAATACAAGAAAATGTAAATATAGCAGCACTCATTCCACAAACAGTAAACAGAATAAAATGGCAAGATGTATCCTGAAGAGAACAAAAGTGTACGGGGGGCAATAAATATCAACAATTTAAAATACAAGATAAAAATGTAGAACTCATCCTCAGCAGCGTGTTTGATTTTAGCAGCGAACGGAATTTATAAAGCGTATCCTATCCTAACCAGAAAGCAATGCAGTAGCAGCGATACTTGTGTAAACGCAGTCCAGTATCTCACCTTATCTGAGACTTTAAGCTAGCAGCGGAACGAAGGTGGAAAAATAACACAGCATGTGTTGCACATGGTATGTTTTAGCAACACAGGAGGGAAAGCGCTAAAAAATGAATGGACGGGTTAATGCTAAATACAGATTTAGCGCAGTGCAGAAAGAAGTAAAAAAAATGATAGTTCACGATGTAAACAATAGGTCGGATGCGAGAGAGCAAAAGGTATAACTGCTTACAGAAAGGGAAAGAGAGAGGAGTTAGAGAGAAACCATACGCAAAGGAAACAATCAGAGATGAGAGGCAGAGGGGAGCGACTGAGTGACAAAGGAATAAAGGTAAGATGTGTAAGAAGCAGTGAAGAAGAGAGACAATTAAAAAGAGGAAACGAAGACAAAGATGAGAGCATCGAACGGAAAGAGACAAAAAGGAAACAGTGAAATGACCCAGGGATAAGCAGGAGACAATTATAATGATTTGTATTTGTGTGGTGCTTCGGGAGCTCTTCTCCCGTTTCTATGCGCTGTGGTGGTACTGAATTCACACTGAACAGATGCAGAGACTGAGAATGTGGTATTATGTGGAAGAGGAGAAGAGACAGAACATAGAGAAACAGAAAAGGGGTTTGGAGAGATAAAATGATGAAGAGGAAAACTTCCCTCTTGCAGCATTTTGGGGGCAGCCTGCTTATTTGGGCATTTGCATAATATATATTTTCACTGTGGATTTCCTCCTGTGATGAGTTACATAGCTCTGGCCAGGAGCATGCCAGGGCAAACTAATACCAGGTGAGTACCATCGTCATCAGTGACAGCTGTTCAGCAGCAAAGCACCAAAGATGTAGCAAAACAGAATAAGATAAAGGAAGTGGTACCCTCATAGAACCATCAGTGGCAGCATTTTGTCTCTTCCTTTGCCGCTTTTCCTGCAGAGAGGTGGTGCATCAATATTCTCTGGCGAGGTGGTAAAGTATCTCCTTCCAGCAGAAGAGGCAACACATTCAGTCAGCAGCAACAGCAGCTTCTTCAGTCCTGCAGGGGGCTCCACACAGAAGGCTTGCAGTCCTGCTAGATGAACTTGCCCATCCCATCCCTGCTGAGGGTGGCACGCCCTGGGCAACTCTTGCCATGCAAATATTGCCTCATGGTCTATCTCTGCTCTCTAGCTCTATTTTACCTTCCCCTCTCACAGTTCAAAAAGGAGAAAAAGGTAGTGGCTAAGATGTACTTGCCAAGGGCACCATCCCTGGCCTCCAGGTAGAGGCCTTCGTCAAGATGCTGGTCCTCTGGACCCTGCTCCACTGGTCAGTTAAGGTCTTCATTTTGAGGGTTACCGAGTCGCCTTTTGGTGAAACGTACACTCTTTTAGTTGCCTGCTGGCTCTTGTGGGGAGGTGGTAAGCAAGCCCTCCGCTGTCCCTGTACCAAAGATGACTGAGAGACAGAGCAGAGCCCTGCTTGCTCCTGAGTCAGGGAAAGAGCCCCATAAGAGGAAGCATCTGATTGGCTCATTGTCTTTCAGGTTGTGAAGGGCTGTGATATAACAAGGGCTCCCGGTTTTATGGTACTTATTTTTATAGCATTTCCGACTGTATTTACCCATGTTTATTTTTTACCCATCTTCAATCAATCAATCAGTGATCTTATAAAGTGCAAATACTCACCCATGAGGGTCTCAAGGTGCTGGGTGGGGCGGGGGATTCTGCGGTTCAGTCAAAGAGCCAGGCCTTGTGGTCCTCCCTGAATTGTGGCAGTGACAGGGATTGCCTGAGGTGGAGAGGCAGGGAGTTCCAGGTCTTCGCAGTGAGGTAGGAGAAGGATTTTCCTCCAGCCGTTGTCTTGCAGATCTGTGGGATGGTGGCCAGGGCCAGTTGGGCCGAGCGGAGATGTCTGGGTGGAGTGTAGAAGGAGAGGAGGTGGTTGAAGTATGCAGGTCTGGCGTTGTTCAAGGCTTTGTAGATGAGTGTGAGAAGCTTGAAGGTGATTCTTTTGTTGATAGGTAGCCAGTGAAGGTCTCTCAGGTGGCCAATGATGCGGTTGCGGCGTGGGATGTTCAGGATGAGCCTGGCGGAGGTGTTCTGGATGGTATGCAGTTTTTTGTGGAGTTTCTGGGTTGTGCCGGCACAGAGTGCGTTGCCCTAGTCAAGTCTGCTACTGATGAGCGCATGGGTGACCGTTTTCCTGGACTTGTTGGGGATCCACTTGAAGATCTTACAGAGGAGGTGGAGTGTGTGTAGGCAGGAGGACGAGACCGTGTTGATTTGGGGGTTCATTGAGAGCAAGGAGTCCAGGAAGATGCCGAAGTTTCGTGCAGGTAATGTCTCGTTGCAGGGCCTGAATGGTCCAGGCAGGGGGTTCTGCTGGTAAGGTCTGGAACACAAACAGTATCTTCGGTATTGCTGATACCTTTAGAGTGGCCACTCAACCCAGCCAGGAGACATGATTGCCATCTTGTCAAATCAGTTTTGATTAGTTGGTGGAGGGAGTTATAATTGAGTGCGGCCTTGGACGTAGGGGCCAGCTGAATGCCCAGGTAAGGGATTGAGGTAACTGCCCATTATAAGGGTTGCTGGTGGATGGACATGTACCGCCTCCATATCCAGTGAAAGCGAGAGGTTAAGTACTTGTGATTTAGGAACATTAACACAAAACACTGCTGGTTGCCCAAAAATTTCCAATTAATCTAGAAAGGCAGGGAGAGATGTGATTGGTTCGTCTCGGCCCACTATTACATTATTGGCATATAGGCTAATCAAGTGCTCCTCCCCTCCAACTGTGATTCCCTTAATAGCGGGGTTATCCCGTACCCGCTGGGCCATAGGTTCCATATACAACCTGAAAAGCAGGGGTGATAGGAGGCACCCCTGACACGTGCCTCTGTATAATGGGAAGGGGGCTGATGTCTGCCCCTTCACCCACACAGTAGCTTTTGGATGGCCATAGTTACTGAGAACCCACTTACAAAAGCGTTCACTGAGGCAAAAGTGCTGTAGTGTAGCCTTGACAAAACTAGGAAGAGTCCTATCATTTTCAAAAATGATTCCTTATAGTTAGGGCGCCTAAAGATAGAGGGTAGGAGGTGTGATACCTCAGGCGCATGGGTGTCTTCCTCACAGTGTATTACTCAGAATAAGGAGTGAACATGCAGTTTGAATAATATTTAAGGGTTTTTGTCATTGTTGTATATAGTGTGTTTGTGCATTATATTGTGATTATGAATTATATGTGATTTATTGTCTTGTCATATGT
Source organism: Lissotriton vulgaris (assembly GCF_964263255.1). Taxonomy (NCBI): domain Eukaryota; kingdom Metazoa; phylum Chordata; class Amphibia; order Caudata; family Salamandridae; genus Lissotriton; species Lissotriton vulgaris. Next base: position 1,715,831,083 of record NC_141695.1, on the reverse strand, counting down.
ATTGTATATATTATGTTTGCTATATATGTATTTGTTTTTTTTTTAATATACAGCACCAGCCGATGACATGCGTACTTTACAAAATCATGTTTAGAGAGTTGTAAGAAATTAAAAATGACAGGGTAATTGATTGTGCCTTGTGCAGAAATAAAATAGTTGATTGATCCCTCCCTGCTTCTTTCCTATAAATACTTCTCTGTAGTGTAGCCTCAAGGTATGGCCAGTGGACCTGGCTGCTTGTCTTTTCGGCATCTATTGCCAAAGGCATTAGTTCCTGATTAGAGCGCTGACCCTTATCAATCAGATGCATGATCCATTTTGTGTTATCAATGCATGGGCGGTATGGGACAAAACCCGCTTGGTCAGGGGCAATGAGACCTGGCATGAGGGGCCAAGACGGGCAGCTAAAATGTTTGTGAATAACTTAGGGACGGATATAGGTAGCCTAATACTGGTCGGTAACAGCCGAAATTACCGAATAGGCCCATAGGAATGAATCGAAATTACCGAGTCGGTAAATACCGAATTGGTAATTACCGAATTTTACTGATTCGGTTAAATTTACCGATTTTTTTCCTACATAGCATTTACCGTTTCTAAAATACCGAATTGGCAATATTCGGTATTTTAGAATCGGTAAATGTAGATTACCTGCATATGGCCCTAAATGTTCACATTAAGAAGGGTTATTGGATGATATGAGGCACATTGCCTTTTAACTTTCCCTGGCTTTAGAATAACCACCACAGAGGCTTCTAGCATAGAGGGCGGCACTGAGTTTAGACCGACAATGGAGTTGAAGAGCTGGGTCAAACTGGGGGCGAGTGTCGTGCACGTTTCATAGAAAAGCACTGGGAAACCATCCCGTCCTGGGTATTTAAGGAGTTTCTGCCAGGCAATAGCAGATATGACTTCTTCTATTTGGATCAGTTGATCCAAATTGGCCGCCTGTTCCTACGTTAGTCTCATGGTCCGGTCCACCTGGGGGCAAAGTCTGCTCAAAGTATTACTCACTGTAGAATTCTCAGAAGGTGGAGGCGATTGAACCGTCCCCAGTATGTTCGGTACCTTCTGTGGCTTGAAGGCGGTGCACACACACAGCTTCTCTCTGGGGCTGATTCACAGAACTAACTTAAGACAAAATCCTAAACTTACTACTTTTGGTATTCAGAGAAGTTAGGATTTTGTCTTAAGACAGACTTAAGACAGACTTAAGACAAACTTAAGACAAAATCCTAACTTCTGTGAATACCAAAAGTAGTAAGTTTAGGATTTTGTCTTAAGTTAGTTCTGTGAATCGGGCCCTCAGTGCCTATAGCCTGTTGGCTAGAAGGTTCCTGCATTTATTAACCCCCCACATAAAAGGAGTGGCTAAGTCGAAGGGCAGTGTATTCTGCTTTATCCAGATCAAGGCTCACTGGTTGCAGTGCCTCTACCTGCCACTAAATTTTCAGGGCCCCAGTGTGTTTGTGTATGTGTTCAAGCTCGCAAACCTGTTCGTTCAATCGCCTCTGTTTCTCCCGACAGATTTGTTTTTTTGTTGCTGATCAGCTCCCCCTTAATGACCGCCTTTAGTGTGTCCCAGAGTGTGGAGATGAAGGTGTCAGCTGTATCATCTAGTGCCTGCTCTCTGTGTCAGGGTCTGCTGCTCCACCACATCAAACTGTGGTGTTTCTTGTATCAGGGTGTAAACTCTCCTCCCAAGAAACATCGATTTTGGGGATCTGGGGACTCCCCCAGGGGTCCAAGGGCGAATGCCAGTCCACTGCCCCTCAGTCTTGTGGGCGCCAGTTGTTGCGCCATGTGTCAGTGGCCCTGCTCCTGCTGATGACTGCTGGGTCTAAGACTGGGTGTGGCCTGGATGTCATGCAGGTCGGGTTGTCCGTGGTGCTCATGCCAGTGTTCTGGGCAGGGGCAGAGGCAGGGCTCGAGTCGGGATACCACGCAGGTGGACAGCATCCCCCCACTTATTTTACCGAGAACTCGATAATTGGAGCAAATGGAGCCACACATTCACACTTTGGCCTCTCTGGGGCAAGATCGGAGTTCATAACGCTGCTCACGCGCTGGCTTCTCTGATGCAATCGCATCTGAGGGGTGAGGGAGGGGAGGCAATAAGTCTGATTGTGCAAGCCACCTTTCGTGTCGTCACTTCCTGTCGTGACGTCAGCGTCCCCCCACTTCTTTTTTTAGGACTTGTACCCTGGGCAGAGGCCTATGGAAACTCTCTCTGGTAGGCCTGCCCCTGGGCTGGGATGCTACCTCTTCTCCCCGGAGGAGGCCAAGCCACAATGTAGGGGTACATGGTGTCCAGCAGCAAAGATCCAGGTTAGCAGCTGTCACTTCAGGCAATGGCCACAGCAACGCTCCCCGGCGTGGAGCAGCAGAGTGAAGGAGGATGGCACCCCCTGCTGGCCTTAGCGATAGGAGCACACCACCTCCAAGGACTCAGTGCGATGCAAGGGCTCGCCGCCCGAAGGAAGCACTACCACCTGCTCTCGAGGGTCCCCTCGCTGATGGGGGAAAGGGGACACAGACCCCGGGGGCAAGGAGGCCTGCCCACCACAGGGCCATATCGTTAGGCCCAGTGCTTCAAATGGGCCGGTACTCACCGGTACTGAGTACCAGCACTTCTTAGATTCATCACTCTGAGTACCGGCACTTCTCTACTGCCGAGGAGAGTACTAGTGCTCATGAAGCCCTGGTGCTGGCGGCCTGTCTCTGACAGCCAAGGCACTTCTGTAGCCCTAAGCCGAGCCCCCGCTGAACTATTCAGCTTGGGCTCATCTGCATACCGTCTGGGCGTTCACCATCATGCTGTATTGCAAACACAGAAATCGAGGCAGCCCGGTGACAGCGCTATTCAGAAAGCCGTGGTAGGTAAACAGGTTCAAATGGCATTAACCCCACCTGATTCTTTTGTGTAAGTGTCTGCTATTGTTTGTCTGCTTGCCTGTGATTGTTTTTGTGTGAGAGAAATACGAGAGACAGGGGGAGAGATTAGACACATGAAAGCATATTAAAGGAAATCTGTGGAATGCTTGTGCATGCACGTCTGCTTGTTTCTTTCTGTGTCGCTCGAGAATATAGGTATTGTGCCAAGCAACAACAATTAACAGGAGTGATGTTGCATATATTACAAAACAAGGACATGTGAAAATATCACCACGTTTGGCTTTCGCTGTGTAATGAGTAAACACACCTTCTTTGTTTATTGAAAGACATTTCTAATAAAAAAAGTAGTATTTAAGTGAAGAAGCATGTCTTCCCCTAAGCCCCGCCCACTCGCCACATTTAAATGAGTACCTGCAATTTTTTAAAAGTACTGGTTAGGCCTGCAGGCACTGTGCCACCATTTTGTCGCAGGTGGCCCGCAGTGCTCAGGGTCCTTCACTGATCCAAACCACCGCTGAGGGGGGCGGTCAGCTCATCACCCCCTCCTCCAACACTTCAAAGCCTCTGGCAGCTTAAGGTGGGCCGGGGGTCATTTGCCTTCCGGCAATGTAGCAATAGATTGGGCCAGGCTGGCCGCGGGGACGGAGACAGAGAGGCACGACTCAGTCATCCTCCATCTTGGCAACGCCCCCCAAATATTAACTTTCTACACAAATATATGTTAAAATATGCCTGTATTTAAGGAAATTTCATCCTGTTTTTAACTCCCCATACTGTCAATCTTCTTATTTGTTGGCCTAGAATTCATGATGGGCGGCATGATAATTTAATTCCAGGCCCCCAAAGCAACAAGAATGGCTTGGCAGGCAGGTGCTACTTATTTTTAAAGTGTATTGATTTTAAAGAAGGCAAAGAGCGCCACCATGTGGCAGACTCTCATTACTGCCGGTGTTGACAATTAAGTGCCACTGTCAAGCACCGAAAACCACCAGCTCAAATTGAGCACTGGATCCCGCTATTGAAACCTTCCTGTTTAGTTTCTTTGGAGATCCTGGAAGGGACTTTAGAGGTCGCTTAAGGCGGTGTTGGTGGTGAAGTTTACTAGTGCTTTTACCCCAATTTTGGACATGGCCAAGGAGGCCGGCTCTGCAGGTCCATGCCTCTTTCTACAGAGATCTTCATGCTTCCTTGTCAATAGTGCTTTCACTCTGATGCTCCAGGAGGAGATCTTTATAAGGATCTGCTTCATTCTTTATCATATAGCACACCCGAAGGCTGGTCCAAATACCAAGTTCCTTTTCTATGGCAACTCTTTGTCTAGGAGCTAACAAAATATAACACCTTTCTTTAGCATGGTAAGCTTTTCTAAGTACAAACTCTTCTACGCAGGTGTTTTTGACTATAGTGGAAGCGACACGGACCATACAAATACCCACCTGTTTTTGAGCAGCTACCTGTTTCTTCCCCAGTTAGATGATGTTTTCCATATCATGGACCAGGAACCTGGGAGAGCCCTACATTGCTAAGAAATCAACTGGCGGGTCTGCTGGCAGCACCTGTTGGAGTTCCTACCTTTTTATTAAACAAGCAGTGACAGGCTAAAATAAAGGAGGGCCAAATGTGTAACTTTCTCAATTTGTTTTGAGAGAAATACCCGTTCACCCAGGTAATAAAAGTACTCAACGCTGCCAAATACAGTTTTATTTCTTGCTGGAGCATCTAGATTACGGAAACGATTGCAATATTAAGATTTGCCATTTGCTACACCTCATAATGTCGTACTCTTTGACACTCCCAGCATACGCTCATGTTTTTCTGTGTCTCTCAAGCATCCTGTTTTCAAAAGAGTTCTTAATCAAAATGCACACATATAACCATACATAATGATGGTTTCATTCAGTCTTCTTCATCCATTGGTTTTACCAAGTGTCATTCACATTTTTAGGTCAAGCCTGGGCAGTACATGCTCTGCTGCGAAGCATGCAGTAGTGGAGTATGGCTTTAAAGCCCCGCCCACTCTCCGCCCATATTTTTAATTGGCTTGTGTCCTTGTCCTTTGTAAACACTGGCTTCCGAGTAGTTATTAGGCTAGTTAGTACCTCTTTGGTACCGCCTTGTCTGCATTTGTAACCTCCCATGGTGACTGGCCTTTTTACTTCTGTTGTGACACGGTATGTCTTATTTAGTCTGTAAGCACTATTTTCTTTAATGAGTTTCTCCTACTGCAGGGATGGCGTGCTTTCCTCGCCGCTTTCTCTTTCAAGCAGCCCCGGTCAATGGTGGCCGCTTCTTTGAAGTGAAATAGGTCTTACATTTATAAGAGCTTGAGCTATTGACATTGTAAATGACAATAGCTTAAACTCTTGTAAATGCGAGACCTATTGTATTGCAAATGCTTGTTTTCCGTGCACCACAGCATGGAGAAATGGGTCAGCCGACTTCATCCATTGGCTGTCGTGCCCTGAGAGTGACAGCATTTTACCTCTTCACTTGAGGACAGTGGCCTAAAAAGAAGGACACGTTAATGCCGGTGCTATATTGCCTGGTCTGGTTGTCCAACCCTTCACTTTTATAACATTTTCACTTAGTATTCTTTCGAAACATATGCCTGCCCCCTTCAGATGCAACATGTTAACCTTTTTTACCTTTAATTTTTGATTTCTGTTGCTTTTACTTGCATTAAATACATAGATAAATAAATAAATACATACAAACATTGTAAGATTGCCAAGGCCAGACCAATTGGTTTTGCTAATGCTTGTAAACTGTGAATGGAAAAGAAGAGAGCATCAGAAGACAGCAGCCTAGGTGTTGGCTTTCCCAGGACATTGCCTGCATCAGTGCACTGCAAGGCTAACCGCACTCTCCAATTCATTTAGATTTAATTGAAACCTGGCCTGAGTGGCTTCCATGACCTATTGACCTTCTCTTCTCTGCCTGCTGCTCAACCTCAGAGTGGATTAAGGAGCAGCTTCTGTTTCATGTTAAGTGCAGGCACTTTTGTTGCAAGCAGCTTCTTCAATCTTGGACGTTCCTGGGTGTGGACAGTTCTTGCTCAGGCCAGATTCCCAAACACAAGCAGGAGCAATTATATATATATTTTTTTATTTTTGCAACTTTATATAGCACAGACATGATTTGAAGGCATCCCAGCGCTTTACAACAAGCGGGATATAAGGATTAGGTTATGTTATGTTATGCTAAGGTATTTATAAAGCGCATGGCTACCCAGCGCTAGATACAGAGAAGAGGTCCGCAGAGATAAACAGAGGGTTAACCAGAGGAGAGCCAGGTTTTCACGGCCCTTCTGAAGACTCAGTGATTCTGGATGCTTCTAATGAACAGAGATGCCCCGGTTACTTACCGGTAATCTTCATTACTCCGAGTATAGTCTTCCTCGCCACATGATTTACATAGTGAGCTTTAGCTCCACAACAGAACCCTCCAAAGCAAAAGAAAAACACCTCCCACCCCCTCCCAACATGGCCGACCAGTCCCACCTGACCTCTATAAGAGGCGGACCGGCCCAACCAACAGCCTGATCTACCAAGCAAACAATGAAGCCGATAGCCAGACAGGGAGGGGGGGAGGGAACTCATGTGGCGAGGAAGACTATACTCGGAGTAATGAAGATTACCGGTAAGTAATAGGGGCATTACCTCCTCGTTAGTCTTCCTCGCCACATGATTTACATAGTGAGCAAATACCCAAGCCAACAAGGCTTCATTGACCACCATAACAACAACACCACACGGTGATGCAGAGAAACCAACCCAAGGTTGAAGTAGAATAAATGAAAAGAAAACAGGGATCACAGGAAACCTGAAATCAAGACCTAAAGGAAAAGTAGGCCAGCCAGGAGCCGCAGCACCTGCACTCCGCACGGCCCCAGCGAACACCCCCGGGACCGAAAGAGACCCATGAACAAGGAGTGGGACGACAACGTCGACGCCCGACAAACCTCCACAGAGGAAACACCCTGAAGGGGGCCCAGGACACCGAGCCACTCCCCGTGGACTGACCCGGGACCCTCGCCGGATCCACCGAACCCAGCGAAGCATAGGAAAAGCTGATAGCCCGTGGAAGCCAGCGAACCAAGGTGGAAAAAAAGGCTAGCGGCCCGAACGAACCGGGCCAAAAGACACCAACAGGCCATTCCACCGGGACAGGAACGATGTGCGGCCAAGAGAAGCCAAAACAGCACGCCGGACAACCAGCACGGACAAGAGAGGAACCTTGTCGGCAGGGAAAAGGCGGTAAAGACACCACCCTAGCCCGGTACACCAGGGAAGGAACCCCGGGAAGGAAATGGGGGACACGCCGGAGGGACAACCTGTCCGGCAAAACCCGCACGAAGGGAGGGGCGCGGAGGCACGACCCCCGCACGCCCCTCCGCCCAGCAGACACCACTGCCACCAGGAATAAACCCACCTAAAAGGCGAGGAACCGCAAAGCCACCGAGGCCAGGGGCACCAAGGGCGGACCCTGAAGAGCTCGTAGACTGAGAGAGAGAACCCACGGGGGAGACAGGCAGAGCGTCCGAGGGCGACGGAGAAAACAAACTCCGGAGCCAAGCGAGCCACCAGGGAAACCAGCCCGTCGAACACCGGACTGTGGAAGGCCCGCAAGGCAGCCCATCGGGCCCACCGGGAAGAAGCGGCCACGCCCAAGGAAAAATCCCTCAGCCAGGAATCCAAGACCCGCAAGGGGTCCACGGAGGAGCGGTCAGCACCAAGCCGACCGCACCAAAGCCAGAGGGGAGCCCCTCGCCAGGCACAGTAAGAGAAAGTGGAAGACCAGTGGTAGCCCAGCAGCAAAACCACCGCCCCAGAAGATCAACCCTGAGCAAGCAGCGACAACCGCTCAAGAATCAGGCCTGCAGAGGAAGGCAGGCCAGCAGAAACGGCCGGCTCATCCCCGCCTCCGGGTGCGGGGGACCCAACCCTGGAACGAGAAGAACCCTGTACGGCCAGTAGGCTCGAACCGCCCGCTCGCAAAAGGAGCGGGTACCAGGGGCGGCGGCCCCGCCGGGAACCACAAACTGGAACGCTCCCCGAAGTTGCGAGACAATGCTCAGGGGTCAAGCCACTCAGCACTGTATCGTTCCAACAGAAGTCCATGCGCTACCGAAGCGCCCAGGAGTACTCCGGCCCTGCCCAAGCGAATCCCGTAGCACAGAGGGCACGGGGGAAACGCGAACCTCATACCGAAAGGTCAAGCGACAGACAGGGCAACCACAAGGACCCGGGAGGAGAGAGCAGAATCCGGGCCGGAGGGCCGAGGCCCCCACTGTGAACAGGGCCACCGGAGGCAGACCGAGTCGAGGCCCCAGGCGCCGAAACACCACCGGGGTCAGGGCGAGACCAGGCAACGAAGGCTAGATCAGACCCAGTCGAACCGCCCTCACCCAGTCGGACCCCGGGGGAAAGAAAGCCCGAAGGGACAAGACCGGTGACACCTACACCAGCAGGACGACCGACCCGACCAAGACCTGGAGACACCGAATGCACCGGTGCAACAGATGGCAGGCCAGGAGGATCGTTAGTGGGATCCAAAACCCACGCCTCCAGAGGAGACCGCGGCCTAAACACAGCGCCCAAGACCACTCGGCCATCCGAAGCACGAGGAGCCGCGCGATAGCAGGAGAACCCAACGACCCCCAAACGCCCCCTACCCCCCCGGACGAACCAGAGGGGAGTACCGGGACCAGGAATATGGAACGCCTCACGTATTAGCGTGTCATCCGTGCGCCGGGGCCATGCTAATCTTTCCAACTTCAGTAAATGTGCTGCCGAAGCGAGCACCATACGACCCCCGAAGGCGTACAAGCCCGAGACGGGATCCGAAGGGACCCCGACGGAGGAGAGACACCGCCTGACGTGCAGCCCACGAAAAAGAAGAGGCCGAGAGGAATCACCCCTCCCGACAGGGAGCGACAAGACCCACACCCGGCGGAGAACATCCACCAGGCGGGCCAGGAGCACAGCTCCCACCGCCGGGCCGGAAGGCCAGGCCAACGGAAGTACCCGCAACTGAGAGAGGGAACCCCCACTCGCCGGCCGGCCCCACAGGCTGACCCCAGGTGTCTGGAAAAACCAACAGGCGAGACCAAGGACGGAGCCGGCCCCCCTCAACCCGTCGAGAAGGCAAACGCCCCGGGGACAGCCGCGTCCCAAGACGGGACGCAATGGAGGCCACAGCCCCCCCCCCCCCCAGGGAACCCCCAGGAGAGAGAGGGCCGAAAGCCAGAACCTAGGGGCGACAAAAGGAAGGGAGCGGCAGACCCAGTACCAGACCGGGGAGAGCCGAAACTCGGGCCCGGATCCACAGGCGGACGGGGAGTCCGAAGGAAGGCCGCGTCCGGGGGAGCGGGCCCCAATGAAAAGCCGTCACCGACGACAAGGACGCAGCCAGACCAGACGGCCGTGTCTTCTCTGTATCCTTCCCCAGCTTTGCGGCCATCTGAGTGGCAAAGGTGACAAAGTCCACCTCCCCAACGCCCAGCACAATGGACGCAGGCAGAGGCCGGGAGACCGGAGACATGCGCAGAGAACGCACCCCGAGAAACCCCGGGAATACCCCCGCCACCGGCAGAGGGAAATCCACGCCCTAACGCGGGACGAATCACGCACTTGCGTGACCTCCCTGCGTAGGGGCCATGCCGAACTGCACAGAACCGCAATACGTCACAAACATAGCACACAACACCCCCGCAAGGGCCTAAGGCGCTCGCACAAAAGCTGTTGTGGACCCCCACCTGACTAACTCCCTGGGGCGTCCATCCCCGGACACCCCTGAAGCACGGAGGGGGCCGATGCGGAGAAAAAGCAAGCAAATGCCCAGAGCCGCAGAACGTGACTCCAGGTTGGGTAGGCACCGAGGCATAGAAATACCAGGACCGGGGACGCAACCGACCCCCAAGACCCGCCGAGGCGGGGAACCGCTTATTGGGCCCGGGCCCGCCCGGGACCGCTGCACCAACCATCGGGCCACACTCCCACTGGACGAGAGGTAGACGAGGCGAGGAGGGGTCAAGGGCCCCCGCCGCGCAAGGCCCGAAGGGCTAGCATCGCCAAACAGGGAGACCCCGTAGACGGAGACAGAAGGGATCCATCACCCCCCCCAAGGAGACCAGAAGGCACAGCCACCCGGCCTCTCAAACTCACTCGAGTCCGGAGCAACCTGACGGCCCAGGGCGAGCCAGGGCGTCAGAATGGGAAAACAGACATAAGGGCTCTGACCCCACGTCGTACCGCGCACCCATAGGTCGCGCCAGTGTACCACAGAGAAGCTGGACATGACACATTGGTTAAGTTACACAAGGAAATTAAGTAATTAGCTCAGAATTACAGGATGTGCAGTCGACCCCGAGGTTCGAACCTTGGTTTCCAGCACCAAAGTCTGTACTCTAGCTGTCAGACCATAATCTCTTGTCCCAGTAAATGGCAAACAACCACATCAAACAACACGAACACTACACATTGTGTTGCCTGCGACAGCCAGACAATACCGGGCCGGACACAAAAACATTAGTGAAACTGCAATTACATCGCGCCAGTGACGCAGTCAAGGATATAAAAAAAAATGCCCTCACCGAGGAATGAACCCCGGACCCTTCGAGGAGGAGACAGACGCGCCCTGCACGCAGCGTCCAAATCTGCCGGGGAATGCCGTGCCAGACCGATGAAAGACATCATCGGACGCACCTGGAGGCAACCAAACCCCGCCCCCGAGGGGCGGGGGGCGTTCGGAGCCAACACCAGCTCCGCAAACCGCCGCGGCCCGTAGGGCCAAATGATACGAAGGGAGGCGGCGGCGCACAGCGCCGCGGAGAGAGCATCCGGACCCGGACAGCGGAGCCCCCGAGGACCCGCCGACAGGCAAGGTAGGCCTGTAGTGAGAAGGAAGGATCCTTCGAAACCGGGACGGGCAGATTCCCTAACACATCGCACTGAACCTCTGTGAGGGAGCGTTAGCGACTCACCGCCTCGAGGCCGGGTAACACACGCTGTGTGTTCACTGATTTCACCCGCCTCGCCGAAGCGCTGCTGCTCCAGGCACGGCCCCCAGCACGTCGCGCTCTACCCCTGTGAAAGCCCAGAGCCGGCAAATGCAGCCAGCGCACACGCTGGAAAGAAAGTAGAGCGCAACACCCGGCGGAAAGCCAGGCACGAGGCCAGAACTATAGTTGCACGAGACACAGTCGGGAGAGGCGGAAACTGTCATGACTAGCCAGCCCTCCTTAGTAGACCCTCAAATGCAACAGCATTTCCCCTCAAATCATCCACATACCGCAGTAAGAATACATGTCGTGATTTACAAACTGCAGGCAGACAGGGGAGCAGCTCGAGCCCAGGGGAACAAGATACACATGGGCTTCTGCTGCGTTGGACCCAAACGCCCACATAGTGGCCAGGGCCCATCCGTAACGACCTGGGAAAACCAAGGGAATGACTAAACACCCCACATCCCCGGCCGCCCCCCCCCCCCTGTAGACCCTTGGCACGCTATAGCAGCACCTAACCGGCCCCACAGGACCGGGGGAAGGAAGAGGGGGGGGATTAGTAGGCATAAGGCACCAGGGACCGCTAGAGCCGGTCCTCAACCCTAAACCCCAAGGGCCAGCTCACGCCGGCCCAGCTTACCTGAACAGCGCCTCTGGAGAGAATCGCGCAGAACAAGAAAAACAGGCTGTTGGTTGGGCCGGTCCGCCTCTTATAGAGGTCAGGTGGGACTGGTCGGCCATGTTGGGGGGGGGTGGGAGGTGTTTTTCTTTTGCTTTGGAGGGTTCTGTTGTGGAGCTAAAGCTCACTATGTAAATCATGTGGCGAGGAAGACTAACGAGGAGGTAATAAAGCGTTCCAGAGGTGGGAGCTTTGGCGCAAAAAAGAGCGCCCTCCTGTTCTCGCTCTTCTAACCCGAGGAACACAGGCTAAATAGAGCTTCGCTGAGCGTAAGGCCCGAGAGGGGACATGTGAACGGAGCAGATTAGATAGGATGGGATGGGAGGCTCCTAGCAGGTGAGAATGTTATGAGTAATGCATAGAGCCTTGAAAAGAATTCTCTTATCCACAGGGAGCCAGTGTAGCCAGTGGAAGAAGCTGGAAACTGGACAGAGCAAATAGAAGCTGTGCCGCAGCATTTTGGGCTATCTGAAGTCTTTTGGTCATTATCTTATTGGAACCCAGAAACAGCGCATTTCAGTCGTCCAACATAGAGAGTATAGCACACTGGACAATCATCTGGCGAGTGTGAGAGCCACAAAGTCCCAGAACGGGTTGCCTGCCACCAACTTCGACTGGGCTTCGAAAAGGACAAGGTGCTGGCGACCCATACACCCAGATTTCTTACCGCCGTTTTGGGCTGAGGAGGTGGTCCTAATGAGGGGGGCCACCAGTGATCGCCCCATTGAAGGATATTTTTCCCTAAGATAAGTATTTCAAATTTGCTAGAGTTTAACTGAAGGTAATTGGCCGCCGTCCACTCCGTAATAATCACCATGCCATTTTGAAATTTAGCTAGGTTCTGTGTGGAATTGTTAGAAAAGGCGGTCACAAGCTGCGTATCGTCAGCATAGGATACCGGTGTGATGCCCAGGGATTTTGCTCACATTGCAAAAATAATGGCCTACCTTTTGGCTTCATGTAAGGTTGCCTACTGTCTGGGTTACTGTGGGTTACATTACTAGTAATTAAACTGAAACTATTAGTTCAGTGGATGTGAGCAGGAGTAACCACAAGAAACTGCTACAGCAATTGGGCAGACGAATTACACAGTTGCAGCACCATTGTAGATGGTGGAGGCAAACAACAAAGGCAGCTCAGAAAGTCATGGAGCAAGAACATAAGTCTGTTCAAATTTCACAAAGTAAAAATAAATGGCCTACTTTTTGCCTTCCTGTAAGGTTGCCTAGTGCCTGGGGATAGAAATCTTCAAACGTGGGGATATTTTTCAATTTAGGATTGGAATTAAAAAGTTCAGTAGCAACAGCAAAAGTCTTTCTTTTCGATAAAGCGGGGTGAATGCATAAAGCAAAGGCCCTCCTATCAGAAGGGGTGGGGATGCATGACTGTGGAGAATGACCTTAGGAACAGGCTGGGGGGCAGAAAGAGGAAGAAACAGTACCGAGGCAGCCAAAGTTAAGCCGGACCACAAAAAAAAAGTTCTGGTCTGGTGTTATCCCATAAGATCATTAAGATCCAGCTCTAAATCTCTCTTGATTCATCCACGTGTACATTACGTCACGTAACAGATGTCGGTCCTTTTCTTATGTTGCTCCTCAACTCTGGAACAAACTAACTCTGCATCTATTGACTATCACAAATCACCTATCTTTTCGTAAAAACTTAAAAACCTGGCTTTTCCCAAAATGGCCAGTGCTGTATCACCATGCCTTTGTCAAGGTTTGTGTGTTCTTCGCTGCTAAGCGCCTTGAGACCTCACGGTGAAATGTGCGCTCTACAAGAGCATCAGACTTGTGACTATATGACCACGAAGAGAGATGCAGAGCCCTGCCACGGCCTTCTGTATTGATAAAAGCTGCGTAATCATTGGGGACTCTTCACACACCAGAGGTATGTTTAACTACATGTGTAAATAATTGTTCCAGATATCAGCTGCAAAAACAATTGTTTGTGGATGTTTCTTGATGGTGAGCACACACATCTCAAACTGGGCTTTCCATGATTTGTAGCATTTTTTATGGTGAAATTTTAGGCAAAATCATTGGATTTATAGAATGTTTTAGAATCTGTTTGGGGCAAAATCAGTACATTAGCAGCACAATCAATATTATATTTTAGATATGAATCATCGCCTTTAGGATATTTCATGAATATGCTTTGGACCTAAACTATCATACTTACAGAATTACATAGACAAAGGAGACATAATCTGGGGATTTGCAGAATGCATTTAAGCGTTTTTGAAGGTAGTTCGTTCCACTTCTGTAACTTTGGATTTATTTTTAGTGAATAACCAGGACTTCCATGAACTGAATATTCCTGTTTTGTGTTTGAACTATTCATACTGCCGACAGGAACCTTGAATGAGGTTAATTAGGGACAGTTGATGGGGTTCAACAGCTAGTCTCTTTTTGGAAAAAAATATGCAAATTTGGGAACATAAGGATGCGTCATCGATTACGATGTTAAACCATGACACTACATTTTAATATAAAACTGTGCATAAAATGCTCTAAGCCTGCATCACACATTTTTTGACAAAGTTATTTTGGGGCAAGTCACCCAAGCTCTGTGTAAATGCACTGTATCATTTTGCACAATGAGTGGAACTGAAGGGGTTTAAAATGGAAACATTGTTCGCCTTTCTGTCCAAATAATATTTGAATGTCCCCAGCTGTACAGGTGGGACCAATCCCAAAGGCATTTAAGAGTCCAGAAGTAGCACTACTGGTACTCCTAAATGCCTTCGTGAATCGGGCAGAAATGTCTAAGCGCAAAGAGGGCACAGTTCTTCCAATTCGAATTAATTGTATATATGTATGTATGTATCTAGGTATATAGGTGAACCTAGCCAAAAGGCAGCAGAGTGCTGTACAGGATCAAAGACAAGTATGATGTAAACAAGTGATATGCAAGGTAGGTGGTTTGTGGGCTATTAATGCATTGTAAGGCAGCAAAAGAACTCTACGGGAGAACTACTTTACATACTCCAAAACGCCTTTGTGTATAGACCCCAAACTGCCCTAAAACTGTGTCTTTCGATAAATGAACTTTCCCATTTTGAAGCAAAAAGCCCAGTGCTGTTCTCAATTCAAAATGGTCACACACAAACACACACATACACACACAAAAAAACACACACACAAAGGCTACAGATTGGCATAAAGTTTAGACTTTGCACTCAGTGATGCCGCTTAAAGGGTTTGTGATTGCATTGCTGTCAATATATGTCTTTTTATCATCTTGCTTGAAAGCACAGCAGTCACCAGACTATTATGTGATTATCTGAAAGACAGCAGCATAGGTGCCAACTTAAGGTATGCAAAAAAGTTATGGATGGACTGCTTCAATCAATTCCATTCACTGGTAATTACTCGCGACACATTCCAGTCCATCATTATTTTGCACACCATGCCACCCCGGATGGGGACCGGTCATATGCAAATCGGTCTTGACCATGCTCCAATGGGAACAGTCCAGCCGGAACCGCCAAGCCAAGTGGCATCTAATGAGCCCGAGGTACCTCTCTGAACTGACTCCTAATGCCTCCAGCATCACATCTCCATCTCAATTTTTCATGCTGCTGTCTGTGGAACCATCTCCTTCCTTCATTCCTCCACCCAGTTGGTTCAGAACAGTGAGTCCCTTGTTATTGTCCCAAAGAAAGATGGAAGTTGGAGGTTCTAATCTATAAAAAAGTATTTAACAATGATGCCCACTCCATGCCAAGGACAGACCATTGGAGGGGCATGGCTCTTATTTATTACTGAAAAAAGGGTGCGGGGGGCCTTTGTGAATCAGCTTAACAGTGTTTGGCTATTATTGTGTGGGTGCTTCAGAAGCAGCCACCATCTTTGTTTTGGAAGCACATCAGGTTTAGGGTGGGTGAAACCTCAAAATGCCTGAGGCCATGGAGTTGACCGCAGCCGTGTGAGGTCTTATTCTGCAGAGCACATCAATAGCGATGCCCCACCACCTGGAGCTCTGCGCCTTGCGACGTCACCGACATTGCCTATGGATCTATGGAAACATCTTTTAAGGTTTCCTTGAACTTTACATTGTGGGGCTGCAGGTATCTGTAAAAGCATTTAGTAAACCTATGGGTTTCTGTGGTTCTTTTTGTGTGTCTTTTTAAAAGCATCCATTGCTTAAAATTTTACATTTCAGACATTGTAGAGAAGTACATGAAATATGGCGTAATCTGCTATCAGGCACTGCACGAATATTACACGGAATTATTTGACGGAACGTAAAAAGATGGAGACTCTGAAATTCAGAAAGTGCGTAAATTCACAAACTCTGAGATGGGGAGACACTTCACCAGCATAGAAGGGCAATGTGGGAAAATAAAGGGCAAGAGAGAGGAAGAGAAATGGAAGAGAGACCCTTGCAGACAGACAGACCTTTCAACATCCATGGCATACATCTAAAGGTCTGCCTGACTCCATCATACAAGCTATGAGAGACACTGGTGGGAAGGACTCTACTTAACCAACCCAAGAACATTCCTGCCTCGTGTACACCTCGCGACCATCCATCATGTCCATTACTGCATCCTTCTTCATCGAGACAGTCAGTGTCCTTTGAGTGGGGTCCCCTGTCTGAAAACACTCAACTTGGCTTACCCCTCAACAAACTAAAACCTATTTATCAGTAGCATAGCCATTGTGCTAAGGAAGGAGATTGGTTCCCTGGCTGCTGTTTAAATTATGAAATACAACAACAATCAGAGTTCCATAGGCCCTCTCGAGTCCTCGGTGCCACTGCACCTGCTTCACCAATGGAAACTACACCCCTAGTAATTATCATTTTTTAACAAACTCTCTCCCTTCCCCTATTTAAGAAGCTCTCCCTCAGATAAGTCCTGGCTTGGCCACTTTATTTCACTCCTAAAATTCAGCTCCACCGGGATATGCAATATGTGAGCTGGAACCCAACTCGTGAAAACTAGGGGTGGGTGATAAATTCTGCTCCGCCGGCAGAGTTCGCAGAGATTTGGCCACTCTGTGTTATGCCTGTAATACGAAGTTCCGGCCATGGTCCGCCAACTGCTGCATGGCAGAGTTCTTCTCATGCACAGCCCACCAACGGTAAGTTGGCGAGTGAGAATTAGTGTCCCCTAGTGTTATATTTGGGATGCCATGAGGGAACCAAGAGAGATTGTCTCAACGTGGGCGGTCATGGGCAGTCACAACCTTTTTGTGGTGAGAAAGCGGCCACCTGAGCAGAAACGCTACTCGAGCAGCAAAAACGAAGCAGCCGTCTCTGGCGTGACGCGTGGTGCCATTTGCATTGGTTTTGCAGCCCGGAGTAAGCGCAGCACCAAAAGTCAGCGCAACGTACCAATTTCTGCGGAATCTTGCAGAGTTTTCATGTAACTCTGCAGAATTCCATGGAGTGAAACTCTGCGCATTCTGCCCACCCCTAGGAAAGTTCCCTGAAGCACAACGCTCTTTCTCTCCCTCTCTTCCACGCTCCCATCCCATTCTCTGGTTATTCGAGTACTGGGTGAGCTCTAGCCCACTCACGGTTATAGAGCCTTTATCCCACTGGACATAAGGCGGTGCCAGAAATAAACACTACGAAGATCAGAGAAGGAGGGTTCTCTCTTTCTTTTATAGTTGACTGGACAGTTAAGAGGGGATTGACTGGTCCTGCAGTTTCCAGGCTTATTAGTGATGTATTCATATGGGGATTCTGTTGGTGTGTGGTGCTGGGCTGTCGCCACCAGGGGTTGACATGTGTAGCAGGCTCTATGCAAGACCTACGGGGAAGCACAACCGAGACACCATGAGGGCATCGTGTCTGCTGAGGAAGAGGACAGTGCCTCCCACGCGGACAAAAGCGGTACAAAAGGGGGTGGTAATGGACGGAGCATCTGAACCAATCAAACACTCACACTCAGTCAAAAGATCTGGGTTTAATCCATCACCGTTCTTTAGCCCACTCTGCCACCCCAGTTCAGACATGGCCATATGCAAATCAGTCTGACCCTGTGCCTCATAGAACAGTCCAGCACGAACTGCCAAGCCATGCCTTCCCTGGACCGGAAACAAGCTTCCTAGGACCGGTTTCTGGCATTACAGCAGTCTTCAGCCAGGCTAGCTTGAATCCAGTGGCAAAGTGAGCAAGGGACTCACGCGGACAAGGCATGACACCCACTCTCCCAACTTCACTGGCTTGTGAATCTGACATGCAAGCTCACAAATGTTCTACGAGGGATGAGGAACAGATTGCATCGTTCTCTGTTTCAGAGCGTGGATCTGTGCAGGAAAAGAGGGGAATGTATCTGCACGGACCCAGGTGTCAGAGACACTGGGGTTCAATCAGAAAAACTGGGGCTATTCCCTGCTGCAGGGGCAGTTGATGAACCTGATCTCTTCCTGCACTAGCACATGCCAACTGCAGTGTCATGTCATGTCATGCTGTCATGCTATGTTATGTGTATTTGTAGAGCGCTCTATCACCTGGGAGGGTATCCTAGTGCCTGTGCGGGTGTCGAGTCCGGACTTGTGGGTCGGGCCATTCGAAAAGCCGGGTCTTAAGGTTCTTGCTGAACTCAAGAAACAAGGAGGAGGCTCTGATGTGTACGGGGGTCGTTGCAAGCTTTAGGATGGATGTACCAGAAGACACATGATATAGGAACTACTTCTCGTAGCACAGAAGGGTATTGGGAAACCGGCCTGCAGGCAAGGGGGATGTATGACGTTACAACATGATCAAAATGATCGCGGTACATCACAACGCAACTTTTACAACGCAAGTCGTTACCACGACTTGCGCTGTAGGGTGCTGGACTTAGGAATAGTATGATTTACTATTCCAAATCCAGCCTACGTACAGTAGGGAAGGTGTTTGAATGGTAAATCACACTATTCCTTAGTCTAGAGCGCCCTCCAGTGTAAGTCGTGGTAACGACTTGCGTTGCAAAAGCTGCTTTGTGAATATATTGCGGTGTTTTGACCGTGTAGTAAAGGTTGTTTCCCGGCAAGGGTAAGTAGGTGCCCAACCTTATGGGGTCGGCTGTGGTTCTCACAGAGTGCGAGTCCCCATGGGATCCTATTAGTAACACTGTAAATACCAATAGTCTACGTGTTGGCACAGAAACTTACAGTTGATGCACAATGGTACCTAATGACAGAATTGTAATGTCTTTGTCATCTCTCGTGTTGTGTCTCTAGCGAACATCTTGTGAAATTGTTGTTTTTAGTGCTTGATACTTGTTTTTCAGATGAAATGTTTTTAATTTTGTATTACAATTTTAATAAAGAAAGCATATCAGTGCATCAACTGTAGGTTTCTGCCCCAACACGTAGACTATTGGTATTTACAGTGTTACCCTTGAGTGAACGTGCAATAGTGGTTGGACAAATGGTAGTGTTGTCTGTGAAGGAATTCTGTGTAAGTTGTAATTACTATCTAGCACTCCCAGAGGAGGCCTAATTTTGAGTTTCTGTTTGAATCCTAGTCCTTTGGGTCTCAAAGGGTCCCTCTCTTTTTTTAAAAATCCTACGGGTAAGACAGCAGATGAGTTTGTGACTATGGAAACCTTCAAGGAATATGAGATAGGACAGTAAGGATGCCCCATTCACCTTCAGCACCTTTCTGGCTTGACAAGAAGTGCTCCAACCAGGTGCAGAATGTGCAGTCCCTCCTCGCTGCATGTCTCCTCTGGTGTCTGATGTTCTGAGGCTCCAGCACTGGAGTCCTCTGCTTGACTCAGGGCAAACATTGGCTCTGGTGGGGAACAGAGTGCCATCTGGCGGATCCACCTCCTCTACTTTCCTTCAAGCATCAATGACCTTCGGCCCATTTCTTGCAATGACGACGAAGGTAGGAGTAAAGGTCTTGGAAGCGGCATCATGTGCAAGTCATAGCTCAATCACCCCATCACCACACATGGATGATTGTGCAGTCTGAGGCCTTTCCGGTCAAGGCTTTGGTCTTCCGAAAGAGATTTGGGTAAACAGTGGCTATGTTTTGTGATCGCGAGGAGGTTGGCTTGAATGCCGAATAGGATGCATCGCCCTTTCTCCAGAAGCTGGAGTTATATCAACTGAGGTTTGATCCAGAAAAGTAGATGGTCCTCATAAAAGGTCTTCAGTCAGCACTGAACCAAATGCAATTGAAAGAAACTCCCATAGAAGACAGGTGGGCGTTTCCTCTGTCCTGTTTCTGGTCTTCAAGTGAGGCAGATGTGCACATCCTAGTTCTGCCTCAGCATCAGCATCAGCATCAACGGAGATACAAAGTTGGTCCCGCGCTTTCCATCGCATCCCTTCTCTTTAGCGGCTCTGCGCTCTGAGACTACTTTCAATAGTCCTGAGACACCTTGATGGGCTTCCTGCACAACAATGGGATACAGATGTTTCTCCGCCTGGCGGGCTCGCCTATTCAGACCGAATCTTCACCAAGGGTGATGGAAGATGCCCAGTTGGTATGAATCCTTTGACCCTAGGTGCCTCCTGTCATCAGTTTCCATTCACTGCCCTCTTTGCTCCATTAAGTGACACTCTACCCAAAGTCCATTCTGCTCTCAGTCAGTATCTTATCTGCCCTCACTGCTGTCCCCTCCACTATCCCTTCAGAAGGCCCCTGTCACAATGTGCGCCCAGCCACTTCTTCCATTCACTGGCCCACCTCAAGAGTGTTCTGCCCCCCTGTCCATTCTGCTGGCCACAGTGTCAAAGATGCCCCTACAATTGGTCCCCCAGTGCCCACTTGGCCACATATTCTTTGTGCCCACGATGTTCAACCGCCCAATCCCCGGCTTACATTCTGGCTCCTCCTGCACGATGTCTACTATGTCTACAGTGGTGGTTCAGGGCATTACCTGCCCTGTGCCCATTCAGTGACCTTCCTACCCCTTGCATTTCAGTCACTGTCCTATGTTGATTCAGTTCCCATCCCTGACACACTTTACTTCTATTCCCTAGGAGACCCCTGCCCGTGCCCATTCTGTCCCAGTGCCCATGAAGTGGACTCACTGTACATACAGTACTGACCCTGCTGCATGTTGATACAGCGCCCTCCCTGCCCCGGATCACTGCTCATGATGCCAGGTTGGACTTTAGACTCAGCACCCCCTGAAAAGTCCATTCCTCTACTGCCCCCCCGTCACCCATCCTATCGCCCCACCATCTCTGCACCTCCCTGAAAGGACTCAGGGCATCACCAGCCAGGGTCCACCTGGGAAGAGGCAGCTTGGTGCCAGGTATGACGTCCAGCCTCCAGCCCCCACAGCTACAAGAAGCCATCTGGAGGAGTCTTGAGGTGACATCTATAACTCTACACAAAAATCCCAAATAAATAGTTAAATGGCAGACTCCCCTCAGTCTACCCGGTAGGACCCCTTTTTCCCCACTTTGGTGTTGCCTCATAGGCTACGCTGTTCGGTCTCAAAACGTTCTGTGCACTCCCCACTGCCCACTACTAATCTCCCCTCCTCTGTGCGTGCTTCTAGTACTCCCCTCGCCCCCTTCAGCAGTGCACATTGCTTATAAGAGCCGCTGCATCTCTTCCCACGTGGCATTATGTCCAGTCCTATAATGTTCACCTGTATGTTCTGTATTGGTGGAGGAGTTACAGGGCGATCTGGAAGCATATGGGTACAGAAGGGTACCTCAGCACGGCACATAGGGGTGCCAGAGACAGGAGCCTCATGGCAGGTTCCCGGAAACCGTGTTGGCGCCCCGTTGGTCCTTCGGGCGATTGTAGGCCTGAACAACCGGGGGCTTGCCTAGCTACGCTCCGCCCCGAAAGGGGTGTGAGTACAAGGGACCAATGGTCAGGTGATCCTGGAAGGGATTACCAGAAGGGGCGGTACATAGGTGGTTCGCCACAGTGCTGCTTGGCTCATCAGGCGGGCAGGTGGCGAGAATGCTGCCTGCCCTTGGATCGCCCGTAAGCTAACCCACAATGATTACATAACGTTGTACGTAATAAACCTGCAGCAGTTTTTCCCAAGTTAACACTTGTGTGGAGTGTATTTATTTGCGGGATGCATGCTAAGAGGGGTGGGGGCCTGTTGCCATGATGGTACTATTCCCACGTGGCATTATGTCAGTCCTAAAATGTTCACCTGTACGTTCTGTATTGCTCCGGCCGGGCATTATTCCCCAGTTCATGGACACCATTAATTCCCCCAGTGCGATCAGGGGTGTCCCCATAGTCCTTCTTCTCTCTCCATGCCCTCCTTATTCTCCCCAGAGCCATGCTAATTTCCAGTGTTTCAGGCTGACTGCAGCATCTTCATCCATCACGTGTGTGTTGCCCAAGTGAATCGCTCCACCTGTCCTAGGCAGGCCAGGCATTGGTTGCTGCATTAGAGAGACTTGTGCTGCCCCTCACTAACCATGTCTGAACTGGGGTGGCAGAGTGGGCTAAAGAAAGGTGATGGATTCAACCCAGATCTTTTGACTGGGTGTGAGTGTTTGATTGGTTCAGATGCTCCGTCCATCACCACCCCCTTTTATACCGCTTTTGGCCGCCATAAGTGTGGCAGGGTATGCTCAGACGTGAGTCCCTTGCTCACTTTGCCACTAGATTCAAGCAAGCCGGGCTGAAGACGGCTGTAATGCCAGAAACCGGTCCTAGGAAGCTTGTTTCAGGTCCAGGGAAGGCATGGCTTGGCAGTTCGGGCTGGACTGTTCCCATGAGGCACAGGGTCAGACTGATTTGCATATGGCTGTGTCTGAACTGGAGTGGCAGAGTGGTCTAAAGAACGGTGATGGATTAAACCCAGATCTGTTGACTGGGTGTGAGTGTTTGATTGGTTCAGATGCTCCGTCCATCACCACCCCCTTTTGTACCGCTTTGCCCCTCACTAACAAGGCCCACGAGGGCTGCGTGCATCCAGAGGGGGCGTGGCCTAGCAGTTCAGGCTGATCTGAGCAGTGCCAAGACGGATTTGCATACGGGTCTGTAACAGCACAGCGAGTAAAAACTGTAGAATGGAATGCACACAAAGTGATGACGAGGGGTTCAGATTAATTAGAGCATTTTGACGCATCGCAGTTTGCTTTCCGAAATGAGTGCCCCTCAGTGGCGCGGATATTACCACTCATTGGCTCTGAGCACTTTGGGGCAGATTTACAAGCCCCTTGCGCCACTTTTGCGTCAGTTTTAACATGGGAAAAGTGACGCAAAAGTGGCGCAAGGGGCTTGTAAATCTGCCCCTTTGGGTCACGAGAACCCGAGCTGTCCCTCGCCTGTGTTGCCTAAAATGGCCGACCTGTGCAAGGGGTGTGGCTAGGCAGCTTGCCCTGGACTGTCTTCCCTTTAGGTTCAGAGCCAAGACTATTTTACATATGTTTGATCCCAGTCTGTAATAGCATAGACATAGAGAAGCTCAAAACAACTGCATGGAATGCATCCAGACCAATGACTATTGTTTCAGATTCATTTAAATTTTTCTATGTATCACTTTTTCTGGCTATGCCGATTTGCCCCCCGTTGTCCGTTCTCTGCCCCATCAGGTGATTATATTCTTCCCCAGGTGCGCTCTCCGTCCCACCCATAATGCTTTGCCCCGTGATCGGTTTTCATTCAGTGCCCTCTGCCCCATGTACATTAAGTGACCCTCTACCCAGAGTCCATTCTGCCCAGCTTTCTATCAGGAGCTACCCTGGCCTCACTGCTGTCCCACCACTGTCCTTTCAGAGGGGCCCTGTGCCAGTGTGCATCCAGCCGCCACTTCCAATTAGTACCCACATCACCCCCAATGCTATTCTGCCCCCCCTATCCATTCTGCTGCCCACAGTGTCGAAGATGCCACTCTGATTATTCACCCACTGCCCTCTCTGCCACTTTTCAGTGTGCCCTCAATGGGCAGCCTGCCCAATCCCCGGATTACATCCTGCCTCCTCCCGGTCTGCTGACTCTACAGTGCCAGTTCAGTGCCCTCCCTGCCCTGTGCCCATTCAATGCCCCCGGCCCCATGGCCGTGCATTTCAGGCACTGCCCCCTGTTGGTTCAGTTCCCTCCCTGCCTCAATTCACTTCTACTCCCCAGCCTGCTCCCTGATTCATGCCCGTACTGTCCCAGTACCCATTCGGTGCCCTCCCTGTCCATTCAGTACTGTCCCTGCTCGATGTTGGCGCTGCGTCCTCCCTGCCCTACGCCCATCCTGCCCAGTTCCTCCAGAGTCTTCCCTCACCCATGTGAATACATCTTCTCTCTGCCCCAATGTCTATCCTGCCCGCTCCTCCGCTGTTCACGCAGAGCCCTCCCTGCCCCTATCTACACTGTCCTTCAAGTCGAATTCCTTCAATATTCTCCCTGCCCACGTCCAGTCAAGTCCTGCCCTGGATACCCCGTGTCTATTCAGTGCGCTTTATGCCCCAGTGTTTCATATGTGCCCCCCCCCCCCCAGCCCCTTCAGGTCTCTCTTCCTCTCATGTGCATTCACTGCCCTCCCTGTACCATGATGAATGAGGCCGCTCCTGTCCCACGCCCCCAGCTGCTCGCCCAGCCTCATCTACATACAGTACCCTCCCTGCCCCCAAGTGCACTACCCTGTCCACTCACCAATGTCCGTTTGATGCCATCCCTGCCCCGGGTCCATTCACTACCCTCCATGCCCCAGGTCCATTCACTGCCCTTATTGCCCCAGGTCCATTCACTGCCCTCCCTTCCCCATGTCCATTCACTGCCCTCCCTGTCCCACGTCCATTCACTGCCCTCCCTGTCCCAGGTCCATTCACTGCCCTCCCTGCCCCATGTCCATTCACTGCCCTCCCTGTTCCAGGTCCATTCACTGCCCTCCCTGTCCCAGGTCCATTCACTGCCCTCCCTGCCCCACGTCCATTCACTGCCCTCCCTGCCCCAGGTCCATTCACTGCCCTCCCTGCCCCAGGTCCATTCACTGCCCTCCATGCCCCAGGTCCATTCACTGCCCTCCCTGCCCCATGTCCATTCACTGCCCTCCCTGTTCCAGGTCCATTCACTGCCCTCCCTGTCCCAGGTCCATTCACTGCCCTCCCTGCCCCACGTCCATTCACTGCCCTCCCTGCCCCAGGTCCATTCACTGCCCTCCCTGCCCCAGGTCCATTCACTGCCCTCCCTGCCCCAGGTCCATTCACTGCCCTCCCTGCCCCACGCCCATTCACTGCCCTCCCTGCCCCACGTCCATTCACTGCCCTCCCTGCCCCAGCCAGGTCCATTCACTGCCCTCCCTGCCCCAGATCCATTCACTGCCCTCCTTGCCCCATGCCCATTCACTGCCCTCCATGCCCCAGGTCTATTCACTGCCCTCCCTGCCCCAGGTCCATTCACTGCCCTCCCTGCCCCAGATCCATTCACTGCCCTCCCTGCCCCATGTCCATACACTGCCCTCCCTGCCCCAGGTCCATTCACTGCCCTCCCTGCCCCACGTCCATTCAATGCCCTCCCTGCCCCAGCCAGGTCCATTCACTGCCCTCCCTGCCCCAGGTCCATTCACTGCCCTCCATGCCCCAGGTCCATTCACCGCCCTCCCTGCCCCAGATCCATTCACTGCCCTCCCTTCCCCATGCCCATTCACTGCCCTCCATGCCTCAGGTCCATTCACTGCCCTCCCTGCCCCACGCCCATTCACTGCCCTCCCTGCCCCAGGTCCCTTCACTGCCCTCCCTGCCCCAGCCAGGTCCCTTCACTGCCCTCCCTGCCCCAGCCAGGTCCCTTCACTGCCCTCCCTGCCCCACGTCCATTCACTGCCCTCCATGCCTCAGATCCATTCACTGCCCTCCCTGCCCAATGTCCATTCACTGCCCTCCCTGCCCCGGGACCATTCACTGCCCTCCCTGCCCCACGTCCATTCACTGCCCTCCCTGCCCCAGGTCCATTCACTGACCGCCCTGCCCCACGTCCATTCACTGCCCTCCCTGCCCCACGTCCATTCACTGCCCTCCCTGCCCCACACCCATTCACTGCCCTCCCTGCCCCACGTCCATTCACTGCCCTCCCTGCCCCACGCCCATTCACTGCCCTCCCTGCCCCAGGTCCCTTCACTGCCCTCCCTGCCCCAGCCAGGTCCCTTCACTGCCCTCCCTGCCCCACGTCCATTCACTGCCCTCCCTGCCCCATGCCCATTCACTGCCCTCCATGCCTCAGATCCATTCACTGCCCTCCCTGCTCCAGATCCATTCACTGCCCTCCCTGCCCCAGATCCATTCACTGCCCTCCCTGCCCCAGCCAGGTCCATTCACTGCCCTTCTTGCCCCAAGTCCATTCACTGCCCTCCATGCCCCAGATCCATTCACTGCCCTTCCTGTCCCACGTCCATTCACTGCCCTCCCAGCCCCAGCCAGGTCCATTCACTGCCCTTCTTGCCCCACGTCCATTCACTGCCCTCCCTGCCCCATGTCCATTCACTGTCCTTCCTGCCCCAGGTCCATTCACTGCCCTCCATGCCTCAGGTCCATTCACTGCCCTCCCTGCCCCATGCCCATTCACTGCCCTCCCTGTCCCAGGTCCATTCACTGCCCTCCCTGCCCCGGGTCCATTCACTGCCCTCCCTCTCCCATGTCCATTCACTGCCCTCCCTGTTCCCTGTCCATTCACTGCCCTCCCAGGTCCATTCACTGCCCTCCCTGCCCCATGTCCATTCACTGCCCTTATTGCCCCATGTCCATTCACTGCCCTTATTGCCCCAGGTCCATTCACTGCCCTCCCTTCCCCATGTCCATTCACTGCCCTCCCTGTCCCACGTCCATTCACTGCCCTCCCTGTTCCAGGTCCATTCACTGCCCTCCCTGCCCCAGGTCCATTCACTGCCCTCCCTGCCCATGTCCATTCACTGCCCTTATTGCCCCAGGTCCATTCACTGCCCTCCATTCCCCAGGTCCATTCACTGCCCTTCATGTCCCAGGTCCATTCACTGCCCTCCCTGCCCCATGCCTATTCACTGCCCTCCCTGCCCCATGCCCATTCACTGCCCTCCTGCCCATGCCCATTCACTGCCCTCCTTGCCCCAGGTCCATTCACTGCCCTCCCTGCCCCATGTCCATTCACTGCCCTCCCTGCCCCAGGTCCATTCACTGCCCTCCCTGCTCCCTGTCCATTCACTGCCCTCCCTGCCCCAGGTCCATTCACTGCCCTCCCTGCCCCAGGTCCATTCACTGCCCTCCCAGCCCCAGGTCCATTCACTGCCCTCCCTGCCCCAGCCAGGCCCATTCACCGCCCTCCATGCCCCAGGTCCATTCACTGCCCTCCCTGCCCCACGTCCATTCACTGCCCTCCCTGCCCCAGATCCATTCACTGCCCTTATTGCCCCAGGTCCATTCACTGCCCTCCCTGCCCCACGTCCATTCACTGCCCTTATTGCCCCAGGTCCATTCACTGCCCTCCATGCCCCATGTCTATTCACTGCCCTCCCTGCCCCATGCCCATTCACTGCCCTCCATGCCCCATGTCCATTCACTGCCCTTATTGCCCCATGTCCTTTCACTGCCCTTATTGCCCCAATCAATCAATCAATCAGTGACACTTATAAAGCGCGCTACATACCCGTGGGGTCTCAAGGCGCTGGGGGGGGGGGGGAGCCGCTACTGCTCGAACAGCCAGGTCTTCAGCTTCTTCCTGAAGGAGAGGTGGTCTTGGGTCAGGCGCAGGTCGGTCGGGAGGGAGTTCCAGGTCTTGGCGGCCAGGTGGGAGAAGGACCTTCCTCCTGTAGTCGCTCTTCGGATGCGGGGGACGGCGGCGAGGGCGTGGTTGGCTGATCGGAGGTGGCGTTTGGGAGGTTAGAAGTTGACTCGGCTGTTGAGGTAGCTCGGGCCTTGGTCGTGTAGGGCTTTGTGTGCGTGGGTGAGGAGGCGGAAGGTGATTCTTTTGTTGACGGGGAGCCAGTGAAGGTCTCGCAGATGTCCGGAGATGTGGCTGGTTCGTGGGATGTCGAGGATGAGTCTGGCTGAGGCGTTCTGGATCCGCTGGAGTCTCTTCTGGAGCTTGGCGGTGGTCCCGGCGTAGAGGGCGTTGCCGTAGTCCAGTCGGCTGGTGACGAGGGCCTGGGTGACGGTCTTCCTGGTCTCGGTGGGGATCCACCAGAAGATCTTCCGTAGCATGCGTAGGATGTTGAAGCATGCCGAGGAGACGTTGTTGACTTGCCTGGTCATGGAGAGGGAGGAGTCCAGGATGAAGCCCAGGTTGCGTGCATGGTCTGTCGGTTTGGGTGCGGTGCCCAGGGCGGGAGGCCACCAGGAGTCGTCCCAGGCGGAGGGAGAGGGGCCCAGGATGAGGACCTCCGTCTTGTCCGAGTTCAGTTTCAGGCGGCTGGTCGTCATCCACTCGGCTACCTCTTTCATCCCTTCGTGCAGGTTGGCTCTGGCGGCGGCGGGGTCGTTGGTCAGGGAGAGGATCAGCTGGGTGTCGTCGGCGTAGGAGATTATGCTGAGGTTGTGTTTGCGTACGATGGCCGCGAGGGGGCTCATGTAGACGTTGAAGAGGGTGGGGCTCAGAGATGATCCTTGGGGGACGCCGCAGATGACTTCGGTGGCCTCTGACTTGTACGGTGGTAGGCGGACTCTCTGTGTTCTCCCGTCGAGGAAGGAGGTGATCCACTCCAGCGCCTTGTCCTGGATTCCGACGTTGCTGAGGCGCCGTACTAGGGTGCGGTGGCAGACCGTGTCGAATGCCGCGGAGAGGTCTAGGAGGATGAGGGCCGCTGTTTCTCCATTGTCCATCAGGGCTCGGATGTCATCGGTGGCGGCGATGAGGGCGGTCTCGGTGCTGTGGTTGGCTCGGAAGCCGGACTGTGAGGGGTCGAGGGATCCGTTCGTCTCGAGGAAAGCGGCCATCTGCTTGTTGACGGTCTTCTCGATGACTTTGGCTGGAAACGGGAGGAGCGAGATGGGGCGGTAATTCTTGAGGTCGGTGGGGTCCGCTGTTGGTTTCTTGAGTAGGGCGCTGAGTTCGGCGTGTTTCCAGCTCTCGGGGAAGATGGTGGTGTCGAGGGATGTGTTGATGATGTCTCGCAGGTGGGGTGCGATGACAGCGTCGGCTTTGTTGAAGACGTGGTGAGGGCAGGGGTCGGTCGGTGATCCGGAGTGGATGGAGTTCATCGTGCGGATGGTGTCTTCGGTGCTGATCGGGGTCCAGGCGTGGAGGGTGGTGGTGGGGGGTGGTTGTTCGGTCATGGTGTGCGTTGGTTGGTTGTTGAAGCTGTTGTGTATGTCCGCGATCTTGTTGTGGAAGTATGAAGCCAGGGAGTTGCAGAGGTCTTGCGATGGGGTGATGTCGTTGTTTCCTGCGCTGGGGTTGGAAAGCTCTTTGACGATGTTGAAGAGTTCCTTGCAGTTGTGTGCGTTGTTGTCCAACCGGTCCTTGAATGCTGTTTTCTTGGCGGCGCGGATCAGCTGGTGGTGTTTCCGGGTGGCAAGTTTGAAGGAGGTCCTGTTGTCCGGTGTCGGTTCCCTTCTCCAGACTTTCTCGAGGGCTCTGCAGTTCTTCTTGGAGCTCTTGAGTTCGTCAGTGAACCATGGGGCTTTCTTGCTGCCGGGTCTGCTGGGCGGGGTCCTCAGTGGGGCGAGTTCGTCCGCGCAGTTGCTGATCCACTTCGTGAGGTTGTCGGCGGCCTGGCTGGGGTTCGCTGAGCTGGCAGGAGGGTGCTGGCTCAGGGAGGTGGCGAGCTGGTCTGCTGTGATCTTGTTCCAGCTTCTGCGGGCGGTCTGTTGCTGGTGGTGGTGGGTCGTTGTTTTCTTGAAGGTGAAGTGGACGCAGCTGTGGTCCGTCCATTGAAGCTCTGTGGTGTGGCTGAAGTTGATGTCCTTGCTGGATGAGAAGACAGCGTCGAGTGTGTGTCCGGCGAGGTGGGTGGGGGTGGACACCAGTTGCTTGAGTCCCAGGTTGGTGAGGTTGTCGAGCAGGGTGCTGGTGTTGCGGTCGTTGTTGTTCTCCAGATGGAAGTTGAGGTCTCCCAGGAGGATGTAGTCAGCGGAGGGGAGGGCATGTGGGCTGACGAAGTCGGCGATGTCCTCGCTGAATTGTGTGCGTGGTCCAGGGGGTCGGTAGATCAGGGTGCCAGGGTCCATTCACTGCCCTCCCTGCCCCATGTCCATTCACTGCCCTTATTGCCCCAGGTCCATTCACTGCCCTCCCTGCCCCATATCCATTCACTGCCCTTATTGGCCCTCGTCCATTCACTGCCCTTATTGCCTCAGTTCCATTCACTGCCCTCCCTGCCCCATGTCCATTCACTGCCCTCCCTGCCCCATGTCCATTCACTGCCCTCCCTGCCTCAGGTCCATTCACTGCCCTCCCTGCCCCATGTCCCATTCACTGCCCTCCCTGCCCCAGGTCCATTCCCTGCCCTCCCTGCCCCAGGTCCATTCACTGCCCTCCCTGCCCCAGGTCCATTCACCGCCCTCCCTGCCCCAGCCAGGCCCATTCACCGCCCTCCATGCCCCAGGTCCATTCACTGCCCTCCCTGCCCCAGATCCATTCACTGCCCTTACTGCCCCATGTCCATTCACTGCCCTCCCTGCCCCACGTCCATTCACTGCCCTTATTGCCCCAGGTCCATTCACCGCCCTCCATGCCCCATGTCTATTCACTGCCCTCCCTGCCCCATGCCCATTCACTGCCCTCCATGCCCCATGTCCATTCACTGCCCTTATTGCCCCATGTCCATTCACTGCCCTTATTGCCCCAGGTCCATATACTGCCCTCCCTGCCCCATGTCCATTCACTGCCCTTATTGCCCCAGGTCCATTCACTGCCCTCCCTGCCCCATGTCCATTCACTGCCCTTATTGCCCCACATCCATTCACTGCCCTTATTGCCTCAGGTCCATTCACTGCCCTCCCTGCCCCATGTCCATTCACTGCCCTCCCTGCCCCATGTCCATTCACTGCCCTCCCTGCCTCAGGTCCATTCACTGCCCTCCCTGCCCCATGTCCCATTCACTGCCCTCCCTGCCCCAGGTCCATTCACTGCCCTCCCTGCCCCAGGTCCATTCACTGCCCTCCCTGCCCCAGCCAGGCCCATTCACCGCCCTCCATGCCCCAGGTCCATTCACTGCCCTCCCTGCCCCAGGTCCATTCACTGCCCTCCCTGCCCCAGCCAGGCCCATATATCGCCCTCCATGCCCCAGGTCCATTCACTGCCCTCCCTGCCCCACGTCCATTCACTGCCCTCCCTGCCCCAGATCCATTCACTGCCCTTATTGCCCCATGTCCATTCACTGCCCTCCCTGCCCCACGTCCATTCACTGCCCTTATTGCCCCATGTCTATTCACTGCCCTCCCTGCCCCATGCCCATTCACTGCCCTCCATGCCCCATGTCCATTCACTGCCCTTATTGCCCCATGTCCATTCACTGCCCTTATTGCCCCAGGTCCATATACTGCCCTCCCTGCCCCATGTCCATTCACTGCCCTTATTGCCCCAGGTCCATTCACTGCCCTTATTGCCCCACGTCCATTCACTGCCCTTATTGCCTCAGGTCCATTCACTGCCCTCCCTGCCTCAGGTCCATTCACTGCCCTCCCTGCCCCATGTCCATTCACTGCCCTCCCACTGCCCTCCCTGCCCCATGTCCATTCACTGCCCTCCCTGCCCCATGTCCATTCACTGCCCTCCCTGCTTCCTGTCCATTCTCTGCCCTCCCTGCCCCAGGTCCATTCACTGCCCTCCCTGCTTCCTGTCCATTCTCTGCCCTCCCTGTCTCTATGCGGGGGGGGGGGTGCTTCTGTGAAAGAGAAGGATGAGAGATGAAAAGAGAGGGAGAGAAACAGAGTGAGACGCCACAGCGCCGACAATGCAGCACTGAGAAAGAGAGAGAACCCACAGAGGGCAAATATACCCTAGCATCGAGAGAGAGAGAAATAGAGAGAGAAGAGAGAGACTTACAGAGAGAGCGAGAGAGGAGAGAGAGACATACAGAGAGAGAGAGAGAGAAAAGAGAGAGACATACAGAGAGAGAGAGAAACAGAGAGAGAGAAGAGAGAGTCATACAGAGAGAGCGAGAGAGAGAGAGAGAGAGAGAGAGAGAGGACGGAGAGAGAAGAGAGAGACTTACAGAGAGATCGAGAGAGGAGAGAGAGACATACAGAGAGAGAGAGAAACAGAGAGAGGGAAGAGAGAGACATACAGAGAGAGCGAGAGAGACATAGAGAGAGAGAGAGAGAGAAGAGAGACTTACAGAGAGAGCGAGAGAGGAGAGAGAGAGAGAGAGAGAGAGAGAAACAGAGAGAGAGAAGAGATAGACATACAGAGAGAGCGAGAGAGGAGGGAGAGAAGATAGAGACATACAGAGAGAGAGAGAGAGAAGCAGAGAGAGAATAGAGAGACTTACAGAGAGAGCGAGAGAGGCGAGAGAGACATACAGAGAGAGAGAGAGAGACATACAGAGAGAGAGAGAGAGATACAGAGAGAGAGAGAGAAACAGAGATAGAGAAGAGAGACTTACAGAGAGAGCGAGAGAGGCGAGAGACACATACAGAGAGAGAGAGAGAGCGATACAGAGAGAGAGAGAGAAACAGAGAGAGAGAAGAGATAGACATACAGAGAGAGCGAGAAGAGAGAGAGAGAGAGAGAGAGAGACATACAGAGAGAGAGGGAGAGAAACAGAGAGAAAGAGAGAGACATACAAGGAGAGATAAAGAAGAGAGACAGACATACAGAGAGAGAGAGAGAGAGAGAGAGAGAGAGAGAGAGAGAGAGAGAGAAGAGACAGACATACACAGAGAGAGAGAGAGACACCCTAACACTGAGGGTGAGCACACAGTAAACCACGGAGTCCAACCACAGAGATCCCAGTGCTGACAGAAAAAGAGCACAGCCGAGACAGACACCCCAGCACTGACAGGGGGAGAAGCAGAGGAAGAGAGAGAGGGAGAGAAGAGACACGAACAAGAGATGGACGGAGATCACAGAGCAGACACTCCAGCATCGTACCGAGAGCAGAGAGCAGACACTCTCGCACCGAGAGCGCAAAGCGCACGCAGAGACAGTCCTACATTAATGAGAGAGCACAGTCGAGTCACGGGATCTGCACCCTGTACCCAGGGTGCCCTTAAACGCCGCTCCCCCTCCCCCGCCGACGCAGGGTGCAATGCAGTATTTGCTGCTCACATGTCTGGGGCTGGGAAGGGCTGGTCCCACTGACAGTCCTGGTCCTGGTGCTGCCGCTGCGCTCTGCGGTCCCGATGCTACGGGTGGGCAATGGTGCTGATGCTGCGGCGGCTGTCCGTGGTGCTGATGCCGGGGATGTCACTGCAGCGGATGCTGCCGGCCCCTCA
This sequence comes from Lissotriton vulgaris, assembly GCF_964263255.1. Taxonomy (NCBI): domain Eukaryota; kingdom Metazoa; phylum Chordata; class Amphibia; order Caudata; family Salamandridae; genus Lissotriton; species Lissotriton vulgaris. The sequence goes on along the minus strand of NC_141695.1, from coordinate 1,715,798,289 downwards.
GCGGATGCTGGTCCTGATGCTGCGGCTCCCGGGGCTCTGCACGGTCCTGGCGCCGCCGATGCTCTTCCTGCAGGTGGTGATGCTGATGATGCACTTTCTGTTTGTGGGCGTCGACGTCAGCGTCCATCCTGCGTCGACGCCAATGGCGTTTCTGCGGATCCCGGGGCTGCACCGCAGCCACGACCACAGCCCCCGCCATTGAAAAGGGCCTGTCTGATGGGGAGTGGGAGGGAAAGGGTGACCTCGTCCCGCCCCTCCCCCAATAAGTATGTTCCTAAACCAGGGACAGCCTAGAGCCGTTTATTTTAAAGGTGGCTGGGGGAGGCTGCTGCCTTATGCCATGCACCAGGGTACGCTGTCTTTTTTTTATTTAATTATTGTGTGTAGCGCCCACATATCATTCTTAGCAACTTCGAAACTCTTTTTTTCCAGCTTTTTTTGCCCCTCTGATGGCGCCCTGCCCGTCCCAGAGACCCCCACTCCGTCCGTACGGACTGTTGGCCATCAATCGTCCTAATCTACCCCCCTTCAATTTTCACAATTCCTTAGTCCCTGTTCCTTGCATTTTACAAATTAACCGGTCCCTGAGAGGGGGGCCCCCTTCTGTAGGAGAGTTAAAAAATCATGGTAATCTTTGATACAGAGTGAAATCACCATACGAGGTAGGTTTTTAGTTAAAAAAAAAAATATATATATATACCCCACCCTGCCTGGACGTCTGTCCATCGGTGTAGCCTGCACCCTGTTCGCCCCCTAAACGACCTTGAACGAACCGTCCCACCCTAGAACCCCCCCCCCCCCCACTCCCTGAATCACATGTTCTCACGTGCACGGTTTTACTTCCGCGGTCACGTGTGCTGGTGAGCAGCCGCGGGGGTGTCCAGTGAGGCCCGGGTGCAGGGGCCTGTGACGCCGTGGATATGCAGAGGCCCAGAGGCGACGCTGCGTACAAAAACACAATAACATCATTTTTTTTTTATATATGACGGATGTGCCAACATCTGACATTGTTAACCCGTGCCCTGCTGGATGGAAGAGGAGGGGGCTCAGGTGCGCCTCCAGCCCCCCCACTCCCGTCCTCTTGGGTAGAGCCACTTCCACCCCTCCATCCGCCCGCCCCAGCCTCCTGTCTCCCATTGATTCTTCTAGTCAGATAACGAGGGCAGTCCCCGCTACCCTCCCCCACCGCTGGCATTTCCAATCCATTTTATCGCAGTGTGCACACTTGAGGTCATTTATATATAACCTTACTTACTTGACGAATGGCCGCGCTCCCCGTGGGCTGGCTGTGGGGTGCACTTCTAGGAAATGACCTCGCACACAGCCATGATGTCAAATTTGTTCTAAATTAAACTAAGGGGCAAATTTCCAAGCTTGGTGATATAAGATTATCCCCGCTTTAGCAAACGTTTTCGGCCTCTAAGCGGCGATAATTCTATCGCCCTATTAGCAAGCTGTCGCTAACAGCAGTTAGCGACAGCTTGTCGGCGATAGTGAGCGGTTTGGGGCCCGCTGTGCATGTCAGCGATATTTATTGCTAATGACATGCAAAGTGGGCGTACCCAAACTGTTAGCGACTGAAAACAGTCGCTAACATCGCTATCGCCTATTAGCAAGGCAGGTGTTGCGATGGAAATATTTGCGCTAAGCGCGAATATCTCCAAAAACTAACACCTGCTCAGACCAGTTCTTATTATAGTAATGGGGTAACCCTAGAGGTACTGGACCTGGGTAATCAGTAATATAAACAAACAGTGGTCCGCGACCCAATATTTTAGAAAATGAAAGATCAGGATTTGAGTCATTCAAGGTGTATACTGAATTCACCACCTTAACACAATTAATGAAAAGCAAAAGAACAGGCAACAGCGACAGCCTCAGACTCTTTCATAGCATTAAATCCATTATTAGAAACAAGATTCAATGTACAAATATTTTACATTTTATATACAGTGCCCCGTATCTAGAGCGTGCAGTAAAGAAAAGGAAGGTGTTGAAAGGGCGTGATTGTGAAAAAGGTGAAAAGGAGAGGTTTCACACAGAGTATACGAAAAGTTATTCTATATTTATTCAAGCAAACACCAGTCTAAAAAAGAACTGGGACAGTGAATCCTGGCCACTTAAATAAATCAGTATGTAGTCCTTCTAATTATTCAAGGGACATCAGATGAGTCAATGTCTGCACAAGGGGGGGGAGAATAACATTAGTGGTCCAGGTATTATTAGATGTCGACGTTTCGACTCGTCTTGCGGCCTTCCGGTTAGTTATGCCTGGGCCATGCAAATGTTAAATGTAAAATGTAAATTGATACTTGTATAGCGCACTACTCACCCGCAAGGGTCTCAAGGCGCTTGTACGAATACCGCTGTGGAACCCATCCTGGATTTCCCTGTGAGGCGTCCACTCCTGGGCACCCCCAAGGTGGAGGCCAGGCATCCTTAGCGTTGTGGGGGCCGTTGTGGAGATTATAGCAAGCTATTGCCCAGAGTTGCAGAGTGGGACTCCATGATTGGAATAGGCACCAAGGCGAGAATTATCAGGTCCGTGGAATTTTGAGCCCAAGACCTGCCGAGGTGGGGAATTGAACCCTGGTCCCGGGATAGACCTCTGCATCAGGGTCTGTCGCTCTAACCATTGAGTCACACTTCTGTTAGCGATAATGCGTGAATATCGCTGTATTCTCAGCGATATTCACGGATTTCGCCGCCATCGGCGGGAATTTTATCCCTTTTGAGATAAACGTTGCTAATAGCACGTTATCTCCGCGATAAAATCTGGCGATGCTTGGCGATAGAAACATTGTCGCTAAGCCTATTTAGCGATAATTATCGCTAGTTGTTGGTAATATGCCCCTAAATTTGCTAAATTGTTACTTATCGATATCGTCAATCTTTTTCCCTTAGGCCCGAGCATGGATCTGAGTGGTGACTCCGACCCGTAGCATTTTGATACATTCCCAGGTTTACTTGCGTTGGTAAATGTGTGAATGCGCCAAAAATCACATGTCGATGCGTGGGAACACCCATGACCCGCATATGGAACGCCTTCCCGGGGCAGAGTAAAGTGGGGTAGAAATGTGTGCTGCGGTGCGCAGCTCCAGATTTGCTATTCTACACAGATTGAAAATTAAAGTTGTGCTGTTCCTCAATGATCTAGAATTGAGCAATATACAAAGAACATCGCCGGCCAGACGAGGGGCAGCCCGATGATGAAGCATGGCACCCAACTGGGTGTGTGAGGGCATTACCTTCCAAGGAAATGGATTGCCGTCTCTTTGACTCTGTAGTCTACTCTCCTTTGTATATTGCTCAATTCTAGATCATTCAGGAACAGCACAGCTTTAATTTTCATATTGCATTTGGACAACTGTGCTGGACCTTATGTATAAACGCCCCTTGTCCCTCTATTTGTGAATAATAACTATTCTACACAGAGCCATGCAAGGTAGCTCTGTGTGGCATAGTAAATCTCATTTAAGGATGTGCAACGCCCTCGCATCACCTTCCGTGACAATGCATGCTCTTAGTACATTTGTGCCCTTAATCGCACCAGGTATCTACAGCACGGCAGATGTCGCCACAGCGCTCATCAACCTGACTGCATCCACCCATGCCTCAACACACCGCTGAGCTCACCCTAGCTGCTTGCCTGAATTCCTCCACCACACTGCTCACCTCAACCTCTCTCAACCGCAGAGCACGTCACCAGAACAGGCATCTCCTTTGCTCACCTCAACCTCACCACATACCTGTATACTTCCACTGCACTGTTCAGTTTTTCCTATCTCACCCTGACTACACCACAACAGACACCTCCCAGCATGCTTACCACCACCGGTCAACTCCACCACCCCACAAGTGTACCACTAATACACTTCCACCAAATTTCTCGCCTCCAATCCCGAAGTCAATTCATTCAGGCCAACAGCACCAGAATGGCTACCTCTGGGAACCTGTCCATCTCCTCCTGACGGACAGCCGCCATCGATATAACCACTCCTCTTGAGCAGTTGGCATCTGTACCATTCGCCCATAGTAGCACCGGACAGTTATGGTAACTCTTATGTACCTAATTGGTCCCAATGTTGGACCAGAGAAATCATACAACCATTTGGTTTAGAATCAATACCTCATTGTGACTATTTGTCTTTTCACATTTGGTGATTTTTTAATAAGCATGGGCGGAAAATCCGTTCCGCTCGTGGATTTTGCGGATTTTCGGTAAATTCGCAATCCGCAAGATTCGCGAATTTCCCGTAAAATCCGCGAGCGGAACCGATTGGGTCAAAAGTTCAAGCTGACTTTTGTAACTCTTTTAGAATGGCGCCGGCAAGCTGCCAGAGCCATTCTAAAATAGTTACAAAAGACAGCTTCAACAGGAAGCTCTAATAGATAAAGTAAAGCAGGTGCTGCTCAAATTCAGTTACACAATCATTAATCACCCCAAACTTGGGGTGATTAATGATTGTGTAACTTAGTTTGACCTTCAACTCCAGCACCTGCTTTACTTTATCTATTAGTGCTTCCTGTTGAAGCTATTTGCAGCTATTTTAGAATGGCGCTGGCAGCTTGCCGGCGCCATTCTAAGAGGGGCTGATGGCAGAAGGGCACAAAAGTGGGACAGAGGGCAGAAGGGGACAAAAAATGAGTGGGGCAGAGGGCAGAAGGGCACAGAAACGAGTGGTACAGAGGGCAGATGGGCATAAAAAACGAGAGGGTGGAAGTGATTAACCAGCAAAAAAAAAAAACTGCGAAAACGCAAAGCGCCTCGCGAACACCCGCGAACACGCAAAGTGCCCCGCAAACACCCACGATCTCACAAAAATAAAAAAATTTGCGCAAATTTGCGAATTTTGCAGATTGCGAATTTGCAAATCCGCAAATTCGCGGATTGCGAATTCACAAAATTCACCCATGCTTATTTTTTAATTTGACAGCTGCTGCACTTCACAGATCCTGATGAAAGCCGTGATACTTTTTTAGATTATCACGGCTGAAACATGTTGATCTAGCTAATAAAGCCTTTATAGTTTTGATAGTCTCATTCACAGCTTTTTAATCCTGTCACAGGGGAGCTTAATGAAGTCTATCGCTCTACCTGTAGGCAGTTTTAGATTCACTCACTTATTCAGCACTGCAATATTTTTACACACACCCCACGCTCACATAGGATTTTTAGGACAACCCATGTGCCATAAAATAAAACATCCCTGAGCTCCTTCTTCGTAGAGAGGAGGTTATAGCCCGTGCCGTGACTAGGTCCCGACACGAGGAGGCACCCCTATGATGAAGCATGACACCTCCGGGTGTGTGAGGGGAGTCGTCCTTAAAAAGGGATCCTCCCATTTGACTTCTATTAGTTGAATATTGTGGTTCACAATCTTTCTTGACTGCCTCTCTTGGACACGTGGGTTCTTTGTGTTTTCAACCTGTCCATCTCCACAATCTGCTCATCCTCTCTATACTGAAGAGCTGACTACGGCTACATGGGGAGAGCAAGTGCTGCAAAGGCCCATGCAGAAGAGAAAGTAGGAGGACAGAATATTTATGAGGAAATAAAAGGAGTAGAGAGTGGTGTACCAACAAATTGAGGCTTCGATTTACTAAGCCATTGCGTTGTCGTTCAGCGCGGAAGGCAGCACAAAGGCTTATGTAAGATTTACAACGCAACACAAGGGAGGATTTGTGCCACCTTGAGTAACTTTGTGAAGACATGTACCTCAATGCAGCGGCTTGCAATGTTTTTGCGTCACATTTCATTAGTGGTAGGTGTTCCATGGGTGAAGCATGGGCATTCCTGTCCAGGCACCTGTGGACTTAGACACAAACCCAGATTTACTGAAATAAGCTCAAAGCGGGAGTGGCAGCCTGTGCACAGAGAGGAAACTAGGGAGACTAACTCTCCCGGGGGGGGAGAAGAAGTTGACCACCATGAATGGGGGAATATGGCAGTGATAATTTTGGGGAGGAGTGACATTACTGCCTGAGGGGGGATGTGGGGTGACAGTCAACTCAAGTTGAGAAAAGGGGTGACTGCCCTAAGGATAAAAGTTGAGATGACCATGGAAAAATAATGGTGTTATATTGAAGCTCCCGACCAGATATATAGGATGTGAATGAGTAGGACATCGCCAAAACTTGAAAAAAGTACTTGTGGTGAAGAAGCACATAGTTAAGGCTGCCACTAGTACATGTGAAATATTGACAAAAGAGTACATTAGCTTTAAAGCACCAGTGATAACGGCACAAGCAAACGCCTAAATACATCCAGTGAATAGTGTAGACTCACACCAAAAAAACCAAATACATTCAATGTTGTACCACCATGACAACATTCCACTTCAACAAAAATCAATGAAGCACTATTATGAAAGAAACGTGATGCCCTGTTACAAAGAACGCAGAATAGAAAATTAACCACCGAGCTGGTGGTGGCATCTGCAATCAATGATATACGTATAGTAGTGGATAGAGTGACAGGAGATCTAATTTTGGCGGCCCTCTCCACCGCCTTTGATACCGTTGATCATTCCACACTTTAATACTTGAGGGACATGGGGATCCGGAGCACAATCCTTTTTTGGATCAAATTCTGTCTAGTTCCCAGACATCAGCCTATCCAGTTAGAGAGTTCCTGCTCACCATCCAAGCCTTTACTTTGGGATCGGCGGGGGAGCGACAGGGCACAAATATTTACCCTTTGCATTTTAGTTTCTTACACATGGCATTTTTATTGCAAGAATTCTGCATAAAATGTTATTTCCAGGGAAACAACACACAGTTTATCTGCCATCTGGGTGCCAATCCAGATGACAACTCCCCCGATGTGCCATCCTTGTTAGATCTTAGCCACAACTGGATGAAATTGACTTTTCAAAACTTGATCCCAGTAAGGCTGAGATATTACCAATCCTCAGTAAAATAGACAGATGGGAGCCAACCCTTCGGCCACATGTCAAGGACCAATACCCAATACCCATGAACAGTGTCCCAAATCTTGACATCATATTAGTCTCTAACTTCTCCTTGGAATCCAAGACTTCACCAAATGTTGTATTTTTTCAAGTCAAATAACTTAAGAAGGAGCTTCCCATTCCTCGCCCTCCCTCCCATGAAGTGACCGCGCTCAACTCAATTATGCGGCCACAATAGGATTTTGGGAATCCTGAGTATTTGAGCTTCCCAAATAAAAACCTTGATCAAATCCAAAAACTGCAAAATGAAGGACTTTATTTGGTTTTTAAACTTAAAAAAAAATCTAACCCCATGACTTTTTACCATGAACAACTCCACTGGCTGTCAGTAAGAAAAACTTATAACCTTCAAAGGTCGTACCCCTGATGCATAAAACATACAAGGGTTCTATGGCCTCCTTTTCTGACAGATTTGAGAAATGCTCACCTTCTTGGGTGCTGAGATCCTCAGCGTTGCCCATTTTGTGCATCCCTACTTTTGAACTATCTAAATGGGAAGGAAGATCGCTCAGCATTTTAGGCCCCTCTCTCTGGAATCCACTCCGCTTCATGTCAGTTCTGAGCCAGATCTCCGCGAGTTCTGCAACTCTTCAAAAACATGGCTCTTCTCCACCTAGCGAGAGTGTCAAGTAAACCAGAGTCCCCGGATGGTGTTTTAGCTCAAGGAGACTCTGTAAATGAGGGGGAATATCCTTTACAACAAATGTTTTACAACGAGGTACCATTACCACGCAAGTTTTACAACGAAAGTCGTTACAACAACTTTCGCTGGAGGGCGCTCTAGGATAGGGAATAGTTTAATTTACTATCCAACACCTTCCCTACTATCCAGGGGGACTGGAGTTGGAATAGTAAATTAAACTATTCACTATCCAGCGCCCCCCAACGCAAGTCATTGTAACGACTTACGTTGTAAATCCTGCGTCGTAACGGTACGCGTTGTAAAAGCACGCGTTGTACCATCATACATCCGTAAATGAAACTTGAAACTTGAGTGTAAGCTCACTCTTCAAATAACCATTAAAAAATCACCCCATCACACCAGAGTGCCACTAACAGAAACACCCCAAAACTAGAAGGAGGCATGCAGCATGGGTGGGCACACTTGCCAACCATTGTGCCCACTGAAGCTTGTAACTGACACATGCTGCTTCCCAGCATAAAGAATGCCACAATAACAGTCACCAAGCACAGCAGACACACTTCCCAAAACATCAATCGTTTTTTGAAGTTTTTCAGACTTGGGACAAAAGAACACCAGAATAGACATGAGATCGGTACCAAACTTATTGAAGGGGAAGGGGACAATCACGGGACCCAGCAAAATAGTTAGGAATCCCAAGGCCAGCACCTGCCTGACCTCCCCAAAGGACGCCCCACACATATGTGCGCAGCAGACTGTGGAGATTACGGCCAACTTGGACCAGTTGACTGCAGGAAATCTTCTAGATATGCCTAGAGGTGGCTTAAGCACCTACTCTAGATGTTTGAGACTTGTAGGTTTTAATTCACACCCCAATGTACATCAGTGGCTCTCATCTTTATGCACATCCTAGCACTGCCTAGAAACAGGAGAGACCCCACTGGGGAGTCTGGTCAGTATCTCTTTGATTTTAGATCCCATTGATCAGCCAGTGCGTCTCATTGGACCTGGCTGTTTTCAGTACACACCACATAGGGCGGTCGACTTCGAGACCAAGGAAGTGTGTTCGAGTCTTGGCAATGACGCTGAACATCCTGTGATTCTGGGCAAATCACTTAATCTCCCTGTGCCTTGCAAAAAAAATGAATGTGACCTCATGTAATGCAACTGGTGCTATGTGAAGCGCTCTGATACCCGATTCTGGTCAGGTTCGCGCTATATAAAACTTAAAAAGAAAAAAAAATTACCAGCAGATCCAGTTCATTGTATTCTTTTCAGACTGGGAGAAAGATGTCTGACCAGGACAGGCAGTGAAGCTGCATCTACCCAACACTGGAACTGAGCTTGAGGCACTGGAGCTTCTCTGCTCCCAAGCCTAGGGTGGAGAGATTCAACCCTGACCAGGACACAAAGACCAAGCAGTAGTTGACCGAACCCTGCCAGGAACATCACTCACGAAGGGAGATATCCAGGTGCAATGAAGATCCTGGCCCCCTACTTACCTTTCACGCAGGCCTCAGGGTGTCTTTCCATTGGCCGAGGCTGGTTCCCCTAGTCTGGACCGGTGCCAATGCAGGGTCCTGGAGATATTACACGGTAAGGAGAGGTCAACCACCTCCTTAAATCAATATCCTCACATATAGTGGGTTCAGTGGGTGCTTTAGGCCCTTGTGGGCCCCTTGGCCTCCTGGACATTTTAACCATGACCTATCATTGACAAGAAATGTGCCCCTAAAGATAGAAACCCCTGGGAGACCTACTGTGGTGCCAAACTATTTGAAGGGTCAATAGTTCTTGTGTTCAACTGGTCTCCTGTTAAACTGGTCTGGTGCCCCCTAGCACTCAACATTGGACCCTCAGTGGCCCAGTTCACTGGACACTGTACCTTTCACTTTCACACACTTTTTGCCCCCCCTAAAACCATCATTTGTTTGTGGCTGGGAACCACAGTTCACATATAAATTGTGCTTTTAGGGAGTTGAATTTTTTTTATGCTTTGTGAATATTTTGACAGATTAGCAGCAGTCCGGGCTCAAACCCACTGAGTTGAGTCCCCTTTTCCACAGTGTTTCTGTGAAACTAGGCTGAAGAATAGACATATCAAAACACCATTTATATATTCAAGGAGGAAGGGTGAGCCAATCAGCATCAGGTCTCCCAGATGCATTGTGGAAGTTGCAGTTTAAAACTTAAAAGCGTGTCAAGCATGTGATGACACAGTCACTGCGCATAACTCTGGACTTGTCTCTCTGGATCCACGCCCATCATCAGCAGAGAATAACACGTCTGTTTGGGGCGATCAAAGGCTGTTCACAGTCTCTCAGGCTAAGTACCACACAAGGGCGCAGGTGCATCCCACAGGCTTGTCCGGCCAATAGCTTCAGGAGGAACACAACAACCAAGGAGGGAGGGAAACAGACTGCTTGGCCTTGTGCAGCACCCATCCTACCCAATGCATTGTGGTAGATGCAGTTCAAGATTACAGTCACTTTAAATAACTCATGCGTAATAGTATTTACCCTGTATTGTCACTGGCATTGATTGTGACTCTGGACAAGTGGTTCTGGGTTCTTGTCCGTCACCCTTGATGCACTGCAGCATTCTCCCTGGCATCTTTGCCTGGCACTGTAAACAAGCCCCAGTAGTTTGACCGAGGCTTGAATTCTGGTGACCATCTTCATGAAGAGCAGTAGAGGTGCAGCATGGGGGGGCACTGGAAGGAATGATTGGATCAGGGAGATTCTGGAACACCTACCACTCTCCAGAGACTAGAGATGGCCAAGATGATCTTTCTCTCTCCATGTTACACAGATTGCCCTCTTCCCCCTGAGGCCAGACACCTTCAAGGCTCTGGATCTGCTCTTGATCTCACTAGCATGGGCAGGAAAGAGTAGCGGTGTGAGTCCAAACTCACTAAAATTAAACCTCAAAGAGAGGTGTCTCCGCCTGCCACACATGGAGCTGTATCATGCAGCCTCACAACTGCAACGAGTCGTGAGCTGGACAGAGGAGGGGGACAACTGGGAGGAATTACTTGTGGAGGGTCAATAGTGGGGCTGCTTAGGCTGGAGAGAGTGACCCCAGCTCACTACTCACATAAATTAGCACAAACCTGATGGCAGTGGCCTGGGAAATGGCAGCGACAAGAGTACTGGGATGGCCCAGGTTTGCAGGAACACCGGAGATCCGGTCATTCTAACTATTAATATCAGTGAGCACTTAGAGGGAAGAGGAATACACAACCTTAGGTGACATTTATCTAGATGGCTTGTTCGTTACGTTTGCAGAGGCACAGGTATCATTCGAAGTTGGACCGGGCCAATTCTTTCAATATGCCAAACTTGCCGAAACAGTCAGAGCCATATGAATGGGACTTCCAGTGGCTCCCGACTCATCTCTCGCACTGGAAGCCATATTGGATTCTGGAAGAGGGCTCAGATCAGGGACCCAATAATACAAAGCCTTAAAGGCAGATATAAGGAAATCCCCTTTGAAAGTGGGAAGGACATTGCAAACAGGCATTCTTGAACCTATTACAGGCATGGCATGGGAAAAGGCTGGTGCCCAAGTTAAAGAAGTGTCAGCAAATGCCAGATTTCAATTGACACAATTCAATTGTTTGCAACACATTTATGACACAGTTGAGGATAAGTAAGATTGACCCTGTACGGTCATCAGCTTGTTGGAGATGTGGGGACGGGGGAGATACATTTATTCACATGACTTGGTCTTGTCAGGTTGTGCAGGTGTTTTGAAACAAGGTGACACACATTACATGCTATAACTGGTACTCCACATCCACATACAATCGAGCAATGGCTGCTCAATATTACACGGAACTCCAAAAAGGGAAAAATTAAACATACATTTGAAACCTTAGGAATGCTCTTGGCAAGGAGATGAAATAGGTATAGGTTAGATGTGGTCTGAGGCCAATCCCTTAGAAGTAGGATGAGGATTCTCACTAAATGGGCTCTACTCAATGGGGTGAGAAATGAATCAGGGACACCCAAACAGATGAGGGTGCAAAAGAAGCCACAGGGGAATGGGAAGACATGACAGGTGGGCTAGCAGATTCTTGACTGAGTAGTGACACTTTGCGTGACTAAGAGATTTCCACACTGGACGCAACCGCACAGGGTATCAGAAAGGTCTACACTGGCGGTTCTTAACCTTTTGACTTATGTGGACCCCCACTGAATCATTACTGGAATCCGAGGACCACCACTGAGTCATTATTGGAAGCTGGAGACACCCGGCCTGAGCAATTTCTATGATTTGAACCACAAAACATACTCAAAAATAGAAAAATAAATACACTAGAAACAAATGCTCAAATATTGAAAACTGTACTTTAATTGGCAATCAAATATAGAAATATTTCATATTTTTTATTTATTTGTATATACTTTATTAATATTAATGTATTCATTATTTAATTTTAATTTTGTAACACAATTGTAATTGTGTAACACAGTCGCGGGCTCCTCTGAGAAGGCCCTCTGGTCTACACTTGAATGGGTTATGGAGACTTGTCAGGGTGAAATACATGGTGGCAAGATGCACTCCTTTGTACTCCTTTGTTTTTAAACTTATGTTCATTGTCTTGTGTACTCTCCAATTTCAACTTTGTTGGCGTGCTCGCTCTCTCCGCGCTCCTCCCACTATGCGCTGCAATCTAGTAAGAACACGTGGGTACCACTTTATGATACCCGTAAAGCTGCACAGCCTATTAGAATGAGTCCAATGAATTAAATTCTCTGTCAACGCTTCATTTAATCCACAATTTTATCCATCATATTCTTCTTTTAATCTCTTAAATTTTCTTCAATCCATTATATTCATTATCGTTTTTGTTTCATGCTGGTCAATAAAACACAGGAAAGTGATGTTTCCATATGCCACGCTTTTATTAAGATCACCCAATGCATTTCGGGAAAAAATCCCTTCTTCAGGGGTTTCTAAGGTGCAAAAAGATTAATCATCATTAGTTCCATAATACTACTCACAATGCAATAAACATAATAACTGCTGAATTTCACAGTCTTCAAACTTTACGCACATATTTCTTACAATGTCTGTTACACATGTATGGCCAAGCGCTGCTTATACCGAGTTATAAGGAAATCCCCTATGAAAGTGGGAAGGACATTGCAAACAGGCAGTCGTGAACCTATTACAGGCATGGCATGGGAAAAGGCTGGTGTCCAAGTTAAAGAAGTGTCAGCAAATACCAGATTTAAATTGACACAATTCAATTGTTTGCAACACACATTTATGACACAGTTGAGGATAAGTAAGATTTACCCTGTACGGCCATCAGCTTGTTGGAGATGTAGGGACGAGGGAGATACATTTATTCACATGACTTGGTCTTGTCAGGTTGTGCAGGTGTTTGAAACACAGTGACACACGTTACATGCTATAACTGGTGCTCCACATCTACATACAATCGAGCAATGGCTGCTCAATATTACACGGAACTCCAAAAAGGGAAAAATTAAACATACATTTGAAACCTTAAGATTACTCATGGCAAGGAGAGGAAATAGCGATAGGTTGGATGTGGTCTGAGGGCCATCCCTTAGAAGTAGGATGAGGATTCTCACTAAATGGGCTCTACTTAATGGGGTGAGAAATGAATCAGGGACGCAAGAACAGATGAGGGTGCAGAAGAAGCCACAGGGGAATGGGAAGACATGACAGGTGGGCTAGCAGATTCTTGACCGAGTAGTGACACCTTGCGTGACTAAGAGATTTCCACACTGGACACAACCGCACAGGGTATCAGAAAGGTCTACACTGGCGGTTCCTAACCTTTTGACTTATGTGGACCCCCACTGAATCATTACTAGAATCCGAGGACCACCATTGAGCCATTATTGGAAGCTGGGGACACCCGGCCTGAGCAATTTCTATGATTTCAGCCACAAAACATACTCAAAAATAGAAAAATAAATCCACTAGAAACAAATGCTCAAATATTGAAAACTGTACTTTAATTGGCAATCAAATATAGAAATATTTCATATTTTTTATTTATTTGTATATACTTTATTAATATTAATGTATTCATTATTTAATTTTAATTTTGTAACACAATTGTAATTGTGTAACACAGTTGCGGACTCCCCTGAGAAGGCCCTCTGGTCTACACTTGAATGGGTTATGGAGACTTGTCAGGGTCCCCAGATAGCTATTTCTGGGTAACCTCACCAGAGTCAGAGACAAGACAGACAATAGAAAAAGATGTTAGTATGTTGGGTCAACACAATAGCAAACGCTTCCGAGGTCCTTTTGAGCGAACATCTGCCACCAGAACAAGGGCCTGTGAAGGATATCGGACAGGCGACGACAGAGATGGAGGACAAAGAGCAGTAGCATTGTTAAGCAGGAAGGGACCGTACTAGCAAGAGTATTAATGAGGCTTTGGCCACATTAGTAGTAACATCCCCCAGGGTACGGGGCCAGTGGTACCACCAGATACACCTTCAGTAAGCATCTGCAGATGGCCTATATTTTTGTTGTATGCAAAGCAATAAAAAAGATTAAAAAAGGTTTGACCATTTCTTAGAAAATGGAAGTACAATATTTTCTCAAATTATTCTAAATTATTTTATATTTTATTTAAAAGTACAGTCTTTGCAGTGTTTGTGTTCTAAAGGTGCTTCGATGGGCTATCTCCTCCCCACGAGGTGTGCCAGGCTGACATGGCTGCCTTCTCTACTGGGATCCAAAAGCTTCTATTGCATGTTAATCACTGGGAGATGCTTCTCTAGACTCTGTGTCACCTTCGTGCAGCAGCAGGTCAGGCAACGCATAGGACTGGTCAAGGTGGGCGTGCAAGGAGATCTTTTTGTGGACTGTTTCCGAGGGAATGATGTCATTGAGTTGGGCGTGGCGGATGCTGTCCTGGACACACGCCCGGAGCAGTCTAATGATGAAACTCTTACGATGGAGACTCACGAGATGGACCTAGGAGGAGTGGATCCCTGAGAGCCCCACAAGATCCAATTATTTTATTGTCTTCCCAAGAGAAGAACTTGCGTTGAGGGTGGAACCTCTGGTGGACACCCAGTGGACACTCAACAAGAACTTCCGACTGCTTTGGACCATTATCGTGAGCCCAGTGAGATTAACACATATATCAGCAAATATGTATGCAAACATTTTGAGAATGATTTATTATCTAACATAGAATAGCTGTACTAGTAGATTACTTAAATCTCTTTTACGATTTTGGCACTTGAGACCTAGGGCCACATGAATGACCATTTCATTTTGCGACTTGCAAATTGAATATGAAAAGTCCTAATGTGTCTCAGACACATTTAGTGATTCCCAATGGGGTCGCAGTTTACCTACCTCTTTAATAATCACGTGGACGGTCGCAATTTGCTACCCATTGGGAATGGCCTGTAACCACAGGGATGGTGGCCTGTTGGGGCCAGCAGACTACAATGTTTGTGATTGCTTTTTACTTAATATATTAGCAACAGTGGTTCAGGAAAACATTTACATGGAATAAATTGTGTTTAATCACTGAAACAAGTGTACATAAAATATATATGAACTATAAATGAAGCATACCCAGAGACAAAGATTTTTCTTCAAAATGACTTTGTGTTATTGAAATAACTTATTATAAAACACAAAAAATAAAAACATATAACATGGTGCTCATGGGTTTAAACGTAATAAACATATAAGCAACACAAATTACAGTATATACAACCAATCACAATGGCAGAGGAATAATAAACAAATTTGCCTGATATATCACAAGATCAACAACACAGTGACGGCTTCCTCTTTAGTTGCCATAGGGAATGTCAACAGCGTTTCGACCTAATTACTAAGAAGGTCATCATCAGGACACAAGATAAACATTTTGAAAGCAACCATCAGAACAGAATCAATGGTGAATGAATTAATCACATCAGAGTTATCAAGAATTCTACAGAAGAAAGAGCCTTGCCAAAATTATACAGCTCAAAAGATTTAATAAATTAAGTCAGGAATTAAGTCTCTGGTATAATCCAATAATTCATGAGACTGCATCCAAAAGAACACGTCCGAATTGAGTGTAGAGATTCACAATGGAAATTCACTGAAAGTAGAACAAGTTTCCATAACAGATCACGGTACTCTCCGTCCACCAAATAAAGCATTTTTTTATATGTAGCCTGCTTTTCTTAAAAGAAAACGGGATGCATTAAAAAAATTAAAATGTAAAGTTGCCTTTTCATTTTTTTAAGAATAGGCGATGCTCCGTGGGACCAGTGCCTGCTCTTAAAAAATGTTTTTGCTACCATTCACAAAGGGGAAGTGGGGACCCCTTTCCTGTTTGTGACTGGCTTGCCACCTACTTGAAGTAGACGGTAAACTGCAATTGTTTTGTGACCGTATTCTAGTCGCTCAACAATCATACATGCCCCTGTGACTCACAAACCCTATTGTGCAAGTCAGTAATATGTTATCGACTCGCAAAATAGGGTTGGTACATGGCAAAAGTTGTTTAAGCGGTCACAAACTGTCCGAAACTCCATTAGCGACCATTAAAAATGGTCGTACATGTGCCCCAAAATCATTTAACCTTTTGTCTAGAAAGTTAGAAATATTTCTTATGCAACATCAGAAAGATTTAACAGAAGATTGTGTTTATTTTGCAAATCTGCTCTATTGAGCATAGTGTACTAACACACCTTCTGAAACATAAACCATTTGTTCTTTGAGGATAGTCTGAAAAGAGAGGGAGATATTGTCCAGTGACATAGGGCCATATGTATGAAGCTCAAATGAGTTCGCAAACGCCGAAATTCACAGAATTTCGGTGTTTGCGAACACATTTTCGCTAAATGGTATGTATGTAGCAAATTTGAGTGCAAAATAAGGAATCGCAAATTTGCGATTCCTTATTTTGCGATAGCATTTAAGGAATCGCAAATTTTGCGATTCCTTAAATGCAATGTATGAAGCACCCAAGTTTTGCGAATTCTCATTAAGAAATCGCAAATTACCACCAACTTCAAGTTGGTGGTAATTTGCGATTTCTTTCACAAAATCACTTTTTTGCATTTGTGAAGGTGCCATGTATAAACCGTTTTGTAACGCGCTCTGTTACTGGTGAGTATCCTGGCGCGGGAACCATTTGTTCCCGCCTTTAGGGCATGTATATGCGCCATATGCGCACACATGTGAATTTCTGGGATGCATCAGGGTGTCCTTATGACACCCTTGCACCCTTGAATTTATTCTCAATTTGCGATTCGCAAATTGAGAATAACTTCACATTCATTCCTATGGGCCTCCTGGCCCATAGAAATGAATGGGAAATTATTCCTCAATTGCGATTTGCAATTTGCTAATCGCAATTAAGGAATTTTAAGAAATCGCAAAAAAATGCGGATTTCTACATACATACCAGTTTGCAAATCTCAAATAGCGATTTCTAAAAAATCGCTATTTGAGATTCGCAAATCTGGATGTTGATACATCTGCCCCTAAGTCACAGTCAGGAAACCTGGCCTCGGACCCTGACTTCCCCACTTGACTGATTTGTGTCCCTCTAGGCCAATCACTTGCACTCTGTCCCATGTACATTCCTATACGTTTTTCAAGTTTTGTTTTTATCAACAAACCACTGCTTTGGGGTGTTTGCTAATGAGGGCAAACAAGCAAACAAAAAAAACACGACTCACTCAGCAGGAATGATAGTATATTCAAAACACTGACACTTTCGTCACAGAAACCTATCATTCAGGGGGCTTGGTGTCTAGATATGGCAGATGGTCCTGAAATGTCCAAAGAATCTCTGGTATGTAGTAGTATCTTACAGCCATACATTTCCTCTGGAGCAGCCCCCACTGAATGTTAACATAGGAGACCACAGGCAGGAGCAGGGCCTTCCCAGGGACTTAGAACAGGCCCAAATGGAAGCTCTGCATGCTGTACTGGGAGACACACCAGTGGCAACACAATGGGCTAGAGTAGGACAGATCACAGGGCAGAAACATTATCCTGCTGAATGCCTTGCGGGGATGAAAACCCCTCAGCACAAACAGTCATCAGAAACAGGATAACTGTATCTACAATTGTTACATGATGAACTGTGTGTGGCCACTATGGTCGGTTTTTTAAAGAGTGTATTCAGAAAAAGGAAAAGTTTATTGTGTTCTTAAAATTACTGTACATACAGTTAATTCTTAAACGTAATGATTTATATGTGACAAGTTTTGCTTTTCTATCCACAATATGTATTGATTCTTTGTGTTGCTGCTTTTATGATTTTAAAATTTTGCTAAAATCGAATAAAGCTTTTCTACTACTACTACTACAACAGGATAATTGAGATACAGACTGGTGACACAGATCAAACTAAAAACCGAGAGGGCAGAATTTACCAATATTAAGACTTGGAAGAAATAGAGACTGGGGGCCAGGTTACTAGTGCGTCTTTGTTTTCCAACCCCTGCGCAAGCCCCTGTTTGCGCCAGGGTCAGAATTACGAGTTTGATTGCTTTTAACACATTGGATTATCGGATTTATTAAATAGCTCAATCTTAATTAAATTTCAGCAGGTCAAACCTTCCAATATTTCACAAGGGAAAAGCATACGGTATTTAAACACTGAAATCTGCATGTTATTCCCCAGAAACTTGAAATAGGTGCTATTTAGCTGCCCTGACAAGGAACGTCCCCTGTGATGTTGTTATTTATGAGATGCGATAAATAGCATCTATACTCATAATTAGTGCCAGGGAGACAGTTTTTCCTATGCTGCCCCGCCTACAGAGGCACCTGGGATATCTATAGGTCCACACTCTGAAAAGGAAGGCCTTCCTTCCTAAACCTGAAGAATAAAAACTGTGCATCATCCTGGAGCACCGCAGAAGGGCGGGGGGAGGGAAGCAAAATACGTCAGCAAAGTACATCAGCAAAACAGATTAAAAAAAGACTGAAATTAAGTCATCGATATTGGACAGACTGTTATACATAATGTATTTTAGCTGATTACTTTGGCAATGGTTGCCTGACTTGCGTTGACAAAAAGTACTTTCTACTCTAGTGTGGTGCATGGTTTATGTTTTTAACAGTACTTCGGCTCCATCGTGTGGTCACTCTGGGTAGCATACTGGAGTTTGCATGTGTGCCTTGGCTCTTTTTTTAGGTCTCGGCCTACGCAGGCTGCGCTTGCGCAGTCTCGCTGCTCAGATTTTATTTTTTCTAGAGTAGGGAGGTAAACGAGCTAGCTCTTCTCCATTGGCTGGCTTCCTAAATGGCGGCCAGCCATTGGAGAAGAGCTATGTCAGTCACTTTAAGCCCCGTCCATTTCGTATTGAGGGGAGTGGTTTTTTCTGTCCTTTCTCTACTTGACGTCTTCAGTCACTCAACAAAAAATACGCCCCCAGTCTGAAAAGGACGGGGCTTATCCGCAGCAGCTGCCACCATTTCGCTTGTTATTTTCACCCAATGCTTGTTGTAACATGTAACGTAACTGGTTCTGTTGTACAGCACTCTGACACCTTTGGGTAAAGTCTGCGCTATATAAACATGCATTAAAAAAAGAATAAATGCCACCGGGTCTGAGATTTACAATGACGTATATTGTTGTCTCAGATTCTAAGCTCCTCCTAGGAACCTCTGTTCCCGGAACTAGATGTGGTCGGCTCGCGTAGAGGGAGGAGCAACGGACCAAGCACTCCCGCACTTCCTGTCTCCCATGCTGAGGTCTGTGCAGAGGTGAACGGCAGAAGATCAAAGGGGGCGGCCTGGGCACCGTGCAGGATGAATGCGGCCAAGGCGGCGGTAAGGATGAGGGCCCAGGCGAGGGGAATGTGGGAGAGATGCGGCATGTGAAGGCGGCTAGGCAGGCAGGCACGTGCTGTGTGGGCTCTCAGTGGGATTTGGAGAGCGGTAACTGCTGCTTCGGAGGCAGACCTCGGGTGAACATGGATGACAGCAATCGGGGTTCTGCAACAGATCTTCACGTCCAGGTTATTGTAAAATGCATGAGAAGCTGCCGCCGGTGCCTCGTTGACAAACCTGCGATACCTAGCGCAAGGGTAAACTTGGTGGGGCTGACTTAAACTAGGCATCCCTTGTTAGGTGTGAGTACTCACCCAGTCCTTTTTTGTGTTTTTTTTTACATTCTGTAAAACCTACAGGCGTTATTCAGGAATGCACAACTGGTAAAAAAAACGGCACGCAAACCCAGCCTGCACTTAAGTAACACGCACCGGGATTAGCGTGTCCCCGAAGGACATGCTGCATCCCCATGGGATGTCTGAGAGCTGCCTGTCTCTGAAGAGCCCGCTCCCGCTTTAAGCTTGTCTCAGGAAGGCACTCCGAAGTCGCGACTCCTCACAGGTGTGAGGTTAGGAACCGACGGACACCCCCTCCCGAGAGCTGTCACTGCGCCTGCCCCGGGGGTGTCTCACTGCCCTTGGGACCAACTCCGCGCGGGAGTCCGGATTGGGGCTGCCATTTGCCGCCGGATAGTTGGCGCACTCTCGTGCCCAAGGACCGTTGCCTTCTGGCCTCTCCTAGTGGTGCTGTCTACTGTGGATGTCGAAAGAACCGCTGCAATGTGTCTGGAGAATGGGGAAGGGTGTCCAGAGAGTGTGAGGTAAGTCGGGGCTCGGCGGGAACGCTCTTAATTTGTAAAGTTTGCTGCAGAATACCGGGCTCGCTCAATACCAAAGCGGTTGGTCTTGATTCCTACTCGTGCCCTTTTCTTCCATCGAATTCCTCTTCATGTCTCGGTCTCTCTCCAGCATGTTATTTTTTTTCATTCGTTTGTGTGGTTCTGTCTGTGTGTGTGTGTGTGTGGCTCCGTCTGTGTGTGTGTGTGTGGCTCCGTCTGTGTGTGTGTGTGGCTCTGTCTGTGTGTGTGGCTCTGACTGTGTGTGGCTGTGTGTGTGTGTGTGGCTCTGTTTGTGTGTGTGTGGTTCTGTGTGTGTCTCTGTGTGTGTGTGGCTCTGTGTGTGTGTGTGGCTCTGTGTGTGTGTGTGGCTCTGTGTGTGGCTGTGTGTGTGTGTGTGTGGCTCTGTGTGTGTGTGTGTGGCTCTTTCTGTGTTTGTGTGGCTCTGTCTGTGTGTGTGTGGCTCTGTCTGTGTGTGTGCGGCTCTGTCTGTGTGTGCTGCTCTGTCTCTGTGTGTGTGGCTCTGTGTGTGTGGCTCTGTGTGTGTGGCTCTGTGTGTGGGTGGGTGTGGCTCTGTGGGTGCGTGTGGCTCTGTGTGTGGCTCTGTGTGTGTGTGTGTGCAAATGCAATAGGTCTCGCAATTGTGAGAGATTAAGCTATTGGCGTTGTAAATTACAATGCCATTTATTTATATGTTTTACAAACAAAAATAATGTCATGAGCAATGTCAATAGCTCTAACAAAGACAAGACCATTGCATTGTAAATGCTTGTTCTGCTTTCATTGAACATGTGTGAAACAGCCGTTGTATTTTATTTAGTGACGGTGGCAAGATTATTTTGTACATTAAGCGATGCAGGTTTTGCCAAAGACCAAGCTATACTTTTGAATGTGCTTATTCTATCTCTCACGTCTCAGCACGATGCCCACTCAATAAAAATAGGCCTGCCACCAAATTAAATTACAACGAAGCCACTTAATTTCGATAAGGAAAGTTCTGAAATTATACCATTACTTTTCACGCAATTAGAAGCCACTTGCAGTAAAAAAAAATTGGCGAAATGCACCATAAGGAAATGTACACGAACAACAGAGAGTGCGTGGTTGTTGTTCAGGGTGCTTGCAGGGGCGGCTTCTCCATGATGGCGGAGGAGTGTCGCCCCACAGCCCGGCGACAGAAGATGATAAATAAAATGATAATAACACAATGGTATCATTTTATTTATGTTGTCTGAGCACCGCAATGAGAATTGTGCGTGCCGGCCTGGACATGGCAGGGGGAAGGAGAGGTGTGCACTGGTAAGTGCACATGTCTGTTTGGCCGGCTGTCTTAGGCCAGCCAAACAGACATGCTCACTTATGTTTCTCAAACCCGGCTGTGTTGCAGAGCAGGGTTGGAGAATTGCCACTGGCTCCAATGCACTGACTGAGTTGCAAATGAGGACGCTCACACCAATCCAGGGTCTGCTCTCATATTCTGAGAGGTGTCTGGATTGGGTAGGATGCTTGTGCCTTGCGGGCCCATCCACTTCCGGACCAACAAGAAGAGCAGCGAGGCGGTCGGCAGAGTCAGCAAGAGCGAAGTGGCAGGTAAATCTTTTTTATTATTTCTCCCCTCTTCCCCAACCCCCATCCTGCAGCTGCCCTACCACTTTAGATAGGTGGGGGCCGCCACTGGTGCTTTGTTGAAATGTACACTTGTGCCATAAATTGATGCATTTTGTGTAGGGTGGCCAGATGATGAAAACCAAAAAGCAGGACATTTAGCAAACATAGAAGATGGACTACACTTTTACATGAGCCGTGGGGCACAAAGTGACTTAAATGACATCAACATAGAAACACAGACAATGAGGCACTAAGGGACTAAATTAAAAGCAACCTTTTAACCCAGCCACATAGGTATTATTTAAATTGTGCTTTGAGAAGAGCTGCAACCTCATCCTGCCTTTAGGCAAATAACAATATGCCTGTCTACGTTTTCACTCACTTTTCTCTAAAAAACGGGGACATGAGATAAATGTCTCAAAATTTGTAGGGGCAGCTGGCGGAAACAGGGACTGTGCCAAAATATAGCATGAAATGATGGATCAGCATTTTGAGTCATTAAGTACAATTTCGCGAAAAGTTGCAGAAAGTTCACATAATTGCATGAAAGCAAATTTGGCAAACTTCATATACCTCTACTAAAACCCTGCGCTATAAGATTGAAGATGAGAGGGTTTGTGTGAAAAGCCACAACACACAAGGATTGCATTTGACAACTCTGATCAGAAAGCCTGTCATTAACTTTAATAAATGACATTTTATGGAATACCTATCATAGACCGTGTTGGCTAATAATGTCTTTATATTTAGTTACTAATATTTGGGAATGTGACGCTGATGTGACATATATAATTTGTTGAGCCTGAAGTAAGAAAAAAAAGCCACAACGCCCAAGAAGGGGGTGGGAAGGTATAGGAATTGATAAGCAAGTCACCAACACTATTCTGAGACAGATATTTTCCCAGATGTGAGGATCTATTTAGGCATGAGAAAATTAAAAAAATTACGCTGGCCTAACTTGTGTAATAATAATAATAAAATAATCTTTATTTAGATATAAAACACATCTTTAAAAGAATTTACAGATTCACAGCCTGACCGAATATTAGAATAAAAACTTCTAGGAATAACAACACGAGTGTAGATATAAAGGCACGATCCATTAACAAACATTATAAAAAACAGGGATTTTATCGCATAGTGTATTTTAAAATCACAAAAATTGTGTAATTTTGTTAATTTTGTGTTTTTCCAGTCACCAAAATCCCTGAAATTATGCCATTATGCTACTTCGTGCAATTATGCATCAGTCATGGTAGAAAAACTAACGTGAACATGCAATTTACAGTAAAAATGTTCCTCAAACACACACAAACAATAGAATGTGAGTCGTTGTTACTCGGGGTGCTTTTGTTGAAATACGCCCTCAAGCCAAAAATTGACACACGGATGCAGTTCGATAGAAAATATAGCATGGAATAATGGATTTTCATTTTGCATAATTTCACATAATTTTGCTGTAATTTGAAGTAATTAAACAAAAGCAAATTGTGGAATTTGCGCTCACCAGTCGAGCTAATAAGCAGCACTGCTACAGAAACAAGGGAACAGATACAAAGTACAAAAGGTATCAAAATGGGCGATGAACATAATGCAAAAAAGGGGAATGGAAGCGTGGTAACGCACGCTTCTCTGTCCAAAGCCTCTTTATACATGGTTTAGGCAGGAAATGACAACATAGGAAAACATTTTGTCATCATTTTGAAATGGGAAACCTCGTAGAGCAAGGGATTTAAACAGTAGCAGCTGGCATTGCTCGTGGGCGAGGGGGTGCGAGGGGTCACGGGGGAATTCGCGGGGGGATTGTGGGGAAATTAAAAATACATAAATAAAATTAAACTTACGTTTCCACCCATTCCTGCATCTATATTCGGCTCCTGCTCTCCTGCCTCCGACAGGAACAGGAAGCAGTTTGGGCAGGCGGAAAGGACCGATCAAACAGTCTTTGCATACTCAGGGGCGGGAAAACTACCCCTCCCGTACCATGATCAAAGAGTAGAGCAGTCCTGGTAATAACTTTAAGTTATTACCATTTTATGTTTTGGCTTTCTTACACTGCGAGAAAGCAGTGGGCCAACGCTCCTCCGCCCTAGTGAAGGAGCCGCCCCTGGATTTAAGACTAACCACAAGGCCACTTCTTCAGGGTGAATGGTGTTTCCTCAAAACACTATGATTAGCGTCTTTCTTTTCCTCCATGCTTGTGCATTTCACTTGCTGATTCTTCAGCCTGGTACTCTACGCTACAGGCAACCGTGGCCATGGGAATGCTAATGCAGTCTCAGTAGACCAGGAGCAAAAAGCTCACCGTTCACTGAGCGTGAGGACCAAAGACACGCTGCCTTCCGCACTGTAGATGTGTGGCTAAGGGACCATGCTGCTGTCTCTGGTGAGTCTCATCCTTGGTGCAACAAGGAGGCCTACACAGCAGGACCAGAGGTGGAGCAGATGTTGGGTTTCTTCACTCCTCAGACTGAGCCTAATCTGGGGCCTTCCTGAGGATCCTGCTACTGTGGGTTACGGAGAGAGTTTACTTACATGAGCAGCTGGATAGCACCACCCCAGGATGCTTGAGGCTCTCCTGTCCAACGCCTCCCCCAGTCCGAATGCATTCTTGACCACCTTCTTCTTCTTATCACCTGAGATACACCTCTTCGACCACTCACCCAGCGACTTGAGGCACTCCTGACCCCTTTGCACCGTCGTTTGAAGCACTTCCTTCCAGCACCTACTCTGGTTGCACAAGACACTTGAGTTAACCTCCTTGCCCCCAATAACCCAGATCTCAAAGGCACTCCCTTTCAACCTTCTCCCTAAACGGACCACTGCGAGCAGGGTGGCGGCTCCGCAACTTGCAGCTAAAAGACGAAATACTCTGTCAAAAATCGAGGACTTAACCCTATGAAAGGAAGATTCAGGTATCGGAACACCAGCGCTGTGAAACGCTGTCATCCCGAGATGCCAGATGCACTCACTAATAAGGAAAACATGCTTTAAGGAGCGAGGCTCGCCAAGAAGGGACCGGAACAAGATGACGACCATGGAAACCGAAACTGACCAAGAGAAAGTTGCGATGTACAGAATGGAGCCCCGCTACTAGCGCGTCCTGTCGGCACGAACAACAATGACCGGCAGCCCCGCAGGACCCGGCACCAGGTTAGAAGATGGGGGAAACCCAAAACCCACGGGGAGAGCACGAGCCACAGAGGCGTCTCGTAAAAGAAGCAGAGCCGCGCTGCTCCTGAAGCCCAGACTGCCTGAGCTCGTAATGGCCGCCGCCCGAACGACGCTCCATTTGAAGCACTCCAACCGACTAGATTTGGCCCTCCCAAGAACCTGCAGCCTCCACGGTGGGTCAGCTGTGACCTACTTCATTGAGGTGGGGGCCATGACTCAAAATTGGGGCCCTGGGGTGCAACACACATGGAGCCCCGGCTGCCTGATCCTGGAATGGCCGCTAACCTCAGACGCCCGACCTAAGCTGACAAGAAAATTCACCCCCAATTGAACTATAGTGAACCCCCCCCACAAACTTGCAACCACGGTCTTCACTCTCTGTACCGCCTGAGGCTCAGGAGGAAGGTCCTCGTCATCTCATGCAGGAATCTTCAGACCCTCGAGGGGGCAATGCCGAACAGACCCCCCCCCGGTAACGCCTCACCAACCGCACCAACCCCTCCCCAACCGGGCAACGCCCCAGACACCAAAATAATCCCTCCCGCACCCCCTCAGACACCGAACATACACCCCCACCCCCGGGCAACGCCTCAAACACTGAACTGGCCCGAGGAGGAGGGGAGCCTGGAATTGTCTGCTCCGGACCCCGCTCAGCGGCACCGCACGGAGAACTCCACTGTGGCGCCTGTGAAGAAACGGACCTGCTTTCTCAATGCCTCGCAGCAGATCCATGGGAAATTTTACCAAACTACCTACCCCCTACCCCTCCCTGCTTTACTCCTCTCCTCTTTCCTGCTACTAACCTTTGCCCTCACCTGTCCTTGTCCTAGTCCCCC
This sequence comes from Lissotriton vulgaris, assembly GCF_964263255.1. NCBI lineage: Eukaryota > Metazoa > Chordata > Amphibia > Caudata > Salamandridae > Lissotriton > Lissotriton vulgaris. Next base: position 1,715,772,411 of record NC_141695.1, on the reverse strand, counting down.
CTGTTTACTTATGGATTTCCAGCGTCATTTGAGAGCTAGCTATTTTGTCTGATGCCCGATGGAGCTACCTGGTTTAGCTATAGGGGAGACAGGTCGGAGATTCCCTCCTTGGTGTCACCTACCCAGTCGGTCTTTAGCCAGACTTCCTTTCGTCTCTCCTGTCGTCTCTTCCCGCTTCCTCCCTCTATTTATATCTCTTCTTCTCTCCTCTCTCAATGTATTGAGACTGAACTATTTTGTCTGATGGCCGATGGAACTACCTGGTTTAGCTATAGGGGAGATGGGCCGTGGATTCCCTCCTTGGTCGTCACCTACCCAGTCTGCCTTTAGATAGATTTCATTTCGTCTCTCCTTGTTGTCTCTTCCCCTATCCTCCCTTTCTCACCTTCCCTGTTCCCTCCCCTCTACGCCTCATTTATTTTGCCCTCCATGTTATTTAAATGTTTCCCATTGAGACCTAGCTATTTGGCCATAGCCCGGTGGAGCTACCTGATAGCTATAGAGGAGATGGGTTTTAGGACTTCCCTCTCGACCGTCACCAACCGAACCAGTCTTTGGGAAGACTTTCCTTCGTCTTTCTGCAGTTTCTCCCTCCCATTCTGTTTTTCTGCGAACCTTTTCCCTCTACACTTGAGACCGAACTACTTTGTCTGATGCCCGATGGAGCTACCTGGTTTAGCTATAGGGGAGATGGACCTTGGATTCCCTCCTTGGTCTTCACCTACCCAGTCGATCTTTAGACAGACTTCCTCTCGTCTCTACGGTTGTCTCTTGCCTTATTCTCACGCTCTCGCCTCACCTACCCCCCACTTCTTTTCTCTCTCCTTCCTCTCCTCTCCTAATGTATTGCTGATGGTTTAATGTAATGTGTAATTGTTGATCTTTTTCTGTTATACTGTTAAACCACATTGTTGCACTGCCTGTCGTCGCCTACCGCATCCTCCCTCTATTTATGTCTCTTCTTCCCCCCTCTCTCAATGTATTGAGACTGAACTTTTTTGTCTGATGCCTGATGGAGCTACCTGGTTTAGCTATAGGTGAGATGGGCCGTGGATTCCCTTCTTGGTCTTCACCTACCCAGTCGGTCTTGAGACAGACTTCTTTTCGTCTCTCCTTATTGTCTCTTCCCTTATCCTCCCTCTCTCACCTCCCCTGCCCCCTCCACTACTTTTCTCTCTCCTTTCTCTCCTCTCCTAATTGCATTGCCTATTTTTTGGGATTTATTGTGTGATTGTTGAACTTTTTTTCTGTTACATTGTTGATTCTCATGTAAAGCGCTCTGATTCCTTCGGGTCTAACCAGCGCTATATAAAACTCTTTAAATAAATAAATAAATAAATAAGAGGTGAGGCATCCCTCAGCAGAGGTTAGGACACAAGCAGGAATTGGGACCAGAGGAATGTTAAGACGTACAATTCTCAGATGCTGTGTAAATGTTTCTGTGTGTCTATGCGTTTGTCTATGTATGCAAGGGAGTTTCCGGAAAATTCTAATGCTCCACTTGAACCATACCTCTACTCACACTAAGTACATGAGGCACGCAAACCCTACCCTCCTCCGGAGAGTTACGTTCCCCCTTTAATCATACATGCATACAATCATACATTCATCCATATATAAATCTATCCTTTAGTCATCCAACCATCAATACGTTCCCATATCCATCTACCCATACTTTCACTCACCCATTCTTTCTCTTTCCCCACCTATCATTCCCTAACGTTCCACTCATTCACCCTATATCCTATTGATCCTTCTGCTCTTTCATCCATCCTTTCACCCTTTCATCTACCTATTTCATTACTTTACCATTCTGCCTTTCCCCTTTTCTTCCTTATTTCCTTTTACCTTTCCTTTTTATCATTCTTACTATCTCCTCCCATTCTTTCCTTCCTCCTTCTATTTACCCATCGTTGTCTTTCATCATTACTTTTTCTTTCAATCCTTTCTCTCATGCTTACCTTTTTTATTTGTTGCTCTGTTTCCAATATTTTTGTGATTTCATCATTTTTGTTTGCTATTCATGTCTGGCCACCTTCTATACCTTCCCTACACGTATTGCCTAACAGCATTATTTATGAGCACTTTTTGCCAGAACTGCAGACACAGCAGTCCCATAAATAGCTTATTAATGTTCACTGGGACCTATTCACCAACCCATGGCTCCCAGTGGGAGCCCTCGCTTAAGCTACTTAAGGGAGGGGGGATTCCCTACATCCCGGTATGTTTGTATATATGTATGCAAGTGTATGAGCGCTGTACCCACTACCCATTATTGGTGTTGCTGGCTCTGTAATAAAGGCTCTAATTCTTTGCAACCTGTGAGCAGTGGCGGCTGGTGAGTGGTGAGGCTGGAGTTGGAGGGGTGGAGGTGGGCTGTTGAGGGTTTACGTTGGGGGCACTGCATTTTCTGGGAGCTGTCACTGTACTTGACAGCACAAGGTTATTTACCATGAAATAATGACTCTCTTTTAATGTAAACCACTGACGGGCAGGCTGCACATACGCTTCACCAATGTCCTCATTAATTTCATCCTGTAGCACTTAGCCAAATTCTGCCCGAAAGCTGCACCAAGCTGCCACAGCCCTGGGGTAACCCAAGACTCACACCTGACTAAGTACCATTCTGCCCCTCAGCCTATCGCTATATCCCTCGCCTGCATGCACATACAAATGTTAGGGCTCATCGCAAACTTTCAGTTGGCATTGAAGGTTTGCAATGGGCCCAGACAGTCTCTGGGTGCTATCAATTTGAGGTGTCTTGGTCCCTTCTTACTGATGCACACGCACTTTGTGCTACATCAAAACTCCAGGAAAATGCACAAAAAAGGCAAAATCAAAGCCTTACATAAAGAAAGACAAATAGATACCCGCCTACTGGACTGGCTGATTTGTACAAAGTGAAACCAGAAAACCTCAGTAAATCGCGGCTTTCCCACTTACATTGCATGGTCTTAAGCAAATATGTTATTTCACAAAACTCTTTTTTCGTCATTGTTGTGCATGAAAGCACTCAGAGGCGTAGCTAGAGTTTGCGGCGCCCAGGGCTATCCCCCATATTGCTGCCAATGTGTGATCCGTGACCCTCTGCCTTTCCTCCAATTCCTCTGGAGACCAATTCCTGGAAGAATGATTGCTGCCAGCCCTAGAGGCTACTCTCCCAACAGGCAAATCCTGGGATCTGAAGCCGTCCTCTGGCTCACCCCTATCCACATCTGCATCACTTGTCTCCCCAGCCTCTCTGGCCTCCCACCAGGCCCCTCAGGCCTTCTGTAGCTCCTCCTTCCTGGAGCTGCTCCTCATGGGACATCCAACGTTTTTGCAAAATTGTTTGAGCTAATCTACTCTGTATGTATGCAATATTTCAATATCAAACTCCAATTCTGCAGGCTTACTCGCTTGTTTACTTTTGTGAGACAAACGGCGTGTATACTGTAAGTATCAAGCAAAAATAGAAACAAAAACAAAACACATTATGTGGTTGCGTGGTGGTCTGCACTAAACTAGCCATGTACACCAATAACTGTGGGCCAAGTACAAAAACATTTTCAATTCCTCACTGCTGACCACCAGTGTTAGGAATGGGAGTTTCTAGTTGGCAGAGGTAGGTACCTATGTCCAAATAGGGACCCTTGCTTCTAGTCAGGGTAAGTGGGATACACACTTCAGATAACCCCTGCTCAGACCATTGGCAGCTTGGCATGAGCAGACAGGCTTATCCCAAAGTCAATGTGTAAAGTATTTGTACCAAAACTCACAGTAACACAGTGAAAACGCCACAAAAGGACACCAAACCAGTTTAAAAAAATAAAATATATTTAGCTAAACTAAACAAAAATTCAACATACACATTTAAAAATATGGCTTTCAAAAAGTTTCAAGAACTTGTACCATAGAAAACTTTGGATGCGTGTCTTTTAAACAAAGTACCTGAAGTTCCGTCAAAATTCACAAGGCTAAACAGCTGCAGAGTGAGGAAGCGTTGAAAACAAAGAGATGTGTCAGTTCCTGAGACCTTGCGGAAGCGATGCGAAAGTTCTGCTGCACACAGGAGAAGTGATGCGTCATATCCGGTCTGTAGGGGGAAGTGATGCGTCAATTCTGTGAGACGGTTCTGGTCTGCAGGTGATGCATCGTGAAAACTTGTCGCACAGGTGCTATGCGTGCAAATCCGGGATGAGCGGTGATTGATGCGGCGGCATCGAGCCGCGCTGCGTCGATTGTCTTCAGCGACAATCTCTCGATGCGTCGATTCTTGCAGTGGTGACAGGCGCAACATCGGTTTTCAAAGCGGCACGGCGATACATGGAAATTCTTCTTGCACCGTGGAGATGCGTCGGGAAAACAGCCGCAAGAAGAGCGATGCGTCGATTTTTGCAGTACTTCAAGCCACTTCTTTCTTGCAGCTCCCAAACAACAGCAATAACCTCCAGAGGTTAACAACTGGCACAGGCACGTTCTGGAATGTCAGAACTCACTACAGCAGAGTTCCGGGGGAACTGAGGGTTACAGTCTTAAGTTCATTCTGTGAATCGGGCCCTAAGGGCCTTATTTACAACAAAATGACACAGCACGGCGTCACAAGCCATTTTGCTGTGCCGAGCTGCATCGTTTTAAAAGCACAGGGATGCATCATATTTAAAACAATATGACGCATCCCTGTGCTTTCCCCTGTGCTGGCACACGACTGGCTGCCAGGTGCCAATGCAGGTACCCTGGCACCACTGTGCAAGGTCGCCTTCATTGCGGAAATTATTGCTTTTGTGCAGGACGGAACACCTTCCTGCACAAAACAATCACAAGAGGTTTTTTCCTCTATGTGTGCTGCAGAATGCAGAACGCACACAAAGAGGAAAAAGTGAGGAGAAATAAAATATTTCTCCTCGTTGCTCCTCCTTATGCCTCCCCTGGGGAGGCGTAGGATCCTGATGCATTCCCAGGTTTTCAAAATGTTGTGAATCTTGGGGTCCAGCAGAATCCATGGGTGTTTATTTATTAACTTATAAGGCGCGCAAATACCCTTAGGTGTCTCGGCGGTGATGCATGAGAGCACCCACAGCAACACCCATGGCACATCCCTTTCACGCAAAGTGATGCATGAAAAGTGGCCATATTCACTAGGTCATGAAAAGCTATCCAGGGTGGCTTTGCGTGGCCTTGTAAATATGGGGCAGCACACTGTGCCGCCGGTGAGTCAAAAAAAGTGACACACCGGCGGCACAAGGGGCTTTTAAATAAGCCCCCATATTCTTAGGGGGCCACAGACTCTGTCCTGGAGTGTTTTCCTTCAGTTCAACATTCTAAGTCATTGCCCTATCCTGACAGTTCCTCTTAGTTCTGACTGTCACCTGCTGCTGGTCCTTCTCCCTAGGGGCAACAGAGCCATTAAGGAAGTAGGACCACTTATATGTGCCATATACCCTTACAGCAAAGATACCATCAGTTTACACAAAACTCCTAACCCCGCTATTCAATAAAGGTTAGTGTGAGGATTTTCTCTGTCGAATTCCAAGCTGAAAGAGGGCCCCTGGGCAGGTAGTCCATAGATAAATGGAACCACCATACCCAGTGGCCAAATTACACTGGCTAAATTCATGACTACCAATCACTTCTGACCGGATGAGGTTCCACTCTCTGGGGGTGGTTTCCACGAAGGGCCTTAATTCAGCCATGTCCACACCCGTCCTGGACGGGAGGCTGGACTGATGTACATTTCTTCTAAATGCTGTTCCCAAAGTCTCTTTCCTTCCTTTCCACTATGCAAGGTAGTCCCAGGTCATATGTCAGCCATGATGCGATAGACTTAAAATAATAACACAGCCCAAGAGACCACATGACTGTTCCTTTAGTGTAATTTACCTCCAACAACTATTCCCAAATCTCTCTCTATATATCTGCTGTCCTTTTTCAAACAGAAGTACTCTCGAGCTCAACTTGACTGAAATCTAAAAATGCTCTCCTTGCCTGGCTGGTGACTCTCACTGACAATTACTTCTATACACCAACCAAACCTACACCCAGGGCACAAGTCCAGAAAATAGATGCGATTGCATCTGGAAGTCAGCGCGTGAGCAGCGTGCTGTTAGCTCCGATCTAGTCCCAGAGAGGCCAAAGAGTGAAGTCCAGCTGTTTGTCAGGGGGGCGGCGTCCACCCTGTAAAATAAGTGAGGGGATGCTGTCAACCCACGTGGTACCCCGATCCAGTCCTGCCTACACCCCGTCCAAATCCCTCACTCCCACACTACACCTGCATCAGTGAATACTGCGGTGAGCTTACGCTAAGCATTTTTCTAGGGAGATACACGTTGGGATTTTCTCTGTAATTTATTTTAATTTCTCACATACCAGCCGTGAGAAAGCCCATGGCATACACATCACAGACTTGTGGGCACCACAGTTATTGCAACGACAGGCTTTCTGATCAGAGTTGTGAAATGCAATACCCGTGTGTTGTGGCTTTTCACGTTATTTACTGTTCCAAATCTTATATATTTTCTAAGTTATGCACTTTCCTTTCGCTTTCCTTCTTACAAACTCTATAATGTTTAGTTTCATTCTTTTTTATTTTTTTACTTCCGCCGGCCTTGCTTCAGAAGCCGCAGTTGTCCAGTGAGCGGTGACCTGTACACAAGGTTCAAAGTATGTTGCGCTTCAACAAACGCTGTGTCAGTGAACTCTCCACAGAACACTGGCCCACATGCATCATTGTGTCATTTTGCATTTCTTAATTTGCGAAAAATAAGGAATCGCAAATTAAGAAGTGCAAAATGCTATGCATCATTTTTTTCGGTATTTCTTTGTGATTCGGTAAAAATCGCAATTTTTACCGAATCCCAAAGAAATACCGAATTTTTAAGTTAATTTTCGCAATTCCCATTGATTCCTATGGGCCAAAAGGCCCATAGGAGTCAATGCAAATTGCGAGTGGCACTTAGAAAATTTCATGAGTGCAGGGGGGGGTCCAAAGGACCCCCCATGCACCCCTGAAATGTATTTTTCGCATCATGTTTCACACACACATGTCCTAAGGACATGTGTGTGTGAAACATGAATGTTGAAAAAAAAACATTTAAAGCATTTTAAACACTTTTTCCAAATTTACCGAGTGGTTCAACCACTCGGTAAATTTGGAACCCTAATTGCGAATTTCCACTTGTCAAAGTAATGATGCATTGCTTTTAAGAAGTCGCACATCTGCGACTTCTTAAAAGCACCCGCAATTTTAGAACTCGCAACAATGTTGCGAATTCTAAAATTGCTTCATGCGTCCCAAAAAGCACTTTTGCATTCGCAAACGGCCGATTTTAAGGAATCGCACCGTTTACGAATGAAAAAGTGCTTGATGCATGTGGGCCACTGTGTTGACGCAATTAACGCGAGTTTGTTCACAGACATATTATACACGTTCGCGGGCAGCAGAAATATAACACACAACATACATTAGTATTCAACCCATCTCTACTGCTCTGCAAGTGATACCAAGTGATGCCACCTGGTGGAGCCAGAGTACCGCTGAAACACAATAAAAGCAGCAGGGGGAAACGTAGATGAGTTAAAACGGGTTTCTTTCTAGGAGGGAAATGTTGGAATAAATAAGGGGACGTGGGCACATGTTTGAGGGGCGTAGCTGCGGTGGGAGGGTGTTTGGAGTATTACACCCCCCTAATAAATGTATTCTGTAGTAAATAGTTGGGTCGAGGTGCTTTAAGTCAGTTATGGTGAGGTGTTTGGTGGATGGCGGTCCGGATTTGACTTCAGAATTTTACATACACATGCAGACAAAAACACGCACACACTGTGGTCTTTTTTATGACGGCAGGGGCATACCCTTTAGGCCAAAGGGGCTTTGCTCCCTCCCCCTGTTAGTGACGCACACAACCCCATGGCATACATTAGAAATGCTATTGATTTACCACAGTGTTGTGATGCTTACAAGTCAGGTATCAGGGCAGGGTGTAACCAGTCCTGCTGATTGGCAGACAGCATGTCAGGTTGAACAGATCTCTTTCTCTGACCAGCTCAACAGGCTTCATGAACCCACGCTGCAAAGGAGCCGGGGGAACACAGCACAGCTCCCCCTGTCTCCAGTGGAGCACTGGGTTCACCTGCTCACACCAATCCTTGCATTGCTCTCATGCCTTTTACAACTAAACACAGCATGAGAGCAATGCACGGATTGGTTCTGTTTACAGCAGTTTAGGCTTGCCTGTCTCCACTGACCCGTGCTCAGAAGGCGGCGCGGGGGTGGGAGTACTACATGGCCAATCACCGTATGGCTTTACATTCAAGCTTGACAGTGATTGGCCATGTTTTTGTTACTTGCAGAGTCACATGCACAGCGTGAGTGGAGGAAGAGATTGAAGAGGGTAGAGGGCTTTTTCGTGTCCTCTCCTGTTCAGCGTGCGCGCTTCCAGGCCCTGGTGAGTGGTGTTGCATATCAGTGTAGAAATGTATTGATGAGAATTTGTCACCAGATGGGTATCTTATTGGATCGTAATTCTCTTTTGATTGGAAAGCACCGAGTTTGCAGATGGTAGAGATACCCATTTGTGAAAAGTTTCCTTGATTGTATCGGGGATCTTGGCACACTAATATTTTATTTTTACTTCCACTTTGATATCTTCTAGTCTGACCAGTTCTCCGAGATTTGTCAGACCTGTTTGCGCCCAGTTTTTTGCAGTAGGGTATTTAACGTGTCAATGCTCCATTGTTAGAATCAATGGCCGAGCTCTTTTGGCTGCGCGGTGCCACAGAAAAGGAATGATTTCAAATTGAAGCAGTCTGTCTGCAATACGTGAATATGCCAAATTTGCGCCAGCTCCAATTTGACAGAGAAAATGATTTGTTTAATAAAATCAGAACATTTTCCACATTATCGCATCTCTGGAGCTGCTTCTCTCTCAAAAGATTTTCAGAAGCGTTACGGCGCGAGCGCCAACTTTGTAACTGGGAATCCAGGACTCCTCCTGGGGCCGCGGGCGGGTGTCGCAGGAGGTGTAATACGGGGGGAGGGAATAAAAGAAAAAACTTACCTTTAGGCCGTGTTTCGCGTCTCTGCTCCTGCTCTCCTTTCTCTGACTCCAGGAACAGGAAACAAGAAGCCAGGCTCCCTCCCTTAAGCCAATCACAACACTGCAATGCAGCGTTGTGATTGGTCTGAGGGCCGTGACACGGCACTCAGCGAGGGGCTAGAGGGGTGGGCATGTTCTCCATCAGGGCTGGACTGGGAACCGAAACCGGCCCTGGCAAACTGCTCGGCCGGCACCCCAGGGTGCTGCGGGGTGTGGCCGAGCTGTGTGCAAGTGCCATTTTCAGACGATTTTGTTTCCTGTGGGCCGATATTGCAGGCCCCAGTAACAAAAATGGCCCCACAGGGACCCAAAACTGTCCCCCACCATGGTGGCCCACTGGGGAAACACCCGGTGCCCCCTACGGCCAGTCCAGACCTGTTCTCCACGCAGGCTGTAATGCAGCCTGCATGGAGAATGGGGAAAGTGCGCATGACTGATTTGGGCTGCCCGAGATGGCCGACCAAACAGTCACTACGCACTTAGGAGTGGGAAAACCATTCCTCCCCTGCTTGGAGAGCAAAGCAGCCCCGCCCTGCCGCCCGCCTGCAAAGCAGCAGGACACGAAGCATAAAATGATAACTTGAAGTTATTATCAATTTATGTTTCTGCTTCACACTGCTTCAAAGCAGTAGGGCGACGCTCCTCCACCATAGCAGAGGAGCCGCCACTGGTATACATTTATTTACAACAAACGAGTTTGGTGATTTAACATTCCATGTTGTGTTTTATTTGTACGTTTGAAAATTAATTTTGTGTTAGGTGTAATAGCATCAAGTAATGTTATGAAGTAATAAATGGTAACATGCTTTAAACTACATTCATTCCTAATACTGCTCTGTTCTGTTTATGCCCTACAGGAACACATGGCAAGTAAACAACTCACTAGCCGCAAACCAGCAAGACATGATGGAAAGAAAATCACTAAAATGAAGGTGAATATATGGTTAACCAGCTTCTCTAGCAGATGGGCTGTAAAATGCATACTTTACCCTATATTTTCCAAAATTTCCTAAAATGCAGAAAACATCTCAGCCCCCTTCAATCGAGCCTTCAGATAATTCAGGACAAGTGGTCACACCTCACCACTTATAAAAGTCACTAGCCACCACTGTTTAAAGGTCTTAAGAAATGGTCATTTTCCAAAATATTGAGTTTTAAGTACCCCTCACAATCTGCACTACTCTCCCTTCCTCCGGCTTCTTAAGTCCCCCCCAGCCGCTGGTTCTTATATAGTGTGCTGATGTCAGAGGGAGTTTGGTGCCTTGCTGATTATCACCAACAGCAATCCATTTTATCAATTGAGATCTACACCGATTGCCAAAAGAGCTTTTTCCCATGCGGCCAGTGCTTAATTTGAGCCAGTGGTTTCCGGTTATTGGCACCTGCACTTAATTGGTTTCTGGTGCTCTCCACCAGACCAGCACTTAATTGTCAACACCACAGAGCTGAGCTGAACAACGGTTGTTTGTGAATACAATATACATTAAAAAATACTAATATCTGTCTCCTCGGCCATTCCTTTAGCTTTGGGGACCTGGAATAATCTGAACTGTCGCACTTGCCGGCGAGAGAAATGGTTAGTAGATGTTTTGGCAGCAATGACAGGGGCAATGGAGGGTGCAAGCTGCAGTGGGTTTCCAATCAGGGCCCTGGCATTTATTATTTTACAAATTAAGCACTGCATGTGGCATTTTTCCTAGCTGTGACTCTCTAAACCAGATACACATCACCTTTATGGGTGGCACCGTGGCTGCGGGGAGGAGTCCCCTTTTACTTGTTCCATCTCGAAGAGCACTCAGCAGGCATACATCCTGTTCATTCCTTGACACAGGATCAGTCATGTGGTGATTGTCTTCAAAACGTATGTTAAATAAAAGTAAAGCCACATTGAAAAAGCAGAAAACAAAGTCATATTCTGCTAAAATGACATTACTACATAAATATAAAGTAAAAATGATTTGCCCTACAAAGGAATTTTTTTTCTTCAAAGGAGACAGGCTAATATTCTGCTCCAGACTTTAAGAAAGTGCTTATTAAAAATGTGTGTCCTCAATAGAACAATTACCTTAGAAAGACCTTTACCCAGTTCTGTTAGGTTAGAGCAGGTCCCATATCCTTCCAGAGAAGTTTGTTCACAAGAAGCTGCGAGATACCAGTAGCCCAGCTTGCCACAATCACCAAGAAGTTACCTAGCATCAACAGAGGTTCAAGAGTTGCAGACATTTTTTTCAATTAATCTGTAGCTACCCCACACTGGGACTTCCCTAGTATCTCACAAAGTCAGTAATGGTCCATATTCAGCCCTGGAAGGGACAAGCAGGTTTTCTTCTTCAACTTGGTTTTTGGCATCGTGTCGCATTGTGCTTTTTCTGGGTCCCCTGATTCTGAAATCCTCCCTTTAACCCCAATAGGGTACAAATAATGTCATGGGGGCATGAGATGAATTGCACTAGGCCCGAGCTGTGTGTGTTAGTTACAGCAGCGACTTCTCCGCAATGGCGGAGGAGCGTTGCCGCACTGGCTCTGAGCCAGAAGCTGAAAAGTAAAATTATATTTTATTATCGCTTTATTTTTCAGCTGCTGGCTGAGCCAGCGTGTGCAGGGAGGAGTGGGGCTGTGACATGGAAGGGTCGAGAAGGAGTGATATCTGCACTTTTAAATGCGCATGTCTGTTTGGCCAGCGGCCGCCTTAGGCCGGCCGAACTCACATGCACACTTAGGTTTCTCCAACCCCGCTCTATTGTACCGCTGGGTTGGAGAAACAGCACAGGCTCCCTGTGCCTGAGCGAGTGTTAATCCAGCTCGCTCAGGCCAATCCACACCCTCTTTTCATGCTTGAGAACAGCACGGGGATTGGATGGGGAGTCTGTGATGCTGTCCAAGGGACTGCTGGGACCAAGAACTGGAAACGGAGGAGCGCGAGGCAGCCGGCAGCACCAGGTAAGTCTTTTCCTTTTTTTATTTTCTTATTAAATTCCCTGTTGTGCACTCCCCCGCATACCCTCCAACCGCCTCACCACTTTGATCCATGTTGGCCGCCACTGGTTAGTTACAACTCCCGCTGTTGCGTTAGCTGATCTGCAAGAAGAGAGGCCTCCTGCCCTTTCCATATTGCAATCTGTGAATGTCTCGAGCAGGCGCCAGAAGTCCCAGGTGCTCCTGGACTTTCACACCTGGCCCAGACTCAGCAGGCCAGCAGGGGTGAAAAGGTGCACTCTGACTTGTCACTTGACGATGAACTTAGATATGAAATTGTTTCCCTTCAGCTTCTTAAAAAACAAATGATTTACAAAACAAGCGGATAAGATAATCTATGCGATAACAGAAGAACAAGAAACAAGAGCAGATATAATGCGACTTCTCTCATTCACTAATATATGGGGAATACTTTAGGCAGGTATATACTCAGTGCTTAATTTGTGCGAGTTTTTTCCGGCTATACAAATCCAAATAGAAATGTTAGATACATTAGTGCCCACCTTGATGGCGATCATTTTATTAAAGACCAAAGGATGAAGCCCTGCGAAGTTTCAAGCTAGGCCATGTACAGGTATTCGCAGCAGCCAAATAATTCACTGAATTATCTTTCTCACCTGCTGCTGGCGCCTCGGTCTCTTCCGTAACCACATAATCTAACTAGGTTCTCTCAATAGGATGTTAGCGTTTGCTCTGCATGTTCCATACAGGATTGTGCAAACTGTGCATTAATATTGCTATAAAATGCAGGTCCGGGTTGGCCTTGAATTCTGCCAGGCGTTTCCTGGTGAGTTGGGGCCACTGGAGGCTGGTTTTGGAAGCCTATGGCTGCTGCTGATGCCAGGGCCGGACTGGGAACTGAAAGCAGCCCTGGCAAATATGTCTGACCAGCCTCCATACGGTGCGTAGTGAGCGACCACAGTGAGCAAGCCTGACCACTGCTAGGAGGATTGGGGGGGTGGTCCACCCCAGAAAAGTTTGGAAAAAGAAAGACCAAAACCCAAAACGGCACCCAGAACATCAAGGCCAGAAACTGTGGAAATGTAACACACAAGCACACAGGCCAGAAAGCATAGGAATGTTACATGTAAGTACCCAGGCCAGAATGCATGGTAATGCCACACATAAGCACCCATGCCAGAAAGCATGGTAAAGCTACGCATATGTACCAATGCCAGAAAGCATGGTAATGCTACACATAAGCACTCACGCTAGAAAGCATGGTAATGCCACACATATGTACCAATGCCAGAAAGCATGGTAATGCTACACATAAGCACTCACGCTAGAAAGCATGGTAATGCCACACATATGTACCAATGCCAGAAAGCATGGTAATGCTACACATAAGCACCCATGCCAGAAAGCATTGCATTTCCACACATATATACCAACGCCAGAAAGCATGCTAATGCTACACATAAGCACCCATGCCAGAAAGCATTGCATTTCCACACATATGTACCAACGCCAGAAAGCATGCTTATGCTACACATAAGCATCCAGGCCAGAAAGCATTGCATTTCCACACATATGTACCAACGCCAGAAAGCATGCTAATGCTACACATAAGCACCCATGCCAGAAAGCATTGCATTTCCACACATATGTACCAACGCCAGAAAGCATGCTAATGCTACACATAAGCACCCATGCCAGAAAGCATTGCATTTCCACACATATGTACCAACGCCAGAAAGCATGCTAATGCTACACATAAGCATCCAGGCCAGAAAGCATTGCATTTCCACACATATGTACCAACGCCAGAAAGCATGCTAATGCTACACATAAGCACCCATGCCAGAAAGCATTGCATTTCCACACATATGTACCAACGCCAGAAAGCATGCTAATGCTACACATAAGCATCCAGGCCAGAAAGCATTGCATTTCCACACATATGTACCAACGCCAGAAAGCATGCTAATGCTACACATAAGCACCCATGCCAGAAAGCATTGCATTTCCACACATATGTACCAACGCCAGAAAGCATGCTAATGCTACACATAAGCATCCAGGCCAGAAAGCATTGCATTTCCACACATATGTACCAACGCCAGAAACCATGCTAATGCTACACATAAGCACCCATGCCAGAAAGCATTGCATTTCCACACATATGTACCAACGCCAGAAAGCATGCTAATGCTACACATAAGCATCCAGGCCAGAAAGCATTGCATTTCCACACATATGTACCAACGCCAGAAAGCATGCTAATGCTACACATAAGCATCCAGGCCAGAAAGCATTGCATTTCCACACATATGTACCAACGCCAGAAAGCATGCTAATGCTACACATAAGCACCCACGCCAGAAAGCCTTGCATTTCCACACATATGTACCAACGCCAGAAAGCATGCTAATGCTACACATAAGCACCCATGCCAGAAAGCATTGCATTTCCACACATATGTACCAACGCCAGAAAGCATGCTAATGCTACACATAAGCATCCAGGCCAGAAAGCATTGCATTTCCACACATATGTACCAACGCCAGAAAGCATGCTAATGCTACACATAAGCATCCAGGCCAGAAAGCATGGAAATGTCACACAAAGGCACCCAGGCCAGTGTCCCTGGAACACTTTTCAGAGTGTGGGTACTGCCATCAATTTTACATCATTAAAGTCATGGGATTATTAAAAATTCAAGAATCACACAAGGAACAAGGGTAGGAAGGGAGCCTCCCCTATTCCTTTGGAAGTGGTGAGGGTGTTCTTTAGAGTGGAAAAGGTTAAAATGTCATCTCTGCACATGACATCCCTTCAGTACAGATCTGATACAGTGACAGACTGAGAAGCCCACATTCACCATCTGTGTGGGCGTCATGGAAGTTGAAGATCCTCCTTTAGCAGATCTGAGAATCCGAAACACTCATTCAACACCACTAAAGAGAGATCACAGGATTTATCAAATGACTTAGGAAGCTCAGCTGTATCACTCCTATACTCCAAGATCTCTATTGGCACATGCTGACCACCCACATCACCTTCAAAATCTATAGATGGACTCAGTAGCGGCTGGCAAGAAACTGGTGTGACAGGGGGTGAGAGGATATATAAAAAATAGAAAACACTTACCTCCGTTCTCACAGCCGTTGGCCGCTGTCTCTTCTCCATTGCTTTGACCTGGAACCAGAAAGCAGCAGTAACACCAGGGCTCCCAGGCTCCCCTAAGCCAATCACAACGCTGCAATGCAGCGATGTGATTGGTCTGAGCTCGGTGATTCTGCGCTCAGACCTGAACAGGGAGCCGGGGCATGTTCCCCACCAGGATGTGTAATACAGCCTGATGGGGAACATGCTAAGTGCGCATTACTGTTTGGCCGGTCCCAGATGACCGGCCAAGCAGTCATGTGCACTTAGTGTGCACAAACCACCAGTTGTGGTGCGTCCATTGGGGCGTAGGGGCGTAGCCCCACCAGCCACCATGGACCCGCATCGCGGCCGCCGGCCGCAATCCTAGTATCACTATCTTTATCTTCTAAATAAAATACAGCCGCCGGCGGGAATTGCGCAGGGGGGGTGGCCTGCTGCAGCTTGAGTGACAGTCCACACTCAGGCTGCAGCAGACCGTAGTGCGCAGTGACAGTCCCGCTGGGGAAATTACAGTGCGCATGCTTGGGAAAGTTGGCAACTTTCTCAAGCATGCGCACTGTAAGTTCCCCAGCGTGACCCAGGGGTGCTTGTTTGCTGCCACATCCCGGGTTTCCAAAGGGCGACAGGGCGAGCAGCAAATGTGCCCCCCTAGCCAATCCTGGCGCTGCACGCAGCGCCAGGATTGGCTGGTCCACCACGCAGCATCCATCATTGGATGCCGCGCGTGGTGGGGGTGGGAGTGGACAGAATGTTTAAAACCAAGTCACTATCTCACTCGAGTAAACCTGTGATGATCCGCAGCCTCCCGTCTCGCACAGATCTCTGTAGCAGGCGCATTGACCCACCGAATGATGTAAGTTTCTGGCTTGCATTTGATTGCAGTTTTCCTACTGCCAGGATTGAGGCCCGCCTCCTATCTTTTGATTGTGTATCCTGTTTACATACAGCAGCCAGTGTGCCCTCAGATCAAAAGATCTGCGAACTAAGCACTACATAAACGGGCAATATTTGCAATGTCGTGATATAAATAACAGGCTACATGATAGTGTATAATGGGTATATTAATACCATGGTCTCTGTTGACAACTAAAGGGGCTGTTGAAGGGGACACAGCAGACGATTTTTGGTACGCGGGTGGAAATGAGTGTCAGGAAAATGACCAGAAAATACTAAGGTTAGGGTCTTTTCATTCACAAAATGAAGAGATGCCCTGGCGCGGGTGGAGGTACATTGCACAAGGGCCGTTGATCTAATGCTCGGTGATCATTTTCTGAGTGAAAGCAGTTCAAAGGATTCCTCTGTGTACGAAAAGGGATTCAAAAACAGAGATGTTAACGATGTTTTTTTTTTTTTGGAAAACCTTTATTGATACTTCAACCAGTTACAAATATGGGCCTACAACCACCAGGGCCGGCCGCTAATCAGGTTCATCACAGCAAGTCAGTTAGGACAAGACTCGGCCGCCCGGGAGGCGAATGTAAATGTATGTAAATGTAAATTTCACAAAGTCGCATAAAGGGCGGGCAAAATAGTAGGATTTCCACAATTATATCGATCTCATTTAAGACAGTGGCGCTAAGGCATACAATTCAGGATAAACAAGCATACAATCACAGTTCGCACCAGTTAAGCGCCCGCCCAATGATACTGAAATACCGTGAAAAGTATAGGCACAGATAAGAAAAGTCGACAATTGACAGAAGGGTGGAACCACTACGCTGACCCGAAAAAGGAAGAAGCGAAAGAAAAGGCAAAAGGAAGGATACGAAAGAGAAAAAAGGCCATAGAAACAATAAGGAAAAACAAAATTCCCCTCCCCCAACCCCCCACCCTGCACCCCTGCAGATGACTACGGCCTACCCCCCTAGCAGCGTGCCTGTCGCCCCAAGTAACTGAAACCCGAAATATAGGAAGAACAAAGAGAAAGAAAGAAGAACTAAACCCCTACACTAAAGTAGAAATGGAGGAGGGCTTTATCGTACGCATTCCTGGTCTCTCCCCACCGCCTTAACAAAGAATCCCCCACAAAGCTGACACAACCGAGCAGAACACAATAGAAAAGTACACCGGAGGAAACTATAAACCCCGCCCGGTCTCCGTTGGCCTAGTAAAGCAATCCTGTTACCGATGATACCATAGTGTGAAACCCCAAACAACAGTCTCAGCCTTGGCCCCGTCGATCAAATTTGCTGATTCCCTCCAATAAGTAGAGCCCCATCGTCAAATTGTCAAAATATACCCAGAAGTTGCCGAAATATGGTCTGTTAGATGGAGAAAGGATGGCAAATCCCAAAGTAGACAGCCGGTTCCAACGATGCCGCTCCCCGACTCCAGGGCCAGACACTGTCCCATCCGCCATCTTGATGGACCAGCTGGGAAGGGGGTACGACACTATCCAACACAGTTCACAGTTCCGACCAAAAGTTTCCAGAATGGGAACAGCAGTTAAATGTTCCGCCGGCTGCGAAACCAATGATTCCGACCATATAGTTGAAACGCCGATCTCAGCATGTTCGATCAGTTCCACTTCTGTAGGGGCAGGCACAGCTTCAAGCACCGGGTCTGAATGCACCGCTGGGGAGTATGTCGGGAGTTGAGCCGGCCGCCGGGTCCCGGGCAACGAGTCAGGGTCCGGTCCGATATTCTAATTCCATCCGCTGCCAACATCAGATTCCAGGCCTGGGCCTCCATAGTCACTTGAAGTGCCTCGAGGGCTGCCAGCACTGACCGCAATGACGGGCCGCACTTAGCCCGCTCAGCTGGGTTCCGCATAACATCAGGCATAGTGATCCCCACAGAAAGTCGCCCTCCCCGGGGGAAGATTAGTCGGAGCAGGGATGAACCGTGAGGGACAGATCGTCAACATGCGTTAGTGCGCGCCAAATCTCCAACCCAAAGGCACCAGCGATGCAAACGCTAGGCCTCCGGGTCAGGGACCCCCGCCACACCGCCTCGGGCGTCACTCGTCTCCTCACCTCCGATACGGGACCAGGCAGCAGATCGGCAGCAAAGCAATCCAAAAGATGTCGAAAGTTCCATGGACCGGACCCTGCCGCCCTCACCGGTCCGCTGTTGTTCAACTAGGACCCGGCTGGACCAGCACTCGAGACCCCGGCTTCCAGACTGGGTTAGGCCTCAAAACAAACCTCGACATTACTCCACTCCACAATGTCGGAAAAGTCTCGGGATTGCTCCATCGGACTTCAGATTAGTTCATATACACGGATATGGGGCGGGATATCAGGATAGATGACAGGATCTTCGAGCGAAAGACGCAGGTCAGCGGAGCCGGGAGACTATGCGGCCATCTTGCTTGCTGTCGAAGCTCCTCCCATCCGATGTTAACGATGTTAACGTATTTCGTTTGGAGCAAAACTGACAAAAGAAAGATAGGGATCAGTTTACAGAGCATCTCATTGACAGACAATCCGTATATTTGAGTACTGTCACATTTATTTATGAGACATTTCCAGGTGATTATTTCTACAAATGATTACGTGTCACACGCGATGCAGAAAATGCAGTGTGTGTGAGTTGGCTCAGCATGGAGGTGTAGCAGAAAGGAATGTCTCGTCTCTGACAAGGTCTGTCTGCCCTGCACAGACGGACGGGGAGGAAGGCCAGAACCAGCATGTAAAGAGGTTGCAATCCAGTACGTTACCACCTGCCACATGAAGACCATTAAAACGAGAAAAGACGGCATTTCTTAACTTCTCAAAGAAAAACTTATATATACAAAGTGAAAACCATCCCAAAATCACTTAGAATTTTCCAAAGTATTCCTAAATTAAAACAACAGCGAACCGAAGCAGAAGTTCCCTTACAAACAAAATTACAGAAAACTCTGGAAGAATCCATATTTAAATGAAGCAGTGCTCTCCTCGCTCTCCCGACACTCAAGCATTCACCCTCCCAGCAGCACCCTCCGCATTCACCCTCCCAGCAGCACCCTCCGCATTCACCCTCCCAGCAGCACCCTCCGCATTCACCCTCCCAGCAGCACCCTCCGTGTGGTTTTGTGTTAACTGTTAATCTGCTGAGTTCATATTGTTTCTGTTCGATATTTTGAATAGGTTTGTGCTCAGGCGGTGATCCTCGAGTGACCTCATGCGTGTGCGCAGGGCTCCTCGCATTACTGCAGCCAATGAACAGCAGCAGCGGGGACATGGCAGTGGCACACACTGTACTGTGTGGCCACAGGCGGAAGCAAGAGGAATGGGGCAGGGGTGGAGAGAAAGGGTGGACGTACAACAGATTAGGATAAAGGGTGGAAAGAATGCAGCGCAGATCAGGGGGCATAGAGAGCGAGTGTCAGCAGGGCCGGACTGGCCATAGCGGGCACCGGGCGTTTCCCCGGTGGGCCGCTAGGGTGGGGGCTGATTTTGGACCCCTGGGGGGGCGTTTTTTTGTTACCGGGGGTTGGCAATATCGGCCCCCAGTAACAAAATCAGCCGAAACCGGCCCTCGCACACTGCTTTGCGGCACTCCCCCTCACCCCAGGGGGGGGCTGGCTGAGCAGTGTGCCAGGGCTGGTTTCTGTTCCCAGTCCGGCCCTGAGTGTCAGGTACAGGTGGTGACAGAACAGGGCACACGATTAAGATGGGAAGAGATAAAAGGGGCCCAAAGCCGGAAGGCACTTAGAAAGACGGGATTTCTCTGTAGCACCTCATACATTAGATACGCCTCTGTTTATTAAGACTCTATCGTCTGGCACCCTTGACCTGCAAAGGCCTGGTCATTCTATAGAAATCTGAGCTGCTTGTCATGGTTCACCCCATAGGATCCCGAACTGCTCAGTGACTCCATAACAGTTTTATAGACAGCCACAGCGTGGAGGAGCCATACCTGCACAAGGACAGTGGTTCCACGCCAAGCAAGTGAGAGAGGGCCCATAAGACTTCAACTTCCACCTGGAGAACAACAACGACTGCAACACCAGCACCCTGCTCGACAACCTCGCCAACCTTGGACTCAAGCAGCTGGTGTCCACCCCCACCCACCTCGCCGGACACACACTCGACGCCGTCTTCTCATCCAGCAAAGACATCGCCTTCAGCCACGCCACTACTCTCCACTGGACGGACCACAGCTGCGTCCACTTCACCTTCAGAAGAACGACGATCCACCACCACCAGCAACAGGTTGCCCGAAGAAGCTGGAACAAGATCACAGCCGACCAGCTCGCCGCTTCCCTGAGCCAGCACCCTCCGGCCAGCTCAGCGAACCACAGCCAGGCCGCCGACAACCTCTCGAAGTGGATCAGCAACTGCGCGGACGAACTCGCCCCACTGAAGACCCCGCCCAGCAGACCCGGCAGCAAGAAGGCCCCATGGTTCACCGACGAACTCAAGAGCTCCAAGAAGAACTGCCGAGCCCTCGAGAAAGCCTGGAGAAAGGAACCCACGCCGGACAACAGGACCACCCTCAAGCTCGCCACCCGGAAACAACACCAATTGATCCGCACCGCCAAGAAAACTGCTTTCAAGAACCGACTGGACAACAACGCACACAACTGCAAGGAACTCTTCAACATCGTGAAAAAGCTCTCCAACCCCAATGCCGGAAACAACAACATCACCCCATCGCAAGACCTCTGCAACTCCCTCGCCTCCTACTTCCACAACAAGATCGCGGACATACACAACAGCTTCAGCACTCAACCGACGCACGCCACGACCGAACCTCCGCCCCCCACCACCACCCTCCACGCCTGGACTCCGATCAGCACCGAAGACACTGTCCGCACGATGAACTCCATCCACTCCGGATCTCCGACCGACCCCTGCCCTCACCACGTCTTCAACAAAGCCGACGCTGTCATCGCACCCCACCTGTGGGACATCATCAACACCTCATTCGACACCGCCACCTTCCCCGAGAGCTGGAAGCACGCCGAACTCAGCGCTCTACTCAAGAAACCTACAGCAGACCCCACCGAACTCAAGAATTACCGCCCCATCTCTCTACTCCCGTTTCCAGCCAAAGTCATCGAAAAGACCGTCAACAAACAGCTGGCCGCCTTCCTCGAGA
The DNA here is from genome assembly GCF_964263255.1 of Lissotriton vulgaris. Taxonomy (NCBI): domain Eukaryota; kingdom Metazoa; phylum Chordata; class Amphibia; order Caudata; family Salamandridae; genus Lissotriton; species Lissotriton vulgaris. The sequence goes on along the minus strand of NC_141695.1, from coordinate 1,715,751,223 downwards.
CAAATGGATCCCTCGACCCATCGCAGTCCGGATTCCGTGCCAACCACAGCACCGAGACCGCCCTCATCGCCGCCACTGACGACATCCGAGCCCTGATGGACAATGGAGAAACAGCGGCCCTCATCCTCCTAGACCTCTCCGCGGCTTTCGACACGGTCTGCCACCGCACCCTAGTGCAGCGCCTCAGCAACGTCGGAATCCAGGAGAAGGCACTGGAATGGATCGTCTCCTTCCTCGACGGAAGAACACAAAGAGTCCGCCTACCACCGTACAAGTCAGAGGCCACCGAAGTCATCTGCGGCGTCCCTGAAGGATCCTCGCTGAGCCCTACTCTCTTCAACGTCTACATGAGCCCCCTCGCGGCCATCGCACGCCAACACAACCTCAACATAATCTCCTACGCCGACGACACCCAGCTGATCCTCTCCCTGACCAACGACCCCGCCGCCGCCAGAGCCAACCTGCACAAAGGGATGAAAGAGGTTGCCGAGTGGATGACGACGAGCCGCCTGAAACTGAACTCAGAGAAGACGGAGGTCCTCATCCTGGGCTCCTCGCCCTCCGCCTGGGACGACTCCTGGTGGCCCCCCGCCCTGGGCACCGCACCCAAACCGACGGACCACGCACGCAACCTGGGTTTCATCCTGGACTCCTCCCTCTCCATGACCAGGCAAGTCAACGCCATCTCCTCGTCGTGCTTCAACACCCTGCGCATGCTTCGGAAGATCTTCTGGTGGATCCCCACAGAGACCAGGAAGACCGTCACCCGGGCCCTCGTCACCAGCCGACTGGACTACGGCAACGCACTCTACGCCGGAACCACCGCCAAGATCCAGAAGAGACTCCAGCACATCCAGAACGCCTCAGCCAGACTCATCCTCGACATCCCACGACACAGCCACATCTCCGGACACCTAAGAGACCTGCACTGGCTCCCGGTCAGCAAGAGAATCACCTTCCGCCTCCTTACCCACGCACACAAAGCTCTCCACGATCAAGGCCCGAGCTACCTCAACAACCGCATCAACTTCTACGCTCCCAAACGCCACCTCCGATCTGCCAGCCATGCCCTCGCCGCCGTCCCACGCATCCGCAGAGCCACAACAGGAGGAAGGTCCTTCTCCTACATGGCCGCCAAGACCTGGAACTCCCTCCCGGCCGACCTGCGCCTGACCCAAGACCACCTCTCCTTCAGGAAGAAGCTCAAGACCTGGCTGTTCGAGCAGTAGCGGCACCCCCCTCCCCCCCCCCAAGCGCCTTGAGACCCTACGGGTAGGTAGTGCGCTCTATAAATGTCTTTGATTGATTGATTGATTGATTTGCCACCGTAGGGTTTTTTAATAAGTTGTGCAGTGGCAGTGTTATTTCACCGTGTTTCACCTAATGTATAAATGTACCGGCCTACAGCATAGCGCTTAGTGCTTCCACCTGAATATTTGAATGTGAAACAATTTGTGAAACCTCACCCGGGAAAGGCAGAATACGAGCATAATAATTTGTAAAAAAACTAATAATAATTAAGAACACGAAGGCCAGACACAGTTCAGAAATGTGGATTTATAGTACTTGTCTGAACTGTGTGGACTTCATGATCATATTTTTTGGACACATCAAACCAGTACCTCGCAGCAAACAGAATAACTTATTTCATGGACATTCTTACATGCGGTCTCATGCAACAACAGAAGCACACATGAAAGTATAAACCTATTTCAAAGAGCTCATACTGTATCGCCTGCAGCCCTTTTTCCAATTGGTAATTTCTTTAGCATAACATTAGCTTTGTGGTTTGTATCTCACATTTGCTTGCTTTCTATTTGCTGGCTTTATTTTAGGCTGTCCAGCATGTCTTTGTCCCTTAGGTAGAGCAAAGCCTGTTTACCACCTTTCTGACTCCTATTCTTCCACAAGTGATCGCTTTATATAATTTGACCTTTAAATCTTATTCTTATCTTGTCACATTTGCCATACTACATTCAAAGATAGAGGGCAAATGTCAGGCTCTATCTTCAGAGGGAGTTTGGTGTTTACTTTTCTTTCTCTGACTTCAAAGTCAGATTATGTGACAATCCGGGATGGGTGCTGCCAATTGATCTATGACAATGCCCTATGGACTAAAAGCTTGAGCATTGTACACACCATGGAGCCGGATCAACAGGGCCCATACCCGGTGGCACTTTCATTGGACTTTTGATGATGCCCCCTGGGCGGATACCAAAACTGTTTGTACTTACCTCGGTGCACTAGCAACTCTGGCGGATGCCCGGTGGAGCTGTTGTATGCCGTCACCAACCCAGACGGTCATCTGTTTTCCTTGTTTCCCCGTTGTGTTAACCCCTGCTCAAATGGTGGATGAGGGGCCAACACGTGCCAGGAAAGAATAGTGCGCAAGTCTCAAGGAGAGGGGATCGGAAGAGAGGGGAGACGGCAAGACAGGTCCACAGCAATCCCTGTGAGCCACCCTCCTGCAGAAATGTGGGTGGGTGCGACCCTCAAGTGGCATGCGTGGGCATTCGCGCAGCCGCCGCGGTGATCTGCCTTTCCTTTTCGTTTCACAAGTTTTGGCCGTCGGATCAAAACTTATCGGGTCAAAGCGCCTGTTGCAATGCCCTAAGCTTGAGAAGGCATCGAGATAACTCGTCGGATTAACCCACCTGCTGCAAAGATCTGTGTGAGTGTCGTGTCATAGATCAGATACCTTTTAGGGTAGCTCATGTGGTTGTCGCACCTGCTGGAGATCTCTTTCGATCTCCTGCAGAGCACAGCGTGGTGGATCGCTGGCACAGCGCGTGCTGCAGAGGTAGATCCGCGTGCAGGACGCACTGCCACGATTGACGGAGTCTAAGAAAGCCAGCCGAGCGGGTTGGAGTTCCTGTTGCCATTGCCTGCGTGTAGGCTTCAGGCCAGGGGTTCAGATCCCAGCAAGTTGGTTCAGAAGGTTAGCATAGGTGTAGGTATGGGTAAGATCATCAGGTAAAAGGTTACAATCCAGTAAGGCAGCTCGGTCTGTTAAAAGTCCTGTTGGATAGATCTGGGTCTAGCCTCAGTGTCTCACATGGGGACTGCAGATTGCTAGCTGAGCAGGTTAATGAGCCTGCTGTAGAGACCTCCATGTAACTTCCAGGCCCCTGAGATGCCTCGGCTGGTAGTGCCTCTTCTCAGACGAGTGCCTCGGTCGTAGAACTACAAATTGATGCTTGGGATTACCACATATCTAAGTGCTTGCATTATTGAAAGATAATGAAAAGGGAAGTAAGTATGTAAAGTGGTAAATGTGTTATTGGAAACCGAAAGCCGGTCTCCTCTACCCACAAATCAGTAAGCCCTCTCCACCCCAACTCACACACTGGTTTTCTGACAGTCACTCTTTTTATGAATTAGTGTTTTCTAGTCATGACTATGAAAGAGGGGCGAGGAAAAGAGGGGTAAGGAGTGGAGTTCGAATGGAAAGGGAGCACAGATTGACGGATTACAGCTAACAATGCTTTTTAACAGCCAGATAGCGAGCCTGCACTACTTTGTCTGCAGGATGATTTCAACTACGCAATGTCGTGCTCACTGCACTGCGTCTGCCCGCAGCTGCAGCCCCAGCATGCACTGCTCCACTCGCTGCACTCTCTCACCCAGCATCTCATCACTACCTTTGCCTTAACATCGTCACACTGGATTTACCCATACACACTACCCTTGAACCCAAAACACCCTTGCCTATTTATCCATCAGCCCATCCATGCATTTACTCGCACAGTTATCTGTGCATCCATGGGCTACGTTGTCCATCCATGCACTGGATCACCCATCCCTTCGCTGCTCCTGCCCCTTCCATTGCCCCTTCCTACACTGACACCCTCGTAGTTCTAGCTTTAATACCTCACTCTTTTTTGCCACTATTGCCTTGCCCCTCACATTGCTGTTGCCTCTCGCATTGCCTTTGCCAGCTACACACTGCCCTTCTTTTTAGGCTTTGAAGCACTTACCCATTCATCTAGCCTTCCATTATGCACTCTCACACCTATTCAATCATTCATTCAATCACTGAAACATTCTTTTATCCACACACTCCACTGCCATCTTAGGCACGCAGTTAACAAAGAGGCACTTTCACTTCTAAGCCGGGTCTAATGGCGCTTTCGGGCTTTACGTTTACACTCTGACAGAGAAGAGTTGCATAGCTTTGCTTTGGAATGGGAATGTAAGGAATAGATGACAGGCACTGCTGGAGATGAACCCCTTCCAATGGTGGGAATGAATCCCTATCCACGGTGGAAATTGAGAAGGGGATATCCTCAAAATGTAATAGGAGCATAGGACAGGAGGTTTCTCCTTGTCAAAAAGAAAAGTATTTTAAAGTATAAATGTGTGTTTCTAAGCAGTTAGAGCAGCATAGTGAAAGGTACGCCTTGTAAATGTATACGTTTAAAAGCTTATGCATGCGAGCACCTCTGAAAAGCTGCAATTGCAGCTTTTCTGAAGTACGGCTGGGGTTTGCCACAGCCCTGCACTACTTGTGCTGCATGTCAAGACTGGGGGTAAACGGCAAAGAACTCCAAACCACGCAACCGGCCTGCCGCCTCAATGCCCACTGAAGGGACCCACCGGCCGCGCCCCTGCCCTGCTGGTACCTCCCTGCTCCGGAGTGTGGGTGAGGCAGGGCTCTGTCATCGGACAGCTGGCACTGGAAGCAGGACTCAGGCTGTCCAACGGCCAGACACCTGGGGGTCCCCTCCAACACCACTGCGCTGTTACCCAGTGAAGTATTCTAGGTTACAGCACTGCACACAGGCACATCCCTGCTGCTCAGAAGACACTCTGCACCTCAGCAAAGGGAAACATCTGGAGAGCAGGCGAGGACAGGTGTGTGCAGCCAGAGTAAAGCGACAGCAACCATACAGAGAGAGAGAGATAGAGAGAGATGACCACCATGCCACCCACGCAGGGACCTGAAGTGATTGGTTTGTTCTCTCCATCTCCCCACAGCCCACCCACACATGGACCTGAAGTGCTTGGTTTGTTCTCTCCATCTCCGTGCAGCCCACCCAAGCATGGACCTGAAGTGCTTGCTTTGTTCTCTCCATCTCCCAATAGTTGTACCTTTGCCAATGTAGTTGCCATTTCAACAGAAAATGTACTTTCTGTAAATAACAGTGCGCTACCTCTCAAGCGCTCCGAAAATGCACTACCAGCTTCATACCACACTCAAAACATTCTCCTGCTGAACGGGCATGGCACATTTGCCACACTTGTTTTTTTGTAGGACACTCAGATTTTTCAAAGTTCCTAGCCTGCGGACCGGGGTCATTAAAGCATGGGGGAGACGGGCACAGCATTGGTGGGGGCAGACAAGGTGCTGGGACAGAAGGGGTTAACTTAAGGTCATAGATTGTGTGATTTTGCACCTGGCGGATATAGAATGAGCGAGGGCACAGAGGGAGTGACGGGACATGATGTCCTACTGACCTTGGAGCTGGGGAATCAGGTTTGGGTCTCGGCTTCGGCTCAACAACCTGTGATTCTGGGCAAATTACTTAATCTCCACGTGTTTATCGAAAATTATGTGTATTGTGATTGGTGTTCATGTAAAGCGCTGCAATACCTTCTGGTCGAGTTTGCGCTATATAAAAACTGAAACAACAAAAAAAGCGGATGAAGGCTCGAAGATGGGGTTACAAGTACAAACTGAGTGGTATGCGCATGGGGGAGTGTGACACAGTGGTAGACGGTGCACAGGGCATGGGTGCCATAGAGTGCAGGAGGGCAGAGAGTCCATCATAGCTCAGTGAAAGTGGGAAACGTCGCAGAGTGGGCGTTTTGTTTTGTTCTGCTTTAGAATATGCTGTCGAACCTTGCATGGTCATTCTGTGGTTATACTGAATACGCAGCTTCCTATGTTATGCCATCTATTAATGTAATAACTGCACTTTCACAATTGCTTTATTAACCTTCCTGCTTTCTCAAATTTGCTTGAAAATGCACGATTTTTCTTCTTTTTTTTTCAAAATTTTCTTGGAGGGGGTAACCCGACCAAACCCCCCTTTTGGGGTTCGGGCTCGCTCGCTGCGCTCACTCGCTACGGTGCTGTATGCAAATCACTTTGCGCCCCACCAATTTGAAATGTCACCCACCGCCCCTGCAAACCACTCCTCCCCCTGTGCCACCAGCCCCACCCCACCCTAACCCAGCCCTGAACCCACGAAAAATAAAATGATGATAACTACATTATTATAATTTTCTTTTCCTGCTCTGAGAGTAGTGGGTCGACACTCTGCATTAGCGGAGGAGCTGCCCCTGGATGGGTTGGACATTTACACCCAGCATGCCACTCTACCTCACAGAAAAATGTAAGACTTCATATCGCAGGCACAGCACATGCCGTCTTAGCATTGTCCGACTAAGGACCAGAAATTGCCAGAAAGAGAACCAGAAGACAGGTCTTCCGCACCATGCATTTTAGTATAAAACAGCACCCCTTCGAAGACCTGACAAGCACCATAAATATGACTCTTTGCTTGTCCCTGAACAAGATACAACTTTCCGGTATTACAATGGAAATTTTACCCCCTACTATTTTTAGCCCTCTGTTGTTTTATAGCTGGATTTGCTATACAAAGAAAGCCATTCATACATACATCCCAATGATTGTTTCATTTCAGCACCTGCTAAGTGTTGGTCTGTCATAGAGCAAACTTACTGGGTTTCCTAACAGACCTGTGACTGGCAGATCACAAAAGATACTAATGAACATTGATAATAAGGAACATTGATACTAAGGAACATTGTTCTATTTCAGGACTTGTAAAGAGATTTGTTCGATGAAACCAAAGATAAATACGTACCACTCACCCCCAGACACAGAACAGGGTAAAATCACATGCAATGTGTATTCCACTAATTTGTTCCAACGCCACTCATTACCAAAAACGGGACAGGGGATCCATTTACAATTACATGTATCTGGCTGCACGCTGCCCTAAACCCTCTCTCAAGAAAGGTGATATCCATACTAAACAGGCATGTATTTGTACTTGAAACCACAAGGACACGCTGTCCACATGTACCCTAGCTACCCGCATGCACTCGTGCGTGCGTGCCTATTCAATTTAAAGCGCGCTCAGTGACAGGCTCCACGGCTGAATTTTTCATTTTAATACATTTTCCCTATGATGGAACGAACATTTTTCACATGATTTTAAAATACTTTTGAGAACAGTAAATTACATTTGCTTAATACTATGGAGGCCTAAGCAGACTAATAATGCTGCTTGTTTCGCCTGTGTCAGTATCTGACTGACTTGAGGGCGAGCTGCGCACTATGCTGCAGCGCGTCGGGCGAACTTGTGGAGGGGACGCAGATCATTGGTCTGACTCGCACCCTAAACTCTCACTGCCCAGTAGAGAAGTGTGGCTCAATGGTTAGAGCGGCAGACACTGGTGCAGTAGTCTGGCCGGGACCAGGGTTCAATTCCCGCTTTGGCGGGTCTTGCGCTCAATTTCCTAGGACCTGGTAATTCTCACCTCGGTGCCTATTCTGATCATGGGTCCCACTCTACACCTCTGGGCAATAGCTTGCTTAATCTCTACAACGGCCCCAACAATGCTGAGGATGCCTGACTTCACCTTGGGGGTGCCCAGGAGTGGGCTCCTCACAGGGAAAGACCAGGAAGGGTTCCTCGGCGGTATTCGTAAAAGCTCTGAGATGCCTCCGGGTAGTCGTGCGCTATATAGATGCATAATTATCATTATAATTATCACTGTCATTGGCGCTCCCGGATAGTTTCTGCCGCGGCGTGCACTGCCTCCATAAGGTGGATGGCAGCACCTAAAGTGTATTACATACGTCCAAACGTAATACTAAATCCAACAGTGACCCTGCGACCGCCAGTGGTGGTTTTCCCCCGCACAGACTGCAGAGACTGTCACAGTGGCCTTCTGATTTTGTTACCGGGGGACACTTTTGCTAAAAGATGAGCCCACCGTTACATAACTGGCCCGTTGTGACAAAACCGGTTCCTACCCTTCTGGCCTACGGGGGGATTGCCCGGTGCCCGGTTTCACCACTCGAGCTCTGGCTGGTACCTCTGTTACTGTCCCCAGCTCCTCAAGGAGAGAGAGAGGAGAAAGAGAGAGAGAGAGACAGACAGACAGACACACAAAGTGAGTCGACTACTAAGCATCGTTGCCATTGCTGCTTTTGGTTCGCCAGTCTAGCCCTGCTAAATAAAATGCAAGACTTGATGAAACACGGTGGGTCCCTAGAAGCTGCAGACTGGTGAGGAGGCCAGAGCCTTGGGATTTAACAGGCTGTGAAGGTTAAATGAAGCCACATAGGCAGCGAAAGCCGGGAAAGGGGTGGTGCAGGCAAATGCAAGCTTTCTAGATGGGTCTCACAGCCAAGGGATCAGTGGGTCTTCAGCGTCTCAAAGGTAGGGCCAGTCTAGCAGAGGTGCTTTGGCAGTCAGGTTCAGAAGGTTATCTACGGAGCTCTTAGGGCTGGTTAGTGGCCTCCTGAACGAGAGGAGGAGGGACTGACAAAGGTTCTCCTAGAGTGACTGTAGATTCAGTGGCGTAACAAAACTTGAAGGGCCCTGTGGTATCCTAGGCTGGGGCCCTAGGAAGGAGACACCCGGACACACGTGGCAGTTTAGTTGGTGGCTAGTGACATACTAAACCACGCCCAGGTCCCTGGGCTCTTTATTGGTTTCTCTGCGAGCTGGCCGAGCGTACACTGGGCCAGCCTATTACAACAGCGGTGTGGGGGTCCACTGGGGTAATCCCCCTCACAACAGTGACAGGGTGGGCTGACCCACCAAGGGCAACATTACATTCCTCCTTTACCCAAAAACAAAACAAGAATCAGGCATTGAGAACATGACCAACAACTGTAAACATTAGTCTCTAACAAACAAGATATTTATGGAACAGTCTTACTTGGTTCGCAGGGGTTCCCCCGGCTCTGGCCCACAGGGGGTCGACAGCAAGCCACAAAGTCCTGGTACTTGTGAGACAGCCTGGGGTAGGGCCGCAGGTTGTTCTAACTCTGGCTGTTTCTGGCAGAAGGGGTCAGAGACACTTCAGCTTGACACTCAGTCTCTCGTGTTGGCTGACCGCTTCGAGGGTCCTGGTCCTGGGTCGTTTCTGGAGCAGGGGTGGTTCGGTCAACTTCCACGCTGACGGTTGTAGTATGGTCACCGTTTCCTTCAGGCCTGTGAGGGCTGTCTGGTTCCACTTCTCCAGGCTCGTTGGGCATTGGGAACTTGTTGGACAGGCCACACGAAGGGCTCGCTCCCTCCCCGCATGACAGGGCCCGGACACCGGCCCTCCAGGTGCTACCCACAGAAGCAACCCGCACCCCGTCCCCTACGGGACTCCTGCCCCCGGACATCTCTGTATCATTGGGCCGGGCCACTGTCAGCTCCATTGTCCGGCCCGGCCGCCATCTTGGACACTGCACCACGAGGCCGCGTGGCCTCAATTCGACCCTAACCCTGGGCCTGGCCAGGCCCCGACATCCCGGCACCACCATCCACCCGGGAGGTGAACGGACCACTTGGCAGGTCAATGGGAGAAAGAAGTGTCGATGGCTCTCCCCCGCCAGGTGCCGATCGCCCCCAGCTTCCCCGGGCGCTGGCTCCACCCCCCTGCTGGGTGTCTGGACTCCCTCATCCCGGACCTCCCGACCTCCAAGTGCGAGGGTCCGGACATCAAAGGGCGCCAGACCTATAACTGGGGCAGCTCCAGAGCAGGAAGGCAGTTGTATCCTGGAGTCGAGAGACACCGTGAAGAACTCATCCTTGACGGACTACTGGCGCTGCCGTAGCCCTGCCTTGTGAACTGTCGTCCTGCCCGCTGGCGCTGCCGCGGCCCTCTGCAACCTTCATCCTCGTCGGGACCTGCTGGCGCTGCCGCGGCCCGTTGTAACTACCATCTTCGTCAGGACCTGCTGGCGCTGCCGCGGACCGTTGCCACCTACGATCTCCTCGGGACCTGCTGGCGCTGCCGCGGCCCGTCCACCTAGAACACCAAGCTCGAGGATTGTGAGCTACCATCATCTCATCGTATCTACCAGATTGGTAACAAGACCGTCCCGCTACCCCCTTTCCCTAACCGAGACTCTATAATCGAGGGGACCCCTGAGTCCTGACCTCCTTGTACCATTCTATCGTACCTCAAGTTTGCTTATAAAGAACGTTAAACTTTCTCTTTGTGTGGTGTCCATCTGTGGGGGGGAAGTTACTTGTCTGTACGATCGCTGGAGACAGCCCTCACCGGAGGCCTCTCCCCTTGTCCTCGGCCGACCCTCCAGGTCCCGTCTAACAGAACTCCTCTGCATCTTTGGCTGGGACCCTCTTGAAGAACGAGACATTGCGGGTTACCTTTTCATTCCTTGCGAGGCGGTCACCATTGTGCCTTTGACTTCAGCCACAGTCCATGGATCCAGCTCAAAAGGCATCCTGAACTTCCCGCCAGGGTGGTGGTCTGCAACGAGCACTCGGTCATTAATGATGATCGGGCTTTCTATTGCGTGTCTCTCTTCCGGGATGCATATTGGTTGGTCTTCGTCCGCCGTGCCAGTGACTGGTTCGGAGGGATTGGGGACTTGGCCCACACGGATGGTGCGGGATGGTGTCGGTCACCGTTTGGCCAAAACACAGGCAACTCAGAGCGATTCTGGTAGTACAGTGAGGTGTGAGGCGTTATTCCTAAAGGAACTGGTACAGGGCTTGTTCCAGGACGCGGCCATCGGCGAGGGCTATTTGATCATTTTGTTTAATGTCCGCATCAGCTGCTAAACTTCTCCATTCGCCTGGGGCCACCTGGGGGTCACCCGGCGGTGCTTGATCCGATGGGACGAGAGGTACTCTGATAGTTCCTCGCTGGTGAAGGGTGGGCAGTTGTCCATCTGGAGCTCCCCGATTAGGCCGAGGGTTGCCATGACATTTTCAAGTTTGGGAATGACTTCTCCGGCTGCTGTGGAGGAAACAATCTCGACTTCCGGGTACCGTGAGAAGTCATCAACGATTACTAGCATGTACTTTCCTCCAGGGAGGCTGCCTAAATCCGTGCTGGCTTTTTCCCATGGGGTGTTGGGACCTGCTTCGGTGATGACTGGTGTGGGTCTGCCAGGTAGGCTGGTTGCTAGGCAAACTGGGCAACGCTGGATGATTGACTCGACTTGTTGATGCAGGCCATGGAACCAGACTTTACTCCTGAGGCAGTTCTTCGACTTCGCGATACCTTGGTGCACTCCGTGTGCGAAGAGAGCAGCCTGGTGGGTAGGGGCCCTGGCAGGACAAGACGAGGGCCTCTCAGAAGGCAGCAGTCGGTGGACACTGACACCTCGTGGCGCACTTGGTGTAGAGCTTTCAATGTGGTCTGTGCCTTCGTTGTGTGGAACGGTGTCGGGTTTTGGAGCTGCTTCCAGTCTCCTGAGGAGAGTGCTTGGATGGTGATCTGAAGGCATTTGTCTTCCTTGGTGGCTTGTATCACCTGATCTAGTGATATTGGGAGAGGTCTGGACCATTAGATGATCCTTCGCACGCACTCCTCGGTGGCTGTCGCTTCTGCCGCTTCAGGCTCCATGACTGGTCTGGCATGCCTGGATAAGAAGTCCACTGGGTTGCGGGTGCCTGACCTGTATTCCACGCTTAATTGAAATTCCTGAAGTTGCAGCACCCACTTTTCTATCCTTGGTAGGGTGACCAGGCGTCCCCGTTTTGCCAGGGCGGTCCCAGTTTTTCACCAGCTGTCCCGGCAGATTTCAAGAAATGTAGCTCATGTCCCGGTTTTTAAAGAGGGTCGACTGAAAACGATGGGAGGTGTTTTTTATGTTTTACAAAGCAGGGATAGTTAGCAGTTGTTTTGAAGAAAGCAATTTAATTAACAGGCAAGCTAAAGGGTTTAAAAATTGCATTTTATGTATGCTCTTACTGCCTGTTCTGTAATTCTCTGCTGAGGAGCGCTCTCATCGCTTGAAGTAAAATTGTAGTCCTTCTTCTATTTTTGTGAAGTGTCCCGGTTTTTGGCTTTAAAATTCTGGTCACCCTAATCCTTGGGGGAGGACGAGATGAAGATCCCTGGAAAAGCGTAATGCGGGGTTTGTGGTCAGGCACCACTGTGAATGGGTGTCCATACAGATAAATGTGGAAGTGGCGACAACCCCATAGGATTGCAATAGCTTCTTTCTCGATTTGAGAGTAGTGTTGCTCCGTGGGCCTGAGGGTCCTACTCGCGTAGAGCTTTCAATCTGGTCTGTGCCTTCGTTGTGCGGAACGGTGTTGAGTTTTGGAGCTGCTTCCAGTCTCCTGAGGAGAGTGCTTGGATAATGATCTGAAGGCATTTGTCTTCCTTGGTGGTTTGCATAGAATACATCTACTGACTCATCCGGAATCTGGCGGGCCTGGCGGAGCAAGAACTGCTCGAAGTCGGGGTTGGCGAATGGTTTGAAGTAGGCAGTAATAGCGTCGGACATTGTGGCTTAGTTTCTAGGAGGTTCGGCCTCCCTTACCCTTTTGGAGATCTTATGGATGTCCGCCCCACCCAGGTGGATGAGCATGGGCCTCCTCCACGGAGCCGAGATGTCTGCAGCATTGAAAAAGTTCTCCAGGCACTCTACCCATGCCTTCCAGCATGCTGCTTGGGAGGGTGGGGGGCCAGTTATGATGAATGACTCAAGTGGAGGAACCGTCGTCATGTGGGCGCAGATCTGGGTGCAGCTGGGATGTGGCGTCGAGGTGCCTGTGGGCAAGGCACGTGATCAGAAGCAGCCCTGGACAGGGTGCTGTGTAGTGGTAACCTGGGGCAGCTGTGGGCCTGCATGAACGAGGTTTGGCCGGTGGATGCGTTCCACTACAGGGGGCGCCGTGTGGGGATCACGTGAGCTGACTGCTGCTTGTCGCGTTGATGCTGGGTGCGAGTGCGTCGCTTCTATGAGCCACGTGGGGCTAGACGTAGGTCGGCTGCAGGCTCCTACGGCAATGACACATGTGGGGCTTTTCGGGCGTTAACACAGGTCGTGCACGGCCTGAAAGGATTCCTGAAAGTTGTTGGCTGTGAGCGAGCTCTCAGCGCTCCTACCATTGCTGTAGGTATGCCGGAGGTCCATGGTGCGGGAATACGGGCTGCTGGTAAGTACCGGGCCGGGTGGCACGAGCATGTGCGCACACGCGGCAGAGGCCGCGGAATGTGATGCCGGCTGCGGGCCACACTGAGAGGCAGGAGCAGGATGTCGGTGGCGGCAGCCGCAGGCATTCGTGGCGGGCCAGAGCAGGGCCTCGCGGGGCAGCCGTAGGCACGGGATCGAGCGCACCATAGGTCTTACAGCCGGTGTGGGAGACATGTGGTGAAGGTGCCAGCGGTGGCCACAGCAGCTGCAACGAGGAGTGGTGGGGTGGGCAGCCCAGCTCATCGCCAGTGTGGTATCCTAGACTGGGGCCCTAGGAAGGAGACTCCAGGACACACGTGGCAGTTTAGTTGGTGGCTAGTAACATACTACTGGTACCTGGGCTCTTAATTGGCTCCTCTGGGTGCTGGCCGAGCATTCGCTGGGCCAGCCTATTACAACAGCATTATGGGGGTCCACTGGGGTAACACCCCTCACAACAGTGGCAGGGTGGGCTGACCCACCAAGGGCAACATCACAGGCCCCCTCCAGACTCACTCCGGAGCTCTCAGACGAGGGTACTGTGCTGAGGGGGCCCCCTGAAGCTAACCCACCCCACACTGCGGGGGCCTTTGTTATGCCACTGTGCAGATTGGCTATGGTCGGCCGAGCTCTAGCTCAAGATTGCGTAGGATTGGTTGTGTGACTCTGAGTCCTGGCTCGGGGTCTGTGGGGCAAGAGGAACAAGACAATCTGTGATGGCAAGCCAAGGACCCTCTTAAGAGCAGGTTGAGGATGACTGAATCAGATTGAGGGAAAACCAGGGGTTGGTAGAAGTCTAAAGAGATTTACGGCCTGTAGATGGGGTCTGAGGATGACAGACACTTCTGCAGAGGCCCCGCCTCCACCTTCCTGCCTGCATACACCTTTGGGGGCAGGAGACCCCCAGCGAAGGTCCTTTCTCACAACTTGCACCTTCTAACATGGTGTGCCTCTAGGACTCAACACATTAAACATTTCAGTGGATTATGTCATTTGTGTGGGGGGGCACACTCAATGCACTCAATGTGTATTTAGCAGAGGTTAAAACAGTAGTCTTCAAATAATTCTATCTCATTCCTGAAATGCGAAAATACTAAACTCAGTATTTCTTCAGATCAAAATTCCAGTTGTCAGTCACTACTGGTCCAGCGTGTGTATCCAATGGACACTTCTACCCAATTTCCGCAACTGAATTTTTTTTGCCACACAAAGACTCATCAAGGCCCCTGAGGTGTGTTACTCACTCAGCACATGGAGATCCTTCTCTAGGAGAGGGTCTGTGAGAAGCTGTCTCTGTGCTGATCTTCTGGGCCTGAGACCCTGGGATCCGCGGGAGTATGATTAACACGAACAACCTCAAGCGAATCATAGATTCCCCTTAGCCCTCTGGCTGCTCAAAGCATCTTCAATCTCTGGGTGAAATTGCAGAAAGCCAAAGCGGAATCGCATGTGGTAATTCCCCCTTTCCTTGAAACCCTCTCGCTCATTATGACCTCCGGAGTTACCCAACTGCCTGGTAACAGTTCTATTAATGGTCCTCTCGAAAGGAGGACCTAATTGGGAAAACTGTCTTTTGTCACTTCTTTGTCCTGGGAGAGATGTCTGGGCTGATTGTATATTGCAACCCTACCTGGTCTCAGAGGTAACAGCTCTAGGGACACTGTTTATACTCTGCATGGCCTCCCGTTGTCGAAAGGCCCACTAGTGATTCTCCAAGGGCTTCCGGCAAATAGTGCATGACCCTGCTCTATGAAGGAGCTGCACCATAGCCCACTATTGCCTCACCCTCACTCTCACCATTCACGATGGATGGAAATAGCTCTTGAGTGCATCCCCGTAAACAAATTCTCTGCTGAGGAAGCATCAACATCATTGCGGAGCATTCACAGATGGTCTCAAGATACTAGACCACTGGGCAGAACTAAAATCACACGTTAAGCCAGAAAGCAGAACTCAAAGCAGGCCAAGGCTCCTACAAGGGGCATCCTGTAAGATCACTGCAGCAGTGAGCCACATATCAAGTCAAGTGGTTCCCAGAAGACAGACTTCAGTGACAATCTTCCACTTTGACCATGTATTTGGTTCTCAATTATTTCCATCCACCTTCCTTCGGTGAATGATGTGCTTTGGCGATAGTATCAATGTCAAACGTTTGCTCCAACCTGTCTATGAGTTTTGACAAAATACAACTTTTTCTCCCCAACCTGATTGCTTCTGGCTGGCTCACCCTGAACATTGCCCATCCCAGAGCCTTCCTGCAGACTGGGAGACCAGCTTTCCATGCTCAGCACCACTGAATTACACCTGCACTAGAAGTCTGCACTGGAGTATCTCTCTCTTCTGCATCTTACTCAGAATATAAACATGGACCTCTTACCGTTGATACCCTGAAATGCTGTTTAGTAAATCCTATTACATTGTTATGGTTCCTGGCCTCTTAGTATTACTATTTTCCAGAAAACGGTCTTTCCTTGCATTGCCCGGTGACGTCTCTTTTCCAGAGGGTCATTTCCAGCCTCCAGGGCGGTCTGTTTCTTGGGTAGAGGCACAGGGAGAGACACGGGAAGGAGCTATCTAAGACAGTTCGGGTAGGAAGGGTTGGGGCCAAGAGCCAGACCAAAGCTGCTTCAATCCCAGGGCTTCACACTCTGCAACACCCTGTGGGGGTTTTTTCGCGTCACTGTCAGATAAGTATGCAACACATCCTACAGCAAATAAAACATTATCTTCCTAGAGCAGTTATGGCTTTGCTAACCTTTGTGGTTAATGGACCTGGACCTGGCTCTATCATGGACATCAATTCACCAAAAAGACAGCTGTAGTGAAAGTGAAAGTGACATCACTCACTCATTGACACACATCACAGTGTTGACTGCTTGTCCCAACCGAAGCCCCTCCCAGCCTCATCCTCATGGGCTACAAGAGTGGCGTGAAGTCGATTTCACATTCAGTAAACAGGTGGAACAAACATAGTTCTATCTTTCTATGACATCCCTTGCTTCCCACTTGGCCTTCCAGTTATGGAGCCTCTTAGGATTTCCTGGATGAGAGGGGGGTTCAGTATTGTTGCTAATACCCAATAGATCATGCTCCTATCTAGGAGTGTATACATTTTTTTTTTAGATATTGGGGATGTAAATCTATTGACTTGGTGATTGTTTTTAGCCACAGTCTGTGGTTTTAATCTGCAGCTCTCTTGTTTTTTCTTCTGATATAGTTGTAAATCTTATGTACTTTTAACTCAGTGTTAACTCTTAGCCTGTTATCAAGTTACCCCTAGCCTCTAATCCCCTGCTGGAACAGATGCCAGCTCTGTTGAAAGAATATATTCTAATCAGTTTCCAGATGCATTGGGTTTGTTCTTAAATTTCACACATTTGTGTTTGTTTTTAATTTCACACATTCTCGTAGTCTTCAGACACTATCGCTTTCAGTCTGCTTATTTGGGAGTCCCCTGTCCTGCTACCTGTAACTACACCGCAGTCTAACTTCCCTCCCGCGTCTCTTTGTTTGTTTTCCTAGAAGGAGCATCTGGATTCCTGTAACAATCCAGGAAGCAGTTCTTTCGCCTGGCCTGTGCTCGGATTTTCCAAAGGGTATTGTGGGTATCTGTTTCTGTTTACTTTGTATTGTAATCGCATATACAATCTGCACATGGAAGGAACAAAGTCACATTGTCATGGGGAAGCTGAACACCTTGTGATCAGTAAAATCCCCCTTGAATGGTAGGTTGTTTTCACCTGTTGCCCAATAGATCCATGCTCCTTCCTTCCTGAGCTTAATTTATTATTTATTTCAACTGTTCCTTAAAGGTTCTGTTGGATGTTTTATATCTTTTTGTATCTGCTTGATCCGTCTTTATCACTAACTTATTCTTGCTTACTTTGATGTCATGCTTCCCACCTGATTAAGATTTCATTTGCCAACATGGTGGATCTCAAATGGTTCTTCGCAAGAGATGCCTTTGAGAATTCCAACTCTGACCCTTCCAAGGATCAAACGTCACTCCCTCCTGAAGACTCATCGGGCAGTCTCCACAGCTGCTTCGTCTTCCGCCAAGGCCGGGGGGATACAGATGTCTAAGGGTCATCACGAAGATGGGCCAGGCCCTCTGCCAGTTTGATCCAATTCACTGGAGGAATGTTCCTGTCTGCAGGTTCCCTCCAGGGCTCTCCTGAACAAGGGCACAATATTACTAATTTGCCAGACCTTACAAAAAAGGTAAATACAAACTAGACAGTATTTTGCCCAAAATTGTAGTTGTTGCGGGAGCAAAGAGAAACAATGAGCCTTCTGTAGCTTGGTGGCTTTCAGATCAGGTTGAATGTTGCTTAATAAAAGTACCTTTAAAACTTAGGGCCTGTGTACGATGTAGGGTGGACTCGTGTCCGCACGACATCGTCGCGGTCTGCAGGCTGACCGGTCGGCGGTCCTGACACCGTCATTACAATGCGACCGCACATGGTGCTGTCGCATACTCACATTTCTCTATGGGAGATTGTGCTGCGGCCATAAACTGGCCATAGCACAAGCTCCCATGGAAAAATTGGAGATTCTGTTAATCCCAGCACCGTGTGTCAGGCAGCCTGTTGGAAACCAACATCATAATCCTGATGTGGAAACTCCATCCTCAGGGATTACGTTGGGTGCTTCATCTGTCCGACAACTCGTTGAGCCCATCGGAATCCAGCCGGAATGATCGGCCGGTTTCAATTCCGACCACCTACATTCTTATTCGGCAGTCGGAATTGAAACGGTAGATGTCGGTCGGAGGCTTGCTGACCAACATCATAATCGGCCCCTCTGTCTGAGTCAGAAAATCCAACGTACCAGAATGTTGATGGAACTGTATTAAGTGGGAAATTGACAGTTCAGAAGGAAACAACACCTAGCACATTGACCTAATCACAGTGTTACAAGTTAAAAGTAATAGGCAATTGTTAATAGTGTTAGTTAAGTGATGTGGAGGTAAAAATAATGATAAGATAGGTACCAAGAGGGAGTAGTGGTAGGTGATGTATTGATTTCAATATCATTGTAGGTTGATACTATTGACCTCCATGTAGTATCATACAAAATGTAGTCAGTTTCTTTAGCGGGAAAGAGAGGGAGAGGGAAAGGGAGAGAGTAAGAAGGAGTGCGAGAGACCCTATGTGTGTGTATTTGTGTACGTGGTGGGAGGTGTTAAGAAGACGTGGAAACCTGGGCTAGTCCAAGGGAGAAGTGAAGGCCGTGTTTTTTCCAGGTAAATTCACCGTAAAGAGCCTGATGGCCTTTGCAACAGAGATCTCTGTCCGCCAAACTCTCAGTCCACCAGCCTCATTTGTAGAGAGGCAGACTGTAGGCTCTCCGTCGATGGAAGCCCGTTGGCACCACTTATGGAAAGCTTCCTCAAAATGCCTGATGAAATAGGGGGGCAAGGGGAAGGGATTTACACCACCCACCCTATTTAGGGTGGATGCTATAATGTCCTTGTTTCTGCTCCTGACTGCCAGGTAAGGCCTGATGGTCAGGGACATAAAAAAACAAAAAATAACCTCCTACCTTTGGAGGTAACTCCCAGGGTGTGGTGATCATTTGTGTTTTTTCTGAGACAAACTCCTTCTGACCAAATGTCAGTGCTTTGTGTTCAGTAAGTTAATTATTGTTATTCAAGTAGTTGGGAGTTTGTTTCTAAAAAACAAAAAAGTTTAAAAGTTTGATGAACGTCTGTCACCTGTGTGACAGGTAATGTCGCAGTGGTGTGACGAAACCTTAGCGGGTCCCCCTGCAAAGAACGATCACGGCCTACCCCAACCAATCTTGTCCCCGACACCCTATCTTCACAAAGCCTCACAGAGCTTGTGTAACAGGGGAAAAATGCCTGGTAATTTCTGATACAAAATGTTTTTGGTGTATTTTATTCCCCTCCACGGGGGAAAACTCTCTGTAGGTGATAGTTAGGTACTATTTGCTGCACCTGATACATTCCCAACCCACAGCTGTTGTGGGAAATACCAAATGCTCCTCAAGGGCAGTCGTAATCAGCACCTAAGTGCTGTACTTCCCTATCACTTTCTTCTCTTTCGCTTTCTCTCTTTCTGCTCTTTCACCACCTGTCTCTTTAAAACCTCTCTCTCACTTTTCACTATCTCCTTTCCATGTCTCTGTCTCTCTGTTAGGTGTCTGTTATTCACCTGTATTTATTACAGCCTGTATGCTTCTCTCCCTCTTCTTCAGTCACTCTCTAGTGTCTCTCTCTTGTCTCGTCCCTCTCCCTCCCGTGTTCACATTCAGCGGTATACACCTGTTACAACGCATCTTTTACAACTACCTACTGTTACAATGCAACTTTTACAACGCATACCATTACAACGCATTGCGCTGGCGGGCGCTCTAGGATAGGGAATAAGTATAATTTACTATCCAACACCTTCCCTAGTGTCCACGGGGACTGGAGTTAGAATAGTAAATTATACTTACCACTATCCAGCACCTCAAAGCGCTATGCGTTGTAATGGTATGCGTTGTAATGGTCGCGTTGTAACAGTAGGTTGTCGTAATGGTATGCGTTGTAACATGGTACATCCCATTCAGCTATCGCTTTTTAACCTTGCTCTCACTCTTTCTATCCCTCTTACTCAGACATCTCTTGCTACTTGACTCTTGGGGCCAGATGTACTAAGGTAAGTGAACGCGAATGCCAAATAGCGGAATTTTGCAATTCGCAAATTGGTAATCACAAGCAGCTATGTACAAATGTGTGTTTAACACATCTTGCGAATCCCAGAAGGTCGCAACCTCATTAATATTTATGAGGTAGGTCTCGGTATGCGACCCACTGATAATCACATTTATCACAGGGATGGTGGCCTGCTGGGGTCAGCAGACCATATAATCAAGCAAAGTCAACTGTAACACAAACAAAAATGCTTAGGGAGTATATTGTTTAGGATGTAAAATGTTTTATGAATCTAAACATCAAGTCTAAAGTAATTGCTTATATTTGTAGTGAACCCCTGACGAAGGGCGAGGAAGATGCCCGAAATACATTGGGAATGACATACTACTGAGGATGAAATATGTATATGTCCTGCTTTATGGAAAAGGCCTGGATTGGCATACCTTCAGCATCAGATGTTTATACATAATATGGATTTCATGTGACAGAACGAACTGAAAAATTGAAAGATTTTAAAAAGTGGAATACCAAGATTAAAATGATCGAATGGAAATTAATTGTGGCATATACTTCTTGCAATGCAACAGTGCTTTCGGAATGGGAGCGATTTCGTTCCCGATCTATTGGTAGGAAGTAAATTGAGAACTTTATTTAAGACCCTCATCTACATGTTAAAACACAATGTCTGTGACTGGTTTTAAGTAAAGCACTTTTTTTGTAAAAATGTAGCCCATTTAACTTAAAGGAAAATGGGATGCATTTCAAAAAGAAATATGAAACGTTTTCTTTTCATTTTTTAAGAGTGGGTAGTGGTCCTTGGGACTGCTGCCTGCTTTTACATTTTTTTCCAAACATTCACAAAGGGGAAGGGGTCCCTTGGGAACCCCGTCCATTTGCGGATGGGTTACCACCAACTTGCAGTAGGTGGTAAAATACAAATGATTTCTGACCGCATTTTGGTCACAAAACATTCTCACATACCACTGTTATTTGGTATTAGGAAGGGACAGCACGTCCCGTCCTAATACCGAATCTCAAACCCAATTTGCGATTCGGTAATAGGTTACTAAATCGCAAATTGGCTCTTTGTACATTAGAAAATGCCCAGATTCTACAAATCGGGCCATTTGTAAACGAAAAAATAATTTGTACATCTGGCCAATGATATCTTGCATTTCTCTCTCTGAATTTACTCTTTGGTCTCCTCATTCCTCTTCTTTTCTATTTTCCTGATGAATTCCCCCTCTTTTTGCTCAGTTCCATTTCTATCTCCTTTGTAAAGTGAAAGTCCGGCGTGCTCCTTCACAAGATTTTCTGTATTGCAACAATAAATCAGTAATTGTTACAACTTTGGGCCTAAGAAGAAAAAGCCTCGGCCTCCTTGCCTGGATCTCCTAACTCTAGGAACTACAGCAAGATCCATGGTGTGATCTTACTTCCTGGTCACCTTGCTTCAGCCACCTCCAGAGGTGGTGTGGTTTGCCCCATCCTCGCCGTCGCAAGTGCTAAATTGGAGGCTGCTCATCTGAGGTCAATCATGTTGTCCAATCCATTAACAAGTCTAAGTAATGAAATATTTGAATAAGTCTGGGTCTGCCACAGTATCCAGGGGACATTTCTCCATAAGTACAAAATCTTTAATGTGCCAATAACTAAGGAGCTAGTGTATGACCGGTTTTAGCGGTCGCTAATGGACAATCGAATAGTTGGTGGTTGCTAAAAGGCCTTTTGACATGTACCATCCTGGGTTTGCGAGTCACTATTAGGAAGGGGCATGCCAAGGGTGTCACGTCCTAATAGCGAGTCGAATCGCAGGGGTCTGTATGAATGTTTTGCGACCGGAATGCGGTTGAAAACATTCATATATTACCGACTCCGTGAAGGAAGTGGTAACCCATTTCCAAACGGGAAGAGGTCCTCAAGGCTTGGAGGTAGTGTAAGTGGACGGATTCCACCGACATACATTCGAAAGACTAAAATCGAGTCGTTGGGAGGGTTCGGCATCTCAGGAGGTTTCCAGTGAGCTTCCGTAACACAAGAGAAGACTATCCAGTTACTTACGTTTACATCATATCGCTTCTGTTCCCAGAAGTTTCATACAGCCATTTGTGGCAAATGGACATGTAAGGGGATCCACAGCTCCCCGGAGACTCAGACACAATCCACTAGTGTTCTCGCTTTCATTGGTCCCTGAGATTCTTCCTTTATGGAGACAATTAGGCACTGTCTGAACCACTCAAAATGGCAGCTCAGATTTCCAGAAGCGTCAGCATCGAGAAGCCTTTGCCACCATCCTCTTGCTTAAGCAACAATGACTGAATTTGGCACGAAGGACCCATTGGGTGTTTCTGTAAGAATGAACACCTCCCCCCTTCTTTCACACATTGTGCTGATTGAGTTGGGGTACCTTTAACCATCCAATTCACTCTTTGATATACCATCCTCTGGAAGATGCATGAATGCCCTTAAAGCTGGAGTAGCGATTTTACTCCCTCCCCAAACAGCACAATGGGGACATTCTACCCAAGACAACCTCTTTCGCTCCAGCCTACCCTTGCCATAAATTCTGCAGTTGCCGGCCATGTTGGGATATGTCGACCACTCCGTCAAGACCTTGCCAGGTGGCTGCCTGCTCCGCTGTTGTGGACATATCCTCTGACAACCTTTCATCTTGATGTATAACTCCCGACCGACCCTGAGCTGTTGGTTCACACTCTGAGTCCTTACCTATAATATAGAGTATACAGCCTGCGTGGGAGGCCGGAATGGTTATTGTGCCTCCTTATTGTGTCAGCAGGGCAGTGTTTCATCTATCTATCATAGGGAAGTGCTTGAAAGCCTGCTCACCTTGCTGCAAGCGCTAGGTCTGTCAGAGGTGGCCTTCCTCTGTCCACCCTAAGGGATTCCCATATCCTTTGATCAGCATTACCTACAAGTACCACGGGAACAGGAACGTGCTTTGAGGGACAGTGCTCATACAGAATCAAGCAACATTATCGAAGTCATTGCCTTATGGCGCCTGAGAAGGTCTGGCTGTCTGGGTGATCCGCCCAATGGAACTCCACCTTTTAACACTGAAGAGAAAATGTGCTCTCTTGTTGCCTTTCAGGTGTAAAGTTGGACCCTGCAAGGTTTGCAGAGCTCAATATCCACAAGTAACATGTACTGTTCTAGTGATTGTATGTGGAACACAGACAGAAAAATTAACTAACCCCCAGATTCATCAAGGTCATGTTTTGCGGGTCCTTAATAGCGAATTTTAAGGATTCGCTATTAAAGATTCGCAAAACAGGATGCATGTAGAAATCTCAATATTTTATGCGATTTCTACTGCTTCCTTATTTGCGATTCGCTAATTGCAATTCGCAAATAAGGAATGGCTTTCCCATTCATTCCTATGGGCCTAAAGGCCCATAGGAATGAATTGGGAGTCATTCCTTATTTGCGATTAGCAATTAGCGAATTGCAAATAAGAAAGCAATTTCAAGGGTGCCAGGGTGTCCAAAGGACACCCTGTAGCACCCCTGAAATGGTAATGTACACTGGTGTTGCGCACACACATGTCCTTTGGACATGTGTGTGTTTAACATACAACTTAAAAAAATGCACTAACGTGCATTTTTCTAAGTTTTTGCTATTTACCACGTAGTTAGACTTCGTGGTAAATAGCGGCCCCAGATTGCGAATTCGCAATTTTTAAATGGTTCATGAATTGCATTTAAGGAATCTCAAATTGAGATTCCTTAAATGCAATTAATCGCAATTTAGCAATTTCTAGAATTGCGATTTTTGCATTTGGGACGATGAATCCCAAATGCAAAAATAGCGCTTGCAAATGGCCAGATTCTCAGAATCTGGCCCTTTGCGAGCCGATTTCGGCTTGATGAATCTACCTGCAAGTCCCTTGAATTTTTTCATTTTACAGTTTATTTCCCCCCCCCCAGTATACCAGTAATGATATGATATGCATGAGCCAGTGCTTGTCTTAGCAATTTTCCTGCTTTTGTCTCATATTCAGTCACTAATAAAGCACTAATAAAACGCATCACCTTTTCTGATATTTCTATGTAATGTACATTCCTAATGAAATGCATATTACTGCACGAAACATGGAGTCCCGCAGGAAGCCTCCATAAGCCCCACTCTTTTTAATGCGAATGTCTCCTCCCTAGCAGCAATCAGTATGAAATGGGGCTTTGACATCTGCTCATAAGCCGATGATACACAATTACTGATCTCCCTTGATGACAAATGTGCTGACACTAAGAGCAACCTAATTAATTGTCTCACCGAAATCGCAACTTGGATGACAGATCACTGTCTAAAACGGAATGCCGGAAAATAGGAGATTTTACTTTTCGGGGGTGCAAACCTAATCTCGGACAGCACCTGGTGGCCCCAAGCACAGGGACCGCCCCGGAGCCCAAGCGAGTCACTAAAAATGTGGGCATCCTATTTGATAATGCATTATCTATGCACGACCAAGTGCAAACGTTACGTGGAAAGAGTTTCACCACCCTGAGACTATTCCGCAGACTCTTGCCTTGGATTCCGTTGAACTGCAGAAAAACTGTCACTAAAGCCCTTTTCCTTAGCAGACTGGACTATGGGAATGCGCTTTATGTGGGCATGCCCGAGTATCTCTCCTCTCGCCTGCAGGTAGTCCAAAATGCAGCTGCTAGACTGATCTATACTACTATTATAAAGAGAGAACAGAAACCTTTTGGCAAGGTAAACTCGGGAACCACAGCGCCAATCCACACACCCAATACATTGTTGTAATCCTCAGGGTGTGTAGATGGACATAGGCTGCATAACATTTAAAAAAAACGTAAATTAAAAAATTAAACTTTAAAAACAAAGTAGTCCCCTAAAAGTAGGCCCGGCCGCGACGTAGCGCTGGCCGCGACCTAGCGATGTCCGCAACGTGCGTGATGACGACAGGCGGGGAGGAGCGGTGACGAGCAGCTAGGAGTGGCGGTGACGTCCGGAGCGCGGGGAAGAGCGGCGGCTCAGGTAAGGCAAAGGCAGAGGCGGGAGGCGGGAGGCGGGAGGCGGTCTGGGCAATGTCGGGGCGGGCGGGGGCAGGGGTGGGAGTGCACCCAAGCCTGAAATGTTGCCCCCAGCCCCCTTCTGCCCCAGGCAACGCTGGGGCAGGCTGCTAGTAGGTAATAAAAGCAGGTACAGCTCAGCATCAGACAGCATGAAGAAGCTACACTGGTTGCCAGTGCGCCAGAGAGCCAAGTTCAAGCTCCTTTGCCACGCCCACAGAGCTTTACATAAGAAAGGCCCACACATCTTGCTAGACAAGATTGAATTTTACGCTCCGCCGCAAAACCTGAGGTCACGCCACCAGGCCCTGGCAAAGATTAAACGCACCACCAGAGTTAGAAGGGGAGACCCCTCCTTTTCTTAATTGACCGCTGTTCAGTGGAACGACCTTCCGCTTGACCTACGATTGACAGACAAATATCTGCTTTTTAGAAAGAAACTAAAAACCCTCTTATTTTCAGATACTAAGTAGATCCGCCTCACTTATAAACACCCTACTATGTAACCAAACACCCTTTACTTTACACTGCAAAGTAGGCTCTCCTAGCGCCGTGTTGTCACTCGAGAGGAATGATGCGTTCTACAAATACGAAATGCATTGTTTGTTATCAAATGTTCACGTGGATCTACAGATACAATGTACTTAAAAATATAAACAATACAAATCTTTTTAGAAAGATGCAATAAAAATTCCACTTTGTTACAAACAATTATACAATTGAAGCTGCATTTAAATGACATAAAAGATGAAGAAGGGGGAGTGGCTTAGCGTCGGACCAAGATGGCCGCCTACGACCTCAGCTCCGTCACAACAGTCTGCCTAACCCGACTAACCTGGAACTTATCCTGTCTCCTCAGGTCCCTGCATGTAGCTGAAGGAAACCGGTGCCGGTGCCTGTAAATCGGATCATCGAGCGATGCTCAGAACCGGAGATTGAAGCCTCCTTTTATTGGGCCCTCACAATGTCCGTGAGCCGGGAACTGGAGTACTACGATTGCCGGCGAACGGCGAGGAGAATTCGGCACGTCAGACCGGAAGTCGCCAGTCGGAGCGGTACCTGCGGCACTGGTTGCTTTGCTCTACATGGTGGCGGCGCCTTGACTGCGGCACTAGCGGTGAGGGGGTGCTTTTCCCACCCCCCCTATTGAAGATCGCAGGCAGGGGTGAGGGCTCCCGCTGCGCTGTGGCGGCGGCCTGAAGAGTGGGGCTCTGTATTGAACTGCCTGTGGAGCCGAGGTGGCTGCCCCTTGCCTTTCCCTGGGGGATCTGCTGTGCCTGGATGCGGGGAGTGCCTGGAGGCTGGGGTGCGCATCGCTGCCTGTAGGTCCTTGCTTATGGACCTACCAGCTGCTGGCCTTGCGGTGCTGCTCTGAGCGCCGATCATCAACGCAAATCGAGGAACCCTCCGGGCTGTCAGAATCCGGTGAGGTGGGATCGTGCTACCAGTGTGCACTGGGGACCGGAGCGGATGTGCACAAGCATTGGCTTCAACCTGCCTGCCGATAGTCATCTCCTGGAAACAATGGCTTCCTCCCTGGGTTTGGGCAGTAATTGCCCCGGTCACAGAGGCGGCCATAGTTGACCAGAGGTCCTCGGTGGTGGGGATGGGCAGGATTTGGCCCGCAGACCCGGTATAGGCATATGGTGCTGCGTGCCTCCCGTGTCTGTGGCACTCGATTCTAGAATCCACCATCCTCAAACGGCATCAGCGCAGGGGTTCTTTCACCTTCATTGTTGTTCCTCCTCATGCCCACAGCTAAGGACACGTTCCATTCACGGCCAGAGTGTCCAGGATTCGGGTGAATAATGACAGGCAGACTGGAGACGGATAAGGGGCCAGTCAGGGGTCTCAAGGGCTCGAGACAGGTCCAGTCCAATAAACTTGACCGGTACACACTACCCAAGGGCTCACCGACGGACCAGCGCCATACCCCCAAGGTGGGAGAAGAATTCAAAAGTTCTACCCCTGGCCTGACACTGCAGGATGTCATGGCTGCTATCGAAGGGGTTAAATCATCCCTTGAACACAAAATGGACACCATCTCCATTGATGTGAATCTCATTCGTGCTGACCTCACGTAAATAAATGAAAAAGTCAAATCCCTGGACATTAAGACGGCCAGTTTACCAGATGACGTGTCTCAACTCCAACACGAGGTGCAAGATCTTCGGTCCTTCTGTGAGACGGCTGAGCGTAAACTGGACGATTATGAAGGGAGGTCTAGACGTAATAACATCCGCATCTTAGGAGTGCCTGAAAAATCGGAAGGTCCAGCACCAGACCTGTTCGTAGAGGACCTCATCCTAAACCATCTTAAGCCGAAGGGACTGGGCACATTTTTTAAAATTGAGCACGCACAAGGAATTCCGGGTGGTCGTCCTAGACCTGGCGCACCTCCACGCCCCTTAATTGCTCGTGTCCTCAATTTCAGGGACAGAGAAGCTATCCTGCAGTGCGCACGGTCCGCACCCCCATTGCACTTTGAGAATGCCAACCTTTCCTTTTTCCCAGGCTTCATGCAAATGGTGCAGAGGCAACGCCGTACGTTTATGGCCGTCAAGAAGAAACTTAGAGACAACGGTCTTAAATATGCCTTGATGTTTTCAGCTCGCCTACGAGTAGAAACTGGTGGAAGGGCGTGGTTTTTTGACGATCCAGCGGTGGCCTCGGACTGGCTGGACAACCAAAATGCGGGCGGCCCCAAAGGGAGAGGCGAGGGTGATGATCAAGAACTGCAGGCGAGTAGTGAGACTTAACGGTAGCCTCTCTCATTAGCATGAGTGCACTCAGGTAACGGGGTCCCTGAGGCCCCGCAGTTGGACATATATTAGCAGGGTTCCGCATTGTACTAGTGTAGGCCAGCATGGACCTGCTGGGGACACTTATTTTATATTTTTTTGGGTTGGGTGGGCGGGGAGACGGGGTGCTGACCCTCCTCCTCTTTTCTACTCTTAGTTATTTTCTTGTATTAGAAATTGGGTGACAGGCACTCTGCCTGTTTGTAATGGGCAGAGGGCAGGGAAGCAGGGGGGGGGGGGTTGTTGGTGGGGGTTTGGGGGGTGGTTTCACTGTTTGTTTTTTCCATCGACATATGATTGCAGGCACTGCTATGGTACAAAAGAGTTACTATGGTTTTAATGCATACGCACTGGGGGAAAAGCTTTAAACTATTACGCTGGAATGTCAACGGGCTGGGGGATAAAATTAAGAATAGTGTAGTCCAGCGGTACATTAAGAGGCAGGGCCCAGACATTGTGCTACTTCAGGAGACGGATCTTATGGGCCACTCCTATAGGGCAATGAACAGATATGGCTATAAACTAGTGGCCCACGCAGGATTCAGTACTGGTTCCAGAGGGGTGGGCGTAATGATACGAAACACGTTCCCTGGACTGATGACAGGGGACGTTATGTTGGCATTTCTGGTTCCTGGGAGGGACGGATCCTCACACTGTTCGCAATATTTGTGACACCCGGCCTTCATACTGCCACTTTACAGGACCTCCGCACTACTCTACTTTTGTTACCAGAGGGTTTGTTGGTGCTAGGGGGTGACTTTAATTTGGTGTGCTCCGGCGAATTAGACCGGCACCCTCCTCGTGAGTTGGGGCCCTATTCCCGAGGATTACCAGACCTCCTTGAGGCCATGGGCTAACAGATACCTGGCGTATGTTCAACCCCAAGATAAAGCAATACACATTCCACTCCGGTTCCCACCACAGTTTTTCCCATCTTGATTATGTCTTGGTACCTAGCTCTCAGACCTCACACATTCGGGAGGTTAGACACTTAGCCAGAGGCATCTCTGATCACTCACCGCTTTGGGCACACTTCCTCCTTGATCACACGCGGGTGGGTTGTTTCATCCCTATCAACCCCTGGCTTCTTCGTAACTATACAATACGCAAAGATCTCCTTACCGCAACAGATAACTATTTAACTGAAAATGTGGGAACTGTGACATCCGATCGGACACTTTGGGAAGCCTTTAAAATGGTAATTAGGGGGAAAGCCTTGTCCTTGATCTCAGGCCACAAATGAGAACAGCAGAAAGCGGTGTCTGATATACAAGTCCACATCCTTCGGATTGAGGGGGAATTAGTGATTCAAAACTCTCCTGAGGCACTACACCTATTGCAGCTCAAGCAGACTGATATATAAAGCTCTGGTTACTGACGCAGTTCGTAGTCTGGGACAGGAAAGGTTGGGAAGGGTTTACGACCTGGGAGACAAGGCAGAAAAACTGATAGCTTGGCTGGACAAGCGAGAGTGGGCGAGTAGATTTGTCCCGGTCCTTCATGACGCCTCTGGAGCCGAAATAAAAGAACCTGAAGACATAGCCTCTCAATTTGCCACACAATTCAAGGCTGTCTATAGTGCCGGGATGCCCCATACTAGGTTAGATTCCGCTGCGCTGTTGAAAGATATTAACTTACCCACTCTTGCTTCGGCTGATAAACAATTACTAGATAGTCCTCTGACCACAGATGAAATCGCCCAGTCTATTAGATCGCTCAAATCCGGTAAGGCCTCTGGCCCAAATGGGATACCTATTGAATTATATAAACTCTGACCTGACAAATTATTAACGCACCTCAAAGCCATGTTTGAGGACAGTAGGGAGTCAGGGGAGCTCCCGCTTGACCAACGCATAGCTAACATAGTAGTGATATACAAGGAAGGCAAACCTAAGCTGGACTGCGCGTCATACCGGCCCATTTCTCTTCTCAACTCCGAGCCGAAAATCCTTGCAAAGGCCCTCGCCAATCACTTAGTTAAAGTCATATCCACTCTCATACATCCAGATCAATCTGGCTTTATCCCGCACCGGTATACAGCACTAAATCTCCACCACGTTCATGGGGTGCTTGGTAGGGCAGATCCGATACGTGAACCAGTGGTCCTGGTTTCCCTTGACGCCACTATGGCATTTGATATGATTGAATGGCCCTACCTCTTCGCAGTACTCCAGAAATTGGGATTTGGTCCAGAATTCATTAGCTGGGTCCATCTCCTTTACGTGGCACCACTGGCCAAGGTTGTAGTTAATAACTAGCAATCAGACACCTTCACTCTTACTCGGGGTATCAGTCAGGTTTGCCCGCTCTCCCCTCTTTATTTGCCTTGGCAGTAGAGCCACTCGCAGCCTGGATCCGGCAAGATCTAATGATCCGAGGTCACCATTGGTCAGTGGACTGGGAACATAGAATTCATTATACACCAACGATACTTTACCTAACAAATCCTTGGAAATCTCTAATTGCCTTGTTGGACATCTTGGCAGTGTTGGGGAGATACTCCAGTTTCCACATTAATTGGGCGAAGTCTCATCTGTTCCCCCTTTATGGTGAAATACCGACCTTACCCTCCAATTGCCCAATCCAAATTAGTACATCGGGTTTCAAATACTTAGGCATATGTATATCCCTGAACTCTACACTCCGATATAACAATTATCTCCTTCCCCCTCTCCATCGCTTGCAGAGAGACATTGCAAATCGGAGAACTCTCCCATTGTCCCTTCTCGAGAGGGCCGCTCTCTTTAAAATGATGTCCCTCCCCCGCTTTCTTTATGCCCTACAAAACTCAATAGATGCAGTCCCCCCGGCTTATTTCAAAGAAATTGAACGACTACAGAGTGAATTACTGTGGGATTGAACACCGCGTATAGCCCTTACTAAATTGACCCTGAAATGGTAGAACAGAGGTATCTCCCTCCCTGACATTAGGAAATATTACTGGGCCGCCCACCTGGCTGCAATTAACCATGGCACCTATGGAACACCAGACGATCCTGGGTATCAAATGGACAGATGGCTCCTCCCGGGCGGTAATTATAATAGAAAACTATATTCTAAACCTGCACGTCCTGCTCTAACTGGTCCTACTGGACACTCTATAGCCATTTGGCATACTGCCACCAGATCTCTGGGATGGGAGGGCAAATTGACATTGGCCAAACCCTTATGGGACTCTGGAAGCTAGGGAACCTATGGTGGACAAAGGGATTTAATAAGTGGAACGCAATAGGTATCTCCCGCATCCAGGACATGTGGGATAAAGGTGACATAAAAATATTTGCTTCCCTACAAGAACAACACAACCTGGCTGATTCAGGACACTTCCGTTACATACAAGTGCGGCATGCCTTGCGTGCAGCTTTCCCAGCAGGTTCCTCCCTTCCCCCTGAA
The DNA here is from genome assembly GCF_964263255.1 of Lissotriton vulgaris. Lineage (NCBI taxonomy): Eukaryota > Metazoa > Chordata > Amphibia > Caudata > Salamandridae > Lissotriton > Lissotriton vulgaris. The sequence goes on along the minus strand of NC_141695.1, from coordinate 1,715,720,179 downwards.
TCCTCCCCACTGGAAAATAGGATACTGGATGGACACCTTCCCGAGAAGACCATTTCCTTGATCTATAATAAGCAGATATATAACATGGAAGACCCCCTCACACAGCTCCGGCAAAAATGGTAGAAGATGGTATTGAATTAGATGACGAGGACTGGCAGGAAGCCGTTTCATCACCCAGAGCTGCGGCTATTACTGCACAACTGCGACTGGTCCAACAACATTTTTTACACAGAATATACATGACAGGGCCTAGATTAGTGTTGATGGGAAGGGCGCCCACGGGGGACTGTCGTAGGCGGTATGGCCAACTGGGCATGTTCCTACATATCATCTGGGAATACCCGCATGCTCAGTCCTATTGAAGGGAGATCCACGGTGTGGTGGGGGGCGGTCTTGGGAAAACCCCTGCTCCCAGAGGCGCAGAGATGTTTGCTCAATATATGGGAGCCCACTGATCTGAATGTAAACCAAATACAGTGGTCCACGCTGGGCTTTATGGTTGCTAAAAGGAACATTGCCCAGGCCTGGGGGCAGATGCCCCTCCAACGCTGAAAGACTGGAAGTCCAGCATGGACTGGTGCATGTTCCGTAAAAAGACTGTATTTGTGGCCTGTGGCTGCCCTGGGAAATGGTCCTGAGTTTGGAGACCCTGAAATCGATACAGAGGTAACATATGTACCCCACCGTTGCAACTAGCCCTTGATGACATGCATTCTCCCTGATTTGCCCCTTCGCATGTACTGTACTAATGATGTGAATCACCTTGCTGATGCCTGATTGAACTGTATACATTACTGTAATGTGCCTGATTTAACAATTGAAGTTGATGATGGTTAATAAAAAGAATTGTTAAAAAAAAAGATGAAGAAATTCCTGAGCATTACAGTGGGATGGTGCAAGGCACCAGGGGCCATATTCCATTAGTGCCTGAGGCGTTGCGCATCCCCAGGGCACTTAGGTATTACAGAAAGGGCCACAGACACTTCTGAAAAGAAACTGGCACTGGCGCACATAAATCACTTGCGAAATCTTCAGGGGGCATTCCCTCATTTGCATGGGGGCGTGCCCCTCGCAAATGAGGGAATCCCTTTGCCTCTGCGCCCATGCCATATTAGAAACATCAGTGCAGAGGCAAAGAGGCGCTTAGGAGGCGCACGGACAATACACCACCTAAAACGTAGTGAACTGTCAGTGCGCCCCCTAATGTCAGCCCTCTGGAGGGAGGAAAGGGGGTCCCGTGGACCCTGCAGACAGCCCCTTGTAGGGGATCTCTAATCCCCTTTAAAACTGCAGGTGGGTTGCCACCTGCACTGTGACAACAGGGAAAGGCTTCTAAGCAGACACTCCATTTTTTCACAGGAATATGCTGCCCCTAGGGCAGCGCAAGTTCACAGCTGATCTGGGGCAGCGCTTTCCATGTAACAGGGCACACTTTCCCTGTTTGCGCCTGATGCACCTGCTTTAAGGTGCGCCACACGTAAACAGGGACATTGCACCCTTTAAATAATAAGGCACCCATTGGTTTAAAATTGGCCTGGGAGAAATTTTAATTACTAGGAATTACTAACGGTGGTTGGGTTTAGTCCACTCACTCTTTCACTGTACCTCTAAGTGTCCTTGCCTATATAATCTATAAACCACTGCTCCAGAATGGAGGGAAGGTCACTAAAGCAATCCTCCAGAGTATTGTGGTCCAAGCATATGAAATTGTTTCGAGCACCCAATACCAAAAGTTTTATATAGTAACAAAATGACACGTATTTCGTCATTCGACCATATTGCTTAATATAATCAACCTCGATACTTAAAGCCAGGTTGAGTCAAAGCAAGGCCTCCTGAATGTGGGAATTGAAGTTGATTATATTACATGACGAGGTACCTTTGTTCTTTCACCACAGAAATTGAGAATACACATGGGATTTAGCACTGGACTTGAAGCACATGCTCTTAAGCTTTTGAAGTGTACCACACATTCGGCTGTTTCATTACTTTAGCCCTGAAGAAGTTATTGGCAATATGTTTCAATGACGAAACGTGTTGGCTAGAACACTGAAGAGGACAATGGAAAATAATAAAGAAGATACTGATTTAAGAGTGTTGATTACGGAACAATACTTTTGGTATTTGATGCTCAATGAAATTTTGACCTTGCTGAAAAAATTTGCATAATTCCCATAACTTGTGTTACATGAAATTCCCTAAATTACTTGAAAGTTTGCATTTCATGCATTTTTTTCCACAAGAGACTTGTTTGCACAGAATATACATTGCAAAGAGACATTTTTTTTACAAAGCCAGTCTGCTGCTGATATCTTGTGAGACTTTTGAACCCAAAGTGATACACGTAACCAGTATTTCAACCACCATTAGTTAAAAAGCCACAGTCCCCTTACTCATATTAAGTGCCATTGTCAGAGCATTGTCCTATTCAGTGTTTTCCAATGTATCTACTTAAAAAACTTTCAAACAAGTGATCAAGTAAACTGCTTGAGTGCTCCTATGTCCCACAGTACTCTAATAAGGCATTAAAGACTATGAAAACCCTTTTTTAGTACATTCTTCTCTCCCCGTGCCTGTGTCTCCCAGTGTCTGCCAGGGTGTCTGTCTCCAAGCTTCAACATCTCTCTCTGTCTCTTTATGCAGAGTTCTTGTCTCCCATTGTCTGTGTCCTCCACTGTCTGTGCCACCCCAGTCTTCCAATGTATGATTTTAGCTGTGTCCTCGTGTCTATTTTTCCAGGAGTCCTGGTCTCCCAGTCTCTGCATCTCCCATGGTTGTGTCTCCATGGGTCTTCATCTCCCAGCACCAATGTCTCGTCAGCAGCAGGTTGGACTACGGAAACGCCCTCTATGCAGGAGCCTCGGCCAAACTCCTGAGACGGCTCCAACGCATCCAGAACGCCTCTGCACGCCTGATCCTCGACATCCCTCGCCGCAGCCCCGCATCACACCCCACCTGAGAGACCTGCACTGGCTACCCGTCAACAATAGGATAACCTTCAAGCTCCTCACCCATGCACACAAGGCACTCCACAACACCGGACCAAAGTACATCAACAGACGACTCAGCTTCTACACCCCCACCAGCCAGCTCCGCTCCGCCGACCTCGCCCTCGCCACAGTCCCCTGCTTCCTAAGAGCAACCTCCGGCCACAGATCGTTCTCCCACCTCGCCGTCAAGACCTGGAACAACCTCCACATCTACCTACGGCAGAACAAAGACCTGCTGACCTTCAAGAAACGTCTCAAGACCCAGCTCTTCGAACAGTAGCAGCATTCCCCCCCCTCCCCCAGCGCCTTGGGACCCTCAAGGGTAAGCAGTGCACTTTATAATGATTTGATTGATTGATTGATTGATTGATAATAGCTCTTTATCACAGTGTCCTTGTCTCCCAAGGTCCCAATGCCATCGTTCTCAGTGTATATTTCTCCCAGTGTCAATGTATTTCACTCTCTACTTCCTTGCAGTCTCTGAATGTCTCCTAGTGTCAGTGTCTACTATGCTGTAACTTCCAGAGTCAATATTTCGCAATGTATGTTATTTGCAGTGTCCTTGTCTCCCGTGCATGCATCTCCCAGGGTTTGTGTCTCTCATGGTCAGAATCTCACAGTGCCTGGTTTTTGCAGTGACTCCTGTCTCCCTGTGTCTCCCGGTGTCAATGTCTCTCCATCTCCACCTTTTCACAGTCTCTGGATATCTTCACTATCGATGACTCTTTTATTGCTGTCTCCCAGCGTCTGTGTCTCCAAGACCCTGTGTCTCCCAGTGTCTCCTTTGTGCAATATGTGTCTCCAGGATCTGTTTCCCAGAGTCAAAGTCTCCAAATATCTCTTTTTACAAAGTCCTTGTCTCCTGGGCACCGTGTCTCCCAGTGCCACTGCCTCCCCACTCCCTCAGTGTCTGTTCCTCCCAGCCTCAATGTCTTCCAATGCCCACCTCTTCATAGTCTGTGAAGGTCTCCACCACTGGTGTCTCACCAGTGTCCACACCTACAAGTTGCAGTGTCTCTCATTGCACTCCCGTCCCGCTGTCCCCCTCAGCAGTGTTTCCTGTTACCTGCCCTCGCTTTCTGGGGCGTAGCTTGGTCAGTAAGATTGTGGGGGTGAGTTTCAGATTTTCCAACAATGGTGCTGGCACATAAGGTTAAAATACATTATAGCATGAGAGGGCCTAAGAGGCAGTGGGAAGGGAGACGAATGCGGATTGGTAAGAACTGAGAGAAAACACATTATTTTGTCAAATAACCAACAGTGTTCAAGACTTTCAAAACAGAGAGGGGAAAGTGTGTGTGCATGGCGTGCCTGTGTATAGGTAAAAATTCCTCTGGAAATCCGATAGACACCTCACCAAATGTGGCTGAATGCACATGCACCCAACTATTTAGCAGAAAATACCTTTATTAGGCGGGTGTAACACCCCAAACACACCCTCCCCCTGTATACGCCCCTGCTCGCATTCTTATTCCATTGAATGTTTCTAACTTGTGCCGATTTGCTTTTAGCTTTCGCAAACCTTTCATTACAGTGAATATTTATCTACTCTTCGTAAAACAGCTGCTCTTCATTATGGACCTTAAAAATAAACACAGTTTTCTTTGCCCAAATGACTGGTCTCGAGTCATGCACCGCAGGCCGTGGGCACTTCCGGGTGAATGACGTCTTAGAGCCTGCGTCACTTGCCTGACAAATACTCATCGGTTTGATTTCTGCCGAGTCATCTTGAATCAGCACTGACAACGTTAGGAAACTGACTCCCTGTGTTCAGGAGTGAAGCCCGGGACCGGTGCCAAGTGCTGCGCCTGAAAGCAAAATAGGTATAAGGGCGTCATACCACGGCGAGCCAATCATACCATAGGGATGTGGAAGTCGATACGTCACTTCCTGGGTCTACAGCCCCTCATTTAGATTTTTTATTTAATGCACAAGCTCACAGAAGGATAAGACTGCAACAATGACATCACCAATAGGTCTTAAATTGCATATGATGCCCCATATATGAACCAATATAAAGCAAGAAGGCCCCAAATCTGTAGTATAGTTAGGCCCAAGAACAGCCTCACATATAAAAAGTCAATCTAGTCGTAATGCCCAATTGCAAAATCCGTCTGGTTCTTGGGCTAGGGTACCTATACCGTGAGGGGAGGGTGTATAGACATGCGCTGCTGTGTCTTGGGTATTACGGAGCGAACATTGTTCGAAGATACCCCTCATCCGCAAGGGTGTCCTCCCCCGGCTGTGCAAATGGTTAGTATTGTCCACTGTATGGTACCTTCTGTTTGAGCCTCATATGTTTTTGTGCCTAGAGGTGTGGGTTGTAGAGTGGCATATGTCTTTATGAGGAACAGTTCTCCAACTCCAGTGCATAGCAACCCTGTTCTCAGCTAAGTACAGTGCTGTATCCTTGAATGTCTGGTCCTTAACATGACCCATCAGAGCTGTCAGGGGCTGCAGCTCTAATCAACTTTTCATCATGTCTGAAATAGTACTTCTGATCTTGCTCCTGTATCCTAAAATAGGGGACAAGAACAGGCTAGGCTAGGTGGAGGAACACTGCAAGTGGCTCTGTCTTATGTTGTTTTTCGGGTGTGAAAAATGTTCAATGGAGGATCTTGAATAGGCATGTGCGGGGAAAACTACGCTACACTCGCATAGTTTGCGTAACTACACGCTATGCAAATTGCACGTAGCACAGTGCAAAAACACGTGGCGTAGCGGGCATTTTTTGCTTGCTCGCAGTCCTCAACGTCAAGTTGGCGACAGCGAGTGAGGAAAATGACATCCCGGCGAGACTTTTTCCTCGTTCGCAATCAGCAACATCAAGTTGCCGATCGCGAGCGTGGAAAATAAACCTCCCGGCAAGATTCTCAACACGGGGAGGTCGGGTTTCTCATTACGAGTGGTCATGTATGCTCGCAACCGCTCGCAATGAGAAACTACCAGTCCGCGTAGAGAAAACTGCCGCTCGAGTACAAATCTACTTGAGCAGCAGAAAACGACTGCTTGCACTGTGCAAGATGCTGTTTGCAATGATTGCAAAAGGAGGACAAGCATCTAGCACTGTGCAATCATTGCGAACAGAAGGTCTGTTGATTGCTGGTGGGCAGGGAAAACTTGATAACAGGAGCTATTTGAACTCAGTTTATTTAATTGGATACCGTTTTATTCCTGTGAACCTGTGCATTCTGTTTCTCTTTTTACTCGTTTTAAACTTAGCTTCCTAGCGCTGTCAACGCTGTCATGGGTGGTTGGCAGTCATTTCTGGGGCTAAGGATTGTGTTTTTAAAACTGATGCATTGTACCTTTTAAATTTAACTTGCACACTTACCTTGTTTACTGTCCAGCGTTTCCGGTCCATCACGGCTCTTTGTGCCACTTGGTCGGAGAAACGCTGTAGGCCACACCTCCTTTACTCACACTCCACCCCCACTTTCGGCCGGCGGGAGCGGGGCGGTGCGGTGAAAGGATTTAAACAAGATGCCCCCCCGGATGTGCAGCGGCCGCGCCGCTGGCCCGCCGAAGGCCGAACGGGGCCAGGGGCCGCCCCTTATGCTCATTTATTTAAATACTCCTGGAGTGAATTACTCTCCTATCGAAATAATGACTGTATTAGTGACATCACTCGCTCTTCTTTAGAGAATGAGAATATTCTAGCCGCTAGACTCTCTTTTCCGGAAATTGATTTTAAAACTTACCCTTCACTTAGTATGCCCTTATTTGCTGGTCCTGCTACACAAGTCATTAACGAACCAAAATGCCTTAAAGTTCACTACTTGAACACCCGATCACTGGTGAGACATCTATTGGATATTTTTCAGCTTCTAGACTCTGAGAAACCCGACATCCTTCTTCTCACAGAAACATGGTTGACTGAGGAATCCGCCCCTGATATTTTGGCCACAATCCCAAACAAGTATTACATTTTGCAGGCAAATCGTCTCACAGGAAAAACTGGTGGAGGGGTGGCAGCTATAATACATCATGATCATCAGTTTACCTCCTTGGTTATCAAGGGTCCACCCTCAGTTGATAGCTTAGTCTTAACATTTGAATCCCCCCACTTTCCTTTCATCTGTGCTCTCCTCTATAGACCGCCTCAATATATGCCTTAATTCCCCCAATTTTTGGGTGAAATGATATCTCACTTTGTCATAAGTAACGCCAGATTTTTGATTATTGGGGATTTTAATTATTGGCCCAATGATACAGGAGAGTGCCCCAATTCAAAGGCACTGACTGAGCTCTTAACGAGAATGAATTGTACCCAGCATATTAAGGCTGCAACTCACATAAAAGGTCCTGTTCTCGATCAGATATGGACATCTAATCTGGAGATTTCTTCCCCAATGATCTCCCCTTGCATCTGGTCCGATCATTTTTTTAATAATGTTCTTTCTTAGTGTCACCCCCCCCTCAAAACCTCTTAACCCTAAGAATGTACTGTCTAGAAACTGGTGACTTATTACTATGGACCAATTTAGATCGCTACTAATAGATACAGCTCCATATTCACTTGAGGCATTTCAGACTCAGGCTGAGAGCATTAAGACTTGGCTCGAGCGGGTCAGTGACTGTTTAGCTCCTCTTAGGAAAATCACCATATTAAGACCCCATGATTCTCAACGCTGGTTCTCCGATGTTTTACAAAATAAGAAACTTACCCTAAGACAGGCAGAACGAGCCTGGAGACACCACTATCTTCTGGATAAGAGGGCCATTTATGTAACCCTCCAGAAAGATTATAAAAAAGGAGATTACTCAAGCCAAGGAAGAGTATTTCTCAGACAAAGTTCTTAACTCTTCCAACAAATCTAAAGACATTTTTTCCATTGTGGGTGAGCTCCCTAAGCCTGATAGGATTATGCCAAAGCCAGTTCCAACACAGAATCTTTGCGACTCCCTGAACTCCTTTTTTATTGATAAAATTGCAGTCATTAAAGCAAGTATTCCTCCTTCTAGTCTCCCTAGGTACGTCTCAAACAATGGTCAGAATGATAGCCATTTGTATCATATTCCTCTGATCTCAAAGGAGGCTCTTTTAGCATTAATTAAAAAAGTTGATTCGGGCTCTCCTTCTGATTGTTGTCCCCTCACATTCTTCGAAAAGCTTTTTCCACTTGTCCTGATCCTCCTCTCTCTTTTCTTAACAATTCACTTAATTTGGGGATTGTCCCTGCAGAACTTAAAAATGCAGAAATTATTCCCATTTTGAAAAAAACAGGAGTGGATCCGGCTGTATTGAGTAATTACCGCCCCATTTCCCTTTTGCCCTACCTGGGCAAAGTCCTGGAGGCACATGTGGCCAGCTGTCTGAGTTCATTTATTGAACAGCATCAGATCTTGGATTCCCATCAGGCAGGTTTCAGACCTGCCCATTCTACGGAATCGGTCACACTTACTGTTGTCGATGAACTTAGAAAAAGGTCCGATAATGGTACCCCCCAGGCCCTGGTCCTTTTGGATTTATCAGCAGCTTTCGACAAGGTCGATCTTAAGATCCTGATCGACCGTGTCAGAAGTGCGGGGATTCAGGGGCTGGCGTTAAGTTGGCTTTCTTCTTTTCTCAGCAACCACTTTCAAGCACTGCGGCTGGCCAATTTTTCTTACAACAAGAGGGAATTGACCTATGGAGTCCCTCAGGGCTCTTCTCTATCTCCTCTTCTGTTTAATTTGTACCTGCTACCATTAATTCGATCTCTGAGAGAACAGATGGTTGGGACTTTTAATTATGCAGACAACCTTCAATTGGTTTTTGAAATTGATTCGTCAGCATCATCAGTTTCCCACTTCCAATCGACCATGGTTTTCATCAAGGATTGGATGAATGATAGCCAAATTAAGCTCAACCCTGATAAAACCGAGCTGATCCTCACAGGTGGATCTTCCAATCCTTGGAACAATAATTTCTGGCTGGTGTCACTAGGCAGCCCTCCAGAGCCGGTAGATTCAGCTAAAAGCCTGGGCATCATGATTTCGAACGATCTGTCAATGAATGCCCAGATATGCTCAGTAGTCTCTGCAGGCTTTTTCCAACTACGGAGAATAAGGAAGATCAGCAGATTCTTGTCTAGGGAGGCGTTGATCCTGGTTGTCTTAGCATTAATGATTTCTTGACTGGACTATGCCAATTCTCTCTATTGTGGCATCCCGGCTTACCAACTCAGACGTCTTCAGATGGTTCAAAACCAAGCCGCAAGACTTATATTCTTTCAACCGAAATGGCAGCATGTGACAACTATAATGAAAAATCTACATTGGCTTCCTATTGCCAAAAGGTGTGGCTTCAAATTGGGATGTACCATTTTTAAAGCTTTGTCAGGTAGCAGTCCTGCTTTCGTTTTGCCGAAAATTCAAAGATATATTCCCTCTCTGGCCTTACTCTCTTGTCACCAAAACCGGTTGATTATTCCCTCTTTTAAGCGCAAAAAGCTAGGTGGCCTTCGTTTTGCTGTTATAGGCCCGCAGTTCTGGAACTCTCTCCCGGTAGAGATTAGATTGACTCCAACGTATGGACAGTTTAGAAAGATGCTCAAGACCTTCTTGTTTACTCAGCCTATAACATGTAATTTCAGCTTTCCATAATCCCTTCTTTCTGCCGCTAGCGCCATGAAACCGCCTGGTGAACGTGCGCTTTACAAGCGCTTTTTACATTACATTACATTTCATACAGCATTTTCTACCCCACTACACAGTTCACATAGTGCTATGCGTAGCTCGCGTACTGCGAAGTGCACTTCGCGTAGCTACGCATAGCGCTACTACTCGAACTATGCCCAGGGTTAAGATTCTTGAAATGAAGTAGTTTATGTCGGTAGATCATGGATCGGTCTGGGTGCAACATTATTTCCATTTCGCTTCAATCACTTCTACCATGATCTCAAGCTCCTCGGCTAGCCTGCTGTAGGCGTGGGCGGAAAATCCGTTCCGCTCGCGGATTTTGCGGATTTTCGGGAAATCCGCAATCCGCGAGATTTGCGAATTTCCCGCAAAATCCGCAAATCCGCGAGCAGCGGATTTTGCTCGCACTGCTCGCACTGTTCGCGTGAGTTCGCGCCCCGCGAATAAGTGCAAAATTGCAGAAATACGATCTTAGCAAAACTGAAAGTAACTACTTACCAGGTTCAAAAGTTCAGGCTCATCATTAGTAGCCATTTCCTGGAGTGCTTCCTGAGGGGCCCCTCCAGAGTTCAGTTGCCAGTTGAAACTATTATGTGACCCTGCTCTGAACCTCAGAATAGTTACACATATGCCACAAAGGTCCTGAATTACAGCTAAGGGAGACAAGCAGGAGCCAGGCTGGAAGTTAAAATCCATTAATCAGCCCCTAATTCATTATTGTCAGTTGGGGCAGGGCAGGTGTTGTAACTAATTTTGCAACAATGAAAGCACTTAGCAAGTGCAAAAGATCACTAATCAGGGCGCACTAAGGAAGCAGGTGCCAGCTAAAAAAATATTCTGTGACACATGAATCAGCCCCAAATTAATTCAGGTCACTTGAGGCAGGGAAGGTGTGCTTTGCTTTGCCGAAAATAATGTACACTGGACAACCAGAGGGTGTGGTGATGAAACAGAGGGTGGCATGGGTGGGCCAGAGGGTGGCATGAGTAGTCAGAGAGTGGCAGTGGTGACAGAGAGTGGCAGTGATGAAGAAGAGTGTCCCAAACAGGCTGGACACGTAGAAACAACAAGTTCGCGAAACTTGCGACCCGACAGGTAAGTTCGCAATTTGCGAAAGTGTACAAAACCCTCGCGAACTGGCAGAAACACGGGCGAACACAAAAAAAAATAAATCCGCAAATTCGCGGGAATTCGCGGATTTTGCGGATTGCGAATCCGCAAATCCGCAAAATTCGCGAACGCGAGATCCGCAAAATTCGCTCATGCTTAGCCTGCTGCGCATTGTACCTTCCTATCCAAGTTCAGAAACCAGTGTATATAATTTAGATACCTTTCTTGTAGAATCTGGATATTTCATTAGATGGGATAAACTCTCACGGTTCCACAGGGACATTTGAATCCTTTCCTGTGCATTATGCCACATATAGAAAGGCCGGAAAAGAGAATATGCTAGCCCTCAAACCACTTTTTCTCACAATTTTTGTGAATACAAACAGACAAAAGTATTTTGTTTGTATGGGTGAATTTATTTTACCCTTTTTATAAGTTTTCAGTCTTTTTATAGAAACATTTTTTCATAGGTGAGAAAAGGCACTAAAATACTAACATTTACAATATTTACAGCTCACAATGCATACAACTTTCATACCACTATGACAACTGACATATACAAAAATAATCCACAAAATCTATACATACTATATATACAAGCTTCTTTTGAGAAAGAATATCAATTAGACAACCACAAATAATTATTCTTTGTGGAGAATCAAATTATTATGACGCCCCAACAGGGTCGAACAACAAAAAAGGCAACAAGGAAATACATTTCAGATTCAACAGTTAATTCAAATTAGTGAATCAATAACATAAGAATGTTACACCAGGGATGCCTATTTTGCTGTTATAACAGCAACTATGCCTATGCCAATGCCAATGTTATAACAGCAAAATAGGCATCCCTGGTGTAACATTCTTATGTTATTGATTCACTAATTTGAATTAACTGTTGAATCTGAAATGTATTTCCTTGTTGCCTTTTTTGTTGTTCGACCCTGTTGGGGCGTCATAATAATTTGATTCTCCACAAAGAATAATTATTTGTGGTTGTCTAATTGATATTCTTTCTCAAAAGAAGCTTGTATATATAGTATGTATAGATTTTGTGGATTATTTTTGTATATGTCAGTTGTCATAGTGGTATGAAAGTTGTATGCATTGTGAGCTGTAAATATTGTAAATGTTAGTATTTTAGTGCCTTTTCTCACCTATGAAAAAATGTTTCTATAAAAAGACTGAAAACTTATGAAAAGGGTAAAATAAATTCACCCATACAAACAAAATACTTTTGTCTGTTTGTATTCACAACAATTGTGAGAAAAAGTGGTTTGAGGGCTAGCATATTCTCTTTTCCAGTTTATATTAGGTCCAGCTGCCCCTCTGTCCCAGGACCAAACTCCGTTTTGTTCACAAACATATAGAAAGGCCGGCAGACTCCACTTCCAGGTCGTCACAGTGAATAAGGTCCCTGTCACTGCTCAGCAAGATACCTGTGCCAGCAGTGGTGGTCGGTATGGTACGAGGGTGGGGGTGTGGAGTGGCGGGGTGAGAAGGGGGTAGTCGAGGTTTCAAAAAAAATTCAATTACCTGATCGCCGCGTCTCTCCTCCGTCTCTCCCACGACGTCACTCAGCTCCAGCCGGAAGAAGGAGCACCCAGGCTCCCAGGAGCCAATCACAACTATGCAATGCAGCCTTGTGATTGGTCTGAGCACTACGGTTTGGCGCTCAGATGGGGAATGGGAGCAGGGGCATGTTCTCCACCCAGGCTGTACTGCAGCCTGCGTGGAGAACATGCAAAGTGCGCAAAATGGTTTGGCCAGGCAAGACGGCCGGCCACACCATCATATGCACTTTAGAGTGCCGCAACCACTCCTGTTCCCTAGTCACAGGAGCCTGGCCCCAGTCCGCCAGAATCCGGCGAATACTAAAATAAGGTGATGATAACTTATCTTATTATCATTTTCTTCTTTTTTTTTTACATTGCTCCGCAAGCAGTGGAGTGACGCTCCTCCTCTTTAGCAGTGGAGACACCACTGTGTGCCAGCCAGACCTTGGTGGTATCAGGCTGCTTTTCCCAGAGTAAGTATTAGGAACAGTTACTGGGCCAGCAGTAACACTGGTGAATACAGAAACAACATGTCTTCCATGCCCAGCATGCGGCGTTACTGTGATTATTTCAGCCCAAGCTCTTGGCAAACCCAAAGGCAATAAGAATTCTAGAGGGATATCACCAGTCTGCTTCCTCTCTATCCTAACATCAGGGTCATACCAGTGTTTAGTCAAAGTGGCACTGTGCCACCAGGTAATAGCGTTCCCGGTCAGGAACCTCAAACACACCTCGCTCATAGAGGAGGGTCATAGTGTCCCAAATGATTCTGGGCTGTTTACCCGCCCACAATAATCTAGCTAACAAAGTTTTCGGAGTATTGAAAATATATGTTATTCAAAAGGATAGGCATATTCATAAGCAGAGACATTTTGGGAGCACTGCCATTTTGTTTAATGCATCATGGCGTGCTCAGGAAAGGGGGAAATTTTACCCCAATGTTTATCAGGTGATATAGTCTATTGTCTGAGGGGCCCCCGTTAAGTCTGATAACAGCCTTAATGTCCTTGTGACCCTGGCCTGGATATCTGACAGAGTTTTCCAGCCATCTGATTGGGAATTTCAACTCAGCTTTAGTAGTGTCTTTTAGGAGTGAAAACAATTATTTTTTTTCCATGTAAAGGATGCTTCACATGACCTTCCTAATCGAATCATCTCCCTAATGAAGGAGGTAAGATTATCTGCTAGACATCTGACGAACAGCACAACATTGTCTCACATAAAAAGCAGCAGGCAACTCAAAGGAAAATGAAGGTCTCTGTCTATATGTTGTTCCTGAAACTGGTGAGCTAATGGGTCCAAGGGCAGTAAAAATAGCAGGGGAGATAGCAGGCAACCCTCTCTTGTCCCCCGGCTACCAGGAATGAACAAACTCTGGATACTGTTTTGGAGTATAGTAATTCGGGTACCTGGAGAAAGTATCCCGCAAATGCCAATCCTATTCATTGTAGCCATCAAAAAAGGCCACAATAACGAATCGAATGATTCTTGGGCATCCAAATGACTGCTGTAGCTTCCAGTTTAGAGTTTAGTTGGTGTAAAATCGCGAACACAGTGTCTGCTTTCAGCACCAGCACAGGTACCAGAACCTCCACTGTCCTCAACTAAATGTAACTTAAATACAGGAGTGTGCAGTTCCTTAGACACAAGTTGAGTGCTAGTTGTATGTCAGGTCAGTGGAATATGCCACAATAGGAGCCACTGCCCTCACACATCCTGAAAGGTGTCATGCTTCATCATCTGGCCATGCTCCTCATCGGGCCGGGTCTTCAAATTGCATTGCATTTGAAGAAAGGATGCAATTGGAAATGCAGCATTTTACAGTGACCCCTGAAGAAGGGCTTGTGCCAAGCCCGAAATGGATTGGGTACCAATAAAGAACTGCTGCTTTGAACGTATTGTGCGTTTGGATCGTGTTTGGGATAGAGGCTTGGAAGGGCACATCTTTAACATGTGAACCTTCCGAAGAGCAGAATTCAAGTACTTGTGGATTTAAAAGACAAACTTTCAAATGGATTAAAGGTGGTTTAATATATGGAATAAACTCGGTTTATGGTGACACCGTAAATTGCTAGGTAGTTGGTATATCAGCTTACTGCTGTGCGGCTGGGTGTGGAACGAATCTTCGCTCCCCGCATTCATGAATCATTCGATATGCCGCTAGGGTAAGGCATGACCCAGTAACGCATGCACTTTCATGCTGATGATAAAAAATGACTGAGTAAACAAGAGGAACTGGGTGTGCACACCACCACTCTGATGCTTGTGCAAGATGATACAGCAACAAACCACCCATCATCAACTGAACACACATGGAATAACTGGATAGAGCCCCCTCACGCTGCTGGCCGCTGCAGAAATGTATTTTAGTCTGCTGGTCCCCAGTAACTATATATGATGACTGTATATTGACATTTCACAATGCCAATCCTATAAGGGTCACAGTATTGAAATCCATACCAGTAGACCTCTCAGCAACTTCTCACTCCAACCTACACCTGCTCCAAACCATAAACAAAAATTGTTTGCAAAGTGGACAACCCTTTGTGGTGACCAGCTTAGTTGACTGTGATTATAAGAGATACCGTAAAAGGAGTTGTAGTCCTGAGCAAAGTTAATCAAAGCTGGCAACTTATCAAACATATAAAGTGCATGCCTATCTCCCACACTTCTTCATCCATCAAATTGTTAAGCGCAGTGTCCAATAAAACGATAACAGCACCTCGTCGTCATCACGCATCACATGCAAACACTTCCCACATAGGATTAAAACAAGGACACCACACTTCCAACCACACACCCTACATGGTGTTGTGTGGTACCCAAGTAGGCAAGCAATTCTGTATTCTACATAGGCGTAGTGAGCACTATGGGGCTTATTTACAAGCCCCATGTGCCTCCAGTGCATCACTTTTTGTGACACA
This sequence comes from Lissotriton vulgaris, assembly GCF_964263255.1. Taxonomy (NCBI): domain Eukaryota; kingdom Metazoa; phylum Chordata; class Amphibia; order Caudata; family Salamandridae; genus Lissotriton; species Lissotriton vulgaris. The sequence continues at coordinate 1,715,704,975 of NC_141695.1, read as the reverse complement.
CTGGTGGCGAATTTTACTGCCCCATATTTACAAGTACAGGAAAAGCCGCCCTGCATGACTTTTCCTCTCCTTGTAAATATGGTCCCTTTACATGCAGCACTTTGTGTGAAAGGGGTGTTCCATGGGTGTTGCTGTGAGTGTTCCCACGCAACACCCATGGACCCTGACACATTTCCAGATTTACAAGAAATCGTAAACCTGGAAATGCGCCTAAATGCTATGCCTCCCTAGGAAAGGCGCAACAAGGAGAAATCTGTTAAATTCTCATTGTTTTCTCCTGTAGAACAAGGAAATATCCTCTGGTGATTGTTTATGTACAGGAAGGGGTCCCTTCCTGCACATAAACCATCCTAAAAAAAAATACGTTTGGCAAGTTCTAGGTGTGCTAGTGCAGCACACATAGAAGTTGAAAAATGCCATTTCAGATTGTTTATGTGCAGGAAGGAAACCCTTCCTGCACATAAACAATCATCCCCATGATGTAGGCATCCTTGCACCGGATCACTGACAAAATTTCGACCACCAAAATATCGACCTACAGAAATATTGAGTCCAAAATATCGAGTGCAAGAATATCGACATCCTATCTACAACATGGTAAGTACAAAAATATCGAAAAAATAATATAGATGTTAAAAATATCGATGTTAAAAATATCGTTTTCTTCTTTTAAAATATAATTGTAAAATAAATTAAATAACACTAATAAATATAATATACATAGTTATAAGTATCTAATAATGTTTGAACTTAATAAATAATACATATATAATAATAATATATTAATTAAATATATACTGTAAATATATAATATATATGTTATGAACAATATGTTGTAATAATTATTTTACTAACTTATAAATTATTAAAATATATTCTAATTTACTAATACATTTACAAACATAAAACAATAACATAAATAAAATGTACAAAACATAAAAAATTAAATATACTTTTAATATTTTTACAAATAATTATATAAAATGTTGGATAGCGTACGGGTAAACATTACTATTCCCACTCCAGAGAGTGCAACAGTAGGGAAAGCTTTGGATAGCGTAGAGTTAAAAATTACTATTCCCACTCCAGATAATGCAACAGTAGGGAAAGCGTTGGATAGCGTAGGAATATAAATTACTATTCCCACTCCAGAGACTGCAACAGTAGGGAAAGCGTTGGATAGCGTAGGAATAAAAATTACTATTCCCACTCCAGAGAGTGCAAAAGTAGGGAAAGCATTGGATAGCGTAGGGGTAAAAATTACTATTCCCAATCCAGAGAGTGCAACAGTAGGGAAAGCGTTGGATAGCGTAGGGGTCAAAATTACTATTCCCACTCCAGAGAGTGCAACAGTAGGGAAAGCATTGGATAGCGTAGGATTAAAATTACTATTCCCACTCCAGATAATGCAACAGTAGGGAAAGCATTGGATAGCGTAGGATTAAAATTACTATTCCCACTCCAGAGAGGGCATCAGTAGGGAAAGCGTCGGATAGCGTAGGAGTAAAAATTACTATTCCCACTCCGGAGATTGCAACAATAGGGAAAGCGTTGGAAAGCCTAGGGGTAAAAATTACTATTCCCACTCCAGAGAGTGCAACAGTAGGGAAAGCGTTGGATAGCGTAGGGGTAACAATTACTATTCCAACTCCAGAGAGTGCAACAGTAGGGAAAGCGTTGGATAGCGTAGGAGTATAAATTACTATTCCCACTCCAGGGAGTGCAACAGTAGGGAAAGCGTTGGATAGCGTAGGGGTAAAAATTACTATTCCCACTCCAGAGAGTGCAACAGTAGAAAAAGCGTTGGATAGCGTAGGAGTAAAAATTACTATTCCCACTCCAGAGAGTGCAACAGTAGGGAAAGCGTTGGATAGCTTAGGGGTTAAAATTACTATTCCCACTCCAGAGAGTACAACAGTAGGGAAAGCGTTGGATAGCGTAGGGGTAAAAATTACTATTCCCACTCCAGAGAGTGCAACAGTAGGGAAAGCGTTGGATAGCGTAGGGGTAACAATTACTATTCCAACTCCAGAGAGTGCAACAGTAGGGAAAGCGTTGGATAGCGTAGGAGTATAAATTACTATTCCCACTCCAGCGAGTGCAACAGTAGGGAAAGCGTTGGATAGCTAGGGGTAAAAATTACTATTCCCACTCCAGAGAGTGCAACAGTAGGGAAAGCGTTGGATAGCGTAGGAGTAAAAATTACTATTCCCACTCCAGAGAGTGCATCAGTAGAGAAAGCGTAGGAGTAAAAATTACTATTCCCACTCCGGAGAGTGCAACAGTAGGGAAAGCGTTGGATAGCGTAGGGGTTAAAATTACTATTCCCACTCCAGAGAGTACAACAGTAGGGAAAGTGTTGGATAGCGTAGGAGTAAAAATTACTATTCCCACTCCAGAGAGTGCATCAGTAGAGAAAGCGTTGGATAGCGTACGAGTAAAAATTACTATTCCCACACCAGAGAGTGCAACAGTAGGGAAAGCGTTGGATAGCGTAGGGGTTAAAATTACTATTCCCACTCCAGAGAATACAACAGTAGGGAAAGTGTTGGATAGCATAGGGGTAACAATTACTATTCCAACTCCAGAGAATGATAGAGAAATATGTTAACAGACATCTGTCCAGGTTCGTTGAGGATACACATGGCCTGGACCCCTCTCAATCGGGCTTCAGGCCAAGCCATAGCACCGAGACCACCTTGCTGTCAGTCGCAGACGACCTACATATGTACCAGGATGGGGGCTACTCCGTCATCCTGGTTCTATTGGATCTGTCTGCGGCGTTTGACACCGTGTCACATGACATCATGACCACCAGACTTGTGAACATCGGTCTGGAAGGTGGAGCTCTGGCATGGTTAAGGAGTTTTCTGACTGACCGCACCCAGACAGTCATCCTGGGTCCCCACCGGTCAGAGGAGTTGGAGATCTCAAAGGAGGTGCCACAGGGTTCTTGCTTAAGCCCGACCCTCTTTAATATCTATGTGGCCCCCCTGGCAAACATCATGAGATCTCATGGGTTCATCCCTATGTCATATGCGGATGACACCCAACTCCTCTTTCCGTTCAAACATCTCACTGAGACGGTCAGGAACTCTTTCTCCTCGGGGATGAAGGCAGTGGCCCACTGGATGGCATCTAACTTCTTGCAATGCAACGTTGCAAAAACGGAAGTGATGCTGTTCGGTGAGGCAAAGCTCCTATGGTCCCCAGACTGGTGGCCGCAAGATCTAGGCCCAGTCCCAGAGCCAAAGCAGGTGGTAAAAAATCTTGGCGTGCGCCTGGATCAGGAGCTCTCCCTGAAACAAAACAGCAACCAAGTGGTGAGCTCATGTTTCCATGTGATCGCCATGCTGAGGAAAGTTTTCCCCATGCTCCCTGACTCAACTAGGAGAACATTAGTGCAGGCCCTAATACTGAGTCGTCTGGACTACTGCAACGGGATGCTCCTATCAGCAAATGAGGGAGTTATTGCGAGATTGCAAGTAGTCCAGAACACAGCGGCCCGTCTTGTACTAAATCAGCCACCCCGTACACCATCGAAGCCTCTTTTGAACACCTTACATTGGCTACCCTTAAACAAAGGGTGAAGTAGAAGATTGGATGTACTATACATAAGAGCCTCCAGAACAGAGGGCCTGAGTATCTAAACAGCAGATTCTCCCTCTATAAACCTGTACGCTCCCTGAGATCTAGTGACCAAGCCTTACTACAGGTTCCAAGGGCTAGAAAGACCAGGCAAGGTGGAAGGGCGCTATCCATAGCCGGACCAAGGTTGTGGAACAGCCTCCCTCTCTCTTTGAGACTATGCCAGGACTACCTCCCGTTCAGAAAACTGTTAAAAACCTTCCTATTTTCCAACTAGTGATATCTGTGTACTTACTGCCACAAGCTGTAAAGGTGTTCAAGGCGCGGAGATACTCCTTCGGGAGGTGATCCTAGCGCGGTATAAACCCGTAAATAAATGCAACAGTAGGGAAAATGTTGGATAGCGTAGGGGTTAAAATAACATACTTATAAATAAAATCTTTTTATTAAAATAATGATATAAAGTATTTAAAAAATGTAAACCATATACAATACATATACATAATTATTAAACACATGATTACCTAAATATATTTAAACAAAAATAAATATAATAAAATACCATTTTATAATATTTAATTACCAATTACTAATTATTTAACAATTATAATTTTACAAAACAATCATTTAAAAAAAATTATTACTTAATTACATTTACATTACTTCCACCATATTCCCCTATAAACCCACTACCCACAACAAAACACATTTATATATTTATGATTTAATTAAAATTATTTACCAATTAATTAAAAATAATTACCAATTATTTAAATTTAATTTATAATTCCTACTAATGATTAATTAATTATACATAATTAAATAACTTCCCACCCTATTCCCCTATAAACCCACAACCCGCTATAAAACACATTTATCAATTAATCAATTAATTAAAATGATTAACCAATTAATTAAATTGAATTACCAATTAATTATAATTAATTAATACTAACTACTAATTATTAATCAATTTAACATAGTTAAATTACTTCCCACCCTATTCCCCTATAAACCCACAACCCGCTATAAAACATATTTATCAAATAATCAATTACTTAAAATGATTAACCAATTAATTAAATTTAATTACCAATTATTTATAATTAATTAATATTAACTACTAATTAATAATCAATTTAACATAACTAAATCACTTCCCACCCTATTCCCCTATAAACCCACAACCCGCTCCGGTAATAAAACATATAATTAACTTATAAATAAATGTATTAATATATATATGTAATACACATATAATAGTACTTATTTTAATTACTTAAGTAAAACATATAACACATACATAATAAAAAACAACAGAAATAATACAAATATCGATATTAGTGTAATCGAAATTAGTAACATCGATATATATGCTATTGATATTACTAACTTCGATATTACTTACATCGATATTAAGTATTTCGATATTACTTACCTTAGGGTCGATATTCTGTCCAACGATATTCTTGTCTTCGATATTCTGCACCTTCGATATTCTAGACACGATATTTTGGTACTTCGATATTTCTAACTCAATATTTTGACTGTGTACCCCTTGCACCATGGTGCAAGGGTGCCTGCGTCGGCGCATGGCAGCCCATAGTACGCCATCGCAGGGGAGAGCACAAGAATGCAACATATTGTTGTAAATATGTTGCATCCCTGTGCTTTGAAAAAGCTGCAGAGTGGCGTAGCCAAACGGCGTGCGGTGCAGCGCTGCGGCACTGTCTTGTAAATGAGGCTCTACGTAACTGTTGCAATACAATTAAGGCTTCCAGTTTGCCGTTTTTTACAGATTTTTACATATAAATACATACAGAAAACAACGTGATTCCTGCCGGTATTTATTTTTAAAAGCATAAAAATACAGAAAACCGTGCTTCTTGTGGGCGATGCTCCATGCTGTTTTTTGTGGTTTCCAGAACAACAGCAGAGCAGATCGACACCATGGGAAGTTAAAAACAGTTTGAGATATCCCTAAATACAGGCATATGTTAACATATAGTTGTATTACAATGCTGATATTTACCCGCGGGTGTAGTGTTTTTCTATATTTGGCTGCTTAAAGTGCTAAAACACGACAGGCAGCAAAGTATTAGTGTATGTTCATAAATGAAACGTGGAAATATACGTTTTGCGACTCAATTTATTCGCAAAAAGCAATATAAATATGGGTAAATACCAATAAGATGGCAAAAAAAATATGGATAAATGCAGACGGAAATGTAAAAAAAATAAATACCGTAAAACCAGGAGCCCTAAATACATTGCAATGCACGGTTATCCAAGCCCTGAGCAATGGAGGGATCAACTCCCACAGGGCTCAGTTTAGGAGCAGGTTCATGCTCATTCCAACAGACACCTTTTGCGAATGTTTAGAACACTTTTACAATATTTAGTAGTGCACATTTATCACACATTAAATTACACATATCTATCACCCTTATATTTAACCCCTGAATGCAAGCTTTAACTCAGCCAGAGCCCCTGATGAATGAAACAATAAATGCGATGATGCTGGGACACACCAGAGCCCTGGGATTATGAGATCTCTGTTGTGAATACTCAACTCACTGAGCTACCCTAATGGGATTGGACCCTGTGAACAGTAATGTACTGATCTCAAATGTAGGCACAGTAAAGTAACGAGTAATCTTAACTACTTAGCAAGAAATAAACAGGTGTTTGTCAAACATATTCAGATATACCGAGTTTTTCTTGGCATGAGCTGTTTGTTATGAAACACAAAGGATGATATTTTTTTGAATTTTCGTTTTTTTTTATGTTCATTGTCTGTCTTTTGTCAGGTTAAGTGTCTCTCCTGGTGTACTGGTGAGCTTGTTTTTTTCAGGAGTACTGCAAAGGATGGTTGCATTTGCAGAAATATTTTGCAGATATTTTAATTTTAAAATTATGTAAATGTGTGATTTTTTAAGTCTTGCCTACCAGACAGCTCAAGCTGTCTGTTTGCGAAAGACATTTTGCCATTTTACATCGGGCTTAGAGCCCTTCCAGGCTTACCACTGGTTTGCTTTATTGTCACCTTCAATGGCTTGTTTATTATATGCTAGTTTGTGTGGGCTTTGCTTCCTCTATTTGTATTTGCCCGTCCACTGGATTATGTCCACATTTCTTCTGTCTTTCCACTGATCACTTTTCAAACAATACTTTTTTATTTTTCATTAGGCTCTCCATGAGTGTGTATGTGTTTTCCAGCTATCTCCCTTCTCTACTTCTGTCCCCCATGCCACCCTCTCCCACTCATGTGCTTCACCCCCACTCCTCCTCTGTGATGCACTCTGCCTCGTGAGCTTCTGCTGGTGATTTAAAAAAATTTAAATGCTTATACTTATATCAACATTATCATGTGATGCGGAAATGTATTGAGTGTGTATTTTTCACGTTTAACATGAGCATAGTGACTGTAGGCCGCATTTTAAAAATGTTAAAAAGGTAAACGTTTAGTTGCCATCTTGTTCTATTTCATGTATCTTTCTTTATTAGAGGAGAAGCTGACCCAGCAATCTCAAATGATGTATATTTGTTTTGTGTTCCCATGTCAAATGTTTTCTGTTATGCAATCCTGCAGAGCACAGCTTGGACCAATGTATCTCATTATGTTACAGATAACTGTAAGTTTGAAGGAAGTTTAGAGTAGGGTCATTGTGTGGCACCATGAGCAAATAATAAGTTTAGCTACCTACTTGTGCCTTAACCTGATTAGTCTGTTAAGTGGAAAACAATGTTGAGGTGTTTCAAATATTATAATTGTGTGGTTTAAGCTAATGCTATGTAGACGATTCTTCAGCAGCTTGTTTTCCTGAGCCTTTGGCAGATGCCCCTTTCACTTGCCTTTAGAGCAGATGCTTTCTCATCCAGCAGCTTTGCCCTCCAAGGTCCATGTTGTTCTCTGTCTCACCTGTTTGCTCCTCTCTCCTGGCCCTCACTCCATAACTGCTATCTCGCCATGTCATTTGCTCCCCCCTGCCCCCTGTGTTGATTTACCCCACCTCCGCCCTTGTGTTGCTTCCACCCACCCTGATGCTTCCACCCCCACTCGCTTCCCCCTCCATGCTCTAATAAAGAAAAGCTTTAAAAAATGTTAGCAATCCAAAACAGTTCGGTAAATAAAATTTGATTTAATGAGATGGATCCTTCTTCTGCTCACATTACGGGAATAATGTTGTCATTTTGCTTTCAGAAGTCGATAAAGGTCCATGTGCATTCCTGGTCTCTCCCTCCTGTGCTGTTTTTTTTTTTTTTTGCAGAGCTTTATATAACGCGAACTTGACCCGAATTGGGTATCAGATCGCTTTACACAGCACCAGTTACGTTACATGACGACACACATCCAAATCAAATCAAATATATATTTATTCGGCACTTGGAAAGATACCATAAAAGCACATAAAATCAGTTAAAAGTACAGTTAAAAATACATTAAAAAATAAACAATTAATTTCATCCTAACATTCCAATTCAATTTGTCCAGAGTCTCTATATACAGGTATTATGTTCAGCTCATCTCTCTTGAATTCCTTAGCCTCACTGCCATCTTAATAAAGCTCAAAATACAGGTCAGAATATATGCATCATTAGCCTTCTGTAAAAACATTAGTGCTACCTTGGCGTGTTTAAACTTTAGTTGTTTCAGTAATCCCACCAGGAACTTTGCCTAGGTGTTGAATAAAATGAGCATAACAAAACAAAATGAAGGGTATCCTGCGGAGACCTATTGTCGCAGCCGCAGGTACCCTTCTGCTCAACCGTTAAGGTAAAACCAGGGGGATCGGACAACAGGTGGAGCAACAGGTTAAATCTAAATCGTGTCATATAAAATCTATCCTGTGCATTATGGATCAGTGAAAGATATAGTTCCCTTCCACTCTCTGTTTCAATAATCCATAAGCCGCGACTGTGGGTTTACACTCTTCAGTGGCCGCCCTACTTGCAGTTGTCCATTCCCCAAACATTTTTTTAACAATCATTTTATTTGGGGCAGTAAGTGCTTTAGGCTCAGTAAAAAACTTCTTACAACCAATGGCCTCTAGAGTGCACTTTACATACTGTAGCCAGGGGAAAAAACTCCCTTTGTCTCGTTTCAAACAGTCTAAGATAATTTGTCTACTGAGGCCTGCCTCGGGGTTGGACCAGATTTTCACCCAGGCCAAAAGTGGCCTGATCTTAATCTGATCTTCAATATAAGGTTCTCCCAGTTCCTCATGTAAAATGTAGGCAGATGTACTATGTGGAACTTTCAATATCCTTCTGACACACATCCATTTTTATTAGGCACGGGGAGATTAAGTAATCACAGGATGTTTTAGCATCATTACGGAGATTCCAACCCAGTTCCCCAGGTCCGAGGTCGAGCGCCCTAGCCCTTAGGCCAACTCCTCTCCGCTTCCCCCTGTAAATTCCCACCCCTATGTGCTCCATGGTGCTCACTCTTCTTTCCACCCCAGCCTACCCATTGTTTTTCCCATCGAGCTTATTTACCTGTTTTTTTTGTATTTCCTCCCTCTACCTGAAGCGCCTCGGTTGTTCCCTGCCAACTCCTGTTGCTCCCGGTGTTGACGTCTCCCCATCTTCTCCCCCACCTGCTCCTCGGCTGCTCCCACTGATTCTTTCATAAACCTTTAAAATATTTTTATTAGAATTATCTGAAGAGCCCAACAGCTGTCATTTGCTAACGAGTAGCCCCATTTAAAAAATGTGTATCGAGAATTTCTAAATTATTTGTGATTTTTATTTACAACTCCAAGTAATGCCTTTCTCTTTGGAACAGAACAAAATGACTGCAGTCTTATGCCATACGAGTGTGCTTGCATGGTGACATTAATTACAGCTAGAACAAAGATTCTCTTGGAGGAAGCTCTAAAGTGCTTCCTAAGCAAAAACATGTAAGACGAGTAAAGCTGAGCAAACAGTTATTTAATTATTGTTCATGATTATGCAGAGCAATAGTTCTAGTTTGAGTTCAATAGACCACAGTATACATCAGTTAACTTCAACATAGAAATGTTTTGATGTTTCAACCCTTAAAAAAATCAATTTTCTACAGGGTCTTCATCAGGACCAGAACATTCAGGTGGCAACCTCTCAGCATAGGTCAAAAGCACAAGGCAATGCCTCTTGGCATATGGGTTTTACAAAGCAGATTACAACTCTTTCGAATCTACTTGATGCATTTATAAAAAGATGGAGCTATTCAGGTTTGCACTGAAGCAGCCAGACGCCGTGATTGCCAAAGCGGTTCGAACTTGTACTCGAATTTTGAGTCCATGATTCTGAAATTAATAAGACAGTAAGTCAACATTATCTGTTTTTGCGCACTTCTTTTTCACTTTTTACAAACAACGATCAATGCATCATTTTTAGAGAACCTACTTGTCATGCTGTTGTTCTGTTTAATCGTGTACACTAACAAAATAACAGTTTCTTCAGATTTACACGTCTTTTTGCCTAGGAAGCACGGGTTGAGAGCTACCTCCGAGGAAAAAATGTGTCTTGCTGTAATAAATGTATACCCAATTTTCCAGGAATACCAGGTGGCCCCATATTTTTGTTTGAGTGCATGGCGACACAAGTCCACACCTGCATCATCCCATTAGGTAATTTTCGTGTCGTGACATATACATCACATGCACGTGCACGCATTGTCGCACACATTTTTAAAACAAAATGCTGCCAATGCTGCAAGGCATCGGCACAAAGTTCTTTGGCGCAGCCAATTGTTCGAAAAGCGAGACCTATTGGCTTTGCAAATGCGTGTTTGTGATATTGATAAAATAAAATAAAATTAATCCTTTTGCTCCAAAATATCGAACTGAACATGTGTGTGACCCATTCAGGGAAAGCTGAAAAGGTAACGCCTGCAGCAGAGACCACCATATAACTTTCAGGTCACAGGTTCTTTCCCAGAAAGATAGCTCAAGAGGGCAGTGTGCCTGCTGCAAAGATGCAGGTATAACCATCAGGGCGCAGGGGTCCAACTCCAATCGGAGGGATGGTCTTGCTGCAGAAACAAAAGCAAACCGGCAGGTGACACTCCACGCATTAACAGTTGTAAATTGCTGAGTCACAAGGCAGGTGTGCCTCGTGACAAACCTGCACAGTCAGAGCGGTTTCGGTTTTAAAGCCAGATACACCCTTAAGACAAACTCCACCTGTGAGTAGCAAGCCAGTCAGAGATGATTCACTGCGCCCACCACAAAGGGAGTCCCTGATCCGTTCTTAGGAACAAACAATCAGCCCCCACCCCCAGAAATGAAAGGGATGCCCTGGGGAATGTTTCACCTGCCTGGAGTCACACTGAGTCACTTCACCCCAGGATCTCCTGGTTACTACAAGCCCTGTGCGTGGGCAGGCTGCAACAGCGCCCCTGGGAGTCGCGCCAACCGCAGAGTCGCTGTTTTCTTTACTTCGGTTAAGGGCACTCTTGAGAGGCCTTACGGGCGTTAGTTAGGGAAGAAGGAACACACCTATTAGAAGTTTAGGCAAGTGCTTCTCCTGTAAAAACATTAGTGCAGGGGCCTATATTTTTGGTGCCTGTCAATAGTGCTGCTGAGTCAGCAGAATACTAAGGCTGCGTAGTCTTGATTCCACCCCATGCTCAGGGGCGTATCTACCATTGGTGCAGCAGCTGCAGTAGTACTGGGACCCAAAGCCCTGAGGGACCCACTGAACCCTGATAATTGCTATATTATACTACTCCGACAGCAGTGAAGCATTTTCCTTGCTTGCACCAGGGCACATGGGGCCCAATTAGGATGTCGGGCGGATCGCCACCGCCATGCGGGCAGTGGCAATCCGCCCGACATCCTTTCCCACCCGCCACCCATTTCCCCCTGCCATATTACTATGGCGGGGGGACCACGGCGGACGGAAAGACTGTCCGCCGCTTTTCCGCCCGGTCAAGGAGTTGACCGGGCGGAAAAGGGTTTCATATGGTGGCGGTGTCTGTTAGACACCACCATCCATATTGGGGTGAAGGCGGGGACATGCTCCGCCACGGAAAGGCATGGGGGAATATCTTGTGGAGGCCCATTGCGGGCCCCCAGGGACTCCACTGGGGTGGGGGGTGCACATGGGGGTACCTATGGTACCCCCCTGCACTTCACTGTACAACGTGACAGGCACCGCACGGTGCCTGTCACGTTGTGCATTGAAGTGCACAATGTGCATTTTTAGCATTGCGGCGGGCGGTTCTTTCAGCACCGGCAGCTGCAAGGTTAAAAATGCGGAATGCACCCGCTAGTGTGGCGGGCGCATCCTAATGGCCCCCACAGAACCACCGCCCTTATGGCGGGCGGGCCCGTTTTACATTGGGATGGCGGGCGGACTAATGGGCCCCATGGCGTCCTTACAACGCTACTGCTCATGCTTCTTTCTTCCACCACCTACCTCCTGTCTCTTTCTTACTCTTGCAGGCTCTTTTCCATCCCTCCTCTCTCTCTTTATCCATTCTCTTATCTTTTTCTTCCTCCTTCTTTCTCCCTTTTTTGTCTTCCACGCTCTTGGTCAAAGTCTGAAGATGACATGAAGCCACCTTCCCACAAATAAGTGCGGGTACCCCGCAGTCGCTCGAACTTGCACAAATTAGGCAATGGGTATCCGATTCCTGGTGTGCCTCTCAAATATTGAGAAGGAAATTTCATGGGACCTTCATATCATAGACAGAATATTGAGAAACGAAATATCGAAAGGTAAGTATGTATAGATGTTCAGTACCTAACTCCCCATATATGTATCTTGTCAACACATGCATCTTCAATGTATGAAGATATGGAGTTAATAACAGTAAATCTATAATTATTCTATATGCACTTACTTTTTTATATTTGTCTTTCAATAGTGTGTCTTCAATATTATAATACCACGTTATTCCTATGCTCGATATTTTGTGGTACAAATGGATTCCTGGAATGTGTGTGGTAAAGTGTCCCTGGGTGTTCGCGAGAGAGTGGTGGGCAGCGTGGGCTGGTCAAACCCTCTGCATTTTATGTATGCCTCTGTATGTATGTGAGAGCAGCAATCTCATGGGACACTTACCGTAACTTTGTGGGGTTGCCCCATCATTTTGTGTTATGTACTCACTGTGGGCCACAGGTTTCTGTGCTCCTGTGTGTGTCAGGGTGTTCTATCCCTTAGAAGATCTGCATGGCAGTTGTGGACCCGAAACTTGCGGGGGACAAGGACTGTGTTAACCTCAAGAACTATGAGCTAATGTGTCCCAAACAACAAGACTCAAATTGCATTTAAAAGTGCAGTCAATTGGAGAGAAATTACTCAAAAAGTGTGTCCAAGGTGTTACACAAGGGGGAGGAGCTACGCGGGCATCCAAGATGGTCGCGTGAGCAGAGAGCTCCCGAGACCCGCGCCGTCCTCCTTTATCTATCCTTTACCTATCCTGGTCATTTTGACGGGCTTTTGCAGCGCTATCATCGCTGATGCTACCGATCCTTTTCCGGTCGAAATCGGACCTTGGGGACCATTTTTCTGCAACTTGGAACTTTCTGGCCTGCCCGCGGGCGCGACCGGGGACTTGGCTGCCCACTGTGGCCGACCTGTAATTGAACAACAACGGCTGCCTGGCATCTGGCCCGCCGGAGGTGTATTGCTTTCACTTTCGGTTTCTTTCCCTTTGTTCCTGTCTCCTCCTACTCTGCCTCGCCTGCTGCCCTCTTGATCTGCATGATCCTCCGTTGGACTGGCAAGGAGGCCGCTACACCTCTGTCTCACTGGCGCATCGGAGTTTCGAGACTTTTCTACCTGCTCGTCACCTCCTCTGGCTAACCGGTCAACTCTGAATGCGAGATGGCGACGAAAGTGGAGGCCGAAAGACGCCGGAAGGCTGCGACCCGGGGGGGATCGATCCAGACGAACATGATCGAACGCTATACCCAGCCGAGAGGCTCCCCCGGGGCCGTATGCATGGGTGCTGAAGGACTTCAAACGGACACATCGTCTACGTCGGAAGTGTCGCTCCAAGACCTAATGGCTGCCATCACTGGACTCAAGGCCGACATGGGCCAACAATTTGAGGCCGTGGTGACTAAAATAGACACGGTGGCGGTGGATGTAACTCTGATTCGAGCCGACCTGGCCAAAACAAATGAGCGGGTGAAGGCACTGGATCTTAAAACGTCGAGCCTGGTGAACGACATGGCTGAGGCGCAATCCGAAATTGGCAATCTGCGCGCATCGCACGACTTACTGCTCAAGCGGATGGAGGACTATGATAACAGGGCCAGGCGGAACAACATACGCCTTGTCGGAGTTCCGGAAGGCGATGGTTCGGCAGCGACCGATCTTCTGGTCGAGGAACTAATAGTCGCCCAACTGGCTCCGGCAGGACTTAGTAAGTTCTTTGCCGTGGAGCGCGCCTATCGTTTCCCCGGAGGTCAAGTGAAGCCGGGGAACCCGCCGAGGCCTATCATCGCCAAGCTCTTTCATTACCGGGACAGGGATGCTATCCTCCAGGCCGCCCGTAAACATGGTCCCCTGAAGTATGACAATAACTCTGTCTCCATATATCCCGACTTCACTCCTCAAGTGCAGCGGCAAAGATTAGGTTTCCTCGGAGTGAAGCGTCGCCTAAGGGACCGGGGACTGAAATATGCCATGCTGTTTCCGGCCCGGCTCCGGATTGAATATCGGGAACGTGCCTATTTCTTTGATCAACCTGAACGTGCAGCCGACTGGTTGGACTCGTTGCCGGCAGATGACTTTGGGAGCGGAGGCCCTGGTGGTGCGGAAGGTGGTGCAGCGACCCAGGAGTAACAGATGCCCTGGAGGTTCCGATTGAGACTATGCAACGTACTGTACATATTGACTTATTCCCTAATGACTCTGCCCGTGGCGGTGTGGTAACGGGTGATTTCTCCCTTCCTCCTCGGGGGGTTCTTTGTGTAGAAGTATGGGGCGACAGGCACACTGCAGTTGGGGGTGGCTTTTTAGTCAGCAGGGGTGCAGGGAGGGGGGTGTTGTAACGGGTTTGGGTTCTGGGGTCGGTGTTTGGGGACTGGTTTGTGTCTCGTTCACTTTGTTCTGTTCTTTGTTTCATGGTATTTCATATCTTGCAATGATTGTTTATAGTGGGTTCTGCTGGGGGGTGGGTGTGGAATGTTTTTGCCGTAATGGGGGGGGGTGAAATGCGGATTCTTTCTTGGAACGTAAATGGTTTGGGTGACAGGATTAAGCGGGGCATTGTACTGCAATTTTTGAGGCGCCACGCCCCTGATGTTGTGTTCCTTCAGGAGACCCACTTGATTGGTAATGCTTGGAAGGCCCTAGACCGCCGGGGTTATCGACTGGTTGCACATGCGGGTTTCACCTCGGGTTCCCGGGGTGTGGGTATTATGGTAAAGTCTTCCCTTGCTCTTGCTATTGATGATGTTATCCTTGATGGGCGTGGGCGGTATGCTGCTGTTTCGGGGAGGTGGGAGGGTAAACAGGTCGTGTTTGTTGTTGTCTATATCCCCCCGGGACTGCAGGCTACCACTTATGCTGATTTAGGCAGGACTCTTCTTGGGCTGCCAGACGGCTTGTTGGTCTTGGGCGGGGACTTCAATTCTGTCATGTCCGGCGACTGCGACCGACTACCCCCTAGAGTATTGCCACAGTCCCAGATGTGGCTCAGTGAAATGGCTGACACCTTTGGCTTAGTAGATGTCTGGCGCTCACTACATCCCGCGCTCCAACAATACACTTTTCACTCTGGCGCGCACGGCAGCCTCTCCCGTATTGATTACTTTCTTATGTTAGCCTCCACTTTGTCCACTGTTCGTGAGATTCGACATCTCCCCCGGGGTATCTCGGACCACTCCCCCCTGCTGATCACGATTTCTGTGGGTGGTTTGCATGGTAACAGAGTTCCCCCGCTCCCTCCCTGGCACCTTAAAAACCCCCGGCTCCGTTCAGACCTGATTAAGGCAATAGATTGCTATTTTTCTGAGAATCTGGGCTCTGTCACTTCCCCCACTGTTCTCTGGGAGGCCTTCAAGACGGTCATTCGGGGTTCCGCCCTGTCACTCATTGCCACTGAGCGTAGGGTCAAGAGGGAGGCTGTTGTGGCTCTTGAAACTGAAATCACTGCGCTTGAAAGTGAGTTGGGTGGGAATGACACGCCTGCACTGTTGCATGAATTGGAATTGAAACAAGCAGATTATAAGGCCTGTGTCACGGATGCTGCTAAATTGATGCGGTCAAATCAACTTGGTCGACTGTATGATGTGGGTGACAAGGCTAGCAAGCTTCTTGCGTGGCTGGACAAGACTGAGCGTGCGAGTCGTGTTGTTCCCTCCATTGTTCGTGATTCTGGTGTGACTGTCTCGGATCCGGGTGAGGTTGTTGAGTGCTTTGTTGACCACCTTCGTATGGTTTATACGCCTGTTAGTGATCGAGATGAGGCCGACTCCAGGTTCCTCCTGCGTGACATTGCTCTGCCTACTGTGTCTGAGGCGGACTGCCTCGCTCTGGAAGCCCCCTTTACTGTTGACGAGATTGCCCTCGCAATCCGTTCCCTTCGCTCGGGGAAGGCAATGGGCCCTAACGGACTCCCCATTGAACTCTACAAACTTTGTCCCGACAAGATGGCCGCCCACCTGCGTCACATGTTTCTCGAGGCGGCTGAGGCTGGATGCCTCCCCCTTGAGCAGCGCCTTGCTACCATAGTGGTCATTTATAAGGATGGCAAACCTCGTGACCGTTGTGCCTCGTACCGCCCCATCTCCCTCCTTAATGCGGAACCCAAAATCCTTGCTAAGGTGCTGGCCAATCGGATGCTTGCGGTCATTTGTGATTTGATCCATCCGGATCAATCCGGTTTCATCCCTCACAGGAACACTGCTCTTAATTTGCGTAGGCTCCACAGTGTCCTCGCGAGAGCTTCTATTCTCGCCGAGCCAGCAGTGATCGCCTCCCTTGACGCCACGATGGCATTTGACACCATTGAATGGCCCTACCTATGGGCAGCCCTCGCCAAATTTGGCTTTGGCCCTAACTTCATCGCATGGGTCAAGCTTCTTTATGAACAGCCGCTAGCTCAGGTTGCTGTGAATGGGAGGTGCTCAGACCCCTTTCCTTTGGGCCGCGGCACACGACAAGGATGTCCCCTTTCTCCGCTTTTGTTCGCTTTGGCACTCGAACCTCTTGCCGCGTGGCTCCGGTGGGAACCCTCGATCAAAGGGATCCGATGGTCCCCTGACCTCGAGGATCGTGTCTCCTTGTATGCGGATGACATCCTCCTTTATCTTACTTCCCCTCAGAAGTCACTCAATGTCCTCTTCGATGTCCTCACGTCCTTCGGTAAGAACTCGGGACTGGTCATTAACTGGACCAAGTCCTGTGTCTACGCCATAGCTGGTACTCTACCGCCTCTCCCCCGTAGATTTCCCATTCTGGTAGCGACTGACGGTTTTAAGTATCTGGGGGTCCATGTATCCATGATCTCCTCGGTCCGCTATGAGCGGAACTTGTATGCTCCGCTCCGCAGACTGAAGCAGGATGTTCGGCGATGGCGCGATCTGCCCTTATCTCCATTGGGCCGGGCGGCGCTCTTTAAGATGATGTCGCTTCCCCGCTTCCTCTATGCCCTGCAAAATTTCTTTGACCCCGTTCCTGCCCGCTATTTCCATGAAGTCGAAAGTTTACAGCGGCAACTTATCTGGGATGGCCGTGCCCGCATTGCCTTATCTAAGCTCACGCTTTCCTGGTACGACGGAGGTATTGCGCTGCCGGATATTAGACGGTACTACTGGGCCTCGCACCTGAGCGCCATCAACCATGCGACATATTCTCCGGAGCCAGCCCCTGCCTTTGCTTTAGATAAACTGTTGTTGCCCGGCGGCAACTTTAATAGGGCGCTATACTCTAAGGCACCCTTTCGACTCCTTACGGGCCCAACGAAATGTGCAGTGCGGGCATGGCGAGATGCAACGGTGGCCACGGGCTGGGGTGGTAGACTGACACGTATGACGCCACTGTATGACTCGGAGCGACTGGGCAACCTGTGGAAGACGAAAGGGTTTGAGAAATGGGACATGATCGGGATTAGTACTGTGGGAGACCTTTGGACACGTGGCGCGGTTAAGTCCTTTGAATCACTAAAGCTGGAATACCGGCTCGATGATAGGGAGCACTTCCGGTATATGCAGGTGAGACATGCCTTGTCTTCGGTCTTCCCCTCCGGTACGGACGTTCCGCAGTCCTCCCCTCTGGAGGATCGAGTTCTAGATGGCCATGTCCCAGACAGTACCATCTCCTTAATTTATAAGAAGCTCATTCATAACAGAGCTGACCAGCTCGAGAAGCTCCGGGCTGCCTGGACTGCTGACGGACTTGAATTGGACGACGAGGACTGGCAGTCCGCTGTGTCCTCCCCTAAGGAGGTGGCTATTCCGGCACGACTTCGCTTTGTCCAATTTGAAAATCCTTCATCGCGTGTATCTTACTGGAACGCGTCTGGTGCGAATGGGTCTGGTTGCTGACGGACGCTGTAAGCGTGGGTGTGGGATGGATGGTACTTTTCTTCATGTTTTGTGGGAATGTCCAGTGATTGTAGCGTATTGGTCGAGGGTGCATGATGTTATGAGTCGTGTCACGGGGGTCCCATTGCTTCCTGAGGCGCGTCGTTGTCTGTTGAATGTGTGGGAACCGACTGACTGCACTGCTGCCCAGACACTTTGGGTCACCCTAGGCAATATGATTGCGAAGAGGGATATCGCACAGCTCTGGGGCTCCCCGAGACCGCCAGTGCTCAGTGCCTGGAAAGAGAACATGGACTGGTCCATGTTTCGAGAGAAGACGGTATATGAAGCCCGGGGGCGCCCAGGGAAGTGGTCCAGAGTTTGGGCTCCCTGGAATACTTACCGTGGAGACATCTGTTCTCCTCCACTTGACTACGAAGTCCCTCTCCCCTCCTCTCCGTGATTTACGTTCCTCTCCTCTACTTACCACATGCTTTGCTCTCTTATGCGCGCCACCCCCCCCTCACCCTCGTTTTTTCTCCTACATCCATTCCCCCCCTCCCACCTCCAGCAACCCTTGCCACTATGATACCATGTGTTTGTTTGTTTGTGTTCATTTCGACAAAAACATAAAATTAAACCTTTCTTATCCTATTTGTATGATATTACGCTCTTGCCGATAATGTTGATGTGAAAGATTGCTTCAGCAACGTACTGCCTCGTATTGCACTTCTTGCTCAGCCAGTTTTTGTCATAGCGGCCGGCCCTGCGGGGTTGTAGGCAGACGCTGTGTATTGTCCATTTGTTAATAAAGGTTTTAAAAAAAAAAAAAAAAAAAAAAAAAAAAAGTGTGTCCAAGATCAGAAATTCAGAGAAAACCATGAAGGTTTATTACAAGTTTAAAGTGCAATACAGACAATAGAAAAATGCAAATGGAGCAGCAATCTCATTTAGGTAGAGTAATTACATAATTGTCAATAGTCAATTCCTCAGAAATAATGCAATAATGAGCAAAAATAAGATAAAAAGACTTAGGGGCCGATTACAAAGTCCGCCCGCCATCGCTGCTGGAAAAGGGACCGCCCGCCATAGGTGCGGCAGTCCCGCAAAACGAATTAGGATGCACCCGCCACACTGGCGGGCGCATCATGTATGTTTACATTGTGGCGGGTGGCAGCACCCGCCACAATGTAAAAATACATGTTTTACATTTGCATGTGTGGCTGGCACCATGTGGTGCCTGCCACCTTGTACATGCATATGTAGGGGGGTACCATAGGTACCACCCATGTGCAGCACCCCCACTCCCCCTGGTGGGCCCCCAACGGGCCCCTGAAGGCATTTGCCACCTGTCTTTTTGCGGCGAAAACTCCGCCGCAAAAGATAGGCATCATAATGCCCACGGCGGTGCCTACACGGCACCGCCTCCATAGACCCATTGTACCTGGTCCCCGCCCGCCATAGGTGCGGCAGTCCCGCAAAACGAATTAGGATGCACCCGCCACACTGGCGGGCGCATCATGTATGTTTACATTGTGGCGGGTGGCAGCACCCGCCACAATGTAAAAATACATGTTTTACATTTGCATGTGTGGCTGGCACCATGTGGTGCCTGCCACCTTGTACATGCATATGTAGGGGGGTACCATAGGTACCACCCATGTGCAGCACCCCCACTCCCCCTGGTGGGCCCCCAACGGGCCCCTGAAGGCATTTGCCACCTGTCTTTTTGCGGCGAAAACTCCGCCGCAAAAGATAGGCATCATAATGCCCACGGCGGTGCCTACACGGCACCGCCTCCATAGACCCATTGTACCTGGTCCCGCAAGGCGGGCAGAAAAGGCTCGCCTTGCGGGACCACGTCGGACGGTCTTTCCGTCCGCCGGGATGGCGGTCCTCACCGGCCAAGCGGTGGCGGACTTCCCACCATCGTAATCGCCCCCTAAGAGCCTGATTTAGATTTCGACAGACGGAACAACGTGACGAGTATTCCATCCATCCTATTACAAGTGCATTATATCCACATTTGTGATGGCTTAACCCAAATCTATATAGGGCCCATAGTCTTAAAAGTGTAGCAAATCAATTGAACATCAGGAAACATTCCTAGTAGAGACCCAAAAGATCTGTTTCAAGGGTTTTATAGAGCCATTTTCAGCACAGGAGATCATAGAAACTGGTAAGTCAACATGGTGTGAGCATTAATACAATGAATCACAATTAGGGCTATTTTTTTAAATTTCTGTCTGTAATTATCCATATTAATTTTTTTGCCATTTTATCTGTATTTATCCATATTTATTAAGTGTTTTGCGTATAAATGAAGGTGTAAAATTTTACATTTCCATATTTTTTTAACTGATAGTCGTGCACTCATACTTTGATGTCTGTTGTGTTTTACCTATTTAAGCTGCCAAATATTACATAACAAAACATCTACTGGTAAATACAAGCATTATACCACAAATGTATGTTGACTTATGCCGTTATTGAAAGAAATGTCATCCTGTCTTTTAATTTCCATGCTGTCCATCTGCTCAGCTGTTGGGATCTAATTCATGAAAGACCGCACGGAGCATCACAAATTTCCGTATTTATCCACTTTTAAAAATAAATGCATACAGAAAACACATTGTTTTCTGTCTGTATTTATCTGTAAAAATCCATAAAAACGGAAAATAGAGAGCCTTAATCACAATGCATATTTTAAAAACGTTGCATAATGCTACCATCTACCTGCTAACCTAGTACATGAATACTGATTTGCCTTTCCTGACCTAATGTCGTCCAGAGGTGTCTGTGTAAACAAGTTACATAAAGAACAGAAAACAATTGTGAATAAAAGCAATAGAGTATGCTAGCAGGAAAAGCCTTGAAAGTAACAAAAAAATTCCTCCAACGAGTTCTTCAAGAATAATACCTCAAACGAAATAAACAGTGGACATCTTGCTGAATGTGGTGGCGAACTCGAAAATGTAGACATAGAATGAACATCATGATTCAGTAGCCATTTTAACAAAGATGGAGTCCAGGGCTAACTGAGGCCTAGTTAGCCTAAGCTAGAAGAACATAGTAAAACACACCATAATATATATATATACTATATATATATATATATATATATATATATATATATATATATATATATATATATATATATATATATATATATATATATATATATATTCAGTGAAAAAAACAAATATTAAAATGACGGAGAGTATGTCGCATTCGAAGAGCTGCAGCTAGACTACACGATGGGACAGGGGGGAGGGTTCCTATAGATGAGATTAGGCCATACACTTAGGAAACACATCAGGAAAGGAGAAACTATAGTAGAGGCCGGCCCACTAGAGGATCGAGTACTTACAGAGAAGATACGAGACAAGACAATTTCCATATTTTATAAAAAAGAACAATCAACAATGATCCAGATCCCACGACCATACTCATGCAGACATGGGAACAAGACATTGGCACATTAGATGGCGAGCAATGGATGGCAGTACTCCAAGGCGATCCGGGCCAGATTCAGACTCATCCAGCTTAAGATATGACATAGAGCGTATTAGCCTAGGTCAGTACTCTCTAGAATGGGGAGGTGCGAAGATACGAGCTGCCATGGAGGCTGTGGGATGGAGGGAACCTTTTATCACCTACTCTGGGAGTGCCCGAGCATCCGTTCATTCTGGATAAAGGTCGCCAGAGATGTCGTAGGTGGTGGGGCAGGAGGTTCCACTGGACCCCAAATGGTTCCTTCTAATAACGGAGGCTAACGAAGACTGGCTTCGACATGTGAAGATATGGTTGGGATTGGCAGCAATAGTGGCTAAACCAAGCATTGCAAGGAAGTGGGGGGCGACATCCACCCGAATTCTGGAGGAATAGGAAAATAACCTGGTGCTGGCAAGCCGAGTCAGTGATTTATAAAAGTAGAAGGTGCCCCAAGAAAGGAGATCAATCAACCAATCAAAGCATTTATATAGCACACTATTCACCCGGAGGGTCTCAAGGCGCTAGGGGAGGGGGGGTCCGCTACTGCTCGAACAGCCAGGTCTTGAGCTGCTTCCTGAAAGCAAGGTTGTCCTGGGTCAAGAAGAAGAGAAGAGAAAATTTGGGAAGCATGGCGGGTACACCGGGGACTTTAAAAGGGAGGCAGGGAACAAAGCTATTCTCTATTAATGTGGGCCTTCATTTGTCAATACAGATAGAAAATTGAAATGCAAGATAAGATTGACGCTACAATATAAATGCTCTTTGTATGTACAATTATGTCATGGTTTAATAAAAAGAGTTATAAAAAAATGTTCTATAAAGTTTTCATTAAAAAAAGTAAAAATCAACACGTCTGTGAGCCTTTCTTTTGGCATATCATTTTTATGATTTCTCAGAGGCTTTTTATAAAAAAAAAATGAACAAGTCTTTGAGCATGGAGCTCCACCTAGGAGTATTTTAGAGAAATGTGATAAATTCTCCTTGGGTCATGGATTTAAGGACTCAGGAGACTTACTTTTTTCTTAATGTTGCTGCACTTCCTGTAGCCCCCACAACATTAAAAAAAGATTGGCGACACTCCTGCCCCTTATATAGGCATCACCAAGCTAAAAAAGAAGAAAAATGTACATAGCCCTTGCAGGGCATTTTGGGGCACTCCTTCAAGGAGCAATGAATATTAAATGAGCAGCTCATTTATTATTTGCTTTGTACCGGACAAATATTGCTCACCCAGGGCATCCACATGTTTAATATTAGTTGGGGGACGCAGAGGGTGCACACTTTGTATGTGCTAGCATGAATATTTTTTATTAAGTGGGTGCTTTGGTGTCCAACCGGAGAACCCACATTTTCATTTTTGGTTAGAGGCTGTGGGAGGAGCCCCAGGGTCCCAGCAGCCCCAGCCTGCTCCTCATGTGGGTGTTGGCCACTTTTATTTTAGGTGGGTGCCCTCCCAGGGCACTCACACTGCCGGGGTCTTTGGAGCCTGCAAATCTAGCTCCAGGGACTCCGCAAACCCAGTACGGGGGCCAGCCACATTTGTTTGTAGGTATATGTGGCAATACCCACCCAGGGCACCCACACTCCAGGGCTTGATGGTAGCCCCAAGGCCCCCACAGCACCTGCCAGCTACTCAGCTAGCACCATACTATGTGCTGGTAGGAGCTGTCACTTTCTCTATGTTCCGGTCCAGGCAGGAGCAGCATTTTTTATTGCTCCCACCAGGAGTGAGGTCAAAGTTGAGTTTGCTGCCTGGGAGAGCAGGCAGGGTATGCCTGCACACTCTGCCTGCATTCCCCTCAACAGGGACCATAATGTCCCAAAGTTGAGCTTCCTGGCACACCGTGTAGTACTGTGTAGTATTGTGCCATGGGGGATGGATGTGGTTGATAGTGGCGTGACCTCTGAACCTAGACCTTACCAGAAAAGATTTGTGTACCTTCTGGTCTGGAAAATGCAGAAGTAGGCATCAATTCACCACCATGCCAATTGCCTTGAGTTGCTCAAAGTATTTGTTAGTTAAGCCACCGACTAACACCATCTTGGGGCCACTGAAGGTGGTGCATTTTAGGGCTCAATGACAAGAAGCAAGGTGATAGTTGTAAAAGGTAGGTACCTGAGCAGGGCACCTGCCACCACATTCTCTTCAGACATGTTGGTTGATGTCCATGTGCCAGTCACAGACTCCACCCACTTGTCACCAGTTGTTATATGCTGGGATTGAAGTACAAAGTGCCCACAGCAGTGCTTTTGTATCTAGATAATCAGCCTGATGACCTACAGCAGCATGCCTATCTGAGCATAGGGGCTTCCTTCTATTGGCCTTTCACTTCAGTCTCACCCCCGCGGGTGAGACATGCCTGTGGGGAGTAAGGAGAGACAACTGAAGCGAGTGAGTGTTCCCACACTTCTTAAAGGTGCCCTATATATTCAGAGGTTTCATGTTTCTCAGTTCGATGTGTGAGTAGCTTACCCAGTCCAGGTTCTTTCATTGCATTCTGGGATTTGAAGTCCCATTTGACCTATTGAAATTCCCTGCTCACAAATCCCAAATTCAAAGAAAACACCTGGAAAGGATCATCCACTCATGGATGGAACTAGGACACTCGGAGCTCTGTATATTTACATGTTGTATGATTGTAGGCATGAATGCTTTAAATTAGATGAAGTGCCGAAGAGTGTTCTTTGCTGCATTGTGTCATTTGCGCCCATATTTATTATATATGTCTAAAAGACAGCAAGAACATTGAATTATGCTGTTGATGGTAAGGTGGCACTGAGAAAACTGCTGCTCACGGCTGGACTGGCCATAGCAGCCACCGGGCAATTCCCCGGTGGGCCGCCAGGGTGGGGGACGGTTTTGGGCCCCTGGGGGCTGTTTTTTGTTACGGGGTTGGCAATATCGCCCCCCTGTAACAAAATCGTCCGTAATTGGCCCACGCAAACAGCTCGGCTGCACCCCCCCCCTACCTCCAGGGGGGGCCGACTGAGCAGTTGCCAGGGCCGGTTTCGGTTCCCAGTCCGGCCCTGCTGCGGCTAATGTGGGGCACAATATATTATAGAAGGATCATAGGTTCCACACACCCTTAATTATAAGAGGTCCCATCAGGCACTGGCCCGCACTTGTACGCCCCTTCTTAGAAGAACAGTGCCGGAAGGTTCACAAAGCTACCATTGAACACAAAGACAAGAGAACTGATTCACAATTAACTTACAGTTTTGAGTAAGTTTACAATTTTGAATATGTTTGCTACTTTTCAGTATTCACAAACTGCACTTTTGCTCTAAATTCAGTACTACACATGGCCAACCACTGGTACTGCAACACCGTCCCATAGAATATAATTGTAGTAACTTTTTCTTTTGTAGTACGTCTCTATGACAAAGGTGTAAGTTATTGCAAAGTGCAGTTTGTGAACAGCACTTTGCATTACATTTTGTAGTACTGATGTAGTGCTACAAAATGTAGCACAACGTGCAGTTTGTGAATCAGGGCCTACAAGTGCCATAACGTTCACTTCACATAGCAGTACAGTAGTGTTCACTGGTGGGACAAAGTTACATAAGAATTCCCTATTTGTTCCTCTCTTTGCTCCCAGCGTCCTACAGAGTTAGACTTGGAATGTCCCTGGGCTCATTGGACCAGGGGTGGCTGGTGTTAATGGGCAAAAGGGGCGTCGCCCCACCACCCTGGGTCGAGAATCAAGAAGAGAAGACAAAAACACCAATGCCTAGATGCATCAAGGGTTTTTGCATTCGCAAACGGTGCGAATCGCAAAATTCGGCCGTTTGCGAATGCAAATCCCGTTTTTGGGATGCATGAAGCATTTTGCTATTTTCGCAATTTAAGAAATCGCAATTTTATTGCGATTTCTTAAATTGCAATTGCATTTAAGAAATCGCAAATTTGCGATTTCTTAAATGCAATGCATGATTACTTTACAATTGCGAATTCGCAATTTGGAAGGGGTAAATTAGCATGAAGTTGAACTTCATGCTAATTTACAGAACACTTCAAACATGCACTAGTTGCATATTTGAAAGTTTTAATTTACACACACACACATGTCCTTGGGTCATGTGTGTGTGTAAATTGCACTTACAGTTTAATTTCAGGGGTGCAGGGAGGGGTTCTTTGAACCCCCCCTGCACCCTTGAAATTGCATTCACATTTTGCGAATCGCAAATTGAAATTCGCAAAATGTGAATGCCTTCCCATTGATTCCTATGGGCCTTTTGGCCCATAGGAATCAATGGGAAGGGTTTTCCTTCATTGCGACTCACAAATGGTGAATCGCAATTAAGGAAAATTACCGAATCGCAAAATAATTCGCGATTTTTTGATGCATAGCATTTTGCGATTTCTTAATTGCGATTCCTTAATTTTCGCAATTAAGAAATCGCAAAATGTTACAATGATGCATCTAGGGGCAAGCATCTTGAAAGACATTAATTACTACTTGCTGCTCTCTTATTTTTAATGGGGCAGCTGTGGTGACCTTTGCAGAAGTCCTTCTGCACATGCGTCAGCTGGGCGAGCTCTTCTTTGACCCGCAGCACAAACAACAGCAGTGACATCTTGGCAGAGGGTGTGCCTAGTTACAATGCCACGGAGAAGGTTGCTTTTCGGGCACTTACACAATGGTCCTCGGAGGAGTTGAAATAACTCAATTATTTCCTTGGCAGGGGGCAGGGCAGGCTGATAGGGAGAACGAGTTAGTGGGTGGCCACAATTTAATAGTCTTCACAAGAAGGGTTGGCAGCAGGAGGGGTGCAGCTGGCACCTCTCTTCCTTCCTCTCGTGTGCTTTCAGTTTTGCCAATGTCATGCAGCTGAAGCTAAGCCTGAGCCCATTCTCTTCAGAGGGCACCTCTCTCATCTTGTTTGTTGCAGAACAGGCCCAAGAGAAGAATAAAGGTTGGCACCTATGTTCCCTTTAAGCTGCAATTATCCAGGATTGCAATATTTTTTTGCGTTTGCTTCCCAGTCTCTTTGCACACGTAAATTGTATGACATGCGCAAAGTAAACACATACAACCCACCAGGAATGTTGTACTTGGCTGATGTTGCACTGGCGGAGATGGGGGGGCCAGGCTAATATTGTACCTTTTGTGGATTATTTCTGTGCTGTTGAGGATGGTGTTGTGTGGTTGACGCAGAAGAGTTTGTCAGTTTTTTTTACAGGGCAAACTTCATCCAGATGTTTTGGAGCACTCTACATGAGCACCCTGGCTACATTACACAAGATAAGATATTTTTAGTTACCAGGGGGATAAGGGATCGCTCAGAATCACAGGATATTGAGCCGGTGCCGAGACTCAAACCTGGTTCCCCAATTCCAAAGTCAGCAGCTCAAGCCGTAATTTTACAGAGAACAGGGCAGGTTTGCGTTGGTGGCACTAGATGGAACAATACACTAGGGCAGGAACCCTGGCTGTGTGAGAGGCAGGTGGTGCGCGTTTCAAAAGGGGTCTATCTCCTGGTTTTCCTGCTTAACAGATAGAGAAGGGTTCCCAGCTACCACCTATATGGAACAGAGGCGCAAAAGCTGCATGGTTCAATGTGCTAGCACTCAATAAAATACAGCGACCACTCGGGCACCGCCAAGAGCACCAACTCTCGTCATCTCTGAGGTCTGAACATGCAGGCTAGGTAGTCTTGGAAAGTGAAGAAATTTAATTTGTATGAATGCTTGGAAAGGTGCCTGGCATTTTTCTGAATCTGCTAACCCTTTTATAGAGCGAGCCTAGCAGCACGCATGTGAGGCATGGTGTATTCAGTACATGGACTTCAAGCCAGCCCATCACTTGTCATTGGTTGGTCCAGGTGCCTTTCTAAATTCTGTACTTTTGAATGTTAAATCGCGCCCCTGTTTCCTTGCTTTTGGTCTGTTGTTCCCTCCCATAGTGACTTGCCCTGTTACAAGGCTCAGTTCGCTCCGTCCATTTCACTATTATTTCCGATTGCCTGCCTTGTGTTCTTGGAAATGTAGCATTAATTATGTTTCACTTGCTCAGAGCTCCATTGCTCCATTTCTGTAAACAGGGCTGTAAATCTTACTCTTTATCTGGTCACAAATGTGGCAGTTGTGTCTCTGTTCCAAGTGGTAAGTCCCCTTTCTTAGTCCTCTAGGCAGTACTGCAGCTCTGTTCCCACTGGTAATTCCTCATTCTTAGTCCTCCAAGCAGTGCTGCAGCTGTGTCGCTGTTCCAAGTGGTAAGTCCCCTTTCTTAGTCCTCTAGGCAGTGCTGCATCTCTGTTCCCACTGGTAATTCCTCATTCTTAGTCCTCTAGGCAGTGCTGCAAGCTGCTTATCTGGTCCCATTGGTAATTCCTCATTCTTGGTCCTCTAGGCAGTGTTGCAGCTGCGTCTCAGTGTTGCAATTCCTCAATCATAGTCCTTTAGCCGGTGCTGCAGCTACTTCTCTGGTACTAGTGGTAATTCCTCCATTTTAGTCCTCTAAGCAGTGCTGCAGCTGTGTCTCTGTTCCCAGTGGTAATTCTTAATTCTTAGTCCTCTAGACAGTGCTGCAGCTGCTCCTCTGGACCCAGGGGTGATTTATCATTCTTAGTCCCTTAGAAAATAGTGCAGGTGCTTCTCTGGTCCCAGTGGTAATTCCTCATTCTTAGTCCTCTAGGCATTACTGTAGCTGCTTCTCTGGTCCCAGTGGTGATTTATCATTCTTAGACCCTTAGAAAATAGTGCAGCTGCTTCTCTGGTCCCAGTGGTAATTCCTCATTCTTAGTCCTCTAGGCAGTGCTGCAAGCTGCTTCTCTGGTCTCATTGGTAATTCATCATTCTAAGTTCTCTACACAGTGCTGCAATTGCTTCTTTGGTCCCGGCAGTAATTCTTCTATTCTAAGTCCTATAGACAGTGCTGCAGATGTGTCTCTGTTCCCAGTGGTAATTCCTCATTCTAAGTCCTCTAACAGTGCTGCAGATGTGTCTCTGTTCCCAGTGGTAATTCCTCATTTTTAATCTTCTACCCAGTGCTGCCAGCTGTGTTTCTGTTCCCGGTGGCAATTCCACATTCGTAGTCCTCTAGCTAGTGCTGCACCTGCATCTCTGTTCCCAGTGGCAATTCCTCATTTTTGGTCCTCCAGCCAGTGCTGCAGCTGCTTCTCTGGTCCCAGTAGTAATTCCTCATTCTTAGTCCTCTAAACAGGGCTGCTAACTGCTTGTCTGGTCCTGTGGATAATTCCTCATTCTTACTCCTCTAGGCAGTCCTGCAGCTGTGTCTCTGTTCCCAATGATAATTCCTCATTCTAGGTCCTCTAGGCAGTGCTGCAGCTGTCTCTCTTCCCAGTGGTAATTCCTCTTCCAAGTCCTCTAGACAGTGCTGCTAGTTGCTTCTCTGGTCTCAGCAGTAATTCCTCATCTTAGTCCTCTACACGGTGCTGCAGCAGCTTCTTTAGTCCTGTCAGTAATTTCCCTATCTTAGTCCTCTAGACAATGCTGCAGATGTGTCTCTTTTCCCAGTGGTAATTCTCCATTCTTAGTCCTCTACGCAATGCAGCAGCTGCGTCTCTGTTCCAAGTGGTAATTCCTCATTCTAAGCACTCTAGCCACTGCTGCTGGCTGCTTCTCTGTTCCCGTCATTAATTCCTCATTCTAAGTCTTTAGGGCAGTGTGGCTAGCTGCTTTTCAATTCCCATTGGTAATTATTATATTATTATTATTTTATAGCATTTGTAGGGCGCACAGCTACCCACAAAGGGTTTCCCGGCGCCGAAATAGCGGGTCACGAGCACAGCTAGAGAGAGAGAAAATCCGAGGGTACTTATTTGTCAAACAACCAGGTCTTTACACTTTTTCTAAAGTTCCTGTAGTTTTCCTCTTAGCGTATTTGGATGGGCAATGTGTTTCACAGGGTTGGACCCAGATATGAAAACGATCTCCCGCCCATTCTAGCCCGTTTGTACCTGGGAACCGCAAAGGTCGCTGATGTAGCTGAACGAAGATTGCGATTGGGAAAGTGGGGCTTTGGCAAGATCTTGAAGATACTTGGGAGCGGTCCCAGCTTTAATTTTAAACAGATAGCTCAGGGTTTTGAAACGAATCCGGTTTTCAACCCTGAGCCAGTGTAGATCCCTAAGATGTTTAGTGATCCTGGCGTGTCTGGGTATTCTGCAAAGCAGTCTGGCCGCGGCGTTTTGTACCAGTTGTAAGCGTCTTACTACTGCTTTGTTTGCACCCAGGTACAGGATGTTACCGTAGTCAAGCCGAGAAGTTACTAAGGCATTGACTACGGTCTTCTGGGTGGTAAGTGGCAACATCCAAACAATTTTACGAAGCCATCTGAGAATAGTGAAACATGTGCCTGCCACTTTGTTGGCTTGCTGTGTCATGGAGAGATTGTCATCTATGATGACCCCAAGATTTCTGACTTGAGTGGCTGGGGGCGGTAGCTTGCCCAGTGATGTCGGCCAGTGGGGATCACTCCAAAGATCCTTATTATTCCCTAAAAAGAGGACCTCTGTTTTGTCCCCATTTAATTTAAGTTGGTTAGCCGACATCCAGCAAAATATCTCATGAAGGCCTATTCTGAGTGCGGAAGGAGCAAACGTATCAGATTTAGAGAGAGAGAACAAAATCTGAGAATCGTCAGCATATGTCATTAAAATAAGACCAAAGTTCTCTGCAAGATTGGCTAGATTCCTCATTCTAAGTCCTCTATGCAGTGCTGCTACCTACTTCTCTGTTCAAAGTCGGTAATTCCTCATTCTAAGCCCTCTAGACAGTGCTGCAGCTGCTTCTGTGGTTCCAATGGTAATTCCTCATTCTAAGACCTTTAGGCAGTGCTGCAGCTGCGTCTCTGTTCATACATCGACTACACTCCAAACCAAAACACATAGATATTTGACAAATGCAAGACCTATTGCATTGCACAGACTTATTTTTGTTGAGACCAAAATCGTTGTCAATTACTGCTTTTATAGTTGGGGAGTCGTCAATTGTGAGCTGGAATGTGTTCCGCACTGGTGACGGCTGCCTGCTGGAGTGGGTAGATCGAAAATAAACAGGAATAATGCCTCAAGGTCTTGAGTAATGAAAGCTGCTCTGAATTTTAGACAGTGATATTCACATATGAAGCAATTGAATTAGCTTTTTTTGCACTTTTTAATTGACAACTACAAACCTACAGAAGGTACATTCAATTACTTCAGATGTGAATGTCACCATCTAAAGTTCAAGACCAGATTTTCATTCTGCAGACTGTGCAGCCCTGTGCATGTCTGCACACTACAGCAGGATTGCATTCCAGGTCAAAATGCATGACTCAGCAGCAATCATGAACTCTATTACCTAATTGCTGGTCATAACTAATTGTTAATCATTCTTTGCAGAGTCACATCAGCCCTCAAGGGCAGGTTCGTCACTATGGTCAACTGACAGTCAAACCGATTATTTATAGCTGCCAAGTCTTCAGATTGCTTATGTGCGGCATTTCCTTAGTTTCAGTGAACGTATGTCCAATTGTACAAGTTGCACATTACAGTAACTGCTGAGCATGTTTAATGCAGTCAGATATGAGGCTATTTTTAACGTGTTTAAATATTTCAACACTACATGTCACAATTGCTTTATAAACCTTCCTTTCTCAAATTTGCTTTAACTCCTTAACCGTGGCAGTTTTTCCGCCGCGGTGCGGGCGTTCTAAAGGGTGGGCGGGGCTGCGTCAGCCGTTGGCCGACGGCAGCACTGGGGAGGAAGTGCTCCCGTAGGCCAACGGCCGACTGCAGCACGGAAGGGGTTAAAAGGTACCATTTGCTACTGTTTTCTTCAAAAGTTTCACTTGGGAAGAACCCTCCCAACGCCATTTCTGTTTGGATGGCATTCGCGCTTTGCACGCTCATGGCGTAACACTTATACCAAACTTTTACGCCCTACCACTTTCAAATGTTACCATCCGCTACTGCTTCTGAAGTTTGTAATGTCACTCCTTGGACATTTAATTCACCCGTAGGTTTTCAGTATTCGGCTCCTCTGTGACACTTCATTTCACAAGTGTTGTACACCAGCATCTGTCTAGAATCAAAATATCTATGAAGGAATTTATATGACACAACCCGCAAGCAGTGAAACAAACAAACAAACAAACAAGCAACATTCTGAAAGTAAAAAATGGTGACATATGGTAGATCAGTGATTCTTAACCTGTGGTCCAGTGACCAATGGGGTCCGCGATCTGCAAAGCCCACTCGGGTGATCTGCGACTGCTTAGAAAATGAAATAATATTAACAGATTAATGAAGTGTATATGCATAAAGAAGTACAATTTACAATTTCAAAGAGTGAAAGAGCTTTAAAGGGAAGGTTACCAGATGCTCCACTCCCCCCTTAACATCCAGGAGAAATCTGAGAGTTATACTCCTGGTTTAGGCCAATTAAAGCATTTGATAAGACAGCTCACCATGATGATTTTAATAAGGAAAGCCAAGAACTAATACATGTTTGTATGATCACATTGGTTCATCTGGTAACCTCAGTTAAAGCCAGAGTGTTCTAAATGATAACTATTCCCGGGTAATTAGATGAAATAGAGAAAGTTTCTCTTTCTAAAGTGGAAGTTTCCTGACTTTGCCAAGGTGAAGGTTTGGCCTCCAAGTCCCACCAGTTGATGTTCTTATCAAGAAAAACAGGAACAAGCTGCCTACAGTCATGCTTTGGGTCCAGTCCACAGCCAAAGGAAGTTTTGCTCATTAGGGCCTGCCTTCCGACTGAAGGGACACCCTAGATAATCCTGTTGGATTTGCTGTCTTGCTTGTTTCTTTTCAGCAGTTCTTTGCTTCAACCTGGTCTCTTACAGGCAATGATGTTCTGTACAACAAGCAAGTTATTAACCCCTCCCATGCTCGTGACGGAACCGTTCCGCCACGAGCCTCGGGTGGGCTGTGCTGGTGACGGAACGGTTCCGTCACGGCCCGCTCGCCGTGCCTGCGCGGCACGAATTCCACACCTGCGCGGCGCGTTCTATTGAGCGGGCGGGGCCATGACAGAACCGTTCTGTCACAAGCACAGCTTACCCGCGTGCCGTGATGGAGCGGTTCCGTCACGAGCACGGGACCGCCGCGCGGCCCCCCACCCCCTTAGCACTGCGGCGGAATAGCCGCCGCAGTGCAGGGGTTAAAGGACTACAGAGAGGCCAGTGCTTCGGGAATGTGGTTGTTGGCTGCCAAATTCAGTGGTATTGGGAAGGTGGCACAGAAGAGGTAGATTACATTGAGAGTTAAATTAGGTGGGACTGCGCGAAGTTTCGACATCTTTTACAATTTTTCAAAACGTTCACTAGATTTGCTAAATACGATGTTGGTTAAGTATTTTTTTAACAAAATGCAAAAAAGAGGACATAGTGATCGACATAGTCGTGATAGACAGGCTTGTAAAATGGGCACCTACCTGTCCTGGATCAAGTCCTTTCTTCCAAAAATTAGGATCGGAACAATGAATCGGCCACCCACCTGGCACCATGTGGAATCCCCAAGGCACCTCTCTTTCATGCCACTTGTTCAACATCTGTATACCCCCCCTGGCAGAACCTCTTGAGCAGTGTCAGGTATATTTTCAAAGGAACACAGTTGATATGCAAGGTCATTTCTGCCTTTAAAACAACCTAAACAAGCCCTTATCTTTAGTTTCAAGAAGGCCTGGGCGAAATTTGAGGTTTGCCAGAGTAATCAGAGTAGTTTTGGTAATTTCGTGTCACTCTTGTGATGCGTAAATGCAAACAATTACGCGATTATGCCTATTTGCATAATTTGGAGTAATCTGTGTCAAACATGCCTACCCAAGAGCACAGGAAGAGTGTGAGTTGCTGCTGGCTGCTTCTGTTACAGTTCTGTTGAATTTAGCGCAATTTTCTTAGTGCAAAATGCATATTTGGTTCATTTTGAAAGCGAGGGTGCATTTTATGCTAAGAAAATATCGGTGAATGCAGTGTTACTGTCCTCGTGTAAATCTGTGTAATGTTGTGTATTTTTTGATGTAGTTGTGTGTAGTTTAGCTATAGCAAAATATGCAAGATACACCTTCCACTATCATCTACGTTGAGGCTGTGGCAGCTGTTTTGGAAAAATGACCTATAAAGAATATGATGAATTTGGACTACGACAAGGGAAGCAGGTCTTATGAAGGCAGATTGATTCTCTCCATGTCAGTCAGTCAAAAATAGTCAATTTTGATTGAAAACTTAAAAACATAACATGCCTAAAGCATCACTTGACATTCTCACAGCACAGCAAACATGTGTACATTAAGAAGTCGCAATTTACAAATGTACAGTATAAATCGATTCAGGATGCTATTGCGCGTGGTAACCATCAGGTGGCACAATTCATATATGTCAGAAAGTGGTTTATTCATTTGAGAAGAGGGGCCTTACCAACTTAACAGACACACCCTGGTTAGATTTAGAACAAGTCTTGGAGACTCTCTGCTCAACCCCTGGTATTTATGGCACAAGCAGCAAGCAACGCCCACGCAAATGTAGTTAGGTTCAAACAGTACAAACATGTTCAAAGTGAAGAAAAGAACATGGTAAAATTCCAAACCACTAGGGAAATGAGGCACAAATTGCCAAAATTACACAAGGAGAACTAGAGATATGATTTTTTAAAGTTGTAAGGCGAAAAGTGCTTAGAAAATGTACAGCACAGATGTAAAGTTTGAGTTTGTAGTAGACTGGGACCTAGAAAAACTTTTAGGCTAGTTGTGATGGAGCACTGGGTGGATATACAAATTAGACCCCCCAAAGTTATTAACTTCCGATTTAGTCGACTTTAATCAATTACTTTCCTTTAGGTGGGGTCCTAGGCTGAAACCAGCAAGGGTCCCTCAGAGTTGTGTATATGATCGTGAAGCTCCCGTTGAAGATGTTGGTTTTGTCTTGACACCAGAACTCGAAGCAAAACAAAGCTGGATTTCAGAGATGCCTAGGTCGCTTTCCACTGAGATGGATGAGCTGCCACATCCTGGTTCAAGGATTTATCTTCAGACTTGGCCACTTTTTTCATTCTCAAAATTCACTATTGTGGCACCAGCGGGTTCGCCCCGGCCATCCCTGGACACGTGTTTCTGGGTCGTTACCCTTCGTCAGCAGGAAATAGGCGTACGTCTGGGGTTGCTGTGTAGGCTGCCACAAGTGTTCTCAGGTCTGAAGCTGTGACTGGGCATGACTCCACAGGGCTGGATACCTTTCCTGTGGGTATTCGCTCAACCAGTTTTCAACACGGCAAAAAGCTCTTAGATGGATAAACCTCTTTTCTTCCCCCCGTTGGGTGTTATGTCCCTGGGTAAGCCTCAGCACCTTGTCCTGGTCCTCCAAAGATGGAAAAAATGGCCAAATCCCATTTTTCTCCAACTGCTGGGAAAGTTCTTTCTGGTGACTCCTGTCCCGCCCATGCCCTCAGGGCAGATTTCTAGATATTAGATCTCTTTTCAGCCAGGCTCTTCAGGGTCCAGGCCTCTGGGATTAGCTGGGCACCATTGGAGTCAGAAGTGCTTTTGTTTCTTTGCGTCCATGGAGCAGGCAAACAGGAAGTCATCCTATTCAACCCTGAAGGGCAGTTCTAGCCCGGCGGCCAGAAGGAATCAGGAGTTTTCATTTTCTTCCAGCAGGTCTTCCTTCTTCAGGGTTTGTCTTCCCAGGTCCAGGAATGTTCTGAGGAGTTGGTTGTGAAGTACCAGTTCTTTCATGTGCACAAGCCAGTGATTGAAGAACTTTTTCTCCCCCTGTCCAGTCTACATTTTTGCCCAACCCGACATCCTTTTGCGGCATTTTCAGAAACCCTAGATACAAAATGGCCAGCATCTACTTCCATAAGAAGGGATTAGGACCGTTCACTTTACAACTACCCAATTTAGATAAAGTATCCTCCCAGTGTCCAAGAAAAAATGATTTCTCCCTCCAATCCAAAGGAGGAAAAGTGAATGCTATATATTGTTCTACCAACTATTTCTGTCTTCTTCTCCAATTTGTATCCCTATTAAGTGGTCCGCTGTTGATAACACACCTGTGGTCCTGGGCCCCAAGGTCAAACCATTGTCCTCTGGGAGAAAGATTGTTAACTCTCAGCCAGGAAAGTATATTGTGCCTTCTGGATGGTCTGAGAGGCAACACTGGCTCCAAACCAGCTTGCCTCAGGCAGTATAAGTGCATTTCTGTAAAATTACTTTTCACTGAGTTGTCTAAAATCTACTCTGAAATACAAATAATATAGCTGAAACTATTTTGGCAATAACTTTGAATCAATGATCTAGCATTTTGCAAAGCTGAGATATGTAATAAAGATTTCAATTACACCTAGGCCTGTTAATTGTATAATGCACACATATTTATTTTGAAGCAGGTTTCTGGCGGCTAAAAAAAGAAAAGTGAGGATATGAGGACATGTTATGATACCCCACCCTCTCAAGGCAAACACCCTGCACAGAAGGGGCCACCCTGGATGTTTTTCTTCTTTAGAACATGGTGGTGTTTAGTGCATCATCTGTGAAGCATGCTACATGAGGGACAGCAAACTTTGACCTAGGACTTACTGAAAGAATCCAGCAACCTTCAGGCAGGTAGGCGTTGTAGTTACTAATATCTTAAAATCTGATTGGTTTTCTCCCCAAGTCTGATAGACTAAAATGTAAGACAAATATCTTAGATAAGGTTACTAAGGTGACCAAGTGTGAGCATGGCTGCAATCATCAAGTCCTGTATTTTTAAGTAAAAGAACTGAGCATTTTGTTCTAGAGGTTTTAAGACCTGGGCAACATTTGCTAAATGTCCTTTGTGCATATTATGATGGTTTGGAGTTGCACAATGTATTTGTGGGAATTGTGTTCCTGTGTCGATTTGTGGAGCAAAGACATATTTGCGTTACAAAGCAGCGTAAAAACAAGCACGACATAAATAGCAGCTGCTCACATTCGGGTTCTTCACATTCTTACCCTGCTCCTGTGATTGGATTTTACCCAAACGAGGTCTCAATTACATCATTGAATCACTGCATTTATAAAGCGCGCTACATACCCGTGAGGGTCTCAAGGCGCTGGGGGGAAGGGGAGCCGCTAGTGATCGAAGAGCCAGCTCTTGAGGAGTTTTTCTGAAGGCCAGCAGGTCCTGAGTCTGTCGTAGGCTGGTGGGGAGAGCGTTCCAGGTCTTGCCGGCGGCGGTGGTTTTCCATATACGAGGAACTGTGGCGAGGGCGAGGTTGGCTGAGCGGAGGTTTCGGGTGGGGGTGTGGAAGCTGAGTCGGTTGTTGAGGTATGTAGGTCCGGTGTTGTGTAGGGCTTTGTGTGCGTGGATGAGGAGTTTGAAGGTGATCCTCTTGTTGACGGGGAGCCAGTGCAGGCCTCTCAGGTGGGGTGTGATGTGGCTGCGTCGGGGGACTTTGAGGATCAGTCATGCCGAGGCGTTCTGGATTTGTTGTAGTCGTCTCAGGAGCTTGGTTGTTGTTCCTGAGTAGAGGGCGTTCTTGTAGTCGAGTCTGCTGGTGATGAGGGCCTGGGTGACGGTTTTTCTCGTGTCTGGAGGGATCCATTTGAAGATCCTGCGGAGCATGCGGAGGGTGTTGAAGCAGGACTCGGAGACGGCGTAGACTTGCCTGGTCATGGAGAGGGTGGAGTCGAGGATGACCCCCAGGTTGCGTGCGTGGTCTGTGGGTTCCGGGGTTGTGCCTAGCGATGTGGGCCACCAAGAGTCGTTCCAGGCTGATGGGGTGGGTCCGAGAATGAGGACCTCCGTCTTGTATGAGTTCAGCTTCAGTCTGCTGTCCTTCATCCAGTTAGTTACGGCCTTCATTCCTCTGTGGAGGTTGGCTTTGGCCGTGTGGGGGCCTTCGGTGAGGGATATGATCAGCTGGGTGTCGTCGGCGTAGGAGATGATGTTGAGGTTATGTTGTCGTGCGACGTGGGTGAGCGGTGCCATGTAGATATTGAACAGCGTTGGGCTGAGGGAGGATCCCTGTGGGACGCCGCAGATGATCTCGGTGGATTTCGAGCGGAAGGGTGGGAGGCGGAAGCTCTGGGTTCTGCCGGAGAGGAAGGATGTGGTCCAGGCCAGGGCCTTCTCTTGAATTCCGGCGTCATGGAGGCGTGCTGATTGGGTGCGGTGGCCGACTGTGTCAAAGGCCGCTGATAGGTCCAGGAGGATGAGGGCGGCTGTTTCTCCTTTTTCCATCAGGATCCTGATGTCATCGGTGGCGGCGATGAGGGTGGTCTCGGTGCTGTGGTTGCTGCGAAAACCGGATTGGGAGGGGTCCAGGATGTTGTTGTCTTCGAGGTAGCGGGTTAGCTGTTTGTTGACAATCTTCTCTGTCACTTTTGCCGGGAACAGGAGCAGGGAGATGGGCCAGAAGTTCTTGAGGTCCTTGGGGTCCGCCTTGGGCTTCTTCAGAAGGGCGTTGATCTCGGCGTGCTTCCAGCTTTCCGTGAAGGTTGCTGTCTCGAAGGAGCTGTTGATTGTTTTTCGGAGGTGGGGCGCGATGGTTGTGCTGGCTTTGTTGAAGACGTGGTGAGGGCAGGGGTCAGATGGAGATCCGGACTGGATGGAGTTCATGGTTTTGATGGTGTCTTCGTCGCTGACGTTGGACCAGGCGGTCAGGCGGCTGGTGCGGGTGGTGGTCGCAGGGGTGGTGTACTCGGTGGTGGGTGTGGGGGTATCAGAGTTGAAGCTGTCGTGGATGTCGGTGATCTTGCGGTGAAAGAAGGTGGCCAGGGAGTCGCACAGGTCTTGTGATGGTGGGATGTCGTTGGTGTTGGAGCTGGGGTTGGAGAGTTCTTTCACGATGCTGAAGAGCTCTTTGGTGTTGTGTGCGTTGTTGTCTAAGCGGTCGTTGAAGGCGGTCCTCTTGGCGGCCCTGATGAGTTGGTGGTGTCTGCGGGTGGCGCTCTTCTGGGCTATGTGGCTGTCAGGTGTTCGGTCGTGGAGCCATTTCTTCTCCAGCTTCCGACAGGTGCGCTTGGAGATCCGGTGGTCTTCGGTGAACCAGGCGGCTTTCTTGTTGGTGTGGTTGGTTGTAGAGGTCTTGAGAGGGGCGAGGGTGTCGGCGCAGTCGTTGATCCACTGTTTGAGGTTGGTCGCGGCCATGTCTGGGTCGGTGGGGTCGGCGGGTGGTCTCAGGGCGAGGGTGGTAGTCAGTTGGTCCTTGGTGACCTTGCCCCAGCAGCGGCGTGGCAGCTTTTGGGTGCGGTGGTGTGTGGTGGGTTTCCTGAAGGTGAAGTGGACGCATCTGTGGTCGGTCCAGTGGGATTCGGTGGTGTGGTTGAAGGAGACATGGGGGCTGGTGGAGAAGATGGGGTCCAGCGTGTGTCCAGCGGCGTGGGTGAGTGTCATCACGAGCTGTTTGAGTCCGAGGTTGGCGAGGTTGTCGATCAGGGCGGTGGAGTTGGCGTCATTGTTGTTCTCGAGGTGGAAGTTCAGGTCCCCGAGGAGGATGTAGTCCGTGGAGGCGAGGGCGTGGGTGCAGACGAGGTCGGCGATGGTGTCGCTGAACTGTGGTCATGGTCCGGGAGGTCTGTAGATGAGTGTTCCTCTGAGGGTGGTGTTGGGGTCGGTGTGGATCTGGAAGTGCATGTGCTCGGCGGAGGTGAGGGTGTCGTCGGTGTTGGTCGAGATTCTGATGGTGTCTTTGTGGATGATGGCGATTCCCCCTCCCACTCCATTGGTGCGGGTTCTGCGGGAGATCTTGTAGCCCTGTGGGATGGCTATGGCGATGTCTGGTGCTGAGGTGGTGTTCAGCCAGGTCTCCATCAGAAAGGCGACGTCGGGGCGGTAGAGTCTAGGAGGTCCCAGAGTTCGATGGCGTGTTTGCGAGTGGAGCGAGTGTTGAGGATCATGCGGCGGAGGTGGTTGGGTTCTCTGGTTGGTGGTTTGGTGGGCTGGATGCTGGTGAATCTGCAGTTCCAGCAGGCGAAGGGCCCTTGGGTGCGCTTCGGGGTGGCCCGGTAGCAGGGGTGGTCTCGTTCGGTGTTGAGTGCATGGAGGGTGCTGGAGTCGTAGTGTAGTCTGGCGTTGCGGGGGGCGCGGGGTCCAGGGGTTCTGGCGCTGGACGGGCGCAGACGGGCTTGCCTTTGGCGTGGCTTCGGTGCGCCCGCTGCGCGGCCTCCATTAGAGGCGAAGTGGGAAGAAGGGGCAGCTGGGAGGCGGGAACGGGGCGGCCAATGGGTGAGGGCAGGGGATACAGAAAGGAAAAAAGGTGCGGGCCGCGGGGGAGCAGTGGCAGGAAGCCAGGAGCGGGGAGGGCACAGAGGGCAGGGGCGCAAAAGGAGCGCCTAAAAATACAGTAAACAATAACAAGCTACAGGGACAAAAGCACAGCAAAAGAAAAGGTAGGCAGTGCCAGGGGCACACCAGCGGCGAACCTCTGCAGCACTCGGGCACTCAGGGGAGTCGTGCGGCGTGGGGGGTGACCTGGGGTCACCCCCCCTATGATGTGGCATAGTGGTGTAATATGAGGCATTTTGTGTTACAGTAATAAAAATAAATGTCAGAAATTACACAAGATTATGCTGAAGTAACTGGAATAAATGAAATTTCGTCAGAGCCTAGTTTTAATTCCCATCAACTAAGTTAATTTTCTAAACTAACCGACTAAAATTGTGTACAAAATACAGGCCGGGGAGAGGCAAAAAGAATCCCATATCTGGTTGTCTAAAGCCAGCGATTATATGTTTCTGGAGTGGATACAAAATTAAATTGACAGGTGGAGAGGGTACTGTGATTCTACAATAGCTTTCTGACTTTTCCTGTTACTTTTTCTTCCAAAAGCACCTTTAAAATGTCATTTTAAATTAAACCCACTTTATCTAGCTTTCAGTGCACAGTGACATGGTTCGGTGTCGTTTTTTGTCAATAGACACTGAAATTATTCCTGAGTAGGTCTGATTGATCAATATCAGACTCCTATGCATTCTTTTATTTTTTATTTATTTTTCTCTTTTTTTAAAGGAATTCCTCGTTGAATCTTTTCATTTTAAATAATGCAAAAAAGTTCCTTTAAGTGAACTCAAAACCATTGCACTCTATCACTGATCCAAAATGTTCTATTTTTTAAATCAAGTATTTCCATTCCATATTTTTCAACCTAATCCCTTCCACATACATTTATTTTATCCATTTAAAAAAAAATAGATTTTTCAGAAAGACATAGAAAGTACAGAGCAGCATCACGAAATAAGAACATATATACCTGAGTAGTCTTGTACATTGGTATCATCAAAGCCACACATGTATGCAACATACATGAAATATTATATTGATCTTATCTGCAGTTTGTGAAAGAGGAGAGAAGCCTCTCTGTGGGTGTGTGCCGGGACCGAATTTCGATCAGGGAGGTAGCCAGGCCGTGGACAAAGTGTCAGTTGCAACTGGCCGGGTGGTGACCCAGTCTATATCAATTTTTATGTGGAGGGAGGGGGGTATCCACCCAGTGACATAATGTAACTTGAGGGGGGCTCCCTGCAAACAACAGGAAGTGACATAACGAAAGGTGGCTTGCACCATCAGACTCATTGCCTCCCCTCGCTCACCCCTTAGATGGGATTGCATCAGAGAAGCCAGTGCGTGAGCAGCGTTCTGAATGAGCTCCGATCTCGCCACAGAGAGGCCAAAGAGTGAATGTGTGGCTCCATTTGCTCCAGTTATCGAGCTCCCGGTAAAATAATGGGGGGACGCCGTCCACCCGCGTGGTACCCCGACTTGAGCCCTGGCTATGTCTAACAACCGTGACAATGCTTTGCGTTTGGGAAAGTGTTGGAAAATTCCCAGTGCACAGAGCTCCCAGGAGGGTGGAATGAGTGTGCTAGTGCAGCGTGTTAGGGTCTGGAAGACTAAGTCCAGAATGCTGTTAAAGTTGTGCAGTCCCAGAGCATGTGGTATAGGTCAGCTGGGGAATGGTGGCATCGATGGCAAGAAGAAGATGCCCCAGGAAAGATGTGATTGAGCCAGGCAGGGGAGAGAAACGCTCGATGGTGCACATAGAATTGGATAAATTGAAATTGCGCATTGTGCGAGACTGTGAATGCGTATTCACGGGCTGCGGTTCACTCTTTGCCATTCAACCCACGTTGGAACTTGGTCTCAATGTCTCACAAAGACGTTGCGGAGGGGGTTGTGAGCTGGCCGCGCCTTCTCCTTCCTCGCGGCCAGAGCCTGGAACGCCCTTCCGCTCCACCTCAGATAGACAACATCGCTCCCCATCTTCGCGAGAAACCTCAAAACCTGGCTCTTCGACAGACCCTCTCCTTGATGGACTGGAACCTCCACCCCCTGCCCCACCCAGCACCTTGAGACCCTTACGGGTAAGTAGTCGCGCTCAACAAACACCTGATTGATTCATTGAGCTGCAGTTTTGTGTTCTATACAGTCAAGTTACACATTGTCTAGCAATGTCCATGTATAGGGTATATCGATTGGTGTGAGGTTGGTTCTTCGGTGTCATTCGCCCATATGGTCCAGAGTGTGTGGCGGAGGTGGGCGTACATTAATAATTGGCCTGCCTGAGGTGAGTCATTTTGGGTAAGGGCTTGGAAGGACTGCAATTGGCCATTTTCATCTAGGTCTCCAATGGTATATATTTCTGCATCCGTCCAGGGCGTCAGGGGGCTAGAATCTATGTACGTTTTTTGATGTGGGAGGCCCAGAAGCGGAATGTTGGGGGTGTATGGGGCTTTGGATTGTGTAAGGTTACAGCTCCGCATCAGGCAGTGGAAAACTACTTCGAATAATCGGGGGAGACCTCTGATGATTGGTATTCCCAGGAGAATCAGGTTGTATATGGCAGTCTGGGTCAGTAATGGGACAAGAGTTCCAGTCTCTTCCAGTCCCCGTTCCGCAAGTCACCCGGAGAGCCACTGTAGCTGGACTGCCACATAGTAGGCGTTCTCAGGCCGGCCTGTGGAGAGGGGAGCCGCAATGATGATATCGCTACATGACGGTAGCCTGTTGGAACTTTTTTTACCCTCACTATTAGCTTTACCTATAACCCCAAAAACTTACCGGTGCCCCTTTTTATCT
Source organism: Lissotriton vulgaris (assembly GCF_964263255.1). Classification (NCBI taxonomy): domain Eukaryota; kingdom Metazoa; phylum Chordata; class Amphibia; order Caudata; family Salamandridae; genus Lissotriton; species Lissotriton vulgaris. The sequence goes on along the minus strand of NC_141695.1, from coordinate 1,715,662,413 downwards.
TAATGCTTTGTTTTTTTTTTAGTTTATTATCCCAAGATTTGTGTACCAAAGGTAATTGACCCGAAAAACATCAACAACTCCATGACAAAGATGTTAAGTAGTCCATACCATGTGGGATATCTTGAGCCTTCTCTGGCTTTTCAGCCTACAGCCCATGACCTTCTAGGACTTGTAGTTCTAGTGTCCCCATGGTCATAGAAGTTCAAAAATACCGGCATGCAAAATATGATTTAGAAAGCCAGAATTGGCTTAAAAGTCACACTTGACACGGGGTCACGTTATATCTGTGTGTGTAGTTTGATTTACTTGTAGATTGCAATAGCAGTGACATTCATTCCTAAAGTCAGTAGGTGATTTAATGTCATCAAGGAGACCATTTTCCATTGCTTTTTTTTTCATTTTCACCCAACGGTATTGTGGGAGTTGTAGTCCTGGTTCATGTCAATTAAACCTATTATATGATCCCAATAGGAAAACAATTATTTTAAAAGCACAGGACTGGAAATGACGACATGAAGTCACCTAGTAGCCATATTTGTTTTTTGCTTGCTGGAGCAGAGGCTGTCCTCACGAAGGGGAGGGGGGGGCTCGAGAGCCGGCGCCATAACGGTCGCCACAGGGGCGGCTCTAGGCTCATGGCGGCCCTGGGCAGGGAGCGTAGGTAGGGGGCCCCGGACCAGGGGGTTCAGGCAGGGTGGAGCGCGTAGGCCAGTGAAGAGGGGGTGGTCAGGGTGTTTGGAAGTGGAACGGAGCCGGAAGCCGCCAAATCCCTGCCAGGGGCCGCCACGCAAAAATGTATCGATCCTCAGAGGATTATTATATTAAGGATATATATTGGCGTAGTGGCCCCTGGGGTTTGGTGGCCCTGTGCAGGTGCACAGCTTGCACATGCCTAAGGCCGCCCCTGGTCGCCATGCCCACTCACCCCACAAAGTCAGGGCAGGTAGCGCGCCAAATTTGGGCGCGCTACCAGCACAGGGCGGGAACCACAGGTAGACCCTGGGTGGTGGGGGCAGAAGGGTGGTAGGGGCAAGTGCGAAGGTTATGAGAATCGACCAAGGGCGTCTGACGGATTGCTTTTGCTTCCGAAAGGTGGTGGGCTGATGCTTCTGTCTCTGAGTTCCAGCAGCAGGAAGGGGAAATAACATCCGTGGGATTCGGTTCCATCCTCCCCCATGCGCTGCTTCCGGAAACAGACCCCCCCACCCTCCCCCCCCCGTCCTGCTGAGGTGCCGAAAATAATAGAATGGTTGGTGAAGCCCCCGCGCGCGCGTGGGAATGTTTCTCCTGACTGCACGCTCAAGCAAAACTGGTCAAATACGGTAAGCGAGCCACGAGTCCAAGCAGACCCACGAAAGGAAACAGCCACCCTTAGCAACAGGGACAGTCCAAGTTTGCGGTAAGTTTTGTTTCTGCAGAAAAGGCTTATTATTTCAATCCACGTCGTGTTTTGGAAAGTTGTTCTTTTTTCCAAAGAATTTGCAAAATTGAAGAAGATATTGCTCATTTTCAAAATGTCCTGCAGATTTCTTCCTAACTTTCGGGGCAGAGCAAACCCCCTCGAAAGCCCTGGGGCTGTGGTGGCAGCTATTGAGGGAGGCCTGCAATGGTGGTAGTTGTGAAACTGGTTTATTTTTGTGGTATCGCTGCTGAATGCTTCAACTTGGCAGCTTTGAACATTCCCGGTAGTGGTTTGTCGCAGACGACACTGTAACCAATACTTTACCAAATACACAGAGTGAGCTTTGGGTCTGTCCCCTGCTCCTGACTGGGCGACTTGCTTGTCTGTTTCAACTCCCTGATCTCATGACTTTCCACCCTGCCCTGCACCGTCAGCTGTCACCCTGATTTGATTTGCCGAGTTTATCCTTCCGTTGCTGACATCAGAACATTATTTTTCTTTTTCTTTTTTTGTGTGCTAGATGAGCTTTGGCACTCAATTGGAGTTCATGTTCACTCACTCACTCACTCACTCACTCACTCACTCACACACTCACTCACTCACACACTCACTCACTCACACACTCACTCACTCACTCACTCACTCACTCACACACTCTCTCTCTCTCTTTCTCACTCTCATTCTCTATTTCATTTTCTCTCACTCTTTCTTTCTCACTCACTGTATCTTTCTTACTCACTCCCTTTCTCACTCACTCTTTCTATCTCACTCTCTCTTTCTCACTCTCTCTTTCTGTCATTCTCTCTCTCTCTTTCACATTCTCTATCTTCCTTTATGATTTTTCTCACAATTTCTGCATTTTCCTCTCTCCTCGTCTCACTTTCCTCAATCCCCGATGCCCAGTCCCCGGCGGTCGCCACTCCCTACCTCGGCTCCTTTATCTGCTGCGCCTCAGTGTCTGTCTCCGTCACCTCCTTGGCCTCTCACTGAATAAACGAAATCCCATATTTGACAAGAGACAACGTGGCCAGGGAAGGACACTCTCACTGCGAGATACAGAGAGAGGCATAATCACGAGAAGCTTCAAACACTGTGCGATACAGATAAGAGGCCCCGGAGATGCTGAGAGTAACAAACACAGGCCGTTGCAGGCACCGGGCAATCCCCCGGTGTGCCGTAAGGATGGGGACCGGTTTTGGGCTCCTGGGGGCAGTTTTTGTTACAGGGCCGTTTATGCAGCATAGCTCGAAAATCGGGGCGGCAACAAAATCGTCCGAAAAACGGCCCCGGCAAAGAGCTCGGCGGCACCCGCACCCCCCCCCCCCCCTCCCGAGGGGGGAGGCGGGCGGTCGAGCACTTTGCCGGGGCCGGTTTTGGTTCCCAGTCCGGCCCTGAACACACAGAGAAAAATAAAATGCACTATAAAGCAGAGGAATGGAGACTGGCCTGGGATAGACAGGACAAGTTTACTTTCAAACCAGTTGTGTATCAGCCATAACTCCTTAGTTCCAAAACAGGCTACACATAACTTTGCAGTGACATCTATCCAGACATGCACTAGTATCAGAGAAGCATTCTAAATCTCAAACACAATTACACGGCTGCTGTAGAATTTGCAACACCCAAATCCACTAGGGCATGGCTAGGCATTTGAGGCACAGAAGTGGTGTGTGCTCACGCAGTTTCAGCCGTACTTCCACACAAAGGAGAAGGTTGTTGACAATGACATGAAAAACAGTTGGGTGGGATACTATGAAGTAAAGAAACACGATGGTGGGTGGTTGAGGGGGGGGGGATATTAAAGGTCTAGTGTTCCATCTCCTGTTGAGAATGTTTCCTGTGTGTTTAGTACCTACATCTGGGTCAAAACTGCTCAAGAAGGCGTGACAATCATTTTATTCAAAGCCTGGTAGCTGTGCACTTAGCTGTGTTTTTTCACTGCCACTCTAGTTCCTCACCAGGCCATTCCACCACTTATCTTAATAGTTTATTTTCCTTTTCTCGTTCCTTGGTTTTCCTGTCCTTCCTTTCTTGACCTAGTGCGGACTCTTGCTTTGTGCTGTCTTTGCTTCCTCCATCTGCAGGTTTTGGTGGTTCTTCTCCCTTCTGTTTGCTTAGAATGACTCCCAGTCTTCCGCAATGATCAACACTGCACTGCGCTCACCACATCTTCAACCTAGCCTCCATCACACCGAACTCTGCCGCACCATCAACTGCTCCGTCGAGTCCGCCACCTTCCCTGAAGACTGCAAGCAGTCATGGATCGACACCCTGCTGTTGAAACCCTCTGGTGACCTGATGGATCTCAAGAACTACAGACCCATCTCTCTGCTCCCCTTCCCAGCCAGTCATCCAGAAAGCCATCAACGCCCAACTCTCCAAGTTGATCAAAACAAACCACATCCTGGACCTCTCCCAATCGGGCTTCAGAAGCAAGTATCGCACCGAGACCGCTCTCCTTGCCACTATAGACAACATCCACACCCTCCTCGACCAAGCCGAAACAGCTGCCCTCATCCTCTTGGACCTCTCAGCGGACTTCAACACCGTCTCCCACCACACCCTCTGAGCATGACTCCATGACGCCACCATCCGTGACAAAGCCCTAGAATGGATCTGCTCCTTGCTCACCGGCCGGACACAGAGAGACAGACTTCCACCATTCAACTCAGAACCCGCAGAGATCAGCTGCGGAGTACCTCGGGGATCCTCCCTGAGCTACACCCTCTTTAACATCTACATGGCCCGCTTGCAGCCGTCATTCGAAGCCATGGACTCAACATAGTGTCCTAGGCCGACGACACCCAGCTGATTCTCTTTCTCACTGATGAACCCACAGCCGCCAGGTGTAACTTCCAAAACGGAAAGAAGGCAGTCGGCACCTGGATGAAGGACAGCTGCCTCAAGCTTAGCTCAGACAAGACCGAAGTCCTCATCCTGGGCACCCTCCCCTTTGCCTGGGATGACTCCTAGTGGCCCGCAGCACTATGACCCCTTCCCCCCCTCACACCCACGGACCACACATGAAACCTCGGCATCATGCTTCTTGAGATCTTAAAATGAATTCCCACTGAGTCCAGGAAAACAGTCACCTATGTGCAATCATCAGCAGCAGACTTGACTACGGCAATTCACTCTACGCCGGCACCACCCAGAAATTCCTAAAGAAACTGCAGAACATCCAGAACCCTCCGCCAGACTTATCCTGAACATCCCATGCCAAAGTCACATCACGGCCACCTGAGAGACCTTCCCTGGCTACCTCTCAACAAATGAAAAACCTTCAAGCTCCTCACGCACGCCTACAAAGCCCTCCACAACGAAGGACCTCCATACATCAACCACCGCCTCTCTTTCTACGCTCCCACCAGACATTCCCGCTCAGCCCAACTTGCCCTGGCCACCATCCCATGGATCCACAAGACCACGGCTGGAGGAAGATCCTTCTACCTCACTGCAAAGACCTGGCACTCCCTGCCTCTTCACCTCCGGCAATCACCATCGCTGCCGCAATTCAGGAAGGGCCTCGACCTGGCTCTTCAACTGAACCGTAGATCCCCCTCCCCTACACATACACACTCAGCTCCTTGAGACCCCCACGGGTGAGTTGTCGAGCTCTATAAGAACCCTGATTGCTGATTCTATGGAATGGCATAAACTAGGAGGGCTTATGTCCTGCCAATGTTTGGGTAGGTTTGTATTGTATTATCTGGATGTCGAGGTGACTGGGTTCCTATCCAGTTTAAACATGACAAAGGAGACTGTAGTAATCACTCCACGCAGGTAGATGATGTTCAGGAGGATTTATTCAAGTTAGTTGGAAGATCAATAGTCAATAGTATTCAGCCCCACCAGGAGCAGCCAGCAAGGCTGTCAGCCCTTCTCCAACTGTGCGATTCATACACCAACATTCTAAGCGACATCATCCCAAGAGGGTTCCACTGGAGGAGCAGTGAATGACGTAAAAATAATTATAACGATACTACAGAGACACTTACTGAGATTTGAAGATCTGCATGAGGGATTTGCTTTTAAATTCATGGTGGGCGTCTCCGGTGATCCAAGCCCCTCTTATTACCGCAAGCCGCTTGTCCTAAAAATGTGTATTTCTTCGGCTTAACATTGTTGTGAAGAAATGTTGAATACAAATAAACAATATAAAAACTGCTTGCCTATTTGTGAAGCTTTTCGCAAAATTCCATATTTAAAATGCCTCTCTTAAAATAATGATCTACTTTATATGAATTCAGCAGTAACAGAACCACCAAACTATCAGAATCTTCTGTTTCACTTGGCGGATAAACCAATTTCTCATTGGAAAGAAGTCGAACTTTTACATGAAATGAACTCCCTGCCTTTTTTGTCTCCGAAACTGTGATCAATAATCATGTCCTCTATTTCTTATCAAGGAAAAGCCCCCAGCAACAGTGCCATCCCAAATGTATTTCGAGGATTTTTTTCTGATGGATTACATCTGGGCAGATCACACCCATATTAGAAAACTCTCTTCCTGGAGTAGCAAATGCTAGTAAAATAGGGGAAGAGTAGACCGCGGAAGCAGAAGCATCGCTGCTGCATTTTACACTCAATGTGGTTATGGACATGAGACAGCAAAGTCCCAGAGGTCGCCAAAGTGATGTCATGCCCAGTGGCAACAGATTACGAGGTGACTTCATTCACTGGCTGCAAATCGTACTAGAAGTGTAACTCAAAAACCAAAACCCAAAATGTTACACTTTCTTGGTTAGAGAATATATTCTTTTTTTCTGGAAAACAAATGGCTGAATGTTCAATTGTTGCATGCACGTGGGGTGGTGAAGAGAATTCCAGAGCATGAGAGCTGCCAAAACGTTTACCTTCTCCATGTGTGACAATGTTGCAGGATATTACATGTTTAAGTTCATGTGCAAAATATTTCGCCATGTAAAAGCCAAGAAAGGAGTGAATTAGTTCCTTCTGTTGTATACACATAGATAACTCCTGTATTATAAATGCAAGCAACACATTCCCTTTAGTATACTTGACATGAAGGCACGTTTTTTTTTTCCATTCAGACCCCATTTTATTTGCTTCCACCTTCAATGATGTTGTTTAGCACTGTAGAAAAATGTGGTTCTAAACCATAGACAAAAATATCCCGGGGCACACCAGTGCTTAATTTGTTAAAAAAATGAAGTGCCGGGGCTGAAAATGCTGCTAAGGAGGCTGCAGCCCACTTCTACCTCCAGTGTGCCCAACTTTCAACCCCCACACTGCCTCAGCCTCTATCCTGTAACCATGCCCTGCTGACTGTGCCCTAAGTCATGAGTTTTACTTCTTTACCCACACCGACAGATGAGTGCGAAAACAAAATGTACACCAAATGAAAATGCTTTTTTTGAACATATTAATCAGTGTGGTCTGACTGGGTTTGTTGCAGGTCAGGAGGCTGCTTGAGCACAGCAGGTCATGTCACTGCTAGTGCTGCCTGTAATTAGTTTGGTCCAGTTATGACGACGGCATATGCATCCACAGCTCAGCTCGCTGTGACCCTGCCTGCCACAGCACAAGCAGTGTCCCCAGCCGCAATGCCTGTGAGACGTGAGTATGGCTGTTGCACCTACTGGGCTTAAGCACACTCAGCAATTAGCATGCTTGGATGCAGTGCACGGAAACTACAGGTGACTCCATAGCGCACAAAAGTTGTGGTGGGCCACAGCCACATCAAGCACGTTGAGGATAGTAGCAATGCAGGGCTGCAGGCCCCCACTACAATTATCCAATGGGAGGCTTAGGCTCTGCAGTGGCAGGGCGCATCAGACTCTGGGTATAGAATGCAAGCCATTCGTTAATGATGACTTCTTGGATTCATGACAGGCATGACGACATCACCACTAAAGTGATGATACACAATCATGCCTGCCTTAACAGATGTAGAACTGCCTATGAAAACATACCAGCCCACCACCATGCAAGGTATGCGGTTCTTTTTATTTTATGTTGGGCAATTAATATTGGGACCACCACCTGCAGGACCAGAAATAGTAGCCCCAGGCCTGTGCAAGAAGTGTCGGTGCTGAGCACCTGAAAGCACCTGCTCAAATTAAGCACTGTTCTGTTATGTCAGCACAATAGCACCAGAGGCAAATGTACTACATGCCTAACTTTAAATGTGTTTCCACTGTACTTATTTTCTCACCGCTGCAGATGCTTCTCCTGTGCAGCTCTCTGATGCCTTTGTTGCCTCTTTCAAGTTAAAAAAAACGTACATAATACAGTTTATTCATCCAGTCCGCTGCCTAAAAGTTCAGAGAAGCCAGCAGTAGACTCTGTGACGGGGTGCGCCTCAGAGATGCAGGATTCTGGAGAATGGATGACAGAGAGATTGTTCAGTGATGCAACTGCAGGGCTATGCCACCAAAATGGTTGTGTACAGAACCTTTAAGGGCACCAGTAACATTGCAGAGCAAATGCAGCATGTTGCAGGCGCAGGGAGGAGAATGTGTCCAGGCATAGTGATAACAGTAAAGGTAGTAATACAGACCACCGTGAGAAGACTGGGACAGGAGTTCTACCGTAAATAGAGCATGTGGAATAAGAATCTTATTAACTGACAATTTAAGTGATATATATGTATCAGCAACACTCCATTGAAGTCTCCATTGTTCCTCACAGAGAATGGAACACGGACCACAATTTGATACAGGAATCAGTTTTTTATTTTCAGCTCACGAAGCCGCAGCAGCCATGAGGCGTACCGACCCAACAAGGGTCTTGATCACATGACACGTTTACCAGGAGGAAGGTTGCTTTTTTAAAAAACATTTATGTGATTTGCTTAAAGTGCCAGATGCCATAAGGTAAAAGCATGGAAATATATATGCATGCTGCATCATCATTGCCAGCAGATGCCATTGAGAAAGGGATAGGATTCCCGAAACCGGTTTGGCTGAAAAGAACAGATGTTGACTGTTTTCTCTGGGTCTCCTGTTGCAGTTGATTCCTAAATGAAATGGATGCAATCTTACCGATCCTGTGGCTTCTTCCTGCGAGGGCTAAACTCTATGATGGTATGTTTGCGGCTGTAGCCCAGCCGCGGAAGAAAGCCTGCCGCTTGCTGCGGACCCGTGATGGGGCCCAATGGCGATATCAATATACAGGAGATTGGTGTCCAGGAGCAGCTGACCACAGACAATAGGACACCCAGCGCAACATTTTCACCAGCCCGCAGGGGTTTTAATCACTCAGTTATTTACTGCTTCGATGATGAGCTTACTCGAGACAATTGGTTCATGCACTACAAGATCCAGAAGGCCATTTCATGTCACCACGCCCTTGGAGGCAGGTGCTTTAAATTACGTGCATGCTGCATCATCATTGCCAGCAGATGCCATCGAGAAAGGGATAGGATTCCCGAAACCGGTTTGGCTGAAAAGAACAGATGCTGACTGTTTTCTCTGCGTCTCCTGTTGCAGTTGATTCCTAAATGAAATGGATGCAAATTTTACCGATCTTATGGCTTCTTCCTTCGAGGGCTAAACTCTATGATGATGGTATATATATATATATATATATATATATATATATATATATATATATATAGTTCTGCCTCTAATAATACTACTAGCCAAGACTTTTTGTGTGTGCTGTCTTTTGGGAAAATGCAAGGAGAGTCCAATGCTTGTATCTATTGTCTCTGCCAGTTGTTGTGTGTTCCCAAAGTGGGACTTTTTCCAGGTACGTTATGTCAGATGTTCTTTGAACACCTGTCTGTTTTTCTCACACCAGATCAGGGCTGACTCTAGGGCGGTGCGATCGGTGCCACCGCACCGGGCGCTGACTTGGGGTGGGGGCACCCTGATAGCAAGCATATTTTTGTTTTAAAAGCAGCTGTTGCCGTGTTCCACCCATCAATAAAAACGTCAAGATCACTCCAGTGATTAATGTTCCTGCTGGCGTAGGTTTGTCTGGTGGACGTTTTAACTCATGGTAAGATAGTGCAGTGGGTTAATGTGCCTATTGCAAAGAATGTGTACCATGCAAGTGACAAAGTACATATCATGTAAATAGGTCAGTGTGTTACTGCTTGTGTCCCAGGGATCATTTGTTACTTTTGTTACAGTTTATAAGTTAAAATCCTAATATAGTCTCCCTGCCGGCTCTACGCCCACGGTGGCCGCAGGAGTTGGTTCGTTAGGTGACACTTCCCTACCTGCACACTCCCCTGGCACCCTGCACCCTCCTCAGTCCGCATGGGCCACCCCCTCCGGGGGCTTCTCTTTATCCCTCTGCCTTCATTCCGCACCTCTCTTTCTATGTTACATAATGGGTTTCTTGCATACGATCATTCATGTACTGTATGCCATAACTGTGATTCGTTCTGTGATTGTGGACTTCTCGCCTGCTTATACTGTAGCTCGAAGTGCAATTTAATTTTCCTCAATAAAGGTTTTAAAAAAAACAAATGTAGCATAGTGAGCTATTAACAGTCATCAAAGAGCTGCATGCATACTACAAGATATGTATTAGCGCTATCTGTCTTTTTGCCCTGTCTTTCATTATCCTAAACTTGCAAAGAGGGTTCATTTGGGTAGAATAAATCAATTTGTATTATTAAAGAAAACCCCTAACAATGATGTTATGTTTTAAATTTTGAACTTGTGCTTTTCCAGACCAAGGATTCAAACTATACTGCTTACCAGTATAGATGACATGTGACTCCTACACCTTGTAGTCCTCTTTCCTATGTAACATTTCCTATACACTTATTTACACATGTATGATTGTCTCTGTGCCAATGTGTGATGATTTAAAGTGCTCGGACACCCTACACTGGTAACCAGAAGGAAGAGAACTGCGGACTGCTCTTTCTCAGGAAATGCCCCCAAAATATGGAACGCCATCCCCCCGCACATCAGAACTCTACCGTCCTATGCAGAATTCAAGAGCCAACTTAAATCCTTGTGCCTTATCCGCTCCCTTGGTTGTGGATAACTTGGAGCTGCAAACGTCTCAGAATCCATGCGGTAATGTTGAATCCAGCACCAAGAAGCCCTGCTGTCCGAACGTTTCTTCTTTCCAAATTGTCTCTAGCCGATTGCTTTTATTGGGTTTGTCTCATGTTGTTCTCTTTTTCATGTCCTCTACTGTGAAGCGCTCTGATACCTTCGGGTCTTGTTAGCGCTATAGAAAAACCTCTAAATAAAAAAAAAAAAAAAAAAAAATCAGTCTGAGAGAGGGTGGTTATAGAGACTTGAGGAGCACTGTTAAATGGTGGTAGAGAGGGAATCTGTGGTAGATGTGGTCATTGGGGGGCACCAACAAACATTGTCGCAAAGGGCGCCACCACTGCTAAAGCCGGCCCTGCACCAGATAAGTTGGTTTACCTGTAATACTTGGGGGCCTAGGGAACTCTAGTGGATGTGATCACGATTACTTGGTAACCAGACAGACCTTTGAAATAAAGAAAAGAAAGAGAAATTCATGATCTTCCAGAAAAATCTCAATGTCGGAACTAGCCACGATCGATTGAAAATACCCAGAAAAAGCAGCTAACATGCAAATTAATACACCTACATATAAATAGTATTGACATTTTCTGGAAAATTCATAAAAATCATATAATGCTTACCGGAAAAAGCCATGCATGCATCCTGTCCCTTAAATATGAAGCTAAAGTGCCTGAAAACCCCACTGTTGAACAAAATTCTAGATATGGCTTTTTGATAGAGATGTCAGACCAATCATCCCCTTCCCTTGCAAAGTCTGGGAGCTTGCATTCCCTCAAGAAAACTCCATGTAAGATGCTATCCCCCCTGCCCCCAGGGAAAACTAGAGGTGCGCGAAATTCAGGCAATGTGCCTTTGTATAATTACACAAAATTTTGAGAAAAATCATAGAAAACTACATGCAGTTACCTGAAATGCAAATTGCAAAGCTGGCTTTTAGTACTATATTTTAGCATCGAATACAATCCATTTTAGAAGGAAGGGCATGTTTTACGCTAAAAGAAAATGCAGTGAACTACAGCTGCTCACACTCTAATCATTCATTTTGTTCCAGGCTTCCTCGCTTTAATTTTGCTGCGTAAGTGGCATAATTAACCGGTGAGGCGTAATGGTTCAATTTCTGGAATTTTGTGTCATATGCACAATGTGAAATCCCCTAAATTACACAAATGAAAGGTGATGTAAATAAAATGTTGTCTGCACCTACAGAAACCAACTGCTCTTCCATAACTAAGGGGCTGATTACGATGGCGGTGAACCCGCCACCGGCTGGCTGCTGGTAGCGGGTTCACCACCATTGTGAGGCCGATTACCGCCCACCAGAGCACGGTGGCGGGCGGATTGCTGGCGGATGGAAAGCCCGTCCGCCACGGGTCGGACACAGGCAATTGTTACGATTGCCTGTCGGACCCACCCGCATCCACAAAATGGTGGCGTGCCTAGCAGGCATCGCTCACCAGATTAGAATGCTGCATCCCCTCCAGCCTGTGTATGGTGGTTCAACTGGCAGAGATGTACTTTAGAGGCCCGTAGCGAGCCCCCTTCAGCAGGGGCACTCAAGTTTTGTACCTTGGGGGCACCTAAGGTGCCCCCCCAACATTTCCCTGCACCATGTGGCAGGCACCGCAATGGTGATTGCCACGTAGTGCAGGGTAATGCAACACTTGCATTTTACCATTGCGGCGGGTGTTGCTTGCTGCAGCACCCGCCGCAATGGTAAAAATGCACAATGCGACCGCTACAGAGGCGGTCGCATTGTGATTGCACTTGCGGGACCGCCGCCATATAGGCGGCAGTCCCAATCCCCTTGGTGATGGTCTGTGATCATAATCAGGCCCTAAGTGCTGAAAAATCCATATGAAATCTCCCAGAAAGCCTTTCATGCAGAACCAGACAATGCCCACAATTCCAGATTGTGGGCATTCAAAATTCCAGATACATCTCAAGGAAAGCAACAAGAAATCCTTTCAGTTCAAAAGCCATACAGACCTTGTAAATCTGAGACAACACAACCCTAATAGCTGAAGGCTCCACCTTACACCAAAGGCTGAGACCTATGGGCAGATTTATCAATGTTTGACGCAGCTCAACGCAGCAACACAACTTGCTGCGCTGTCTCAAACGGGGAGGGCGGGAATGTGCCATATTCACTGAGACGCTGCATATTCCTGCTTTCTCACTGCACTGACGCACTATGTGCTGCCTGGCACCAATGCAGGCAAGGCACCCTTGTACCACTGCGTTACAGGCTAGATTGTTTTTGTGCAGAATGCAGCCCTCTTTTGAAAGAGGAAATATCCTCGTTTCACCGTTATTGAGAAGGTGACACATGTTGATGTGTTCCCAGATGTTCTACTTTTAGTAGATCTGGAAATGTGGCAAAAAGCATGGGTGGACGTGTGGGTCCACCCACGCTCCGCCCATGGAACTCCTTCCCAGGGCAGAGCAACTCAAGGCAGCATCGTGCCTCTAGATTTACCAACAAAAAAACACCACTGGGTCTGGGCTCCCAACAGCAAGGCCAAGCCACTGGCTAACCACTACACCAAACGAATGCCAATACTGTTTGCATTACTTTTACTCTGTATCTAATCACATATGAATTAAACTATATGTGTCGCAACACTTTTGTGAAATGAATAAATCTTTTATTTTCTCATTTATTTCATTTTCATAGATTTTTGGTCAAATATTACCAATTTTTCATTTTTGTAAAACACACCTGAACAATACATTCAATATAATCTTCAACATCCTAAAAGTGCTATACAATCATATACATTGCAAGGACAGTTCCATACCACATTCATTCAATCTTCAACATTCATACACAGCAAAGAATTATTATGTACATTACAGTAATTCACTTGAAACAAACCATAGAACAATTATTATTTGTCTTGTTGTAAATAAATCAAAGATTATTTAACAAGTCTTATGGTTCATGAATCGGTCAACGCGTTTCGAACTCAGCATAATTTAGGAGTTCTCATCAGGACCACGCTCACTATTAGTGGCTTGTAAATCATCCACGACGCTGAACAAAAAGAAAGATCAGGCTTCTGCAATCCTCTGTATTGCCGCTGCTTTTTAAGAAGCCGCGTTGCTATCTAGAGCTTGGATTCGTTGTTTTCCTTGGTGTGTTCGTCGAAAAGAATTGATTAAATGGCCATCTCGAAGTAAACTGAAGCCCTCCGAAAGAGTGGGTTCTGTTTTTTTTGCACCAGGTCATGGAGGGTCATGCAGGGTGGCTTTGCGTGGCTTGGTAGCTCTGACTTAATGATCGTGTTGCCCGTGCGCCAGTCACTTTGCGTGACGCACAGATGATGCTAGGGCCATCTCACCTTCAGGAAACACCTCAAGACCTGGCTATTCGAGCAGTAGCAAGCCCCCCCCCCCCCCAAGATCCCCCCTCCCTTCAGCGCCTTGAGACCCTCACGGGTGAGTAGCACGCTCTATAAATGCACTGATTGATATATTGACTGATAGGGCCTGATAATTCTGGCCTCCAGAATTCTTGGAGAAAACAATCCCATCTGAACAGAGATAAACATCTGGTTGAGAAACAGTAAAGGCAGGTCTGGACTCTGAGCCTGAACCGATCTGTCAATGTCAACTGGACCTTTTGGGAAACACTTCCTGGTGCATTCCCTCAGATTAAGGAAACATAACCTCTACTGTGAGCAAGTCACCCGTGACCAGTGGCCTCAAAAGTCTTAGGGTTAAAACCATATTCCCATACTGCAGGGGAAATCCAGTTAAGCAGCAGAAGAAACCACCCCATCCGAGACACGTCTTTGTGTCAAAGTGTTGCAAGGCCTATTAACCAACAACGGGTTTGGCAAATGTTGTAAACCCACAAGTCATGCCAGCGAAGCATTCTAGTGTTGCCCTGGGCATGCACATTCAGCTCGGCCGCCACGCCCATTGGAACTCTGCCTGTGCAGTGCAATAAAGGACAGACATTTCAACATCTCCCAGAGCTGCCTTTCAACTCCCAGTCTGTACTCAGTCTGCACGTGCCAGATTCTTTTTTGGGTGGGGATACCCCTAATTCTACCTCGACTCTCCGCGTGCTCTCAGCCTTCCTTCCGGTAACCTCGTCCGATTCCCAGCTTGGCTTTCAGTCAATATCCGTCCTCAACCTGCCCCAACCCCTTTCTTTCTCACAGTGCTCCTTAAATAACCTGTTTTTGTACAGTGCTTCATACCACTTCTGTGTTCTTTCTAGCCGCTGTAAATAACAGGTATTAATAGGATGCTCAGAAGGATGGAAAGCCAAGTCGACCCTGCACGACTCGAACTTCATGTTATTCTCGAGTGTTTAGCTCGCTGAGACACCCAACCTTCAGTTTCCTCTCAGCCTTACCCCTGCCGCCTTTAGGCAATGTAATGCCATTAAAATGACCTTAAGTAACATGACACGTTACACAAGTATTACCAATTGAAACGTCATACAATGAGCTGCAAAAACATCAGGATATCTTTGCCAGAAGTCTAGATCAGACATCCACAAAAAAGGTTTGGTGTTCATACTCCAAATTACATGTATGTCTATTCTGAAGATAAGACGTGACACAGCTGGCAGCAATGTCCATGACTACTTATCTCATAATAGGACCATGCATGCTTTTTTGCGTTTTTTAGGAAGTCTTTCTACTCTGCCCCTCCCCCTACTCCCCCGGGGCACTAGTGCTCATGACATCTCGAACTGAGAGCACAAACAAGCACTGGGGCCCCTTGGAGAGCCTCGTGCTAAGCGAGGGGCATTACCCCAGCTGTGGTAATATCATTATCTGTGGCCTAGTGTGATGTACAACCCCTGTCAGTGCTTAGTTTGTGCAGGGGTTGCTGGTGATGTAGCTGTGTTTCTGAAATGTAATGCACTGTGTCACAGAACTCATGCTGATTTAGAGAGCACAGGCCTCAGACTCCATCTTGGCTGTGACGTTTGTTGCCAATGTTTTGTGTCACGTCGACAAACTTTTTTCATGTCTCAGGAGAATAATGTTGAATGTATCTTATTCTTTCCCATTCAAGGCAACGACTTTCCCAAGAATAATTATATTGTCGTTTCAACAAAATTCTAAATGTCCAAATTCTAACTGAGCTGTCTTGGTAGAATTATGTAACAAGCACTGGCAAAGTCAATAGGTCTCGCCTATGCAGGAGCTATTGGCTTTGCCAATGTGTTTTGGCCATGTTGTACACCCGCGTGGCTGCTGTTCCGCATGGCTAAAATTTAGTGGCGCAGAGGACAGTGGCTTGGAATGAAGTGTCATAGAGTGGAGTGGTGTAGAGTGTCACGAAGTGGAGTGGAGTGAAGGGTTGGGAAGAGGCATACAGTGGAGAGCAGTGTCATGCAGTGTCGTACTGTGGAGTGTGGTAGATTGGAGTAGAGTGTCATTGAGTGGAGTGGCGTAGAGTAGAGTGGAGTGTCGTGGAGTATAGTGCCATAGAGTGAAGTGTCATAGAGAGGAGTGGAGTGTCAGAGAGTACAGTGGTGTGAAGTGGTATAGAGAGGAGTGTTGTGGAGTGTCAGAGAGTAGAGTGGCGTAGAGTTGAGTGGCATAGCGTAGAGTGGAGTGGTGTAGAGTGTCATGGAGTGAAGTGGAGTGAAGGGATAGAGAGTCATACAGTGGAGAGCAGTGTCATGCAGTGTCGTACCATGGAGTGTGGTAGAGTGTCCTGAAGTGGAGTGTCCTGAAGTAGAGTAGAGTAGAGTGGTGTAGAGTGGAGTATAGGGAGTGGTGTAATGTAGAGTGGAGTAGTGTAGAGTGAAGGGTCATAGAGTGGAGTAGAGTGTTATAAAGTGGAGTGGCTCTGAGTGCCATAGACTGGGGTGGCACTGAGTATAGGGGTGTAGTGTGTCATAGAATAGAGTGGTTAGTGTGAAATAATGTGGCATGGAGTGACGTAGAGAAAGGTATGTGGAGTGGAGTAGTGTTGCGTGTCTTAGAGTGGAGTTGCGTGTCTTAGAGTGGAGTTGGGTGTCTTAGAGTGGAGTTGTGTGTCTTAGAGTGGAGGGGCATAGAGTGAAGTAGAGTGTTGTTAAGGGGAGTGGTATAGTGTGGAGTAGAGTAAGTTGGTGTCGAGTGGAGTGTCGTCGAGTGGAGTGTCGTCGAGTGGAGTGTTTTGTCAGAGAGTACAGTAGCATGAAGTGGCATAGATGGGAGTGTTGTGGAGTGTCAGAGTAGAGTGTCATAGAGTGGAGTAGAGTGTCGTAGAGTGGATTGGCATAGAGCGTCGTAGACTTGAGGGTCACAGAGCTGAGTGGAGTATTGTGGAGTGGAGGTCGTAGAGAGGAGTAGCATAGATTAGAGAAGAGTGGAGTAGAATAGAGTAATGTAGAGTGGAGTAAGTAGAGTGGAGTAAGTAGAGTGTAGTAGAGAGGCATATAGTGGCATGGAGAGGAGTGTTGTGGAGTGTTGTAGGGTGGATTGGCTTTGAGTGTATTAGAGTGGAGGGAAGTTGAGTGGAGGGGTGCAGAGTGTCTTGGAGTGTCATAGAGTGGACCCAGCAACTCCCTCTGTAATGCAATCTAGTCTGGTGGTACTCCCAAAGGACAATTTGTACCTATCATCGACTGCTGCTGTTAGACAATTCTTCCCAATAACAGCACAGCTAATTTTTCGTCTAAGTCTGTATGGTGCTCTAGAGGTGTCCGGAGTTTACTATTATGCAAGTTTGTCAGAAGGCCCTTTTTAGGTTTCGCTGGGGGGCGGAGCCGTTAGGCTCCTCCTCCAGAGAAATCTGTAGTTTCTAGTATGGGTGACTTGAACACGCCCCTCTGCTTCATTGGCTAGCTCCATAAATGGAGGCTAGCCATTGGAACAGAGAGGCGTCCGTCAATGCCGGACCAGACACGGGGGCGTTCCCGAGATTCTTTGGCTTTTGCCGACGTCACGCGACGCCGGGAACGCCCCCGAGTCTGTTCCGGCATTGCCGGCACCTCCCTTGCTCCCCCTCCCGCTTGTTTTGGTGCCCGTCTTCTGCTCCGGCCGGCCGTCGATTTATTGTGATTTTAAATCAGCCGGTGCCCACCCGGCATTGCCCCTCGAAAATCACTGCCGCAGCCCAGGGGCATTGAATTCGTTGCCGGGCCGCTGCCTAGTGCGACCTGGAAGTGCCGCCTCTCCGTCCTCAGGGCCGCGCTGCTACTGGCTGCCCTCAGCAGCGCGACCCGGAAGTGCCCGCGGCTCGCCTGGTTGAAGGCGGGTCCTCGGGACCGGAGTGCGAGGGAGCCTTGGAGGCTCCAGAAGAAGACCGCCGTCGCAGCCTCCGTCCCCGCCGCCAGCCTGAGAAGAGAGAAGCCGGCACCAGTCCTGCGCGAGATACCGCAACAAAAGGTTAGCTCAAAAAAAGCAGTCAGATCCGAGGCGCCCCTCTCGAGGCCGCTAGCTTCATCCGAGAAAGGAAAACGTGAGAAAAACGAAAAAGAGAAATTAAGGCTGGCATCCCTCGCGTTTAAAAAACAAGAGCGGACCGAGAATAGGCAGACTGCCGCTGCCAGGTCACTCCAACGCGCAATCAACAGGTATTTTTAGAAGAGGGTAAATGTCAAGGATTTAAAATGTTAATGCTCATGCAAGTCTGACAGGAGGCCACAGCTGACACCCGCGGGTAACCTCGACATGCGGTGAGGGCAAACAACAGGTGGTGCCCTGATAAGACAGCATCACACGGGGCACCGCACTAATGACTGAGGCCGCGTCACCACATGAACCTCCAGGAAGCCTGCGCACGCGGGGAGCCCGAGCGTTGGGGGAATTAAATATTCATTTCGTTTTGTTTGACAAAATGTTATTATGGAGCGCAGAAATCTGACCCGATCCAATGCCATCCATCCTTGTACAACTAGGAAAAGCAGGATTCGTTCTTTGAACGCATTCCAGTTTCTCTTCGAGCTACATAAGCACAAAGGTATTGTACGGGCATTACAAAAAAAGTATTCAGTTATAGGAAGTCTGCACTTAAAATGCAGTGTAAGCAGGCTCTCTAACCTTACAGGATTAACCTGTGTCATGGGCTGGCAGGAATCCCTAACCCCGTGGCACTGTGAATCACGGTGAGCCCCCGTGCACTGCCCATGCCCCGCTGGGGTGGCGAACCGTTCCCTATTCTTTGTCCAGCCATGTGGGTGGTCTGTCCCGTCGTCCACGCTCTGCTAGCGAAGGACCCCAAATGTCACGCATTTTTGCCGGTCACAGCTATCTGCCTAAAGAAACCTAAAGCCACCGGGCAGGGGGTCCGTATCCCACTATGTCAGCATCTATGAAGGGTGAAAGAGGTGACGGTCTGTGACTTTGCGTGGGAAGGAGGGGTGTGGGTGAGGGGGGGGGCAGGGGGAACAGGGGGGCAGCAGTAGCAGAGGAGGATTCCCACAATGCAGCTTTAATGACACGTCATCTTTAGAGATACTAATAAGGTTGCTTACCTACAGCTGCCATTCCCTAAATGGGCGAATGAAAACCATGCTCGGGGCAGTCCTGGGAATATACCCTTTATGTTTATTTCTCCCTGTAGGCCTCTTTTAAAGTGCACACATATAGGCAGATAAGGGGACAGAAGCCCTGTCTGCCTACCATCCCCCGACGTAATTTTTAATTCAGATTAATTTTTTTTACCACAAATCTGCTAACAGCTAAATTGATTCTAAATACACGCAATCTTAGAGAAAAACTGGGGACAGAGGAATAAATCCAAAAGTTGATTTCTCAAGACCACATAATTTAGCCGACTAGGGAGTCTGGGACTGAAAACTATATCCCTAATTCCACAGTTTGACTACTAGCCCACTAGACTACAGCTGGCGCAGCAGTGATTCTGATCATGGAAAGGCCAAGGGACTACCTTCACTGGGAAACGTCAATGTATTGTGGGCCCTAACCAGATTTAATCTTCAGAGCTTATTTCCAGCATATTTAGGTAAAGCCAGAATTAGATGTTAAATGTTAAATCAACTACAGTTGTCTTCCCACCCCAGTCAGTTGCACACCTTGCTCACTTAAGACTTGAGCCGTGGCAGGTGAGCAGGATGGCATGTTTGCTTGGCATATTCTCAGCTGTACTTGGTTTTTGGGAAATGCCTTATTTGTAGGCTTAGTTATAACTTTACACGTTTGCTTTACCGCCGGATTGGCTGAAATGTCCTCTAAACAAGTATATATTTTAGTAGTAGATGGCATTAACAGATCTGCAGGACGATTTAATAGCATTTGCTCCAGTTTTAGCAATAGTGCCTGTTTGGGGCTGAGCACAAATTGCCTTCTCCTGTACTGTGAACACGTACATGCCCCCAGGGGGTATCTGGTGCTAAGGGCATGCTCAAAAAGACAAGCAAACAAGCGAGCTCAAATAATCCACACATGCACTGTGCATTCATTGATTTATTTCTTATTTTGCATCTCGATGGCATAAGGAATCAGATCACGTGTTATGATATAGGCAGACAATTTCTGCTAGTGGTGGGCATGATTTGCTCCATTTGCAAAAGCCATTTGCACCACATTGGTGTTTGCTGCTCTTGTGGTTCCGAACGTGTTTGTACAAATGGCTGGAAGTTAAACTACATATATTCTGCATCACCTCTTTGTCTGTTTACCCTTCCCGTGCGCACACTGCCTGCCCTCGTGTCTTTAAGGTTGTTAAGCATTGCGCCCTAATCTTGTGGAGTTGCCCGGATCTTCTACCTACATATAAAACATGAGGGTCACAATATCCTGAGGTCACCATGTGCTTTTAGTGTTGAGTTATGCTGAATAAGACGAGGCTGAGGGAGTCCTCTTGATAATCCATCCTTTACTCTGCTCTGCAGTATATTGTGGAGGGGTGCACACTACTACCCCTCCACACTCCCCCCCCCCCCCCCCATCTCCACTCTGCCTAAGATCTTGCCTTAAGTGGAAGATTTTTTCTAAACAAACGAAATTTTAATTTGAATAATGTCAAGCAGAGGCAAACGATTCAAGGGTAACATTATGCTGGAGATGCGCCGCAGTTATTCCAGACCGGATCACTCTTGCTGGGCGACTATAATGTCAAGGATTTCTGTAGCATGGCGGGCTCCCATCATGCCAAGGGGTGTCTGGCATCATTTCGATCATCATCACGATCAAAGCAAGTCAAGGCCAATATTATGCCTGGGATTCACTACATGTTTTCCAGCTCCTTTCACACAGAAACTCATACTCGCACACACAAACCCATGCTTCACACGCACATACATGACAACTCATACATGCACACTTACACACATACACACAATGTCATGCGCCCTGCTCCGCCTTCTTAACCTGAAGGTGTGGTGGTGGTGCTATTTGAGAACTGCATGGTATGTGGTCCAGTCAGGGTAGGCGGAAGTAGGGGGTGTGTGTCCTCACTGATCAGCAGATCCTAGTTCTATGTGCCTCCCAATCTTGTGGGAGGGGGAGGGATGTCAGGAGCATGGGGGGCATGGGATAAGGTGTCTGGTAGCATAGTAGTGGCCAAGTCAAGAGATGAGCGAGAGAAGCTCTGAACAGGAAACAAGTTATGGAGAGTGGAGGAAGAACATAGAAAGAAACAGTGAGTGGGAACCAGACAAAGGAAAACATAGGGAGCAGAGGAGGCTGGGGAGGGACAAAGCTCCTGATTTACAGTTTGTATGACGGGTACTTCGGCACAATTATTGCAGATTTTAGGAATGATTTAGGATGTTATGCACATGTAATTAGGTCAGGGCTGGCTTTAGGGAGGTGCTACCAGTGGGGTTGCACTTGGTGCTGACCTTGAAGGGTGGGGGGGGGGCTGTGTGGGCTGTGAGCTGTGTGGGCTGTGAGCTGTGTGGGCTGTGGGCTGTGTGCTGTGTGGGCTGTGAGCTGTGTGGGCTGTGAGCTGTGTGCTGTGTGGGCTGTGAGCTGTGTGGGCTGTGAGCTGTGTGGGCTGTGAGCTGTGTGGGCTGTGTGGGCTGTGAGCTGTGTGGGCTGTGAGCTGTGTGGGCTGTGAGCTGTGTGGGCTGTGAGGGCTGTGTGGGATGTGAGGGCTGTGAGAGCTGTGAGGGCTGTCAGGGCTGTGAGAGCTGTGAGAGCTGTGTGGGCTGTGAGGGCTGTGTGGGCTGTGAGCTGTGTGGGCTGTGAGCTGTGTGGGCTGTGAGCTGTGTGGGCTGTGAGGGCTGTGTGGGATGTGAGGGCTGTGAGAGCTGTGAGGGCTGTCAGGGCTGTGAGAGCTGTGAGAGCTGTGTGGGCTGTGAGGGCTGTGTGGGCTGTGAGGGCTGTGTGGGCTGTGAGAGCTGTGAGGGCTGTGTGGGCTGTGAGAGCTGTTGGCAATGTAAATAACAATGCCATTTATTTATAAGTAAAAAAAACAAAAATGTTGTGAGCAATGCCAATAGCTCTAAATTTTCCAAAGGCGAAACCATTGCATTGTAAATGCTTGTTAACAAATTATTTGCTGTTATTCCTTATTGTGTTTTACATCAGGTGTCCGCATGTTGGTTAGATGATACCCCTTTAACAAATAGCCTGCTGCTATTATTCACTGCACTTGCACTTTGTGAGATAGTTCTACCATCAGGAGAAAGGTTTGAACTTCTCAATCCTACCTAATCCTAGTGTGTTTAAAAAAACAAAAAAAAACGTGCTAAACGGGCAACGTTAAATGACCTTTCTGGGTCTGCACTAGCACTTTGTTTTACTGTCCTAACACGGAACAACATCAGTTTGTCATTTTAGTTATAAGGATGCCTTGTTATGTGTCGTTGCAGAGTATTCAGGCTCTTTTGCACCAGCACTTTGTCTTACTATGCTAATATGGAATATTATCAGTTAGTTGATCATGATGGGGCCGATTCACAGAACTAACTTAAGACAAAATCCTAAGCTTAGTACTTTTGGTATTCACAGAAGGCATTTAGTAGTAGTAAAGTTAGGATTTTGTCTTAAGTTTGACTTAAGACAAACTTAAGACAAACTTAAGACAGACTTAAGACAGACTTAAGACAGACTTAAGACAGACTTAAGACAGACTTAAGACAGACTTAAGACAGACTTAAGACAGACTTAAGACAGACTTAAGACAGACTTAAGACAGACTTAAGACAGACTAAAGACAGACTTAAGACAGACTTAAGACAAACTTAAGTTAGGATTTTGTCTTAAGTCTGCCTTAAGTCTGCCTTAAGTCTGCCTTAAGTCTGTCTTAAGTCTGTCTTAAGTCTGTCTTAAGTCTGTCTTAAGCCTGTCTTAAGTTTGTCTTAAGTCAAACTTAAGACAAAATCCTAACTTTACTACTACTAAATGCCTTCTGTGAATACCAAAAGTACTAAGCTTAGGATTTTGTCTTAAGTTAGTTCTGTGAATCGGCCCGATATTTTTAACCTGTTTCGCTTTCTATGATTTAATGCCGTTTGTACACTGTATGTGTTTTTAACAGTTGCAATGGTTTTAACTAACTACACAATAAACCATATACATAGAGTGGCGTAAAGTATTATATAGTGCTGTGGAGTGTGGTGAGTGGAGTGCCATAGATTAGAGTAGAATGGAGTGGGGTAGAGGTGCGTAGAGTGTTGTGGTTTGGAGTGGCTTAGAGTGGGATAGAGTAGAGTGGCATAAAGTATTATATAGTGCTGTGGAGTGTGGTAGAGTGGCGTGGAGTGGCGCAGAGTGGCATATAGTGGAGGGCCATATCGTTGAGTCGAGTAAAGTGTTGTAGAATGGAGGGGCGAAGTGGCATAGAGTGGACAAGAGTATTTTAGAGTGGAGTGTCGTAGAATGGAGGGGCATTGAGTGCTGTAGAGTGGAGTGCTGTAGAGTGGACACTTTACTCCAGTCTATGCCCCTCCTGCTGTGTACAGAGAAGGGGCATAGATTGGAGTAAAGTGTCATAGAGTGGAGTAGCGTAGAGTGGAGTAAAGTGTCGCAGAGCGGGGTGTCGCAGAGCAGTGTGTCATAGAGTGGAGAGAGTCATAGAGTGGAGTGGCGTACAGTGGAGTAGAGAGGGATAGAGTTAAGCAGCATAGAGTGGTGTAGAGTGGCAAAGGGTGGAGTAGAGTGTTGTAGAAAGCAGTGCCGTGGAGTGACTTAGGGTGGAGAGGCATAGATTGGCGGGCGTACAGTGGTGTAATGTAGAGTGGAGTGGCGTAGCATGGAGTGTAATAAAATGGAGTCAAGTGGCATGGAGTATAGTAGAGTGGAGTGGCATAGAGTGCTGTAGATTGGCAAAGAGAGTCATATAGAGAAGTGGTGCAGAGTGGAGTGTCATAGAGAGGGGTAGAGTGGCCTAGAGTGAAGTGGCGTAGAGTGTCGTAAAGTAAAGTGGTGTAGAGTAGAGTGGTGTGAGTAGAGTGTCGCAGAGTAGCGTAGAGTGTCATAGGGTGGAGTGGAGTAGAGTGGAGTCCAGTGGCCCAGAGTGTTGTACAGTGAAGTGTCATAGAGTGGTGTGGAGTAGATTGGTATAGATTGGAGTAGTGCAGAGTAGAGTAGAGTAGAATGATATTGATTGGAGTAGTGCAGAGTGGAGTGGAATGTTATAGATTGGAGTAGTGCAGAGTGGAGTGCCGTATTGTGGTGTAGAGTAGAGTGTTATAGATTGGAGTAGTGCAGAGTGCCGTATAGTGGCGCAGAGTGGCATGGTGCAGAATGCCGGGGCGTAGAAAAGCATAGAGTGCAGTAGACTGCCATGGCATAGAGTGGAGTATGCCTGGAGTAGTACTGGACTGCCATTACAGACCACACATTTTAAATTGAAATGACCATTACCTTTGCACATACAGTTGTACTGATCAATCTGTACAGCACACATGGAAATGGCATCACCTAGTGTATTGATTTGTTTCGATTGTATTCAAATATTTGTTTCCACCACACCTCAGAATTACAAAACAAAAGGTGCTTCAGTTGTGCTTATCAAATTCTTATATATCCTGAAATGTTGGCACAATTAATTTACCTCCCCATCGGCTCAGAGGAAGGCGGCGAGGTACCGACGGACAGAGCGGTGCTTCCCTCGTATCCTGAGCCGTTGCCAGGCGAGGCGTAGCCTCCTACTTTGTCTACAATGTGACACATAACGACTGCGAAATCAGACGACACCTAAAGGATCCAGGTGATCTCTATTCAGGTCGCAGATTAATACTTATAGTCACTTTTTATCACTTCACATTATTGCAGTAGCTCTTGTTTAAAAAGGTCCTGATGAATGCAACGGACTCTGTGGTCCAATTACTTGCAGAAACATGTTGACCAATACATCTGGGTAAATATTTGTTTAATTTACCCCACTGCTTTTTAACATTGGAGGAGCGAGAAAAGATGGAATAAAGGTATTCTTTGCTCCCTCACCCAATTTTAGTTTCACTTATCACTTTCACTTCATGCACTGCACACCCAGTCACCCTCTTTTTCCAGCTTAAGAACAGCCTGTGAGACTCTTACCATATAGGACAGCATTAGGTTCATTAGAGGCTCAACATCACCTCCACTGTGTAACCCTTGCTGTTCCTAACTAACGGTAATACAGGAATCCCAAATGATGAAGGGCGGTTCCGAGTGGTGACTGATGGGTACCCTGTTAGGGTTCACAAGGTGCCTACCTAATCTTACAATCATTGAGATGTAAGTTCACTCACATACCTTTTTGTAGTACCACATTTTTGTTGAATAGACCCGGTGACATACCATGTTTTTTTAGTTTGTAAGGGAACATGCCACTGCTAGGTCTTTAAACTCCCTATAGGCCCTCCCCCCACCCAATTTTGTTCACTTCACAATTAATTTACTGACATATACAATTTATTGTGTGCTAGAATAAAGCCTAAAACAAATAAAAGCAGCAAATAGAAAGCGATGAAATGGGAGTTACAAACCACAAAGTCAATGGTAAGCAGTGGATGAAATGCATTCCTGGGTCACATTTCCAAATGTCCCCAAGATGTCTTTAGCAAAGCAGTCATCTATGCTGTGTGGTAGCTTCAACCTAAAAATGTAACCTTATTTGTTGTGGTACAGGTAGAATTTGTGAGAAGCTCCCTGTTATAGAATTATGGGAGACTTTTGAAATGTATTCTTCTGCAACTGTTTCGCGTAGCTTAATTCTGATTGGTCCGCGTGGTGGGAACCATGTAAAACCGTGGTGAATGTCTGAAGACCATTGTTCAGAACCCTATTAAAGTGCAGTCTTTCTGGATGTGTTACGTCTCCTTTCTCCCTGACCCTAGGAAGTGATTTTGCTCTACCATTTTATACTCTGTACTTTGCTCTCCTGAAATTTACTAACTTCTTTGATTTTTGTACTCTGACTGAGTTATGGAAGAATAAATGTGTTCAAAACATTCCTTTAAATTAGCATAATCCCCCCACTTCTCTGGCCTATGTGCATCTAGGTAAAAGTAATGCCCCAAAGCAAATTCCATGCACAAAGACCACATCTCTTTAAAACAACCTAGAATGTATTGTTGCCATGAGCTGTTTGCCAAGTCAGCACTGTGCATTATAAATATAAATGAGTAACTACTCTGGATCTATTTGTACTTTGGTATTTGTACTCCATTGGTGCCTGACGCAGAGAGAATTGCGTACTTGCCTCCACCTATCTATGGGTTTTCCCAGTTCAAAGCATGTCTTCTGTTCAAAAACAGGTGTGGCCATGGAAGCCAATTCATGGAATTGCCTGTGGTAGTAGGCGTGACTTCACATGCACCTTGACCTTCGTTGTGGAGAGGTGTGGCTCACTGGTTAGAGGCGGCAGACCCGAGTGCAGAGAACGGCCCGGGACCAGGGTTCGATTCCCGACGCGGCAGGGTCTTGGACCAGGATCAGCGGACTGATAATTCTCGCATCGGTGCCTACTCCGACCAGGGAGCACACTCGGCAACTCTGGGCATTAGCTTGCCTCATCTCCACAACGGCCCCACACAAACGCCGGGGATGCCTGGTTTCACCTTGGAGACCCCCAGGAGGGACTATCTCACAGGGAAAGCCAGGACGGGTTCCCCAGCGGTCTATAGCGCTACGAGGCCTCCGGGTAGCAGTGCGCTTTACAAGACACAACAATTTACAATTTACAATTTTCACTCACACATGCATGTTTTTTTTACTTATCTCAGCTGCCAGGGAAGATCATGTTACAGCTAGGTGTGCTCCATTTGTATTACTCTAATATTGAATAATGTGCTATTAGTCACTATTTGTATAATAAATTGACAGAAAACAAGGAGAGTGGAGCCCCAACCAACGTCCATATTGACAAGTTGCCATTGTGTTCCAGGCACTGAAGCCAGGATCACAAAGCGAGTCCCAGGGGTCACAAGGGTCAAGTCGGGGTTGATGCTCGACCCCTGGTGAACCCTAAGTAACGTCTATGGATCTGGGGATAATTCTGTGCAGCCTATCAGCTTTTTCGTACAGACGGCTTTAGCGGCTTGGTGATAGCTAATGCCATCACACACCAACACACAACAGACATACAAAACATGTACAAACATACATAGGCTACGTTTC
Organism: Lissotriton vulgaris; assembly: GCF_964263255.1. Classification (NCBI taxonomy): domain Eukaryota; kingdom Metazoa; phylum Chordata; class Amphibia; order Caudata; family Salamandridae; genus Lissotriton; species Lissotriton vulgaris. Next base: position 1,715,635,546 of record NC_141695.1, on the reverse strand, counting down.
TCTCCATATGAAAGATAGCGGGCTAAGGAAGTAGAAAAGGTGACTTTATTGGGTAGGACGGGTGCCCAGAGAAGAGGCTGTCCTCAAGTCCACTGTTACCTCCAAGAGTCCAAAAGTTACAAAGTCAAATGTAGTTCCTGGTGATAGCAGGTTTCAAAGCTGACTACCTATGCACAGGTAGAACACGGTAACACAGTTTCGTTCCAACAATAAATATTACATTAGACACCCCAAGTAAAATAGTAAATGCTGATACAACAACTTACACACCCAGAAAGGAGCGCTGGACATGCACTTTCACTCATTGGCTACTGTGTTCAACAAGTTTTGTCATTAGCTAAGCTGTCTGTCGTTGAGTATTGATAACATCCCTTGGCATTTTATGGCTGTAAGCACCTTAAAAGTAGTTTAATACTCGTAAAGAACCCTACCATCTCCCCGGCCTCAACACTGTGATCCCACTCTATTTATTAATCCCATCCTCGCAGACTTGTTTGTTGCATCCTACCATACCCTCCTCACGTTCCTTTCTTGAAACATTTTTTTGAACTGCTGCAGGCAAATGGGGCTAATAACAAAGGTGATTTACACGTGAGTAATTTATATGTGTAATTTACTCTTACACATTTGAGTAACTTTACTACTTTAGACTATTCACAAAATCAGATTATAAAGTTACTCAGAAGTGTAGTCTTACACTTCTCCACCCCCTGAAAAAGGGGATGGACACACATTTATGAGTGTAAGTTATTACTGTTAAACAAGAAACAGCAATAAGTCCAGCACTACACATTTCCAACCCCTGATACTGCAACCCCCAACCCATAGAAAATTATGGAGTTAGGGACTTATAATAAAACCCCACAGAAAAGTATGATACATTAAATCATTTAAAATAGTTAATATACATATCATTTAATGTAAAAAGAAAAAACCTATTAAAAAATAAAATTTATTTTTGAATTTGAAATTAATGAAACAATATTTTTTAGGGAAACATTAAACTACTTTTAGGTAACTATACATCACTTTTAATAATTAATGATACATAATAAAAAAATGTGTTTTACTTTAGATAGGAATTTACTCTTAAATTGAAACTTTAAAAACAATTACTTTAATTTATTGTATTGCAATTATTTTAAAATGTAATTTAAAATGAAGTTAATAGTGCTGTAGCATTCTACGATATTCTACATGTAAAATAAATGTATATTATTAATTTGTATTATTATTTAATATAAAACCTTCAGTGATGTTATTTGAGATAACTATAGTAATTTTATCAGTAATGCCATTTAACAAGTCATGAGTCTTGTAATGTGAGGTCATAAGCAGTTTATGGAGGAGCTATAGTTTGTTCAAGTATAATGTTATGTTTTATATTATTTCAACACATAACTATAACATCACTTAACTTTGTACCTTTCAGTGAATATATATTCACATATCTTACATATATAAATATTTGCTTAAAATGTTTGTCTGACTTTGTATGTGTGCATATATGTGTATATTTAAATATGAATATATGCATACAAAGATAGACTTAAATATTTTAAGCAAGCAACTCTGCTTTCCAGTGAAAGGTCGTTGGAATTAAGATCTCCCATTTCCTCTGATTTCTAGAAGTGACAAACACCCAACACTCACTGTCTCTGGGTGGGACCTTTCTTCTCTGTTTAGTAGGTCTTTGTAGAGCAAAGGTTTCAGGTGGTGTTCTGCGTCATGGTTTCTGTGGGGCTGACAATCTGAATGGTCAGTGATTTTAAAGGGTCATTAGTGGTGTTCTATGGCATGGTTTCGAAGAGGCAGACACTGTGAGTGAATCTTAGTTGATCAAAAGTCTTCTGGTATTGTTCAATGGCACATTTCTATATGGCTGACGTGTGTGGGTTGTATTTTGTCTGGAGTCTTCCCTTCATGTGTTGTTGAATGATATGGTTAATAAGACCTCAAAGATCAGAAAAATGGACTGCATGCTCTCGGTACTGTATAATAAAGCGCAACTCAAACATCTGCACGGTCCGACACAACACACGGCGGCCCTCTGGCATATAGCACAGGCAAGACTGGGCTGGAAAGGGAGGATCACCAAAATGACACCATTATGGGACACGAAATCACTGGGAAACCTTATTTATTTTTTTGGCAATTTTTAAAGCGCTGCAATTACCCGTGGGTGTCTCGGCTTAGAGGGTGTGCAGGGTTTGCACAGTGGAACTCTATAGGTATCTCCACGGTGGGGGACCTCTGGGACAAAGACACAGTAATACCGTTCCCACAACTCCAGCAGCAATATGGCCTCGGACCCACGGAAACATTTAGGTACATACAAATTAGGCACGCACTACTCCAAGCAATCCCAACGGGCTCTGATCTGCTGGAATCCTCACCACTTGAGGACAGACTATTGACAGACTTCATGCAACAGAGCGCGACTTCCCTCACATACAAAAAACTGATCAACAACTTAGAGGACCCCACACTGAAACTTAAAGACAGGTGGGAAGGGGACATAGGTGTGACGGACGAATCGGAATGGAACAAAGCTTTGGCCTCCCTGAGAGAAGTAGGCATCTCGGCAAAGTTCAGACTGGTGCAATTAAAAATTTTGCACCGCATCTATTACACCAGGACACTACTCCACAAAATCCATAGAGCGCCCCATCCCTTTTGCTTGAGAGGCTGCGGGGAGGAGGGAACACTATTTCATACACTATGGGACTGCCCACACATACAGGAATTCTGGAGGCAAATCATGCGCACAATCTCCCAAACGCTCAAGATTTCCATTTTACCAGAACCACGTAAGTGCCTTTTGAACATCTGGGACCCAAATCACCTAGATAGGTATGGGATAATTTGGACTACGCTAGCCATGACAGTGGCTAAGCGTGATATTGCACAGAAATGGGGGGCTCCGGATTTGCCCACTGCGAACAGATGGGCTAAGAACATGGATGTCCTGATGATCACGGAAAGAACTGTGTATGTCCTTCGAGCTTCCCCCCGCAAATGGAACAAGGTGTGGACAGCATGGAATGTTTATAGGGGTGAAGAAAAAAAAAAAAAGATCAGAAAAATATTATCAGACCTGTAAGTCTAGTGACTTGAACAAGCTACTCGACCTAACTGTAATGCACTTGGCCCATAAACTCATCTCAAATTGTGTGATCCTAGGCAAATATTTTATTTCACCAAGTCGCCATTTACTTCATAATTACAAATCAGAGCTCCTTCATAAATGTGAGTTCGACATGTCTGCTGTGCATAGAACTCTTGTTTGAGTTAACACACTAAACTATTGCTCCATGAATAATACAAATCTAGCCTGCATATGGGGTCCACATGACCCCTGATTAGGCTCCGAGTTCATTAATAGCCTTGTTATTGGGGTGGAGACAAGAATGCTTCTCAGTTCATATTTAAAAACTGTCACTTTTGATAAATATATTACCACAGCATGTGGTAGCACACTGCCATTTACAGACAGACATTTTCCTTTAAAATGGCAACACAAGCTCCACTGAGATGCAACTTTACTGATAAAATTTTATAGCATACAAACCATGTTTGGAAATCAGGTTTCAGCAAATATTTATCTTTTGGACATCACCAAGTAAAGATTTGCTTGACCTAAAATAAAAACATTCTTTCCATCTAAGTTCAGAATTACAAAAAACAGTGCTTTCCTAACTACTGAAATGTATTTTGAAATAGTTGTACACTTCATTCACAAGCTATTGAAATGTTGTTTGTTTAGCACACTTGTCATACAGTTCACTTTACAAAATCCTCTAACTTCACAGTCTGAGAAAGAAAAGTAAACGCCAATCTCCAGGATGAAACAAGCAGCAACTTTAAGAAGACATTTGATCTCAGTCTTTGAATACACACAGTAAATGTGACAAGATAAAAACAAAATCTAAAGACATCGTTATTGCTTATTCATTCCTGATGGAGCAGAGCTCCTCTTATAAGTCAGCTGGAGTTCACTGCCAGACCAGGCCAGTAGCCTCTAAAAATAGCTCATCCAGATAAAATCTGTCTCATGAGTGGGCGAATAGATTTCTCAAGGCCTGCGCGGGTTTCAGTGAGAAACACTCTGTGGCTTATTTACTAGTTTTTGACACAGGGCAGCGAAGCAACGCACTTTGCTGTGCTGCCCTGCGTCAAAAGAAAAGGGCAGGAATGCGTTGTATCTGTGAGATACAGCACATTCCTGTCCTCTTCCACTGCTCTGGCAACATCGCAGGCGCACTTGCAGTTAGGTGCAAGGGTGTCCAAGTTGTAGGAATTATTGTTTCCGTGCAGGAAGGGAAACATTCCTGAACAAACACAATCAATGGAGGCATTTTCCAAAGCAGCACACATAGAAGGAGGGAAAACAAGGAGAAATAGATTATTTCTCCTCGTTACATCTCTCTTGGGGAGGCGTAGGCTTTTGACACATTCTCGGGTTTACAAGTCCTTGTAAATCTGCGAATGCATCAAATTCCTTGGATTTTACGTGGGAACACCCATCGCAACACCCATGGAACACCTTTTTGATGCAAAGTAAAGCAACGCAGTGACTTGCGCTGCTTTGCGTTACTCTAGATCTAGGAGGCCATTAAAAGCAGCGTAAATTGTGTTTGTGTGGCCTCATGGATATGGGTCTGCACTCTGCACCACTAGTGCATCAAAAAAAGTGACGCACCAGTGGTGCATTGGGCTTGTAAATGAGCCCCTGTATGTGGGTTGTTGTTAGGCGGGTGCATTCATGTGTTGTTCTAAAGCAGTGATACTCAAAGTACGGCTCGGCCGAAGGCGGCCCTCCTGACCTTCACATGCAGCACTGGGCTGCTGTTCACGGGACTCAGCACTAACATTAAAACAATGTTAAATATACGGGCAAGCCTTTATTTAAAGTTTAATTGAAGTTGCAGCATGGATATATCTAGGTTGTCCTGCACCACTTAACTTTATGAACACCTTCATTTTCAAAGCCATCCTGCAGCAAAAGTGTAAAAATATGATACGGTTTCTTTGAAAGTTCAAAAAGTGTATTTCATTAACATGCAGAACCATTTCACCTTGGTATATCAGAATATAACTGTGTTTTGAGAAGTATTTTTTTAAGTGATAGCTTTCAAATATGGATTTAGAAGCATACATTCTTCCTCCACACTGACAACAGTGGCAATAGTGAACAAAGAGTCAATTCAGTTGTTATGTGCATTCTTAGGGTGGCCTCCTATGATACATGAACAGCATTATAGTTTATTAAATCAAACATAGCAGGAGGTTTTGTGCAATGTATTTCGAGGTCCTTTCATATGTGTTCATAAAACAAAAAGGAGGGAAAGAATTGCCTAGGATCACACAATTTGGTACAGTGGGAAGCTAGGATTAATCCCAGGTTTTTTGGTTTCACATTGTGCGATTCAGCCAGTTGATGTATATGCTTTGCTTCCCCGACACCCTCCATACCGCACCCCCCCCCCCCCCTCCACCCCACCCACCTCCTCGGATCTCCACCCTGCTGGCATCGATACGGCCCCCGGTCACATCTCAGGCCAAACTTTCAGCCCTTGGGGAAATGTCTGCGACTACCCATGTTCTGAAGCAGATTTCTGGTGGTTGACAGTGTGTGTTGATCATTTCGGGTCATGGGTCCTTAGATGGAATTTTAAGGCATGGTTTCAGATGGGCTGACAACATGTGTGGATCATGCCTGGGCAAGGGTCCTTAGAGTTTTTCGTTGTTGCTCTGTGGCATGGTTTCTGCTGGGTTGACACTGTATGCCGATCATTGCTGGGCAAGAGTGTTTGGCATGGCTTATGTGGAGCTGATACTGTGTGTGGACTATTTCTGATCAAGTTCTTCACTTGGTGATTTATGGCATGCTTTTGGGCTCATGTGGATCAGTGTGGATCATTGCTGGTGAAGAATCTTTAGGTGTTGTTCTACGAGACATATTTGCAGGGCACAGTGTGTGGATCTCTGCTGGTCAGGGGTCTTTGTGCTGCGTTCTAAGGCATGGTTTATACGTGGTTGACATTTTTCAAGGATCTTTCCTGGGCTAGGTTCTTTAATGATTACTCTATAGAATGGTTTCTGCAGGCCTCACAATGTGTATCAGAAAACCTGAAATGAATTGTTCGGGGTCCTGGCTTTGGTAATAGACTGGCCACAGTTGAGAAGGCCCATGGGGAATCTCCATTGTGGACTGTGTTCTCGCTGAAGATAAAAACATGTTTTTTAGATAAACTGAAGCATCTACCTAGGGGCTGCTCCCAGTATATGACTAGGATTACCTTAGGTTGCATTTAGTTCTACTGATTCCAGGGGTCCAATAGCCATCCACAAGAAGACAGGCAAAGTTCAGGAGGGATTATGGAGAAATATGGTGTTGTGGGGCTTTGTTATGGAGTTTGAGGTGTATGGTACGGCTTCATTGTGCAAACGAGATCCTGCAGTCTATAAGGTCCTGCTTCGTCTCCTCCAATACTGACATGGGCCATGGGGCAACTAACGTTCAACTGGAGAGTTTGTGCTTCAGCGCGGAGTCTGAAATATTTCCTCCCCTACCTGTTAAGAATTTAGTTTTGTGTCATTCACTGGAGCTGGTATTTCCAAAAACCATCACGTAATATCAATAACCGGCTTTATGAATGCAGCCAAAAGCCAAGAGATGGCTCTGTGGGAGTAACCTAAACTGGGCAAAGCAGGTAAGTTGCTTATTTTGTCAGTTCCCAGAGGCCACAGAACTGAGACTGTGGGAATTCTGCTGGGTTTTTGATACCTCTTTGATTCTCCCGGTAGCATTTGCCCTGCGGTAAACATGTAGGATCACAGGAATATGCTATCCATTGCAGCTTGTGGCCACTGGACACATCTGGGTTCACTCAAGGGAGTTGGAAAAGGGTGTATGCCTATGGAGATCATGTGTCATTTGGTGCTCTGCAAGACCATCTTTACCTCCATAGTGCCATTTCTATATTGCCACTGGCCACTCTGAAGCTCCTGTCCCCAGTGTGATGAAGCTAAATGGTGGGTTAGTCTTGGATGAGAATTTGGAGTTTTCTTGTTTTCCATGAGATGATATTACAGGCTAAATGTGCACATTGTTGGCTCTGCTCACATGCTGGTCATTCAAGTGAATGGGGGATATCCTTTCTTAAATTAAAAATCTATGATATTGATTAGACCAAGAGGGCACATTTTAAGAAAAATAAATTCATCATAGACCCTTCCAGCGCTAAATGAACTTGTCATCAATATCCGTTTCCTTTATGAAAGGTTCATGAAGGGAATGGACATTGATAAAAAGTTCATTCAGTGCTGGTCGGGTCAAAGATGAATTTCTTTTTCTAATGTTATTCTGTTGGTTTAACATATGTCATATTTCATAAATCAAGCAGTCACTCAAACACCATTTGTAAAGCGCAACACTGTCACCCCTAGGGGTATCTAGGGAGACCCTTTGGCTGAAATGGCCAGCAAATGTTAGAAGAAGGCTGAAGCCTTTTTTTATTGCTTCTGCAGTCCAGAGGACTTATGAATGCTTTAGGTCTAAATCATTAACACCCATTGTTTCTAGAAAGCATAGATTTCTTATTTCCCAGTCGATTAAAAAAAAAAAAATCCCACAAATTTCCAAGTCTTTAGAAATGTAAAGGTTTTTGGAGATTTTGCTCATACTTTTCATTGCTGACTGTATTTCAAGTCAGAGTGACAGCTTGCAAAAACACCACAAAGAAAGAATGATTGGGGCTAAGAAAAAGATTTCTTTTTTAAGTCATGAATGGAACCTTTGAAATAATCTCAGCCACTGGTGATAACTGAGAATTGCATTCCATTCCATCATTCTCGCCCACTAATCGACCAAACCAGCCATATACAAATCAGCCTTGTTCCAGTAGGACTAGATCAGTCCAGCCTGCCAGGCTAAGTGCTTCTGAGAGGGACCCAACCCCAGACAGATTAAAAGTTTCTGTCTATTTGGGCCTCATCTGTGAGGTGCAGCTTGAGTCCTATGTCCCAGCGAACACTGGACCAAGTCTGGGCACAGACGCTCCAATTAGGGTATTACACAGAGAAAAAACAAAACAGCTTGGAATGCTTGAACTCATCTTATGCACTGATAATTACTCAGAAGGGCATTCCAGTCCATCTTTTATTTTCGGTCTACGTTCAACTTCAGAGAGGAAATGGCTAAGTAGACAAAACCTACTTGTAGTGAGCACTGTTCCTACTGGAAAAAAGGACCTTTTCCAAAAATATAGAAAAACCTATTGGTAACTTAATCAGACCATAAATAATATAACATTTTGCGTTCTAATATTTAATTCTCATACATAGAACTTTTATGTAGCATAGATACATTAATACATTCTGTTCATGTATCCTGTTTATACATCCGTTCTAACTATAGAACAATCAACATGTTTTGCGTGGAGATGTAAATCGATACATAACAAATATTCTATTTACATGTTTCTAGACATTTGAGAAACCATGATTCATTATAGTACATAATTCAGTCTGAGGTGATTTTCTGAAGACACGATGCCCAATGCATTTCGGGACCAAAAGGTACCCTTCTTCAGGGGCGAAATCCTTGTAATTACATGCAATACGCCTTAAGATGGAATCCTAATGTTGAACTTGGACTAGCAACTTCCAAAATGGCCCATGTGGTGTAACCCTGGAAACTCGGCCTCTAAGGCACTGGTTGTCACTATGCGGAAATAGGAATTCTTCTACAGACATCGTGTGTGTGAGGTAACTTTGTTGTCAGGACCCTGAGTTCAGCCGGTAAATCAAATGGAACTTGGACTTTATCAAGTCGTTTCCCAAGGAACAGAATGTATTAATGTATCTATGCTACATAAAAGTTCTATGTATGAGAATTAAATAATAGAACACAAAATTTTATATTGTTTATGGTCTGATTAAGTTACCAATAGGTTTTTCTATATTTTTGGAAAAGGTCCTTTTTTCCAGTAGGAACAGTGGTCACTACAAGTAGGTTTTGTCTACTTAGCCATTTCTCTTCACTCGTTGTGCCAGCCAACACAATACCGTAGTGATGCACCCGTGGATGAAATTAGTTAAATATTTTTCCTAAGATTACATACCGAGTGCTCCTCTTACCCCTTTTCGCAACTTCAGAGAGGACCAAGTCACATGCAAAGTGTCTTGTACCTTCTCTAATAGAAACAGCCCTAGCCAAACTGCCTGTCCAGATCTCCTCTAAGGTTAAGAAACCTTGAAATGGTTTCAGCATATGTGAGACTCATCAGTAATGACCAGTAGCCATGATTATTTCAAGCGTCCAAAACTTTGTTCTTTGTTGAAGTAGATGCCCTATGTGTGACAGGGTCCCATGCTCACTGTATTTATTTGTTTGTGTATTTTATAAAGCATGCAGCTACCACAACGGGGTGTCCCGGCGCTGATTGATCAGAGGCAGATGGACCAAGACAGAGGCTTACAGGCTGAATAAAAAGGTTTTAAGGGATCTGCGGAATTCGGATTCCGATTGGCTCATCCGAAGGTACAGCGGAAGCTTATTCCAGCGTTGGGTGGCACATAACACAGCAGTCCATCTTAGTCTTCACTAATGAGGCCTAAATGGGCTAATCTCTGGTTGCTTGTGCTGCTGACTGGAGGGGACCCGACCTCTCAGTGCGCACTGGATTGTTCCTGTTCCTGAGATTTGCAGAGTGGTGGAGCAGCATCATTTAGGCTCCACCCTTTATAGGTAATAATTATACAATTATATATTCATATACAACATTTGTATTCAAGGTGTGGCTGAACTTTATTGACGTGTGATACATTTAAACCAATTATTGGAATGTAACCTTTGTAGTCATCAACAATCCATGCATAACAGTATCCGATTAATTGTTCAATGTAACCATGTTTTCTTTATATTCATTTCTCACATTTATTCTCAATATAAATGTGTGTATGCATAATCGTATAACCAAAGCTCGTGTTGACCATTTAGTTACCTAAGCCTGACTATAAGCCCTAACTGAAAATTGTGTTTTGAACCTTGCCAGTGTGTTGTTTCTTTCCTTTGCAGGTGCATGGTCATTTTTCTTGTTAGTTAGGGAAAGATTTATTGTTTGTATTTGATGACTGATAGTGAGGACTAAGGGGAGGAATCTGGCAATGAACTCAGAGAAACAATGGCCATCACGACCCAGAATGGTGGGGCGTTCACGATTGACCGCTGCAGTCGCTGTTTTGATGAGATGGGATCTTAAGGGCGTGTGGTGATGGTCTTCACAGTCAACAATTCGATTGGTTCCTGGTGGTATAAGGAGAGATGAATATATTTTTTAGGTTACTGTTCTATCCAATTGGGGTTCCATAGTTAGTAAGGCAGACTTTCCCCGAATCTGAGAGGGAACAGATGTCTCTTGTGGGCTTTTCCCTAAGTGTAAAAATTCCTGCTGAACACTCTTTTATTTTCCTAAACTTCAACTCAAGTTCAATTCTATGCTGACAACTTCTATGCTCCCTGGATAGAAATTCATTTCAGAGATTCTGATCTCTTATTTATGTTTAGAATAGAAAAGGGAAGTTTCTTTATGGAACACCTGTTTGCGACAATTGGCTTTATTCTCGTTGTGGCTGTTACCATTTTGTATCTGATATTATTACGATAAAACTTATTGAGACATTTCAGCCTGGAAATTATAGTGTTTTATTTTGTGACTTTATTTGTTTTCTATTTATATACTGGACTGATTTTATTCTAAAATAAACCCATTTAATCATAACTATTGATTCCTGGTCTTTTTTGTGGAGTCGCATTGGCTCCACGTGTTGTGAATGTATTCCTATTTTTATTTTCCATACGGGGCTTCAAGTCAAATAACAAAGGACCAAATGGGGAAATATATTTGATGATGTCCTAAGAGTTTGAGGTGTACATACCAGCGCGCCCTCAGCGGCCACTGGGGCTTCTGGTCATACCTTTGCCATAAAACACATGGGCACATTAAATTTCCAGTTGTGACAAACCTAGTGTTGCATGGCTTTATGGCTACCTGCAGATAGGTGGCATTGGGAGGCCTACTGGCACTGCGTCTGCCATACCAAGGTGGACAGATGGGAGCAGGGTGGTACCTCATCACCGCGCCATCCCCCTGCCATGCCTTAACCAGATGTGGCTGTCCACAGTATGTACACCTTTTACATCACTTGTAACTAGGATTGGGTGAAATATTTTTGGGGGATCCAGTGTTAACACAGGTCCTTGATGTTCATCGGATCGCCACCCGCCTACTACAGGCAAAAACAATAATATTGTGGACGACTCTTAACGCCTTAACTACGGCGGGCGTTCTAAAGGGTGGGCCGGGCTGCGTCGGCCAACAGTCGTTCGCAGCACCAGGGAGGGAGTGCTACCGTCGGCCGACTGGAGCACGGGAAGGGTTAAATGACCTTTTAACCGGTTCGCACATTACAGCCTAGAGATCCGCCAGGTTTGTGTATTTTAGCCCAATTTCTATCCATAAGTAGAATTTTAAAAAATTTGGATTTTACCCGGTTGGCCGTTAACCTAATTTTTTCACACAACCCTAGTAGTGAGTGCCATCTTTGTGCATGATGTCACAAATGGCCACACACTTTGTCAGACCCCCACCTCTTACTATTTTTTAACATCTGAAGCTTAATGGGAGCAAATGTTTAAAATGGCGCAATTGAACATACAATTAATTTTGTTAACCTCGAGGAACAATTGTTTGCAATCTAGTCAGAGGAAATTCCAGAGTCGGGACTTCTCAGTGACACATCCCTGTAAACCCCCCCCCACCCACCCACAGGGAGCCAGCACCAAACACACCTAACCGAGCAGAGCCTGGGGCGGTGAATCCCCGCCACAGACTCAGCTGTTGTCTTTAAACACAGACAGGGCGCGGGCTGTACCATCTCGGAGTGTTCAGGGTGTGCCTCCATTGTCTCCAGAGACAGCCTCTGACGTCTTCACGGGACTCTTTTGTTTTATTGAGGGCAGACTCCCGCCGACGCGTGCTCCTCCTATGTGGGCAGGTTCACCCGCCCTCCCTGCACCCCGCCTCTTGTTCGTGATTATGCAGGTCCGTTTTCTCGACTTCCTACGCACCAACCTCTTTCATTGTACCTGGAGCTGTCGATACCTCCCCCCACGCGCCCCCCTCTGCAAGGCGAGTCTCCTTTCAGGCTTTCCTGTCTATGCAGGCAGGGTCGGACTCGGACAGAAACATAGGTCTGGGCACCGAAATAAAAGTGGCCAACATTAGCAAAGCATATAGGTAAATAAGTGATAAAATATGGGAAATAAACAGAAAACACCGGCACACCTGGCCATAAAAACGCCCCCAAACTCCCAAAAACAAACGGCCCATACAGAATCTGTCACACTGGCCCATCAGGCACTGCCTGGTTGCCTTATAGGCCAGTCCGACTTTTCATGCAGGTTTAGGTCCCTTCACATTCGACCATCAGGCTATTCAGCCAGAGGGGTGGAGGGGAGTGGAGGGGGGAGGGTGGGAGGGGGGTGGCGGGGAGGGGGGGGGTGTGGCTGCTCAATCCACTGTTACCTTCCTATTTAAAATCCATGCACACGGTCCTAACAAGCACATCAACCCCCATAAGCAGTGATCTAAATGGGCCGGCACTTTTTTTGATTTTGAGAGGGAGGGTGCTGGCACTTCTCAAGCGAAATGTAATACTTTTGATTGGAGAGTACCAGCACTTCTCGGAAACAAGCAAGTACTTCTCAGAAACAAGCAGGCAGTAAATAAAAGCGCAGGTACTCTGTACCAGAGTGCCTGGCAGGCACTCTGGTACAGAGTACCTGCACTTTTATTTTTCCATTTCAAGCACTGCCCAAAAGGAACAGAACATCAAAAACGCAAAAACGCATAAAAGTGTGCTGCTTTGACATCCTGACATCCCTTCATAGTTGAAAGCTCACCTTTCGTACCTCTTACCACAGGAAATCACAACCCCAATTTCCAACAAATCGATCAAAAAGCTATATCATCAAGGAACGCAGCCCAGCATCGAGTAAGGTATTACACAATATTCACCCCCTTCTAACCCATGTTGTCCATAGATTGCTTAGGCATTTCTACCACTGCTGTTAATGCAACACTGTGCCTGGTTTCAGGCTGAAATTTAAGGAGCTTTTTCAGCCCCTTGAACACCGAGGCAGACAGGAGAGGTATCATTGGAGAGGGCAGAATCTCCCATTCCCAATGGTACCCCTCCCTAGTGGATCCCTGCTTGGGGATCGCGTCAGGCGGGCGATCCCCAAGCAGGGATCCACCCACTATGCACCAGGGTGGGGGTAGGGGCCCCTTGGGCAAAGACTTTTGCTCCCCTTATTATTTTGGGTGCATTAGGTCTTTCTGCCCCCCAACCCCCTCTGGATGTTATGTTACAATAAATAGGGTCAACCCAAAGAGTCACTGGGACCTGGGTATTTTGTGTTATAGAAAAGAGGGGTCCCAGAACATAAGGACTGATTTAGGAAAAAATACACAAATTCTTTATACACAAAACTTAATTTCATTTACTTTAGGAACACCATGTTGTTGTTTATTCACATAGTGTTCAAGGCATCCTCAATATGCATTTTCATTTGATACTTCACAAAAATTGGGTGCCCACAAAGGAGGGAAGGGGGTGGAGGTGAAGTGTTTGGGATTGGTGTAGTTAGGAGATGTGACAAGTCAAGCATACAATCTTTTTTGCAAAACAATAAATAGTGGCTTCACAGGGGAGCCCTACACGAGTTCATCAAATTACTTATTTCAAACGCCATCCTAAAATGGCCAGTGTTACAAATCACACTTATGCCAGGTGGCAGTAGGAAAACGGTCTACGTTTCGACCCTGAGGTGAAAGGGGTGTTATCCCTTACGGAGCGGGTCTTCTTCAGGACGGAGGGGGGTGGGCAAAATTCATGAGCGCGAATGCGCAAGTGCTCTGTTGCCTTTAACGCTGGAAAAATCCAAGAGGGGTCGGGCCTCGTCTGTCTTGAAGTGTCAGGCTAGGAGTGGAGGCGGTCAGGCGTACCGCATGGGCTGATAGAGAGACTCTTCTACCGATGCTCCAAACTGCCAAATGGTCCGCCGCTGTAGCGAGCGACCTGTTGCAGAGACCGTGGTTAACTTCCTGATTGGGCGGTCACCCCCACCCCCTTCCCTCCTTTGTGGGCACCCAATTTTTGTGAAGTATCAAATGAAAAAGCATATTGATGATGCCTTGAACACTATGTGAATAAACAACATAGTGTTCCTAAAGTAAATGAAATTGAGTTTTGTGTATTAAGAATTTGTGTATTTTTTCCTAAATCAGTCCTTATGTTCTGGGACCCCTCTTTTCTATAACCCCCTCCATGGAGGCAGATGGGGGCAATAGCCCCAATATGACCCCGGGGGGTGGGGGGGGGGCAGAAAGCACACTAGGCACCAGGGATTTATTTTTTTACATTATAGGGGTGGGGGCTGCCCAAAATGGGCCTGCCAATGCCCCCAGCCTTTCAAAATTCCATAGTCTTTCTGCCCCCCCCCCCGGGAGGCAGATGGGGGGAAAAGACCCCATCTGCCCTCTCTGGCGGGGGGGGGGGGTCAAAAAGAATACTAGGCACCAGGGATTTTTTATTTCTATGTATATAGCGGTGGGGGCTGCCTAAAATGGGCATGGCAATGCCGCCCTCCATAATTCGACAGTCTTTCTGCCCCATTGGGAGACAGATGGGAGCTACAGCCCCCGATCTGTCCCCCTGGGTGGGCAGAAAGCAGAATAGGCACCAGGGAGTTTTTTAATAATGTATATAAGGGTGGGGATTCCCAAAATGGGCATGCCAAAGCCCCCACCCCCCAAAAAAAAAATCCACAGTACCCAGGGGGCAGATGGGGCAATAGCCCCTGATCTGCCCCTGGGGGGGGGTGGCAAAAACCACACTAGGCACCAGGGATTGTGGTTTTTTTTTTTTATACATGGGGTGGGGGCTGTCCAAAATGGGCATGCCAATGCTACCACCCCCACAAAATTGCCACAGTCTTTCTGCCTCCCCCAGGAGGCAGAGGGGTGCAATACTTCTCATGTTTTTTTCATACGTAAGAGTGGGGGCGGCCCAGAATGGGTATGCTAATGGCCCCACACTCCAAAAAGTCCCCCCCCCCCCCCAAAAGGCAGATCTGGGCAATAGCCCCTTATCTGCCCTTCTGGGAGGGGGCAAAAAGCCCACTAGGAACCACAGATATGTTTATGGACATGTCAGGGATGTGCACCCATAGGCACGGGTGGCTCCCCTTTTTTTATGCACACACTTTAGCTGGTTGAGTGATATTTTTAGTCTCATCTACCCTGAAGCTGGGGCCTGAAAACCACTAGAAACCAGGGACAGTTTTTGTGTGTGTCAACTGGAGAATGGCTGACAGTCTGCGTGTGGCTGACCTTTGGCTGGCATTTAGCGGGTGGTGTGTGTGGGTTTGCACTTGACAAATGGTGTGTGTACTCTCACCCTGATGACGGTGTGTGTAGATTGGCGCTTGCCGGGTGATGTGTGTGGAGTGGCATTTGGCTAGCAGTGTACATAGACTGGTGCTTGGGTGATGGAGTGCATGGATGTTGCTTGGCTGGCGGTCTGCGGGGATGGTGCTTGGCTAGCGGTGGGCGGGGATGATGCTTGGCTGGCGGTGTGCGGGTATGGCACTTGGCTGGTGGAGGGAGGGTATGACGCTTGGCTGGCAGTGTGTGTGAATAGTACTTGGCTGGTGATATGGGTGGATAATGGTGTGCATTTAATGACTCTTGGCTGGTGGTGTGGCTTGCATGGATCCCCCAGCATTTTCTTACCCAGAATCCCCAGCAAACCTCCAATTTACTTACAAATTCACATTTGCCTCACATTTCTGTGTGGGTAAGTAGTAGGGTCTACGAACCAGCGGTCCCCTTGGTCTCCTGAGAAAAATGATACCTCACCTTTGTGGGTGCCCAAAGTAGCGCCAGCCTAAAAACATATAAACAAACTGCCCTTTTGGACCCGCTTTGGGCCCCCCTTGATCTGTACACATTTTTGTCCCTTCCATGGTATAGGCACTTGGCCCATCCACAGAAGTAAGGTATAATTTTTATCGGAAGACTGAAGGGCACGTTGAGTGGTAGAAAATGTGTGCTGTGCAGTGATACCACAGCTTTCCCACACAGATATTAGAGGAAAATTTGACTTTTCAGCTACATTAGAGGTTTGCAGTGGATTCTGGGAAGGAAAATGTTGAGGGATCAATACAAGCCACACCTCCCTGGACTCCCACAGGTGTCTAGTTTTCAGAAATGTCTGTTTTTCTAGGTTCCTCCAGAAGTCTACAAGCCCAGGACCAAAAACACAGGTGTCCCCATATCTATCACAAACCGACC
Source organism: Lissotriton vulgaris (assembly GCF_964263255.1). Taxonomy (NCBI): domain Eukaryota; kingdom Metazoa; phylum Chordata; class Amphibia; order Caudata; family Salamandridae; genus Lissotriton; species Lissotriton vulgaris. The sequence goes on along the minus strand of NC_141695.1, from coordinate 1,715,619,122 downwards.
TGGTTTTTCAAGGGGGGGTCACCTGCATTTTTGGTCCCGGGCTTAGCGGCCATCTAGGGAGACCTACCAAACCCAGACATTTCTGAAAACTAGACACCTATGGGAGTCCAGGCTGTGCGGCTCGTGTGGATCTCCTAACATTTTCCTACCCATAATCCCCTGCAAACCTCAAATTTAGCTAATAAAATCACATTTTCTTCACGTTTCTGTGTGGGAAAGTTGTGGGACCCCAGGCCGCCACAATTTCCCTGGGCTCCCCCGGGTGTCTCGTTTTCAGAAATGTCTGGGTTTGGTAAGTTTCCCTAGATGGCCGCCGAGCCCTTGCCAAAAACCCAGGTGACCCCCTTTGCAAAACCAGGTCATTTTGTGATAGGCCATTTTGATATCGCCTCAATATGTTTTGGACCCTTCCCTGCCGCGGGCACTGAGCTCACCCACACAAGTGAGGTACCATTTTTATCAGGTGACATTTGGGAATGTGGGATGGGTGTACGTTTGTGGATTCACACAGATTCCAGAACTTTCCATCACATTGGCTAAATCCTAGATCCCCTCCAGGGCAATCCACAAACCCAGGGTACATTTCAAATTCCTATGATGTTGGAAGAAAAGGACTCAAATTTGGCATAGATACCTTAAGTGGACAAAAGTTACAGGGGCCTAAGCGCAAACTACCCCAAATAGCCCAAAAAAGGGTTAGAACGGGGGTGGGGAGAAAAGCCTAGCAGCAAAAGAGTTAGAAATAAAAACATTTATTTTCGAAGGAAAATATGAAAAAAAAAAGATTTTTGTTAAAGTCTTGAAACCAGTAACCGATCAATCGATGCTAAGTGAATTCACAATATATGAGATGCACAATTTAGCTAGTTTGACAACCTTAGAATTAGACACAGAATTTTCAGAATCTGATTTTGTTGAAGAATTGCATATTGAAACATATTTAACCCTGGATAGGAATTTAACAAACAAAAGCTAGATTCATCCCAAACACAGGAGACGTTCAAATGATAGATGCTTTTGAATACAGCGTTGAATGTGAAAAAAAAAACTGGAGGAAAAAGGTCATAAAAATCTAAACAAAAAGGAAAAACCGACATTGGAAGATATAAAACACAATACAAGCATTGTGACAAAAAGAGCAGATAAAGATATAAATGTAATGCCGGATTTAAAGATTGGTAGAGGGTACTTCATCACAAATGTGATGGATATCAAGTCTGCCCTATTACAAGTACCATAGTGTATAAAGCATTTGTAATAAAGTGGATTGGATATCTGTCACATTTGCTAAGAAGTAACTCATCCGTCAAACCTCAAATCAGGCCCTTAAAATGTTTATGTATAACGAATTATGTAAAGACACCACATTTGAGATGAGAGTACGCACAAAGAAGTGAAGCTAGACCCCACGATCGAAGATTTCAAAATGCTAAATGATGTAGTAGATAAATGGCAGCAGAAAAGCATAATTTCTCAAGAAAAATGTGATTTCCTACTTTTACTAAAATTAAAATGAGCCAAATTTGATATTCTCCCGAAATGTTCAACACAGAAAGACTCCCATTGGTAAGACAGATTGTTGCGAGTATCAGCAACTGAGAATGTATGAAGGTGTGAGGATAATTTCTTGGTGCCCTTTGTCTTAAATCTGCCCTCGTACATAAAGGATACATCAGACTTATCAGAAAAGATCTATTGTATTGAACAGGGAAAAATATTTACTCTGGTCTCTATGGATGTAATGTTGCTGTATACAATGATTAATCTAGTTGATAAATAGAGAGCAGCCAGAAACCATCAATATATTAGGTCAGTAAGTTGTAGCGAACGCTCTGTTTTTTGTCACTAACAGCGTTTGAGTTGAAACACAACTACTTCATATTTGATGGGAAACGTTATATTAGGGGACTGCTACGGGTTATCACTTTGATTCAGTCTATGCATTTCTGATGTTTGGCTGGTGGGAAACAGAATATGCATGGTGCCATCGAGACTAATCTTTTCTAAATGTTGTAGTTATGTGGTTATACATTAAAGATAATATTTTTATCATATGGAAAAGGAGTCCAGAGAAACTGGATATGCTTGCAAACTTTCTAAATAAGAATTAATACAAAATCAAACTTAAGGTGAATCATAGTAAAGAAGAGTTTACTTCTTCGACACTAAACGGAAGGTAATGAACGGCTCCCAAGAAACTGCCCTTTAACCCCTCCCCTGCTGATGACGGAACCGCTCCGTCATCAGCTACGGTTGGGCTGTGCTGATGACGGAGCGGTTCCGTCATGGCCCGGCCGCCGCGCCTGCGCGGCGCTGATTTCGCGCCTGCGCAGCAGTTTTATTGAGCGGGGCGGGTCATGACGGAACCGCTCCGTCACCAGCACAGCTCAACCGCGGCTGGTGACGGAGCGGTTCTGTCACCAGCATGCGGCCGCCGAGCGGCCGCCCTGCCCACTTAGCGCTGCGGCGGAATAGCCGCCGCAGCGAAAGGGTTAAAGAAAAGGAATTATGGGCCAGTTGTAGGTAGCCCAATACCGGTCGGTAACGGCCGAAATTACTGAATTTCGTCCGTTACCGGCCGGTATTTAGGGTTTGAGATGTAGGAGGCAGGTTTAAGGATTCGGTAATTACCGATTCCTTAAGGAATCAGTAAAATACCGATTCCTTATTTTAAGGAATCAGTAATTACCGAATCCAAAAAGCTATGTAGGAGGCACTCAAGTGAGTTCCTTCTTGCATTCAGGATTCGTTATTTACCACCAACTACAGTTTGGTGGTAAATATCGAAAACCTTTGAAAAAGCAATTATGTGCTTTTTAAAAGTGCCATGTGGCAGACATACATGCCCTTGGGGCATGTATGTGTGTCACATGTGCACACATGCATGATTCAGGGGTGCAACAGCGTGCTAATGTGACACCTGCCACCCTTGAATATGTGCCCCCTATTACCGATTCGGTATTTACCGAATCGGTAATTGTGAATGGCTTCCCATTCATTCCTATGAGCCTCCAGGCCCATAGGAATGATTGGGAATTACCGAATCTGTAAATACCGATTCTTAAATACCGAATCGTACCGATTCGGTAATATTTACTGAATTGTTTCCTACATACCATTTACCGATTCTGAAATACCGAATCAGTAAAATTCGGTATTTTAGAATCGGTAAATGTAGATTACCTACATATGGCCCTAAATACCGCTGCGTACTCAACACTACATGCATCATCAAGTTATATTGAGATGAACTATAGAAACTATTCTTTAATGTGAAATCTAAGAACAGGGAGAAACTGTAGCACTGAGGCTGCTTTAAACAAAGAGGTTAAGAGAATGACAAAAAGATTTCTAGTAAATCATTACAAGATGAAATATCTGTGGAAAAGAATAAATAAAGTTAAAGCGCAAAGAAGGGAAGAACTACTTTTCGAAATAGAACTCAAAAGAATGAAGGAAAAATGTTAGTCAAGCAACAAGAATAGTTATAAATTACAACACTGATAGGAGATTGATTAGAAATATAGCTGAGAGATACTGGTACCTTTTGATGAAAGTTCCAGATTTGGATTCGACTGTAATTAAGCCATTACACCAGGTACCGTAATTGGGGTCACACACGTTTAATAAATCCTATTGTGGGATCACTGAAATAAGCTGGACAGAACACAAGCGGCCCTTATTGATAGAACTTGTGTTTTTTAGAGCAATGTGCATCAAATTTGGAAGTAAGGGCGAACTTCTGCTAAAATACCAGCACAAAATATTAGATTGCCTTCTATGTAACTTCATTTAAGATGGTTTATGAATTTTTATTTAATGAAATTAATTGTTACAGGATGGCTAAAAAAGCATAATGAAAAAAAAGTATTACCAGACTATAATGATTGCAATTACTGAATTATCGTGTTAATTTGTTCTACAATTAGTGAAATGAAAGTTAATATGCACAGTTGTGGAATTAGTTTGTGGGGAGAAATTACATGTAAGAATGTAATAATTCCACTAGATGGCAGAGTACACAAAATGTGACGTTGAGAAATATGCGTTAACTCCTGGATACTAGTGTGGCAGCTATAAGATTTACATATCTGTGATTTGATAATGTCGCTCTAATCGGAGATGTGATGCACGTGCATCATTGTAGTAACACTTTTTAGGATTGGCAGCCTGGTTTGGCTACCACTGCACTGCAGTAATACCCCAATGAAGGGCCCCGGATGGGCTTGAAACGTGGGTTGATTTGTAGTTGAGCATATATAATTTTAACTTTAACTTTAAAGAACTGAATCAATAAAGACATAATTTAAGATTATTGGTGAACAACTTGAGGAGTAGTGCTTGATGAGATCAGTGCAATACTTGCAGGGGTTGTAGCTATCAATAGTGCAGCAGGTGCAGTGGCACCGGGGCCCAAAGAGCTGAGCGCCCCAATTATCGCTGTTATGGGGGCCATTTTCCTTGCTTGCATTAGGTCCTGGTAAACCTTGGCTGCGTCGCTGTATAGCTGGAAGCGTCGCTGGCATTGATGAAACCAAACAAATCTGCAAAGGTGCAGGCCACTAAAACAACTAAGGCAGGGGAAGCCAAGATCTTCCAAACCATCAACCTAACCTGATCACATGACAACTCCATCTCAAGCATTAGAAACACTTGTACTGACAAGTACAGCACAGCCAGAAAAGGCCAATCCCCACAATTACTTAGCTCTGAACTACTTATTTTCAGAACAACTTAGGATACAGCCAAGCATTGTTAAGATCGAAGCACCTTTAATGACTGAAAGTTATGGATGTTTTGTTAAGGTTTCTGTTTTCAGTTTCTAACTTTGGAATACTCTGCAACCCTTTGGGTGCAGTTTGCACCATATAATATAAGGGATAAAGTACCCCCACTCTACATTATAAGGATATTGAAAAGTCACTCAGGAGTTCCATTACCATATAGAAGAATGAGGCCAAAGTTCATTTATAAGGTTATGGAACTCTGTGGTGACTTGCAATATCCTTATCATGAATGCAAGGGGGTACTTTATCCCATATAATACATGGTCATACCATCACCTTTGCCACAAACCACTTAAAAAACTCGGTGCATAGCTCTTTCATATGAGAGAGAGCCTGTTTGCAAACATAAAGATAACAAATAACAACTCTAGTGCAAAAGTAATAACCTGTTAATTGTTGCCAACATATTAGAAAGTGTTCAATAGATGTCAGTTTAAAAAAAAGCTGCACTTGCTCAGAATGTGTAGAAACATGCAGAATGATTCTAGTTTTTCTCTAATTATCTAAGGAGTGCAAAAAATAAACGTTCTCTCTGCTTGTTATTGTAAGCTAAAAAAGAAAAGCACAAGAAAGAGAAGCAACTTTCCAGTTTCTCTGTATTAAACAGCTGCTTCGATTATGCTCCGTGGCCTGACCTGCCTTTCACCATGGCTGCTGGCTCTGGCAGTAGGCATTGTGATGTCAAAACTGGACTGTAATAGATTATAATTTTCGAGTTCTGATGTCTCTTCTTGATAATCGGCGACTGTTTGCGTCACAAGTTGCCGATTACAAAGAAATTAAGTACAGAATCCCATGCATTACATATGAATAAATAAAGAGTCTTCGGGGCAGATCTGGTTATAAGCAGCCAGCGCTGGGCATGTGCGTATTTGCTTCCTGTATCTTACTCTCCCACCCCCAATATGCCCTCTATTATTTGGTTCAATGACCCCTACTCCTTACCCGCGTGTGGCGGGGGTCGAGTCACTGAAAGCTCAAGCTAGGCTCCAGCTAGATACCTAGCTCTTGCTGTGCTCAAGTTCCTCTTAGACAGAGCTTAATTTCTAATAAATGGAGTGCAAGTGCCCAAGGCTCTGGTCAGAAGCCTGTGGCTGGCAATATTACATGTTGGCACACAAAATACTAAGGCTGCTAATCTGGAATCCACCTAGTACCTCTTAAATCCACTACCCAACACTCCCTGCTCCTTTAAATCACGCGTGCACGTTCCTGCTTTCTCTCTTAGTGACTTTTTTTCTCCTATATTTCTATTCTATGGACTTTCCCCCAGTCGCGGCTGACATGTCCCACGGGCGGGGTGGGTGGAGCACACAGGGAGGGGGGTTTTAATTTAACAACAAAAAAAATACTTACCATTTCACCTGCTGGGTCCTGCGTCTTCTCTGCTCCTGCTCTCCTGCCGGGAAACATCCTTTACAACACAACTTTTACCAAGCAGTGCCTTTACATCGCAACTTTTACAACGCAAACCATTACAACGCATTGCACTGGGGGGCGCTCTAGGATAGGGAATAGATTTAATTTACTATCCAACACCTTCCCTACTATCCGCGGGGACTGGAGTTGGAATAGTAAATTAAACTATTCACTATCCAGCACCCCTCAACACTATGCGTTGTAACAGCATGCGTTGTAAGACTTGTGATGTAAAAGCATGCGTGGTAAAAGCATGCGTTGTAATGTCATACATACCTCCTGCAAGAATAGGAAGCAGGCAGCCAGGCTCCCTCTGGCCCCTCCCCAAAGTAAATCACAATGCTGCAAGCAGCGTTGTGATTGGTGGGGATGCTGCTCAGCCAAGTCCTTACTGGGCCACGTTCTCCAAGTAGGCTGTATTGCAGCCTTCATGGAGAAGGGCTAAGTGTGCGTGACCGGTTTGAGTGGCCCCAGAGGGCCGTCCAAACAGTGATTGCGCCCTCAGGAGTGGGCACGTCACTCCTCCCCTGCCCTGGCTGCTCGCAGAGCAGCATCACCCATCCGCCTGCCAGCATTTTATGTTTCTGCTTCTCACACTGGAGAAAGCAATGGGCCGACGCTCCTCTGCTCTAGTGAAGGAGCTGCCCCTGCTTTCCCCTTTGTGTGTTTACCTCTTTTTGCTCTCAGGAAATGCCCAATGCAGGAAATAAGTGGCAGTCCCAAAACAGAGTCCTAGGGGGGTCCACTGGCAACCACCAGCACAAATTAAGCACTGCTGTTAGACCCTTCATCTCAAAACAAGCAGAACTTTCATTGCCTGCCATCCAGACTGTAGCCTTCTGTGCCAAGAGTTACATTTAAAGCAGTAACCTGTGATGTAAAAGTGGCAATAGAAAGAGAGATTCATCCAGCAGGGGCCTCACTGTCATTGGTGCAGCAGGTGAAGTGGTATCAGGGCCAAGAGCTCTGAGGGGCCCTTTGAACCCTTATAATTGCAGTTTTTTTACTACCCAGACAGCAGCTACATCAGCCATTTTTCTTGCTTGCAATAGGGCTCTTGCCATCCTTACTAAACTTCTGTCTGGGATCAATCCCGGCTTCACCACTTGACCAAATTGTGTGATCCTTGAAAATATTTAACTTCTCTTTGTTATCGCATATGAGAGTGCCTTCAAATATGTGCGTTTAGGACGTGTGCTGTACAAAAACCTCTTGTGCATGGTTTAATAAATGATTAAGATGCTCCAGCAGTAATAAAGCCTTTGCCACATTCCGGGTACACATGGCAGCTGACTTGCCTCTTTATTCACTAATGGCACTGTCAGCGGGACGGGGGTGGCAAGGTGTAAATTTAAATTAATAAATGTAAATTAATACTTGTATAGCGCACTACTCACCCGCAAGGGTCTCAAGGCGCTTGTACGAATACCGCTGTGGAACCCATCCTGGCTTTCCCTGTGAGGCGTCCACTCCTGGGCACCCCCAAGGTGGAGGCCAGGCATCCTTAGCGTTGTGGGGGCCGTTGTGGAGATTAAGCAAGCTATTGCCCAGAGTTGCAGAGTGGGACTCCATGATTGGAATAGGCACCGAGGCGAGAATTATCAAGTCCGTGGAATTTTGAGCCCAGGACCCGCCGAGGTGGGGAATTGAACCCTGGTCCCGGTGATATAATCTGATGTACTAACGTGAAGAAGCGCATTTTGTTGAATTGTGAGACTTAATCATATTTTTTTTATGATCTTTGCTGTATGATTTACATGCTGCATACCTTTAGGGCTTGACTTGTGCACGTGCTGTTAGAGCCAACCCAGAATCTTGGCTCTTGCCATTCATTTATTGGCTCGCTCACCTCTACTCCCAAGCGAAGAGCTTCTCTGTGCTGGTCCCTGGCTGTGTTTCCCTGAGAGCAGTCTTCCTCACTTCAGAGAGGTGCAGAGTAGCCCCTCTGAGTCCATCTACCCTTGGCTCTGCTCTTCTGCTTTTTTTCTATGTTCATACGTGTCCCCTCCCCTCACCAGTGCTTAATTTGAGCCAGTGTTTGCAGGTGGGACCCATTGGCAGTTGTTTTTGGGGACCGGAGCACATTTTTAATAAACAAACTTGCATCCGGAGTGAGAGAGAAAAACAAACAATGGGAGAATATGGAGGAAAACAAAGGTAGAAAAACAGTTACAAAAGTGAGAAGGCAGGGATGAAAATGAACCTGCAAGAGTGAGCTAGAGATACAGAGTGTCTGGTGATGAATTAAAGAGACATAAGGCCAGGGGCGGCTCCTCCATTAGGGTGGAGGAGTGTCGCCCCATTGCTTTATCGCAGTACGAGAAGCAAAAACATAAAATGGTATTTTAAATACCATTTTATGTTTCTACTTCTTGCCCTGCGAGCAAGCAGAAGGGTATGCCTGTTTGGGAGCGGGCGGGTCAGGGTGGAGTGGCTTGTCCAATGCTGTGGGCCCTGACTGAAACCAGTCATGCGCACTCTGCATTTTCTCTATTTAGGCTGAAGGCAGCCGACGTAGAGAAAATGGCTTCCCCATAGGCGCCCGCCTGGGCACTGTCCCCACAAATCACAACGCTGCCATTGCCATTTGACAGTGGCGACCGGCATAGCTCGTGGGGGGTGGGAACAGGGGGTTGTGGGCGGAAGGGAGTGTGGGGGGTGGGCTCGATTACTGGAAGGAGCATAATTTAGAAAACATTTTTAATAACTTACCTTGCCATCGGGTCCTGCGGCTCTGCTCCTGATCTCCTGCCTTCGGCTTCAGGAATAGGAAGCAGGCAACCAGGTTCCCTCTCCAGAGCCAATCACAATGCTGCAATGCAGAATTGTGATTGGTATGAGTGCCGCAGGCATGGTGCTCAGCCAGGGGCTGGAGGGGTGGGCATGTTCTTCATGTAGGCTGTAATGCAGCCTGCATTGAGAACAGGGAAGTGCGCATGACTGGTTTTGGCGGCTCGAGAGGGCCGACCAAACATTAACTCTGCACTTAGCACTGTCCTGCTCAGAGAGCAGAGCAGCCCCGCCCACCCACCCGCCCGCAAAGCAGCACAAACATAAAATGACAATAACTGAACGTTATGATAATTTTATGTGTTTGAAAACAGTGGGGCGACACTCCTCCACCCTAGAGGAGGAGCCGCCACTGGTTTTTATCTTGTTCTACTTCCTATGTAAGAGATGTGCTTGCAGTGCAAGAATGCATGATTTACCTCGGAGTATTTCCACAAATATTGATTTCCTGGGAACTCACTAATTTGTATTTATTTAATTATTTTATAGCACTACTCATCCCAGGGTAGAGTTGCAGAGCGCTTTACATCTCAAACGGAATCACAATAAATCATACAAGTTTGAAAATCAATATACAGGTAAAGCTACATAAGACAATGGGGGTTATAAAGTGTAGGAATCACACGTCCTCCATATTTGTAGACATCATGTGTCAAGAGTGAATGGTGTAGAGAAACACAAAGTCAGGATAATAAACGGAAGTAAGACAGTGATTGTGGTTGTCTCCACTAAGAGGACCTTCTTACTCTCCAAAAGAATCATTCTTTGCAATGTTATATAACAACAGGCTGAGAATAAAACGAAAAGGCTTTAAACACGTCTTACAGTATGCATGCAGCCCCTTGACGCCAGTAAATAGGCCACTGAGCTATATTAGGAAGCTTGCAACCTATGAAATGGAAGTAACAGAATGTAGAACTCACGGAAAGCACATCAGAACCATGTGTACAGAAATACGTTTACACCTTGTAAATAAAATTAAAATAAAAAAATGTTTTGCTGAAACTGATAAGAAAGCCATTTACAGGAATATTATATATAGTAATGCTGCTATAAAAGGAAAAAAGAAAAAAAAATGTTTTTGCTGAAACTGATAAGAAAATCACGTACAAGAATATTATATATAGTAATGCTGCTACTCGCGCTGTATCACAAATGTTACGAATGTAACTGTGAAGCGCTCTGATACCCAAGGGTCATGTTTGCGCTATATAAAACTCTATAAATAAATAAAAAATAAATACAATTCCAGTGTCAAAAGCAGCAGCCCACTTACCTATCTAAATAAAATACAAATCTGTGATCTGTGTGTTACATGATGTGCTTTGCAGCAGGCGCATTAACCCTCCTTGCTACTTTATGAGTCAATACTGTGATTGGACAAAGCACAGAACTCTCGCAGAACTGTGTCAGCCACCAGAGTTATCTTACCGCTATTATCATCCAATCAAAATTGCTGGGCACACAGTGACCCCCGCAGCAGGTGTCTTAACCCTAGAAGATATTTTAAAATCCAGCCTCCGTGAGACCCTTTGAATGCATTAGAACAGGTGTGCTGTCTCGTAAATCCTTGTTTCCAATTTCTTTCCTGCAGATTCTGTCAGGCTCTGCATTTCCAGCCACGCCCCTCGTGACTCCACCCCCTTTCCTCTACCACTCCTTGACCCCCAATGCCAGCTTCCCTTTGTTCTGGATCCCCGGCGGTGCCCGAGGGCTGGGGAGATCTAATGATTCCTCGGAAGGGTTCTCGTTTCCCGGAATGTTTGCATTTGGAGCTTCGCCTCCGCCTTCCCCTCTTCTCTTCCTTCTTCCCTTTCTCTCCTTCTCCCCCTCCCCCTCCCCTTCCTCCTGTGCTCGCGCTCTCTTCTCTTCAGCGCTATACTCTCAGCTTATCTCTTTCATCTCTCTGACCCTTCCCTTATGTATGGAATTTTTGGCTTGCGCATAGGATGACTAAAACCGGGGTTTCCCCGGAAATAGAAAGCAGCAGCTCCTATAAATGCCGCTTCCCCGGCATGTCAGACCCAGGAGCAGGGAGGAAGAGGGAGAAAGACCTGGGCTAGGGTCCTCAGACTGACGGGTGGAAGAGAGCCCTCTAGCTGCAGAGAGCGGGACAGGGAGACGCACACCAGCATAAATACCTCAAACTGAGGAACAAGGGAAGGTCCCTGCAGCTGGGGTACAGGGGGAAGACTGCATGCCGAGGGGCCAAGGGAAGGACAGGGCGAAGTCATACGAGGGAGGAGGGAGACACACAGAGAGAGGAGGCGAGACAGAAGGAAAAAAAGAGAGAGAGACACACATAGGAAGGAAAAAGAGAGAGAGAGACACACACACAGGAAGGAAAAAGAGAGAGAGAGAAGCAAATAATTCCCATACTCTGAGACAAGGAGTGTGCAGAGAGATAATCTTATTACTGAGGGAGAGGAAAGAGGGCTCATATCAAGACCCCAAAACAGAGAGTAATTTCTAATCCTGTCTGGATATTCCACATTTAGTTTAGCAGTTGCTGCTCCCATAGCCCAATAGTCCTATCACAACACCATCCACGCCCCATCGCAGAATAGCAATATAGATCTTCGCTATCTCGCGATAGCTCCATCCATATCACAACTGCCGTCCATTCTCTCTCAAGAAAAGTATTGACCCTATCGCGATATCCCCAATACCCTAGCACAGACGATCTTTGTTCAGATTGTGATAGAGCCCATTCCCTTCACCTCGTGTTATAATTCACACATATCACAGATCACAAGTTGGCTCTCTTCATATCGTGATATACTTGCATCATTGGCCCCAAAGCTTCTCTGACTCAACGACCTAGCTGTGCTAGTGACATCACGTGGTCACGGGTGCTGCTGTTGTGACATGATGCCGGAAGTGACATGCAGAAAGCTCTTCTTGTTCCTGGTACCCATAATCCTCCTGGGCTCAGTGTCTGGTAGCCCTTCCTGTGCCAATGAAACGCAGTACCAGCTCAGCGAGGGGCATTGCTGCTCCAAGTGCCCACCAGGTGAGCAACACATGGTCCCTCTCTATGCCAGCGGGGATCACAAACCAATGCCTTTTCTTTAATGTTCGAATGTCTCCTCTGCTAAGAATCCTGTATCCCTGGTACCCCTCCTCTGGTATATCTATCTTTCATGTGCTTATCCCAAATGCTTGGTCCTGATTCAATCACTCACCCCTCTGTGTCAATTATTTGCTTTCACTTTCTCTCTACCCCTGCCGTCTCTCTCTCTCGCTCTTTAACAACTTCCGTGTCTCTCACCATTAATTCTTACTCTTTCTTTTCCAGTCTATCTCCATCGCTCTCTCGTGTCTCTCCATTCAATTTATTTTCTCTCTATCCTCCCCTCTTTTTTTTGCAAATCCTGTCTCTCTCTGAGTATCATTCTTTTACATCCATCTCCAGCAATTGGTCCCTCTTGTATACTCTCTCCCTTTAGCACTTTATCCTCTGTATCTGTGCTTTAGTCTCAGTTCATTACCCGTCCTCTGTAACTCTGTCATTTGTTTTTTGTACATCTGCCCTACCCTCTTACAGCACTTCAGTTTCTCTAACCCCCACTCTTTAGCATGGCTCGACACTCTGTTTCCTTCCCCCTCCCTGTACTTATGCCATCTCTTAAGCTTCTCTCAGCACATTCCTAAATATTCTCTCACTCCCTCTACTATCCAGGTCACTACATGGTCAAGCGATGCACCCCTCTCCAGGACACCGAATGCCAGCCCTGCCGTCAAGGAATTGCATACAATTCCAATTGGAATACCAAATACCGGTGCCAGCCGTGTCGCCAGTGTGTGGGAGGTAGGTGCCCTTCATCCTTATCTCTTTACAAGAACCACTAGCCTACTCTGCACACAAAATGCTCTTTACGATTGCGCAAGTGACTGTCATGTTTCTAACAAGGTTACACAATTCTTGGAAAGCCCTGGCTCATTTCCTGGGTGAATCAAACTTAAAAGTGGGACAGCCTCATAACTAGTCAACCGGATTGGAATTGTGAGTCATTCTTCTACAAAGTTTGGAAATGTAAAATTCTCATCAGACCATGTTAGGCCAGTGTATACACCTCCAGCAATTGCCTCGAAAATAATGTGCCGGGTCACTCACTTTTCACACCCACAGGGAACCCAACAAGCCGTAACTTGTTATGTCATGTGTAAACTTCCAGGCTTTCTATTTGAAAACCTGCTACAATGTATCTTTACCCAGTATTATTGTTACTAATGCAAAATTGTCTCATTTAGTTGTTTTATTTAGTAGACCCCTCCTGGCTCTGCCTTACTTGTAGAAAAAGTCCAGCTTTATGTGGAATAGATCCATGTGGGAGCAAGTCTTGTTGAAAAGTTAATTCTGTATTATTTTTTTGCCATAAGTCTCCTGAAAGTTTGCTTTGCCATCTTATAAACTCGAGCTATAATATAAATAGATTTTATCTGCAGAAATGTAGACCTTATTTCGAGTTGCTGAGTCCTACACTGAATGCCCTCTGTCCACCCAGCTCAGGAGCGCACATGTGACCAAGGAAAGAAAATATTGATTGGGTGATATTTCAATTTACATTTTTTAAGGTGTTCGGATGATTCTTTTTCAAAGTAACTGAAAGTAATCCATATTATTTTGTCAACCAAAAGTAACCTGATTAACTATGTGGGTCAGGTTATTTAAACGGGCTACTTTTTTCCTTAAAAGTAACTACATTAACCACTTGCCAAATGGATTAAAAGTAACTAAATTACTTTGATATTGTCAGACTGTTTAAAATAGCTAGCTCTAGGGAGGTAGCTGCTTCTCCTCACAGAGCTTATATTGTTGTGAGAGCGCAGAGTCAGAACATGTAAACACGTGTTCTCTTTTCATACAGTCCATGGTGTGTTTATCTTTCATGACGCAGGAATTTCATGACGCAGGAACCTGACACGTCGTCATTCTGTGTCAATATGGTCAGGGGCACACTGGCTTTCGTCCTAGTGGAAGCCCCGAGTGTCTAGTAAAGATACAAGTATTTATTGACATAGTCAGGGCTTTCCAAGGTTTGTGTAACCTTGCCAGCAACATGACGGACACTTGCGCAATCTTATGCTGGAATGCGTACACAGCGGTCAGGCGCAGGAATGTAGCGTGAAGGCTCGCACAGCCCCGCACAGCGTGACCATGATCTGTGCGGAGGGGCCTGTTATTGAATGGACCGGCAGGGGGCGCTGCAGCACAGAAGTTCTTCTGCTAAACGCCGTTTTATAAACAGTATTTGCCTAAAGAGCTCTTAATTAGAAGTAATGTGAACGCATGCAGCGCAGCAACCCATAATATTAGAGGACCGGCCCCAACCCAGGAGCACAGCCCTAAATCAGCAGGAGACCAGCCCCTGTGACTTTAATGCAGCCAGACCATCTGCTATCCATCACACTGAGTTGTCAGGCTGCCCACAGTTAAATATTGGTGTGATATAACTGATAATATGGTTAGATAGCTCACAGTTGATCACATAGAGGTCTGTGGAAATCGCTCAGTTTAACCCTTGTTTGGCTGAGTCTGCCCTTCTCTTTCCTTCAGTTGAATCACATCTCTAGATAACAAACAGGTCTTCGCAGTAGTTACTCTAAATAGGTGATCAACGATAACTCTCTACACGGCCTGCATGCTTCAGAGCGGCTTGCTTTCAGCCGGGGCTTTAAGTGGGATGAAAAAACCTGGGTGGCTGATGTAATTGGGACGTGTCTTAATAAGTAAGATAAACCCCTGCGCTTACCATAGTGTGCCACCCGACCGGCAATGTGCTGCTAATATCATTGCATCCAGATATTTAATACAACAAGTAAAATTACACCTACAACAAGCCAGGACTATTGGCTTTGCCAATGGTTGTTAGGTACATAAGATAAATAAGCAACAACTAGGACTTCGTTGTATAGAATATTGAAAATGCTTCAGTGCTGAAATAATGAGACTGAAAGGACTATAAGGAGTCTCTGAAGTTATCTCACACGCAGTGAAGGGTGGCACTGGTGCAGGGTTGAGATCTTTTTTTTTTTTATCATTCTGAGGGTGAGGGCAAACATGGAGAGCCCGATAGCGACCCCGCCTCAGCACCGGCAGGACCCGGCCCACTTAAAGTCCTGCATTCAGCTTATACTGTATTTATGGGATCAGAGAGTAAACTTTCTTCACTTTCAGCACTGGGATAGCTGCAGCAGACACATTGACCCTCTGGGTCCAGGCCATGCCTCGAGAGTCCTGAGGGTAAATCTTTGCAGTCGAGGCATTTCCACGCCTCCCTCCCACTTTGGAGGCAGAGCAGCCTCGAGATCAGAGCGCGCGCCGTTTCTGTGCCCGCGGCATTCCTCGCGCCGCCTTCGGCTGGCTCTCAGGCATGACTTGCACGGCAACAAGTGACGCGCGCGACGAGAGGCGTCGCGCGCGCTCCTGCCGCACCTGAGTGGGCGGGCGCTGCAGGGTGACGCCCCTGCCTGGCACCGGTACCTTGAGGAGTGGGCGGGCGGCTTTCTCTGGGGGCCCTATCAATAGGATCGCCGCAGGCCTGGTATCTCTACGCCGCCCCCTTTCCATGCCAATGGTTTCTGGAGTCAGCGGAATGCTATGTCAATCCCAAATGCCTTATTGTATATTCGACGGGGAGTGCCAGAGTAGTGTGCTGGTAGTTGGTCACAGTGACAGATCAGTGGGACCGGAAGGGAGTTGAGGGGTTGTGAATGCAGTTAGGAGCGCATTGGGTGTAACTGTAAGTTCGCCTTAAGTGAGAATGCATTTGTGGTTTTAACTTCTTCTCCGCCGGTCCTGTGCATTATCTAACCAACAAATATAGAAGAATATGACTTTTTTTCTCGACACTTTATTTAGTTATGCTTAGCTTTATTAAGCGCATTGAAGTCATTATACCTACCAGCCCAGCAGGCGCTTTACTAAATATTGCCACTCAATGGCAGGGGGCGCTGCGTGCCAAGTAAGAGGGGCATCTTCAGAAGAGTGCGTGCTAGCATCACAGTATTGGGAGAGGTCCGAGGTTGCTGCTTGACGTGCATTGACACAACTGTGGGGGGGAGTGGGAGGGGGGGGGGGGGCAACTGGTGCAGCATCTCAGGACTGGCGCGCATAGGCACGCCTACACGTGTGGGTTCGAGAGCTACAATGGGAGGTGTGCCATGGCCAAGAGTGAGGTACATTAGCAGAGTTGTTTGTGAGATGTTGTGCACTAGGAGAAGGGATTCGCGTCAGGTGCTTTTGCAGAACTGCCTCTGACTTCAATGACTCGAATAGTGAGATGTGATGCATTGCCGGTCGGGGATGAGGTACATTGGCAGAGCTTTCTGTGAGTCCTGGTACTAAGTTGCAGAGGTGGCGGGTAACGAGCTTACACATTAACAGGGAGAGTCGAGCTAAGGGTTTGGCTCGGATCTTAGAGCCCGTGCGCGAGCCGAGCCCTAAAAATGTTTCCTATGTAAGTCGTACAGCAAACAACACCATGTGAAATATGATTTAGTCTCTCCATTAAAAAAAAAAAAAAAAGTATTCAATAATTATTACAGTACAAATGGGCACCGTTCATTGTTTGTGAGCGGGGGAGATGACGTGGTTTGCCCACAATCACAGGAGCCGACGCCGAGACTCAACCTGGCTCCCTGGTACCAAAGTTGATAAGAGATTGTCATTAAGCCACATCCAGGGTACAGGGAGGCAGGCGCCCAAAGTGCCATGAAAGCTCGTTATGGGATCGAGGTTCCGACTGGGCCACGAGCTGAGCCAATGCCAGGAAGATTCAGGCTCGAGCTTTCAGTGGCTCGCCCACCTCTACTAAGTTGCTACAGGTCGGAGCAGGGGTGCATTGTCTGAACTGTGCATGGGTGGGACTGTAGGTGTGCTCTGGAGCAGGACTGAGGGACATCAGTGGAGCTGCGGTTGCCACTGACACTCATTCTAACTAAACACCTGCTTCTCTCTCTCTCCCCCAGTGCTGGAATACCAAAGCGAGTGCTCTCTGACATCAGACGCCCTCTGCACGTGCAGGGTGAGTCTGGGTCTCTCCTGCGCCACTAAAGACTGCTTGCTGTGTTTAAGGGCAAGGCACCACGCAAAAGACTCAGGTGAGCTTTAGAAGGCACTAGAAGTGGCGAGGTGCACGATGTACAGTACGCATGACGTAGAAAAGAATGTAACTGGCACGTTGTGTAACCTGCCCTTCTCTTACCACACGCCCTATCTGCTTCAGGGATGCGTTCCTACCCTGGGACACAGAATTATTTGTACTGTAATTGCAATTGCCTAGCGCTGTATACCTACCTTCCGAGGTGCTGAAACGCTTTATCAAACCGGGGGGCGGGGGCACACTATACCATGGAAGAGTGCTTGGGTGGAGGGATGTTGTACTCGCTGTGGGCTTTTGTGGGACGGCTTTTCGTGTTGCGCGTGAGTGGCTAGATTTGTGCGTGAGAGGATAGAGTGATGCGTGAGCGGCCAGAGTGGTGTTCTTTTGGTATCGTGGGTTGCAGCGCTCAGCAGTGTGATGGAGGAGGCTGACAAACACCCGGGTTTTGCAAGAAATCTAAACAATCACACACACACCCAGACCCAATGCTTCTTCCACAATAATGAATTAAATTGGTAAATTGGGCGGAATGCTACTCACATTACCAGTTACTGACAATGCCTCGCTCCTAGCTAACAGGAGCTTCCCTGCTTCCGGGTTCCAGACCCCTGCTCCCTCCTTTGAGGGTGGGATGTCTCCATAGTGATGGAAAGATGTCTGTCTCTATAAGCTAAACTAAAAGTACAACATTGGCCTACCATTCACACCAAGACCAAACAGCCCATCCATCATACATGTGATGGACTGCTTGGTTTTGGCATGGATGCTGTGTGTGAAATGTGAATGAGAGTGAATTGCATGACTGGAAGGGTTGGAGGATGAAAATTGTCTGAATAAACCAATGTTATACTTTTAGTATTGTATATTTAGTATGTTTGTGACACATATGGTATAAAGAGAAGAAACTAAAAAAAAGAAATATGAGAAGTACAATAAAAAAAGAGAATCTGTGTAACCTGTGAAAATGTTTTTTGTGGCCTATACACGGATTGCTGATTGAATTTTAGAAAGCTTGATTTGGAGGTGGGTTTTTTCCATCTGTATGACTTGACTGAATTCCCGCCCCGCTCCAATATGCATAATCTCCGGGGAACCCCCCCATTGTTAATAAAAATGAGGCAGTGAGTGTACTGAGGCACTCTGCAGGTATTGTGATGGAAATTATAAAGAGTCAATACATTTTCTGTAAGTGAGGTGGGAACAAAACCTCCTGTGACCCAATGTGAGGGTTTTTAAGGTGCAGGTATGTTGTAGACCCTTCACAGTGCATTCGAGCTGAATCTTTCTTGTTTCTCCATCGCTAGGACGCAAGGAACCACACGTGAGACCATCCAGAAGACAAACCACGAAGCCCAAGCCCAAAAAGGTGAACATTTGTTTTTGTATCTCAATAAAGCTGAGCGGGTGAGACTGCAAGGGGAGATGAGAGCGATGGATGAAGGAGCGAAAGGGAGGGTCTGCGCGAGGAGTGGTACAAGAGTTTGGAGTTTTGGGCTCAGTGTCACCATATGAGCTGATCCCTAAATCTTTCTTCCACTCACTAAGACAGAACCTGGAACTATTTTCCTGTCGGAGACAAAGAGAGTAAATATAGGAGAAGGGGGAGAGAGAAACATACAGGAAGGCAGAGGCTTCTTGAAGCAAAGGGCTGACATTAGGAGACCTCAAAGTCTGAAAGCATATGTTACCAAAATATCTCCAGAGACACAGTATTATTATTGATGGTAAAACTCTGGAGGCCTCTCATGATTTGTAAAGAGGGGAACTGGGAGGTATGGGGCGTTGTTGCACTGTTTGTAAAGATGGAGCTAGATATTTAAACACAGCAGGCTAAAGGGTCAGAGTCAGGAAATCCAGGGAGCAATCACACAAAAACATGGAATTTGAAGAGGCAAAGCAAGCTTGAGGAAGTGAAGGATGCTTGCGAATTACAGATGTTGGGTGTGGTGAACTGCACTGCTCAAACTACATGCGGCTCTAAGTGCTTTTAGGCAAAGGGTGAATCGCAACACTGGCTCTTATGCTAACCTCGTACGCCATAACCCAGAGGAAGAGGATCCATTGGTAGCCTCATGTCACTTTGGGTATGCCACCCGCTTTCACAAACCTTCCAGCCACTTCCGCTTGGCCAGACACCTACTTGCACACATTCTGCGAATACGGAAGAACAGATCCAGGGGTTAAACCATCTCCTACATCGCTCCTTAAGCATGGAACAACCTGCCACTGCACATAAGAGCCTCCTCCTCACTTATTGATTTCTGCAAGAAGCGAAAGACCTGGCTTTTCAAGTAGTCTCACTAGGCCCTATGCGTTCCTAGACTCACACCTGCTCAGCATCAGGATACCCTCCCGGCTGAAAGTGCACTCTAGAAATATGCACAACAAACCCGTGGGTGAGGATAGATCAGTCTGGATCTGAGAACAAAATAGTCTGGGACTGCTGCATTCATCGCTGAGGATGCAATACCGGCTACTCACCCCTGTTCCCTCTCATTTAGGCATAAGACAAACATATATCACCAAAATCATGGCACACAACAGTGAGGCAGCCCCAGGAACACAATCAGGAGGACGGTCAAATGGGTCAGGATAAAGCAACCAATAAAGATAGTTCTCTGTGATTTGATTTACTAAATTTCTACTATAATTTGTGGGTGATAAGTTTTGCCTTTGTGGTCTGGATAGTTGTGAGGCTTGATCATTTTCAGATGAAGTGACTATCTCTATTTGAGATCACCCCATCTAGGAGAACATTGGGCCAGAATTGTTTCTTCCAAGAATGTTGCAGACAGCTTAATGGCTCTGGGTAATTTTGTGAACAGAACAAAGTGGCCCAGTTCAGTCTGTAAGTCAACCACAACCAACAGGACAGTCTGTTTCTCCACATGTTGAAGCCATGATAACAGTAATCTACACCAAAGTCCATGGATTGTTTGGCTTTTGTCATAAAACCAAGTAAATTCTATGGATTGGGAGATCTGTTTTTTGTTTGCATCCTGGTGCCTCCTGAGTTCACATGTTTCTGAACTATGTCATATATTGAGCTCCCGGGTTTGTTTATTTTATTTTATTTTTTTACATTTCCTTCTGTATTTATCCACTCTTATTTTTTGGCCACCATATTGGTATTTTTCCATATTTGTTTTGAGAATACATTGATATGTAACATGGTACATTTCCACATGTATTTAACTGATAAATATGCATTCATAGTTTGAATTCTTTCATGTTTTAGCTAATTAACCCATCAAATATTCCAAAACACTACGCCCACATGTAAATATTACCATTATATATAAGTATTTGTTAACCTATGCCTGTATTTAAGGAAATTGTATTCTGTTTTTCTATTTCTCCATGTCTATCTGATCAGCTGTGGTCTAGAATTCACAGAACAGCATGGAGAGTCACTAACAAAAAGCGACAACTGTCTGTATTTTTCCACTTTTAAAAATAAATACATATAGAAAACTTCATTTATTTTCTGCCTGTATTTACCTGTAAAAATGGGAGCCTTGGTTGTGTACCTGGCACCGGAATGTCCAGGACAAGTGCCCCAGTCTTTTGTGGGACAACGTGACCACTTATTTGACAGTTTGCATCACTGGTGAGTCTTGACAGCAAGGAGGGGTGCCAGAGGGATTGGGGAATTGGTAAAAGGGAGTCATTCCAATGAAATTACCTCTCAAAGATAAGAACTGGGGTCAGTAGCTGAACCAAGGCTTGAACCAATGGTGTAACTCTTCCATTCCTCAAAGAGAAGAAATGTTGGATATGTGAGGTTGGAAGATGAGCTTCAGATTTCTAATTGCACCCTTGGAAGTTACCCTTGTAAGACTGTTTCATCTTTTCTTTGCAGGCACAGCCCTTCCGGAAGAAGAGAGGCAAGCAGAGAGGCCAGCTGAGGAAAGGACAATCACAACAGTGACTACTCTTTTCCACTTCATAGACTTACCTTATGGATGTGATTTTACCCTTCACGCTGAAAGAACAATCGAAGAACCATGGTGACAATATGACAGCTGTCTTCCAGGACATTGGAGTCCAAAGACAGAGATGCTCAGAGATGGCTGTCTTATGTACCAATGGACATTGAAAGTAAAGACTCCTTCAACATGTCTACCTCTTAGGACATCGGGCTGAAGAACCGGCCATGGACTCGCATTTAAACAGCATCTTTCCCAGATGTAGCCCTTTCTGAACACTCGACTGAGCCAGCTCTGGCAGTAAAATTAGATGCGAATACTCTCCCGCCTTGAATCCAGCATGGGACATTAGACTATCCTAAGCCTCATTCATAGCAGTAGGGACTTTGGTGGACTCCAAAATATGTTTATTCGAGGACGTTGGTCAATGTATATAATTTACTGCTTGTCTCTCAGCATGATTGTGTTGATCCATATTCCAGAGGCCTTAGTTCTGAATGCAGATCATCACTCGGATTCAATTTTGGGTGCAGGACCCAATGTTATCCTTGAAAAGACTTGGGAACATTTACAACAACTTTCTCTGGAGTCTCAATAACCTGGATAATGAAAGTCTACGCTGTGAACTGTTTTTGATCGTGCATTGTTAGTTGAAGTGTGTATGTCTGTAAGTCTTGAAAAAATATACGTAAGTAAACTTTTCAGAAGGATTTGTGTTCTGGAACCGGCTTCCTCATTTTTTTCTTAAACCGCATTACCTGGATGTCTCATTCATTCTTGTGAGTGTCTTGATGTCCCAAAATGTAAGAATTTCTTTTTTTCCTCAGGATCACATAAGTCCCCGGATTCCCTTTTATTGAAGGAAATCTCTTCACCTCTCTACTTCCTCCTTCCTGTCTTCTTCTCTCTCTTCTTTGTAGAGTTGAGCTCCAACACCCTTTTTTTCTATTTTCTGGTTTCCTCTTTTTACTTTTCCTTCAGTTACTTCTTTCTTACCTACCTGATGAATGTCATAAAGGCAAACTGTCTTGGCCAGAGGGATGGTGGGGAGGAGATTCCACCTCTGACTCCACCGTCTCCCAGCCTACCCTAGGTAGGGGTGTGGTCGCTCCGCCCACGTCTGTGACAAAGTGAGACAAGGTGGCGTTAGAGCCATGGCAGGGACCATGGCCTTGCCTCCCGCTTCAGGCAGGCCTTCACACCCCAGCTCCCACATTGGGATTTAAATTCTCAGAGCTTGGATGCTTGCTCTTTTGTGGGAATGGGAGGTGTAAAATTGTATGGTATTGTATTGTTATTGCATTTATATAGCGCTTACTACCTCATACGAGGTGTCAAAGCTCTTTTTTGGCGAGTGGCACGCTACTCCGGGACCCATAGAGGATTAGTGTTAAATTTGTATACTGAAACATGCAAGTAAATGTTAAATGGTGGATAAAACACAACACTTCAGGAAGGTCCCAAATCTAACAAGTGGTTAATGCAAAAAATAACCAATATCCAAGCAAAATAATAATTGAAATTTGGACTAGCCCATCCGCTCAAATCAAGTTAGAGCATATCATGCTAATATCCGTACATTGCATTTTTCTCTCAATACAAGTCAATGGAGATGTGGACACATGATAGAAAGGTGTTACCGCAACAAAACTAGCTAATGAGCAGTAGGCAAGATCTTCTCACGAGAAGGAATGCAAGAAGATCTTGAGGAGAGATACAACTACAACAACCAATGCTCAGTTCACTACTTTTCTGAAATTCGCCCCTCTGCTTAATAAACAGTGCAGAAAAATGTGCAATTGTACAACACTGAATAAAATGATTTCTCGTCCTCTGAAATAAATGAAATCTTTCAGACATATCAAAGGTAATGAGCTCTTCAGGTTGAAATAAAAAAAAAATTGAAATTCAATGACATAACATTAGTACATGTTATGGTGTACATTTGCAATAACATGTTCATTATAAAGCAGGTGGTATTAAGGTATGAAATAGGAAATTCTGCTTTGTTGTAGGGCCACTGTAGGCTGTCGCACTCCATATGTCCACTCATGAGGGCCGCTGAGCTCCCGGGCCTCACTGAAAGGGCGTTGGAGGCAGCTATAATTGATAGCTCATTTGTGTTGATTAAACGTTGCATATCTGCATTGTTTACTCAACCCGACTGGGCTTTTAATTGATGGTAGGGATCTGACCAGTGATGTCATGATGTTAATGGCTGTGTTGCTGTACTGATGATACAGAACTGGTTGTTCTCTGTGGATGTTTGAGTGATGTGTTTTTTCTGGGAAAGTTGATGTTCTGGCTTTTCGGTCCCTTCTGTCATAGGTAGCGCCAAGAAGCCTCCAGGCAAATGTTAGCGCTTTACAAAAATGAAATCAAATCAAGTCCTAATAATTAAATGGCATGCGCATATCTCTGTCCCAGCGCTTCTACTGCATCTGCAGTAGAAGACAAAACAGGCATCTGACCACGACTCCCGCCGTACGAAGGCTACGACTACAAGTGTTGTGTAGTGAAATTCCGCTCTGCACAATTATAAGTAGACCAGTGCTCCTGCACTTAGTTTCTCAGGTGTGCAAATACCAGGCCTTATTTTAGAGCTGCTCTGGCTTCTGACCATGGACAACACCACTCACACACTTCTCTGCAGCCAAACACTTAGCAATATCTCACTGTCACCCAGGAACACACATTTCACTCCTGTTGAAATCTTGTTCTGCAAATGTAAACACTGTACGTCCATATATTCATGGGTGCATGAGACAGGTGTGAAGGGACCCTGTCTTGTGTGCCCGAGACCATTGATCAGTCCGGACTTCTTCATGGACATAACTGCGTGGTTCTATCATGATGTAGAGTCACTCAAGTGTCACACATACATGAATTAAGTGTCACACATAAACACGCTGTGTTAGAAATTGGGTCTCTAGCTGGCAGAGTTATGAACCCTGTCCAAGTAGGGACCACAATA
This sequence comes from Lissotriton vulgaris, assembly GCF_964263255.1. Taxonomy (NCBI): domain Eukaryota; kingdom Metazoa; phylum Chordata; class Amphibia; order Caudata; family Salamandridae; genus Lissotriton; species Lissotriton vulgaris. The sequence continues at coordinate 1,715,595,115 of NC_141695.1, read as the reverse complement.
CTAGTCAGGATAAGTCACAACACAACCTAAATTATCCTTTGGCAGCTTAGCACAGAGCAGGCAGGCTTAACTTAGAGGACAATGTGCAAGGTATTTGTGTATTAACTCATACAGTAACATAGTGAAATCACCACAGAAAGACGTCACACACAATTAGAAAAATAAAGTATGATTTTAAAAATAAAATAAGAACAAAATGACAAAAATCCAGCCAGTAGAAGTTGAGATATGAATTTTATAAGATTATATGCTAAATGTTGTGCTTAAAAGAAAATAGCGCTTCAAGAGTTCATTGCTCATGCTGGACTAGGACAAAGCCAAGATTTCAGGCTGCCCGCAAAGGAGCCCATGCCGGGCCTGCTGAGCAAGAGATGCGTAAATGATCATCACGCAGTTGGGGTGTTGTGCCGGAGTTCTCCACGCAACTGCAACAATCCATCTGGTTCCTTGAGCGAAGGGCTGGTTCCAAGGGCGTCAGTTGTGAAGGCAATGTGCCAGGCTCGTCCATGCTGGAGGGGCAATGTGTCGATCTCCACACAGTGGCAGTGATGTATTGGTTCTGAAGCAGTGGTTCTAGATGCCATGTGGACGTTAAGGGTGTGATGCACCAGGCTGATTGCCACAACAGCAGCAATGTGTTGATTCTGCTCTCGCAGCAGAGGATGCATCGGTTCCACTGGAGCAAACCCCTGGTTCCACTTCCAAGGGTCCAGGATTGGGAAGGTACCACTGTGCAGGACAGACTCACAAGTAGAGGAGCCAAAGGGCTGGAACAGGAGGGTTCTAATTCGTTTGTGTCCCTGAGACTTAGACAAAAGGAGGGTAGATCTTGGTGTAACTCTGGGTTCAAGTGATGCAGGTCCAGTCCTTCTCATCCAGTCAGGGAAACAGCAGGAAGCAGGGCAGCTCAGCAGGGCAAGAGCCCAGCAAGGTAGAGTTCAGCAGAGCAGTAGTCCTGCAGAGTGGCAGTTCTTTCAGCAGCACAGCAGTTCTTAGTGGCAGAGTAGTCACAACTCCAGATGTGTACTGAGCTGACGGTGTCAGGGGTCCAATACTTATACCCAGTTGTGCCTTTAAAGTGGGGGAGACTTAAAAGAAAAGCTTTGAAGTGCACGTGGTCCATGCTCTTCCTGCCCTGGCTCCAGACTCACTACAGGGGAAGTATACAGCGCTTTGTGTGAAGACAGGCACATCCCTCTTCAGGTGCAAGTGTCAGCACCACCCTCCCATCTAGTTCAAGAAGACCCACCAGCCAGGCGATTGACCATCAGGATGCGAATGGCCCATCAGGCACCCCTACGCTCCCTTTGTGTGTGGCTGGCTGGCTAGAGGGAATGCACAAAGCAAAGCCATCACCCACCCCATTCAGAGACAGGCAGAGGCACAGAATGATTAAAATAAGAAAATGACAACTTTCTAAAGGTAGCAAACACAACAAGATGATGAAACTTTCCAACCAGACACCCCCAGTCAAGAGATCAAGGCTGAATCCATTGTTCGTTTGCTCACTATGCCACCCCAGTTTGGACCCTGCTCCTCATGGGTCCCAAACTGCCAGGCTAGGTCCTCTCTGAATCCGAAACAAACATCCTGGGATAAGCTTCAGGGTATTCCCCCCCCCCCCCCTCCCTCCCAGCCAGGCGATCTTGAATCCAGTGGCACAGTGAGCAAAGGACCCAGGTTTGGACAAACCCTTGGTCGCTTAGGGCAAACATAGCAAACACAACAAGATGATGGACTGAGTGCTGAAACTTTTCAGCCACTCGCCCCCAGTCAAGAGATCTGGTTTAAATTGATTGTTCTTTTGCTTACTATGCCCACTCAATTTGGACCCAGCCATACACAGATCAGTCTTGACACTGCTCCTCATGGCAACAGTTCAGTCCATACTGCCAGGCCAGGCCTGCCCTGGACCGGAAACAAGCATCATGGGACAGGTTTTGGGGTATCACCCATCATCAGCCAGGCTAGCTTGAATCCAGTGATGCAGTTAGCACAAGACCCACATCTGGGCATACCCTTCCCACTGAGGGTAAAACTGGGGTGGCGTGATCAGCAAAAAAACAGGGTGGGGTGGTGAGCAAAAAAACGATGGATTAAACCTAAATCTGTGACTGGGGGTAAATGTTAAATTTGTTCAGCATTCCGTCCAACATTTGATTTTTGTTTTTTGCTTTAGTCGCCCTAAGTGGGCAGGGTATGCCCAGATGTGGGTACCATACTTAGGGGCTCATTTATAAGCCCCTGTGCCATCAATGCATCATGTATTCCCATATTAAAAGTGACGCACCTGTGGAGCAAGGAGCTTGTAAAGAAGTCCCTTGCTGTGCCACTGGATTCAAGCTAGCCTGGCTTATGAGGGGTGATACCCCAAAACTGGTCCAAGGATGCTTGTTTCCAGTCCAGGGAGGACCTGGCCTGAAAGTTCAGGCTGGACTGAGCCCATGGGGAGCACCGTCAAGACTGATTTACATTTAGTTGGGTCCCAACTGGGGTGACGTGGTGAGCAAATAACAATGGATTAAATGCAGGTCTCTGACTGGGTGAGTGTTTGAAAAGTTTCAACACTTCGTCCATCATTTTATTTCGTGACATTTTATTTTGTGACATAACTTTCTAAACGTGGCATTTTCAGACTTACAATTTAAAATACCACTTTACCATTAAGTTGTGGTTTTAAATTGTGAGTCCAGAGACACCAAACTTGAAATTTCGATATTGCCCCAACTGAAAATTACATTTATAAAATGGAATATGGTAATCAAAGTGTTAACCTATGGGGCAGATTGATTGATTGAATAAGGTAATCCCAAAGTTAACCTATGGGGCAGATAGGCCTTGCAATAGTGAAAAACGAATTAACCAGTTTTTCACTACCAGGACATATAAATATTAAAAGTACACGTCCTGCCTTTTAAATAAACTGCACCCTATCCTGGCAAGAGGGTTTACTTGCCAGGTCGACAAGCCAGTGCGAAACTGCACATACGGGCTCTGCAATGGCAGACCTGCGTCACTGTTAAGGGTCTACTTATGTGGGTGGCACATTCAGTGCTGGAGTCCAACTAGTAGCATTTAATTTACAGGCCCTGGGCACATGTAGTGCAATTTACTAGGGACTTATAAGTATATTCAATATGCCAATTGGGGATAGGCCAATGTTACCATGTTTTAGGGAGTGAGCACATGCACTTTAGCACCGGTAAAGTGCCCTAAAGCCAGCAAAAACAAGATCAGAAAAATGGAGGAGTTAGGCAGAAAGTTGGGGGGGGGGTAAGACCACCCTGAGGCTGTCAGGTCTAACACACTGCAACAGAGGAATGTCACCCAATAAATCTGAAACCTCTGTAGCTATGTTCACTCTGACCCAGGCAGGTCTGACTCCCACTAGCAGCAGGTGTGACCTCACTCTCTACTCCCAGCCTTCTGCTGGGCAGATCTCTTGCAGCCTGTCGGGTGGGTACCGTGGGCAACACTCACTGTTGTAGAGCACATCAGTTATATTGACCGCAAGCATATAAATCCATTCTGAAACAAAAGCTACAAGTGCCTAGTCAATGTAGGGGCCCTTCACTCAATAGACTATGGGTAACACATAAAGGGTCAGTTTAGGGCAGCCCCTGTAATGCTGGAAGGATTTTCAAACTGTTGGAGCTGCCATCAATGTTACATCCCTGATCTCAGGGATTCTTAAAATCCAAGCATCACATCACTTAGAACAAGTGTAAGTCCGAAGCACCCACTATGCAAGAGAGCGGTAAGGGTGTAGTATGTGGCTGGTGTTGCACTTTGGAGCACTCCGTCACAAATATACCACTAAAGCATGGTGTGGAAGCCACTGTCATTTACAGACAACACATTTTCCATTTAAAATAAATGACCACTAAATATGCACTAGCCTACAGTTCAGCTAATAGAACTAAGCAGCGCCCAACAGATGCGCGGAAATTGGGTTTCAGCACATATTTGTCAATCACAAAGTCAGGTGTCTTGATTTGTTTTGCTCCTAATAACAATCTTTGTTTCCATCACATTTCAGAATTAGAAAATAAAAGTACTTTGTGCATTCCTGTTTATTTTGAAATATTTGTGCACTTTATTTATATGTATTTACATTTTGGTGTGTGCTTGCAGCAAATGACACCCTCCAGCCTTTCCTTTCAGGCGAGCAAGATTGTCAGATAGTTCACTTTACAAAATCCTCACACAGCATTAAGAGAGAGAAAAGTGAGTACCAGCACCCGTGCTAAAACTAGAAGCCGCACGCTGTTAGAAGTCGAGCCTGGCATTTGACTTCGGTCTTTGAACACTCAGCAAATGTGACAAGATAAAAACTAAATTTAAAGTCCCCTTTAATAATCGTTCACCTTTGGGACTCCGGCACGGTTATTTCAGGGGTGTAGCAGCACCCCCTGCACCCCTACTTCCAGCGCTGGGCCAGCTCGAGAGAAGAGGAGGCTGCTGGGGGAGAGAGGCTGGTTTTAACCGTCTTCCTGTTCTGGAGCCTAAAAGTGAAAGTGAAAGTGTGCATCCACAGCAAGAAGCAGCCATGTAAGGTGCAACGACAGGGGATCTCCAGCCTTCTTCCTCCTGGGGCGGAAGACTCAGTTTAGCCGATGGGTCCCCGCTGCGGGGTCGTCCCAGGGGCCCCTCTCGGGCGCCTTCTTCCAGCAATCTTGGGTCTCGTCTTTGTTCCCCCGAAAGGTGAGTCTGACAGCCTGGCAGGGGTAGGGTTTAACTTGAGGCGGTGGGCTGAGGTCCCAAGTTACCCAGAGCCATACGCGAGGAGCTCGTTAAGTGAAGGTTTTTATTACTTTGTATTGGATTTGTAGTCCTCGTTTTACTACGGAAGAAATACAACCTACAAATCCCAGATAGCAGAAGCAAGTCCGTGGAGTGGATGACGTACTCACGCATGAAAGCGAGGAACTTGGCAGCTGTGATTGAGCCGGGGTTGGCTGTCATTGCAGGAAAGCAGGGGCCCGGGGGTGAGTCGGAGAGCCAATGAATGTTTCGGTGTAATGATCCGAACTTCCGAAAAAAAGTGTATAGAACTTCTATAGCAGCATGTGCAAACCTGGGCATAAAGCCCCGACTGCTCACATATAGCGGATTAGATGAGCAGGCGGGGTTCCGGGAGTGGGGGGCGGAAGTTGCAAAATGACTCCCTTCCTAGACACTTTCCAGTATTAATTAGCGTGGTGAAATTTTAAACTCCGCACATATAATTTAAAGAGAAAACTACTAGTCCCATAATGCAGTTCATCTGGCTAAAACGTCGCGGCCGGCTGAAGATGCGCACGCGGAATGGCGGCACTTGACAGCCAGGCACAGGGAGGCGCGTGATTGGAAGCGGGCGGTGAGACGAGAGGGACTGAAGGCAGAACGCCAACCCCAGTGCCCAGCGTTCAAAGGGAAGATTCAACGACGGTGTTTTCTGTGGAACTGTAGATGAGACGAGCTTCTTGTTTCAGGATGAGTGAGAGAACCAATGTCCCTAAACGACTTAGGCTCTGGCAGGGCAGTGCGTTCAACACGTGACAGGACATGAAAGAACGTAAAGGGCCTTGCTTCACCTCCTCAGCTGCCAATCAGCCATCTGTCACGTGATACCTGCAGCCGGGCTCTGTATTACGAGTGCCACTCCCTTGCCTCGTCCGGTATACTTAACATGTAAAATCCCCCTAGTGGCAGTGTAGTGCTTAGAAGTGTGATGGAGTACGGGTGAGTGAGAGCGCGCACGCTCAGATCACAGTACATGGCTGTGAAAGCTTTCTCTGCAGGTCCCATGGTGGCTTTTATAGTGATTATCGAAAGACTTTCAGTCCACTTCCTATACCCAGGGCCACTGGAATTATGCGGCAGAGAGGGCCAAATTATGCGGCATAGTTGAGTAATTTATATGGCAAGAAAAGCCAAATTATATGGCATACTGCACCACATTTTGTGCAGTATTACTGCTTTCTTTTCTCATTTTTAGGTCGAAGCCTACCAGACAGCGCACCTGTCTGGTTTGCTAACCACATCTTGGGGACTTTTGGAAACTTTTCTGGGAATACATTCTGCCAATTGCTTACCATTGGCTCAGTGGTTTGTAACACATTTGCTTGCCTTCTATTTGCTGGCTTTATTTGTTGTAGGCTGTCCAGCTTGAGTTCACCCCTTTCCTTGCCTAAATTCCATTTACTGTATTCTTCCATTGGTATTGAATTCATGTAAACTGGACTCTAAATCTTGTTCTTATCGTGTCACATCTGCTGTGCATTCAAAGACAGAGGTGAAATGTCATGCGCTGTCTTCCAGGGATCTTGGTGTTTACTTTTCTTTCTCTGACTTCAAAGTGAGAGGATTTATGTGACAACCCTGCTGGGTACCCATGTGAACGAGAGACGCACACCTGTACCATGAAGGACATTTCCTTATATTTAAGAATTTGATCATGAAAAATACATGTAGATAAATTGCGACATACAAATATTACACAAAGTGCAGTGTATCCCAAGTGAATAATAAACGAACCAAGAAAGTGTATAAAAAAGTGAACTATACAGGTTTCAGCTGTGAATATTTACAAAAAACAGGAAACTAGACTCTAAACCAATTATATCAACAAATGATTAGCCAGCTGCTATAAAATTATAGAAACTGTGTTGGTCTGATTTGTTTCCTGAGGCGTCGACGGCGTTTCGACCATTAGAATAAAGGTCTCATCAGGACTGGACAGTGAGGGACATCTATCAAAATACAGAAACAAAAATAGTTTGTAACTATTGGCAGTCGCCATGAATAAATAATATTCATGAGTATAGTCAGGAAGGTTTTGTACCTTGCACCAGGGTGTAGATAGCCCAAGCGTGTGAAAGTAAATTGAATTTACTTACAGTGAACCCGGCCGGGCACTGTCAGAAACAGGGAGAAACCAAGCGTCAATGTAATATATCTGAAAATGACTTAGTCATCAAAAAACGGGGGTGCCCTTCCTGACTATACTCAACCCTCTCTACTCCACTCTACACCACCCCATGACACTCTATGCCACTCCATTCTACATTAAATGTAAATCCAAATCTGTATTTGTAAAGCGCGAGCTACTCACCCTTATGGGTCTCAAGGCGCTGGGGGCCGTCGTGGAAATTAAGTGAGATATGGTGCTGAGCTGCCGCCGGAGCCGGGGATCGAACCGTGAACCCTGTACTCCGAAGGCACCTGCCCTGGCCGCTGCACCACATTTTTGTACTCCAGTCTGGCACTCTACGTCACTCAACTCTACTGCACTCTACACCCTTCCACCGTGACAATCTACCCCCCCCCCCTACAACACTCAACAACACTCTACACCACTCCACTCTATGCCACTCTACTCCATTCAACTCAACAACACTCCACGCCACTTTATGCTGCTCCATGACTCTCTACGCCAGTCTAGAACACTCCATTCTTCTCCCCTTTACAACACTCGACTGTACTCCACTCTCCTTTATCCCACTAACTCTTAGCCATGCCTACAACGTGGCTAAAACACATTGGCAGAACTAAAAGCTCTTGCACAGGCGAGAGCTGTTGGCTTTGCTTGTTACATTTGTTACTGTCTGGGCATAAGTTGCACCTCCATTAGGACCAGTTTATCACCCAAATATGGCTGTGAGCAACCAGCGACCAGCCAACCTTAGCGAAGGGCCATCCACTGAGCGGCACCACTCGCACTACGTTTTTAGTAACTTTTGAACCGCTAGAGCTAGAACCAAATCATTTTTAGCTTAAATCTGCAGATGATAGATTATGTGGAAAATGTGGCAAATCCACCGTTATGCGTAAGAAAACGCAGTGGCTGCACAATCGCATAATTCCAGTGGCTCTGCCTATACTAGATACAGATGTTAGGAGACCTACTAGTAGATCTGGTGTGTTGAGAGGACACATCTGCTTGAAGGTCGGTATTACAGTCAACTCTTAAATAAGCTGTATTGTTTTCAAAGAGTTTGTTGTAATATTTAAGAGTGTGTGGTTTGGAATTGGTGATGAAGGGGAGTGGCGTGTGCAGGGTCAGAATGTATTAAAATCCACGAGATGCCACAATGTGTGGCAGATCTCTTCGGCATTGATCTAGGTGGGTGGATGGTGGCTGGCTGACATTATAGGAGCAATCTATTGGTGGCACTAATAAAATACATGAGAACATTATTAAGCCTGGGAGGAGTTTGGAAGTTCAAAAAAACGTCTGCCGCACTACACAGAGCTCCACGAGCAGCAGAGTGCGTTAGATAAATGCCATTTGCAGTGATTTTCAGTGCCAGGTACTTGTTTGCACTTTGCAATCATTGCAAACAGCACCATGAACAGCACAAGCAGGCGCTGCTTCATTTCTGCTGCTAGAGAAGATTTTTACTTGAGCGACAGCTTGCTCAACGCGAGAAGTCGCAAGATTACTCGACAACTTACAATGCAAAATCTGACCCCCGCGTTGAGAAATCTCAGTGGGAGATTGATTTTCCACGCATGCTAATTTGATGTTGACAATAGCGAACAAGGAAAAATTTCGCCGGGAGCTGGATTTTCCTCGCTCGCCAACGTAACATTGACGAATGTGAGTGAGGAAAAAAACTCCTCTCCCCGAAGCGGTTTTTCGGAACTCCGCGAGCTCCACGTAACGCGGAGTGCAGAATACTCCGCAAGCGGAGTTCACCGCCCAGACTTAAACATTATATGGAGTCTGCCCAGGAGCGAAAGAGAGGCAACAGAGTTTAGACTCCTTGAAGGCACTGTAAAACCGTCCAGGGGTATTATATGGGGGTCTTCCCCAGACTGACGGGGACAACAGAGGAGTAAACCACTCAAGAGAATTATGTGGCGTCTACTCGGGAACGTTGAGGATTGAACTCTTGGTGGCACTTCTAAACCCAGAGCCACAGAGTAGCAAGCCCTTGAAGGCACTTTTAAACCACCCAAGATTATTATGTGGAGTATACCCAGGCGCGACCCATTAATGAAACTGGAGTGACAGGTCAATAGATAAACAACTCCTTAAAGCCTTAGTTGAACGACCCAAGAATATTATGTGGAATGTACCCAGGAGCAAACCCTTAATGGCATTGTTAAACCATACAAACATATTATGTGGAATATACACAGGTGCCAACTCTAATTTCACAGTTATATTATTCAAGAGTATTATGTGGGTCTACCTTGGATTGGTGGACAACAAGAGTGACGACCCCTTGTAGCCTCAGTTAAGACACCCAAGAATAATGTGTGGTGTCTACCCAGGACAGACAGTGGGACAACGGAGATGCACACCTTAAAGCCCCTGAAACCTCGCAAACACAGATAAGTAAGCCTTTGATGGCACCGGTCAAATTAACCAGGAATATTACATGCAGCCCACCCGGGATCGGCCCCTGTATGACACTGCTCAGCTGCCCCCTTTTGTACCGCTTTTGGCCGCCATAAGTGTGGCAGGGTATGCTCAAACGTGAGTCCCTTGTTCACTTGCCACTGGATTCAAGTAAGCCGGGCTGAAGACGGCTGGAATGTCAGAAACCGGTCCTCGGAAGCTTGTTTCCGGTCCAGGGAAGACATGGCTTGGCAGTTCGGGCTGGACTGTTCCCATGAGGCACAGGGTCAGACTGATTTGCATATAGCCATGTCTGAACTGGGGTGGCAGAGTGGGCTAAAGAACGGTGATGGATTAAACCCAGATCTGTTGACTGGGTGTGAGTGTTTGATTGGTTCAGATGCTCCGTCCATCACCACCCCCTTTTGTACCCCCCAAGATTATTATATGGCATGTACTCGGGAGCAACTCCTATAAGGCACTGTTAAATCACTCAAGATTATTATATGGAATCTACTCTGGAGCGATCTCTACATGGCACTGTTAAATCACCCAAGATTATTATGTGGAATCTACTCAAAGCGATCGCTACATGGCACTGTCAAATCATCCAAGATTATTATATGTAATGTACTCGAGCAACTCTTACATGGCATAGTTAAATCACCCAAGATTATTATGTGGAGTGTGCTCAAAAGCGACTCCTTCATGGCACTGTGAAATCACCCAAGATTATTGCGACCCCAACATGGCACTGTTAAATCACCCGAGATTATTATATGGAATGTACTCGAGCGACTCCTACATGGCACGGTTAAATCACCCAATAATATTATGTGGCTTATGCTCAAAAGCGACTCCTTCATGGCACTGTTAAATCACCCAAGATTATGATGTGGAGTACACTCAAAAGGTACCCCTACGTGGCACTGTTAAATCACCCAAGATTATTATATGGAATGTACTCAAGCGACTCCTACATGGCACTGCCAAATTATCCAAGATTATTATATGGAATGTACTCGAGCGACTCCTACATGGCACTGTTAAATCACCCAAGATTCTTATGTGGAATCTACTCGGAGCGATCTCTACATGGCACTGTTAAATCACCCAAGATTATTATGTGGAATGTACTCTGAGCGATCTCTACATGGCACTGCCAAATCATCCAAGATTATTATATCGAATGTACTCCAGCGACTCCTTCATGGCACTGTTAAATCACCCAAGATTATTATGTGGAATCTATTCGGAGCGATCTCTACATGGCACTGTCAAATCATCCAAGATCCAATCTATCCAGGAGCGAACCGTAGGTGGTACTGTTATATCACCTAAGATTATTATGTGGTAAACAAACTATCCAATCCTCTCGCCGGTTCTAGCACAGACACCTCCCAAACCCTCTGTAACTCCCTTGCTAACTTCTTCTCAGACAAAGTTACAGCCATCTACTCCAGTTTCACCTTGCACGCCTCCCCCAAACCCACCAATATCCTCCCCCCTCATCTCCTCTTCCCCCACTTTTTCCAACTTCACCCAAGCGTCCCCCCAACAAATCGCAGAACTTATCTCCACCATAGAATCAGGATCTCCTCTTGACCCTTGCCCACCATCCATTTTAAAACTCATCCCTCATTCCATAACTGCCTCCCTCACCAACGTCTGCAACTCAATGTTCAATACCGGCTGCTATCCCTCAGTCTGAAAAAAAGCTATCATAAAACCCCTGCTTAAAATACCTACCCTTGACCCCGCAGCTTCGGAAAATTACAGACCCATTGCCTGCCTACCATTCCCTTCGAAAATGTTCGAAAAAATTATGAATAGCCAATTATCGGAGTTCATTGAGCACAACCAACTATTGGACGACACTCAATTCGGGTTCAGGAAGGTCCACGGAACCGAAACGGCTCTCATCAAGGCAACTAATGAGATCAGGATGATCCTGGACCAAGGCGGCGCGGCAGTCCTCATACTATTGGATTTGTCCGCTGCTTTTGACACGGTCGACCACGCCACTCTTATCCACTGTGTCTCCTCCCTTGGCATCAACCACACTGCAAGGGCCCTCCTGGCCTCATTCCTTGCCGACCGTACCCATTCAGTAAAAATAGGTAACTTCTACTCCCCAGTGTTCACGCTCCCATGTGGAGTTTCACAAGGATCCTCCATCAGTCCGACCTTATTTAACATCTATGTGTCTGACTTGGCCAGGATCATCAAAACTCATGGGATGAGGCTAACCTCATACGCTGACGACACCCAATTGGTGTTAGCAGTGCACAACGACGGTGAAGCAGTGGCAGCAAGATTCCAGGAGGGAATGCTAGCCATCAGCGCCGGGATGTTGAGCAACTGCTTGAAGTTAAATTCCAACAAGACGGAGGTAATGACCTTCGGATCACTCACCCCAGGTTGGTCCACCACCTGGTGGCCTAACAAGCTAGGACCCCCTCCAGTACCAATCACAAAGGTCAGAAACCTAGGGATCATGTTTGATGACAAACTTTTGTTTATTCACCACGCCAACTGAGTCGTCTCCTCCTCTTTCTACAACCTAAAGAAATTCCTCCCCTTCCTCCCATCCTCTGCAGGCAAAACCCTGATGTCCACATTAATACTCTCAAAAATAGACTACTGCAATTCACTCTTGTTGAATGCACAACAGAAAGTCCTCAATAAGTTACAGTTGGTCCAGAACTCGGCAGCTAGAATCTTAACAGGCATCCTCAAGTTCTACTCCATCTCACCCACCATCCGCCAACTTCACTGCTTGCCCATCAGAAGCCGGACAAAATTCAAGGCACTATGCATTGCATACAAGGCAATCAATAACACGGGACCACAGTTCCTAACACAATCTCTAAGTCTATACACCCCCAACAGACCACTACGATACTCCTCTGCACACCAACTCCCGGTTCCCTGCACCAAGAAGGCCTCCTGGGGAGACCGACGTTTCCTAGTCGCCACAGCCCGACTCTGGAACACCCTTCCACTCCCTATAAAGACTAGCCCCACACATATCATATTCAGGAAACAATTAAAGACCTGGCTTTTCTCCCAGTAGTCCCACTCTCAAGCGATTATCCTCTGAATCTCTCCTACAGCACCGAGACACCCCAGGGTATTTGCGCGCTATATAGGTTGCCTAAACATAAACATGTGGAGTATACTCCAAAGCGACCCCTACGTGGCACTGTTAAATCACTCAAGATTATTATGTGGAGTATACTCAAAAGCGACACCTATGAGGCACTGTTAAATCACCCAAGATTATTATGTGGAGTATACTCAAAAGCGACCCCTACGAGGCACTGTTAAATCACCCAAGATTATTATGTGGAGTATACTCAAAAGCGACACCTACGAGGCACTGTTAAATCACCCAAGATTATTATGTGGAGTATACTCAAAAGCGACCCCTACGTGGCACTGTTAAATCACCCAAGATTATTATGTGGAGTATACTCAAAAGCGACTCCTTCATGGCACTGTTAAATCACCCAAGATTATTATGTGGAGTATACTCAAAAGCGACCCCTACGTGGCACTGTTAAATCACCCAAGATTATTATGTGGAGTATACTCAAAAGCGACTCCTTCATGGCACTTTTAAATCACCCAAGGTTATTATGTGGAATCTACTCGGAGCGATCTCTACATGGCACTGTTAAATCACCCAAGATTATTATGTGGAGTATACTCAAAAGCGACCCCTACGTGGCACTGTTAAATCACCCATGATTATTATGTGGAGTATACTCAAAAGCGACACCTACGAGGCACTGTTAAATCACCCAAGATTATTATGTGGAGTATACTCAAAAGCGACACCTACGAGGCACTGTTAAATCACCCAAGATTATTATGTGGAGTATACTCCAAAGCGACACCTACGAGGCACTGTTAAATCACCCAAGATTATTATGTGGAGTATACTCAAAAGCGACACCTATGAGGCACTGTTAAATCACCCAAGATTATTATGTGGAATCTACTCGGAGCGATCTCTACGTGGCACTGTTAAATCACCCAAGATTATTATGTGGAGTATACTCAAAAGCGACCCCTACGTGGCACTGTTAAATCACCCAAGATTATTATGTGGAGTATACTCAAAAGCGACCTCTACGTGGCACTGTTAAATCACCCAAGATTATTATGTGGAGTATACTCAAAAGCGACCCCTACGTGGCACTGTTAAATCACCCAAGATTATTATGTGGAGTATACTCAAAAGCGACACCTACGAGGCACTGTTAAATCACCCAAGATTATTATGTGGAATCTACTCAGAGCGATCTCTACGTGGCACTGTTAAATCACCCAAGATTATTATGTGGCATCTGCTCATGAGCGACCTCTACGTGGCACTGTTAAATCACCTAAGATTATTATGTGGAGTATACTCAAAAGCGACCCCTACGTGGCACTGTTAAATCACCCAAGATTATTATGTGGAGTATACTCAAAAGCGACCCCTACGTGGCACTGTTAAATCACCCAAGATTATTATGTGGAGTATACTCAAAAGCGACTCCTTCATGGCACTGTTAAATCACCCAAGATTATTATGTGGAGTATACTCAAAAGCGACTCCTTCATGGCACTGTTAAATCACCCAAGGTTATTATGTGGAATCTACTCGGAGCGATCTCTACATGGCACTGTTAAATCACCCAAGATTATTATGTGGAGTATACTCAAAAGCGACCCCTACGTGGCACTGTTAAATCACCCATGATTATTATGTGGAGTATACTCAAAAGCGACACCTACGAGGCACTGTTAAATCACCCAAGATTATTATGTGGAGTATACTCAAAAGCGACACCTACGAGGCACTGTTAAATCACCCAAGATTATTATGTGGAGTATACTCCAAAGCGACACCTACGAGGCACTGTTAAATCACCCAAGATTATTATGTGGAGTATACTCAAAAGCGACACCTATGAGGCACTGTTAAATCACCCAAGATTATTATGTGGAATCTACTCGGAGCGATCTCTACGTGGCACTGTTAAATCACCCAAGATTATTATGTGGAGTATACTCAAAAGCGACCCCTACGTGGCACTGTTAAATCACCCAAGATTATTATGTGGAGTATACTCAAAAGCGACCTCTACGTGGCACTGTTAAATCACCTAAGATTATTATGTGGAGTATACTCAAAAGCGACCCCTACGTGGCACTGTTAAATCACCCAAGATTATTATGTGGAGTATACTCAAAAGCAACACCTACGAGGCACTGTTAAATCACCCAAGATTATTATGTGGAATCTACTCAGAGCGATCTCTACGTGGCACTGTTAAATCACCCAAGATTATTATGTGGCATCTGCTCATGAGCGACCTCTACGTGGCACTGTTAAATCACCTAAGATTATTATGTGGATCTATCTAGGAACGAACCCTAGCTGGCTCTGTTAAATTACCTTAGATGATTATATGGATTCTACCGCAGAGCGACAGAGGAGCAACCACTGGGTGGCTCTTTTAAACCCCGTACCTAATGGCCTTCCAAACACCTTGGGCATATTGCATCTCCAACTCTTACAGGAACTCCTACTTTTCACCAGCCTGAGCTTGTTTGTTTTTTGTTCTGCAGCCAGGACCACCATTCCGCATGGTCTCTATCCAAAAAAAACACGTTAAAAAATGTAAGATTTTTAAAAGGAAATAATTTTATTGCCATTTTCAGCGATTACTACTGTGACAAAAACGTGTCAAGATGTACATTCCATAACAATCTATACAGTAGAATGGTATACAGTTTATTATATCTGGGCCAGCCCTCAGCAGGCCTATCAGTATAGGAGCTACATATATATGGTAGCAATAAAAGTATTCCCTACTAAGGACCGAACAATATCCATTACTATCTAGTCACTCCAAACTACAATTTCCACAAGTTCTAGATTTCTCCATGCTTATGCATACATCCTCTAGCCTCATATATTGGAGTTTCAGGAACATACACTTATACTTTGCAAAGCTCTGCCTTTGAGGCGTCACAGAAGTCCTCCAGTTCTGCTCTATGTCCCTCCTGACTATTATCCAAAGGAACCATCTCACTCCATGTCATGGACTCAGTTTGCAGTAGTGGACCTTTGTGTGTCAGCCTAATGCATTCTGGGTGTTGTAGTGTTGGTTTGCTTACATTGACATCATTTGATTGTTACTCCTTACACAGAGGATTTCTAGGAGAAATTTCAGAACTGGAAGCATTGTCCGCCCTACTATTACCAAACCCAAGTTTACTAGGGTGCTGCTATGCCTATCCGTATTTAGGAAGTCTAGAATACTGAGCAAAGCAGGTTGAGGTGTAAGCGAAAACTGCCACCCTGAGGCACCCGACAATGTGTCGGTAACTTCCAGCCTGATTCCTTGAGTATCAGAGCAATCCCAGGCCATGTGTAAGAAGTCACCCTCAGTCACATGGCCTCTGATACAGAACGGGGATAAGTCATACCCCATATACAAGAGCATTTGTCTAGTATAGTAAATATGATGTAAATAGTAGATTTGAATCAGTCTGAAGTGGAACAAAAATACCCTCAAAGCTATGAGGATATGTTGCCATTCCTTCACCTGTAATAAACCAATATCTGTTTTGTAGACTCTTCTCAGTTGCTCAAAGCAGTCTGGGTAATGAATGACCAATCTTACAGGTCTGCATTACTTCTAACTTGTCCAGAGTCCCAGTGTTCGGTTCGGCCTCGAGTGGGGAGAAATCTTGCAGATTTCCAGATACTTTAAAACTGGGCATAATGACTTAGAGACTGTTGTTATCTAAAGTAGTGTAACTTTTAAAGGCCAAACTCAGGTCGTAATTGTGAAAAGGATTCCAAGGCTGGGTCCTCCAGGATGTCCCCAGTTTTACAATTCAGTCTCCCAAAACCTGACACTGCCAACTTAGGGATCCTGGTCTGTAGGTGGGACCAAGACAGTGGGGTGTCCATGGTGAGCCATCCATGCCAGTTATCCTCCCGAGAGCCTCCTGCCCTAGTCTGAATGAAGTTTGGATAGGTAGGTGCTGAACATATGCTGGTATGCTGCCAAAGGGGAGACCTTCCCAAAACCCCATAGTTCAACTCATTAAGGAGGACCCATGTGGAACAGCCAGTTGTTGATAACCGCGTCGGCGCACTAACTAAATTGCCCCAGAGATGAAAAATAAAATGGTAATACATTGAATTTATCTCCATTGTTTTTTTTCAATAACCCAGTCTCGAGCAAAGCGTGAGGACTGGGGCGGGGCCGCTGCTGACTGGAAGCACAGAGAGCAGTGCTGGGCCAGGCACCTTAAGTTTAAAGTGCGCATGTCTCTTTGGTCGGCTGTCTTGCGATGGCCAGCCAGATGTCCATTTTAAGCCTCTCTAACCCAGCTGTCTTATGACCGATGGGTTAGAGAAAGGATAGGGCTCTACTCCAGTGTCCTCAGGAGCGCCGAAGTAGACCGCTCCCTCTAACCCTGGCGCTTCTCTAATGCTGCATGAGAATAGTGCCAGGATTGGTTAGTGCAGTTTCCTGGGTCCCACTTTGGAGCCTGCCTCAAGAGTGCCCGTGCGAGTAGGACATCACGCCAGGAACATAAGTGTGATTCTTTTATTTTTGTCCCACATTCCTCACCACCTTCCGCACATGCCAGCCGCCACTGGTTAATAACTAGAAGATGGGATGCACTGTAATAGAACCGAATAGCTGCAACTAACAGACCCCCCCTGAATGTTGATATAAAACACTTGGCTAAGGAGTTGGGAGAGGGAGTAATATACCCTGCAGAGAATATTTAACCTGGTCTCTCGGGAAAGTTTGTCTAGATTTCCCCATGTGGGATAACTCAAAATCTAAATCCAGGCGGTGGATCTTCATGGGCAGATTTGCTGCTGTGGAAATTTCTCACTGGACTGTAAGTCAGCATTTTGTGATAATGTGAAGCACAGTAGACATAACTTCCTGAATGAAGACAAACATCTTAAAAGTCCAAAGTATCCAGATCAGGTTTAATGAGAGCATCGCTGCTACAGAATGGACGTGTTAAAGCCCCCCCTCATTGTGTACAAACCTCAGCTTTATATACATGTAAGTGACCACCTTTAGCACTCCCTAACCTCCTTCTAATTCCAACTATTTCCAGACTATGTGATTGAGCATCTGAGACCCTCATCTGGAAATGTTACAAATCTGTTGTAGACCCTGAGATGTTGCTGACCGCAAAGATCCTGTATTTTAGCCCACTGTTTTCTTGTGAGATTTATGGCCCATATTTAGGGTGAGTGTATTTACAACTTGAGAGGGTTTGACCAGGCACAGCTGACAATTGACTTGGTGGCCTTTGCTGTAACTGAGAAACCTAGAATACCTTTTGTTGAGCTAGTGCTGGGCAGAGGTACACCCTGTACATTTGCTCTTACAGTAGTTGACATTCACACTTGACTTAAAAAAACAAAAAAAGGTACCACATATACTGACAATAGAAAATGATAAAAGTCATGCAATACCTTTACATATGATGAGGTCTATGTTCTACTTTCATCCACAGAGAAGTGCTCCTCAAATCAACACCATACGTCTAAAAAGAGGGAAGTGTATAATATGGGTAATTCTGAAGCATGTCAAGGAAATAAGTTCTCTAGTGGACTATAAAGGAACTGAGATAATATCCACAAGAGTTGATGCATTACTATAGATCACTTGATGATTAGTGCATATAGAAAGGTGTTAGGGGGCAGATGTATCAAACGTTTTTTTTGTCGCAAATGCTGCAAATCGCAAAATAGCAGCGTTTGCAACAAAAAAATCAAAAAAAGCGATGTATCATTGAAATTGCATCGCAAACTTAAGGAATCGCAAAATTTGCGATTCCTTAATTTTGCGTCAGCATTTAAGGAATCGCAAATTGCGATTCCTTAAAAGCTATGTATGAAGCATTCAGGTTTTGCGAATTTACACTAAGAAATCACAAATCACGGCCAACTTGTTGTTGGTGTTAATTCGCGAATTCTTTTACAAATGCATTTTTTGGCATTTGTAAAGGTGCCATGTGGCGCCCATACATGCCCTTAGGGCATGTATGTGCGCCATATGCGCACACATGTAACGTTTAGGGGTGCAGCAGTGTGTCCTTAAGACACCCTTGAAATTATTCTCAATTTGCGATGAGCAAATTGCGAATCGCAAATTCAGAATAACTTTCCATTCCTTCCTATGGGCGTCCTGGCCCATCAAAATGAATGGGAAATTATTCCTTAATTGCAATTAGCAAATTGCTAATCGCAATTAAGGAATTTTAAGAAATCTAAGAAAAATAGTGAATTTTTACATACATACCATTTTGCAATTCTCAAATGGCGATTCTCAAAAAATCGCTATTTGAGAATCGCAAATATGTATTTGGATACATCTGCCCCTTAGTCTTTAAGGATTCTGAGGCAATCCATAAGGACCCTATTAGTGACAGGGTACTACCAGAACATCAAGTTTGAAATATTATCCTACAGAAATAGTGCATCTAGAATACTGTGATGGTAAGTACAATGTTTTTTTTTAACTCCACATCTATATACCTTGATGATGTATACATTTTCATAAATCGTGTTCCAGCTTACTGAAGATGCTAGGATAGTTCCCTGGGCAAGCAGAAATAGGTGACAAGGTCACAAGTTTCGTAATGAATGAGGTATTTTGCTTGGCAAAGAAAGAAATGGGTCAGATCACCAGATGAGTCGACACATTGAAGGTTTTTTCTTGTGAACAGTGAAGCTGTGTTTGTAATGTGAATAGGAGCATTTCATACTTTTATGTGCGAACAACATCTGGGTACTTTTATGTGAGTCAAAATAAATACCATGGTGTTTTAGTGAGAGAACATTTTTATTTTATGTGAGCAGAGGCTCTGGGTTTTTTTAGTGTTAGGAAAAAAAGGGTATTTCATATTGGAACAAAATTACTGGTGAGGTTTATTATGTAAGTATAAATATTGCTGTATTATGAGCAGAGATACTGCTGCCCCCTTTCGTTTGAATAGAGAAATGTTAGTAGTTTTTCATGTGAGTTGAAACACTTTCTCATAATGTTGGTGAAAACACTTGTGTAATTTTTTCATGTTAGAAGAACCAGCGCGTTCTTTTTTATATGAACAGAATCAGTGTTTTGGTGTTTTGACCCATGTTACTAGAAACAATGGTTTATTTTTGTTGTAAGTAAAATCAGTGTTTTGATATATTGTTTCATGTCAGTAGGAACACTGGTTTATTTTTTCTTGCGAGTAGAATCAGTGTATTTTTTGTCACTAGAAACACCAGTTTATTGTGTCATGTGAGCAGGATCAGTGTTTTGATATATTGTTTCATGCCAGTAGAAACACTGGTTTATTTTTTCTTGTGAGTAGAATCAGTGTATTTTTTGTCACTAGAAACTCCGGTTTATTAGGTCTCGCCTGTCGATGCACATGTGCATCGAGCAAGCGAGACTATGGGGGCTTATCCACTCTTTATCCAACTTGCAAGGAATCGTGGCGATTCCTTGCAGTGCCCGTGACTTTTAAGCTCAATGCGCATGCGCATTGAGCTTAAAAGCGCGTGCACATGCCCCCAGCCGCCTGCCTTGCCTACTCTCCCGCCCCCTCACTTCTTGATTGCACGGCCGCTAGGCCGTGCCTCCCCTACTCTCCTCCTCCTACTCTCCTCCCCTCGCCGTCTGTTCCCGCACTCCTCCCACACCCCCGCTCCGCCCCCTCCCCGTCATGTCGCGTCGCATTTCTCCTCCCCCCTCCCCACAGCTCCCCTACTCTCCTCCTCCTACTCTCCTCCCCTCGCCGTCTGTTCCCGCACTCCTCCCACACCCCCGCTCCGCCCCCTCCCCTGCCTGCCATGTCGCGTCGCATTTCTCCTCCCCCCTCCCCACAGCTCCCCTACTCTCCTCCTCCTACTCTCCTCCCCTCGCCGTCTGTTCCCGCACTCCTCCCACACCCCCGCTCCGCCCCCTCCCCTGCCTGCCATGTCGCGTCGCATTTCTCCTCCCCCCTCCCCACAGCAATGATGACCCTCTGTCCTGAAATGTGACCCTTTTTTTGTTTTGCTGTAGCCCGACTCAACCGTATATGAGCCTATACATGAGCACCAGTTGCATCACACCTGGACAAATTCATTTTTGTGGTACTCACGGGGAGATTAAATAATTTGCCCAGGATCATAGCATGTTGAGCCACGCGGAGATTCGATCCTTATTCTCCCAATCCAAAATTGGCAGCCCGAGCATAAGGGCCACCTCCCTTCCCCCTTAGTCTCTGCTATTGTCTACTGTTTTCTTCTGTAACATTGTGCTCCTGAGCCCAATTACCTTGGCTGCTTCGTAACTCCTAAACTGAGCATCCGGCCATCCGAGAAACTGCCCCTCATGAGCGGTATCCCTGCACCCCAGCCTTCATGTGCCCCGCGTATGCATTATTTTACTATTATTCACCCCTCTCCCCCAAAATTGTACCCGGACCTGCCTACGCCCCACGTGCTGTCCGTGCGCATTTAAACTTCACTGCACTGGTCCCTTCTACCTGCACCTCAAAGCTCTCGGGTCGTGGCATGTGTGTGGCCTGAACCTGCACACTTTCAAACGCCCCTGGAGGGCACTTGAATCCCCGCTGTGCTATCTCTGGTATTTGGGAGCTCCGCCCCCTGCATTACACTGATACCGCCAACCCTACCACACGTTAAAGCAACCCGATCATTCTCACCCCCCCCCCCCCCAACCATCCCTACTGATCCGGTGACTATTACATAAAGGTAATTGCGAGAACTGCATACTATGTTTGTCCACTTGGCTCGTTTGGTTGCCGCTGAACCACACCACCGGTGTATGAAATCGCATTGTTGCATCTTTTAGACTACTCAGCAGGCCCTCTCGATTATTCTGACCGAATTGCCTCCTAGAGTGCATCTTTTGCTTATGTTAAATGAGGATTAAGATGAAGAATTATCGGCACGGCGTAAAACATGTGTGCAGGTCCGCAGAGAGGGATATTATTTATTACCATGGGGGGGGGTCGTGATCAACTCGTGCCCTCTTCCGAATCAACGTTAAGCTGCACTAGTTTATATAGCGGACATTTTTCCACTGTCCTACATCCACCACCCCCTCACACCCCCTAACCCTCACCCTCACCACCTCACACACCCTCACTCACCCTCACACACCCTCAAACACCCACACCCTCACCCTCACACACCCTCACACACCCACTCACCCTCTCACACCTGCTGCACTCTCCTGCTCTCTAGAGATGTGGCCTAACGACCAGAGCTGCCATCTATGTCACGTAAATACAAAACATGTTGCATTCAAAATGCTATAGGTGTCACATTCGCGAAAGTTATAACTATTGGCGTTGTAAATGACAAAGCTATCAATTTAGCTATTTGGAAAACCAACAAATAAATAAAATATTTGTCATTTACAAGACCAATAGCTCCAACTTTTCTAATGCGAGACCTATTGCATTTCCAATGCTTGTTGTGTCATGTGAGCAGGATCAGTGTTTTGATGTATTGTTTCATGTCAGTAGAAACACTGGTTTATTTTTTCTTGTGAGTAGAATCCGTGTATTTTTTGTCACTAGAAACACCGGTTTATTGTGTCATGTGAGCAGGATCAGTGTTTTGATATATTGTTTCATGTCAGTAGAAACACTGATTTATTTTTTCTTGTGAGTAGAATCAGTGTATTTTTTGTCACTAGAAACACTGGTTTATTTTTTCTTGTGAGTAGAATCAGTGTATTTTTTGTCACTAGAAACACTGGTTTATTTTTTCTTGTGAGTAGAATCAGTGGATTTGTTGTCACTAGAAACACCGGTTTATTGTGTCATGTGAGCAGGATCAGTGTTTTGATATATTGTTTCATGCCAGCAGGAACACTGGCTTGTTGTTTCTTAGGTAGAAACAGTTTGTCAGCTCTCTGCCCTCTTTCATGTGAGTAGGAGCGTAGGTGTAGGTTTGCTAAGTAGGCTCACCTGGCACATCTTAATCAGGAATTGTTTCTCTAGGTGTGTGGGGGGGACCACCCCCGGATCTCAGCCCTGGGGGGCACCGAGAAGTGGACCTGGTCCTGGACTGCTTGTTCCTGGAGGAGAAGGCTGGACACATGGGCGGATTTGCCTCTGGATTCAGCCATGACGCAGCCACGCTAGTCCTGCGTGATATCAGGGTAACAGATGGAGAGTACTTGAATGACTACACCGACTACAACCCCCAAGATGCCGCTGAGGACGCCATCATCTTTGAGGGCAGAGGTTAGTTGAATGTGCTGCAGGAAGAGGCCATTGCTAGTAGAAAGGGAAAAGTTACTATGAGATGCTTGGCTTCAGGCCACTTAAACACAAATGACGAGATGTTTCCCCTCACCCATGATGAAGGCCATCCCTGTAATAGATGACACAGGTTGGGGGATTATCCTACAGGTGTTTGGCACAGATCTGCTCCAAGGCAGTAGTAGAAAGACAGATTTACTAACAGAAATCTCATGGAAATGTACAATGTAGAAATCATACCATATTTAGGTCTGACTTGGCAGCACAACAATTTGCCCAACATATTTGTTACTAATTCTTTAAAATTTACATAGAGTGGGTTTTGGCCCCACCCAGAGGAGTATTACCCCCTCCCCCTCCACTTCATGCTATTTGGTGACCCTCACGTGTCATTGATGAAATATCCCGCGAGCAGGGCGTAGGCAGGGTGAAATCCTGACTTTGACCAGGATTATACTTTAGCTGCTCTTTTAGTGTGCTCACTTTGTGTACTTTGCTACTCACAAAGGCCCAGATTTACAAAGATTTTGCATCAGGTGTGTGTTACTTTCTTAACGCTAACCAGACGCAAAGTGTTGTATTGGGATTCACAATCCAAAGCAGATAGAGATTTGCGTTGGATCATAACCAAAGTACAGCAAAGCTTCCTTCCATTATTTTGCATCAAAGGGGCGTTCCATGGGCAGTACACGGGCGTTCCCCTTAACCACCCTTTGATTTTGACGCAAATCTCTAACTACAAAGAATTGTAGAACGGAAATTGTACAACCTCCTGTGCCTTGTTGAGGCAGGCGTAACGAGGAGGAAAGTTTTTCATTTCTCTGCGTTTTTCCCCACTTTGCCTGTGAGCTGAATTATACAGGATGCATATAAAGTAGGAAATGGCTTAAAGCATAATCTATACTTTTCACAATACAGATACCATTTTACTATGGTGCAAGAGTGTCTGTGTTGACACATGGCAGCTAACGGAGTGCCATCACCAGGAGAAAGCAGAACAACACTACATCTAAGTAGATATGGTGCTGCTCTGTTCTCTCCGTTCACGCAACGCAGCAACTTTACTTGCAGCCATGTATAGCGTAAGTTGTATTCAAATCAGGACCGCGGTTTTGTTGTATGCAGTATCTACTGGTCTCTCCAGTGCACGCGTTGGAGACCTTTTAAGTCATAGCTGTCATAGATGCACAATTTGCTTCATTACCAACTACAGCCCAAAATGGTGTCCTGCAAACTTGCCCGGCTTCCCTAATCAATGACACTTCTACCTTGATAAAGTGCACAAGCACCAGTTCATAAAAAAAATTCTAGGAGCTAAGTTTGTTTTGCTCAAGGTTTTCTTTGTTTTGCCAATTCTTGAAAATGACCATTGTGAGGCTGAGGTAAAGTTTTTTCAGAGCAGGCTGGAGGTCAGATTGTATAACTTTCCCTTAGAATGTTCCCTTTTCACCTCATTGGTTATTTGTTGCCCTTTTTCAGGAGCATCAATGGAGGTGGCAGAAGCAGAAACTGTCCTGCATGCAGACTGCAATGGGCAGGAAGTGACCTGTGAAATCAGCCGTTACTTTGGTCGCAGTAAACCTAACAAGATGAAACCTGTACAGAAAGATGCAGGGGTTGAAAAGGTGGAGGCGGACCAGGATGTGTCGAGATTGGATCGGAGCAACGTGGATCATCAGCAAGAAGAGACGGGGCCTTTACAGGAAGGGGCTGGACTTGAAAAGGAAGAGGCAAGGCCTGAGTTCAAAGAGGCAGGGCTTACGGAGGAAAGAACTGAAATCCAAAAGGAAGAGGTGGGACTTGAACTGGAAGAGGGAGTCTTTGAAGAGAAGGAGCCAACCCATTTGTCCTCCTGGTTCATATTTTACATTCAGATTCCAAATGGAAATATTAGCATCACCATAGTGACGAAGACCGCGACAAATCAGGACCAAAGTGATGGTGAATCCAAACTTCATCCCAGATTGAAGGTGCCACTGAGTGACAAGGGGACAATACCAGTACTAGGTAATCATAGGTGGCACAAGAATCCAACACAATGCTACACCAAGGGCTAGAATGGCGGAGACGCATAGCTCTAGCCAATACCCCCAGCAAATGGGGACCTCCTACTCTTGGATAACAGGGAAATACAGTCTCTATGTTCATTTAGTCTTGAGTTTTAACTCTCATATATGACGCTGCTCTACCACGGGGCATCATTGAGAGAATGTAGGGCTTAAATTAAGAAAGACGTCTTACAATCTGTCGATTTACACATATAGTTCAATAAAAGTACAATTGGGTATAAATGCGCATAATGGGATAAAGTCCCTGCACACAAACATGCATTCTAACATGCATGTGTTAGAATAAGCTCTTGGTGAAATGGGAATTAAGTCTAGATGTTGATTTAGTCGTGGATTGTCCCCTTCTTGTGCACACTGCTCCAGCATTAAGGCCTTCCATTCGAGTCTGCTTCCATTTCTGGGAACAAATGGAAATTCAGTTGCAATGCTCACTTATCGGCTGAGTGCCCTGTAAAATTTAGATATGTGCACTAACTCCATTTACCTCACATATTGGAATTCCGGAGCATGCACTGTTTGCTACATAGAGAATTTACAGGGTACAGTAAAAATTTGCCTCTCACAAATTCCTGCAGTCCAAACCTGATGCAAAATGCTGGGGAAAGGTTCAGTAATGAGCAGTCCATGTGGATTATGGTGCAAAAAGCATCACAATTCACATGCTAGTCCCCTATTTGCAGGGTTCAACTCATAATAGCTGCTATTTATTAATCCATATAAGTTTGGCATTATCTCATTTTATTGAGTAGTTCACTATTGACCCCAGTCCAGGGCACTCATCATTTTGGCCTTAGGCTGTGTGTTCTCTCTTTTGTAAACGTTTCATTCACACATCTCTTTTTTTTCTCCTGACCAACCCTATCTCCTTTCCAGTGGACCTTAGCGTCTTGACCCGCACCCCTTCTCTCATCACCAGCATTGGGAATACGGTGAGGCTGGACTGCGGTCTGCTGTCATCTAGCCTGGACGCGGCTGCTGTGGAGTGGAGGATCCAACACGAAGGCAGCGGTCGCACTATTCTCGAGCATTCGCCAGGCAATGAATCCAGAAAATGGCCAGCTCGTATGCAGATGGACCCACAGTTGCTGCTGGATTCGGGGGACGCCTCCCTCACCATTGCGGATGTCGGGGTGAAGGATGAGGGGACTTACATCTGCCTCATTACCACGCCTACGAGCCACGCGCAGCAGATCATTCATGTGTTTGTCCAAGGTGAGAAGCCACATGCCTGTCCTGAGCAAGGGATGGGTGTTCTGTCCATGTTAGTGTTAGTTTGGTCTCGCTGGAGAAGTGAAGCAGAGTTAGATAGTTATTTCTGATTTCTACCAGGGCTCCCTTCCTACCCAGTGATTTGTTCAAGCTCCTCAAGGTCTAGCAAGGTGTCTCAAAGGACCCCGGGCGGCTAGTTTCAAATGAGATGGGAAACATCCTTTACGACGCAACTTTTACCATGCAGTACCTTTACAACGCAGGTTTTTCAACGCAAGTCATTACAACGAATTGCGCTGGGGGGCGCTCTAGGATAGGTAATAGTTTAATTTACTATCCAACACCTTCCCTACTATCCACGGGGACTGGAGTTGGAATAGTAAATTAAACTATTCACTATCCAGCACCCCCCAACGCAAGTCATTGTAACGACTTGCATTGAAAAACCTGCGTTGTAAAGGCATGCGTGGTAAAAGCATGCGTTGTAACAACGTACATCCAATGAGATCAACTCAAAAGCTTTATTGCACATTTTGGTAAATTATGGTGCAAGTCAATGAAATAGAGCTTACACAATGCAACGCGCCCAGTTCGTAGTCATTTGTGAAATTAACATTGAGGTCCTAATGTTGATCTTAAAAAAAAAAAAGAGTTTATGTACCAGGTTAATTGGATCCCATGTTGAGTAAAAAGGAAACTAGCTAAGTTATAGTTACAAAGAAGTGTTAAGAGTAAATAAAAAAATGTGGATGCAGATAAATTCACCCCACCAATCAGGGTGCAGGTGTGGCGTCTTAAAAGACATTTTGCTGATTATCTTAGAGGTGTCCAAAGTCTCTAAGTGACTCTGAGTGCACATTAGGAGCTTCAGCAGGATGGAGCACTGAGGCCGGACTCAGAGGATGGCCTTCTTGAGCTGCTGCCGTTTATTCATAGGTCTGTCAGCCTGGGCTACGTTGTGAGTCAGTTTCTGCTGAAGATTTTCTTCTCGTTAGGTTTGCGTTTCAGATTTACAACTGTGGATTCTAAAGCGCATTAACAGATAACTAAAGCCCTTAGTCACACTTCTATATCACGCTTGTTCAGTTTTTTTGCATAGCCCTGTAAATGTGTGGCCATGTATATGCCTGGCTTGGAAAGTTGCAAGTCTGTGTATATTAACTAGTGGCTGCGGTCACTTGGTAATTATAGTTTTAGACTGCTTTTCCATAGACCGAGCGTTTTCTGGTTTCCTAATAACTTTGGCCCCGGTTATCACAAAACTTTCCCCAAAAATGTTCATCCACCTCAGCTCCTTCCTTGAAAGTTTTGGGTCCATCGGTGCAGCGAGGTCCGAGAAAAAAAGAGCGGGCCCAAAAAGCAAATTCCTCATGCATTTTTCATAGACTTCTTTAAGACTGGCTGCAGCAAAAACTGCTGAACAGAATTATACCAAATTCAACAGGAAGCTAGTCCTAGCTTAGTCCTCAGATTAAGCTTTCTGTGACTTTGTGTAAATCCGTTTAGCAGTTTTTGAGATATTAAGAGTAAAAAAAATCTAGATATTAGCACTATTGTGCTTGCGAGAATCTTGCGTGTGTCCCATGATAATGCAAATTAAAAAATGGAGCCCTGTGATTACGTGAGGTGCCTGTTTTTTCCGTGAGCCTTCACACTCTTGTGGGAGCGTTAAAGCTCCCGCGAATCTCCCAACAGCGAGCTCTCTGATTGATTGGCTGTAGCCGCCATTTCTGTTTACTGTGAACAATTGCAGGTGTTGTGGAAATGAAGTAGAAAAGCTGTATAAGCGGGCAGTAGGAAAGTATCTTGCTATTATGAAGATAAATGTATACTGTGTTTTTAAAAAACAAAATTACGATCCCATGGGACTCTAATGGTATTACGAATGGTAAAAAGGAGTAGGTGACTTCTCAATACATCCTAGTAGTAGAAATGCATATTGTGGTCTTTGTTATTGAGAGGAAGTGTGTAAGACATAAATAAGTACTGTGATTAATAGAAGGTAAATTCTTATTTTTTATGTTACGATCTTGGGAGACCTGCTGGATTGTGCAAAATAGACTGGAGTAGGTCATCTTTGATTACACTCTGGTAATCACACTTGTTACTGTAGAAAATAGTCCTATTGGAGCTGGTGTTTATCAGAGTCTGCTATTTATGCTGATCAGCTTGGGAAGAGTTGTGAGTAGACTTAAGGCTAGTCCCACACCTTACTATGCACACCCATCATCCGAGAGAGGGGTCTCTGCAGAGAGACCAGTCCCTCCACAGACTCTACTATTCACACCTACCATCCAATAGAGCGGTCTTAGCGGAGAGGCCAGTTCTTCCTCACACATTACTGCGCACACCCATATTTCAAAAGAGAGGTGTCAGGGTGGAGGCTAGTCCCTCCTCACACAATACTATGTACACCTGTCATCTGATACGAGGGTCTAAAAGGAGAGCCCAGTCCCTCCGCACACCGTCATCTGCGAGAGAGCAATCTCTTTCTATACCCTACTACTTGCACCCGTGATTTGAGATAGAGGACTCAAAGGCGAGGCCAGTCCATCCACACACCCTGATACACACACCCATCATTTGAGAGACAGAGGTCTCAAAGGAAAGGCCAGTCCCTCCACACACCTTACTACGCACACCTGTCATTTGAGAGAGAGAGGTCTCAAGAAGAGGCGGGTTGCACTCCATACACCCTGCTATGCACACCCTTCAGATGTTTAATTTTACCCAACTCCATGGTAGTCATGAAATTGACCTAAGAAGGATGAAAGGCTGAGTGGACCTGTCAGGATTTGAACCTGTGACCATGAGGTTGAACATGGGCACCTACAGTGGATGCATTGGACCACTAGGCCACCATACTCCCCGGCATCTGAAACAGGGGTCACAAAGGAGAGGCCAGTCCCTCACCGCACCCTACTGCGTACAACTATCATCTGAGAGAGGGGTCTTAAAGGAGAGGCCAGTCCTTTCTAGCACTCTACTACGCATTCTTGATCATCTGAAAGAGGGGGTCTGAAAGGAGAGGCCGGTCCCTCTCTGCACCCTACTACACACACCTGAAAGAGGTCTCAGCAGAGAGGCTAGTCCCTCCCATCACCATATTCTACACACACTTCACCTGAGAGAGGGGGCTGAAAGGAGAGGCCAGTCCATCCCCGTACCCTACTACGCACACCCATCACTTGATAGCAGGGTCTGAACTCAGCATGAGAGGCCAGTCCCTTCACACACCTTCCTATGCACAGAGAGGTTTGATAAGAGATGCCAATACCACGCCACATCCTACTATACATACTTGTCACCTTACAGACCGGTCTCAGCTGAGGCCAACCCCTCCCCACCCCTACTACCTAGACCTAGAGGTCAATCAATCTCGGCAGGAATCAGAGAACTGCATTGGCTCCCTGTGCAGCAGCGCGTGGAATTTAAGGCCCTATGCCTGGTTCATAAAGCATCCCACATTTTTTTTTACCCTACACCCCCGCTCGTGCCCTTAGGTCCAGTAATTTAGGACTCCTCCAGATTGATAGGATTAGGCTTGTAAAATGGGGCGGAGAACTTTTTCAAACTATGGAGCAAAGTTATGGAACAAAATCCCTATAGCCATGAGATTCCAATCAAATCGACAATCCTTCAGGAAGGATTTGGAAACGTGGCTGTTTACTTCGATCCAGCTCCCTAATAACACAGGCTGTATCACTTCCGTACACACCAGCACCAAGACGCCCTGGCATTCGAGCGCTATACAAACATATATCATATCCTACTACAGACACTCGTCATCCAAGAGAGGGGTCTCAGCTGAGAGGCCAGTCCTTTCAAACACCCTACTATGGCCATCCATCACCTGAGAGCGAAGTCTTGGCAGAGAGGCCAGTCCCTCCCACAGTCTACTGTGCATACTGGTCACCCGGAGGAGAGGTGTGTATTATACACTCCTGTTATACCCTGGAAACCTCTGAGCTGAGAGGCCACTTTCTCAACATACCCTAGTAGTGAGAACTATAAAGTTTAAGTACTGTAATGAAAGAAAGTGTAAAATCTATCCCCTGAAAAATTTTACAACTCTCAGAGGATTGTAAAAGGGTACGGAGCGGTAGAAATAATCTGTTTGACGAGAGAGAGGTCTCAGCAGAGAGGCTTATGCGTTTGCACACTCTACTACCCACACACAGAATTACAGGACTGTTATCCATGAGATATATGCTAAGTGTTTGAGCTCGCAAGACTCTTGCAAGAGCCTGAGAAATATGCGGGCAAAGGCAGGTGTTTGGGTGCTCCTGCTCTCACGAGAGTCCTGCGGTTACTGGCATCCTAAAAATAGCGGTTATGACATGAAAGAACCATATAATGTAGCAATAGGGTGGATTTAACAATAGCCTTTGTGTTTATAGTGTAGTGTTTAGTTACACATAGAACTGGATACATTTCGTAATGTTATTAGGGAAGATCCTATTCCCTTCTGCAGTCAAGGGCTCTTCATCTCGCCTATAGACACTTGGCACATCAAAACAGATATTGTTATGGTATATGGAGCCATGCCACGGTCACAGAGAAATGGAGAAAAATTTTTATTGACACGTTTTTGTGGGTTTTGTAATTAGGACAAAACTTTTTTGACCATTGCCATTTTTTTCTTTTTTGCTTTGACATATATTAGAATATACAAAGGCAGTGTGAGTAAATAGACACATCAATTGTGAAAAGATCTCCTTCATTTGGATTTCAAGTGCAGCTCCTGTGACAGTGCACTGTGGTGGCAATGACCTAAGCACAATCATCAGGTCTGGGTGCTCACAATCCAAAATGCTCTGAACCATTGGTATCAAGTGATGCCACTTCATATCTCTATGATTCTTCCAAGTGATGTCCAAGTTTTGAAATCTAATGCGAGTGATTAAGTTCCATAAGCAAGATAGAGTTATATGAGGAGAGAAAATATGGGAGGGTAGCAAAATGATATAAATGTAATTAGTAGATTTGTGGCTGTTACAAAAGTAGATTAGGTTGTGTTCAACTGCTGTTTGTATGGTGCAGTTACTTTACTAACAATTCAAGCTTTTCTAGTGGGTAATTTTTAAATTTTGGTAGGGTCTAGTGAGAATAAAGAAGGCAGCACTGCCCTGCCAGGCTCTCACGAGATTCTCACAAACCCTTGAGAGGCTCACGAGGGCCACCGACATTGATAGGCTTTTCCTGGCTCTCGCAAGAATTCCTAAGATGGAAAAAAACGAAACATACTACAAATAACATAGACAATTAAACTATAGGGTAGCTCTGAAAAGAGCTGCTTTTGTTAATGTCAATTTTTTGTGTGTTCTAACATAATACTTTTTTGTCTTTTTAAATTTTAGAATGGGGTAGAACTCAAACATACAAATTGGGAGGGAGGAGGGAATAACAATATCTAATGAAAAAGAAAAAAGAGACAATTCTGGAAAAAATAACTGTTTAAAAAAAAACGTCTGCCTATGGGGGCATTTGTGATCTTGGACAAGGTTGTCTTCCACTGACCTGCCTGTCTCTGATGAAAAAATTATCTGCTCACACACACAGTAAAAAGTGCTTTATTAATATAAGCAGTGTTGTTATCTGCTTCAACACTCTGTTCCTGGGCAGGCACAGTATCTCCATGTTGAAATGAGGTGGAAGCCCCTGAAGAGTTGTCTAGCTCCTCAGCACAAACAAGCAAACTCTGCCCAAGCAGGTCTTTGTGAATGCGTAGACCTGAGGTGCCTCCACATTCTTGTGGTACTCGTACTATACTGTTTGTTTCTACTCCCCCGGCTGAACTCCTTCTTGCAAAGTTTGCAGATGACCTACTTTGCAGAGACTTTTTTGCCATTTGGCCGCAGGTAAAATATTGTCATACCCAAGGCTCTTTGGCAGGCTGAGGTGGCTCAGGTGCTTCAACAGCACTAGGCTGCTCATCAGAATCTGATGAAGATATTTTTGTATGCCATAGCAAAAAGGCAAACCGAGCAAAACCACAAGGTCTACCTGCAGCAAACTCCAATAGTCAAATAAACCAAAAGGATCGAATCTATCTTTTGTAGATAAAGACAGCCATACGTGCCAATCACAGCTCTTGCTTGTGTTTCTTCTCCCGGACCTCTTGCGAGAGTTTTGCGAGAATCTCACGGGTTGTAAACACTGTATTGGTTTATATATATTGAATGGAACTATTCATAACAATTCTTCTAAGTTTATCAACATCTCTAATGTCTTACTTTGTTCAGTATTACAAGAAAACACTGTTTAAGTTAATTCCAAGTGTACGATCTTGCGAGATTCGAATAGGAAGTACAGCCTCCTCGGAGTCCACACAGGAATTGTGTGTTCAACTTTAATAAGTGTCTCACGACAGTTATTAGTTTGTAATAAATTAATAAATATAACAAACCTATCTAAATGACTCCCTTATTATAGATTACCATTAAACAATAACGGAACACATTAAAAACTTTATACAATACTTTGTAACAAAATGTATAACAAAATGTATAACTCGCATGTATCGCACAAGCTGCTCACAAGCCTCTCGTGAGAATAATAAAACACCTTAAAAGTAGATTTACATAGTGAAAACGAATAATATACATTATTTCTGAATTTTAATTATAACTTTAATGTAGAAACAGATATGAAGGCTATGAAAAGTGTGGCATTGGAATACAATTGAACTCCCTGAGAAGATGTCTTAATATAAAACTTGCAAAAACTGAGGAGCTGGACAATCAACACAAATATTGTTGTATTACTTTGTTTTATACTCTGACATAATTCTTTAGAAACATTCTGCAAACTGTGCACCCTTTTCAGTTATATTACACTACAAATGTCATTCCCTTTCAAAATAATGTCCCCACACAGTATATTATTCAGCTATTGAACCATAGATACACTCCAAAAATAATTAATTTAGTTAAAAAAAACCTACATTGCATGATACTGGGGCAGGATCGCTGATGTCCCGTCTACGGTGGTGGGGAGGCCAATTGACAACTCACCACTGCCCATTCTGTTGGGTGTCCTGAAGGGGGTGTGTGATGCCGGTGGACATAAGATTGTGGTGGGGATTAGAGTTACATTGAGAAAGAGAGATATTGCTAAAGGGTGGCAGCTCCCCTCTCCTCCCCCACTTGATACATGGAAACAGGTGATAGATTGGTGTGCAATACAGGAGAAGTTTGTATAGGAAGCATGAAAAGATATGGAAAAAATGGTTGGAGTACTGCAGTGCATAGAGATCTCCGCACGCAGGACTGCGATCTAAACCCTAGTTTTTTTCATGCCTGCCAAAAATTCCTTTGTAAATTCATGGCAGACACAAAAAGGTAAATTTGATCATAAACATACCTTTATGACCAAATTTACCTTTGTGAATAGACCACACTGTTTAATGAGTTAAAAACGCTAATTTGAAAGTTTCATGACCAATTTCACAGCCACCTTTACCGGACTGTTTGAGGGATATCACTTTTAAAGATGAGAACAACTTGAATGATCAATGAAATCAGAGTGATGTATGACAAATGTTTGTGTTTCCTTTCGTGAATCTCCAAATTTAAAATAAATGTTGTGAATTATATTTTTTACAAGTATTGATCTGAACGTTTCGATTGATATCTGCATAGATTAAATACATTATATTTGTATTAAAGAGAATAGAATTATATATGTATAAGGGGGATAACTAAGATAATGGAAAATTTATCAGAAACCTTGTTTTTTATTCATAGATGATGTATTAAATACATAAATTGTACATTGATTCATATGGGCGTTAGAAGACTTCTATTTAAAATAGGTTACACAATATAACAATGCATGTCTGGAAGGTTGATTGGTCGGATACCTTCAACTCAACCCTTCTTTCTTTCGTGTTAAATTGCTTGATCGGCATTAAAGGTGCCATGCAATCTCCTTGAGAAAAAGGTGGAAGGAATAAAGTAGCTACTCTTGACAATCTAGTATGGTAAAATAATTTAAAGATCTGCTTAATTGCAAGAGGAATCTGCAGTCAATTATTTTGTGTCAGGCCTTGTTATAGGCACAAGTATCTCTCAAGGTTCATTCTCTCACTTATTCTTGTCCAATTGACTTTTGATGCCTTTGATGGGACAGTTTCTGTTCTGTGTGCCATTGTGGGTTGTACGACGTTACCACGCGGTACATCACAACG
The DNA here is from genome assembly GCF_964263255.1 of Lissotriton vulgaris. Taxonomy (NCBI): domain Eukaryota; kingdom Metazoa; phylum Chordata; class Amphibia; order Caudata; family Salamandridae; genus Lissotriton; species Lissotriton vulgaris. Next base: position 1,715,560,992 of record NC_141695.1, on the reverse strand, counting down.
TGGAACATCACAACGCAGCTTTTACAACGCAAGTCGTTACCACGACTTGCGCTGTAGGGTGCTGGACTTAGGAATAGTATGATTTACTATTCCAACTCCAGCCTACGTACAGTAGGGAAGGTGTTGGAATAGTAAATCACACTATTCCTTAGTCTAGAGCGCCCTCCAGTGCAAGTCGTGGTAACGACTTGCGTTGTGATGGTACCGCGGTGTTTTGACCGCGTAGTAAAGGTTGTTTCCCGCCATTGTGTGTTCAACACTGTCTTTTCTCTTCTACAGAACCTCCAAGGGTCACGCTCTCTGTCCTGCCTTACCCCGATGACCCAATCCCCAAAACTGTGCTCACCTGTGACATGATACGTTATTTCCCACTGGATGTTGAAGTGCATTGGACCAGAAATGTGCAACAGGCCGGTCTGACAGATGCACTGGAGATTGCGGAGTCATACTCCTCCAGCCACCGGCACAACCAGGATGGCACCTTGAGCATCAGCTCATCCGTTGAGGTGCTTGAGTCAGACTTGGTTAAGGGTGGCTGGGACTACACCTGCAGCGTCAGCCACATATCACTGAAGGAACCAATCACAGCAAAAGTGTTGCTGGAGCCTAGAGGTAATTAAGCCTTTTGATTCCATCAAGCTCAGCCTAATTCTGCTTTTGCCATACACACACACATGCACACCACCAATGTCTTATATAGCAATATACATATTAGCTAAGAGGGCTCTTCCTCACATTTGCGGGCATTCATTAATGAGGCTCTACTATGGATGCACCTGACTTCCCAGCCACATTGCTCTACCAATTAGAGTAAGCCCATGATGAACCTACCTGTTTCTGCACTGGTGAGTGCTTAGTTTGTGCCAGTGTTTGCAGGTGCTCATCACAAGCACTTATTTGCCAACAATGCAATTTATTTCTAACGGTCTACAATATGGTTGCACTCTCAGTCTATTTTTGAGCACTGCATATAAGCAGAGGGTTTAAGAGTTACATTTACACAAACTTAAAATTATAACTCAGCCAGGCCATTCTTACAGCTTTGGTGATACAGCATTATACAAATTGTCACATGTGTTAGCTTGTGATGGTTAGTGGGTAACAGTGGTACTGGCATTTGACATCCCTGGCTGGTTGTTCGAGTTCCAGTTGACTTGCATGAAATATCTTAGACCTTTCACTTATGTTTTTACCAATTAAGCACCAGCTCGTCCCCACTGATGCCGCGCGGCCTTGGAGAACATTCCTTTTCTACACACTGCAACACCAATAGAGCCCAGCATGAAAGGTGCCTCTTTCGCTATACTCTGGCTCCACCTCTGGGACCCAGTCATGAGGGAACCTCACTAACCGCATGCACTGTTCAGCCAATGGGGTTCCTTCCAGTAAGTCATGAGGGAACCTCACTAACCACATGCACTGTTCAGTCAATGGGTTTCCTTCCATTAATGGGTCTCTGTTGCCATATGAAGTTTTCCACTGAAAGATTGCTCCCCAAGTGGAGCTTCATCTACACAAACTGCTGCCACAAGGGGCCCAGACCCTACAATAACATGCCTATGACACCCTTCTACCAAAATACACTCACAGCCCCCAAGCACACACTGCTCTGTCCGCTGGTCACTTCCTACCGAAATGTCACTGTCTTTTTCCCGCCTTCACGTTGTGTATTTATTTCCTTCAGGAGCAACGTATATTTTGGGAGCCTGCATCCTGTCTGTTCTCATCATGCTGGTTATTATCACGGGCTACATGATCTTCAAACTCAGGAACCAAGGTATGAAATCTGCTTATGCCACCAGCGAGCACTTGTAGGATAACCGTCCCCTATCACACCTACGACATACACTGCTGTCCGCTCTCATACACGCCATACCTCAAAGCAAGAACTCCTACATCATTCATCAAAACCCATTACTGTACTCCTTACCGTCCCACAGAAGTTCAAAGCCAGCACTCTCACTGCATTGCAATCACCCAGTGCTTCAATAGAGTCCCCTGTAGCCAGGGCTCCTATGCAGTGCTCTACACCCAGCACTCTTATTCTAGCCCCAAAGACCAGTGCTTGAGAGCCACTCAGCACATTCTGCAACAAATCGTGCTGCTTCACCATCTGTGTTCGTAAGTATCCCCAACTAAACAGCGCATGCGCTGCCTGTCACTATACATATTGTGGGCTTACCAAGAACTTACAGGGGCTTTAAGCTCACCCATTGCTTACCATTGGTTTTCTTTCCCATCACTGTAATTTAAATGCTATCTTGTTTGTGTCCAAGCTTGCCGGTCTTGTGCCTCCTGTGATTAGCTGGCTTCTATGCTTCCACTGCTTGCTTTTCAAGCCCTACTTTTTTTTTTGGCTCAGCACTCCAGGAGAGTGCATGTGTTTTCAGCTGTCGTCCTGGTGTACTTTTCTCTCTATGCACTCTGTTGTGCCTCTGTTGTCCGGTGCTTGTCCCTACCACCCTCTACGTGGTAGTCCTTGTATACCTTCTCCCTGCTGATTTCTCCACGTTGCTCTCTTGCCCGTTGCTTCTCCTCCCCAACCCGCTACCCATGTTGCTTCTCTCACCGCAGTCTCCTCACTTGTTGATTCTCCTCCCCATAACATACTCTTCTCCCGCTGAAAAAAACAAAAGGCGCTTTTCCATGGTCCACCATGGATCGCAAATCAAACAGGAAAAAAAGTGCCCATGCCATTTCATAGACATGCACGTCAATGGAGTATGCATCTACAACATGACACATGGTAAGTCAAGTCAAGTCATAAAATTTGTATAGCGCACTACATACCCAGAGGGTTTCAAGGCGCTTAGGAAGGGGAGGAGGATTATTTGTCAAATATCCACGTTTTAAGCTGCTTTCTGAACGCTAGGTGGTTCTGGGTGAGGCGAAGGTAAGCGGGGAGTGAGTTCCATGTTTTAGCAGCCAGGTATGAAAAGGATCTGCCTCCCATGGTGGTCTTGTTGATGCGAGGAACAGTGGCGAAGGCTTGGCTGGAAGAGCGAAGTTGGCGGGAGGGGGTGTAGAAGGACAGTCGAGAGTTGAGGCAATCTGGTCCGATGTCGTAGAGTGATTTGTGTGCGTGGGTAAGCAGTCGGAAAGTGATCCTCTTATTGACGGGTAGCCAGTGGAGGTCTTTAAGGTGACCAGAGATGTGTTCGTTGCGTGGGATGTCTAATATGAGCCTGGCTGAGGCGTTTTGGATTCGTTGGAGTTTCTTCTGGAGTTTAGCGGTGGTACCTGCGTAGAGGGTGTTTCCGTAGTCCAGTCGGCTCGTGACCAGAGCGTGGGTGACTGTTTTCCTTGTTTCGGAGGGGATCCAGCGAAATGTTTTTCTGAGCATGCGAAGAATGTTAAAGCAGGAAGAGGATACGGCGCTGACTTGTCTGTTCATTGAGAGTGAAGAATCCAGGATGACGCCAAGGTTCCGTGCGTGGTCTGTCGGGATGGGTGCTTTTCCGAGGGCTTCCGGCCACCAGGAGTCGTCCCAAGCAGAGGGGGATGTACCTAAGATGAGGACTTCTGTTTTGTCTGAGTTCAGTTTCAGACGGCTTTGTTTCATCCATTCGGCGACTTCTTTCATTCCTTCGTGTAGGTTAGTTTTGGCGGTGCTGGGGTCCTTGGTGAGAGAAAGGATCAGTTGAGTGTCATCCGCGTAAGAGATGATGTTGAGGTTGTGTTGGCGGGCGATGGCCGCGAGGGGGCTCATGTATACGTTGAAGAGGGTGGGACTGAGTGAGGATCCTTGAGGTACGCCGCAGATGACTTCAGAGGCCTCGGACTTGAATGGAGGAAGGCGGACTCTCTGGGTTCTTCCGGTGAGGAATGAGGTGATCCATTCAAGTGCTTTTCCTTGGATTCCGATGTTATTGAGGCGTTGTAGAAGGGTGCTGTGGCAGACTGTGTCGAATGCTGCAGAGAGGTCGAGGAGGATGAGGGCGACTGTGTCTCCATTGTCCAGTAGAGTTCGAATGTCGTCTGTTGCTGCGATGAGGGCGGTCTCAGTGCTGTGTTTTGCTCGGAAGCCAGATTGTGAGGGGTCGAGGGATTTGTTGACTTCGAGGAAGGCGGCGAGCTGGTTGTTGACGGCTTTCTCGATGACTTTGGCCGGGAATGGAAGAAGCGAGATGGGGCGGTAGTTTTTGAGTTAGGTGGGGTCTGCTGTTGGTTTTTTCAGAAGGGCGGTGAGTTCAGCGTGTTTCCAGTCTTCTGGGAAGGTAGCGGAGTTGAAGGAGCAGTTGATGACGTCTCGGAGGTGCGGTGCTATGACGGAGTCTGCTTTGTTGAAGATGTGGTGAGGGCATGGGTCTGTGGGGGATCCAGAATGGATGGAATTCATCAGGCGGATGGTTTCCTCAGTGGAGATTGGGTTCCAGGCGTTAAGGGTGTTTACGGGGGGAAGATGGTCAGCAGATGGTAGGGTGGGTTGGTTTCCGGGTTGGTTGTCAAAGCTGTTGTGGATGTCAGCAATCTTGTTGTGGAAAAAAGAGGCTAGGGAGTCGCAGAGGGTTTGAGAGGGGGTGATGTCGTTGGAGTTGGCCGAGGGGTTGGAAAATTCCTTGACGATGTTGAAAAGTTCCTTGCTGTTGTGGGCGTTGTTGTCAAGTCGATCCTTGAATGCTGTTTTCTTGGCTTTTCGGATCAGTAGGTGGTGAGTGCGGGTGGCGCTTTTGAAGGCGTCCTTGGTGCTGGTGGATGGGTCTTTTTTCCAGGCCTTTTCAAGGGAGCGGCATAGTTTCTTGGATTTCTTAAGATCATCGTTGAACCATGAGGCCTTCTTGCTGCCAGGTTTGCTTTGACGTTTTTTCAGTGGTGCTAAGGTGTCGGCGGTGTTGGATAACCATAGGGTGAGGTTGGAGGCGGCTTCGTTGGCGTTAGAAGAGAGGGTTGGGGAGTTTCGAAGGAGCGATGCGGAGATTTGGTCCGTGGTGATTTTGTTCCAGTTTCTTTGCAGGGTAGGTTGGGAGTGGTTGATGGGTTTCGGCTTGTTGTAGGTGAAGTGAACGCAGCTGTGGTCGGTCCATAGGAGATCCGAAGTGTGGCTGAAGAAGACATGATTGCTGGAGGTGAAGATGGGGTCGAGTGTGTGACCTGCAATGTGGGTGGGGTAAGTGACTAGTTGTTTAAGTCCGAGGTTGGCGAGGTTGTCACGAGGGTGGCGGTGTTGTGGTCGTTTATCTTTTCAAGGTGAAAGTTGAGGTCTCCCAGAAGAATATAGTCTTTGGAGGGGAGCGCGTGTGGAGAGATGAAGTCCGTGATGTCTTCACTGAATTTTGCGCGGGGTCCTGGTGGTCTGTAGAGGAGAGTGCCTCTGAGTGTGGTTTTGGGGTCGATGTGGATCTGGAAGTGAAGGTGTTCGGAGTTGGCGAGGTTGGTGTCAGAGCTGGTTGAGATGCGGATAGATTTCTTATGGACGATAGCGATTCCTCCTCCTGTGTGGCTGGTACGGTCTTTGCGAGTGATCTTATTGTCTTCAGGGATGGCAATGGTGATGTCTGGTGCGGAGGAATCGTTCATCCATGTTTCTGTAAGGAAGGCGACGTCTCGAGAGATGGTGTCTAGTAGATTCCATAGGTCAATGGCGTGTCTGTGGACTGAGCGGGTGTTGAGAAGGATGCATTGTAGGTGGTTGGGGTCGGGAATCTGTGGTGTAGTCGTAGCGGAGATGTTGTCGGTGCCGCTGAATTTGCAGGAGTAGCAGGAGAAAGGTCCATGGGTGTGTCCAGGAGCGGCTTGGACGCAGTTGGGGGCGCGACCGGGGTTAAGGGCTAGGAGGGTGGCGGCATCGTAGGTAATGCGGGAGGGATGGGCAGCGCGAGGGGCAGGGGGTCTGGCGCTGGGCGCGGTCCAGGCGCGGACGGGCGTAGACAGGCTTACCTTTGGCGCACCTTCGGCGCGGATTGGGCGCGGTCGCTGCGCGTGAACGCTGCACGCGGGAATAGCTGTCATATATGGATAGTGGAGGGGGAGGGGCGAGGGCGTCTCAGCTGGGAGGCGGGCGGGCACACGAGGACGACGAGAACAACAAACAAAATGGAGGCGGAGGGGGGGAAGCACAGCGGAGCGCTACAGGTAAACGCGCTGGTAACGCTAGGGAAGCGGACACAATGGCACAAGCAGGCGGAATGAAATAAAATGGCAAAATACGAGCGCATACACAGAGCGCCAATGCAGTCTAATAAAATGGCAAGATACGAGCACACACACAGAGCGCCAATGCAGTATACAATTCAGGCAGGTAAACAGTGCGCAGATGAAGCTAAGCGCTACTTCAGCAGGCGAAATGAGAACAAATGGCTAAAACAGGCACACGTAGCAATGCAGCGCTGAGATACCAGATGTCTGGAGGGACACTGGGAGCGACCCCTCAGCCCGTGAGGAAGGAGCGAGTCACAGCGCTTGCAGGGGGAGAAGATCTATTTGAAGACAGTGGGAGGGCGTCTCAGCTGGGAGGCGAGGCGGGCACACGAGGACGACGAGAACAACAAACAAAATGGAGGCGGAGGGGGGAAGCACAGCGGAGCGCTACAGGTAAACGCGCTGGTAACGCTAGGGAAGCGGACACAATGGCACAAGCAGGCGGAATGAAATAAAATGGCAAAATACGGGCGCATACACAGAGCGCCAATGCAGTCTAATAAAATGGCAAGATACGAGCACACACACAGAGCGCCAATGCAGTATACAATTCAGGCAGGTAAACAGTGCGCAGATGAAGCTAAGCGCTACTTCAGCAGGCGAAATGAGAACAAATGGCTAAAACAGGCACACGTAGCAATGCAGCGCTGAGATACCAGATGTCTGGAGGGACACTGGAAGCGACCCCTCAGCCCGTGAGGAAGGAGCGAGTCACGGCGCTTGCAGGGGGAGAAGATCTATTTGAAGACAGTGGGAGGGCGTCTCAGCTGGGAGGCGGGGCGGGCACACGAGGACGACGAGAACAACAAACAAAATGGAGGCGGAGGGGGGAAGCACAGCGGAGCGCTACAGGTAAACGCGCTGGTAACGCTAGGGAAGCGGACACAATGGCACAAGCAGGCGGAATGAAATAAAATGGCAAAATACGAGCGCATACACAGAGCGCCAATGCAGTCTAATAAAATGGCAAGATACGAGCACACACACAGAGCGCCAATGCAGTATACAATTCAGGCAGGTAAACAGTGCGCAGATGAAGCTAAGCGCTACTTCAGCAGGCGAAATGAGAACAAATGGCTAAAACAGGCACACGTAGCAATGCAGCGCTGAGATACCAGATGTCTGGAGGGACACTGGGAGCGACCCCTCAGCCCGTGAGGAAGGAGCGAGTCACGGCGCTTGCAGGGGGAGAAGATCTATTTGAAGACAGTGGGAGGGCGTCTCAGCTGGGAGGCGGGGCGGGCACACGAGGACGACGAGAACAACAAACAAAATGGAGGCGGAGGGGGGAAGCACAGCGGAGCGCTACAGGTAAACGCGCTGGTAACGCTAGGGAAGCGGACACAATGGCACAAGCAGGCGGAATGAAATAAAATGGCAAAATACGAGCGCATACACAGAGCGCCAATGCAGTCTAATAAAATGGCAAGATACGAGCACACACACAGAGCGCCAATGCAGTATACAATTCAGGCAGGTAAACAGTGCGCAGATGAAGCTAAGCGCTACTTCAGCAGGCGAAATGAGAACAAATGGCTAAAACAGGCACACGTAGCAATGCAGCGCTGAGATACCAGATGTCTGGAGGGACACTGGGAGCGACCCCTCAGCCCGTGAGGAAGGAGCGAGTCACGGCGCTTGCAGGGGGAGAAGATCTATTTGAAGACAGTGGGAGGGCGTCTCAGCTGGGAGGCGGGGCGGGCACACGAGGACGACGAGAACAACAAACAAAATGGAGGCGGAGGGGGGAAGCACAGCGGAGCGCTACAGGTAAACGCGCTGGTAACGCTAGGGAAGCGGACACAATGGCACAAGCAGGCGGAATGAAATAAAATGGCAAAATACGGGCGCATACACAGAGCGCCAATGCAGTCTAATAAAATGGCAAGATACGAGCACACACACAGAGCGCCAATGCAGTATACAATTCAGGCAGGTAAACAGTGCGCAGATGAAGCTAAGCGCTACTTCAGCAGGCGAAATGAGAACAAATGGCTAAAACAGGCACACGTAGCAATGCAGCGCTGAGATACCAGATGTCTGGAGGGACACTGGGAGCGACCCCTCAGCCCGTGAGGAAGGAGCGAGTCACGGCGCTTGCAGGGGGAGAAGATCTATTTGAAGACAGTGGGAGGGCGGCTCAGCTGGGAGGCGGGGCGGGCACACGAGGACGACGAGAACAACAAACAAAATGGAGGCGGAGGGGGGAAGCACAGCGGAGCGCTACAGGTAAACGCGCTGGTAACGCTAGGGAAGCGGACACAATGGCACAAGCAGGCGGAATGAAATAAAATGGCAAAATACGAGCGCATACACAGAGCGCCAATGCAGTCTAATAAAATGGCAAGATACGAGCACACACACAGAGCGCCAATGCAGTATACAATTCAGGCAGGTAAACAGTGCGCAGATGAAGCTAAGCGCTACTTCAGCAGGCGAAATGAGAACAAATGGCTAAAACAGGCACACGTAGCAATGCAGCGCTGAGATACCAGATGTCTGGAGGGACACTGGGAGCGACCCCTCAGCCCGTGAGGAAGGAGCGAGTCACGGCGCTTGCAGGGGGAGAAGATCTATTTGAAGACAGTGGGAGGGCGTCTCAGCTGGGAGGCGGGGCGGGCACACGAGGACGACGAGAACAACAAACAAAATGGAGGCGGAGGGGGGAAGCACAGCGGAGCGCTACAGGTAAACGCGCTGGTAACGCTAGGGAAGCGGACACAATGGCACAAGCAGGCGGAATGAAATAAAATGGCAAAATACGAGCGCATACACAGAGCGCCAATGCAGTCTAATAAAATGGCAAGATACGAGCACACACACAGAGCGCCAATGCAGTATACAATTCAGGCAGGTAAACAGTGCGCAGATGAAGCTAAGCGCTACTTCAGCAGGCGAAATGAGAACAAATGGCTAAAACAGGCACACGTAGCAATGCAGCGCTGAGATACCAGATGTCTGGAGGGACACTGGGAGCGACCCCTCAGCCCGTGAGGAAGGAGCGAGTCACGGCGCTTGCAGGGGGAGAAGATCTATTTGAAGACAGTGGGAGGGCGTCTCAGCTGGGAGGCGGGGCGGGCACACGAGGACGACGAGAACAACAAACAAAATGGAGGCGGAGGGGGGAAGCACAGCGGAGCGCTACAGGTAAACGCGCTGGTAACGCTAGGGAAGCGGACACAATGGCACAAGCAGGCGGAATGAAATAAAATGGCAAAATACGAGCGCATACACAGAGCGCCAATGCAGTCTAATAAAATGGCAAGATACGAGCACACACACAGAGCGCCAATGCAGTATACAATTCAGGCAGGTAAACAGTGCGCAGATGAAGCTAAGCGCTACTTCAGCAGGCGAAATGAGAACAAATGGCTAAAACAGGCACACGTAGCAATGCAGCGCTGAGATACCAGATGTCTGGAGGGACACTGGGAGCGACCCCTCAGCCCGTGAGGAAGGAGCATCAAAGGCTTTTTGTTACTCTTAAGCTATGCCGCACAGCTAAAAACCATAGCCAAAGCCTATATGTCCGAAAGGCAAAACCTATTGGCTTTGGCAATGCCTGTTTTAAGTTAGAGTAGCCATGGCTTTTCCCATTGGGCTATGAAAGCTGGTCCTGCATGCATCCTGTGCGCACCTTCTAGTACAGCTGTTCTCTGCTCTGTAAAAGAAGAGAAAACAAAAAAGGCAATCTTCTCAGTCACCTTGTTAGTTGTTTATTGATTTTGTATTAGCAGGACCTTCACACCAGTCTCATCGTTAGGTCCATTCCTTGTGTGCAGATGGACCACTTAAACAGTTTGGGATTCTCACCTTTATTTGCGTTAGCCATCTGAGGGATCTGTGGTCTGTCTGAACCCAGAAGGGAGCACCAAACGGGTATGGTCCCGGCTTCTTTAGTGTCCAGACCACAGGCAAAGCCTTCCCTCTCCGTTGCACTCTACCTCTGTTCACGGGGAAGTACCCTCCTACTGATGAAGGCTACAGGTTGGTCTAGGCCCTCTTTGTTGAGCTGTGAGAGCACAGCCCATATGCCATGCTCTGAGGTGTCTGTCTGTCTTTACAGTGAACTGCTTAGAGAAGTCAGGAGCCCTGAGCATGGGTGTCAAAGCACTCTGGTACACCTCTATCTAGATCACTTGTCTGGACTGCTTCTTAGAAGTCAGCTCTGTCAAGGGTGCAACAATGGTGCCATACCGCTTGACAAATCTCCTTTGATAACCAGTGAAGCCTAAGAAGGCTCTCACATGTGTCTGGTATTTTTGGGTTCCCAAACCAGAATCGTCTCAATCCTGGCCTGAAGGGGCTGTAACTTGCCTCCTCCCAATTGATGACCCAAGTAGGCCACTGAACCCTGTTCTAGCTGGCACTTACTGGCCTTGATAGTCAGACCTGCTCTCTGCATTGCCTGAATTAGTTCCCTGAGGTAGCACACGTGGTCCTCCCAGTTAGCAATGAAGAATGCCATGTCATCTAGATAGGAGGCACTGCAGTGCTCCATCCCAGCCAGTACCTGGTTGGCCAACCTCTGGAAGGTGGCAGTGGTGTTCTTCAACCCAAAGGGCATTACTTGAAACTGGAAGTGCCCTTCTGGGGTAGAGAACGCAGACCTCTCTTTGCCCCCTTTGGTCAAGGCAATCTGCCAGTATGCAGATATTAAATCAAACATGATGAGGAACTTGGCAGGTCCCAACCAATCTATGAGCATTTCAGCTCACGGGATAGGGTGTGTATCAGTCTTGGTGACTGTATTGAGCCCCCAGTAATCCACACAGAACCTAAGTTCCGGGGTGGCACCTGGAGGAGCAGCCTTTAGGACCAGCACCAGGGAGCTGGACCAAGGACTGTTTGAGGGCTCAATAACCCCTAACCCCAGCATTTCAGAGACTTCTTCCTTAATGCTCTCACCTTGTCAGACAGCCTGTAGATTTTACTCTTCACAGAATCTGTCCCTAGTATCAATATCATGGGCGCACCATGTAGTGAGTCCTAGGGGGCGAGTCAAGCCCACACCTGCTCACCTGACAAGCGCCGTGAGGGAAACGGCTGGGAGAGGCTCCAAACCAGTCCAGTGACCGCCGTGAGGGGAACGGCAAAGGAACTCCTACACCCAGGAGCCCCGGGGATCACCGGCGCACCGGTGACGTCACTGCCTGCGCCCGGGGGACGCAAATAAACATCGGAGCGCTGAGCGCTCTCTGGGGGGCGAGTCAAGCCCACACCTGCTCACCTGACAAGCGCCGTGAGGGAAACGGCTGGGAGAGGCTCCAAACCAGTCCAGTGACCGCCGTGAGGGGAACGGCAAAGGAACTCCTACACCCAGGAGCCCCGGGGATCACCGGCGCACCGGTGACGTCACTGCCTGCGCCCGGGGGACGCAAATAAACATCGGAGCGCCGAGCGCTCTCTGGGGGGCGAGTCAAGCCCACACCTGCTCACCTGACAAGCGCCGTGAGGGAAACGGCTGGGAGAGGCTCCAAACCAGTCCAGTGACCGCCGTGAGGGGAACGGCAAAGGAACTCCTACACCCAGGAGCCCCGGGGATCACCGGCGCACCGGTGACGTTACTGCCTGCGCCCGGGGGACGCAAATAAACATCGGAACGCCTCTCGTCCCGCGAGGACGCGCGCGGGACGCGCCGGGCGGAGCCAGGGCAGAGGGCGGGCCGTCTGTGGCCGTCCGGGGACGACGAGGGACGGGACGGGCCACCCCCCTTGGCCCCAACGCTCCCCTGCTAATACACCCAGGTACTGCATTGTGTATACAGGGAATCTGCATAGGGTATTGAAGCCCTCTGAAAGCCATTAGCCAAACCCCTTTGACTTCACGCAAGAGGAGTGGCTGAAACCCACGCAGCTCAGAGGAGTTCTGATAAGGTAGGAGTCTGCAAGGGAACCATGTCTACCCATCCCAACACACGCTCGGCTGGGAACAAATCAAACAAAAGACCTACCCCTAAACCAACACGGGGGGAAATAAAGGAGGGCGCCCTTGCAAAGGGGAACAAACCCACAGCAATTGACCTAATGCTAAAGAAAGTTACAGGTGAAATTGAACGCATGGAACGGAGTTTATCCTCCTCGCCCAACCTTAACGCTATCACTCAAACACCCTCCAGAGAGGTATTAATAGTAGATAGTCCAAATACCCTGGGCAGTGTATCCCAAACAAACAATGACATAGAGGACGTCCCTTGTGCACAAACCTCAGGCCCAGAAACCTCTGAGCTCAATGACACGACCTTCCGGAAAAAAAGGAAGCGACTGGGGAGGAACAAGGGACACCAGAGACAGAGGAAAGCACTAGTAAGAGACAATTCTACAACACGTCTACAAGAGCATATAACAGTAGTAAATAACTCCCAAGTAGAATCCATTCCACCAGGGTGGATCGAGACAGTAGTTACAGATCTGAAAAAACAGCTAGAATCCTTCATTGCGCCACAATTAAAGCCTATAATAAGTAAGGTGGATAAAATAATGTGTGAGCTCACTAAACAATCCAAGGCACTAGAGCACACACTCGCAAAAACTCCCTCCGATCCACTCCAACCAACTGAGGAAGTCACAAATGATAAGGCAAATACAAAGAGAGTGCAAAATAACAACTGTGTCAGTCACTCTCAGCAAGCTATAGCCCAGATTCATGAGGCCCCCAAAATTGCCCAAAATCCTAAAGGGGGCACTAATGACAACCCTAGAGGGAGTCACAATCAAGGTGCGAATAATACACAAAGAGAGAAACCCACCCTACAACCATTAATGCAATGGAGACAGGAAGATCGCACTCAGAGGGAAGGGAATTATAATCACTGTTACGCAGATTCTGACCCCTTTTATAACACCAATGCTCCACACATAGATCTACCCCCCGAGGAGTGTCCTTTTGTAGTAATTTTTGCAGGGGTACCAGAAATTAGGCCCAACGAGAGAGAAACACAACACCAATTGCTTTCCAAAATCTCCAAGTGGCTAAACATTCACAGACCCTTAAACAAACGGGGAAAGAGGAGAGATAGCAAGCGTAAGAAGGGCAAACTGGATTGGGGGGAGAAACAAAGATATTCGAGGAGACTGTATAGTGGCAAACTTCACGGACACTAGTCTGGTTGAGTATATCCTGAAGAATTCCAACAGGAACCAAACCAGCACTATCTGCACACTCCCACTTTGGTATTTTTACTCAAGGTCCCGGAATAACAATCGTGGGGGTGACGAGGGAGGGTGGACGATGGTTAGACCACAGCACCTATATAGATTTAGACTAGCAAGCCGCCCCAAACAGCCCTATCCCCCTCGAGATTATGCACAATGGACAAATAGATTTGCTCCAATTCAATCATTAGAGGATATTGATTGACTCACACCCACAGAAAATAACATCATAGCAAGCCTGGCCATCACTAGCTGCCCTGGCCTAGAAACACGGGGCGAACGTGGGAGTGAGGAGAGTACACTAACTGGGAGACTAGACTCACCCCGGAGGCAGGGGGGAAACAAAATAACCAAAATAGACTCACCAATAGCTGGGGAGGATAGATCAATTGATACCCACATAGCAAAAGGCAAAGAGAAGAGGGAGGGTCTGACCATCCTATCTTGGAATATCGCAGGGCTGGAAGCCAAATTTAAAAGTAAGGAGTGGTTAGAATTTATAAAGCGTTTTCATGTTATAGCGCTCCAAGAAACTTGGGCAAAGGACTCGGGCCCATGTCAACTGGAGGTGCTATAAGTGTTTCTTTAGACCCGCCCAAGGAACAAACTCAGGTAGAGCAAAAGGAGGCCTAGTAGTATATGTAGACTTAGACCTGAAAGGTACCTGGTCATACGCAGACTGTTTGTCAGACAATATACAAGCAGTTAGACTTCTTCATAAGGGGGAGAGTCCACTGTTGGTAAATTTCTATAACTCCGGGCCGGTGGAAGGGAATTTCCCAATCTACGCGGAGCTGGAGAGCAGACTAAACGAGGAACTAGATCAAAGGACGACGGGGCCAGAACCAACTGTCCTGTTGATGGGGGATTTTAATTGTCACCTATGCCCCAAATTACTTCCTCTGACTCCTGACTGGTCAACATGTCCACTAGAAAAGGGCCCCCATTTTTCTCACAGCAAAGAGGGCACAACTTTGATGAAGTTACTAGATAATTTTGCCCTCACTCATGTTATGGATCTAGCCGATCTTAAGGTAGGCGAATCCCCAACACCGACATTTAAGGGCAAAGGTGGGGGGTCCATAATAGATTACATAATGATCTCCGCTTGTGCTAGAGATCAGATTTTAAATACTAGGACAGAGTGGAGTCCCTTTAGTGACCACAACCCCATTCTAATAGAAATTAAAGGGAACGATTTAACTAGAAAAGACCCAGGGGTGATCCACCAATCAGAAATTCAACCAATAGACCAAGGGAGACGCCTAAGGTGGTCAGTGATTAAGCCCCAGGAATTTTATGCCAAACTAGTGGATGAAGGGAAAGCTCACACAGAGACCTGTTTAGATCATACAACAGAGGATAGAGGAGTAGTAGAGGCGTTTGAATACTTAACTAAAATTATAGAGAGACTCCTAACAACCAAGAAGCCCGCAAAACAGTTATCCACGCCAAGATGGTTTGACTCTAACTGTTCCAAAGCGCTAAGAGATCTAAAACTGAGCCTAAAAAAGACCCCAAGGGACAAGGTTGAAATTACTCGCTTCAGACAGAACTATAAAACCCAGGTAAAGATCAGGAAAAGGACTCTCCAAAAAGAAGTCTGGGCAGACTTAAGGGAGGCTGGCGAAAACAAAGACTATGCCCAGTTCTGGAAAATTATAAATGGACCATGCTTTCACGATTCAAGCTCCCCAGTCATCAGCTCTAACATCCTGCCAGAACACTGGATCGCTCATTTTAAATCCCTGTACAATCAACAGGAGATAGACACTGGTGATGGAATATGGAGGGGGCCAAGGGCAGAAAAATTTGAATTATCTTTGGATGAAGTACTCAAAGCAATCCTAGGGCTAACACGAAACAAAGCCCCGGGTCCGGATGGGACCCCTCCTGATCTTTTTCTTAGCAATACTGAGCTATGGGCCCCAATGGTAACAAGAGTACTGAATGCAGCAATTAAAACGGGTCTGCCGAGATCATGGTCCACTGCGGTGATTGTCCCGATTTATAAGAAAGGCTGTAGGGACAGCCCGCAGTGCTACAGACCGATCTCGCTCATTGATGTCTCCGCCAAGGTATTAGGGAGCGCACTTCTCAATCGCCTACAAGATTGGACTGACACCCACAACATCCTGCCTCAACCTATACCTGCTCGCCGCCAAGTACACCAAGGCGTCTGATGGCACCATTTACATGGGGTTTATGGACTTAGCAGCGGCTTTCGACAACGTCAACAGAGCCAAACTTTGGATACTCATGTCTAACCTGGGAATTGATCCGGATCTTATCAACATCTTGAGGGAGCTTCATTGGAACACCACTGCCAAGGTCCGCTACAGTGCGGGGGGGGTGAGTACTGATCCCTTCCCGTGCTCTGGCGGGGTGAGGCAGCGGTGCATCCTGGCGCCATTCCTGTTCTCCCTTTATATAAATGGCCTGGAGAGCGACCTGATAGCACTGGGAACGGACTGCCCAAAGGTGGGCGCGCGTCACCTGCCAGTACTTTTGTACGCCGATGACGCGGTCCTCCTAGCCCGAACGGCTGTTGGTCTGCAACTTTTAATTAAGGGTTTCTCGGATTTCATGAGGAAATTGGACCTCTGTCAATATGACAAAATCTTTCATCATGATAGTGGGGAAGAAACCACAGAAGAAATTCGTATTCAAACTGGGTGATCATGTCTTGGACACTGTCAAAACATTCCCATATTTGGAGAGGGCGAGGAGACTAGTCTCAGCTAATGGGGCTATACTAAACTTTGCACGTCGAATGGGACGTTGGTCCCCAGAGCAGGTGATGACTCTGTATAGATCAGTCAGTATATCAAAGACCATCTACGGAGCTGAAGTGTGGGGTTTCAGAGATGCACAACTAATTCAAAGAGAGGAAGATAAATTCCTAAAAAAAATTGCTAAAACTTCCGCTGAGCATCCCCGCAGCAATAACACACGAAGAGCTGGGAACCACATATATAGCCGACCTTATTAGACTGAGACCCATATTGGCCTGGCTTAAAATTTGGTCAAACCCCAATGCGGAATTATCCAGACAGATCATCCAGGATTGCTTGATGAAAGAGAAATGCCTTCAAATCCCCTGGCTGAAATATGTTAAAGTCACTTTGGGGGATATTGATGAACAAATGCTATTCTTGGACCCCTCCAGGGTGGACATATACTCCAGACACTCTGTACAAAGCCAATTGCTGGATAAATTTAATGACAGGAGGAGGGAGCTTGACTCTACTAAACCCTCGGCAGTTGCTCATTCGCTTGTATCTAATCAAGCAGGCATGGAACCGTATCTCTTTTTAATGTACAGTCAGCACGAGAGGTTTTTAATGACTCGTTTTAGGCTCAATTTGTTGCATCATATTTTAGCTTATCCATCAGGTTTCACTCAAACTATTGAGCAGAAGGGTGCCTGCGGCTGCGACAATAGGTCTCCGCAGGACACCCTTCATTTTGTTTTATTGTGTTCTTTTTATAAAACACCGCGCCAAAGATTTTTAGTGGGTGTCTTGAAGGACTCAAATATTATCCATGCTAAATCTGCTTTACTGTTTTTGCAAAGAGCCACTGAAACACGAACTCTATTTGCTATTATAAGTTTCCTTAAAATTGTTTTTAAACTGAGAAACACAGGCTGATGAAATTGGTGGGTTTGGTACCTAAAATGTTACACGGGGTCTTGTATCACATTTGCACTCTGGTTTTACCATTCACAAAAACTCCTCTTTTTAACTGGACGTTTCTTCTTGTTTCTTTTAAACAAATGTCATGTTGTTCAGAATTTTTTCAGTTGAGATTATGTACTATGATTATTATGTATTTTCATGATGGTTTTTAACCTTCGAAACAAATAAACGAACTGAACTGAACTGAGTCCTAGGGTAAGGGGGAAGAGAGAGGCAAACTGTCCCAACAACAGGCAGCAGTCTCTGTGTTGTTCTAGGGTCAGTGTAGGGGACAGGCTGACACCCTCCACTGACCCATCCTGTTCCTTGAGAGAAAGGAGGTCTATGCGAGGTTCACTGTCCTCCTCCACGCCATCATCCATGACCAGAAGCATGGTTACTTCGGGCCTCGCAAACTGGGGTTTGAGGCGATTGACATGCAAAACCCTAAAAGGTTTCCTGGGAGTCTTGAGGTCTACTAGACTTTACTCTTGCGCTGTCATCTCATAGCGCCCAGTCTTGCATTGCCCTTGGGTCCACAGGTTCTATCACCCACACTTTTTGGCCAGGCTGAAACTCGACAAGATTGGCCTTCTGGTCATACCTCTGTTTCATGACCTCCTGGCTGGCTACTAGATTCTCTATAACTTTCCTCCAGAAACGGTTAATCTGGGTAAGAAGTGCCAGCTTGTATCTGACCACATCCTTAGGGGTCTTCCTGTGAGCTTGCTCACCAGACTGAGAGGTCCTCTAGCAGGGTGCCCTTACAAAAGTTCAAAGGGGCTGAAGCCAACCCCCTTCTGCGGTACCTCACTGGAAGCAAACAAAAGGAATGGCAAAAGGACGTCTCACTTCCGCCTCAAAGGCTCTGATAGGCCCATGATCCTGCCTTTTGAAGGGCCTTGTTGGACCTTTTAAAAAGCCAGTTTGTTTGGGGGTTGTAAGGAGTAGAGAACTTGAAGGTTTCCGGACACTTCTTCCACATGGACTTCATGTACACTGACATTAAGTTGGTACCACGGTCAGATACCACCTACTTGGGGAACTCCACACAAGTAAAGATCCCCTTCAGTGCCCTGGCTACCACAGGCACAGTCACCATCCTCATAGGTATAACCTCTGGGTACTGAGTGGCATGGTCCAACAAGACCAAGATGAACCTGTTGCCAAGGGATGTCTTTGGGTCCAAAGGCCCAACAATGTCGATGCCCACCTGGTTAAAGGAAGTGCCAATGACAGGGAATGGCTGCAGGGGAGCCTTGCGCTTCTCTCCTGATTTGCCACTGGCCTGGCAAGTAGAGCATGACCTGCAGAACGCATCTGAGGCCAGCTCATCATGGGGCCAATAAAAGTGGGCGACAAGCCTTTCAAAGGTCTACTCCTGCCCTAGACGAATTCTGCCAGAGGTTCGTCAAGAAAAAGCTCCAGCAGGAAGGCCATGTAGCACTGGTGAACCACCAACACACAGGTTGCACCAGGCCCAGGAACCTTAGGCTCACTATAACTGAGAATATTCTCCCCATAAATTAGGTGATCACCAGAAGTGTCATCAGCTGGCTGGGCCTTGGCCTGCTGTCGTAGGCCCTCAAGAGTAGGGAACTCCATCTGTGCCTCACAGAGCTCCTCTCTGGTGGAACCACCTTTCTGCTGCCAGTTGGTCACCTCAGGTAGGTTTCCCAGGGCAGCAATGTCCTCCCCTGTAGGTTCCGGGGCCTCACCATTAGGCTCCACCTCCTCCAGGACCATGGGCATTTCAGGAGCAGGCTAACCACACCCCTGCGGGGGTCCTCTTTTTGGCAGGCACGTGGGCCATTTTCTCCAAGCTCCAGGTCCTCCTTACTAACCGCTCAGATGGTCATATACAGTGTGGTCAGACACATCCACTTAGGCAATCCTAACATCTCCAAGTGTGACCTGAGCTCCACCTCCTTCCAGATGGTGTGCTATAGGTAATTGCCAAGTAGACATTCCACAAGCAAGGATGAACTCCGCTACCCTCTAGGAACCACTCAAAGGGAACCAGAGCCACTGGGTAGTGACTCTTATGGTTGTCGGCGGCAAAAACTTGATGGAATGCATTAGGGACTACCTGCTCTAAGGTCAACAGGTGATATCTGAAAGTTGTCATGCTGGCTCCAGTTTCTCTCACAGCCTCAACCCTTGGCCTATTGATGGTGACCCATTTCCTATATTTCCTTGTGTTACTAGGCATGTGACTTCTGTGCACCCTCTCTCCGTCTCTCCTGGGATGCAAGGGTAACCTCTATGCTATGCCTTACACAATCCGGGGCAATCTTCTCCCCAAGCACTACGCTAACCACAACTGATATCTGCCTACCAGTGGGGGGGGGGGGGGGGTTGAGTTGTGCCCACTTTTTTGCATGCCCCTTGTAGCGCCCAATCTGTTGATATTCATAGCACATAGCGTGTGCCTTCCGTGAAGACTTACTGTCAGGTAACCATTTCTTTTTTTGTTCTGGTGGGGATTACCCCCTTAGATCTAAATTTGGGTCCTTGAGAGAACTCCCTGTTTTTGTTTGTCCCCTGCCCCCTCTTTCTTCTGATGAGGACCTTGCCCACCCATGTGGTGAGACCTTCTGATGGACCCTGGTGCTGAGTCAGCAGTCTGCTTTCTTTGCAACCTCCCTGGGGTCAGTGAGCTTAATGTCAATAAGGTGTTGGCAAACATCTGCAAAACAAAGACTGAACATATGCCCTCTTCCGATCAAACGTACTGCCTCGATAATCCATTACTTCATTGTCCTTCACCTAACCTCCCAGTGTCTTGTAAAAGGAGTCCACACAATCCACCCAGGACTGCTGGGTAGCTTCTGGCTGTCCCCAAACATCTGCCTGTACTTCTCAGGGGTAAGGCCATACTTTCTGTCAAGGGTTTCCTTCATGGAGGGATACCTCATCTTGCCCCCTTATCTAGAGCAAGTAGGGCATCCCTCCCCTCACTAGGGATGCACTTCCAGAGGCTAGCCCCCCAATCCTCCGCAAGGATCCTATGCATCTGTATACCCACCTCATAAGTGTCAAACCACTTGTCAATATTGTCCCCCACAATAGGTAGACACCAGATCTTCTGGAATATAAAACCTCTTATCTCAAAAAGAAACTGCAGCTATGCTGCCACTGAGTTTGCTGGACTCTGCTTTCCTAGCCCTTATGACTAGCTTTCTAAGGCTCCTATCTTGAGCAATTTTCCTTTCTTCTCATTCCATAGCCAGTTTCTTCTCCCCCATCGCCAGTTTCTTTTCCTCCATGGCCAATTTCAGCTGGGCCATCTGCAGCCTTACCTCCTTCCCAGCCTTCCTGTATACCAGCTCCTCTAGGGGAAGGCCTTGAGAGAACATTCTGCTCTCTGCTGTGGTACGGAGTTCCAACTCAGGAGTCTAGTCATCCCCCTCAGCTGATGGCTGCATCTCAGGGCTGGTATCCAGGCCCTCCATATCATCGTCTCCATCCTAGTTCTCTGTGGTGACTGGCAACTGGTGGGCCTACACCCATGCTCACAAAGCCTTCTGCCTTCTTGGTGCTCCTTTTGGCGGGCAGCCCCCTCTCTTTGCAAAACTCCTGGAGCTCCACCACATTGTTGCTTTACAGGGTGGGGAGCTCAGATTTCACCTTTGCATGTGAAGCCACAGACACCAACAGTCCGATAGGATAGGGGTGAATGAGAAAAAGCAAAAGAATATCAAACAAAAAAACATTTAGACTTTAGTTAACAATCCTGACATGCCAACACTCCAACCTCAAACATATCAAATATAACAGGAAATATATAAACTTGAAACCCCCATTTTAAACTTCCAATGATCTAAAGTTTTATTTAACCTCTTGGATGCTCATGACGAGCTGAGCCCTTCTGAGCCACGGTGCTCCTGTGCTCATGACAAGCTCAGTTCGTCATGGCCCGTGGAACGCTCAGGTGCGGGGAGAATTCACCCCGCAGTGCTGAGCGTTCCACGGGAGGCAATGCACCTGTGACAAGCTGAGCTCGTCATGAGCACAGAAGCGCCGTAGCTCATGACGAGCTCAGCTCGTCATGAGCATGGGGCCGCTGTGCGCGCCCCCTCCCCCCCAGCACAGTGGGAGATTAACCAGCGCAGCGAAGGAGTTAACACTATCCAGGACACTTTATGCATGTACAGCTTTAGTTTATGGCACAAGCGCAATTGCTACGTAGCCTCTGTTTGCACTTGAATTGTCTGTGAAAGCTACAGGATTTAGTGTTTGGTTCTAAATCTCCAACATTTGGCATTTTCTTTACATTGATAGTTTGCAGGCAGGTACTTTTCTTCACAACATTTTAATATTTTCTATGGTTCTGACCTAAAAATTAAAAACCTTTCTCTTTCCTTAATACATCCACATTTTGTGAGTTAGATGAAAAAGTCATCATTATCCTGGATTAGCCGTATTTTTCGAATAGTATCTGAAACTCTGACCTGTACTTGAGCTGCCCTTATCTTTTGTAAGTTTATGTTAAGTTTAAGTTTAGGGCCCTATCATCGTTGAGCCAAAGAGTTGTCAAGTGCTGCTAAGGCTGTGCCTAGCCAGGTGTGATGTCTGCTAGAATTGTGACACAAACCTTCAAGAAAGCGCTCAGATCCAGAGCATTGCTTTGCCTTTGCTTGCTGCTGATGGAGTCAAAAAATTATCCAATTTGAAGTTGTAACATTGTCTTTAGGCTTCATGGTCCAATACTTCTATAGCTTTTCTATAGCTTGTTTAGAATATATGTTATAAAGAGTATGGAGAAACTGTTCAACAGAAGCAAAGTAATATAACTATAACTTAGAAGAAAGGAATTAGAGGGTAAATTATTGTAGGTTCCAAAAACTGCGAAGGACAGTCTTGTTTGGATAATGTACAGTCTCTTCTGCCTTCTAGGTCAAAGTGCTTGGAGACCTTTAAAGGACCTTGCAGGTAGATTCATCAAGCATTTTTGCGAACGCAAACTGTGCGAATCGCAAAATTCGGCCGTTTGCGCCCGCAAAAATGGCATTTGAGATTCATCAACGGTTCATGAACTCGCAATTTGACAATTCGCAAATAATTGCGAATTATCAAATTGCGATCGCATTTAAGGAATCTCAATTTGAGATTCCTTAAATGCTATTCATGAATCTTTTAAAATTTGCGAATTTGCAATTTCTGGCCGCTATTTACCGCGAACTCTGACTTCGTGGTAAATAGCGAAAACTTAAAAAAATGCACTTTAGTGCATTTTTCTAAGTGGTATGTTACACACACACATGTCCTTTGGACATGTGTGTGCGCAACATACGACTACATTTCCATTTCAGGGGTGCTACAGGGTGTCCTTTGGACACCCCTGGCACCCTTGAAATCGCATTCTTATTTGCGATTAGCAAATTGCTAATCGCAAATAAGGATTGACTCCCCATTATTCCTATGGGCCTTTAGGCCCATAGGAATGAATGGGGAGTTATTCCTCATTTGCGATTAGCAATTTGCTAATCGCAAATAAGCAGGCTGTAGGAATCGCAATTTATTTCGCAATTTCTACATGAATCCCGATTTTGCGAGTCCTTAATAGCGATTCCTTAATAATCGCTATTAAGGACTCGCAAATCGGGACATTGATGAATCTGGCTGTTGGTTCCTTCTAAAAGTATAGAAATATTCAAACCACCATCATATTTTCCTGAAACTAACAGAAGTTGTGTCATTTGTGAATTTGACCATTAGCTGTGCTCTATCGTTTCCCAACCTTTGAGATTGAAGTTGTGCCTTGTTTTTGTTACAGGCCGCGCAAGAGCGAGCGACGCCGAAGGGCAGAAGGTAATGCAAGCATGCTTTACAGAGGGTATGGGCTATTCTGGGGTATGCAGGGGAGGGTTAAGAGCAAAGGATGATAAATGAGAGTCCAGAATGTGAATGTGAGGTGTAGTAATACCTCAGTGATCCTTTTTCTCTCTATCCATTCCAGCTAAAATTAAATTAAAATAAGTAGAGAAGTAACCATAGAGCTGTCCTGCTGGAGATCTTCAGATGGTGCAGACGCAAAGCTGCAAGTAGAAACCTAAAGTGGAAACAACCTTCCCAGTTGTAATCATTACTACTGGCTTTAAAGACTAGTGAATGTTTTGGAAACTTGTAGTCCTCTCCTTGTTCCTGTACCTTCAATGTCTGCTGTTTTGTTTCTGGACATTTTTCATGCCTCTTCGCTGGACTTTTGGAAAAAATACACGGATGTTAACCAATGATGCCCACACCTATCTTGTTAATGCAGAATGGCAAATTAACACTCATGTGTTCTTATCCCAGAATAAAAGATATGTATCTGGTTCAGGAAAGGACTGTACAGAATTGACACTCAAGAATTGAAGAAAGAAACCATTGTTAGTGTTGTATGTTGTGACAGTGATGTTTCCCCTTCCTAGCCATGATGTGATGTATTGTTATGGTTCCCTGTGTGATGTCATGTGGTTCCCCAGGAGTTTGTGGCTGTCAGCGGGAACCTGTAGAGACTGAGCTTATGAGATCAAGCTCCTGATGGGGCACTGACTGCTGTACGGATCTACATGATAGAAAATTTGTAAATGCGGCCTCCAGGGGTAGATCTTTTCCTGTGTGCACTCATTCTTTGTTGTAACACTGGAAATGAGAAAGGGATGAGTGGACGACCGGTATTTGGAGCTTTAGATGTAGGGGGCCTTAAAATTTACCGATTCTGCAAATTACCGATTCGGTAAATTTACCGAATTGGTAATTTGAGATGTAGGTGGCACTGAAAACAGTGCCACAGGGCCTTAAGGATTCGTTATTTACCACCAACTATTAGTTGGTGGTAAATAACGAATACCTGTGTATATGCAAATCTGTGCACGTACACCTGTGCCATTTGGCACACATACATGCCCTGATGGCATGTATATGTGTCACATGGCACACAAGCCTGAATCAGGGGTGCAACAGGGTGTCAGTGACACCTTGTCACCCTTGACTATTCGGTAATTTTACTGAATCAGTAAATACCGATTCGGTAATTACCGAATCGTAACGATTCGGTAATTGTTACCGAATATTTACCTACATGGCATTTACCGATTTGTAAATACCGAATCGGTAAAATTCGGTATTTACGAATCGGTAAATGCCATTTACCTACATCTGGCCCCAAGTGGTTGGACTTAACTGTTAAGTTTTCATGGGAAAAGTTGTTTAGTTTGAGTGTCCTGTTTTACAAATCATCAGGATTTATGACGTTTTTAAGCAATATGCATACAGATGAGTATCCCAGTGATACTCTGGTACTCCCTGATACTCACTGGGAGTACTGTGCCATGGTTTGATGGCGTTTGTTCATTGTCTCTGTGCTTGTGTCCTTATGGCAAATGTTTAAGAAAGGTTGTGACTCTATGCTTGTGTTAGATGCACACTTCAGTTTATAAGTCTTGACACAGAAAAAGAAGGGGTGTATGGCTGAAGGTGTTTGCTTTCCAATGTTTGTGGTCATCTCTGAGGCTGGGCCAGTAGGGCAAGATCTGGTGATGTCACCTGAGATGTTGTAAGTTGGGGAGAACGTGGAGGGTCAGTTGAAGAGTGGCTCTCCAGTCGCCAGGCACTTGCAGGAGTAACCAGTGCTACTAATAATGATGGCACATTTATTCCAGTAGTGTAGGTTTTTTCTTGAGTGAGGTGTTACCTACAAGACATGGCAACAGGGATGACCTGTGTAGTAGGCAGGTTTCACCACAAGACCTGCATGTTCCTCTTGATGCAACGTGATCTAATATCGGGCAAATTTCATTCATCAGAGTAAGGGACCGTATGGTGAAAGAAGGTACTGTTCAGTTTTGTACTTGGCGTTTCCAACTTAAGGTACCCATAAGCTGGGGGTAAAGAACATCATTGTAACTGCACTAATCATGTACGTCTCCAGCGACACCAACTCGGTAGGCTGTTAAGTTGTGTGGAGTGTGACGCTGTTGTTCTCACCTGCACCTATAAGGATCCCTCCCACACTAGTGCATCTACAACACAATGTTCCTCTCATGTCACCGCATGCACACTGTTAAGTGTCGCTAGTGTGAAGTCATGTTAGTGCTACCGTGGATGGGCAGTTCAGAAAGTACCAAAGCGTAACACAGGCTCATCCGCTGAAAGTTGCAGGATCTACACTGCAGATGTTGCAACAGAAGTCAGAACATTAGTGTCTAGTGGAGCTCTCCAGCTGCAAGATAAAGAATAGAAGACAAAACCTGCTTACGTGGAAATGAGTCATGGGTGACCAACATCTTTATGTTTGATTTCATGGACAATTTCTCTTGAGGATGAATTCTGTTGACAGCACGGGCTGCATTCAGGATTACCTGATGATACAGCGAGTTGTTTGGACAAATTCTAGAACAGCTCTACTGAGAGTAATCTATACTGAACTTTTCTCAGCACTATGCATGAAGTCTAATTAGTTATTTTAAATTATTGTGTTCATTTGTTATGTTAATTATTTTAGTTTGTTTTGTCAGTTTGTTGTGTTTTCTAAAATGCGGATTGTTAAAAGGCTGCAGCCGATGATGTCCACACCACTGTTATTTCTCTCAGATGTGGTAGTTTCACGTCTTTCTTCGAAGCATTGGAAACAACTATTCAACTCCTACCTGATAGCTATAGATGGGAAAAATTTATCCACAATGTTGGCATCAAATCGAGGAACATTTATGAGAGGCTTGATGAACTGGCTATCAGCAATGGTGGGGGCGAACAGAGGGTTATTAATGAAAAGTTTGTGATAATGGTAGAGAAACAGTTTGAAACACGTAAATGTAGTCTTAATAAACGACAAACTTGATGTAAGCCAGCAGAAGACAACAATGTGTAGATGACTATGTTGCTAGTTTCCAAATCTGGCTTGAACATGTGAATTTCATGACCTGGTGGACTCTTTAAATTAGGGCCAACTGGTGTGATGCACTAATGCCCACAAAGTACAAGAAAAACTTTTATCAAAAAGTCAAAAGCTAAATAAAGTTATTGCCTTTGTACATGGCAGGGTGAAGGAGATGAATAATGTTGACAGAGTTATATTAATGTGGTAACAGAATTTACTGGACGACTGAGACTAGTTCTGTGGTGAAAGATAAATCAACGATGGTGAATACTGAACTAGAAAAAGGAGCAAGTGGAAGAATGAGTGAAATTAGGGCTAAATATTTAATAAGTATCTTATGATTATGTAATAACACTTGTAAATTTGCGAGAGATGCAAGAAGTGTGGAAGGCAGGAGCAATGCGCAAGGTTTTAAAAGGTTGGCAGAGTACAGCACATTGATGACATTCAAGATGTTGTAAAAAGGATAATCCTCATCTAAGTGTGACTGATTTGAATCCCATAGTCAAAGAGTGTGTCCTAAAGGTGGGTAGCCAGACAGTAATTGGATCTGAGTTCGCCTTACACTTTAATTGTTGACCGTAATTGAGAGAGAATTTTTTGAAGCAATGAACTTAAGTTGGCCAAACCAAACATAGATCTTGGAGGATATGGCAAGACTAAGATTGAGTTGATTGGTTATACTTGCATGAAAATTGAGCACAAAGGAAGGGTGACAGTAATCAAGGTCTATCTGATAAAGAGAGGTGACAATTTTTTGGGTCGGACACATCAGCCCAGTCTAGATATCCCACAAAACCTCAGTGCACCTCCTCAAGTGATGATGGTCATGCATTTAAGCAATGTTGAAGACATTCTAAAAAAGATACAGAAAGTCTTTAAAAATAGTTTGAGATTAATCAAATATTTTGAATATATGATTTGTGCTGGTCTAATCAGTAATAATACTTTCTGAGACAACAAAGGATTCTACTTCTACCAAGGGGAGTCCAACCCTTGCTAATTTCTGCCCTTTGCCTATAGATGATTCTTTGGCTGCTATTAAGAGTTTGAAGACGAGTTCCCCTTCCGACCCATGCCCTCCTGCAATGTTGGCTAAGTTAACCCAGGTTATTGACCCAAATGTAAACGGTGTATTAAACACCTCTCTACAATCTGGCAAGGTTCCGGCCCACTGGAAAAACGCAAAAGTCATACCATTACTTAAAAAAAACAGCGGATCATAAATTACCGGCCAATTATAGACTGTTTGGCTCAGCTTTAAGCACTACCCTGTTTAATGTATATCTTACACCATTAGTGGTATTGGTGTAGATTTTGGGAGCTAAAGAGATTTCATATGCAGATGACACACAACTTCTCTTCTACTGTGGAAAGGGAGAAGAATTTGCTGGGTAGGCTATTAAAAACTGCCTCTCTAAGGTGTTCCAGTGGTTGGCAATTCATTGGCTAAAATGCAACCCGGATAAGACTGAGATTATGATCTTCGGTTCATCTTCCCTAACCTATAGAGATCTTTCTGGCAGAAGGATGCTTTGCTTCCGGGCCCTCAACAGGGCTCAGTGAGGAGCTTAGGCATCAAATTTAACAGTGCCCTTTCATTCCAACCACAGATCCAGGATCTGGTAGGTTCCTGCTTTAGGACGCTGTGGATACTGAAAAAAAACTTGCCCAACTTGTCAGAGTCTTCCAAGAGAATGGTAATACAAGCGCTAATAACCTCCAAATTGGATTACGTGAATGCTCTCTACTTAGGCCTTCCTGAGAATCGCCTAGGTAGACTTCAGGTGGTTCAGAACTCGGCAGACCAGTTGTTTTTTAATCTCCCTCTGAGAACACATATGCCCTCCTATCTGGAGGCCCTCAAATTGCTTCCAATAAAACGGGATATTATTTAAAGATCTGGTTCTGGTACAAAAAGCCCTGCATAGCGCAAGGGCCAGCTATCTGAGGTAGAGGATCCATGACTATCTCCCTGCCAGGCTCTTCTTCAGAACACTTGGCTACAGTCCCAAGAATCTATCGACTTAAAGCAGGCGGCAGATCCTTTTCTTATTTGGGGTCGGTCACGTGGAACGAACTCCCTAGAAAACTACGGACTACACAGGATCTCTCTGCCTCTAAGAAAAAACGAAAGACTTGGTTCTTCCGTCAATCTGCGTAGGTCTTAGCTGTAGGTGGCGTTATGTCTGTTTAGCACCAGCACACTCTTTGGAGTGGCTACGTGCTGTACACATCTCTATAACATAACGTAACAACAAAGTAGGAGAAAATGTGTGTTCCACAATGTAAGGAAAGTTCCCAGTATGATTCTTGGCTTTTTAATACAAGAATGATATATGTTGGAGAAGATTAAAGCCTCTCAATGCCTTATGATTGGCGGTCTGGTGGAGAATATAAGACTATGTGGAGATTTTTCTGATCTGAATCCTAATTTGTGGGTAGACGGGCATCCGTTACCAAACATAGTGGAAGAATTACCGACGTTGAGGGTACACAACTTTTCAGAGTGATGGGTTTATCATTTGCATATCCTCGAATACAGTTGAAGGGAGGATGTAGACATCTTAACTCATTTCTGTCAGCTCCGGGGCTTATTGTTTTGTTAGGATGCCTTTTGGCTTGGCATTTGTGGTTCCATATTTCTGGAACGGGTCATGAAAAGTGCTCTGGCGAGCATAGATCAGGTGATATTCTTCCTGGATGTTATTTTAGCACATGACAATGATTGGGGAGACGACATTTGAGTTTTGATTGAGGTCCTGAAAAATTAGCGAAGACTAGTTCCACTGTAAAGAAAGAGAAGAGTCCGTTTTGTGTAGATCGAGTCACTTATCACACAATTTCTGCTGAAGGTATTAACCCAAAATGGATTTGCTAGATCGATAATCAATGCACCTGTTGCAATTGATAAAGACCAGCTAGGCTGATTTCTTGGCTTAGATGAGTACTATTCCAAATTTGTTCTGAACTTTGCACAGATGGCACATCCTATGACCGTGGTGACAATTTTCAGTGCCAGAATGATGTCCAAATACTCAGGTAATACATTGGTAGAATGTCCACTTTGATATACACTAGAGGACTGTTTTGAATTTGGACACTAGTTTGCTCGGATTAGGCTTTGTGAGTACTCATATTACTGTGAGGAAAGAGTGGTGGCATTTTCCACCTATTCCCTTTGGGAGGTGATTCCAACTACTCTATGATTTAGGGAGAAGCACTTGCTTGCTATTGGGTCATCAGTCACTTCAGATTCTTCGATTGGGGTGTACACTTTGTAGGTTGAAGTGATCGTCAAGCACGAGTTAAGGTGTTCACATGTAAGTGTATGGAAAGGTGATAGTGATTTCAGTTTCACAGTAGAGTATTTGCAGTGTTTGAACAACAAAGCAGCTCATTGCTTCTGTAGGCTTCCAGCAAATGACGTGTTTATTAAGACCCAGGCCATCTTTATTCATAGGGTGTGTCTAAGCCCCCGGATAACTGTATTCACAGGGTTTGTCTGAATTCAGTAGAGAAAATCGAGTGGGAGGGTGCCAGAGAAAAGGGAGCAGATAATATCTTAGTGGGTATTAGAAACACCATGGTGAAGGTCTGACCCAATTTTATTGCATTATCGGATATAGATAAGGTGTTTTGGAATATGAGGGATGAGTTAGGTTTATTTGGAGGTGAATTCTTCAGAGGAGGTAGATTGACCCCTCCAGTTGGTATGAGGGAAAAGAATTGTAAATCTTTCCCTTGAACACCATTTGGAAATGAATCGGACTAAGGCTTCGTCTAGGAGAGGTATTGGTGGCTCAACGTGGATCGCATGGTGGAGGATGGTGTTACATGATGCAGCTGGCACGCAAGGAGGGATACGTGTAGGGTAATAAGGGAGACTTCTTAGTCACCTTTTGATGTCTCCAAAGAAGTGGAGTCCAAACTGGGCTTGGCTATCATGAGTCCCTTTAATTTGTTTGACATGATGCTGCAGGTGGATTAAACCACTAAGTTGGTCGCCAGTAGATATGTAAGTTGCATCACCACTGGCACTGTTCTTGAATATTTGAGGTATGAGTTTGCCTCTGACGGTGTGCACAAAGTGTTGTTTACAGACAACTGTGTTCAGTTCATCCCTGATGCAATGGATGGGAATGCTTTTAGTTTTTGCAGTGTTCTCCACAAGTCTGACCTGTACACTCCGGAAACCAAGGGGTGGCTGAGGGTATGAATAGGTTAATGGGGAGATGTGTTCTGAGAGCAATGGAGTTAGAAAGCCCTTGAAGTAAAAGTTACATACAACACTTTGGGCTCTCTGACAGACACATGGTGACCACCAGTCACTATTCGTTGTGGTCCAAAGAGGATGCATAATACGTTTTGGTTTGAAATTGAAACCCATGTGGTTGAGGTGTGTAAGAAACCAGGCTGCACTGAAGAGTGTGTCTTTTGAGAAAATTAAACCACATCATGGCAAATACAGAGTTGGTTTGACAGGAGCCACTGGGTGAAGAATCAAGTGTGCAATGTGAGTGGTACACTGTTGGTAAAGAAACAAATGTGGACTAGGAAAGGATCACCTGAACCTTTGGCCCATTTTAAGATAATGGGTGTCAGAGGAATGTAATGGTGGTGGAATCGGAGATGTGTGGAGCATGTCTAGACTTGAGTGATACAAGGCGCCTTCTAGTAAGAATGTTCTTTCTGGAAGGAAGGTAGAAGTGGAACATGGTGTTTTGGAGTGCTGCAAAATGAGATCTGTCTAGCTTAAGAATCTTGTAGTGGGACCTATTACTCATGCTTAGATGGGTGCAGCTGTGATTTTTTTGTCTGGCTAATTAGAGCAACTTGGGTCTTTTCTCTTAGGGTACTTGCACTAGGGGTCAGAGTTGTTATATTATTTCTTTTGTTTTTCTTTTTTTGCTGTACATAAACGTTTACTTTAAGGAACTCTCTTTTTCAGTCTTAACTTTATTTCAGTACCGAACAGGATGTGTTGTAGTTAGCAGTGCGGCTGGGCATGTGGGTAGGAATGTGGGAAGTAAGAGAATGCAGATAGTCATTTTAGAAGCGATTGTCCAGTTGCCTGGTCCCTAGTGGTGTAACTGTGCCTACTGATAAAGATGGCACATTTGTTCTAGTGGTGTAGACTTTTCCACCAGTGAGGAGCTATCTGCAACACTTCACATTGATACATCCCTCAAACTTGGAGCATTTAAATTTACTGTGATTTAGTAGGTCTAATCTCGAAAGAAATTAAAAAATCAACTGCACTGAAATGGCTTGGAAGTTTAATTGTGTTTTCTCTTTAGCTTACTAGGTCCTCATTTGTGAAGGGCAGCGTGGGTCCTGGTGTACAGTGAGCCCTGGGCCAACGTCTGACCATATTCGTTATGCTTAGGACAACGACTGGAACAAGCAACCAAGAAATGGAAGGAATGCTTGAATTAATCTCACTCACTGGCAATCACTGTAACTGCACCCCTCTGTGCCACTCTGAAAAGACACAAGCCATATACAAATTACTCTTGGTCCTGTTCTTATAGGAACAGTCCAGACCGACCTGCCCCCTTCAGACATGAATGAAAGTAATCTTGGACTGTTTTTCCCCCTTTTGCACCTCATCAGTGAGTCCAGTGGCACACTGAGCACTGGACTCATTCTCTGCATTTTCCAAATCTTGCCTTCAGTTGCGAGAGCTCCTTCTTCCTCCGTCACAACCCACCACCCCCCCCCCCCCCACTGTGCTTATCTGTACCTCACAACATCTTCTGTTACATTCACCCTGCCTGGCCCAAGCAATAACATTTTGCTAACTGGCTTCATGGGGGTTCTTGTCAGCGTGAATGAGGTGTGTGTTCAATGTCAGGGAAAAAAGGGTATTTCTAGAAATGAGTTGTGTAAGGGAATATGCTTTTAATTTTTATTGGTCTATGTCGTAGACATTGAATTTTGTATCTAAATTAAAAAAAATACATATGCTAAATTGAGGGTTGAATAATGGCTTTCTGGATGAGTATGAACTACAATTGGAAAAGAAATTGCATTTGTGATGCTGGTGCAGGAGTTGAAGCATTATTTTGGGATATTAAAGGCAAAACAGAAAGTGATTTACAGGGCATGGCTGGGAATAATTTGAGCATTTCTTCCATCACTTTGTTGCAAGACATGAGGAGAGTGGAAGTAACTCTTGTGTTACTGGTGGCCATGGGTCTATCGAGTGTGCTGCACAGCAATGGACCGTGGCATTTGGTTTCAGCTTGTATATTTCAGTGTAAAAGTATATGTGGAACTGTTTTTTGAAATACACATTCAGGAGAAGCTCATTTTTGATGTTATGTACCTTGTTCAATGAATATATTTTGGTCACTTGTGGTTTTAGGTGTCTTTTCATATGCTTATGAACAGATGCTTGAGAGATATTACAAAGCACTAAAGGTTTACACATGTTAATGGTTGTTCGCAGTTTCATTTTTCAACCTGCAAGTTTTTTTTTAAACTAATTTGTCAGAAAATGTATATACAGAAAACTGTGAACAGATCTGTGGCTCTGACATTGAATTGGATGTAATAAAAATACATAATAAAAGCGCCTTTGCAACCTGTACAACATTTATATTGTTGGTCATTGAGTTGGATTTCTTATCATGTAAATGAGTTGGGAACTTCCTTCTAGCCTGTCAGAATTAAGCGCATGTTAACATTTGATAAACCAAACCTAAAGGAGTGCATAGTTCACGTCAGCCTGCCATTAAATGGAACCATCCTTGCAAATCAACCCTTAAGAAAATAAGTGAATAATTATACAAACATCAGGTGGCCTGCTTGATGAAGCAAGACCACAGGTCAACCTGAGACCTGGAACCTGACCCGGCCTGACCCGGCCTTACAGATGCTCTCCCCGGTGAGGGGTACTGGGGCTGCGAGCTGCGTGTAATTCATAACGTGGTGATTTTATTGACAACTTGTTTTATCCTTCACCAGCACTTGGAGCGTTTTTAAACCTGATTACATTTTACTATATTGGTGCGCTTTTATTTGGGGGCTTTCAAAGAATTAAGGGGAATGATTTTGTGAGGCACACTGACACTCTTACCATCCTCTAACGCCCTCACTCGGCACTGCCGCTTTTGCCAACACTCGGCGACGGTGGGCGCCATATTGAGTGAGGCGGGGAGAGCGCTCTAGTCGCGCCGTCCTCCCGCCCTCTTAGAATATTTAATTGGCCTTTTCCTCGCGCTCGGTGCCTTACAGATGCTCTCCCCGGTGAGGGGTACTAGGTCTGCGAGCTGCGTGTAATTCATAACGTGGTGAGTTTATTGACAACTTGTTTTATCCTTCACCAGCACTTGGAGCGTTTTTAAACCTGATTACATTTTACTATATTGGTGCGCTTTTATTTGGGGGCTTTCAAAGAATTAAGGGGAATGATTTTGTGAGGCACACTGACACTCTTACCATCCTCTATCGCCCTCACTCGGCACTGCCGCTTTTGCCAACACTCGGCGACGGTGGGCGCCATATTGAGTGAGGCGGGGAGAGCGCTCTAGTTGCGCCGTCCTCCCACCCTCTTTTCTCCCTATAATATGTGTAGGCCGGCCAGACGGTGCAGCGGGCTGGCGCAGCGGGCGCGCCGGACGCGCGCCGAAGCCGCGCCTAAGCCAAGCCCGTCTGCGCCCGTCCGCGACCGGACTGCGCCGGGCGCTGGGCATGCTGCTCGATTACCGCTCTCTATCAGGTATGATAACAAAGATTTACTCTCCCTACGTTATAAAACAGTCACCGAGCGTACGGACTGTCCCCCTATTTATCCCCTTATCTGCCCCCTTCTATGTCCCCATTGCAAATGGTCACCCCCTACAATAACTTCAGATGTACCCGACTTGACTTGCACTTCAAAGAATAACCTCACTCACTTTAAGGGAGGTCTTATTAATGCCAGATCTCTAGCCTGTCACTGCCAAGACATACATGATTTAATATTAGACCATGAGTTAGATGCTCTTTTCATCACTGAAACCTGGCTCAATGATTCATCCAACCCTGATTTGGCCACTGCCCTCCCTTCAGATTTTACCATCTTTAGGCGAGACAGACCCATTGGACGTGGTGGCGGTGTAGCACTTGTCATTAAGAAAGCCTTTACCTGCCATACTTTTGATTTAGGCCACCTTAAAGACAGCGAGGGCATAGGTTTTTCAATTAAAATCAACGCTTCCACCTCCTTTTCGGGGGGATTCTTTTACCGCCCTCCTGGAAATGCCACTCCTTTCCTAGACTCTCTAGATGAGGTTCTTGGAGCACTTATGGTACAGTACCCCAACTTCACACTATTAGGTGACATGAACCTACATTTGGAATCTCAGGTTGACCCCCACACCACTTCCTTTCAACACTCTTTAAACATCTTTGGACTATCCCAACGTGTCACCGCTGCTACTCACCGCGCTGGACATACTCTTGACGGCATCTGCTCTAATCTCTCAACCTTGACCACGTCCCTCCCGATACCTCAAATCTGGACTGATCACTGTTTTATCCCGTTTGATATTGTGCTACCAGCCCCTGCCTTATCCAGCACGAAGCGGTCCCACACCTCCTTCACAGTTAACTGGAAGAAGGTGACGGAACGCATTATGCAGGTTTCTCAACCTCTTCCTCAATCCCCTAAAGTCACTGGAGATGTTGTAGTTGATTCTCGCAATTTCCACACTTGGATGGACCAAATTGTTTCGGATAATACCGAATCTAAAAGCCCTCATGCAAAATGTTTTAAGAGAAAGCCTAACGCTCCCTGGTTCACTCAGACTTTATCTGATAGTCATCTTCTCTGTCGAAGATTAGAAAGACAGTGGAGGAAAATGTACGACGAGGCTGCAAGAGCACTGTATGTCAAACAGAGGAAACTTTATTTTGCCAACATAAAAACGGCAAAAAAGGAATATTTTACTAAGGTCATAAATGAAGCCCAGCAAAACTAAAAAACTGTCTTCACAATAGTTAAGTCTTTCACCCATCCTAAAGCCCTCATGCCCGAAATCCCACCTTCAAATCGCAGACTTCTTCGTAGATAAAATCGTTAACATACAGAAAGACTTTCCTCTTCCTCCGTCCAATTCCTCAGAGGTAACTGACAACCACCCCCCGCTTTCCAGTTTTAAACCTGTTTCCCTTCAACAAACAAGCAAGGCAATTCTGGCATGCAAATCAGGAGCCCCCACTGACTCCTGTCCTCCTATCATTTCGCATCACTTGATCGACGCAGTAACCCCCCACATTAATATCATTATTAATGAATCCCTCGATTCCGGGCTAGTGCCGAACGACTGGAAGAAGGCCATTGTTAAGCCCCTGATGAAGAAGCAGATCAAATCGCCTACGGATCTTACCAACATGCGCCCTATCTCGCTACTACCCGTCCTTAGTAAAATCACGGAACGGTTAGTACATGATGAGCTAAAAACATTTATAGAGGCCCACAACATCCTGCATCCCCAACAGTCGGGTTTCCGCTCCGGCCACTCCACTGAAACAGCCTTGATCGAACTAGCTGACTCCATCAAGTTTTTGCAGGATGAGGGTAGGCAAGCTGTCATCATCCTGCTTGACCTTACAGCAGCGTTCGACACTATCTCGCATGTCATACTAATCAACAGAATGCGAGAGATCGGCGTGACAGGCACAGTCTTGGCATGGATTACATCTTTCCTTTCCAATAGGTCCCAGACTGTGTCCCTGGGTCCCTTTCTATCCAGCGAAAAATCCATCACATCAGGAGTGCCCCAGGGGTCCATATTAAGTCCTCTCTTTTTTAACATCTATATGGCGCCCCTCCTCGCTGTGATAGAATCACATGGGATCCTCGTCACGTCATATGCCGACGACACACAACTTGTCGTCACCATCGACAAAAAATGGTCGGATGCAGATCTACGTTTTGAAAACTGCCTCTCTGATGTATTCAAATGGCTGAATAAGAACCATCTAAGATGCAATAGTGCCAAGACAAAAATCATACCGCTGGGTAAAGATCTATCTTTCTGTCCGAAAGACTGGTGGCCCACGGGATCGGAGGCCCCCCCTAGTGCAGTACCATCAGCACGGAACCTTGGCGTGCAATTCGATTCACTCCTCTCTTTCGACGACCACGTCAGGATCGCTGCTGGTCGCTGTTTTGGACTTATTAAATCTTTGAAATTTTTTTTTGATTTCCTCCCCATTGCAGCTAGAAAATCAGTCGCGGTAGCTTTAATACTCTCCCGACTTGATTACTGCAATGGATTAATGGCTGGAGTTAAAAAGTCCACCCTCAGAAAGCTGCAGAGCGTACAACATGCTGCTGCGAGACTGGTCTTAAAACTCCCCAGAAGGTCATCAGCTTCAGCTGCACTAAAATCTCTGCACTGGCTACCATTGCATAAAAGAATCCTTTTTAAATTGCTTCTCACTGTTTTCAAATCCATGCAAAACACAGGGCCTCATTACCTCGCTAATCGCTTTACGCGTTATAATCCCTCGAGATGCCTTAGATCCTCCGGGACAAATCTCATCACGATTCCCAGATTTAAATACAAAACCAAGGGTGGGAAAACCTTCACTGTCCTGGCAGCCAAGGCATGGAACAACCTACCAGCCAACCTAAGACTAATCGAAAAGGAGAGCCTTTTCAGAAAACTCCTTAAGACATGGGTGTACCAACAACCAGACACCTCCGTACTGGCAGCCATCTAGTTCCATATCTTCATCATATTCCATCTTTCATTTATGTACCGCAGACATGAAGAGACATTACATCCAAATTAAATAACATGTAGACAGGCATCTGCTGTATATGGGTTTAACTTGAAATAGTGGCTCTGCCTAAATTCAGGCTGTTGTGTGGTCTAGTGTGTGTTTTTTATTATGTGGTCTTGTGTTTGTGAGTTCTCGGTTTCCAAAGACACGTTCTCCTGAGTTTTCAAGGCCTATAGACCCAAACCTCTGCTGTGAATAAGCCCCGACAGTTATTTAGTAAAGCAATCCCTACTATATTACTACCGCTTTAAGAATTCTTTCCATTTTCGAGAATGTGTTGTGAACTGACCATAAGAAATTGAAATGTACACAGTCTTAATAGCTCAAACAGGGGGAGAAAAGATATTGGATCTGAAAACAAGGACTATAGACATTGCTTTCTACAAGAGTCATTTCAGATGCTGAAGATAAATAAATGGTTGAGAAAGTCATGCATAATACCTTTTCTTCCAAAGCTGGGTGCTTCAATTGCAAACGCAATTAATAGTGAATGCTGGCTACCAGAAAAGATGATGGAGAAGGTGCCTAGTAATTAATGGATGCAATCTGGGAGCATTTTCTACCTTAAGGAACAGACCTAATACTTTGCATCTCTCATTGGCCCTCAGCTGACAGCTGTTGGAGTCACAGCTAAGATGCATGCGAGGCAATAGAAAAACACCTTCATTCATTAAATGACTCATACACGATGCAGCTAATTTAAAGCTTTGTTTTACTGTTACTGTGAGCTTTGCATTGGTGTATTGCTCTCCATTGTGCTGTGATGTGATAAATAGAATATGTTTGTGTAAGCATATTGTCCCATTTGCTCACCCTTAACTGTGTAAGTCATTGCTAGTCTGGTTTATTGTGATTTCATGTTAGAATGCTGGGGAATTAAGAGATGGTTGACAGAGCTGGAGGAAGGAGCCTGTTCCTGCCTCTGTGTATTGCTGGGGACTGATAGTGGAATTAATGGTTAAGAGCAATTTCCGTGTTTTCTCGTTACTACGTTTTGGTGACGAGGATGGGGTGGGACTGAAACATACTAAGGGATAATCTACATAGCACCCGGAACACGGCTTGAAGACATGAATTAAATATAACACCTCCTCAGCCTTGGAAGAATGGGAAGAAGGACCACAGAGCCCATAAAGTTCAAAGACTATTTATGTAAATATTAGTAAATGCAAATTTGTTGCCTTTATTCATATGTGGCTTTTTATCCTATGAAGGCACATATATCATGGTTATTGTTTATTTTCCAGGTTTGTTATTTATAGGATATATTATGGGTTTCTGGATATTCTTCTGTGACATGAAATGAAAATATTTATTGGGAAGGGGATGTCCTGTGATTTAATATAGCCTTATAGCAAGCCTATTAAAGGCCCGCTCCAGCGTTAAAAGCCCAAGCCAAAGTTGACAGCCTTTAACAAGGGATTGGGACTTTAACCCGTTGACTGCGACGCGAATTCCGCTGCGGTGCGGGTGATTTAATGAGTGGATGTATTTCGGACAGCCCCCAGCCGTCCTCCGCACATGTCCACTGTGACTTGGACTGCCGGGGGCCGTCCGACACACCGGGAGGGTTAATGCTGGTACAGCCATCTGCTTAGGGCTATAAGGCTATTAAAACATTCTGCCACCAGAGGGCAGAATGTTCTAACAAATGAAACAACGGCCTCACGGAGCCCGAGGGGACTGAAATCCTATCGGGCTCCGTAAGGCCTTTGTTCACAGGAACAGCTTGAACAAACATTGGAATTTTGAAGCTCCGGGCTTCTACCGGCCATTAGAAGCCTGGGAACTCCATTGTCTTCAATGGAACTCCCAACATTACAATGCTCTAATAAATAGAATATGTTTATGTAAGCAATTGTCCCTTTTGTCCACCCGTAACTGTATAGGTCATTGCTAGACTGTGGGTTATTGTGATGTAGTGTTAGAATGTTTGGGACTCAAGAGGTGGAGGAAGGAGCCTGTCTCTACTCTCCGTGTATTGCTGGGGACTTATACTGGAATACATGGTTAAAAGGGCTTTCAGTGTGCTCTTGTTACTACACATTCTTGTTTCCTGCAATTTTGTATCCTCATCTAGTTCACAACCTCTCCTTTCCATGAATGCAATGATGCCTAATCTCTTCCAATGCTCTGTTCTTCACGCCAGTCCTTTGCGCAATGCTAGAAAGCTCATACTAGTTATGTCATCTAAATCCTATTAATTGGAGTCACCACATAAGAATCTGAGTAAATGCATGCAATGATTTCCCAGAGAACATAAGATTACACTTAATAATGAATTAACCACTGGATTTAACTACTAACCTCGAGCTTGTGTGCTCCTGACCATAAAGTGCTTCAACCTCATCATGGGTAGTAAGTGCTATTTAAGTGCAATTTACAATCATTAAAATACAATTAAAAGACAGTGTTCTATTTGAGCCGTGGTATGAGACAAACTCACCTATCAATTTTGATCTCTTTACTCTTTAAATCTGACTCCCACGAGTGTGAATCACAGAACCACGTAGGCTATATGGTGATCCAGAGTCTCGCGCTTTCATCCCCTGTGTCTATTGAGTGTGTGTACATGTGTAGCGCTTATACAGTGAATGGGCTGTGTGTCTGAGTGAGCCTAAGTACTGAGTCCTGTGAGCTCTATTTTGGGGATGTACGTTGTTACAACGCATGCTTTTACCATGCATGCTGTAACAACGCAAGTTTTAAAACGCATTCCATTTCAACGCATTACACTTGGGGGTGATGGATAGTGAATAGTTTAATTGACTATTCCAACACCAGTCCCCGTGGACACTAGGGAAGGTGTTGGATAGTAAATTAAAACGATTCCCTATCCTAGAGCGCCCCCAGTGTAATGCATTGTAATGGTTTTCGTTTTAAAGTCTGCGTTGTAATAGCACTGCGTGCTAAAAGTTGCGTTATAAAGGTTGTTCCCCCTATTTTGGATACCCTTGGCCGGGCATATCACAAGATGTAGGGCGAGGGCTGCTCTCCGAGGCAGTGGAAGTCTTTTGCCTTTATTCCTGTGGCTAGAGGGTGGAGATGCTAACACTGAAGTGAGGAGACTGGAGACCGGTCTGGTAGAAAAAAATCCTTAAGGCATTTCGATAACAAGGGACTGCTGATTAGTTCTTCTTGGGCAGTGCTATTTGGTGTATGGTAAGGATGAGAGGTGGGAGCACAGTTTCTGTTGGTGAGGAGGTTTTTAGGTTAGGCCTACACTTTTCTCCACCCGTTTACTGCTTAAGCTGCAATGATGGCAGCTTGCTGGAGAAACCTCACACTTCACTGTGAATTTGTTGCACCACTGTTGAGACAGCCCCAGTGCTGCTTGCTGTGAGAAGCATCACTCTACACAAAGGTTGTGTCTGGAGAATAGCCTGAGGATACTTGAAAGGAGAAACACCCCAAACCAGTTCCTGGTGTTTGAGACAGTGAATCAACATCCCAGGACAGGAAAATGTGTATACGAATGAGGCCCAAATCACCCCATTTTATTCTAGGTTTAAGTCTTTCATGAACAGGGAAGCAAGTGCTTCAAAGAGTACTCTAGGACCTGCAGGGGGAATAGGGCAGGTGTCTGTCTGCCAGCCAGTCTGCCAGGAGTGAGGAGACTTCACCTGAACCCTGCACTTTCTGGTAGAGGAGCTAAGGACCTGCCTGCAGTACCAGAAGCCTGCCTTCCTGCAGAGAGAAGGGAGTCTGTCATGCCCTGCAGGAGAAGAGATTCCCAGGGTTTATCGGTGACTGAGGGACATCCAGACAGAGAGCTGACTACCTGAGAATGAGAGGTTCGTGGTGCAAAGGGTCTCATTGGATTTCCAGCTGGTTCCTTATGGGAACTGTTTTAGGTAGCTGGAACAGAGCTTAATCTGTAGTGGTTACTGAGTCGGTCCGAGTGGAGATGCAAGTGTCTACATCAGTAAACAACCAACCCACTGTCCGAAACAGCCAAAGCAGTCGTGCGGCACCTGCAGTCATAGTACAAAGATGGGCGATCTCGTAAACAGAACCATCGCCCGCGCCTGGCCTACCCTGTGGCACCTGGCACGGTCTTCGCTTGCAGCAGGCCCAACCTGCAGGAGTGCTGTGGGCCAGGACATCTGCTTCATAGGGACCTGGCCACAGGCCCTGCTATCTAGAAGCCACCAGGGAGGCAATTCGTCTAAGGGAACTCAATAGGAGTAGTAGAGGTGGGTGAGCCAGATAATTCCTTGGAAGAGCTGAGCCAGAGTCGAACCAAGCATCCAGCTTGGCTTTAGAAAGCCTACATGCAAGCCCAGCCCACGATTTTTTTTACATGGGAATCCTGAAATAGTACATTACAATGTAAACAAAATCCATACAACATAATAGACAGTAGTTGCTTAGTAAATAATAGGCAGCAGCTAAAATACATAGCATACCCCTGCTACGTAATATAGCAGTTACCTAACAACATGGATAGCAGCAGCTACCTATTACGTAACATAACATAACCTTCACACAACATAGCATAGGACACACCTGATACATAACAGATAGTAGCTGCTAATTACATGGCGTGACAGCATAGAAAGCAACAACATACTACATCGCATTGACTGCAGCCACAAAATACCATAAGATGGACAGCAAGTAGGAGGAAGGGAGAGGGGGAAGGGCTCACTTAAATGCAGGTGTGTGATGCTGCAGTTCTGGATAATGATGAATGGGCCAGGGTGCAGAGTTCTGTTCTAGCCAAGTGCTTTGTGAAAGCCCCTTGCCGGCTCCCCCCAAGCCCCCACCTTTCCATATGACTCCGGTATGCTATCAGGAGGATAATCAAATTAACACAAATCCAGCAGCCTTGAATGTTTTAATGATGGCGGGTAACCAAAGGATGGTCCAGCTTGTTACATCCTCTTTAGGTGACTTCCTTGTGCAAGTGCTCTGCAAAACCCAGCATGTTGTTCTGTTCTTGTTATGATTGCCCCATGGAGGGCCATCCCTGATGACGCGCACAATGGCCAGTCCTAACAGGGTGGGGGCAGTGAAGGTAAGTTATAATTCAGAGAGTTGCATTCGTGACCCCAGCCAACACCGCTATCGAAGCAGGGGGCGAGGCTGGAGCTCAACGTAGCTGTTAACTTTCACCCTATTGCTGAGCCTTTTTTGGCTATTTGGGGTAGTTCATGCTTAGGGCTGCATAACTTTTTTCACATAAGGTATTCAGGCCAGATTTCTGTCCTTTTGTTCTAATTGTGATTCTAAAGGTACACAGGGTTTATGGATTGCCTTGAAGGGAACCAAGAAAATGGGCAAAATATACCAAAAATGTTGAGTTTTGTGGGAATATTAGGAAAAACGGTTCTGGAAAAAGGTGCCTGTTTTCTTCCTAAAAATGGCATCAACAAATGGTTTACTGTGCTAAAGACA
Source organism: Lissotriton vulgaris (assembly GCF_964263255.1). Classification (NCBI taxonomy): domain Eukaryota; kingdom Metazoa; phylum Chordata; class Amphibia; order Caudata; family Salamandridae; genus Lissotriton; species Lissotriton vulgaris. Next base: position 1,715,518,972 of record NC_141695.1, on the reverse strand, counting down.
CCATCTTCCCAGCTTTCATGAACATGCAGATCTGAATAAAAACACAGTTTTCTTTCCCACAGCTATGGCATTTTTCAAATAGGAAGCCCATCCTTCCTATTTTTTGTGCTCTCAACAAACCTCTCTTATTTTGTGGTGGAAACCAGTGTAAGACCCAAGGGTGATACAGGAAAGCTATAGATGTTTGAAAAGTAGACAAAATTCCAAATTCAGAAAGGGGTCATATGTGTAGAACCCTCAAGGTTTTTCCAAAGAAACTAACTTTCAAAATAGAGAAATATTGAAAATGGGTAGGGATGAAACGACCATTTGCAATGATGTTTTCATTTGTAACTTGCTGTAACAATGGCCAATTTACAAAGGCAATATACCATTACGTCCTCTAGACCCTTCTTGTTGCAGGTATATAGGGTTTGTAGATTGTTATGTGAAAAAGTTTTATAGAGTGCACATACACCAATTGGTTTCTTGGTGCTGTTTCTGGGAGTAGATTGAGCCCTGTTACTTATTCATAAGCCTGAGTAAACAGCCATGTCGTGAGAAGTCTCCTAAATCTTGCGAGATCGGTGCCGGATTTGATGTCTAGTGAAAGTGTATTCCAAAATCTAGGCGCCAGCAATGCAAACCTACATCCACCTACTCGCTTCAATCTGTAGGGGGGTATGACCAAAAGGTGCTGATCGCAGATTGCCGGTGGGTATATGTCTTTGAGTAAGACTAGAGATATATTTTGGACTGGTGCCATGCAAGGATTTGAAGATGAGGCAGCCGATCTTGAAGGCACAGCGTTGTTGTATAGGAAGCCAGTGCAGCTCCCCCACAAGAGGAGATACATGTTGCCGTCTTGGCTGCTGGAAAAACAGCCTAGCAGACTGATTCTGTGCAAGTTGCAGCCTTTTGGCTAGAAATAATGGAAGGCCAAAGTACAGAGAGTTGGCATAGTCTATGTGTGATATCACCATGGCAACAGCCTGCACCAGTGCTTCCCTAGTGAGAAGTCTACTGATTTTCCTTATCTTTCTTAGCTGGAAAAAAGCAAGTAGAGATTACCGACCCAAACTGAGTTTTCATAGATAGGACACTGTTAATTGTGACCCCAAGACTCTTAGCAGAGGGGGATGGAGTCAGGGGGGGGGAGCCCAGCTCAGCTGGCCAGAAGCGCGACCTCCAAGGGTTCTGCCTGCCCCCTGTCAGAATCAGTTCAGTCTTCAACAACCCAAGGTACCCAGTGCGAACAATTGAGCTGCACCATAACATGGTTTTTCATTGTGCACCAAGTATAGACTAATTCATATGGAGTAAAAAATGGGTATGAAGGTAACCAATATTTCTGAAATGGGCACAAGGTATGGAGTTTAAGAGCAGTGGTTATTTGTCTGAATGTGTCTGAATTTGTGGGTACCAGTACTAGCATATGATTTAGAGGGTATTTTTCAAAATGTCTTCTTTCTTACACAGGCTTACATTTAGAAGGGACAAATGCAGCAAAATTGCTAATAATAAATGTTCTATTCTCTGCTCCCGTATGTCTTCCAATAACAATGGTACCTCACTTGTGGGGATAGACCTAGTGCCCACGACAGGAAATGGCCCAAAACCTGGATACATCAAATTCTCAGAATTTTGAGTTTGCAAGGTGTTTTGTCTGTTTTCTGCCAGTAAGTAGACTTTTGTTTCTTGTACCCGGTTGTCGCTGCCTTCAGCACTTCTTCGTATGGAAAATGGCTCTGAGTTACGCAGTGATGCAGAATCTCTTCTTTTGGCCTTACCAGTAGGCTTCTGGTGGGCTTTTTGACAGTGCCCCTGTGTAGGGCATGCACTATCTTTGAGGGCCTTGTACTAGCTAGAGCAGCGCTTTGACTGCACATACAACAATCGTAGCTTGCTTCTTGGGGATCACGTGGAATGCACAAGCAGTTTGCTGGATTTCGGCAAACTGTCAGTGAGAGCAGTCTTATTTAATCGGGGTGTGTATCTCCTACTCATCACCAATTGTACCATGTACCCTAGCTCTGGAGCACACCAATGACTACGCCACACACGAAGCCCTGAAGTACGTCTTTATTCTTCAGCATACAACCGTTAACTGAACGCACTGTGTCATAGACTTTTTTAACCACACCCAGACACACCCCAAATACCTTCCAACTGATTACTTAGCTTTGTAAGGAGTTCACGCAGGACCCAAGGGACCTACTGCACATAATCACAAAACACTGCAGCACCTAGGGGAACCTAGCAGACTTACACATGTTTGAAAACTAGGCACCTGGGAAAATGTGTCCACTCAAACCTGACCCTTTGTTTGCAACATGGGTAGCTGTGGATTTTGTGCGCTAGCCCAGCCTGACCCTAAGGTACCCTAGCAAACTTGAAAATTAGACACCTGGGAGAGACTAGGGTGGGGTCACTTGCATGGCTCACACCTGTTTTTTTTACTCAGAATCCCTTGTAAACCCACAAATTTGCCGAGAACCACACATTTTACTCACATTTCTGAGATGGGAAGTTATGGAATCGGCAGGGACTGAAATCCTTCTTTCAACCCAACATTCCCCGAAGTATCATGATAAAAATAGTACCTCACTTGTGCGGTTAGGCCTAGTGCCTGCAACAGGAAACAGGTCCTAAAATGCAATATGGATACATCAAATTTTTCCACACAAAAGTGACCCTTTTCTTGCAAAGTGGGTAGCTGTGGATTTTGGGCACTAGTTCAGCCAGCAGGTAGGGAAACCTAGAAAGCTTGCACAGTTTTGAAAGCTAGACACTGGAGGAATCCAGGGTGCAGAGACAAGCGTGGCTCTCGCTAGTTTTTTTTTTTTACCAAGAATCGTTTGCAAACCTTAAACTTTGAATAAAAAACACGTTTTCTCACATTTCTATGATGGAATGTTCTGGAATCTCTGGGAAGCCGCAAACTTCCTTCAACCTAGCAATCCCTATGTCTCACGATAAAAATGGTACATCACTTGTGTGGGTAGGCCTAGTGCCCACAACAGGAAAGGACCCAGAATTCAACATGGATTCTTCACATTTTTCCACCCAAAACTGATCCTTTTTTGGCAAAGTGAGTAGCTGTGGATTTTGGGCCTCAGTTCAGCCGGCACCTAGGGAAATCCAGGGTGGGGTGACTTCTGTGACTCTCTCCAGGTTTATTTTCACCAGAATCCCTTGACAACCTCAAACTTTGAATAGTAAAACACATTTTCCTCACATCTCTGTTAAGGAAGGTTCGGGAATCTGGGGGGAGTCACAAACTTCCTTCCACTCAGCATTCAATTTACCCTTGAGGGTTCAGAAAGTCCACAACACACCAAGTAATTTTAAATGGTGACAAACGAAAAAAAGGATTGTCCATCATACCCTGCCATCAAGCCATACCCCTGCCTCAGAAGGGGAAACAATATCCCCTGCTGGGGCAGCTAGGAGGTTTTCCCCAATTGGGGAAAGTCTATTGGGCCACAATGAGGGGGAGAGCATGGGCCCATGCTTCAGGGGCTCCATACCCCCAAAATAATACTGAATAATCCCCCCCTGTATTATGTTTTCCCCTGGTGTCTCAAGGACTTTTTGCCCCCGGGGGGGGGCAGATTGGAGGTAATCACCCTCATCCACCCCCCAGGGGTGTAGAAAGACTGTAACCATATTTATTTTTGTGGCGGGGGATGGCCATGCCCACGGTGGGCAGCCTCCACACTTGTGTTTATTTTCATAATATGCCCCAGTGTCAAGTAAGCTTTCTGGCCAGGGGCAGATTGGCGGTAATCACCCCAACACCATGGGGTGATTGAAAAACTGAGGCATTTTTAGAGTGGGGGCATGGCTATTCCATGTGTGGGCGGCCCTCACCCCTATGTACCTTTTTAATATATTTCTATCACCTTGTGTCTAGTGGGCTTTCTGCTACCCCCCAATGGGGGAAGATTTGGGGTGATTACTCCCAACCGCCCCCTGGTGGCAGAAAGACTATTGAGACCTATTTGTGGTGTGGGCATGGCCATACCTATGGTGGGCAGCCCCCACTCCTATATTTTTTTATATAATTTCCCTGGAGTCTAGTGGGATATCTGCCCCTGGGTGGGGGAGGCGGCAGGTTGGGGTTAATCACCTCAGCAACCTCCCCTGGGGGACGGGGCTGAAAGAATGAGTCCTTTTTGGGATGTAGACATGGCTGTGCTCATGGTGGGCAGCCTCCACCCCTATATTTTTTTATACCTGCTTCCTGGTGTCTGGTGGGTTATCTGCCCTCCTACAGGGGGGAGGGGGGCAGAAAGACAGTTGAGTCATGCCACCACCCCTGTATTTATTTATTTTTATATTCCCTATCATCTAGTGGGCTTTCTGCCCCCTCAGGGGGTAGATTGAGGTTAATCAGCCCCAACCCCCAGGGGATGGGGGGCAGAAAGACTTCAATATTAGGTGGGGATAGGAGAAGCACAACCCCTTGCCTTAGGGGCTGCTCCCCCATTTCTTCAGTGTCTAGTGGGTGGATCCCTGCTTGGCAGGGATGCCATTGGAAAGGGGAGATTCTCCCCTTTCCAGTGATATCTCTCCCAAGATGATCAGTCTCTGGGGCTTAGATATGCCCCGGAGCATGATGCAGTGAAAATGAAATGAGCCCTCCATCATATTTTACTTTCACTTTTGAATGTAATGACGTCAGCACGCCTTGCTCACTGATCGTCAATAAAAAAAAGGATTTTTTTAAAAAGCCCAGGCTGCTCCGGAAGCTCTTCCTGAGCAGCTGGAACTAAACTCAGGAAAATGGAAATCCTTAATAGCTCTCGCCACTGTCTGCTAATGGCCGATAGATGCACTTAAGGGAGTAAAATTAGTCAATGTCAATTGAAAACACGACTGTAGCAGCCACACAACGCTTCGAAACCCTACAGTGCCATCTAGTGGGCAAAGTGAGTAAGATCACCCTAACTAGAATTATCATAAATAAGAAAGCACAAAATAGCACAAAAAAACCTAAAGTTCGAGTGCTCCGCAACCCCGGGATTAAGAACGGCGAAAACAACCAGCGATAGCCCTCGGTCTCCCGTACAAAACGGCAGAGGCTGTAGGGGAACACTCGGAGCAGCAGATGGAGAAGGCCTGAGTTAGCAACAAACGGCGTAGCAACCAAAAACCCCACTTTTCGGAACACTGTAGTGAAACCCAAGATGGCGGAGGCGTGAAGAGACAACTCAGCCACAGCGACCAGAAGTAATAAGAAGCATCCCAGTCAGGAGCAGCGGGACAACGTGGCAGAAAAGCAGCAGAGGCGGCGACGACCACACGGTGAACCGGACAGGCGCGCACTAAATAATAAATATCCAACCTGAAGGCAAACTAGGCGGCCATCTTGATCGCTAGGCAGAGCGCAGCAAAAGGCGCGGCGGTCAACAGAAGCCGTCTCAGCACCGGACACTTACCAAGCGAGTAGGCGCGGGAGGTGTGCAAGCGGACTGCAGGCGGCCGGCAGGCGGCCACACACAAGGCAAAGGTGGGCGGCGAAGCTCGCAGCAGAGGGTTGCACAAGTGGAGCAGCGGGGCACCCCCCGAAAGGGGCAGCGCGAGCACACGAGGGCAGCTCCCGTAGTGGAGAGAGCAGCACTGTCCGCCAAGCACCAAGCGGAGCGCAGCCTGGGCAGCGGCCGGCGAAAACAGGGAAAACCGGGGCGATGCACAGATGAACGGCAAACGAAACGGTGGCGGCCATCTTGAGAAGGGCAAAGAACGACGCTGAGGCAGCCGCAGCAGCGCGCCTAAGCAAGCAGCGAAAGACGAGTGGCACAAGTGGCACACGGTAAGGAGCACTACTGGCCTCTCAGTAGGCAAACAGCCACAGCAGTCAGTTAACCCTAAATCGACAAAAGGAGAAGTGACAAAAAGGCGGCGGCCATCTTAGAAGGGGCAGTCCGACCAGCAAGCCCAGAGCGCATACGAGCACGAAGACGAGAACAAAAAAAGGCAACCGCATCGCGCACAGGGCAGCGCTAGCCGGAGGATCTGCTAACAATCGCGGTCCATCGAGAATCGAGGCGCATCAAACGGCAGCAGGAGATCAGGAAGGCTCAGCCAGGAAAGAGGTGGGCAAAAGCGGCGGCCATCTTGAGAGAGCCAATCCCTTCCAGACCACATCAGGCCACAGTGGCAAGCCACCAGCAAACCGCAATTAAAGCACACGCAGAGCAGCACTGTCCGCCAAGGACCAAGCGGAGCGCAGCCTGAGCAGCGGCCGGCGGAAACAGGGAAACCGAGGCGATGTGCAGATGAACGGCAAACAAAACGGCGGCGGCCATCTTGGGAAGGGCAAAGAACGCCGCTGAGGTAGCCGCGGCAGCGCGCCTAAGCAAGCAGCAAAAGACGAGTGGCGCAAGTGGACACGGTAACGGAGCACTACTGGCCTCTCAGTAGGCGAACAGCCACAGCAGTCAGAAGCATACACTAAACCCTAAATCGACAAAAGGAGAAGTGACAAAAAGGCGGCGGCCATCACAGAAGGGGCAGTCCTACCAGCAAGCCCAGAGCGAACAAGAGCGCGAGGCGAGAACAAACAATGCAACCGCATCGCGCACAACGCAATTAGGGCAGCGCAAGCAGGTCACATACAAGCCGTAGGCGACGACGCTCACGAGGCGAAAGGGCAGCGTGCCCCAAGGCACACAGGGAAGGAGGGCTGCAACGGGAAGCAGAACACAAAGGTAAAGAGCGCGGTGGCCAAAAACTGTAAGTCAGCACCAAGCTCTGGAAGGCAGCCCTGGCGTCCGGGAAAACAAGAACCAGGTCGATAAAGTGGCCGAGCAGGTTCAATTTTGGCAACACAGCAAGGACAGGCACAGCCACGTATATCAAGAACGCTGCACCGAAGGAGGAACAGCCCACCCAGAAAAAGAAAGAGAAACTGTCCATATACCAAGAGAGAAGAGGTCTAGAGATGCTGAACGGCGATACAAAAAAGATAAGGAAAGACCTGGACTCTCCGATCAAAATGAAAGACCTGAAAAACACAGAATCTGCGATGGACCTGCTCGTCAAGAAAATAACGGAAGCTAATGACCTGGCCAAGGCCACAAAGATCTCCATGGACAACGTCCAGCTAGAACTCACAGCCATACGTGCAGATCAAAACAAGATAGCGACTAGAGTAGCGGACACAGAGAAAAGGATTAGCGACATAGAAGACAAATCAGGCATCATGGAAAAGGACATTTGCTACATCTCCAAGGTCTCCAGCGAAGTACAGAGAAGGCTCGCGGAGCAAGAAGACAAAAACCGGAGGGGGAACATCAGGATCCTGGGCATACCAGAGGACGAGGAGGAGGAAGCAGGCTCCTGTGCGGCACTACTTGAGATACTGATACCTAAGCTGACCGGCATAAAATTTGAGAAAGCCTTGGAGATTGACAAAGCCTACAGAATCCCCGCCACAAAACAAGTGCACATGGAAGGCCCAAGAACGATCATATGTAAACCACTAAGATCCAGCCACACTGATGCCATTTTCGCCTTCGCACGGAGGGGCCAAACCCCTACCTGGAAAGGCAGAAAGATAATCTTCACCCAAGACCTTTCTAGAGGCACGGTGGAAGCAAGGAAAGGTTTTCTTGCACTAAGAGACGCCACGAAAAGAGCAAGAATAACCTTCAGCTTTGTAGGCCCGGCAACAATGAAGATAATAGATGGCCAGGACATACGTACGTTCGACGACCCAGCGGAATTACGCAAATACCTCAGGAAGCCAGAACAGGAAGAGATGGAACAGACGAACCCCGGCACGGCAAAAAGAAGAGCCTCATCAGACAGCTCAGGGGCGGAAGATAAAGGGGCAGCAGGTGGCAGATAATACCCCAACTCAGTAAGCAACAATTAACCAGATGAGAATAGAGACCACCTCATCAGAAGAAGAAACTACCTCACCAAGAGGACTAGGTCGAGCGGTTAACCCAGGAACACAAGACCTTCATGCCATGCAGGGGGTCATCGAACTCAGGGAACATAGACTACCTCACACAGAAAACAAGGACTCTGTACACTTGGAACACTATATCCATAACATAAGACGGAGGGAACAGAGACCACCTCATCAGAAGAAGGATCTGCCTCACCAAGAGGACTAGGCCCGCGAATGACACAGGAACATAAGACTCTCGCGCCTTGCCAGGCGTCATCGAACTCAGGGAACAAAGTCTACCTCACACAAGATCAAGGACTATGCACACTTGGAAGGCTATATCCTTTACATAAAACGGCGCAGCACGGAGGGGGGGCCATGAGGTGTTTCAATTGCTTCATACGGACCGGGGGAGCGGAGGGCGGGAACCGTTGCTGTCGCACGTTTACAGTACGTTGACAAGGGGGAGGGGGGCAGTAGGGGGGGGAGGGGGTGAGGGCAGGGGGGGAGGCCATGTAGCACGGACAATCTTAGCCTGGTGGAGGCACTACTCTTTCTTTCTCTACTTCCCTATTTCCACACACAACCCACCACCCCATCCCACATCCCAGGGGGGCGCCAAGGTCATGGGGCAGCTGGCAAACAAACACAGACCGCAGAGCAGAAGCGAAGATCCCTCTCTAAGGCAAAGCGAAATACGAACACACCATGACGTCACCTGACACTAGCGGCCAGGCACAGATAGCCTCGGACATAAAAATAGTGTCTCTTAACGTCAAGGGCCTCAACCACCCCGTCAAGCGACGGAAAACATTAGAATACCTAAACAGACTGAAGGCGGACATATACGTCCTCCAAGAAACTAGAGTGTCCGAGGAAGACGCCAGCAGGCTCAAAGCCAACTGGATTAGCGAGGTGCTGTGCTCACCGGCAGTCAACAAAAAGGGAGGAGTCATTACCATAATCAGTAAGAAAGGGAAATTCCAGGTGCACGATAATAACGCAGACACCAAGGGGAGAAGGCTGATCACATCTATTAAAAGAGGTGACGAAATAGTACATATAGCAAACATATATGGACCGAACACGGCAGACAAAAAATTCTGGGAGGATCTAGAGAACGAACTAAACAAGATCCCACTGGGCGAACTACTAATCGCGGCAGGGGACATGAACCAGGCAATGGATAATGCCACAGACAGACATCCACACAGACCCAGCCACACGTCACAAGAACAGAACATACTCAAAAACCTATGCACCAAACTCGCACTAGCGGACCCGTGGAGGCTACAAAACCCTAGTGCCAGAGAATACACCTTCTACTCGCACCCCCACAACTCTTACAGCAGGATAGATTACATACTCATGTCCGACACACACACACACTTGACTGACACAACTGAAATAGGGCCCATAACAGTCTCAGACCATGCACACATATCTCTCTCACTAAGTGGCAAGCACAACGAAACACCAAGCAGGAGGTGGCGCCTTAACAGTGACATACTCGAGAACCCCGCCAACATTACCGAGATAGAGGCAGCGATCAAAGAATATCTCCAGTACAATGATACAGAGGACACAGAGGCAGCAACATTGTGGGACGCACTCAAAGCAACAATAAGGGGAAACTCATCAATATTAAAGCACGCATGAACAGGGGCAGGAACAAAATCATCAAAGAACTAGAGGAGGAGATTAAGGATTTAGAGAGGAATCACACAGCCAATCTAAGAGACAGGAACACACTCACAGCTCTAACAAAAAAAAATATGAGCTAAATAGAATCTTAAGCGAGAGAGCCTCCACATGGATCAACAAATACAAATCCATTAACTTATGCTCGGCCAACAAAGCAGGGAAAGCCCTGGCCGGGTACCTGAAGGCCAAGCAAAGGCAACACGTAGTAGCAGCAATCACTGACGCCGACAACAAGACACACACAACCAGCAAACAAATCCTCGAGACTTTCAGGAAGTTTTACAAGGACCTATACACAGCTGATGCCTCACTGGAGGCAGACGGCGGAGCTAAACTGCTAAAGAAGCTCGAGCTACCCAAACTAAGCGAAGAACAGAGAGAGGCCTTAGACCAAGACATAACAAAAGCAGAAGTAAGGATGGCCATAGACGCACTAAAACCAAACAAAGCCCCAGGGCCGGACGGTTTCACAGCCGCTTTCTATAAACAATTCCAACCGTTACTCAATGACACCCTAGTCAGAACTTTCCAGGCATGCGCAAGTAAAGGCAATATGACTGACTCAATGGCAGAGGCAAACATTATTGTTATCCCCAAGGAGGGGAAAGACCCCCAGTTCCCACGTAACTACAGACCAATCTCCCTAATCAACGTGGACTGCAAAATCTACGCAAAAATCATAGCAGCGAGACTTAACACTTATCTCCCCTCGCTCATTCACAAAAATCAGGTGGGCTATCTGAAAAACAGACTCTCGCAAGACAACACCAGACTGCTATGCCATCTAATCAATCGCACGGCTAGCAGTACGGAGAAGGCCGTCATGATCGCATTAGATGCAGAAAAATCCTTTGACAGAGTCTCATGGCCCTTCCTGAACCAGTGCATGATCAAGTTTGGACTGGGCGAGAAGTACAGGGGAATGATCATGGCCCTCTATAAAAACCCTCGGGCTCGAGTGGTGGTGAATGCAGCCACATCTGACACATTCACACTAGGCAGGGGAACAAGGCAGGGATGCCCCCTCTCACCGGGGCTGTTTCTGCTGGCCCTGGAACCACTCCTCCACATGATCAGAACAAACCCCCGGATCTCGGGGGTGCAGATAGAGGGGCAAGCCTTCAAGCTAGCTGCATATGCCGATGACATTCTGATCACCACAAACAACCCACAAGAGTCGATTGAAGCACTCGTACAAACAATAGAGGAATACGCGCATGTCTCAGGCTACAAGCTGAATAGGGAGAAATCCGAATGTAAACCTATGAACTGCCACACCACCAGGTCTGTACTGGGCTCGTCAGGCCTAATGTGGCAGAAAAAACCACTGAAATACCTAGGCCTACTCTTCGGAAGAGACCTAAGAACAACACTAGACCACAACGAGGAGGCGATGTTAAAAAAAATAAAGTCCAGTCTAGACACGTGGGGCCCCAAATTCATAAGCTGGTGGGGAAGAATTGAGACAATAAAGATGATGATCACCCCCATGCTAAACTACATGCTCTCCATGCTGCCTCTCACGCTCACAACCGATTTCCACAAACGCATAGACAAGTGCATCAACGTTTTCCTCTGGGGAGGAAAAAAACCAAGAATAAGCCTAGCTAGACTCAGACTTAAAAAAGAACAGGGCGGACTGAATCTCACAAACTACAAGGCTTTCCAGACGGCATGCCTTGCCAAACAGGGACTACACTGGATAACCCCAACACCAGAGTACACGCCGGTATGGTTGGACCTGGAAAGAGGCATTCTAGGTGGCGCAGATCCGATCATGGCTCTTACGGCGCACAAACACCCAGAGGCCAAAAACGCGATAATCCACAACACAAAGACAGCGCTGCTGAGAGTAGACAGAGAAATGGCAGTGAGTATCAAGGGCACCAAATGGGAGTCACTGTGGCACAACACAAAAATTACCTACAAGGGGAAAACACTTAACAACAAGGAATGGTACAGCAGAGGCATCACAATGCCGTCACAACTAGAAGCAGGTAATAATCCGCTCACCTACAAGGCAATACAGCAGACAACCTCACTACCGAACAAGGAGTTCTACGAATTCCTCAAAATCAAAGCGGCGGTCACCAAAGCAAGCCTCTCGAAACAGACACCCACCATCATACAATACACATAAAACCTAAACAAGACAGGCCACCAAACAGCGTAAATTTACAAATTAATCACACCGCGCACCACATCTCTGAACAACAAGACACTAGCCTTCTGGGAGCAGACCATACAAAGACCCCTAAACGAGGAAGAAAGAGCCAGGCTATGGATGGCAGCGTCCAAAAACAAAATCACGCCACAACTAGCACAGACCAAATACTGGCTACTCCATAGGCTGCATTGGACACCAGCGAAACTAGGGAAAGTGGGAGCGAGCGAGAGTAGCACATGCTGGAACTGCCAGAGGGCAACAGGTGACTTATCCCACATGCTATACGAATGCCCCAAAATCAAAACTTTCTGGAATAAGGTCTATAACCTCATAGACACAGTCACAGGAAGCAAGACGCAAAGAGGACTAGCGGGGATAGCCACCGCCTTCCTGTCAGCAGAACTTCAGTCCAAAGAAGTACGTGACCTGGTCGACGTACTTCTGACGGCTGCGGTGAAAACTATCCTGGGTAACTGGAAGGACACCAGCAAAGCCACCTTCAAACGCTGGTTCAACTGGGTCACGTTCCTCCGGGGGGCTGACAATATCACTGCCAAACACAAGACGGCGAGTCACACCGCTAAAGATAACATGTGGGAAGCTCTCGACGCATATCTAGAACAGTGACCAACACCCCCCCCTTTCTTTCTCTTCCTCTCTTCTTTTTCTCTCTAATGGCCCCACCAGGCCGCAACCTTGCAAGATCGGTACAAGTTTTTACGAATGTTTTGCCTTTGTTTTGTATACAAAATTTACTTTCAATAAAGAATATTTTGAAATAAAAAAAAAATAAAAAAAATAAAAAAACCTATGTTTCATTTTTCCCAACAATGTAACCAGTTGTAATGCAACAATCACACTGAATCTGTATAGACATACTGAATGGAAAGATTTAGGACCTCATTACGAGTGTAGTGTTCCACTGGACCGTCAGACTCGCGGTGGCGTGGCGAGAACCACAGCGCTGGCGGTCTGAACGCTGCATTACGAATGCAGCAGTCCCACCATCACAGGACCACCGCAACCAGTGGAGATCCGGTCGGGCCCAGCAATATGCTGGCATGCCGCTGCGGCACTGCCAATCATATTGTGAGTTTCTTCACAGCCAGAGTTTTCATGGCGGTGAGCCTGCCATGAAAACTGTGGCAGTGAGAAAACTTAGGGGGCCCTATGGGGCCCCATCTTGCCTCTGGGCCAGGGGATGCCTGCAGGGGGCACATGGTGTGCCCCCCTGTCTGCATGCACCCCCAGTTCCTGCACAGAATGGACTTTATAGTCCATGCCATGCAGGAACGTGCTTTAGTGCTCCCATTGCAGTGCCTTTCTAACAGGCAGCACAGTGGGACTGCCAAAGCTCCATCCACCAGACCACTAATTAACTCGTAATCTGGTGGGCGGTGTGCGGATGAGTTTGGTGGTGTGGGAGCAGTGTGTGGTGTGGTGTCCCGCTCTTTCACCGCCAAACTCATAATTAGGCTTAAAGTCTCTAAATAGAAGTATTAAACTTTAATACAAAATACAGGAGCCTTTGGAAATTTCAAAAAGGAAAATAACTCAGTTTAAAAATGTGTTAATTAAACAAATATAAAAATTCAAAGCAAAAAATGGTCATAACATAAAATATTCTTTCACAGCTCCTACGTATTTTCTTTTTTTATTCAACAGGTTGGAAAATGGGAATACATTAACATAATTAAAAATACAATACTTATGTAAAAACATAGCCTCTATCCATTTCAGAAGCATCCAAAGAAAACTATTTAGAAGACTAAGGAGAATATTTGTAAGACAATTCAGCACTTGTCAAGAGTGGCCATAAGTGGAGCAATAAATTAAAAAGTTATAATTGTATTTCGTAATTTTTTATAGGTAAACTTGAAAACAATTTAAAACAAACTATGTTTTATATGAAAGTGAAAATCAACCCACTCAAGTAGAGGCAAACTGAGTCAAGGGTTCATTGAAAATGTGTGGATTATGTCTCTACTCATCGTAAAGGTAGAAGGGTTACTGAACATTACCACCCTGCCTGCAACAGAGTTAGACGCGAGAGGAAATGTTGAACAAATAAAGGCCTTAGAAGCTACTTCCAAGAGACCTGTGGTTCAGGTCAATGGGAAGGAGCAATGAATATCTCTCAACGGGAGAAATATCTGCAATTCCAAATGTAAAATGAATGATTCACTGAAAAGAAGACAGGAAATTGGCATACAGTCATAACATTGAAGTAACATTAATATTCATCCTGAACCAACAGAAACCTACAACCATAAACCATTCCTTTCAATGATAAAAAACACCTCTCAAACTAATACTATTATTTACCACAATACATAACAGTTTTAGTCTAGAAAACAGTGAAATCTGGATGATGAATGAGACATTTAAAAGAGGCCTTGTGTATTTATCCATATTAACACTGTAAATAGTTAAATAAAGAGTACCACATTGCCTATGATTTATGCTGTACTGCCAGACAAGCCACCCCCAACATATAATGAATTTGTATTAGTAATAAGAGAACAAGCATTTACAATGCAATGGTTTTGCCTTTGTTAAAGTTAGAGCTATTGCCATTGCTCTTGACATTATTTTTATTTATGTTTTTTTAACATAAATAAATGGCATTGTCATTTACAATGCCACTAGCTTTATCTATCGCAAATGACACACACAAACACACACAGAGCCGCCCCACACACACCCCCACACAGAGCCCCGCACACACAGCCCCCCACACACACAGCCACACAGAGCCCCCCACACACACAGCCACACAGGGCCCTCCACACACACAGCCACACAAAGCTTCCTACACACACAGCCACACAGAGCCCTCCACACACACCAACACAGCACAAGCAGGCAACAGGGGCAGACGGAGGCACAAGCAGGCAACAGGGGCAGACGGAGGCACAAGCAGGCAACAGGGGCACACAGAGGCACAAGCAGGCAACAGGGGCCCACAGAGGCACAAGCAGGCAACAGGGGCCCACAGAGGCACAAGCAGGCAACAGGGGCACACAGAGGCACAAGCAGACAACAGGGGCACACAGAGGCACAAGCGGGCAACAGGGGCACAAGGAGGCACAAGCGGGCAACAGGGGCACAAGCAGGCAACAGGGGCACGAAAACGGAGGCACAAGCAGGCAACAGGGGCAGGTGGAGAAAACACAATTTTCAACAGCCCACTTGGCTCTGCAACAGTTGCCTTTGAAAAGCAATACGGCGTAATGGGCATGATCAAATCCCGTCCCCTGCATAAAAAAAAACATCAGCCTGAGGCGACTGCTAACACAGATGTAGTACAAGGCATTACACGGCAAGGGTGCTGCTGCCGGCAATTATCCTGGTATTTAAACAAATCTCTCTCTCTCACACACAGAGCCGCCCCACACACACACCCACACAGAGCCCCGCACTCACAGCCACACAGAGCCCCCCACACACACAGCCACACAGAGCCCTCCACACACACAGCCACACAAAGCTTCCTACACACACAGCCACACAGAGCCCTCCACACACACCAACAGCACAAGCAGGCAACAGGGGCAGACGGAGGCACAAGCAGGCAACAGGGGCAGACGGAGGCACAAGCAGGCAACAGGGGCACACAGAGGCACAAGCAGGCAACAGGGGCACACAGAGGCACAAGCAGGCAACAGGGGCACACAGAGGCACAAGCAGGCAACAGGGGCACACAGAGGCACAAGCAGGCAACAGGGGCACACAGAGGCACAAGCAGGCAACAGGGGCACACAGAGGCACAAGCAGGGGCACACAGAGGCACAAGCAGGGGCACACAGAGGCACAAGCAGGCAACAGGGGCACACAGAGGCACAAGCAGGCAACAGGGGCACACAGAGGCACAAGCAGACAACAGGGGCACACAGAGGCACAAGCAGACAACAGGGGCACACAGAGGCACAAGCAGGGGCACACAGAGGCACAAGCAGGCAACAGGGGCACACAGAGGCACAAGCAGGCAACAGGGGCACACAGAGGCACAAGCAGACAACAGGGGCACACAGAGGCACAAGCAGACAACAGGGGCACACACGTGCAAAAGACACCCACAAGCTGACAGCCCAATTATCTTGAGCCACAAAATGTATACAGACCCTTAATTCAAATGTCATTTTTAATTTTGAAATTCCCACTGGCCAGCAGATCACGTTCTGCTTCAGGATCTTAGAAATCTCGCATCTCTTGCCCATCCACAGTAAGAAAATGGTGGCCCAGCCTCCAATTAAATCCCGTTACTTTATGGGAATTCTTTGGACATGGGGGCTTTTAAAACCTCTTCAGGTTACACTTCATATCGTTAGAACATGGTTCACACATTTTATGCCTCAAAAGTAGATTCATTGGGGGTGGCGTTGCCAACAGCATGGCCGGTAAAGACTCACATCTCCGCTCCGGAGAGATGATCTGAAGCAGACGTTAGGAATTGCCTGAAAAGTCCCGATTTCGGGGTAAATAGCCGGCGGAAGGTCTAGACGCCACTGGAGGACCGACACAGGAATACAGCCGCCTAGAACCTGGAAACACGGGGGCAGTAAGGCCCAAGATGGCGGCGAGGGGCGCGTAACAAGCAGAGAGGTAAGGGCCAGAACAGACACCCGAGCAGCCCCAGCCGCGAGAGCCAGACTACACCACCAAGACGCGGCAGCAGACAACAGCATAGGGAGAGAGGCACAGCGGCCGACCGCCGACACCCAGAGCTGCGCCCCGGGGGCAAAGCACGGCGCGACACAAGCTAGGCAGGAAGAGCGGACGCAGGAGCCCGACGGTGAAGCCAAGTGCCGAAGCGGGTGAGCGATATGGTCCAGACGCACAATTGAGCTGGTGTGAGGGACCCAGAGGCACTGAGGGAGTACAGCCGCCTAGAACCCGATATCACTGTGGGAGCAACGGGACGGGACAGTCAGCTGAGCAGCCCTAACCGCGAGAGCCAGATCGCCGGAGCTGCGCCTCGGGGGTACCACACGGCCCAACAAAGCTAGGCCTGAAGATCTGACCCAGGAGCCCGGCGGTGCAGCTGAGTGCAGAAGCGGGTGAAAGACATTGTCCAGGCGCATGACTGAGCTGGCGTGGAGCCCCGGAGGCACTGAGGCGATGGACGACGGGGGGGGGGGGGCTGTATCTGGTGGAACACTCCAGGGGCACCACGCAGACGGCATCATCGGGAGTCTTCCCACTGCGGGAGAGAGGGTGGACGTTTTCCTGAGCTCCTGCCCGCCGTCCATCGTCATTAGCATCGTATAGGCCCAACGAGAGTGGAGAAGCCTGATTTTGACTTTGGAGAGCTCCCCTGTGCCGTTGCTGCCCTTGACGCCCGCTTTGAGATCCGGCGGGGGCTGAAAGCAGGCAGCGGAGCCCATCGGAGACGACAGCGTCCTGCCTCGTGGAGATTGCAAGGCGGCAGCGACCTCGCTTAAGCGGCGGCCCGTAGCGACGAGTGAAGGTAGGAGACAGGGGGAGAGAGGTTGGGGCAGGAAGGCAGGGGAAGAGAGGAGGGGAAAAAAAAACCAAACAAATCGACTCACCTGCACCTTGCGACGGCGGCACTTCTCCGGTCTCCCTCTTCGGCATGGGAGACCGGCAACGTCGACAATCTCTCTGGCACTTCTCCGGTCTCCCTCTTCGGCATGGGAGACCGGCAACGTCCTCCGCATCTCCCGGGGTTCCCTCCAGGCCACGGGAGCCCCGCGGGCGCCGCCATACTTCTTGCCGTCTTCCTTCTTCCCCCGGGCTGCGGGGGGCGGGCACTTCCGGCCGGCCGCGCTAGGATTGGCCGGCCGGCCAGTCACGGGGCGGGAAACGGGGGAGGAGAGACGCAGAAGTGCCGGCAATGCCGGAACAGACTCGGGGGCGTTCCCGGCGTCGCGTGACGTCGGCAAAAGCCAAAGAATGTCAGGAACGCCCCCGTGTCTGGTCCGGCATTGACGGACAGGCCCCTCGTCCAATGGCTAGGCTCCATTTATGGAGCCAGCCAATGAATGACGAGGGCCGACCCAAAGCACACTACAGTTCTCATCAGGTTTTTGCCTGCGCGAAAAAGCTGCGCAGAAAGCGCAGCTTTCGCCAGGCAAAACCTAAAAACCATGATTAAAAGTCCTTGGAAAATAATAATTGATCTTGAACTTGCCATGATAACCACTGTTAATAAACTATATGCTGAAGCACAAATTCAAGGATTTTGTTTTCCTTTTTGACAGGCATTTTGGAGAAATAAAATATCCTTAGCAGGAGAGTATATCTCTGACAGTAAACTACAGCTCGAGGTTACAAAATTAACAGGTTTGTGTTTTGTATCTCTTGAGCATGTAAATGAATACTACACCTCTATTGTTCAGTCAGACTTCTTTGCACAAAATGAGGCAAAATTGGCAGCATTACTAAATTACTTTGAAGAGACATGGATTGGCCATCTAAACAGATTAGGTCTCAGAAGAAAACCACATTATCACAGTGAATGGTGGATCTGTTACTAGACCTGTTCAGTGGAATGTGCAAAAGCAAACAATAGTATTAAAGGTTGGAATAACTCCTTCTCTATTTCAACCTCACCATAATTTCTACAATTTCCTGGGAATTTTGAAAATTCCCAGAAACTGAGACCGCTGCAATCTTTTTGCATGTATTCTGCAGCCCAAATGATGTAAAAAAAAAAAATGAAAGAAGTGACAGAGAGACTCCTTTTTAAAGTTGAGCAATTTAGAATATTTGGGGTACCCGACTATCTGGAAAACAAAGCATACATACTTCATTACTGAAATTACGAATGCAGATTAACATATAAACCAATGCTCTATATTAATCTCTTGTTTTGAAAAAACATGATTGGCTATAACAATATTATTTACTACCCCCCTTAATTTTAATTTTAAATCAGCTTTACATATTAGATTAGTCCTACCCAGAGTCGTCTTTCGGTAACATTTTAATTTCTTTTACCAATACTCTAAGGTAATCCGGATATAAATCCACAAAAGCAAAGCCAAACTGAAAAATTGTACAAAAGTTATTGAAAACAAGCATTAGAAATGCAATAGGTCTCGCAGCATTAGAGTTAGTGCTTTTAGAATTGTTAATGGGTTTTTTTGTAAATCTTTAGCATGAGGTTGAGGGTGAGTGAGGGTGAGTGTGAGGGTGAGTGAGGGTGAGGGTGGGTGTGAGGGTGAGTGAGATGGGTGAGTGTGAGTGAGGGTGAGTGAGGGTGAGTGAGGGTGGGTGAGTGTGAGTGGGGGTGAGTGTGGGTGAGTGTGGGTGAGGGATTGAGGGTGAGGGGTTGAGGGTGAGGGGTTGAGGGTGAGGGAGGGTGAGGGGTTGAGGGTGAGTGAGGGTGAGGGGTTGAGGGTGAGTGAGGGTGAGGGGTTGAGGGTGAGTGAGGGTGAGGGGTTGAGGGTGAGTGAGGGTGAGTGGGGGTGGGGTGAGTGAGGGTGAGGGTGAGTGAGGGTGAGTGTGGGTGAGTGTGGGTGAGTGTGGGTGAGTGTGGGTGAGTGTGGGTGAGTGTGAGGGGTTGAGGGTGAGGGGTTTAGGGTGAGGGTGAGTGAAGGTGGGTGAGGGGTTGAGGGTGATTGAGGGTGAGGGGTTGAGGGTGAGTGAGGGTGAGGGGTTGAGGGTGAGTGAAGGTGAGGGGTTGAGGGTGAGTGAGGGTGAGGGGTTGAGGGTGAGTGAGGGTGAGGGGTTGAGGGTGAGTGAGGATGAGTGAGAGTGAGGGTGAGTGAGGGGTTGAGGGTGAGGGGTTGAGGGTGAGTGAGGGTGAGGGGTTGAGGGTGAGTGAGGGTGAGTGAGGGTGAGGGGTTGAGGGTGAGTGAGGTTGAGGGTGAGGGAGGGTGAGGGGTTGAGGGTGAGGGAGGGTGAGGGGTTGAGGGTGAGGGGTTGAGGGTGAGTGGGGGTGAGTGAGGGTGAGGGGTTGAGGGTGAGTGAGGGTGAAGGTGAGTGAGGGTGAGGGTGAGTGAGGGTGGGTGAGTGAGGGTGAGTGAGAGTGAGGGTGAGTGAGAGTGAGGGTGAGTGAGAGTGAGGGTGAGCGAGAGTGAGGGTGAGTGAGAGTGAGGGTGAGTGAGGGTGAGTGAGGGTGAGTGAGAGTGAGGGTGAGTGAGAGTGAGGGTGAGTGAGAGTGAGTGAGAGAGTGAGAGTAATGCTTAAAAAAACAGGCTTATACCCCGGAACAAATGGGGTGCTTAGTGCGAACACTCCAGCCCTGGCCAGGTCGCTGTGACAGAGGCCCCCTGTCTACCGGTTGCACAATTGTGTATCCCTCCAGGCGCCCGAAAGAAAGAGGCAGGGTCCTGGAACACTAACTAAATCAAGTTCACAATCTCATGGTCTAGGCCCCTCTCTTAGTAGCAGGGGCGGCTTGTAAGGAGAGCCTCGCTCTGTGTGTGTGTGTGGGGAGGGGGCACGGGGGGCAGGAGCTACGTCACCCAACCAGTTAGCTTCGGCTGGGTGCTGTTAACTACACCACATCCAACAACATTCAGCTGAGAGACTCCATTATTGTGTTTCATCTCGGCTCAGTGGCTCTCGGGGTGCTGGGGGAGGGGCGCGAAGACGGGACGGAGCATCCAAATGATTAAACCAACTTGACACGGTGACAGCAAGATGCGAACACAGCCATTAGTGACAGGAGAGAGACCACTATGGTGTAGTCCTTTTTCTATTTCCGTGAAATGTCCTAGTTTTTGGCTTTAAGCAGATGAGGTGAACGAAAGGGTGTCTGGGGGTGTGATGGGGAGAGTGAGTAATCCAGAGCGAGGGAAAGAAATAGCTGAAGGAAAGAGGTGCGTGGGAACAGAATGGAGGTGTGAGTGAACACAGGTGCGCGAGGACTCTGGGGAGGGCCGTGAAGAAGGGAGAGGGAGAGAACGAAGGGCAGCCGGCTGACCGGACAGTGTGGGGTATGAGGGGGCGAGGGGGAGACGAAAGGAGAATAAGGATTATTGAAATAAACCTGAAGATGGGGGGCAGGGGAGTCGGGGGGGGGGGCATGGGGTGATGTGGAGGAGTGAAGGAGGCAGTAGCACAATAAAGGGGGGTTCAGAGAGGATTGTGAGGGGTTTCCGTCAGGGTTTGGGGGCGCCTGGAAAGGAGCAGACGGGCGAGAGGAGCGTTTATTGTAGGGCCTGAGGGGAGAAACGAAAGAAGAGGACGCAAGTAAGGAAGGATGAAGAGCGGCTTTAAAACACCTTCCATTTAAAAGACTGGGGGCAGTGTGTAGACAGCTCGGCAGAGGGGTGATAGTGAGATTGCAACAGAGCACCTCGTAGCCACTGTTCATAGACTAGACAGAGAGACTGCGGCAGGAACACATAGGAGACCTCCGTTGTCAGGGCAATAAGACTGCCAGCATCACTGCCATGGAGGGTGTGAGGCTCCAACAGAACAGACCAGACAAAAGTGCCCACCGGAAGTGCAGCGAGACTGCCCAAAAGCATGCTGCAGACATTCTACCAGTACCCAGAGATTCTGAGAGACTGACGAGCGCAACTTTCAGGGGCGGCCCACAGCGAGGACAGTGGGATTGCCTACAACAGCCCAGACAGGTAGAGTAAACGAAGCCCGAGGCTACCCAAAGGAGGTCACGGATAAGCTTGCTGCATTTCCAACAGCGCTTTGGCTTGGTTCCTCTGCGCCTTTCTACAAAAAATGCGACACGGCGGGAGGGGGCGGGCAGGGGAGGGGGCGGAGAGGGGAGAGGTGCGACATGGCAGGAAGACGGAGGGAAGAGAGGGGAGGGGGGAGGAGAAATGCGACACGGCGGGAAGGGGAGGGGGCGGAACGGGGGCGGGGAGGGGAGAGAGAGAGTAGGCAAGGGTAAACAAACACGGGCGGGAGGGGGCGGGCAGGGGAGGGGGCGGAGAGGGGAGAGGTGCGACATGGCAGGAAGACGGAGGGAAGAGAGGGGAGGGGGGAGGAGAAATGCGACACGGCGGGAAGGGGAGGGGGCGGAACGGGGGCGGGGAGGGGAGAGAGAGAGTAGGCAAGGGTAAACAAAACACGGACGTGCACGCGCCCGTGACTTTTAAGGTCAATGCGCATGCGCATAAGCTTAATGCGCATGCGCATTGACCTTAAAAGTCACGGGCACTGCAAGGAATCGCCACGATTCCTTGCAGTTGGATAAAGAGTGGATGAGCCCCTATAGTCTCGCTTGCTCGATGCGCATGCGCATCGACAGGCGAGACCTAAAAAGGCCCATTCACAATGGGTAAAAATATGTAGGAAAGAAGATTAATTTGAGTACTTTCCCCAACACCCACCGCCATCTGTTGAAAGTAATGCAATTCAATCAGTTTACACAAAAAAAAGCCATGCTGGAAAAATCCAGAAAAAAATAAAATATGTATCCCCTTTAGCAAAGGTAAAAATACATACTAGACACCAATATGTCTTGGTAAAAAAAATATGATCCCAAAAATATAGATGTGACTAAGCACTGACTACAGTAACCTGTTCCCAACCAAACATGTTAAAAACAAACAGTAACACTATTACATTAAAACTTACCTTAGACATCTACCATAGACTTTCCTTACTTTAAGCATAAATGCCCTACATTTTTAAAATGTAAAAAGTTCTTATATGAATGACACCGCGACCAACCACTGTTTCTCGACCGCAAACACGTAAATATGTGGAAAGTTATATACTAAGTATGTATTAAAATTAGTGAGTGATAAAAAGTAAGTGTGCTATTATGTTTATAAATTATTTTAAATATTTATAAATGTTTGTAAATGTAATAAATAATTTTTGAAAAATAAAATGATTTGTTCTAATAAAATCAATATTTTTTTTACACTTCTTTTTATTAAATAGTCAGCTTGTATAATCATGAACTTGTTCTTAAATTGAGTTACATACAATTTAAATGGCATACAAATTCTGCTTTACAAAAATATGACATGATACTAGTAGTTCCTCTTGATTCCAGCTGTCAGATTTCCCCCCTCCCTGCCTCTCCCCACCTAACCAGTCTATACCCCCCGAACCCCCTATAGTCTTCCCACTGTTGCCAAATGTTCTCCCATTTCTTTGGGCATCCCCAGCTTTTGTAGATTTTCTTTTCGGCCGTGCAGCACCAGTCCATATCTTTTTCCCACTGGGAGACTCTAGGAGGCTGGATCGCCCCCCTCCCCCCCAATCCCTGCCAATGTTCCTTTTGGCTGATATTTAAGCCAGTTCAGTTCACCCGACACACACAATATATGCCACCTGGCATCGAGGAGGACTTCTTGTTCCAACACCCCTGACATAATTCTGACCACTTTCCTCCAATATTTCTGTATGATCGGGCAGTCCCATAGGATGTGAAAAAAAGTCCCCCTCTGAGTACACCCCCTCTGACACTCTTCCATTGAGATGCGCCCTAACTTATACATAAGTGTGCTGGTGTAATAGGACCTATGCAATATCCGCAATTGGACTAAACTGAATCGTGCCCTGATTGCTACCTCTCAGGGACTCTGTCCAGCCTCTACCCAGTCATCATCCTCCAACAACCCACCTCGGATTCCCATGCTTCTCTGACCTTGATTAGTAGGTCTGGTGAGTTGTTCATAGTTTTTTTTATATGTACAGGACAGTTTCTTCTCCAATATCGGACCCAATAATAATCTATCTTCTAATGGACTATACTCTGGCCTGATCCCCATCTTTAAGATGGCTGCCCAGTGCATGTTTCAATTGCAAATATCTATAGTGCTCTTCGGGTGCCAACTGAAATTCGGTCTGTAGCTCTGAAAATGACATTAACGCCTTTCGTTATGTCACATCCCCTAAAGTACAATGTCTATCAGTTTCCATTTTGCAAAACCCTGCAGGCGACCCACCTCCCGAAGCATGTCACTGGTCCATAGAGGAGTCTGCTCCATCAGCCTTCCAGCCCATCCCAGGAATCGATTAGCCTTAGTCCATGCCATCTGTACTATTCGGGTATGCAGAGGCATTCCGTCCTGACACTCCCTGTCGTATAATACCCGCAAGTAACCTCCAGCCCTCATCGCCCAATGATCGACTCTCTATGCCAGGTCATTCCTGTCTCCAAAAGCCCAGTCGTTAATGACCATGAGTTGCAACGCCCAATAGTACTTTGAAGATCTGGGATAGCTAAATCCCCCTTGTACTCCCCTTTCTGCAATTTGGCCAGTGCGATCCGCGCACCCCCGTCCCACAGCAACGTCCTTAACTCGCTCTCTATCTCCCTGAAGAATTTTTCTGGTATGTGACAGGAGGTGTTCTGTATGATTTACAAAATCATGAAGAGAACCGCCCTTCCCATCAAGGAGATTAGAAGCTACCTCCAATGCATGACATCATTTTTCATCCGATCCAGCTGCGGCTTTAGGTTCCTTGCCAGGAACGCTGTGCCTGTTTTCTCAATCTGTATACCTAGATATTTAAAACTTGTTATGGTCTGGAAAAAGAAGTTATTTTTCACAAATAAATGTGTCTAATATTATAAAGAAATTTCTAAAGAAAAATAGGAAATGTGAAATAAATAAATATGCATAAACCATTGTTTTGAAAGGGCCAAAATGTTTAAAAAACTACCCACCGTATTCCCCTATAAACTTTACATCCTGCTCCTATAACATGCACACATAATAAAATAAAAATGAAAACTATAGTATTACATTTAAAAAGGTAAAAATGTATACAAAAATTAAATCCCCACATGCCAATGTACACCCCAATATATAAATAAAATCCAATGTAAAACACGTCCCATCCTATTCCCCTATAATCCTTATATCATCTTCCTGAAACCATACAACATAAATTAAAGAAGTTTAAAAATAAAATAAAAACAAAGAAAATAAATAACTACCCACACCCCAACAGTTTATACAAAAACAAATTTAAAACACTTCTCAGCCTATTCCCCTATAATTCATGCATCCTAAAACCATAAAACAAAAAGTATACAATTTTTTAAAATATTTTTTTTAAATTAACAAAATAACTAACCACACCTAAAAAAAAACACCCACACCCCACTATTTAAATTAAAGCACTTCCCACCCTATTTGACTAAAAACCCTTACATCTCGCTCCTGGAACCATTATAACAAAAAAAGCAATGATTTATAAAAAACGTTATTTACCACTTTTTTCTTTTGGGGAGTAAACCCCACTTAAAGCCTGAACAAAAGAAACCCCATTGTATCACTTTTTTTCTTTTATGTGTAACGCATAAAACCCCCTTTATATTCAGATCCCTCTTCACCCCTACTTGCCACCACCCTACACCTACATTTACCTTTTTGTATTTTGAGGGGTAAACCCTTACAAACCCCTTTTAACCCAATACCCACCTACAACCCTATTTACCACCACCCTAGAATCTGATTTACCAATTTTTCCTTTTTTTGCATAAAGCCCACAGCCCCATTAAACCCTAGACCCCTGCCCCTACACACCTATTTACCCTTCTTTCTTTTTGGGGTATATTCTCTCCAGCCCCATTTGAACCAAAACATTTTGGCCAACCCATACTTACCAATACGATACTTACCATGGTGAATACATGCTTGGTAAAGGTCATTGCACAGTAAAAGATGTGTGGTAAAGGTACCATAATATAAACAGCATTGCTAAGGTAAAACACCAGTTTTATTGTGTAGTTTCAGGTACTGCTGTATGATTTAAATGTATTTTCTGGGATGGGCATTAAAGTTATTGTGGGTGTTGGTTGATTGTTGAGTGCTGAGCTCGGGCACCATACACTATCTCTCTGAGAAGCCTGGGACTGCTCACTCTCGCTATTCTGAGAGTCAAGTGTGAAAGGTATTGCACTTGGCCCAGTTTACAGAGACACAGTAGGATAGATCCCAGGACAGCAATAGCAAATGACCCCAGCCACCATGATTGGGTAGAGGTGGACGAACCACTGAAAGTTCGAGCCAGAATTCAGTCTGAAGCCTAGTTCTTGCTCAGCCCAAGGTCCTGTTGGAACCTCGAGCCCATAACGAGCTGAGCTCTTACCTGGTTTCTGCGCCGTCCTCATGCATAAAGAGGCACAACAAATTATTAACATTTGAGGTAAAAGGAGAGACACACAGATACACATTTAGCTGCTGATTTTAACAAAGTAAAACCAGAAAACCCGGATTATTCGTGGCTTCCCAGCTGAACTAAATTGTGTGATCTTAGGCAAATATTTTATTTTACCACGCCTCCCCATTCTTCGCTGTCACATAGGGAAGTACCTTCAAATACGTGAGTTCAAATACCAGCTGTACAAAGACCTATTGTTTGACTTAATAAACTATAATGTTGCTTTGTCGATACGAATCTGAGCCACATGACAGCAGTCTTGCCTCTTAGTTCACTAATGGCACTGTCACTAGCGCGAGGGCGGGTGCTAGAATGGTTCTCAGTTCCTGATTAAACACTATGGGCTTGATTCACAAACTGTTCAAATGGAGTGGGAAACCAATCTACCCTTGCAGGTATGGGCAATGACATTTTCAAACAAGAAAGTTTACCTACAAGGGATTTTGTTTATCTAAAGTTTTGACTGCTTTTAAACAACTGTTTGAAGTCACACCCTAAATAGTGGTGGAAGGTAGAATGAATCTAAAATAGAAATACCATGAAATCACAATTTATCAAATGAATCATAAATCATACATGGGGCAACAAAATATCTTTCAAAAAAGCATCCATATATTTAATATATCTATATATTTAAAAAACATTTTTTATATATCAGGGAAAAGCAACAAAACATAGTATGTAAGGTGACGTCAAATAACCTATACAAAAACTATGTTGACACCTTCTCTATATCATTCCAACAATAAATGTTCTACAGAGATAGATATTTGAGTCGACGTTTCGGTCTGTCAAAGGAATAAAACCATCAGACCAGCTTCAGGACAGAGTGTTGACTGTAGCTCCCTATATAATACAATGTAAAATAAACAATATTGTAACACTGCATAAGAAAACTAAGTTTAAAAAAAGTTTTAAAAAAGGCACCCGTGTGAAAAAATTACGAAGAAGGTGGTTGAACTTAAGCCATCACCAAAGGATAAAAGTTCTGTTTGATTAATTTAAACAAGAGCTCTTATTTACATTACTTACACAAACGTTTTCAGCTGGACTATAACCTGTTGTATTTATTTAGCAGGTGTAGTTATTGATTAATTTTTGCTGAAGCTGGAAATAGATACAACGAATTTTACTATCTAAATTCAAGCTTATGAAAATTTCCTGTGATTGTGGAGAAAATAGTTCTTTACTTACACCAAGAAACAAAACTGTCGCGTTTCGTCAAACAGGTTTTGGGTGTTGGTCGAACCGTCTGTTAGCGGTATCACTGAAACATGAAAGATAATTGTGTGGGATTTGATCAATATGTTATAAACAGATCGATCACTGTCATAGTTTATATCAAGATAGAAACTGAAGCTCTTTATTTGGTCCATATATGTTGGAATTAAAGTGGCCTGCTTTTTGCTTCTTGTATACTGAATGTAACATCTCGTTAACTTGGAGATGTTATTTCACAAAGTTCCAACGGACCATGTACTTTGGACCTATTTAGTGCTATCTTTACAAACTGAAGAGTACTTAGTATTTCGTTGAGTCAAATATTTTAGAGTTCTGAAAAGGTGGTTTGTATTCTATATTGAATCAATGAAAATAGCGTGATTCTTACTTTACTGTAAGTCCGCTGTAACAGTCCAATCCAATACATCTAATACATCAAGAAGTTAGGTTATTTAGCTGTTCTCAAACTTTTGAATTTTTTTGTTTAATGTCAATACATAATATGATTTCAAGTTGCATAGATACAGTATATTATGTGTATTATAAGAAATTTCATTTAGATAATTGATATTATTACAAACAGCTTTTTATCAATAGAAGTATTGTTTTGATGTAACATAGAAATGTATTCTCGGGAGAAAAATGCCAGACGTTCACTATGTTCTTCACAAATAAGTAATGACATCCAACTGCCCATCGGATTTAGATATAACATTAGTTTGTACAATTTTTTACGTGAACTGCAAAATGTTTACATTGATTACTTTGCTACTTCCTCTTCAAAACTTTCACATTTATTCCTTCTCCGTTGTTACACTGAGCTCAATTAAACTGTAAATCATGAGATTTGTGTATTTCAAGATTCAACATTCCTTTACTCTATCGAACTGCACTATAATATAGTCGAAATCCATTTATGTATTACACTTTTATTTGTATCCCTCTGAGTAAAAGATTCGACATTTATCGATCGTTAGATACAACGTGGCTCCCCTCTTTTTCACCATTCTAAGATGGCGCATAAACTTCTTGAGAGGGTTAGTCCAACATCACTGTCTATGAATCCAGTATCACATGACCGGATATTTAAACACTACCGTTCTTCGTATTTGTCCTTTTGACAGCGCGTCACGACGAACAAAACTTCGGCCGCTCACAGAGATTTAAGCAGTAAGTCCTGGATGCTAAATATCTTCGTTTACCTTTTCAGTCAAACACAATTCAATCGAATAACACGAGGCATTGCACCCGTTTTTTCCATAGAACTGCCGTTTCAAGAATTTGTCCATTGCTACAAATTGACCGGCAATAAACGGATAATAGGTGAGCCAATTGCCGCTTTATGTTTAGAACCGACGTCACTTTAACTGGATTACAGCGTGTTTTATGATAAATACAAGTCACGCTATCTTGTTTTTATTACAGCAGTTCAAACAAGCGTGCTTTATGATATATACAAGTCACGCTATCTTGATTTCGTTACAGCAGTTTAAATAAGGAATATAAACTACTTTTCTACCTCCTTTTGTTAACTCAATGAAATGCCTTTTCAGTCAAATAAACAGCAATTAACAGTTTAAATATGTATTGCTTGTTGAAACTTGGTGTGGGCAATCAATCGACATCATGTCGTAAACATTACACGACAAGTAGAAATAAGTTAGCCAAGTGCCGCCCCATACTTATAATTAACGCTATTTCCATTGTGTTACAGCGGACTTACAGTAAAGTAAGAATCCCGCTATTTTCATTGATTCAATATAGAATACTAACCACCTTTATCAGAACTCTAAAATATTTGACTCAACGAAATACTAAGTACTCTTTAGTTTGTAAAGATAGCACTAAATAGGTCCAAAGTACATGGTCCATTGGACCTTTGTGAAATAACATCTCCAAGTTAACGAGATGTTACATACAGTATACAAGAAGCAAAAAGCAGGCCACTTTAATTCCAACATATATGGACCAAATAAAGAGCTTCAGTTTCTATCTTGATATAAACTATGACAGTGATCGATCTGTTTATAACATATTGATCAAATCCCACACAATTATCTTTCATGTTTCAGTGATACCGCTAACAGAGGGTTCGACCAACACGCAAAACCTGTTTGACGAAACGCTACAGTTTTGTTTCTTGGTGTAAGTAAAGAACTATTTTCTCCACAATCACAGGAAATTTTCATAAGCTTGAATTTAGATAGTAAAATTTGTTGTATCTATTTCCAGCTTCAGCAAAAATTCATCAATAACTACACCTGCTAAATAAAAACAACATGTTATAGTCCAGCTGAAAACTTTTGTGTAAGTAATGTAAATAAGAGCTCTTGTTTAAATTAATCAAACAGAACTTTTATCCTTTGGTGATGGCTTAAGTTCAATCACCTTCTTCGTAATTTTTTCACACGGGTGCCTTTTTTAAACTTTTTTTAAACTTAGTTTTCTTATGCAGTGTTACAATATTGTTTATTTTACATTGTATAATATAGGGAGCTACAGTCAACACTCTGTCCTGAAGATGGTCTGATGGTTTTATTCCTCTGACAGACCGAAATGTCGACTCAGACATCTATCTCTGTAGAACATTTATTGTTGGAATGATATAGAGAAGGTGTCACATAGTTTTTGTATAGGTTATTTGACGTCACCTTACATACTATGTTTTGTTGCTTTTCCCTGATATATACATTTTTTAAAAATATATAGATATATTAAATATATGAATGCTTTTTTTAAAAGATATTTTGTTTCCCTGTGTATGATTTATGATTCATTTGATAAATTGTGATTTCATTGTATTTCTATTTTAGATTCATTCTACCTTCCACCACTATTTAGGGTGTGACTTTAAACAGTTGTTTAAAAGCAGTCAAAACTTTAGATAAACAAAATCCCTTGTAGGTAAACTTTCTTGTTTGAAAATTTGATTCACAAACAGCCTTTGCACTCGTGACGAAGGCCTTGCAGTCGCGGGGGAGTCTCCGCACTCGGGGCAGAATCTCCGCCGCGGGAATTCTCATTGAGGGGATTGCGCCTTGAGTGCAAAGGCCCTTCGTCAATCAGGCCCTATCATATTTGATAAATACCTCTCAATGCAATGCTATAATGTGACACATTAATGTCAAATGTTTTCACATGTTAAAGAAATACATTTTTATTTTTATTTGAAGAGACTTTATCATTTGTTACGTGATGTTTGTTGTATGATTTACATGCCAAACATTTTCTGGGCTCGACTCATGCACGGGCACTAAGCGTGAAACCAGACCCTTGGCTTAGCTCTGGTTCGGCTCGCCCTGTTGATTTGTTGGCTAGCCCACCTTTAGGGTTAGGGCCCAGTAACCCTGTATGCCATGTGGTCCCTGAACGTGGTATGACCACATCTGTGCTGTAGAGTCTGGGGTCCCTCTTTTTTTATTTTTTTATTTTTTTTATTATGCTTTTTAATTTTATTCCATTACAGGGAATGAGGAATCCATGATATCCATGGTCACCTCTCAATGTCTTGCTCACTGACTCATGTGGCCCTTTGCCTTCACCGAATGTTATGGCACATGGTCTGGCGATATCCACTCTGTATATGTTGTGTTTTGCAGTTGTCCAGATTATGGGGTGGGGGGTCTGTGTTTCAGTGCTGGTTGTGTGCTGCGAAGGGCTAGTGGTCGGGGTCTGTTTTGGAATGGTGAAGGTCATGAGGAATTCACACCAGGGTTCTGCAATGAAGAGGCTTATTTACAAACTCGCCTCCGGAATGTCACTTTTTCCCATATTAAAAGTGAAGCACCAACGGCTCAAAAGGCTTTTAAGTAAGCCCCGAGGTGTCTGCTAAATCCACGTCTTTCCTCCCGCACTAGTGGGTGGTGTTCACTGGTGGACCACTTGCCTACGCTGCATTTCCGTTTCTCTATGGCCGGGCTACCATTGCTTTCCAGTGCATTGCCGTGCTCCGTTTATCCAGTATTATGGCCAAGTCTGTAAATCTGCATTCAGCCCATTAGCCGCTATTCTTGGGCATAAGCCCAGTACACACATGCCGGGAGCGGGGCATAGTCCTGCAAGAACTACCCTATGAGGGCCATGGTCACCTGCTCCCAGTAAAGCCGCAGGTCTTCACAACACCACAACATGTGTGTGAAGTCTGCGTCTGGCTCTTGGCAGCGTGGACATGTGTTTGTGCGAACTCATGAGATTTACTCATTCAGGAGAGAGAGAAATGGAATGGAAATAATTCACTTGTGTGTATTTTAGTCATGCATTTTATGGATACACTCTGCATAGGATCCGCGACTGTGATTCACTTCCTCTCTGTGAGGTCTCTTCCCAGGTATCGCCCCCACCTGTCTCTGGGTTTTCTTAGTGTGGGTTGAGTCATGTGTACTAAGGAGTTGTAAAACCAGGAGATCAATTCAGAGTTCTCCACCCATCGTGAACAGTCGCTGCCATGTTCCGTGGGTGTGTGGCTCTTCGTCACCTAGTCTCAGTGATAGTCTCACGTAGCTCCTCAGGTGTTAGAAAGTGAGTTTGTGGTAGTTGTAGTTCAGCCACCATCTCTTCCATTGTCATGAATCTCCTTTCTTTGTAACAGCCTGCTTCTGGAAGGGGTTAGGGTTAAACAATAGTGGGGCAACCCTGTGTCCCTCAGAACCTGGGTATGGATATAAACAAAAACAATGGTTCTGTCGGTGTACCAACTATTTGTTATGCAAACAATTAATATTTATGTGTTATCCTATACAATCTTCAAACATTCATATCTAAACTAATTTGACATATGGAACACATAGCAAAAAGCAACAAAAGCAACGCAAATTGATGAGTGTTATGTTGTTTTATATAAACTGAATCATTTAGATATACTCATACATTTATTAACAAGGTTGTCAACACGAAGTGAAGCTTAGGGTGATGTGTGATCAAGTGCCATTTGTGCCCAGTGATACAGTACAGTGCGTATTATATACAAGGTGATTAAAATATGTACAAGGGGAAGAGGAGGCCAGAATTTTATGAAAAACACAACAGTGCCGGTGTCAAGAGTGCGTACATGGGCACTGTTAGTATTAAAAATACTTCTATGCCAGAATTTCACAGCCACCTGTGGCAAGTTGTTTAATTGGTGGGAGCTCGCACGCCTGCATAGGGCATGGACTATTTGGGCGTTTATTTTCTCACTGCTCTCCATTTGCACCAGTTCCCTTTCTTGTCTCCCTTCTAGCCACTGGTACAACCACTGCACCTGCAATGCAATATAGTAGACTTCAAAATCAGGGACTCCCAGGCCCCCCTCCACTATGGGCTCCTTCAAGATTATTACATTCACTCTGTGTCGATGCACCCCAAATGAAATCCCCCATTCCCCCGTAATGCATCCTGGTCTTTGAACCACCAAGACTTAATCCTTCCAGTTGGTTCACAAAGTGATAAAGCAATTTAGGGAGCATGATCATTTTGGATAAACCTGTGTGACCCATCACTTACATCAGCAGGGTCTGCAACCAGGAGATGTTACCCCTAAGAGTCTGCAGCACTGTTCTCAGGTTGCCCACCAGGACACCAGCATTGTTATGATAGACTCGTACCCTTATATACCGGAGTATGTGGGGGCACCACTCTACTCCCCTGAGTTCCAGCTGTTCAGCGGATCAGTGTTATTTGCGTCCTCTGGACAAGAACACATTATTCCCCAGTTAGTTCGTAGCACCGACAGGGCCCGAATTCATCCAATGGCGGTAGGTATCTCCCAAAGTCCACGCGTCCATCCTGAAATAACACAAGCATATTGTCCAGGAACAGTGAGGTAGCATGCTCACCGTCATACAGCTGTATCCCTCTGCCTGCATGCTCCCTGTGAACTATCGCCACAAAGGTTTCTATTGCGAATGCAAAAAACATCTGGGATAGCGGGAATCCTTGTGTGGTCCCTCCACATATGTCATAAGTGATAATGTGTCCAGTGAGGGCCCTTGCGGTGTGATGGGAGTACAGTAACTAGATCCATGGGATCTAATTCTCTCAGATGGTCATGTGGTGTAAGGAACTTCCAACTCTGGTATTAAATTCTTTATCCAGATCCATCGTCCTGTCGATGCTAGGTGTGTCTTCTAGCACCCTAAAAAAGTGCCTAATGTTCACTGATGTGCTCCTGCTGGGTATGAATCCTGATTGATCTGGATGTATTAATCCAAGCATCAAGAGTAGCAGTCGAGTGGCCGAAACTTTACACAATACGTTTCAATCTGTGTTTAAGAGCGACAGTGGTCTTTAGGAAGATCTTTAAATGGGGTCTCTGGGTGGCTTGGGAAGTGTGACCAGCATTGCCCCATGCACAGACAGTGGTAGGGTTCCCTCCTACAGTACAGTGGTATATAATATGGCCAGTGTGGGACCACAATCACCATGTATAGCCCCGAAAAGGCTGATCAGGGTAATGGTGGAGGTCGCCAGTTGAGGTTTGTCGAGCCAGGCCAGCAATTTTGCTCCTTTGTCATCCTCTGTGTTATGTCACTGTAAATATTCTGTGTAGTGTATGTACCACAGTCTCTCCACATTGGCCATGCATCGTTCCCTGGCGGCGCCAGCTTCTATTTAACTGTATCATTATGGAGGGCAATTTCTTTCTATATTTGTGAGCTGTTTATCTATGGCCGTCAATTCTTGTTCCAGATTCCTACGAATTGTCCTTATACAATGGCCTCTCACAAGTGCCTTAAATGCCTCCCATTCCACTAATGCTGATGTGGCCATGTTGGCATTTTCCTGAAAGTAGTGCACTATCACTTCTTGAGCCAGTGGTCCCGTTATGCAGATGAGTATAAGAATTGTTTGAAGAAATTAGCCTTGAGTGGTATCGAGAAGGTAGAAAGTGGGCTCAACGTCCTGAAGACAGGCAGTAAAGAGTTCCCGGCTTCAGTGGCTCTGCCAGAGTGCTGTCTCTGTGATGTAGATGTTCTGTACTTGGGAGGTTCTATGGGGCTGCTTTGCTGTTTGCGAGAGCTTGTGAACTGTGAATCTCTGAGAAATCAGAACTCTGTTCTCATGTAGGTGTAATTGTAAATAGAGCACGTCTCCTATTTATCGTTATTCCATTGTCTCTTGTATCTTACTACCCCACCAGGCCTGAAGACATTGCGGGCAGATTTACAAGGTCTGGTGCATCTCTGCAAATCAGCAGGGATGCGCCAGAAAACGTGCGACACACAAAACTACCCTTGCGCCACCACGGATGCGCCGCATTTACAGTGCGGCGCGCTGTGGCACACGAAAGGCAGATGCTTGTCGTATCTGCCGGCGTAAAATTGGCGCAGTGCTAGAGGCGAGTCGAGGGCACGAGTCAACTCCAGCACTGTTCCAACCCGGCCTATCTTTAACATGCTGCATCTCGCATTACGCCTGCTTCAAGCAGGCGCAAGGTTTTGACACAGCGGCGTCGGAAAAGTGACTGAGTGAAATCTTGTAGTTTTCACTGATGCACTTTTCCGAGGCTTTCCTGCGACAAACCGCCCACACTGCGATGGTACGCCCACATTATACCTGACGCCGGTATAATGTGGCGTAGGGGTTTACGGCGTGATGCATCTTCCTACATGCGTCATGGTGTAAATCCGTCGCAGCATGGCGCTTGCTTTACGCAGCTGCTGCGTCGCAGAAGTGACTCAGCGGCGGCGCAAATGCGTCTCAAGTGCCTTGTTGGCTTCTCCTAGATTGCGTAAAGTTTCGCAGCAAGCTTGTTTTTTAAACCTATTTTTAAATCCTATTTTGTTCTTTCTCCTTAATGGCACCTAAAGTTTGGAATGATCTCACTGCTATGCTCGCTTTCCAATATCAGTACTGATTCTCAAGAAATACTTGAAAACGTGAAAATATAATCTAATGAACGCACTATTGGAGGCCGAGCCTTTTCAGACTTGGCCCCCTCCCTCTGGAAGTGCGCAAGACCTCTTTTATTCCATTTCAGAAAGAAACTAAACTCTCTTGTTTAACCAAAAGGTCCAAAGGAGACAGCTGTGCTTCATATGTTTCTGCAACTACTTTCCTAGCCCAGCACCCAGAGACCTCAGGAGTCAACAAGCGCTTAACGAAATTTCCCTAATATAGCAATCATATGTATGCATTTCCACAATCATTTTCTGGTTTATACTTGCTTGAACTAAGATTTTGCACTGTTCCTTTCATATCCACTTTGCTTTGCAAGAAATTCAAATGAATAAAAATACTACAGTTTTCAAACCGTTTTCTATGACCTTATCTGTTTTATGATAATCACATATCCTTTCACTATTAAGTGTTTAACATAGTAAACAAAATGCTCAAATGATACAACCTTCACTCTTTGGAAAATTGCCAAATATTTTTCAAATAAATCACTGCCTTTCCACTGAATAGGGTATGTATGAAATTGGTATTTTTTTCCTCATCTCTTAAGCTCAGGCTCAGGAGTGTGTTGCAACATAATCCTGAATGTTGTAAGAGGTTTATTTTGTGTTCGGTTTTTCCACATGCCAACGAGGCTGGGGGGTTGAGTGTTCCTTAGAAATGGGGGAATTTTGTAAAATGTGTATTGCTTCATGGCTTTCTGGGCCCTAGTATGTGTTCCTCGACGTACTCTTGAACCCACATTGCTTTCAGTGATCACTCCCTCCAGTGGGGGTTTCTAGGAAACTGAAACAGGGGAATGTCACATAAACATGTACTTAACCGCCCACGGCCTTCTACGGTATTTTATGCCTAATTACATTTTCTGCTACAGTAGTTGCAAGATGTATTCCCATCCTTCGTATTTTTCTTTATGTTATGTTATCACACTTGTCAAGTTGTCACACTAAGTGCAGTTGGGCTGTGTTTGGGTCCTCCTGAAGAGACCTTTAGCTAAAGAAATAAGAAAGGAACAAAAATTGACACCTCCAAAGGGTCTAGATTATATTTGTTGTAAAAAGTGCCCTTGTGTTCGGCATGAAGAGTAAGTGTGTGCACAGTTCTCGCCTACACAGCGTGCGTGCTGTGCTGCGAGACATATTGTTTAAGTTCCGTGGGCTTACAACCCGCCCACAGCATACCATTAGTTGGTTTCGTTGTTACTCTCTTTGCAATCATTCGATTGCCTAACTCGTAGGCTTCCCTTCCGTTCCTGTGTCAGCTTCTCCTGGGAGCATGGACCATGTACATGTGTTCTTCTTCATCTTTTTTCAATGTATTATGTTTTTTTTTTTTAATTCTTTTTATTGAAAAAACAAAGAAAAACAATAACAGGTGACTTACATCGGGGAATGAAAGGATGAGCAATATACATACAGGGCATAATGGATGGAGAACTATCAATAAAGCCTACTCACAAGCTACATCAGGTAAGCGGCCGCACGACATTCAGGATAATCAAACGAATGCCAACCACCAACCCCACCTCCCCTGGAAACAGGACAAACATTGAGCAGCAGTCCAGAGTAGAAGGGAGGGGGGGCAGCAGTAAAAAGGTTACGAGACTACAGCCACATCCCGAATACAATAGTGAATGACGCAACAGTTGGCTAATTTATGCTAATAATACCTCTATCAGAGCCCATCCACCCAAAACACAAATTCGCGCCTCAATAAGACCACCGATATATGTTTTTATTTTTAAAGCGTTTCAGTAGTATTCCTGGACGTACAGCGTGCTTTTCTACTTTTAACACAGGCAAATGACTTCCTATTTATGTTGCTTTCACTCTGTCTGCTATCTCTATTGATGCTCTAGTTACTTACACACACAACTCTACTACTCTTCGCCACTCTACACCACTCCAGTCTATGCCACTCTACTCTATATACTCTACGCCACTTCACTCCACACCACTCTTCTCTGTGCTGCTTTACTCTACGCTCCTATGTTCCCTGTAAGATGCACGCATGCGTGCGCAGTCTACCCTCCCCCCCAGCACCTTCATAGTAGCACACGCAGTGCACGCACTCAGGCAGCTTGTCAAAAGAAGGGCTCTATGCAGAGTCTGTTTAATTGACGGATGGCGAATTACAAATGTACATCAGAATGCTTTATTTACTTTGCACTGCGGAAGGCCGACCGCATGCTCTCTCAGCTCACACACTGCCCTTTAATCTTCACCTTGTCACCTCTGCTTCAGCACCTGAAAAAAAGGGAGCAGGGCTATTTATAAAAACATGTATTTATTTTCTTTCATTTTCTCTCACTGTAGTGCAGATTTATGTTCCCATAAGGTCTATACAATTGACAAGTATTTATGTAATAATGAGGTCAAATCTGGGTACAAATATTGCAATTTACTATAACTGTGGTGCACAACCATGCTGTAGGGTGAGGATCAAGGATTATGCACCTTCGCTAGGTTATTCAAGTCACCTTCCGCCCAGAACATTTGTTTTTAATCCCGCCTTTGCTGTACCTGTAGAGTACAGGTGCTGCTGGAGTCAGGTATGCAGGTCGACTGTGGTGTGCTTATGAGACCACTTTAGTCCTTGACAGTGGCGGAAGGTAATTTTAGCAGGGAGGGGGCTGGGCGCCCCCCCCCCTACATACATACATTCTCACTCACTCACACCCATGCATTCACACATGGACAAACACACACACCCATTCACAACAGTCACTTACAAACAGACATACATTCAAACATACATGTATGCATGCACCAAACATCAAAATACATAAAACTTACCTTCACTGTGTGCCCATCTGTAGCATTTTACATCGTATCTGGATATCTTGCACTATGTTATTCGTGCTCTAATATGATACATCATTTTAGGTTCTTAAAGATTTGGCACTCATTGCATATTCTCAGCCTTGGGGGGAGGGGAAAGGGGGGTCGCTACACATTGTATTTTTGTCTTTTATGCTATGTATTCTGCGTTCACTGCAAAGAATAGAAGAAGAAAAAAAGGAGGTGCTCCATGAGCTTTGCGTGGGGTTCCCACGCAACACTCATGTATTTTGACGCTGCCCCATATTTACAAAATCACGTACACCTGGAGCAGCTCCAAAAACTTACGCCTCTCCAGTGGAGCCGTAACAAGGAGCAATGTTTTTATTTCTCCTTGTTTTTTCCTCTTTCCATGTGTGCTGCATTCTGCATTCTGTGATAGGCAGCAAGTTGTGCGCCAACATAAGGGAAAAGGACAGGAACGCACCGTATTTCATAAATACAGTGTATTCCTGCTCTTTCACATCAGCATAGGGCAGCGCAGCTAGAAGACTTGTGGAGCTGCCCTTCTCCAATTCCTCATAAATGAGGCCCTTTGTTTTTAGCTACACCTTTGACTCCACCACCACGCTCACTGACCTTTGGTTTGCTAAACACTGTTTAATATTATTTCCCCACTGTAAACATTATTTGCTGTGGGAATTGGGGGATGTTTATGGTTATCCATAGTTATTGATAATGAGAAGTACCAGGTTCTAGAAATGTTTGTCAGAAGGGGGTCCTTACGCCTAAAAACGTTTGAGAAGGGGGTCTCGGCATTAAAAAGCTTGAAGACCTCTGATCTAGGGTATGCCACCCTAACCATAACCTAGGATATCCCCTTATTAACGGTGATTGCAGGCAAGTGTTCTGGGTACCCTGGGATTGCTGGGTGTTTCAGTCACTGAACTTTCAGAACAGTGACCAGGTATACTTGAAATACAGCTCCCTAAAGTCTGTGACAACTGTGATGTCTCATACCAAATTATTTAACACCAGACTGCCCAGGTCTTTGATTTCAGCAGTTTGTTCCAGAAGGGGAACACTGGGGCCATACTAATTATTCAGCGCATTTTCCTGGATTGCGCTGGGTGCACATTTCAAAAAGGTGCGCCCAGCGCAATCCAGGAAAATGCACCCCATTATGGTGATTGCGCTGCCCTGGGGGCAGAGCATTCAGGTGAAAAACGGAGCAGCTGCTTTAAAACCGATCCGTGTTTTCACCGTGCATCCGGCAACCCGCCTGCACTTTTAAAGGGGATTAGAGATCACCTTGCATCCGGGTGCAGTCAGTGACTGCACCCGCCTACAAGGATATGTCTGGGGGGGGGTGGGGTCCATGGGAGCCCTTTCGTCCCACCAGAAGGCTGCAATCAGGGGAAACATTGACAGTCAGTGCGCCTCCTGAGAGCTTCTTTGCCTCTGCACTCACGTCTTAAATACGGCACGGGCACATATGCAAAAGGATTTCCTCATTTGCATGAGGCCATGCCCCAAAGCAAAGCAGGCACACACTCTCGGGGAAGCACTGGTGCTGTTTCTGCTCCAGCACTTTCAGTATTACAGAAGGGGTCGCACAAGCGTCTGTGATCCCATCTGTAATACAAAGAAAGTGCCCTGGGGCATGCAACGAGGGCGCAAAAGCCCATTGCAGCTCTGGGGCACCTCGTGTAACACAGCCCCTGAACTGCTTCTGGACATTTCATTGTATCTCGTCCTCAAGGTGCTACAAGTATCTTCTGGATTCCTGTGCGTCTCTTGGTTCTAACTGCAAATAAATACTTTTACAGAATTTCACTCGTTTTACACTGTATCTCAATCCCCAAAGTCACACTTTGTATTATGATTTGGAATTCAAAGAGATTCACATAAAACATACACAAAGCTTTAGAAAAACAATTCAATTGGTATTCAATATACGACATTTTAAAATGCACAAAAGTGTTGTTCAACTTACAACTATACTCTACTTTGATTAAAAAAACATGGACAAATAAAGTGCAAATGTGTAGTTGAATCAATAAAAAATAATTCTAGAGACTACAGGAAACTATCCGAGCATAGAAAATGTAGCAAGTAAGCAGTGCAAGAATAGTTTACAATGCAACACGAATACATTACTTCTTAACACAATGCAATCAGATTTACAGAACAATACAAATACTATAAATCAATTGATACTGTGCAAAATCTTATGAGCTTTAAACCCCTATTCCACAAATGCGGAGCAAAGTACAACTAATATAGAATTACAACTTACAGACAAATCTAGAAAATGTTTAAGAATTGTTTTTAAAATGTAAATATTTTAGAAGGTGGTGCAAAAAAGTAGTTCCGGGCATCCAGTACTGAAGTGATATTATACTTTAAAATCAATGGTCTTAACAATTGACGTCATAATGGAGGCAGGAGAAAACAGACACATAACACATGATTTAAATCTTG
Source organism: Lissotriton vulgaris (assembly GCF_964263255.1). Taxonomy (NCBI): domain Eukaryota; kingdom Metazoa; phylum Chordata; class Amphibia; order Caudata; family Salamandridae; genus Lissotriton; species Lissotriton vulgaris. Next base: position 1,715,478,786 of record NC_141695.1, on the reverse strand, counting down.
GACATAATTCCCACAGAGGTCACTTAGCCTCTCATTCCCAGATACATTTTTTCATTTTATCTCGTCCCCTAGGTGAGCAAGTACCTTCTGGATTCCTGTGTGTATCATATAGACCTGCTTTTACAGACTGTCACTCATGTTAAACTGTATCTGAGTTCCAACCCCTCATCTTCTGAAGAAAGTCTTGACCACTCGCCTGCACTAGGCCTTGGAGAGGCTGGATCCAAGAAGGAAAACCTAGCATATAATGAATCGTCAATAGCACCGGTGGCTCTGGGACAACAGTGGTAAACAAAGTGTTACTCGCCTGAGAACTGTCCATTACTGCAAGCTGCCCTGTGACCCAGAGAATGCATTACACATTTCTACAGCTGCTCCATGTACTGTGTCTCTCCTGGGTGTATCAGGAAGCACACATGATTCCTGCTTGTGTTGCACTTGTCCTGCATGTACGTAAACGTGTGTCTGCCTGTTGTCCCTGTGATTTGCATTAGTGAGGCTTGATAGAAAACCTCTTTGTGGTTCAAAAAACCAGAGGTAAACAAGTCTTTAGGAAATCAAGACTAGTCGAATGGAAAGTTCTGGGTCAAAAATCTCAAGAAGCAAATGGCTTGCCAACTTAAACATTATTGGTAATATCTCTCTCACATAGATAGACCAGATGTTCGTTGCAGTGCTGTAGATATACGCTACAAGAGCCGGACTGGGAACCCAAACCAGCCCTGCCAATTTTTTTTGACCAGCTCCACAGGGTGGTGGGGGTGCAAGTGTGAAGCACTTTTACATTTGTTACTGGGGGGTCGGGCGATATTGCAGCGCTACTGCAAAACCAGCCCCCACCCTTCCATCCTCCTGGGAAATGCCCAATGCCTGGTACAGCCAGTCCAGCCCTGTACGCCACTAACCTATAGAGAATTATCATACTGGAATTGCAATTGATCCCATGAAATTCTGCATCGTTTGGTTTATGGGTGTCTACAGATTCATAAACTTAGGACAGGTGTATGGGAGAAGATGCAATAAAAAAAAACCTCTGAATTGATGAATTTCCCTTAATATTATTTTTTAATAGCTGTGACTGAAAGTAAGCTCAACAGCTCTCAAATAATTTCTGGTAGATGCTTTATTTTCAATTATCTCATAATCGATCACTTCAAATTCTAAATACCCCGAATGCCTCTCAAGGAACACATGTTGGGATTGGGCGGTCTTTGTCTTAAGAGGAGCTGGCCTATTTCTGGTCTTGCAGAACATTACCTAAAATCCTAGGCCTTCATTCTGAGGGCACTGTTGTTCCAGATTCAGTGGAATACATTTATATTTGTCACTATTTTAAATCATTTAATTTAAGTTAATATTATTTCCTATGGGGTGTATTTTAAGTCCCGGTCGCCATTATTTCTATGGGAGGGTGTTACAGTGTCAGTGCTTGGCCGTGTGAGGTGCTGGGATTACTACTCATCCTTTTGACAGGAGTAACTTTCAATTGCCTATTTGGCTCAACCCCGTTTCAACAGTTGCAGATAGGCAAGTGTACACTTTTGAGTAACTTTACACTTGTAAATGGTGAGATGGCAAAAGTAGTAAAATCATCAAAAATGTAAGAGCAAACTTTCATTTTTAAATTACTCACAAGTGTAAAATATCTTTGTCAATAGCCCTTCTTGGATGCAGGAAATGTAAATTGAGTCAATGCTTTAATACTCTGTCCTCTGGTCCTCACTGTCTCCCAGCCTACTCTCTCAAGTTCGGATTGACTTACATGAAGAGTTACTCAGGTATCACTGACAAAAAGCTCGTAATAGATAATTTTTAAGTATGGCTTGGCAGCGTAGATGCCTGGAAACGTTTTGTAATTTCAGAGTAGGAATACAGCAAGTATTTGTGGTCTACCCAAAGTGTGCCGGTAGAAGAGTATTGGGAAGTCAGTTTGATACTTTGAGATAGAAAACTCTGAAAGATTCCGGGGCATATTATCAAGGGCAATATCGCCACTTTTGCTGCACTTTTTGCCGAAAAAGCGGTGATATTGTAATCGCTCTATTAACAAGCCTGCGCTAACAGGCGTTAGCACAGGATTACAGGCGTTAGCTGGTGTTTTTTTCCACTTTGCATGTCAGCGATATATATCGCTAATGACATGCAAAGTAGGCGTGCCTTACTAACACGTCATGGAAACACTTGCAGACCCAACTTCGCCCTATTATCAACGCGGCCCCAGAACCGCGAAGAATTGAAAAAAGCTGCGCTAACCGTGGTTATCACTGGTAATTAACGTCAGCAAAAATCCTGACTTGCCTATCCCTATCATGGGAGGTGGATTGTTCGGCTAAGTCCACACCTCCCTATCAATAAGGATTCCCCTATCGCTGCAGGTTTATTGCTGGATTCCCAGCGATAATCTCGCATTTTGCCGATATCGCCGGATGTTTAATCGCCTTGGAGATATGCGTTGATAATAACGCGATATCTCGGCGATTAAATCCAGCGATAGCCGGCGTTGGCCAAAATCGCGCAAAGCGGGAAATGCGATGTTTATTGCGTTTCCTAGATAATATGCCCCTAGATCTCAGTTGCCATCCAAGGCTATGTGTGGATATTGCACATATCTAATATAGTATTTAATAAACCCAAACCTTCAACTCACGTTTTACTCGTTTCTTCCAAAGTTCTTCGCACTCAAGGCACTAGAGCTTTGATCACGAGTAGCTCAGAGAACAGGGGTTGTCTTTCCAGACCCGTTATGTACTGATCCAGTGGCTTCTAGATTTTAACAAGTGTAATGACTAGCACCTATTACACATTTTTTTTATTGCAAATGGGGAACAACATACTTTTTTACATTAAAATCCACACGTCTCTGTATTTTCTGTCCCCTTTCATCCAGTAAATATAGGCACGTTTGAGCAGGCAATATTTTTCTTGAGGAAAAACTCTGAGAGGGGAGAAAAGTCCGATCCGCTCACATTTGCGACACGTGTTCAAAGGGTCTGCACGTGGAGAAGTGTGGCTCAATGGTTAGAGCGGCAGACCCTGATGCAGAGGTCTAGCCCGGGACCACGGGGAATGCAGACCCTGATGCAGAGGTCTAGCCCGGGACCGGGGTTCAATTCCCCGCCTCGGCGGGTCTTGGGCTCAAAATTCCACGGACCTGATCATTCTCGCCTCGGTGCCTATTCCAATCATGGAGTCCCACTCTGCAACTCTGGGCAATAGCTTGCTTAATCTCCTCAACGGCCCCCACAACGCTAAGGATGCCTGGCCTCCACCTTGGGGGTGCCCAGGAGTGGACGCCTCACAGGGAAAGCCAGGTTGGGTTCCACAGCGGTATTCGTACAAACGCCTTGAGACCCTTGCGGGTGAGTAGTGCGCTATACAAGTATCAATTTACAATTTACATTACGTGTCGCAATTTAAACAGGACTCGCTCTGCTAAAACCCCACAGCTGAAGGTAATTGAGTGCCTACGCGCTTTGCCTCGTTGAAAGCCACGTTTTACGCAATTCCCCCTAAATTACGCTGTTTCATAATTTTTATGGTCCTAGTTCCTGTATCAAAAACACTCTGTATACTGTTAATCAATTTATGCTCGCAACGTGCTTGTCAGTTGTCATTTATTTACGGTACAGTTAATTTACTTTTTCATCTGATTTTTTGTTAGTATACATGAATATATTTGCTATTTATAAACACCAATGAAAGTGCCCTGCACTAACAAAAAACGATCTACTTTGTCAACGTTAGTGCAAGTAAGAACATTTGAATTCAATTAAAATTGGAATGTTGTTAGAAAAACACTGTCCTAATTCTTTAGTAATTTTCAGTAATTGCTGTTCCTGTAGTCCAATATACATTTTACATAATTTTTACCTGCAAACTTCTCGCAGGATGTCACCTTACTTATTATAAATGTTGTTTCAACAACAGTCAGTCGCACCGTAAGAATGTATTGTTAATAAACACTAGAGGGCGCCATACCCATATTTTTACAATTTTTGACGACGTGAGTTTTTCAAATTCTATCATGAATGCACCTTTACTGGATTGGCTGATTATATTATACCCACTATTAGGAACGCGAGGGACTCCCAAGTAAAGCCCCATTAGGATAATTCAGTTTTTTGGTGCTGTTATACAGGGGAGAAGTGGGAGCCTGCAGTCTCCAATCCAGGCTGGTATCATTGCATCCCTCCATCAATCAATCAGGGGTTTATATAGCGCGGCTGCTCGCATGTAAGGGTCTCAATGCGCTGAATAGGGGAAGGGGGGCTGCTGCTGTTCCGTCTGGGCGCAGGGGTTCAGTCGACGAGCCGGTCTTGAGACACTTCCTGTATTGGGTCAGCGACGGGGATTGCCTGAGATGGAGAGGCAAGGTCTTCCCGCTCTTGCCGGCGAGGTGGAAGAAGGATCTTCTTCCGGTATTGGTCTTGTGGATCCGTGAGACGGTGGCCAGGCCAAGTTGGGCGTAGCCAAGGTGTCTGGCGGGTACGTGGGATGAGAGGTGGTGGTTCAGCTATGTGCTGTGGAAAGCTTTGTAGACGTGTGTGAGAAGTTTGAAGGTGACTCTTTTGCCGACTGGGAGCTAGTGGAGTTCTTGCCAGGGCCGGACTGGCCCTAGCGGGGACTGGGTGTTTCCCCGGTGGGCCGCTAGGGTGGGGGCCGATTTTGGCCCCTGGGGCCGTTTTTGTTACAGGGCCATTTTTGCAGCAAAGCTGCAAAATCAGCTCTTGTAACATAATCGGCTGAAACCGGCCCTGGCAAACAGCTCGGCTGCTCTCAGGGGGGCCGGCCGAGCTGTTTGCCAGGGCCAGTTTTGGTTCCCAGTCCGGCCCTGGTTCTCGCAGGTGTTCAGTGATGTTGCTGTGGCGGGGGATGTTGAGGACCACTCTGGCTGCAGCCTTTCGAACGTTTTGTAGTTTGCTGAGAAGTTTCTGGGTGACGCCAGCGTGGAGTGCATTGCCGTAGTCGACTCTGCTGATGATGAGTGTGTGGGTGACCGTCTTTCTGGATTCTGTGGGGATTCATCTGAATGTCTTTCGAAGCAGGCAGAGCATATGAAAGGAATATGAAGATCCAGGGTTGATCTGGTGGTTCATAGCGAGGAGTCCAGTATGATGCCGAGGTTACGTGCGTGGTTCATAAGGGTGGGTGGGGGTTCCCAGTGCAGCAGGCCATCAAGAGTTGTCCCAGTCTGAGGGGGTGGGCCGCAGGATGACTACTTCATTCTTGTCCGAGTTGAGTTTGGGGCAGCTATCTTTCATCCAGGTGGCAACAGCCTTCATCCCGCTGTGGAATTTGACTCTGGTGGTTGTGGGTTCATTAATACGGGAGAGGATCAGCTCGGTGTCATCGGCATAGGAGAAAATGTTGAGTCCGTGGTTCCGAACAATGGCAGCAAGGATGGCCATGTAGATGTTGAAGAAGGTGAGGCTTAGGGAGAAGCCTTGGGGCACTCGACAGGTGATCTCTGAAGGTTCTGAGGGGAACGCAGGCAATCTGACTCGCTGTATTTAGCTGGTAAGGAGGTAGTGGATCGAGTCCTGGGCCTTGTCATGGATGCCGATGCCATTGAGTCTCGTGATAAGGATGCAGTGGAAGACGGTATGGAGGCGATCCAGTAGGATGAGGGCTGTGGTTTCAACTTGGTCGAAGAGGGAGCGGATGTCATTCGTGGTGGTGAGGAGTGCAGTCTTGGTGCTGTGGTTGCTCAGGAAGCCAGATTGAGAGATGTCCAGGACGTGGTTCCCTTCAATGAACTTGGAGAGTTGGGTGCTGTTGACGGCCTTCTTGATGACCCTGGCTGGGAAGGGGAGCAGGGAGATGGGTCTGAAGTTCTTGAGGTCTGTCGGGTTGGTGGATGGCTTCTTTAGCAAGGGGTTGATGTCAGCATGTTTCAGCTGTCTGGTAAGGTGGCTATCTCGGTGGAGCAGTTGATGGTGCAGTGAAGTTCAGGGGAGATGGATGCTCTATGGAAGATGTGATAGGGACAGGAGTCTGAGGGGGCCCCGGAGTGGATGCTCTTCATGGTCTTGAGTGTGTGTCTGTGGTGAGCGAAGTCCAGTTGAGCAGGATCTGTTGGGGGTGCAGCATGTTTGCGTGCAGTGGTGTCGGTCGATGGTAGGGGGGGCGGTGAGGGTGGTGGTTTACAGTGGGTGTGGTGAAGGTGAAGTGCATGCAGTGGTGGTCAGTCCAGAGGAGTTCGGGGGTGTGGCTGTTGGTGATGTTTCAGCTGGCTGAGTGGACCGGGTCGAGCTTGTGTCCCGCTGCATGGGTCGGAGCAGTGACTAGCTTCAGTCCGATGCTGGCGGTGTTTTGGTCCCTGGGGCTGTCCAGGTGAAAATTGAAGTCAACGAGTAGGATACAATCTGTCGATGTGAGAGTCTGGGTGCGATGAGGTTGGCAATGGCAGCAGTGAAGGACGTGTGGGGGCCCCTGGGGCCTGTAGATATGGCTGCTACGGAAGGTGGTGTTAGGGGTGGTATGGATCTGGAAATAGAGGTGTTCCATGGTTGTCCTTGGTAGGCCTGGGCGTGGTTCGAGGAGTTTTGCTACACGGAACTCCGTGAAGTTACAAAAAAAACACTGCAAAGTTTCGTGAGTGGCGGAGTGCAGTGTGTACTGCAGTTTGTGCTGGTATATCTGCCGCTCGGTTAGAAATTCTACCCGAGTGGCAGCTCACACTCGCGAACTTACTGTTCGTGATCGCGAACTTACCGTTCGTGAGCGGGAAAAAAACTCAGCTGCACATCTCGAAGCGGAGTTTTCTGCACTCCGCGAGCGTCGTGGAGTGCGGAGTGCAGGAAACTCCTCTAACGGAGCATAGTTCACCACCCAGACCTAGTCGTTGGGTCGTCTGAGTGAGTTGTCAGGCGGAGGGTGTTCTTGTGGATGATGGCAATGCCTCCTCCTGATCGGTTGGTGTGGTCATTTCAGGTGAATTTGTAGCCATCTGGGATGGCGGTGGCGATGTCTGGGCCTGAGCTGGAGTTAGTTAAGGTTTCCGTGAGGAAGGCGTTGTAGAGAGAGGCGGCGTCGAGGAAGTCCCCGATTTCTGCGGGATGTTTGTGGAGGGAGAATGCGTTGAGGAAGATGCAGCTGAGCCGGTTGTGTGTGCTGTTGGACGGATGGGCAGCGGGAGGAGCTGGTGTGTGGAGGTGGGTGAGGGTGTAGCTGCAGTATCTGCAGGAGAAGGGTTCTTGGGTGCCCTTCGGTGATGCAAGGTAGCAGGCAGCATGGGTCCTGTGTTAAGGGGGAGGAGGGTGCTGGCTTTATATCAGTGGGAGGTCCAAGAACCAGGGTGTGTGGCTCTGGGGGCAGTCCAGGCGCAGACAGGCTTGCCTGTGGCACTCCACCAGCGCAACCGCACAGCGGCTGCCATTAAGTCATATGCAGGGGTGTGTGACAGCTGGAAGGTGGGAAAACTGGGAGCAGGAAAGAGTCACTAGAGGGGGCGGGGCAGCGGGAGATTCCAGTAGCAAGGGCGGGGAAGCAAAAGAAAAAGTAAAAAAAGAGTCAGGAAAATGGTACAAAGCAGAAAAAAGGCAGAAGCAGAGAGAAGGCAATATGAGACAGAAAAAGCTTAAAAAACGAGGCACAGCAGTGACGCTCTACTACAAGACCACCAGGGATAAGGCGCAGCCAGGAGCCTGTGGGTGGAGGAGGGCCTCGAACTCCTGACCAGACGGGCAGCAGCAGCAATGGGGGCAGCAGCTACCACTCAGAGCTGTGCTGTGAAGGGAGCAGTCCACTAGTTAGGTCAGTGGACTGCATCTTCACCGCGCAGCAGCCGCCTTTAAGTAGTAGTGTGCAGGGGGGTTGGTCAGCTGGGAGGCAGAAAACGCAGGGAGCAAGAAAGAGTCAGTGGATTGGGCCGGGTCATGGCGGATCGCAGCGGCAAGGACAGCGGAGCAAAAGAAAAAATGCAAAAAAGGACAGAAAAAAGGCAAAAAGTAGAATAAAAACAGAAGCAGAGGAATGGCAAAAAGGCAGAAGAAGCAGAAAAAGAGAGGCAGAAGGGCAGCTCAACAGCAGAGCAGTGATACTCTACCACTAGAGATGTGGCTCCAGTGGGAGCCTGCGGATGGAGGAAGGCCTCAAACTCCTACCCAGATGGACAGCAGCAGCAACTGGGGCAGCAGCTACCATGTGAAGCTGTGCAGTGAAGGGAGCAGTCCACCAGTAAGGTCAGTAGAATGCACCAAAATCAGGTATTACAAGTTATTGGCCTCGGAATGAAGAATAATACTCGGATCTGTGAATATTGGGTCATTTTCCTCATGTCATTCGCGATTCGAGCTGCAATAATAGACCACTTATCTTTTTCCATTTAGCAATATTCTGCATCATGGAATGTAGTGGGTGGTGAGGTCTTGGCATTCGAGGCAGTCCATTGGGAGCAGAATGGGATGTGTGGAGTGCAGTGACAGCTTCGTCTAAGTATAAAGAAACTACACTTACCTCATCTTTCCTGCGAAGCCTCCTTGTTTCAAGGACGTTCTACTGGCAACGAGCGGAGGTCCGAACCTAATCTAAGAGGGAAACGTCAATAGCATTGCTGCTCCTGCCTCAGCGTCGTATCTACGGTGTATGAGTGCCTAGTGGAGTGGTGTGGCTCACTGGTTAGAGGTGGCAGACCCGGGAGCAGAGGATGGCTCGGGACCAGGGTTCAATTCCCAACGCGGCAGGGTCGTGGACCAGAGTCAGCGGACTCGATAATTCTCACCTTGGTGCCTACTCTAACCAGGGATTACACTCGGCAACTCTGGGCATTAGCTTACCTCATCTCCACAATGGCCCCCCACATACGCCGGGGATGCCTGGTTTCACCTTGGAGATACCCAGTAGGGACCATCTCACAGGAAAAGCCAGGACGAGTTCCCTAGCGGTCTATTCGCGCCAGGATACTCCGGTAGTAATTGAGCACGGTATAAAACAGCATATAACATATGAAGACAAGCAGCTGCCAAGAATTGTCACTTGCCGGATATTGCTAGGATTGTTTTTTATTTTAATATAGTATTTGGGTATTGCAAGCTTTTTGATATTCCTCGGTGCAAGAAGAGTCAGCGTCCGCTGGACCGAGTCAGCCCGAGAGGAGTCGCGCGCATGCATCTCTAGCAACACATTGGGGCAGATTTACAAGCCCCTTGCGCCACTTTTGCGTCACTTTTCCCATGACGTAACACGTCTGCCTCTAGCAACGCATCTCTGCCTGGCAGCACTAGCTCTCGCTTGTTCATGTAAACAAACCTTGACTTATGCAAATGCAGTTCTGCTTGAATAGCTTCCCCAGCAATTTGATGTAACTGCTGTCATTTCATGTGATGTGGCAAGCACTGTCTCTGGCAAATGAAACAAGCCTTGATCAATACAAATTGAAGACTAACATTGATCCAGCAGAACAATTTAAGAGTAAAAGAAATACTAAACTGTCAGACAAAGGTAAATATGTGGCTGACAGGGGTGTGGGAACCAAGAAATCCGCAGGTGCAGGAGGCCAAGGATGTAAGTGCGGAGCAGAGGACGGAAGGAGACAAAGAAGTAATGGGAAGATGATCAGGTGAGAAGGGGGACAGAAACAGTAATGGTGGGCAGAGGCTAGCGACAAGGAGGACACATAGGTGAATCTAAAAAAGAACAAAGTGTTGAAGAAGAAAAGGCTGCCTTACATGGGGATTACAACCGGTTTATGCCCATCTGATGAATGCCACCAAAGACAGTATGATGGAAGGGAGAGTACATAGAGGTGTTCAAGTTGTTACACAGTGAGATCGTGGCAAAGGAGAGGTCTAAGAAGGAGGAGTACAAGCTGTCAAAGTGTCCTAGGGTCGCCATTGACATTGAGAATTGGACAGCGGCATTTCTGATTTATACCAATGTGTACTGCGAGAAGTACCCTGAGTGCTGCATGGCTCTTTTTAAATATATGGATGTGATTAGGAAGGTTCATGTCAAGTCTGGGGGATGTGCCTGGCTTCATTATGACAAGGAGTTCTAGATCGGACTGGAAGAGGACGTGGCAGGGAAATGGGGGGAGCTGGATAATGATTTGTGGATGCACATGAAGGCCCCAGCTCGGCCAGCGTTCACGGTCTTCATGGCCAGTGGGTTGCCGCTCTTTTATCGGCCCTTTCAAAGATGCTCAGAAGAGATTTACCTAGGGGTACGGAGGGTCATGGGTCAGGAGGTGAGCAGACAATATAGGTGGTACGGGAAAAATTGATGAAGGCGGGTGCGGAAGGCGAGGATGGCGGGGCCTTACAATGAGTACCCAATTGAGTGGCTAATTGTGTCCCCATTAAGCATAGTGCAAAAAAAAGAGAGGACAGTTTTCCTTAATCCAACATTTATTTGAGGGATAGTCAATTAATACAACACAAAGATGGACAGAGGGCCACAAAGCACTGATGCAGCACCAGTTTAGACAGTCTAACCAATATATTACAAAAAATATATAAGCATAACTAATGTGTGCAGGTTCCAAAAGCACCCCCTGTCCTGAGGTGCTTCCTTTAAACCGGAACAACAACGCAAGCAATAGATTGGAACTACACCACCTTTCTTAACATATATGTAAGAAATCTTAAATGTCCATAATATCCATTAGAACCGGTTAGTATGAGAGAAGTTCATTATCCCAATAGTTGCTTTATAATTTCTCTATTTCCAATCGGCTGATGGCATTCAATTGGAAATAAAGAAATTATAAAACAACTATTTGGATAATGAACTTCTCTCGTACTAACCGGTTCTAATGGATATTATGGACATTTAAGATTTCTTACATATATGTTAAGAAAGGTGGTGCAGTTCCAATCTATTGCTTGGACAGTCAATTAATGACTACATCCTAGAGGATATTAAATCAGTGTCCTATGCCTCAGTAGATACAGCCACTGCACTGGTGCAGCAGGGGGGGGTGGCTTGGCATTTATGACAAAGAGCGCTACCAAATCAGCCTTTCACCTATTACTAGTACACCCAGCAGATTTTGAACTGTTGGGAATACAATTTGATGGCCAGTGGTTCGTCGATAAATCCCTGCCGAAAGTCTGCTCTATCGCTTGAGCACTGTTTGAGAAGTTTAGTAACTTCCTACAGTGGCTTTGACCTATGTGACCGGTCCGGTCCTCGGATGCTTGATTCCGTTCTGGGAAGGACATGGCTTTTGTAGTTCGGACTGGACTGTTCCAATGGGGCAACAGGGTCAGAGCTGATTTGCATATCGCCATAGTCTAACCCAGGGTGGTGTGGAGTGCAAAAAAACGATGGATTTGGGCCCAGATCTTTTGACTGGGGGAATGTGTGACATTGATCCACATTCGGTCCATCACTTGTTGTTTTGCAATTGGGGCATAAACAGTGACGCATTATTTGGATGACTTCTTTTTTGTGGGAGAAGCCGGCTCTATGGACTGCCAGCGGAAGCTGGACAGTTTTCAAGAACTAATGGGTGACCTGGGAGTTCCTTTTGAGGGGGAGAAAACGGTTGGACCGGCAAATGTTTTGGCCTTTTTGGGTATCCATGGAGGCACAGCTGCCAGAACAGAGAAAGGTGGTCATGGTTGAGTTGATTGATGACATGCTGGCAAAGAAGAAGGTTCAGGCGAGGGAGATGCAGGTCCTGCTGGGATATTTTCATGTAGGGTGGTGGGAGCAGGCAGGACCTTTGCAGGAGATTGGGGCTGGCTTTGTCAGGTTTGAAGTTACTGCAAAATCGCATGGAATTGGCAGCAGGTATCAGGGAGGTCTTGAGAATGTGGAGGTATGTTTTGCTACATTTTAATGGCATATTACTGGTTGGTCTGGGGGAAGAGGTGGAATGGAATATTCACATTTGTTCTGATGCAGCTGGATTTTTGGGGTTTGGTCTGTGCTAGCAGGGTCCTTGGTGTGCAGTGGAATGGCCGTCTTTGGACACCTGAGGCATTGGAATGGAACTGTCATAGCATTGAGTCCAGAGCACAAGCCCTCCCTGATCAGTCTGGATTTCACCAAATTTCAGAACAGCCTGAGAGGTTCCAACTTTTCCATAAATTCTTTAATTCCAGTAGACTCATGGGGTCTCTATGTAGATTGTCATTAATGGTTACCTGTCCCACTAACATGGGCACTAGTTGCTCAGTTCTAAAAATCTTGTAAATGTTCTACTTTACCCCTCAAGGGCATGTCCATGGACTCAGCCAGTGTTTTGAACCAACAAGTTCGCTGTGATATTACTGATCCCTTATTCATTTCTGTAAGACTAGTGATAAACATTGCTATTTTTCCTCTGCCCAATGCATCTGTTAGGCAGGTTTTTCTCTGCAGGCTAAATTGTACTGTATATTGCACTTGGAAGGGTGTGTTTTTTTAAATATATCCTGGCAACAAGAAAGTGTGGGAGCACAAATCGCCAAAGTAATGAAAATGATGTGGGGTTCATATCATCAATGGAACCAGGGAAGGTGAAAGCTGACCCTCAGAAGATGCTTCCGAGAATACTGCAATACCCTCTGAAACCAGGGTGGAGAAAGGGATGCACCCTGTAGAAGCAGATTTGATTATGCAAGGAGTTTTACTACCTATTGTTAGTAGATGTAATGCCCCAATCTGATGCTCCCAACATACAAGGCGGGAAAAGCCAACGTGTACATGTTCATCCAGAACCTTAGTCCATTAATAATGTGATTATCCCAAGCTTCCATTTGGTCCCCAATCCTGCCATCATCCTTTCTTGCCTACCTGCAAGTGGCAAATGGTTTACTGTGGTTGACCTGTGTTCCGCTTTCTTTTCCATCCCCATACATGAGTTGAGCCAGAATCACTTCTCTTTCACATTCTGAAGGTCCCAAGTTCTGTGGACACTTGTCAATGAAGAGCTAGAAAAAGTGGAACATAAAGCTACTAAATGTGGCTCACAAAGTCCGGTTCAGTTTTTATTCCTGTCCCTGCCTTCATGACCTCAGAGTTGGGGACAAGCAGGGCCATGTCAAAGGAACCAAAGGGCAGGATAAGTGGAGCAGCAGTTACCCCCAATTGAAATCCATGGTTATCGAGTTAGGTGAACCATACGCTGTGAAAGAAAAGTCAGTACTTGGCCAGTCCCCAATGTACCTTCATTAACACCTTGAATGCTGAGGCAATTCCTCCAGAGTGCTGACATCCCTTAAATCCCATTGTTCATGACAAGCTCAGCCCGTCATGAGCATCGAAGGGGTTAAGCACTAGTTGCTGTGGTTCATCCTTCGATAGCAGCCCGGGCAAAAGTATATACTTCCCAATGGGATTACCAGGGCATTCTACTTGAGTTGTACTTTTTGGATCCCACTACAGTCAATAAATTATTACAATGTGGACATTGCATGACCACAGCTAATCTCATCTCTCATTTTCCACCAAGCATACCTTACCCTCAGTTTGCTAATCTGGCAATCAATTCTCACTTTGCAGGTCCTTCATGTTATTAGGACGTTGCCATTCTAATCAATTGAATCCTTAGAGTGCATCTGTAAGGGATACTCAATGGAATTTTTGTCTAGAATCCTGACAATGAAGGGCTAAAAGTTACTTCACTGATGACTGCCACAGCATGTGGTACAACAGAAAAAAATAACACCTTTTAAAGTGCAGAGCAAGCAACAGTACCTACGATAATAGTGGAGGAGGCAAGAGTAGAGGAAGAAGGCAATGGATTGTGTTTCTTTCTGAACCACCTTATTGGTTCAAGTGTATCTCCCCAGTCATCCTGAAAAACAAGTTCCTTACCTTCTGTTATGCTGTTTCTGGTGGATATTCTATCTAACCACAGATTCCCCAACTTTAGAATATCCTCCAGGTGCCAGGATCCAGAAGTTTTCATAGCAGTAATCCTGTGCACCTCTAGGCGGCGTTGTTTCACCCTGGAAGTGACAAAGCGAACCTTATATAAGCACTACCCCTCTACACCGATGGCATTTTCTTGCTGGACTCTTTCCACACCATCAGACGCACAGCTCAAAACAATTGGAGGTACCAGTGCACAGTTCTGTAATTTGGGACCTTTATAGATTTTAACAAGAGTGCAGGGGTGTGTAAAATTCATGTCATTTGTTTTAGCGTAATCCCATACAGTTTTGTGAAAGTTACGCAAAATGCAAATCCAAATCCATAAACAAAAGCAGTGCAAACACAGCTGCTCGCATTCTCTTATTCCTACGTATACACAGTAAATTTTAATCGCAAAGTGGTGTGTTCGCGGAATAATTTTCTCCCAAATGGCACATAAATATCCAAAGTGGCGCTATGTCGGTAATTTTGTATATCGAGCATAATGCGAAATTACGCTAGCATAATTTCAATTTCACCCAGGCCTAAAAAACAGACCACTTCACAGACCAGGGATAAGGGAGTGTAGTAAGTAATCTGGAGTTATATGGCGTGTCTACCAGAAAGAACGTTGGTGAAGCAGTAATTTCTTCTGATCTATACTTCTAACTGCATTTCCTTAATCTTTAGAATAAAACCAAATGAGCACATCCCGAGATAGAGGGTCTGTGCAGTGGCCTGAGACCAAAAGGTCCTCTAGAGCCAAGAGGGCAAATTGCCCTTCACCTCGGACCTGGCTGTCGAGGCAGTAGTACTTCATTAATGTGTGCAATGATGCCCACGTCTTAGCCTGGCAGATATTTAGAAAAGGTACTCCAAGTGCCAATGCAGTGGTGGTAGCCTTGGCTCTGGTAGAATAAGTTGATAGACCAGCTGGAGGCTGCCACTTGCCCAATGTGTGGCAGGTTTTAATGCAAAGGACTATCCACCTGGCCAAAGTCCTTTACACCACCATCGTATGTTTCTTTACTTGAGAGAACCCCATAAAAAGCTCATTGTCCACCCAAGGTCTTTGGTGAGATCGATGTAAAAGATCATGGCTCTTTTGAGATGCAGTCGATGGAGTCTCTCATCCTCTTTAGAAAGGTGAGTCCCAACAAAGAACTCAGAGGGTAATGGATTGCCCGAAGGGAAAAGGAGTCACAACTTTTGACAAAAGGGCAGCCCTGATTCCCAACTTTCTGTTGTCCAGACAAAAGGAGTGTAGGGTGTCTTCACAGAGACAGCCTGGAGCACACTAACGCTATGAGCTGATGTGATGAAAGAGAGGAGGACAGTTTTGAGAGTTAGAAGGAGCAGGAAGCAGCTATGCATTGGCAGGAAGAGGGAGCATATGAGGAAGGTCAGGATAAGACTGAGTTCTCACTATCGCATCACAAATGGTTTGGGAGGGAATGATTGCGTCAAACTTTTAATACACAGCATTACAACAGGTTACTTAACCAAAGACGGTTTGTCCAGTAAATGCAAAAAGAGCAAAAGGGGCAAACAATAACTTTTCATAGTGACCTTTGCAAGACCTTGCTTGTCCAAAGACAAAGCAGACAATAAAACATCTAGCAGTTCGGCTTGCAAAGGGTCTGTCTTTTGGACTCCCCATCATGACACAAACATGTCCCAGCAGGCATACTAAGACTTTGTAGATGAGTGCTTGGCAGCAGGATGACATACACAAAAAGAGGTAGCAGATTGGACGCAGTCAACTGCCGCTGCACAGCATTCATGCAAGGAGGGCTTAGATAGCGGAGCTGCGACAGAAGGGCAGATGCTCATGCTCAGAAATTCTCTGTACCACACCCTACTAGCCCAATCGGAAGCCCCTCGGATGACTTGGCCTTCATCTTCTTCAGATGTCTGGGCAGGAGAAGCAGCAGCAGAAAGTTGCATAGGAGTCCTCTGCTCCAATATAGCCTAAATGCGTCTTCTAGAGAGAGCGTACTGGCAGGCACATGCATCAAGAAAAGCTTTTGCGAGTCCTTAATTGCAATTATTAAGGTATCGCAATTAAGGACTCTGAAAAGCCTATAGATGTAGGAATCGCTATTTAGGGTTGTGAAAGCCTTTTTGGAAATTAAAGAGTTTGGATAAACTTTCCAATGTGGAGTGGCGTCTTCGTGCACAGGGTAACCTATGATGATATACATACACGGCAGCCTGGCCGTGGAAGATGCACCGCCTAAAGAAAAGGTCTGCAGGTTTTCAAACCATTTGAAGTCCTAACAGCGGCACAAAGGATTTTCATAAATGCAAATCGGTTTCATAATCTGAAGCCCACTGGAGGGCAAAAAACATTTTACAATAGCCAGCAAACAGTCGAAGGTGCAGCACGAACTACAAATCCCAAAAGGCAACACCAGGGTCAATAAAAGATGATGCAAATCAACGCACGTGTAAGCTGCAGAGACCCGTGACTGTTTGGCTTCCCTCAGAGGAAAGAGCAGGAGCTCTGAAACGCGTAAGGGATAAAAGTCAAAATACAGGGTTGTGAAAGCCTTTTTGGAAATTAAAGAGTTTGGATAAACTTTCCAATGTGGAGTGGCGTCTTCGTGCACAGGGTAACCTATGATGATATACATACACGGCAGCCTGGCCGTGGAAGATGCACCGCCTAAAGAAAAGGTCTGCAGGTTTTCAAACCATTTGAAGTCCTAACAGCGGCACAAAGGATTTTCATAAATGCAAATCGGTTTCATAATCTGCAGCCCACTGGAGGGCAAAAAACATTTTACAATAGCCAGCAAACAGTCGAAGGTGCAGCACGAACTACAAATCCCAAAAGGCAACACCAGGGTCAATAAAAGATGATGCAAATCAACGCACGTGTAAGCTGCAGAGACCCGTGACTGTTTGGCTTCCCTCAGAGGAAAGAGCAGGAGCTCTGAAACGCGTAAGGGATAAAAGTCAAAATACAGGGTTGTGAAAGCCTTTTTGGAAATTAAAGAGTTTGGATAAACTTTCCAATGTGGAGTGGCGTCTTCGTGCACAGGGTAACCTATGATGATATACATACACGGCAGCCTGGCCGGGGAAGATGCACCGCCTAAAGAAAAGGTCTGCAGGTTTTCAAACCATTTGAAGTCCTAACAGCGGCACAAAGGATTTTCATAAATGCAAATCGGTTTCATAATCTGAAGCCCACTGGAGGGCAAAAAACATTTTACAATAGCCAGCAAACAGTCGAAGGTGCAGCACGAACTACAAATCCCAAAAGGCAACACCAGGGTCAATAAAAGATGATGCAAATCAACGCACGTGTAAGCTGCAGAGACCCGTGACTGTTTGGCTTCCCTCAGAGGAAAGAGCAGGAGCTCTGAAACGCGTAAGGGATAAAAGTCAAAATACAGGGTTGTGAAAGCCTTTTTGGAAATTAAAGAGTTTGGATAAACTTTCCAATGTGGAGTGGCGTCTTCGTGCACAGGGTAACCTATGATGATATACATACACGGCAGCCTGGCCGTGGAAGATGCACCGCCTAAAGAAAAGGTCTGCAGGTTTTCAAACCATTTGAAGTCCTAACAGCGGCACAAAGGATTTTCATAAATGCAAATCGGTTTCATAATCTGAAGCCCACTGGAGGGCAAAAAACATTTTACAATAGCCAGCAAACAGTCGAAGGTGCAGCACGAACTACAAATCCCAAAAGGCAACACCAGGGTCAATAAAAGATGATGCAAATCAACGCACGTGTAAGCTGCAGAGACCCGTGACTGTTTGGCTTCCCTCAGAGGAAAGAGCAGGAGCTCTGAAACGCGTAAGGGATAAAAGTCAAAATACAGGGTTGTGAAAGCCTTTTTGGAAATTAAAGAGTATGGATAAACTTTCCAATGTGGAGTGGCGTCTTCGTGCACAGGGTAACCTATGATGATATACATACACGGCAGCCTGGCCGTGGAAGATGCACCGCCTAAAGAAAAGGTCTGCAGGTTTTCAAACCATTTGAAGTCCTAACAGCGGCACAAAGGATTTTCATAAATGCAAATCGGTTTCATAATCTGAAGCCCACTGGAGGGCAAAAAACATTTTACAATAGCCAGCAAACAGTCGAAGGTGCAGCACGAACTACAAATCCCAAAAGGCAACACCAGGGTCAATAAAAGATGATGCAAATCAACGCACGTGTAAGCTGCAGAGACCCGTGACTGTTTGGCTTCCCTCAGAGGAAAGAGCAGGAGCTCTGAAACGCGTAAGGGATAAAAGTCAAAATACAGGGTTGTGAAAGCCTTTTTGGAAATTAAAGAGTTTGGATAAACTTTCCAATGTGGAGTGGCGTCTTCGTGCACAGGGTAACCTATGATGATATACATACACGGCAGCCTGGCCGTGGAAGATGCACCGCCTAAAGAAAAGGTCTGCAGGTTTTCAAACCATTTGAAGTCCTAACAGCGGCACAAAGGATTTTCATAAATGCAAATCGGTTTCATAATCTGAAGCCCACTGGAGGGCAAAAAACATTTTACAATAGCCAGCAAACAGTCGAAGGTGCAGCACGAACTACAAATCCCAAAAGGCAACACCAGGGTCAATAAAAGATGATGCAAATCAACGCACGTGTAAGCTGCAGAGACCCGTGACTGTTTGGCTTCCCTCAGAGGAAAGAGCAGGAGCTCTGAAACGCGTAAGGGATAAAAGTCAAAATACAGGGTTGTGAAAGCCTTTTTGGAAATTAAAGAGTTTGGATAAACTTTCCAATGTGGAGTGGCGTCTTCGTGCACAGGGTAACCTATGATGATATACATACACGGCAGCCTGGCCGTGGAAGATGCACCGCCTAAAGAAAAGGTCTGCAGGTTTTCAAACCATTTGAAGTCCTAATAGCGGCACAAAGGATTTTCATAAATGCAAATCGGTTTCATAATCTGAAGCCCACTGGAGGGCAAAAAACATTTTACAATAGCCAGCAAACAGTCGAAGGTGCAGCACGAACTACAAATCCCAAAAGGCAACACCAGGGTCAATAAAAGATGATGCAAATCAACGCACGTGTAAGCTGCAGAGACCCGTGACTGTTTGGCTTCCCTCAGAGGAAAGAGCAGGAGCTCTGAAACGCGTAAGGGATAAAAGTCAAAATACAGGGTTGTGAAAGCCTTTTTGGAAATTAAAGAGTTTGGATAAACTTTCCAATGTGGAGTGGCGTCTTCGTGCACAGGGTAACCTATGATGATATACATACACGGCAGCCTGGCCGTGGAAGATGCACCGCCTAAAGAAAAGGTCTGCAGGTTTTCAAACCATTTGAAGTCCTAACAGCGGCACAAAGGATTTTCATTAATGCAAATCGGTTTCATAATCTGAAGCCCACTGGAGGGCAAAAAACATTTTACAATAGCCAGCAAACAGTCGAAGGTGCAGCACGAACTACAAATCCCAAAAGGCAACACCAGGGTCAATAAAAGATGATGCAAATCAACGCACGTGTAAGCTGCAGAGACCCGTGACTGTTTGGCTTCCCTCAGAGGAAAGAGCAGGAGCTCTGAAACGCGTAAGGGATAAAAGTCAAAATACAGGGTTGTGAAAGCCTTTTTGGAAATTAAAGAGTTTGGATAAACTTTCCAATGTGGAGTGGCGTCTTCGTGCACAGGGTAACCTATGATGATATACATACACGGCAGCCTGGCCGTGGAAGATGCACCGCCTAAAGAAAAGGTCTGCAGGTTTTCAAACCATTTGAAGTCCTAACAGCGGCACAAAGGATTTTCATAAATGCAAATCGGTTTCATAATCTGAAGCCCACTGGAGGGCAAAAAACATTTTACAATAGCCAGCAAACAGTCGAAGGTGCAGCACGAACTACAAATCCCAAAAGGCAACACCAGGGTCAATAAAAGATGATGCAAATCAACGCACGTGTAAGCTGCAGAGACCCGTGACTGTTTGGCTTCCCTCAGAGGAAAGAGCAGGAGCTCTGAAACGCGTAAGGGATAAAAGTCAAAATACAGGGTTGTGAAAGCCTTTTTGGAAATTAAAGAGTTTGGATAAACTTTCCAATGTGGAGTGGCGTCTTCGTGCACAGGGTAACCTATGATGATATACATACACGGCAGCCTGGCCGTGGAAGATGCACCGCCTAAAGAAAAGGTCTGCAGGTTTTCAAACCATTTGAAGTCCTAACAGCGGCACAAAGGATTTTCATAAATGCAAATCGGTTTCATAATCTGAAGCCCACTGGAGGGCAAAAAACATTTTACAATAGCCAGCAAACAGTCGAAGGTGCAGCACGAACTACAAATCCCAAAAGGCAACACCAGGGTCAATAAAAGATGATGCAAATCAACGCACGTGTAAGCTGCAGAGACCCGTGACTGTTTGGCTTCCCTCAGAGGAAAGAGCAGGAGCTCTGAAACGCGTAAGGGATAAAAGTCAAAATACAGGGTTGTGAAAGCCTTTTTGGAAATTAAAGAGTTTGGATAAACTTTCCAATGTGGAGTGGCGTCTTCGTGCACAGGGTAACCTATGATGATATATATATATATTAATATATATATATATATATACACACACACACACACACACACACACAAAGTGCCCGATTCACTAAGGGAACCTTAGACATTTGGTTTAAAATTTAGGAATTCACAAAGGGCATTTACGAGTAGTATCTATATGTCCGCACTTGGGCCGCATCCATGTCCCGGGCAGGGAAATAAAGATAGTACTTGTAAATGGCCGTTGTGAATTCCCAAAGTCCTAAATCTGGACGTCTGGTCTTTACCTTTGTGAATCAGGCTGTGCGTGTACCATAATAAAAATATTTATATATCAATCTATTTTTTTGTTTTACTATAAACTATAAACATATAAGTATATTTTAAAAAAAAATCTTTTACACTATATTTTTTTATATTTTAAAATTATTAGTATGAAAATATATATCTATATATATTTGTACTAATAAATGTAGAATATTATAATTAATCTAATGACTTTATTTATATTACACTCCACAGACCTGACGGAGGTTGCTGACTCCGTTGTCAAAGCACGCAGGCAGCAGTTGTATACATAAAGCCAGAATAAATATATTAATTAATGTAGACATTACATAAAATATTAAAATGGAAAAATCAAAAACTTACAAGAAAATACTATGTACATTAAAATGTAAAATATAAACAAAAAATAAAACAATGCTATAAATTCTATTTAACCAACATAATGAAACCTAATGGAGTCTTAGAATATTAAATTTACTGTTTCCACTCTAGGTTTACTAATCCCACTCCAGACAGTACAACAGTAGGGAAAGCATTGGAGTTTGGAGGGATAAAATTGACTATTTACACTCCGAAGGGCGCAACTGTAGGGGAAGTGTTGGACTTAGGAGGGGTAAAATTTACTATCCCCACTCCAATCTAAGCAATAATAGGGAAAGTGGTGGACTTTGTTGGGTTGAAATTTACTATCCCCTCTCCAATTGTGCAACAGTAGGGAAATCGTTGGTTTTCGGAGAGGTGAAATTTACTATTCCCACAATATTAAGGGCAACTTTGGAGGAGTAAAAATTATTATTCCCACTCCAGTCTCTGCAACAGTAGGGAAAGTGTTGGATTTTGGTGGGGCAAAATGTACTGTTCCCACTTCAAACAGCGCAACAGTACAGAAAGTGTTGAACTAGACAGAAGTTAATTTTACTAATCCTACTGCAGTATGTATATGTATGTATATGTCTTGTAAAGCGCACTGCTGCCCTGAGGCATTGTGGTGCTGTAGACCGCTGGGGAACCCGTCCTGGCTATCCCTGGAGATGGTCCCTACTGGGTATCTCCAAGGTGAAACCAGGCATCCCCGGCGAATGTGGGGGGCCGTTGTAGAGATGAGGCAAGCTAATGCCCAGAGTTGCCGAGTGTGATCCCTGGTTAGAGTAGGCACCGAGGCGAGAATTATCGAGTCCGCTGACCCTGGTCCACGACCCTGCCGCGTTGGGAATTGAACCCTGGTCCCGGGCCGTTCTCTGTTTCCGGGTCTGCCACCTCTAACCAGTGAGCCACACCACTCCAAACAAGAGAAGGGTAAGTACTTCAAATTAAACGAATTACATATATAAGTAACACCATGAATGTAGAAAAATATTAAACTCGATAAAAAAGTATTAATTAACGTAAATATATATATATATATATATATATATATATATATATATATATATATATATATATATACTGGTCCAGAAGAAGGCTGGGAAGCCGAAACGCGTAGACCGTCTTCTTAACCATGTGTTTCACTCTGGTGTTTTATTAAATACCTTTTGAAACTCATCTCTGCTGTGGTGCCGTGAATTCTTGCTGTGGTCTTCAAGCGTGGAATCAACAATATATATATATATATATATATATATATATATATATATATATATATATATATATATATATATATAAATGAATCAGTTTACGTAATTACAATTCAATGAATTATCAATTATTAGAACATTGGAATGTTGGGAGCTCCATTGAAAACAATGGAGTGCTCTGGACTTATAATGGCTGGTATAAGCCTGGAGCTCCAACATTCCAATGTTTCTTTGTTCACAGCTCTGGCTGTGAACAAAGGCTTCAGGGAGCCTGAGGGGATTCCAATCCCCTCACGGTTCCAAAAGGCTTTGTTTTTTTTGTTAGAACATTCTGTTCTCTAGTGACAGAATGTTCTAATAGCCTTATAGCCCTTTGTAGATGGGCTATACCGCTATTAAAGGCCCTCTCCCTTGTTAAAGGCCCTCGCCTTCGGCTCAGGGCCTTTAACGCTGGAGAGGGCCTTTAATAGCCGGTATAGCCCTCTAACGCGGGCTATAAGGCTATAATAAATAATTATTCAACTCCTAATTAATTAGCTTCCCACCCTATACCCCTACAAACCTAGCAAACAACAACTAAAGAAGAAACTACAAAATAAGTATTCCATAATTTACACATTTAAAATCTATCAAATAATTACCCATTCATAATTAACTAACTTCCCTGCCTAGATCCCTACAAATCTAGCAGCCCACAAATAAAATATAATTAAAATAAATACCTATTCCATAATTTTAGTATTTAAAATGCAATTAAATATTTAATTTACTAATAATAATTCATTATTAATTTGTTTACTCCAACCCTACACCCCTAGCATCCAGCAACTAAAATGTAAGTGAAAGAAATCGTTATTCCATATTTTACAGTATTAAAAAATAGCTAATTTAAAATTATTAATATATTAATAATTATTACTTCACTAGAAGCCAACCACTAAAATATTAGTAAAATAAATACGTATTTAATAAATTACATAATTTAAATCAATTAAATAATGAATAATTCATAATTAATTAACTATTTCTTAATTAACTTCCCACTCTTTATCCCTGCAAACCTAACAGCCCGCAAATAACATATATGACAATAAATCAATATTTCATAATTTGCTTTATGAATATCAATATTATAATTTAATAAAATGTATTAAATGACTCATAATGATTATTAACTAATTAACTTCCCACCCTATCCCCCTATAAACCCAACAACCCGCTACAACAATATCAAGTACTACACAAAAAAAAACATTTTAAATCACTTAATATTACAAACTATATTTAAAAAAGAATCATTATTTGAACAATATTAACACATAAAATTAATATATCAACTAATACACATTCAAACCATTAACAAACACAAGTTCCAATTATATTATTGAGAACAGTATTAACACTGATATTATTTAAAATAATATTGCTTACCTCAAAAAATAATCTTGTCAACAAAATGTATGCATCACAGTATTTGTGTATCACAATGTTTATACAATGTGTATTTTCCAATATGCCTGCCTCTTGATTAGGCATGAGCGGGAAATCCGTTATGCCCGCGGATTTTGCGGATTTTTGGGAAATCCGCAATCCGCGAATTTTGCGGATTTCCCGCAAAATCCGCAAAAAAAAATCCAAGGACGTAACGGGTTCAAAAGTTGAACCCCCACTCATGTAACTATTTTACAATGGCGCCAGCAAGCTGCCAGCGCCGTTGTAAAATAGTTACAAAGTTAGCTTGCACAGGAACCACTAGCTAAAACGAAGCAGGTGCTGCTTTATTTTATTTAAGTGCTTCCTGTGCAAGCTAACTTTGTAACTATTTTACAACGGCGCTGGCAGCTTGCTGCCGCCATTGTAAAATAGTTACATCATACATGCCAACATTTCAGAAGAGCAAAGGCAGGCAGAGAGAGGGTGATGCAAGTGCTGTGCACCCCCCACCCGTGGGCTTTCCAGGGCGCACACACAGCCTGTCTGTTACATGAGTAGGCTGGGCACATTGTGTTCGCACGGGTTTCTGCAAGTTCGCGAGGGTTTTGTACAATTTCGCAATTTGCGAAATTGTACAAAACCCTCGCGAACTTGCAGAAACCCGTGCGAACACAAAAAAAAATACGCAAAATCCTCGAGAATTCGCGGATTTTGCGGATTTTCGCAATCCGCAAATTCGCAAATTTGCGGATTGCCAATCCGCAAAATCCGCCCATGCCTACTCCTGATATTTTAAGTAGATATTCTATCTAAACAGCCTGGGATGTGGCTCGAGTAATTACCAGTGGCTGAGATCAATTGAAATATTCCATCCATCACTTTTTTGTATATTTTCGGGTGCATGATGGCACATTCCTCACAAAATTGGAAGTCATGCCTTAAGTCGAAACACCAGAGACTCACCAAATGCGGGTCTGACACTGACATCTATTTACCATGGTTACCGCTTAATGTACCCTGTAGATTGCAAAATAATTCTGAAATCTGCAGCCAGGGGACTCATACGTAAAGCTACAAGCCCATATATCCCTTGTCTTGAAGTACCTCCACTGGTTACTGGTTGCCAGGACATCCTCCTTCAAGCAGCTTTGCATTGCCCACAAGGGCATATATATCTATATCAATGAATCAGTTTACGTAATTACAATTCAATGAATTATCAATTAATAAATAATGATTCAACTCCTAATTAATTAGCTTCTCACCCTATACCCCTACAAACCTAGTAAACAACAACTAAAGTAGAAACTACAAAATAAGTATTCTATAATTTACACATTTAAAATCTATTAAATAATTACCAATTCATAATTAACTAACTTCCCAGCCTAGACCCCTACAAATCTAGCAGCCCACAAATAAAATATAATTAAAATAAATACCTATTCCATAATTTTAATATTTAAAATGCAATTAAATATTTAATTTACTAATAATAATTCATTAATTTGTTTACTCCAACCCTACACCCCTACAAACCTAGCGTCCAGCAACTAAAATGTAAGTGAAATAAATCATTATTCCATATTGTACAGTATTAAAAAATAGTTCATTTAAAATTAATATATTAATACTTCTTACTTTACTAGAAGTCAACCACTAAAATATAAGTAAAATAAATAAGTATTTAATAAATTACATAATTAAAATCAATTAAGAAATGAATATTTCATAATGAATTACCTATTTCTTAATTAACTTCCCACTCTTTATCCCTGTAAACCTAACAGCCTGCAAATAACATATATGACAATAAATCAATATTACATAATTTGCATTATGAATATCAATAATATAATTCAATAAAATGTATTAAATAACTCATAATGATTATTAACTAATTAACTTCCCACCCTATCCCCCTATAAACCCATATATATCCCTTGTCTTGAAGTACCTCCACTGGTTACTGGTTGCCAGGACATCCTCCTTCAAGCAGCTTTGCATTGCCCACAAGGCAATAAGTGGCAAAGGACCACTTTTCATCCGGAAGAAAATCACAAAATGCATCCATCAAAGGAACCTTGCCTCCGTACTGTCAGCCTGTCTCAAAATCCCTGCATAAAATCAAAAACCATGGATGGAACATTTTTCTCTATGCAAACAGCCAAATTATGGAATTCCTTACCCTCAAAAATAAGATCCACTGAGAACCATCTCAGCTTCAGAAGTCTAGTCAAGAGCTGGCTCTTCCTTACATGATCACAATGCTTACAACACAACAATGTGCAACAAAAGACATTAAAACAAATACATTTAAAATAGTTACTGATGGTATTTATGGACGAATGGTTGTATATTTATACATTACACATTTACATGTGACTGTGTATAGCGAAATCGTAATGGGTATGTACATATGTATAGGTATAGAGGCCTGTGCCTTATATAGGGAAGGCCCTGTTATGTCTGTTTATAAATGAATGCATATGTACGTCTACATATACCCATGTCCCTATAAATAAAATTAAATGTGTTACATATATGGGAAATGTATGTATGTTTATGCACTGCATGAATGTATCTCGATATGTAATTGTTGTTGTATGCGTATACATGTTGCATCAATATGAGATAAGAGTTTGTACAGGGATATATTTGCATATAGGTATATGTGTATGTACATATGAAAATGTGTTTGTGTATATATATTACTCGTCACCACTGGGTAGTTATAGTTATGATCATGTTCCTAGGCAATGCATTTTTGTGTTGCTAATAACTTTGGCCCTGTTTGAGGAATCTCCACAAAACATTCCAAACAAGTGCTACTATTTGAGTAGTTTATGCTTGTAAAGTTTTGGGGTGGTCCATCAAGTGGAGGCAGAGAAAAAGGGGAGGGTGGACCCAAACCACGTTTTCCCTATTCATTTTCCCATAGGACTTTTGGACACCGCTACAGCCCCAAAACAATTCATGGAGGATCTGCGAATCTGCGGCAAAAAACAAAACCTTGGGATCAGCCAGGGCCTTGGGGGACAACCCTGTTAATTTTTGGGGGGAGGAGGGTGCATGTGGCCCCCTCCCCAGGACGTTTTTAGACCTGGAAACCCCATCCCCTGGAGCCAGAGCATTTTTTAGGGCGAGAGGGGGGCATGCAACCTGAAATGAAATATTGTACTTGTATAGTGCACTGTTACCACAGCTGTGGTGTCCTGGCGCTGTACTCATACCGCTGTGGAACCCTTCCTGGCTTTTCCCTGTGAGATGTCCACTCCTGGGCACCCCCAAGGTGAAGCCAGGCATGCCAGGGCTGTTGGGGCCGTTGTGGAGATTAATTATATATCTATATATATATATATATTAGATATATATATATATATATATATATATATATATATATATATATATATATATATATATCTAATCACGTCCCTACAATACACTGCCTTCTACCTCATATCTATTTGTTACTATTAATGTTAATATAATGTCTATATGTCATTTCTTTACATGTTAAGCACCTACTGGTAATTGCACAGATAATAGGAACACTCATAGCTAATCACAGCGTTGAGTATAGTACCTGCTACCTCAGATCAATTTGTTATTATCAATGCTATTTGAATGTTGATATGTGTATTTCTTTCCTTGTGAAGCGCTCTGATACCCACGGGTCTTGTCCGCGCTATATAAAACTCTATAAATAAAAAAATAAAATAAAATAAGCAAGCTAATGCCCAGAGTTGCAGCGTGGGACCCATGATTAGATTAGGCACCAAGGCGAGAATGATCAGGTCCGGAAAATTAAGCCCAAGACCCGCCGCGGCAGGAATTGAACCCCGGTCCCGGGCCAGACCTCTGCATCAGGGTCTGCCGCTCTATTCATTGAGCCACACTTTTCCACTCCCCATCTCGTTTTCTGCCCCGGTGAAGTCATTCCCCAGGGTCCAAAGTAATTTTGAGGGGAGGGGCCCGCTTCCTGAGCCTCTAAAGGCCCCCCTTCCCAGGACCGCTAAACTAATTAAAAGGGAGGGGGGCCTCCTCCCTGAATAACTAATGGCTTTCGGGACAGCTCACATGGTGTGTCCTAGGGAGTCCACCATCAGGACTTAGCAGTATCACTTCATGCACCAGAGCGGGCAGGGAAACTTGTTTTTTCTCTCGTCTGAGGGAGCATTTTCAAAATTCCAGCCATGCGGGAACAAAAACAAAGTTTTCTCCCAATCGGCAGGAGCTTTGAAGATGTTCCTGCTGATTGGGAGCAGACTTTTGATTTGTTTTCCTTCCAGCACTGATGCAGGTTGGCTGCCTGGGGTGGAGAGGGTGGGGGGTTGTCTTCATGACAGGCCCTGCAGCCAGCCCCCTGCAGCTCATGGCCAAAGGCCGTGTGCAGCGGTGGAGTAGATTTATATATGGTAATTAAATATTACTCTTGCCGTGACGTCCCCAGATGCTGCACTGACATTAGCAGTATTGTGGTAGAGGCGTACTCAGTAGTTTGAAAGTGGACATGCTTCCTTCCTAATTAGAAAGAAGGTGGACTCTGAATATACACAGGCCACTGCCATCCTGTCCATTCTGTTACTTCTATGGCCAGTATACCTTTATCTATTATCCTAACGTTAAGCAGAGTGACTTATTTTTCAGTTCCTGATGAAGGTCTGTGAACCCCTCTAGAGTCAATCATGGGCAGAAACATTTACAGGGGTATATTTGATTAACCACCAAGTCCCCTCTTTTTAACCCTCCCAGATGACCACTAAATACATTTGATTCGGCCCCCTGGAGATAGTTTTATCTACCACCTCCCTTGCACTCTGCTCCTCACTTACCCTTTAACATCGCTAATCTTCAAAATACCTCAAACCCTTCCCGCAGGGGAGTTGTAGCCCACACCATGGACCTTGCAGTCCAGGTGTGAGGGGGAACCCAAAGAAGAAGCATGTCACCTTCGGGTGAGTGAGGGTTCTTGTACTAAAGGAGTCCTCCTTTAACAGCTCATACATACATACACCAACATATATGACACTATATGGATGTTTTGTTTTTTTGACCATACATACGTTTTGTGAGTTTCATGATAGACAGGGATTAGCACGTTATTGGTCGGGCCCTCCCTGATAGATCCTTTGTGTGGATACAACAATTAAATATTACGTCACATTAAAATAAACCTAGAAATTCACTGCAAAAACCAAAGGTTAAAGTAACGCTATATTTAGGTGAAATGTTCAGTAACTAAGCAATGTTTTAAACTCTAAAAACCACTGAAATTCACCCAGTTATAGTTATGTTAAGTAACTATAACTCATTCCCTAAGGCAACTATAATGTGTGCCCTTGCCAAGCACTGCAAATTATCAAACATATTACATCACTAATTTCACTGCAACATTTGCAGTGAAATTACTCATGAGAAAACTGTGCATGGCAAGGGCGGGAGCTACAGTTTTCTTAGGGCATGAGTTATAGTTACTTGAGAGGACTATAACTAGTGAATTTCAGTGTTTTTTTAGAGTTTTAAATGTTACATTGTTACGGAGCATGTCGCTTAACTATAAAGTTACTGTAACCTTCGTCTTTTTTAATGATTTATATATATATCATGTGATCAAGGCCACTGCGTTGGCCGACACGCACAATGACCTCTTTGCCCCGCTAATATTTAAAAAATAAAAACGAAATCAGTCCGTTTCTCGTTGTGATGCCTGCATGCATCTATGAGCGTTAACTGAAATATATATATATATATATATATATATATATATATCTATATATATATGAATGAAATTCGCCAACCGACTGAGGCAGCCACCCCAGCCCAGTCCCAAATGACAAAAGAGCAGACCCGTAAGTTGGTTCTTAGTCAAGGTGCTTTATTTCATCCAGCAAGCCAGCCGCCATTACGCGTTTCGCTTTTCACAAAGCTTGATCATACATATATATATATATATATATATATATATATAAATATAAATATAAATATATATATCTATACTACTATTATAAAGAGAGAACTTGCACCTTTTGGCAAGGTAATCTCGGGAACCACAGCGCCAATCTACACACCCGATACATCTTTGAAAATGTCAGGGTGTGTAGATGGACATAGGCTATATAAATTTAAAAAAAAAAGCAAAATAAAAAAATTAATTTACAAAACAAAGTAGTCCCCTGAAAGTAGCGCCGGCCGGGACCTAGCGATGGCCACGACGCGACGTGCGTCATGACGAAGGAGGAGCGGTGGTGCCATGGAGGGGCGGTGGTGCCATGGAGGGGCGGTGGTGCAGACAGGACAGTCGGAAGAAAAGGGTAAATACCAAGCGAGGGAAAGGTCAGGCTTCTCAGAATGTGTCTCTCTCGCCTCTTCATATTCTCGGCTACAATATGTGATGCGAGTTTCTGAGGGGCTTTCCGCGTGCCCCAGGGATGTAACATTCACGGGTGAGACGAAAAGGTAGCAGAGCGCTGCACATGGGCACAGATGCGCATAAAATGAACGAGGGGAGGCAGGTGGCTTGTAAGGTTAATTCATCATAATGTAGTGTCCGTTAAAGAGGTGAGTCTTCAACTTTTTCCTAAACTTGAGCCGCCTGGCCGACCACCCAACAGCTGCTCTGCCCTGGGGCAATTTGCTCCTGACCAAGGATGAGTTGGGCAACAAATGGAGAAGCCCTCAGGCTTCATTGAACTGAGGATACCTCATTCGTTTCACCACCAAATGCATCCTGGGAATTGTAGTGTGTGTTCACTTTACTGGCAGAGACTGCACTACGGTGGTAAATCACCCTGCCATGGTTGGTGTAAGGACAGCAAGGGAGTGGGAGTATGGACTGCCTGGCGAGGCGGAGTCATATGACCCCCCTGAGTACTATAGTGGCAACCAGTGCTGTTTATAGCGTCACAAAGCCACAAGAGTGCGTCGGCCAGCGCTATGCGCTGTGTAAACAGAGGTTCACAGTGGAGCGGTGGGAAGGCCCCTTTGTTTTGGATCGGCTACAACAGGTGGAGGGGGCCGGGCTGCGGTGCCATGCCTGGAATCCTCCACGGTGTCCTGGGGGGTAACCCAATCCCCTGCCCGCTCCCACGGCGGCACAGGGCCCTGTCCGTCAGCGCGGCGGCAGCAGCTGTGGCCTCTGACACTGCCCGATGCCCGACCCCCAGGAAGTGCATGGTGGGCCCGCAGAGGACCGGAGGAAGCCTGGGAGAATGCCGGGCAGCCATGGCTGGGCGTGCGCTGCTCTCACTGGCGCTCTGCCTCGCGGCGCTAGCAGGTATGTGGAGTCGGGGCAATAAGTGTGAATGTGGCTGGAGTGGTAATGGTAACTCTGTGTAAAGAGACAGTACCACCCTGCCTGGGTCCCTTCTGCTGGTTAGCGATTACCCTAAAATGTGGCTATAGTATTTGCTTTCATTTATTCATTATATAGCGCCGACATGACCCGAAGGCGCTACAGCCAGCGCTTCATAACTGAGACTCGTATCATTAGAGCCAGATCAGTGTAAACAAAGGAGACGGCATATGCAGCAGGGCGGAAGTTCATTCACAACTTCGGCCGACCTCTTCCAGGGCTGAGTCTGTGTCCAGAGAGAGGAGCACGACGCCTCAGGGGGCAGTTGAGGTTCTTGTGCCCACCAGCAGGCAGGCCAGGACCACCTCGGGGCAAACAGATGGGCAGAGGTCACAGAGCAGGGGGGGGAGGGCAGAGACAGAGAGCACACAACTCTGAGGGAAACACACACAGAAGGGAGATAAACAGGCGATCACAGAATTTGTAATCTATACTACTATTATAAAGAGAGAATTTGCACCTTTTGGCAAGGTAATCTCGGGAACCACAGCGCCAATCTACACACCCGATACATCTTTGAAAATGTCAGGGTGTGTAGATGGACATAGGCTATATAAATTTTTTAAAAAAAGCAAAATAAAAAAATTCATTTACAAAACAAAGTAGTCCCCTGAAAGTAGCGCCGGCCGGGACCTAGCGCTGGCCACGATGCGACGTGCGTCATGACGAAGGAGGAGCGGTGGCGTCATGGAGGAGCGGCGGCGTCATAGAGGGGCGGTGGTGCAGACAGGACAGTCGGAAGAAAAGGGTAAATACCAAGCGAGAGAAAGGTCAGGCTTCTCAGAATGTGTCTCTCTGGCCTCTTCATATTCTCGGCTACAATATGTGATGCGAGTTTCCGAGGGGCTTTCCGCGTGCCCCAGGGATGTAACATTCACAGGTGAGACGAGGTTGTCTGCCCTGATCCAGAGAGAAAATATGGTCAACGCCTCGGGGGATGCAGCGCATTCAGCTTCTGAGCGCTGTAGTGGGAATCAAAACTCACTTTTATGCGGCTGAACACGGAGACGTATAGGCAATGCGAAGGCGAGTGCATGAACAGAGAGGGGCACCTCCATATTTTTAATGGAGAAAACGAAGTATTTTGCAGAAAACTGAAGATATCTCAGAAAAACTGTGCTACGATGCAAGGAGGAAGACGGGCTGCTCTGTTTTAAAATGTCGATTGTTTATTCCAGGATGTAATCCTGCATTCCACATAAGAACACATTGTGTGATCCTGAGCATGTAACCTGTTATCCCTGTGTCCAGGTTCCCATGATACCTACAAAGGTTGGGATTGCTTAAAACCGGCTAACCGATGGTGTGGAGCTCTATAAAAGTAAATGAGTAAGGGAGACGGGCTGTTTTTGAGGTCATGTTTCTAGGAACAGCGAACCCAGAAGTCATTATAAATAAAATAGCTCACTGTCCCCAGAGCACAATGAGCCATATGTAGAGTTTTTGACGGGGATACTCCGTCAAAGCATTGCTGATGTCCCATCCACCCATCCACCTATGCAACACTGGCAGCTAAAATCTGTTATGGTTGGAGGAAGACAGCCAGTGCTAACGTTCAGGATGGAAGATTCGAGAACATGTTTTCGAAAGGAGAAAATCATTCACAGCAACAGGGAGCTGGAATCGAACTGTGAAAAACACATTCTATTAGCAGTTATCTATACTACTATTATAAAGAGAGAACTTGCACCTTTTGGCAAGGTAATCTCGGGAACCACAGCGCCAATCTACACACCCGATACATCTTTGAAAATGTCAGGGTGTGTAGATGGACATAGGCTATATAAATAAAAAAAAAAGCAAAATAAAAAAATTAATTTACAAAACAAAGTAGTCCCCTGAAAGTAGCGCCGGCCGGGACCTAGCGCTGGCCGCGATGCGACGTGCGTCATGACGAAGAAGGAGCGGCGGCGTCATGGAGGAGCGGCGGCGTCATGGAGGGGCGGTGGTGCAGTGGTGCAGTGAGTAGCGGTGGCGACGACATGAAGAGGCGGCAGTGCAGTGGTGGCGACATGAAGAGGAGGAGCGGCGGGTCAGGTAACAAAAGTAAATAGTCGGGCGGGAGAGAGTCGGGCGGTACTCGGGAGGCTGGAGGCGGGGGGGCAGGAGGCTGGAGGCGGGTGGGCAGGAGGCTGGAGGCGGGGGGGGGCGGGAGGCTGGAGGTGGGGGGGCGGGAGGCTGGAGGCGGGGGGGGGCCGGAGGGAGTCGGCGGGTGCACCGCTCAACAACATGCTGCCCCAGCCACCTTCTGGCCCCGGGCTACAAATGCAGCCCCAACCCCCTTCTGCCCCAGGCAACGCTGGGGTGGGCTGCTAGTATATATATAAAAAAATGCAATCCTTTTCCCTCTTCTACCTGCTATCCTTCTGAATCCAAACTGACTAACATATCCACCTCTCAAATTACTTTCATTTTTAATATACTAACTCAACACTAATCCTTTATGGGTTCTGGAGTAGCATGCTACTCACCAAAAAAATGCTTTGACGCCTCGTCTGGGGTAGTAAGTACTATATAAATGCAATTACAATACTATATTATATATATGTGTGTGTGTGTGTGAATACGTATATATTTTACAAAACATATTATTAGGAGAACACATTCATTAGATGGGCAGGCTCCTATGGGTATGTAAATATGGAAATGTACATGTAGATGAATCCATGCTCATGCAATTATGCTTTGTATAAGGATATAAGAATAATATATGCAAGAATTTGTTTTATAAACATCCGCTGTGCATATGACAGTGCAGTGATGCCTATGTATTACATGTACATGAGTGCCTGTATCTGATTCTTGAAGATAAATTAAATCTCAATAAACAGGTTCTTGCCATCGTATCCTCCTCCTATAACACTTTAGGAACTAATAAAAAGATTCTTCAATATATACCTGTCAACTCTAGTAAAACAGTCATATCCTCCCCATTCTATCTAAAATTGACTACTGTAATGGTCTTATCATCAGAAACAATTAATCAATAAACTGCAGGTACTCCAAAACTCCCCAGCCAGATTACTCCTTGATCTTCCTAAACATCACTCAGTTTCCCAAGACATCAAGGAGCTGCCCTGGCTCACCATCAGGAATCGAATCAATCTCAAAGCCCCCTGTCTCACATTAAGGCCTTGCATGGTATGGATCCTGAATTCCTGAAACAAGCTAACTCCTGGTATGTTCCTAGCAGGAACCTCAGATCTCTGGGAACCAGTGGTCGAAGTGGGGGGGAAAAAGTAGGGGAACTGTGGGTGGAGAATCAGGGGTGGGAATGACCGAAGATTGGATCAGTGGGTGGAGTCAGGGGTGTTGCTAGAAATAGCAAAACATACCAATTTTTAGTATGTTTAGCATTTCACTGACAAGTTACAGCTTATTTATTTCAAACAATGGATAAACCTGTTTATTTGAGGTTTAATTCCGGAAAAAGCAAACACTCATAGGGAATGCAAATTTATGTAAAGCGTGCAAAAAATAAGCAGGAACAACATGTTACCTTAATGCTTTTACTCTAATTGTTCAGAAATCCATGAGTCTTTTTGTCTCAAACATTGAAGACATGAATACAGGACTCCTCCTGTACAAATGTGTTAAGCAGGGCTCAGAAGAGAAAGGGACTCTTCAGGAGAATCTATACTCACGGAAACCCACAAAGGCTCCTTCATGTTCATGTCAGCCAGCTAGCTGCTCAATCATAATGTAGCAAAAAGAACAATTGATGGACAGAATGCAGAACAATGTTATACATTCACCCCAGTGCAGAGATCTGAGCATAAAGCAATCGTTTTTTTGCTCACCATGCCATTCCAGTTTGAACCCAGCAATATGCAAATGAGTCTTGATACTGCACCCAATGGGAACAGTCCAGCCTGAAATGCCAGCCAAGGTCCTCCCTGGACTGGAAACAAGCGTCCTAGGACCGGTTTTGGGCGTTCAGCCCTCATCAGCCAGGATAGCTTGACTCCAGTGGCATGGAGAGCATGGGACCCACGTCTGGGCAGACCCGTCCCACTCAGGAGGACAAAAGCAAAAAGAACAACTGATGGGCAGAATACAGAACAATGTCATACATTCACCCCAGTACAGAGATCTGGGCCTAAATCCATCGTTTTTTTGCTCACCATGCCATTCCAGTTTGGACCAAGCCATGTGCAAAACAGTCTTGATCCTGCGCCCAATGGGAACAGACCAGCCCAAACTGCCAGGCCAGGTCCTCCCTGGACTGGAAACAAGCATCCTAGGACCGGTTTTGGGCTTTCAGCCCTCATCAGCCAGGATAGTTTGATTCCAGTGGCATGGAGAGCACTGGACCCACATCTGGGCATACTCGTCCCACTCGGGGTGACAAAAGCAAAAAGTACAACTGATGGACAGAATGCAGAACAATCTCATACATTCACCCCAGTACAGAGATCTGGGCCTAAATCCATCATTTTTTTGCTCACCATGCCACTCCAGTTTTAGCCCATCCATATGCAAATCAGTCTTGATCCTGCGCCCAATGGGAACAGTCCAGCCCAAACTGCCAGGCCATATGTATTCAAGTGTCCTTTCATTCGGGAAGTGAACACAAAGCAGTACCCTCTGAACTATGCACATAAAGTATTGCTCTTTAATATGCATGGTAAACCTTCTTTGCAGCAGGCATATTACCCCTCTGCGCTACCTTAAATGAGTAAAACAGCCACTAGACAAAACATGCTCCCATCTCTCTACAGCAGGTACATTGATCATCAAACTTATCTTGGCACTTGTATTGTTGACCGAAACCTGCTGAATATACAAAGAACTTTGCAGTGGGTCCAGGCCGGGGTAACTCTCAGCTGAACCCTTGCTGAGGCAGAGGTTCCTGTGTTGTGCCAGAGGCTAAGCTCTCCTTTCGCTGGTTCAGAGACACGCTTGCCATAAGTGGATTGGAAACTGCATGACCCAGACGGTGCTTTGTCAAGGCAGAGGATCACCCAGCTCTTCAGAGTAGGAGCTGTGCATCCTGTCTCTTCATGGCCTTTCTACTAGTCCCAGATTCCGCAGCACTGTCTAATCCCAAGTCTCTTGTGTTATTCACTGTGTTTCCAGTTTAGGGTGCACAGGTACCCCGTTCAGTGTAGTCAGTTTGTTAAAATAAACTAGTTTGTGTGCCTCCCTGCACCACAGCATCCTCTACACAGAGGATTTTACACTCCTCCTTGTTCTGGAATCCACTGCTAATTATGGGAAAATATTGCATTGTCAACAATCTGTTCTGCTCTGTTGTGTCACCAGTTAATTCACAGTTGTCTTATGTTCGAACACCCTCTTGTGTACAGCACTCTGAGACCTACTTGTGCGAAGTTTGCATTTAATAAAACAATAAATGGACTTTGGCATGGCCAGGCGTGGCATCACAGCGTTCAAGAGCCATTGTATGCACTAGCTCATAGAAGTACAAGTTATCTGCTGGCCGCTTCAGAGCACTGCAAGGGGATAGGAGAGGGCTGTATGGAGTTGGTGGCGGGAATGAGCTTTATGGCTGGCTACGCCACTTCGAAGCACTGATGGAGAGGAGGAGAATTAAGTGTAGGTATGCGAGAGAGAGAGAACATAAGCGAAGAGGGGTGACGGGAAAGCAGAAGAGAACACTGCTTCTATGTGTGCCACCCTTTACTATTCAGGCCTCCATTCACACATAGGAAGGACTCTTCATTGAGACTGTGAGGGCATCCAGGCAGCTGAGAATTGAGTGGGTAACAGGGTAGGGGGTCATTAGAACAGGCAAGACTCTTCCTTTTGGGGTGGGGTGGGTCTCAATGGACCCCCTCAGCGTTCTCATCCACAAGTGGCTCTTAAAATGAAGTTAACATTAGGGTGGTGGCTTCGTCTCTCGTCTGCCTTCATCCCATCCAGTCCTATAATTGTACATATTTTAACGGTAATAACCAGTTTCATGTCAAGTTTCAACCCACGCTTCCAAGCATTGTAAACAATATATGTTACTGTTACCCTGTGAAATAAAATTTAATTGACCATCGTCTGAAGGATTGAGGTCTCAGTTAGCCTTTCTGTGGTTCCGACAAATGGCCCGCAGATATCAGCAGTGAGTGTTTAACTCATGGAACCACCCTGCTGAATAGCCGCACCTGCAACCACAGGCTCAAATTAAGCACTGGCTGCAGGCTTCATCATGAACTGAGCAGGGGCAGCGGAGTCACTTTATTGGCTGTCTTGAGTGCAGAGGCACAGGTGCGAAACACTATGGACCAGGCCTCGTGATCTGCACAAGTAGCATGTATTTTTGCTGGGAATTTTTGTACAAATATTTGGACCCTACCACTGGTAGAAAGTAGGAAAATAAAATGGTATGTTTAGTTGATTTATTAGTTCAAATTTGGATTTGTAACTGATCGTCACTGCATCGTTCACTGTAAAATGTTGTCAAAGCCTGTACACAATTGTCCAGCCGGTTAATTACACATGATTTGGCACTGGCCCAGGTTCTCAATAAAGCTCCACCCCTGTGCCCCTCTCTAACTGAGTATATGCGCTCCTCTGTATCTGTGCAACCCTTGTGGTAGGGTGTGCCACGCTTGGCTGCCACCTTGTAACTAACACAAAGCGCACTGAAACATCTAGCAGGCACTATGGACAGTATTTTTAAGGTACCAACATACCTAAGTGAATTAATACTCGTCATTGACATCTCATGTGTATGGATCACGCTGGCTAAACCAATTAATCCTTCCCAGGTCGGTTAATTTGAGTATCCCTAGATTGGATACATAATGCTTAGAAACAGCAGAAGTGGTTTAAAGCGCTTTGCAACTAATATTGACTTGTAAGCGAGTCAAGTTGAACTGATGTTGCAAGTTACCAATGAAGCACAGGCTGGTGCAGCAACGCTGGCTTTGCAATAGCACAGCTCACATGCTTGGAAACTGATTCTTTTTGGTATTGACAGTATTTTGTCAGCCATTTGTCTGTCTGACCTCTACCCTGCTTTAGAGTGAACGAGGCTGCTACTGAGGAGCAACTCTAGAAGTAGCCATTTTGGTGTCCTACAAGACTGAAGCTGGGGAACCAGGTTCAGGTCCGGCAGGAGGCTCAAGCATTCTATATTTCTGGGCAAATCCCTTAGGGACCCATTACGATGGCGGGCGGACACTGTCTGCCCGTCACCTTAAAGGTAAACGGGACCAACCGCCAGAGGTGTGGCGGTCCCGCTTTGCAGATTAGGATGCGCCGGCCACCCTGGTGGTCGCATCCTGCATATTATGCATTGTGGCGGGCAGTACTGTCAGCATCACCCGCCGCAATGCACAAAATGCATGTTGTGCATTGGCATGCACAATGTGACAGGCACCGTGCGGTGCCTGAAACCCTGTGTCTGTCAATGAAGAGGGGTACCATGGGTACCCCCCATGTGCATCCCCCACCCCCCAACACCCTAGGGGGCCGCAACGGACCCCCAATGCCAAAGACCGCCTGCCTTTCCATGGCGGGGGCGCCGCCATGGAAAGGCCTTTTTCCGCATCCATCATAATATGGATGGTGGTGCCTGCAAGGCACCGCCACCATATTATCTGCCTTTTCCGCCCGGCCGGCAATCTGACTGGCAGATGAGCAGCGGGCCGTCTTTCCGTCTGGCGTGGTGCCCTTCGCCATACTAATATGGCGAGGGTGTCACAGGGACATGCGGGGGGCGGATCGCCTCTGCTGGGCCGGCGGTGGCAGTCCGCCTGTTATCATAATGGCCCCTTAGTCTCCTTAGATGCCTAAAAGAGCAAGTATTTGCAATGCAGTAGGCCTCCCATTACTGAAAGCTTGAGCTTTTGGCGTGCATTATTATTTGCAATGCCAATAGGTCAAATTTTCAGTAATTCGAGACCCATTGCATTGTAAATGCTTGTTTAAAACACCAAATCTCTGAACACAGACAAAGCAAAAGTACACATTAAAAATTAACTTAAGAAACACAGCTGATAAGACATATGACATTTTCCAGTTATTTAAAAAAAAAATGCACTGGGTAGTCTTTCTTTTTCTCACCTTACTTGATATTTATTTAAGAGCATGGAGGTCAGAGGTAGTCCAGGCTCTTCTTGCAGGCCCCAGTGCAGTGAAAAGAGCAGTTGTAAAGGAGGGGCTGGGGAACTCTGGGCAGGCACGCAGACGAATTTCCAGGAGAGGCTGGCGGGACTGGGTCAGCTGTGGGTACATCGGCCAGCCCCACCGTCCTCCTATTTTACAGTTCTGGATGGATGGATGGATATCAGATTGATAGCAAGTCAGAAATCCCTTTTCTTCTTTTCCAAGTGGCGTCTGCCTGACCCCGAAGATAAAGGGCAGTGGAGGTCAAGGGCTGGACCACCAAAGCATCCTGATGTAGCCGTTGAAATGGTCACAGTGGGGGCAGGCAGGCATCGTTCTTAATATATGAAGCGTGAATCACGGCGGGAGCAGGGCCATCAGAGGTAGCAGTTTTTGCGCTAATCTAAGTCTGATGGCCCTTAGTGTTGCTTTGCAGGCCCCTAGGTAGAAGGGAAGGGGGAGGAGGTCGTGGCCACTGCCATGGGCGCAAATTCAGAATGGTGAGTGTAAAAATTCAGGACAAGAGGTCAAAATTCAGGACAAAAATTCAGGACAGGAGGTTAAAATTCAGGACAAAAATTCGGGGCAACAGGTATGCTTTGCAGACACATCAGTGGATGTCATGCAATAGTATATAAATAAATAGGCAAGGAACATAAGTCACTTTCTCCGGCCCTGTCACTTTCTCCAGCCCCGTCACTGCTCCTGCCCATTCACTGGTGCTGCCCGTTCACTGCTCCTACCCATTTACTGATCCTGCTCATGCCTAATCACTGCTCCTGCCCAGTCACTTCTCCTGCCCCATCACTTCTCCTGCCCCATCACTTCTCCTGCCCCGTCACCGCTCCTGCCCCGTCACCGCTCCTGCCCCGTCACCGCTCCTGCCCGTTCACTGCTCCTGCCCTTTCACTGCTCCTGTCCAGTCAGTACTACTGCTTGATGACCGCTCATGCCTCGTCAATTCCCCTGCCCCCTCACTTCTCCTGCCCAGTCCCTTCTCCTGGCCCATCACTTCTCCTGCCCCGTCACTTCTCCTGCCCAGTCACTTCTCCTGGCCCATCACCTCTCCTGCCCAGTCACTTCTCCTGGCCCATCACTTCTCCTGCCCAGTCACTTCTCCTGCCCAGTCACTTCTCCTGGCCCATCACTTCTCCTGCCCAGTCACTTCTCCTGGCCCATCACTTCTCCTGCCCCATCACTTCTCCTGCCCCGTCACTTCTCCTGCCCCGTCACTTCTCCTGCCCTGTTCCCTGCTCCTGCCCTGCCCCTGTCCGCTCACCGTTCCTGTCCGTTCACTGCTCCTCTCTGTTTACTGCTCCTGCCCAGTCACTGCTCCTGCTCATGCCTAATCACTGCTTCTGCCATGTCACCTCTCCTTCCCCCTCACCTCTCCTGCCCCATCACCACTCCTGCCCAGTCACCCTTCCTACCCGGTCACCTCTCCTGCCCGGTCACCTCTCCTGCCCTGTCACCTCTCCTGCCCTGTTGCCGCTCCTTCCCTGTCACCTCTCCTTCCGTCGCCTCTCCTTCCCTGTCGCCTCTCCTGCCCTGTCGTCTCCTCGTGCCCTGTTGCCTTCTCCTGCCTGACCCTTCTCCTGCCCCGTCCCTCCTCCTGCCCCGTTCACTGCTCCTGCCCTGTCACTTCTGCCCCGTCACTCGTGCCCCGTTCACTGCTCCTGCCCCGTCACTTCTGCCCAATTCACTGCTCCTGCCCCGTTCACTGCCCCTGTCCGTTCACCCCTCCTACCCGGTTACCGCTCCTGCTCATGCCTAATCACCGCTCCTGCCCCAGTCACGTCACTTGCCCGTCACTTCTCCTGTCCCATCACTTCTCCTGCCAGTCACTTCTCCTGCCCCATTCACTGCTCCTGCTCCATTCACTGCTCCTGCCCCGTTCACAGCTCCTGCCCCGTTCACTGCTCCTGCCCCGTTCACCGCTCCAGCCCCTTCACTGCTCCTGCCCCTTTCACTGCTCCTGTCTGTTCACAGCTCCTGCCCAGTTACTGCACCTGCCTAATCACGGCTCCTGCCCCATCACTTCTCCTGCTTCGTCACTTCTCCTGCCGTCACCTCTCCTGCCCAGTCACCTCTCCTTCCATGTCACCCCTCCTGCCCTGTCACCTCTCTTGCAACATCACGTCACCTGTTCATCACGTCTCCTGCCCGGTCACTTCTCCTGCCCCGTCGTCTCTCATACCCCGTTCACTGATCCTGCCCCGTTCACGGTTCCTGCCCAGTTCACTGCTCCTGCCCCGCTCACTGCTCCTGCCCCGTTCACTGCTCCTGCCCCGTTCACCGCTCCCGCCCGGTTACCGATCCTGCTCATGCCTAATCCCCATTCCTGCCCCATCACTTCTCCTGCTTCGTCACTTCTCCTGCCCCGTCACTTCTCCTGCCCCATCACTTCTCCTGCCCGGTCACCCCTCCGGCCCTACACTTCTCCTGCCCGGTCACCACTCCTGTCCGGAGACCTCTCCTGCCTGGTCACCTCTCGTGCCCAGTCACCTCTCCTGCCCAGTCACCTCTCCGTTCCTGTTGCTTCTCCTGCCTCGTCACTGCTCCTTCCCAGTTACTACTCCTGCTCCTTCATTGCTCTTGCCCCGTCACTGTTCCTGCCAGTTCACCACTCCTGCCCATTCACTGCTCCTGTCTGGTCAGCACTCCTGCTCATGCCCGATCACCAATGGGAACCCATAAAGTTACAACCTCTAGGTTAGGAAAACCAAATGGGGTGGCAGCAATTTTCTTGCCGGAGCTACTAGACACTGGAATCTGCTGCCTCTCCACATAAGATCCGCCTCTTCGCTACAGGTTTTTAGAAAACTTCTCAAAACTTGGCTTTTCACCTATTAACTCCTTTTTCAAGCTGCCTCTCATGTACTCTGCTTAGTTTTCAGCATCAAGACACCCTCAGGTGTATGTTGTCCTATATACATTTTTGAACATAAGGTATAAGGATTTATGCTTCTTTGTTTTCTATACATCAAAATATGTTAAAAATGTTATAAGGTAAGTACATGTACCTATGCATATGGGGTTTTATGCTTTCTATGAGGGTATAACAATATATTTAGATATTAAAAAACAAAAACAAAAAAAAAATGCATGACAATGCTATGTTGCTACATGACAAACTATGTATGTCTGGGTATGTAGATGAGGTTCTATATACATGTGTGCATTGATATGGATGTATGCTTCTGTTTATATAGTTACACACAATTCACAATTACATATTAGATCAATGCTAGGATATTTCTAAATGTATTTATTTATTTTTTAATTTGCCATATATACTTCCACTCTATTTATAGTGAATATACTGCATCCTCTGCTTAGTTTAAGAGGCTTTGGATCAGCCTTCGTCAGCTATTGGCCTTTTTTGCTAAGGAACTTGGAAGGAATTTGCTTGAACATCGAAATCAACATCACATCTTGGATAAGCCCATATGAGTTATATTAGTGACACAATATTTTTCTTGGCTGTTTGGAAGTGTCAATTGGAAGGAATGAGGGACTCTCGGCCAGATGTACGAAGATGTCGTTTTGCATTTTCTAAATAGCGATTCTGTAGAAATCGCTTTTTACTAAATGCAAAATGATATGTACTCATTTTGCGATTTCCTAATAGCGATTCCTACAGAGTATGAATCACCATTAGCAAATTGCAAATAGGAAATGCCTTTGCATTCCCACCTATGGGTAAAATAAGAAATGATTTGCATTTCTTAAATTGCGATTTCTTAATATGAAATAGCAATTTAGGAAACCCAAACCCAAGGGTACCTCTGGCGTTAAGGCCCTCCTGGAGGCTCCCTGAAATGCGTTGTGCACATATGCCCTAGGGGCATCTCTGCGCTTCATGTCACATTAACATTTTTATTTTTAAATGCTTTCTTAAATTTTGCACATGGTTACCATCAACTTCAAGTCGATGGTAATAACATTTCCTAAATACCCAATTTGCAATTAGGAAATGCTATGTACAGGTTCATTAGGAATCGCAATTAGGAGATCCCTATTTGCGATTCCTAAATCACAGTCTGAATTAGCGATTTCTACCGGGTAGAAATCAAAAATTGCGACCGCAGATGGGCCTTAGTGCATCTGAAAAGACAATTTAGCATTTCTTAACGGGCCGAAATAGTGATTCGGGCCCTTAAGATATGCTAAATCGCTTTGTACATCTGCCACTATTTTACTTCTTAATTCAGTCACCAAAGGCCTGGTGCCACTGGAGAGTGAACACTAACACAAGCATCTGAACTATATGGATACCACCGTAGAGAAAGCAACTCTTTTCCTATGAAGATCTGGTACTTTAGTCTGCACTTGCTTCTTAGTACCACATCAAGCATCGTCAATATCAATAGGTTTGACATTTAGTGGGGCATGTGATGTCATTCCCACACACCAAACT
The DNA here is from genome assembly GCF_964263255.1 of Lissotriton vulgaris. NCBI lineage: Eukaryota > Metazoa > Chordata > Amphibia > Caudata > Salamandridae > Lissotriton > Lissotriton vulgaris. The sequence goes on along the minus strand of NC_141695.1, from coordinate 1,715,435,382 downwards.
AATAGCAAACCTACTGGTTTTACCAAAACTTGTTATTTTTTTACATTTGCATTCTTGGCAGATGGGCTCTGTTTTGATGTGTTCAACAGACATTCTCCAGTCCCCTGCATTCTGATCGAAGAGTGTAGACCAGCACAGCCTAAGGGGGGATACGAGACTTGACATGTCTTTGACCATACTTCAAATTACTCCCTTTTTTATAAATGATGAAAAATGCCCGCGTATTCATTTATTTATTTGAAAAGTTTTATAAAGCGTGAACATAACCCTAACGGGTATCAGAGCGCTGTACATGTGGCGAAAGCAAGAGTATGTATGTTCTGGCCTCCACGTGGAGATGTCTCTTCAGCATCACTTCCAGAAGCTTTGTTTGGGGTGCCATTTCCAAAGTTGCAACCACTACCTCTCCCCTCTTGCTGTCATTTCTTGATCTGCTCCAGTTGAACGATGCAATCTCGGATGGAGGGGTAGGGAGGCAGGGTCTCACTGACACCTAATACTCCATACTATCATTTGCCAGATAAAAAAAAAAAGAAAAATCATATAGACTTGTCAATATTGCTGATATATATATACATACATACATACATAGATCTCTCTCTCAATTTGCATTCAAACTAATCAAACCTCAAACGTAATCAAATAGGCCACCAACAATGTCACAGTATGTTGTTTTGCAGACCACAGAACTAAAAAAAGAACCACTTTATTCTCCAAATTATACAGGTGTGTGATTCTGTTTCCATTCTATTTGTAACGCAGGTGCCTCTTGTGTGACGTAGAATATTCCATTTAGTGCACTTTAGCTTATGGGCACACCCGGATATTTGTATTATGTTAATCAGGATTATAGTTTACCAGAAAACCCCAGAAGGGGATCTGGTTGTAGAGCTCAGTTCTAAAGCAGGGTATATTACACGTATGTCCAAACGGAAGCGTATGGCTCAGGCCACAGAGCCGCCCTACATACAGTAAATGCTCTGTAGCGAAATCCCTGAACCATCCCTGAGAAGAACGACTTTTAAAAGATCTTCACACGTATAAGAAAAAACTAAAAAGTAGGCACAGAGCAGGTGTTTGGAGTGCATCAGGGCCAGTCCTGCTGCCCAGACATCTGCAGAACCCTGAATATTCGGTTTACTGAGACAACAAAGAGATCCTCCTTTGCAGATTTGTATGACAAGGTGGGAAGTCCTCCACACCAGAGGTATTGCTTTATATCCGTTCTTTTGTCCTCAAAACACCCAGGGGCCGATTCACAGAACTAACTTAAGACAAAATCCTAAACGTACTACTTTTGGTATTCACAGAAGTTAGGATTTTGTCTTAAGACAGACTTAAGACTGACTTAAGACCGACTTAAGACAAAATCCTAACTTAAGTCTGTCTTAAGTCTGTCTTAAGACAAACTTAAAACAAAATCCTAACTTCTGTGAATACCAAAAGTAGTAAATTTAGGATTTTGTCTTAAGTTAGTTCTGTGAATCGGGCCCCCAATATTTATCTTTTCTAATCTACTTGCACTGCGCCTGCTGTTAAGGGGTCCAAGAGCACCTGAAGCGTGCCAATATATTGTTCTTAATTCTTGAACGATTTACTGGTTCAGGCTGGGGCCCCAATAAGTCCCTTCTTCTGCTTTAGTAATCCACCTCTATTGCCCTGGTCACATATATTCTCAACTGTGTGGCGAAGGAGTGTGTGGTTCCCCGGGGCTTGCCTTTATCTCAGTCTAGTATATTTAACATCTTCAAGAAGTTCCTCATGAAAAAGGCCCTCAGAGTCCAATGTTCTATTGTTAGGTAGATGGCCCTTGCAAAATGTTGACTACAGTGTCACCAGCACCTCCCTCTGTGGAGTTGCCAAGGAAACTCCAGTGGCCACAACAGGGTCACTGATGCCAGAAGGCGAGGTGAAGCAGCAGCATTAGATTGCTCCCTGTAAGTGGTAACAAATAACAAGAAAAGGCATAAAAAAACAGTAGCAAAATAAATGCTATCTTATGGATTGGAAATTGCTTGCACCGTCATGGGCCCCAATCGTTTGAGGAGCAGCGAGCCTGCTGAAAACCCCAACATGGCCATCTCAACTCCTATGAACAGCAATGGCAAGAGCAAGCAAACTAAAATTCATGGGATTGCCTTGAAATATGAAGCCCCAGACTTCTGCTGTGGGTCTAGGACTCACTCCAGTAGCATCAGCTCAAATGAGCCTAGACATACATTCCCAAGAGGAGCACAGGTTGGTTATGCAATGCCAGATGAATGTTAAACTAAATGACGCTAACAGTGGCTATGCAGGGCTCCTTGCACAACAGATCCATGCTGTGCAGAATGCCAAAGCACACTTGGTCCTGTGGATGCTGAGTCTCCATTTGGTTTGCCACGTCTCCCTCCTAGCACAGCCTAGCTGACTGTCCAGAACAGGATTGTCTCCGAGGCGATGCGTTTCATATTGAATGTGTTCATCAGGTACTTCCTGTGAATCTGATATTCCACCAACTGGAAACAGCCTTTACAAGGAGGTTGTTACCACGTTGTGCCTTTACCACACATTTTTTACTACACATTATTATCCCATGTATACGTCTTTACAACACATTCCTTTACCATGCATTTAAGGTAAGTTGGCAGGGTGGTCTCACCCCACAAATACATTTTGTTATAGATATAAATATATATAAAGAATGCGTGGTAATGGCATGCATTCTAAAGAAATGCGGGGTATAAAATGTGTTGTAAAGGCATGCGAAATATTTCCCTGCGTTGTTCCGTCATACAACCGTCCATCAGCCTCTGGGATCATGACGTCTGCTATGTATTCGTTGTTCTCTTTACCTCCTCTACTGCTAGAGCCCCTCCATTCTTCTCTTAACTCATTCACACCTGATCTTGGAGCTCGCCCAAATATACACTTCCATTTTTACAAGCTCATTCACAGTAAAGAGTGGTGACGTCCCATATTGCGCCCCCTTTTCTAAACTCACAGTACAGCCAGGGTGTTCCTCATTTATCATTCTCTTTAAGTCGTCCATTCCAATAGCTTGGGGCTGTGACTTGTTTTCATCGCCTCTTCATCCCACCCACCCTTAGATTATAGGGACCTGGAAGGTAATCTCTCCTTCAGTCTATACCACACTCCACTAGGGCGCCAATATATTCCCTCTTGCTAGGCGCTGGGTGTCCACCTACAGTGTCCATTTTTATTGAACACATTAACCCCAGTGTTTGTGGACCTCTATTTTTGTTCTTTCCAGAGTTCTTCATCAAATCTGCTCTTCGACCCTAAGTATTCCACCTGTCTAAACCCTCAAAACAAATTTGGAAAATATTTTGAACCTGAGGAATTGTCCACTGTTGCCCCCACACACTGCATCCCCCCAACTTGCACAACTCCACTGACACCTGTTCGACAAACGACACACGTTGAGAGTAGGATGTGAGGTCAGGGTGGATGTGAGCACCAGAGGGTTTGACAGTGTGTGAGTTTTTCATTCAGAGGAACTGGTCATCTAAGAGATCTCAGATCTGAGGGTTTGCCCAAGGGCCATCTCTCCATCCTCTTCCATGTGCAAGCTTCTGACAGGCTGCCCATGCCAAGCTTCTTCATTCATGCTTTCTGGTGTTGCCAGGTGCATGTCTTTCCCCTCTTCCTGTTGCGGTGCGACACAATGCCATGCTGGCGCTCCAGGAGAGAAAGGCGGTGGCCGATTGGCTGGGAGGTGGCCCTCTTCTGCGATGGAGGTGGGCATGCCGCCAAAGTCCTGCGTCGCTTGCACTGGTCGGGCACTGCCTTCTGTGCTTGATGGTGGACCCACCATCGTCTGAGGGAAAATGTAAATGCCACCATTGATAGTGACTTCCTTGCCTTCTATGTGAACTCCATTATTAGCGCCTAGAAAGAAAGACGCAAAAGGAAAAATGTTAGGAGCTGATCTAGTAGAATGTCAGCATTGAAATTCGAGATGTTTTCAAGGCATACTTTTTCGGTCCTTTACCTTTACATTGTAATCAAATTCCTTTCTTAGTTTGTTATCACCAGTCATTCAATGGTACATACATATCATATTTATTAGAGTTTATTGTGACTCTATTGCAGGCCATTTTGTCGCCTATTGTAAGAGTTGTAGTAAAAATTTATTTTACTGGACGGATTGAAATAAAAATTGAAAAAAAATACATCCTGTAGGAAAATATTAAATCCATTTAGTGTCCACAGAATACTGTAGAGTTTTATTAAATTAATTTTTCTTACTGAGAGAAGAAAACTATAAAATTAAATTGCGTCTACCGAAAGTGGAAAAGAGAACATAAAATCTATTTTTTGGGAAACAGCACGCAGTCATGTGCTATTTAATTCACTGAAAAGTATTTCTGCCAAATGTACAGTATACATTTCTTTACATCACTTGTATTCTCACTTGCAGAAGGTTATGTTGCGGCCTGTGCTTAAATTGAGCCGGTGGTTTCCGGTGCTTGGCCCCAGCACTTCATTGTCAGCACCAGCACGTATAACAATGACTAATACCTGTTGCCTCATTTATATAGTGTTGGGTGCCGGGATGAACCTTAATAGTCACACTTGTAGGACTGCGGTGGTTAGTAGTTAGGCTGGCAGCACTGGCAGGGCCAATGGGTGGGGCAGGCTGCAATGGTCAACGAACACAGGTCCTGGCAACTTTTTTTTTTACAAATTAAGCACTGGCTGCAGCTTTTATCACCCCTCATTTCTTTAAAATGTCAATCACTATAACTATTTCTCACCAACAACAGCAAAATTGAATTAGTGTGCAGAAAATACAAATATACAGAAATTCGGAAAACAATGGTTCAAATATTTACTAGTCACGTTTTAGGGAACCTTTAAAGGTGCTTTCTCAAGATTTTGGGGGAAATTGCTGCACCACTTTTTCGACAAGTTTCACAGACAATTACAAAGAGCATCCATGCCCTTGTTTTTGAAAAATGTGCACTCTTTTATCTAAGTGTGTGCTTTGCCATCATCATAGTACTGACCTTAGGAAAATTCATATTTCATGACAACCCCATGGTTGCAGCAATGGGCCAATATTAATTTGTTGACTGCACTTTGTGTGGATATGTATCCCTTTTGAGCCACTGCACATGTTTTACAGATTCACTTGTACTACAATGGAAGATTATAGTCAAATTAATTACATAATAGCTATAAGGGATGGTGAAAATTGGGTGGCGGATAAAACTGCCACCTTAGTCATGAAGGTGTAGTGCATTTATGGTTTTTAACATCTTACCTAACATTTGGGTCAACAGGAGATGTATATATGAATGATTTTGAAGAATATACATTAAAAAATGTCTGTTTTTTTTTCAAATCCCTCACACCCTACTGTAGAACAGAAAGATCTTTTTGTGGCACATTCCAAAGAGATTATGTTATTTACAAGCAAAAGACAAACCCTCAAAGGCACAGGACAAGTCAATTGACAAATTGAAAAGGCAAATATATTTCAGGCAGAATATGGGGGGGAAAACTTGAAAAAAAATCTCAATGGCAGCCTATGGTTTTGTGTACTTGATAGATAAAGTTTCACTGTAAAAAAGAGTTCAATATGTCTCAGCCAGATCACATAGGCACAGAAAAGTTTATTTTCCTGTTTAACGTTTCTGTAACAAAACTGCGCATATGCACCACACCGACTGCACGACCTCTAGATTGAAGAACAACGTAGATCCATTTATATTTCAAACTGCCTCCTTGCCTTTGCTTATGGCCTATTTCAATGTTCACAACAGCACACCATAGAGCATGCTCCGTGGGCGGTCACAGAACATAGGAGTAGTATTTGACAGTCGACTGGTGTTCAGCAGGCAGCACACGTATATAGTTTTATTAAAACCAGGCTCATTTTGTATGGATACACAGAGCGATTAGCAGACTAAATTTGTAACTTACCTTTTTAGGTCGAGCCTAGAGCAGTGCGAATGCTCTGCTCTAGGAAAACGACCTCTTGGAATGACTCGGGACTTTTCACACGCCCGTGCGTGGTTTTTCTTAAGCATTTTTCCTATTGGGCTTTGCGTGCGAAGACAGCATGCAATTGGGCAAAGGCAGGTGCATGTCCCACCTGGATGTATGACGTAACAACGCATACTTTTACCACGCATACCTTTACAACGCGGTATTTACAACGAATACCGTTACAACGCATAGCGCTTAGAGGTGCTGGATAGTGGTAAGTATAATTTTCTATTCCAACTCCAGTCCCCGTGGACACTAGGGAAGGTGTTGGATAGAAAATTAAACGTATTCCCTATCCTAGAGCGCCCCCCAGCGCAATGCGTTGTAATGGTATGCGTGGTAATGCCTGCGTTGTAATGGTAGTGCGTTGTAAAAACTTTGTTGTAAACGTTGCATACCGTCCCACCTTTCCCAGGAAATGTATCCGCCCACGGCCTACGGCTTGCAGTTACGGCTCAGGGGCCATCTATTTCTAATTAGTGTCCTTTCACTTTAGCGGCTGGGCGGTCGCGCTTGTTTTCATTTAGATTTCGGTGCGCGCAGGGTGCCATCTGTTTTGTATCACACTTTCACTTTCAGGGCTGCGTGGCCGTGCTTATTGTTATGGTAATACTGTCATGTTCCTTCACTATTGGTGAGTTCAGTGGCCTTTTGATGTTCTGTAAGTGTGTCTATTGTGTGGCTATCGTCTCGCCGACGGCACTGCAGAGCCACCACCTCACACACTGCCTTCTGTGAACACCTCTTGCCTGTGCTCAATCTGCAAGATGACACAACGTTTGAGGCCCATCTAGACAAATGTGCCTTTCGCCTCTCTCTTAAAAGGCCTGCAGGCCGTATTACCAGATGGAGGCGCGCTGTCATTTCAGCAAAGCCTTTCGTTTTCAGAGATCACGGGGCTCGTGACTGATGTGAGGGAAGCGCAGTCTCTTACGCGGTACGTCTCTGAGGAGTCGCTCTTCTTCAATAAAGCACATTATAAAGGCACCTCCTTTGCTGGCAATGATCTAAAAGTGCATGTAGAACTTACATATCCCACGGACGTTTTTCAGCGCTGTTAAGGTGCTGCCTGGCTAAAAACGTATAAGTTCCCAAAGGCGAGACCTATTGACTATGCCAATGCTCTTTTATTTACTTTTTGCCGCACCACTAGTTATTTCTCAGGCGCAATGCACATCAATTGGAATTTTGAATTCTCAATAAATTCAATGTAGAGATTCACGGATCTGGATTGGTTAAAAAGATTTTTTTTCAATGGTCTTTAAGTTAGGGTAACAAGCATGACCTCTTAATTTGGTGTATGTTGGACTTCATATCTGAAGTAAAACCCTCCCTGATTTCCTCTTTTTTTTCACCCACTCTTGATTCACTTGAATATTCTCTTCATGTCTTATCCACTAGTGCTCTCAATATTTTCTTCCAATATCATCCTCCCTGCCTTATTTGTTTGCTTTTGTTCCATCATCCTGATTGCTGCATCTCCCCAAAAAACTTCTTATCTTCTTCACAAGCACTAGTGTTTTTTCTGAGCTATCCTCACCTGCAGAGATCTGTGTTCCATTGCTGTTGTCTGCTGCCTGCCGTAACATCTTCCGGGTTTGTTCAGGGTTCTCCTCACAACTCTTCTCACCAGACACTGCTACTTGGGGACCTTGGGTGCCAGGTCCTGCAGAGGGAGACATCGGTTCGGTCTCTTGCATGTACGGGCCTCCACATTCATGTGTGGCCTCTAGCTGAAGATTTTCATGCATCATTTTCAAAGCAAAGCGTGCATCTATTTCTGATTGACTTGTAGGCACCTCCGCAGTGCCCGTCTGCGTTCCACTAAGAACTTGCGACAACAGAGGCTCAACCACAGGGGGTCTCTCCAAAATTCCATGGTGATGTGGATTTGCTGTCTGTAAGGAAACACAATGAATCACTGTTTTTATCATTCTTCCTACACCAAACAATTGCTTTTTAATCAAATCTCTGTCCGCTAACTAACCATTTCATTAAAAAATTTGGGCAAGGGTTAGTATTCATTTTTTGAATATACAGTATTCAATGTAATTTAGAGCTGGAATTAGGTTTTGTGTTAGAATGAGGTAACTCATTTTAATTATTTTAATATAACTACAATTAATGTGGTTAGTTTTTAGGTGAAGGCAATGGTTAGTATGATTAAAATAAATTAAATTACATTCCAAATATCATTTGGGAAACAGAATTAGGGAAAGATTTTGTGTGTGTGGGGCAAAGTAAAGGTAGGATAAAGTAAAAGTAGGAGGAAAAAGGACATGAAATAAAAAGGAGGGATGTGGAGTGTATGTGTAAGTAAAGGTAGTTAAAGTAAGCAACAAGGCTATACTACCATAAAGAAGCTACATTATCCTATCAATAATGTGTGTCCAGAATACCCCAATCTTTTGTTTTCAATCCTAATGTCTTCCTTGGGACCCTCCCTTGATCCATCTCCATCCAAATGTTGGAAATCATCTTGCTAACATTCTAGAAACAACTTATATTCACCACTTTACCACTCCATGTACACATTCTTCTTTAATCCCAAATCCTCACAAAACCAAACACACATCTACCATGCAATGCCTTACCCTGTCGCATTACCACTTCCTAACCTAAACTGTTAAGAGTCCAGCCTCCATTCATCACTCCACACCTCCTCCTGTAGACTTCCTAACACTCACCCCAAATATCCCCATCCCTACCATTTTCAACCATCGCCTATGATGGAGCCCTCATCACAGTTCTCTGCTTCTTCACCATCTCTAAGGACTACCTTCCTTCCTTCCACACAACCCACACTCTCATCCTATCCCATGGCATATGCTTCAGTAAACCAGACCACTTGCAAAGTCCTAAAATCTGAGATCAAAAAGGTCTGGCGAAGCCCCCCTGCATCTTTTCTCTTGTGCTCCACCTAGGCATCTTGAGTTCATCACCGGGGTGTCCGTGTAGGCAATCTGGGAGGAGGTCTACACTTCGAAAGCATAGTCCGAGCCAAACAACACAAGGTGAGTGCCAGGGCATGTTCTTCGGCTTCATGAATGTTTCCTTCTTGAACCAGGAAACATCTGCCCTTCTAGAAGCCAGAGCTCACAGACAAAACTAAGAAGACTAGTCCCACTAGCACCCCAACGCCCGGGACCTCCATCATCGTGTGGTCCAGCAGGTGAGCATTTTAATTAAGGACAAGCGTAAGGGAAAAGCATGATTACTGATGCTGTTAGGGGATGGAGTTTCAAGCTACCATTATGTGCAAACTCTTGGCTGGCAGGATTTTGCAGGCAGGCATGCACACACATGTGCACACACTCACACACACAAACTCACTCACAATTAATTATGATTCACACTTTCCCTCTCACCCCCTAATTTCTCCCACCTGGCTTTATTGAATCTTCCTACATTCTCTCTTTCCCCATCGTCTCTTCTGCCCCAGCCTTGTCCCTTCCACTTCAATCCTCTCCAATTCAGCAGGACCGATACCAAAGGGGGCCAACCCACGACACTTTGAAGAAGAATATTTTATTCACAAAGCTTATTCCTCATTATGTCTCGAAAGTTTCCTTCTATCCACCTCTCCGCCCCCTGACATTTCATGACAGCCTCAGGGATGCATAAGGTGTTTTAGAAGCAACAAGAATGGAACACAATATCCCACTTGTTATACCCAGAGCACCAAACTTTATCTGTCACTCAACCACCCTTGCTTACCAAATTCCAACTCAAACATGTTTGAAAACCACCCATATTTCAAGTGTATGTGATTTCCTACCAGTACTCAACAACCAGCAATCTACACACACACACACACACACACACACACACACACCCACACACACACACACACACACACGCACACGCACACGCACACATAAACACACTACATTTTAAACTCCATTCTTCATTTTCCAAATCTTAGGTTTACCAAAGCAGGCCAGAAACTCCAATATGGACCAAAAAAACTGAAATCAGTTAATCAAGGAGAAGAAAAAGGTTGCTCAATCCTGGAGCAGGAGCAAATAAAACATCTCCTCTATCTTTGTCTGGATTGAGCAATCAGTCGATGAGGGGCTAGGCATTGTGGAGTAGAGGCACAGTGAAGAGAGAGAAAAGGGTGGTGTGGTGTGACCAGAGAGTAACAGAGTATTGTAGGTGAGAAGAGTGCAATGGATGGAACCCACTGATGATCTCATGGGGTCCTTGCCAGAGTAGGTTATGAAGATCTATTCATACACACATTAGGGGAGACAGAGTTCTAATCATTAAAAGAAATAACACGCTACACGAAATATTCAGATTATTTAATAATTTTATTATGATTTTATGATTCTTGTCAACTATTTTGTTTTCACGTTTTTGCATGGGTGTGTCCAGATAACCCCCCAAGTTCTGTGTTTCTGTCATGCAGCCAGCATGATCCCCAACCCTTCTTTCTTTGTGTTTACTGCTGCAGGGCGCTCATTATCCTAGTCCACTTCACCTCATCCGTATGCTGCACAAGGCGAGGAGTCTGGGTAGTTTTGCTAACTTTATGACTCTTTGTTAACCTTAACCTGTGTCAACTTCATGAGCCTGGTGAAATTAAAATGTAAGTGTGCAAAACAGCCTTCCAAAACTCAGGGTTTGAGTAGACTTTGGAGGACTCTGCTGCAAACATGATGTAGACCCTGTCCCCAAACTCTTAGCCCACCTGCCTCATATAGAGGGGAGCGGGGAGTTATTCATATTTTGATGCGGGCCCAGTTGTTTTTGTTAAAAAAAATACTTCCTCTGATGACTGCTTGACAGAGTAGGGGCCGTAGGAGGTAAGACTTTATACCATCTGCTTTTTTATAATTTTTTTGGGTGGAAACTGTAAACCTTTTTTTGCTGTCAGTCACTGCTGTGAAAGAAAACAAAAATCGCACCCCTAAACACCCTTGGTGAAAACTCCCAGGAGTGTGGGGGGGGGGGGGGGGGGGGGAGGTCATTGTTTTTAATTTTTTTTATTTTAACAATCTCTCACTTGGGGGTCTGTTTTTGAAAAACAAAACAAATGTGAAAACGTCACCTGGCTCTTCATAGATGACCGTACCATCAGTCAAACTTTCATAAATTGACATTGACCGCCATGACAGCCGGGGGAACATCCTTTACAATGAAACCCTTACACCGCTGTACCATTACAACGCAGGTTTAACAACGAAAGTCGTTACAACGACTTTCGCTGGAGGGCGCTCTAGGATAGGGAATAGTTTAATTTACTATCCAACACCTTCCCTACTATCTACGGGGACTGGAGTTGGAATAGTAAATTAAACTATTCACTATCCAGCGCCCCCCAACGCAAGTCGTTGTAACGACTTATGTTGTAAAACCTGCATTGTAACGGTACCCGTGGTAATACCACGCATTGTACTGTCATACATCCAATGGGATGGTGGAGATATTCGTCATCATAACTGAGTAAACTTCATCTGCAAAACTTTAAATCAGGACCTACGTCGAATAGGAACAAAACCCTTGTAAAACGTCATTTATTCGCAAGAACATTCCTGCAAAAACTTGCGATTTTATTTGCCCTGATAAACATTTTTGCATGCAATGTTACCAGCAGCCAAAGCTTTGTCGTGGTAACAAGGTTTACAGCTTTCAAGATGGTCTTTGAGTTGTGGCCTTTCTCCTTGGCTGTGCCCATGTGGGTTGACACATCTCTGTGCTCTCACGCCCACCCCACTGGTCTCTGAACTATAGCCACAATATTTAGCTGGTGGGTCCATTTTTTCCAGGAGCGGTTGGTAAGTTCACCAAGAGGGACAGAGAGGGGAAAGCAGGAGTCACATTGCCTTCTTGGAACATAGTGTAGTGAAATGTAAGCCTAAGTGCGTTTAGCAAAGTTGAAAGGTCTTGCACTCACTCACCTGGTGTCCCTGCCGGAAAAGCATCCCTTTGAGAGAAAAAAGAAAAATATTGAGCAAGTTTAGCATATGAATGAACACTGACTTTAGACTAAGTATGTTATAGAATTGTTGACACAAGCTGTGGCTGATCAGCACAGAAATCTCTTGTGACACATTCTCTTGAAGATCTTTTAGCTTCAAGGGGCAAGAGAGTCTATGAATTTGCCAATACAAGTGCTTAAAGTAAAGTTGAAATATTTCAGGTGATACAGATTGCAGAGTGTCCCACTGTTCATATTGGCTAAGATGCAATGATAATACAAAATATATAACAAGGCAGTATGTAAATTAATTTACATTTTTTTACAGACACCAATATCTCAGAACCAAAATACCCTAAATTCCATTTAGTTGCAACACAAATGAATAGTTCACTTTGGTCGAAAATAATAGTAAATGAATCATCATGAACAAATAAAACAAACTTAGTAGACTAAAACGAGAAAAAAATTGTTCTTAACAGAAAAAAGTTGTGCACCCCATAGCAATTTCCAGCTCAGTAAGGTAGATAATACTAAATTAGAAAAACAGCTAATGAGTCACACGTAGCGCGAGGAAAGGCCGGAGAAGGGTTAGGCGGAGAAGTAAGGGTACAGAAAAGGGCACCATAAAAAACAGAGACTGAGAGCAGACAAGCATTGAGACTGCAATAAACATTTTTTATTAATGCATGAAGGGGCTGGATGGGAGTGTACCCACCCCTAAACCCCTCAAGAAAAATCACGTTGAATGGTTGGTGAAAGTGGGAAGGAACAAGAGAGAAAAACAGTGGAAGGAGGGAAGAGTGTGATAGCATCTGGGAAGGGGTGAAGGGAAAACACTTTTGGTATAAACATAGTAGAAAAAACGAGAGATCTCATTTTTCAAGAATAATTACATATATACCTTTCATAAAAGCATGTAAAAGTACATTTAAAAAAAGGACTTCTCTGATAGGGTCTATAAAATGGTAGAAGCAATTTATTTGGAAAACGTTGAATAAACAGTTTGGGTGGAATGGACTCTCTGACTTGGTATTTTAAGAAATTGTTTATCAATAAAGTCACATACAGCCATAGAACAATACTCAATTTAAAATACTATGCTATGGTATGTTAAATGGCTCTTGGTATAGGGCAACGACCCGACCCCGAAGGGACAGCTCCCGCGCTCTGACAGGTAGGAGATGAGAGAGGCGACTAGTTAGAACTGCTGCATTTTAAGATGTTTTTTTAAAACCAGAATACTGGGACATGCATGAATCAACCAGCTGACCCACTTAAACCGGACCAGTTCCAGAAATTTCTACCACAGCTTTTACCTATTTGCTGTGAACTGATAAATCTGCCCTTGTCGTCAGCAGTGGCACCCGCTCCGGGAACATGCCAAGGTTATTCTGTTGTTAAAAAAAACGACTCTTGATGTATCCAAGCCAGAGAAATTTCTCCCCATTTTCCTACTCCTCTTTGTGGCACAAATTACAGAATCCCACATCAACTCCATTTTAACCGAATTTAAAATGGAGTTGACTCCGCGCAAAATGGTTTTGGACTCCCCCACGGCACCAAATGGGCTCTTCTGGTGGTTACCAAATATTTGCGAGCTCCCTGGATGAGGGCAACACCTCAGCTCTGATCCTACATGATCTAAGCGTCGCATTTGACACAGTATCGCATGAGATCATTTTGCGACGCCTACAGGAGATAGGTATTGGAGGTGCCGCCCTACCTTGGTTTACATGGTTTCTGTCTGAAAGATATTTTCAAGTGGTTCCCCCTACTGTTCACAGGTGCATAACGTACGGTATGGAGTGCCGCAGGGATCAGCTCTGAACCCTACGCTATTCAACATATACATACAACCCCTTGCGGTGGTAGCGAAAGATCGTGTTCTTTGACGCCTGCATGCCAGATATTATCCAGTCACCATACTCTCTAGGCTGGACGATTGCAACTCTCTGTACCTGGGCGCTAATAAAGCAGGGATCAAGCACCTTCATAGGGCGCAACATGAAACTGTGCCAACTCTCGTTGCCCTTCCTAAGTCCTGCTCAGTCTCTAACTCTATCTGCAAACTGCACTGACTTCCGGTGGGGAAGAGAATCCACTTTAAGGCACTGCATTTCAGACAGAATCCTTCATTCCCAAGCTCCCCCTATGCTTTCCAATCTACTACTCCCTTATGTCCCTTGCTGCATGTTATGCTCACCAAATCAACACCTGGCATGTGGTCCTCGAATTAGAATAGCACGTGCGGGTGGTCGGTCGTTCCGTGCCCTGGCATTGGTCCTTTGGAACGCCCTCCCGGGTACCTTTAGGAGTATCCAGAACCACTGGCCATTTAGAAAGGCAGTAAAGACCTGGCTATTTCAGGCACAATCCTTCTACCCCTGAATTCCTCCTTGTCTTGGCGACCTGGAACCAGTGCTGGGATGACCCGTTGCTGGGGCAGCCGTGCGCTTTATAAATTTGGTAACATAACATACCAAAACTAAGAGAGCCTATTCTAGTGGTGTGGTGCGAGATAGGAAAAATGCTCGGCCACCACATTTTTATTTACGAATGTGCTGCGGTTGTAGCAGAAGTTGATTTTTAGGTCTTAGATTCCTATCAGGGAGGTATGGAGTCCTGGAGGTATTTTGGACCTAGGCCTGTGATAGTTTTGCAAGTGAGACAGAGGAGTTTAACAATGCTCTTTTTAATCAGAAGCCAGTGGAGTGCTCTATGTGTGGGAGTGACCGCATCCTTAGAAGCAGGGCCTTAACTATGAGGGCGGTGGGGTTTTGAACAGCCTGCATTTCAGCGACAAGGGATTTCTTTATGGCAAGGGACAGGGCATTGCCGTTATCCAAGCAGCTGATGATTAGTGCCTGGATAAGTGTCTTCCGAGAACTCAAAGAACAGAGTGATGTTCAGAAGTATACCAAGATTCCTGGCTGTTCTGCTGGGCACAGGGGCAGGGCAATGTTTGGCTGGCCACCAGTCATTCAACCAATAGAGTTGGGCTTTACCAAACAGAAGCATTTTATGACATCCAAATAGCAATTTTCCACATGCCTGCGACAAATCGCTGTTTGACTTTCCCAAATGTCATGCCCAAACTAGATAACCGGTTGGGTGTCATCTGCATAGGAAAGCATCTCCACAGTACTTGATCAATTGGGCTGGGGGACCACATAGATGTTGAAAAGCGTGGGGCTCAAGGAGGAGCCCTGAGGGACCCCCTGGTCCAAAGGATGTTTTTTGAGTAATAGGTGCCAATAGAGACAGTCTGAACCCTGTCTGCAAGAAAGTCCTTGAACGAGTCAAGGGCAGCACCCTGAATACCTATCTGATGGAGACACTGTATCAAAATGGAAGCATATATCAAACTACCCCATTGCTCTCTTTGTGTTTAACAGTTTCCAGCGCCACGCCTCTATCTAAATTGAGCACTTTCTTTTATTTTTATTCCTGGCCCTTTTCCTGTCTCCTATTATCCTACAGGAGGCCTTTCTTGCGAGTCCTCTTTCTCACTCCTCGGAGGCGGGTTGGCTTTGCTGCTGCACTTTACCTTATGATCAATACAACGACATGTGAATTGATCAACAGGAAACACTAATATGATACAGTGATTGTTGTTACTTTTATTCTATTTTTGTAAGGTAACAGAAAAAGTCCAAAAGGTAATATTAAAAAAAAAAAAAAAAAAAAAAAGAAGGACTGTAAAGTAAACCCTGAAATTTGAAAGGATCACCGAGGTAAGACGGAGTCTAGAGTGCTCCTCTATGTTTCATGTCTGCTGTATCTTCGCAGCCGATAAACAAATAACGGTACTGTTTACAGGATAGACCTTGTAGTAGGGAAGCCAGATAAGACTGGCATAGTAGGTCATTTTACTAGCAGAGATCACAGTAATATGCCACTGAAAGTAACTGTTAATTCCATCTCAGAGGAATAAGTCAGAGGGGACAAGGACCTTGCCTGCTTCTGAGTTTCAAAGCTCTTTGTCTTGGTTTCCACACCCAAGATGGCGGCTAAACTGTTCATCCAGAATGCTGAATAGTCTTACTCTATGGAGTTGCTCAGCTGAAGTGTGTTAGTTAAGTGTTGGAATGCTTTTTGTGTCTTGAATGAGGCAGAGTACAGGACCATAGACACCTCTCTAACACTGATTATCTTAGAGATAAGTATTTGGCTGGCTTTACAATTTAATTTGCAGCTCTGAAATCAAGTGCCATCCGAATCTGATAGAAAATGATGACAGCTTAGCCTGTGCCTTGAACAGCTCTTTGCTTGATCCAATGGTAACAAAGAAAGTTAGATCTAGGTTCCAACCTATTATCTTGTTGATCGCGGATGTAATTTTGGACTAGGCAACTTTTATCCTTCACATTCCTCTTGGCACCTCTTGAAACGTCCTTGTAACTCCTAAGTGGCTGGTCTGAGTGAAGGACAGAGTGAACAACAAGCATGGTCCATCAACAATCCCATACATCTTTCATAGTAAGCGACTTCACTCTGCGTCAGGTTTAGGAATTGCCAAACAGCAGCAGGCTTTTATGATTCCAGGAAAGGCTTTGGCTTGTGAATCGGGCCACTGTAACTTGTCTCTATCATTGAACATTTCTGCACCACTTTTTACAACAGGTCTTGGAGTTGGCCAAATGTCTCTCCAAGCTAGTGCCCTCGCTCTTCTTCTGATCAGATGAAAATAAAATGCTGGCTCTGAAGGGACAGTAATTATGATATAACAGGGGACAGTGGAAAGAAGGCACACTGTGTCACATGTCCCAAATATGTTTCCAGGCAACCAGTGCAGACTACATCTTTTCACTGAAGAGCAGAAGACAGCACCAAATGGTGAAAGGGAATGTGAATAGGACAGAAATAGTGAAGCCTTACTGAGAAAGTAGTTTGGGCTCTGGCTGATATATAATGGTTGTACATGAACACGTTTCAGCTGGGCCGGATATATGATGGTTGCACCTGAATATGGTGGAGCTGTGTGCAGTACATGATGGTTGTACCTGAACATGTAAAGGCGGTGCTTGATATATGGTGGTCATACCTGAAGATGGTGCAGCTGTGTCTGATAAATGATTTCTGTACCTGAACATGTTGGCGCTGTGCATAGGCATTTGAGGCTATGCCAAAAGTGACAATCTAATTTAAAGATGTATGTGCATACCTACTTTACTCTTCTAGAAACCAGCCGTGATCATCCCGAAATATCAGAAGATGCTTTCCAATTCACTTGTCAGAAGAAGGAAGCGGGTGACGCTCTGTTACATATCCTACTCCCTACACAAAACCATGGAGGCTGTTTTGAACCCACAACAAAATAATAATATTTACAAAATTCCCCATTGGGGTTTAAGCGTCAAAAGTCCATAAAGAGAAGGCACTGGGCTCTCCTACCAAAGGGCTAGTGTTGTTATTAGTGACCCCAAAAGTACAACATATTGTGGATCAAGAGGTTTGAAACAGAGGAGTTATTGATCCGGAGGCTATCAATAACCCGGCTTCTTCTATGAGTGCAGTTCGCGCTCTAAGTATTTCTCTGGGTCCCAAAAGCAACTCGATAGTATCCATGCCTACCCTTACATACAAGGGTGACCATGAGCAAATGTACACTGGCAGGCCCTTCTGTCCCAACTCCAACAAGTGGGGGACGTATGAACTTGTCTTCAGGTGTAAATGAATGCAGGGCACAGGAAGAACCATAAGAGACTGCAGAATACAAGGGGCGACTGAGCCCAGCGTCCAGAAGAGCGAGATGTGCAGCTCCTCAGGTATCACACAAATCAGTATAGAAGGAAAAAATCCCTGTGGGTACACTTCAATATCAAGTTAACAAACACAAGATCACACATCAACCCGTTACATCCTTCCAACTTTCTCACTTTCCTTAGATATCCTCTAATTGCTACGGTGGTTTTGTTCGCAATCCCTTTTATAATTAGGGTCAATAATCCGGGGAAACGGACTGCGGGCTGGAATCGACCGGCATATACACAATCCACCCATCTGGCATTGGTTAAAAGTCGCAAATTTCCACTGTACATTTCCATGCTTTTGATGTTGTTGAAGTTGAATGTGTTAATCGTCAAGACACATTATACTTGTCTGGCTTCTTTACTCTCCATATGTTTTTTAAGTTAAATTGGTAAAAAAAAAAATAATGTATTGTGTTGTTTTATATTTTGAGAATTTTTAATTCACCAATTGTTAGGCCATTCAATGTGATGAAATTGTGTTCTATGCAAATAATAAATGAATGTGAAATTTTTAATCTTTATAGTGGCTTCCCAGAAACATTTGGTCCAATCTGCAGGTGTGGAAAGTGATAAAGTTAGAAGGATGTCACTGGTTGATGTGTGATCTTGTGTTTATTAACTTGATATTGAAGTTTACCCATAGGGATTTTTTTCTTCTCTACTGTGTAAGTGCCCTATTCTTGTTGGGTTTACAAGGGGCCCCTCTCCTTTGTCTCAGCATCACACAAATCAACCAGTCAAGTATATTTATAAAGCGATACAACCACCTACATTGTCTGCATGGTGCCAACTCATTTAGACCAGTTTAGAAGGGGGTGTCTATCTGAGGAGAAAGCAATGAATACCACAAATGAGAAAAAGTAATGTTTAAAAGGGAATTCACAAATGAACCAGTCTTAAAATCACTGAGGGGTGATTGGCAGTTCTTTAGGGCTTGCAGTTTCCATGAAGACTTTGTGCAGTTGGGAAGAACAACATTGGACAAGGTGTCAGAAAGTATTCATAAACATGGACTTGGCGGTAGCAAGAAGGATACACACAAAGCGGGCAGTTCTCAGGCAACTAAGACAGAGGTGTGGTGCGAGAATGTAGATTGGTGCATGGATGCTATAGAGGTGTTTTATATTGCTTGGAGCTGACCCCATACACATGAGAAAACGTGGTGCTTATGGTGAAGATATCATGAAAGTGATTGAAGGAGCTAAGAGTGGTCGATGGAGTAAGTCTAGGGACCTGGAAGAAAAACAGGATTGAATTGGACATGAAAGGCCAGTACATCTATAACAGGCACTTTCTTGGTAGCTTGGATGACCTCTGAGGTGCAACATGGATTAACAATAAATATATTTCTTGTAAAGTACGAAATTGTGAAAAACATTGTTGCATTACAAAACTATGTTTATGTGATCTCATGTTGTACAGGAGAAAAAGAAGCAAGTCATTTAAAAAAGGGAAAAAATGAATTAATTTCGAGTCTCCATAGTCATGCATCCCTGCACATCCCATGAATGTCATGTCACTCCCCCTCTCATTCACATGCCTCAAAGTTCCACCCCATGCCACTTTGCCATGTTCGACCTCCCATTCTGTGCCATATGCCAGCCCCTGTATGGTCTGTAATCTCACATCTCCATCCATAATCAGTCATGCCATTCTTCCAAGTGTTCTCTGATATGCCCCACCACCATGCCGTGTTACATTGCATTTACATGCATGCTCCGCCATGTCTCACTTCTATACACACACTTCTACGCCACAAGCCCACATAGTCTATGCTACGTACCAGCTCTATGCAATCTATGTCATGTCTTGCTTTAATGAATTCCCAGCTATGTCCTACCTCAGGCATACACTGACATCTTGTTGCCCTACCTAAGCTTCAAGCACGTCTGTATGCCTTACACCATGCATACATGTTCCTTGGGGCACCGTACCCCTGTGGAATGTGCTGCCTTGTCTCAATCCCATGTATGATCTTTGATTTTACCCCTCCATACATGCTGTGCATCTTCTTCATGCATTGTCTGTGATGCTCCAATTCCAGTGATACCCAACCATGTCCCAGCTCCATGAATCTCGTCATGACCCGACTCCATTCACAGCATCCCATGTCAAATGCTAATTCCCTTTCTTCATGCATACCCATACCATTGCAGCCATTTTCGACTTCCATGTATTTCTGCCATGTCCCACCTCCAATTCCCAACCCCTTCTATGCTGTCATGTCCTAATCCCAAGCATGACCTGTTATTTTGCACCACTAATCATGCCTTGCCTGGCTGCACTCCATGCATTGCCTGAATTGTCGCACCTCAATATGTGCATTGCCATGCTGCACCTCATTTAAGCCTTGCCCTGTAGCACCACCGAGAATGTCTGCAATCTTCCAACCCTGCACATTCAATGCCATGTCTCAACCCAAGACAGTCTTTGCTATGTCGCTCAAATATGACGTTGTCACTAGACCCCATTGGCATTCATGCCTTGCCTGTCCCACCTTCATGAACATCATGCCTCGTTCAATGCTACATGCGTACGCCACATCCCACCTTCACACAATCCCTGCTAGGTCCTACCTCCATACAGACCTGCCATGCCCCCTTGCCTACCATGTTCCCATCCAAGCCATATTTACTGCATTCCACCCATGCCTGCCATACTGTGTCCGACCATCATGCTTTCCCATACAGACTTCACCAAATTCCACTCCAAAGCTACCATGCAATGTCCCACTGCCACGCTTAGGTATGGGCCAGATCATGCATGCTGCATGCATGCCACCTCCACGTATGTCCTGCAATGTCTGGAAATACTACATACCGTGTCATTTGTGCATATCCTTCCATATCTCAACCATGCACAAGCCCTAAGACCTACTGGGAGTTGACATAGTGATATACAAAATGCCCAAAACAAATGTACACTCATTTAAATCCTATTATCAATGCATGTCCTCCAAGACCCCAACCAGATGAAAGCAGCCTCCATGCATTTCCTGCCATGTACACTTCGATGCAGGCACTCCCGTGTTTTGAGGACCAGGTCCAGTGACCTGTAACAGAGCGACTCACCAATCTTTTTGTAGATGGATGGATTACGGATCAGGAGTACGGCCACAATCAGAAAGAGGCTGACCAGAACGCCCACCACAAGGATGATGACAGGGTTCATAAAATCTGAAAACAAGGGTGTATGTATATGAGAGTGGTGAACACCAGAAAGAGGTAGGGGGGACAAGAGAAGGGACACACAGTTCACTTACTCCATTCCTCGCTCTTGGCTTCTGTGTACACCACCGCTGTGGTCTTCGTTGTTGGGATTACAGCGCAAACAGCGTCTGAGGTGGCAGTGCCAGGGACCATGACCTGCAGACCTAGGGAGAGACAGCTGGAAGAGACAGAATAGGGACACAAGGGTCAGGACAGAGGGTGACAGGAACAGAAAGAAGTTAACATGTGACGATCTGCAGCAGGACACGCATAGCCACTCTGTGAGGCCGACACATGTTCATCACTGACTTGCGCCACTAACAGCTGCAGACACAAAAGAAACACAATCACAGAGTTCACTTTACAGCTTAAAATGCATACAATAAATAACAAGAACACAATAACAAATCCTCAACAATCACTCACCGTGTTTGACAACCTCACATGTAATAATCACTCACAAAACATACATGCACCTCTAATGAATGAAGACAATGACCATGCTGCAGCAAACATACAGCGCAGTAACCAAACCTGCTCTGTGTTGCGCAAAGGGGAAAAAGCAGAAGGGAGCCATATCTACTAAGATCGAACTGCCTCTGTCATCCCCTGCACTGGTGCTTTGCACGATGCAAAGCCATGCACCATGGTGCAGATGTGCACGTGTGCTGTCTAAGATGGGATTTGCACAATTTCGGTAGAAATTCCTATCCCTAGACGAACTTGCAAGGATCGCACCCATTGGATGTCTGATAGTCACTGCAATCCAACGGTTTTGCTGACACATGAACATAGCTCCCCATGTCAAGACCTCTTTATGGAGGCACTACTTTCTTACAAAGAGCCCGAATTGGTTATCTTAGTAGATCAGGATTTGCATCAAACTCTATGGGTGTTTGCAATCATTAACCCAAGTAGTTCTCCAGTAATGCCCAGCTGATGCAAAAGGGATGCAAAGCAGCACAAAAACGTTCATTTTACGCTCACAAAAGGCCACCTTTGCAGCACAAAATGCAAAATCAGTCACTCAGATCCGCGCATGCACCCACAGATGCAGCTCTCTGAGCATGCTAAAATCACAATATCAACACAAGGAGATGATGGACGGAGCGCTGAAACTTTTCCGACACTCTTTAGCTCACTTCGCCACCTCAGTGCAGAAATCACAATATGGGCCAGGCGCGCAAAACCCATTGGGCTCACCGGGCTTCAGCCCCCCCAACCCCCCCCCCGTCGCCTCCTCTGCCCGGGCTAAGATGACACGCACTGAAATGATGCAAGAAGGCTGCGCATCCGATCCGAGAATATGATTTTTTTAATGCTTTCTGAGAGGCCCAGCAGCCCGAGCCAGCGAGCCTCTGAACAGTTTCAGCGAGTGAACCCCCCTGCCCTGACCTCTTGTTTTCCTTTAGAGTGGCGCGGAGGTGAATTCCTTGCCTGAAGGCAGGGATTTCACCTAAGCACTTGATGGGTTGTGAGCATGGGGTGTGAAGATGTGCACAGCAGGGGGAAGGCATGGCCAGTTAAGGTGATGCTTTTCCTTTGTAAAGGAATTTCTGCTGGCATCTTAGCACCGGGTGTGCTGTCTGTGCACTTGTATAGATGTGTATTCCATACAAGTGCACAGACAGCAAACCCTGGGCTATGACGCCAGCAGGATTTAATTTACAAAGGAAAAGCTTCACCTGCACTGGCCATCCCTTTCCCCCTGCTGTCTATGCATTTGACCCACATTGATGTACACAGTGAGAGCTTCGGGAGGGGCTGGATGCCAGGACACAGTGCTGCTGATCAGCCAGACTCCACAGTATAGTATCAGAAGAGCAGGCAGCAGTTTTTTGTGTAAGTTCCAGTAACTTTAATGCATTTTTCAGCACAGCATTACCTACTGCCTGCATATCAAGGTTACTGTGAATGTTGTTCTTGACTTACATACATAGAAACGTCAAAGAGGACAGTCCCCTCCAAATATGCAAATGTAGTGTAAGTTTGTAGTGTTCATTTTTTTTTGGGGTCCTAGTGGGTAATTTTAGAGTTCAGGGTGGGTGTGGGTTTTAGGGTGCCAGTGAGTAATTTTATGGTTCAGGGTGGGTTACGGATTGGGGTTCCAGGGGGCAATTTTAGGGTTCAGGGTAGGTATGGGTTTTGGGGTGCCAGGGGACA
The DNA here is from genome assembly GCF_964263255.1 of Lissotriton vulgaris. Classification (NCBI taxonomy): domain Eukaryota; kingdom Metazoa; phylum Chordata; class Amphibia; order Caudata; family Salamandridae; genus Lissotriton; species Lissotriton vulgaris. The sequence continues at coordinate 1,715,412,331 of NC_141695.1, read as the reverse complement.
TTTTAGGGTTCAGCGTGGGTATGTGTTTTGGTGTGCCAGGGGTAATTTTAGGGTTCAGGGCAGGTGTGGGTTTTGGGGTGTCAGGGGGCAATTTTAGGGTTCAGGGTGGGTATGGGTTATGGGGTGCCAGCGGGGAATTTATGGTTCAGGGTGGGTATGGGTTATGGGGTGCCGGGGGGGAATTTATGGTTCAGCATGGGTATGGAGTTTGGGGTGCCAGGGGTAATTTTAAGGTACAGGGTGGGTGTGGGTTTTGGGGTGCCAATGGATTAATTTTAGGGTTCAGCGTGGGTATGTGTTTTATAGTGCCAGGGGTAATTTTAGGGTTTAGGGCAGGTGTGGGTTTTGGGATGTCTGGGGGCTACTTTAGGGTTCAGGGTGGGTATGGGTTATGGGGTGCCATTGGACATTTTAGGGTTCAGCGTCGGTATGTGTTTTGGTGTGCCAGGGGTAATTTTAGGGTTCAGGGCAGGTGTGGGTTTTGGGGTGTCAGAGGGCTACTTTAGGGTTCAGGGTGGGTATGGGTTATGGGGTGCCAGGGGACATTTTAGGGTTCAACGTGGGTATGTGTTTTGGTGTGCCAGGGGTAATTTTAGGGTTCAGGGCAGGTGTGGGTTTTGGGGTGTCAGGGGGCAATTTTAGGGTTCAGGGTGGGTATGGGTTATGGGGTGCCAGGGGGGAATTTATGGTTCAGGGAGGGTGTGGCTTATGGGTTGCCGGGAGGCATTTATGGTTCAGCATGGGTATGGGGTTTGGGGTGCCAGGGGTAATTTTAAGGTTCAGGGTGGGTAAGGGTTTTGAGGTGCCATGGGATTAATTTTAGGGTTCAGCGTGGGTATGTGTTTTATAGTGCCAGGGGTAATTTTAGGGTTTAGGGCAGGTGTGGGTTTGGGATGTCAGGGGGCTATTTTAGGGTTCAGGGTGGGTATGGGTTATGGGGTGCCAGATGGGAATTTATGGTTCAGCATGGGTATGGGTTTTGGGGTGCCTGGGGTAATTTTAAGGTTCAGGGTGGGTTTGGGTTTTGGGGGGCAAGGGGGGAATTTATAGTTCAGCATGGGTATGGTTTCTGGGGTGCCAGGGGTAATTTAAGGTTCAGGGCGGGTATGGGTTTTGGGGCTCCAGGGGGGGTGATTTTAGGGTTCAGGGTGGTATTGGGTTTTGGGGTGCCAGGGGGTAATTTTAGGGTGTGGGGTGGGTATGGGTTTTGGGGTGCCGGGGAGGGATAATTTTAGGGATAGGATGGGTATGGGTTTTGGGGTGCCAGGGGTAATTGATTTCAGGGCGGGTATGGGTTTTAGGGTGTGAGGGGGTTAATTTTAGGGTTCAGCGTGGGTATGTGTTTTGGTGTGCCAGGGGTAATTTTAAGATTCAGGGTGAGTATGGGTTTTGGGGGGCAATGCATCAAACTAACAAAAATGTGTGCTTTAATTGTTGCCCAGATTCAAATGCAGAATTCATCACATTTTTTTCTCAGCTTGACCTGAGCATTAACCGATCCTGATTATCTGCCATTTTAGCTCCGCCCCATTGATTTATATTAGCCACGCCCCTTCATCTGCCATGTTAGCCCCCCCCCCGAAATTAATACCTAGTTGCGCCCCTGATATGGGCGCAACCTCAGGCTGTGAGTTTAACCGTCTTGTATTCTTACTCTAATTAATCTCAATGTCCTGCATATGGTTCTATATTTCTTCTTGTAAAATTTGAAACCAACACAGACAGTACTTGGGGTCCTGAATTTGGATAATCCTAAACTTTTTTTTTAACTTTAATTTCAACACTGGTGCCCTTTCAGGTGCCTGGTCTCCGTTTTATAATTGCCTCCCACGCCTGGCACATGTCTCTCCCCACGCCAGGGGTTTCACACTACAACCTCAAAGGTGTAATGTCGTGATCTGTGACGATGTTCGTCACGTCGCGACGTAAGGGTCACGTGACCCTCAGTTAAGGAAAGTTACGGGACGCGTTCACGTCGGCAGTCGGCGACGGAGGCGAAGACCCGATTGCACCAACACCCTGGCTCCTGTGTTCAGTGTCACGCAAGTGGGCCCCTGATATAAAATAGCGTCACCTACCTGTCGTGTCGGGTCTGACCAACTGCCCAACACAACAAAAGGTCCCTCACTTCTCCACGCTAAACATGAAGAATCCAAAACTGAGATGGCGGCCATTTTGATGAAAGCAATTATTGCTCATTCACAAAAGCATGGCGATATATTGGAGGAGAACACCCCCCCTTTTTGTGTGTGACCATTCGAACTAACTGTATTTGTGGTGGCTGCTCTTGAGATCAGACCTGATGGCTCTGGAAACAAGGTCTCCAAAGCTTAGGCTACCTGCCTGAAAACCAAGGAAAATGTTAGTCTTGAGAACAAAGCATCTGATCCCATTCGGGGAGACACCTCTGGGGGGAGAGCTCCAGCTTCAAATGAAGGACTGTGCTGCTCGAGGATGCCCCAAGCAGGAAGCGCCTAAGTGTTTGTTAATCTGCTAAAGCACTAAAGGTGATGTGCATAAGTGTTAAGGTACAAGGCGCTTTTGGACATTAACATCTCACCAAAAGGCGACCCCTACAGGTGAACTCTATAAAATGAACTCAAGATCTATGACGCGACCTGACATTTAGGAAGTGTGACTCATAAAAAAATGGCGTAACCAAAAGTCTTGGATGGAAAGGATTTGGCCAACGCTACTTAGCCACTGCACATCCCTGTGGGTAGCAATCCATTCTACTGAATTTAGATCAGCTTTGTCATTAAACAAGATGGCACACCATAAACAAAGCATTCTTGCCCCCCTCCCTTGAAAGGAACATTCTGACTAGAAAATGTCACACCCACTTCACTTAAATAGAACATGTATGTATGTGACAAAATATGTTGTAATGTATGTGTAAACGAAAGTTGCTATGACTTGACATGGCCTGTTTGCTTGGGGTTACCCCAAACTCACTCCGTATGTCGCTGGCACCGGTCCTCTAGCGATGTTTTATTCTGAAACCACCCTTTAGAGCAGGCTTTGCACTGTGTGTCGGATGTCGTGGTACCTGCAAAGCAATAACAAACAGAACAAATAAAAACCATGCTTTTGTGCACATCTAGGAGCAAGCTATTTTAAGGTGGAAACTAAATGTAGAGCAGGGGTCTCAAACCTTTTTTGTACGAAGAGCTACTTAGGTTCTATAAAAAAAGAAGGGAGGATGAGTGGATGAAAATTTCACAAAGATAAGGTTGGATATTTGAGATGGCAACTTCAAAAAGTTGATGGACGGAATGTTTGAAATAATCTCAGACACTGGCAATCACTTGGGACGCATCTCAATCCATTGTTTTTGGCCCACCATGCCACCTGAGATTGCACCTAGCCATATGCAAATCAACCTTGACCCTGCGCCGTATGGGAACAGTCCAGTCTGTACTGCCAAGTGGGGTCCTCCCTGAAGTGGAATACAAGCAACGTAGGACTTGCTTCGGCCTGATATGGGCTCATCAGCTAGGTATAGCTTGATTTCAATGACACAGTGAGCATGGGCCCACGTCTGGGCATACCCATCCCACTTAGGGCGACAACTGCAACAACAAGGTGAATGATGGAATGATTCAATTAATCTCAGCCACTTACATTTGCTTGTAAGGATCCCGCAAGGCTTTTAGGTCAGAAAAGCAACCGGGTGCACAGCCTATGTGAGCGCACTGGATAGAAGTATGCTATTATCAAGTGGTGCAAATGGGTGAGTGGAGAGCCCTAGGAACCACTCCAATTGAGTAGACGGAGCTAACAATTCTAGAATTACGGGGTTACCCTATGCACTCAAACAACAGTAGAACAGTATGTTAAGTAACATGCAAACATTAGGTACAAAATACAAAGCGACAGAAGATTCTTGGAAACTCCAGAGGGAGAGTAGTCCGTTGGAGTCCTTTATTGCGTTAGACAGCCAACCGACACGTGTTTCATCGCTATTGCGAATCCTCAGAGCTATAATGGCTGTGTCAAAACCAGAAGGTCGCGCAGCTGGTGATAATTCCGACGCAGCCGGGACCGTGTCCATTCGGGTGAAGATGAAGACAGGGAACTGGTCTCAAAAACAGTATGAGGAAGCTGTAGGCAAAATCATCATTACATTTGCTTGGGCTGCATCCTACTATAAAATTTTTTGCCTACCATGCCACCTCAGTTTGACCCAGTAGAATGCTTGTCCACCAGAGGGTGATATTTTCATGCAATGGTGAGCAGAACAGAGACCGGACAAGAAGTCAGGAGGCAACACTATTTAGAGCCATCAAGGGTTAGGAGTATTAAGTATGAAAAGAACACAAAGAAGGAATTACAGAATAGAAGGAAAAAGTGATCCAACAAAGAGGGCACACAAGATCCATTATAGATTATGACTGCAGCAGGTGACCTATCCAACCAGAGCAAAGAGATGGATATTGAGAGGCCGCTACAGCTCGGAAGTATGGGCGAGAACTACAAGTGAATGGCAAAGAGGTGGACGTCCAGGCAGAAACTACAATTGAGAGCAGGTCATTGTGGAGAAAGATGGATGTCTTAGTGTCCAATTGGTGAACTTGGAGCCAAGTCAGATCCTGGCAGAATGGAGGGTTGAGGGCAGATATTGAAAAATGGCAGGTTTATCAAAGACACCATACCTGTCAACCTCTTGCCTCACAAACGAGGGGGAGGTCAGGCATTTAAGAGGGGGCCTTCATTAATGCCTAATGAGAATGAACACTTTATTTTGGGGTATAAAGGTTCGAAAAGCGAGTGAAGTTCTGTTAGCAGCTCGTGAACCGATGTAAGAAATAGGTGACACCCCAGAGTCCGGTATGCAACAACGGCAAGTCCTACTGTCACTCACACTCCACGCACAAGCCTGAACTCCACTGTTGTGAACTGATGCGAACTCCAAAGCAGTGTTCAGCCAGTTCCTTACCCTCCCCTCTCTCCGCCGCCCCCACCCGTTCTCAGCAAAGCCACTTCCAGTAACGTGTTCCCGCCAACGCTCCAGGGGCTTCCTTATTTTCTCGAATGCTCACAAGCTTCTTTCTTACCAGAAGGGGAAGTGCAGCTTCCTTCCTGGGGAGGGGTCACGTGGCCCGCCTCCAAAAGGAGAAGTGGAGAGGAGCTGTGCAGGCCAAGAGAAGGTCGATTCCCATCTTCTCTGCAGTACGGTCTGGCAGTGCGCCCCTTGCCTTATCCCACTCCTCTCTCTCAGCATCAACACTGCCTCGGCTCAGCAGGACAGAGCCTGAGATGGTTTAACATGGAGAATCTTGGCTCACAGTCTTCAAAGTACCACAGTGGCATCTTGCTTGTGTCAGACCCAATCAATCCATCAGGGTTCTTATAGAGTGCGATCACTCACTTGTAAGGCCTCGGTGCTGGGGGGAGAGGAATCTGCAATTAAGTCGAAGAGCCAGGTCTTGAGGTCCTTCCTGAATTGAGGCAGTCCTTCCTGATCCAGAAAATAGAATTATGTTTTGGGAACTTTCTTTGACTTGAGGAACTCTGAACTAGGCATTCTGTGAGGTGATGAAAGCTATCTTCAAAGGGTCTGCATGAACATCTACTATTGGCCGTCTTTGAACCAGACTCTGAAGACTTCAGTTCAAGAGAAGCCAACCCCAGGGACTTATACCACAGTCCTTTTACCATCATCCTGTGAAGGTACTGCCCTCCGTGGCACGGGTGACAGGTCGCTAATGATGAAGTGCATGTGTCCGATAGTTCTGCCCTGCTGCTTGGTCTCCAGTGATTCCATGGGTGTGATCAAGGCAGTGACCATCCACAGAACTCATGCCTACGATGGCATGCATGCACACGCTAACGAACACACGCACACACACACACAGGCACACACACAATGCCTCCCCCATACAGGCCATTGAAGGTGGCCAGCAGTGCGCGACTGCTAGCCACGCTGCGAAACTCGCATGCAATGAGTAAGACTTGGGGTATCTGGAGCATGTTCTTGGATCCCGGCTGTCCCTCCACTCTGCTGACGAGCACCTTAAACAGAGTGTATGGATCAGGTCCATACATCTTCGTTGTAAGAGAGCCTAAACTGTTAGGTATCCAAGCACAGCTATCCTGGCTGGAAACTGCTTGGAGACCTTACACCTTGGCATTCTATTCTCCTGATAGAGCTGCTAAAACAGGTAACTCTTCATTAGACATTCCGATCCCACTTTCTCCTTTTCCACCCTAAGTCACCAGAAGAGAAATTAAGAGTCAAGTAAACAGTGGAGCAAAGGTTCTACCTACTTTTATTATCTAATGGACCACAGGGTTCTGCTTTCACTACGTGCCATATGCCTCAATAAGTCTGTAAATACCTGCTTATCCTTCTTGGCCACTGCCTGGGTGCTGCCTGCCTCTGCTTCTCTGCAGTCTGCTCAGAGCTATGCTCTGGTGGATGAAATGGTGATTGAAGGGGTGGATGAACGGATACTAGGACTCTGTGTCTTGTGTGGGGACCGGCTGGCCATCACACATCCCTCTTTCCGTGGTGACCAAACTTAACGATCATGTTAAGAAGGGATTGGAGCTGATTGTATAGTCACGTCTGTCGCTGGGTGGCTTTGCGTGGCTTGCCGCTTGTGGCACAGACTTTGCTGTGGATAAGAAGCTGAACAGGAGTAGTTGAGGGGACTCGCAGCAATGTAGAGCCCGGGTGCTTTCTGTGTAGGGTTCAGGGTAGATCAGTACTAGATTTGTATCACTGAGAAGTTTCTTTTCTCCATGAGGCACTGACAGGAAATTAATTTGTTATTACAGACCTGTCTGACTAAAGCAGCCTTTTTCACACATTTTTACACCTTATTTGTCAAGAATGTCCCGTCTTGGTTGGCAGTTGATGTACAGTGCATGCCGCAGTAATCAACCCTGACCACGAAACCGTGACCCCGCATGTTGTTACAACGTGGTCGTTACAACAACCACGTTGTAACAACGCATACCATTACCCCGTAAGTTGTAACAACGACTTGGGAAGGGGGAGAAGGTGTTGGATTTAAAATCCAACACATTCCCTACTGTCTGCACAGACTGGAGTTGGAACAGTACATTATACAATTTCAACATCCAGTGCCCCTCTCCGCAAGTCATTGTTACGAATTGCGGGGTAATGATATGCGCTGTTACAACGCAGTCGTTGCATTCGTTGTTACGACCGCGTTGTAACAACATGCAAGGTCACAGGCAGCAGGAAAAAGGCATATTCCATGCCACAGCATATCAGATGCCATGGGTAAACAAAGAGTGAAGGGCAGCGGCCGGAAGTTCAGGTCCAGTTCACTTTTGATGACACTGTCCAATTGTAAATCTGCCAGTGCTCACTAGAGGTGGGCCGCGCGAGAGCCGAACCAAGGGTCTGCCTAGGCTCTTAGAGTCCGTTTGCCATGCAAATCATACGCCAAACAGTGGTTCCTGACCCTTGGGGGGTCACCACAGCCTCCTCAGGGAGTCTGCGATTATTTAGAAAATTAAATATTATTAGCATATTAATCAAGTGCATATAAAGTAGCTAACGGTCCAATTTAAAAATATTAATAGTAAATGTAAATGTACAGGAATTTATATAGCGCAAATCACCGAGCGGTTTCTAAGCGCTTGCTTAGGGAACCCGTCCTGGTATTCCCCTGTGAGATAACCCCGGCAGGGTATCCGCAAGGTGAAAGCCAGGCATCTCGCCGCGAGGGGCCGTGTAAATGTACTGTAAATGTGAAAACATTTGAAATTGGAGGCTAAAAATTAAACTAGTATCCTCAGTTTGATTCGTGGGAGCAGTGCAAGTGCATCAAACAGAATATAGTATGGGCAGCGAGTGGTCCTCCGAAGGGTGTTGTTTGAGCACTATTAAACTGGGTGTAACACTGCTGTTTACAGTGAGAAAGACAGAAAACTCTGGTGAACAACTGCTATAAAAACAAGTTATCATTACTACTGTCCTCAGAAGCACACTAACAGTTCACTGAGGCAGGCTTGTGCATGTGGCACAACACTGACACAAAGTTCCACATGTAAAGGAATGAATAGTTAAAATGGCCTCACCAGGCTTGGCGACCTCCTTTCCTGGGGGACATTTTGAATGTGTCTCGCAGTGCTTGCAGTCCGCCTCTGACGTCAATCCACAGAACATTCCAGGCATGCATTTGCACGTAGTCTTCTCTGTCAGTGAACAGGAGATGTCCACTTCGAGGCCCAGCACTGTCGTCAGTTGGCAAAAAAAAGAAAGATGGAATGAGACGACAAAAAGAGCGATTTACAGATATCACTTATCACGTGCACTGAGCATCTCTTATGCCACATACAATTCTGCACAACAGTGAGGAAGTGGCAAAGTGCATTCAATTGAATCAACCTGCGACTACAGTTCCCAAAATGCAGTAGGTTGTTAAAAGAGAGCTCTAGACTGGAAACATAGACCCAGATTAACAATCATTTTGCGCTGGGTTTGTGTCACAAAAGTCAAGCAAACCTATGCAAAATGTTTTTTTTTAATTTACTTTCCAGCGCAAAATGTGTTTTGCGCTAGAAAGTTGCCTGCTTTGTGTTACTCAGCGTCAAGGGAGCATTTCATGGGTGGTACGTGGGCATTCCCGTATAACCACCCATGTTTTTTTTCCCGCTCTCTCCTTTCTCTTTCTTATCTTGGGGAACTTGTTTTTGTCTAGAACTATGAAACATAGTTGATATTAATGTCTGCTGCGAATCTAAACTGTGTTCTCTGCTGTCTCTTATAATGAATGCCGATGAAGAGAAATAAAAAAAAAACACCCATGGTTTCAGACCCTAAAACCTATGGAAAAACAATAGTAGATAAGGCTTTGTGCCACAAAATAACACCACTTAAAAGCAGGAATTAAAAAGGAGAAATGGTTTTATTTCTCCAAATTTTTCCAACTCTGCATGTGAGCTGCACTGTACAGCACACAAAGACGTGGAAAAGTTTTAAAGTTACTATAGGCATGGTATTTTGTCCTGGAACAGCACCCTTTCAGTACAAACCCTTTCCTAGGCTCACACAGACACCTTTGCCTATGGCGATAAGTGTGTGTGTGGCGCTGTGCGGCCTATACAAGTGCCAGCACTCGAAGGTGAGCAGGAAAGCGTCATATTTTTTTAGATAAGGCCCTTTCCTAATCTCTCCTTCTCACGCAATGCAGAGAAGCAACTTTGAGTGCTGCCCTACATTGGGCGAAAGTTTTGTTGATCTGGACCATGGTGTTCCTGAGTAAGGTGGTAGATGTAATCAATAAACAGACTGGTTAGGTACCAGGGAAAATGGGGCGCACAGCTAAGAGTATGGCTAAAGAGTAAAGTTCTAGTATATCTTAATCTATTGCTACTAGGCTGGAAAGGGAGGTTACCTAACTCCCTTAATTATCCTGAACTAAGTCCAAGATTTAAACTTTATAAGTATTCCTGCCGAGGAATCAAAATCATTTACGATATTTATTAACAACAAATACGATGTTTTTCAAAATTCATAAAGCAAGTGTGAAAGCAAAAGTCCAAAGTCTCATCCAATAGATAGTCAGACTCCCGGGTCTTGTAATGCGATGGTCCGTATTTTTATTCCAAATCTCAAAGTTCAATCCAAATTCAAATTCATAAATTCAATGTTCAAGTCAAAATTCAATCCAAAGTCATAGGTGCAATGTTCAAATCAAATCCAAACTTCCAAAAAAAAAAAACAATCACTGCAGCCAACACGTGTTTCGTTGGGCATTAATCTCATGCCACATAACTTCCTCAGGGCTGCAAGCCAAAATAATAAAACAATAGTGAAATATACTAACAACAATAAGACTAAAGTTAGTACTATTAATAAAGTCACCACCTAAGTGAGAGGAAAACATAGTACCCTTAATCAAGTGACAACAAAACATTCCGAAATATTGCCAAATTCAAAAAGTAATGGTATATTACCTAAATCACAATAGTGTTTCCATCAGTATCAAACTCCTCCCAGGGGATGTATAAAATGAAAATTAACAGTATCTGGAATGATATAAGGAGGCTCTTAGCTCTGTCACCACAATCCATCACGAAAATTCTCTCTATTCCAAAGACACTACATTTGCTAGCCCACCAATACTAATTTGTCTAACTAAAGTATGCTTAGAATTGTGCTATTCTTTCATATATTTAATCAGCAGTAATTAGAAAGCACGAGCCGTCATCGCGACACATCATAATGCTTTTACACATCCGTCTTTTAGTAGAAAGATATCCAAACGAAACGTGACATCCTTATATCATTCCAGATACTGTTAATTTTCATTTTATACATCCCCTGGGAGGAGTTTGATACTGATGGAAACACTATTGTGATTTAGGTAATATACCATTACTTTTTGAATTTGGCAATATTTCGGAATGTTTTGTTGTTTTTGTATATCTGACACCGGGACTTTCACAAAATTGTGTTTTTTTAACTTGTCACTTGATTAAGGGTACTATGTTTTCCTCTCACTTAGGTGGTGACTTTATTAATAGTACTAACTTTAGTCTTGTTGTTGTTAGTATATTTCACTATTGTTTTATTATTTTGGCTTGCAGCCCTGAGGAAGTTATGTGGCATGAGATTAATGCCCAACGAAACACGTGTTGGCTGCAGTGATTGTTTTTTTTTTGTGGAAGTTTGGATTTGATTTGAACATTGCACCTATGACTTTGGATTGAATTTTGAATTGAACATTGAATTTATGAATTTGAATTTGGATTGAACTTTGAGATTTGGAATAAAAATACGGACCATCGCATTACAAGACCCGGGAGTCTGACTATCTATTGGATGAGACTTTGGACTTTTGCTTTCACACTTGCTTTATGAATTTTGAAAAACATCGTATTTGTTGTTAATAAATATCGTAAATGATTTTGATTGCTCGGTAGATGTAATCAGGTGCTGGAAAGGCCAGGAGAATTAATTCCCTTCTTGTTCTTTAAAAGCAGTACTTAATTTGAGCTGGTGTTTCCGGTGCTCAGCACTGGCACTTAATTGTCAATCAATCAATCAATCAATCAAGGCATTTGTAGAGCGCACTACACACCCGTGAGGGTCTCAAGGCTGCACTTATGACTGTCTGTCACATGGTGGCACTGTTCAGCTAATTTAGATATGAGCAGAACCAAAGTTGTTTATAAATTCAATATATATTTAACATTGCTAATACCTGCCTCCCCAGCCATTCCTTAAGCTTTAGGGACCTGAAATAATCTGAACTGTTGCACTTGCAGGCGGTAGAAAAGGTTAGTAGTTGATCTGGCAGAGATGACAAGGGCGATGGGTGGTGCACCCTGCAGTGGTCTCCTGGTTCCGGCCCTGGCACTTAATATTTACAAATTAATCACTGTTTAAAATTAACCTTTCAAAGAGAGGACACAGTTAGAAAAGACACCCAGATCAGCACCCAAAAGGACTAGATACTCACCATTATCACAGATTGGGCAGGAAATGCAGTTCCTGATGTAGTTCCACTGTTCTGTATAAGAGTCCGCGTGGCACCGGCGACACACTGTGTTAACGTCAGAGGTGCATTCCTGGGCTGCATACGTTCCTGAGGGCAGGACATTCAGTGAAACAATATATTAATGTCCACATGAAAGGAATACAGCTGCCCCCGCCTTTACAGATTTATAGCATAGGAAACGGAAGTGACATCCTTTTGACCGCTGATATCAGAGGGGCGGGCTTACCTTGTATTCCTCCCACAACCTCCCAACAGCCTGAGGCTGCTGAGTGGCTAGAAGGGTCTGGAGTGGGAACTGCAGGGAGTGAGCAGAGCTCTTAGACTCAGCTTTGCTTTGTTCCTCCTGCTGAATTCATGAACGCAGCTACTGCTGCCCTTGTGAGCCACACTCTACCCATCAATGACTGTTCCAAGTTTCTCATGTTCATGCGTGAGCAGCTCACCCATTCCAGGTTTTTCCTAGCATTCTGAGATACACCTACATATCTAGAATAACCCTGGGCGAAGCACTACGCTACGCTCGCGTAGTTTGCAAAGTTTGCACAACTTCGCACTACGCGAGCACAGTGCGAACACGCGTAGTGCAGCTTAGCGTAGTGCAGCGGTCATTTTTTGCTTGTTCGCGGTCCTTAACGTCATGTTCGTGACCGCGAGCAAGCAAAATGACATCCCGGCAAGATTCTCAACGCAGGGAGGTCAGGTTTTTTACTTTTGTTTTTTTTTTGTCCTCATATATGCCACCAGATTTTATATGCTCTAGATGGGTCTCGCTGTCGCCTCTTATACTGCCATTTCCGAGTCCGCCCTGGGGACAGTATCATAGCAGGCAGGGATGTCCCAGAGGTAGGTAAAATGATATCCCGGCAAGATTCTCAACGCGGAGAGGTCAGGTTTCTCATTGCGAGTGGTTGCGAATGCTCGCGACCGCTCGCAATGAGAAACTACGAGTTCGCGTTGAGAAAGCTGCTGCTTGAGTAAAAATCTACTCGAGCAGCAGAAAACTACAGCTCACACTGTGCAAGATGCAGTTTTCAATGATTGCACAGTGCCAGATGCTTGTCCGCACTGTGCAATCATTGAAAACGCATCTTGCACAGTGCGAACATGCTACTACGCAGCTCGCGTAGTGCTACGTGAAGTTCGCGTAGTGCGAATTGCACTTCGCGTAGCTTCGCGTAGCGCTACTTCGCGAACTACGCCCACCCTTAAGAACTACAAGAAGAAAGTAAAGAGAATGCCTGGACTGTATGAGCTACTCACATAATCACCTTGGACAAACTAAGTGGCATATCAACAAGGCGGCGCTAAAAAAATTATCGCCGCTTTTGCAGTTCTTTTCGGCTGAACAACAGCGATAATTTAATCGCTATATCAGCAAGGTCACGCTATCGCGTGAATCCTTGCCTTAGCGCACTTTCCCGTAACGCTCACCTTTGCATTTCTAATGAGATGCAAAGTGGGCGATCTAGCTCAAAATAACTTGAGAAATGTCGCTAACCGTCATTTCTGCAATTATCAATGGGCACGCTAACAAGCATACCGATAAGAAAAGTAGCGCTAACCTTGGTTATCGCTACTTTCCTTACACCTGCTTTTAGTTTGACTTCGCCATGTTATCCAATTGAAGGTGGATATAATGGCTGAGTCTGCCCTGCCCTATTGGCAAGCTATCGGCAAACGTTATGCAATTATCGCTGTATTTCCAGCGATAATCGCACAACTGACAGCTTGCGCCTGGAATTTTATCGCTTTTAAGATAAGCGTTGCTCATAGCACGCTATCTCAGTGATAAAATTTGGTGATAGCCGGTGATAATTATCCTAGCGCTAAGTGCGCTTAGCAATAATTATCGCCAGTTGTTGCTGATATGCCCCTCTGCCTATCTTCCACCAAGCTGCTAAGCGCTACATCCCATAAGATGATAACCCCACTTCAGTGGTCTCTGCGCCATAGAAACACTTCCCACACAGGATCAAAACAAAGACGACACACTCCTTACACACACCCCATAAGGTGTAGCATGCTAACCCTGTGGGTAAGTGCTTCAGAGCGCCCACACAGAGGTAGGTAGCGCTATATAAATGTTGCAATACAATGCTTGCATTTTCCTAGCGTCTGTAGTCTCTGCAGCGGAACCCAAATCCCCACCCATGTTCACACCCATATTGTGGAAACCAGCCTCCTTTATTTTGTTTTGCTCCGCCCTCAGCGTGTTTGTCTTCAACTGTGATATGCGTAGACAGGCATGAGTATGAAGAATGACCCAGGGAAAATCATATATTAACTACTCTCCATGTAAACGTCAGAAAGGTGTTAGGCTGGGACTTAAAAACTAAAATGAGGAGACAGCTACTGTTTAACAAATGCACCCCTTTCTCTCTCTAGGAATTTGTTTACCAGGTTTTACTTGGAACAATATAAACTGTAGGTACAATCTCAAAGATTAGCCTAACAGTATACTGTAAATGTATTTGTCTTCCAATTCTGAATGCCAAGGCGATACCAGCATGAACAGTCATCAAAAGATGAGGGGGAGAGTGTGTGCATAAGTGATTCAAGGTGTTTTTTGGGGCTTGCTTTTCATATTGCACTCCTGTTAATCAAGCATCTGGTCCCTAAAATAGATATAAATCTGACTAAATAGTGGGAGAATTCTGTGCCTAATTTGTACAGGTTTTTGCCAAGCCTCGGCACCGGAACTTGTTTCTTAGAGTCAGTACGTTTTTATCACGGTGCACCGCATGGTGGCGCTGTTTATCTATTTTTAAACAGAGAATATTAGTAATGTGTACAAATATTAAAAAAATAATGATACCAGCAGCTTTGGATTACCTGGTAAATTCCAAATTGTCAAATATGTAGGAGTGTGATGGTTGGGAGGAGTGCCTTTGCTGGATTTTGACAGCTTGTTATTAAAGACAATGGTCCCTTTCAAAGGAAATAAAACATATAGCCACAATACTGAAATCAGGATCAGGTCTAATCCTATACAATAGGTTGATATTTAGATTTTATTTACAGAAATTAAAGCTAAACAGCACATGAAACATTGAGTGAGCACAACTTGACAGGGTTTGAGGTAATCAACAGATTTCCTTACCACAAGCATGTGACTTAAAAGTGACTCTTGGTGAAAGTAAACAATTCAGTAGTCACAATAACAAAAGCATCTTAAACTCCACATAAGTATTAAATGAAGGTTGGAGTTCAAGACGGGAGTGTCTAGCTTTTGGCAGCCTACCAAGGTCAGATGATGGTTCAAGGTGCAGTGGCCTATCGAAGTATATATTGGGTCCAGTTTAAGCACTGAGCTTACTTAGGGCCCAATTACAGGTTTGGCGGTGCAGGGGCAGACTGCCATGCCAGCAGCCCGCTCTTGCACCACCAAATTTGTGGTCGGGCCGCTTGCCAGATTATGAGTTTCCTCATGTGTAGCGGGCTATTTTTGGTGCTCCCACGGTGGCACCATTGCAAATGTGCACCACAATGGGAATACCAGAAACAATCCCTGCACGGCATGGACTGTAAAGTCCATGCTGTGCAGGAACTGGGGTGCATGCACATTTGGGGCCTGTATTGTGCCCCCTGCACGCACCCCGTACACATGGGCAACAGGTTCCACCGCGGGTTTAATGGAGGAGGAACCGTAGTGGAGAGGAAACTCATAATATGCTTGGCGGACAGTAGACGTCCCGCCAGGCATATTGTTTGTTACACTGCTGCACCACCACCAGGGAATGGCAGTCCCCTGGCAGCATCCATGCAGCAATGGCGTTCCGACCGCCCTACTTTGTAATAGGGCGTTCGGAGCACCGGTGTGGCGGTGGCTTGACTGCCAGACACGTAATTAGGGCCTTAGTGTGTTTACGTTTTTCTACCAGATCCTAGGGATGTCCTTGACTGTTAGTGATTGCTACCCATAGAGAATCAAGGGCTCAAAGGAAATAACTTTGTTATTCGCTTTGAATTTTGGACATAATGGCAGATAAGGGTACAGAGGCACAGGGCGAACATGCATAACCCACGATCAAACCATCTGGTTAAAAGGGATAGCTAAAAGGCAATGCAAGGCTGCTTTCTCGAAGGCCCACGCCTTTCCCACCATGATTGTAATTTTGGCCACTCTTCCCCGCCTCTGGATAATTTCCAATGTGTTGTGGAATATACTGCAAAATACACACAAGTGATGGCCGGATGCAGAACAAATCAAAACATTCACCCCCAGTCAAGAGATCTGGGTTAAATCCATCATTCTTTTGCTCACCATGCCACCCAAGTGTAGACATGGCTATATGAAAATCAGTCTTGACCCTATGCCTCATAGGAACGTGCCAGCCCAAACTGCCAAGCCAGGTCCACCCTGAACTGGAAACAAGCATCCTAGGACCGGTTTAGGGGTTTCATCTCTCATCAGCCAGGATAGCTTGACTCCAGTGGCATGGAGAGCATGGGACCCACGCTTGGGCATGCCCGTCCCACTCGGGGTGCTTAATGCAAAAACTCACTTGTGTGCCTTTTGCTTTCTCGCCATAAGTGCGCCGGGTATGCCCAGACTGGTAACCCCGAAACCGGTCGTAAGATGCTTGTTTCCAATCCAGGGAGGACTTGGCCTGGCAGGTCAGGCTGAACTGTTCCCACTGGGCGCAGGGTCAAAACTGATTTGCATATGGCTGGGTTCAAACTGGAATGGCATGGGGAGCAAATACCTGATGGATTTAGG
This sequence comes from Lissotriton vulgaris, assembly GCF_964263255.1. Lineage (NCBI taxonomy): Eukaryota > Metazoa > Chordata > Amphibia > Caudata > Salamandridae > Lissotriton > Lissotriton vulgaris. Next base: position 1,715,396,125 of record NC_141695.1, on the reverse strand, counting down.
CTCAGATCTATGTCCTGGGGTGAATGTATGACATTGTTCTGCATTCTGCCCATCAATTGTTCTTTTTGCACGTGGGATATACTGGCCATTAACTGAATTAGGCTAAATGGTGCTTTACAGTGAACTGATGGATTTAGGCCCAGATCTCTGTACTGGGGTGAATGTATGACATTGTTCTGCACTCTGTCCATCAATTGTTCTTTTTGCATTTGTCACCCCTAGTGGGATGACGTGGGTCCCGTGCTCTCCATGCCACTGGTGTCAAGATGATGCGGGGTGAAACCACGAAGCCGGTCCTAGGATGCTTGTTTCCAGTCCAGGGAGGAACCTGGCCTGGCAGTTCGGGCTGGACTGTTCACATGAGGCTCAGGGTCAAGACTGATTTGCATATGGCAGGGTTCAAAATGGAATATCATGGGGAGCAAAATAATTATGGCTTTAGGTTCAGATCTCTGTACTGGGGTGAATGTATGGCATTGTTCTGAATTCTGTCCATCAATTGTTTTTTTTGCACGTGATATATAATGGCCATTAACAGAATTAGGCTAAATGTTGCTTTACAGTGAAGGTTGTAGTAATGCATTGCATTTAGTTAAACCAAATTGTTACAATTATAAAAGAAATGGCTATTGTAAAATACAGCCACACTAGTTTTTACTAATTCCAACAATAAATCAAAATCTAACCTTTAAGTAATTTACAAGCAAAAAACTGTATAAAAATTAGTTAATCATAGTGAAAAACGTTATTCTTCAATATCCTAAAGTAAATAGATATTGCCATTATGGTTAAGAAATCACCACTTTAAACAAATGTGATTATCAGTATCTGAGGAAGAATATACAATATTTTGTAGGTCCTACATGCCAAAATCCACTCCTTCTAATAATCGTTTAAAGGCTTTGGGGTGCTCCCATGCGGGTCCCTGGCCTCTTAACTGAATGTTCTCAATCTCCTCCTCATTAGTTAGCTAAGTGTGTTTTCTTGGACACCCTCTGTGATTAAGTTGCTTCCTCCCACTTATCAACACTGTGCCACTAAAAGTTTTACGGTACAAAAGGGGGTGGTGATGGACGGAGCATCTGAATCAATCAAACACTCACACCCAGTCAAAAGGTCTGGGTTTAATCCATCACCGTTCTTTAGCCCACTCTGCCACCCCAGTTCAGACATGGCTATATGCAAATCAGTCTGACCCTGTGCCTCATGGGAACAGTCCAGCCCGAAATGCCAAGCCATGTCTTCCCTGGACCGGAAACAAGCTTCCGAGGACCGGTTTCTGGCATTCCAGCCGTCTTCAGCCCGGCTTGCTTGAATCCAGTGGCAAAGTGAGCAAGGGAATCACATCTGAGCATACCCTGCCACACTTATGGCGGCCAAAAGCGGTACAAAAGGGGGTGGTGATGGACGGAGCATCTGAATCAATCAAACACTCACACCCAGTCAAAAGATCTGGGTTTAATCCATCACCGTTCTTTAGCCCACTCTGCCACCCCAATTCAGACATGGCTATATGCAAATCAGTCTGACCCTGTGCCTCATGGGAACAGTCCAGCTAAAAGTTTTACAGCCCACCCTCTTTGTCTCATCTATCACAGACAAGAGCGTCTCTGCAGAATAATGTGCCTGGAGGCTTCGAAATTCCCCTGTGCCTTCACCACAAAAGAGTGGTATTTTGGGTCCCGGAGCAGCTAAGTGAAGGACCTGGAGCAGACACCCAAAAAGTGTGACCAACTTTCAGAAAATGAATTATTGCCAACCCCTTGCTTGGACAACCGATGTATGACGGTACAACGCGTGCTTTTACAACGCGTACCGTTACAACGCAAGTTTTACAACGCAAGTCGTTACAACGACTTGCGTTGGGGGGCGCTGGATAGTGAATAGTTTAATTTACTATTCCAACTCCAGTCCCCGTGGATAGTAGGGAAGGTGTTGGATAGTAAATTAAACTATTACCTATTCTAGAGCGCCCTCCAGCGAAAGTCGTTGTAATGACTTTCATTGTTAAACCTGCGTCGTAACGGTACTTCGTTGTAAAAGTTCCGTTGTAAAGGACGTTCCCTGGCACAGATAAGAGGTGGTCCATAGTTCTGGTGCCCTTTGAGCACGGCTCTATTTGTGACTTTTTGTGTGAAGTGTCCCCCTCCAACACAGGACTTAGGTAGGGTCTGCCCTCGTGACTGATGTCACACTGCTCACAAGTAAAGCTGGCTCTAGATCACAAGGGGCCATATCATGACGCCGTTTTCTGAACTGTGCCACCTTACATTAAGAAATATGTAGGAGGCACTGCTTTCTCAGTACAAGCCGCCAAGCTCTGGAACTCACTGCCTGCCAGCATTAGAAGCAAACAGAAGCATATACACTTCCGAAGACAACTGAAAATATGGCTATTTTCTAATAACTGCACCACCCACATTCCATAACAGAGCCTAGAAAACAGTTGCACCTTCAAGCACAGTCCTCAGCTTACAAGCTACGAACTGCACACAACTCAACAAACAAATTGCTTTTGTTATGCAGGTAAGCTAAGTAGGGCTGACCTATGGGTGGCCGTAGCATTATATAGTTATGAACTTGCGTATATATTAGTAAATAAAGCCATAATACACAGCACTCAGCAGCAAATTATAGCTCATACTTCTTAAATTGACATGACAAGTCTGCTAAGAGGGTCGTCCAACAGCAGCACTACACAGCCAAAAACAAACATCAAATGACCAGGCATGGTATAACTGAAGAGATCTGTCACACATCACTAGTCAATCAGAGGACTTTAATATAGTCCACCACGACAGGCCCCAAATATTCATACACTTTGGGCACTTCTTAACATCTTAAAAGATAATCAGATATGGGATAATAAAAATGCCCATCCCAACAGTTCTCTCCACCTCTCTCTCCCTTCAACCGACCCATCTCAGAACCACAACTATAAACATGATCTCAGATTAGACCCTGTACAGTAACCAGTTAAGTAGACTAAAGCATAAAAAATACCATGAAGGGACCTGCAGAGCTGTTGAAATCTGCCAGCTTACTAAAAACCATAAAACTGCATCTGCCCCTCAAACTTCCTCATCCAACACACTGCTACCCACAGCATCCCATACCACAACAACATTGGTCATCCTGCACAACATGTAAAAATGTACCACATAGAATGAAAACAGACATCTTTACAACCACATGCCCTACATGATGTTGAGTGTCATTCGTGTAGGCAAGTGCTTCAGGACCAAACAGAGGGGTAGCAAGCACTACATAAATGCAGAAATACAACTGCGCCAGTGAAGGAAAGGACTGTGCACTTCTTTTTGTCATCGTGAGCCCATAAATAAATTCAAAACATCTCTGAGTTAATGCATATTTTGCTGACAGCAGAGGTTGGAAACAGGGCAGCAACTTCCTATCTGTGTTTCTGAACTCTGCCAGGAAAACCTGTATAAACTCAGACATATTTCAGGTAGGAATGCACTCAAGGCATAGAAGCACACTCATCACTTCTGCGCTGGCGCAACACTGAAAATGGAATCATGATAAGGCTACGGAAGCGCATCTGGCACGGATGGTCATTTTACCCAGATTTTTAAGATAACTACATTTATCTAAATGGGGATATGCAAAAAATCTGGCCTGGATCCGGTCCTCCAGGACCGGCTTTGGAGAACCCTTACCTAGAGGAAGAGTGCAGGTGTGGCCACCGCAGCTGTGTATGGTGTGTTGTTCCATATTGCATCATACAATGCATTTCTCATTGTTGCTAGTGGTAGTACAACAAGTACAGACTCAGATAACTGTAGGAGGGTTTACTGCAGACAAACTGAGTTAACAGCAATGCAAAATAGTTCCTGGTCCTGGCCATCTCTAGTGAACCACCTATGGTCACCGAGGTGTTCCGGAGTTTCGTACCTGGGGGGCATCGAGCACAGCAGACTTCGTGTTCCGGATGCAGATACTCCTGTTCCCTGCACAAATCATTGGGTCTGTAGGGCAGTTGCATCTGAAGGAGGGAGAAAGAAAGGTTATAGAGGGGTTTCTCCAAAGTGTGGATGGAGACGAGGCATGCTTCAAAGAAAATGCAAGACAGCGAATTGAAACCACTGAATCATCGCCTTCGTTCTCCTGCAGCATTTGTGGCCCAGACAACTCCTTTTACCTGCCAGTCCCGCTGTGTGACCTCATATATGTCCGTTCACCTCCGAGTATTTACATTTATCCTCAGCTATGCCACTGACTCTTTGAGTGACCTCAGGCAAACCCCTTTAGTGCTCTGTGCTTTAGCCTAACCACAGCTCTGACGCAGGCTGCCTGTGTGACCTCAGACAAGCCCCTTTAAATCCATGTGCTTTGTTCTCACCATAGCTATGACTCCATCTGTGACCTCACACAAGTTTCTTTACCGCTCAGGTCTTCAGTCCATTCCCATCCATAGCACGGACTCATGTGTGACGTCAGACCCGTCCCTTACCTCACAGTGGGGCATATAATCAAGGGCCTTATCGCCACTTTAGCAGGACTTCTTCCCACTAAAGCAGCGATAATTTCATTGCCCTATTAGCAAGCTGTTGCTAACAGCAGTTAGCAACAGTTTGTAGGAGATAGCAAGCGGTTTGGGGCCCGCTTTGCATGTCAGCAATATTTATCGCTAATGACATGCAAAGTGAGCGCACCCAACCTGTTAGCGACTGAAAGCAGTCGCTAACATCGCTATCGCTTATTATCAACGCAGGCACAGCGATAAAAAAATTCACGCTAAGCGCGAATATGGCCAAAAACTAACACCTGCTCAGACCACTTCTTAACCTGTATATCCAATGGGAGTTGGATATTCAGGTTAAGACCCTATTGACTTAATGCCTAAATATCAGTGGATTTCCAGCCATATTCACGCATTGAGCTGCTATCGCCGGATATTTTATTGCGTTTGAGATAAACTTTGCTAATAGCACGTTATCTCTGCAATAAAATCCGGCGATGTGCAGCGATAAAAAAATATTGCTAAGCTCATTTATCGATAAATATCGCTAGTTGTTGATAATATGCCCCAGTGTTCTATGTGGTTACATAAGAGCCCTCGAGCCTTCAGGTGCTCACAGCTATTCCCATATTTAACACCGATTCTAGATTGACCACAGACGAGTCCCTTTACGTCCCAGCGATTTCTTTAGTTGACCTCCAGCTCTGACTTTCTCTTTGACCTCATTTACCTCGTTTATTTACCTCTAAGGGCTTCAGTCTATCCCAGCTCTGGCGCAGACTCTCTGCGTGATATCATACAAGCCCCTTTCTCCACCACTGCTCCGTCATTGCCCTGGTTCAGCACGGATTCTATGTGTGACCTCAGACAAGTCCCTTTACCTCCCAACACTTTAGTCTACTCCCCTCTCTGTCATGGACTCTGTTTTTGACCTTTACCTGCCAGAGCTAGTTTACCCAGCTCTGATACTGACACTCTGTGTAATCTTTACCTACTTGTACCTCAGTGTCACCCCAGCTCTGTGTGTGACTCTGCAGGACCTCGGAAAAGCCCTTTATGTATCATGTGTTTTAGTCTACTCTAGAGGGCGCTGATGGTTCCATAATAGAAGTGGACGAGCTAACAAATTAACAGGGCGAGCTTCCCTCTGCCCTTAGAGCCAATGAGCGAGCCAAGCCCTAAACATTTTTGCCACGTGAATCTTATAGGAAACAACACGTAAAATACGCAAAAGTCTCTTTAATTAACACACACGTGTAGTTCTTTAACACGTGGAAGTTTGTCATTAATACCACACAATATTGTACTGCGCTGAGAGGCAGCCTTGGATTGGTAACGCGGGCACTCGGGCAATGCCGGAGGGGCCGGTGTCTGAGTTCCTGCTGTGGGCTGCTTTTTTGAGCAGTCTGGGGGCCGATTTGGGCGGTGTCTCTATTTTCGCAATACAGCCAGCGGCTCAGTGGGTGGCTGAGTGGCCTCTCTGCAGGCAGATGGGCGCTCATTACCACCCTCCCTCGCCACCAACACCGCCCATCCCCCACCCCGGTTTAGCAACAGGCAGAGGTATCACTCCCTTTGTCTCGCTGGCTGGCCCATTAATGTGTGCACATACTGAGCGAGGCAGGGGGCCTCAGTAGAAGTGGCCTCACTTGTTTTCAGGTGTGTTTCACTAGTGTAAACTAATGCGTGCATTTTTTAAGCCCCCCCCCCTTTTTAATGCAATTACGCTGAAGCATTGATTTGAGGAAAGGCATTATGCAAATGGGGGCCGATTTTTTTTGTGTGCCCGGGCCAATTTTCTGTCCCAATCAGACCCTGCTGCGAGGTACTTACCAAATAAAAGTTCTCATTTTTAAACATCAACTTTGAGCCATTCCTGCCCTGTCCCTATCCTGGCGACAGCGCCATTAGTGAACTACGAGGGAGGGCAGTTGTCATGCGGACCCTGTATGTGGCCCAGAATCTGATACACACAGCAACATTATAGTCTATTATATAAAACTCAATGAATAGGTTTTTATACAGCTGGCATTTTGAACTCACTGATTTGGAATTGGTTGCATATAAGATATTGAAGAAAAAAGGAGTATTTGTAAAAAAACTCTTTTGCCCAAGATCACACAGTTTGGGTAAGCAGGGAAGCAGTGGTTTCACTTTGTACAAATGGGTATCTATGTGTCTCCTTTTAATCTCAAATGTCAATGCGTTGATTGACTTCCGTGTGCATGAGGGTAGGGCTTGGATGGCAAGCAGAAGCAACATGAAAGCTCGACTCGTTATGGGTTCCAACATGACCTTGAGCTGAACCAGGGCCAGGCTTCAGGCTCGAGCCTGGCTCGAGTTTTCAGTGGCTCGCCCACCTCTACTCTTTAGCACTCAGATTAGATCCTTTGCCTCTTCAGGACTCCGATCAATCTTCAGACAATTTCAGCATGTTAAAGCCTCCCCATATCCCTCTAGAGGTATCTGCCTCACAAATACCCTATGCCCCAGCAATAGCATAACACCCCAAAAAGGTGAATTTATCGAGGTCAAACGACTTTCACTGGTATACTTGAATGAGGAATTGAATGAAGTTAAATCTCGTGACCTTCCCAATACAGACACATTAAGATAAAAATACTTTCTCATTGCTCTTCTTAAATTTGAAATTCTACTTTGGCTGAACAGCTGGAGAATATTTAACATCTTGCGTGCGGTGCCGATTCTCCCCCGGTGCTGAACATTCCAATTGCGGGTGTGGTCATGACGGAACGGTTCCATCATGAGCATCGAAGGGGTTAAAGTTGCCTCCTCCCAAGCCCTGCATTATTCAACCATGCAACCAGGCAACCATTATTCAAGCACAAAACAGGAGCTTGCACCTGAATTCATATTGTAACAGTTGAGGTAGTACCGCACCCACAGGGCGTTTGCACACATGATTTGTTTGTGCAATGTACAAATCAAAAAAATTAAGCCCTGGGGCAAATTTACTTGACACAAAGTAACGCAAAGCAGCACAAAACAACCTTCTAGACAAACAGGGTGTGTACTGGAAAGTGAATCACAAGTCAGCACTTTGTGGCAGTTTGTATCACTTTTGGTGACTTTGCGACAGCTCAAAGTGTTGATCAATCTGGCCCTTCGTCTCAATACCGAGGTGGCAGGAAGGCCATCATATCGATAGGATATAGCTCAGAGTGAGGGATATCACAGTAACTGAGCACTCAGGGGCAGATTTACAATAAGTGGCGTATCCCTGCCTATCAGCAGGGATGCGCCAGTTATTGTGCGCACGGCTCCGCCAACATGGATGCGCGGCATTTACATTGCGGCGCACCATGGGGCAAAAACGGCAAAGAAGCGCGACGCATCTGTGCCGTAAAGGAGGCGCATTGCTGGAGTTGCGTCGCAAGCACGACGCAGCTCCAGCAATGCTCTGAGGGGCCCTATCTGTACAGTGCTGCGTCAATCCTTATGCCTGTTTCAAGCAGGCGCAAGGTTTTGACACAGCATAGGCTTGTAGATTTAACTCAGTCACTTTTTGGAGGCGTTCCTGTGCCGGAGCACCTCCCCCCGTGCAGGAACACTTACTTCTGGCGCAGGGCTTTACAACGTGATGCATCTCCCAGATGCGTCACGTTGTAAATACCCCGCACAAAACTGCACAAAAGTGATGCAACGGCGGCGTAAAAGAGGCACAAGGGGCTAATAAATCTGCCCCTACATATATACCACACCCACATAGGCTGGCACACTTTTGGTGGGAATGTTAACTGGCAAAAAATGTTTTAGTGGAAACACTTTTCTGCAAATATTTTGTGGGGAGAATTTTCATTAGCTGGCAAAGTTTTGCAAAGTCTTAAAGTTTGAAAACCTTTGAAACCTGCACAAACTTTATAAAATTGTGAGTAATATTTAAATTTCACCCTACCTTAGTTGCAGATGTGCAAATGGTGCCAAAGTAAAACTGATTAAGCTGGCCAATGTTACAGATAAAACTTGGCAAAAAGTATTCCAGGCAAACTCAAAGTTTGCAGAGGATGAGTTGAAAGGTTGTGATGTGTTAGACCTGTTAGCCTTAGGGTGGTCTTCCCCCAAACGTTTTACCTCACCTCCTCTATTTTTGCTGGACTTATTTTTGTTGGCCTTAAGACTTTGTGCACTTAACCACTGCCAACCAGTGCTATGGAGCTTGTGCTCACTCTCCTTCAACATGGTTATATTGGCTTATACCCAATTGGCATATTTATTTTACCTGCAAGTCCCTTGTTGACAGTGGTCGAAGTGCAAAAAAAAAGTATGGGAACTGTGATGCTGCGTGTAAGGGGGCGGGGCAAGGGATGGGGTGAGTGAGTGAGTGTGGGCGTGGCTAAACACCAAAATATTCTCTATGTTTTTTCAGTCTTTCACCTTCTGGTAACTACATATAAAATAACACACAGCTTACATGAAAATGAATAAGTTAATCAGTGGGAAATATACTATCTGCCAATATGAAACCTCTTTTAGTTAATTCACGGCACCAAGTCCTGGTTGATGCAATGGAGAATAGTGACTTGTGTATGTGTTGTGCTACAGGGTCCCAGTCTGTGACAGAAAGCACTGAAAACATGCAAGACATTATTTCAAACATGCTTTACATACAGTATACGATAGGCTGCTACAGATTGTGTCTATTAAAAGAACACAATTCACAGCTTAGAATGCAACTTCCTTACCATACTCCTCAAAAAGAATAAATGTGTGTCATCAGGAAGCTATTTTCTATGGTAACTGTCTTTTAAGAAAACACATTTCACATCTTGTAGGTAGCCCCCTTACAGCATCTCTCAAAATGAATAAATGTGAACTCCAGGAAGTTTCAAGGGATTCCATCAGTTAAAGCCAATACTGGCTTCCAGGCGCCCTTTACATTTGCAGATTCAGCATTTGGCCCATTTACACTTCTTTCAGGTAATCAGGCACCCTGCCAAGAAGACTTGTTTTTCTGTCTTCCCCTCCCTCGATTTCACCGCTCAGGAGGCTACCTGAATGGCACTTAAGCTGAAGCTTTTCAGCTCCTGGAATTAACCGTCCCAGGATAGCTGACTTTTGACAAGAAGTAGGGGAACTGTTCTCCTAAAATAAAAAAAGGGCACGCCGTGCCCCTCAGATCCCCCCCACTTCGACCACTGCTTGTTGAGTGGTATACTATATACAAGGGGCTAATAGTGGGCCTACAGCACTTATGGTGCAATCCACTTAAGTACCACTTTAAAACATGTCCCAGGACTGCCATTGCAGTCTGAATGCGTTTTGAAACCTGCCATGTCGACTTGGCCTTTAAACCCCCTAGCCAAGCCTTAAACTTCTCTTTTATTACAAATGTCACCCGTAAGTTAGACCCGGGGCCGCTCACAGGACAGGGTGCTTGAAGTTAAAAGGTTGGACATGTACTTCTAAGTTTTACAGCTCCTGGTATTGAGAAACTCCTACATTTGTTTTTCACTACTATGAGGCCGCTTCTTCCCATAGGATGACATAGGAGATTCCTAATTATATTTAATTGTCAGAGGTGGATTAAAGGTACATAAACAACCCTCACATGCAAGGTCCGTTTCTTTTGAGATAAGAAATTGTGTTTCCCTTACTGCTTTCACTTGCAATGTTAACGGGACAGGGTGGACAGTATTATTCTGTTTTTAAATGTCCACATTAGCTAATTTGCACCACAGTCACAAGACGTTGTGGCTTTGCTTGGACTTCAATTGCGTTCCCCAGCTCCAAAGGCTACAGCTCTGAACATAACACACAGCAGCAATTATCTGCAGATTAGTGGCATTTGAGACTAGGGAAATAGTAAAATTCCTTTAAAACAAGATGAATGATAAATTTCCCTGTAACATTGCAAGGGAAGACAGCATTTGAAGGCACATTTTCTTATCTCAAAGGAAATGGAATTTGACAGAGTGTGTGTATAACAGGCAAGCAGTCCCTTCAATGTGATAACATGGGCTTGAGCTAAGAATTAACAAACACTCATGTGCAAGGTCCTCTCACAGTCACACAATCTCAGGCAAACTAAAATTGTTTAAAAAATACAGTATGGATGTGACCAAGATGCAAACAGTGGAGAAAGCTAAATAAACAAGGGTGGGGGGCACTATCTAGAGTAGCTCAACAAAAAGCAAAAAAGTATGTCCAAAAAGTGCGAGCAGTGCAAGGATACAAGTACTTGGGCTAAGCTCTAGGAGAAAGCCACTTGCAAGAAAAGGGAAGTGCCGAAATGACCAGCAGGAAGTAAGAAATTGAGAGTGGGTTTGAGGCCAACCAATAGTAAGTAATGGGAGCGCGCCAAGCCCACTAACAGTAAACAAAATGTCTCAAAGGAGACGTGAAAATACCACTTTTAAAGTTGGCATTTTTCTGTCCTTAGCTCATTTGTGCCTATAGCCTGACCTGGGTCACATGACTGGGTGTAGCTGACAGTTAGATTTGGTGATTTACTCCTAGACAGTCACACAATAGAGGGATTAAGTGTGCCTGTATGGGCCATCTGTTGGCAGGATGGAGTGGCAGGGCTGAGCACAGCGAAACCGCTTGCCCTCTATGCACTGTTGCAAATCCTAATTGGAATCATAAACACACTTCATCCAATATATCTCATGATATCATATGAAAACATCACCAAGAAAAATATTTTTGGTTCAATACTTTTTTACTAAGATCTCTTAGTTCATCAGAACATTATTGTGTATCATAACATTCCATAAGTGATAATAATACGTTGCTTTTTTAGAAATCCATTTTTTCTTTCAAAAGGTGCCCTTGCCCAATGCATTTTGGGCCACACGGCCCTTCGTCAGGGGCTTGTACCTGAAAAACATAAAAAATATATATACATTCACAACATTGAAAAACCTCCAACGTACCAGGAATGTGTTTAAGTACACATATGTTTGGACATAATGTTTTTGTTACAAAGAACTGTAAACCTATAACGTTGGAGGTTTTTCAATGTTGTGAATGTATATATATTTTTTATGTTTTTCAGGTACAAGCCCCTGACGAAGGGCCGTGTGGCCCGAAATGCATTGGGCAAGAGCACCTTTTGAAAGAAAAAATGGATTTCTAAAAAAGCAACGTATTATTATCACTTATGGTGAGGAAATATAAATTTTATGGTCAAGTTGTGTTCCCTAGCGAGTACCCCACCGTCTCCATGTATGAGTTAAAGTGCATGTAACTTCCCTCCTGTGCCAGCTATGAAGACGTAAATACATTTGCGTCCACCGTTAACATGTCCTCTTTCAGACCCACCATGAATGGGTTGAGTGGTCCGTTCCTAAATATGCTATGCCAACGTCTTTTTGTAGTGTACTCCTACGTTTTTCAGCTCTGGCTGAAGTAGGCCCTGAATCTCTGCCACCGAACCTCTTTTCTGGCTTCTGACTCCGAGAATCTCTGCCCAGGCAGCCCCTGTACTCGTGAACTCTGACTTACTTTCAGCGCGGCCCCTCGCGCTCGGCTCAGCCTGCTGCCTGCCAAGATTGACTATAACCTTCGAGTTATCTGTTTCCCTCCCCGAAAATACATTCCTGCCTGCTAGCTCCAGTAAACATCCTTCCTCAGCTACAGGGCCAAAGGGCCGACCTGTCTCTATGCAACTAATTCAAGTAATTCATAGCTTCTGTTGCCATGCTCCCCTGGAAGGCCCCGTGCCCCACTTTTCTCTTACAGACATTCAGGCGCTTATACACGCACTCACAGTCAGTATAGAATAGCTTCTGCCCCAGAGACCTTTCCGCCCAGATAGCTTAGTTCCTAAACATCAGATATCAGATATGATAGAAGCACAAGTTGATCTGACATGCCAGACTTCTGTCTCTTTCCGTCAGTGCAAATGTCAAGTCCCCAGCACCCTCCGACTCCATGTCATGCACACGTCATGCAGCTGCGCGCGCATCCAAGTTTCCGATTTCTGCTGACATTGCAACATTTTCTGTTGGTGCCACCCCTTTGGTGACACCTACCTGTGACGTTTCTAGAACACACCTCTAGTTCACGCCTCTTGATTACGCACATGTACCACGTGTATACTGTTATCTTGTCTTCTCTCTGCTGTTACGCCTTCTATACTGTTTCCAATGATGCAAAATAAGTATATAAGCTATGTACTGTTAATAAAATGGAGCGCGCTCTATCCCTTCTGACACCCTGTGTGGTGTTCGGAACATGATAATTTGGTCTTGACCATTCCTTTTTAAGGAATAAAACCCCTAAGAACTCTAACACCACGGACTCTGTTTTCATTCATTTCCGATCGAGTTATTATTGATTAAGTACTTACCTGCATAGAAATTAAGAGTAAATTATTTATTTACATCATTTTGGCGCCCGAACAGGGACCCCTCCCCCACCTCACGCGCCGGTTGGTGCGTTGCAACCTATGTCCCCTGCCGTCAGTTAGCCGGAACATACGCGTATCGGCAGGATTTCCTGCATCTCCCTCTGACCCACGGAGGTGACGAAGACTGCGATCAGTACCCAGACGAGGCGGTGAGGAGTGCGGAGGATCCCGACCAGAGCCCAGCCGAAAGAAGCAAGGTCCGAGGTGTCAAGAGGCCCACCAGGTTTCCGAAGTTTTCCGAAGTTTTCCGAAGTTTTCCGAAGTTTTCCGAAGTATCGAGTCGAGTCCAGTCGAGTTTTCCGAGGCCTTCTGTTTCCGTGCTTCCCGGTGAGTACCATTGCTGGGTCGTATCTAGACGGGTTTGGGTACACAAGTCCGGTCTGCACTGTTTTTGGGCAGTGTATCTGTACTGTTGAGCAGTATATCTAGTATTCCGAATTTCTGAATTTTTGCACTGTTACACCAGTGTATCTGTACTGTTGAGCAGTACATCCAGTATAGTGGGGTAGTCATCTATGTCTTAAATGTTTTTGTGTGATTAATGTCGTGGTATGAATGTGACTGTTTTTTTGTGCATTATTCTGTTTTCTTGTATAACTAGTTACATTCAGAATTAAGTATCAAGGATTGCGCATTTCAGTATCAAGTAAGCAGAATGCCGTTTTTCAACAAGTTAAAGCAGATAGGAACTAGGAAAGGGATGCTAGAGGAAGAAATTCCTATCCCTCCTAGGGACACTCCAGGCAATTTTATGTATAATAAGCATGGCATAGATGCCATATTGTATCTAGAATTATGGACCGATTATACAAAGCACCTAGAAGAGAGACACAGATGGCCAGTTAATGGAACATGGGATGCCGAGTGCATCATGAAGGTAGAAGAGGCATTACGGAAAAAGAAAGCCAGACAGTCTCAGAAAGATGCCATAGAATTTTGGCGTAAGGAATCACATAAATGTGCTGAAAGAGCACTTCGTAGAGAAGACAGACTTAGAGAATCAGAAAAAGCTCGAGAAAACGAACTAGTTATTGAAGGAATCCGAGTAAAATCAGAACAAATAGATCGCATCCGAAATAGCCAAGTAAACGGCATGTATCTTATGGCCGAGGGTACACCTGACGCCATTTCAGAAATACCGAAAAATTTGCCGTCGCCATTAGTTCCAACTAAAGCAATGCATAAGACTACTAAAGACATATTCCTAAATTCCTATCTAGAAGATGTAGCTCCAGCTTACACCAACTTGCCTGTTCGTGCCCTGCCTACCGACAGGGACGGGGGCGGCACCCCGCCCCCAGATCATGCCTCGCCAGTACCACAACAGACTTCTCCTGTCCCGCCAGCCCCGCCGCTTCCCGTACTCAAAACTGACCTACCGAAACGACGTTTGTCTGATCCACCTAAACGACAAGTTCAAGTTCAGATACAGACTCCACAGGGAGGTAATGCACAAGCTTCCGCTTCAGGAGGTGCGACCGCGGGTCCTCAGACCCCGCCACCAACTCACAGATTCAATCTCAGAGGTATGCAGAGTCCTCTTACGTACAGGTCTCCCCACTCCTCTAATTCATCCCGCCTTGACGCATTAAAAGAAAACATGTCAGTTTGCAGATATGATCCAGTACCCGGAAAAGACGATTTAATGATATTGGCATCATTACGGTTAAGATCTGCTACTGATAACTTGCTATGCTATGTAGGAATGAAGGAGCGTCTAGATAGAATATATGAGTTTGTTCAGACAGGAAAAGACCCCGACAGTATTAAGGATGCCATGGAGAAACAGAAAGTTGACATGCAAGCACTGATACTACGATTTTTCATAAATTGTCTGATAAGAGAACGAGACAGGCCCGGAACAGATCAGAGTGAATTAGATGCATTGAACAAGTGGGGTCAAAATATAGCTGAAGGAAAACACGACAAGGGGACTTGCATAGCCTCTATGTACAGGAAGATTAGGAAAGCAGTGATAGCAGTACACGAGAAAGAGAAAGAAGAGGCTTCCTCCGAGGAGGAAGAAGAACAGGAAGAATCCGAAAGAAATGTAGGCACCATAGCATATGTAGGTAAGGGAACTTACCTTAGGAAGGGTATCCGTCCAGAGAGCAAGAGAATTTTCTTCTCTGCCTTGACAAATCCGAATTCTGCTGAGCATCAGTTCCAGGAAACTGATAAAAGGCTTCGAGATCGAGTTGGGTACCATGCACTCAATTCAATGGATGAACAAGAACTAGCCCGATCAGCTGTATCATAGGCCGAAAATGCAGACATATATAATGATGACACAGTGGCACAGACATTTCTGAACCTCTCCCCCGACGAACAGAAATTAGCAGGTGTATACATGATTCAGCACCTTCTTATCAAATACAGAAAACATTACTCTGATCCCGGTCCCTTACATGAAACACTAGAAGCACTACTGATGGATAGATGGAGAGGCTTAAGTACCAAATTAATTCAAATAATTCTAGAACAACGACATAGATATGATACCTTTGTAAGCTCTGAATATGTTCCCGCCCCACCTCTAGAAAGGAAAATGTACCACATGCAATGCGGGGGTAGTATTGAAAGTCAGAACCCCTTACGAGAAGTGCACCCTGTTATGGGTGAGGATAAAACCTTGAAACGCGTGTATGTACACACGCCTCTGACTAAATTAGAACTGTTAGAAATGAAGAAACTAGTACCATGCCATGATAAAGACCCTGCAGGTTTTCATAGAGAGCTTAAAGACATGTTACTAATGGGGGATTACACGTATGATGATATCATGAAAATGTTAAAGGTACTATTACCCACGGGTATCTTCGAGAAATTAAAGGAAAAGGAATGGGAGGTGGGAGACACAAAGATTGCCTGGGCAGAAATAGAGGACGAAGAAAAGAAACGGGTCCCAGGGTTAGGCCTTGGGGACAAAACTAAAGCATTACCAGGTTTTATAGTACAGGTCCTGCCCAGATTATTGACAACTAGAAAGGAAGATTGGGACGCCATCTCGTCCTGTAAACAGAAACATGATGAAGATACTAGTGACTTCTATTCAAGATTCGAGAAATGTTTCATTATTAATAGTGGCCTCCAGCCAAGTAGCGAGTCGTACCCGCATCTTTTTGTATCAAAGTTAGTCGAGAATTCCCTACCGTTAGTTAAAAACCGTGTATACAAGGTTGAGAGTACATGGCAAGCAAATACGCCATCACAGATGTTACAAATGTTACAATATCATCAGAACAGAATAAGAGAAGAACAAGATCAGGAACAAAAACGCATGAAAGACACAAAGATGAAAATGTTAGTAGCTCAGACGGTCCCATCCGACGGTCACAGAAAGGGTACGACCCAGACCAGTCACACTGCAGCTCCCGTTAAAGGGACATGCAATTATTGCAAGCAGCCAGGTCACTACGTACACGAATGCCCAGTCCTGAAACATAACATAGCGACAGGTAAAACTAAGGAAAGACCGCATCCGCCTAGACAAGACCATAACCAGCATCAGTCTTCACAGAATACACAGAGTACACAGCCTATGCATGCTTCCTCGACTCCAGCACAGACCGTAGCAGTACCACAGCCACAGCCCATTGCTGCAACTCAGCAAGTTTCACAGCAGATGTACCAGTATGCCCAGTCCGCTTACCCCGAATATTCACGATATACATGAAACAGCCTAGAGAGGGAAGGTGGCTTGCCTCTTATTGAGATTCCTGTAGATCAAGAAGGTCCTTACGTACACAGTCAAGTATTGGGAAAAGACAGAAAGTTTTTAATTGACACAGGGGCAAGTCGTACTACAATCAGTCATGATGAAGTTCCAGGGGCACCCCTCTCAGGCTCACAGAATGTTTCCCTGGGTTTTTCAGGACAGCCTATTGTAAATGAGGTATCAGAACCAGTTCCCCTGGCTGTGGGTCCATTATCACGTGTTACAGACCTGTTACTCACGAAATCATGTCCAGAAAATCTGTTAGGAATTAAAACATTGAAGGCTCTAGGAGCTATAATATGCTGTTCCCCGGAGGGGGTTAGACTCTTTCTGCGGGATTTTAAGGGTCATTATGTTTTGCGAGAATTCGATGTCAGATTGAAAAATGTACCAGATTACTTGTGGGCAAAAGGCCCAACTGATGTAGGCTGCATGCATATCACACCATACCGTGTTACACTCAAAATAGGTGTTGTATTACCCCGAATCAGACAATACAAGTTACCACCCGATGCTGTAGTGGCTTTACTGAAAATCATTGACGAGCTCATTGCCCAAGGAGTGGTCGTCGAGACCGACTCCAATATCTGTAATTCACCCATCATTCCGATTCTTAAACGTACAGATCCCAATGCACCGCCAGTATATCGGCTGGTGATTGATCTTCGAGAATTAAATAAATGCATTATTCCACAGTATCCTGTGGTCCCCGATATCTCATCCCTATTGACTGCCATTGATTCAGAAGCAACGTTCTTTACTGTAATTGATCTCAAGAACGCCTTCTTCAGCGTGCCTATTGATCCAGAGAGCCAATATCTCTTCGGATTCAGTTTAAATGGACGCAGTTTCAAATTTTCGCGCGCACCTCAAGGATTCACAGAAAGCCCCAGCATCTATAGTCAAGCACTGAAAAGACAACTAGACTGCATTCAAATGCCAGTTAACACCGCTTTACTGCAATACGTCGATGATCTGCTGATCACCGCACGAAGTGAGCCCGAATGTGAAGAAGCATCATTGACAGTTTTACATTTCCTGGCCGACAAGGGGCACAAGGTGTCTCCTTCGAAGCTACAATTCTGTGTTCAGCAAGTTGTGTACTTGGGTCACTTGCTGTCCAAAGTGGGGAGACAGCTCACTCCCGATCGCATTCAGTTAATTGTAAATATGCCGCAACCCCAGACACAAAAGGAAGTGCGGGCCTTCATAGGCCTCACCTCGTACTGCAGACAATGGATTCCCCAGTATGCATTTCTAGCTAAACCACTCATTCAGTTAACGACACAGGAGGCAGCAACTTCGACTGCCCTCCCTTGGACTCAGGAACACACACAAGCTTTTGAAGAATTAAAGAAAGCCTTATGTCAAGCACCAGTTTTAGCGACACCATGTTACAGCAAACCGTTTACACTTTTCGTTACAGAACGTGATGGTACAGCGTTGTCTGTCCTCACCCAAGATCAAGCAGGTTCACATAAGCCTTGCGCTTATTTTTCAAGTACATTGGATTCAGTAGCCCAGGCACTCCCTGCGTGCTTAAAATCTGTAGCAGCAACAGCGTTAGCAATCCGACAGAGTGATTCAATTGTTTTAGGTCATCAGTTAACAGTTCAAGTACCACATTCTGTAGAGGTTTTGTTAAACAGAACCCAGACTCAACACTTGACTATAGCACGACTGACAGGTTATGAATTAACACTATTCCAGCCACACATAGAAATCAGACGCTGCAGTATCTTGAACCCCGCAACACTGTTACCAACAGTTATGACGGATCCAGCCCCACATGATTGTATAGAAATCATTAATGCAGTAACAAAGCCTAGACGAGATTTAACAGATGTTCCATTGACAAATCCAGACCTGACACTTTATGTGGACGGTTCATGCATGAGAACAAGTACAGGAGAATTAGTGGCCGCGTATGCCGTGACCACTGAAACTGAAGTTAAAGAAACACATCGTATTGACACACTGTCTGCTCAAGCAGCAGAGCTCATCGCTCTGACCCGAGCTTGTATTCTAGCCAAAAACAGAAATGTTAACATGTACACAGATTCACGTTATGCATTCGGAGTTGTACACGACTTCGGAGTCCTCTGGCAAGAACGAGGTTTCCTGACCTCTCATGGGGCCAAGATTCAACACGGTCCCCTCATTCAAGCACTGTTAGAAGCAATACATTTGCCTTCGGGCATATCAGTCATGAAGTGTAAAGCACATACTAAAGTTACAGATTCTGTGTCCCAGGGTAACGACCTGGCAGACCAGACAGCAAAACATACAGCACTGACTCACACCCAGATTACTGATGTGACAAAGACAATAGTACCGACAAAGTGTATGACAGTTAGAGATCCCGCCCTAGACGTAATTGATATCCAGACACATGCTACTCCAGATGAAATAAAGAAATGGACTGAACTAGGAGGGATTCAGACAGATCAAGGTTGGATAACGAAGGAAAAATCTATATGGTTTCTCCCTGACTCAATGGTTCAAGTCATGATAAATACAGCACATAGCCCGGCACATCTAGGAGAAAAAGCGATGTTAGACAGTCTACAGAACCTCTGGTACAACAAACACTTACGAGCAGCAGCAAAACAGAAAGTGCGTACTTGCATGATCTGTTGTCAGTTCAATCCAGGTAAAAGCGTCCCTGTAGAGCAAGGTGGATTTCATCCTCCCGATCACCCTTTTGAAGTCCTCCAGATGGATTATATCCAGATGGACCGCTGTCGAGGTTTTAAATATGTTCTCGTAGTTGTCTGTGCTCTGTCCCGCTGGACCGAAGCATACCCAGTATCAGATTACACTGCTCCGACCACTGCCAAGCAGCTGGTTCGTGAATTCTTCCCACGATACGGCTTGCCTCGTGTCGTATACTCAGATAACGGTCAGCCATTCTCATCTGCATTAATGAAAGAAGTTTCTCTACTGCTAGGATACCAGTGGAAGTTCCATTGTGTCCGACATCCCGAAGCAGCAGGCCTTGTAGAAAGGCATAATCAGACACTAAAATTACGTCTTGCAAAGATCTGTCAGGACAAAGGGGTCGACTGGATAGTCGCCCTGCCCGTGGCACTATTCTACATGAGAATGGTCGCCCACTCGAGATCAGGGCTATCCCCGTACGAAGTGGTTTTTGGCAGACCACCGAATATGTGGGGGACGCCCATTCCGAAGAAAATCACTGATGTTGATTGCAATATGTTGACAGATTACCTTGCCTCCTTGATGTCTGCACTCCAATCATGTCGTTCACAGGTTGCCGCAGCTTTCCCTGACAACACTGATGTAAAGCCGCACGAGGTCCGTCCTGGGGATCTGGTACTCGTCCGGAATTTCGACCGGAAAAGTCCGCTGGAGCCCCGCTGGAAGTCCCCGAAGACCGTTCTTCTCACCACGAGGACCGCCGTGAAGATAGAGGGGAGAAAGGGGTGGGTCCACACGAGTCACATCAAGCTTTGCAATGAACTAAAAAACGAACTAAAACAGGACTCTGACTCGTCCACCCCCACTAAAGACTGTATAAAACAAAGTGACTTTACCGTTACCGAACGAGAAAAGACTCCCCAAGAACAATATCGTATGAAACTCCGATCTAGCAAGTCAGACAGTTTAATTGTTTAAGTCCTCCCCTAGGTGAATCGGTTAAATAGTTTCTGACATGTATCCCCTAGATCGAGATAGAGAGAGAGAGAGAGAAGCAAAGAAACGTACATACTGCAAATCCCTGCGTAGTCACTGTATAGTGACGTTGTTAATAATGTTTTTCTTAAGTGTTCTAATTATTATTGCCAGCATTCTGCTACCCATCTATTGGCCTATTTTCAGGCGTGAACAATCTGCTTACAATGTCTCTGCTGAACACACTTTTAGTGAATTACCTGCACATGAACTCTCTTACAGACTTGCGCTGCGTAACAACACATTCATTAGTATGTTACACCACTCTCATCAGACAAATAATGCTACAGACTGCTGGATATGTGGCCGACTCCCTCCCTACCAGAATTACAAGGGAGCTCTGCCCCTCTTTCCGTACCCGTTCACTCACAATGGCTCCTGTGGTGCATCTTAGATCCTGATATTGCTGTTTTCGATGGAGGCTGGGTTTGGGGAAACTTGAACTCAGTTCTGTTAAATGTCTGTTACCCTGACAAGGAGGGACTCCCTACTCGAATAGGAACTGATCTAGAAAATGAAGTATATGGATTAGGTAACTACACAATTAGTCTCATGATCCTTACTGTTGAATCCGAAGCCGTTCCAGTTCTGCCCCATATGTTAGTATTACCAGTCACAGGTGAATTGTGTGTCCGAAAGAAAGGTTCAGTACACGTAGGTCATAGTAAATGCACTACTGTGGTCGAATTCAGTGATCAGGGTAAATCGTCTTTCAAAGCTATCAGTCACTCTTATTTTGTTTGTGGTCATACCGCATACATACGTCTGCCTCCAGACTGGGATGGTACCTGTTATATTGCATTCCTTCTACCACCTGTTTTTCTAGCTCCCCCTGATTACCATAGAAACACGAATCTAGTCAAGAATAGATCCAGAAGAGATATCCCACTTGTCGACTACACAGAAACGGCATGGGAACAGTACACTGATTTCAATAAAGGATTCTTTTTCTTTCTAGGACCTGTCCAAAACAGTAAATTAATACGTAGATTAACTAGAACACTTGAAGCAGTAGTACATGAAACTGCCTCCGCCTTAGGTAACTTAACAGAGGAGCAATCTGCTATGCGGGTTGTTGTCCTTCAAAATCGTCTTGTTATTGACGTCATCTTGGCAGATAGAGGTGGAGCCTGTAAGGTCATCGGGTCAAGTTGCTGCGTTTTCATCCCACAAAATGCACCATCTGTCTATCAAGCTATTACCCGTCTGCATAAAATTGCAAATCAGATACATCAGAATCCAGGCACCTGGACTTGGTCTGGTTGGTTCTGGACAACGTTAACAGCTTGGGGATGGAAGATCCTATCCTTCCTAGGCATTGGCCTAGTCATAGTATTCAGTTGCTGCCTGTGTCTACAATGTGGACCGGCAATATGTGGACTGTGTGCCACTTCCTGCATTGAACATTCCAGTTGTCTCTCAAATCGTCAAAGAAAGAAAGATGAACATATAATGTTACAAGAACAAACTGATCGATTCATGAGGATCGATATATCATGAAGGGTCCGTAGGGAACAAGGAGGGAATGAGGAAATATAAATTTTATGGTCAAGTTGTGTTCCCTAGCGAGTACCCCACCGTCTCCATGTACGAGTTAAAGTGCATGTAACTTCCCTCCTGTGCCAGCTATGAAGACGCAAATACATTTGCGTCCACCGTTAACATGTCCTCTTTCAGACCCACCATGAATGGGTTGAGTGGTCCGTTCCTAAATATGCTATGCCAACGTCTTTTTGTAGTGTACTCCTACGTTTTTCAGCTCTGGCTGAAGTAGGCCCTGAATCTCTGCCACCGAACCTCTTTTCTGGCTTCTGACTCCGAGAATCTCTGCCCAGGCAGCCCCTGTACTCGTGAACTCTGACTTACTTTCAGCGCGGCCCCTCGCGCTCGGCTCAGCCTGCTGCCTGCCAAGATTGACTATAACCTTCGAGTTATCTGTTTCCCTCCCCGAAAATACATTCCTGCCTGCTAGCTCCAGTAAACATCCTTCCTCAGCTACAGGGCCAAAGGGCCGACCTGTCTCTATGCAACTAATTCAAGTAATTCATAGCTTCTGTTGCCATGCTCCCCTGGAAGGCCCCGTGCCCCACTTTTCTCTTACAGACATTCAGGCGCTTATACACGCACTCACAGTCAGTATAGAATAGCTTCTGCCCCAGAGACCTTTCCGCCCAGATAGCTTAGTTCCTAAACATCAGATATCAGATATGATAGAAGCACAAGTTGATCTGACATGCCAGACTTCTGTCTCTTTCCGTCAGTGCAAATGTCAAGTCCCCAGCACCCTCCGACTCCATGTCATGCACACGTCATGCAGCTGCGCGCGCATCCAAGTTTCCGATTTCTGCTGACATTGCAACATTTTCTGTTGGTGCCACCCCTTTGGTGACACCTACCTGTGACGTTTCTAGAACACACCTCTAGTTCACGCCTCTTGATTACGCACATGTACCACGTGTATACTGTTATCTTGTCTTCTCTCTGCTGTTACGCCTTCTATACTGTTTCCAATGATGCAAAATAAGTATATAAGCTATGTACTGTTAATAAAATGGAGCGCGCTCTATCCCTTCTGACACCCTGTGTGGTGTTCGGAACATGATAATTTGGTCTTGACCATTCCTTTTTAAGGAATAAAACCCCTAAGAACTCTAACACCACGGACTCTGTTTTCTTTCATTTCCGATTGAGTTATTATTGATTAAGTACTTACCTGCATAGAAATTAAGAGTAAATTATTTATTTACATCAATGGAATGTTATGATACACAATAATGTTCTGATGAACTAAGAGATCTTAGTAAAAAAGTATTGAATCAAAAATATTTTTCTTGGTGATGTTTTCATATGATATCATGAGATATATTGGATGAACTGTGTTTATGATTCCAATTAGGATTTGCAACAGTGCATAGAGGACAAGCGGTTTCGCTTGGTTATATTATTTCATGTTCCCTGGCGCAGTTTGGGCATTGCGCTAACCTCTGTAGCACTTATTGAGAAGTTAATTATACATTGATTTAGATTTGATATAACTTTGGTGTGCCTCTCCTATTAATAATTTTAGGGCTGAGCACAGCCCCACTTTCAATTGAATAGCCTGTGCTCCGCCTTCACATCAAGGGTCTAACAACCCTGCATTGTCACTTGAGCCAGTTTGGAGCCATGGCAAGGGATGCATTTCAAAGGCACTGTCTAAAAGCTTCTCCCACTTTCCAGAACCAGGCACCAGGGTATAAAAGTAGGACCTCAGACACCAACTCTTCAGTACACTTCTGGATCTGTGGAAACTCTCCCAGGAACAAGGACTTTTGTGCTGCTTAACCACATCGCTGCTTGCAAGTTTCCCCTCCTGTGCTGGACCACAATTAAAACGGGTGTGGTCATGTCGAGCTCAGCTCGTCATGAGCACACGAGCATTGTGCTGCATGACGAGCTGAGCTCGCCATGAGCATAGATGGGGTTAAAGAGCTGCCTCTCTGCTGCACTGCTACTCTGAAGGTGCTACTGCCCTGCTGCGCTGACCTGCTGCTTCATTCCCGCTTGGGAGGAAGAATTGGAAGTGAAACCTCATCTTGAACCCAGGACCACAGAGTGACTCCAAGGGCTGTGGGCGATTCCCTGATGTAGCTGAGCCATGGCAAAGTGTTGACATACCTTGGGGTTAAAAGAATATCCTTCAATCAATTTCTAAAACATTCCAGCTCTGGAACTAACCATAATCTCAGCCAGTATAAAATTGATTTCAGTCTCACTATGGCATCAATAGGGCATACATTTAAATCCACTCTGTAAAAAACCCAGGGTGTGCCTTGTGGGAGCAGGGCCGGACTGGGAACAGAAACTGGCCCTTGCAAACTGCTCAGCCGGTCCCCCTGGGTTGAGGGGGAGTGTAGCCGAGCAGTTTGCGAGTGCCAGTTTCGACCGATTTTGTTACAGGGAGCAGATACTGTCTACCCCTTGTAACAAAAACAGCCCCCCAGGGGCCCAAAACCGGCTCCCACCCTAGCGGCCCACGGGGGAAATGCCTGGTGCCTGCTATGGCCAGTCCGGCCCTGTTTGGGAGTCTAAGTGCTGCTCTCAGATACTTTTTTTGGGCAATACCCAATGGGTTAACATTGCTATAGCCCCATAGTTCAGAACTATAGGTAATCGCAGCCCCGGCTTGGGCTCTCCAGATTTCCAACAGTGGAGACATAGGATGAAAAGATGTGTTCCTAGCCAAATTCAATGTGGCTGCTTACCTATGCGTAAGACATAATCTACTCTTGGCAACCTGGCTGTTCCTGGTGTTGGAGAGGCATATACCCAAATAATCAAAGTCCGAGACTCTCTCTAAATTGACTCCCCCTAGTCTGACTGTACCTCGAAATTGTCTGTGTGGGTGGATAGCCATAAATGTGTTTTTTTATTGGCATTTATTGCTGTCCGTTGGTGGTACAGAATAAATGGAATCTTTCTAGCAATAATTCCAGGCCTTTGGGGGTTTTTGACACCAGAACGGTGTCATCAGCGAATAGTAATGCCGGGATCTTAACACAACCCACGACCAGGGAGTCATTCATGCACCCCATTTGGAATGTAACGCACCTGTAAATATAAAGCAGAAAAAAGGGTTGGAGCAAGCAGGCATCCTTGCCTTACACTCCTATCTACAGGAATATGATCAGTCAATTTGCCCTCTAGGCCCCATCTCCCTTGGGCATAATGTCCAGTGTGCAGTCTCGCGATTATTTCCAGTAGTGTGGGAGAGATTCCCATGTCCCTCAGGTTGGCCCAAAGTTGGTCTCTGGGAACCATATTGAAGGCAGCCTTGAGGTCCACAAACGCTACATAAAGGCTCCTCCATTAACAACTACCATCATTTTCCACCTCAGCATTAAGAACGTAAAGACCTAATCTATGGTACTTATTTTGGTGCAGAACCCTGCCTGGAATGGGGACAGAATGTTACTATTCGTCAGCCACATGATGAGGTGATTCAGGACTTGTTTTCAAAAGGTCTTCTGGCCTCTATCTATCAGGCTTATTGGCTGGTAGTTAGCCGGGGCTGCTCTCACATCTTTCTTGTATATTGGGATTATTATTGCTCCCTTTCAGGAGCCAGGGATGGGTGCACCTGCCGCAATGGAATTACAAATGCGGTTTATATATGGTGCCCAGATTTCAGGTACAGATTTAAACAGGTCCCCTGGAATTTTATCTAGCCCAGGCAGTGGTGGGTCACTTAGTGAGTGCTGCGGGGCGGTGGGGTGGGGTGGGGTGGGGGAGGGGTATGGTGGGGGAGTAGTGGAGTCGGACATACGACGGCCAGGAGTAAAGTCCGTAAATAAATAAATACAACTATTTACCTTGCGCTCACTGCATTGCCAACTCAGCATACCTTAGGAGGGTGAGGTGTAGGAGGGGAAGAAGATGAAGCTGGAGTAAATCAGGACTTGTCTGCTGCAGGGGTACCCCAGCACGACCCCTGCCTCGAAAGAGCTGTGAAGACTTGGAAGAGGTAGATGGACCAAATGCTCTCCTGTAACCAAGACCTCTTCCTCTTCCAGGAGGTCTAATGGGTATCACCAATGTTCTATCCTCCACAGATTTCTTCATCATATCTTCCAATTTTTGGCCAAACAACTTAGAGCCCAAAAATGGGAGATGCCTAAGAAGATTCTTCTGCGCAGCATCCACTCTCCAAGATAGCATCCAAAGATGCTGATGCTCTGTAATCGCTGCACCACTGGCCTTAGTCGTGGAACCCAAGGCATTAAAAGACACATCCGCTAGGAAACAAACCTGTTGCTCCATAATAGCTAAAGTCTCAGAAAAGTAATTTACCAATTGAATATGTTCGGCCAATGATTGCAAGTCTTTCAGAAGAGGGTGACCCACAAAAGTTGTGTAGATGCTGGTTCTGAAACAAACGTTTCTTGCCATTTAGGACCTCTACTTTTTTATCTATTGGGTCTGCTAGAGAAGCATTTGCGAGGACAGTTATAACAGAATCCACTTTTACAGACGATGGAAGTTCTTCACCAAACCCTCTAACAGGATCACGTCTATCCAGGAATCTAGGGAATGGTTGATTCTCCAAATTCTCCTACTCATGAAGCAACACTCTCCCTTACTGACGCATGAAGGGGGCGGGAGCCAGGCTCTCACTTATGATACTGGCTAAAAAAATCAACTTCCTGGAGAACCTCTGGAGTAGAAGGAAGAGTCAAATTCTCTCTAATATGTAAAAGGACTGCAGATAATTATGTCCCTTGAACACATGGTCCATGAATGTTGTCATCTGTCTCCCCGCTATCCAAATCATCACCAGGTGCAGGTCTAAGGACTTTAGCTTTGGGAGGTAGAAGAAAGCTTCTCTAGTCACAAAAGCTGCTTCCACTGCTGCCTGAATTACAGATGGAATAGATTTAAGCGTGACAGTCTCTTCTGGCTCAGCTTCCCAGTGCTTCCGTTTTTCCTGGGCCTTCTCAGTCTCCATACTCCTCAATTAGCCAGGCGCCATGAACATTAAAGGAGGAAGTGCTAGAGGACTCAAATAAGACTGGCCATTTGCACTTCCTGTATTCAGGGTTGCTAAGCAACCCCATCTCGCAAGACCATCTAAATAATTAAGGAAATAAAATCATCACCTTGATTGTGAATAAAAAGAGACCATAAAACGCCCTGAGCCCATAGGGCAGGCCAAGAGGAGGTGATCCCTCAAGTCGCTACAGATCTCACTGAATGCCAGCCGACCCTAAAACGGGTTGGACAAGCGTGTAGCAGGAAGAGACCGCTACAGCTGGTCTCTGCTGTCTGAAATATTTGAAAATATCTTCCTCCCCAAATTTCCACAACACAGTGGAATAAAAAAGAAAAAAAAACTGTAGTATCTTCATGTTATGTTTATAGTGTTCCTCTTTACCTTGTAACTAGCTGCTCAGCCAGTGTGAGTGTTCGGTGTGGAATGCTTGGGTGCCTGGTGTGAGTGAGACAGTTGGAAGATGGGCTGAGCAGCTAGCAGTCTGCTCCTGGTGGGGCTGGTACTATGGATGTTAAGAACTTAATCAATATCATAAAGACGTTTCTTGGCTATGTCTGCTGTGTCCCCTCTACGCATGGAAGTAGCTCATTACATTTGGCGACGATTTGGTGACTTATCCACGCTCTACAAGAGATCTCAAGGAAATTTAAGATGACAAGCCAAGGAGGTCTTCAGGTTGGATGGAACCTTAAGAAACCACAAGCCCAGAGCGCACAAGGAACACGTAAAGGTTCTCTTTTGATGGAACTAGCTTATTACAAAACCTCTTCACTTATCATGGCAGAACCATCCTCACTGGAAGAGAAATGACAAAAATGTGATGTTCTGGTGGCGACTTCCTCTGTATATAGTGGTTACAGGAAGAGGAAGCCGGCCATCTTTTGTGGAGTTTTTCTGTTTGATTCTAGCTTGGTAAAACCATTCCTGGAAAGGAGATGCGTGTCCCATTCAGTATGGACTGGGATGAGGAGGGAATAATTTACTTGCCCAGTACATGTTGAGACTCAAACCTGGGACCTCAGCTCTGAAGTCAGCAGCTCTGGCCTTATTGCAACATCCTTTGCCAGCACTCTTGGAGTGTGTTTATAAAATGTGACAACTGGGTATACCTACGCCCCCAGGGCATTTACCAAGGACAGCGGGTTTTCCTTCCACTATTAACACCTGAGAAGCCGTCCTTCAAGGGCTTGACGCCCTCTTGAACAGCATTCCTCTAGAAGTCACATGCTTCTAGGAGTTCAAGCCAGCCTGCCATTCTCTTATTGCCCCAGGATAGAAACATAGTGGAAACAATAAGTCATTGTATTTAAAACCACAAGCAGGACCAGCCTACATCTTAAATAACATCACAGCCATCCATGGCCCATAACACAAACACCATCACAAGCATCCACAGCCCACAACATTAATACCATCGCAAGCGCTTATAGATCACAGCGGAAAGAACAACTTCTTCACTCCCAGCATAAATTCACATCATAGATAACAACATTAACTCACTGCTCACATTATAGGAAGGCCCCAGTTTTCTGTTTTTACTGATTTTTACACAAGAATACAGGCAGGGCCAGGGCTGTGACTTTACCCTGAATCCCCCACTCTTTTCCACCTCTGCTTGTCTGGAAAAGATTTTGTGTATCATCAATAAAAAATGTCTTTCTGCAGAATGTGCATCATTGGAATTGAAGCAAATTTCCTATGATATGTAGAATTGTGTTTAATAATAAATTTTACTTGACTCAAGATTTCTGGGTAAAGCACCATTTTAGATCAGATGGATGTCATCTCTGTCACTCACTCCTGTTCCCACAGGCTCCACAGCACACAGTCAAACTGAGGTCATCTTAGTTTATTTTCATTGCTGTATTGTTTTGCTCCTGATTAACTTTCTATGGTGCAGATGCATGACTGCAATATGTCTTCCCTTCCTTCAGTGACCTATTCATTGAGAGAGAGTCTTCTCGTTAGACATTTCATATTTGTTCAGACATCTCTGGATGACATTAGCATAGAGTGTTGAATATTATTCCAAGGGTTGGGATAGAGCTTATATGTTGTGATGTATTATTCTTCTGTTTTGATTTGCTTAGGACATTATACTTTTGCTCACACCATGTTGTTTACAATACTGCTAACATTCTATGCAAGATCTGTGTATAAAAACCCATTGACTATGAAGGTTGGACAGATTTGAGAAGACTTTCGATTCTACTAAGGATGCTGCCCAGTTTCTCTCTGATATTGATGCTCAATGGAACTTTGAATACTTCCTGATTTTGCCTACCCTGTATAACGCTGCATCTGAGAGCCTTCATGGCGTTGACTCTGTACTGCTTACTTTGAATTTTTGTAATAAAACCTTTTAACTTTTACAATGATCCAGAACTTAATTACTGAATGGACACCATTACTTATTAAGCGGTTTTATTTTGCTAGTTTGATGTTCAGCAAGGAACTTTAATGCAGGGACACACTGCCTCATGAAATTGAAGTTTAACGCTGTCTCTGACCTAATAGATTGTGTGAGAAACGAACGAGGTAGACATTGTGGCGTCAAAATTTGGGGGTACAGTTTTGCTCCCACATATATACCAGGTGTGGATCCCCACCTCGTAAAACCAGATCCGGTATTTCTAGAATTGGTCATTTTGGGTCCAGAACCACCTGACCACCGATGATTGTCTGGAGTGGCCAATCCCCGGCACTATTGGAAACAGCAGCTCCTAATGAGAGCCTTAGTGCTTTAGAAATTGATATTAGCCCCTGGAAGGAAGTTGTGCTCGCACCACCCTCTTGCACCGCAATCCTCTTCTTGTGCAGCTCTACTTTGCTTCATAGCCAGGTTGGAGCTCCATTGTTACATATCCATCCATACCCAAGGGTTCCATTGACCTGAGGACTTGGACCTTTAATGACCCGCTGTGGTTGGCTTCTGTACTGAGCAAGGGCGGATCCTGGTGCAGAGATGGGCAGTGGCCTTCCTAAGTATTTGAAGTGATGTCTGTCTTGAGCTGCTCCTGTACTTAAATATTGCCCTTTGGTATCAGGTCCCAAAATGCTGGCTAGGGACATTGAGTGCTGATAAATGCAATTTTGTCATTATTTCCCCGCCCGTGTCTAGATAAGCGCAAGAGTCCTCTTCCTGCGTAGTTATTCGTCAGCGTGCACACAAGGACCTTCTATCCTTTCACCTGCCTTTGAAGGCTCACCTGTCTAGACGTTTACACGGTTATCCCTGTTGCCTTGTTCGTTATCAGTACTACTTAACCGCCGGTCGCACTTTGTATCTTGGGCCTAAATGATATGTCTGGTTCCATAATCAGAGGTGTGGCTTTCTTTTGATGCTAAATTATTGTGCTTGGGCGGGGGGTGGTGGCAAATCCCTCTAAAAAGAACTAATCCTGATCTTTAAATTGGTATGATTAATATTATTACTGGAAGGATTGTTTTGCGTACTTATTATAAAACGCGACTGTGCCAGCTTTCTGCTTGGTTGGTGTCTGGAACTATGAATATTAACTGTGTTGCACAACTAAGGGCAAGCTGCCAATGTACATCTGCATTTCCAGTTAGTTCCACTTAGCAGATTGAGTCACAAAGATTGGCACTGAATGAAACTTGGCTGAAGAAGTCGCCCCACCTCAAACGTGAAGCCCATGCCGCTGCTTCGTAAAGTTCCGCTGCTGTCCCATGGGTTGGAGACTTCCTGCACCGAGTACACTTCCTTTACTACTATACACTGGCTAAAAAAGAAGTAATCCAGTCCTGGAACAGGAACTACAGCTTACTACAAGACGTGCACCACACCCAGCAGGGTATGCATCAGCTTGTTTAATGGAACACGAACATGAGCGCTATGGGTAATTCGAAGTACTTTGCAGAGCTCTCGCGTTTCCCAGGTCCATGCGTAAGTAAGTCATCCAGGTCAGGAATTGAAATGCATTCTGGGATTTATAGTCCATATTTTATGTCAATAGTGCTGCACACCCGAGAACAAAAAGAAACAAACTTAAAGTGGATGTACTGCTCATGCATGGGCCTGCTGACCCGAGTACTCTGATTCTGAAACATTCCCTACACGGAGCCAAAATGGCAGCTTCATAGTGCAGACAATGTCGCGCTTTGGGTGGCACCAGTGGTTCAGCTGATCACAGACTGGAGAGAGTGAGGGTTCATGGGTAGGAATGGCACTTCCAGCAGTCTAGAGGTGAGGTCGGACTGGAATAGAAAACAGGACTGGGCACCAAATCAAAACTGGCCCCAATTTGCGAATCATATAGCTAAAGAGGTCACCACATCTGCAAATTAAGGCAGTTTTGAACTTGTGAAGACACGCTATATACATGTTTTGCAAGGTGTGCATAACTTTGTGCTGCAGCCAATGTTTGAGGTAATATCAGAAAAATCAACAGTAAAAACCGGCCCGGCAGACCATACAACAGGCAACCAGCCAAAACACAGCCCGTACGGAGTGTGATCTGTGAAACCAGTCCTTCGGGCACTGCCAGGTGGCCCTCCAGGCCAGTCTTACCATGTCTACAGGGAAAGACGACGGTAGTACTTAGGAGGCAGAGGTCTGTTGTAGCTTCTTTCTCGCAACGGCTTAAGGACATATTTAGTGCATACATTAATAGGCCGGCCCAGAGAGAGACAGCGAATGACACCGTGTCCCCGGTGGTAAAAGGAAGGTAACAGAGGCCAATCTGCCTCCAGAAAGGCCACTCATGCCCCAAAGTGGCCGCTGGAGGCATCTGAACAGTCCAGACACAGCCTAAATCGGGCACGAAGCTGGCCAAAGAACCATTTGCAATGCAATAGCTTCTAGCATTAGTTACAAAAGGTACTGCATCCTGCAATAATGAACAATACAACTCATCCCCAGGACCTGGGTCCGCTTTATTTATTCCCAAGCAACAGGGCTCGCTGACACACACAGGAAGCAAGCTTAGCTTGCTTCTGCGGTTGTTGTCTTGCTCAAAGTTGCTGAATCCATTATTTACAAACTGAAATTCCAGCGCTCAGGACGGAGGAAGATGTAACACTGCGCAGGTGCTAGAAAAAACTGCAGAGAGCCATTCGCCTAATGCTGCGCTTTAGCTTCAAATGTTTAAAGTTGGTACGAAAGTAAATAAATGGAAAAGAAATGCAGTAGCTGTCCGCTTTTTTATTTTATTTTATTTATTTACTTTTGTAGCAAAAGCGGCACGCCGCTCTTTAGCTTCAGATGTTTAAAGCAAAAGCGTGGTGTGCCGCAATTGCTACATAATTAAATAAATAGAAAAAAGAAGTTGTGCGGCTGCCGTATTTTTTTCAATTTATTTACTTCTGTAGCAATCGTGGCACGCCCGCTTTAACTTAAGATCTTTAAAACTAAAGCACAGTGTGCTGCTATTGCTACAATAGTAAATAAATGGAAAATAATGTGGTGTCGGATCACCATTTTTTTTTATTTATCGACTTTTGAAGCAATGGCGGCACGCTGCACTTTAGCTTCAAATGTTTAAAGCTAAAGAGTGGCGTGCCGCGATTGCTACAAAAGTAAATAAATGGAAAAGAAATGCGGTGGCCACCCATGTAGCATGTTTAAAGCTAAAGTGCGGTGTGCATCAATTGGTACAAAAGTAAATAAATGGAAAAGAAATGTGGGGGCCGTCCGCTTTTTTCCTTTTTTTCACTTTTGTAGCAAGCGCGACACTCATGGGAGGTAATAACAGAAGAGAGGGAGGTACTAAGGAGGGACTACTGAGCCTATTCCCGAATTAAAAGCAATCATTTACAAAGGACAGTAACAGTAGCCAATTGAAAAGATGGGCGGGTAAATGGGCGGGGTTTAGAGTTCATACCTGAATATAGTATATCTGGAAGAGACAGCAAAGGCGCTGTCTAGGCAAGACCTAAAAGTGGCCTGCAGCTGCAACTTAGATACCGGCCCATCGTCCATTGCCCGAGTACCCGCCTTACTAAACTGACCTTGGCACTGTGGCTCTATGTGCTTTGTCCCTTTGTGCCCCACCAAGCCCTGATCACCAGAGCACATACCTTAATCACGAGGATACACATACTCTTTAAAGTACTTAACACTGCTCTGAAGACCCCAGCTCCTTGAGGAGGCATGGCCTATTCTGCTCCTTGAACAGGAGTCCTCAAGGCGCTCTCTTTCTCTAAAACAGAGATGACATGCTTCTAGTCTAAATTGCGAGTAATTTCTGATCAGGCCTGAACCCTTTCCCGTGCACGATTTACATTATAAGTGTCATTTTTATATATTTTATTATAACACTTAGGGGCATATTATCAAGACAGACGATAAAATTATCGCCGCTTTAGCGGCATAAAACTGCCGCTAAAACGGCGATAATGGGCTTGATAATATGCTCTATGGAATTCAAATTGAAGCCCATGTTGGATGTCCTTCACATCTATCATCGCTTGTCCACGTAACTTGTGCTGTGGGCTAAGGAATAGCTTTATGTTTAACCACATCAGCGCGGCGCAGATTCCTGCGCTGTGCTGAACGTTCTAATGAGTAAACGGGCTCATGACGGAACGGTTCAGTCATGAGCACAGGCCAACCGACGCTCATGACGGAACCGTTCCGTCAATAGCATCGAAGGGGTTAAGGCACAATTCTGCCATCTGCACCCTTAGAGATTTATTCTTTGATTAGTACATGGCACATTGGTCCACAGCGTCCATACCGCAACTGCCTCTCCTGTCAGTGGCGATTTGTGCTTGGGTGGGAGTGGTGGTGTTATCGAGGAAGGGACATTCTCCGGCCTGCAAAGAAATGGTGGAAGTTGAATATTGTGACTTTGGTTTTAGGTCTGTTATGGGTGTCGCACAAAAGGATATTGGGCACCAGTGTCCTTGTTAGGTCTAGATATCCACTTCCCTCTTTCCATCGAGAGTAAATGTGATGTGGACACATTCTTGAATTAATATGATACCTCCCCAAAGATGCAGCTGGATTGTCGCATCACCCACTAAAGACCTGGAAGTAACGTGTGCTGTCGGATTTCACTGCAATGACTCGCAGCCCCATCTGAATATCAAAAGCAGATGGGATAAGGGCAAGAGGGGTTGTGCATATACGCTCTATTGGCTCCATCACTGGAGGATGGTTGTACCAACTAAGTGTTGCAACTCTGTAGGATGATGCAACAATGGAGGATCGCCAATGTCGACACACTTGTCTTGTGTTCCAGAGGCCAGGGTAACAGTACTGTCACTAGTGTGAAAGAGTATTCTGTCAGCTCTTGAAGACCATGCCTGGAGTTTAGGCTAAGCTTTGAGGCACTGGGTCCAACGTTGTGAGAGTCACTTCAGGAGTACTGGTGCAGTTCATGAGGAAACACCTTGACTAATGCCCATTGCTGGAGGCCACACCAGGATTCATGTCCTGTTCTGGTTGCCACCCCTGGACTAATGTTCAGTTCTGGAAGCCCTGCCTGGTCTAATGTACAGTTCTGGAGGCCACACCTGGGCTAATATCCAGTTCTGGAGGCCACACCTGTACTTTAACTCAGTTTTGGAGGCAATACCTGGACTAATACTCAGTTCTAGAGGTCACGCTTGGACTAATGTCCAGGACTGGAGCCCATGTCTCGACAAAACTCCACTTCTGGAAGCCACATCTGGACTAATATCCTGTTCTGGAGGTCACACCTGGATGATGTCCAGTTCTGAAAACCAGGGTTCTACTAATGCCCGCTTCTGAAGGCCATACCTAGACTAATTCCCTGTTCTGGAGCCTACACCTGGACTAATGTGCAGTTCTAGAGGCCATGCCAGGACTAATTTCCAGTTCTGGGGGTCACATCTGCCCCATTGCCTTTTTCTGGTGGCCACCCCTGGACTAATGTCCTGTTCTGGAGGCTCTGTCTGGGCTAATGACAGGTTCTGGAGGCCGCACCTGGGCTATTATCCAGTTCTTGAAGCTACACCTGTACTTATACTCAGACCTGGAGGCCATACCGGGACTAATACTCCGTTCTAGAGGTCACGCCTGGACTAATGTCAAGGACTTGATGCCACGCCTGGACAAAACTCCAATTCTGGAGGCCACATCTGGACTAAAATCAAGTTCTGAGGGCAACACCTGGATTAATGTCCAGTAATTAAAAACACAGTTCTACTAATGCCCACTTCTGGAGACCACACATGGCTAATTCCCTCTAGTTCTGGGGGCCGTGGCTGGACTAATGCTCAGTTCTGGAGGCCATGCCAGGTCTAATGTCAAGTTCTGGAGGCCATGCTTGGATGAATGTCTAGTTCTGGAGGCCTTGCCTGGGCTAACGCCGGGTCTGGAGGTCACTACCAGGCTAATATCCAGTTTTGGAGGCCACACATGGATCAATACTCTGTTCTAGAGGTCACGCCTGGATTAATGTCCAGGACTAGTGATCACGCCTGGACAAAACTCAGGTTCTGGAGTCCACACCTGGACTAATGTCCAGTTCTGGAGGTCACAACAAGACTAATCACCAGTTATGAAAACCACAGGTCTATTATTGCCACTTCTGGAGACCAGTCCTGAACTAATGTCCAGTACTGGAGGCAACACTTGGATAAAACTCCAGTTCTGGAAGCCTCACCTGGATCAATGTTCAGTTCTGGAGGCCATACCTGGTATATTATCCAGTTCTGGTGGCCATCCCTGGACTACTGTCCGGTTCTGGAGGCCACATCTGGACTAACGTATAGTTCTGGAGGCCACACCTAGACTAATGCCCAGTTCTATAGGTCTCCTCTGAGTAGGAGTTCCATTGTGTTTGCCACCTGTTAGGCCTGTGGCCACATCTTAGGGTAACATATGTATTATTTTGTCAACTTCCAGAGGTAACATCTGGGGTCCACATGCTAAGCCACTTAAATGCAGATCAGAGATAGACAAGAGGTGAGCTGTCAACATGATGCAAGCTTAATATGAGAACTACATGGAAGTATAAATTGAAGGCTTACATCTGTGAACTCTTGATGAAACCTAAGATCAGGTGATTGACCTCTGAATGCCACTGGGGCATAAACCCAGTAGCTTAGGCAGCGACGTATATCATAGAGGCATTTAAATACCCATATTAGAATATAAAGAATAGAGGAGGGACAAAGTCAGAAATGATAAAGAAGAACACCTTGGAAGGTAGATTTGAGTGGATCATTAAAAAGTACATGGAATCCCTGCTGGACTTCAAAGGAAACATTCCTTGTGTTTCCTAGTAAGGAGCACCCAGCCAGACCCATTTGCGGAAGAACTCTGTATGACTGTCAGTGAGGCTTGTAAAAAATGACCCTTTATAGGTAGCTTCTCAGAGTCAGTGCAAACATTTGTGACTCACCTTCTAACTAATGTCTATCAGCATTGCACTCTAGCACTCCAAGTTACAAAATGTCTGCGCGCTGCTTCAAGGTGTCTCAATATTTTGGTATTACACCTTCTTCCAGTCGTTGCACTCTTGAAACGTCTGCTCTCCTTGAATCCACTCTGCAGGGCTGTGGGCTTAACCAGGCACAAAGCCGCTCCAGCAGCCAGTGCGGTTGAGACAGCTCAAGTGTGTGATATGGTATAGCAGGATCTCCCCTAGGAACATGCGCGAGTGACCCTTCGAGACAGTGATGCACAGTCTTAACGGTAAGTCAGTCAGTGGGCTTTAGTCTGGACAGGTCAACTCACTGAGAACCTCCTGCATCACCTCTGTCGGGATCTGGTGTGTTGATGAAGCCGTAGCAGAATTCACGGGGGTACTTATTAATCCACTCTCAGCCTAAGTAACCGAGGACGCCGAAAGAGGGTAGTGCACTCCACTGTTTTCTCTGTGTTTTTGTAAAGGGTAGGTTTTCACAGAGATCTCTCTACTCTCATTTTATGGGGACCCTTTGACTCCTGACAAGTCTTGCTTGCTTTGTATACTTGTCTCAGAAGCTGGATTGCAGCCTTCCTCCTGGACAGTACAAATGGACCAATGCACTCTATTTAAGTAGTCTCATAAATCTAGCACAGTTTTATTCTTGGTTCATTTTAGTGGTTCTCTATACTTTAACGAAGTCTCACACCTAGAAACACAGTTTCACCTTCACTAGTTTCAAAGGGCCCATACTCTTTAACAAATGCTCACACCTAGTAACAGTTTCACTTTATCTAGCTTCAATGGCCCCACATACTTCAACAAAGTCTCCCACCTAGAAACACAGTTTCACTTTTGCTAGCTTCAATGTCCCCACATACTTCAACAAAGTCTCCCACCTAGAAACACAGTTTCACTTTTGCTAGCTTCAACGGCCCCACATACTTCAACAAAGTCTCCCACCTAGAAACACAGTTTCACTTTTATCTAGCTTCAATGGCTCAGTAGAATTTAACAAAGTATACAATGGCCTCACATTGATTGACAAAGTTTTAGTGGCGACGAGCTTTAATGGCCCCATACATACAATTTAATGTAGTCTCACCTCGGTTTTAACAATTCTACTTATGGAAAGCTTCAAAGGTCCGTAAACGTTAATGAAGTCTGACAACTGAGAGTACATGCCCAGTTATGGCTAGCTTCATTGGCAACATTTACTTTAACAAAGTATCTCACCGAGGAGCACATTTTCACTTACAGCCACTTTCAACTGCCCCATATACTTTAAGGAAGTCTCCCATTTTGGAGTGCAGTTTTACTCATGGTGAGCTTCAATACATTCTTATATACACGTGGAATCACTGTTTCACTTAATGCTAGCTCCAATGGTCTCATATTCTTTAATAAAGACTTATACCAGGAAGCAGTCTCATTTCAGGTTCCATTCATTGGCCCATATACCCTAAAAATGTATTAAGATGTATAAGGGTTACACGAATACAAAATAAAAAATTAAACAAAAGAATTACCTACACATAAAGATATAAATTTCTCAACAACTGGAATACGTAAATTAGAAAAACCCTAATACGCAATAACAAAAAATGTCTTATGCAGTATCTTTTTTATGCACATATTTGGGGGCAAATAATTTAGTGGCCTCACTCTCACACCGTAAAGCATAGCTTGTCTTGGAAGCAGGGCATCACTGTTGGCCACGTTAAATGGTCCCATATACTTTGATATCATCGTATTTCCTTTGGAGCACTGTCTCGACACAGACTAGTAGCAATGGTCCTCATTTACTCTGATGTCATCTGTAACCATGGCCACCAGTCTCACTCCTGCCTATTCTAAGTGGCCCCATACCTTCCAAGGGAGTCTCACAACTTGGATCTCAGTCTCACTGCTGGATCTTCTCAGTGGCCTCATATGCTTGAATGAACGTTGACACATTAACTCTATTGAAATGGCACCCTTTGGCTATAAGCTCTGATATCTCTTTAGTTGTCAGTTTTGGGTATGCCCTTGATAATGACTAGGTGGATCTCCAGGGGAAGACCCTTTCTCCTCTTGGCACAAGCTCCTCTTCTTGGCGCCAGAGCAGCTCAGCGCCATTGGTCACGTTCCCTGGCACTGGTTCAGACCATTTCCTGCCATTCTTTCAGGTTTTGGCAAAGGCTATCTTCTCAGCCGCTTCCCAGAAACCTCCCGAATAGCGATTCTACATCGTAAGTCCCACTCAGTGTCCAAATTTATATCTTTCTGGGTAAACAGGACATTGTATTTCCTGCTACGAAGATTGGAGTATGCGGATATATTTTATAATCACGCAGAGCGGAAATCTTTCGGGAACTTCTATGGCCCTGGTGTTAGGGATGGTGTTGGAAGGTGGGGGAGTGTTGGGGGAGGGGGGTCCTGATGCCAGCCCTCTGTGCAAGTTGGAACCTCTCCACTGTTGACCCAAGCGATGGTCGGTGCTCTCCTAGACAGTGAGAAGGGATATGGACGCCATTTTAAAGTGGGTAACCTAACAGCACCCACCTGTATACAGGACCGGACTGGCCATACCAGGTACTGGGCATTTCATCGGGAGGCTGGAAGGGTGGGGGCCGGATTTTCAGTGGTGTGGGCAAGTTATGTCACATAGGTTCAGTTTTGCAGCAGTGCTGCAGCATCGGCTCCCAGTAACAAAAGCAGTAATCAAACATTCCCAGCCTCCAGGGCCAGGCAGTACTTTACCAGGAGCTGGGCCGAAAAAATTGCCATGGGTGATTTGGGTTCCCAGTCTGGCCCTGCCTGTAGCCCCAGCACAAGACAAGTGTATCCGATCACCACTGGGCGATCTCCTTCTTCGAACTAGTCTGTAGGGTAATATGTGTGCTCAGTCAGGAGTCACAGATCAACAGCTCTTCAGAGACCTAGGTCTTGCAAAACAGAATTGATGCTGGAGCTCCAATTACTGCAGAACGTGGTGGCTCAGATGCTGAGGCGCGTTCTGCCACTATAAGCACATCAGGGCCACTTGGGGGTTATTTCCACTGCTTCCACTTCACTTTCACATCTAGTAGGGTGTGGTTCAACAAAGTAATCATTTCCTTAAATAATAAACTCTGACACTGGTGGTCCAATGCAACCCTTTTTCAATGGCACTATATTGGTTGTGAATTCGGATCGATTAATTTACGGCTATGTCAAACACATAATACCGTAATAGTGCTCTTCCGACAACAGTCGAGTCTCAACCCATAGATTTCGCATTACTGAGACAAAAGTATGTCTGCGGTCTGAATACATATGGTAGCAGGAGCTCCTGGATTGAACTATTCCACTCAAACTGTACACTTTAAGCCTAGAGGTCAAAGAAACATAATGTGGTTGTTGAGAGTAGATTGGAGGATGAAAGTGTCTAGGTATCTACATAAAACCACTTTCTTGTATTCCCCAAGCAAGATTCAGATATTGTGTCTATTTATACAGCAGGAAAATCAACAGTGATCCTATGCCAATATCTAGGAATAATATCAAATTTATGAAGAGGAAGCCCCGCCTAGTATTCAAGTAGGTATGTAGAAACAACCAGAACTAGCATCAAGTATCTCCAACGCATTGTGTTTTTAGATCTGGCATGAAAGAGCAGCTGTCAGTAGACATTATGTGATCAATAAAAAAAGGGCTTTCAGAAGTACTACTTCAAGAGGGGCTTAGGCTCTGTCCTGGTGTTTGTTACCTTGAGTGCAGCAATTGATTGGACAGATGTTGTGAGCTTCCACCGGAAATTAAAGTTTGGATTGCACTTTTTGCCTTGTGAGAAAGCTTATGCTCAATACAGTAGACCGGAGTTGGTCATAAACTATAGGCCTAGTCAGTTTATTAAGAAAAGTTACAAAAAAGGCAGTTGGCCTAATGTTTTAATTTTGTGAAGCATATGTTAAAGGCATTAGGCCTTTAACGGTGGATTGGTGTTACTCTGTATTAAATCCTGCAGCGTGTTGGTCACCCGATGTGACAAATCTGAGGCTAGAAATTTATCACTGGGAAAATCCTTGTTATTTTTGGACAGGATTTATATTGTTTTGCCTACTGCAATTATGGACATATATATATAGGATTTTACAATTGGATGCTTGATGGCTGCCATCTTGTGTGCACTTCAGTAGGCCTAAGTTGGTCATGGTGTCAAGCCAAATTCTACAGGTCTGATTGGTATATTATCACAAGGTATGACAAAGCCAGTGGGCCAGACTTACTAATTGTGAAAAGCATGTGCTAAAGCAATAGGTCTCTAAGGGTAGTTTGTTTTACACTGCACTGAAGCCTGTTGGCAGGTATTTTCTTACATGGAGTGTCACAGATGACAGCAATAGGCAAGGGTTTTAGAGTGGGTGGCCTACTTTGAAAAAAACGTGGGGCAGAAGATTTGCACCATGGTAATCCTTCCTAGGCCTTCTTAGCAGGGACTTTATTTAGTTTTGACAACTATATGTTTTAACATAATTATTGTTGTATTTCTTGTGTTCGATGACTTGTTGAGTCCCTAAACCAATCAATGACAGTAGAGGCACTTTCATTTATAAGCCAGAACCACTGCAATCCTCATACTTGTTTTACATGGAATGAACAAGCTGAGTGTTCTGTTGTCTACATAGAAACCACCAGACAGGATGTCCTGCTGTGCACACTAAAGACCTCTCATGGGTCACACTGCTCCATACATCACCTGTTAGACAGCCTACAAACCACAACAAATCATTAGCTGGAATGACACACACATTCCAGAGCGCTAATAGCGCTACAACACAGTTCCAATGAACTGGGCTATACAAATATTGACAACAAAACACTGCGGCCAACAGGTGTAATTCCCCATTAGTCTCCATAGAAACTAAGTGTTGCAATGCTGAACACTCCTAAACCTCAACCAGTTCACCAGGTCTTTATTGATGGTGTCACATACCTGCCAACTTACAAATTAATGCCACTGTGTGAGAATGGGGCGGGGCATTGGAGAAGCTGGGCTTCGTGCAGAGAGCTACCTAAGAGGCACTCCTCACGCCCTGCACGCCCCTCTAAAAAATTAATACAAAAGGTCATTGAGGCTTTCGTTGATGTACTGGGGTATTTTCACACCTCTTAATGGACATTGGCTGGATACTGCTGCCGAAA
Organism: Lissotriton vulgaris; assembly: GCF_964263255.1. Taxonomy (NCBI): domain Eukaryota; kingdom Metazoa; phylum Chordata; class Amphibia; order Caudata; family Salamandridae; genus Lissotriton; species Lissotriton vulgaris. Next base: position 1,715,354,818 of record NC_141695.1, on the reverse strand, counting down.
ATGAGTTGGAAATCCACTATTTACACTGGTTATCAGCTCGTTTTCCCTACCACCATGTGATTTCGGCTCCTCACCGTATGAAGGGAGCCGAAGTTGTGTGACCCACGGCGGCACCATGGGAGTTGGCAGGACTGGTGTCACAGCAGATGCAAGCGGTCACATTTCACCAATACCCATCTGCATTACATCGTACACATTTCACTCTCTATAGTCACACACTGATATATTCATATGCAGTAGATTACAGGCCTCAGCAGGGTATTTTCCCCACTGTTAACTATGATACTTTACGTATGTAATCTTCCATTTTAACTTAACTGTAACGCGTTCCAAAACTTAATTTTTTGCCATTTACAATTTACATGGTTTAGACATTCTAAACTATTTCTATTACCTTTTAAGATCACACAAAATCCCACCCCATTGTGCATTTACGTATGAGCTGGCCAAATGGCTCAAAGAAATAAATGTTCTCTTGCTGACGTCTTTTGTGACCGACAAGGCAAAGCCAGCTCAACCTTATATTCTTCCAAAGCCAGTAAATTGAGATCCATTAGATCACTCATTGACGGCCATTTAAAAAGGCAATATTGCAACTAAGCACTATATCTAATCATTTTAATATTACAAAATTCTCTTTCAGCTCTCCTAAGAGCACATTCAACCCTGCCCCAACCTCTACTCTGTTACCAAGTTCCTTAAACGCTCTAGTCTACTTTACACGCCTTCGTGTATTGTCCTGCACTTTGACAACCTACTTAAATGCTAGTTGCTAAATATCTCGAGAACCAGAAAAGCTGAAGCATTGCCCTGTGAGGGCTATTGATTCAGACTCCACCGCCTACTGACACACCCACTGAAATTAAACCTTCCTTTCAGTTCTGATGAATGAATGAGCCACTTCTATGCTCAACAAAAGAAAGGGACCTTCCCCTGAGCCCATAATGTTTCCTTGAAGACATCTCTTCAATTAAAGTATCCTCTTTCAACTCAACAAGCCACTTTGTGAGCTTTGTTAGAGTCCAAAATTAGGCGGATGCCATGCCATGTGTAATGCAGTAAGCCACTGGTGACATCCTCTTACATTCACCAGAATATTAACTTTGATAACTTATTGACACACTCACCTTTCTATTCCAAGTCCCTTTCAGAAATCCCTAATCTTGTTAGGAACAAAGTGTTCTTTATTATCACTATCATCGGGGGGATCCTCCCCTTCAGACATTATAGTCCATAACTTCGTAAACTGCCCTAGTCAACACTATGTTTAGAATCTTTGAGGCCAGCTACTACTCACTAAAAAAACAAGCAATTGTCAGGCAATAGGTCTTGCATTTATGAGAGTTTGAGCTATTGGCATTGTAAATGACAATGTCTTTTATGTATGTGTTGTTTTTAAAACAGATAAATAAAAGACATTGTCCTTTACAATGCCAACAGCTTAAACTTTCGCAATTGTGAGGTATTGCATTTAAAACGCGTAATATAAAATTTTTAAAAAGCGTTAGGAGAGGGCGTGTCCTGGCTACAACACCAGGCAGGACAAAGCTATTTATTTATATTTAGTGCTCAGAGGTTCTAATTTAAGCCTACTGAGAAGCAACACATGTAACATGTAATGTCTGTTTAGATGAAACTGATGGCAGAGTTGAGCACATCCTTGAACAAAATCTCTTTCCACATTAAGCTAGTGGATTTCCTCGAAGTTTATATCTTTATGCACCTTTCCTTCTCCTGATCATTTACCTACCTTAGCAAATATGCCTTACAATTAGGGCTCCCGGTTTTATGGTATTTATTTTTTCAACATTTCTGTCTGTATTCATCCATTTTTCTTTTTTGCCCATCTTGTCGATATTTATCCACATGCATTTTGTGTTCTCGGAAAAGATGAAGTTGCAATATTGTATATGTCCACATTTATCTATACTACTATTATAAAGCGAGAACTGGGAACCTTTGAGGCGGGTAAACTCCAGAAGTACACCATCAATCATAGCACCCAATACAACGTTGGAAAGGGTAGGTCCAGGAGATGGACATAGGCTATACATTTCTACAACATATACATTATGAAGGGCAAACAACGTTCCGGTAAAAGTAGTTCCTTGTGGGCGTTGTTTTCAATGTGGGCGGTAACATTGGCAGAGGGGCACAAAACAACAGCTTCTGCAACAACACACAAGCACACACAAAACACAGCAACTTCAGCAAGCAAGCTCACGTCCACTTCATGAGCATTACAGATCATAGTGGATAAGCACCGTTTTATGCACGTCGATTTCTGGAGCATTCATAGTGGTGACATGAACATCGTTTTTAAATCAGTGCAAAGATGTCGGAAAATTCGGACTGGCAATGGGCTTAGTACTCACTGACTCAGCAATACATTCTTCAGGGTTCAGAGACAACATAAACAAAGGGGCGCGGCTTCGGGAGGAAAAGGCGCACAGTGGGCAAACCTTACACACAAGCATCCAATCGCAAAACACGGTTGGCCGCGCCTTCCAGCAAACAACAAATGGCGCGACACGCATTACAGAAATAACCAATCACGCAACATTACACTAAAATAGGCAATACCTTCACCAATCACGCAATATTACATTGAACTAACACATTCATTGAAAATAAAAATAGGCAAAACCTTCACCCATTGGTCCAACAGGCACGTGATTCAAAACACGCTAGGAGCATTATTGATGTCGGGGCCACAAACGCGAGCACTACACATTGTCAGACACCAGGGAAAAATATTACACGGCGATTTCAACAAGCCTCTTTCACATTGTACAACGAGCCATGATGTAAGGTCTTTAAAGCCGAGTTCCGTACTAGCGCAATCCCAAACCCACTTCAAAGACGTCTATCGTTCTTGCAAGGGGCTGCACAGGGGGCGGGCAGGGAAAAAAAACGCCTCATTTACATTACAGAAGGAGGCATGATGGACGTTCATTGACACCGCAAAACAAGCGTCTAGCGTTCATGCAGGGTGAAGCAAAAAAAAGTGCTCAGAGCACTCCCTGTAATACGGACACATAGCGCTTAAAATACGATGTCACACCATTATTGATGTCGGCCAAACGAACGCGGCCAAACAACTGAGCACTACTTTGACTAACACATTGTCAGAGGGCAGGGAACAATTAAGACGCAGAATTCCACAACCCTCTTTTACATTCCACAAGAGGTCGTATAACGCTTTTGCAAGGGCCTGCACAGGGGGCAGCCAGGGAAAATAGAAAAGACAATTTCAACAAGCCTCATTTACATTACACAAGGAGGCATGAATTCACGACGCTTTACACACGTCTAAAATGATTGCAGGGGGCAGGAAAAACATGTGCTCACAGCACTCACACTAATTGCAAAACAAACTGCCACAGACCGATTTAAACACATCAAACATGCTTGCAGAGGGAAACAAATATGCCCTGATCTGACCCCTCACTGTAACTTTACAAAAAACGCAAACACATTTCAAATGCCTACAAAACAACACAGGTTGAACAAGGGGGCAAGCACTCAACAGAAAACATGCACATTTAAATAACACTCATTAAACGTCAATATACAGGCGCACTACATCACACATTAAAACAGGGGCAGGACAGGAAAACAAAAACAGGAGGAATTCAATAAGCCTCATTCACATTACAAAAAAAACATCATCTATACTAATTGACGCCGCTTTACGCTACTTGATGCTGCTTTCATATGTGCAAAATATAACCACACTTACCCATGCTCACAAACAGAACTAGGGAGATTTAAAAGGACATTCTTTCATTACAACGCTAACACCACGTAACAACGTTGTTCCAAACAAAACGTTTTCCCGTTCTCTCTTTATAATCTATATCTATATCTATACTACTATAATAAAGTAAGAACTGTGAAACTTTGAGGCAGGTAAACCCGGGAGCCACAGCGCCAATTCAAACACCCGAAACATCTTTGTAATTGTCAGGGTGTGCAGATGGACATAGGCTATATATTTTTTTAAATATACTTGGTTTTAAAAATTTAACATTAATAAAAAAGTAGTCCCTTGAAAGTAGCGCCGGCCGCAACGTGCGTCCTGACATCAGGAGCACGGGGAGGAGCGGTGTACACGAGCGCGAGGAGGACCGGCAGGAGGACCGGCGTACAGGCGGGGAGGAGCGGTGAGGAGCAGCAGAGGACAGGCGGTGAGGAGCAGCGGACAGGCGGTGAGGAGCAGCGGACAGGAGCGGTGAGGAGCAGCCGAGGAGAGGCGGTGAGGAGCAGCGGACAGGCGGTGAGGAGCAGCGGACAGGCGGTGAGGAGCAGCGGACAGGCGGTGAGGAGCAGCGGACAGGCGGTGAGGAGCAGCGGACAGGCGGTGAGGAGCAGCGGACAGGCGGTGAGGAGCGGCGGACAGGCGGTGAGGAGCGGCAGACAGGCGGTGAGGAGCAGCAGACAGGCAGTGAGGAGCAGCAGACAGGAGCGGTGAAGAGCAGCGGAGGACAGGCAGTGAGGAGCAGTAGACAGGCGATGAGGAGCGGCGGACAGGCGGGGAGGAGCGGCGGACAGGCGGGGAGGAGCGGCGGACAGGCGGGGAGGAGCGGTGAGGAGCAGCGTAGGACAGGCGGTGAGGAGCAGCGGACAGGCGGTGAGGACCGGCAGACAGGCGGAGGTAAGTGAAGCAGCTGCGGGTGCGCTCACGGGGCGGGCGGGGGCCCTGAAGCCTGATTGCTCCCGGACAAGGCCGGGACGGGCTGCTAGTTTAACTAATAAATATGTGCTCATACTTTGATGCCAGTCGTGTTTTAGCAAATTAAGCAGTCAAATATAACATAACAATACACCCACAGGTAAATATTGAAATTATACTACAAGTGGATATTCACAATGTTGTTATTTAATGAAACCTCTTCCTATTTTTTAATTTCCAATGCAGTCTATCTGATCAGTTGGAATAATGAAAGAAGCCCACTTTTCTGTATTTTTCTATAAAAAAACAAAAACAAATTCAGACAGGAAGCACATTGCTTTCTGTCTATATGTATCAGTAAAAAACAGTAAAAATGGAAAACTGGGAATACTACCTGTAATTTGGGCTCTTGGTTTTAAGGTATTTATGCTTTTTAACATTTCCGTCCATATTTATCCATACTTACTTTTGGCCTTCTTATTGGTATTTATCCATGTTTAGTTTGTGTTTTGAGAATAAATGGAGTTGTAAAATGGTAAAATTGCACATTTATTTAATGAAAATGCACTCATACTATCGCTTTTTAGCAAGTTAAGCAGCTAAATATAACAAAGCACCCACAGGTATATATTACCATTATAGTTCATATGTATGTTAAAATGTGCTTGTGTTTAAGGATATTCCATCCTGTTTTTTAACTCCCCTTGCCGTCTATCTGCTCAGTTATCGGCCTGGAATTAACAAAAGACAGCATGGTGAGTCACTCACAAGAAGCACCACTTTTACTATTTTTCCACTTTTCAAAATAAATACAGAGAGGAAACACATTGTTTTCGGTCTGTATTTATCTGTAAAAATCAATAAAAACGGAAAACTGGGAGCCTTACTTGTTGGGCCACATGCATCAACCTTTTTAGGAAGTGCAAACGGTGCGAATCGGTAAAATCAGGCGTTTTCGATTCCTAAATAGGTTTTTGGGATGCATCAAGCATTTTTGGTAAAAATCGCTATTTTTAGCGAATTCCAAAAATGCGATTGCTTTTAAGGAATCACAAATTTGCGCTTCCTTAAAAGCAATGCATGATAACTTTCAAAATTGCGAATTCGCAATTAGGGGGTGCAAATTACCACGAGGGTGATCCTCGTGGTAATTTGCGAAAATGTATTAAAATGCTCAAAATTGCATTTTAATACACTGTCATGTTACAGACACACATGTCCTTAGGACATGTGTGTGTGAAACGTGCTCTTCAAAATACATTTCAGGGGTGCAGGGGGGGTCCTTTGGACCCCCCCTGCACCCATGGAATGCATTAACATTTTGCGAATTCTAATTTGCGATTTCGCAATTCCCATTGATTCCTATGGGCCTTTTGGCCCATAGGAATCAATGGGAATTGCGAAATCGCAAATTAGAATTCGCATAATATTTGCGATTCGGTAAAAATTGCGATATTATGCGATTTCAATCCTGCATCCCATTTTGCGATTCCTTATTTACGATTCCCTAAACATCGCAATTAAGGAATCGCAAAAACGGACTTTGATGCATGTGGCCCATAATGCCTTACATCACCAGTGACAATTCATCCTCCGCTATAACTTTCTCCACACCACTGACAATTTCTGCAATCACCTCTATTTCTACTTCCTCTTCTCCATTTCTGTCTTGGTGATTGTCACCTAGATAAGAGACCGGTAATGACGTCCTTCGCGCCTGGTACATATTTGACAGTGTAAACATATTCCTGCAATCACACTGACATTCCTGCAATCCTTGGAGCGGTTTTCATCATAGCCTGTGGGGTGGACACATTTACATGGTTAGAAGCTTGGATCGCAATCTCTTTCCTACAAGCATACTACCTAAAATTCCTCACAACCTATACACTGGACACTATTCTCTATATAAATTACAAATTACTGTTTCCCCATCCATGTTATTACTCAGAAATTGAATGACACTGCACTGTTTATATTTTTCCATTGTGATCCCACAGCGTCAATCTATTTAGAAGGCGAATTAATTGTAGTTAGGATTTTAAATCGAGGATCAAAGCCACTTATTTGGAAAGCCTCACAATTTGCTTTCTCCAAGTTGTGAAAATAACACCATAATCTCTATTACTCACAACCTAGGCACTGTTCTTTATAACAAGTCTCAGCGAGTACAATTTATGTGGGAAAATCTTAATGTCTACTTGGTTGAAGATGGACCTTCTGTGAATTACTTAATTAAGTCCCACCTCTCGGCTCTGGTTCCTTCCTGGTCTACTCATGAACCAAGAATGATTGATACGGAGTCTCACGGATTGAACCCTAAACTCACTCTTACTCTATTCCACAGGAAAACTACTTTCAAGTTTCTTGCATAGCACTCAATTTAAGTTTCCATTATGCCAGCCTGTATTCTTGCCATATATGAAATACTGGGCACTCTGCTTTCCAAGAAGACATCCTCTGTGTCTCTCAAAGACTGCTGTATGCAGCCTTAGGTGTAGGACATGTACTTTTGGATCTTGCATATAGTGCTGCTGCTGATAAGTTGCAAAAGTATCTATGGTCAATTCTCCTTAAATTATTTTTTTCCTTTAATGGTCAATCCATCTATTTTTATATGAACTCATCAAATCTATATACAAACTGACCTGTCCAATGGCTTCCAATCCGACTAATTGTAGATTGCAAGATCTCGGCCGTAACATGATATGTTTTTCTGCTAGCGCAGTAGTGGGTGTCTCTGAGATTTTAGTATTATCAATAAATACATTAACTCAAAAAACCTCCAGGTTAGTAGATCAGCAGAGGGCGAAAACATTTGTCAGTAATTGCCTCTTTGTGATTTCGAACTCTGATGTCAGCAAGACACGCGCTAACGTAGAGATTTCTTTAATTAATAGATGCTCTAAAAGTGCAAACAGGCATTGGAAATCCCAAAAGGTCTGCCTTTAAAAAAAATGTAAATGGTAATGAGAAGTATTACAAGTAGAAAGCATGGGAATGGATATGTATGTGTGTGGAAGCAAAGAACTGTAGAATAATACAGATGTATGCTAAAAGGTCAAGTGACAGTTGCACGGTCAAGTCAGACCTAAAAAATCCATGTGGGCTAATAACTGCCCTCCTCCCGTCAGTGCCGCCGACATAGACAAATAGTGTCAACTATCTAATTATCTAAGACACGTTAATAGCATTACAACTTCATGTGTGTGGCAATGAATATTCCACCTCGGGCAGCTGGATAAATAAACAAAATGGCCACAGATTGGTGAAGGGCAAGCCATATTTGTATAAGCACTCAGCTTCAGCCTAATCAAAAACATGTACTCCTGGCACCCAACATGTGAGTGGAGACAAAGTCCCTCTCCTAGTGTTTCTCACATAATTGTCTGGCGTCAGCTGCTCTGTCAAACCAGACCATAAACAGAAACACGCAGACCGCTGGTGCAGTGCAGACAACAGGATCATGATATGGTCTCCCTGATTGCAGAATTTAGTACTTTTAGCACAGACTGTCTCTACTGGATTGAATCTGGATCATGGACTGCCTTTTTTAATATATAGACACCCAGTTTGCAGTCATGTTGCCAGAGGGAGTGGAGCATGGTAAAGGACTATCATCACCACCAGACAGGACACCACCTCTCTCCCCTACAGCGGAAGCCCCCGGTGTGTTGGGGAACATAGAGGTTCCTCGGTTATACATAAGGTGTTATGTGTGGTGGGACCGGCCTATGCGCAACTCCTGCTGTAACTAATTAGAGAAATTGAAACGCATCCCTACCTGGGACTATAGTATAGCGCTTCAATTTATAAGGGAAAAAACTTGATCTATTGCTCGACAACATGTCCAATACATTTTAAGGCAATCCAAGTCAGTGATGCTTTTCCTGTTACATTTCACATGTTCATCTTACTTGAGCAGTATTCCTATTCCCAGATGTTTTACTGTAGAGTTGTTTTCATGCAACATATGAGTCTTGTGTAGAACACACCGCAAACTAAGATGCCTTATGTATATGGGTGAGTTCAAGATATGGATGGGTGTTCAAGATGGGGCACAAGTGAGAGCTTTTGAGTGAAGTCTACAAGCAGTGTGAATTTCTCACAGAGCCACTCACAGTGTAGTAAACATGTTCAGAATACATGCTTCTCCAGTTCTTGGCTTCTCTGCAGACGACACAGAGCAATGGTCCCTTTTGTGCCAATTAGGATTTTTGGGAAAGTGTGTAAAAGAGGCTGCCAAAATGTTGACAGCGTCACAGGAAAAAAAAATAGCATTTGGTATGTGTGAGTACAAAGGGTGATGGTGAATGGAGTAGCTGAAAAGAAATAGGTGCAGAAGGAGGGAGTGAATAGACAGTGATGAAGAGAAGGGAGAGCTGCTGTTGGAAGCACTTCAAAAAGTGTGTGGAGATAAATGGCATAATTGACTAATGGGTGTTACTCATTTATCTGATGGTGAAAACAATCATTGCTAACAATTGCTGGTAATGCAAATAGGTCTTGCCTATTTTAGGTCTATGTATTCATTGTGTGTTGCGTTTGGGTGCACGAACAGAAAACACATACTGTGGTACCCAAATAGTTGTCAGGTGGGACCCTGTGCCAAGCAGGAGATTTTAGTGTACATGTTTTAGGCCACACCCATGATTACATAGACCCTATCTCTTGAAGAGGATTGGGAGTTACAGTTCTTTGGCCACTACTCTTTTAGAGACCTCCCACCTTTTTCATTCCACTTATAGCCGTAGTAATACATCATATGCTTTGACCTGATGCTCACTACCTGCTGTGTACAACTCGCACACAAAGCTGCCATGATGTCTCTCTTGTTTATAAGAAGGTAGCCGGTATTTGATACTGGAGACATTGTGCAATATCAACTTTAGACTGTTTGAGAGAGCTCTGCTTTTTAACTGTCCATCCTTTTGGAGTAAAGAGACTTAAATACCATACAAACCTCACAAGTCTCTTTTTGAGCCGTTCTGATTTCCAGACTTTGCCTCTTACGCGGGAGACGGAAGCACCCTATCTTTCCAAGCTGCCACTGGTTTGCTACCATAACCACTAAATCTGTACCCTAAGTTGCTAGTATTACACAACATATCAACAGGGGCTATTCCATACAAACAAGGGACGTGTACCTCTTTGCTTTGAGACAACAGTAGCTACTAGGTGTCAGCAAGCAAACAAATATACCAATGGGTCTATTGTTCCTCAATCTGCACTGCGGTACGGTTCCTACTATTTCCGTACGACTGTGAATTTGGGCAACATGAGCATGAAGTATGTGGGACCGATGCCGCGCATACCATCAGCACATGTTGACCTAATTCTTAGCTAACTCACTGTGTGCCATCTGGACTTCTAACCCTTACAAGGTACCGGATGGTGTCTACAACCTCAGAATAGGACGACCCTCATTCCCCAAGGAAATTGTGGAAGCAGAGCTACCCTTTTGTTGTTAACTCAGGCATGCCACAAAAAACACAAGAAGTACACAAATTGGTATCAGTTTAAACACTTATTGAAGCAATTGGATTCTTGCGTAAAATATGTGCGCTGCAATGATTAATAGAATAGAGCAAAGTAATGTTACCCGCATTACAAAAATGGTGAGAATAGTGCAAAATAATGTTACCTGCATTACAAAAATGGTGAAAAGAATGAACAGTTCAACCATTGTGCAATTGCGTTCATTATATGTGTAAATATAATTTTAATCCTACCTAGTGCTGCCTATTCTCTAAAGGATAAGGTGTGCGAATCTTCCAGAATACCTTAGAGTGGTCCAAATCCCCATTTACCTACGGGTGTGGGTCACCTGGGAGCCAGTCTTGGTATAGAACAGGCTGCCGTCCTTCTCAGTATGGTAACCGGGTTCAGCCAGGCTAGAATTCTGGCATGGAGTGACCTCGAAAACCCCACTGAAAAGCTCTTCTGTCTAAACAATGGCTTAGTATGGTTGATATAATAAAGTTGACTCATTCTCTAAGCCGGAGTTCTGGCTGTCATTGTTGAATCTACCCACCCAGGGCTGTTGCCGAATGGACAACAACAAACAATATTTTGCGGAGTGAACTTAGTCCTTGTGCAGAATGTGCTGACGGAGAAGATTAAGCAAACCCTTATCTGAGAACATTATTCCATGCATACGTGCAATGAAATGTGTGTTAAACGTAATTGTTTAAAAAGATGTCAACTTTAAACGTGAACATGTAAAATGAAGGTATTTGTGCCCGGGGCCAATGTAACTTCACGACAGCACAAAACATTCCTTTAGCAGTGAATCATGTCAAGTGACATTACTACAGGACTTATTCACTGTTTGGGGAGTGGGAAAAATGCTGTAAAATGGCATTCCTCCAGTCAAACCAAACCAGCAGGGTGATTTGCGCTATTTAGAGTTGGGGAAACTGCTGGGTAACTGGCAGCGGAGCCCTCCGCAGGTGGGAACCCTTGACCCAGTTTTCTGTCTGCCATTGACCCACCAGATCACTGTGATGGTCGCCCTGCCCTATTTAGAGCGGGACAACCGTCACTTATTTTGACTGTGTCTCCCATGCATGGTGGACACAGTCAGGGAAAAAGATAAATGGCTCCCATGCATAGGGAAAGAGCTACCTGCGATCAGGTGCAGGTAATTTAGGTTTTGAAACAAAAACCTGATTGGAGAGTTTACTTCCTGGAAAAAAAAGCAGAATAGGCACTAAAACATGGCAGGCACTAAGCAAACGTTACTGCTGTGGAAGGAGCCACTGTGTCGGCGACTCCCTTCAGACCAGTAAGATTCCCGCCAGGCAGCTGTAGAATAGTGGAGCATGACCTCCATCCCTTAGGCCGGATAAATGGCCACCGGCTAAGGAAAAAATAAGGTCCCAAGTCACTATATGTATCCCATTGTTTTAAAATGAAAGTTGCTGCACTTCTATTAAAGTATGCAGTGTAGCAGCACTTTAATACATTTTTTCAAGTTCCTTTTCACCATGGACTCCATACTGCCCACAAACTCATAGATACGGTTAGTTTTGAGGTCATGCACACCTTTTCTGCGACGGCATAGGCGCATAGGGGAAGCGGTAAGCAGTAGGGTTCTAACCGCCGTTCCCTTACAGCCATTGCTTTCAGAGGCACCAAAGATGGATGAGAAGCAGAAGACATGTTCCAAAGGATATCTTGGACCCCCAGTGTTGTTTTCGTGGCTCTGGATGGCTCATTTGGTCTATGAAGTTAATCTCATAGCCTATGTCAACCCCGTGAGTGATGTCATGAAAATTGCCTCAATGACGCTTGTTTCTTAGGATTTATATCACTTAATGAAGATGATCCTGGGTGGTTTCTTTTGTTCCTTTTCTAGATTTGTTTTCTTTGCATCAGAGTGCCCTCAAAAGAAAAGAGTCCCTCCAGGAGCCAGGAGCTGCAATCCACGTTACCTTCTCTTCCCTTACTCTGTCTCCTCTCCTTTCTACCCCATTCTCATATGCTCCCCCTCACCATCATATCCTCAGGAAGCAGTTTGTGATTCCAAGAACTGCCCTTTCAGTGGCACTCTCCTATTCAAACTGCCAAGCAAGCTGCTAAGAGCACCCCTTGACACAGAGCATTTTCTGTCCACAATATAGGCATGAATCCTTTATGCAGGCACATTTTATTAAGGTCAGATTTTCCAATGTTTGAATTGTTAATACCTTAAATACTCAAAATATTTTATTTAACTCCCAAACTATTACTTCAAAAGTGTTACTTAAAAGAAGAAAAAAATTAGATAGAAGTTTGACACACTAAAAATGTGAAAAGCGTGATTAGTAGGGTTGGATTGGATGAAGAACCAAAGTAACAAACGAGACATGGGGTACAGGGAGAAAAAAAAAAGGGAAGACATTGACAAGAGGAAAAGAGGGAGTGTGGATGGGTTATTCCCAAAAGGATGAAGTAATAACATAAAAGATAGAAGGAAAAAGGGAACAAAATTTAAAAAGTGTAGTGTACATAAATGAAGTAATACACAAGAAGTGCAGAAGTAAAAAAAAAATCAATGTAATAGTATTCTGAATTAAACATTCAGGAGAAAAAAACTAAAATAGAAATATAGAATTTAGGTGAAAAATGTAGTTCACCCCTTATTGGTTGCATTCATTTTTTGGAAGCATGTGGCATACACACTGATCGAAATAAACCCTTCATGTATGGATGTCCTCTTCACCTAAACTAATCTCAGCAGCATCTCCTTCCGGCAATCCTACAATCAGATGTTCCCTCGAGGAGAAAAACAACCGAAGTCAGATTCACAAACAAAGAATAATTTTGTGAGTCATTGGGTTTTGCCTATTTTTTTCATAAAGTTACTCTTTTTTTACGGGTCACAATTATCCCCTAGGAAACACATGGGAATTATTAACATTGTGGATTTCTAAGTCTGTGCATCTCCGTTAACTGGTGGAGTATCCGATAGCAGACAATCCTTCCTACATACAGTTGGAGTAATATGGTTCAAGGTGAAAGGACATGGCCCTTTAAATTCTGAAAATATGCGGGAGTTTGGGATTTTGACAACCAATCTGCACATACTACAGTATTCTTCAACATAATGAATCCCAACATGGAGAAAATGAATGCAACATGTAATGAGCTCCTCTGTTAACCTATCTGACAGACATACTCCCCAGGGAGGTCACAAAACCATTGGTAACCAGATATGCAACGACAAGTAATAGGCTTGATGGTTGGCCAACCCGCTCAAAGATCTTGCATCCGCTTGAAATATAGTCAGAAGATCTCTCACATCAAGCACAATGCAGATACTCCATATATATCTTAGAACATAAGTTTGAATCGAGACCTGAAGCTTATTGGGATTTTATCATGAGATCCGGCGACAGGAAATTATATCACCAATTTAGAGTGGGCACCCTTCCGATAAAATCCTTTACGTCGAAGTGGCACAAAGCTTTAGACACTAAATGTCCCATGTGTCCAACCACGGAAGAGTCGATAGCCCATGTATGTGCCCAGCATACAAGGGTCCCCGATACAAGTGGCTCAAGCCGATTTGCTCTAATCTTGGTACTAGATCTTGCAAGATAGCTCTGCGGATTCTGAAAACAGATACACGCGAAGATGTAGTCATAGCTATGGCGAAATTCCTTAACTGGACTTGGGTACTTAGAAGAACTAATTTGGAGGTTACCACAGTAACCCTTTCCAATATTTAGTTGGTACACTTAGTTAGGTGGTGTACCCCTCACATACTGAATCTCCTCGGAAATCTGTCTATTTATGGTGTTTTAAACTACTTTTTATTGTAGTGACACTAACTTTAAGTCAAACTTTTATTATTATTAGATGATATAAAATTTTGTACAGAACAGTATGAATTTAAGGGTAAAAGTCATCTTCTTAACTGATATTATACAGGAATCTAATCCGGAACGATTATTTTGTTGCCAATGTACCCTCATATGATATTCTATGATATTTTATGGTTGTATTTGTGTCTTTGATGATTTGAAATTTTGAATAAAGACTAATTTGATGTGATATGATACTCCACATATGTGTTGACGAAAGGTGTAGTGGAAGGGACATTAAACCCCCTCTGACCCATTGCCATTGTAGTGTAGTTCCTAGTTTCCCACTAGGCCCTGCGCATTGGAATAACATAAACAGTAGTATCGACGTGGAACTGCTTATATTCCAGGCCTCCACTGACTATGCTAAACTTAATTAGGTTGTGTTACCAACTAGCTCAGAGGTCACTGGAAACTTTCTTCTCTGCATAGGAAGTGATCAGCTTCCCTGGCACAGACAAGAAGGGATTCAGTTTTCCAACAACCGTGCAACATGACAACTTTGCTCCTCAGATCAAGAGTCGCTCTCTAGGGTCGTATGAAACAATAGACACAGATTTCACTCAGTCAGTCTAGTGCAGTTTACTTTCACGAGATGTAGAGAATAGAGAGACGGGCGTGTATCAATAAAGGTTAACATTTATTGAACAGTCTTTCTTCTCGTACAAGAGAAATGTATTGCCACAGTTGCAATAACTGTTATTATAAAAAGTACGTACAGTAAGATAAGTATTGCGAAATAGAACTGTAAAAGCATTAGTATGGTTTCTTAGCCATACAATGGTTTAAAAGTAATAAAACATATATACAGTCATATATACATTAGGCTAACATACTCAACTGGTGCTTCTAACTAAGCCTACCCCAGTGTGCCTGACCTAAGCCTAACACGTGAGAAGGGGAGTAAGTAAGTAGCTTAAGTTAAGTTGGTTTTGCCAAGGTTTGTTTCAAGAATTCTCGTCTAAGGGTTTAGTCAACACCATACCTCTGAATAGAATGATGGAGGATTGGTATCTCCTTCAGGGGTCTCTCTCGATATCCCAGTCACCTGCGAGGGTAAACTGGAAGCGCCGGGACTGGATTTCTCTGCACGAGAAAGGCAGCGGCTTCTCTCAGCGCGTCGAGGAAGGAGGGGTGACAGCGTCCGCGGGCAGCTGGGCTGGATGTCTTCGCAGAGGACGGCTGCACGGCTCCTCAAGCGTACTGCACCATAGGTCGCGCTTTAGCGGCGATAATGGTAATCAGTAGTTTCACCACCACAGGATAGCAGGCTGCAGCGACAGAGTGCTAGTTTTTACCAACACGGGGTCATGCAGGCAGCTGGCATCAGCAACAGGCAACGAACATTGCTTATGGCAACGTTGGTAATATTTATACCTGACAGGTGCCGGGTTTGACGCAAGTTTGCTGGACATAAGACGTCAATTAAAGATGTCACTAGGAAGTGATAGTTATCAGTTGCTCATTAGAGTTCCATTACTAATCAAAACATAGCAAGCGGGGATTTCCAGGTTTGCTGAGTTTTTATCTTGTTGAAGAACTCGGAGTGTTATCTAGGAATATCAGATAGTGACTGCTGCTCTGTCATTGCACTAATTGGTCGCAAAGGAAGTAGCAGAGAGTCATGCTGGAATGTGGCTCTGTTCGTGTGAGGCCAGAGATGACTTTACAGAAAATCGCACTTGAACGGTTATGCCAATATAGGGAATAAATGGCTTTATAGCCGAATAGGGGCATAAGGTCACAGTATCGATCAGGAACCTAGATAAGCACGCAACACCCACTCCACGGGTTAATGTCCATCAAAATTACTAAAACTAAGCAATTAGATGCATGTGTAACATTGCCCACCCCAAAATACATAAATGCATTCGAAATAGGCGTACTTGTAATACATGGAATTTAGGTACTGTACGTTTTTTAAAGCATAGTAATCATTCAAAAGGTATTGCATATGAAATTAATGAACGATTATGCAAAAAGGAATTACACATGAAGTATCTCTGACAGAAGAAATGCGAGATAAATCATCACATAAAAATGCATTGTAATAACATGTGTGCTAGAGGCTGGTGTTATGTTGTTATGTCTCTAGATGTGTTTAGAAATAGAAGTGTGAAGCTTCTGTTCTCTAAGAATAGTTTTTACGTTAAGCAAAGAATTGTTCGTGCCAAAAAAGGTCAATATTAGAAAAATTGTCCAATTCAAAGAAAATAGATTTCCAAAGCTCCTGGCAGTTTTTGTTGATCAAAACTGAAGGCCGAATTCAGAGTTCATGGGAACGCTGTGTGTCGGAAAGCTTCTCAAAAAGTTATTGTTTCTCTGTGGGTGAGAACATCGTATCAGACAGGCTCGCAAAGAATTGGTCTACAAAATCAGGTGATAGTTCAACCAAATTAGATAGCGCTGTAACTTGGCAGGTGTGAGAATGATTGCTGTCATCGAAGGCAGGACCAACAATGCTCACAGCACGTTGTACCTGGGTGATGTTGCTTTTGTCACTCGCTCCACTGTTACCACTTGGCTGTAGTACAGGAGTCTCCACAAATGCCGTCATCAGGATTGGTAGCCGCTGGGGACAACACAATGCGTGAGCCGTTATTGGACTGAGCAAAGTATCGACGTCCATTGGTACTGCTGATGGAAGTGAAAGACAGATGTCCAACACGCATTCATCGCCGCAAAGCATACACCGTAGCACAGGTAAAATGCAATTTTGCCATATCGGTCTGAATGAAAGGAACCAGGTCATGTTTAGATCTCTCAGCCTGGCCAATCCGAGGACGTTAGTTATCCTGTCCCTGTAGCGCATTGCTAGGATTGTCTCTTCCATTCCCATGGGAGCTATGTCTGAGCCGAGGTTTGCCATAACGTAGCAGGATGGTCAAAAATAGAATCCCTGCGATGAGTCCCAAAAATAGTGGAATACCACCAAAAATGGAGTGCACAAAATTAGGAAAGATTCCCAAAATTGCCTGGAAGGGTGTTAGCAGTCCCGTAAAGACTGTCTTAAATATGCCTGGGATGCTTGTTGCACTAGACATGTTAAGGAGTTGGCTCAACATTTCTACGAAATGCACGGGGCAATTTGTTGATAAAAGGTCATGGACCTCAGTAGCCGTCCTTGCGACTAGAAGATCATACGTCTCTTTAGATGACGTTATAGGCACTGTTGTCTGTAAAAGTACAGATTTCACTTTGCTTAATGTATCAATTCGTATAGAATAGAGATTCAGACGAGGCCAGAGGGGAGTCACTATGTCTGGAGGCCCGCTCGGAAACAATGCTTGCATACAGCATTTGACCATGGACGTTACTTGTACTAGATAACTTTTTCCGGGCGCGAGGCCACAGCACCTGTGATCCGTTCTAAGAATGTAACTCCCGTTCGAAAGTTGCATAAAGAAGGGCTCTATCTGAGTTGCAGGTGTGACTAGCTGGTGGCATGAAAGGTTGTTTGAATTTCCATCACATGCTCCGTGTAAATTAATACCCTGACACAAAAGTATACCGCTTAGCGAATGTTTACAGTTGTCACCACTAAGAAATACATTTTTGTCGCTGTCACTATAGCAAGAATGAGTGTATGGTAACTTCCATATGGATTTTACATATCCTTTACCCAATTGTTCATATTGGCCAGCAGGTATGTATTCAAGGCACTTTTTAAATCGGAAAGTTGTTATCGGAATTGTGATAATTCCGTGTATTATCCATTCAATGACAGGACTCTCTGACATTGTCAATGGTAATCTCTCGAGTCTTTCGATGCTCAGGATTGTATAGTCTGCTCTTTTCTGTGCCAAACTGATCTGTTTATCAGTAAGGTTAAAACTGGAAAATAATGACGTTGTGTTGATTAAACGCCAAGGCACATAGACTGAACGAAGGTTTTGCAGCGTCCAGCCTAATTCTTATAATAGAGCGTAATTGAGATTGGCCATGTTGTAACATTAGCAAATCTCTGTCTATCACATCAAAGGCAGAGGATACAATATTGTCCAAAGAATATATTCTGGAAGACAGAGTCGTTAACCCATTGTCTACCACAGAAAGTGATTTCTCCAAATTAATACGATCAATTTCTCGTATTTTCTCAGCAGTTTCAATTTGCTTTACTTTCCAAGCCTCGTTGTAAGCAGCATAGATACTGGTCGCTATGAAAAGCTTTTGACGCTGTTTGCGTGGTCCAAGAATGAAATCGCGCAAATCAGCACCATCTTTTAATAAAGACAAGTGTTGCTTAATTTCAGCCAGTGTGGATGTTGTAAGCCATTCGAGGCAGAGTTTCCCTACACTGTATGTTGTTATAATCCCTGGATGTTGTCTCTGGGAATATCTTGGGTCTAATCTGGTCATTTTTAAACCCTGTGTTTTATTCAGGAACCTATCTTGACAGCTATTTGTGTCTGTAGGCCAGATTAACCATTTTTTCCAATCAGGATGTGTTCTGTTGAAATGTAAAATTTTTGTCACGTCTAATTCAATATCTGTGGTTGTATTCTCAGCTATTGGCTTTGGTATAGACGGTGTTTTAAGGTCTTTGATCTTAGCTAGGCCAAGACAAGATGTTTGGTGTACTGTGTCATTTAAAAATAACATTTGTTCTGGTATCATGCAGGTTCTAAATAGTGCTTCAATGCCTTGCACCTGCCAATCTTTTGTACCCCAAATTGTTTTCGTTTCAATATTATTTTTCCAATAATCAAAACCAAATGTCATCATTTTGTCATAAAATGCTTCTGAATATATCAATTTAGAATTTGTCAGCATTGTTTTCATTCCTGTTTTATCTAACAGTTTATAATAAAACGTTTCTGCATCACTGGTGTTAAACCCTGAAAAATATTTGAATTTCTCAAAAAATGCTTTAGAACTGCTTTTAGGTGGTGTAGAACAATGTTCCCATTGATTGTACATAAAAACATTTCTAGGCTGTGCAGATTTATGCAAGTAATGATCCCCATAGTGGGTGTAACAGAATAACTGCTCATAACTAGATGAACCTTGTAAATAATCATGATCTGTGAATCTAGCTGACATTACTAAATCAGACATCATGTCATTAATACTGTTAAAGTCCCAATCATCAGAGAATGTACTAGGTGTAACAAAGTCACTTAAGGAAACCTTTAGTTGATGAGGATACTTCAGGATTTCGACCGGACCATAGATCTCATAGTCTGTTTTCTCCCATACTACCCCACCAGGTATTGGAATTGCTGTGACATTTACTGCTGACAGTTCTCTTTTCTTCACGTGGGATGATCTGTGTGGTTTCAGGACTAGGTTGATGTTCTGACTTGCTGTGTCCATTCAATTGTAATGAACTTTCCTAAAATTAAAACTAAAATTAGGCATAGTAGGAGTATGAATACCCCTGAGATAATCCAATGCTCAATCAACGGTGAATCCAGATATAGTTCTTTGATTTGTTGAAGGAGTCCTGTTGAATTTTCTTTAGAATACTTTTTTGTTTCTGGCATCACTTCGGGGTCGTTTAGATCTTCAGAGAAGTTGTCGAAGTTGATGAAATAACCAGAGGCAGTTCTGTCAATTGATGGGATTGTTCTTTCAATCTGTCTCTCGGTAGCACTTTCTGATGCCACATCATTGTAGACTGGTGTTGTTTCTTGACGAACTGTTTCAATCTGTGTTTCAAGAGGCACGAGTTCCATGGCATTATTGCATAGTCCTTCATTGTGCACTGCAGGCTGATCGAATGTGATGAGTCTTTCAGTTTGAACCTCTTGGATTGTTGCAAGTTTGGGTATTCTGTTGTTTCTTGGGAGTCCACTGGGCCTACTGTTGATTATAGGCCACATGCTTGTGGTTTTACCAGATCGATGGATACGATTCTGTTCTCCTTTTTACCAGCAAGGGGCGGTAGCACAACTGATCTTGTTCCGGTGACTGCCAAGACAGGTACTGCTTTTCTGTAAGAAGGCCCAAATTCCTTCTTAACCGCGATCTTTTCTCTGACTAGATCCCCAATCTTTGGAATCCAGACAGGCCTTGCTGGGGCTGTTGCGGGTGGTGCCTCGTCAGTGGTACTTGGCTGTTGCTTTAACTTTATGTTGCTTAATGATTTTCTTGTTTCATTCAGTTCCTGTAAAACAGCCAAACGATCCTTTACATCAAAGTGCTTTGTTTCTTCTTGTACCACTGACATTTGACTATCGAGGTCCTGAACGTTCATTCTAATTCCGAACAATAGTTCGTATGGGCTGAAACCTTTTAGAGAATTTCTTGGCATGTTGTTAAGACTAGTCTGGACACTTATTAAATGTTTGACCCACCCAGCGCCTGAACCTAATACCTTCGCTGTTATAGATTGCTTTATGTCACATTTTTTTCTTTCTACCACACTATTCCCTTCGGGATGCGACGGACAAGAATACCGCAACCCAATTCCCATGCTGGCCATGGCCTCCTTATAGGCTCGAGAGCTGAAAGCAGGACCCTGGTCAGAATGGAACGTGGTAATTGCGTATGTGCCGATAAAGACTAGCAAATCTTTTATAACCGTTCTAGCGTCAGCCGAGCGCTGGGGCCACATCCATATGAACCTCGTACAGGAATCCACTGCTACCATGATATATCTATAGTTACCGTCCCTTTGTAGGGGACCACAGTGGTCCAGGTAAACGCATGCAAATGGTTTATCCGAGATGAGAAGGGGTGTCTGCACTGGTCGTTTCACTGTTGATACTTTTATCCTTTGGCATATGTCGCATTCTAATACATACTTTTTAGTTTGTATTCTCAAGCGAGGCCACCAATATCTCTGTTTTAATAGTGATACTGTTGCGGAAACGCCAGCGTGTGCAGAAGCAAGCCCTTCGTGTGCCGCTTTGATTAGTCCTAGTCTGTGTTCCCTGTTTGGAATTACTCTATCCCCCACTCCAGGGATTCGAGCAAAAGGAACATTATTTGCATCCGTTAAGTACAAGTACTTTTTAGGAAAGCCTTTTGGGAGTGTTTTCTTATCATCTTTTACTGACGTACTGACAGCTTGTAGAATTTCGCTGTCTATTTTTGTTTGTGACCGAGTTATCGCAGCTACGGAAGCCGTTTGCACAGCTGCCTTCGCGGCTTCATCAGCCAATGAATTCCCTGCAACGTGAACGCCATCACGTTGATGACTCAGTGTATGTATCACGTGAGTCTTTTGTAGTTCTTTCTGTAAAAGCACTACCTGTTCCCAAAGCATTTTATGCTTTATTGTGCCACCTTTTGCATCTTTGAAACCATTTTCCACCCAATTCTGCAAGTATTCATTATAAGATTGTACGCAATAAAAAGAATCGCACACTATTAGTGTGGGGAATTCGCATTCTGCATTTTCGAGCGCCATCTTAAATGCTACTAATTCAGCTCGTTGAGCCGAGCAATCTCCTAGAGATTGTGTTTTAGTGACCAATGGTCTAAATTTTCCTTTGTGCCAGCGACCTTTAACAATCGCGCACGCAGCACTGTAAGCTTGCTTACCCCCAACTGCGGGTTGTGCTGATCCGTCAGTATATATAATACTTCCGTATTCTTCGAGAGGCAGGATTTCAATTGGCAGAGGACATTCGTATTCATATTGTAAAAATTCCTGTGTTTTTAAGTTAGGATCAAATTTGTAAACTACGTCTGTTGCAGCAAGAGAATTAACCCACTGAATCCATCTCGGATGCAAAGCTTTAGCATTAGGAATGCTTGCTTTAGTTACCGCTTCTAAAGCCGGTATGGGTGTTACGATTATTATTCGTTTACCTTGTGCTAGGGGCCTTTCTTTCGCTACAGCAGTCTGAACCGCAGTTAGAATTTTCTCCGTTGAACTGAATTTTATTTCAGCCTTTGTGTACAAATGTGATTTGTAAGCTATTGGTACCTTTTCTCCCTCATTAGAGGTTAGGTATGTGAATCCGCATCTTCCTGGGATGACTCGGATTACAAGATCACGTGTGTTGTCACGTGTGTCTAATTTTGTCTTCGCTAACATGTCTGTTTGCAGTGATCTCAAAATTTCTGTGTGTTTTTGAGTCCAATTGATTTGTTTTAAATCAGGTTTAATTAGTTCGTAGAGAGGTTTAACCCTCTCTGCGTAATTTAGAATGTAAGTTCTTCCGAAATTCAGAAAACCTAGTATTGATTGTAGATTCTTCAGCGTTTTTGGAGCTTGGAGTACAGCGCACTTCTCTAAGAAGTTGTCCGCTAGGCTTTTCCCTTCACTTGATAATTCGTACCCTAAAAATAGTACTGTCAGATGGGCAATTCGGGACTTTTTAAAGTTGAATTTGTAACCCTCTGCTGCGAACCCAAGTATAATGGCGTTCACTCTCTTCAAGTGAGTATCCAAGTCGTCGTCTGTGAGATAAATATCATCTACGTAAGACAATGCTTCATCATCATAGATTTATAGTAACTCTGTTACCCTAGCTGAGAATAGTCCTGGGCTGTTCTTGAACCCCTGTGGGAGTCGACAGAATTTTTCCTGCGACCCAAATGCGGAGAAAGCGGTCAAATATCTGCTTTCTGGTGCAATGTTTTGACAAAAGAAACCATTAGAAATGTCTAATGTCGTTTTATATTTTTTCCTAACTATGTTATTCATTAGGGCTGCACTATGCGAGTTTTGTACTGCAAAAGTTCTGCAACACGTATTAAGATGTCTGTAGTCCAAAACCAGACGATATGAATTGTCTGGCTTGGAGACAGGAAACAAAGGATTGTTCATTTGAGAGGTGCATGTTTCAATCACCCCCTGGTACTCAAGTTGATCTAAGATCTCCCTGACCTGTTTTTTAGCTTCTTGCTTTATGGGATACTGCCGTTGGGCAGTTGGTTCACTTTTTAGCTGGATTTTGTGAGGCGGAGAATCCTCATCCCATCCTACATGATTTTTATATAATGCAGGTGCCTGGGCTACTGCCCATTTCCTTGCATATGTGTATTTTTTATGAATCGGAATGTGATTCGAGAAGGCAGGCATAATTACTTCTTCGCCACGAGGGCACTCCCTGACAAACTCCGGGGGCCAATCTTTTTCAGCTAACAGAATATCATAGCCTTTTGAGAGCTTATCCCAAAATAGACCCTTAATTTTCCTAGTCTTATCACCCTCCATACGCAATGTTATTTCGTATATTTTATGGGGCTCGCTAAGTCTGGCGTCGGCAGTTTCAACCTGAATGTATTCATTCGTGTCCACTGTCTCCAGATGACTCATCAAGTTCTTGCGCGCTATACTGATTTCTGCTGCACTGTCCAACATTGTCAATGCCCACTCCCCGTTTTTCAACTGTGTCCTCAGTATTCTCGGCATGGTTGATTACTCTAATACTGGCTACCTTCTTTTTCTGAAATTGAGATTTCTTATTTTTGAGCAGGTTCCTTGTCTTTGGACTTGGTGTGCTCTCCTGGGTCTGACCGTCCTCTTTTTTCCGAATTCTGTGGAAGAGATCGAGAGGGACGTGTATCAATACTTTGATATCTATCAGGTTTTTTTAGATTATCCCTATTCCTAAGGTTATATCTTTTCTCAGAGGGCTCCCTCTGGGGAGACTGGCGTTCTCGAGTCGGAGTTCTTTCCCTCCGTCGAGGAGACCTTCCTCTGGACTGGAAAACTTTTTCCTTGGGAATGGATTGTTTATTTCCATCCCAGCTCTTTTTAGGAGTGTTTAAATTATTTTTAATAAATAATTTTTCAGGACTTTCGAGCAGTTGGGGTTTTACTGGTTTCCCACCCAAGCTGTCTCTACCTAATTCTTCATAGCATTTTTCTATGATTTTTGCTAGCTCAACAGGATCTTTTATATCTGTTTCCCTCAACTTCTGGCGAATCGCCACAGATGCTGCTTCTCCCTTTATGTTGGCTAATAATATAGCCGTGACCTGCTTGAAGTCTTTCAGTAATTTCATACCTAGATTTAAAGCGGGCTCTGGACCGAATTCATTTTGAATCTGTTTTAGCACTTCTGGTATTACCGCCATAGACGGAACACCGTGTGTTTTTGTGTGAATGGAAGCAAAGACTGTACCCCAAGTGTCGCAGTCCTCCACGTGTGGTGCGATTCCCATAGGAAGGCAGATGGTCAAGATTCTGTGTTTCTCAATAGGGGTAGTATCAGGAAATACTGCCTCTATTTGAGTGATTTTCTGTGCTAACCAGAAAGGAATTTGTTCCCGTTTTACGGGTGTTTTACCAAGACATGACTGTATGTTCTGTGGTGTAATTTTATTAGTGTTCCCCTGATGAGGGGTCAGCTGTGGTGTATTAACAGCTGGCTGGACTGTTGTAGTCCGTATTACATATTGGACTAATTGCCTATGTATTTTTATTAATGTGTTTAGCTGTTCTAACAGCTCTTCTCTAGACATTCTTGCAATGTCAGGATGTGGTGTGTAGCTGGCTAGAACCGGCCACGTGGCTCCTGGTCTACCTAGTGGACCGAGCCTGGTTATGTGATCATTGTGTTTTAGGGCGCCATTAAACCAGAGCAGGTGCTCTTGAAATTTAAGTGGGATTTCAATCTCCTCGAAAGGAGCGTACTCTCCCGGAGGTTCCTCTATTTTGTAATAGTGAAACTCTTGTGTTATAGCGTTTACCGCTGGAAAGTTTATCCATGAATAGAATACCTCTGTCTGCCGGTACTCGTGAGCCTCTATCACGAAAATTACTGTACCACCTTGAGGTGTCAGTCCGTGTTCTATAAGTTTTAAAGTTATAGATCTTCTTAACTGGACCGGGATGATAATAGCATCCGGGTCAGCCTGTAGGAGACTCGTGTCTTCCTCTATTAGTATGGAAGCCAGCCTAGCTGCTCCTTCATTGTCTGACATTTTATAAATGCAGTTTTTTGCAGAGTAGGTCTCCAAGGAGACAAAGATTAGGTGCACAATATTTTGGAACACTGTATCCTTCAACGTTGAATAAACCAGAGCTTTACATAGGAATCTCTTCCTACTAAGGTCGGGCGGATTTTAACCTTTCACCCACTCCAGACGTCTATTGGCGTTTTTACGGGAGAAAGGGGTCTGTGAAATATGCACGACTGAGTTACTCTACAAGTCTTGCGTTAGTTTATCGCCTTACCAAACGTTAGGGCGCCATGTAGTGTAGTTCCTAGTTTCCCACTAGGCCCTGCGCATTGGAATAACATAAACAGTAGTATCGACGTGGAACTGCTTATATTCCAGGCCTCCACTGACTATGCTAAACTTAATTAGGTTGTGTTACCAACTAGCTCAGAGGTCACTGGAAACTTTCTTCTCTGCATAGGAAGTGATCAGCTTCCCTGGCACAGACAAGAAGGGATTCAGTTTTCCAACAACCGTGCAACATGACAACTTTGCTCCTCAGATCAAGAGTCGATCTCTAGGGTCGTGTGAAACAATAGACACAGATTTCACTCAGTCAGTCTAGTGCAGTTTACTTTCACGAGATGTAGAGAATAGAGAGACGGGCGTGTATCAATAAAGGTTAACATTTATTGAACAGTCTTTCTTCTCGTACAAGAGAAATGTATTGCCACAATTGCAATAACTGTTATTATAAAAAGTACGTACAGTAAGATAAGTATTGCGAAATAGAACTGTAAAAGCATTAGTATGGTTTCTTAGCCATACAATGGTTTAAAAGTAATAAAACATATATACAGTCATATATACATTAGGCTAACATACTCAACTGGTGCTTCTAACTAAGCCTACCCCAGTGTGCCTGACCTAAGCCTAACACGTGAGAAGGGGAGTAAGTAAGTAGCTTAAGTTAAGTTGGTTTTGCCAAGATTTGTTTCAAGAATTCTCGTCTAAGGGTTTAGTCAACACCATACCTCTGAATAGAATGATGGAGGATTGGTATCTCCTTCAGGAGTCTCTCTCGATATCCCAGTCACCTGCGAGGGTAAACTGGAAGCGCCGGGACTGGATTTCTCTGCACGAGAAAGGCAGCGGCTTCTCTCAGCGCGTCGAGGAAGGAGGGGTGACAGCGTCCGCGGGCAGCTGGGCTGGATGTCTTCGCAGAGGACGGCTGCACGGCTCCTCAAGCGTACTGCACCATAGGTCGCGCTTTAGCGGCGATAATGGTAATCAGTAGCTTCACCACCACAGGATAGCAGGCTGCAGCGACAGAGTGCTAGTTTTTACCAACACGGGGTCATGCAGGCAGCTGGCATCAGCAACAGGCAACGAACATTGCTTATGGCAACGTTGGTAATATTTATACCTGACAGGTGCCGGGTTTGACGCAAGTTTGCTGGACATAAGACGTCAATTAAAGATGTCACTAGGAAGTGATAGTTATCAGTTGCTCATTAGAGTTCCATTACTAATCAAAACATAGCAAGCGGGGATTTCCAGGTTTGCTGAGTTTTTATCTTGTTGAAGAACTCGGAGTGTTATCTAGGAATATCAGATAGTGACTGCTGCTCTGTCATTGCACTAATTGTTCGCAAAGGAAGTAGCAGAGAGTCATGCTGGAATGTGGCTCTGTTCGTGTGAGGCCAGAGATGACTTTACAGAAAATCGCACTTGAACGGTTATGCCAATATAGGGAATAAATGGCTTTATAGCCGAATAGAGGCATAAGGTCACAGTATCGATCAGGAACCTAGATAAGCACGCAACACCATCGCAAGGTTAACCTCTCCAGCCCTTTCTAGCCTCTTTTGATGCTGAGAGTCAAGTAGAGAAAAGAAGAGTGGGATCTATGCAAAATTAACATAGCTGTCATAGCGCTGCTCAGTATTATGTCATCAAAAGAGAACTTTCAGTAGTACTACAGAGGGGGAGTGAGGCTCCTCCCAGATGTTGCTTTATCCGAGTACAGCTTTTGATTTGTTAAAAGCTGTGTGCTTCCAGAGAAAGAGTGCTTACCCTACAAACAGCTGTGATCATTTGTTTATTCACTCTTTATCAAGTAAGCCATTGAATTTGACCTTTGGGTCACACAAATACCACTTTGAATGGTATTAAACTACTTCTTCCAGTTAATTAGATAATTATGGTATTTCGGTGGTTGTCATGTGTGAAAGCCTATGCTCAATACAGCAGGACTTTGTGGCAAGCCAGTGGGCTGACTTATTTATTGTGCACCAGATTTGATAAAGTCAATAGGCATTTAACGGTGTATCGATATTACTCTGAATTGAACTCTATAAAGATAGGTATTTCATACGGTGACATTCCTTGGTAGGCTCCCTTAGGAGACCTAGTATTTTGCTTGGTCTACTGTAAAGTTTACGTTTCTAATTTAGTGACTGTATCCCGATGGATTCCTTGTTGGAAATCTTACACTCGATACAGTAGGCCTGAGTTGGCTATAGTGACGGGACAATAACAAAGGATATAACCATGATTGGTTCACTATCAAAAGTTTTGTCTGAAGCCATAGGTCTGATCTCTTTATTATAAAGCATTGCGTCAAATGCAGTATACTCGGCTTATTCACTGTGAAATGCACTCTTAATGCCAATCGACCTTCAGCAGTAGACTTATCACACAATGCACCAGGATGTGGACAGGCATTTTGTTAAATGAAATGGCACGGATTACCATAATAGACAAGGGATTGTCATTCACTGTGGCCAAACTTGAGGGTAGGACATTTGTATTGTGATAATCCATTTATATTTGTAATTTTATAACGGTATGCATTTTAAAAGCATATGTATACTTTTGTAGGTCTGTGCTGGTTATAGTGTCAAGGCAGCTATAAAGCTGAAGGCCTTACTGGTTAATTGAGAAAATGTATCTTACATTTATGAGAAAGCCAGTAGGCTTGACTTACTTATTGTGAAAAGCATTTTATTGTGAAAGGCATATGTTAAAAACAAGATACTTTTATCAGTGTGCTGTTATTACACCGTGGTCAACGGTTGTAGGCCGGTATTTTATTTAATGGAACCTCCCAGCTTACCATAGTAGGCAAGGGTTTTGGTTGGCGTTGGTGGCCTACTCTTGGGAAGAATTTTATATGGTTTCCACAACTGCAGCTTTGTACATTTGTACATTTTATCACCTTATACCTGATGACTGCAGTGTGGGGGAAGCTTATGCTAAATGCAGTCAGTCTCAGGTGGTTAAGATGACAAACCAATTAAAAAATGCTACAGGCCTTATTGGTTCATTAGAAACGCCAGATGCCATGGTTCTGATCTCTTTTTATAAAGGTTACCGCAAAAGCAGGAGGCCTCAGATATTTATTACGAAACACGTATGTTAAAGCCAATACGCCTTCAAGGGTGGATTGCTGGAAAACACTAGTGTGGGAGGGCGTGGGTTAGAAGATCTGCATTGTAATAATTCTTGCTAGGTTCTCTTCGGAAGGTCTGGCAATCTTTCTTGTCTGCCGGGGTCTCACAAGGCAGTAGAGCCGATGCAAAACAGCCAATTGCTGAAGCACTCTGCTTGAATCCATGATAACATTCATCATGGAACATTGTGTCAGCCACTGTAGAAATTGGTTCTATCGCCCTATGAGTGACGCCATTTTTCCGATCACCTATACATACACCTGTAATGAGTGTGTGTGGTTTTATGCCAGACCTGATGAGCCAGTCCTTCAGTTTTATATTTTTTCTTCTCATGTATTTCTTTCTCTTATTTATATTTTCATTACTGTTAGAGCATACTACAGTTCTTCAGACAGTGCTAACAGGATGCTTGCCTGTGGTCCATTTCATCTGCAGAGCATCGCATCAGTCTCTACACGAGCCACCGCCTTTGAATGATATCGTTCATAGATTCACTGTTTTACCATCCCAGGATTGCCAACACATTTTTCAAAATGTGGCAGCCATACTACGACTTCTTTACAGCGAAACACTATGTACAATACCATTGCAAGATGGCCACCATCTGCTATGTTTTATTGTATTTCTTATTGCAAGAATTTGCCTGCCATGTTTAGGTGGCAACATGTATTCTTTTGATACTTTTAGTCGTTTAATGTATCTTTCATATTTTGTTGAGTTTGTTTGTGAGTTTATTATGGTTGTGTAAGTGTATGAATGCAAGAATTGGTCAGTAGGTGGAAGAATAAATGTATGAGTGCTGCGGCGAGTGACAGATTTAATATATGGTGGTTTACTGCCAGACTTACTGACAATGCCAATGTTTGCTCTTCCTTATGCTACTTCCATGACCTCTGAAACCAAAAGCAGCATAGGTAGTGCCTGCTATCCCTGGCAACAACAAGTACCATTTGTCACGTTCACTAAGCAACAGCACACAAAATATCAAACAAAACCATTACATTGAACCCTGAGCACACAACCAATACAGCACAAATATCTTATATAGTTGGGTACAATCAAGCACACAGCAACATTAACAATAAACAACACACACAATATTAAACAGAACACTTCTGATAGATCACTATACACATTGTACCTCAAAGGTCTGATATGCCATGTAGTTGGGTATCACTATGCCTACGACACAACCAGAATATGGAAACAACACACATCCAGCAGAACACATTTAACAGAAAGCTGCTTGTATACCAGACATAGCTCAAATATACAATATAGTTGATGATCACCATGCTCACACAACCTCACACCATTTCACAACACACACTAAAATAAAACCTAACTCTCATCAAACTAAGAGCAGGAATGGCAGTGTGTGTCCATTCTGGCACCTCATTGTGACACTCAACTCTCATGGCATGTGTACAAAGTACATACCAATCTACCAACACACAGCAGATAGTCAAGCTGATACGGATATCCCACCACACACATCAAACAGTATGACGAGGGCCACTGGAGTTGGGCATCCGTGGAGTGCTGCATGAAGCCAGTGTTACCTAATTTACACATCACAGAAGGTCCAATTATACAGCAAATTAAGCAATTAAAGGCAAATTATGAAACACATTCTGTGTCACTTCTACATTGCTATTTTTACATTTTAGCACCCTGAGGCAACAATGATTTTATACCAACCAAATATGCATGTTTTTATGGAAGAAAATGATATATTTCCACCGAATCTTTTTGACCTTGTGTTAGCCAACGCCTTTTGATTTTAGTACAACATATATATATATATGTATATATATATATATATATAAAATATTAATGATTTTGTCTTGCATGAAAGCATAGGAATGCTATTTCAATATTGTTGTCTGTTCTAATTCCCAGTGTAAAGTAGATTGTGTAATGCATAAACAATGTGGTACTCGCCTACATTAACAAACGTCCACTCATAACAGGTGTGCCTCCTACACTCGTTGTAGAGATACAACATGTTTGTGATCTTGAAAAGTGTGGCTGGCCTCCACTGTAATGACTGATGTATGGAAGAATCATGTCTGACATAAGCACGAGCTTGTGTGAAGTGAAACAAAACATCTCAGTTACAAACCACTCTGTTTTAACAAAAATTACTGACATTAAAACACTTGAGGTTTTTGTTTCCTGCTTCAGACAAAAACCTTTCCTCCAGTCCTTAAAATGAGGATGTGCACAATTCTTGTAAGTGGTTCACTTCTTTAAATGCATAAATACAACACCACCTGAGAGGCAACCAGTTAGCTGTTGCAGACGAGGAGTGGCACCTTGTGTGCAGGAATTTTAAAACAAATAAAATATTTTTGCTAAATTCTGGAAAGTATGCTAGATTAGAAGATATTAGGTGTTGGCTCAGTGGCCAGTGCATTACATGTGTATTTATGCATGAGAGGAGTTGCATTGTTCCAGTGGGGCTGACTATCAACCATAGAGGTTAAGGTCAAGCATACAGAACATCAAGGGAACCACATGTAAACCACTTAGGACACAGAAAAACAGCAGACCCCAGTCTGGGAGGATACCCAAACATGGACAGCCTTGCAAGGACCTACTAATGGCAAAATGTGCTAAAGAAATAATTCTGACATAATGTCAAGGCTAAATGCACTGCTTGGGTATGAAAGAGCATTGGGAATGCTGGTCAATCCCCACAAAGCTGACTTCACTCTTCACCACAGTCCAATTTCCAACCACACCTCTACTATTATTGCTCCCACATCTCCACCTCTGGTTCTACACTTTAGACTGTGGCCAATTCTTAGACAGGTTGAATTTTTGTTAGCTTAAGTGGTATTCAGGTGCAGTGGGCAGAGTTGGAAGGTAGATTTCTCCGAAGGGAAGAAAGGCGAGAACTACGAAAAGGACCCATTGCATGAACCTGGGACGAATTAGTGATTGGGCATGAGGATAACGATGACCGACCACCCTAGAAAGTAGTAATAAATGGGAGTCAATCACTGACCATCATAGCTACAGCGAGTGTGCATCGATCGAAAGGAGATACACCTGGCGGAACTGAAGGTATGTACTGAATAAACCGTGAAGAGCAAGGAGTGGAGAGAGCGAGTTGGAGCAACCTGGAACGGAAGTATTTCTACGGTTGATATACACTTAAGAGGGCTTTTCACGGCAGTGAGATGCCACCCAAGGGGCTGCCAAGCTTGCATTCATTAGGTGTATAATGAAATATGCTAACTAGTTGAGTAACTCTTCAGAGGTAACCAAGATTGGGGTAGGGGAGTTAGTTTATGTTTTGTTCAAACATTTTGTAAGTGACAAAACGCTTGCAAATGGAATGTATGAACTGTTAGAAATATAATTCAAGCTGTAACTGCCTGACACGTGCATACAGAGACATGTACTGGACTATTGTGTAAATGAAACTATCCCTGAAGCATTATTTCATCCTGCGAAGTTGAATAACTTCGAAATTTTAATAAATTGCTTCTGTGGTATTGAGGGTCAAATATTTCTCAAAACCCGATTCTATCAATAAGGGTTTGAGACTCCAAGTTTAACTATTTGCACCACACGTGCAATTTGCAACTGTGAAAAGTTTGTGACTGAGGTACACTGAACCAAAAACATGTGTCTCTTTGGCAACAATGTTTGGTAACAGTGACCTGCACAGCTAGAAAAAAAAAATCAGTACAGGTCAACATCTTCAGTTGACAGCCAGCAAGCGAGTCGTGTGCAGCTGACGTAGTAGTCCCACCGCGAGCAATGGGCCCCTGCTGCATGAGGTGCTTTTTTGAAGCGAGGCGGCTGGAGTGGATACGAACATCCCAACATAGTGCTGTCAGGACACGAAGGCCCTCATTAGGATGTCGGTCCAAAAGCCTCCAACACCAGGTCGGAGGCTTTCCACCCGACATCCTTGGTTTGTAATTCCGACCGCTGTATTAGGATTACGGCAGTCAGAATTCAAACCGGCAGTTTATTCCGGTTGGCTTCCGACGGGCAAATGGAGCCTGTCAGCCAGTCGGAAACCATTCATTATCCCGTGTGGACGGCGTTTCCGCCGTTGGGATTATGATGTCAGTTTGCGACAGGCTTTCCATTTTGGGCTTTCCGACATGAAAAGCCTGTCGGAAAGCTACTTTGGGGGCCACTAGCAAGGAACCCCTCTCACCACGGGGTCCGGTTGGGGGCCGGGGAGGGCACCTATGGTGCCCCCCTGTAAATTCCTGCACCGTGTGGCAGGTACCGTGAGGTGCCTTTTACACAGTGCAGGGATTTAAAGTGACTCCCACTTCTCAATGGAAACTTGTGCTGCGGAAGGTTTCTGACCGCCTCACAAGCTCCATAGGTAAATGGGAGCCTGCGACCGCACATGGTGCGGTCATATCGTAATTGCGGTTTCGGGACGCCGACATGAGGTCAGTTAGTCTTGAAACTACAGGGATGTCGGTTGGAGGAAACTCTGAACGGCATCCTAATCAGCCCCCAAGTAGCCAACCAAATAGAAGGCAACCAAACACTTTTACCGTAGTCCAGAGCTAATGGTTTGCAAAGTTAATACGTTTTCAACCCAGCGGACCTTATGAAGGTTTTTTAAGCTTTTCAAACACGACAACTTTCATGAATGTGGTACAGTTTAAGTCCAAGAATAAAAATCCACTAACCTGGGTTTTGCAGAAAAAAATATGCGAAATATACCTTTAGCTGAGAACTATTTCATCCAAATATTTTTGCAAAAAAAGTCGTTCCCATGAACTTTTTGGGGGATTTTTTTTTCCCACCTGTAAGCAAACTTCTGTAATGTTTAGAAAATGTTGTCATTGCAAAGTTTGCAAACTTTCAGTCAAAATTTTAAACCTTATTCACTGCTCCATCTATAGGTATAATGAATATTATTCAAAAAGGAAAGAAGGAAGACCTTGCTCTTTGGTTTTTCCTCTACAGGTAGACAACATTAATCACTGAAGCCACGACGATTATGTTTCCTTAGAAACAAAGCCAGTTTACAAACAATACCAGGTGTTGGCACCACAGAATATTTCATTCACTGCCAAATACAATAAAGGGCGCCAGTTTGCAAATACAATTTTGTGTGAAATCCTCACTCTGTATAAGACCACCTATGCACCGCTGAGTTCAGAGGGTAGTTCCCACAGGCGTGGTTTGAAAGGTGTCGCAACACCAGCCAATATCAACCTGGCTTTTGTTACTCCTTTGGAACCAGATCTGAAGTAAATGGCTCTTGCGGTTTCTGTTCTGTCAGAGCTCCAAGTCTAATCAAAGTGATCTAAATCGAAGTCCTCCATCTTTCATCACAATCACCATTACAAAAGCCAAGGATGGATGCATGGCCAATGGCTAAAGGAACTGTCGAGAACGACTACCGGAAGTACTACCTTACAGTGTAACACAGTCTAGTGTTTCTTTTTTGCTAAAGGAAGTTTTGTCACTTCCTGAGGTCACTTCGGCGTCTAAGAACGGAAGAGGAAGAGTTTTTAAAGTTGAGAGCGAATGGCGTGGCGTGTCGCTGCTCGTCTTTATTGAAAAGCGTTGTTTTTCAGTTGTTTTTCTGGTTGATTCCCATTCTGGCTTTTGGATGTGGACCGCTTGTCCTCTGCGGTTAGTTGGCGCTGTGTTTGGATTGGGTTCTACTCTCTCCCGCCACAAGGGTTTCTCTGTGTGAAATCTGCTGGAAAATGGCATTTGCATAAGACGTGGTACTGGAATTCCGATGTGTGTTCTCACCCTTTAGTATAATTGACTTAAATAGGACCCACAATTCATTTTTTAAGTTGGGAACTCTGCATATTACCTATTCTGGTAATTTTAGAATGACTACATTGTGGCTGGCTTAATATTTATTCGCATTAGCCTCTAGCTAACTATGTTTGGTTCACTTCCATGAGTGTTTGGCAGAGTTAGACATCAACCTCTCTACGGTAGTTATTCGGTGATTATGCTTGGGTATGTCAAAAAGTTTTTATTGGGTTTTCCAAAACTAGAACAATAATGAAAATGAAGAAACAACAAGATGACATGAATTGAAATGAAGTTACAGATAAAATTACAAATGAAAATTACAAATAAAATTACGAATAAAATGAAAGTAAAAGATGTTCCTTGTTACAAACAGGCTTATGTTATCTAACCATATAAGCCGCACGCTAGACATACATTTTGTCTGATATAAGTGTTTGTATTAAAAGCATCATCTTGGGTAAAATATCATAACATCCTGTACAGTATTATCTTATTCACAAGAACATGTCCTGTATAAAATCGTTATGTATTTCTTGGGTAAGTTAACTCTGAAGAGGATGGCGTGAATTAAGTGTCTAGCCCCGAGTGAGGTGTTGAGGCATGCAACTTAGGAGCCCTGAAGAGATATAACATGAAAAGGGTTACTGTCTTTTTTATTTAGTTTTTGAGGACTTTAGGAGAGCTTTTGGTGCGTGGATCTGATTTGTCTTCTTTCACTCATAGGGGAAGGAGTGTCAAGTGAATCTAAGACTACACATCATCTTGCAAAACAGAGAGAAGACTCAAATCCTGGTTAGAATTCAAACTACATACTCAAGTATCACATCTTTCAAAAAAATGCAGTAAGATTTATTATAAGAGTTTACATCCCATTTTTTTGTTACAGACCGTGACCGTATGTGAAGAACATCGATCTGAGGCGGCCAAAGAGAGAAAGAGACCGATTCTACCCCGATTCGCACTTGCGTTCCTCTAAGAGATCGTAGAACCAGTTGCAAACTCTGAAAGATCTTTCAGTGGATCCACAAAGACTCTGCAAGGAGGCATACCGAAGCAGGTCTGTTCTATTTAATATTTCACCGCCTATTACAATCTGGTTATGCATTTGATACGCGGGCAATGCTGTTGGCTCAAAGTTCACAGAGAGGCTAAGGGGAGCTCAGAGCATCTTATCATTGTTGCCAACTCAAGAATTTTCTCAAAAGCACTCCGCCCCTCACCACTCAGATAATCACCTTGGTCAGTACTTCCTTTCTCAGATTCCACAACTTCGCAAGGCTCCAAATAGTAGTTCCTAAAGTCCATGTATCCCATCTGGGCTCTTTACTCTAGTCTATAAAGTTTTTTTTTCACTCATGTATTTCCTCATTCTGGTCCACAAAACCCTCTATTCCCCTATACTCTTCATCCTGGCTCATAATGTCCTCAAGTTATGCTACTTAATTAACCCCTCCCCTGCTGGTGACGGAACCACTCCGTCATCAGCCGCGGTTGCGCTGTGCTGATGACGGAGCGGTTCAGTCACGGCCCGCTCGGAACGCCTGCGCTGAACGTTCTATTGAGCGGGCGGGGCCATGACGGACCAGCTCCGTCAGGAGCACAGCGCAACCGCGGCTGGTGACGGAGCGGTTCCGTCACCAGTATGCGCCCGCCGCGCGGCCGCCCCGCCCCCTTAGCACTGCGGCGGAATAGCCGCCACAGTGAAGGGGTTAACTACCAACTCAGTTTTCTCTCTGTAGTTCTGACTCTGTTTCACATACTGCTTTTTGGATTTTGCATTTCATAATACTTGCGTTGATCCACACAGCCCTTTTCTCAAGCAGTAGCAACTCGCATTTGTCCATCAAGCCCTTTTCACCAGTTATACTGCCGTAAAAGCCATCACCCTAATTTCTAACACCCATTTAGCCTCTGAGTGGTGCATATATCATCCATTCATTGCAAAAAAACACAAAGGTTACATGGACGTTATAGTTAGGGGACAATTTCAGTTAAAACATAACATTTTAAACCAACAAAACCACTGAAATTTACCAGTTATAGTTATCTCGAAGAACTAGAACTTGTGACCTCAAGTAACTCTTACTTGCGTCCTGGCCATGCACCGTGTTATTATCAATAATGTAATTTCTGATGTCATTATGGATGTTATCAATGACATCATTGAACATGCATTGGTGATGTAATATGCAAGGGTAGATGCAGTGCATGGTGAGAGCGCAAATTTTTGTTACTTTAGGGCACGAGTATTAGTCATTTGAGATAACAATAACTGGTAAATAAAGTGGTTTTGTTAGTTTAAAACATGTTTTATTATACATTTTCACTTAACTGTAACGTCCCTTTAACTTTCAGGTTTTTGTGTGATTTTTTCATGTTTTTTTTAATAATGTAAAGCAAGCTATTATTACAATTTCTAAATATAACATCACTTTAACAAGTGTTTTTTCAGTGTATTTCTATGGCTTTCTTTAACATTAGGTAAGATGTCCATTGCCCTGTGTGGTGTGGGGTTTCAACTAACTTTTGTCCTCCAAGATCATCAGATGTTCAAAAAAATCTATTTCGCTTCCTGTAGCTTCTATGAATCTTCAGCATCAAAGTCCTACAGACCTCCCAAATCCACTGTAAGCTCTTCCTCTCTCTGTTCACTCTGAGTCAAACTCCTCCAAAGAGATTGACTTAGCTCTCAAATTCCCTCTAAGCTATTCGTCTGTCTACATATTCAGTTTTAATTCCAGCCTCAACTTTAAAGTTTTTAACAAAAAGTGGTCCTTATGGGGGGTAAGTGTAGACCTTGACTTCCATGGCAAAGTGTCAAGGTACTTCTAAAAAAAGGGCGGTGACGGCGCAGTGAAAGTTACTATAAGTGCAGAAAGTGCATATGTGCTATGTACAGAAATATATACATGTGGCTGATAGGGATAATAAAGTGCTAGCGATCATCCCCCGCTAAGCGAGTGTTGATAGCTACTATCAGTTTCTTGAAAAACAGTCAAAGATATATGTGAATGGAGGAGGAGTCAATTCTTCGCTTTGATCTACATAGGCATATCAAAATCCTATTATCTTCTCTGAACTTGTTTCATTTCTCCATCAAGTCC
The DNA here is from genome assembly GCF_964263255.1 of Lissotriton vulgaris. Lineage (NCBI taxonomy): Eukaryota > Metazoa > Chordata > Amphibia > Caudata > Salamandridae > Lissotriton > Lissotriton vulgaris. Next base: position 1,715,317,674 of record NC_141695.1, on the reverse strand, counting down.
TTTTTCTGCTTTACAATCTCCTATCTTCTCACCAGGACCAATGGTGCAATTTTTAGGTCTTGCCTTGGCAGCGCTTGCGCTGTCTCTTTGAGACATGCAGTATTCAGGTATGTATTTGAAGCTCTGCCCATTTCCCGCCCATCTTTTCAATTGGTTCCTTTTACTGCCCATTCTACATGGTTGCTTTTGATTCATGAATAGGCTTAGCAGGCCGTCCTTAGTACCACCTTTGCTGCTTTTGCAACCTCCCATGAGGACTGGACCTTTTACTTGTGTTGTTGCATGGTCTGCGTTATCTAGTCTGTGAGCACTATTTCCTTAAATGATTTGCTCATATTGCACGCCCGCCCCTTTATCTACTTATTTACTTGCCATGCCGACAGACTTTATCGCTGCTTGTCATGCACTTTAAAGCACGCAATGCCTCCATACTATAGAAGTTATTAATCGCACAACAAAGGCGGCCACCACCTTTACATTAATGTCGGCAATACCTTTCAAAATGGCGGCAGCCTGTCTTTGTTATCTACTTTTTTGCGTTTCTAACATTGACGGCATTTGACACTTTAACTTTAAGCATATAAAGTTAAAGTTCGGCATACTGCAAAGGCACCAAAAGCCTAAAATCCAAATGCACAAAAATGCTTGCACTCTTTCCTAAAGCCACTGGGTAATGGAATTTAAATATTAGGGTTTAAGGAAAGGGTGTAGTACCACAGGCTGTTACAAGGTATCCTAGGGACACTTAGTAACAACGTGTGGTTCTGCACCCTTTCCTTAAGACCTGATTTAGGATTTCCAATACCCAGTGGCTTTAGCAACGAGCTGCTGGAGCATTTGCCTTTGGCATATGAAAAAAAATCTACTTAATGAATGAAGGAGGAAATGCTTGTGCTTCTTCATAAAAGCCACTGGGCAATGGAATGCCTATATTAGGTCTTAAGGAAAGGGTGCAGTACCACAGGGGGTTACTATGTGTCCCTGGGGCACTTAGTAACAGCCTGTGGTAGTGCACCCTTCCCTTACGCCTTTATATTTAAATTCCATTGCCCAGTGGCTTTAGGAAGGAAAACATCCTTTACAACAAAACTTTTACAACGCAGTGCTTTTACAACGCAGATTTTACAATGAAAACCATTACAACGCATTGCACTGGGGGGCGCTCTAGGATAGGGAATAGATTTAATTTACTATCCAACACCTTCCCTACTATCCACGGGGACTGGAGTTAGAATAGTAAATTAAAGTATTCACTATCCAGCACCCCAAAGCGCTATGCGTTGTAACAGCATGCGTTGTAAAAACTGCGTTGTAACAGCATGCGTGGTAAAAGCATGCGTTGTAATGTCATACATCCCTTTAGGGAAGAGTGCAAGTATTAGCCAGCATTTTGTAGGCTTTTGTAGCTTTTAGGATAAGAAAAACATTCAATGTAATCAGAAGGAAGACATGCTTGTGATTCTTCATAAAGCTACTGGGTAATGGAATTTAAATATCAGGTCTTAAGGAAATGGTGCAGTACCACAGGTTGTTACTAAATGTCCCTGGGACACCTAGTAACAACCTGTGTTACTGAAGCATTTTCTTGAATAATATTTAATTTCCATTACCCAGCGGCTTTAAGAACGAGTTTGAGCATTTGAGAGCTAAAGCCATTGGGTAATGGAATGCATATATTAATTTTTAAGGAAAGGGTGCAGTACCACAGGCTGTTACTAGTTGTCCTGGGACAACTAGTAACAGCCTGTGGTACTGCATTTGTTCCTCATTAAAGGAATTCAGGGGCATATTACCAACGAGTAGCGATATTTATCGCCAACGAGGCTTTGCAACGATTTTTTTATCGCTAAGCATCGCCGGAAATTATCGCTGAGATAACTTACTATTAGTAACGTTTATCTCAGAAGTGATAAAAATCCTCACGCTAACTGCCAAATGAGAGATTATCGCTAGAAAACCAACAATAATCTCTCGAAGTTTGGCGTTCGCTTGAGGATAGGGGCTCACAAACTTAGCCATGATATCCACCTTCCATAGGATATCATGGCTAAGTCAGGAAAATACCAGGTGTAAACAAAAACAGCGCTAACCGCGGTTAGCGCTGCTTTTTTTATCACTAACAGGGTTAGCGATATCCTTGATAATAGGAGAAATGTCGCTTAACAACATTTCTCCTATTATTTTTCTCTGGAACGCCCCCTTTGCATCTCATTAGAGATGGAAGGGGAAGCATAGAGAAAAAGGGTGCTAACATGCGAATTCGCGTGTTAGCACCCTGTTGCTGATAGGGAGATAATTTTATCTCCGCTTTCTTGGCTTTTAAAGCCAAAAAAGCAGAGATAAATCCCTTGATAATATGCCCCTCATTTTCTTATTATGCTACTGCAGGTTTTTCTTACTGCTGTTTCACTATGGGGTAGCACTTCTCCTTATTTAGGGAACAAAGCGGCACCGCGGGCCCCTTCAGTGCCCTGTCCTGCTGCTGGTCCAGTGAGTAGTGTCTTTTATGCTGCATTGGAGGCAGGGCTTGTGAAGGATCTCTGTAGCACTAACCTGCAGCGCTTTAGTAATCTGTGGCAGTGGCCACAGACCTGGGATTCATGCATGTGCTTGCAGTGCTGCTCCTAATAATCTGAGTTCAGTGTGCCCTCGAGTTTGCGGTCGACAGCACCAGTGTGCACTTGTCTTTTTCACAGTCCGTGCATGTTTTCCTCTTCTTACTATAAACCTTACCGCCTCTGCACGCTCCCCAATGAAGATGGTCCGTGCAGAAATCATCCATCCGACAGAATGTGCCTTAGACCACAACTGTTTTTGTCCCCACCCACCCCATATGTTTGCAGTCCCCTTGGCCGCATTTACATTTCAAGACAAGCTGTTTACGTTGAACTAAAGCAGCCCTCCCGGTCCTTTCCGTTCTCTCTAAACACTGGTCAGTTCTATTAATAGACCTGTGACTTATAGCCGAGCCAGCAGTGTGTTGCAAGCTACTGCAGGTCACAGCAGTGTGTATTTGTAGAGTATGTGCGTGTTTATGATTTGTAGGCTGCCACTGTGTGCAGATGCTTCGTAATGTGGTTCTGAAGTTTGAAAAATACTGATATATAACACAGCACTTCTTGCAGGTGAGCTATAGTCATTTGTGAGTCAGCAACGTCAGGTGTGTGAGTGTGTGTGTGTGCACATTTGTAAGAAAGAAGAGGAGCCCCTTTGAACCAAAGGATTAGGGCACTATACAGTGAAAAAAGGCAATTATCCCTTGGACCCTAATAAACGTTCAAGTGTAACATTCATCCACAGCTCACATTCAATCAGATATGGATGTATTCACATACCACATCCGTGAGTTACAGAGTTTTTGACAGCATGATCCACGCCTAAACCATTACAGCCAAACAGACGTGTAACACGGAAAGGACACATTGAGCTTTGTCTGTAATACACTCTCTCTTGTCATTGTATTGTGATTTTAATGAAATGAAAATTAATTTGTGATTGCTTTCTTAGGTAGTTGTGAATTTTGTTGATGTGACAACATGATACCGTATGTCTATTAGATATAGGGCTTTTATTTTTTATATTATTGTAACGTTATTTTTTAACTAAATAAATCGGTTTATATTTTTGCTAATTGAATGTCTAATGATTCTTTGTGGAAGATATATGGCATACTTCTCGTTAACACGGATGTGGTCTGTGAATAAATCCATATTTGATTGAATGTGAGCTGTGGATGAATGTTACACTTGAAAGTTTAATAGTGTTCAAAGGATAATTGCCTTTTTTCACTGAGTGTGTGAACATGCCATAGCATTTTAAACTTCTGCTATGGTGACCTGCTGTTACAATTAATTGATCATCTGTGAACTTCGGGTCGAGTGGCTTTAAGTTTGCGTCATTTCTGCAAGCTTTACATTAGTTTGGCTTTTAGGATAGAGCCTCATCTTGGCCCCAGAACTTCTCTCTTCTCACCCACTTAGAAGAGGGTTCCACATGTCTTCATATTGTACCTACTTATGTTCAATTTATAACGGGCATGTTGTCTTTCACTATGATATGTTCTGCCAACCACATCATGATATCACTCCCCATCTTCATGAGAAACCTCAAACCTGGCTCTTCGATAGACCTTCTTGATGGATTAGAACCTGCAACCCCCCCCCCCCCCCCCCACCCCCCCTCACCAGCGCCTTGAGACCCTTTCGGCTGAGTAGTGGCGCTCAACAAAACCATGATTGATTGATTGATTGATAACCACCACCGTTTCGTGAACCTGTATCCATTTGTCACCTCAGAATAAATAAAACCATTGCAATACTGAAATATGGACACATCTAGCGTGTACTTAGATGAAGCATCTCTTGCAAATTAAGGTGACAACATGCCAAGTCAAATAACAGCTACATGAGCATGTTGCAGTAGCCCTCCTTCATATTCAGGGTTTACATATGATGCCTGCTAACAGTCCAGTCCTGACGTTGTGCGTTGTGTTCATATTGTGGGGGAGGAGTTAAGTGATCTGCCTTCAGTCTCCGTATTCAGTTGCAATCATTCAGCATGCACATCCGATGGGCACACTATTTACTTGAGTGAATCATTTACAGGAATTTAAATCATACTTTTTTATCACTTATTCACTCTGCATGTGCTGTATAATATCCGTGATGCAACGCACATTAATATTGCATTACTGTAAACTAATGTGATGCACACATATATTATTTTACTTTTAAAAGCGTCCCATCACAGGCTTCTAGACTGCTGCTTTTAATCCAGAGTGTATGCTTCTAATTATTTAAAAATACAGTTATCTTTCTTCACACTTTATTCGGTCTTAACCTTTTCTACTTGGTTTATTTGCGCTTCTGAAAGTATTCCGGTTGTGTCCCAAACAACCTGAGATTTCAACCTTTAACCTCTAAGAAACGTCTCTCCAAAATAGAATGTGGATTCTTCAAACTGATATAATCGTGATTCAATCTATTTCCACTGCTCTTTCAGTCATACCACTGAATTTTTTTCTGTAGGAACACCTTATTGGATAGGTACTGAAGCCCTTAAAAATTATTTTCTAGCCAACATAAGGATTTATAATTGTTTTCCATTCTGAAAATAGGTACAGTTAGTTGAGTGTATAAAAGGGAATGTGCCTTCTTTGTTTTTAAAGAACACGCTTGCAAATTCCATCTGCCACCTCTCCTTCAGCCTTTTTCAGAGACAACTCACATGGAAAGACCTTGATAGGAAAACATGCATCCAATTTCAAGCAGGTCTTTATAACTTTCTGCAGATTTTGTTTGCAAGATAAACAAGCATTTGCGATACAATAGGGCTTGCATTAATAAACTTTAAGCTAATGACATTGCAAATGCTAATGTTAGTTATTTAATTTTTTGGGTTAAAAAATACCCCAACAGTACTATAAGTACTAAAAGATATTCCACGAAGCAAGGAAAGGATGCAGTACCACAGGCTGTTACTAGGGGTCCCTCTGGAGTTGTAAGGGGTCCTCTTTTATCCACATAAGATGCTGCACCCTTAATGCAATTATAAAGAGAAAGATTGTAGCTCAGCATGGAAGTGATATATATCTTAGCTGTATTTAACGGACATGGGTATACTGAGGCACAATGAACACGAGATTGTATTGGTCAGTTTATGTTGTAGAGATGTCATATTTTTTTCATACATATATTTTTATACATATATGTTTTTCAAGTGAGTAAGTGGAGGGAAGCGGGGAGTAGATGTACAGGTGAATGGGTTCATACAGGTTTGAAGCAATTTAAATTGAATGGATTTAGAATCAGCTAGGAGCGAGGATTAGGTCATGTGGGGTGAATAGTGCTAATTAGAAGAGACATGTAGGGATGGATGGGAAATATAGTCTGTCATGAAGGCGGGTTGTAGGCAATGAGGACCAGGTGATTTGTGGTAGTTACGTCACGGGAAGAGTTTAAATAGTGAGTATGGGTAGAAGCAAGTTGTTTAACCATTCGTACGGACTCACGGTCATAATTAAAGGCGTCGTTGGAACCATTATGACGAAGGAGGAGCAGGTACGAGGGTTGTTTTTGAGCACATCGAAGTAGTGTGGCTCACTGGTTAGAGGCGGCAGACCCGAGAGCAGAGGACGGCCTGGGACCAGGGTTCGATTCCCGGCGCGGCAGGTTTCTGGACTAGGGTCAGCGGACTCGATAATTCTCTCGCCTCGGTGCCCACTCTGATCAGCGATCACACTCGGCAACTCTGGGCATTAGCTTGCCTCATCTTCACTAACGGCCCCACCAGACCGCCGGGGATGCCTGGTCTCACCCTGGAGATACCCATTAAGGGACCATCTCTCAGGGAAGCCAGGAAGGGTTTCGCAGCGGTCGAAGCGCCTTGGGACCCTACGGGTAAGTAGTGCGCTATATAAATGCCAATACATACATACATACATACATCATACAGTATAAATGATATGGGCATAAAGTCATGGTTTGGGAGGTTTAACACCAGGCGGAACACATAGGTTAGGTTTGTCAACTGTAGGAAAATTAGCACAGTGGGTTGTCAGGACTTCGTTTTGTAATGCGGTCGAAATTGGCAGGTATGAAATCGAGGAGGGATGTAAGGGAGGTCACTGCGTTGCACAAAGCTCTCACAGGTTGTTACATCAGTAAAGGTTGTTGGGGAGATGTAAGGGCGTATAAGGGGTTATAACAGTTATGAGTTTGTAGGAGTTTGGTTATTTTCACAATTAAATGTATGGATACACAGTTTATTTACAGTATGTATTGTTGCCAGAATAGGATAGGTCTAGATATGAATTAACAGAGGTTTGTTATTTTAATTTGACAGCCTCCCCTGAGGAAGGGCACAAAGAAGGCCCGAAATACATTGGGATATTATTCAATTCTGAGTTGCCATCGTGAATTATACGTACCCATGTGATGCAGTAAAAGGCCCGTACTGGCATAATTGTGCCATTTGAAAAAATTGGGACTTTCATCATCTTTATTGTGAATCAAAAAGAAAAGAATTGGTTGAAGCAGTGATTACATGGAATAAATATGGATTAAAGAAAAAAGAGTTTCGGAAATAGTGTTTTTGGCTGTGCGATTGGAAATGGAACGTCTTTACGCAACAAATGCGTGATGAATTTCGTAAACATGAGCTGAGGTGAGGCACGGATCCAGTCTGTACGCAAACCTGGAAAAAATGATAACTTTGAGTACACCGATAACCAGGTGTGCATCCTGCCACTCCTAAATACCTGCTCAAGATTTGACATAATCTCACCAATCCTAAAATGCCAATGGCGATTCAGAATCCCTTGATGACTGACTACAAACCAATCACCAACTTACCATAGTTAGGCAAACTAAACAAATATATTTATGATAACTCCCTTCTTTCACCTTCACAATCAGGATTTAAAACCTGGCATAGTACAGAAACAGCAACAGTAAAAGACTAGGATGATATTATGCTAATACTCGACAATAGAGCAGTGGCATAGCAAGACCTTAGATTGTTCGGGGTGGTCCCTGCATTTGCCGCCATGCTGTGCCCGCATTGAAGAGCGGGTGGAGGGAGTGCTGGCGATTCCTCGGATTGCCACCCCTCGACGGCCGCACTGTAAAGCGGGGCAGGATGATTGTCGCCCGAGACGGCAGGTAAGAGCGGGGCGTAGGCCACCACGCCAGGGCCGTTTCTGCCATTAGGCAAGACTAGGCCCCCGCCTAGGGCGGCAAAAGGGGGAGGGCGGCAAAAAAAGCAGGCAGCAGCACCTGTGAGTGGAGAGCAAGCTCACTTGCTAGTACATGCTGCGCGCACCATAGCTAGTGGTGTGTGGAGTGGGCCGGCAGTACACTCTAGCAGAGATGTATTGGTCCCCAGGGCTGTCAATCTTGTAACGTGGGATAGCGCAATGACGGCCCTGGGCATCATTTCTGCCCAACCCCGAGCGGTGCTTCAGCAGCCAGTGACAGTCACGTGCATCACCCTCTCCCTGTCGGCGTGCTGGGGACGGACTGTGTGTGTCGGCTGGCGCTGCTCTGGTGCCTTAGGTGATGGTGAATTGATTACTGGCTGCAGTACTGCCAGTGCCACACAGACCTGTCCCAGCCGTCTTTTACTCCAAGTCCTCGGCTCCCGCTTTGAGGCCCCAGACTAGAGTCTCACTAGTGCTGTGGCGTGGAGCGTCTGAGACCAGAACGAGCCTGCAAGCAACACATCCGGGGTATGTTCCACATCCCACATAGAGGAGCTCGTGGACGTGACTTTCACCCGAGCACAGGCGAGTCACTGCAGTCAGTGAGCGAAGCTATGTTACTACGTGCAGGCCTGCGAACATGTAAAATATTTCGGCTGTAATGTTGTAAAAAGAGGCCTGTGAGTCTCCGAGCTCATCTTCACGGCCCCAGACACTGGCGCACAACAGAGAGGCAAACTTGTCAGCCCTCACTTCAGAGAGAAATCTACTTTTGTTTTTAATGACCATGCCTTCTTCTCCCGTGGGTCATAAATCATTTGCATTTCACATGAGCCTCAAAGAACCCGAACTATCAAATCGTGGGTGAAACTGGCCTCAGCTCCAAACTTAATTTTATTAAAGATAGTCCATAAGGGTGGCTTTAGGCAGACTGGCATTATTCATATATCACTAATTGTCACATGTGCTGTTTCGAGTAGGTCGCTCAGCTGAAAGTCCTGAAGTCTTGTGAAGGCCAATAATTGTTTTAAGAAAATTACCCTAGAGGCATGACAACAGCAAATTATCTCGGCACTGTTATGATGTATTTTACCAGGTAATGTTGAGAAACTGAAGAATGTTCCGATTTAAAGGTGTATGAATAACCTGGGACCATTACATTTTCCTCTGTCTTTCATTCACTATACTGCGATGGCAAAAACCATGAGCTACATTAAAAAAATACAAATGCAAAAAAAAATCTAATAAAGAAAATCATTGAAAGCTGCTGCAAACCTGCAAGAGCTGGGTGCCCTTAATGAGCAATGGCATAACGAAAAATAATGGGTCCCATGCAGAAAGTGAAAAGGGATCCTTGAGTCTCCTATATCGCACAGCTATTCATTGGACTTGGGCTTAATGGGGGACCTTGAAGGGTTGGGATCCCCCTTTCGCCGCAGGGGTTGCAGGGGCTTGCATAACTCCACTGTTATTGAGTATTAACGTATGAATTATGTTCCTGTTTTTGTTCCGCATTTCATATTTTAAAAATGCTCTTTTTTCAGCGCCACTTCTTGCTTATTGGCATAGGAAATCGTTCTATAAAGAATTTAGGAATATGTGGTAAAAAATTTTTTGTAGAACCCTAATCACCACAATTGCCATCTACAGGATGTAGTAACCCTACAAACTAACTCGGAGTTCCAAGGGGTTGCATACCGCACGAGGGATATGGATGTTGGCGCGGGTTTGTTTGTTGCAGAAGACCCTGTCCAAAGATCATAAAATGGCGGCAGCGGCCCCATGTCCAAGCCTCTAGCCTGTGAGGTGATGGACACCACTATGCATGTGGGCGAGGTGGGAGGAAATGGGAGAGGGGGTCAAGGAAGGCCGCGGAGAGTGTGCCTTAAAGAAGAGTCCTTTCCTTGAGCTGTGTGCAGTCCAGCAGTGCGTGGAACTGGGCCTGGTGTCAAGAAAGACATAGCATTTCACCACAGCCAGCCCTCGTACCTTGGGCTCTTCACTTCCCCCTGGCAGGGAAAGTATAAGTCTGCACTGCCCCAGGCATGTTGATAAGAGATGTATGAAGGTGGGTGATTTGCAGTGGTGTTGCTAGAGGGTGACCAAATGTGGCCTGTGCCCAAGCCGTCTTTGTCCTGGCAGCCCTTGGTAATGTATCCCCATAGCTGTTAACTGGTCTATGAGGCAAACACGGAAAACAAACACGCACATTTATTTGTCCATCTACCCTTCACTGCAAAGTAGTGTTTGAGGCAATGCACAAGCCTACGTACATAGCCGGACTTGGCGAGGGTCATTAAAATCCATGGAATGGGAGTGACTTCATACGCCGACGACACTCAGTTGGTGTTAGCAGTGCATAAAAACGGGAGTGAGGTAGCGGCCAACTTTCAGATAGGCATGAGAGCTATTAGTCACTGGATGGACAATAACTGTCTGAAATGGAACACCGATAAGACTGAGGTAATGGTGTTTGGGCACCTAAAACCAGCTTGGTCCCCGGTCTGGTGGCCACCAGAAATGGGTAATCCACCTACTCCAGTTTCGAAGGTAAGAAACTTAGGAGTGCTGTTTGACAGCAAACTGAGTTTCACCAATCATGCTAATGCAGTGGTCTCCTCCTCCTTTTACACGCTACGAAAAGTGAAAAAGTTATTACCTTTTCTTCCCCTGTCTGCCGGGAAAACACTTATGTCCTCCTTGGTGTTATCCAAGGTGGACTACTGCAATGGGCTTCTGTTGAATGCCCAGGAGCAGGTCTTTAAGAAACTGCAAATGGTGCAGAATGCTGCTGCACGAATCCTGACCAAAACTCCTAAGTTTGCGCCCATTTCCCACATTGTCTACCAACTTCACTGGCTTCCGGTGAGAAAAAGAACTAAGTTTAAGGCATTGTGTATTATCTACAAGGCGTTGAACAGTCAAGGACCTGACTTCTTTAGGGAATCACTGTTGGTTTATGTCCCTAAGAGAGCTTTAAGATCTGCCTCATCTGCTTCTCTTTGTATTCAACGAGTCAGAACAGTTACATGGGGAGACAGACGCTTCTTGGTAGCTGCCTCGAGGCTCTGGAATACCTTGCCCCATCAAATAAAATGCAGCCCGTCACTGATGATCTTTAGAAAACAAGTGAAGACCTGGTTATTCAGTCAATAAATGCAAAGAAGTTGCTCGTTATCTGCCTCTCTATCAGTCTAGCGCCGAGACACCATTAGTGGTATTTGTTCGCGCTTTATAAGTTTAAAAAATAAATAAATAAATAAATAAATAGCAAACAATATGTACACATCCATAAAAAGGAAGGGCGGCATTTTTTAATTCTCGCCTAGGGTGGCAAAACACCTAGAAACGGCCTGCCACCACCCCCAAAACTTGGGCCGCCCAGGGCAGACCCACCCCTTGGTATGCCACTGCAATAGAGATAAATATTAATTCTACTAAAAGGGTTGGCTGCCTTTGACACAGTCGATTATGACATGTTCTTGAATACATGAGAAAACAGAATGAGAATAAAACAGGAAGCACTCATTTGGTTCATATTTTTTCTGATTGGGTACTCCAAACTAGTAAAGTTAGGAGCCAGTAAATCTAAAATACAAACGGCTTCTTACAGAGATCCGTCAGGATCCATAGTATCACTGTTCCTTTTTAACCTCACGTGCTGGAAAACTGAAACATCAAACCGCACCTATACGCAGATGACACAAAATTATATTTAAAATCTCCACTCTAAATGACATCTCAACTCACTGAATTTATATTACTAACCAGAAAATCAAAACATACAAATTGACACAGACTTCATTGAGGCAACAGATGTCCGTCTTCCCCTGCCACACAGGTGAAACTTCGTTGCATAAGAAAATGGTCCTTCCTATTAGTTTTCCAAAGAATGGTCCATTGGAAATAGGTCCGTAGTTGTTGAGGTCTGTTAGGTCCAAGTTATGCTTTTTAAGAAGGGCTTGTATGTGTGAACTTTTGAGTTCTGAAGAAAGCAGGTCTATGATTAGGGACTTCGTAATATTCAGCGCTGGGATTGCTGCTGAAGTTTATAGTAGGGTTTTAACTGGGGGGGGGTCGTCGTCTCAGTAGCTCATGGAATTACGTGAGAGATTGTACCTTAGTGAAGCAGGACAGAGTTAGTGTGCTTTTCTGCAATGAGGCGCCTTATGGGGGTTCTTGAAACTACGTGGTTTGAGATGCTCTGAATTTGAAGAACTGATGTAGTTGTGTAGTCTTGATTACAACATTCTTATAAAAGCTTGCATAATTCCTTCGAAGGACATTTGACTGTGGTAAACATTTAGATGTGCTGACATTTAGGACCCAAGCAAAAAAGACAGCGGGCATATGTATGGGGTTACTTCACTCTGCCCGAAAGATTCTTCCCCTATTGCCAGAGCACTCGAGGAGACTACTTATTCAGGGACTGATCCTGTCAAGACTGGATTACAGTAACGCCCTTTTTAGGTCTCGCCTGTCGATGCGCAAGCGCATCGAGCTTGCGAGACTATGGGGGCTTATCCACTCTTTAACCAACTTGCAAGGAATCGTGGCGATTCCTTGCAGTGCACGAGAAATTTAAGCTCAATGCGCATGCGCATTGAGCTTAAAAGCGCGTGCACATGCCCCCAGCCGCCTGCCTTGCCTACTCTCTCTCTCACTGCCTACCCCAGCTCCGCCCCCTCACTTCTTGATTGCACGGCCGCTAGGCTGTGCCTCCCCTACTCTCCTCCCCCCTCCCCCCTCCTCCTCCTACTCTCCTCCCCTGCCTGCCGTGTCGCACCTCTCCCCTCTCCCCGCTCCGCCCCCTCCCCTGCCCGCCGTCTTACGGTCTTTGCAACTCCCCAGCCATATGTTAAAACCCCTCGCACTCCAGGCCCCCGCTCTGCCCCCTCACCTGCCCGCCGTGTCGCATTTCTCCTCCCCCCTCCCCTTATCTGGCTTCCCTCCGCCTGTTCCCTCTCCCCGCTCCGCCCCCTCCCTTGCCAGCCGTGTCGCATTTCTCCTCCACCCTCCCCACAGAAATGCCCTCCGTCTTCCAGTACTTTTTGCTCACAACTGCCTGAGCACTCGATCCTCTCGAAAGTTTCAGCGCACTCCCCCATGTCATCAGCCATTTCCCTCACACGCACGTCGCATTTCTCCTCCCCCCTCGCCCCCTCCCCTGCCCGCCGTGTCGCATTTCTCCTCCCCCCTCCCCTTATCTGCCTTCCCTCCTCGAGGTTCTCCGACGCCCCGCACCCTTCACTTTCCGGCCCACTGCTTGTGCTCTCGTCAGTCACTCTCTGCCGGCCTGTGTATGCCAGGCATGCCTCTGCTCTTTGGTAGCCTCGCTGGGCCCCTCTATGCCCGCTGGACCCCTCTATGCCCGAGCTTCCTCCATTCCTTCCGTATCGCTGCCTGTCCTGCCCCCCCACCCCTTCGTCCCTCCCGGAGCCCCCCCTCCCTCCCAGCAGAGCCCCTAACCTTCGCACCCAGCAGCTGATGCGCCCTCCCTATTCTCCTTGTCTTACCAATTCCTTTACTCTGCCGACCCCTTTTTCCTACCACTTACCCCTTATGCCGGGTCTTCTGTGGCTGCCTGCGTTGGTGCCCCATCCCCCCAATCCCTTTGGCGCCCTTTCCTTCTACCACAGTTTCTCTTTTGCACCCTGCTATCACCCCGAGTCCAACCACCCGTACATTTCACTGGGACCGCACACACACACACACACACACAAATACAGCATCCAAAGGAAGAATAGAAATAAACCATCCTAATACACACTCTAACTCCAACATAGAAATCCAGAGTCCTAATCCACCCTAATAAAATAACAGCCGAATTCACCCTCCAAATACACCCTCAAGATACGCAACACAAATACATCCTAGAAAACAAAATCCAAAGGAAAAATACGCCATCCTAATCCACCAGCCAAATAAACAATCAAATTAAACTAAACAAAACACAATATAAGTAAAGACTCAAAAAATAGCCTCCCATTCCACCCTATTAAAAAAAATGATTGTGCATTTAACAAATTGATAAATGTTATGCCATTTTCTGAGACATAAACAAATTTTAGGACGAAATTAAAAACAAAGGGGGTCAACGGAGTCGTGCATCAGATACGTTACACGCAAAATCTACTTCCCAAATGTGAGCTACAGCATGCAAGGATGTTTATCAGGCTTCAGGTCACAAAACAAAAATGATTCCGACAATATAACACCAACAAAACAACAAAAAATATCTGGCAGGAAGCGAGGACGAGGATGTACAAACACAAATGTGAAACAGCCTACTTTTTATTGGGGGAATAAATAAGCATTATTCACCCGGGGAATGGGACGGATTAAACACAATTGTCAAGAGTTACACAAAAAGCCGTACGCATATAACACGAGCATTTATTCACACGAAATTACATCAAATATACAAAAAAAATAATTCGCTACTCTACAGTAATGTGGACATAAGTCAGAATTCTGATAGCAACATGGAGAAAGCATATATAAGAAGACAATATTGCTTTAAAAATACATCGTAACACAAAGCGGAGACATTGCATTGATTATTAATGAAGAGGAAGTATCACAAACCACAGCACGAAATTTACATACACATCAAAATAAAAAGCTATACAAACATACATTTAATAATAACTGAAATAACAGAACGTAGAGTTGAAACAATATAAAATATTCACGCAGATATACAACATACTACACAATTACACACAAAAAAACACTGCTCTAATTATTAACACAACTACTAACCAAAAGCAAACATTTTAAAAATTAAATCTGAACAATAGGATACAATGCATTACATACATAAAGAGCCGACAATTCAAAATAAACATCCTTCGTTGCAAAACAAAGACACTACTATGCCAATAAAACTAATAGGAAACAACAAATCGAATAATTCATAACACTATACACACACAAAACAAACAACAAAAAACAACTTACCTGTCGAACGATGCACGGAACAGACAACGAAGCCAACACTCCTTACACGGGACCCACTTTCAACAATATGGGGATTTCCAATTAGACGCGAGTAAATTGTTACGCAACGTGAGAGGATTTTGAAATCTTATTGGCTGACACGGACGTCAATCAAAATAGTACGGGATTCCAAAAAAAAACTAGAACGCAATAACTTAAATACGTTAATATAATTATGGGACAGTCATACTTCTGCTATTTAACATTTCCAAAACATATAAAACAACAAAGATACACCAACAACTACACACACACAAACATCCACAAGCATCACAAGCAACAGACATCCACAAGCGTCAGGCATCTACAAGCGTCAGGCATCCACAAGCGTCAGGCATCCACAAGCGTCAGACATCCACAAGCATCACAAACAGCAGACATCCACAAGCAACAGACATCCACAAGCAACAGACATCCACAAGCATCAGACATCCACAAGCATCAGACATCCACAAGCATCACAAGCAGCAGACATCCACAAGCATCAGACATCCACAAGCATCACAAGCAGCAGATATCCACAAGCAACAGACATCCACAAGCAACAAACATCCACAAGCAACAGACATCCACAAGCAACAGACATCCACAAGCATCAGACATCCACAAGCATCAGACATCCACAAGCATCAGACATCCACAAGCAACAGACATCCACAAGCAACAGACATCCACAAGCAACAGACATCCACAAGCAACAGACATCCACAAGCAACAGACATCCACAAGCATCAGGCATCCACAAGCATCAGGCATCCACAAGCATCAGGCATCCACAAGCATCAGGCATCCACGAGAATCAGGCATCCACAAGCATCAGACATCCACAAGCATCAGACATCCACAAGCATCAGACATGCTTAGCATCAGACATCCACAAGCATCAGACATGCTTAGAATCAGACATCCACAAGCATCAGACATGCTTAGCATCAGACATCCACAAGCATCAGACATCCACAAGCATCAGACATCCACAAGCAACAGACATCCACAAGCAACAGACATCCACAAGCAACAGACATCCACAAGCATCAGGCATCCACAAGAATCAGGCATCCACAAGCATCAGACATCCACAAGCATCAGACATCCACAAGCATCAGACATCCACAAGCATCAGACATCCACAAGCATCAGACATCCACAAGCATCAGACATGCACAAGCATCAGACATGCTTAGCATCAGACATCCACAAGCATCAGACATCCACAAGCATCAGACATCCACAAGCATCAGACATCCACAAGCATCACAAGTATCAGACATCCACAAGCATCAGACATCCACAAGCATCAGACATCCACAAGCATCACAAGCAGCAGACATCCACAAGCATCAGACATCCACAAGCATCAGACATCCACAAGCGGCAGGCATCCACAAGCGTCAGACATCCACAAGCATCACAAGCAGCAGACATCCACAAGCAACAGACATCCACAAGCAACAGACATCCACAAGCAACAGACATCCACAAGCAACAGACATCCACAAGCAACAGACATCCACAAGCATCAGGCATCCACAAGCATCAGGCATCCACAAGCATCAGGCATCCACAAGCATCAGACATCCACAAGCATCAGACATCCACAAGCATCAGACATCCACAAGCATCAGACATCCACAAGCATAAGACATCCACAAGCATCAGATATCCAAGCATCAGACATCCACAAGCATCAGACATCCACAAGCATCAGACATCCACAAGCATCAGACATGCTTAGCATCAGACATGCTTAGCATCAGACATCCACAAGCATCAGACATGCTTAGCATCAGACATCCACAAGCATCAGACATCCACAAGCAACAGACACCCACAAGCAACAGACACCCACAAGCAACAGACATCCACAAGCAACAGACATCCACAAGCAACAGACATCCACAAGCAACAGACATCCAACAGACACCCACAAGCAACAGACACCCACAAGCAACAGACATCCACAAGCAACAGACATCCACAAGCAACAGACATCCACAAGCAACAGACATCCACAAGCAACAGACATCCACAAGCAACAGACATCCACAAGCAACAGACATCCACAAGCAACAGACATCCATAAGCATCAGACATCCACAAGCATCAAACATCCACAAGCATCAGGCATCCACAAGCATCAGGCATCCACAAGCGTCAGGCATCCACAAGCGTCAGGCATCCACAAGCGTCAGGCATCCACAAGCGTCAGGCATCCACAAGCGTCAGGCATCCACAAGCGTCAGGCCTCCACAAGCGTCAGGCATCCACAAGCGTCAGGCATCCACAAGCATCACAAGCAGCAGACATCCACAAGCAACAGACATCCACAAGCAACAAACATCCACAAGCAACAGACATCCACAAGCATCAGACATCCACAAGCATCAGACATCCACAAGCATCAGACATCCACAAGCAACAGACATCCACAAGCAACAGACATCCACAAGCATCAGACATCCACAAGCAACAGACATCCACAAGCATCACAAGCAGCAGACATCCACAAGCAACAGACATCCACAAGCATCAGACATCCACAAGCATCACAAGCATCAGACATCCACAAGCATCAGACATCCACAAGCATCAGACATCCACAAGGATCACAAGCAGCAGACATCCACAAGAGTCAGACATCCACAAGCATCAGACATCCACAAGCATCAGACATCCACAAGCAACAGACATCCACAAGCATCAGACATCCACAAGCATCAGACATCCACAAGCATCAGACATCCACAAGCATCAGACATCCACAAGCAACAGACATCCACAAGCAACAGACATCCACTAGCATCAGACATCCACAAGCATCACAAGCATCAGACATCCACAAGCATCATACATCCACAAGCATCAGACATCCACAAGCATCAGACATCCACAAGCAACAGACATCCACAAGCAACAGACATCCACAAGCAACAGACATCCACAAGCATCACACATCCACAAGCATCACACATCCACAAGCATCACAAGCATCAGACATCCACAAGCATCAGACATCCACAAGCATCAGACATCCACAAGCATCAGACATCCACAAGCATCACACGCATCAGACATCCACAAGCATCACAAGCATCAGACATCCACAAGCATCACACGCATCAGACATCCACAAGCATCACAAGCATCAGACATCCACAAGCATCACAAGCATCAGACATCCACAAGCATCAGACATCCACAAGCAGCAGACATCCACAAGCGGCAGGCATCCACAAGCGGCAGGCATCCACAAGCGTCAGACATCCATAAGCATCACAAGCAGCAGACATCCACAAGCAACAGACATCCACAAGCAACAGACATCCACAAGCAACAGACATCCACAAGCAACAGACATCCACAAGCATCAGGCATCCACAAGCATCAGGCATCCACAAGCATCAGGCATCCACGAGAATCAGGCATCCACAAGCATCAGACATCCACAAGCATCAGACATGCTTAGCATCAGACATCCACAAGCATCAGACATGCTTAGCATCAGACATCCACAAGCATCAGACATGCTTAGCATCAGACATCCACAAGCATCAGACATCCACAAGCATCAGACATCCACAAGC
Source organism: Lissotriton vulgaris (assembly GCF_964263255.1). Classification (NCBI taxonomy): domain Eukaryota; kingdom Metazoa; phylum Chordata; class Amphibia; order Caudata; family Salamandridae; genus Lissotriton; species Lissotriton vulgaris. The sequence continues at coordinate 1,715,299,389 of NC_141695.1, read as the reverse complement.
AACAGACATCCACAAGCAACAGACATCCACAAGCAACAGACATCCACAAGCAACAGGCATCCACAAGCATCAGGCATCCACAAGAATCAGGCATCCACAAGCATCAGGCATCCACAAGCATCAGACATCCACAAGCATCAGACATCCACAAGCATCAGACATCCACAAGCATCAGACATCCACAAGCATCAGACATGCTTAGCATCAGACATCCACAAGCATCAGACATCCACAAGCATCACAAGCATCAGACATCCACAAGCATCAGACATCCACAAGCATCAGACATCCACAAGCATCACAAGCAGCAGACATCCACAAGCATCAGACATCCACAAGCATCAGACATCCACAAGCGGCAGGCATCCACAAGCGTCAGACATCCACAAGCATCACAAGCAGCAGACATCCACAAGCAGCAGACATCCACAAGCAACAGACATCCACAAGCAACAGACATCCACAAGCAACAGACATCCACAAGCAACAGACATCCACAAGCATCAGGCATCCACAAGCATCAGGCATCCACAAGCATCAGGCATCCACAAGCATCAGACATCCACAAGCATCAGACATCCACAAGCATCAGACATCCACAAGTATCAGACATCCACAAGCATCAGACATGCTTAGCATCAGACATCCACAAGCATCAGACATGCTTAGCATCAGACATCCACAAGCATCAGACATCCACAAGCAACAGACACCCACAAGCAACAGACATCCACAAGCAACAGACATCCACAAGCAACAGACATCCACAAGCAACAGACATCCACAAGCAACAGACATCCACAAGCAACAGACATCCACAAGCATCAGACTTCCACAAGCATCAAACATCCACAAGCATCAAACATCCACAAGCATCAGGCATCCACAAGCATCAGGCATCCACAAGCGTCAGGCATCCACAAGCGTCAGGCATCCACAAGCGTCAGGCATCCACAAGCGTCAGGCATCCACAAGCATCAGGCATCCACAAGCGTCAGACATCCACAAGCATCACAAGCAGCAGACATCCACAAGCAACAGACATCCACAAGCAACAAACATCCACAAGCAACAGACATCCACAAGCAACAGACATCCACAAGCAACAGACATCCACAAGCAACAGACATCCAACAGACACCCACAAGCAACAGACACCCACAAGCAACAGACATCCACAAGCAACAGACATCCACAAGCAACAGACATCCACAAGCAACAGACATCCACAAGCAACAGACATCCACAAGCAACAGACATCCACAAGCAACAGACATCCACAAGCAACAGACATCCATAAGCATCAGACATCCACAAGCATCAAACATCCACAAGCATCAGGCATCCACAAGCATCAGGCATCCACAAGCGTCAGGCATCCACAAGCGTCAGGCATCCACAAGCGTCAGGCATCCACAAGCGTCAGGCATCCACAAGCGTCAGGCATCCACAAGCGTCAGGCCTCCACAAGCGTCAGGCATCCACAAGCGTCAGGCATCCACAAGCATCACAAGCAGCAGACATCCACAAGCAACAGACATCCACAAGCAACAAACATCCACAAGCAACAGACATCCACAAGCATCAGACATCCACAAGCATCAGACATCCACAAGCATCAGACATCCACAAGCAACAGACATCCACAAGCAACAGACATCCACAAGCATCAGACATCCACAAGCAACAGACATCCACAAGCATCACAAGCAGCAGACATCCACAAGCAACAGACATCCACAAGCATCAGACATCCACAAGCATCACAAGCATCAGACATCCACAAGCATCAGACATCCACAAGCATCAGACATCCACAAGGATCACAAGCAGCAGACATCCACAAGAGTCAGACATCCACAAGCATCAGACATCCACAAGCATCAGACATCCACAAGCAACAGACATCCACAAGCATCAGACATCCACAAGCATCAGACATCCACAAGCATCAGACATCCACAAGCATCAGACATCCACAAGCAACAGACATCCACTAGCATCAGACATCCACTAGCATCAGACATCCACAAGCATCACAAGCATCAGACATCCACAAGCATCATACATCCACAAGCATCAGACATCCACAAGCATCAGACATCCACAAGCAACAGACATCCACAAGCAACAGACATCCACAAGCAACAGACATCCACAAGCAACAGACATCCACAAGCATCACACATCCACAAGCATCACACATCCACAAGCATCACAAGCATCAGACATCCACAAGCATCAGACATCCACAAGCATCAGACATCCACAAGCATCAGACATCCACAAGCATCACACGCATCAGACATCCACAAGCATCACAAGCATCAGACATCCACAAGCATCACAAGCATCAGACATCCACAAGCATCAGACATCCACAAGCATCAGACATCCACAAGCGGCAGGCATCCACAAGCGGCAGGCATCCACAAGCGTCAGACATCCATAAGCATCACAAGCAGCAGACATCCACAAGCAACAGACATCCACAAGCAACAGACATCCACAAGCAACAGACATCCACAAGCAACAGACATCCACAAGCATCAGGCATCCACAAGCATCAGGCATCCACAAGCATCAGGCATCCACGAGAATCAGGCATCCACAAGCATCAGACATCCACAAGCATCAGACATGCTTAGCATCAGACATCCACAAGCATCAGACATGCTTAGCATCAGACATCCACAAGCATCAGACATGCTTAGCATCAGACATCCACAAGCATCAGACATCCACAAGCATCAGACATCCACAAGCAACAGACATCCACAAGCAACAGACATCCACAAGCAACAGACATCCACAAGCAACAGACATCCACAAGCATCAGGCATCCACAAGAATCAGGCATCCACAAGCATCAGGCATCCACAAGCATCAGACATCCACAAGCATCAGACATCCACAAGCATCAGACATCCACAAGCATCAGACATCCACAAGCATCAGACATCCACAAGCATCAGACATGCTTAGCATCAGACATCCACAAGCATCAGACATCCACAAGCATCACAAGCATCAGACATCCACAAGCATCAGACATCCACAAGCATCAGACATCCACAAGCATCACAAGCAGCAGACATCCACAAGCATCAGACATCCACAAGCATCAGACATCCACAAGCGGCAGGCATCCACAAGCGTCAGACATCCACAAGCATCACAAGCAGCAGACATCCACAAGCAGCAGACATCCACAAGCAACAGACATCCACAAGCAACAGACATCCACAAGCAACAGACATCCACAAGCATCAGGCATCCACAAGCATCAGGCATCCACAAGCATCAGGCATCCACAAGCATCAGACATCCACAAGCATCAGACATCCACAAGCATCAGACATCCACAAGTATCAGACATCCACAAGCATCAGACATGCTTAGCATCAGACATCCACAAGCATCAGACATGCTTAGCATCAGACATCCACAAGCATCAGACATCCACAAGCAACAGACACCCACAAGCAACAGACATCCACAAGCAACAGACATCCACAAGCAACAGACATCCACAAGCAACAGACATCCACAAGCAACAGACATCCACAAGCAACAGACATCCACAAGCAACAGACATCCATAAGCATCAGACATCCACAAGCATCAAACATCCACAAGCATCAAACATCCACAAGCATCAGGCATCCACAAGCATCAGGCATCCACAAGCGTCAGGCATCCACAAGCGTCAGGCATCCACAAGCGTCAGGCATCCACAAGCGTCAGGCATCCACAAGCATCAGGCATCCACAAGCGTCAGACATCCACAAGCATCACAAGCAGCAGACATCCACAAGCAACAGACATCCACAAGCAACAAACATCCACAAGCAACAGACATCCACAAGCAACAGACATCCACAAGCAACAGACATCCACAAGCAACAGACATCCACAAGCAACAGACATCCACAAGCATCAGACATCCACAAGCATCACAAGCAGCAGACATCCACAAGCATCAGACATCCACAAGCATCACAAGCAGCAGACATCCACAAGCATCAGACATCCACAAGCAACAGACATCCACAAGGATCACAAGCATCAGACATCCACAAGCATCAGACATCCACAAGCATCAGGCATCCACAAGCATCAGGCATCCACAAGCATCAGACATCCACAAGCAACAGACATCCACAAGCATCAGACATCCACAAGCAACAGACATCCACAAGCAACAGACATCCACAAGCAACAGACATCCACAAGCAACAGACAACCACAAGCAACAGACAACCACAAGCAACAGACATCCACAAGCAACAGACATCCACAAGCATCAGACATCCACAAGCATCAGACATGCAGCAAACACACTCACTGACGCTCACACACCCTCACACACCGTCACACACCCTCAGCTTCACACACCCTCACTCACCCTCACACACACACACACACACACAAATACAGCATCCAAAGGAAGAATAGAAATAAACCATCCTAATACACACTATAACTCCAACATAGAAATCCAGAGTCCTAATCCACCCTAATAAAATAACAGCCGAATTCACCCTCCAAATACACCCTTAAAATACGCAACACAAATACATCCTAGAAAACAAAATCCAAAGGAAAAATACGCCATCCTAATCCACCAGCCAAATAAACAATCAAATTAAACTAAACAAAACATAATATAAGTAAAGACTCAAAAAATAGCCTCCCATTCCACCCTATTAAAAAAAATGATTGTGCATTTAACAAATTGATAAATTTTATGCCATTTTCTGAGACATAAACAAATTTTAGGACGAAATTAAAAACAAAGGGGGTCAACGGAGTCGTGCATCAGATACGTTACACGCAAAATCTACTTCCCAAATGTGAGCTACAGCATGCAAGGATGTTTATCAGGCTTCAGGTCACAAAACAAAAATGATTCGGACAATATAACACCAACAAAACAACAAAAAATATCTGGCAGGAAGCGAGGACGAGGATGTACAAACACAAATGTGAAACAGCCTACTTTTTATTGGGGGAATAAATAAGCATTATTCACCCGGGGAATGGGACGGATTAAACACAATTGTCAAGAGTTACACAAAAAGCCGTACGCATATAACACGAGCAATTATTCACACGAAATTACATCAAATATACAAAAAAAAAAATTTCGCTACTCTACAGTAATGTGGACATAAGTCAGAATTCTGATAGCAACATGGAGAAAGCATATATAAGAAGACAATATTGCTTTAAAAATACATCGTAACACAAAGCGGAGACATTGCATTGATTATTAACGAAGAGGAAGTATCACAAACCACAGCACGAAATTTACATACACATCAAAATAAAAAGCTATACAAACATACATTTAATAATAACTGAAATAACAGAACGTAGAGTTGAAACAATATAAAATATTCACGCAGATATACAACATACTACACAATTACACACAAAAAAACACTGCTCGAATTATTAACACAACTACTAACCAAAAGCAAACATTTTAAAAATTAAATCTGAACAATAGGATACAATGCATTACATACATAAAGAGCCGACAATTCAAAATAAACATCCTTCGTTGCAAAACAAAGACACTACTATGCCAATAAAACTAATAGGAAACAACAAATCGAATAATTCATAACACTATACACACACAAAACAAACAACAAAAAACAACTTACCTGTCGAACGATGCACGGAACAGACAATGAAGCCAACACTCCTTACACGGGACCCGCTTTCAACAATATGGGGATTTCCAATTAGACGCAAGTAAATTGTTACGCAACGTGAGAGGATTTTGAAATCTCATTGGCTGACACGGACGTCAATCAAAATAGTACAGGATTCCAAAAAAAAAACTAGAACGCAATAACTTAAATACGTTAATATAATTATGGGACAGTCACACTTCTGCTATTTAACATTTCCAAAACATATAATACAACAAAGATACACCAACAACTACACACACACACACAAGCACACACACCACAATCACACAAATACACAACACACAAACACCCTCACACACCCTCACCCTCACACACCCTCACTCTCACACACCCTCACTCTCACACACCCTCACTCTCACACACCCTCACTCACACCCACCCTCACCCCCCACCCTTACAACACACTCACCCTCACTAACCCTCACACACACCCTCACTCACACACCTTCACACCCTCAACCTCACACATCCTCACTCACCCTCACACACCCTCACTCACCCTCATGACCTCAGCCACACACCCTCACATGCCCCCCCTCACACACCCCCGCCCTCACACACCCGCCCTCACACACTCACACATCCTCACACACCCACACACATTCTCAATAAGCCTCACACCCTCACCCTTGCCCACCCTCACTCACCCTCACACCCTCACCCTCACACCCTCATCCCCTCACCCACCATCACCCCCTCACTTACCCTCACCCCTCACAACACTCACACCCTCACCCTCACATGCCCTGAACCGCACACACCCTCACCCTCACACCCCTTCACTCACCCTTACACCCTCGCCCTCACCCACCCTCAACACCCTCACCCTCACTCACCCTCACCCTCGCTCACCCTCAACGCCTCACCGTCACTCACCCTCACCCACCCTCAACCCCTCACCCTCACTCACCCTCAACTCCTCACCCTCACTCATCCTTAACACCTCATCCTCAACCCCTCACCCTCACTCACACTCACCCTCACTCACCCTCACCCTCACTCACCCTCACTCACCCTCACCCTCAACTGCTCACCCTCACTCACCTTCACCCTCACTCACCCTTACCCTGACTCACCCTCAACACCTCACCCTCACCCACCCTCAACTCCTCACCCTCAACCCCTCACTCACCCTCACTCTCACTCACCCTCACTCACCCTCAACACCTCACCCTCACTCACCCTCACCCTCACTCACCCTCACCCTCAACTCCTCACCCTCACTCACCCTCACCCTCACTCACCCTCAACGCCTCACCGTCACTCACCCTCACCCTCACTCACCCTCAACACCTCACCCTCACTCACCCTCAACCCCACAGCCTCACTCCTCACCCTCACCCTCACCCTCACTCACCCTCAACTCCTCATCCTCAAGCCCTCACCCTCACTCACCCTCGCCCTCACTCACCCTCACTCACCCTCAATAATCCCTCACCCTCACTCCTCCTCAACACCTCACCCTCACTCACCTTCAACCTCACTCACCCTCACCCTCACTCACCCTCAACACCTCACCCTCACTCACCCTCAAAACCTCACCCTCACCCTCATCACCCTCACCCTCACTCACCCTCAACTCCTCACCCTCACCCTCACCCTCATCCTCACTCACCCTCACCCTCACTCACCCTCGCCCTCACTCACCCTCACTCACCCTCACCCTCACTCACCCTCAACACCTCACCCTCACTCACCCTCAACACCTCACCCTCAACCCCTCACTCTCACTCACTCTCACTCACCCTCAACTCCTCACCCTCAACTCCTCACTCACCATCAAACTCACTCACCCTCACTCACCCTGAAACCCTCACTCATCCTCACCCTCAATAACCCTCAATCCCTCACCCTCACTCACCCTCACCATCACTCACTCTCAACGCCTCACCCTCACCCTCACTCACCCTCACCCTCACTCACCCTCAACACCTCACCCTCACTCACCCTCAACCCCTCACCCTCACTCACCCTCAACGCCCGATCCCCCCAATCCCTTTGGCGCCCTTTCCTTCTACCACAGTTTCTCTTTTGCACCCTGCTATCACCCCGAGCCCAACCACCCGTACATTTCACTGGGACCGCTCTTAATAACATTCTATGCCTTAATCGCTCCATTTACTGGTCGCCTCTGCTGGGAGCCCCCACCAGCTCCGTACTCACAAATATATGCCTAATCCCTCCAGTATACCTTGCGTGCCTCTTCACCAACCAGTGACCTCCAACAATATGATGTTGCTACACATGTAATATCCGCCTCGTCCTTCCCTTTAAACGGTAACTTTCACAATTACTTGCCACCCCACGATGTCCTTGCCTGCGTGCAGCACAAGACCCCTTGCCCCTACTCCGCCCATCACCAACCCACAAGCTAGCCTAGGACCGACCCCCACGGTCCCGGGCCAGTGAAGCCAGCACCAAGAACCCCAGCTGCCCCCCCCTATCCTCCGACACCCCTTGCTGTGCTTCTCTCCCCTGCTGCACTCTCCTGCTCTCTAGAGATGTGGCCTAATGCCCAGAGCTGCCATCTAAGTCACGTAAATACAAAACATGTTGCATTCCAAATGCTATAGGTGTCACATTCGCGAAAGTTATAACTATTGGCATTGTAAATGACAAAGATATCAATTTAGCTATTTTAAAAACTAACAAATAAATAAAATATTTGTCATTTACAAGACCAATAGCTCCAACTTTTCTAATGCGAGACCTATTGCATTTCCAATGCTTGTTTTGGTTGACCCCGAAACTGCAATTAATACTCTTCAACGAGTCCAGAACTCGGCAGCGAGACTGCTTACTGGCACTTCCCACAGATCGTCAGCCAGACCTGCACTCAAAGCCCTTCACTGGTTACCAATACGTGAAAGGATTAAATTCATGTCCTTATCTATTGCTCACAAGTCCCTACAGGGGAAGGGACCCCGTATTTTAGGGAATCTTGTCCGCTCATACAAGGCCACTAGATCGCTTCGTTCCGATCATGGCAATCTGGCTATCGTTCAGAGAGTCAGGGGGACTCGAACTGGGGGACACCACTTCTCAGTGAATGCAGCGACCATGTGGAATGCCCTTCCATCCAGGATCCGGATGGAGCCGAGCTATTCGAAGTTCCGAAAGCTTCTCAAAACCTTTCTGCTCCCCCAGGACTCCTAGACGCTGGTACTTTCCTCGGTATTCCTTGTTCTATAGCGCTGGGACACTCTCGGGCAGCCATGCGCTTTACAAATCAATTTGCATTTCATTTAATTTCAAATCTGTTTGAAAAGTAGGATTTTTTTCCTTTTTAATGCCCAATTTGTAAATCCTGTTCTGTATTTGCAGGCGTGTTTTATCCAGGAAAAGCCCTAACAACTAAGGCAGTTATAGGTAAAATCTGCCACACCAGTGACTGATTCCCTATAATCCACAGTTGAGGTGCTTCCATCCCTGAGGTTCCACTGCCCAAGAAACCCCACACAATCAGTGACACACATGAACAAGATTATTTATTTACTTTCCATTTCTTAAGAATTGTAGTCCTGTAGTTATAACAGGTAATATTTAGAACCATTTTGTTTTAAGAACCTCCACCAGCTTCTGGAATTAACAATTTCTGCCACTTTACATAGTTTCATCAACAAGAGGACTAGAATATTTAAGAAATGTAAAGCAAATAATACCGCTGATGTTGAGGTCCTTACAAAAACAATGAGAATTGGGAACCCTGATGAAGTCCTGTTGTAAGGTTGAAACGCGTTGGCTGGGCTGGACATTTATTGTGGAAGATGCAAGAGCAAAAGAGTTTGGAATAGTAACCAGTTTCCAGGAATCAATGGACTGAACGTCTTTGATTACCTTTTGAATGCTCCCCCTATTGCTGTGTGTGTTTTGTCCAGTAGGCTGGTGAATCTGTGTCATGATGGCTGAAGGGCACACATTTATTTGTAGTTTTATATTTTTTAATATCATTTTTAGGTCTCGCCTGTCGATGCGCATGCGCATCGAGCAAGGCGAGAGTATTGCGAGTTATCCACTCTTTGGCAACACTGCAAGGAATCGTGGCGATTCCTTGCAGTGCCCGTGACTTTTAAGGTCAATGCGCATGCGCATTAAGCTTATGCGCATGCGCATTGACCTTAAAAGTCACGGGCGCGTGCATGTCCGTCTGTTTACCCGCTCCGCCCCCTCCCGCCGTGTCGCCTTGCCTACTCTCTCTCCCCTCTCCGCCCCCGTTCCGCCCCCTCCCCTTCCCGCCGTGTCGCATTTCTCCTCCCCCCTCCCCTCTCTTCCCTCCGGCTTCTTTTTTTTTTTGTTTATTTTACTCGCCCCTCTCCCCTCTCCGCCCCCGTTCCGCCCCCTCCCCTTCCCGCCGTGTCGCATTTCTCCTCCCCCCTCCCCTCTCTTCCCTCCGGCTTCTTTTTTAGCTGTTTAGTCCCGTCGAGGGGAAGTGACAGCCATTTTTTACTCTCTCCGGATCTTGTCGGAGAACGTGTTGGCGAGGACCTCACCTGGAACCTTTCAGAGAGCTAACAGGCGGAAGGTTATGTTTTGTGTCTTTGAGTTTTCAAGTCCCCCGCCTCAGTGGTGTTTTCTTTGTACACCTGGGTTTGAAAGCTATTTTGTTTGTGGTCCCCCACTCCATTCATTTTCCTCAGTGTTCAAGTGGTTCGCTTGTTTCTGCTTGCGCATTTCTTCCTTTTTGTTTGCAAATACTTTTTGGGCTTGTATCAGAGCAGCGTGTCACCTTCGGCTATTGATTTTTTTGACTCTGCTAAGTGCGCCCTCTGCTAAGTGGCTCTCTGCTTAGTGCCTCTCTGCTTAGTGCGCGCTCATCAGCTCGTGCGATCTCCTGGCACTGCCCCGGCGCTCTTTCTCCCGCCTTGTTTTAAATGCTGTTTTTTTGTAGGGTTGGTCCCTGACAGAGCCGTTTATCTGGTTCAGCAGGATCTGCAAATCTTGGCCCCTTCAATAAAGCAACATTCGTCATGCCCACGACCCAGACTGAAGCCCACTGAAAGGCTGCGTTTATCAACCAACTGTAACGATGTTGGGTCAGATCGTGGGTTGTTCAACATCCTTTTGCTCACACCGTCATCCCCCACAAGACCCCCCGCTTGAGACCCATTCTCTCAGTACTGCAGTCTCACAAGGGCGCATCATCCCCGCTCCCACCTCTGCCCCTGTACCCTTTTCTTTGTTTCATTGCAGCAGTGGAAGGTTGTTCTTGTATACCTGTCCCTTCCTGTTAGTGTTGCCACTTCAGGTTTGTGCTTCCTTTGCCGAGTTGTGTTAATAAGGCCTGGTATTTTCTGACCCATTCCAGGACTCTGTTGTTCAGGCTACCTCAAAACATCTCCATTTGTGCATACTTGGAGGCTTCAAAACCTGGTTTGACAAGGCTGACCTATATTTTTTGCACCGACCACAGTGGCAGGGACTAGGAGCTACAAAGTCGTTGGGTGTGATCATCATGTTCACGTATTCAACCTCTCTTTTCCATTTTCGCTACAAACTATTAGACCAACAAAATGCTTAATTAGTGTCAGAGCTCCCGTAGGTCTGTTGAGGCAGGAGTATAAAAGGGTGATCGAGGGGCAGCATGAATTTGACTAATTAATCAGTACATGACTAGTAATTATTAAACCAAGCAGCATTGGGTCTACCTGACCGCACCCTCAACCCCTCACTCACCCTCACCCACCCTCACCCTCACCCACCCTCACCCTCACTCACCCTCACTCACCCTCACTCACCCTCACTCACCCTCACTCACCCTCACTCACCCTCACTCACCCTCACTCACCCTCACTCACCCTCACTCACCCTCACTCTCACTCACCCTCACTCACCCTCACCCTCACTCACCCTCACTCACCCTCACTCACCCTCACTCACCCTCACTCACCCTCACTCTCACTCACTCTCACTCACCCTCACTCACCCTCACTCACCCTCACTCACCCTCACTCACCCTCACTCACCCTCACTCTCACTCACTCTCATTCACTCTCACTCACTCTCACTCACCCACCCTCACTCTCACCCACCCTCACTCTCACCCACCCTCACTCTCACTCTCACTCACTCTCACTCACTCTCACTCACCCTCACTCACTCTCACTCACTCTCACTCACCCTCACTCACCCTCACTCTCACTCACTCTCACTCACCCTCACTCACCCTCACCCTCACCCTCACCCTCACTCTCACTCTCACTCGCCCTCACTCACCCTCACTCACCCTCACTCACCCTCACTCACCCTCACTCACCCTCACTCACCCTCACTCACCCCCACTCACCCCCACTCACCCTCACTCACCCTCACTCACCCTCACTCACCCTCACTCACCCTCACTCACCCTCACCCACCCTCACTCACCCTCACCCACCCTCACTCACCCTCACTCACCCTCACTCACCCTCACTCACCCTCACTCACCCTCACTCACCCTCACTCACCCTCACTCACCCTCAACCCCTCACCCTCACACAGTGCAATAGGTCTCGGAGCATTTGAGTTAGAGCTTTTAGAAATGTTTATGGCTTTTTTTTTTAATTCTTTAGCATTGGCTACAGGGAACAAAAATGCTAAAGATTTACAAAAAAACCCATAAACAATTCTAAAAGCACTAACTCTAATGCTGCGAGACCTATTGCATTTCTAATGCTTGTTTTTTATTATTTATCATCCATCTGCAGCTTCTTTTGGGATGAAATATGATCTGAGACTTCTTCCTGGTTTAAGTAAACAAAACATGCACTTCAATACCTAAGAAAATGAAACTTACGTGGCCGTGAAATAGTTTTCAAATTCAGGGTTCATACTTGTGCCCACGTGGAACCGGTTGCTTTAGTTAGGGCATTGCACACTTGTATACATGCGGAACAGATTTCTATTTTTCATATTATCACAAGCATTGTACAAGCACAAAACAGAATATGACTTATGGAACATAAAACCAAATCCTAAATTCAGCACACACACTTGCGTATAGACACAGACGGAAGATGTTTCTAGGGTCAGTGCATGGGCAGATGAGAACTCAAGGAAAAGACTAAAGTTCAGGGAACGGGCTCTCTCAACATTCAGAATACTTATATTATTTAGGTTTGCTAAAGTCAGTCAACCCACGCGCACGCTGGAAAGCATTCCGACATGCAGAAGATTTCTGGTTTCAGACAGAACACACACAGACGAACACTTGAAAACAATTCTCAAATTCGGTGCACACACCCGTGTGTACGTACACACAGGTTATGGATGTATAAGCATACACTCGTACAGGCACGCGAAAAGGTTGCCGTGTTGACCAAATATCTGTACTTGTGTGTGTGCGTGTGTGCGTGTTTGCGTCCAAATGTGCGCAAGGACCACTCTGTTTGCGTACACCAGCAAGACTACGCGCGTTTCTCACCATTTGCAATATTCAGAATATATCTATGTAATCGACACGCCTTTATGACTCTGGCTACGCATACATTGCACACTGTGTCGTCTCCATAAAGGCAGCTCTCTCCTGACATCCGTTAGTAAACATCTGCGCTCCTGTTCCAACATCCCTGTGTATTTACGCAGGTGCGCGTCACGCCTGCTTACGTCTCTACATAGGTAAGCACAGGTACCTTACCTGTCCTGGTGCGGCTCCTGCGCCCAAGGTCATTCCGAACAGAACGCCCCAGGCGAGGGCCCAGGGCCCCCGGGAGCTGCTCCGAGCCATAACCAGGGACTCGGGTGTCACCCTCCGCTGCCCTCCGCGACGATCGTGCCCGGCGAGTGGCCAAGCAACATATTGCCACTGCCAGGTGTGGGGCCCCGGAGGGCCCTTGGTCCTCCTGCGTCCGGAACGCTCACTCCTCAGCCAATGATCAGCAATTATTTCCAGGAAATGGAAAGACCTATCCTAGTTTGTGTTCACAGCAGCGGCACGTCCCTCTTCCAGCAAAGGGCGAGTCTGGTGGTTTATGGGAAGTGACACTCTGAGTCCTGGCCGGGAGCCGACGGAGGGCGGGCCTCACGCTAGAGGAGGAGAGATGTGTCTGTCCAGCAGAGCAGGGTAACGTGCCTGCTGCAGAGGGAGCCTTGCGCTCCCAGGAATCCTTATCGGTGGGTTAATGTGCCTCGTGCAAAGATCGGAGTGTTAGCCGCTGAATAAAGCTTCTAGCGCCCCCCTGTATCCGTGGGAGAAGGCCTGCCCCAGACGTCAGTGTAAGCTGAACTTGGCAGCGGGAGGGCTTGTGTGAAACGGGCGGGGCCCTGCAAGGTCTGTAACTGAAGCCCAGGTGAGTTCCGGCGCAACCGGAGGGGGTGAAAAATTCAGACACACAACCGGACCAGCAAGAAATACATGCTCAAGTTTGCGACGTCCGCAGTGCGGGAAATGGAGAAAAAAATACGCCTTGAACTTGTAAATTGGGGGTGAAGGTGTGGCAGCGGAAGGATGAGACACGGAGTCAGAAATGGCAGAGTCGGACAGGCAACTTACACATTTATTTATTTTTCAAATTCTGCAGCAAAGGAGACCAATAAAGACACACGTGTGGGCAAATGTGCCTGTTGCAAACCATATTGTGTAGCAAGCAGGTCACAGATGTGTATTTTATGAAGATAGCTCAGTGGCCCCCGCCTTGAAATCATAGTTTCTTGTAGGAGCATGTGAAGGGATAACAAACTGTGCCTTTGCTTCCCTACATCGCATTGCATGCACATTTTTGGCACTAGATAGCTCCCAGCCAGGATGATACTAAAACAAACGGAGGGTTGATAGACCTTTAAATGAGGTTTTACTTTTGGGCTGGTTGAAAGTGATCATAACCCCCCTCTCTTTATTCAGAAAGTATGCATTTGTTGGTTTGGTCTAAATCCGTTTAGTATTTCTTGAGGTGTAAGTATTCTAAAAAGTTGTCAGGTGGGCTTTAATGGTTTGAAGCTGCATATCTATGCTATTTAGAATTCACACACCCTTTGCCAACCCAGAATTTTCTGAAAAAACGAATCTTATTAGATGACCTAGCCTCTTCTCCTGTTAACTCTTTCGGGCCTGGGGTTCTGAAGTTGGTAACATGTGATCACATTGCCTGCCACGAAAGAGACATTTCTCCTGTTGCAGCTAGTTCAGGATGCGGTGCATGGTCCCTGTGTCTTGAACAAACATTAAAAGGCATATTAGGTGGCAGGGTTAGTACACCCTCACTTAAGGTAATAATGATGGGATCCTCAAAGGTCCCCACATCATCCACATAAAAACAAAAATTACAAATCATTCACAGGATTTTCTGATCCTTTTTGAGATTCAAGGAACCCCAGTACCTAAAATGGAGGCCGGGGTTTGCAGACATGTGACAGGTATTGCAGACCACGGTCACCATTTTAAGTGTCGGCATCTTTGAAATCCGAAAGTAGTAATGCAATTTCAGGGAAAGCTTCATGCCCAGGTACCCCAAGCCCAGGACAAGCTTCTACAGCCCATGCACTGCCTGTTGCAGAGTCACAGATGTGTATTTAGATCTGCAAACCTCCAAAAGAGCAGCATGGGTTGGAGAAGCTCACCCAGGATTTGCGGTAGCCAGGCATGATACTTGTCCTGGATTTTTAGTTAAAAACTAAGATAAGTGAATCAAAAAGAAAACTATTAAAAAAATATATAAGGCCAACTGTCAAGCTCTATGTGCCAACCCTTCTGTGATGTTGGAATTGGCATTGCTGCAGGATGGGCGCAGGGCCTTGAGTGAGCGTCCACAGAAATATGCTCGCAGCCACAGAAAAAAACAGCTGAACTGAATCACACCAACATAGCATAGAAGTAGGCTCGGGCTCAATGGCCTTGGTTCCCAGGCATTCTCCAGTGAGAAAGAACACCGTCCCATATTATCAGAACCGCTTGTTCAAATGTATCCTCTCCTCCCTAAGCCTAGCTCCTAAAACAGAAGCGTTATTCTCACTAATAAAGATGAATTTCTCCACCTGCAACAGAAACGTGAGAAAGCGCAGACTCTGCATGCACATGAGTTATACAAGCAACTCATCTAGAGAGCCAGGTAAAAATACACACGAGGCCTGAAGAAGAGTGGCTAACATTAGAATCACTACGAAACTTCGTTAAACACACATATACATGAACATTAATCAATCAATCAATCACTGCATTTCGAGAGCGCGCTACATACCTGTGAGTGTCTCAAGGCGCTGGGGGGGGGGGGGGGGGGGGAGCTGCTACTGATCGAAGAGCCAGGTTTTGAGAAGTCTTCTGAATGCCAGCAGGTCCTGGGTCTGGCGTAGGCTGATGGGGAGAGCGTTCCAGGTCTTGCCGGCAAGGTAGAAGAAGGATCTGCCGCCGGCGGTGGTTTTCCGGATACGGGGAACTGTGGCGACGGCGAGGTTGGCAGGGTGGAGGTGTGGAAGCTGAGTCGGTCGTTGAGGTATGTAGGTCCGGTGTTGTGTAGGGCTTTGTGTGTGTAGATGAGGAGTTTGAAGGTGATCCTCTTGTTGACGGGGAGCCAGTGTAAGCCTCAGGTGGGGTGTGATGTGGCCCGCGTCAGGGGACATTGAGGGTCAATCGTGCTGAGGCGTTCTGGATTCGTTAATATTGTGTACGTTTAAATCAATGCGTTACATAATCAGTTAATTCATTACTCATTAGTCACTTGTAAAATTGAACATTAAGGTTTCATCTAGAACACGATTACAACGTTCATTTCCCCACGTTGTACGAAATACCTCTACCACTTCACTTTACACGTTGTTACATTACATTCTAGTAACCAAATGTGTAGGTGCAAACTACTTGTGATTATAATGCACTCCTACAAATGGAAAAGCACAGTTGCGCTCTATCAACACCAAGCAAAAAGTGTGGGTAACCATGAAAGCAAATCCTACGTTCATACAGTGTGGCTTTTAAGTCCTGGAACCTGAAAGCAAGATGGCCACACAAAGTGTTGCTAGGAAATGTAGTGTATTAGGTACTTCGGCTGCTTTCAGCCATCTAATGCTCCGCAAGTGTTTGTACATGTCAAACACTCATGTACCTGCTTATTGTACAGTCATGCCAATCACATTTAGCCTATGTGTATGCACAGATCTACTTGTGGGTTTACGAGGGGTAAGATAGCTATGGGATTTTGGGACTGCTGGAGCAGAGATGCCCATAAAGCTGGCACTACTCTACGGATGGGTTCATGCAAGTGCTACAAGGGTGTCACTAGGATGGAATTTGCAGATGCCCATAACAGTACCCTCTTAATGACCGCCGTATGGCGGTTGACCAGGTTTTGAGAGGTCTTGTGTAAGGAGCCATCTTCAGAGTATGGGGCAGCTTAGGTTGTGGGCTGATTCGCAAGAGCATTCCTCTGACCCAAACCCTTTCCAATTGATCAAGTAGTGTATTCGACCTCTCAGTAACTTGGCATCTAGAATTTGTCTTACTTCATATTCCATTTCA
Organism: Lissotriton vulgaris; assembly: GCF_964263255.1. Classification (NCBI taxonomy): domain Eukaryota; kingdom Metazoa; phylum Chordata; class Amphibia; order Caudata; family Salamandridae; genus Lissotriton; species Lissotriton vulgaris. The sequence goes on along the minus strand of NC_141695.1, from coordinate 1,715,282,238 downwards.
CTGCCTTCTTCTATGGGTTGTGACATGTCCTGTAACCTAGTGATGGGAGGACAGGGGCAAAGCAGAGAAATGTGAAACCATGGGTGCATACACAGTGCAGAAAGCAAACTAAGGTGCAGTGCTATAGGGTTAATTACCTTTTCAATAATATAGGGGCCTATGAATTTTGGCTCCAGCTTGAGGTTCTCCTTTAGGCTCAAAACTTTGTGGCTAGCCAAACCTTGTCACCTACCTTGATAGGGGGTTTTGTTGAGCGTTTTATGTCTGCATATTTTTTCCGGCTTTCTGGGCCTTTCCTAAATGTCTTTTGGCATTGGCTAGGAGGCTCAAAAGGTGTTTGTGGTGTTGCTGTATGGATGGATGTGTGGATATGGCAGGCCATTCAAAAGGGAGCATGTTTGGATGAAATCCATTCAGACAGTAAAATAGGGAAGCAACCTAACGTGGAGTGATCAGTGTTATTATTATAAGCAAACTCTGCCATCCACAGGTGGGTGAGCCAATCCTCACTGTGCTGCAGGGTTAGAGATCTGAGGTATTGCTCAAGGGTTTGATTCAGGCATTCAGTTTTCCCATCTGTTTGGGGATTGCAACTGGTCGATAGTCTGGCATCAGTGTGCATAGATTCAGACATTTTCTGCCAAAAACCCTGATGTAAACTTTGAACCCCAGTCAGTGATGAGGACAGTGAGAATCCCATATAATCGCACTACGTACTGTAGGAATACGTGGGCCAATTCTGCAGATGTGGGTAATTTTGCTAGCGCAATGAAATGGCCCATTTTTGTGAAGTGGTCAATAACCACGAGGATGACAGTTTTTTTCGTCACTGGGGAGCATTTCCTTTATGAAGTCCATAGAGACCATGTGCTAAGGGCTAAGAGGCACTGGAATTTGTCGTTAACAGCCCTGCCCTGCTTTTCCTTGGGCACAAATACTGCAGGTGTCAACATATTGCTTTACGTCGCGTTGCTAGATCGGCCGCCAGAATTAGCGTGTGGTTGCAGATATGGTCTTGTGGGCTCCGATATGGTTCCCAAGAGAGAACTCATGGACCCACTGCAGCATTTGCTGCTGCAAGATTGCATTGGGTATGTACAAGTTGTTTTGTTGATACAGTAAGCCATTTTCTTTGACCCGTTTTTAGGATCCTCTTGTATTCATGCTTGTATGCTGATTGTTTGAACCTGTGTTCTGAGTTCTTCTAGAAAGAGGGCATTGAGCATCAACTATCCGCCTTATCAACTGACTGTACTGGTAGAATTAGTGGAGGATCAGTCGTTGGTTCAACCCCTTCTCCACCTGGAGTTTCTGCTATGGAAAGTGCATCTGCTTTTCCATTTTGTCGTCGATATATTTGACTACGAAATCAAAACTAGAAAAGAAGAGTGACCAACACAGTTTTCTGGGGGGAGGTTAGTGCTATGGATGTTTTAAAAAATTGTAGATTTCGATGATCAGAAAAGATTTCCACAGTTTGTCAAGCTCCCATCAAGTAATGGCGCCATTCCTCAAATGAACGTTTGATTGCCAGTAAATCTTTCTCTGTAATACTGTAGCTTAGCTCACAAGGAGTTAACTTCTTGGAGAAATATGCCACTGGGTGCAACTGCCAGTCATTGGTTTTTATTGGGAGACAACTCCTCCCATAGAAAATTGGGAAGCAGCAGCTTCCAGTATGAAAGGTTGCTGGATGTCTAGGTGATAAGAGTGGGTGCCTGAGTGCAGTGGGGTTTACCTTTTTGAAATGCCTGTTCAGCTTTTGTGGTCCAAGCAAAGGACATGTTTTTTCTGAGAAGGTGATTAATGGGTTGGATGATACTAGAGAAGACCTTGATAAAGCACCAATTAACAATTGGCAAAACCAAAAAAAATTCTGTAGGGTTTTGACATTGGTGGGGGATGGCCATTGGAGAATCGTTGCTACTTTTTTTAAATCATCCATCTTAATTCCTCCAGGGTTTATAATGTAACCCAAAAACTGTATTTCTGTGACTTGAAACTGGCATTTTTCTAGTTTAGCATATAACTGGTGTCTCTGGAGTCTTTCAAACACAGCTCGCATAGGAGTCTAATGTTCCTGGGACGTGTGGAATAATTCAAAATGTCATCAATATACACCACACAAAATCTGTCCAAGTACGCACAAAGGACATCATCCATGAAGTACTGGAATGCTGTTGGGGCGTTGCATAAGCTGAAGGGCTTAACTTGGTACTCAAACAGACCGAAGTTGGTCCGGAACGTGGTCTTCTACTCATCGCCTTTCCATACAGGGGCCAAGTGGTATGCCCCAGAGGTCTGGTTTTGTGAATAGTTTGCTCCCTTTAGTTGATCCAGAAGTACTGAAATAAGCAGCAGTGAATTTCACTTCTTAACTGTGACTCTGTAAGCTAGAGTATTCCCAGAATGAGGTGAAACTGTGGTGCATCAATGAGATCGAAGTTGATAAATTCAAAATGATCTGGGCCAAATTGCATTAGAATGGGTTGGGTAAGGTAACAAATGAGTCATACCGTCCACAGTCTTGACAGATTCTGGGATTTGTTTCTTAGTGCATGGAATCTCTAGTAGCTTCTGTGCAAAGGACTGGTCAATCAAGTTGCTGGTAACCACCGAATCTAGTAACACTGGTACATCTTGGGGAATGTCCATCTGGCAACCCCAAAGTTACATGCACATTAATGTGTTCCATAGAAGCTTATAGAGTTGGTTCTGTGGTGGGTGAGATCTCACCTTCTATTCCCAAACAAGGGATCTCAGTCTTCTTCGGGGTCACTAGTTTTCCGCATCTGTACCTTCATCCGTATGTTCACGAATCACTGCTTGACTCTTTCCTATCAGTGGTTTCTCATACGCCTTCAACCTAGCACTGCAGTCCTTGACAAAGTGCCTGATTTTACCTCAGTACATGCACAGCTTTTGCCTGTGCCTTTTTCTCTTTCATCAGGGGATTATGGTCCTCTTATTCCAGTATATTGCATGGGTTCAACCCCATTGGTGTTACGGGCTCCTTCTTTGTGTGCAGTCTTTGGGTGAACCACTATGAGCGTAGCCTCCTCTCGTGTCTTAGCACCTCACCTTTCCTGCAATCTGTGGTCCACGAGGACCGTCAACTCTATCAGTTCCTCACAAGAAATGGGCAAGTTCACCACCTGAACTAGGACATATTTTAGATTGTTATGCAGTCCTTGGTAAAATAAGGATGTCCGCTTGTCTATGGGCTGCTCTGTTGCTACCACCGAGCAGTTGAAGGTTGTTGTGTATGTTAAGAGATCTTGACTATCTGCACACGCTTGAATTCCAATCTTGCCAGGTCTTGGTCTGTGGCTTAAGACCGGGCTTGTGCTTTTTCCTGCAACTAAGGGCAGTTTTTAGGTCAAAGCCTGCCAGTCAGCACAGCTGTCTGGTTTGTTAAAATCATCTTGGGGACATTCAGACAGCTTCCCTGGGAATGTATTCTGCCTATTGCTTAGCATTGGCTTTGTGGTTTGTAACTCATGGTTTGGCTTTCTTTTTGCTGGCTATTTGTTTTAGGCTGCCCAGGGTGAGGTGCAGGTACATGCATCAATGTAGGATTTTGCGATTACTTAATTGCGATTATTAAGGATTTGCAATTAAAGGAATTGCAAAAGCCTATGCATGTAGGAATCGCTATAAAATTAGCGGTTCCCAAACATTCCTTATTTGCAACTCGCAAATTGCGAGTCGCAATTAAGGAATGCCTTCCCATTCATTCCTATGGGCTTACAGGCCCATAGGAACCAATAGGTACTTGCAAATTGCGCATGCAATTTCAAGGGTGCAAGGGTGTCAAAAGGACGCCCTATTGCACCCCTGAAATTGCTCTGTGCATACATGTTACGCACACACATGCCCCAAGGGCATGTGTGTGTGTAACCTACAACTTTGAAAAATGCACTTTAGTGCATTTTTCAAAGTTTTTGCAAATTACCATCAAGTTCAAATTGATGGGAATGTGCGCCCCCTAGTCGCGAAATCGCTATTCTAAAGTGGTTCTTGCATTGCATTTAAGGAATGGCAAATTGCGATTCCTTAAATACAATCGCAATTTGAGAAATCACAATTAATTGTAAATTCTCAAATTGCGAGTGCCTTGATCCTTGATACATCGCAAATGCACTTTTTGTGGGCGCAAATACGATTTTTGCGAATCGCACTGTTTGCGCTCGCAAAAATGGTTGATGCATGTGCCTGATCGTCCCTACCAAGTAGCAAAGCCTTTTCACCCAACTCACCTTGTATTCTTCCAAGAGTGTTCCTTTTTGTAAACTGGCCAGTAAATCTTGTTCTTGTCAACACACAACATCATTTAAATGAACTGTGCAAGTTTTTTGGAATATATCAGAATCAGGAACGAAAATGAAGAATACTTTTTGTTAATTTGCAAGTATGGTGGAAACACATACCTTAATAAGGTCAAAACAAGTCATTACACTAGATGATGCCATTTTCACACATTATCGTTTGTGTGCTGTATAGTTTTATTAGTAAATCTATATGTCTGTGCAAACCTAATAGTTATTACAGTTGAAAATGTGTTGTCTGTAATGGCAGTATGCTACAACGCCATGCATACTCCACTCTACTTGGCACCACTCTATGCCACTGCACTACACTCTGCACCACTCCACTCTTCTCTGCACCACTCCATGCCACTTCACTCTATGCCACTGCACTCTACACCACTCCAATCTACTATGCACAAAGTCTTTTAGATTGTTATGCAGTCCTTGGTAAAATAAGGATGTCCGCTTGTCTATGGGCTGTTCTGTTGCTACCACCGAGCAGTTGAAGGTTGTTGTGTATGTTAAGAGATCTTGACTATTTGCACACGCTTGAATTCCAATCTTGCCCGGTCTTGTCTGTGGCTTAAGACCGGGCTTGTGCTTTTTCCTGCAAGGGGGGCAATGCTCCTCCGCCATAGCGAAGGAGCCGCAACTGTTTAGCAAGGCTGTCTGATCATACATATCTGGTTGCTGCATGGGTAGGGACAGAGATTCTCTGATAATAGAATTACCCACAAATTAGGGAATCATTTAGGACTAATGCAAAGCACACAATATTCACTATAAAGAAGTAATAACATATGTATACTCACTGGCTTCGGAAATGTGGGCCGCAGTGAACCTAAGCCAAGCAGGAGCAAAGCTGTTAAGTCCAAAACTCCGTAAGGGAATCAGGGCAATTCTGAGCACGGAAGGAGAAAGGGGGAGAACACTGCAATACTCCAAAGCCAAAAGAGAATTCAGAGAGTAAGGTCAAAACTACAGACAAGGGGTTCAGAAAATCAAGGTACCATAAAGGGAGCATATATCAAAACTGCGGGTATGAGAAACGATGAACAAACACCGCAGTCCGTGCTGGTTATTTATTTAATTTTCCCTCAGCATCATCCCTCGAAATCCCCCCTCACCCGGCCCCACCACCATACCGCTGTTACCTGCACGGACCGTGGCTGGGAACGAAATAGCTACAACTGGAGAGCCATTACAACGTGAAAGCTGTCAGACAATGTCCTAAAGCCTTCATGATGTTTAAATACTGCAGCCACATTTGCAACCCAGAAGTCCTGTCTTTGACCCCAGCCCCAGCCGCCCCATGGCCAGTCTGCTGGAGCCTTATAGGAGCAGGCCTCACAGGTGTCCTTGTAGCCATTCTCTAACCCTAAAAACCTTGCTGATTCCTGACCCTATGGGTTTTTCCCTAGAGAGATGTTATGACATTACTATACATTCTGCCATTAGTATGGCCTTGCAGCATCATTGTGGTCCGATTCCTTCTCAGTCCGATTGCTGGTATTCTGACAGGTTAGACTCCACACCAATCTACTGTACTCCACTCAAATCTATCCCATTCTGCGCCAGTCTACCCAACTCCACTCCAATCCACTCAAATCTAACTCACTCCACTCTAACCCATCCACCACATTGCACTGCACCCCAATCTACTCCACTCCAATCAAACCCAGTCCAATTTACCCCACTTTATTCCAGTTTACCCCACTCCACTCCTAACTCCACTCCAATTTATCCAGCTCCTCTCCACTCTAATATACCCTACTCCACCACAATCTACTCCACTCCAATCTACCATAAACTACCCTACTTCAATGTGCCACACTCTAATCTACCGCACTCCTTTCAAATCTAGCCAACTCAACTTCAATGTAACCCACTCCACCATACTCCAATCTACCCCATCCCAATCTACCCTACCTCAACCTACCCCTGTCTAGTCCACTCCAATTTACTCCACTCCAATCAACCCCACTCTACCCCCAATCTACACCACTCAACCCCACCCCAATCTACCTAACCCCACCCCACTCCACTCCAATCTACCCCTCTCCAAACTACCCAACTACCCCACTCCAATCATCCCTCTTCAATCTACCCCACTCCAATCTACCCTACTTTAATCTATAATCTATGCCACCCTAATCTATGCCACTCTACTCTTCCCCAATCTATTTTACTCCACTCCAATTTTGACTCCACTCCAATCTATCCATCTCCACTCCACCCCACTCTACTCGAACCTACCCCTCTATGTGACCGCAATCTACCCCACTCCAATCTACCCACTCCAATCCACCCCATTCAACTCTACCCCAAACTACCACACTCCATTCCACTCTACCCAATTTAAACCCACTCCACTTTACTCCAATCTACCACGTCACCCAAATCTGTGGCACTCCAGTCCTATCTAACCCACTCCATCCCAATCCACCCCACTCCAATCTACCCTGTCCCACTCCACTGCAAAGTATCCCAACTCCAATCTACCCCAATCAGCCTGCCACACTCCAATCTACCCCACGCCAGTCTACCCCAATCAACTCCACTCCAATCTACCCCACCCTAACACAATGTACCCCTCTCCACTCGACCTGAACCACCCTTTCCCAATCTACCCCACCCCATCCCAATCAACCCCACACCACTCTTTTCAACTCTACTCTGATTTCCTCCACTCTACCCTACTCCAATCTACCCCAATCTACCCCACTTCAAACTACTCCACTACTGTCTATCTCACTCCACTCCAATCTACCCCACTTCACTCAGGATTACCCGACCATAATACACCCAATCTACCCCACTCCACTCTACTATATTTTGCCCTAATCTACCCCACTCCACTCTACTGCTCTCCACTCCTATTTACCCCACTCCAATATACCCTGCTCCACTCCAATCTCCCCCAATCCACTGCATGCCACTCTTCCCCAATTTACCCCACTCCAGTTCAATCTACCCAATATATCCCACTCCACATTACCACGATCTACCTCAATCCAATCTACCCCACTGCACTCCAGTCTGCCCCACTTCACTCCCAATCTACTCCACTTCACCCAATCTAGTACAATTCAATATACCCCACTCCAATCAACCCCAATCCACTCGACTCCAATCTACCCCACTCCCCCAATCAACCCCACTCCACTCCAATCTGTCCCACTCCAAACTACCCCAATCTACCACACTTAATTCCTTTTTACTCTACTATATTCCACCCAATCTCGCCCCACTACAACCTACGCCACTCCACTCCAATCTACCAACTCCACTCCAGTCTACACCACTCCAATCCAGTCTACCCCAATATATCCCACTCCACTTTACCCTGATCTACCCCACTCCTATCTACCCCACTACAATCTACCCCATTCTAGTACACTCCAGTGCGCATCACTCCATCCAATCTACCCCAATTCAATCTATGCTTATCCATCCAACTCTCTCACTCCAATCTACCCCAATCCACCCCTCTTCATTCTACCCCAATCTACCCACCCTATTCCATGCTATTAACTTTTATCCATGCTGAACAGCAGCCACCCTGGTGTACATAATGGCTAAAACACATTTTCAAAGCCAATAGCTCTCGCATAGGCATGACCTGTTGGCTTTGCCAATGCGTGTGCATTTTTGCCATGGCTACTTTTTGCTCCCCAGTCCGACCCTGGCTGTGCTACTGGCAAGTCAAGCAAGGGTGAGGGAGGAGATTAGAGAGTAAAGCCCTGTGCAGCCAACGTGCACTGCAGTTTAACAGCTCTTAATACATGGTCTTATGCTCGCTCTTTCTGCACCTCCTATAGTTATTGCAATATATTGTATGACCAAAAGCAGGCATGTGCTGTGGTGGCTCGGCAGAGTAAGGGTCCTTAAGTGTCCTTTACAGTAACAGCATGTTTTATTTATTCAGGCAGAATTTAAGAAGTACCATTATGATCTCATTTCAAGCTTTGAAAAAGGAAGGAACTGTAAGCATGCCCCATGACCCAATAAGGAACTTGGTTTAATGAGTTTTTTAAATGCTGAAGAATACATTGTTTGAAAACTATTGTCCTGGCGAACCCTTTCGATAGTGGATTCGAGCGATCAGCAAATACATATGTACAATTTTTTTTAAACAGACACACTGAAAAAGAGGAAATTGTGAATTTTTTGCCCAGACATTGTGCAGGCTGCTTTACTAAACGAGGAAGTATATTTGAGATGTGTTGCAAAAGCTCCATGCTATTGGCTTGGTCTATAAAAAGATCCTGATTTTCCACAAGCTGGCTTTTTATTCAAAACCCAACACCTTCAGGGTATTTTAGAATAAATGTCAAAATATTACCATTGGAAAATGCAAAATATCAGTTCACGCACTTGTGAGACAACTATGCATATGTCTAAGTTACGAATTAGAGGACCCGCAGGTTTTAAACACAAAAAGGCTGGTGCTGGTGCCTTCACCCTACAACTAGACTGAGATGACATCATCGCGTGCACTGCAGAGGATCATGGGCCATTTGTGTCTTTAGTTTCTTCTTCGATTGATCCAAAGTGAGGATCACCGGGCCACAATGAGGAAATTTACATTTTATTATATGTTACTTTTAAAGATTGTATTACTCTTAGAAATGTTGACATTTTGTATTTATTAGCATGAGGGGAGACAGCCAGAATTCATGTCTAGCTATCCATAGTTGTTCACACAGTCATTAAAAAAAGGACTCACGGCATATCTTCTTCAACTGTCTTCTATCAGTTTAGTCCACATCTACTCTCAACATTTCTAAGGTAGTCTTTGCTTGTGATTCCTTGATCTCTCTCCTCTGGAGATGCTTTGCTATTCAACTTGACCTCTGCCGTAGGGTGAGTCCTCAAGGTCTTGTCCTGTGACCCCAAAGAGTGAGTATGATAGCTCCATCCGAGAAGGGAAATATTGTGTCCTGGTCTGAATTTTTACAGAAATCGCTGCTTTTGCCTTAAAAAGCCCTGTTGTTGTCTTCTGTCACCCTTCTGTACTGATCCGATTGTGTCTGGGTACAGGCTTGTGCCCCACACTGGTGATTTGTTGAAGGTATTCCTTCTGTATGAAAAACTTTCAATTGAGTAAAAATTGAAGACCTCTGTCCGGCTGGACATGTCACTCCAAATATAGAACTGATCTCGTCTATATTCATTGTTTCGTATATAACTTGTATGCATGGGACCGCTGTTGTTCTACAAAGTATGCTCCCCGAGGTCCTATGCTGACTCACTTGGGGCCCCTTGTTGTCCTTAACACAACACACTGGTTTGACTCCAGACACAGACCACATTCTAGAAGAAATGTATGTCCCATGAATACCGGGAGGCAAAGCACAAACTGGGGGATAATTTAAATATATTTGAATATCAAGACATGTTCCGACAGAGAAAGACACATTTGGGGGTACTACTCTAGTGCCTAAAGACCACAAGGGCAGCTAAACACCAGAACAACCAACATGCCAACAGCATCCTTCTATCTTGGTTGACCCTTTGAGGGTGGTTGTGGGTGAGTGAGAGGATGGGGCAAGGGTTATTGAACCTTGGTTCTCTGTAATAAATATCCCCCTCCCACTGGCTCTTCTGTTAGTGTCCTATCGTTCTGTGGAATGCTTTTGCAACACATCTGGCACTAGCAGGCTCTTCAACTAAACCCCAGCGCTCAGACGGAGCAGCAGCACACCCCCCCCCCCCCACGGGTGAGTAACTGCACCTTAAAAACCCTGATTCATTGATGAGCAGGTAAGGCATTCATGGGATTACATGGAGTCATTTTGGCCACCTCATCTGAACATCTGCTCACTGAAGCTGGCCTGAGATGTTCCACATTCCACCACATGTGCATACAGCCCATAGGGTTGGTCCATGGGGGATATGCTGGGTGACTATGTTTTGTACATCTCTCTTAAAACCACTTACAGAATCATAAGCATCAATGGAGACACAGATATGTAGGTTCCCAGTAGAAGCCCAACCAGATCTCCTATGTTGCTCTACAAAGAACATTCAAAATGCTGGACTGGAATACTAAAAATGAGAACATTCCCAATATGCAGGCTGGTTGGATGCACTTTGTGGAGAAGCAGAAGGATATTAGCCTGGCCTCTGTTTAGGCCTGGCCTAGGAAGGTCACATGTCAGTCTGAAGACATTTGATAACATGATGACGCTGTCCCAGTGCAGGTCACACATGTTTAGTAAGTCTGTGTCCTGTAATTAGTTGACTTTCTGGTGCATTCACAGAGATTCCATAGGGGACACTGGTAGTCCATTAGGATGTGCCTCTGGGTTATACATGTGGTCTGTACACAGGGAGATCGTATTCTAGCTTACATGTATTTAATGGCAGTCCATAGGCCAAGTCTTTGTTCTCTATGAACAAAGTCTATAGGCTGGGCCTGTGTTCTACAGAAGGGTAGTCCTAACACAAGGTCTATTCTTTCAATGGAGGCCGTGCATAGGCAGGATCGAAGAAGCATGCGGTCCATTCCATGAATCCATCATTCATCCAGAGGCGGTCCTAACACAGTCTGTCTGCTCTATAGAGTCCAGTCATAGGCTGGGTTGGTGCTGTAAATGCACAAACCTTCTTTTCATGTCCTTCCCAGACCCTCTTACTCCTCATCTTCAGAGGGGGATCCTCTCTCCCAGCACTTGTGTTTCTCTTTTTTAAATTGGGGGGTACCCCTATGTGCCAGTCCACTGGCCTGGTACCTAAGATCCACAAAATGTTCCTGACCACTCATTGCCTGTTGATGTACAAGTCCCCCCAAACTCTCTTGCCCAGCCTCTTCTTGCAAGGGCACAGGAAGCCCCCAAAATCCACATGCACATCCCTCCTGCTGCAGACCAGGGCAGCCCTGGGACTCTGGTCCCGCCGCTTCCTCTTGTGTTCCAGCATCATCATGGCCCTCTGCCGTGCTCACCTCATGCACAGAGGCAGCACCCCCCCATTTCCCACATTCATCAATCTCCTGCTGTGGGTTTGATGCATCTGAATACAGTTGTCCACTCAGCTCTCGGAGGGTTGGGCTTTCTTTATCCCCGGATGGGCTCTGCTCCTGCCTTGGGTACTGGAGTTCTTCCTCTGTGACCCCTAGTCCAGGAAGGATGCCCAGAGTGTCCCCAATTGGCACTAGATCAGGAGGTGCTCCCTGTTGGACGTTGTTGATGTAGCCCACGTAGACCGCCCCTGGGCTGTAGATGTGGAGAGGGCCTGAGGGAGGAAAAGAAAAAGATATTTAGCCTTTGCTGATAAAACCTCTTTCCAAATCCAAAACCAAGAAGGCTCCAGAGTCTCCTGATAACAGCAGTGCAAGCTTCATCCCAGCATTGCAGCCTTCCTTCTAGTAAGGTATGTGCAGTACTTGCTATGCACAAGCATTACTGTATATCGATGTATTTATATAGTGCAACAAAGCTTGAAAGTACATTAATGGGAAGTGTTGGAAACAGAACTAGATTGTGCACATTAATTGAGAATTCACACATTTTAATGGTAAGATGATGTTACATTTCATACACATCTTTACAACTTTAAGTGCAGGGAGATTAGGAGATTTGCCTAGAGTCAGATAACTTTCAGTGAAGTGCCAAAGCTGGAATGCAGCCTAGATGTGGACTAGAACCCCGGTCCCCAGATTCAAAGGACAGCAACTCAGCCACTAGGACTCATATCCACCATGACCACTTTCTAGGTTGGAAGGGGTGTGCACTGCAAAAACCCTATTGTGTATGTAAACATTTGGAAGGTACAGGGACATTGAGTTCAGACATAATGTAAAGGTATTAGGGGTATGTCAAGGTAAGCCGAACAGCAGAGCTGGTTGCCCCTAAGCGACACTGAAGTATCATAGTTATGTGGACGCTTGCCTCTGTCTGTTTTTTGTAGTGGATTGATGTGTTTAAAGATACTCCTGTCATAGGCACCATGTTCCTTTCCTCATGCACCAGCAAGGAGAGCACCTGCTACCCCCTGATCTCCCCCTCCCTACTACTTGCTTCCTCTCGGCTCCCCAAGTACATCCAAACAGGATACCTGCAGTGCTAAGTGGGAATTCTGTACATGCCAGTACTATGCTAAGTGCCTAAGCTAACTCCTTCTCTTAGGTTAGCAAAGCGAAGGCCCCATGGCCAGCAGAGCATCCACTTGTGGCTGGTACAATAAGTTCCCCAGGGGAGTAATCACCTGGGACTGGCATGGTGAGTTTTCGCATTGAAACAGCTGCAAAGGCCTGGCACGATAACAAGGTGAAGAGGAAGGTGGCAGAGAAATGTCACCAAGGAAGACACAAGCCACAAGTGGATGTTGTGCTTAGAAACAGGGTTGACAGGTGGTAGGAGCTTGATAGAAGCCAAGTGAGAGGACACAGGGGATGGAATGGTGAGCAGCCAGAATATCTTATGCACGGTCACCCGGAGAAAGCATGAAATGTATGCCATCTACTTTGGATAAACGCGTGTAGCAGATGTTTAGTGGCTCTCCTATACTGGGAGCTATATACAAAATGGCCCTTTTTTTACTTCCACCATTCAATTATTGATAACCCACCATTTTGTCATTTGCAGAGCTCTCATAATGCCATTATATTCTCATCTGGAACATGGCAAGCTATTCCATCAATGAAACACACAATGAGTTCACACAAATCCCTCCATTTTGACTTGCACCATGCATTCGCGTACCAGCACCAAGATGTTGATAGGATCTGCCTTGCGCTGATATCCAGGTATTGAGACAATAAGATTGTTCTCATGCTGCACCTCTACACTGACCTGCACCACGCACGGATATCCCAGTACTGAGTACCTGAATGGCCACTACACATGCTTCAAACGACTTTCTAACTTGTAGACAACATGATGAGTCCGAGTAGAAAATATCATTGGGTTCAGCTTCCACCACAGTAACTTGCAGGCCAGAGGCTCCGATATCAGTAAGACAGCTTGGAGGACTAATGCACCTTTTGCAGAGACATTAGTGTGATAAGCATATTGGAATTTCTAATCCACATAAAATAGCTGTAGGGCTTGGCCCTTTCTGCACGGTCATCCCCCAACGATGTTGCCTTCATCCTCTTGTTTTCTGAACCTGTTTTTATAGGCTCTTACAACTCTATGCACTTTACCACTGTTAAACAGTGATAAAGTGCTTGCACTCTTTCCTTAAAACATGTTAGATTGGCTTATACCCAATTGGCATATTCAATTTACTTGTAAGTCCCTAGTAGAGAGGCACTACCTGTTCCCAGGGCCTGTAAATTAAATGCTACTAGCGAGCCTGCAGCACTGATTGTGCTACCCACTTAAGTAGCACATGTATCAGTCCTGCCATTTCAGCCTGTGTGTGCCCAGTTTTAAATGGCCATTTCAAACTGGCAAAACAAACCTTTAGCGAGGCCCAAACCTTCCTTTTTAGTACATATAAGTCGCCCCTAAGGTAGGCACTGGACAGCGCTGAGGGCAGGCTGCAATGTGGTTAAAAAGTAGGACATGTACCTTTAAGTTTTATATGTTCTGGTAGAGGAAAACTTTTACATTCTTTTTTCACTACTAAAAGGCCTACCTCCCCCTTACCATTACATTGGAGTTACCTTATTAAATTTTATAAGTGAAGTTTCCAAATGGGAACAGGTACCCAGTTCAAGTTTTGTGTCTCTGGAATCGTAATGGAAATCCTAACTTAAGGTTAAGTCAGATTTTAAATTACAATTCTAAAAATGCCACTTTTAGAAAGTTGGAATTTGTTTGCCTTATCCATTTGGTGGCTGCAGTCTGCCTCTGGTTCACATGACTAGGTGTATGTAGTTGGCATCTGGGCTTTGTGTATTCCTCCTAGACAGCCACACACAATGGGCAGCTTAGGTGTGACTGGATGGGTTATTACTGGCAGGAATGGGGGGAGCTGGACCCAGCCCCACTCACACTTGAATAGGTTCTGCCTTGTCTACACAAAAAGGGCTGCCCACCTCCTGTAGTTAGTCTGGAGCCAGGTATCTGGTGTGGACAGAGGGCCCTTGGGACATGCTGCTTGCAGAGAGACAGCTCTCTCTGTTTCCCTCTCTAATTAGGGAGAGATCAAGCTTTTTGCAAAATATAATCCAACGCAACGCTTTCCAGAACACTTGTACATTTTATTTTCAGGACTCCATTAGTGTGGAAACCAGAGCCTTAGCAAAGTCATTCTGCAGGGAAGTTTTACCTTGTTACTGCGGCCCCTGGTAAAGTGCAGCTGCAAAGAAGTGAGAGATTCCTCTTTGGCTCAAGTGGCACAAAGGACACGTCGCAATGTGGCACAAAGGACACGTCGCAATGTGTCCTCGCACAAACGTAAACTGTATTCTCCTTGTTTCGCGTAAATGAGGTGAAAAATATACATACATTTTAAGGACACATTCTAAGCCACGCTGGATGTGAACAAAGTACAGAAACGCAAACTTTGTTAGTATATATTAAGGCCAGTAATATATATAAACACGATCAAAGTGCATATTGCTAAACGTCTCAACATAGGTCATGCAGGTCACCTGCAGGAAAGAGATGAGGTCATGACCCACAATAGGTCTAGAAGACATAAGAAGCAAAGCAAGACCCGAGATAAGAAATGCAATAAATACAGAAGAATCAGGTTTAGATCTGCACCGTGAAGCAGAAAATAAAGATCTATCTATATTTAGACAGCTCAGGAATCAGTTCCTGTTCACACCACTGAGTGGCAGTAACACCCAAAGGCTGAACATCGGAAATAGCCGGGATAGCAGAGAATGTTTGTTTAGCATTTCCTTCTGAACATTAGGGTTGATTGTTTAGTTCATGAGGCCTCACAAACATTTTCCAGGGGCCACAAAGTATGATCTATGGAGGGACGCACTGATGCCAAAAGGGTGGTGGTCGGGTGATATGGGGTTTGTAAGGTGGGTGTAGGGGAAGCAAAGCATGGAAATGTAATGTCTGAATTGCACAATGCCAGAAAGCCTGTGATCAATTTGGCTTCCCCACTCGACCAAAGTGTGTGATCCTAGGCGATTGCTTTTATTTCACTTTGCCTCCTTTTGCTTCTCTTTTGTTTGATTTAGTAAACATGATGTTATCCATTTATAATAGCAGCCCAGGCTACCCTGAGTTACTTGCCTTTTAGTTCACTATTGGTTTTGTTGTTAGGGTCGGTGGAAGTATGAATGTTTCTAAATTCATGTTTGAAAACTATCATTTAAAAAAATAAAATGAACTCAATGTAGTGAAATAATCAGATGCACGAAGAAGAAAAGATTCTGCATGTTAATGAAATACATGCTTTCGAATTTTCAAAAGGCTACAGCATTTTTATACGTTTGCTGTCCAATGTCTTTAAAAATGAAGGCGTTTCTAAAGTTAAGTGGTGCAGGACGCCTCAGTTACATCCATTCTGAATGTTAGTGCTGAGCCAAGTAAACAGCAGATTAAATGTAAATGTGATTTGTACTTGTAAAGCGCACTAATACCCCAATTGGGGTGTCCTGGCGCTGTACTCATACCGCTGTGGAACCCTTCCTGGCTTTTCCCTGTGAAATGTCCACTCCTGGGCACCCCCAAGGTGAAGCCAGGCACCCCAGTGCTGTGGGGGCCGTTGTGGAGATTAAGCAAGCTATTGCCCAGAGTTTCAGAGTGGGATTAGTGCTGCTGTTCACCACGGGCCGCATGGACCTGGGCCGTACTTGGAGTATCACTGTTTTATATAGAAGAAAAATATGTTTTACTGTTTCTTTCTGAAAACTTTCATCAACTAATAATCCTTCATAGAAATGATGCACAATTGCAGGTCAGCAGGTGAGGTTTAACACCGCCCAGTGACACCCCTATATTTGCAGTCTGGAAAATGGCCTGACAAAAAAAATGTGCTCGGAATAAACTAACCACGGAAGCAGATCTGAGCAATAAGGTTAGGAATGTGTAATTAAGGGTGTATGATCTCTCCATCTCACGAATGATAAGATACCACAGGCCTGGATTTTTATTTAACATTAAATAGCGTTTGGCAACGATATCCATTATTCTCACCAATGAAACCATTAGATGAAAGTTTTAAAAAGTTTAAAAGCACAGGCAAGACTGGACTACTGAGCCATTGAAGTCATATATACATTTGGAGGTGCTTACATTTTGATTAACCCCTTGGCGCTGGAAGCGAAGGGGGGCCGTTCGGCGCCGCCATGCTCGTGACGGAACCACTCCGTCACGAGCCACGGGTGCGCAGTGTTTGTGACGGAGTGGTTCCGTCACGGCCCCGCCCGCTCATTAGAAAAGCAGCGCAGGCGCGAAATCGCTGCCACTGAGGCGTGGTGGCCAGGCCGTGACGGAACCCCTCCGTCATTAGCACAGCCCGTCCGTGGCTCGTGACGGAGTGGTTCCGTCAAGGAGTAAATGTTCATAGCAATTTATTAAAGGTAATATTACTTTATGGATTATTACTGCCCCCTTGTGGTAATGGATAATATGTCCCCTATTGTCCATCCCTGGGGAATTAATTGACAAAGCATACCTGTCAACCTGTTGACTCTGAAACTAGGGTAAAGCCAGACGTTTAAGAGGATGACCCTATTTGTGTGAAAGGAGAAGGAACAGTTTTTGTAGGGGAATATAGGTCTGAAAAGAGTCAGAGCCCAGTGAAGTCTACAGATGCGTTTTGTTTGCCAGGAGGGTGAATCTGAGTGAAAAGAGGACGACACCTAACAAATGAGGGTGCGTTGACAGGTGTGAAGAGAGACTGGGGTTGATACATGGGTTCATTCATTATCCATTTGGGACAGAGAAGAAATAACTATTTCTAGTCCTTTGTGCATGAGGTACATATCTGGCCAGGTTTGAAGCTAGATTTCAGATTTTTCTGGCAAAATAAACTGTAGAAGTGGCAGCTCCGTAGGTGACTCCTCAGAAGTAAAAATGGGGCTATTTGCTGGAATGTGAGCCTCCTGCTACTTTTCGAGGAAGAGGTCTAAATTCATTTCTGAAACAATCTGGTTTCTTACACCTGGTCTGATGTTGCTATAATTTACCCAGTAGAAGCATCCTAGTTTAGAAGCTTTCATAGTGAAAGTGCTGCAGGAGCTTGTATTTACCAAAATGGCAATCATGGTGGAAGTGACATCACATGACCTTGGACTAACCAATGATTTGGGAGGCACGGAATGGAAGGTACCGGAAGTAAGCAGGCCTCATCTACTTCCTGTTTCAGCTACAGGCTTCATGAGGTCTGAAACCAGGAGTAGGAAGAATAGTGCTGGGGACAACAGAGGACAAGTAAATGATAATAAATGTTACAGATACCTCTAATTACCCCAAGCTGTCCAGTAACCTCTAAAGGATAGAACACTATGCAACTCTATGTTTAGGGTTTATTAGTGTATACATGTTTGCCTTGAAGACGCACTTAATAAAAGCAAAGGAAACAGGCGATTACGTATTGTTGCTCCTGTGCCTTCATGATACATTTTTTACAGCGAATTGTGCAAAATGGCGTAATGGAATTTTTTTAGGAATTTTGCATAACAAGCGTAACACGAATTTCCTAAAACGACATAAATTACGCCATTGTAATTTACATTTCGCCCAGGCCTAGACATGAGTCGTAGCTTGCTATCCCTTTCCACTCCAGCTGCACCCCACTAACAAGGCTCAATAAGGCTGACAAATATCTAGGGCATTGAATACGTATCCACACTGCAGGGACAATGCTTGTTAATTGTGTGGAACTGCTCCTTTGGGAAGGAATCTACTCCGATTGCAAAGAGAATCAGAGAATTGTTGCTGACATATTTTGTGACCAGCATCCCAGCCTTCCATTCTACTGAGGTCAGTAAACTGAGTACACTATATTTGGGGTTTACAGTGGCTATTATTTTCAGCTATGGAACCAGGGTGACACAATTGATGGTGGGAGGGTTGACATGAAACAGTTCTTAAACCCTTCGCCGTGCGGCAAATTCCGCCATGGTGCGAGGGGGCGGGGCAGGGCGTGGCGCTGGGGTACTCAGGACGGCTCTCGGCCATTATGAGTCACAGTAGGCGTGTGCTCATGACGGCCGGGAGCCGTCCTAACTCCGCCCACTGATTAATTCTCCCGCACAGGCGGGGAATTAACCGCGTGTGGGGGGAGCGGCCAGGGCCGGACTGGCCATAGCGGGCACCGGGCATTTCCCCGGTAGGCCGCTAGGGTGGGGGCCGGTTATGGCCCCTGTGGGGCCGTTTTTGTTACCGGGGGTCAGCAATGTCCGCCCTCGGTAACAAAATCGGCCGAAACCGGCAGTCGCAAACGGTTCACCTGCACTCCCCCTGACCCCACGGGGGGGCCAGCTGAGCAGTTTGCCAGGGCTAGTTACTGTTCTCAGTCCGGCCCTGGGAGCGGCAACGTTCAGACGGCTCCCGGCTGTCATGAGCACATGCCTACTGTGACTCATGACGGTCGGGAGCCGTCCTGAGCATGGAAGGTGTTAATATAAATGAGAAAGAATTGCAGGTTGGGTGTGAGTATGGTGGGCTTACAGATGCAAAAAGTATCTATTTTAAGACTGGAAAATGCAGTTAATTTCAGTGGAAAATTTCTCCTCCTGTCCTCTCTCCACTTCTACTGCCCCCCTTCTGCTCCCTGCCACTTCTACCCACCTGTAGTGACCGAAGATCTTTAAAAATGCTGGGGATATGTGGCTAGAATTCCAGTGAATGGGCGAAATGGGCGAGCTAAGCTTCTTCTAGGAGAGTTTTGGGGTCCTCCCACACGAAATTATTTAAAAAAATGAGCTGAAACAGTGCATTTAAGATAACAATTTTTACATAATTTTCAAAAAAAGAGCCATGTGCTCTGAAAGGGCACTCAAGATGTAGCCCAGCATTTTTATGGGGTGCCATGGAAGCCTGACCCTCTCTAGGAGCGGACTTTGCCATGAATTCATTCCATATGTCGGCTAGTGGAAATTTAAATTACCCAATATAATTTTTATAACTTCTAGATTTTTTTATTAAGCTTGCTAGGTGAAATTCTCCAAATTACACTACTACTCCATTTCACGTATTTACATGCCATTCACGGTAAAGGTTTACCACAAAGACGTGAACAACAGAATGCGATCGCCTGTTGTTCCCAGTGATTTTGTTCTTTTTACATTATTTCTTTAGTGAGAAATGCATCCTCAAGTGCACAAAAAATATAACACATAAGGGCAGATTCACATTTCACGTCACCACCTGTAATTTTGTTGAAATTTCTAATATGTACTCAAATGCAAATTTTGCTCACCCCTACAAATATGTCAGCAATTACCTCCAGTATGCTGGGATCAGTTGAAGAAGCGCATGCACACTGCACCTACTCACTCTCTCCAATGTACACATTCTCACACGTACACATTGTTACTCACACGCACTGTCACTCAAATCCCCATTATTTCCGTCTGCTTGCGATGTGTTAGAATAGTTTGTACTTCTGTTGCCCTTGCTATTGCTGGCTTGCCTGCTAATGAGTTTTAAAAGCCCTTTTCTTTACATGCTATGAAAAAATGAATGGCATTGCCAATGCTTTTTTTTCCTGCAAGGTGTGAATGAAACAGTGCATTCCATAGAACACGTGAATAGGGTTTGTATTTAATTTTGCAAATGGATCAATTATCAATCAACCAGGATTTATAAAGCGCGGCTAATCACCCGATAGGGTACCCAGGTGCTTGCAGGTGCCGGAGGCCTATTCGAACATGAAGCAGTGACAACATTGGAAATGGATTAGAGCACTTTGTAAATTGTTAAAACATTGCTTCTGAGTGATCCTATGTGTTGCACAACTCCTTGAGACTCTCTTAGCCTTTCAGACAGCAACATTTCATGTCCCAGAATGCAGTGTAGGGCGGCCTGAAAAGCAAGGGCCAGTTATCAACAATGCAAAAAGTTTTAACAAAATTAAGTTTCAGTTTGTGATTTTCTGGCATTTATTCTTGGAAGAAAAGATCATTCAGTGAAGTGGTGAAAGGTCAGAGACATCACTTCAAATAATGGGCAAACATTCAGACTCCTCTAAAATTATGGAACTTGCTAAATACAGTCCCACATTGAGAGCCCTATAGGTTGTGGTCCCTATGTCATAGCTCCGTGTGCAACCCACCCCTCCAGTTGTCACGAGGGGGGCGGGGCTGGGCGTGGCGCTGGGGTACTCAGGACGGCTCCCGGCCATTATGAGTCACAGTAGGCAGAGGTGCTCATGACAGCCGGGAGCCGTCCGAACTCCGCCCACTGATTAATTCTCCCGCACAGGCGGGGAATTAACCGCGCGTAGGGGAGCGGCAACGTTCGGACGGCTCCCGAAGCAACTGAGCATCACTGAATTGATAAATGAAAAGAAAGCTTCACTGCTGGAACACCTGTCCCCATGCCCAGCTGTTGTAAGAGCCCGTCAGCTGAACTACTGCGGGAGCTCAAGCCCTACTTCCCCACAGAAATTGGTACAAATGTTTCCAGTGCTCAGAAATGGTAGGGGTGAGATATAAAGCACTAGATACAAAATGTACTTTTATTTTTATGAGCTTGAATATCTTTACCCCTTCTTTTCTGGCAGAGATGAGGTAAAATAATATACGGAATGAATTGCTATTGGCAATCCAGTGGAGTTCTCTGATTAAGAAGTATTACATCAAGCTATTCCATCATCACACTTTTTTATTATCTGATTAAATCTCCCTAAGTGGGAGGGGTTACTCTCGAGCTTGGATCGGGGCGCTACATGGACCAGCCCCATGTTTGGGTCGAGGCACCCTGGGTTAAGCCCTCATGTTTGGATGGAGACATCCTTCGAAGAAGCCCTGTGTATGTATGTCTGGAAGTACCACTGGGATCACTCCCCTTGTTAGAATAGACACACCCTAGGATCAGTAAAATATTAAGTTATTGTCACAGACAAGACAACAACCCTTTGAAGAATATTAAAATGTTGTTTAAGCAGAATTGTACATCTTCAATGCTTCCCCTAACTCTCTTAGCAGAAGCACACACAATGTAGCAATATTTGTTCTAGTGCAGGTGGTGTCCATAAAAAGCTCCATCTTGTGGAAGTATGGGAGACTTTCGAAGTGGATTATCGTGCCACTGTTTCACTCTATTTAATTCTGATTGGTTCATTCTGTGGGAACGGTGTGCAACTGTATTGAATGTATGAAATCCCTTGTTCAAAACCCTATAAAAGTGTACTCCTTTTGGATGTGTTACAGGCCCATTCCTTATTGACCATAGGAGGCGAGTCCATGCCAAATTGGTCTCCCACTATATATGCTGCGGCTTATTTACAAGCTCCTTGCGCTGCCGGTGTGTCACTTTTTTGACGCATCGGTGGCACAGTGTGCTGTCCCATATTTACAAGGCCACACAAAGCCACCCTGCCTGGCTTTTCATGGCCTTGTAAAGATGGCCTCTTTTTACGCATCACTTTGCATGAAAGGAGCATGCCATGGGTGTTGCTGTGGGTGTTCCCATGCAATGCCCGTGGATTCTGCCACATTCCCAGATGTACCACATTTAGTAAACCTGGAAATGCATCAGAGTCCTACACCTCCCGGGGAAGGCATAAGGAGGCGCAATGAGGTGAAATACCTCAATTTCTCCTTATTTTTTATCTTTCAATGCGTGCTGGATTCAGCAGCACACACAGAAAGAGGAAAAAGCCTCGTGTGATTGTTTTTGTGCAGGACGGTGTCCATTCCTACACAAAAGCAACCATCTCCGCAATGCAGGTACCTGGTACCCCTGTACCGTGCAAGGGGCCTGCGTTGGCGCATGGCAGTCAATTGTACGCCAGCACAGGGATGCATCATATTGTTGTAAATATGACACATCACTGTGCTTTTAAAGTGACTTAGGTCGGGGCAGCATTATAGCTGGCAGCGCCCCGCCATTTTAAATAAGGCTCTCTTTAGTTTGCTGACCTGAACTTTCCCTCTTTGATTTATTCTGTACTCTAACTGAGCTGTGCACTCTGATTCATTGATTAGTTAATTTTGATGATATTACTTGATTTCTGCTTGACTTACCATCTGAAAATAAACCTTTGAGGTTTAAACCTTCCCTTTCCACCATTCTTGTCGGACCAATTGGGCTCTATGTGTCTAAATTGAAATTTCCATTTACAGTGATTTATAGAGAAACAGGTCCAGCCAGGAACACCAAAATCTGATAAGGGATTAACACGGCTCCTGGTCCATCAGTCGAACAAGAGCAAGCGTGACGTCAACTCCATAAGTTATATCCAAAACAACATGAAAGACTCACCAATCGCGGCATTTCCTGTCTCCTCCAACGTGCCTCGTGTTGGGGACGCTGCTGTATGTCTGGCTGTTGTGGCACAAGTGTTGCAACAATCATTCGGTTCTTGTGATTGGCTGCTGAGTGCGGCAGATCCCCCCGCACGTGGCAGGCACAGTGGGCATTCCGGGGGTACACCCTCAAAGGGGCATTTAAAGTTCTGCTGCAGAGAAGAGGTGGGGTGAGAGATATTACTGTAGAGCTAGGAGCGACAGAAAGCATGCGTAAGGAAGGACGAGTGAAAGAGAAGGTAAGGAGATGGAAGAGGAGGTGGCAGAAAAACAGAAAGAGCGCCCAGCTGAGAGGAGAGCGAAGAAAGCGAGATGAAGGAATAAAAGAGGAGATAATGAACAAAACTCCAGCTCTCACCTGCGGGGGGCGCGTGCAGGAACGGAACACTGAAAAGCAAGAAAGAACATTGCTGAGTCACTCTACCCACAAATTATTGACATATCAGACCTGCAAGCTAAAAGAAAAACAAGCATTTGCAATGCAATAGGTCTCGCATTAGGAAAGTTTGAGCTATTTGTATTGTAAATGACAAATTTTTTATTTATGTTTTGTTTTTGAAAATAGCGAAATTAATAGCTTTGTCATTTATAATGCCAATAGATATAACTTTCGCAAATGTGACACCTATAGCATTTGTAATGCAATATGTGCTGTATTTACGTGACTTACATGTATTGATATTACAAATAACAATGGCTTTTAATTTTTTCCAATAATTAATACTTAAATAAAAGTTATTGTACTTTATCATGGCAATAGCTTAAAGTTTTGTAAATAACTTTTGTGAAAATTATGTTCAGTGTATTTTATTGTGGCGAAAATCGAAGAAAAGATGTGAAATATTAACATCTTTTTGTTACATTTGTGTCACACTGTGCCATAGTGTGACACACGATATCGGCTCCACTCACATGGTCACAGCGTGAGAAGCTGTTATCACACAGTGGCAGTGAAAATGAGCCGAAAAACACTGAAAATAGTGGTTTCCAGGTTCGTTTTCCAAGGCTTTGAACCGCTGATGTCCATTATGGGGTGTGAAAATACCCCAGTATATTGGTACCAGCCTCAGCAAGCTTTTCTTTTTGGGGAGGGGGCTTGGGGGCAGGGTGGGGTTCAAGAGTGCCTCTTTGGTACTTCTTGGCATGAGGCCCAGCCCCTTCCAGGACCCCACTCCCTCCTCACTCAGTGAGATTTTTGTTCTAGTTGGTAGGTATGTATACTTGATATCAGTTCCTTCGCTTGGTTTACGGCGTAACAACAGACAATATCAAATAGTTTATGACTGGTTTGGTAGACATAAGGCATATGTGCTATTCATGCAACTAGACTGACTTACACCTACCAGCAGGGCTCGAGTCAGGGTACCACGCGGGTGGACGGCGTCCCCCCACTTATTTTACGGGGGGGACGCCATCTCCCCTGCCAAACAGCTGGACTTCACTCTTTGGCCTCTCCGGGATGAGGAGCTGGGTACATTTGAGATGTCATCAGTGATGTCACTGACCATGTCATGAATGATGTAATATGTGACATCATCAGCAGTGGATTGTGGGTGCGCGAAATATAGTTAGTGCAACTAACTATATAGGAGCAATTTCAATGTTTTTTTTAAATGCTATTTCCTAATTATATAAAGCCTGAAACCTATGGTTTTTTCAGTGAATTTCAAAGTTTTTTTATATGCTAATTCCTAACTGTATAAGGCCTAAAACCTATGGTTTTTTCAGTGAATTTGCAAGGTTTTTTAAATGCTAATTCCTAACTATATAAGGCCTGAAACCTATGGTTTTCTCAGTGAATTTGCAAGGTTTTTTAAATGCTAATTCCTTCCTATATCAGGCATGAAACCTATGGTTTTTTTCAATAATTTTTAAAGTTTTTCTAAATGCTAATTCTATTAGCAGATAACGTTTAAATATGGTAATATCCTTGTGGGACCACCTGAGCAGCCCTAGGGGGTGAGGGTGTTTCTACCCTGCCCCCTTTTTGCATTCTACACGTTTGTTTTTCTGCTTCTTTTGTGCCTCGGTGTACCGAGCACAAGATGGCTGCCCAAACTTCCTGGTTTGGGGTGTTCACAGCCAATCAATGCAGCCCATGCTCGGAAAGGTCTGCGAGCACTCCTGATTGGCTGGCAGTCGTCTGTCAACATTCCAAACTGTACAAACCAAGAAGTGTTGGCCACCATCTTGTTTTTCAGGAGAACTGAGGCACAAGAGAGCCCAAAACAAGAGTGGACAACGAAAAAATGGGGCAGGGTAGAGACCGCCTCACCCCCTAGCCCTTTTCAGGGGGTCCCAGAAGTACGCGTTTTTGAAACTTTTTTTTTTGCTGGCCCTTGGGGTTCTTCGGGGACCCCCTTGGAAGGGCTAGATGTCCAATGGAAAATTGCATGGTATGCTCAGGGTACGCATATGGCTAAATGCACATGTACACGTACATGTAAACGCGCCCTCCGCGTACTCCGCGAAATTAAAAAAAAATGCTTTTTTGCCCTTCGGGGTCCTCCTAGGCCCCCCTGAGAAAACCTAGGGGTAAGGGGGTCTTTAGCCTGCCCCCTTTTAAAGTTTTCCCCTTTTGTTTTTCACCTCTTGTGCCTCAGTTCTACCGAGACACAAGATGGCGGACTCTCCGGACCATTTGGAATGTTCACAGACACCCGAGAGCCAATCGGCTTTCCGCTCACGCACTTCCGTGGCGCGCCGGGTGCACTTACCGGTACGCGTACCCAAAGCGCTCGAAGCGCACATAAAGATGTATATATATTTTTTTTAAGTTAATTTTCATAAAAACCACTGGAGCGATTTTCACCAAAAATGGAAAAGGCCCTACTGCGTACCAGTCCATACCATTTTGTCAAGTTTGGTGTAATTCCGTTCAGCGGTTCGGGCTGTAGCCGCGACTAAACGTCCTATGGAAATTAACATGGGGAAAACACGTTTTGGGACCACCCCTTTTTTCTCGGCCCCAGCTTGACGAATACCCCCCAAACTTTCAGGGAAGGAGCGAAGCATAACGGGCCATCTTCTTTGAGAAAATCGCGGAGATTCATCAACCGGCGCCAAAGTTATTCCCAATAGAATGTTGTGGATTTCCTATGGAAACGAGGTCCTAACTATATATACCTACTGGAGACTGCCAGTAGGTAATATATATATATATATATTTTCTCTCAAACGCCCTGTAGCAGTGAGAGGGCACACAGCAACATCCCGCCCTCCGGCTCTGTATTGCTTTCCGCATTCAACAACCTCACTTGTTCTCCATGCCGACGCGTTTCGAAGCCTACAGCTTCTTCTTCTTGGGCTGCCATGAATTTCACAAATGAGTCGCATTGGCAATCAAAGCATTTTATTTGAAACAGTGCCTCCCTCAAGGGCCTGTCCTTTCTTCAACGACCATGATGAATTGTGGGGCATGTAGTATTCCAATGCGATAATGTTTTTGACTTTGGGTAAGTTCAACAGTGAGATACTAATTATGGCACAATTGTAGTATTTTTCTTTACCTTGAGTAGGTTCTGGGGATGTTTATGCGGAAACATGTGCATTTGGGACGTTGCGCTGTCTGTGCTCCAGCAGTTGGAACTGTCAGCCACGTTCAGCCAGGGATTTGTTTGTCTCCAGCTAATGGTGGTGCTCCTCTCCGCGGCCGGGGCAGCCGCGTGTAATGTTTTCTCTCAAAAGCCCTGTAGCAGTGAGAGGGCACACAGCAACATCCCGCCCTCCGGCTCTGTATTGCTTTCCGCATTCAACAACCTCACTTGTTCTCCATGCCGACGCGTTTTGAAGCCTACAGCTTCTTCTTCTTGGGCTGCCATGAATTTCACAAATGAGTCGCATTGGCAATCAAAGCATTTTATTTGAAACAGTGCCTCCCTCAAGGGCGTGTCCTTTCTTCAACGACCATGATGAATTGTGGGGCATGTAGTCTTCCAATGCGATAATGTTTTTGACTTTGGGTAAGTTCAACAGTGAGATCCTAATTATGGCACAATTGTAGTATTTTTCTTTACCTTGAGTAGGTTCTGGGGATGTTTATGCGGAAACATGTGCATTTGGGACGTTGCGCTGTCTGTGCTCCAGCAGTTGGAACTGTCAGCCACGTTCAGCCAGGGATTTGTTTGTCTCCAGCTAATGGTGGTGCTCCTCTCCGCGGCCGGGGCAGCCGCGTGTAATGTTTTCTCTCAAACGCCCTGTAGCAGTGAGAGGGCACACAGCAACATCCCGCCCTCCGGCTCTGTATTGCTTTCCGCATTCAACAACCTCACTTGTTCTCCATGCTGACGCGTTTCGAAGCCTACAGCTTCTTCTTCTTGGGCTGCCATGAATTTCACAAATGAGTCGCATTGGCAATCAAAGCATTTTATTTGAAACAGTGCCTCCCTCAAGGGCGTGTCCTTTCTTCAACGACCATGATGAATTGTGGGGCATGTAGTCTTCTAATGCGATAATGTTTTTGACTTTGGGTAAGTTCAACAGTGAGATCCTAATTATGGCACAATTGTAGTATTTTTCTTTACCTTGAGTAGGTTCTGGGGATGTTTATGCGGAAACATGTGCATTTGGGACGTTGCGCTGTCTGTGCTCCAGCAGTTGGAACTGTCAGCCACGTTCAGCCAGGGATTTGTTTGTCTCCAGCTAATGGTGGTGCTCCTCTCCGCGGCCGGGGCAGCCGCGTGTAATGTTTTCTCTCAAACGCCCTGTAGCAGTGAGAGGGCACACAGCAACATCCCGCCCTCCGGCTCTGTATTGCTTTCCGCATTCAACAACCTCACTTGTTCTCCATGCCGACGCGTTTCGAAGCCTACAGCTTCTTCTTCTTGGGCTGCCATGAATTTCACAAATGAGTCGCATTGGCAATCAAAGCATTTTATTTGAAACAGTGCCTCCCTCAAGGGCGTGTCCTTTCTTCAACGACCATGATGAATTGTGGGGCATGTAGTCTTCCGATGCGATAATGTTTTTGACTTTGGGTAAGTTCAACAGTGAGATCCTAATTATGGCACAATTGTAGTATTTTTCTTTACCTTGAGTAGGTTCTGGGGATGTTTATGTGGAAACATGTGCATTTGGGACGTTGCGCTGTCTGTGCTCCAGCAGTTGGAACTGTCAGCCACGTTCAGCCAGGGATTTGTTTGTCTCCAGCTAATGGTGGTGCTCCTCTCCGTGGCCGGGGCAGCCGCGTGTAATGTTTTCTCTCAAACGCCCTGTAGCAGTGAGAGGGCACACAGCAACATCCCGCCCTCCGGCTCTGTATTGCTTTCCGCATTCAACAACCTCACTTGTTCTCCATGCCGACGCGTTTCGAAGCCTACAGCTTCTTCTTCTTGGGCTGCCATGAATTTCACAAATGAGTCGCATTGGCAATCAAAGCATTTTATTTGAAACAGTGCCTCCCTCAAGGGCGTGTCCTTTCTTCAACGACCTTGATGAATTGTGGGGCATGTAGTCTTCCAATGCGATAATGTTTTTGACTTTGGGTAAGTTCAACAGTGAGATCCTAATTATGGCACAATTGTAGTATTTTTCTTTACCTTGAGTAGGTTCTGGGGATGTTTATGCGGAAACATGTGCATTTGGGACGTTGGGCTGTCTGTGCTCCAGCAGTTGGAACTGTCAGCCACGTTCAGCCAGGGATTTGTTTGTCTCCAGCTAATGGTGGTGCTCCTCTCCGCGGGCGGGGCAGCCGCGTGTAATGTTTTCTCTCAAACGCCCTGTAGCAGTGAGAGGGCACACAGCAACATCCCGCCCTCCGGCTCTGTATTGCTTTCCGCATTCAACAACCTCACTTGTTCTCCATGCCGACGTGTTTCGAAGCCTACAGCTTCTTCTTCTTGGGCTGCCATGAATTTCACAAATGAGTCGCATTGGCAATCAAAGCATTTTATTTGAAACAGTGCCTCCCTCAAGGGCGTGTCCTTTCTTCAACGACCATGATGAATTGTGGGGCATGTAGTCTTCCAATGCGATAATGTTTTTGACTTTGGGTAAGTTCAACAGTGAGATCCTAATTATGGCACAATAGTAGTATTTTTCTTTACCTTGAGTAGGTTCTGGGGATGTTTATGCGGAAACATGTGCATTTGGGACGTTGCGCTGTCTGTGCTCCAGCAGTTGGAACTGTCAGCCACGTTCAGCCAGGGATTTGTTTGTCTCCAGCTAATGGTGGTGCTCCTCTCCGTGGCCGGGGCAGCCGCGTGTAATGTTTTCTCTCAAACGCCCTGTAGCAGTGAGAGGGCACACAGCAACATCCCGCCCTCCGGCTCTGTATTGCTTTCCGCATTCAACAACCTCACTTGTTCTCCATGCCGACGCGTTTCGAAGCCTACAGCTTCTTCTTCTTGGGCTGCCATGAATTTCACAAATGAGTCGCATTGGCAATCAAAGCATTTTATTTGAAACAGTGCCTCCCTCAAGGGCGTGTCCTTTCTTCAACGACCATGATGAATTGTGGGGCATGTAGTCTTCCAATGCGATAATGTTTTTGACTTTGGGTAAGTTCAACAGTGAGATCCTAATTATGGCACAATTGTAGTATTTTTCTTTACCTTGAGTAGGTTCTGGGGATGTTTATGCGGAAACATGTGCATTTGGGACGTTGCGCTGTCTGTGCTCCAGCAGTTGGAACTGTCAGCCACGTTCAGCCAGGGATTTGTTTGTCTCCAGCTAATGGTGGTGCTCCTCTCGGCGGCTGGGGCAGCCGCGTGTAATGTTTTCTCTCAAACGCCCTGTAGCAGTGAGAGGGCACACAGCAACATCCCGCCCTCCGGCTCTGTATTGCTTTCCGCATTCAACAACCTCACTTGTTCTCCATGCCGACGCGTTTCGAAGCCTACAGCTTCTTCTTCTTGGGCTGCCATGAATTTCACAAATGAGTCGCATTGGCAATCAAAGCATTTTATTTGAAACAGTGCCTCCCTCAAGGGCGTGTCCTTTCTTCAACGACCATGATGAATTGTGGGGCATGTAGTCTTCCAATGCGATAATGTTTTTGACTTTGGGTAAGTTCAACAGTGAGATCCTAATTATGGCACAATTGTAGTATTTTTCGTTACCTTGAGTAGGTTCTGGGGATGTTTATGCGGAAACATGTGCATTTGGGACGTTGCGCTGTCTGTGCTCCAGCAGTTGGAACTGTCAGCCACGTTCAGCCAGGGATTTGTTTGTCTCCAGCTAATGGTGGTGCTCCTCTCCGCGGCCGGGGCAGCCGCGTGTAATGTTTTCTCTCAAACGCCCTGTAGCAGTGAGAGGGCACACAGCAACATCCCGCCCTCCGGCTCTGTATTGCTTTCCGCATTCAACAACCTCACTTGTTCTCCATGCCGACGCGTTTCGAAGCCTACAGCTTCTTCTTCTTGGGCTGCCATGAATTTTCCAAAATTAGTCGCATTGGCAATCAAAGCATTTTATTTGAAACAGTGCCTCCCTCAAGGGCGTGTCCTTTCTTCAACGACCATGATGAATTGTGGGGCATGTAGTCTTCCAATGCGATAATGTTTTTGACTTTGGGTAAGTTCAACAGTGAGATCCTAATTATGGCACAATTGTAGTATTTTTCTTTACCTTGAGTAGGTTCTGGGGATGTTTATGCGGAAACATGTGCATTTGGGACGTTGCGCTGTCTGTGCTCCAGCAGTTGGAACTGTCAGCCACGTTCAGCCAGGGATTTGTTTGTCTCCAGCTAATGGTGGTGCTCCTCTCCGCGGCCGGGGCAGCCGCGTGTAATGTTTTCTCTCAAACGCCCTGTAGCAGTGAGAGGGCACACAGCAACATCCCGCCCTCCGGCTCTGTATTGCTTTCCGCATTCAACAACCTCACTTGTTCTCCATGCCGACGCGTTTCGAAGCCTACAGCTTCTTCTTCTTGGGCTGCCATGAATTTCACAAATGAGTCGCATTGGCAATCAAAGCATTTTATTTGAAACAGTGCCTCCCTCAAGGGCGTGTCCTTTCTTCAACGACCATGATGAATTGTGGGGCATGTAGTCTTCCAATGCGATAATGTTTTTGACTTTGGGTAAGTTCAACAGTGAGATCCTAATTATGGCACAATTGTAGTATTTTCATGGCAGCCCAAGAAGAAGAAGCTGTAGGCTTCAAAACGCGTCGGCATGGAGAACAAGTGAGGTTGTTGAATGCGGAAAGCAATACAGAGCCGGAGGGCGGGGTGTTGCTGTGTGCCCTCTCACTGCTACAGGGCGTTTGAGAGAAAACATTACACGCGGCTGCCCCGGCCGCGGAGAGGAGCACCACCATTAGCTGGAGACAAACAAATCCCTGGCTGAACGTGGCTGACAGTTCCAACTGCTGGAGCACAGACAGCGCAACGTCCCAAATGCACATGTTTCCGCATAAACATCCCCAGAACCTACTCAAGGTAAAGAAAAATACTACAATTGTGCCATAATTAGGATCTCACTGTTGAACTTACCCAAAGTCAAAAACATTATCGCATTGGAAGACTACATGCCCCACAATTCATCATGGTCGTTGAAGAAAGGACACGCCCTTGAGGGAGGCACTGTTTCAAATAAAATGCTTTGATTGCCAATGCGACTCATTTGCGAAATTCATGGCAGCCCAAGAAGAAGAAGCTGTAGGCTTCGAAACGCGTCGGCATGGAGAACAAGTGAGGTTGTTGAATGCGGAAAGCAATACAGAGCCGGAGGGCGGGATGTTGCTGTGTGCCCTCTCACTGCTACAGGGCGTTTGAGAGAAAACATTACACGCGGCTGCCCCGGCCGCGGAGAGGAGCACCACCATTAGCTGGAGACAAACAAATCCCTGGCTGAACGTGGCTGACAGTTCCAACTGCTGGAGCACAGACAGCGCAACGTCCCAAATGCACATGTTTCCGCATAAACATCCCCAGAACCTACTCAAGGTAAAGAAAAATACTACAATTGTGCCATAATTAGGATCTCACTGTTGAACTTACCCAAAGTCAAAAACATTATCGCATTGGAAGACTACATGCCCCACAATTCATCATGGTCGTTGAAGAAAGGACACGCCCTTGAGGGAGGCACTGTTTCAAATAAAATGCTTTCATTGCCAATGCGACTCATTTGTGAAATTCATGGCAGCCCAAGAAGAAGAAGCTGTAGGCTTCGAAACGCGTCGGCATGGAGAACAAGTGAGGTTGTTGAATGCGGAAAGCAATACAGAGCCGGAGGGCGGGATGTTGCTGTGTGCCCTCTCACTGCTACAGGGCGTTTGAAAGAAAAAAAAAAAAAAATATATATATATATATATATATATATATATATATATATATATATATATATATATATCAGTGCTCCACTTTCACCACTGCTTCCGCACTCGCGATCGGGTGCCAGGTCCTGCGAAGGTGTACTCGCATTATATTCAGCTCTATAAGAAATTACGACTGCCATTCACAGGAAAGAATAACCTTTTAATAGATTATTTGTGCACTCAATCATAACAGACGCGTTTCGGCAAAGTGCCTTTCTAGATGAAAGGCATCACCCAGGTCACCAACCATTTCTTGGTTGGGGGCCGCGGGGGAGCCCTAAGGGCCCGTAGCCCAGCCTGCTCCTCGCATCAAGCTGGTGCAGGCATTGCTCCCGACTGCAGGAGTAGCTTAAAATGCTGCTCCCTGCAGGTGGGAGCAATATTCAGATCAGTTTCACTGCACGCAGGGAAACCAATCTGAAGTCTGCTCCCAGATGGCTGAAGCATTTTTAAAGCTCCCACCAGCTGGGAGCAGAATTAGTGTTTGCTCTCCCTTGACAGGAGTTTTGAAAATGTGGGCACAATGGGTGGACCCCCAGGGACATAGCAGGATCCGGCCTTGGTATGTTATTTTAGTAGAATTTATAAGAGCGCTCGAATGCCCATAGGTGTCTTGGCGCTTGCTTTAACTCTATCAAGAAGAACCGAGAGGGGGAATGAAACTATTCTACCTTGAATAACCAGGATTTCAGAGCCTTCCTAAATATCAATAAATTGGGTATGGCTCTCATTTGCAGGAGAAGAGAGTTCCACGCCTTTGCCGCTCCAATTAAAAAATGTCTTCTATCAGATGAAGATCTTTTGAACCTGGGGACGGCCACACATTTGGCTGTTGCAGCCCGTAATGTTCTACCTGGGAAATACCAACTGAAGCTGTTTTTAAGAAAAAGTGCACCTTGGTTATGAAGTGCTTCATAGGCAGTACGTAGAGCCTTGAAAATGATCCTCTGTCTTACTTGCAGCCAGTCTATCTTCCTTCTAGATTTAGATACTGAATAATATTTTAGGATTTTCGACAATAGTCATGCTGCCGCGTTTTAGAGGATCTGGAGCCTGTTCAGTCGGTACTGATGCAGATTTAGATACAGTCCATAATAGTAGTCTATTTTAGTAAGTACTAGAGAGCTGACTACTGTATTATGGAGATCTAAAGGAATAATAGGTAG
This sequence comes from Lissotriton vulgaris, assembly GCF_964263255.1. Classification (NCBI taxonomy): domain Eukaryota; kingdom Metazoa; phylum Chordata; class Amphibia; order Caudata; family Salamandridae; genus Lissotriton; species Lissotriton vulgaris. The sequence continues at coordinate 1,715,249,159 of NC_141695.1, read as the reverse complement.
GATCTTTTTTATGGTCCTTATCGTATAAAATGAAGAAGATGTCACTTATTTCACTTAATCAGTAAAAGGGAGTTTATTATCAATTACTACCCCTAGATTCCATGCCTTGGTAACCAGTGATAGCAGTACACCTGAATGCTGCAGTCACTAATTTGGGGTCCAAAAATATGAGTGAGAGCCAAAGAGCAAAACCTCAGTTTTTCCAGAGTTTAGTTTCAGACAGTTCCTACTCATCCAGGTACTCATTGCCACCATACAAACCTGTCATCTGGATCCGGTGTCCTATTCATCCCGGGCCAAAGAGAAGAAGATTGGAATGTCATCAGCATAAGATGTGGGAGAGAGAAGCCATGTGATCTAATTACTTCTGCTAAGGTGGTGGCATAGACATTGGACTTAGAAGGGCTAAGCGAGGACCCCTGGGGGACCCGGCAGGGAAGTGAGAAAGGCTGAGACATGAAATCACCTAATGCCACTAACTGTTCTCTATCCTGGAGAAACGATCGTAGCACGTCCTGGTCTGCCCCGGTGACACCAATTGCAGCCAGCCGATCTATCAGCAGCCCATATTTAATGGAATCAAAGGCTGCTGATAGAGAGCTGCTCTGCCTCCCTGCTTCAGGGACCAGCTAATCTCTTCCGTGGCTTTGATCAGTGCTGACTCTGTACTATGGCCACGGTGGAATCCAAATTGGGTACAGTCTAGTGAGTTATTATGTGTTAGACGGGGACCCGGAGGGTCGGCCGAGTACAGGGGGAGAGGCCTCCAGTGAGGGCCGTCTCCCGCGATCGTACAGACAAGTAACTTCCCCCCCACAGATGGACACCACACAAGGATAAGTTCACCACACTTTATATAAGAATCTTGAGGCAAAGTGATAAACGATACAGCGGGGGCAGGACACGAGGATCCTCCCAATTCTAGTCTCTGTAGGGGAAAGGGGTAGCGGGACAGTCTTAGTACCGGTCCGGTACGAGAGCAGCAAGAAGGAAGCTCACAATCCTCGAGCTTGGGGGTCCGTAGAGATGGGCCGCGGCAGCGCCAGCAGGCCAAGACGATGGTTCACGTTGCAGAGGGCCACGGCAGCGCCAGCAGGCTTCGGAGATGGTTCACAAGAAAGGGCCGCGGCAGCGCCAGCAGGCCTCCAAGGATGAGTTCGTCTCGGTGTCTCTCGACTCCAGGATACAACTGCCTTCCTGCTCTGGAGCTGCCCCAGTTATAGGTCTGGTCTCCTTTGATGTCCGGACCCTCGCACTTGGAGGTCGGGAGGTCCGGGATGAGGGAGTCCAGACACCCAGCAGGGGGGTGGAGCCAGCGCCCGGGGAGGCCGGGGGCGATCGACACCTGGCGGAGGAGAGCCATTGACACTCCTTCTCCCATTGACCTGCCAAGTGGTCTCTTCACCTCCTGGGTGGATGGTGGTGCCTCGATGTCGAGGCCTGGCCAGGCCCAAGGTTGGGGTCGAGCCGAGGCCACGCGGCCTAGTTATGTAGTGTCCAAAGATGGCGGCTGGGCCGGGGCAGTGGTGCTGACGGGGGCCCGGGCCAGCCGATACTGGGGTGTTCGGGGGCTGGAGTTCCGTTGTGGACGGGTCGGGGGTTGCCCCGGTGGGTTGCCGGGATGGTTCTTGTCGGGGATACAGGGAGAGCAGGGGTCCGGGCCCCGTCATACGGGGAGGGAGCGGGCCTTCCACGAGGCCTGTCCAACATTATGCAAAATATGGCTAGACAGCTGTTTGTTCATGATTTTTTCTACCATTTTGGCTGGTAGAGATAACCGCGATATGGGACGGTAACTATTCGGCTCCAAGGGGTTAAGTGACAGCTTTTTAATTAATTGAAGCAGCGATGCTCTCTTCCAGGTGGTAGGAAAGATCCCTGTCTTAAACATCAATTGAAAGATTTCAATTCATTTGGAGGCAATAATATCCGGGGCCAGTTTAGTCACCTTGGGGGGCAACAGGAGTAAGGGGAGAAAGATTTAGCAGCGTAGATCAAGGTCACTACTTCCTACAAGGTAGGAGGAGTGAATTCTTTCCGGAGTGACTCGCACTGTGTGTGACTTGGAGAGTTGACCAACTTGTTTGAGGAAGGGATAAGATTGGCGGAGGAAGAGGCAACAGATCCTGACATTCTGTCATACACCTCTTCTACTTTATGCTGAAATAATTCAGCTAAAGTGTTACAGAACACTTGACTAGTGTTGTCCATTTGTTTACAGTCTGGAATAATTCTTTAGTAGAATGTTTTGCAGTTTCTATTGTTCGTGTAAAATAGAGAGTTTTTGACTTCTTAATCATGATCATGCAGTTCAGCAGACTTTTTTTGTATTTACTTTTTTTTTAACTCATTGTAATCCTGCCGCCATCTTTTTTCTTGTCTCCTACACCTTTGTTTTTGAGTTTTTAGATCCTCTGAAAACCAGGGGGCTGAGGCATTGCTCCACCTAGATTTAGACGCTCTGTCTGGGGCTAGTAGAATCACTGCACCTTCTATCCAACCTGTGGTCCCCAGCGCCATTAATTACTCCAGGGGGGGGGACACATGGCCCGCTTCCCATTTCTAATACAGCCAGTCCCCGGGGGAGGGGGTCCCCGGGGCTGAAATAGGCCTGGGGAGGGGGGCTGCGTGCCCTCTCTCTCTTTTTACTTACTACTGGGTCCTGGGGATGGGGTTCCCGGAGCTGAAATCGGCCCAGGAGTGGGGCGTGTGCCCCTCTCCCACTTTCTTATAAGGCCGGGCCCCGGGTAATGGAGTCCCAGGAGCCAAAATTGACCTGGGGACGGGGCCGCCTGCACCCCTTCCCTTTAATAATATAAACAATTCCCCATGGGACCAGGCCTACCCGGTGGGCTAGAAAAAACAAGCGTGGGAGACCAAGTCGTTTTTTTTTTTTATTGTGCCACAGATCCTCCACAAATTTTCCTGGGTGTTGGACCCCACTGCAAGGCCTAGGGGGGCAGGTTATTCCTATCTTGGTGCGTATTTGCAGATCCTCCGCTAATTCACAGCAAACCTTTAAAAATAATGTTTTTGGCCCCAGGGCCAAAGTTATTAGCAACACAAAAAATTCATTTCCTATGGAAACACAATCCTAACTATATAACCGTAGAAATTCACTGGAAAATCACTGATGACATCATCCAATGAGTGTGTTAGTACTTTTATAGTTTACATAGTGGTGTGTTACTACCATATTACTTTTCTACCTTATTTTGTAAAGCCTGTCTCCAGCTAATAGGTGTAAGTGTTGACAAAACGCATGTGCTCTGAATGAATCATAGGTGTGTAGACAGACCCCCAGGATTTCGCGATTCCGTGATTTGCTGCAAAATTGGCACTTTTGTAAAAATGCTGCGATTTTTACAAAAGTACCCGCGAAATCGGCACTTTTGAAAAAATTCCGCGATTTTTATGAAAGTGCCTGGTGAAATTGAGGAATGCAATGACAAAACCTTTTTATTCTGTATTCTGGATTGGAGGAAGGAAAAGTGGGTCATGCTTCAGCGCTGAGAGCTTTCTCTCAATATCCAGACTAAAGCAGGGACTGCCCACCCGGGCGCGTCTGGAAGTATGCTGCACCAGGAGCAGAAGTGTGCATGCATGGAAAAGATAGGGCTTGACCGATATACCCTAGATGTGCCCTTCCGATGACGTCATAAAAACCTCCGGTGCGTTGCTGCGCATGCGCAGCGAGAAAGTAAGGCTTGTTCCAGGTTGGTAGCTTCCGACGGCGGCAACGTAGGGTGACCACTGACCATCCGTTCCTAATTTACACAGACTGTCCTGTGACACTGATGTCATTTGTCAGTGATAATTGTTTCCGTCGACATTTGTCAGTAATTTTAGCCTTTCTGCTAAAAGACAAAAGGTTAATTCTGACAGTTGAGATGGCTCAACTGAAGTGGAAGGGATTCTCCTGTTCTTTAATCCCAGAGAAGGGCAGACAGTTTAACAAGAAACAATCCGTTCTGCCGGGGTGCCTGCTTCCTGAAAGAATTGTAAATGTGTGTAATTGGTTAATCTGCACAAATAAAGGCTGCTTGGCAGCCATATAGGCATTAATTGATCAAGTCAATTTAAGGTTCTTGATTACAAAGATTTCTTCTTTTTGAGAGGTATTGTAAAGGTGTTCCAGGCTGAACTGTGGCGTGCATGCTTTTAATGGACAGTTATAATAATATTTGCACTGGGTACAATCTATACTTTAGAAGGACATTTTTCATCATTAACCTAAATGTATTTCATCGGTTTGTGGCATCCTATCTTATACTATGTGTAATTCTAGCTAAAAATACCCATATCAAAATTCTCTGCTGTACCAAACAGGATTCAGTTCTGGGAGACTCTGGTTACATGCGTAGACATCTCCAGTGATCACATTGACCACTTGAGGTTTTGTAACATAAAGTAGTGAATTTCCAGCTGATTAGTTTATAGTGAATGTATTTTTCATTTAAGGTGTGTGTTATTTTATATGCACTTAGTTACCGGATGTTGAAATATCAACAAGATGGTTACAGAATAGGTTTTCTCTTTAGCCACGCATTCGAATCCGCTTCAACACTCGCTGCCTTCACCAGCATTACACACGAGATCGCAGTATTCTTAAATTTTTCAGTGCACTTCAGCTCTGCTTTGAAAAGCTATTTAAAGTATGAGAAAGCCAGTGAAATTAGCAGATAAGTGTCCTGCCATCCTTTACCTTCACTATATACGTCCTTCTTTAGAAATAATGCCAGATTAACCTGTTATCTGTATTTATTTAACTATTCATCTGACACAGTTGTACAAAAACACAGACCTCTGGTTTCAAAGGGGATTGAGAAAAATAAATGAATCTAGTCAGTGACATAATTGCACTATATGTCACCAGGAAACGTAGGTTAACATCCCAAATTCCCAGCATAACTAAATTGTGTAATCTAAGTCAAATAAATTTACTTTATGTGTCTAATTTACTTGACATTATCATTTGAGAGCACTTTCAAGTAAATCAGTACAAGATGGATACTGTACAAAAACCTCACCTGTATTTATATGCTTTAATAGCCTGTAATGAATGATTATGAGTAAAATAAAGTACCACAAAAATGCCGTTAAATTTCCATATTTGTGCCGCTAAATTTCCATATTTGTGCCACTAAATTTGCTAATCCATGCCGCTATATCCTGGGGGGTCTGGGTGTTGAAGACATGAAATTGTTTGCATTGAAGAGTAACTGTGTGCAGGTGACAGCGTGTTCAACACAAGATTTTTTGTTCGGCAGAAATAGTTTCCAACAGGGCAAAGCTTCTACATAGTACATACAAAGTATTGTAATCAGACGTGAGTTATTAGACAGAAAGTCTTGAGTTAATAGACAGATTCTTCTCAGCATGACAATTTCTACAAAACATAGAAGACTATGTGCACCAAGTACTAACCTATGAACATCGCTTCTTGTGCTTCAAAAGATGGGCAATCTGTACAATTTTCACCACAGTATGAAGGCTGCAGGTAGTATAATCTTTAGTACTTTCAGACCTTGGTTATTTTAAGCTAAGAGTGTATTTTTTGACAAGTGTTGCATAGAGTATACACTGTTCTTAGTAGATAATTTATTAACACTCTGTTATGTATTTCTCATGAGAGATTCACTGTCTGCAAACAGTGTGATACAGAGTAAACTCTCTCCATAGAGTAAACATTTAACTACAGTACCCACTTCCCTATACATAAAAGCTGTCCATGGTAGGGCATTAATTCTGTAACAAACGTTGAGTATCTTTAGGAAATATGGTTTCTCTGAATAGTTGCATAGCGATTTAACACCGTGCGCAATGAGGGTTTCCCATATATCTGTGATTGATTGTTAATGTGAACTAGGCTACTTGTGAAGTGTATGGTATAGGTTGATTGTTACACATAATACATGCCTGCTACACCTAAGGGCGTTGTATCTGGGATGGCATTGATGATGCTCCATATTATTCTGAACTATGTTGTACTTCATTTCAGGCCTCAAATGCCATTCTATTTATTAAGCAATGTGTACAACACCAGCTTGTATGATGGTATCAGTGATCTCATCTATGATGTCAATTGAGATGTCATCAGTTTAAAATGTTACATTGGCACTAAAATTTTCACCTAACTATAATGTGACTTGACTCTTTTTTTGAGAATATAAATTAAATGAATTGGGATTATACGTTGGGAAAGAGATAAATATTTTAACTTAAGTTAAACAAAACGTAGAAATACGCTGAACAACATTACCGTTTAAAAACTAAAAATCCAGGGAAATTCACCAGTTATGCACAAGTGACATAAGTATAACTTCCACTGTCATAGATTCAATATGTCATCAGTGACGCAATATGTTAGGTCATAAGTAGCGCATCCCAGTGGTGCATGTTATACTTATGTCAGCTATGCATAAATGGCCAATTTTCCTGTTTTTTTCTAACTACCTTCCTCATGAATACCTCTAAACTTTAACCTTGTTTTTTAAGTAAACAAGCAGTCAATCCCCACCACGCTTGGTCTACTGCCAACCAGTCCCAGACCATTACTTTCCTTTTTACTTTTTTTGTTTGTTTTTTTGGTCCTGTTGGACTCTCTCAGGGCTCCTGCGAGACTCCCATGGGAGGACACAGTAGTGCTGAGCTAGCTCCCATGGGAGTCCCATAGGATTGCAAAAAAGACCCCACCATAAGGGTCAGGGTTTCAGGGCACACAGGTAGCCCTACCCTGCCAGCTACCCTTTCTTTTCCTACATTTTCAGGTAATGGAGACTGAGTCCCCATGTCCTGTAGGGGTGGCTGCATAATTTTGCTTCATGTTGCGACCAACCAATCAGATTGATCACTCCTCATGGGGGAAAAAGCATTCATGACCAATCAGATTGCTCCAATTTTTTTAATTTGCAGGAGGTTCGCGGATCAACTGTCGATACATCCATACATTTTTAACCTTTTTTTCTCAAAAAGTACTGAATAGATTTACATTGAATCCCAAAAAGCACTTTCTGTGTAAAGATCTAGCTTTCTGTCAAATTTGATAATCAGCCACTTTATATGAAAATCTGTTCAGCCATTTTCTGTGTGTTTTTGCCTAACTTTTCCTAGGAAAAATGTGTGATCTAAAATGTTTTGTGTATATATATATATATATAGGAATATCATGTTTCGATGTTCTATTGATATACATATATATATATATATATATATATATATATATATATATATATATATATATATATATATATGTATATATATGTATGTGTGTATATATATATATATATATAACGTCTATAAATAATATTATACCATGCAACATATGAATTGCAGCTGAAACGGCTGAATTAGTCCAACCTAAAGCAATCCACACTAATGGCGAATCTGAAATTACTTATCCCAAGCAACATATGGCAAATCAATTAAACCAACCAAAAAAAGGCACACCCTTTATAGGACAGATGCACAGCACAGCTGGCTATGAGCTGACATTAATTTAAATATTTAACGTTCAATTCAGGCAGAAAAGTATCCTTTTAGATTTTACATATCTGCTCAGCAGTCTTGCTTTTAACTGTGTATGTGTTCTAAATCTGCAATATGCAGGGAAAGCTGCATTGTTTGGGGTGGCTTCTCTGGTTCTGTTTTGGCTCACCATTACTCATGGTATAAGGTCTGAGCCGGAGTCCAACATTTGGCCCAAAACGAGCTGGAGCCTTGCTTGGCTTGCCACCTAGGAACACATCCCTGGAACTAACTGCACCTGTGCCATCCTCACCACAGTAAACAAGTCCTGGGGTTATGTTATGTTAGTATGGATTTGTAGAGCGCACGTTCACCCTGGGGTTTCTTGGCGCTGTGTACCGCTGGGGAACCCGTCCTGGCTTTCCCTGTGAGATGGTCCCTATTGGGCATCCCCAAGGTGAAGCCAGGCATCCCGGCAGCGAGGGGGCCGTTGTGGAGATTAAGCAAGCTATTGCCCAGAGTTGCAGCGTGGGACCCATGGTTAGAGAGGCACCGAGGAGAGATTTATCGAGCCCGCTGACATTGGTTCCGTACCCTGCCACGTCGGGAATTGAACCCTGGTCCCGGGCCGACCTCTGCTTCTGGGTCTGCCGCCTCTAACCGGTGAGCCACACTTCTCCCTAAGGTACACACTCATGAGACAGCATCAGAAGTGCCTGGACAATTATAGGAAGTGTGGCTAGTGAGTAAAAGACAACACACCCCTCAGACCACCTCACAAGTCCCTGAATCACCACAAGAGTACCCCCCCCCCCCCCCACGGAATCACTACGTTCTGTACTGCTGTGCTACAGAGCCCAGTGTTTCAGCTCTGCTTAGGAAATACCCTCCACAGCCAAATTCTGATTGAATGATTGCTTACCCTTCTTCAGGCAGAGGAGTCTGTGCTTCCTTCTCCGGATCAGCAGGACGGTGCATAGTAGCATAAGTGATATGAAAGCAATAAGTAGCCCCAGGAGCAGTGGGCTGGTCCCTGGTGGAACAAGAAAACAAATAGCAGGTCAATCAAGAAAGGATCATTGATACCACTTCCTTATGGCATACAGGTACTAGTAGTGGTGAATGTACTATCCATGCTGCCAGGTGAGGGTGCTCTAGTGTTGCTGGCTGTAAAGGAAGGTGTGAGAGCACGGATTGTGTAGATGTGGTCAGACAACTAATTGTGTAGGATGGCATATGAGAGCTCCGTGTTCATGGTTTCGTTGAATTGCAGAAGAGTAAGATGTGTGCAGGGGTGAAGAAGAGGGTTTTACTGGAATCAGTAGGGGGGAAGGTACCCAGGTCCATTCCATTGATTGTGAGGTAGGATGTGGCCCTGATGAAGACAATGGCCTCAGGGTGACCTCTGGATATAACTACAGCCTGGCAGAGTCCTGGGGTCCTCTCTTAGATGTATCTCAAAGACCATGCACCCCTGTCAAGTAGAGTAAATTGCAACAGCATTGCAATATTACAGATGTGCCTAGCACAGAAATTCATGCTGGAACAGCAGTTGCATTTTCTAATAGTTTTGGTAGACAGTTTCAAATGTTGTAGCCAACAGACAGGGGGAGTTGCAGGGTTTGTGCACCTACATCTACATCCGTTCACGCACTTCTCACACTACGTATGTTGCAATTACCACTCAATGCCACTCCACTCTTTGGGCCATATGCATGAACACTATTTCCCATAGACACAGAATGGGCAGAACCCTTTGATGCATCTGGCACTATGTCACTACACTAAACGCCCCTCCACTATAAGCTACTTCACTCTACACAACTCCACTCTATGACACAACACTCTACGCTATTCCACTCTATGTCACTTGACTCTACACTACTCCAATGTACACCCTACTGTAAGCTATTTCACTGTATGCCACTCCACTCTACATCACTTTAGTATACATCACTCTATTCTACACACTCCACTTTACTCTAAAGTACATATTTCTACTGTAGACTACTGCAATCTACGCTATTCCACTGTATAACAATTCACTCTATGCCTCTCCATTCTATGCTATTGCATTATATTGAACTTCACTCTACAACAGTCCACTGTACACCCCTACACTCAACGTTATTCCACTCTACACCACTCCACTGCATGTCCCTCCACTCTACCATTCTCCACTCTACAGCGCTACAGTCAATGCTATTTCACTCTACGCCACTCTACTCTATGCCACTCTGTTCTACTACACTCCAGTGTACGCCACACCAATGTAGAAACCTCCACTGTATGCTACTACACTCTACACTATTCCACTGAACGCAATTCCACTCCTCTATGACACTGCACTCTACGCAATTCCACTCTATGAGACTCCATTCTACAACAATCCACTCTACGCCACTCCACTCTATGCTATTCCACTATAAGGCACTCCACTCTATGTCAATCCAGACTATGCCACTACACGCAACATTATTCAACTTTACACCACTCCTCTATATGCTACTTCAATGTATGTCACTCCACTCTTTGGTACTCCACTCTATGGCACTCCACTACAGCACTACAGTCTGCGCTATTCCGCTCTACACCACTCTACTCTACGCCACTTCGTTCTGCAACACTCCAGTGAATGCCACTCCACTGTATGACCCTCCACTGTACGAAAATATACTCTACTCTATTTCACTGTATGCAAACCCATTCTACAACACTCCACTCTACACTACTCAACAAATTATTTAATCACCCTCTGCCTACTAGCAAAAATGTTCTTTTATCCCTCTGTAACGTAACTCGTGCTCATTCATATAAACAGCTGCCGTGCGTTTGGGCACAGTTCGTGCTCTTTAACACTCCTAAAAAATGTAACATTTCTTTTGGAAAATTGCTTAAATTCACAATGGAAAAAAATGTTAATTAAATTAATGCATACATAGGGAAATCACATACAAAACAGCATTATCCATAAAGCAAATAGGCTTTTTGATACTTTCCAACACAGTGTTATAGTTGAAACAGTTACTAATGGGAGTGTACGGGGCCCCTTAAGCATATCATCCATGGGGGGCCTCCTCACGTGCTCTGATGCACCCTACTGTTGTCACATTACCAGCACCTGTCCTACAGCAGTACACAAGCTAGCCCCACACGCTACCCTGCAGCACCAGACCAGTGAAGGCAGTACAGTGCTTCCTCATACACATCATGCTAGGGTCATAGGCACACTTCCCATTTTAAAGAGGTGACATTGGCTGCCATTAATACTAGGCACAGTACGGCAACCACATGCTAGCACGAGCCATAATAGCCACACATTCAATCCAGACGTCACATGCATCTGAAAAGCCATATTTCTATATTATGCACATTCCTTATGTACCGTGCCTGACCCTTGCTTCAGCTTCAGTTTATCTACAAAAAATATGTAATTCATCCTGTTCACTGCCATGGGGCAGCTTTGCATGTTTGGCTGCCCTTAGCTACTGGCATGTTACAACAGTCCCTAGCCCATTTAGTGTAACAGTTACACGTTGTTGGTGTAGCTGTGTTGTGCACTAGTAATTGTGTTCCCATAGAATCTATGCAGACTGCAAAATTTGTGTACGGTGGACTCCACAGGTGTCAGTTTACCACAAAAGGTCTCATTTAGTTCCTTCCTCTCCTGGCTCTCTCCTCAATATAGAGGCTCCTACTAACCTGATCTCTTCTTCCCCATCTCCAGCATCCTTCCAGCCCATCCTTTCTTCCTTCCATTCTCAACTAATCCGGGCACACAACTTTAATCCATGCACTCTTCCAGCAGTCTTCCAGTCCTCTTTCCATTCATCCATCCTGTCACTCGTCCTTCCAACTTTCCAAACCTTCTTTCACCCTTCTTTGTTTTCGTCTTTTCCTCCAACCCCCTTTCCTTCTGTCCCTATTTTAATTCTTCTTTCCACACTTCCTTCTTTGCACCCTTCTTTTGTTTCACACTTCCTTCTACTCTTCCCTTCACATTTCTTTCTTTTATCCTTCCATTCGTACTTGTATCCTTCTTCTTTTTTTCCCTTCCTCATTTCACCATTTATATTTAGCAACCTTTTTCTATTCTTCCCTCTTTGATTTTTACTTTCTTATCTTTTTCTGTACCTCTATCTGTTTGATGCCTCTACTTTTCTGGTTTTCCACATTTTATTCATTCAATCCTCTGTCACCTTTACGTGGCTCAGTTGTCAGTCATAGGCCTACACGCCTCTGCTCTTTCTGTTCTGCAAACCAGAAGGGGGACGAAGCCCACAAAAGAGTCAACATTTTTTTGCCTTATCTGCCAATTGGCTCAGTGCAACACCCACCACACCCCTAGCTGCTATAATAGAGGGTTTAGGCATAGCCAATAGGTCTCACCTTTGGGACCTTATAAGTGTTTAGTTATCCAGCATAATATCTTTGGTGCAACATCATCAACTGTTGCATGGCTAAACACTTATAAGGTCCCAAAGGCGAGACCTATTGGCTATGCCAATGCTTGTTTTGTCCCGAGGCCGGGTAGCAGCCTGAGCTCTTTTTTTGTTTGTTTGTTTGTATTAACGATCAGTGCACAGGGAGCTCTGACTTCATTACTTTACATAAGTGAAAGTAAAACGAGCCAAAGGGCTCTTTTCACTGTATCGGTGCTCTGGAGATATCTCAGCCCCCGGGCACTGATTCCTATGGTAGGGGTATCATCATTGGAAAGGGGAGAATCTCCCCTTTCCAATGGTATCTCTGCCCAGTGAATCTCTGCTTGGGGATTGCCACAGGAGAGTGAACCCCAAGCAGGGATCCACCCACTAGACACCAGGGGTAGGGGAAGTGGCCCCCTAGCAAAGGCGTGTGCTCCCCCCAGCATGTTTCATTAAACTAGTCATAATGCATTCCCCTGGGGGAAGATGGGACCATTACTTGCCCACTAGATACCAGGATTTTTTTTACATGTAAAAATAAAGGGGTGGGGTTGGCCACAAGGGCATGGCCAATGCCCCACCCCAATATACATACAACAGTCCCCCCCCGCCCCACCCATGAGAGGCAGATGGAGCAATTGCTACCGATCTGCCCCCTGGGGATGAAGAAAGTCCTCTAGACACCAGGGATTTCGTTAATATATATACAAATATAGGGGGGGGGGTCCTGGCCACAAGGGCATGGTCATGCTCCTCCCCAATATACATGCAACAGTTTTTCTGCCCCATCCAAGAGGTAGAAGGGATGATTACCCCAATCTGCCTTTCCAGGGGGGCAGAAAGCCCCATAGACACTAGACATTTTATTTATATTAAAAATGTAGGGGTGGGGATGCCCACCAGGACATGCCATGCTCCCAAACCCAATATACATGAAACAGTCTTTTTGCCCCCCCACCCCGGGTTTCCAGACAGGTTGATTACCCCATATCTGCCCTATGGGGGAAGAAAGCCCACTAGACACCAGGGTATATTTTCCAAAAATAAACATAGGAATGGAGGCTGCCCACCTTGCGCATGGCCATACCACACCCCAGAAAGGGCACAATAGTTTTTCTGCCCCTCTGGGTGGCAAATGTCCTCTAGACACTAGGGAGAAAAAACATTGGGGTGGGGGCTACCCACCATAGGTATGGCAATACCCTGCACCCCAAAAAAGGACTCAGCAGTCTTTCTGCCCCCTAGGAGGTGGATGGGGCAATTACCTCAAATGTGCTTCCCCCGGGAGACTAAAACTCCACAAGACAGGAGGTACTGCATTCCCTTAGGCATGAGAATCTGTTCTCCCCACCCCAGGGCCCAATAGACTTTTTGCATTCTGGCATTGGCCACCCCCACCCCAAAGAGGACAAACCAGTACTGTGGCCTCCTTAGGGGGCAGAGATGGACTTTGTCCACAATTTGTCACTGGAGGCAGCAAGCCCAGTGGATAAAAGGACTCTTTTTTAAAATAAAATAATAGGAAGGTTCTGGTCCTTCCTGACACCAAGTACCACCCTCATCCCTAAAGCCCCAACAGTATTTCTACTCTGCAGGTTCTATAACATCCCATCCCACACACTGGCCAGGCGACTAGGGCTAACTCCCAATGTCTTGCCACTTGCCATGGTTAATGGCTGTACTCTTTGGGCTTGCCCACTACCTGAATAAAATTACTGATTCCTGACATTTTGGAAAACTAGACATCAAGGGGAGTCCAGGGTGTTATGCCTTGCATGGATCCCATGACGTTTTCCTACCACAATGTTTTGTATACCTCAAACTCTCCCTAAAATCACTCATTTTCCTTGCATTTCTGTGATGTAAGCTTCCCGAATACACAGAGATCCACTAAATTCCTACTGCCCAGCATTCCCTCATTTGTTCCATTAAAAAACACTACTAGTGTCCACAGCAGGAAAAGGCTCAAAACACAAAGTGGAAACATCAACATTTCCGGTCAAAAAACGAATCTGGTTTGGCAATAGGGGTAGTGGCATTAAATGTGGCCTGGCTCGGTCACCACCGAGGGAAAACTACCAAACCCACACATTTCTGATGCACAAATCCCATGAGGTTTCCATACCCACAATACCCTGCAAACCTCAAAGTTTGCCTAAAATCACAAACGTTCACAAGTTACTTCACATGTGCCGATAAAAACGCTGCGCCACTTGTGTGGCTGGGCCTAGTGTCCGTGATAGGAATGGCTCAAACCGAGGCCAATAGGAGACCCCCACTTTGACCTTGTTTTGATCTGTTCCTGTGGTGGGCACTAGGCAGTCACACAAGTGGCACAGCGTTTTTATAGGAACAAGTGGGGTAACGCTGGTGGTAGCAATTTTGAGGATTCCTGTGCATTCTGGAAATTTCCATCACAGAAATATAATGAAAATGTGTGATTTGATGTAAAGCTTAAGGGTTGCAGGTTAAGAAAACCTCATAGGATCCGTACAAGACACACCGCCCTGAAAACCCTGGTTGTTCGTTTTCAAAAATTACTGTGGTTCATAGGTTTGAGTGGGTGGCTCCAAAGCACAGCTCTAATACAGTGGCCTCCCTACTGCTTATCTATCGATGTAGTGCTTTAGCGCCTTTTGGGTCACGGTCTCTGGCCCATCCAAACAAGTAGGGTACCGTTATTATCAGAAGACATGTTGCAACTCAAGGGGTTAAGGAATTTGTGGCTCCCTACAGATTCCAGAACTTTCCATCTCAGAAATCTGAGGAAATTATTTTTTAGTCAAAGTTTGAGGTTTGCAAGTGATTCCGGGTAAAAAACCTGGTGAGAGTAATGCAAGTCATCCTACCTTGGATTTCCCCGGGGTGTCTTGTTTTCAAAAATGTGCAGGTTTGCCAGGTTTCCCTAGGTACCGGCTGAGCTAGGGCCCAAAATCCACAGCTACCCACCATGCAAGAAAGAGTCCGTTTTCAGTGGAAAATGTGGTCTATCCATGTTGAGTTGAGGGAATGCTGGGTAGAAGTACGTTTGTGGCTCCCCACAGATTACAGAACTTTCCATCACAGAAATGTGAGGAAAATGTGTTTTTTGTGTCAAAGCTTGAGGTCTGCAAGAGAGTCTGGGTAAAATCCTGGTGAGAGCCCTGGATTCCCCCAGGTGCCTAGTTTCCAAAAATGTGCAAGTTTTCTAGGTTTCCCTATGTACTGGCTGAGCGACAGCCCAGAATTTAACACTACCCATTTTACAAAAAAAAGGGTTCATTTTGAATGAAAACATGTGATGTGTCCATGCTACGTTTTGGGCTGTTTCCTGTCGCTTGCACTAGGCCTACTCCCACAAGGGAGGAACAATTTTCATCAGGAGACTTGGGGGAATGCTATGTGGAAGGATGTTTGTGGCTCCCCGCAGATTTCAAAACCTTTCATCACAGAAATGTGAGGAAAGTTTGTGTTTTTTAGTCAAGGTTTGAGGTTTGCAAGGGATTTTGGTTAAAAAAAACCTAGTGAGAGCCACACAAGTCACTACGCCCTGGATACCCCTGGGTATATCGTTTTAAAATTGTAAAGGTTTGCTAGGTTTCCTGAGGCGCTGACAGAGCTGGGGCCAAAGAATATACAACTACCCATACTGGAAAAAAGGGTCTCTTTTCAGTCAGAAAATGTGATGGGTTTTAGTATGGTTGTTCATTGTGATGTATTGTGCTGTTTTCTATTTGGAACGTAAGTCATAGTCCTGTGAATGGTCATTCCTGGCCACTAGTCAGACCTATCCGGATGCCTCCTTTGTCCTGGGTCCTTAACTTTGGAATAAACCCAAAACTTTATGAGCCAAAGACTCCAGTAGTACTTATGGTGATGCTGTCTTAACCGCATACTGCAT
Source organism: Lissotriton vulgaris (assembly GCF_964263255.1). Classification (NCBI taxonomy): domain Eukaryota; kingdom Metazoa; phylum Chordata; class Amphibia; order Caudata; family Salamandridae; genus Lissotriton; species Lissotriton vulgaris. The sequence goes on along the minus strand of NC_141695.1, from coordinate 1,715,233,385 downwards.
CTGGTCCCAAGAGTGCTGTAGCTTGAAGACTTCTGATAACGTGGACAAGGAACTCACCAACAAAAATTTGCTTTAAATTTCAAGAGAAGATGTCGCACTGTGGGACTGTACTGCGTGAGTTCCTGCATGATTATGGTGAGCAGTGCCTGTTTTGTTCTTTTTATCAGCTATCAGAAATAACTATATTCTTACTCTTAGAGCTCTAGTAGACATTGCTGTACTAACTGCTGGTGCCATTGTGAGCAGGCGACTCGAGGAGCTATTTCCAACAACTGAAGTTTTTCACAGCCTTTAGAATTCTCAGCAGGAGTTTTTGGTTAAGACTGACTTGTCGGCATATCGTATACAAGGCTGAAACGCAAGTTTCTCTACCGATGGCCTGATCTGCACGTCCGACGTCGCAGGGACGTCCAATGTCACACGTCAGCAGCCATCTTAGTTCTGGAGAAAACCGTTTAATATGACTTTTTGTGCACTTCCGTAACACGGGGAGCACTTTATACAGTTTTTTTATCTTTTTCCCTCAGTGGTCCCTCCGGCTGAAGACGTGTTCTAGCAGCTGTTTCCTCGCCATTGTTGTTGCGTCTACAAGCACACCTTGTTGTTTTTTCTATGTCATTAATATATTTTATCAGCATTCCTTTTTTCAGGTCAGCTGTTTACACAGGTGAGAGTTTTTACCTTCTCTTTCTCTAGTTATGGCAACAGTGCAAGGAGCGGTTCTACCATCTCCTTTTTTTAAAAATACCAGGTAAACCTGACATTACGTGGAGAGAATGGTTGCGTATAATTGAAAATCATCTTGCAGCTATAGATGATCTTGCGTACTCTCCAGTTAGAAAGTCTGCACTTTTATTTAATCATCATGGTATTGCTGGTCAGAGAGAAATTTGATAATGAACCTGTTGTGCCAGCTCTATCAGGTGATAATGTGACCTGGAATGCATATATAAAAGCTAAGGACAGGATCTGGAAGCAATACATGGATGAATCCAAGGTTCTTCAAGAGAAACATTTTTTTGTAAAATGCAAACAGGATGTTGAAAAAACAGTTGAGGAATAGATAGCTACCTTGTGTGTGCTAGCATCATGTTGTGAGTTTTTAAATAGAGTAGATAGCTACATAAGGGATCAATTTATGTTCAATTGCTACTCTAAGAAAGTGCAAGAGAGGCTAATAACTTGCAAGAACCCAAGCCTAGATGAGACTTTTGACATTGCAAAGAGCATAGAAAGATCGATAATGACTACACAGGTCATGTCTGGACAGGGAACCAATAAATTTAATGCTCATACTGGTCTGTCACCTGTCAGTTACGTGTCAGATGGATCTATGATTGGAGCAATCAGTAAAAATGGAAAACCCAGAATGAGTATTCCTGTGTTTTATAGGTGTAGTTCATGGAATCACATGGGAAACCATCCTATCTGCCCTGCACTATGAAAAAGGTGTAATCATTGTCGTAAGAATGGGTCACGTTCAAGGGTTGTGTAAAAGTGCTCTTGCAACGTCTAATAAGATCAAAATTAGTCATGTGGATATGTTGAGCAATCCTACGGAGGTGAAGGACTGTGCTGACAGGTTTGCCAATGTGCGATTAACAATTGACATGCCTTCTAGTGAATCATCTAAACAAATAAAAGGACCTTTTTGTCAAGCAACAGTGGATGATAAAACCCTTACTGTCATGGCTGCCTCTGGTTACCATTTTAGCGGATTCTACATTTTTGAGATGGTGACCTGATGGCATAACATTGGTTTCTCCAGATATCTGCCCCAAAGTTTTTGGGGAACAGGATGTGGAACTGTTGGGGTATTTTATAACATCCTGAGAATAGTTTAGCAGACAAACAACCACCAAAGTCTACATAGCTGTCAGGGGCTGAGACATTATTGATTGGTTGGACTTGGCTAAGCTGGTAATGTATTTACAACCAGGCCATGAGAATCAATTGTCTTAGGAGAAGTACTTATTATGTCCAATGATACTCAAGTAGAGGTGACACACTTTATAGTTAATAGGTTCCCTAGTGTGTTCTGTGGTACATTTTGCACAGTTAAAGGTTTTGAACACACAATTAAACTCAAGAAAGACGCATCACCAGTTATTCACAAAGTGCGTCCGGTGTCTTTGAGCATAAGGGCAGATTTGAAGTTACTGTTGGAGAAACCCACGACTGAGTGTGTCATTGCCCCAACCAACTCTTCAGCATGGGTGTCTCCAGTCAGTTTGACTCAAAAATGATCCAGGGATTTAAGATTATGTGTGGATTTAAGGTTCCTCAATCAAAACATACTTGTTGATTGCCTCCCGCTACCACAAAATTTCAACAATAGTTCTTCATTCTGCCTACCACCAGATTCCTCTTAGTCCCGGCTCACAAGCTTTAACACCATTTGTCACGCCTTATGGGGCTTTTAAGTATTTGATACTCCCGTTTGGCTTAGCGTCAGTGGGAAGTGTTTTTCAAAAGATGATGGATACTCTTTTTAGTGATGAACACCAAGTACAAACTTTCCAGGTGGATATCTTGGTCCACACTAAAAGCGGAGGAGCACTTGATTGTCCTGGAAAGAGTGTTCAGAATCATGGAACAACGTGGCATGACAGTGAAATTTGAAAAATGTAATCTATTTGTCCACCAAGTTGAATATTTGGGACATACAATTTCAGCGACAGGTATCAACCCAAAGCTTATAATGTTGAGGCAATTAAGAGTGCACCCTCTCCCATGGGTAAAGTTGCATTGAGATCTTTCTTAGGTCTCTGTGAATATTATGCATGCTTTGTTCCATTGTATGCTCTCTTGATTCAACATTTGGCACTTTACTTCAGAAGGGTACAGCTTTTTTAATGTGTTCACCGACCACAAACCGCTGGTCTACCTATTAGCTGGAAATGGTTTGGGAAAAGTGTCTGCATGCTTAGTAAGATTACTATCAAAGCTTCAGGAATATAATTTGTGTCAAATATACTCAGAAAGGAATAACCTTTAAGGCTTATTTTGTTTTGCATTTGCCACTTTCTATTCCCTTTGATGTAGGTGGAGGCGATGGGGAGTGTGTTGTCGCTGTGGTGGATGTCGTAGCTACTTGTGCTGTTATAATCTCTGAGAGTGAGTGGTTGAATGCTACTGATCATGATAATGTTCTTCAGAAAGTGTTTTATTACACAAATGTTCGTTGGCCTTCTGGTAAAATAGTCAGGCGAGTTACGTAGTTTCGCACAATTTGCCTCAGAATTATTCTGTGAGATTCAGATTTGTATATGGGGGACTTTGTTTGTTCCACCTTCCACGCTACATGTGCGCATAACTACCATGGTTCATGAAAGTCACTTGGGCATATCTGCTACTTGCAAAAATATGAAACTGTATTTTGGTGGTCTGGGTTGGACAAAATGATGTCAGCTTTAATTAGAATATTTTCTCAGTGTATAGTATCAGGTAAGCACTGGTTAGCCTCCACCAGGCCTCTCCATCATGTTCCTCTTCCCTCTGGTCTGTGGGTTAAAGTAGCTAAGGATTTTTCTGGACCTTTCCAGTTGTTGCCCACTGACCAGAAGTTTTTAATAGTCCCTGGACAGTACTTAGACCAATCTTAATGGAAAGGGGCGACCACTCGGTCCCCCCGAACGTATGGTAGGGGGCCCGGATCCCCCCGGGAAACCATTTTGGGCGGGGGGCGTGTCTCGGCTGGTATGCCCGAAGCGGCGTAGCCGGGGCGCGCCTTTTCCCGCCCAAGAAGGGTTGTCCTAGACACCTACACCGTTGGCCACGCCCCGTAGGCGTACCGGAGGAGGGTACACGCCCTCCCGAAGAGGAATAAAAGGAGCAACAATCCGAAGAAGCATCCTCTTGTTCCTGTGCTTGGAAGCTGCACCCTCTCGTTGCACGTGAGCCCTCGACGGAACAAGGAGCAATTTTGACCCACCCACCAGCCCCTTATGGCAACGTTAGTAGTGCAATAAAAAATTGATTTGCTTTGATAGTATCCTTTTTGGTTGTAGTGTTTATTAAAGATGTTGCTGTTTTATTGCAATAAAGTGATTTGCTTCATAACATTTTCTCCCCCAGTGCAGCGGAGTATCATAGTCTAATTGAGAAATGTGTTGAATAAATATTAGAATGTTAAGTTATTCGCTTTTCTTCAATAGGTTCATAAAACGTCGTATTTATTTTGGTCGGGCGGTAAGGTCATGATCGGTGAGCAGTAATTTCAAGGTCCCTAAAGGAGGGGCGCCACCCATTATAGATGGGAGCGCCCGGGGGGAGGCGGCCATTGGCCCCTCACACGGGGAGGCGGCACCCACTAAGTATGGGGTCGCCGAAGGGAAGGCGGTCATAGGCCCCTCCCAGGGGAGGAGGCGGCTCGATGCCCCTCCTAGGAATTTCCCGGGGCCAGGATATCCGCGACGGCGGATGTGATGAACAGTGTGGGGTGGGAGGGGGGTCCACGCTACCTTCTAGACACCTCACACGAGTCCTCGGACGACCACTAAGATGGCTTCGAGTTAAATAAAGGGCCCCCGCTAAGACAAGGGAAATTGGAAGTTGGTACAGAGGTACAGTCCTCTGTGCGCCAGCCCCTCACACCGTGAGGGGGGAGTTCTGGTAGTAGGGATCTGACACCGGTTAAGACCTTGCCGTTGGCCGTAATGTTAGGATGTACAATTTTTATTTAGAAAGTATGCATTTGCAGGATGTTTAGACTCGGCTAGGAGAACCTTTGTATTAGAGATTTGTTAAGGTTAGCCAATAAACGTGTCTGTATCGGAATGTTATAAATGAAAAATTGTACATGATATGAAACGTTTATTTTAATGTTTTAATTTTGTTTCATATTTTAATAAATACGGCTGGGAGGGGAACTCCCTCCCGCCTTCCAAAAGTTCAGAACTGCGTCCGTCTTCCCATCCTTGGGGATTGTGTTGGGAGGGGGTGACAGGCATCCCGGCCATATGTTTCTTTTGTCGTGGGCCCTTAACTTTGGAATAAACCTACAGCTTTATCAGCCAAAGACTCCAGTAGTATTTATGGTGATGCTATCTTAACTCCGTACTACATGTGTCCATGTTGTGTTTTGGACCGTTTCCTGTTGCAGGCAAAAGGCCTATCCACACAAGTGAGGTATCTATTTTATCAAGAGACAATGGGGAATGCTGAGTGATGGGAATTTGTGGTTCCCTGCAGATTCCAGAACTTTCCATCACAGAAATATGAGAAAAGTGTGAGAATTGCAAGGGATTCTGGGTAAAAACCTTGTGAGAGCGGTGCACGTCCCCCCACCCTGGCCACCCCTTGGTGTCTAGTTGTAAAACATTTGCAGGTTTGCTGGGTTTTCCTAGGTGTTGGCAGAGCTAGGGTCCAGAACCCACCGCTTCCCACTTTGCAAAACTTGGGTACGTTTTGGGTGGAAAAAGGCGTTGCATCCATGTTGCGTTTGGCCGTTTCATGTCGCAGGCACAAGGCCTACCCTCACAAGTGAGGTACCATTTTTATCCGAAGACATGGGGGAATGCTGGGTGGGGAAACATTTGTGAATCCCCACAGATTACAGAACTTTCCATCACAGAAGTGTGAGGAAAATGTGTTTTTAGACAAAGTTTGAGGTTTCCAAACATTCTGGGTAAAAATAAAAACCTGGTGAGAGCCATGTAAGTCACCCCACCCTGGAGTCCCCCAAGTGCCTAGCTTTAAAAAATGTGATAGTTTACTAAGTTTCTCTAATGCCACAGAAGGGTGGCTGGACAACTTCTTTGAAAATCAACAACATCATTTCAGTTGGATGTCTTGAGAATCTACTGAATGTTGTTACTCTAATGCCTGTGGACATTACCACATGCCACATCGTTTTTATTGTGAGTCGACAATTTATTGATCAACATTGACATGCATTTCGGAGGATGACCATTGTCGCATGTATGTAATTGATCTGATGACGTGAACTTTGAATTCAACTTTGCCCTGAAGAAGTTCATTGCTATGGGCGAAATTCGTTGGCTGTTTCTGCTGTAAAATTGGCAACATATATTTTATACAAGAATACATGAACAAGAAAGAATAAAAAGAAGAAATGCATATACCTTGAAAATCTATTTGCAAATTTGTTCATATTTGTTCATATTGTTATTACTTGTGGTGCATCTTTACTGTGTTTCAATATTTACATGGATATTGGTACTTAAAACTATAAAAAGTAACTTACCTGTGAAGTAAAAGACAGAAAACTTTGTTGCAATGTAAAGCTCTCGATGTGCTGACTGCAATGTTAAGACCCCCATTGTACCACCTACAAAGCAATGGTAACATACCCCCGAGATATGCACAAAATCCCTAAGACCCAAGAGAAAACTCAGAGCTTAAACAATGTTGTGAAGGATTGCTGGCTTTGGGCCCAGGACCCATCCTGTGGGTAATTGTGTAGGAATGTTGGCTGTTGCAGATGTCTCTTTCTTACCTGAGTGTGGAGACAGCCTGTGATCATTACAGGTGAGGCCTCCAGATCGGGCTCCTTCACACCTACAGAGAGAGAAAAACTGTTCAAATCATTCCTAGCACTGGGGGGGTTTCCATTCCTAGGGTATTCCCTCGGGATGAGCGCACCCTTTTCAGAAGTTCTCATCAAACTCTGGATCAGGACCTCCCATGAGACTAAAATGAAAGACCAAATGAAGCAAGGACCTCTGACATATTACTATGCATATTGATGGAAGATATGGAGCAGCCAGGGGTGACTTACTTCAAGGGGACATTTGCACCTCACTCGTTCGCTACTTTCAGATCTGGGTTCCTCTTAAATCCCGAAGAATCTATGTTCGTTCCCACTCAGAAAATCGATTACCTAGGCTTTCTCATAAATTCATAGGATCTCTGACAACAAACGCATTATTTTTGGTATTATGCATATTGAGCCAGGGTAAGGAGCAGCCAGGTAACTTACTTCAAGGGGACCCAGTGTGAGGACTATAAAGACCTCTGTTTTATCATCTCTTACCCTGGCAAATGCATCTCTGATCTTGATGTTCAAGACCCTGCAAAGAGTGACTCTCTGTTTTGAATGTCCCCACAAGGTCCAGTGTCCCTTCTGTCAGTGACCACCTAGTGCAAGCACCTCCTGGGCCAGCGTTCCTACCCTGATGAGGGGGTCACCTGCTGTGTTCACCACCTTGGTGAGAGGAATCTTCAATTTAGTGGTCACCATCCAGGTTGGAGAGCCCAGTTCCCCGGGTGTTCCCCTACTGCTAGTCCCCTTCATAGAGGTATGCAAGGGTATCTTCCGCTGCTAACACCAACAATCCCCATGGGAGATCTTCATTTCCGCATGGAGCCCATCTAAAACCCACAAGCTGTCTTTGAGATACTCAACTTCCATGCAGAGCAAGTGAATGTCAAGGGTCCAAGAGCAGGTTCCATGAGACAATGTACACCAAAAACAAATAGAGCAAAAACATAGACTCAGAAACCTACTGCCAAAATCTCTTTCGAATATATACGTAGCTCACTACAAACCTTTTAATCACATTTAAATGAAATACATCCATACTCACTTCGGCCTGTAACACTTGGTGAAATTACTTTCCAAACTCCAATTTGAGCATATTTGGGTCTGAATTATTGTGAGTGAAGTTGGGTGCATGTTCACATTTTGTAAGGAGCTATTTTTGTAGGATTTATATATTGTAGGATATATATTTGGTAGTAGATGTTTTAGACCATACGTTTTAGCAGCTCACGTTTATTTCATCCATGTCTTGTAATGCTACCACTTGCGATGGAATACTAAAAACCGTACCCTTAGTAAAGAGGACCCCCTCTTTACACCACCTGAGCTTAGGGTTCACTGGATTGAACAGATGGCCTGAAATGCTCTAAAGCCATCATGTATGCTCCCTTGAAAGAGCAGGCAAATGACAAAACCTCGGGAGACAAATGCTAAAAGAAATGGCAATAGAAACAAAAGAAAGACGTACAGGTAGAAGATGACCAGCAGCAAGTGCAGGCTGCCCGGGGTCCAGGAAGGGGACCCTCCTAAGACGGCGGCCCCCTTAGTGCCACATGAGGGCACACAAGGCAGTCTCCCTGTGTTTGCGACCCCCTAGGGGTCCGCATGCCCGCGTCACTTCTGGGCAGGAGCGAGGTACAAAGGGCCCTGGTTGTGACGGTGGCTACACCCAGAGCTGTGGTGGAGTTACAGGGTGATCCAGAGGCTGTAAGGTACACAGGGGTACCCTCTGCAGGAGCACAACAAGAGTGCAAAGGCCAAATATCCCGAGGGAGGTCCTCGCGTTGGACCCTGGAGGAGCGACGGCACCCCATTAGTCCTATGGGGGTTGGGGACCTGAGCAACCGGGCGGTTGCCTGGAAAGCTCTGTCCCCCTTCTGGGGGCATGAGTAATGGGGTGGACTGGCGGTCCAACGGTTGGAGGGGTTATCCCCGCCCCCAAATCTGGCAAACACCGATTGGCTATGGTCACGGTGTAATTTGGCTAATCAGGTGGGCAGGTTGGCGAGGGGCTGCCTGCCCTGGGATCGCCCGTTAGATAACCCATCATGTTGGCATATTTGTTATGCAAATAAACATGCATCAATTTTCTCCACAAAGAAGGCGTCTTGTCTGTTTATTTCTCCAGGATATTACTGTAAGAGGGGATGGGGAGAGTTGCCGATATTGGCACTATGCAGGCTGCCTGGGGTCTACGAAAGGGACCCTCCTAAGAGGGTGGCCCCCCTTAGTGCCACATGAGGGCACTCGAGGCAGTCGCCCAGTGTTTGCGACCCCCTAGGGGCCCGCATTCCCGCATCACTTCCGGACAGGAGTGGGCAGGGGGCGAGGTACAAATACCTCTCCCGCCCACTGGGCGTCCTCTTTTGCCCCCTGCCCTGATGCAGTTTCCCTCCCTACCGCTTACAGGCAGGGTGTGGGGGGGAGAGTTTGTCTAACTTATTATTTTGTGTTGCAGGCGGAGTTACAGTGCGATCCAGAGGCTGTAAGGTACAGAGGGATATCTTCTGCAGGAGCACAACAAGAGTGCAAAGGCCACATATCCCCATTGAGGTCCTCGCGTTGGACCCTGGAGGAGCTACGGCGCCCCGTTAGTCCTAAGGGCGGTTATGGACATGAGCAACCGGGAGTTGCCTGGAACGCTCCGCCCGTCCTCTAGGGGCGTGAGTAATGGGGTGAACTGGCAGTCCACCGGTGGGAGGGGTTATCTTCTCCCCCAAATCTGGCAAACTCCGATTCGCTATAGCCACGGTGTCATTTGGCTCATCAGGTGGGCAGGCGGCGAGGGGCTGCCTGCGCTGGGATCGCCCGTAAGATAACCCATCATGTTGGCATATTTGTTATGCAAATAAACCTGCAGCAATTTTCTCCACAAAGAAGGTGTCTTGTCTGTTTATTTCTCCATGATATTTCTGTATGGGGGGATGGGGAGAGTTGCCGATATTGGCACTAAGAGGCATACTCACTGGATGACGTCTTCACATCTCCCCGACGACGCATTGAAGATTCCCTCTGCCCCACAGTCATCAGCAGTTGTCATTTGTCCTGTATGGTGCAAATAAGCACAGATCTTTGGTTGGAAATGGTAGGACTGGTTGAGTGTCAATTCCACCCTCCTTCCTGCATCACTGGGGACTTGTCTGCAGTGAAGGGATAAGTTCCATAGAAGAGGATGGTGTTGCAGAAGTGGAATGAGCCACAAAGACAAAGAAATGGTGGCAGCAGTGGCATCATTTATTAAGAAGAAGTGGTGAGAGAAATAGGATAGGTTAAACAGATGGAGAGATTCTTGCAAAGTGCGGCTAATTGCAAAGAGGAGGAACCGGTGACAGCAGTGGGATAGGTTGCGTAGATGAGGAAATTATGGAATAGTATAGGTTGCAAAAAATGGGAAATGGTGGCAGCAGTGGGATAGGTTGCATAGATGAGGAAATAATGGAATAGCATATTTTGCATAAAATGGGAAATGGTGGCAGCAGTGGTATAGGTTGCATAGATGAGGAAATAATGGAATAGCATAGGCTGCATAAAATGGGAAATGGTGGCAGCAGTGGTATAGGTTGCATAGATGAGGAAATAATGGAATAGCATATTTTGCATAAAATGGGAAATTGTGGCAGCAGTGGGATAGGTTGCATAGATGAGGAAATAATGGAATAGCATAGGCTGCATCAAATGGGAAATGGTGGCAGCAGTGGGATAGGTTGTATAGATGAGGAAATAATGGAATAGCATAGGCTGCATAAAATGGGAAAAGGTTGGTGGCAGCAGTGGGATAGGTTGCATAGATGAGGAAATAATGGAATAGCAAAGGCTGCATAAAATGGGAAATGGTGGCAGCAGTGGGATAGGTTGCATAGATGAGGAAATAATGGAATAGCATAGGCTGCATAAAATGGGAAATTGTGGCAGCAGTGGGATAGGTTGCATAGATGAGGAAATAATGGAATAGCATTGGCTGCATAAAATGGGAAATGGTGGCAGCAGTGGGATAGGTTGCATAGATGAGGAAATAATGGAATAGCATAGGCTGCATAAAATGGGAAATTGTGGCAGCAGTGGGATAGGTTGCATAGATGAGGAAATAATGGAATATCATAGGCTGCATAAAATGGGAAATGGTGGCAGCAGTGGGATAGGTTGCATAGATGAGGAAATAATGGAATAGGATAGGCTGCATAAAATGGGAAATGGTGGCAACAGTGGGATAGGTTGCATAGATGAGGAAATAATGGAATAGCATAGGCTGCATAAAATGGGAAATGGTGGCAGCAGTGGGATAGGTTGCATAGATGAGGAAATAATGGAATAGCATAGGCTGCATAAAATGGGAAATGGTGGCAACAGTGGGATAGGTTGCATAGATGAGGAAATAATGGAATAGCATAGGCTGCATAAAATGGGAAATGGTGGCAGCAGTGGGATAGGTTGCATAGATGAGGAAATAATGGAATAGCATAGGCTGCATAAAATGGGAAATGGTGGCAGCAGTGGGATAGGTTGCATAGATGAGGAAATAATGGAATAGCATTGGCTGCATAAAATGGGAAATGGTGGCAGCAATGGGATAGGTTGCACAGATGAGGAAATAATGGAATAGCATAGGTTGCATAAAATGGGAAATGGTGGCAGCAGTGGGATAGGTTGCACAGATGAGGAAATAATGGAATAGCATAGGCTGCATAAAATGGGAAATTGTGGCAGCAATGGGATAGGTTGCACAGATGAGGAAATAATGGAATAGCATAGGCTGCATAAAATGGGAAATTGTGGCAGCAATGGGATAGGTTGCACAGATGAGGAAATAATGGAATAGCATAGGCTGCATAAAATGGGAAATGGTGGCAGCAATGGGATAGGTTGCACAGATGAGGAAATAATGGAATAGCATAGGCTGCATAAAATGGGAAATTGTGGCAGCAATGGGATAGGTTGCACAGATGAGGAAATAATGGAATAGCATAGGTTGCATACAATGGGAAATGGTGGCAGCAGTGGGATGAGTTGCAAAGAAGAATGGAAATGTAGGCAGCAGTGACATCATTTGCAAAGAAGAGGAAATGGTGGACCACCTGCATGCATAGCATAGAAGAGGTACTGGTCGCAGCTATGTGAGAAATTGTGAACAAGAGCACAAGGTGGAAGAAATCAGATGAGGCACAGACAAGAAAATGGTGGCAGCAGGAGAATAATTTGCAAAGAAGAAGAAATGTGGTAGCAGGGGATCTTTTGCTAAAAGAGGAAATGATGGACGAAAACAGGCGAAATGACAGTAGTAAGATAAGGAGCTAGAAGAGGAAAAGGTGGCAGCATTGGGATAAGCAACACAGAAAAGACCATTGTGCAGCAGGGGGATAAGTTTCAAAGAAAAGGAAATGGGGCAACAGTAGGAGAGCTTTTGAAGAATAGATTCACAGAACTGATGGCAGGGCAGGACCAGAGGGGCTGCCCTTAAGGAAGTGTACAAGTGTGTAAGTGTGTTGGGGGTAATTCAGTCTCACTTGTTGCTGTCGCTGTGCTCCCCACCAATGGTGTGCATTCCTCACACTGGCCATCCTCATCGCGACTGCAGGTGTAACCTTCGCGACAACCACAGCTTCGAGGGCGGGCACTTAAACACTTGCTGGTCTCCACCAAGTAACGATCTGGGAGAGAGATGCAAAATGAGGCATGACAAGGTGACACTTCTAAGCATGTCTTGGGATAGGGATGAGTAAAATAATTGTATTATAGTTTTCTGTAGGGGAGCCAGCGGTGGAAAGGTAAAGGAGCTCAGAAACTTTGCAGGCCCAAGATGTCAGAACAGCAGGAAGGACAGAAGCATGGGGAGACAAAAAGGTGTTTCTGTAGAGCCCAGAGATTCAAGGAGAAGAGACACATAGAGAAGAAATCAAGGTCAGATTTATGAAGCTAGGGAAAAGCCAATTCCACTGATAAAAGAAAGAAGGAAAGTAAATCCATTGGAAAGGAGGAAAAGAGGGAAAAGATGAATACCTGAAACCCTAGGTGAGAAAGGATGAAGAGAAAGAAGGATGGGGATAGTGCCACGTTTGTACAAGAAAAGAAAGTGTTTTTGGTAGACTGCCCACCTTTAGCTCAATAAGGCAAAAAGGCCAGATGAGACACATCCAGGGTGTTAAAGAAGTGGGAGAAGAACAGGTACACGCAAATTCCATTTTACCTGTGTTACACTGGGTCCGGCAAGGGAGGCATGTGTAGTGAGAGTTCCATATGTCCATGTATGAGCCTGGCAAGCAGAGGGCACACTGTGTCTTCCGAGTGGCAGAGCACTTGGACTGTGCAAACTGTCCTGAAACACAAGAGACAGTTCTAGGATCAAGTAAGCCACAGGCCCTCACCGCCCTGGGTTTCATCCTAGATTCCCCCATTGCTCACCCCTTTTATGACCTCTAGCTTTCACTCAATTGCTATAACCCTTGTGCTTCTATCCCTTCCTATCAAGTTCTATATCTTCCCTCTTCTCATTCCCCTCCTCCACACCGTCCTCTATTTCTCACCCACGTCAAATATATATTCATTGACAAAGGCCAGGGGGCTGAAACGCGTCGGTCAGTTTGTTGTTGTGGCTATATTGTAATAGAGATTAATTAAAAATCGCTCCTAAATGTGTACAACGTTTCTGTGTGGAGGAAAAACGGATTGTTTTTGTGACCGCCCTCGCGAGCTGCGGAACCCGCCATGTATTAGAGTGCCAGTCTTTGGGTGGAAACAAGGAAACAAAACAAAAACACAAACAAAAACAAACTATATATATAAGTGGAAGCTGTGCTTCTATTGTGCTTTCTTTACCTGCAGCCCCCTTGCATTTACTTCAGGTCAAAGCACCCTTTCTGATACCTTTTCCCATAGGCAGACCCCTTCTTATCTTGCTTGGGGTATCTGAGTGTTGAGCCTATAAAGGGGGAGAGGGGCGAAATAGGGAGCAAAGGTAAGAGGCAAGGAAGGCGGTTTGGGTGTAAGCCAATCCCATGCTGCACACAGTCGAAGGCTATGAGCGGCGAGGATTGGCCACTCGCTGGGGTTTGGGCACAGGAACTGGCCCACAGCCAAGCCCTCACACACGGTCAATGGCAGGGGTTGGCGTAGTTAAGTATTATAATGTAATTTCACTTCACTTAAAAAAAAAAACTAGAAATTCACTGTAAAAAGACAACGGTTAAAGTGGCATTATAGTCAGGTATGGTAGTAATATCCTACATTGTATTAAAAAAAACTGACATTTCCTGAAAAAACACAAAGTTTAAAGTGACGTTATAGTTAGGTGAAGATGTCAGTTTAAAATGTACCATTTTAAAGTGAAAAAAACACTGAAATTCACCAGTTATTTCAAGTAACTATAACTTGCACCCTTTGCCATTCATTGCTTTTGACCTCATATATTACATCACTCATGACATGTTCTATGACATAATTGATAACATCACTGATGACATCTAAAATGGCATAATTGATGACAACACTGTGTATGGCAGGGCTGCGAGTGATTGCACGAAGTGAACATTTAGGTCCTGATTTACAAACTGCAGTTTGTAGCATGTTTTATCGTGCTGCAAACCTTCACTGCAAAGTCCTATTTACAAAATGCACTTTTGTAGTAACTTACACTTCTGTAGTGACTTAAACGTTACTAGTACATCCCTACCTGCATTATTGTTTGTGTGACGATCTTGCAGTACAAGTGGTTGGCCGTTTGTAGTGATAGACTTACTACAAAGGAAAATTTACTACTAAAGTGCTGTTTGTGAATGCTGAAAAGTTGTAAACTTACTCAAAAGTGTAAGCTTACTCAAAATTGAAAGTTTCCTGTGTGAATCAGGCCCACAATCTTCTGTAAAGTGTTTACTCAAAAGTGTGAGCATTTAACTTTGAAAATTACAATTTTGAGGGTTCCATATAGGAAATATGGATTGAACATTTCGGGTACATAGTGTCTTTGTGTATGGATCTAAGAGAGGTGATATTGTTCACAGAGACCTTCACCTATTAAGACACTGCATCTCTGTGTTTCTACCTATCCATCTAACTATCTGCACATATATATATATAATATAAATAGAGAAAGAGAGAGAGAGAGAAAGAGAGATAAAGAGAGAGAGGGATAAATAGATACATCACTGAAAAGATTAACTCCGGTCCCACTTCATCCTTCTTTATTAAAGACCTGCCTCTTTTTCTGTAAGATGTGTTACCTGGGGGGCACTGCCAGCAGCATTGTCCTTTGTACCAGTACTCATGTGCTGTAACATTGCATCCTCCACCGTCAGACCAGTTTGGAGAAAAAGCCTGGGGAAGAAGCGTGGATACAATTAGCACATATCTGTACATTTCCACTGGTATTGTTCACTTTCTTCCAAATATTTGGGTAGATGAGATTTTCGCGAGGAGTAAATAAAGGCTCATGAATCAAGGTTAGTTGAATGTAGTGCACTACTATATCATTCATTTCAATATCGCCAAACCACACACCGCTGTTCACATTCAGCAGAGCACCCCCCACTGCTGCCGGAGCAAAATATCCGATAACCAATGGACCAACGCTCTCAGTAGCTCCAATTCAGACCCTGCCACATTCCTCAGAGTGTCAAGAACTTCAACACCTGGAACATGAACTATGTGGACAACATCGCCCCCATCAAAGACAACAACTACAGAAGTTTCACAAAACAGACCTGCTTGTACACCGAAGAACTTAAAACAGCAAAAGGCATCTGCAAACAGCGGGAAAGAAGGCGGCGCATTAGCAAGGACACCACTGACAGGACTTCTTTTCAAGACCTCCCTGAACCGCTACCACAGGCTACTGAGGGAGAAGAAAAGAGATGCCCTAGCTGCACGCATCGATTCCAGCCCCAACCACATCAAGAAACTCTTTAACATTGTCAGAGAGTTCAATAACCCCGCAGCCACAGAGAACAGCATCACCCCCTCCCAGGAGCTCTGCGACAACCTCGCCAAATTCATCAATGAAACGATCACCACCATCAGCGCTAGGAGGCCTAGGGTAGCTAAGGGCTATATAAATTAAATTTCATTCATCTACAAAAACTTCTAACCACAGCCCAGCCTTGCAGACTTCCTCAACCTACACACCCACACCGCAACCAACACAGACCACCAACTGACCACATGGATTCTGCTCACACCCCAGGAAACTGCGCCATAATCAATTCCACCCACTCAGGAGGCCACAAGGAACGCTGCCCACCCCACATCTTCAACCTCTGTAGCAACAGAATCAGCCACAAAATCATCTTTCTGCTCAAAACTTTGACAACCATGCCACGCTTTCCCAGAAGACTGGAAACACACAGAGGTCAAACCCCTACTCAAGAAGCCAGCATCCGACACCAGCGAACTCAAGAACTGACTGACCATCTCCTTACTCCCTTTCCTGGCAAGGTCCTGGAGAATGCAATCAACAAACAACTAACCAAACATCTCAAGCAGAACCATCTTCTTGACACCTCCCAGTCCGGATTCCACAGCAGTCACAGCATCGAGACCCCCCTGATCGCTGCCACAGACGACATGTAAGTCCTCCTTGACCGAGGAGAGACAGCAGCCTTGATCCTCATTGACCTGCCAGCAGCATTCAAAACACTGTATACCACCACATGCTGATCAATAGGCTAGACATCGCCGGCATCCTCTCAGATGGATCGCCCCATACCTCACCGGAAAAACACAGAAAGTCCGCTTTCATCTCTCTACCTCTGAACATTAGGAAATCCTCTGCAGTGTCCCTCAGGGCTCATGCCTCAGCGCCACCCTCTTTAATACCTACATGACTCCCTTGGCCAACATCCCACAAACTTAAGATAGTATCTTACACAGACGATACCAAACTCATCCTCTTCCTCTCCAAGGACCTCACTGTAGCGTCTTCCCCAGCCTAGGTCCCACTGACGACTACACAACACACAGAGCTTAGTATTACATGTCTTTATTCATGTGCGTGTAACTGTGAACTCAACATTCTAAAAAAGTCTGCATTGCATTCCGCTCTAATACTTATGTCACAGATCTATGGAGTCCATCAGGAGCCAAAAGTGTTCCGCCATTGCTAACTTGCGAGACACTACACCCACCACCACCAGAACCAGCTTCCACAGGTGCAGCTCCGTTCTTCAAATGTAAACCTGATTAAGACCACCAGATATAAAAAATCCAGAATGGGAGGCAGATCGTTTGGTGTAGCAGCCACACGACAATGGAACGATCCACCTCAGACCATTAGACAGGCGCTTTCGGTGACCTGCTTTAGAAAAGAGCTGAAAACTTGGCTGTTCCCTAGGATGGAAGATCAGATCTCCCTCTATCAACACTAGGCTGTTAACGTGCTGTTTACCATCTAGGTTGAGCGCCAGGATTGTAGGGTAACAGTTTTTATGCGCTATACAAATATACAATACAATGATGAGCAGTGCGAACTGGATGAGAGACAACTGCCTGAAGCTCAACACCGACAAAACATAAGTACTGATCTGCAACAACCACACCACTCCCTGGAATGCTTCTTGGTGGCCCGCGGAACTAAGACCAGCACCCTCCCCGTCGGACCACGCTTGAAACCTTGCCATCATCCTTGACAGCAAGCTGACCATGAAGTCCCAGATCAGCACAGCCTCCTCTGTCTGCTACTTCATTCTGCGCATGCTACCAAAGATCTTCAAAAAACACAGTTGCAAAAAACACAGTTGATGGACAGAATGTAGAACAATGTCATACATTCACCCCAGCACAAGGATCTGGGCCTAAATCCATCGTTTTTTTGCACTCCACACCACCCTGGGTTAGACACTGGCTATATGCAAATCAGTTCTGACCCTGTGCCTCATGGGAACAGTCCAGTCCGAACTACCAACCCATGTCTTTCCCAGACCGGAATCAAGCATCCAAGGACCGGTTTCTGGCTATCAGCCTTCATCAGGCTATATAGCTTGACTCCAGTGGTGTGGAGAGCCTGGGACTCACGTCTGAGAATACCCAGCACACTCGGGGTGAAAATTGCAAAAAACACAGTTGATGGACAGAATGTAGAACAATGTCATACATTCACCCCAGTACAAGGATCTGGGCCTAAATCCATCGTTTTTTTGCACTACACACCAAAGATCTTCAAGCGGCTGCCCCTATACAGTAGACGCACCGTCACACTAGCTCTCATCACTAGCAGACTGGACTATGGCAACACTCTCTGCTCTCGGAATGCCGCACACCTCCTCCAGAGATTAAAGACCATTCAGAACGCAGCAGTCAGACGTGTCCTCAACCTCCCCTGACTTACCCACATCACCCCTCACCTCAAGAAACTCCACTCCTAGTACAGAAGAGATGCCAGTTCAAGCTGCTGATCCACGCATACAAGGCCCTACACCACCTAGCACCGGCCTACATCATCCACCACCTGAACTACAATCAACCTGCTAGGCAACTACGCTCCTCCTCCCTCTCGCATGCCCACACTCCCCGCATCAACAAAAGCACAAGTGGAAGATGCTCCTTCTCCTACCTTGAAGCAAAAACTTGAAATGGCCTTCCAATACAGTTCAGAACTTACCCATATCTACCCGAATTCCAAAAAGCGCTCAAGACCTGGCTACTCGACTGATTCCCTCAGTCCCTGCAAGCACCTGGATATACTCTTGGGTGATTAGCTGTGCTATACAAATCAATTGATTGATTGATTGATTGATTGGTCTTATAACTCCCTGGCAGCCTCTCATGAGACTCTGTGAACCCAACATAGTTTGTCTCCTGAAAGACTAGGCATTTTGCCCATTCATCAGTTGTGGTCAAGGGATCCCTCTGGCTCCCTTATTCTGTCATTGCCCCAAGTTAACATCATAACCAGGCCATGGTCTTCTCCCTGACATATGTCACTGCAGCCACCTCATTAAGGAAAATTGAATGGTCCAAGTGGTCGAAGGACGCTGTTACATCGAGCATCACCAGCAAACAGCTGCTTCCGTACCTGCCATTCTGATTGTTTCCTCCCAGAAACTCAAGTTTTAGTTCCATGTCATGGCCAGATTTTCCAGAGACTCTTGATTTATCATTTTCTCCAGCATCTTTGCAATGAGAGGTTTGGGGGTAAGTCTGCCTTGTTTGAGCTGAGATGGGATGAGTCTCTCTTGAACAGAAAAATTGAACAGTTCGCAAATAAGCGGGATGAGTTATGCTGGGAAATTCTTTTTCAGCCAAACTGAAGTTGGGTCATCAGGGGGACCTGCAAGCTTAAGAGTTTTTAGGGTGCTCTCTGCCTCCTCTAAAGACGCAGCCCTCAATGATAGATTGATTACGTCTTCTAAAAAGGGCTCTGTAGTCATTGGACATGGTATTAGCGTGCAATTACCAGTCACGTCCTTTGCCACACTTAAGTTCTCAACTTTATCGATCCTCACATAAAGTTTGAGTGTGGAGAAAAGACACATCGAAGATGTTTATACCGAAGAGACCAAATGAAAGCGGTTTTGTGATGAATCCCCTGCTTTATAAATTATTGGATCCCAGAACATCTTTTTTTCATGGATGATAGCTGATTTTTATTTTTTTTAACTGCTTAGTAGCTGTGTACCTTATTTGTTGTTTCCACATTTGGATGTATTACTCATTCCAACAAGTGCGTCTGACAAAAAAGGGTTTTATTCAGCGCACTCACCTCCTTCTCTACCCAGGTACACTGTTCTAGTGGTAGTAATGGATCTGTTGCTCTCATTTAGAGGGTCCTTCTCTCTCTCTCATGACTTCTGCCATTTTAGGCGGTGTTATTATTATATTAGCATCATTTGGTATTACGCCTTTCTATTATCAGTATGTTTTAGACAACCTTTGGAGAGGGCTCTGGGATTCTCATTGACCATAGTCTCAGACGCCTTGCTTTGATCATGTTACTTAGATATCCTTCACACTGGATGTTGGCGAGCAAGCTTCCTTTATGAATCTGTGGAGGGTGCTATAAAAGTGGATGCATGTGCCTCAGGGATTTGGTACTTTGTTCCTTCCTGCCGGGGTGCAAGCTTGTCCATTGATTGGCATGAGGTGGTTGTTGAATTAGGAAGCATGATCAGATAATGTATGCCTTTGATGCAATACTGTGCACGTAGAAATTAGGCCTGGGCGGTGAACTTGCACTCCGTTCTCGGAGTGTGCGGAGTTTTCTGCACTACGCGCTCTGCAGAGCTGGCGTAGTGCATAACAATCTCCACTCAGCACAGCGAAGTTTTTTCCCCGCTTCCGTTAACGAACGGTAAGTTGGCGAGCTCAAGTTGCCGTTCGGGTAGAATTTCTACCCGAGTGGCAGGAAGATCAGTGTCAACTGCAGTTTGCGTTGCACTCTGCCGTTTGCAGAGCTCCGCTGAGTTTTTGTCACTGCGTGGAGTTTCACGTACCAGAACTCCACGAACTACGCCCAGGCCTAGACTGGAAATAAAGAAGAATCAACGTGACTGATTCTGAATAATTCAGTTACGACAGGGATGTGCTGATGACCCGGCAGTGCTTAGCCATTTGTACGGCTCTGGTGTTTGGTGTTGTTCATGTGATGGTGCCAGAGTGCACATCTAGAGTGTCCTGTTGGTGTAGGGGAAAATATGCAAATAAATTAACCCAGGTTTTCTCTTGAGGTAGCAACACTTAGTTAACTTTAAAGGGAAAGGTTGACTGCATCAGCTATACAACAACAGTATCACATTTTAAGACGTTTCCTAGTGGCTTTGCACACTATCAATCAAGTGTCCCCGCTAACTTGACTGTGCTGCTTGAGGTTCACAGATCTTGTGCTCTTGTGGCCATTTTGACGAAAAAGTAAGGGCTCTGCTTTGACAGCTCTACTTTTTCATTGCCATTGTCCAGCAGAATTAGTCTTTATTGCTTCACCTATTACATCTATGATAAGGACACGCAGGAAGTAGGCGATGCAACAATACTATCGCGCTTTTCGTTTCCTGTAGCACTGAACTAGGCCAGCGAATGAGCACAAATTATCTCGAGTGGCATCTGTAAGACGCATCCGACCATCTTTAGTGGCCCGGCGCCCAGTATGGTTTCAGAAGTGCAGAACTTCTCTGTCTTCTGCTACATAATGGTGCAGTGACCAAGGCCAGCGGGTGCGCGTTTGTCATATGATACCTTACTTCCTAGCAGCGTGCAATCCCATGCAACAGCTTCATAAAGTGCTGAGTGCACCGCCCGCCACAATGGTAGGAATGCTGGATGTGCCCGCCACTGTGAGGGGCGCATCCTAATGCCACCATCGGGACCGACGCCCTTATGGCGGCGGTCCCTTTTTCCGATGGAATGGCGCCGTCATCCTAATGGAGGCCTTCGTTTTTAGAGCTTTTAAGCTTGCTGATGTAATACCTTGTCTGAAGGTTTGTATTGAATTGTATATCTTTGCAATTTGTTGATGCATTGTATTATCTGATCTGACAATAAAGATTGATTGACTGACTATACTCAATTTAGCAAACATTTGATCAAAACTGCACATGCAAGGGTCTCTGTGGTGGAAAGTTAAGCGTAAGGGAGCAGAGTATGTGGAGGAAAGAGGCACAGCACACCGGAAAGAAACAATAAATAGTAAGACGAGGAGCTCACAGATTCCTCAAACAGGTTGTTCTAGGTTTAGGGCTTTCTATGGAGCAGGTCTGCTACGTGCAGCACAGCTGCAGAATGCAGGCGAGCCTTCTATTGTCTGCTTTTAAAATGCAAGTTCAGCAGAAGCACTTTACAGGCAGCAGGCACTTTTCAAATTTGATTTATGCACAGCACACAATTCAGGTGTTCTTCACATGATTATCAGTTTCCTTTGTTTTCAGAATTGCTTTAGGGGGAAAAGAGACTGCCACTCACCTGCATACCTGCTTTGTCTATGCAACAACATAGGCGACAAGACTGTAATACTCTTCTGTTTGTAGTTCATAAAAGCTGTCATTGGACAGCTGATATGTCAATACTGTACTCTTTAAATGTTCTGTCTGTTTCTTTTACCTGCTCCTGTCTGAGTCACGAAGGCTGAAACACCCCTTGGCGTTTCAACTTTCCAAGGCCGAACCCTGTGGTTTTCCAAAGGGGCCTCTACTTAAAGGCAGCCATGATAAATGTGTTTACCAAAATGGACAACTTCGCTTTCAATTACTACTGGAAGTTTGTTTTCAAACTCTGCCAACTTACTGAGCTTCACAAAGTCGACCACGTTTATAAAACGAGCAGTGGCAAAGCCATTTGGTCTGTCATTGGCTGCCAGCTTTTTTGGATTTGCACAAACTTTGGGGCCGATTATGATCGCGGATAATCCGCATCCTCCGGGCCGGCGGAAGCCACCGCTGACCCGGAGGATGCGGATTAACCGCTGCAGACTGGAAAAAGACCCCCGTCAGATTAGGATGGCTGGGGGATATTTTTTCCGTCCGCAGCTTTTCCGCCACGGTCGCCTTCCGACCGCAGCGGAAAAGCTCTAACATGGCTGGCGGTGTCTATCAGACACCGCCAGGCATATTAGGATGGCGACGGTCCAATGCCTTTCCACTGCGACATTTCCGCCGTGGAAAGGCATACGGTCTATTCTTTGGGGGCCCGTTGCGGGCCCCCAGAGGTGAAGGGAGGGGGGTGCAGCTGCACATGGGGGCTACCTATGGTAAGCCCCTGCCTTTGCGTGCACGAAGCGGCAGGCACCACACGGTGCCTGCCAAAGGTAAACATGCACTTTTTAACCTTGCGGCGGGTGCTGCTTGAAGCAGCATCCGCCGCAATGTTAAATGTAGGGGATGTGACCGCCAGAGTGGCGGTCACATCCTAATTTGCATGGAGGGACCACCGCTGCCCATGCGGACGGTCCCTCTTCCACGGGGGTGGCGGACGGACGCATGTCTGTCCGCCATCCTAATGACCCCCAAAGTTTGGCCTTTGCCAATGTTAAATAAAAACATTGGGAAAAACAAAAATATGTTTTTAGTGTCAAGCAGTGTACATTCCCGCACAGTCCGAGCCACAGAAGGGATCTGCAGTGAGGGTGGGTGTGCTCCTTTTTAGAGAGCAGAAGGCAGCCACCCACACTGAAGTTCCATTGTCCCATGCTGTTTGCTGTAGCGCTGAAGAAAAATGTGAATGACACAACAAGAGACCAATGGATGAAGACAGCTGACTCAAAGTCCTTATAAATAAGCATATAACATACATAATTTCAGTAAAAGCGACCTAAAATAGGGTGGTCAATCGAGGATAAATTAGGATTCATAATAGGAAAACACACAAAGCCTAAGTCTAGACCAATGGATAAAAAGGGCTGGGTTAAAGCCCCTATAAGTATAAAATGTATATAAATTTACAAAATGCAAAAGATCTTGGCCAACACCTAACCTAAATATGTATAAAAAGTATATAATTTTTAGAAAAATCAAAAGGCCTTTGCTAATGCCTACGTGAAGAAGCATTGTCAAAGACAAAAGGTCTGGCCTTTTGCTGCTTTATCGTGTTTTTTGCTAAACTTTGTTGTTGGGGAGTTGCATGACCCTCGTTGTTATAAAACAATATAAGAATTAGCTTAAAGCAACAAAAAAAAAATTTGTCTCAAAATGCACGCATTCCAATATTAGTTCCTGTCACTGAATGAAACTAATTTATGTGCAGATGTGCCCCTTGTGAAAGAGTGGAATGCCTTCACTAACTGTGAATTTAGCCGAATGGCCAAAGAGGGCTGACCATTTTCCCCAAGCCTATTTTTGACCCAATAAAAGAGATATTTTCTCTTCAAAATAGAAACGCACCAGTAAACTTCTCTTGTTACAACTTTTTGGAAGGGAAACTTCACAAACCAGCGAACTTGTGCAAATCCACAATTTTAACAGATAAGAGACATTTTGACCTTCACACAACCCAGTGGTGGAAACAAATCCACTAAGCCCTATTTCTTTGCAGCATGTCCCTGGTACTCTCAATTACAGGCAGGTTACTGTGGATATTGTTTTCTCCCTGTTGAGCTTGCATCTATTTTTGTGGGTAGCTCACGTCTCCTTTGTGATCCAGCCATCCTTTGATCCCTGGAAATACTGCTGCTATGGAAGTTAAACTTCCCCCATTTCCATCGATTAGAGTCATGGTGCCTCAGCATTCCTTCTTTTCTAGTAATAACATAACATGTGCATTTGTAAAGCGCACGTTCACCCAGAAGGGTATCTTGGCACTGAATAACAAATGTTTGTTGTTATTCATCTCAATGGTACTCATTTTATTGACATCAGAAGGATGAAAGGCGGAGTGAACCCTCTAGGATTTGAACCTGTGACCTTGACGTCAAACACAAGCCCCTACAGCAAACGGATTAGTCCAATGAGCCACCAGACCCGCTCTTAGTAATGCTCCAATGGTGTAACAAAGGCCCCCGCAGACCATGCAGTGCGGGGGGGCCTGAACTCCAGGGGACCCCTCAGCACAGTACCCTGGCCTGAGAGCTCCTGAGATAGTCTGGAGGAGGCCCATCCATGTATCGGACTGGGGCCCCTCAAGTTTTGTTACGCCTCTGTAATGATCCTGCAGAGCGGTCATAGGGTGGCTGTTATTGGGGTGGAAATCTAATGCTCTGTTCTGAGTAAGTGTTTGGTGTATAGGAACCCAGTCTATAGAATGTTCTTCAGTGGAGGTGAGAATATCTACATCTCCAATAGAAACGCAGAAGCATGGGGACCATTATCTTTCTTTGGTTGCAATCCGCCCAACATCCCTACAAGATTAGAGGATCCCTCTCATGGAGGAGAAGAGTGTGTTCCTTCTCTGTTTACGGGCTGAAGCCTCCATGGAGGCTGTTGCAAGGCACTGAGCCACCCTGGAGGACTTCATTTCTGCTGGTGTGTGCTGATGCTCGGTACCAGCACTTACTTTTACTTTTCTTTATGAGATACACCACGTGGTGGCGCTCTCAGTCTATGTTTTAAGCTCAGCACGAGTGGTTAGTTAGTCAGTGTATTAAAAAATGATAAAACTCAGAGTTCCAGTCCATCCCTGCAGCTTTGGATGGCCTGCGTAGTCCAAAATATCATACTTGTGGTGGCTAATGAGTAAAGCTGGCACTGTACCTATCCAATCACTTGCTGACTGTATGGCTAGGTTCTCGCTATACAAATAAAAAACGTACTTGCCAGTGCTTAATTTGTAAAAACATAAGTGCCAGGGCTCTCGTCAGGAAGCAACTGCTGCTTACACCACACATTGCCCCTATGCCAGCGCTGCCAATGATAGCAACAACACAACTACTAAGCATCACATTCCTACAAGTTTGACAATTCGGATTATTTCAGGACCCCAAAGCTATAAGAATGACTTGGGCAGCAGACATTAGTCATTGTTAATGTATATTGAATTCGTAATTTCGAATTAGTGAAGCCTTTACCTGCAGAAGTCCAAAGTTGTGGATTGAGCCTGTCTGTCTCCTAGGAGATTCTGAACAGGAGCAAGCAGCTGCCCAAACCCCACCCCCAGGCCAGCAGACCATTGGCTATTCAGCTACCAGGCAAGTCTGAGCCCTCCTCTCACGCCTGCCCAGGGCCCTTAAGGCCTTGCTGGGTGCACCCCAAATCATTCTCCTCCATCTTGTGAATTGCCCCCTACCTGTGCCCCAGATTGCAGTGAGCAGAGTCCAGGAAGTGGTAAGGAGACAGACTAGTGCTGTCTCTTCCCAAAACAAAAGTTGTTTAAAAAACGATTTTCACTTTCTGTGTTTACTGTCTATGCCTGTGGTTGTTACAGTTAAACATTGTAGTTTTAGCCTGCATGTAATTGCATATTTTATCACCTGTGTTGTGTTTTAAATGTGTGGTTTTCCCTGCCCATGATTGCCTACATTTAGTGTATTGCATTGTGGGATTTGCAGTCCAACCTCTGTAGTTTGTCCCTCTCATTCCTTGGTGACAAATCTGTTTTTCCTCCAAATTTCCCCTTTGCTCTGTGCTTAGGCCTGTGTGCTCAAACAGTGCACCCCCAGCCACCATTTTGTGTTCACAAGCCAGTGAGGCCAACCCCCCTGCCCCCCCCCCCGCAACGGGGATTTTGTACATGTATGTATGTATAGTATGTATAGGCATTTATATAGCGCACTACTTACCCGTAGGGTCCCAAGGCGCTTCGACCGCTGCGAAACCCTTCCTGGTTTCCCTGAGAGATGGTCCCTTAATGGGTATCTCCAGGGTGAGACCAGGCATCCCCGGCGGTCTGGTGGGGCCATTAGTGAAGATGAGGCAAGCTAATGCCCAGAGTTGCCGAGTGTGATCGCTGATCAGAGTGGGCACCGAGGCGAGAGAATTATCGAGTCCGCTGACCCTGGTCCAGAAACCTGCCGCGCCGGGAATCGAACCCTGGTCCCGGGCCGTCCTCTGCTCTCGGGTCTGCCGCCTCTAACCAGTGAGCCACACTACTTCACTACATCAGAGGGTGCTTCTGTGAGCTGTTTAACCTGTATTTACTGGAGCCTGTGCACTTCGTTTTTTGGCCAGCAGGGGGAGTAAAGCTTTATTCAAACAGTATTGTTAGATTTCGAGTTAGTGAAGCCTTTACCTGCTGAAGTCCAAAGTTGTGGATTGAGCCTGTCTCTCTCCTAGGAGATTCTGAACAGGAGCAAGCAGCTTCCAACTCCCTGGCCAGAAAACCTTGTCTGAGGTTGCTGGGACCTTATATGGTGTGCTGATGGTTGGCGCATGTGTACACTGATTGGTGGTTGTATCTGGTGTTTCTATTGGGTTAGGGTTAATGTCCTCATTGGTTGGGTTTTTGAGGGTTCTGATTGGTTTCTCGGTCTGTGATTCAATCATTGCAGGGTTGGGACTAGGGCTAGGGTTCGGAATTCTATTGGAAGTAGGGACTAGGGCTTCCTATGTTATTGGTTGTTGGGAGTAGGGTGGGGCTAGGGTTAGACCTTTAATTGGAAGTAGCTATTTAGGGCTTCTGGTGTGATTGGTTGTTGGACCAGTTGTGGGACTAAGAGTAGGGTTCGGCTTTCTATTGGAAGTAGGGACTAGGGCTACCTGTACCATTGGCTGCTTGGACCTGGGTTGGGACTAGTGGTAGGGCTAAGGCCTTTATTGGACGTAGAGATCAGGGTTTTTGAACTGATTGGGTGCTTGGACTAGGGTTAAGATTGGCTGCAAGGTCCTGGTCTCCTATTGGTTCTAGATGTTAGGGCGAGTGTTGTGATTGGATAGTGTTAGGGTTAGGGTTCCCATTGGCTGACGGGGTCACCTGATTACTAGGGCTACAAAAAGGCCAGGCTTAGGGCGTCTCAGCCCGGGCGTCGAGGCTAAGGGCGGAGAGAACAAGGGTAGTTGCCTGTTTGAGCCTGTTAAGGGCGGAGAGGACAAGGGTAGTTGCCTGTTTGGGCCAGTTAAGGGCAGAGAGGACAAGGGTAGTTGCCTGTTTGGGCCTGTTCGAGACTGGTCGGAACTAGGGCCAGAAATGCTGCCCTTTTTCTCATTTAACAATACCCAGCCCACACCATCCACAACCACAAACAGAGCAACACACTCACACCAAATATACACCACGCACAACACTATGCACAGATTATTGTACCAGCATGCACCACCAACCCAACCAAACCACATCTACACACCCCACTATCCCAACTACCACACATATCCACCATCACCCACAAACAGTACACAACTCTATCCTATACCACTAACCAATACACTCATTACTAACACAACGCCAGTCAACACCATAAATAACTACATCCCACTCAGACACACTCTCCCTACTGTAATTACACCTAACAGTCCACATTTTATCACTAACAAATATAAAATGATCCTTCCATCAGTTGACTTAAAAAAAAATCCTTCACTCTTTTATCCCTCCACTATCCTTTTTCTATCAAATTTAACAGACTAACATGTTCACTTCTCAAATTCCATATTCCATATTCAACTATACTAATATACTGCCCAAATAACTGAATAACATATCTACTACTCAAATTACTTCATATTTATACTATACTAATTTTCAACACTAATCCTTTATGGGTTCCGGAGTGGCGTCCTACTCACCAGAAAAGAGCTTAAACACCCATCAGGGGTAACAAGTGCTATATGAATGCAAATCTTTCTTCCCCTTTTATCCATCCGCTATCCTTCTCACTCCAAGTAACAGACTAATATCCACCACTGAAATTACATCATATTTCACCATATTAATTCACCACTAATCCTTTATAGGCTCCCTGAATAGCGTGCGTCAACAAGCGAGCGATAAATAAATACAAACCTTTGTCCTACTCTATCCTTCTGCTATCATTCCAAATCCAAATAACTGACTAACCTATCCACCACTTAAAATGTACTTGCATGTTTCACTATACTAATTCAACACTAATCCTCTGTGGGTCCCGGAGTAGCGTGCTACCCGCCGAAAAAGCACTTTGACGCCTCGTCAGGGGTAGTAAGCGCTATATAAATGCAATTACAATACAATACAATACAATACAATCTCTAAATTAGCCAGACAGCACCACCTTGTGGCAGACTGTCACAAGCATCGGTGTTGACAATTAAGTGGGTGGGGCGAGCACCAGCTCAAATTAAGCACTTCTTCCTCCTGCATGCCGAGCAAGCATAGTTCTATATGTTCAGTCTTACCCGGTCATCATTGTTTAGCAGTGCACCAGGGCACCCACTTGCAGAGCAGGCAGTGTTTACCTGCTTTTTTAATATGCCTATTTGTAGTAGATTCCCTAGATGTGATTTCTGCTGTTCTTTCCTTGCTTTTTAGATGCCAGCTGCTTTGTGTGCCTTGGTTGTTTGCAGATGAGTCCCCACCTATTTCTATGCATGTTTTCAAGTTAAGTACTGGTTTCTTCTCGTTTCTCATCTAATGCGTCTATTTACTCAGTTCTTCACCCTTGAGTGCTTCAGCCTTTCACCTTCTGTGCGTTTGCCAGGTGTGTGCACAGCTGCCAACTAAGGTGGGGTTTCTCATCTTGATTATTGACTTGAAGTTACTCTTTACACAACATCACCAAATGCAATCGCCCCACAGAGCCTGTGCTTTCAAGAAAATACTATTCATGGACATTTAGCAGAGAGTTTAGGTCGCTGTAACTCTGGGTGAAGAACTCACTCAGATTCAGCCTGATCATACAGTGCTCCTGTGGGGTTACCTCTGCCTTTCCAGTTTCTATCTTCTAGATGCTGGATGTTAGGTGTTCTGGGTGTTCAATGACGCAAAAACAGATGCTGTGTCTGGTAGCTTAGTGGGCCAATGCACCCACTGTAGGGGCTTGTGTTTGACCTCATGGTCACAGATTCAAATCCTGGCGGGTTCCCTCAGCCTTTTATCCTTCTGAGGTAGATAAACTGAGTATCATTGAGTTGGGTAACAATAAACATCTGTTATTCAGCGCCAAGATACACTTGGGTGAACGTACACTTTACAAATACACGTTATGTCTTCTTGAGTTCCTGATAAGTGCTACCTAGTGCATCCATTTTCACCTCTGACTCCTGTGTTATCTTGAGCAGTTCTCTCTGCCAATATTACTTTCCCTTGTTGCATCCCAGTGACAAACACTTTGACTGTAGTGCTGCCTCTACCTAAGATGACCCAATGCAGCTCTTACACTGACATCTGATGGCAAAGCCTGGAAGTGCAGCTGAAGTAACACAGAACCAGGCATGACGTATGCAAGGACACCTTTGTTGTTGGCTACCAAGGTTCACCGGTAACAGGGTTACCACAGCAGTTGTTCAGTTCTCCACTCTCACTAGAGAGTGACTAACTTAGTTACTTAGCCACCAACACCACTTATCACTCAGATTATTTTAAACTGTCACGTATGTAGCTCCTAGAAACAACAAATTATTAGGCATAAATACAATACTCTTCGAAAATGTGAGTGATTGAGCGAAAACAGTCCGCCTTGAAATCTGACCAAATAACCCCAACATTCTCAGCAGGGAGTTTTACCGCAGTAAAACTGTCCTTGAGTGCAGAAGTACTTTGAATCATACACTGACACCTGCTGGCCAGGAATGGGAATACGGTTGAAGTAATACAGCATCTGTGGAGACGGGCCCAAATAATGTTCGAAGAGTGCCACCTGCTGGTACGGAGTGGATACTGGAAGCAGTGACCTGTGTCATAGAGGCGGTTTTCCGGTGTGAATAAGCCTAGATTGGAGAGCTGGAGAAGGAAAGTGGGCCGCCCGTATCGGAGGCAAAACGAACCCGCTCTTGCAGCAACATTTACATTTGTCTAGGAGGAGGGTTGAAGTGGATGGGATCTTTTGGGAATGACGCCCCCTAAGGTTTTTTAAATTTGATCAAAATAGATCGCAAACTTTTTGGAAGAGAATACCTATTCCTGCACTGTTAATTGCAACTTTGAGTCGCTTCAGGTTAAAAGGAAAGAAGGTCTCCTGCACAGGGACGATTAGTTTTCGAGTCATTTGCATTTCATTTAATGTGTGTGCATTATATTCTACATGCAGTCACCTCTACCTGAAAGTCTAGCAACATAGTCACAAAATATTTTCTTTTTTAGTTAAGCATCAGTTAGTCCGCCCCCCAAACTCACTGACCCCCACGTGTGCTTAGGAGAACAGTTTCCATGCGTTTTTTATGCAATTTGACCGCTGTCTAGGGCGAGAGGGTGGCTAAGGTAGCTGGCCCTATGACAGCTGGGGCATAACACGGTTTCCGGCGGCGCCTTAAAGCCTTCAGGGACCTCCAAAGGCTACGGAGGGGGGCATTCAACCCAGGACCAATAGGGGTCGAAAGGCGTCATTTTACGTTGCTGGGGTAGCACAAATCGTGGACGAGGCAGCGCTATGCATTCATTCCTCTTGCACAAAAATCCTATGCCAATGCAGGTAGTGTGTCCATTTTGGAACAGGTCCATTCACCAGGGGTATTTTGAGTCACCAATAAGGCTTCTCTTTCGCGCTGTGTAGGACTCCTACCAATAAACGCGCTCTGCGTTGCCCACTCACCTCAGTTTTCTCCAGGACCGCTGCGCCCGTCGAAGCTCGAACCCACAAAAGTAGCAAAAAGAATGCCTTAGCGATGAACAACAGTCTGCAGGCTGCCATGCTGGCCAGTCCAACTCTCTCCTTTTCCTAGACTAACGTCATAAAAATAAAAAATCTTGATCCCATTAATTGGTAAAAAAAAAAAAACCTGTCGACGCGAATCAACGCGCAGATTTCCACTCTGCAAAACCAATTAAATAAAATAAAAGACCATGTTCGAGAAGAAAAAAATCTCAAGTTCCTCTTCAGAACAGCAAGTCGGTTTCTGTAAAACTTGCTAATTTTAATTTTGAGTTGCTCAGCACAGGCTGCATTGTGGTTTCCCGTCATGCACAGCGAAAGCCTCTCGTATCAATCAATCCTTCGGTTCCCGTCACTTTACCGGGGGCGGCGGGCGCGGGGCTTGGCACGAGCCTGGGAGCTGTGTTGTTTCAGAAGAGTGTGATGTGGGTGAAGTGTGTGGGGGTGCAAGGAGCTGTCTTTGATGGAGGTCACCGGGAGGGGCTGGTGGGGGCCAGAAAAGGAAGTTAGTTCTGATCAGGTGAGCGGCATGTGCCAAAACCTCAAAGGCTTCCTGTCCCTCGTGCTCGCATGAAACCTGCAGGCCTCAGCTCACCGGCGCCTGTTGCAGAGTGCACAGGGCTGGTGCTTGTGGGCAAGGGGGGGAGGGGTGTTACGGTGTTCTGTGAATTAAGTGCATAGAGCAAAGACTTCAGAATAGAGCTGCAAGGAAGCCTCCCAGGCCTTCAGATCTGTGTAACACGCATTTCTCAATAACAGTGCATTAAATGCAGGGCACAAGTCCTAAAAAAATGAAGTGGGGGGACTAACCTAGGTAGGCAGCATGCAAGTGACATCAATGTTAATGTCAATGTTATTAATGATTTTGTATAGCGCTCAGCTACTCAGAGGAGTGTCCCGGCGCTTTAAAAACCTGATGCGACTGTTGGGAGCAGTGGAGGGACAGGAAACTATTGAACAAAGAGCCAGGACTTTAACTCTTTCCTAAAAGTCAACAAATTTGTGGTTTTCCTCAGAGGAGCTGGCAAGGAGTTCCATAGCCTGGGTGCCAGATAACGGAAGGAGCGACCCCCGATCCGGGCCCTACGTATGGATGGAACAGATGCCAAGGCCAGAGAAGCTGACATCAGAGTTCTGGCCGGCATGTAGAAGGCCAGTCGATTTCTAATATATTTTGCTCCAGAGTCGTGAAGTGCTTTGAAAGCTAGTGTAAGTGCCTTGAAAGCCACCTGTTTCTTAATTGGGAGCCAATGCAATTTTTCCAATTGCTCTTTTGCGCTGGTTCTACGATGAAGGCCATAAATGGCTCTAGCAGCCGAATTCTGCACTACCTGTATGCGTGATAACAGGTATTCAGGCATGCCCAGGTAGAGGACGTTGGAATAATCCAAGCGGGAGCCTATCATGGCCTGTACAGTGACTTTTCGATGAGCAAGAGAGAGCATAGGAAGAAATTTCCTAAGCATTTTCAAAATGCCGAAACACTTTCCAACAAGACCTAGGATCTGAGGTTTCAGAGTAAGACCCTCATCAATCTGCACTCCCAGATTCTTTGCCTTAGAGGAAACAGCCGACGGAGGATACATGGCCGGAGGCCACCGAGACTGCCATGTGGGATCGGCGGGACAGCCAAAAAACAGCAGCTCCGATTTATCGGAGTTGCATTTGAGGCTATGATGTTCAAACCATTTAAACACTGCCCCCAGGCAGCCTCTGATCTGCACGCCGTCAAAGTCCAAACCCTTCTTGCAGGTGAAGAGAAGCTGGGTGTCATCAGCGTAAGAAACGATCTGGGCACCGAAGGACTCTGCCAAGGCCTCCAAGGGTGCCAGGTAGATGTTAATGGGGGTGGGGCTCAAGACTGAGCCCTGAGGCACCCCGACCTCCAATGGCGGCACTTCAGCAGAGAACGGGGGTGCCCAGACCGTTTGGCGACGGCCCGCTAAGAAGGACTTAAACCAGCTGAACACCGCTCCCTGTCACACATCAAGACGCGCAACATCATGACGTGCGACAACACAGCGCATGACATCACAGCGCACATTAGAGCGCACAACATCACCCATGGCATCACAGAAATTGACATAATAGAAAGTGGCGTCACAAGCCACGACTTTACAGGAAGAGGCATCACAAGAAGTGACATCAGATCTAAAGCCTTCTCATATATGTATAGAAGGTTTATCATGTGTACGATTGAGCGCGATAATAGGACAGTGAGCAGTGGAAGATAATATGTTGTTGATTGAGCTTTTATTCGATATGCAAGATATCTTGTAAGCGTACACAAAATACAGCCATTTACAAAACTACAAAAGACATTATTTAGAAAAGCAATTATTAAATGCACATTTAAAAAGGATAAAAGGACATATAATGCCAGAATAAATTAGCTAAAAGTGAATTAAACCGCTATTGGCAGTCTCTTGCATTGAATCAACCAAAACTGTTTTAAAAATTTGGCTATACCACAAACAATAGGGGGGGAAGTGTCCGTCATTAGGATGCGCAGGGCTACTAGATAACTACGTGTGCCCATATTGCGGCAAAGGGGTTTAAGCCAAAAACTCCTGGGTTTTGCATAGTCCGGACATTCAAATAGGATATGCGTAATGGACTCTATCCTAGTAGGACAACATGCACAAAAAGGGGACGTGTGAGCACCTGATTTCCACTTAGACACCAGAGCCCCAACTGGAAGGGAGCCCACTCTAAATTTAAAATACAGTGCTCGGTCGACTGGAAGAGTAATTAGGTCCAGATAAGACTCGTAGACTACTGCATCTTTTACTGTTAAAAAGGCAGCTGTGGATTTACAATGTTCGGAGTTTGTAACTAGCTGTTCCGCAACCCAATTCCAGTAATGTCTCTTCAGAACCTCTTTTGGTGGAGCCGATCTTAATAACCAACAGTCCCCCAGTCCAATTTCCTCCAAGAGTTTTTTGGTGTCTCTCAGCCATCTAATTTTTGCCCAACCGCCCAAGCTCATTATCTCCGCCAACCCTTCAGCATACGATTTTAACTCTTCACCCCTCCAGATACGTGTCCATAAAAGGAGTGGGCGAAGCCGGGCTTGGTCTTTAATGTTCTTACAACCTGTGTCCAGCAGCACAGGTACTGTTGGAGTGCTCGGAGGGATGGCGATTAAGGATTTCAAGAGCTTGCTCTCTGCTGTTGCCAAGGAGTCCAGACAGCAATGCCCCCACAGTTCGGCC
Source organism: Lissotriton vulgaris (assembly GCF_964263255.1). NCBI lineage: Eukaryota > Metazoa > Chordata > Amphibia > Caudata > Salamandridae > Lissotriton > Lissotriton vulgaris. Next base: position 1,715,199,610 of record NC_141695.1, on the reverse strand, counting down.
CCATACAAGGCTGATGTTACAACCTTGGCCTTGTAGATGTCAATTACCGGGGTAAGCGACCTCCTTGGTGATGCCCGGAATTCCCTCAGGAGGGCACCTCCTACTCTCTTGTGGTTGAGGACCATCTTAGCAATGTGAGGTGACCAGTTCATGCTATCCGTGATCCGAATTCCGAGGTAGTCAAATTCGGATACTTTCTCCAAGGCGACAGAATTGAGAATAGGAGGGCGGCCCAGTTTCCTTGGAGGATTTAGGACTAAAAACTTAGTTTTATCCACATTGATTACTAGGCCCTTAGCAACACAGAAGTTCTGGAAACGGGTTAGCAGTTTCTGGAGGCCTTGCGGAGTCTTAGAAATCAAGAGCGTGTCGTCCGCAAAAAGCAGAGTGGGGATCCGCACTCCTCCGAGACAGGGGGCGTCGGCTGGTTCTTGCTGGAGATATTCCACCACCCCATTCACATATAATGAGAAAAGGGTGGGCGCCAGAACGCATCCCTGTCTCACACCCCTAGACACTGGTATTTTCTCTGTTAGCTCTCCATTTCTTCCCCAGCGGACCTGAGCAAAGGTGTGGGCGTGAAGGCTAACAAGGAGGGACAAGATGTAAGGAGGCAGTCCCAGCCCATAAAGCACCCTCCATAGCTCCTCCCGGGGGACTAGGTCAAAGGCAGTCCTCAGGTCTATAAAAGCCAGGTATAGACTGCCCTTGCCTAGCTCCACCACCTTCCACCCAAGAAGAGCCAACCTAAACACCTGCTCTATCGTCCCCATTCCTGCCCGAAAGCCTGCCTGGAAGTCTGATAATATTTTATTTTCCTCCACCCAATGGAGAATCCTACCAAGTATAGCTTTTCCTGCTATCTTTTGGGTGGAGTCTATCAGGCTTATGGGGCGGTAGTTCCCCGGGATTTCTCTGCATCCTTTTTTATAGATCGGGACCACCACCGCCCCAGGAATCGGGCACTGGCCCTCCCATCATAATGTCATTAAGGAGAGCTGCAATAACCCTTCCCCACGCCACTGGATATGCCCGCATAAGGTCCCCCGGCAGACCATCTGGACCTGCTGCCTTGCGGGGGGCTACCCACCCAACTACCTTTTCGATCTCTAAAGGTGTAAAGAGATTATAGGTATGGGGCTCGGATACCAGTGGGGAGGTCACCCTAACATTTAGTTCCCCATCTGCCGGGAGGTATAAAGCCCCAAAGTGTTTTACCCAGCTCTGTGGGGGAATATTACAGGGTCCCATAGTTTCCTCGGGCCTGTTCCGGGAACCTACAAGGTTCCAGAAGCCCCTTGAATCTTTACTTTTGCTAGCATGGAGTAGGTCCTCCCAAAATTTCTCTTCCCACTCCATCCTAGCAATTTTAAGGGATCTATTGTAGGCCTTCCTTGCTTCCAGTATATCGCTCTGGGATTTGTGCTTCACTGCCTCTACAAGAGTTGTTTTATGTGCCCTACATGTTTGTGTGTACCAACCATTACCTTGCTTTTTACCTCGTTTATTTCCTGACTTGCTAGAAGGGATGGTAAACACGTTTGTCAAAGCCTCTACTAGAGAGACAAAGACCCCACTCACCCTACCCACCCCTTCCGAGAAAGACCCCAGATTTGACACTGCTTGATTTAAGAGGGTTGAGATTTCTCCAACCCTTTCCTCTGAGAGGACCAATTTAGCCCATTTTAGGCGCCTTCCACAGAGAGAGACTACAGACTCATCGGGGGGAGCTACTACGGGGTTAATGGGACCCTTTTTAGGAAGACACCACCACTGGGCCATGGTTAAGGAAAGTGGGTTGTGGTCACTTTCAATTGTCGGGACCACAACCATATCCCTCACTTGGCTCCAGAGACATACATCTAGTAAGATGTAGTCTATTCTAGAGGTGTGTCCTGGTCTGTTATATGTATGGCCCCCCCCCCTATCCGAAGTTGTCCTTCCATTCACTGCCCTTAGGTTTAATTCAAGGCTTAGGGAGTATAGCTGTAACGCCACCTCTGACCATCTCCTAATGGGTGGAATCTCTAAAACAGGGATCCCTATCCTAGTGTCCTCCTCGTCCTGGTCTAGGGCAACGTCCAAGCCCAAGGGCTCGAACGTACAGTTCATGTCACCCGCGACCAGGATACATGACTTGTGTGGAGTTGTATTTAAGAGGGTCTCTAGGAGAGATAGTACAGAGGACTTCCTCCCGCCCTTAGTCCCTCAGGCGTAGACATTATAGACATTTAGTAATATTCGACCCCTTGGGTCTCTTAAAATAATATTTTGGATATCCGGACAACCTGTCTGTGCCTCCTCTATTCTGCAGTCTAAGGAGGCTGCTACCCATATGAGCAGGCCACCCGAGGGGCGTCCTCTCCCTGTTTCCGAGGTTAGCGCAGGCACAGAGTAGGAGGAGAATCCCACCCTATGTACCGACTCCAAACTCCAGGTCTCTTGGAAGATGCATAAGGAGTGCTCATCAACCAGGGCATTCCAGTCTGGGAGGGCCAACTTTCTTGCGATCCCTGCGACATTCCAGCTGAAAACCTTAAAGACTAGGTCCGTCACAGCTGATGTGTCGCTGGTCGCGAGAACACTACTGTCCGTAGGCCTCACAGAAGGAACTTGCAAATGACAATCTAGAGAAATGGGCAGAGAGGCTACCAACCCACTGACGCTTGCAGATGAGGGTGAGGCTGTTCGGAGTGGTGATACAACCATTGGGTCTATTCTATTAATAGTTGCAGTATCTGCAACTGCAACTGTAATTTCCCTCGTGTCGCCCTCCTCCAGTCAACAACTCCCTGGCACCCAAGGGGGGTTCAGCCCATTGCCCCCAAGCCCCCCAGCCCAGCGTGCGTCCCAGTTTTGACAAAAACCAAGAGTACTAGGACCCTCCCATGGCGACATAGCAATTTGCCTTGGGTAGAAAAAGGTTAAGTCCACTACTTTGACCCCTACTGAATCCATGTTTTTTATAGGACTACAGATGGTGCTCACTACTCTGGGATCTTGGAAGTTTATTATTATACAGTCCCCCTCCTGTGTTTTTTTCCCCTGCCCTACCCACCCTACTCTGCGAACACTTAGGATAAGCCCATCCACGCCAGTCGGAATTGGCTTATTTGACTTTAGCCAGTGGATGCACTTATTCTTAAGAGATTGGTGGTTCTCCAACTGGCCTTCCTTCAGAGGGGGAACATTTACTAATACGGCGACAAAGGGTTGGCAATCTGGTGGGAGGTTTACAGGGGGGATCCGCCGTGTGAGATTTCGAGGGGCCACTGTAGTGACAGCTGGGGCTATAGATTGGGGAGCAGTTTTGGCGACCATTCCTGTCGCTGCTCCCTTGACTTTATTTTGTATACCAGGCGTTTGGCTAGCTTTTACTTTACCTCTGCTTGCCTGGGGCTGCACTTGTGGAAGTGGCTTAGGTGTAGTTTTGGCAACCTCTATGGGTGTTGACGTTCCCTTGGGTTGGGGCCCTGCTGTAAGTGGGGAAGGAATTTTGGGTGCCAGGGCTTGCACTCTGCTAGCTTCAGCCTTATTTGACCTATTTGGAGGATTAGAATCTACCTGTAGTGGTAAGGAAGCTACTGGGGGCGCACTCCCCTTTGGTCCCATGTCCTGATTGTCGCTCACTCTTTTTAGCTGTTTAAATGTAGTTTTAAGTGAGTAGAACCCATCGAGGGTTGATTGCTCTAGTTTATCTATTCTAGCCCCCAGTCCCTTAACCTGAGTCAGCAAAGGCATCATGAGGCTATTTACCCTCTCCAAAATTGTATCAATAGTCATGGGATCGATAAGTTTGGGGACATTATCAGTACTATTACTAGTGGGTGGGCAGTTATTTAAACCCATGTTTGAGACCACAGCATCCCCCTCCTCCTCAGCCTTATCCTCTGGGAACAGGCCCTTTGCGTCTTTCCCGCCTTGGCCAAAAGACTTTCTTGTTCGTTTGTAAAGCGCGGCCTGTCTCACCAGCCTGCCCTTAGTATGGTTACCTGCCTTTTTGCTTTTAGCCCTTTTGTTCTGCCTACTTGCATCAGTTACAGAAGGCACCCCATCTGGGATTACTATGGTGGGGGTGGGCGATATTGGCAACGGTGACTGAGTTGTAGCTTTGTTTAAGGACGAATGAGGTGCAGGTGGAGGTGATGTGCTTGGGCCACCCTCTTCCTCAATGCCACTAGGAAGAAGCGCGGCCAGATGTTCCAACCTGTCTATGTTTTGCCCTATTTCTATCAACTGGGGGGTGGTCTATAGAGCAACCCGGGACACCAACAGGGGGGGCAGATTGGTCCCGCTCACAAGCCGGTGTCGAGGCCTGTGCAACGGCCCCCAAGGATGAGCGTCTGGAAGGGAGATAGACCTCTGATAGACGGCGTTCGGACATAGCAATCTCCTTTTCTATGACTGCCGTCACTCTGGTGATAAAGCGGTCCATAGTTCCGATCACTGGGCTCCCACCAGCAACTCCCCTTTTGCCCTCACTCCTGAGCAATTTACCAGAACGGGTTGACATGGTTAGGGGTAAACTCTAGGGAGTCACACACGGCCCACCTGTGCTCCGCGCTGGATGTAAGAGACGTGGCCCAGCCCAGCCTCTGTCAGCCCCTGACTGCCACAGACTGCCCGCCCTTTGCTCGGGCTTCGCTCGGCGTCCCGCACGCGTCCCGCTGTGCGTCAAGAAGGTCGTTTAAAATAGGTGGTTGTGGGCGGGGGGCGTGTCTCCCAGGAGGCGCGGCCGTGCGCACCTGGGCTGATGCAGGGACTCCTGGGCTCTGTAGTCCAGGTGATGTTACGCCCTCCTCCTTGCCGCCTCCTGCCTCCAGTGAAGTCCTTAGTGCCTGGCCCCTAGCTGCAGCCCGCGATGCGGCACCCGCGAAGCGGGTGCGGCGAGCAGTGACAGGAGCAGCGGTGCAGCGGTGTCCAAGGGTCACAGGTCAGCAACAACGATCCGTGGCTCCTTCACCTCTCCCACAACAGAGTTTGAGCGTCCCACCGGCTGTTTGGAGACTGCCGCCTTTTAGTGCTTGGTTGGGCGGGGGGCGTGTCTCCCAGGAGGCGCGGCCGTGCGCACCTGGGCTGATGCGGGGACTCCTGGGCTCTGTAGTCCAGGTGATGTTACGCCCTCTTCCTTGCCGCCTCCTGCCTCCAGTGAAGTCCTTAGTGCCTGGCCCCTCGCTGCAGCCCCTCGCTGCAGCCCGCGATGCGGCACCCGCGAAGCGGGTGCGGCGAGCAGTGACAGGAGCAGCGGTGCAGCGGTGTCCAAGGGTCACAGGTCAGCAACAACGATCGGTGGCTCCTTCACCTCTCCCACAACAGAGTTTAATATGTGACTTCTACACCTTGCAATCTCCCAGTTTTATGTAATACATCCTGTACATTCATTTGCAAATGTATATCATTTATTGAACATGTAATATGCACGTGCAGAGGTAAAACGCTTTGACACCCTGCATTGGAATGAGTGGGCTATACAAGAAAAAAAAATAGTGGTACTTAAATTATTTCAACGCCTCCTCAGGGGAAGTAAGCTCTATCTAAATGCAATTTGCTTTGAGCAAATACTGGGAAAGAACAACACATCTGACATTCTTACAGTGCATTCAAATCTCCTAAACAGGGCCTGAACAAAAGTAAAAACCTGCCTCTCTTAAGTATGTGTGAAGTGCTAACAAGGTGTGAGTCTTTGTTTCCCCTCTGCTTCATTTGCATCAGGTGTGAGGCTCCTGACTGTTTCCAGCCAAGAGACTGGAATAAAAGAAGGCCAGATGACCCCCTCAAATCCAGCCTTTGTTATGAACGAAGCAGGAGGCTTAAATAAGAAAGCCCGTCCCGCGTTCCCGCACGTTGTTGCTTGTTCCAGATGAAAAGCAGACAACGTGCAGGCGCTGCTGAAAGTGTCTCGGTCTTTGGAAATTACACTGGACCAGTTCAGCACATTATTCAGTGGGGCCTAACTTCTTGGCAGGGTGGACGGCGTCCATCCTGTGAAAAGGTGGGTGGATACCGTCCACCCACGTGTACCTCTGACTCATGCCCTGATTAAATGGGTAGGTACTCAAGAGTACTCAGTGCCTGCTCTTCTATAGTTTGAAAGGTAGAGTACTTGCACTTTTTAGTACCTGCACCCGGCATTAAGCGGGCTGGGTCCTGCTCAGCACCGGCAGTTTTAAAATTGCAGTTGCTGATGGGTCCCTATCGGGCTCTGCATTTCTGTCCTCACCCTTGGTGATTTTTTTTAACCCTGCAGCAGTACCTCTCTTCACTGCCTGTGATGTAACTTCAAAGAGACTATTTGTAGGTCTTTAACAGTCTCATCATTTCAGAACTGCAGCACTTTCAGTATTATAAACAACAAAGCCATAGTTGTTGCTTATTTATCTCATGCAACTAACAGCCATTGACAAAGCCAATAGTCCTGGCTTGTTGTAGGTGTAATGTTACTTGCTTTTATGATATATCTGGATGCAATGACAGAAACAGCAAAATACCAGTCGGACGCCACACTATGATAAGCACAGGTTTTTGTTTTTTTAGCTTAGCTTTTTGTAAGCCACACCCTTAATTACATAGGGCACGCCACTTTGAGAGACCCCCCAGTTTTTTCATCCCACTTAAAGCCCTGCCTGAACCTCTTACTAGCAATCGGGTACTTTGGGATAGTGCCTACCTTCACTTATTTATTCCCATTTCAAACACAACTCAATGGGTTTGTGTGCCTGTTGCCAGATTTTGTGTGTACGCTGCAGACAGTGCATTGACATCAGTATAAGATGTCCCCGGGGTGGGTGGGACTCAATGCCAGGCCTGAAGTGTTTTATGGAATCTGCAATTTACAGGTCTCAGTCCAAAGGAAATATGTCAGATGAGGGAGCAGAGCTGTCGGCTGGGCTCAGGCCATCTGCCAGTCTTGGCTTTTTAACCACAAAACTGTTCACTGTGTGGCATATAGATTCTCTTGTTCCACCACCAGTATGAGTTTAGAACTTGCAGTAGATATCAGGGGGATCAGTTTTGGGTCAAGTCAATCCGCAGGCACCCATGCTCAAATTGATACATATGGTGACTTCTTATCTTGTCTTTCTTGTTAGCCAGCATGTACTATCTCTTGGACTCAGTGCTTAATTTGAGCCAGTGGTTTCAGGAGCTTGGCCCGGCACTTAATTGTCAACACCTGCACTTTTGTCTGCCACATGGTGCCACTGTTTCTGTAATTTAGAGATGAGCAGAACAACAGTTTTTTTCTTAATTGAATATGCATTATTATCTTAATCTGCTGCTGTTGCCATTGTTGGAACCTACCTGCCTCCTTTAAACAGTCTGTGGGACTGTACCGTTGTTGTTGCTGCCACGCTCTTTTCCAAGCAACTTGCGGGTGCCAGGGACTCCATTTCCCAGAGTTCCCCTGAGGTGCTCTCCACCAGCGTCACAACCAAGCGCCAGGAGGCACTTTAAAATCGCTTCAGGGCTCCCGCAGCGCGGGTCCCTCACTTACTCTGCTGCTGTTGTCATTGTTGGAACTTACCTGCCTCCTTTAAACAGTCCATAGAGACTGCACCGTTGTTGTTGCTGCAACGTTCTTTTCCACGCAAGTTGCGGGTGCCGGGGACTCCATTTCCCAGAGTCCCTCTGAGGCACCCTCCACCAGCATCACAATTAAGCGCCAGGAGGTGCTTTAAAATCTCTCCAGTGCTCCCGCAGCGCGGGATGCACGCGGGCATGCCCGGGCGAAGCTTGGGCCAAGGGCGAGCCCGTCCACGCCCGTCAGCAACCGAAAGAGGCCGGGCTGGGCCACCTCTCCAACACTGACTCTGGGACACTACGTAAGCGGGGTTATTGGAACTGAACTGAAGGGAGGCGTATTAACCTGTCTAAAGAACCGCATTTCCTTAATAAGTTGATCTTTTTTTACTCTTTTTATATAACTGTTTGTAGTCACATAGTTTGGGTATGAGCAAGACCACGCGCAAAGGGGTAGCAGGGGCGGGAGTGGTAGGGACCTTGGATGCCTTCCTTAGTCGGGCAGAATCCGTATTAATACACGAGATCCAGTTAACCAAAAGGAGGCTTTCATTAGACCCCTTATGCTCATCTATAGGGCAAATTCCTTTATTAGAACCTACTGCTGCCCCAGCTGCATGTCCTCAACCTTCATTAGTGACAACATGCAGCCCTCAGTTAGGCTACTAAAATGTTCACACAGGGGAATGTATACCTTCCTCACCTTCAGTTACTCCTTTTAATGTGGTCACCAGGCAGCAAAAGTTAGTAGCAGCCCCCCGAACCAACGTCCAAGGAAAGAAAAGAAAAGCGAGTAGTGCCCCTAAAGCCAGCCTTCAGGTATCAAAGCAGGCCAAGAATAAAAGGAGGGGAGGGGAGGGGAGGGGTTCCTGTTCCGCTGGCTGAGCCTGAATATATTGGGGTGGGTGCAGCAAGTATAGATCCTACTCCACTGGAGTCATATAATTTTGATTCCACAGAGGCTCAAGATGTTTTAAACGGATGGAAGCTAAATTGTTAGCCCTGATTGATCCTCTTACGCGTAAACTAGCTGCAATAGATCAGAGATTAACTAAATAGAGGACCATATAACTAAAGTTTCATCTACCCAACCTGGGAGCAGTCACCCTGAGGCTACAGGGCCTAGTCAGGTGGGAAACACCTCTGGGCTACTACGACAAGCAGTGGCTCGTCCACACTTCTCTCACCCCCCCTTAGCATGCCCTCCGAAACTTTCTGTTCCGCTTATATCAGCACCTAATGGCTCACAAACATGCAAGGAATGGCCAAAAGGTTCAGTGATGAGGCTACAGAATGAGGGAGGGGGCAAGCTGATGAATGTCTTTCATGATCTTCCGCCCGAGGCCACTCCCCATACCATAGTGTTGGCTTTTGTCCCGAGATTGAAATTATGTGAGGAGGAACATTGGTCCTCACTTAAGAACAAGGCTCTCCATTTCCTGAATCTAAAAACTGGGCTTGGAAATCATCTGGTTGATGAATTTATGATGATTAGAAGGGTTGCCTGGGTTGGTAAATGTAAAAAAAGCCTGGCTGGGGACAGTGTAGTTTTAAGCTTCAGGTCACCGAGTATGGTTCGGTGCATCCTAGAACGGGCAGCTTCCTTTGCAATACGCAATGATGCTATTAACGTCCTTCCACTGGGGTATTTCTACAAATTAGGCTCACATTTCAGAGGGGCAACATATGGGATACCGGCACATTTGCCAGGCCCCACTAATTGTGCAATCCCGACCTATAATAGATATGATATGAGGCACTCAGCTCACTGGAGAAAAATGATTGACTGGGTCTCATATTCAAACATCCTACCTCAGTAGATCCAGTTAAAAGGGACAAGGGAGAGCCTGGCCTTAAATATAATTGTAAGAATCCAGGGGGTCCCCCCATTGCAATAAATACTACACCGGATGGTCTAAACATTAGAATAAATACTCTTGAGTTAGACAATAGTTCTATTAAGATACATCACGAAAAAAAGAGTCCACTGCCTGATGTAATCGACACATGTGTAGTACCTGGGCATAATTAGGTACATACGTGTGATAAATCTAGCATTGGACCACCAAACTTTGTCCTGACCTCCTAGAATATTGCTGGGCTGAAGAATAAACTACTGTCATCAGACTGGCTATCCTTGATTGAAACCAACGAAATTTAGTTTTTTCAAGAAACATGGTCAGTGGACCCTGAGTTCAGACTAGGCTACTTAAACTTTTATAAACCCGCTATTGCTGGTCGAAGGGGGAGACCGAAGGGGGGATTAACTATTTGGCTGAGACAGAATGACAGGTATACAGTACAGCAGTTGGGCACTGATAGTAATGATATTTTAATAATTAAGATAAAGGTTCCTGATGCTGAGGACCGTATACTTTTTAATGTTTATGCTAGAGGGCTTCCTGGAGGGAAAGCCTCAGGTACAGTCGCTCTTTTTGATTCCTATCTCAACCAGTATAAAGGAGGGGGAAATATACTAGTTGCTGGGGACTTCAACTGTTCCTTTGAACCACTAGATATTAACCATGTAGACCTAGGCCATTAGGAGGACTTGCAATGGGACATCCCGCAACTAACATTGAAACCCATTAAGAAAGGGTCGGAAGTTGTTTTACAGTTAAAAGCGCTTTGTCTGGAGCATGGATTAAGGGTGGTTAATGGGACGGCTAATTCAGATAAGGATGGCTCTCCCACTTACAATTGTGGGTTACGATGTAGTCGTATAGACTATATACTCCCCAATAAGGTATATTGGCCTTGCCTAATAGACATGATCGTTTTGGAAAGGGTGGAAAGTGATCATAACCCCCTGGTATTAACATTTCACCTAGTAGGAAGTCACGTTGTAGTTGACTCTTCTGCGGGGATAGAACTACACCTAAGTAATGACACCAGGAGAGTAAAATGGTCAAATTTATTAAATAAAGAGGATCAGTTAGAGGATGTTAACCAGCTGATGGCAAAGGCGACCATAGACCTCCAAAACTGTTATATACGACAAGAAAGTAAGTCCAGTGTTACCTCCATTCATACTGAATTTTTTAAGAAGCTGAAGGACTTTTTTATAACTAGTATTCAAAAATCCAAAAATTATGCCAAAGCATCGGTTGATTCATGGTATGGGAAATCATGTAGGGCGGCCTACAGAGCATTAGCAATGGCGATAAGATCTAAAAACAGGGATAGGATTCAAACTGCGAGTGTGGAGTACAAGTGCAATATTAGGCCAAAAGGGACTGGGACGAGCAATATTGGAAAGAGCTGTACCCTGCTAGCAAAGACAGGAACATGGTTGCATTCTGGCATTTGGTTAAGTGGGGCAAGGGAAAGCCCAGCCAACGTCCAACCAACCATGTATCTCCTGAACTTTGGGTTTCACACTTTAAGATATAGTTCGCCAATAACGCTCGAGAATGTGAACTATTCCAGGGTTCCCCGATTATTTATGTTGGTAACTCCCCCTTGCACTTTACTAAGCAGGAACTTGATATTGCACTCAATACTGTACAGAGTGGTAGAGCGCCCGGGCTTGACTGCGTTCCTGCGTTCCTGCTGACCTGTACTTGTACAATAACGCCCAGTGGGCAACCTACATACAGCTTTTAGTGACTGTCATTGCAAGCGGTTCTACCATCCCTGAATCATGGATGGGTGCGGAGATCATACCGATTTATTAAAAAGGCGATCGTTCATATCCTGGCAATTATAGGCCTATCAGCTTCATTGATTGCATCCAGAAGGTGACAGCTAGGCTTGTGTAGAATTCAGGGTTGGATCGATGAGTTTGATATCTTTCGCCATTATTTAATCATTTGTTTGCCCAAAATAAGACCCTAAAATCGTGAAAAGGGAGTATATTCCACCCCATTTACAAGAACGGAAGTCGTAATGAGCCTGAGAATTATAGGCTCGTCGCCCTGATGGATAAAAAGGAAAAACTCTATACATCATGCATTTTGTCAGATCTACAAGAATGGACTGAGGCAAAAGCTATAATTCCCAAAAATCAAACCGGCCTTAGACAAGGAATGGGCACGATTACAAACTTGGCCGCGTTAGCAATTCTCCCGGAGAAAGCTGCACTAAGGAAAATAGGACTTTTCATATGTTTTATCGACCTCAAATCTGCATTTGACAGAGTTCCAAGAGAATGACTTTGGATGATACTAAAAGATTGAGGCCTTCCGCAAAAATTATTGGACACCATAGTAGCCCTGCATGCCAAACCCTGATCAGCTTACAAAGAGTTATTAACCACCTGACAACATACTTTGTTGAGCAAGGGCTAGAGATGAATACGAAAAAAAAAAAAGATGTGCAATTAGCAGGCCCCAGCCCAGGAAAACGGAGGTGGTTTGCCAAAATGGAACCAATAGAGGAAGTCAGTTTATATAAGTATTTGGGGATAAATTTGGGTCGAGGGATGTCATTTAGGGAACAGAAAAGAACAATGGAAGCAAGAGCACAATCACTAATTTTTGCTTACAAACAACTGAAACAAAAACTGAGTTGCCCATCATATAGTCATCTTTTAAAAGTAATTGCCTCACAATTAATCCCTGCTCTTGCATATGGTTTGGAAATATGGCACGGCTGGGAATGTGAAGTTTTAAACCATCTTCACACAAAGGTGTATAAAGCCGCTTTTAACCCTCCAAAAAGCGCATCACCTGCACTGATTCGTCTGGAATTTGGCCTACAAAATCAGGAAATCCTGCGTCAATCGTTTTTTATAAAATTATGCTGGAAATTCCGTGCAGCAGATCCTGGCTCTTGAATAGCCTTTGCTGGTCCGAAATAAAGGCTCAGTTGGTTTTGCAAAAATCGCACACATGGGGCGAGTATTTACAATCAGCATTAACAACTTTAGACATACAAGAAGCATGGGATAGAAAGATGGAAAGAGCAGCTTTTAATAAAACGTGTAATTGTGCTGCAAAAAATCTGTTCCTTGTCGAAGATAAAAGAGCCTTGGTAAAACGCAAACATTCCTTGAAAGTTATAAACTCTTATGTCAAACAAAAACCGCAAGCTTATTTGGAGGCTCATTTTCGATTGTTTTAAAAAAAACAGCTTTATGAAGTATCGGTTTGGAGAATATGAAACAAAGTATTTGCGACAATCATGGAAAGGAAAATTCCCAAATGAAAACTGCTGTTTATGTGGATACCACACCAAATCTTTATGTCACCTGATGTGCGTTTGCCCCCCTTTGAAGGAAGCAAGAATGAGACTTTTAAAACCAATTTTAATTGATCTTAACATTCGCACCTGTAGACAAACTGTGATTAGTTGGTTGGGGGGGGCGCATCAACTATTCTTATTTGCCGAGCGGTTACATTTCTTACCTTGATTAACAACCTCTTATGTAAAGAAGATAAAACAAAATGAACTAGGCTATAAATGAGTTGGCAATATCAAGTGTTTTTAATTTATTTCAGTTTTAAATTATGGGAATTGATTTTAAAACAAATGATTTATCTTTAGTACAACGCTTTATGGTTGTGATAACTAAATAAAGTTTTTCTTGATTTGAATTGATTTGAGTTTGATATCCTTTCACCTTTACAGGCTGGGTTCCGCTCACACCAGAGCACAATAGACCAGGTTTTTAGATTTGTTTTAATTTATTGGCATGTGGTGATCCTTAAAGGTGGTAGAATATATGCTGCATTCGTAGATCTCAAGTCAGCATTTGACTTAGTTCCACATGCTAAGCTGTGGAGTGTCCTTGAGGAACAGGGTATGACTTTGAACTTGCTGGCCTTTTAAATCAAACTCCATGATGCAAATTTTGCTCAAGTTCGCTGGGGACAGCAAGGGCAAGTGACAGACAGATTTCCGATCACCACAGGGTCCGACAGGGGTGTGTACTGGCACCAACATTATTTTCCCTGTACATTAATAGGGTGACCTAGTACTTTTTAGATCATCCCATTGATGCCCCTACTCTTGATGGAAGGAAGATCCCTCTGTTAATGTTTGCAGATGATACTCTCTTAATTTAAAAAATGCAACAAGGTCTGCAGATGGCGATTCTGAAATTTGAGGTGTTCTGCCGGGATTACGGTCTTAAAATTAACCTAGACAAGACTACGTTCATGGTGGTACATAAACAAAAGATCGTAAGAGGGAGAGTCACCATGAACAATGCCATACTTGAGCAGACCAAAGTCTTTCCGTACCTGGGTATCACTCTAGGTTGTAAATTAGATTGGAACTCGCATATAGACCAGTTGGTACTTAAACGCGCACAATTATCTGGTGCCTTGTTGAAAGAATAGCGCCTTTCTCATACGAAGCCAATTGCCCCAGTGTTGAAAATCTGTAACTCAAAAATCACAGCTTCGGTCCTGTATGGGGCCGAATTATGGGGCTTTAATAATTTAGCGGCACTAAAAACTTCCCAAAATAAATTTATGAGGGGTATAATAGGTCTTCCTTAATCCACTCCATTATTACCCCTCTATTATGATTTGGGCTGCTAATTTCTAGAGGATGTGGCACGCTATAGACCTGTGGCCTACTGGAGGAGGATCTGGGTTACCCCCGAGCTCGTCCAGTACGCACCTATTCGAGATTAGGGATGCTGATAGTGCAGGTAAAATCCTATGGTTAAGGCAGGTAAAGGCCACTTACAATGATATGGACCTTAATTCTTTGTGGCAAAATCCTGCAGATAATGCGTTCCCATCTCGAAAGGATCTCACGGAGCTATATTGGAATATGGTCACCATGAAACGTTTTATGTCTTTAACCAGGCCCTCTTTGTCAAGAGATTTCATGGAGACCAAACATGCTTCTGCCTATGAAGGGCATTGGGATTTTATTACGGTACCTAGTGACAGGAAATGGTACTACCAATTTAAGGTGGGCACCCTCCCTATTTATTCATTCACTGGTAAATAGGGTCAAGGTAGTTGTATGAAAGGCCCATTCTGCCCGACTCAGTCAGAAACGATAGCTCACATCCTACTCGTCTGTCCGGCTTATATAAAATCGAGGCGCACATGGTTGAAGCCCATCTGTCTGATGATGGGGATCAATACTGGCCCTGAAGCGTTAAGGATATTAAAAATGGATAGTAAGGAATCAACCGTGATGGCGGTTGCCAAATTTTTACATGGAATGTGGATGACCCGTACCTATAGGCTGAGTAAGATATAACTGCCATTGGATACACTTGGTCTTTGAAAAGAAACTAATCTGGTCTTAATTAATTTCTTGTCTTTATAGTACTATGGCCTGGGATTTTCGGTACCTTTTATTGTGTTTTAGATTAATTTATTGTATTTAATGATGGGGTATTTATGGACTTATTATACATAAAGTTATTTTTCTATTATAACGAAATTGGAATGTTATGTTATTATTGTTTTAAATGTAAATGTCTTTTATGATCATGTATCAAAATATAGACTTTTCGAATTGAATCGAATCATTAGAAAGGACTAATACCTTCCACCTAAGCCATTCTTATAGCTTTGGGGCCGAAAGTAGTCTGAATTGTCGCTCTTGTAGAAGTTTTGATAGCAGTTCTCTTGGTTCTGTCATTGGCAGCGCTGGCAGGGGCAATGGGGGTGCAAGCTGCAGTGGCCTCCTGACGAGGGCCCTGGCACTTATTATTAATTACAAATTAAGCACTGCATAGACTGGCATCACACCATGCTGCCTCTGTGCTGCTCTGCCCTTGTGTTTTTCTCCCCTCACTTTCTTTACCCTCAGCTTTGCAGGAAGTGGTGTGCTGTGCCCTGAGGAAGGCTAACAGCGCTTAAGCTTTCGATGCCTCTTGCGATAACTCGCGAGCGGTCAAAGACTCAGTGGCCAGCTACAGGTTACCGTATTTTCTGTGGCAAGATGTATGTTACCTGCTGGTGACTGGTTGCAGCCCTCGACAAGAGTAACTCGAAACTTTCATGCTTGTAGGATAGGCATAAAGGATTTAATTGACCTGTGTAATGTGCAGTATATATATGTTTGGAAAGTGCATGCCATAAAATGCAAAACATAGAAAATGTGTAAGATAATGACTCACTGGCGCAAAATAGAAGGGGACTACATATCCCATCATGCCTGTTAACTGCATAAAAGTAAAGGTGATAATTATAACTGATTAAAAACAGATGTGAAACCACCAGGAAGAAGACAGATTGTCAAAACGCGTAGGGGCATCCGTGACTCTACTGCAATAAGTATTGGCAAAAAGAAGAAGTTACCCGGATAAAGCTTTTGTGAGGGCAGCATTACTTTCTCTTATGCTAATACTACAAGGGTTCTTGGTTGAAACCCTAACGCTGGCACCGGCAGCAGTGTGCACCGCCTGTCAGACCGCTTTGTTTTGGGATTAATTACCCGCCAGGACACTCTCGAGTAGCAGTGCGCAATATATAAATACCTTTATAACATAACATAATATTAATTATGTGTACAGTCTTCACCCTATCGTGTTTTTTGTGGGTTTTTTTGAGTGACTGCCACCTACTGTTTTATTTGACCTTTTCTTGTTTCTCGTCTGTTTCTGTAACGTGTAAATATGTAATATTCTCCTCTTGTAAAGTACTTGGTTCTCTTGTAAAGCGCTCTGACACCTTTGGGTAAAGTCCGCGCTCTATAAAAAATGCATTAAATTAAGTTGCAGTAGCACCCGGCACAGATGCAAGCTTCAAATGAACTCACAAGGATGCGAGGAGAGACCAATCCCCTGCTTAGGTACTCAACATTTGGAGACGAATGACAGGAGGTCTAAACTTCAAGCTCGACAAGTGCAGCCCGGTGAGGGACGGCGCAGGCTCAGCAGGACAAAGGTGAGTACCTGCCCTGTAGGAATGTTTCCAAAGTACCAATATGGCCTCTGAATAAATTGGGGTCCCGGAGGCACAAGCGGTGAGGTGACGGATCGGGTGAGCTGCTGCCAGTGAAAGATCGTGCCCACAAAAGATCAAAGGCAAGCTGGGGAATGGAGCAGACACAGCCCACTGGGGCAAGTACTTATGTTTGGTGTCTGCTTCGCACCTATTCGCATGGCAACGTCCGAGCCAGATTTTCCACACAGCAGTGCTCGCAATGATTCTAGCGAATTGCAGATGGACACTGTGCTTAAATTATGGGCTGAAATAATTCACGTAATTGCGGCATCTGAGGAAGTTCTAACGAACGAAACGCGTCATGCCGGGTGATTCGATAAAGCGCTGCTTCCCTGATAACCCGTGCGTGCTCGACTTCTATGTTTACAACTAAGGATATATATATATATATATATATATATATCGTCACACACTCCCAAACAATAGTGTCAGGAAAGAAACGGCCAGCACTCCGATGTCGTGATCTTATCGATTATTTTATTTCCAAACCCCCCAGCACCCCCGACAGACGCGTTTCGTTCAAGGCTTCGTCAGTGTCGTCAGTGTACAAACAAATTCGCCATTTTTAAACAGTCCGCCCTTTTTAGATCATAGACATAGAAGATGGTACAAAAACAATTTTGTGGCGGCCATCTCGTAGTGTGGTTATACAAGGTTTCTACTACTGTTAAAGGATGGCGACAAATAAAGTGCTCAGTGCAAAAATATAAAATAAAGTTTGACATTTGACCAAAAATTTATCATGACTAGCACATAATTATAATCTTTACATTTGTGATACCAAGCGTTGCTATTTACAAATTTACAGGCGTATATGGTGTTATGTAGGGGTGTATCCCCTAATATGTACATGTTAGTACTGTGTGCAAATCAAATATGTACAAATGGTAAATTCTTCAACCCAATGCCCGCTATATACAAATCTACACTATGTATTTACATATGGTAGAGCCATTTTTAAGCTTGGCTAGTTGGTTGTGATTAAGCCCTGTATGGGCTTATAATTTGCCACGCCTAGCAAACATGATTTCCTGGTATCGCTCTTATTATTTTATGTCTAATCCCCATGGCGTAGAGGGAGGGAATACGTATTTACAAGGCTACAGTCAGTTTCTATTTACATTGGGACAAGGAGTCGTGTCTTGATGTTATGACAGAATAGATGGTTTAACAGATCAGGAATTTATCATAGGTGTACCCACATTTCGGCATCATTGTTAAGCCCCCATGGTGTCATCGTTTTGAGGTCCAGAATGTACCTCGATTCCAATATACGGAGGGTTTTTTCTCTATTCCCCCCTCGTTCTGTTTTTGGAACCTGGTCTATGCAATAGTAAATGAGTAAATCTCTGTTGCTCTGATGTTGTTCTGCAAAATGACGGGCTATCGGATAAGTTCTATCATTGTTCACTATAGCCCTCATGTGTTCCAAGATTCTCATTTTTGCTGGTTTTATGGTACTTCCTATGTAACGTTTGTTACAGGGGCAGACCAGACAGTAGACTGTATACTCTGAATTGCAGTTCAGATGTTTTGTGATCTTTCTGTTGGGTCTGTCCTCTCCTGTTCTGCAAGGATACTCCTTGACCTTCTTACTGAATTTACAAGCCTTGCAGCGTAGGCAAGGAAAAAAGCCAACAATTTTGTTGGAAGTCTGATTGGCTTTTTCAGGGGAGTAATGGCTATGGACTAGATGGTCCGAAAGAGACTGGCATCTCCTATATGTCACCATAGGTCTATCTGGTAACGATTTTTTCAAGATGTTGTCAGTATGTAATATGTGCCAGTTTTTCTTAAAGGACTGGACCAGTTCTCCAGATTTGCTGTTAAATGTTGTTATCATTCTGACCTGATCGTTGTCTTTCCTTGACTCCTTAACCAACAGAAGATCCCTCCTGTCAACAGTTTCTGCTTTAGCATTAGCTTGTTCTAAGATGTTCCGGGAGTATCCCCTCGCTTGGAACCTATCGCTAGCTTCTTCCTGAGCCTTTTTAAAATCCTCAGTTCCAGAGCAGTTTCTTTTAAGTCTAAGGTATTCACCGTAAAGTACATTCCTTACCAGACTCCTAGGGTGGTGGCTGGCCGCATGTAATACGGCATTACCAGCCGTTGGCTTTCTATAAAGTCTGGTGTGGAGATGGTCATTTTCCACAAAAACCTCTAGGTCAAGGTAACATACACTTTGGTCACTTATGGTGCTGGTGAATTTTAGATTCAGGTCATTATTGTTTAGAGTTGAGACGTACTCCTCATCCGAGGCTCTGTCTCCCCTCCAGACAATAAACAGATCATCGATGTATCTGGTCCACATCAATATTCTTTCACTCCATTTTTCATTACTGCCTCCCCATGCCTCGTGCTTCTCCCACCAGCCCACGAAGAGATTCGCGTAGCTGGGGGAGAAGCACGAACCCATTGAGGTCCCTCTGATTTGCTTATACAGTTGGCCTGCAAACAGGAAGTAGTTGTTAAACAAACAAAATCTCATCATGCATAAGATCATCTCACCGTGTGCTCGGTATTTCGGTTGTTTTTTCTCCAAAAACCACTTTGTAGCGCACAGTCCTTGTTCGTGGTCTATGCATGTATACAGATTAACGACATCCATAGTTATTAATAGCATGTCTTTTTCCCAGGAGAAATTGTCCATGATGTGAAGGAAGTCCTGTGTATCTCTTACATAAGAGGGCAGGTCCTTGACAATAGGTGCTAGAAAAATGTCTATGAAGCGTGATGTATTTTCCAGGAGACTACCAATTGCCGAGACAATCGGCCTCCCTGGTGGTCTTTTGGCATTTTTATGGATTTTAGGCAAATGATAGAAGGTGGGCAGCATGGGGGAATCACAGTATAAAAAAGCAAATTCATCTGGGCTGATCATACCCTCATCCTTCCATTGCTTTAATAGATTTTCATAGGCAATGGTGCTTTTAACATATTCCTCTCTTTTAACTGTGACATAGCGCTCTTTGTCTCTCAATTGTCTATGTGCCTCCTGTTCGTAATGTTCCTTAATAAAGATGACGATATTCCCGCCCTTATCTGAGGGCTTAATCTCAATTGTCTTGTCGTCTCGCAAGGATTTTATTGCTGCCCATTCCCTCCTAGAAATGTTAGAAGACTTCATGTCCATTTTTTTATTTGCCATTTTTTCCAGATCTGCTGTTACTGCTTCATTAAACACATCAATTGCATCATGGGGTGTGTTAGGTAGTTTTCTTGATTTTTGTTTGAGGTTGCTCGGATCTCTGGCTTGTTCCGGAAAAGGTTCAGTCTCTTGTTCTAAATTTTGTAAATCTTGTGTTGATGTAAGCAAGACTTCCAAGAGATCATCTTCCTCTGCCACAACTGTTTTTCCTGAATTATCTGGAGTTGCTTTTTCAGGGATTTGCAGGAAGATTTTTTTGAACTTTAACTTCCTGATGTATTTGAACAAGTCGATTTTGGCATCCACAAGGTTGAACTCACTAGTTGGACAGAAACTTAAACCTTTTTTCAGTACGTTGATCTCATCCATAGTCAAAATCCTTTTAGATAGGTTAATGACATTGTTGTCTTCTTTGGTAATTACTTTCTTCTGCGGTTGGAAGCACTCCGTGTCACCATCGGGGTGGTGTTGTTTTGTGAACCTCCCCTTGTGCCTCTTCCCCCGCCTCGTCCTCCTCTTTGATTTTGTTGAGGAGGATGGTTTCTTAATTGTGGTCTCTAGCGGGTTTCCTTCATTATCTGGTATTCGTCTAAAAAATGTTCCCCTGTCTCTTTTTCCTTTGTTCCCGGGGCCAAGTTCTGGTCAGTATTGAAAAAATAAATATAAATATATATATATATATATATATATATATATATATATATATATATATATATATATATATATATATATATATATATATATATATATATATATATATATATATATATATATTACCTACTGGCGATAGCCAGTAGGTATATATAGTTAGGATTTTTTCTCTATGGAACTTTTGAAAATTCTATGCCTAATAACTTTGGCGTTTGTGGACGGAATTGGCTGAAATTTTCAGGAAAATGGCACATTTTGTTTCTGAGCAGCTCCTGGAAATTTGGGGGGGGTTCGTCAAGGGGGGGCCGAGAAAAAAGGGGGGTCCCAAAACGCGTTTTTCCCATGTTAATTTCCATAGGGCGGTTGGACTCACTTTTAGCCCGAACGGCTGAATGGATTTCCACGAAACTTGGCAAAATTGTAGGGACTGTTAGCCCGATGTGCCTTTGCTAGGTCTCAATATATGTGCTTCAGTGAATTTTGAGAAATTAACGTTTAAAACAAGATATATATCTGTAACAGCGCTCCGGGCAGCGCTCCGGTTCGCGTACTTTTCGCGTATCGGAACTTTGCGAAGCGAAGCTGATTGGCTCTCCGGTGTCTGTCAACATTCTAAACAGTCCGGTGCGGCCGCCATCTTGTCTCTCGGTAGGATCGAGAGACAAGAGGAGGCCAAAACAAAGGGGGAAATGAAGGAAAGGGGGCAAGGTAGACCCCTTCTGACCCCCTAGGATTGATGAGGGGATATTATAGAGCCACGCTGGGCCCAAAAAAAAAAAAAAATAAAAATTCCGATTTTTTCGCCATAGAGACGCGTCTTGGTACGCGAACCGGGCAGCTAACCAGGCAGCTAACCGGGAAGCTAACCGGCAGTGTAACGGGAGTCTGACGAGTAGCTGATTGGCTGTCAACATTGTAAACAGTCCGGAGCGGCCGCCATCTTGTCTCTCGGTAGGATCGAGAGACAAGAGGAGGCCAAAACAAAGGGGGAAATGAAGGAAAGAGGGCAAGGTAGACCCCTTCTGACCCCCTAGGATTGATGAGGGGATATTATAGAGCCACGCTGGGCCCAAAAAAAAAAAAAATTCCGATTTTTTCGCCGTAGAGACGCGTCTTGGTACGCGAACCGGGCAGCTAACCGGGCAGCTAACCGGGAAGCTAACCGGCAGTGTAACGGGAGTCTGAGGAGAAGCTGATTGGCTGTTATCATTGTAAACAGTCTGGAGCGGCCGCCATCTTGTCTCTCTGTGGGATCGAGAGACAAGAGGTGGAAAAAAAAAAGGTGTAAATGAATGAAAGGGGTAAGGCAAACCCCTCCTGCACCCCTAGGATTGATGAGGGGGCTATTAAAGTTCCCTGGGGGGTGAAAAAAAAAATTGCGATTTTTCGCGGTAAAGGTGCTTCCTGGTACGTTAACCGGGCAGCTAACCGGCAGCGTAACGGGAGTCCGACATATTGTGTTTTTTGAACGTTTGTGATATGTGCACGTGTGGATTTTGTCTAATTAAGGTTAAAAAAATATATATATATCTTTAAGCGTGTTCTGGCGCGCTTACGTTTTGGGTTTGGTTTGCGCTGCAGAGACGATACGTCACGGTTATGCGATGCATCATTAGGCGTCTCACGGGCTACGTGATACGTCACTTAATAAAGAATATATTTTACAGCTATAGATATTAGCTTTTAAAAAACCAATGAAATTCACAGAAAAAACCATAGGTTATAGACCATATATAGTTAGGAATTTGCATTTACAAAACCTTGAAAATTCACTGAAAAAAACATAGGTTATAGACCATATATAGTTAGGGATTAGCATTTAAAAAACCTTATTTTATTTGCACAAAACCATTGAAATTCCATATATAGTTAGTTGCACTAACTATATATCGCGGACCCGCAATCCACTGCTAATGATGTCACATATTACATCATTCATGACATGGTCAGTGACATCACTGATCACATCACTGATGACATCTCAAATGACATCACTGATGACATCACTGATGACATCTCAAATGACATCACTGATGACATCACTGACATCTCATTTGACATTACTGATTACATCACTGATGATATCATTTATGTGATAATACATCTTCAGACTCTAATATAACCTTAGATACACTCAGTGTAAACAGGCACTCACAGACTGTCACACATCCATGGAGTTACCCACACACCTAGTCAGTCATGCAAAGAATCAATCACACCTCCATTTCCTCAACTATACAGTTATACACACCTTACTTATTCAAACATATACTAACACATATTTACTCTCTTATACAATCCTTGATACAAGTTCACAATGATTCACACAGCCACTCTCACATTCACTGGCTCTTATGTTCAGTTATTTATATATGTCAACTCTCACATGGAGTGTGTTTTACATATGTACTTACTTTGACATGTAGAACTGAGATATCCATTCACTCACCAATATACTCATGCACACAGTCAACTGTCCATACAGCTGTTTCTACATGCACTTTTGAACCCATACACCTAGGGAATCAACTGCTCACACATCTATGCACAGAGTTATACACCTCCCAGCCACCCACACACATACTCAGTCTCCCATACAAATACTTGGGCAACCATTCAATAACCCATATAGTTACTGATATACCTACTGATTTAAACATGCAGCAGTTTACAGAAGAACATAAATAATGATTGCCAAATTAAGACACTTTAATCACTAACCCATGCACTCAGTGAGACACATTTAATCATTCTCTCATACAGTCAGTCATGCACCTACTAAATCCTTCATCCAGACACTTATACATCCACTCATTCTTCAATATGTAAGACATATTTTAACTTTACAGAAACATACAGTCACTGGGTGTTGTCATCAGTGATGTCATCAGTGATGTCATTTGAGATGTCATCAGTGATGTCATCAGTGATGTCACTGACCATGTCATGAATGATGTAATATGTGACATCATTAGCAGTGGATTGCGGGTCCGCGATATATAGTTAGTGCAACTAACTATATATGGAATTTCAATGGTTTTGTGCAAATAAAATAAGGTTTTTTAAATGCTAATCCCTAACTATATATGGTCTATAACCTATGGTTTTTTCTGTGAATATATATATATATATATATTTTTTTTGAATACTGACCAGGTGAAGAATTAGACATATAGAAGCTGAGCAATGCTGGGCACAGAAATAACAGGGCTATTTAGACCTAACGAGTAGTGTTGGGTGTAAAAACACCCTTATAAAAATTGCATTGGTTGACGGATGCTCTCAGAGTGTATACACGAAATATACAGAAATGGCATAAAATTGGGAATAACCCAAACAAACGTTATTTAAGTCCATTTTGAGCTGTATTGTTTGCATCAACATTTGCCACCAGGTCAAGCATGGTGGCAGTTGTCTGCACAATTATGAATGTAGTATGTGCTCTACTCCTGACAGGGCTAGTGCTACAATGGGTGTAAATTGCCCCCGCATCTGTGTTAGCACTCCTTCATGGGTCAAATTGACCCCATATGTCGTATTATTCTGTTCCTCTCAGGCTCTTGTATGGAAGGAAAAGGGAGGTTTTTCCTTAACCCCTTCGACGCTGATGACGAGCTGGGCTCGTCAAGGCGTAGCCTCCACGCACGCTGATGACGAGCCCAGCTCGTCATGTAAAGTGCGTTTTTTAAAAACCCAGCGTGCGAGCAGAATAAAGCTAGCGCGCATGCGGTTAAAGGTTAAAGCACATCTGTTAGGTTGTCCAGCATGAGCCCATAAGGTCTGGAGCCGTACATGGAATTCACGATGTCTCAATGAGATAAATGTATATAGATCGAATTGAAATGGAAATCTTTTACGCCATCACAAATTATTTCGAAAGTCTTGTCCGACTCAAGCTTTTGCGACTAGTGATGGATAATATCAAATGTTGACATTAGTAGGTTAGACAGAGAGGTTGGAGGGTTGGTGGGGGTTGCTAGGGTCAAACCCCCACTATATCAGCATTACCCAGTTTCTAGGGTGAATCCTCCTGCTGGACCCAGGTCTCTTGGTTGTTAGGACCAGGACTCCTACTGGATTCAGGTCATCTAGTTACTAGGGTCATGACTCCCATGGGCTCAAGGTCACATAATTGGTAGTGTAGAAGACCCCACAGGACCAAGGTCACCTGGTTACTAGGGTAAGGGCCCCCATGACACCAAAGTCGCCTGATGGTTAGGATATGGGACCCCCACTGGGCCACGGACATCTGGTTACAGGGGCCAGGATTCCCATAGACGAAAATCACCAGATAGCTCTCCTGGTTTAAGGACACCTGATGTTTGAGGCCAGGGCCCACATGAGACCAATGCCACCAGGTTACTAGGGTTGGATTTCCATGGGCCCAAAGTCACCAGAGGGCTGAGGGTCGTGGTGCCTATGAAGCTAAGGAAACCTGATGTCTAAAACATGGCCCCCATGGGACCAATGCTACCTGGCTATTATGGTCAGGGGTCCCACTGAACTCACATCACCTGCTTACTAGGGTCCACATTCCCATGGGACCAAGGTCTCCAGATAGCTACGCCCATGACTTCCATGGAACTAAGGAGGCCTGATATCCAGGGACATTGCCCCAATGCAGCATGCTGTGTCCCCACCACTATCCGACCTTCTACCCCTATGGACACCTCCACCTCGGGGATCCCTCCAGACCCAAGACCCCCACCCTTGAGTGCAGCACCACCTGAACACCTGGCTGAATGATGGCAAGAATTTCTTGCTTTGTAAATATGTAATATTTAACTGTCCAAGTCTAATCGCTGTTAAAATGTAATCCTAGGTGAGTGTGCAATTTGTATATACATATAACTCTAACCACTAGTAAATGTAGAAGACCTTTTTACTACCATTCCTCTGTGATTTTAGAGTTTATCTGTTTGTATCTCTTCCTTGAGTGACTTTACAACTTGTACATTTGCATTTTTTTCTGTTTGTATCTCTCATGTAATCCAAAGTCCTTATGTAATGTAACTGGTTCTTTTGTAAAGCGCTCTGACACCTTCGGGTAATGTTCACGCTATATAAAATCGCATTAAATGAAAGAAAAGAAAAGAAAAGAAAAGAAAAATGGGACAGAGAGAGTTCATCAGGTTACTAGGACCATAGCTCCTGCTGAACGCCCGTCATCTGGTTACTTCCATGGGGTCCGTGACCTTAGACGAGGAGGCATGCGGTCTTTCATCAAAGTACCTTCTCAGTGCCACAGATAATGATGCATGCTATGGAGGATAGGAGAAATGTTACTGGATTTTTGCAATGTCATAATTTTTAATCGAAGGGAAAGTTCCTGATGCCACAGTGAAGGGCGAGAGGCCTGGCTGCCCCTTCACAAACCATACTCCTTATCCACCATTGTTTTTATAATCCAAAATTGCCCGGCTTCATTTGTGCCTGTTATGCCTATTTAGAACTCAATATCCAAACGTTGGACTAATGGCCTGGCCCACCTTGCTAAATGGACATCATGGTACAGTGAATTAATAGACATTGTTTATGTTGTCATGAGTTGTTTACATAAATGCGACTGTAACATCGAAGTACTGGAAAAAACATTGAGACCCATTAATGAACTAATCTTCATAAATATTGATACTTTGCACATTAAATTGAACGTTATATTGACTCTTCCAGATAGATGAGAGGATAACCCCTGAAAATACTGGAATATTGTATTGTATTGTACTTCAGATTTATAAAGCGCGCTGTAACCCTACGGGCATCCTGGCGCTGCGGTACAGAAACTCCATCATCACACTGATCACGCTCACTGGTTGCCAGTCTCGGCCTGTACTCTGGGAAAAGCCAAGTTTTAAATTCCTGGGGCTTACCCTTCCCAGGAAAAGTTACCTGTGATTTAACAATTCTAAAAACAATGCTCTGATATTGGGCAGTACCAACACTCTGCACCTCCCAATCTCCTGGTTGCAGACACCGGACAATGCTCATGGTTCATCAGAAAGGGCCAAGTACCTGGACATCTCATTTGACAGCAAAGGGTTCTTCACCAACCCTGTGAACACTGAGGTCAACTGTTCAGCACTAGCGATGCCCTCACGGCTACATGTATCATCCACTGCGTGCCCTGCACCCCTTTATTGCAGCTGATGAGAGGTGGTCTACTGGTGCATGGTGTGTCCAGGGGATGTACTGTGTGAGTGCATGGGGTGCTGAGGTGTCCTATCAATGCCCTCCCTCTGCTGGAATGGTATTTCTCTGTGGTTGTGCTGATGCTATGCAGGGTTGGGGATGGTGCATGTGGCTGGTGGCAGTGGTGGCCACGGGGCAGTATCTATCTTTCGCTTCATCAGTGGTCAGCCTGCCTCTCCTCAGAGAAGTGGCAAAGATGCACAGAACCCTACAGCCGACCATTTACCCTCACGCCTACAGTGGTGCATACATTGTTAAATGCACTGTTTCAGAGCTTGCACATGCGCAGAACGACATAGAAAAGCACTGGATCTGTTGTTCCAATCTGCAAAATCTACTTCTGACTTTGACCCTTCAGACCGCCTTGAAGCAAGTCTGCGACCACATATCCTCTGTGCCTGGAGGGCTCTAAGCTGTGGTTTTACTTGCCTCCCGGAAGTGAGAAATCGTACTTTCTCACGAAAACCTTAATTTTTGATAAATCAATCGTGTAAAAGTTATTTTTCTTGCTTTTCTTTCCAACTATGCTATAAATCGTAAAAAGGACAGTTACTTTTCTTTTCGGTGAACTGCAAAAATGCCTGGAAGAGAAGTCCTACTTCAGAGAATGTCCAATAAGCAAACTAAAAACTTCAAATTACATAACGTGGACTTCCAAAGTTTGTCTTTCACCCAGCAAAGAAGAATATGCTAACCAGTTATAAACTAGGCTAATATTTTGATTCTAAAATATTCAGACATTGTCAGAATGTTTTTGAAAATTTACAATTTTGGCACTGCTGTATTTTAACAAAATGTTAACATCAAGAGGGAATCACATAAATCCAAGTCTCACTCCTTGTAACTAACATTCTGTGAATTAACAACATGTTCCCAAATAGTGCAGTGGGTGTAAAAGGCCTTGTGGTGGCATTACTCTTTGAGATGGTCACTTGGCATTAAAAAATATCCTGACCAGAAGACCTAAGACCAAATCCAGATTTTTCCATGTGATAAAGATGTGACCTTAGATAAAATGTTCTGCTGTGTCTACTTCCTTATCAGGCAAAAAAATCAGAGTGCCAATAAGTAATGCAGTTTGAATTGCGTTTTATGCAAGAAATTGTATATGTTTGAATTTTTATTCGTCCACATTGAGAATTAGAAGGTGCGTGGAATATTGTGATCCTGTTGTCTCTCTCAGATTCCCCAGAAGCTAAAAACAGTCTAAATGCCTGGCGGAAACTCTAGTGAAATTAGGATTTACTGCGTTTACTGGGTGTGGTATTCCCAATTCGTTTAATAATGCCTCGCAACTGTATGGACTCTCAGGGTACCACCCCAAATTCCATGGACCCTCTGGAGTTATTAATATTGGTATCAATATTAAACTTTCTGGGCTGATCCCTCTGGAGGAGTTTGAACCTAACTGGGTCAGTATCCAGGAAGGACATAAAACCAGGATATTTAGAGAACGTTTGGGGCATATTTACTAGAAAAAGATGCAGCACTGCAAGCCATCTTGCTGCGTCATTAGGAAAATGCAGGCATGCATCGTATTTACAGCAATCCCTGTGCTTTCCTCTGTGCTGGCACACAATTGGCTCCAACGCAAGCACTCTTGCACCATGATGCAAGGGGGCCTGCGTTAATAGGATGATTGCTTCCTGCACAAAACAATCACTGATGGCACTTTCCTTCGTTGTGTGCTGTACAATGCAGCACACATTGAAAGAGCAAACAACAGGGAGAAATATAGGTATTTCTCCTCGTTGCACCACTTTAATGCCTCCCTTGGGAAGGCAATAGAATCTGAGACATTCCAAGGTTTACTAAACCTTGTAGATCTGGGAATGCATCAGAATACACGGGTGTTGCTGGAGAACACCCACAGCAACACCCAAGGAACGCCCTTTCACGCAGAGTAATGCGTGAAAGGGGGTCATATTTACAAGGCCATGAAAAGCCATATAGGGCGGCTTCGTGTCGACTTGTAAATATGGCTCAGCATTGTCCGCCACCAGAGCGTAAAAACAAAAAAAAGTGACGCTCCAGTGGCACAGGGACCTTGTACATAAGCCCCTTGCTTTCTAACTGTTGAAAGAAGGGCTCTCGGGCCTTTCACCAGAATTGCTGCCAGATCTCTGTCCCACTGATATTCGGAACACTGATAGCTTGACAAGTCTGATAGCAGCCACCACACCACCTTGTGTCCAATTGTGTAGCCTGGTCAGTAGGATTGGGGGGGGTGTGAGTATTAGATTTCCCAACCATCACGCTGGCATATATTGTTAAAATACAATTTATGACAGGCAGGGCGCATGGGAGGGGCTTAGGAGGCAGTGGAACGTGAGAGGAATACTGATTAATAGAAGTACTAATTGAGAGAAACACAATATTTTGTAAATAAACATTTGTAGGGCTTTCAAAACAGAGATGAGAGTGTGTGTTTGTTTTTGTCAGTGTGTATATGCAAAAATCCCAGGTGAAATCCAACAGACAGCTCACCATGCCCAACTGAAAGCCCCTGTACCCAACTATTCATCTGAAAACACATTTATGGGGGGGGGAGGGGGTGTAGCATCTCGAATACCCCCGGAAACCATGCTCCTGCTTGTGTCCCGGATCCCTTCAGGGGTTAGATGCCTCACACCTATATCCTAACCCCCCAAAATCCCCTCATGTAAAACGCTCTGACACCCACTAGGGTCATATTTGCGCTATATAAAACTTTATGAATCAAAATAAATAAATTGGTAGAAAAGCTGACTACTGGCACCACCATCAATTTTTCCTCATAATCGTTGATGTGAAGATTGGTCAATGCTGACGGTACACAAAACCGTCTCTCCCACCAGCAGCTTCTGGGTTACATTCTGCCCTAGGCATAACTCTAATATAAATAAATAAATAAGTAAATAAATTAAAACACACATACATACATACATACATACATACATACATACATTAAAACAATAAGACACTGAGCACATGCAGCAGCACACAGTGTCTGGTTAGAAAGGGGAGCGAGACACTAAACTGCAATCATTTCCCAGGATGTTGCTGTTCCCAAGTTAGATTTCTTTTTGTTCATAGCAATTATTAATGGATTTATAAATTAAATTAGTTAAGAAAAAAGATTCCTGAAGATATTAAGGGAGCGGGAATTTCCAATGTATGCTCAAGCTTAGTTAAGTTTCAAATACAGATGAGTTCAATGATTTGTTTTGAAATCATCAAGAGAAGATTTGTTTTCTTTTCATAGATTTTCCATAGTTTGAAGTGATTTGAGGTTCACCCTATATAATCATCAGACTGATTGGCTTGCGATGACAGTTCAGTTGAATTTTGATTATTGTCAGAACTTTAGTTTGGTTCTGTGTTTATCAGAAGAAATTGTCCTTCCAAGAGTCTTCTAGGAAGAACAGTACAAAAACTTTGCCAACTGTGGTCTGTGTTATGTACCTAATTGTCCCAAAGAATTTTGTGATATTTTTGACAAGTAAAAGGCAAATGTATTACCCCCATACAGAAGTTATGATTGCAAGATAGATATGGAACCAGGTGCACATATTCCTTGAGGTCGAATGTATGTTCTCACAGAGCTAGATACAGAATTTGTTAGATAGCATCTAGATGAACCTTTGGCCATTTGTTGTTTTTTTGAACCTCACAGTCTCCCGCTGATTCACCATTATTTATTTTTGTACCCAAGAGAAGAAGTGAGTTGGGGGTGTTTATAGGTTACCAGTCCCTCTGTAGAATTACTGTGAAGAACGTTACTCCATATCATTTATATAGGTCTTATTAGTTGAGAAATGGCAAAATATTCCCTAAATTGGATTTAAAGATATCTTATCCTTTAGTCAGAGTGATGAGTGGAAAGCAGATTTTATTGTACTAAATTTAGATTATTTAAATACCAGGCATTGTCTTTTGGACTTTTCAATTGCCATGCAGGATTTTAGTATTTTGTTGATGAGGTATTGAGGAGTTTCCTCTCAGTGTATTTTCTAGCCAGATGATATATTGATTCTTTGGCACTTTGAGGCTTATGTAGAGTTGTGGGATGAAAAGTAGCTGCCATATTTCATTGGCCTGCACCCATATCAGTCAATGCAGTTCAGAGTGTTTTGGGCTGTGACAATTTTTGTCAGAAGCTTATTCATCAGTTTTCTGAAATTGTAAGGTCCATTACTTATTTCCTGCAGAACGGAGTGGCTTTTGTTTGGTAAACTGAAGTAGATTAACTATTTTGTTTTTTGAAAGAACGTTCATCTAGTGCTCTAATTTCCAACACACCTTAATGTAAAATGCCCTTCTATTTTGGGACAGATGCTTCTTATAATGTGATGAGAAGTCTTTTATCCCAGAAGGTGTGTTGCAAATGCTGGCCAGGTTCACACACTAGCTTATTTCTCCAAGGCATTTTTACCAGTAGAATTAGTCTATGCCATGACAGACACATATCTGTTGACCATCAAAAGATCTTTTGAAGAATGGCCAATTTTCTTTTAGGAGCAAAACACACTGTATAAGGATAGACACTCTACATAAATCTACTGTTTTTAAAGTCTGCTAGAAGTCTCACTCCTAGCCAACTCAGATGGATCTTGTTTTTCTCTGACAGTGAGTGCATGAGGATATAGGTTGGCTTCATGATTCCAAAGTTTCATGGCATTTTGCAGTTGCTAAAACATTTGCAGCAGTAAGAAGATATTGTTAGTGGCCAAGTTTACATGCTGATAATTAATTTATTTAATAACGTGTTAAACATATGTCCTATGGCATTAAATACATATTGTTACCCTGCAAGGTTGTTGAGATCTTTGCCTGTTACACCTAGAACATGCCATACACGGGCAAGGAATTTTATAGTAGAATATTCCAAGTGTCAAGGCTGTATAAATATTCTAGTAGCTATGGACCATTTAACTAAGTTGGGTAATTTTATATCTTTGACTAGTCCTCCTACATCTAAGAATTTAGCACAGGTAATTTCATCGCATGTTGTTTGTTTACATTGTGTTTGTAGATATTCATTATCAGCATAGGACCTCAGAACATTTCAAAGTAATGATCAGCCTTGTGTCTCTATTTGATATGTAGGTTCAGCTGTCCACCAGAAACCATCCTCAAATGGATGGACGGATTAAAAGATTAAATCCTTGTATTGATCAGTACCCAAGGTTTCAATCTGTAGCACAAAAAGATGACTGGATTAAGATTTTGTGTCAGGCAGAGTTAACAAAAAATGAAGGATTGCATTGGTTGATTGGTGTGTCCTCTTTCTTTTGTATGTATACCTTGGGATCAATCTGTGTCAACTTTTGTTCACTCTATGCACGAGCATTTAAATGATTGAATTGAGATACAGAAGCATGCACAAGAATCCCTTACAAAAGCAAAAGACACTTTGATGCTTGATGCTGATCAAAAGAGAAATCCTACACCTAAATATGTTGTAAGTGAGAAAGTGTGGTTGCTTAAAAAGAATTTGCAATTGGAAAAACCCTCTAAGTAAGCAACAGCCTAAATTTGCAGTGCCATTTGCAATACAGCAAGCTGTGAACGCAGTTAAAGTAAGGTCAAAACTGTCACAGCCTATGACAATCCATTCCATTTTTCATGTATCTTTCTTAAGGACTTGCCCTGCAAAAAGACATCTTGCATTTCATCTTTTGGCAGTTGAGTTAAATTAAGTTAATGAGTATGAGGCACACAGGACTTTGGATGCAAAAGTTGTACGAGGGAAATTGCAATATATTGTGGAATAGAATGGTTTTAGCCCTTAAGAAAGTTCATGGGAATCAGGTTCAATTTTTGTGCTCCACGACTATTTTGAGACTCCTATATAAGAAAATCTAATAAACCAAGAGCCTTTTTGGCAAGATGGCAAACTTTGGTAAGGTGGCACTGTAAGGTGAGGTTGAGGAGATTGAAGTGCTGCGATGTTAGGTTTATGTGTTACAAAAGAGTTCCTACAGGCCATCTATGATGAGGGCATACAGGCAAAAGATGATACTTAAAGTCAGTATAGACTATGAGCACTAACTGAATTCAAGCTGCGCACTGACTGGGAATGCACCACATGGTAGAACACTGACAGTCAAATACATTTCTAGGAGGTCTAGAACCATGGTGTCCCAATTGGATCTTAAGGTACAACTTGCCTCATGGTGACTGAGGTTCTTTCTAGGCAATCTGTGCTACAATGTTTCTGCAGCCGAACATCGCCATGTTGGTTTTCAAGTGTCAAAGTGGATTGTATTATGCGCATTTTGGCTTTCAAAGAAGTATTGTAGAGTAGTGTATGATTTGAAGACAAATATTGAACAATTTTTTTATTTGATCTCTAAAGACCTCTAAGCCTCTAAACTCAAAAAGACTGTGGTTATCTGTTCTTCTAAAGATCCTCTGATGGGACAGGACTGAATGTAAAAGGTAATTTCATATGTACGCAAAGTTTAATGCACAAGTGTATAAGGTATTAGAAATCTACCATGTGCATCTATTGCTAGTCATAGGCAATCACAGGATGTTAATTATGTTCTCATGTTTTAGTTTTCAGAAGTCAAATAGAAATTATATACAGCTTCCACAAAAGAACATGTAGTGACACAGTCGGTCTAGTGGAGATCCATTACCACCTGACACCTTCCTTGATCCCAGAAGTGACACGGTAGAGTGTGGAGTACTGAGCTTCTGTTTTCTCTCTTATCCCATTCCCTTTTCCATACTTCTACCACTGGCTCTCATTTTCTGGTGGAGCCAGTAAAAGACAGAAAAATTACATTGGTTCTGTTTCATCGTGTGCACAAGGTTAGTGCAAAACGCAGCACTTTCCTGGCAGATTTCGAAGAATGTTTGTGAACACTATGGCCCACTTGCTCTGCAAATTGACCCTTTTCAGAAGAACCTTCCTGGAGATGATAGTTGAATTAACTGAGAGCATAACACCCCCTGTTATGACTAGAGATTAAAATGTTATGCTGGTCTTTGGCAAAAACTGGACAACTACACATTTAAGAAAGTATTAACACAAATAATTACATGTTTTAATATAATAGAATTACAAATGCTAGAACAACTTAATGTGAGGAAACACACAGGGTACTCCCAAAAGATAAGGGATTGTACATGAAAGAGGAGATTGATGCCGCTCCAAAATAATGAAGCTACATTTTATATTGGTGTGGACTGGGACATTTGTAATGCTCCTTTAAAAACTAAAGTCATGTAAATGTGTATTACAAGGAATCAGAAAGCATTCTCAGATTGAGCATCCAATTACCTAACTTAAGAAAACTCAAAGTTAAACATGCCAATGTGATCAAAATGAGTATAAATCTTACTAAAACTGTCTTCTGAGCCAAGCAAAGCATAAAACCTAATTAACCAGGAGGTTTTAAACAAGAGTGAAGTGAGAAAGATAGAAATCTATGAATACAGGGAAGGATTCGTCTCACTTAGATTAGTGGTAAAAAATATCAATAGCATAACACATTGTTTTAATGTCAGGATTAACAGATTCGTTACTGAGCTGCTTTTCTTCCCTACTTAAGTCGATCAATATATTTTTTTTAAAGGTTAATTTTTTGTTTTTTTAACGACAGTGCAGCAGTCGTTGATATACAAGCATCTTATGCACAACACCCGGTGCCCTGAGGCCAACAATCTCCCAGATACAAGATTTCAAGTGAAGTTGAGGAAAGGAGAAACATTACAATCGTTACATGTAATCAGGAGAGTCGTACATCTGTTCTGTACATATTTACTGTGCTTCTGGCCCATTATCAACTCCATCTGTTCCATCCTCGTTCATCCCAGTTTCATGTTGGTCGTACTAGTTGATCAATATTAGCCGTCATTATATAAAACAATTGTCCACTCAGGTTAGAGCTGTGCAATGGATTTGTGGTTTCAGCTATAACTCCACATCTGGTTGAAGGGGTGGCTGCTAGAATCCTCTATTTTAACAATTTGAGGTGCTTATCAAGCAGTATGGCAGCGGGCCACAACCCTGGCCGTATACATGAGCAGCCACAGGTCGAGTCCTCCAAAAGATGCTGCAGATGAGACATTTTGCATAGCTATGTAGACAGTATAAGCTAGTCATTGCCCTTCATGAAATAAAACTAGGAGTGAATGTACATTTTGCTACTAAGGCTTATGTCAATATATCAATAAAGTGACTCAATCATTATGCACCAATTTTAGCCTAATGTTGAGAGCATGGGGTCTTACCTAACTGTTGTGCTCATGACTGACAGCATGGATTCATACCTGGTGCTAATACTACTGAACATATTAACATCCTTGTGATGACATAATTGAATTGGGCAGAATCCCCAGAGAAGGCAAGTGTCGAAAAAGCCCTTGACAGAGTCTCTTGGGATTTACAGAGGGTCATTACGAGGAGTCACAATGTGTCTTTAGGCCTCCAGGGGCTGTAACGTGTGATGGCAATCGTTCCGGCCTGTCTTAAATGAACCAAACATAGGGATGCCACATGTGGCCGCTTATATGTGCTCTCTTCGTGGAGCCTTCGAGTACAAAAGCAGATTTGAAGCCAAGCATCCAACAAGCTCAAACTCATCGAGGAATGGTGAAAATATTGCTTTGTGTTGCTAGTGTTGTGACGTGCAATTTAATCTTACTACTGCCCTTACAACTCATGTATAGACTGCAGATCAAATATTGATTGTTAAGGCTGAGTTTTAAGAACTAAAGGTACTACTGATCAATGCAAAATGATTAGAAATAATTATGAAGACATGTTAAAAGTTATCTGTTTTTGAAAATTAGAAGTCATCTTTATTGCGCTCACAGTGTAATGAATACTTAAGCCCTGATCCCTATATTTATTTCATGCTCTACTGATGTATCTGTCAAATCATTTTCTTAGCAGTTTGGAGGCTAGAACCGCTCCAGACGTAATAACTTTCGAATAAGGGCAGTTCCATGGAAGGAAGAGGGAGACAACCTTCATGCTTTCATTAGCGCCCTGTTCCAGCAGATCCTCGGAGATGAAGAGAGTCAGGAGATCCAAATGGACTGAGTTCACCGGGTGGGACTTCCATGCGGCGCTAAGGCTTCCCCTCCGGATATCCTTGTCTGTGTGCATGATTTCCAACTTAAGGAGCGAATCCTCTGAAAAGCCAGAGACCTTCATCCTGTGCGATTCCGAGGTCAGCAACCCGCTCTCTACCAGCACTTGGCTGCCTCCACGCTGGTTAAACATAGAGAGTTTAAGCCTATCACCGGTCATCTCCGATAACAGGGCATGCCTTACTCTTGGGGTCATCCATTTTGCCTCATCATTAAATTCAACGGCAAACTCCTGCAGATCCGCTCCCTAGAAGACGTCTTTACCATCCTGGATCTGTAACAGCCCCCTGCTCCGCCTGAGAATGCTCACCCTCTTCCTCGGTGACGCATACGCTCCTCGGAGTGGCAGCGAGTTGGGAGATCGTCGCCTAGCTCCAAACCGGATACATCTGCTAGAAAGCTTGAGAGAGAGGCGGCCCTTTCGCCGGTGTCACAGGTGACCGACAACACTGACATTCCTTGGTCCACACGGATTTGGCATCCTTCTGGGTTCAGTTGCTGGCGCTGGAGGGAGGGAATAGTCCAAAAGCGAGAAGTAACACCACTCTCTGACATACAGAGAGATTGCTCTGTACAACATGGTTCGAACTGGGAACGTGCCTCGCCTCCTTCAACATCTGACCATTGAGATGAACTTTTGTCATATCTTTTGATTTCCTGTTTTTGCTTTCTTGCTTTGCTGTTTTTTCCTACTAGTGGGTTGGGTTTTTGGGGGTTATTTTGGGGCTCCGCTTCAGTTCATGAGCAAGAATGGCAAGTACCTGGATTACATGAGATGACCTTCTCTATTCATGCACCTACAGAACTTGGGCAAGCATGCAACCTTTCTCACCCTCTCAGTCGCGATGGGTAGGGATTCAAAAATTGTGAGCTTGAATGTTCGGGGGTTAAATAATCCTGTTAAGTGATCTGCCATTCTCTCCCTCTTAGAAAATGCTGATAGCGATATTTTTTTTACTTCAAGAAACCCATCTCTTAGCTAAAGACACTCCCTACTGCCTGATGAATATCAGATCTCTGCAGATAATCAAAGGCGTGGGCCAAGATGACAGTTCCATCTCCAAGTCCTCCAACACTTTGGGATCGTCTTGGTTGGAGCCATAGATGGTGCATACTGTTAAACCAATATCCAACTCAACCAGTGTCCATCTGCCATTACTATTGACTAATCTGCATCTCACCAGTGCCACTTTATTCCTGGCTAAGATGGTGACCCCTCTGATGTTGAAGCTCTGAGAGGAGCAGGCCAATAGTTTATGCCCTGTAATTGATATTAATCCCCTACTGTCCCATGGAATATGCGTTCCCTGTAGACATATTATATTGGTTGCTACTGCTCTTAAAATGTTGGCTACACTAAACAGCTTATGTTTTATCAATTAACCCGCCTACATTAACTGAGCATATGGTTATTCAATCCAATTTGTACAAGAGGGTTTACCATTACATTCTTCCTCACATCCAAATTATTTGGAAGAATGATTGCATACCTTCTCATACCCACATTTCATAACAATTCATTCTTCTTTCTCTGGGGTTTTTCTTTATATTTCCCCCCAAGCCCCCTACTACCCCTTCCACTTCCCCTACTACCCCATCACCATGCCCTGATCTACAAATCCAGTATCACTTACCCCTGCATCTAGTCATTTCCCTCCTCCCTCCTTCCCCCTAATCCCTGAGAAGTGTTCATACCACACATCGGTCTGTGTGAGTGATGGAAAGCAGCCCCTTTGAACCGTAAAAACAGTTTACACCTAATTACCCAGTGACCCCCCTCCCCTTCTTCTCCTTTTTTTAAGTATACATTTGCATTCCTAGAAGCCTAAGGCTTACTGTAAAGAGAAGTGAAAAGGGAAGGAAAGGAAAACAAAAAAAGTACCCGGCCCTAACCCCCGAATAGAAGGAAGAGAGGAAGAGATAGGACAAACAAAAGATACATGAGCTGGTATAAAGTCTCAGCAGATAAAGAGTTCGAGTCTTATTCTCTTGACTCCATTACAAATTCCTTAGCCTTAACTTCTGAGGTAAAAAACTGTGTCTGGATCCCCAAATTACTTTCAAGTGTGCATGGTTATACAAAAAGGCCTGAGCATCCTTATCCTGAAAAGGATTGATTATATACCGTAATCGCCAGCGTCTTTCAACTGTAACATGGCAGAAGTCAGATCTGACATGAAAGGAAACATCACCGCTGTTCAGCTTGGCTTCAGCTCTGGCTTTTTTAAAAATTAGTTGACTCAAGAGGAAATTCCCCAAAAATACTAGGATAGCCCGTGGTTTTGAGCCTTCCTTGACCAGCAGTCTCAGAGAAATTGGGACCCTGTGGACTAGTTGAACCTCTTGGCACCAATTTCAGCCGGTTATTCCTGGGAAAGCATTGCGGAAGAGTTCCACCGTATATGCTCATATGCCATTCCTTCCTTCCCTTCAGGCACCCCCAGAACCCTCAGGTTGTTGAGATGCAGGCAATTCTCATTCTCTTCCAGCTTCCATTGAATATCCATAAGTTGTGATTCTTGTGCCTTTGTCTGGGCGCGACTATCAGTCAAATCCACTTAAAAAATGGTGGCTCTCATTTCGAGATCCGTCAGGTGCTCGCCTATGGCGCTGCTTGTCTTGGTCAGCTTCCTATAGGCACCCTGAAATTTTCTTGCTGCATTTTTAGATTTACGAGCATCTTGTCTTGTCTCTTCCCGATGTAATAAAACAGATTGAAAGATGGTGTCCAGAGTAGGGTATTTGAACTAGATGCACCTTGAAGAGAGACAGGCTGGGTACCGATTAGGCAATCTGTTGGTGAATAATCCCATTTCACATTCTTGGCCCCTGGTATCTGGGGGCCCATCTTTTTGACCATCCTGCATGCACTCATAGAAGGGGCAGCTTCACCAGTATCTGGACCACTATCGTTTTCACTTGACCCTATTGAGGAGTCCGACCCATCTACCACTCAGCACCATCCGACAGTGAAAAAAACAATCGTTAGGATCTATTTCCAATTCATGATTTGCTTCTACAGCCTCCATTGTCTGGGGTGTCGATTGTTGGGGTAATTTGGGGATCTGGGCATCGTTTGAGTGTAGTTGGCATAAGGGGTCCAAGCTGGTAGAGCTTTGTGCATCAAATATACCCCTACTCGGGGGGCCCTATTAAGAACACCATCCGGTATCAGCTAGGTAGACCCCCCCTTCCGCCCAGACACCCGGCCGAGGGCCTAGCTCCCAGTCACAGCACCCTGCTCCTCATATATCCCAATCCTGGTCACCACAAGCTCCCCAACAGAATCATCCTCCACACCTACTGACCCCCAAAGGTAGAGTAAGGTGCTAGTTCCATACCTCCAACTGCGAGTGAGGAAATCCTGGCCTCTGAGAAGCCGTCCAGCCAATCCTACTGAAGTCACATCAACGCTCGACCCGGAGGACTCTGCTGTTTCTACCAGGAGTTCCTGGGCTTCATCCTGGACTCCTCCCTCTCCATGACCAGGCAAGTCAACACCGTCTCCTCGGCGTGCTTCAACATCCTACGCATGCTACGGAAGATCTTCTGAGGGATCCCCACCGAGACCAGGAAGACCGTCACCCAGGCCCTCGTCACCAGTCGACTGGACTACGGCAACGCCCTCTACGCCGGCACCACCGCCAAGCTCCAGAAAAGACTCCAGCGGATCCAGAACGCCTCAGCCAGACTCATCCTCGACATCCCACGAACCAGCCACATCTCCGGACATCTCAGAGACCTGCATTGGCTCCCCGTCAACAAAAGAATCACCTTCCGCCTCCTCACCCACGCACACAAAGCCCTACACGACCAAGGCCCGAGCTACCTCAACAACCGAGTCAACTTCTACGCTCCCAAACGCCACCTCCGCTCAGCCAACCACGCCCTCGCCGCCGTCCCCCGCATCCGAAGAGCGACAACAGGAGGAAGGTCCTTCTCCTACCTGGCCGCCAAGACCTGGAACTCCCTCCCGACCGATCTGCGCCTGACCCAAGACCACCTCTCCTTCAGGAAGAAGCTGAAGACCTGGCTGTTCGAGCAGTAACGGCACCCCCCTCCCCCCAGCGCCTTGAGACCCTACGGGTAGGTAGTGCGCTCTATAAATGTCTTTGATTGATTGATTGAGGAGTCTCTTGGTTGGATCGTCCGGTGGGTCCGCTTCACAGGCTTCAGACGTTTCCAGCTGCCTTATATCTGTCAGTCTCCCAGTTGGAGCTCGTAGCAACTCCAGTACTGTTGAGTATGCCGGGCGCTGATTAATGGCTGCCCCGACTCTTCCTCTCTTTTCCGGGGCCGTCTCCACCTGCTGAGGTAGCGGTGTGCATCTAGGACTCTGCTGCATCTAGAGCCTCCCACGGGTTCTCCAGAATGGTCCACGAAGTTTGTGGAGAGGAGGCAGACTTCCCCTTCAAAAAGGCCCCTGCCAGCTTGGGGCCCATGTTACCCACTGCCAGGTGAGTCCAGCGCAGATTACAGCAGGAATGAGCGAGGACCGCAGCAGCCAGATGCCCGAGGGCAAAAACGCACTCCCGAATCAACGCCTCTCTGGTGCAATCGCCTGCAACAAGCTGGGCCCCCTCCACAATACTTAAGATATCCAAGGCCATGATCAGATCACAGGGTGAGTCAGTCCTTTTATTCTTCCATTCAGGTTCGAGGAGCTGCAATGACCGCTTCAAGCAGCCGCCATCTTACTTCTTTCCTCGTGACAAGCCCCAGCTTAGTCAAGGAGGCGAGAGAAAGCTGCCCAGACTGCTTAGATATTGTCTCTGCTCCATCCAAAAATTGGAGGTTGACATCCAAAGTATGTTCTTCCTTTTAAAGATGTCTCTGGATGGATGGTGAACTCGCCCCTGCACCTCTAACCTTTTGTAGAAATCCCAAACTTTGTTATTCATGTTAGCCAACAGCCTCTTTACATGATCTCACTTTAGTCCAGGCAAGATGATAATGTTTCACCAAGCCACACTTAGGGTCCCCTGACACTCCCTGGTTGCGTGGAGAGGTCTAAACAACCAGGTGTCGTGCTGCTCGATTCAGAGTTGAGCCTTTTATTAAGACCTAACCCAAATACATGTAAGGACAGAGCCAACAGCGGCTCCCTTAATCTTCAGGATCTGCCTCTCTTTGACCTGGCTCCAACTGTGATATAGTTGTCCGTTTCATGGAGATCATGAATGGTACAGTAAGGGCCATCACTTTTGGTTGGCAGATTGGTGTTCTGAAGCTCTTCCATAGGCGAACACCAGTCACTGTTTCCTTTGACAGATAATCACACTCCTTAAATTACAAAAAGTGTTTTCTGATCAGGGTATAGTAATAGCAAACAGTATAGCTGGCATCAGTAGTTATGACGGGAGGATCAGTGGTCAGATGGCCTCTCTCAGGTAACATTGGTCCATTGATTCCCATGAGAGAAGGTCACAATCCATACATTTTGGGAACACCTGAGTGAGAACAGCACAAATCTCATGATCATTCTGATAATTGGGAACAGTTATTATTCAGTGTAGGAGATCCATTAATATGACTGTAGGAAGGTGGTGTTATCACAAGAGGGCACTGTCTTTGAAAAATGGATTAAAAATGGCCATTTTGCTGCAGCAGGGCAGCTCACAAACCACAAAGTATCATAATTTTAATATGTTACTAAAGTATTATTCCTTTACAAGGTAGCTGCCCTGAGAAAATAGTCCATCTTTAACAATCAAGTATGTATAGCCTTTGTTAACTCTATCACCTCCAACCCTCACTCCTTGTTCTATTAGGAATTCTTGGACTGTTCCAGCAAGCTGCTGAGGAGAAGAGACGGCTGTGGAGGCCTAGCCTTCAATGGCAGATCTGGCCAGTAGGGAACACATATAGTCTTAGTTTGATAATAACAGATGGTCCTCCAGCTTCAAGGGTCTGCAAAAGCCCATTACTGCTGTGAACAAGTGGTCCTGGGTATGGCTTCTGCTGCTCTGGCTTCCCTACTTGAAGCCTCAACTGGCTGAGATGTTCTGGCTCTTGTCGATGGCTCATTCTCTCAATCCTCACTTCCTGCATCCTTACTCTGATCTAATGGTCCTCATTGTGAATGCCTGTCTGGCCTCATCTCCTGCTTGTGTCAACTTAACCATTGGTTCTGTATCTGTCCATGGCTCCCTTATTGCGCCCCTTCTTCTAGGTCCTTGTCTGCAACACAAAAGACAAAGACCAACAATATGTAAATCAGCATTTGCCCTCCCTCCCCTCATGGGAAACAGTCGAACCCAATCTGATAGGCCAGATTCCCTCTACTCAGGATATCCGGCCACCTCAGACATGCTCCAGCATTATTGAACTTCATCCAAGACGGGCAGCTTGTGTCTTATGTCCTCTCCGGGTGCATGTGGTAGAAGCTATTTCTGCTGGTCTCCCTTCTTGCAAAGCTCATGCTGAAAATATTGTCATTGCTTTTTCCTGCCCATTCTTGCTTGTTGCAAGTCCTGGGGTGATCTGTCTCTGGCTGGCGGTGTCTGCGGCTTGCACATGACCCAGCTTTGCTAGGAAGCAGGTCTCAGATAATGTGCAGAAAAGCCTCCTTCCGCCTGGCAACAGTGTGAAATGTGGCTTTCGTACTGTCACCAACCTTGACGCGGGAGTCACATCTACCAGGAAGTGCTGCCGCATTTGTGGTAGCTGTGAGTGAAATCTCACCTGCTCCTGATGCAAAGGCCACCTTTCTGTGGCCATGAACCAGGAGTGATTCTATCCTAAGTACAGTATCTTGGAAGCCTCCACCAGTCACTCACCAAGGAGTGCTATAAGCGTGATAACAAATAAGACACACCCCTTTGAAGGATGGGCTTCCCTTTTCAGTCATATTAACTTGTAATAAATCTATACTACTATAATAAAGGAAGAACTTTCAGCCTTTGAGGCGGGTAAATTCGGGAACCACAGCGCCAATCCACACACCCGATACACCGTTTGAATCGTCAGAGTGTGTAGATGGTTATAGGCTATATAATTTAAAAACAAAAACTTTATTTAAAAAATTTACAGTAAAAAAAAAAAAGTAGTCCCTCTGAAGTAGCACCGGCCGCGACGTGCGTGCTCACGTCAGGAGCGCGGGGAGGAGCGGCGTCCAGGAGCGTGACGAGGAGCGGCGGACATGGCGCGGGGGAGGAGCGGTGACGTGAGGAGCAGCAGACAGGCCAGCGGCGGTGCGAGCAGCGGACAGGCTGGAGGAGCGGCGGCTGAGGTAAGCGAGCGGCGGACATGGCGCGGGGGAGGAGCGGTGACGTGAGGAACAGCGGACAGGCCAGCGGCGGTGTGAGCAGCGGACAGACAG
Source organism: Lissotriton vulgaris (assembly GCF_964263255.1). NCBI lineage: Eukaryota > Metazoa > Chordata > Amphibia > Caudata > Salamandridae > Lissotriton > Lissotriton vulgaris. Next base: position 1,715,156,829 of record NC_141695.1, on the reverse strand, counting down.
GAGGAGCGGCAGCTGAGGTAAGGGACCCATGTCGGGGCAGGCGGGGGACGGGCTGGGCGGGGGCCCGGGCTGCTGGACAATGTCGGGGTGCGCGGGGGTCGGGGAAGCCTGTTGCTCCCGGACAAGGTTGGGACGGGCTGCTAGTAAATTAATAAATGAAAGTGCAGTTGCCCAAAGTCTTTCTTAGGAGGCCTCCACCCCTTTCCCCACTGGCACCACCCACTTTATTCTCCAGCATCTATGACTTTCCCATAGTCTCTGCCCACTTCCAACACTGGCCCCACCCACTTCCTGCATGCACAGTGCCAAAAGAGGAAGTGCTGTGAGCGAGCCTCTGTATCTCAAAGGAGAATTTGGGTACAGATTCTTCAAGTAATTAAGTTCAGAATGTACGCTATACAAACACCAATCCCATATCTGGACCAGTACGGTATAATGTTGCCCTACCTATAATAAGAATATAGGTCACATGCCGGGGGCACGCCACAGCTGACATCTCTATTCATTCATCGATGTCATTGTCGTCAGGGCAGAGGGTCCATGGATGATTCTAAAACTACCACTTCTGATAAACATCAATAAATGCAGTAAAAAAAATATCAATGTACTAAAGTTAAGTACTTCAAAATATTAGAGAAATACACATAAATTTACATTTTCCAGAGCCTTTATCATTGGCAGCACCAGGGTACAAGTCCTAAATAAAGAAGTGGGGGGACTTACCAAGTTGGCAATATGAAAGTGACATCATGGTACATAAGCGCATGACGTTACGACACGTGACATTGCATGCGGCATCCCAGGAAGTGACTTCACTAGAAGTGACATCACAAGAAGTGACATCAGATATTAAAACCTCATACATATATCATGAGTACATTTAAGCACATTATGATATTTAACAAATGAGATTTGGTGTCGGGGATGTGCCAAAAAAGTGGCGCAATCCGACCATAATTTAGGCCTCGACTAATACGTTTCTTTTTTTTAAAACCCTGTCACAAAGAAATTGTCAGGAAGGAAAGCAAGGGAGTAGATCGGTTCTGCTTAATTAGTTGTAAAATCTGCATTTTAAAATATTTCATTAGAATAAGGCATCTGCTGCAGAGGTGCCCAGTAAATCTCAGGGAATAATAATAATGGTGAGATCATTCTGGAGGTTAACGCCTTTGTTGGATAGATCTGTGTTGTGTGTAGTCAGATTTAAATCAAGGTAGTATAGAAGGTTAATGTGTCTCCTGCAAAGCATATCATATAAAATGCAGATGACAGATTTTTATTTTATGTAGATAGGTAAGTTGGTTATTTCTTTGAACAGAGAGATCTTTTTGTTATTTGCAGTTCATAAATTGCAATCCTTCTAATGTAGCACAGTGAGCTACGAAGGGCATGTGACTCCAACACCTTGTAGCCCTCCCTGTCTCATGTAACACATCTAGTACACTGATTTACGCACATATGTTTTTTTGTAAGTGTATAATGTGTATGCTACGTAAAGTGCTCTAACACCCTGCATTGAGATAAGAAGCGCTATAAAAGAAATAACATGGTGCTACTTAAATTGTTATTTGTGTAAATACTGGGACAGACCAACACATCTGACATTCTTACAGTAAATGTAGTATATCTCTTATATTCGGGGACTGAACAAAGTTAAAAGCATGCCTCTCTTAAGTACCTGTGAAGAGATAACAAGCTGTGTGCCTTTGCGTCCCTCAATTGCATTTGCACTTAAGTGGGAGGTCCCAGGCCTCTTCCAGTCAGGCTGCTGATCAAAATGAGGCTTAAAGGCCCCTTCACTTGGGCCTTTATCTTTAGCACAGCTGGAGGTGGAAAAAAACACTCGCTGCCTCCACAGTGCTGCTGGGAATGGAAAGCAGACAACGAGTAGGCACTGGTGAAGTGTCCTGGTATCTGAAAATTACACTGGGACACGTTCAGCATATTTCTGTGGGGCCCACCTTCTTGGCAGAGTGGACGGTGTCCACCAATGAGAATAGTGGGTGGACAAGGTGTACCCGCCTGTACCCCCGACTTGTGCTCTGCGCAGAGCACAAGTCCTAAAAGAAGAAGTGGGGGGACTAACCAAGTGAGACGGTATGCAAGTGACATCATGGCGTGTGACATCACAGCGTGAAACATCACGGTGCATGACATTGCACGTAGCATCACAGGTAGTGGCATCCCAACCCATGACCTCACAAGAGGAGACATTACAAGAAGTGACATCAGATCTTAAGACCTCACACATATGTTTAGCAAGTCTATCATGAGTATATTTGAGCGCATTACAATATTTAACAAATTAGGTTTAGCACAAGGGTTTAACCAAAAAAGTGCTTCTACTGCGACGCAAAATGTAGGCTTCAACTTGTTCATGCATTTTTTAAAACTCTGCCACAAAGAAATTGCAAGCAAGGAGAAACATAGCATAACATCTGTTCTGTTTCATTAGTTGCAAAGTCTGCATTTTAAACTATCTTGTGGGGTTAAGGCACCTGCTGCAGAAATATTAGTGCACCACCTAAATTTGAGGGAATAACAATAATAATGGTAAGATAACTCTGAACGTTAATGTATTTGCTACAATTATCTGTGTTTTGACTAGTCCCTTTTTTAATCAAATTAGGATGGAGGGTTCATATGTTTTCTGCAAAGCATATTATGCAACACACACATGACAGATTGTTATTTTATGTAAATCGGTTTAAGTGGGTTACTGCTTTGAACACAGAGATCCTTTTGTTGCAGTTCATAAATTGCAAGCCATGTGGCTGCTACACCTTGTAATCTTCATTGTGTTATGTAATACATCCTACACATTGATTTACGCGCATATTGTTGATGTATAGTGTGTACCTGTGTTATAAAGCGCTCTGACATACAGCATTAGGATGAGTGGCATTATAAAAGAAATAAAATTAAATAGTGGCTTTTACATTATTGTTTGTGTAAATACTGGAACTGACCACACATCTCACATTCTTACAGTGCTTGCATATGTCTTATCTACAAGTCAAAAGCATGCCTCTCTTAAGTGCCTACGAAATGACAAGGTGTGTGCCTTTGTTTCCCCTCCATTGCATTTGTGGTGAGGCTCCCTTAAGATTCCAGCCAGGGTATCTGGTGAGGCCCCTCCCTCCTGCATGTTGCTGCTCGGAGCAGGGGCGTAACAAAGGCCCCCGCAGCCCCTGCGGTGCAGGGGGCTCGAGCTCTAGGGGGCCCCTTAAGGCCAGTACCCTATCAGCAGAGCTCCTGAGTGTGGTCGGAGGGGGGGCGTAACAAAGGCCCCTGCAGCCCCCTCGGTGCAGGGGGCTCGAGCTCCAGGGGGCCCCTTCATCCCAGTATCCTATCAGCAGAGCTCCTGAGTGTGGTCGGAGGGGGCCCCCTTCATGCACTTTGCAGGTGGGCCCCCTCAAGTTTCGTTACGCCACTGGCTTGGAATGAGTGTAGACAAAGTGAAGGTGCTGCACTGGTGACTGGGACAGGTGTAGCATATTTCTGTGGCACCTAACATCTTGGCAGGGTAGACGGTGTCCACCCTGCAGTAGCGGCTGGTGTAAGTGAAATGTGGTAGGGCAGTGCGGGGGTGAAGCGTGGGGGGGACTGCTACGGGGAACGCAAGGGGTCTGAATTAATTTTAAAAAGAAAACATACCTGCTGGTCTTCTGCTCACCGTGCTGCTCCTCGAGCTTCTCCTCTGCCAGAGGATGAAGCTCCCAGCTTCCCCTGCAGTCAATCACGATGCTGCTCTCGCCATGGAAGCAGCGTAGGGATTGGGCGGAGCGCACTGGTTTAGCGCTCCATAGGAAACTGGGAGTCTCTGACTGCTGATCTCTCCACCCAGCAACACAGCTGGGTTGGAGAGATGTCAGTGTGCATGACGGTTTGGCCGGCCCATGACGGTAGGCCAAACCATCATGCGCACTGACAGCAGGGCCCACCACTCCTCCTCCCCTGCTGCAGTGCTGTGGCCCCACCCGCAAGACTCAACCGTTGGATGAAAAATAAAATTATCTGCATTAATATCAATGATTTTTTTTTGCCTCACCGGGCAGTGGGGCGACACTCCTCCATCATATCAGAGGAGCCACCCCTGCCACCCTGTGAATAGAGTAGGCGTCTACTAGCGTGTACCCTTGACTTGTGCCCTGATCATTGGGCCAAGCCAGACCCGTAACTCAGCTTTTCATAATTATTTGCTAGCTCCACCACTCATAAGCAGTACAGGTACAGAATGTTTTCTTTACAGCACTGCAAAAGGAATGAAAAGGAAATGCTTTGGATCAGTTGCTTTGTAAATATATCAACACTGCTACGTTGTTTGTAGAGCAGAACTGTTACAGAGTATGTATTTTAGTGCTTAAATTGCACTAATGCAAAGTAAATCCCATGTGACAGAACGGCTCTGTAAATAAATAAACAATGTGGATTTATTTTCCTTGCAGAATGTGAGAGAGACCTGTTGGTGTACACATGATGCCCCTGCACCTCCCTAGTGTGTGCTTGCAATTGTTGCTCTTCAGGGTTTTTTCTTTAAAAAAGTGCTCTTTGACAACTGAACAGTACTGCACTGGATACCGACAGTCTTCTTTGTCGCAGTGTCAGGCAGGCTACAAGCAGGGCGCGCGGGCTGCGCGGTCATGCTATGGGCAGGACGGTGAAAGCCAGGGCGCTGCACTGCAGCTATGCAGCTGCCTTCAGGGCTGGACTGGCCTTTCGGTCCACCAGGGATTCTCCCAGTGGATTTCAATCACTGGAGGCTGGATTGTAAAGCCCAGGGCCGCCCCTAGTGCCTCTGTCACTTTCCCCAGCTCTCCAAGCTTAAATGGGGCAGTCGCAGTGAGGCGTCAAGAGAGAGAGAAAGAGAGAAGAGAGAAAGGATGGATGGAAGAAAAGAGAACGAGTAAAGGTAGGGAGCAGGGCTGGTTTCAGCATTTTTGCCAGAGCTGCTTTTTGTTCCCAAGTCCATCCCTGGCTGCCTCCTTTTGGGCTCCCACTCACTCAGCCTCCTCTTGGGACGGACCTTCGGCACGGATGCTGCCTTTCAGCCCAGATAGACCACATGGGCCCATGGTAGTGCGTGGGCAGACTTTAGGAGTCCGCACGCGGTTGAAACTCATCAGTCCCTTAACCCCTTCTGTGCTCCCATTGGCCGACGGGAGCACTCCCTCCCCAGTGCTGCGAACGGCCGACGCAGCCCTGCCCACTCATTAGAACACCCACACCGCAGCGGAATTGCCGCCGCGGTTAAGGCGTTAATGAAGTAACTTCAACATCTGTCACATGTGTTCAGCCCAAAAACATTAAGTCAGATACAGTGTCCCCTTTGGACAATTAATAAACTAGAAGAAACACTTTCGACCTCATCAAACAGCAATCAATTCAATCCATTCAATTTAAGCAAGAGCGAAGATGATGCAAACATAGTCAGAAATTAAAAGCGTGCACAATTTATTGTAACATTAATAAAAATCAAATTCACAATAAAAATGATTATACACATATCCTAACACAATACATACAAATAATCATAACACAGTGGGAATAAAACATAAAATTTTTTCCAATTAAAATAGAATGGTACTTGCAGGACAATGACAGGTGGAAAGGGACAAAAGTCGCCTGGTTCCCCCCAAAAAAGAGTGCCAGTGGAGACCATCAAACCCTCCAGGATAAATCAACCACGGCAGACCATGCACTGGTGACCAGATGATTAACGTGAACACCTGGAATTAGAAGGCCATGAGCTGCGTCAGTGTCTCTATTGGGTGGGACCCGTTGATGTTTGGTGGTAGGCGCTTGGGTCCAGGGATAACGGACTACTTTTCTTTTTGGTGCTGATAACTGAGCAGCTCAGGCTGTAGCTCAAAGAACTGTTCCAATTACAACTCAGAGCTGGACAAGTACATGGACGAGGTCTAAAACCGATGCATCTCTGTCCCTTGCACAAGACTGCATCCTTTATGGGGTAGCATAACCGTTTAAGGTGGAGCCCAGAGGAGTCTCAAAGCTTTCTGAGTTGACTCAACAGAGTTTCTTATAAATACCTTGGCCTCACGGGCAATGTTATGACCCCAAACAGGCTAGTACCTTCAAGTGTGCTGTGTGTATCCAATTTTAACTGCTCTTTTACCTACTTCTAAATAAAAATCCAGATTTTCTTATACATTGCAGCATTTGATGGGCATTGAAGTGTGTGAGTATTATATACAGGGTCATAGGGTATCTGGCATCTAAGCCCTGCCTCCTCCTTGAGTAAGCATCAATAGCTCACTCCCCATCTAGAGGGAGGCCTAAGCTCAATGTGAGTATCTTGGGTACCCAACTGGAGGGCATTGGCTCTGGTGGACCTTGGACACGAGTGGTAAACAAGAGGACAGAGCGGAGGATACCGCCCAGTAACCAGTGATTTCACCAGGACCTCCAGAATTTGGCCTTCAACAGGACTTGGCCAAAATCCATGATTCCTACAGCCCTCAGGGCGCGGGTTAATGACATGCATTTTGAGACTGGGACGGGGGCTTCCATGGACCATGCATGCTATAGAAGGCCATGCCTTGCTAGGTCCTTTGGCGAGGAGGTTGGATGAAGGGCATGGCCACAGTTTACACAGGAAAATTACAAATACTTCATGGAGCCTGTCCATGTTCCTGACCAGGCTGTGTAATGCAGCCTGGTAGGAACATGCAAAGTGCACATGGAGTGTTTGGTCAGCCCAAGAGGGCTGACTACTCCTCCCCTGCTGGCCCAGCCCCGCCCCACACTGCACACAGGTCACTGACTCAATAGGGAAAAAAAAGACAATAATGATACGCTATTGTTATTTTGTTTTTCCTTTTTGCGTAGTGGGGCAACGCTCCGCCGCCTTAGCGGAAGAGCCGCCACTGCTAAGACCATGCTGTGGCCTTCAGCCGCAACCTAGAGACTTCAGGGACTTTTGTCCTGTAAATAGGGCTTTCTGGGTAGTGCATGGCCCTTGCTAAGGCCCGACTCCCTCTGCCCTAACCCGAAGGCCACAGGTTTTGGACATACAATGAGTTCAAACCATATGAGTCATTCCTTTTTTGAAGATTCTTTCCTCGTCACAAATAAATCCATTAAATGCACTTTCACTGTCAGCTGAAGTTAATAAGACCCTCCCCTACCAAAATTCCACCAAGACCAACCAGTACTAAAATGTTGATATTCAATGTTAGGTGCACCTGCGCCTTTATTCCGAAAGTTAGATTCAGGTTTACCGAGAAGAGCCACGCTTGTTAGCCATCCAGAGCTGCTTGTTTGACGTCAAGCCCCACTTTCCTCAGAACTAGAAATTCCCTATCACCACTCTGCTTCATTGTTATAACCAGGGTCACTCGAACTATGCGATTGTGCGGCAATTTTTGCATTAATATAGATTTGCCGTATTTGAGACATACTCCATCATCTGCCATACATTTTGCAGATTTTAACCAAAAAACACATTTTGCTTCTAGCTCAAACGGTTCAAAAGTTACTAAAAATGCAGGGCGAGTGTTGCTGCGCAGTGGAAGGCCCTTTGCAATGCTGGACTGGTCACCTTTCTGTCGCTTAGTTTTATATTTGGGTATTAAACTGGTACCAATGAGGTGCAACCAATGCCCCGACAGTGTAGCCAAGTTTTAAAATGACGAAATAATGAAGTAATACTATTACAAAACATGCCACATTATGCCGTCTAATTTACCTTTTCTTGCCGCATAATTTACTCAGCCCTGCTGCATAATTAGGCCCTATCCTGCCGCATAATTCCAGTGACTCTGTTTATAACCAAGCCAGTGCAGTTCCTGGACTCTCGGGCTTCCATCAAGCAAGAGAAGGCCGCTGTCTTACATCGCCACCAGCAGGGGGCACCAAAGAGCAGCAGATTGGAGCTCGAGGCTGCAAATGCTTCAACAAATGCCCCCCAAAAACATTTTGCTTGTTCCGTGCTTGCTGCACAGTACATGCAACACTGGATAATAGAAGGTTAAGTTAACGTCAGGTTCTAGAATTGTTGCTGAGCTTCGAGGCTCCTCTCGGTACCCGGAAAAGCAGTGAACTCTGAGGAATGTGTGTCAGAAGCCCTGGTTCGTCACACGTCACTCCCAAGACGTGCAGTTCAAGCCGGCTCTGACTTGTGCGTGAGCCACGGCGGTTTTGGGAGCTGTCCAGGGGTGAAACAGGCGCTCTTTGTTTGACTGGTTAGGAAATGCTCAGCCCCGGACTCCTGCAACCCCCGCACACCGTCCCAGACCACTCCCCTTCCCATAGGTACTATAGGCCTCTCACGCAGTGTCGGGCTGGACAGTCGGGAAAGCAGGGACTGCCCATGGGCTGTTCAGTGTGTTTTTGTGGGCCTGTTTTATGGTCTGGGGAGCCGGTTTTTACTGTTGATTTCCTAGATATCACCACAAAAATTGCCTGCAAGAAGCACATATGCACGCAGTCACCCACACCTTGCAAACACCTATAAAGAGTGTGTCTTTGCAAATTCAAAACTGCCCTTGCACATGTAGGTCCCTTATTAGTTATATGATTCGCTAATTTATTTTGGTGCTGGGAACCATGACCCAGGCACACCTATTGCAAAGCCTGTCTTTACTTAGTTTCACATCTGCTATGCCATTTTGTTAATTCATTTATTTGCAGTTTTATATAGTGCTAACTCGACCCAAAGGTATTGGTGCGCTTACATGGGCACCATATATGTTACACAAGTGTACATTCATTTTTTGGGTGATTTGCCCAGAATCACAGGATGTTGATCCAACTCTGAGACTCTAAACTGGTTCGCTAGTTTCAAAGTTGGCAGCTCTGACCATTACACCACATCCTGTTGTAAAGCTTGGCTTTTTTAGGCCTCTCACTTGTCATGCTGGGTGTAAAGTTTGGCCTCTCTGAGCCTCTCCCCTTCACCCTATTTGTAAATCCACCAGGCCTTCTTTGGCCTCTCTATTATTACTGGTTGTAAAACCCCGCCTCTGTGAGGCTTTCTCTTGAGATGCTGCTTGTAAAACTCGGATTCTCTGAGCACCGCACCTGCCACAAACGTTACCTCGCCTGTACACTGGTTGTAAAGATTGGCCTTTTTTTGGTTTTCATCCACCCCCACTGGCCCTCACGTTCGCATAAGGATTTCCTGTCACTTCTTATACTGGTTGCAAAGCCTGGCCTCTGCAGCTTCGGCCACACCGCAGCAGACCCTGGCCTCTCTGGGCCTGGCCCCTACAGCTTCAGTCACACTGGTTCAGATCCTGGCCTCACTGGGCCTGGCCTCCGCAGCTTCTGCCACACTACTTTAGACCCTTGTCTCTCTGGGCCTTGTCTATGCAGCTTCGGCCACACTGCTTTAGACCCTTGTCTCTCTGGGCCTGGCCTCTGCAGCTTCAGCCACACTGCTTTAGACCCTTGTCTCTATGGGCCTTGCCTCCGCAGCTTCGGCCACACTGCTTTAGACCCTTGTCTCTCTGGGCCAGGCCTCTACAGCTTTAGCCACACTGCTTTAGACCCTTGTCTCTCTGGGCCTGGCCTCTGCAGCTTCGGCCACACTGCTTTAGACCCTTGTCTCTCTGGGCCTGGCCCCTGCAGCTTCGGCCGCACTGCTTTAGACCCTTGTCTCTCTGGGCCTGGCCTCTGCAGCTTTGGCCACACTGCTTTAGACCCTTGTCCCTCTAGGCCTGGCCTCTGCAGCTTCGGCCACACTGCTTTAGACCCTTGTCTCTCTGGGCCTGGCCTCTGCAGCTTTAGCCACACTGCTTTAGACCCTTGTCTCTCTGGGCCTGGCCTCTGCAGCTTTGGCCACACTGCTTTAGACCCTTGTCTCTCTGGGCCTGGCCTATGCAGCTTCGGCCACATTTCTTCAGACCCTTGTCTCTCTGGGCCTGGCCTCTGCAGCTTTGGCCACACTGCTTTAGACCCTTGTCTCTCTGGGGGGGCTGGTCTCTGCAGCTTCGGCCACACTGCTTTAGACCCTTGTCTCTCTGGGCCTGGCCTCTGCAGCTTTGGCCACACTGCTTTAGACCCTTGTCTCTCTGGGGGGCCTGGCCTCTGCAGCTTCGGCCACACTGCTTTAGACCCTTGTCTCTCTGGGCCTGGCCTCTGCAGCTTTGGCCACACTGCTTTAGACCCTTGTCTCTCTGGGCCTGGCCTCTGCAGCTTCAGCCACCCTTCGTCAGTCCCTGGCCTCTCTGGGCCTGGCCTCTGCAGCTTCAGCCACCCTTCGTCAGACCCTGGCTAAAACTTTGGGGGTGAGCATGCACAATGAGGGTTTCCTTCCAGGATTTTTTTTAACATTATGTGCCTGATATCATAAATTGTGGCCCAGTATCTTCTTGGAGGGACTCATTTTGCATAGTCCATGTCACAATTATAAAGATGACACTGATGATTTTTAGATATGTAGTGGTCATCCAGCAGTGAATAAGGACAGCACTGCTCTATGTTTGTGTACGCTATGTCACGGTGCAACAGACACCCATTGTGACCCTTTCTCTTCGTGCTTCGTCCCACCTCCTGGACTGAGCTCTATTTTTTTGGTGGCACTTTTGGTCTCATTCTCTCATTTTCGTTTGTCCTTAACTGTGTTCTAGTAAACATTTCTACCTGTCACTTTGCATATCACTTTTTTGTTTCAAGTGGACTTTTCCCTTCTGATTCATATTTTCAGCTTCCACCTTTCCACTTCTGATTTTCAGCCACCAGTGTCGATCTTCTGTTCATTTTCACTGTTCAGTGTTTCTGTTTAAGCCAAGGCTACCAGACAGCACAAGCTGTTTGGTTGTGAAAGACATATTGGGGGCTTACAAATAAAATACAGGGGATTGCAGCCCACCAATTGCGTACTATTGACTGGCTTTACTCTCACTCCCTTTCGCCTGGTTCTTATTTGATGGCTTTTCTGTCCCAGGTTGTCAGTCTTGTGCTTGTCCCTCCCCTGGACCGTAGCCTCTTTACCATCTCTCTGGTCGGCTGCCTTTTCTGCTTCCACCTCTCACTGTTAGGGTACCTTTTTGGTCGAGCTAGGCAGTGCATGCGCTGTCTCTTTGAGACTTGCTGTAATCAGTCTGTTTGCATTAAGTCCATCCCCATTCTTGCCATTGCTTTTCATTTGTCTATGCCAGTGTCCTTTAAAAATCCTTGCTTGCTTGTGCTCAGTCCTGCCTCTTTCTCCCTCCTTTCTTCTTCCGTTCCTCCCACAGAGCAGGGACTAAGTACTGTCTCTTTCCGCTATAGTTCTTTATCTGTTCTTTGGGGGACTATTTTTTTCTTGGTTTTCTGCTCTGTTACTGTTTGTATTTGTTCAGCTTCACCACCCTAGGTGCTCACATTCAATTATAGCATTCTTCCTTCCACTTCCTCGTAATGCCACAGCTCTGTTACTGCTGCCTTTTTAATTTCTGCCTTCCCCCACAGTGGTTTTCACTCGGTTGTTTGTTTTAATACCTGTGGACATACTTTATCAACGATGTGCCTGTTTCCCGAGCGCCGCGCTGGTGCTTTCATTCTTGTGTATTTTTTCTGCGCTCCATCACCCTCCCAATCAGTCATGGGGCTCCAGCCTGGCCTGCCTCACAGCAGAGCAGGGGAGCTAGGCAGAGGGAGAGGGAGGGCTGTGCTGATAGTTCACAATGTTCTTGCCATAACGCTGAAGAGCGGCCAGCAGAAACCGGTGTCCCTGCTTGCCTGCTACTGTAATTAACTCTAATCGGATCATCTATCCTGAATAGAATACTTTATTTTCACCCTCTCACACAAGCCCCTCGGAGACCTCACTTTTTTTTAGGTCTCCGCTCTAGATGGTGCGCTTGACTATCTACTGTGTGTGGGCTTCAGCCCGCCCACGGCTTCAGATTGGCTGGCATCATCGTCGCTCCGCTCCCATTTGTCAAGAGCATGCATATGTCATGCCTTTTTCAGTGATTAGCTCTCCCCAAACGACCTGACAAACTTCACCGCAGCGGCCATTTTCATGTATGCTTCAGGACTACTTTCTTATATACGGAAATCCCGTGTCCCTACAGGTATTCCTCCATTTTTTTAGGCGCGTAGTGTTCGGGGTTAACATTGAATAAACATACCCACTCTCGCCTTGTACATTGAGTGCATTGGTGAATAGTCCTCCACACACATGCAGCACAGGAGCAGCTGCCACCCCTCCTCCACCAGAGAGCAGGGTGAGTTTCACTGAGTGCCAGTCTGCGCTGTCAGTCTTGGCGCTGGCGAGTGACCATGTGGGCTCTTGCTGGGGGAGAGGAGACATCACAGTTGCGTTAGCTCCTGAGAAAGGCATAATTCATTGCAGGCGTTTGGCTTGTCCTGGATCTGTCTTCTGCATGGTATTCCCCTGAGCAGCACCGAGGTTTGTGGCTTAACACTCCATTCACTTGAAAGAGACTACAGAGGTAAAACTGGAAAACAATCTTCTCTGCACCAACAATTTTGATTAAATGCAGCGAAAGAGGCATAGTTGCAGTAAAATTCTGGACTTCTTCACTGCGGAGAATAGTAGGTTTAGGCTGGAGACCATATTAAAATCTTAGGGGCAGATTTACAAGCCCCTTGCACCACTTTTGCGTCACTTTTCCCATGTTAACCCCTTAAGCACTGCGCCCGTCCCGCGGCCGACGGCACCACTACCTCGGGAGTGCTGCCGTCGGCCGTTGGACGTTCCAACTGCACCTGCGCAATGGAACGTTCAGCACTGGAGCTGGACGTTCCAAAGCAGCTAAGGTGCTAAAAATGCCACAAAAGTGGCGCAAGGGCCTTGTAAATAAGTCCCCTTGTGTAGTCTGCTTTTATACATGAGGCTCTTCAGTGCAATTTTTTCATTTATATTTGCCGCAGAAAGCCGGTGAGGAAAACAACCAAGATCAAAGCACAAGACACACCAGTGAGTTCTAGTGTTTGCACACTGAACTGAGGCATTTCAAGTATGCAGCCAGTCCCAACGTTTGCTGCTCCTGCCTGGCCTGCTTCGCAAGATGTGTCTATCTTGCACACAAAAGACAATTGTGTTGAAAGCACTAGTTTTGTGAGCAGACTCGTTTTAAAAGTAAAGGGAACAATGCCCCAGGGCCCCCACATTAAAGGTGCCTCCTAGTAATGGTATTGGACAACCAGACGTCTCACTACAGTAACAGTATGAGTGACAAGGGATTATGCTTTAATCTGACTGACAGGGACAAAGGATTCACATATACAAATGTACCCTTTGCACTCTTGAGCAGTCTGCGACTGTTCCGTAGGCACTGCACGTTAAAGAGTGCATGGTCAGGATTTCAATCGTAAGGCATTGTTTGGGGTTGTCTGTGTATCCAAATGGACACTTTTTGGAAACCTTGCAATCAACACAGATTAAGAAAAAAATCAATGTTGTAAATACATGCTATGCAGTTTGCACTGAATTCATTAATGCCGGTCATAGCTCACTGTTCTATATTAGAAGTATTTCAACTATTGAAGTGCTAGGGACAGAAAGGTCCCTGTATCAAAAGCAGAAACTGTTACCTATCTAGATAAAATGCAACCCTGTGACCTCCATGTTGCATGATGAGCTTTGCAGCAGGCATGTTAGTGAAGAAGTATAAGCCTCCTAAGGGGTTCACAAACACACCTGGTTCTTTTAAACCAACAAAGAAGAGATTAGCACAGAAGCTGTAATGTAAAAGACATCTTTAGTAATAACAGATGAGGGAGACTACGTCACACAGTAACCTCAGGAACTGTAGGAGGCATTCTAAGGAGTACAGAAAACAGGGACCTTATATATGCATAGGTTACATTAGTCAGCATAAAACCAAGGGGAGGTCCTGGCGTGTACCAGCATGCAAAATGACTAATATGGGTATACCAGATTTGTTTGCTCAACAAAGTGGGAGAAGAGTTATTTCTCCTTACATGAGCAAGAATAGCTTGACAGTTATAACATAAGAGCAGGTGCATTCTACTGGCTAGGCCCCTCTGAGCATGTGCAAGGCTCTGGAAGAGGCAATCAGCACGTGGCAAGCACATGGTTAACTAAAATGGCTGCCAAGTACAAAATGGCTTTCAGCTCATGCTAACAGATCCCTGCAATCTTTAACATTAGCCCTATTTTTAAAAACTATCATTAAGCAAAAGACAGATTTACCCAGCAAGCGCATTAATCACCTGGCCTATCTTATTACTATTATCCTCTACCATTTGCTGGGCACACAGAGATCTCTGCAGCCGGTGCCTTAACCCCTTAGGATATTTCAACATGCAGCCTCTTTTTGACCAATTCAATGAACCATAAGATATTTACTTTCACATTTTTTACTTATTGACAATTAGTTTGCTGCAGAGTTTTAAAAACTTAATCTGTAAAGTTTCCAGCCACACTCCACACCTTGTGACTTTACCCCACTACCACTGCCACACTTTCACCCCCAATCTATAAGTTCTTGGAGTAAATGGTTTCTGATTCCAGTAATGTCTGTCTCCCATCTTTCAGTTCATAGCCCCCCCCCCACACCTCAGGTTACCCATGGCTAATTCATCTCTTTTTCCATACACCTCTATTTACTCCAACCCGCCGTCACGACCTCAGTTCTCTCTCTACCACTCTCTGAATCTACCACTACTTCTGTCCGTTTTTGCCGCTCACTTTAACCTCATTTTTAACCCCTCTATCTGCACTTCACAGCTGTTTACATCTGTCCGCTGTATCTTGCCTCCATCTACTGCATCTTTCTCTATACTTATCCTCTCTATATTGTTAGTCCCTCTCTACGTCACCACCACTCTCTACCTCTCCTCTCTAACTCATGTCTCTCTGTACTACACAACTTTCTCACTACCTAACCTCTCCATGTATTTCTACGTTTGTTCACAACTATACTTCCACTCTTTCTACCTCTGCTCTTTATCCTCACCTAATTATTCCTTTCTCTTCAATATTGTTTCTATCATTACTTCTCTGTAATCGTTCTGTATCTCCTTCTGTGTCAGCACACCCCTTCTACCTCATCTGCCTCTACATATGCCCCTTCAAGCATCTCTTTACTGCACAACTCTTTCTCTCTATCTGACCCTTTCTCTCTTTTGCAACAGCCAACCTCACCTCTTTTTTTTCACCTCTCCGGTTTTTCTCTATACCTCACCTATGCTGTTTTTCTGTACCACTTCCCATTTTGCCTCTACCCCACCACTCTCTCTACAGTATGTCTCTATTCTTCTTTACCTCACCTTTCTACATGACTACCTCTCCCCTTCTCTACCTTACTTACCTTTATAACTTACCTCTATCTCAGTGTGTCCCAATACTCGTTCTCAACATTTCCTACTCCCTATCTCAAGCTCTCTGTGAGAAGTTGGCCTGGCATATGCTGTCCACTATTCTAGTGGGCACCTTGCACCAGTCCAAATGACCCTTATTGATGGTAGGTTTAAAGACAACCTTTATAGAAAGCTATCCTAGTGGTAGCTGTGGAGAGCAGCCTTCAGGCTAAGTCTTGAAGGAATGTAAAGCAGCTTGTTTTACCAGTCTATAATCTCATGAATGACCAAATGAAAGGAGAACCACACAGGTATATATACAATATATATGTATTTATTCTAAACACACCCCTCTAGTCTCTTTATGAGGCTAGAGGTAAAAGTACATAAGATACATTTAATGAGCACACAGTAAATTAGCACAGTACACGTTTTGCCCTAGTGGCCTCCCCAACCATATACTAAGAAAGTGGCATAAGAACCACGAGGGACATAGAGACAAGGCCTAAGGCCTGTAGAACCGCTGGGGCAACGAGGAACCACCCAAGGTAGGGACACAGAAGACCCACGGGGGACGCGTCCAGTGTCTAAACACAGCCGTGAATCACCATTGACTTCTACGAAGAAAGTTGCAGTTAGATTTTTAAAGATTAGGGACACTTAGGAGCAATGTTCCCTCTAATTTTTCCTCTCTGTGGTCGACAGTGTAAGGTCTATGTGCGCTGCAGGGAAGACTATGTGCTCCAGGAACCAGACCGCGCGTGGAGGGGCAGCGCCAAATATCACTCAAAACCTTTGCTTAAAAAAGTGAAAAAACGCATTTCCACACATACAGCGCCACGTTAAGGCTCTTAAGGCAGGTTTGCAAGTTGGATACACACACCATGACATGAATTGGTTACACAGGCAAGTACACTTTGGGTTTAGAAAAGCACAAGACTCCAACAGTGGTACCATCATAAGATTTTACTGCTGTAGGTGTAATGTTACTTGTTGTATTTTATATCTGGATGCAGAGACAGAAAGAAGCAGCAAAACACCAGCCGGGCGGCACACAAGCTAAGCAACGATTTCAAACTTATGTCTTACCTAAAAGTAAGGACAGCAAGTCCAATAGCACGACGTGTAAAGCATGATGGTGCTAAGACCTGTCCAGGCGGCCCTCTCTGTTCAGCGGGCACAGGAGCTAAATTATTGGCCATGCTGGAGAATTATTTCGAAGCAGCCCAGGGCAGCTGACTCCAGTCCACTGGGCATGGGAGAGTGCACTGCTGCATCATCCAGTCAGGAGACAGCAGTGAGAGGGCTGGTCGTCACCAGTAGAGAGTCAAGGTGCCGAGGGAAAAAAAAAGAACTACGTAACGAACACAGTAAGTATAACCACCAGCCACCGTCAGTCACTGTATTAACAGTCACAATCAAATTGAGTTAATTTTCAAAGACATGGTTGTTCGAGCAGTAACTTACCCCTCTCCCCCAGCGCCTTGAGACCCTCCCGGGTGAGTAGCGCGCTTTACAAATGCCGTGATTGATTGATTGAATTTTGGGAAAGAGCGTGATATTCTTTCTTTGGAGGTTCCCGAACACTTATTAAGGAACATCTTAAGCAAAGCCGTAACGTAAAGTGAAGAGCTCTCTGGGAATCTGATCCCTCTTTCTGTTCCTGTCCATGGCGTCCCTTCCACTGGGACAATATGTGGGTTTGATTACACCAATATTAGCCTGACTATACTTCCTCCCTGGAAATTGTAGTTTTATGCCCTGAGGATGGATCTACCCTCATCACTGCACACTTCTATTACATAGTTCTTTCGCAAAGGCAACAGATGCTCCCATTTCTGAAAGATGGCAAATACATATGCCAAAGTGACAAATCAGCCGGATGTATGTCATTACTACGCGGTGTTTACACCGCACTACCATTACAACGCAGGTATCACAACGCAAGTCGTTACAATGACTTGCGCTGTAGGTGCTGGACTTAGGAATAGTACGATTTACTATTCCAACTCCAGCCTACGCAGCAGTAGGGAAGTTGTTGGAATAGTAAATCTACTATTCCTTAGTCTCTAGTGCCATCCAGCGCTAGTCGTTGTAACGACTTACGTTGGGATTCCTGCGTTGTAATGGTAGCACGGTGTAAACCCTGCGTCGTAATGGATGTTCCCCAATCAGCCACTGGGAAGATGATAGTTGAAGAATGTGGGATGAGCAAGTGTAAGGCCTGACAGTGACAATGCCAAAGCTCAGGATCAAAAATAGGCAACAAAATCAGCCAGCATTGCACTGTTTAGTGCATAGATGATCTTGGATGGTGGTCACCAAGATTGTACCTCTGAGATTAAGAAACATGACATAATGGAAATATTTGTAGCATCCAGAAAATAAATGTAAGAAATTCATAAGCAACACTGAAACCATTATTAGAACATTGTTCTCCCTGCTTCTACATTGTTCTCTCTGCTTCTACGGGCCGGTAAAGGCCCGCAGAGCAATATTCCAATGTTTTACAAAATCATCTCGGAGCTCGAGGGGATTTAAATCCTCTCGAGCCCCAGGAGGCCTTTTTTAGAACCTTCTGTCCTCTAGTGGCAGAATGCTCTAATAGCCTTACAGCCCTTTGTAGAAGGGCTATACTGGCTATTAAAGTCCGGGTCCTTTGTTAAAGTTCCTCGCCTTCAGCTCGGCCTTTAACGCGACAGCGGGCCTTTAATAGCCAGTATAGCCCGCTACGGCAGGCTATAAGGCTATATTAGTTATCAAGTCATAAGAGTTCCAGTGTACAATAGAGGTGATATCTCATGTGAAAGGGTGTCACATAATACTGAATAGCTGTTAGTGAAGAGAAAAGTGAAGCAAAAAATGGAATGTGCAGGAGGCAAATGGAGAGGAAAATCTCAGCTCTACCAATGTAAGGTAGTCAATGCAGTAGTGCATACATCTGTCCTTTATTAAGAATTGGTATAGACCTCAATCGAGTCATTTAAAAAAAAAAAATATATATATATATAAGTATATATATATATATATATAAGTATATATATATATATATATATATATATATATATATATATATATATATATATATATACTAGCAGCCCGCCCCAGCGTTGCCTGGGGCAGAAGGGGGCTGGGGGCTGCATTTTCAGCCCGGGGCCAGAAGGTGGCTGGGGCATCATGTTGTCGAGCGTTGCACCCGCCGACTCCCTCCCGCCCCCCCCACCTCCAGCCTCCCGCCCCCCCCCCGCCTCCAGCCTCTCGCCCCCCCCGCCTCCAGCCTCACGCCCCCCAGCCTCCACCTTCCCGAGTACCGCCCGACTCCCTCCCGCCCCGACTATATACTTTTCTTACCTGACACGCCGTTCCTCCTCTTCATGTCGCCACCACTGCACCGCCGCCTCTTCATGTTGTCGCCGCCGCTACTCATTTCACCACTGCACCACCGCCCGCCGCTCCTCCATGACGCCGCCGCTCCTCCATGACGCCGCCGCTCCTCCTTCGTCATGACGCACGTCGCGTCGGGGCCAGCGCTAGGTCCCGGCCGGCACTACTTTCAGCGGACTACTTTGTTTTGTAAATTAATTTTTTATTTTGCTTTTTTTTTTTATTTATATAGCCTATGTCCATCTACACACCCTGACATTTTCAAAGATGTATCGGGTGTGTAGATTGGCGCTGTGGTTCCCGAGATTACCTTGCCAAAAGGTGCAAGTTCTCTCTTTATAATAGTAGTATAGATATATATATATATATATATCGAACAAGTGCAATCTCCCGAGCTCCGACCACAGCGACCCAGGAAATCACGCGAATCCAGTAATTTATAAAGCACAGATTTTATTCAAAAGCTGAACCAAGCAATCTAAATATATATATATATATATATACTAGAAGACCGTCCCGACGTTGTCCGGGAGCAATTAGGCGTCAGGGCCCCCTCCCGCCCCGCTTTTGTAACCTGCAGACGTGACTTTTTCCTCCTGTAATTTACTTTCATGTCCCGTTCCCCGCCCGGCCCTGCCCGTCCCGTACCCCGCCCGGCCCGGCCCGTCCCGTCCCCCGCCTGCCCCTACATGAGTGCCCTTACCTCCGCCGGCCCATGATCCCGCCTTTCCGCTCGCACCACCACTCCTCCCCTGCGCCATGTCCGCCGCTTCTCCTCCGCCGCCGGTCCTCTGCTCCTGACATCACCGCTACTCCCCCGCGCCATGTCTGCCGCTCCTCGGATGCCGCTCCTCCCCGTGCTCCTAGCGTGACCACGCACGTCGCGACCGGCGCTACTTTTGAGGGACTACTTTTTTTTTTTTATCAAAAATTTTAAATAACCTTTATTTTTTTAATTTATGTAGCCTATAACCATCTACACACCCTGCTGATTTCAACGGTGTATCAGGGTGTGTAGATTGGCACAGTGGTTCCCGAGTTTACCCGCCTCAAAGCCTGAAAGTTTCTGCTTTATTATAGTAGTATAGATATATATATATAAATACATATAATACAAGCAACTCCCAACTGATAAGAATTAACAATCCATAAATTTAAAATATCAGGAGACGGAAGAGGTATGGTTGGATTTGACCAAATGGAATATATGGGGTAAACCTTTTTGATATTTTCAGGTTGCCACAGTTTTCTGTGTCTCAAGAGAAGTGTAACCTAACAATTTAGGCTTCAAGATAATGAGGCAGCTGCCCTGGAGTCTCAAACCTAAGAAGACCCATATTGCAGCCCAAACTCTCAAGTGTAAATTTAAAATTTCTAAAAAGAATCATTTTATCAGCAGGTCTAATAACGACGCTCACATTGAGAAGTGACCTTAAAGGCGAAACTGGTGCGTGGAGACGTTTGTATCCCCAGTGGATTATATTTGTCAGTGCTTGCAGGAAGAAGTGAGAGAGCCCAAGTTCTAGGCTAAGAATTTGTAACCATATAGCAGAGCTAAAGCTACAACATTTTCGTAAGATCGTCCCGTCCGATAGATTTGAAAAATACCAGTTAGAAATAGGAGTACATTCCAGAGTATTGATAAGAGTATGTTTTATCTTTGTTTTTATAAACATGTAATAAATGGTTAAAATGTTTTCTTTCCATTGATTTATATACATTTTGAAGAGCACCTTCGTGGACCAAGGCTTTATTCCTTACATTTGTAAAGTGCACCTTATGAACATGGTGATCAAAAAGCTTCTGCTTAAATAGACACCGTTATCTACAACCTCTAGTTTTTCATGTCCCACTTGCAAATTATATGATAAACCTCTTTGAACCTTTGGTTTTGCAATACAAAAACATACCTGCACCATAATTACCTAATATTCGCAGGTTTCTTTTGATAGCCATTGGGATTAAATCAAGCAAGATGATATTGCCAGTGTGCATGAGAGTATACAATGATTGGGACCCCAATTGAGGTAAAAATTATTTAGTTGGAAGTTTTTTAGTTGATGGGGACGTTTACCCTCAGGGTGTGGATACGTAACGCCACTTTGCTTCACTCCAGCTGCCCTAGTTTTCCCTAACCCAGCGTACATCCAAATGCACCTGTCAATCACTTTATAAAGAGCAGGCTGCAGGACCCTGTCCAGCTGTACGCAACACAAAAGGGGGTAGAGAAAAACTCAGTGACTGTCATACAGGCAGAGTTTGGAAAGCTGTAATTTGCGCCCCCACCCACCCAATAGAAGTCAAATGTCAGAAATGAATACATCCCAG
This sequence comes from Lissotriton vulgaris, assembly GCF_964263255.1. Taxonomy (NCBI): domain Eukaryota; kingdom Metazoa; phylum Chordata; class Amphibia; order Caudata; family Salamandridae; genus Lissotriton; species Lissotriton vulgaris. The sequence continues at coordinate 1,715,135,877 of NC_141695.1, read as the reverse complement.
ACATCTGCTTACAGTAGACACCGTGGCAATGCCAATGTAAATCTTCACTGTGTAGCTTGAGATTTTAGTGTTACATCACATTGCTGCAACAATGCTGATCTTGAAAACCAGGCCCCCAGTAATTGCTGCTGCAGCTCAGCGCTGGTTGAGTTAAATTACAGGAAGGGCAATGCCTGTCTTCGACCTACTGAACTTGACACATAAGTGCCTGTTCGTGCCCTTCCATTACTGGTGCTTTACAGCAGTTAAAATCTTCTTGGGGTTTGTGTATGCAGTCTAGTCATCTCCTCAGGTCTTGTCATTCTACAGGGCCCTCCAGTGTCTTCTAACCCTGCCACTTGAGTCTTTGCAGCTACAAGAACCATCTTTACTGAGGCCACCACCTACAGACCTCCTATGCATACATGCCAACATTTCAACTTCGATAAAAGGGAGAGATATGCGTGGGTGTGGCCACACCTCTGACTCCGCCCACTGATCCAATCCTCAAGTTATTCCCACCCTCTGATTCTCCGCCCACAGTTCCAAACTTTTACCCTCATTTCGACAACTAGTGCAAAGTGTGAAGTGCAACATTATGAAAAGAGATCTGAAAATATAGACTTCAGTAAAGAAAGAATGATGATCAACAGCGAAAAATAATTTCACTCAGAAAGAAGAAGCCTGCTAGTAGGGTGCAGAGCAAAAGCATGAGAAACAGCTGAACTTGGTTGGCCTAAGGGAAAGGTAGCTTTCAGTGTCCAATACAAGTGCTGACATTTTCCAGCTGGTAGGAGGGCAATGCAGCATATGTCGCCTTCCCATTTTAGATGTGATGAATAGAAAGGGTAGGTGCTGATCTCTACTGTGCTTTAAGTGCAGACAACCCTCATTACTGAGTAAAATCTTCGCACCAGGGGTCTCCTTCGTATTCTGGGACCAAATACAAATGTATGTTCCAGTTGCTTGCTCCACATTGAAAGGACGAAAGACTGCACTGCCACTCATGGCTCAGCCCGGGTGTCAGTTACACACAAAAAATATCTGTAAGGTGAGATAAAAGGTCATCGTATATTGGTTATGAACGTTTTTTCACCTATGCATTCTCTACTACAGCACAGATGTTCAAAAGAGCCAGAAGGTCTGTGTTCGCTAAATAACCTTACAATAATATTTTGTGGGTGTATGTGTTGGGCACTATAACAGAAAATATAATGATGAAAACAGGTAGGACAACGGATATCAAATAAGTAGCAACTAACATGATACAAGGTTCAACGCTGGCTAAATAAGTCGCTTTCTTCACCATAGTAGCTCAAATGTTTATTTAAAAAATGCTGGCATGAAGCGTAGTTTCTAGCAATTTTAGCCTCATAGGTAATGTTTCACAATAGTGTATTTAATGGTAGATCATGGCTTCACCAGAGGGTCGACTAGGTTTATCACATTTGTGTTTAAAAAGCAGACTTTGCGAACATGTCATGTTAAATATTGGAAGTTAAAAATATATCAGATTTCACACAAGGTAATTCATACTAGTTAATGATGTATTTAGCTGTCCAGTTAGACATATTTTTCTTTAATAAGTGTATGTTAGGAAGCCTGACACAGCCAATTAACCACGTTTCTAGACAGAGATTTCCTGGATCTTCTCTCATCCTTACGTGGGTTTTCTCCTTTACACGGTTTGCAGGGCGGCCAGAATCCCACTCTGAATACCTGTGCACTCCCCTAAAGACCTGCATCTGTGGCCTCTTCAACCCATTGTAATGTAGTAAGACATCATACTTGCTTAGGGTGTAGTCTTCAGGAGTTACAGCTTCTTAGCACAGGGACACGTGCATTTTCTGTAATAGGAGACTTTTAATGCAACCTGTTAACCTAAAATGCCCCAACTCAAAAATGCGTTTATTCTTGTCATGGCATCAACAGAAACTCTAGTCCATCTTTGAAACATCCCATTAAAATGTGTTTTAGATATTTTGCAGCCTAGAGCAGCAGGTACCCTAATTAGTGCTGGCATCGGGTTTCTAGATGTATGAGGCGGGAGAAGAGCCTTCAAATCGGTAGTATCCCACCTGAATCCGGAGGGTTGGCATGTCTGCCTATGGGCCCGCAACCACGCTTTCACCATAACAACACTCGGCTTCGAGGCACCCATTCCGGTTCTCTGTCCCCTGCTTGCTTGGTCTGCCTTTCACAAATGAAAGATACCAAATAAGGGGTCCCAGTGAAAAGGTATCAAAAGTACACAAGCAAACACTTTATGAATTTTTTTTTGAACAAGAACAAATCTCAAACAAGTACTTAAAACACAGTTATTTAATCACAATTTGCTTATTCATGTTAAATATAACAGATTAATAGCACAATTGTCATAGTGCCCCAGGGAAGGGAAGGGTAGGAGACGGTGTTTGTGTAAGAAGGGAGGGATGTGCAAGGTAGGTCATAGTGCAAACAATAGTATCAGTACATAATTCCTGAGAAACCGATACATCTGGCTTCAGAGCACTGAGCCAGTAGAATAGGGGAGCAACTAATGCTCAACAATTAAAAGAAAACCATGCTATTGACTCTAATATTTAATATTTATAATGATGGTTGCGCCAACTGGTGTATAATAGTAGCCGTCGACGTTTCGACCCCAAGACTACAGTGGTAGGTATACGTCGCACCTTAAAGCGGGGCCTTCATCAGGACAAAAGAGACCCAGGGGAACACTGATTTCTCTGTGAAAAAATGAGGTAAAATGTGTAATACTATTTACAGTGGTAAAAAATGTATTAAAACCGCGCTGAAGAGCGCCGCAACCCAATCAAATGAAAAGAAGATTTAATCACCATGGAAAGTTGGGCTGTTGAGCTCACAACACGGGCAGGAGAACGAAAACGGGTTACATCAAGGTATCCGAATGTAATTCCAGGGATCAATATATATTGGATCCATTAATTCACTTGTGAATTCAAAGGTCAATAAGATGCCAATGTGGTCACCAGAATTCTGCAGAGGAAAACAAAGACCAGGAGGGACATATAAATTGTACCCTTGAACCGCAAACTCAACAAACAGTTCAGACATTGTGGCTGACCAGAGGCTGCAATGGACTGTTACTTATATATTGTCACAGCTGGCTCAGACCTTAACGCCATAGGAGGTAGTTATTCCATCCTAGGTTTTCCATCACTATAAAAACACAAACAGGAAAAAACTATAGCTGTAAATAGTCTGGGACCAACTCATAGTCTCATTGTACAAGTGTCTCCAATTCACGACTTACATGCACGGGTCAGAGGAGATGAATCCATGCCTCATCAAGTTGAATTATCTGCAGCTGCGGTATTCATACGCTAAAAAACAACAATAATTGGGCGATTAGGGGATTGATCATAAGTCACCCAGTGTATGTTGATAACTTCACCACAGATGAGTGCCCAGTCCGTACCTAACAGCACCGGCAATTGCTCTTCTCCGCTGTTCAATTGCGCAAGTCCAATTGCAGAGGAAGCTGTAACCGCCGCCGTGGTTTTCGTGCTCTGCAAACAATAATGGGGGTAAGTAAGTGGGGAATCCTAAGTCCACCAGTGTACATAGACAGCTTGGTAATCATTACCGCCACACCCGGGTGCCTTGTACATACCTAACTGCACATGGAAACACCTTCGCTGTTTGCTGGCGAAAGCCCAAAACCGGAGGGGATGTGTCTGTCCCTCAACTGGCGAATTCGTACTCTAAAGAGAGAATAGTAGCTGCGATTAGGGATTAATTCGCATTTCACACAGTGTGTCACAGAGCTCAAACCCGTCTGTCTCAGAGCTCAAAACCGTCGCAACACAGTTCCCAATTCTTACCTTAGAGGCGCTAAAGAATCATTCTTGCAGGTTGCCCGATCCGCGTCTCACAACAACAACCGGCACTGAGTTCGCCGGAAAGACATGAGCACTGACGTCACATGAGTAAAAATAGAAAATGGACCGTAGTTAAACCCGACACCTCAGCTTCGTTGCTCATAGATTCCCATGACGACCACCACAGCTTAACTCGTAGAACCGTCTTATGTTGCAACCAATTCGAGAAAACGTTAAAGCACCTAAATGCCAACAATATCTTGGTATGTTAAATTACAAACCATTACGCTTGCCGGGGTGATGTTTCAGGCAAGGTTGCAATAATGTAATAACGGCAACCGTCTGGGAGCACTGTAGATATTATACTGTCCATGGATGTCATATGGTTACCAGGACAACCACAGCGGCTCGATTTTTAAACCATGTCTTAATGCCACCAAATTCAAAGTACATCGTTAATTATAAAAAGCCAAACTTATTTTGATGTGTTATAACGAACCATTACGATTACAGAGATGGAGTCATAAGATTTGAGACACAGTTGCAATAGTGGGTTCAAGGCCAACGTCTGGGACCAACGTCAATATTAAAATGCCCATGAATACCATGACACCCACCAGGGCTTGAATTATTATGGTGTGTTGTTGCTATTACGGGGGTTATGCTACAAGATTTGAGGTAAAGTGGCAATGATTTGAGCAAGCCAAACATTAGGAACCAATGTCGTTATTCAAGTGCCCATGAATATCATATGGGTGTGCTAAATATGCGTGTTGTATCTAGCAGTTATTTACTTACCAGTTATTCACTTAATTCTCAACAGTATTGTATCAGATACGAATTATACAGCAATGCGCACCTCTTACACAGAAGGGTGTAGGCAATACATCTTATCGTGAAAGCTATCACCAGGCAAAATAATTAGGACAATAAACCTAAATACATTAATTTTAATAAAGAATCACACACCTCCTACTCAGAGGGGTGTAGGCGACTTGTCATATCACTGATTTAAATACATTAAGTGGCCACACTACATCATTATGGTAAATAATGGCCATAGACCGTCGTGCACCTCTCAAACAGGAGGGTGAAAACGACATTTACGGCTGTGTGATTAGTATTACTGACACAGTTCTGAATGCTTGACAAAAAAGTCTAACAACCTAGTCTGGCTAGTTGGGCGTGACTACTATCTGCCTCATTAAGTCCATTATTGATTGAATCCAGGATAGCCATCCATTTGGATTCACGTGTGTTAAGGATAAGGGATATATCACCACCTCTAGGGCCTAGGATCACCTTTTCCAAAACTAACCATTTCAAGACCTCAGGAGTATGTCCATGTCTCTTGCAATGATCGACCAATGGGGCACCAGGGACATTGCACCTAATCCTACTACCATGCTGTAGAATTCTAGCCTTTACTTTTTGCTGAGTTTGGCCCACATATTCCTGATCACAGGGGCATTTGATCACATAGATGACGTTTATAGTATTGCAGTTGGTATGCGCTTTCAATGCATAAGTACGACCTCGATGTATGAAATCCTTTGTTTGAATAGTAGTGGGGCATGCGGAACATGAGCCACATGTGGTATGCCCAATAATAGGAGGGAGGTTCCACATGGATAAGATTGTGGGTGGTTTGGTGCAATCCAGGAAAGTTTGGACTACTAAGTCTCTAATGTTTCTTGCTCTTCTGAATGAAGGCAAGGGCAGGGCATTCTGCTTAATGTCATCCGACACTAAGGCCCAGTGCTTATTGATAACCTTCTTAACGTCATTACTCCTAGTGGAGAACGTGGTTACACAAATTAGACGTTCAAGAGCTTTATTAGCTTTACCCTCCGGTTGTAAGAGTGCCTCCCGGGGATTGTACCATGCCCTCTTCCGTGCAAGTTTTACCAGTCTTGCTGCATACCTTCGTTCCAGAAGGTGGTTGGAAAGCTCCTACGATTCTTTCAAGTAGTCATGACCACTCAGCACCACCACAGCACCACTCAGCACCACCACAGCGTCACTCAGCAACACCACAGCATCACTCAGCACCACCCCAGCAACACTCAGCACCACTCACCATCACCACATCATCACTCAGCATCACCCCAGCATCACTCAGCACCCCCACAGCACCACTCAGCATCAACACATCATCACTCAGCGCTACCCCAGCATCACTCAGCACCACCACATTATCACTCAGCGCCACCCTAGCATCACTCAGCGCCACCACAGCACCACTCAGCGCAACAACAGCATCACTCAGCACAACCACAGCATCACTCAGCGCAACCACAGCATCACTCAGCGCAACCACAGCATCACTCAGCGCAACCACAGCATCACTTAGCGCAACAACAGCATCACTCAGCACCACCACAGCATCACTGGTTCAAATATGTTCTTTCAATGTTTCAAGCTGTTTTCAAGCTTTCACGCTTTATTACAAATCACAAAAAGATGTTAATATTTCACTTCTGTTCTTGGATTTTCGTCACAATAAAAAACACTGAACATAATCTTCACAAAAGTAATTTACAAAAATTTAAGCTATTGCCATTACAAATTACATAAATTAAGTATTAATTATTTAAAAAAAATATAAAGCATTGTTATTTGTAATATCAATACATCTAAGTCACATAAATACAAAACATGTTGCATTACAAATGCTATAGGTGTCACATTTGCGAAAGTTATAACTATTGGCATTGAAAATGACAAAGCTATTAATTTCACTATTTGAAAAAATAACACATAAATAAAAAACAAATCATTCATAAGACCAATAGCTCAAACTTTCCTAATGCGAGCCCTATTGCATTTCCAATGCTTGTTATAGTTAGGGAGAGTGTGCTCTTTGGAAAGAACTTTTGTTTGTTTGAAAGGCAGAAGCATGATGCTTTTTAAGGAAATGCAAGCCATCTTCCTCTCAAATAAATGAGCAAAAGGCTTTTCTAAAGCACCCACACTTTTGACAATAATAAAATTCAAACTTTGTCTAAACTTTGCCAGCAGGCACTCGTACATGTATGCGTTTTGGAAAGTTATTTTGTTTATTTGCTTGAAAGGTAGAAGCGCAATGCACTTAAAGCTTGGAGAGGATGTGGTCTCACGGTTAGACTGCTGACTTTTTGGAGCTGGGAAACCAAGGTTCGAGCCTCGGGGTGGACTCCACATCCTGTGATTCTGGGCAGATCACTTAATTTCCCCGTGCCTACCAAAAGAAATAAAAAATGAATGTGTCCATGTGTAAAGTAACTGGTGCTCAGCTCATGTAAGGCACCCCAATACCTTCGGGTCGAGTTCGCGCTATATAAAAACTGCACAAAAAAGAAAAGCAAATGCAGCACTTCTGCCTTTTGAGTAAATAAACAACTACGTGTAACTATCTGTGAGTTAGCCTGCTGACCGGGTCACGCTGTCGATTCAGGTCGGACTCCTCCGTGATCTTTGTCAGCTGCTAAAGAAAGTAAAGAATAAAACCCCGTTGAATTGGGTTTGCACTTTGCCCAAAACACGCAGTAGATTATTTTAATTCTGATTTATTCAGTAAACCCCAGTACAGCGAGCCGATCCTTTTTCAAAGAGCAACTTTAACCACTGAGGCACTGAGAACTGATGGGTTTCTCCCTTACGTACAAAGCCAGTGCACCTTGATTTTTGCAGTGAGACACTCGCAACGCATCATTTCAGTTCCATTTACCAACTTCCCTTGGCAGGGCTTCCTGTTTTTTTATAGGAAACCCACGTTGCATATTTTATTTTCTCCTTTGTCACAACGGGGCCAGGGCTAGTTTATTTCAATTTTCGATTTTAAAAGCTATCAAAATTAGCTCAAATGAGAAATCAATTTTTTTCTGGCGAGGAAGAGGCAACGCTGGTTGGCTGGAACGGAGCCACGTGACACTGCAAGAGGTTACTTCGCTAGACACCGTGTTTGTGCCACCTCAATTACTGGATGCCTCCTAGGTATCATCATCATCATCATCATCATCATCATCATCATCATCATCATCATCATCATCATTCATATTTAAAAAATGACCATAAAAGCACATATAAATACATCAATAATAAAAATATTATTACAAAATGTTATCATTAAAATTCTAAATATTTCTTCACAATCCTAGAATAAGATGAGAGTGCATGAAAGGTATAAAAGAAAAGCAATTCATGTCGCGAATCTGGGTACGTTGTGATTGCTGTTCGAACTCAGTGGACTGCCTATCTTCCCCTTCCTCTTCCTTATGCAGGCCCATAAGAATGTTGCTACTGAGTAGCAAACCAAAGGGTCGGGCAGTGTTTTTAAAAAGAACAGTGCTACTCGACTCTGCTTAAAACCCATTATCTTTAAAATTGGTTTCAAATGGTCTTTCCTTTCACTCTCATAGAGCCCACAGAATAAAACTAAATGCAGTTCAGTTTGGGGTGATAAGTTGTCACGCGGGCACATGCTTAGATTGGAATGATTATATGTTTTTTCTGAATAACCAAGCATCAGGGGAATCAAATTAGTGCGGAATCTTAACAATATAAATCTGTGTTGCGCGCTATTTATGTTGGCTACGTTGGAACAAACTCCCTCCATTAATGGTGGGCTGAGGTGATAAACCTGTGCTGCATGTTTCTCCTTATAATATTCCCTACCCTTGTATTCAGCCATCAACATAAACATACCAGTAACTTTCTGCTTAAACACCTTCTTGCAAACCAGGGGATCTTTAAAAAGTTTGTGGAGCCCTATCTCTTTTAAAATGGACTTCACGTAGCTTAGCCACTTAGAGCCCGATTCACAGAACTAATTTAAGACAAAATCTTAAACTTACTACCATTTTTGTATTCACAGAAGGCACTTACTCATTTCGGTATTCACAGAAGTTAGTAGTCCTAACTTTAGGACTCCTAAATGCCTTCTGTGAATACCGAAAGTCTTAAAATTGAGATTTTTCTCAGTTTAGTAGTAGTAAAGTTAGGACTCCTAACTTTACAACTCCTAAATGCCTTCTGTGAATACCGAAAGTCTTAAAATTAGGATTTTTCTCAACTTTACTACTACTAAACTAAGAAAAATCCTAATTTTAAGACTTTCGGTATTCACAGAAGGCATTTAGGAGTCTTAAAGTTAGGAGTCCTAACTTTACTACTACTAAATTGAGAAAAATCCTAATTTTAAGACTTTCAGTATTCACAGAAGGCATTTAGGAGACCTAAAGTTAGGAGTCCTAACTCTACTGCTCCTAAACTGAGAAAAATCCTAACTTTAGGATTTTCGGTATTCACAGAAGGCATTTAGAAGCCCTAAAGTTAGGACTCCTAACTTCTGTGAATACCGAAATGAGTAAGTGTCTTCTATGAATACCAAAATGAGTAAGTGCCTTCTGTGAATACGAAAATGGTAGTAAGTTTCGGATTTTGTCTTAAGTTAGTTCTGTGAATCGGGCCCTTAGACCTTTTCCAGTTATCCATCGCTATGCAGCTCCTTATTACCATTTGGGTCAAAGGTACTGTGTCTCTCTTCCAAATAGAATGCCATAGGAGGAGTGGGGCTAGTTGTATGTCATCTGATATATAAGGAAGGGCCAATTCCGTGTGTAAGATGCCATTTGTGAAGGAGGAAAGATGACCCACTACAGATTTAAAAGATTTGATTTTGATAATTTGTAGTGGTGTAGGTACAACCATACCCCAGACCCCGGCTCCATAGGTCACTGCTGCTTTTACTCTCTCCTGGTATATATTTGTTATTGGCAATAAGGGTTTAACACCCAATTTCTTTGCAAAAGATTTTACGGCAGTGATACCCCTCTCCATCACCAACCTCCTTCCTTCCATCAGTTTTGCCCATGACAAATCTTTGTCAAAAAGGATGCCCAAATAGCGGAAAGAGTGTACGACCTCAATTTTTCCTGCATCCGCGCTAAAGTGCAGGACTTTGTCTCTTTTGGTACCCCCTGCTATAATTATTAAAGACTTAGATTGATTTACTTTTAGATCTAATGAGTCCATAAAAGAGACGTACGCTGTTATGAGCCTTTGTAGCCCAATCCCCGTTCTTGCAAATTTTGAAACAGCGTTGTCTGCATGAGACAATATTGGTAGCATTTGGTTTTCAAAAAGGGGAACATCCGTGGTAGCCACTGTAAGCTGTATTGCATATTGCGCTGCATTGCCTTGTTTATTTATTGTCTTCATTGTGGTCGTGTAACTTTGCCCCAGTTTCGTTTTCCGTCCGTCCATTTTGTTGTTTGGACCCCGCCTCCCAGCTGCCCCTCCCACCCACTGGTAGAGTAGCTCGATCCTCCCTACACTCCTCCGTGACCAGCTGGACTAGTTCCATAGCGGTCGCTCCTCCACGCTCCCCGCCTCGATCCCCTGGCTGACTGCTCCCCTCCTCCTGCTGAATTTGGTCGCATTGCCCACTGCCTGCCCCAGTGATTGCTCCTGACTCCCATTACCTGCCTCTGTGATCGCGCTCCGACATCGCCTGCATTTCCAAAGCGCCTCGAATCTAACATAGCGCCTGGTATCGTTTGTTTGTATTTACATTTATTGCATATTGCGATGCATTGCCTTGTTTATTTATTGTCTTCATTGTGGTCGTGTAACTTTGCCCCAGTTTCGTTTTCCGTCCGTCCATTTTGTTGTTTGGTCACTCGTGGACCGTGTCTCCTCCCCGCTCCCCGCCTCCCAGCTGCCCCTCCCACCCACTGGTAGAGTAGCTCGATCCTCCCTACACTCCTCTGTGACCAGCTGGACTAGTTCCATAGCGGTCGCTCCTCCACGCTCCCCGCCTCGATCCCCTGGCTGACTGCTCCCCTCCTCCTGCTGAATTTGGTCGCATTGCCCACTGCCTGCCCCAGTGATTGCTCCTGACTCCCATTATTTGCCTCTGTGATCGCGCTCCGACATCGCCTGCATTTCCAAAGCGCCTCGAAGCTAACATAGCGCCTGCTATCATTTGTTTGTATTTACATTTATTGCATATTGCGCTGCATTGCCTTGTTTATTTATTGTCTTCATTGTGGTCGTGTAACTTTGCCCCAGTTTCGTTTTCCGTCCGTCTATTTTGTTGTTTGGTCACTCGTGGACCGTGTCTCCTCCCCGCTCCCCGCCTCCCAGCTGCCCCTCCCACCCACTGGTAGAGTAGCTTGATCCTCCCTACACTCCTCTGTGACCAGCTGGACTAGTTCCATAGCGGTCGCTCCTCCACGCTCCCCGCCTCGATCCCCTGGCTGACTGCTCCCCTCCTCCTGCTGAATTTGGTCGCATTGCCCACTGCCTGCCCCAGTGATTGCTCCTGACTCCCATTACCTGCCTCTGTGATCGCGCTCCGACATCGCCTGCATTTCCAAAGCGCCTCGAAGCTAACATAGTGCCTGGTATCGTTTGTTTGTATTTACATTTATTGCATATTGCGCTGCATTGCCTTGTTTATTTATTGTCTTCATTGTGGTCGTGTAACTTCGCCCCAGTTTCGTTTTCCGTCCGCCCATTTTGTTGTTTGGTCACTCGTGGACCGTGTCTCCTCCCCGCTCCCCGCCTCCCAGCTGCCCCTCCCACGCTCCGCCCCCCTACACTCCACATTTAAGACAGATGAAATAACGTGCAGCGTCCACGCGCAGCGGTCGCGCCAAAGGTAAGCCCGTCTACGCCCGTCCGCGCCTGGACCGCGCCCAGCGCCAGACCCACTGGCCCCCGCCGTACCCAGCCCACTAGATTCACATACGATGCCGCTACTCTCCTCGCCCTCAACCCCGGACGCACACTACAATGCTGCGAAGCCACCCCAGGACGTACCCACGGCCCATTCGCCTGTCACACCTGCAAGTTTACCTGCTTCAGGACCCTCACCAAATCCACTCCCTCCAAACTTAGCTCCGACTCTAACCACCTGAAATGCATCCTGCTGAACACCCGCTCGGTCCACAGACACGCCACTGAACTCTGGGACCTACTCGACACTGCGTCACCGGACATCGCCTTCCTCACTGAAACATGGATGAACACATCATCAGCACCCGACATCGCTATAGCCATACTAGACGCTTACAAGATCATCCGGAAAGATCGCACCAACCAAACAGGAGGAGGCATCGCCATCATCCACAGGAACACCATCAAAATCACGACCAGCATCGACGATAATCTTGCAACCGCCGAACATCTCCACTTCCAGATCCACACCGACCCTAGGACCACACTTAGAAGCACCCTCATCTACAGGCCTCCAGGAACCCGCACTCAATTCAGCGATGACATCACTGACTTCGTCAGCCCACATGCCCTCGCCTCCGAGAACTACATTCTATTAGGAGACCTCAACTTCCACCTTGAAAACAAACACGACAGCAACACCAACTCCCTTCTGGACAACCTGGCCAATCTCGGACTCAAACAACTTGTGGACACCCCCACCCATGTAGCCGGGCACACGCTCGACCGTATCTTCACCTCCAGCAAGCACATTTTCTTCGACCGCACCACAGCTCTCCATTGGACGGACCACAGCTGTGTTCACTTCAGCTACAAAACCACCTTGACCCACAACCGCCTACAACCTATTCCTCTGAGAAACTGGAACAAAATCACCTCCGACCAACTCCTCACATCACTCAACCAAAACCCTCCCACCCTCTCATTGGACCCAAACCAAGCGGCCACCAAACTCAAGCAATGGATCACCCACAGCGCTGACGAATGAGCACCCCTGAAAAAGCACCAGATCATCTCAGGCAGCAAAAAGGCTCCCTGGTTCAATGATGACCTTAAAAAATCCAAGAAGCTATGCCGCACCCTAGAGAAAACATGGAGAAAAAACCCAACCACCAACAACATGGCCACCCTCAAGGCAGCCACCCGCAAACACCACCAACTGATTCAATCCACCAAGAAATCAGCTTTCAAGGATCGTCTCGACAACAACGCCCACAACAGCAAGGAACTTTTCAACATCGTCAAAGAATTCACCAACCCCGCCGCAGCATTTAACGACATCACTCCCTCCCAAGACCTCTGCGATGCGTTATCCTCCTTCTTCTACAACAAAATTGCCGACATTCACAACAGCTTCGAGAACACTCCCTACGAACAACCCTCCCCACCCCCCCCAGATCCCACACCACCAACTAACAACCTCAGCGCCTGGAACCCAATCACCACCGAAGACACCATCCGCCTAATGAACTCAATCCACTCTGGCTCACCAACCGACCCCTGCCCCCACCACATCTTCAACAAAGCTGACTCCATCATCGCACCCCATCTCCGCGATGTCATCAACTGCTCGTTCAACTCTGCCACCTTCCCAGAAAGCTGGAAACACGCCGAACTCAGCGCCCTCTTGAAGAAACCCACAGCAGACCCCTCTGAACTTAAAAACTACCGACCCATATCCCTCCTCCCCTTCCCCGCCAAAGTCATTGAGAAAGCCGTCAACAGCCAGCTCGCCGCCTTCCTTGAATCCAACAACTCCCTCGATCCCTCTCAGTCCGGATTTCGAGCCAAACACAGCACCGAAACCGCCCTCATTGCAGCAACAGACAACATCCGAACACTACTGGATAACGGAGAAACAGCGGCCCTCATTCTACTCGACCTCTCAGCCGCTTTCGACACAGTCTGCCACAGCACCCTTATACAACGCCTCAGCAACATCGGCATACAAGGAAAAGCCTTGGACTGGATCATCTCATTCCTCGCCGGGAGAACTCAAAGAGTCCGACTCCCCCATTCAACTCAAAGGCCACTGAAGTCATCTGTGGAGTACCACAAGGATCATCACTCAGTCCCACCCTCTTCAACGTTTACATGAGTCCACTCGCCTCCATCGCGCATCAACACAACCTTAACATCATCTCTTACGCCGATGACACCCAGTTAATCCTTTCCCTCACCAAAGACCCTAACACCGCCAAATCCAATCTTCACGAAGGCATGAAAGAAGTAGCCGAATGGATGAAACATAGCCGCCTAAAACTCAACTCAGACAAAACGGAGGTGCTCATCCTAGGATCCTCCCCCTCTGCCTGGGACGACTTTTGGTGGCCTTCCGCTCTGGGCACAGCACCCACACCCACAGACCATGCACGCAACCTGGGCTTCATCCTAGACTCCTCCCTCTCGATGTCCAGACAAGTCAACGCAGTCTCATCCTCCTGCTTCAACGTACTTCGTATTCTCAAAAAGATCTTCTGCTGGATCCCCCTCGAAACAAGAAAGACTGTCACCCACGCACTGGTCACGAGTCGACTGGATTATGGTAACACACTATACGCCGGAATCACAGCAAAATTACAGAAAAAACTCCAACGCATCCAAAACGCATCAGCGAGACTCATATTGGACATCCCTCGCCATGATCACATCACCGGACACCTAAAAGACCTCCACTGGCTTCCCGTCAACAAGAGAATTACATTCAGTCTTCTCACCCACGCACACAAGGCCCTGTACAAACTAGGACCCGAATGCCTCAGCACTCGACTGTCCTTCTACACACCCACCCGCCAACTTAGATCGGCCAATCAAGCCCTCGCCGCAGTCCCGCGCATCCGAAGATCCACCATGGTTGGCAGATCGTTCTCCTTCCTGGCGGCCAGGACCTGGAACTCACTCCCCACTCACCTCCGCCTTACTCAAAACCACATCTCCTTCAGAAAAGAACTTAAAACCTGGCTATTCAACAAAAATTGAACCCCCCCTTCCCCAAGCGCCTTGAGACCCTCTGGGTGAGTGGTGCGCTATATAAATCCCTGAACTTGAACTTGAACTATAAGGAGAAGAGAAATGGGGACAGTACACAGCCCTGTCTTACTACGTTGGAAATTTAAAAAAGACGTGTGCAATCCCCCGTTTTAGTATAGCGCACTGAAGCCGTTGCGTTTGCATACGATTGGCTAATAAAATTTTAATTAACAGGTTCAACCCCCATCATCTCCATTATATCCCACAATTTATCATGGACCACGCAGTCATACGCCGCGCTCAGGTCCATGAATGCCACATAATTTGCCAACTTTCATACTGGTATATTTTTCAATGGTCAATGCTAAATTCAAGCATTGATCCACGGTGCCCCTTCCCTGCGGGAAGCCATACTGGGCCTGGATCAAGATCTTATTTTCTCTAGCCCAGCTCTCTAACCTAGAGAGAAGGAGGCGGCCCATAAGCTTTGATTTTGTGTCCAGCAGGGATATTGGTCTATAATTTTTTGGGACTGCCCTAGCCCCTTATTTTTGAATGGGTACGCTATTTAGGACATTGGTTAGAGGTGGGATCCACAAGTCGGGGTTGGTTTGGAAGAAGTCAATTGGAACCCCATACGATCCCGAGGCCTTTTCTGAGCTACATGAGGTCAACGCCACCTTTACTTCATTGATTGAAAATGATGTTGGTGCATAAGGCATTTCGTGGGTTGTCACATGATGATTATTTGTATCAGAATTTGAAGCGAAAAATGCTTCTCTGGTCCCAGTGGAAATTCCTCATTGTTGGTGCCCTAGTCAATGCTGCAGCTGCTTCTCTGGTCTCAGTGGTAATTCCCCATTCTTAGTACCCTAGACAGTGCTGCAGCTGCGTCTCTGTTCCCAGTCATAATTCCTAATTTTTAGCCCTCCAGGCAGCGCAGAAGATGTGTCTCTGTTTCCAGTGGTAATTCCTCATTCTAACTCTTCCAGACAGTGCTCCTAGCTGCATCCCTGGTCCCAATAGTAACTCCTCATTCTTTGTCCTCTAGGCAGTGCTGCAAGCTGCTACTCTGGTCCTGTAAGTAATTCCTCATTCTAAGTCCTTCAGACAGTGCTGCAGCTGGTTCTCTGGTCCCAGTGGTAATTCCTCATTCTTAAGTCCTCTAGGCAGCGCTGAAGCTGTGTCTCTGTTCCCAGTTGTAATATCCCATTCTAAGTCCTCCAGAAAGTGCTGCTTGCTGCTTCTCTGGTATCGTCAGTAAATCCCCCATTCTAAGTTCTCAAGACAGTGCTGCAGCTGCTTCTCTGGTCCCAATTGTAATT
Organism: Lissotriton vulgaris; assembly: GCF_964263255.1. Lineage (NCBI taxonomy): Eukaryota > Metazoa > Chordata > Amphibia > Caudata > Salamandridae > Lissotriton > Lissotriton vulgaris. Next base: position 1,715,120,036 of record NC_141695.1, on the reverse strand, counting down.
CCTCATTCGATGTCCTCTACAAAGTACTTATTCCTTCTAATTATACAGGATAGTGCTGCTAGCTTCTATGCTGGTCCTATCGCAATTTCATAAATTTTAAATCCTCTAAGCAGTGCTGTGTCTCTGTTCCCAGTGGTCCTTCCTCAATCTAAGTCCTCTAGATAGCACTGCTAGCTGCTTCTCTGGTCCAGTCAAAATTCCCCATTCTAAGTCCCCTAGGCAGTGCTGCTAGCTGTGTCACTGGTCACAGTGGTAATTCTGAATTCCTATTACTCTAGGCAGTGCTGTAGCTGCTTCTCTGGCCTGTCGGAAATTCCTCATTTTAAGGCTCTAGACACTGCTGCTTGCTGCTTCTCTGGTCTCATCAGTAATTCCTCATTCTAAGTTATCTAGATAGTGCTAATAGCTGCTCCTTTGGTGTTCCCAGTACTTCCTCATTCTAAGTCCTCTAGACACTTCTGCTTGCTGCTTCTCTGGTCTCATCGGTAATTCCTCATTCTAAGTTCTCTAGATGGTGCTAATAGCTGCTCCTTTGGTGTTGCCAGTAATTCCTCATTTTAAGTCCTGTAGACAGTGCTGCTAGCTGCTTCTCTGGTCCAGTTGGTAATTCCTAATTCTAAGGGCTCTACACAGTTCTGCTACCTGCATCTTTGCTTTCATCGATAATTCCTCATTCCAAATCCTCTAGACACTGCTGCATCTGCTTCTCTGGCCCCAGTGTTAATTCCCCATTCTTAGTCCTCTAGACAATGCTGCAGCTGTGTCACTGTTCATACATCCACTACACTCCAAACCAAAACACATTGGTAAAAGGCATTGTCATTTACAATGCCAATAGCTAGAACTCTAAAAAACGCGACACCTATTGAATTGCAAATGCTTGTTTCTTTTTGCTTAAGCACGCATGAGAGTGTGTGCATTTCCCATCTCTCTTCCTCTCTCTCATGTGCTTCTTCCCCCATCAAATACTCGGCCCGCGAGGTTCCATGTTGCTGCTTTTCTGCACCCTCAACCCCACCTTCACAGTTGCTCCACACATCCCTTCTTCTTTTTCAGTATTTATTATTATCTTACTTCCCCAAACAATCTGCTGCGGTTGGCACTCTCACGCCCTCTTGTCTAGCAGCATATGGCATCTACTTTTATGTATCTTCTTGACCTGCTCACACAGTTTCACAAAGCCATAAGCTAAGCCTAAGGCTGTAAGCTGTCCCCTGCCTTAAGAGCTATGGCATTTAGATTTGAATCAGGAGATTGGCATTGCATTGCTATTGCATTTATATAGCACCAGCTGCCAGATAAGGAGTCTGTTCTTAGAGTGGTGTGCTATCTTTTAGCTTTTAGTGGAAGTGATTTTGTACCTTGAAAAAGAAACAAGATTAAAAGCTGTCTCCTAGATTTTATTGAAATTTAGCTTTAATTAAAAAACACAAGATTAATCTATTACCAGCCTAGTCGATGAGTACTAATTGAATGGCCCTCATAAAGTCAGGGGAATATAAAGTGTGTTTAAAACTCATATTACCCAGTTACATTTGCCTTTGTGTTGTGACAGGATCTTGGCTGCCATTTTCCTTTTGAGTATCAGCTCTCACTGTAATTGTTACTGTTTTGCCAGGATCTGTCTACCAAGGGAAAGAGTAGCCTGTCAGTGTATGGAGGGGTTCACTGAGGGTGTGCCATGCTCATGTGAGTGATTTTAATAAAGATATGAAGGCTTTTTTCTCTTAAAAACAGTTGAATCGTTTATTGGTCCCATAAATGTTGCATTTGTTATTTTACAGTTTGTTATGTTGTGTGTATTTGTAAAACGTCCTATCACCCGCTAGGCAGGTGTGTGTAGCTCGGTCTACTTATGGTAGGTTGGTTAACTGAAAAGCCAGGTCTTCAGCTTCTTGCATAATTCATGAAGAGAGGAGAAAGTTCTGATGCGGAGTGGGAGGACATTCCAGGGTTTAGGAACGATGTAAGACAATGCCAACCCCCCTGATCTGGTCTGTGTATGCGTGGGATGTGAGCGAGTAAGGGTCCTGTGGAGCAGAGGTGTGTCGGTGGTTGGTAGAAGGACATGCGATTATTCAAGTAGATGGGACCTAAGTTGTGTAGTTGGATTAATGTGTGTGAAATTAGCCTTTTTCTGTATCAGGAGCCAGCGGAGTCTCCTGTAGTGTGATGTGAGTTCTGTGTGGGAGGTTGAGGATGAGTCTGTCTGCTGAACGAAAAAAATTAAATTTAACGAAAAAAGTGAGATTGCTGCTGTACAAATTCTACTTTACTTATGTTGGCACCAAAATATGCAATACTCTTTGCTCAGTTCCAGCTCGAGCCCCCAACCTGCAATGAACACAAACGTTGTAGAATGTGTGGATATGGTTTACACAATAATATCTTTTCCTGTGGCTCTGGAAAAAACCCACCAACAACATTGTTTTTGTCTCTCATTTTATTCAAAAGACCAAAGAGAACCCTGCAGAACATGCCATTCTGGGTAACAACGTTCTAACATTGCTTTCAACGTGTTTCCAGCGTTCTGCTTGTCAGACATAAAATGACCATGCATTACTTGCACAGTTGCACAGGCCAAGTTACATGCAACTGGATATGCCCTTAAGTTGATCACCCCATTATTTTCCTTAAATTGCTCACCTAATTATTGTGACCTCTTGGGTGTGTACGAGTACAACACATGAGAAGTTGTACACATATCTGCAATTTCCAAATATAAAAAGTAAAACTATATCAATGTAGAACATAATATGATATTGTTTTGCATGAAAGTATTGCATTCACTTTAACTACATTTACCACTAAAAGCTACATCTTTTCCTAAACCTTTATAAGTATTTTATAGCCCTATTGCCCGCCGTAGCGGGCTATAATGGCTATTAAAGGCCCTCTCCAGCGTTAAAGGCCCGAGCCAAAGGCAAGGGCCTTTAACAAGGGAGAGGGACTTTAATAGCCGGGATTGCCCAGCTACGAAGGGCTATAAGGCTGTTAGAACATTCTGCCACTAGAGGGTAGAATGTTGTAACAAATAAAACAAAGACTTAGCTGAGCTCAAGGGGATTGGAATCCCCCCAGGCTCCCTGAAGCCTTTGTTCACAGCCAGAGCTGTGAATAAAGAAACATTGAAATGTTGGAGCTGCAGGCTTAGACCAGCCATTATAAGCCCAGAGCACTCCATTGTTTTCAATGGAGCTCCCAACATTCCAATGTTCTAATCACTATTAGAACATTGGAATGTTGGGAGCTTATGCCTCAGAAACCTTCTTTCCAAATTTTTGGGGAGAGATACCCTTTTCCTACCTCCTTATATTGCTTTTTTACTTCATTTTCACAACACCTGCAATTTTTCTCAGTAGGGAGTAATGGCAGCCATTTCATGTCTACTCCCCAAAAAGCCAGCCAATCAGAGTGCTTGCTCTCGTTGGACTCGCAGGATTTCCAGCTCCAGCAAGAGTGGGAAGGCTTATGGGAAAAACGGGCCTCTCGACCAACTAGAGGGCTCCATTTTTTTATTCAGCTTTCGCTGGACTCTCACGAGACTCGCCCTGGCCCAACTGTCCAAATATACAATTTTTTAAACCTTAATTTCTCAAAAACTACAGATTTACACCAAATCACAAAAAGCACAATCTCTGCACTAAGATCAATTCCGTTCAGCATTTTTTGCAGTAGCCTTGTCTACAAAAGTTTATGGAAAATACATGTGGATTTGCATTCTAGGACCGCCCTTTTTTCTCGGCCCCGCCTGACAGATCACTCCGAAAATTTCCAGGAATTAGCTATTTTTATGGAAAATCAGACCTAATCTAACTACTGGAGACTGCCACTAGGTAAGAGATATATATATATATATATATATATATATATATATATATATATATATATATATATATATATATATATATATATATATATATATATATATATATATATATATATATATCTATATACACATACATACTGTCCGACAAGTTTTTCCACCCAAGCCAACTCGGACACTTTCGGAAGACGGCCCACATGTGGGCAGACAGATTCTTCAGTTTTTTATTTCCATTATTCAGGCAAAAGTGCAGGTACGTCAGAAGAGAAAAGACCTATGAGTTTTGGCAACAATCCTCAACTGCGTCACAGAGTTATTGCGCTGAGTGTCACATTTATGGGGCAAACGCCCTCCTCTCACTGCCCATTTAAAATTAATATACATTTTTATAAGCACAAAGTATATACCATTCTTCAGATGATAAGAGCTGTTATAGCACATTTAACTGCTATGATTCTGGTAAAGTTCCCTACCCATAGAAACAATCCAACAGACTAGGAGTAGGGCGCTATACAAGTGTCATGATTGATTGATTGATTGATTGGACCCGACTGATATTCAATGCTAGAATGGCCAGATTTTAAATTAACCTATATATATTTGTGTATAAGCTTCAACACTCCGTAGTTTAAATATAAATTCACGAAAACCTTCACTGTGAGCACTAGTTGTGCATTTACTATACTCCTTGACAAAAGTGCAAGTGCAGACCTTTAAAACACTTATTCATTCAAAGTGTTGTTTCAATGTGCTAAATTTGCCATATATCTTTATGCAGGTAAAGTACCCGACCCATGGAAGCAGTCCTATAGATTACGACAAGGCTTATATTTATCGGTAGAATAGGCAAAAATTCAGTCTAGCCTCCATACATCTATGTATATATTCTAGCACTTCATAGTTTGACTAATCATTTATATAATACTTCTATTGATGTGTAAAATTCACAAAACTTTTTCACTGAAAACTCTAATTGTACATTCACTTGTACTCCTTAGCAAAGTGCAAGTGCAGACCTTTAAAGTACTCTATCCATTCACAGTATCATTTCAGTGTGCAAAGTTCGCAATGTATCTGTATCTTATATTACATTTCATATAAAAACCAAAGTGCTAGTGCATTCTACTCCAGTGAATTGCTTCTAAGATGTTTTTCTCAATATGCAAAGTGTGCATGCCCCTCATAATGGAACACAAGTCATGCTTTTACTTGAACCCCATAGGAAAGTGCAAATGCAAGCCCTAAAATACTCAATTTATTTACAAAAAGCTTGTCATATGCATACTTGTTTCATGCTACATTCCTTCCATTGATACCACATGCGCAAATTCCCCTGAATAAGAGGCACATAAAAATAGAATGTTGCAAAAACAAAGAGCTGTCTGTACACCTTATTATTCACATAAGCAACTGGCAAGAATGATTTCATCCTCTTCATTCCACCAATACCTAAAATCATATCTGTAAAGTACAGTGTTATCCCTGCCACCTGCTAATGGACACCTAATGCTCATTTTATGCATGTATAGTGAGAAGGGAAATAAAAGCAGAATAATCAGAGAGACACTAAACCAAAACTCATAAAGGCCGGATCCCGGAAGAATTTGATCATTTTCACTGGATTTAGAGAAATATATGTAGTTCCTCATCTGTATTGAGACCCCATGGGATCTCAATCCCAATTGTTATAATTCACCTTGATTCTGCCTTCCTCGAGTCAATTCACGACCCCCCCCCGCGATCCTCAAAGGAATATGTTCAATTCCAAAGAATGTAAAATTACTCAGGCTTCCACCATGATCTTTCCATATGTGTAAACTTGTTCACGGTGCTGGCAATGTATTGCTTTCCACATCTACATTCTAAGATGTATAGCACATGTGTCGTTTCACAAAGTATCCTTTCCTTGAATTTCTCTTTTTCACCACTAAACGTTTTGATGTCTGTCCAATTTTGTCCTTATTGGCACGCCTTGCATTTATGACACTTGATGAAACCATTGGTCTCGAGCCAGTTGCGTTTTACTGCCCCTTTCACTGGTCTATGAATATAACTTTGGGCCAAGAGATCACCCAGAGAAGGTGCCTTCCTGCATGCCACAATGCAGATGTATCAACGTTTGATCTCTAATATCCTCAAACTTTCTGAGTATCTTCCAGTGATTTCCTAAAGATTCCCTAATGGCTCTACTTGATGTACTGAAATCAGTAATGACTCTCAATCCTTCTGTATATTTGCTTTTTCTTTATTTTGACATTTTTGGAAGCAACGCATTCTCTCTGCTTCTTTGCTCTTGTTTCGCATTATTCAATACAGTCTTTGAATATCCTCTTCTCCTAAAGATCTTATACATTTGATCAAGCAGTGCCAAATATTTGTGATTTCAAAGCAGTTTCTTCCAGTCTTCAGAATCTCTCCATATGGCATGCTCCATTACAGAGCTCCTGGATGGGCACTTATGTCGATGATGGAACAGGCAGTCGATTTACAGAACAAGGAGGTAAAGATCTGCTCATTTTCTATATACACCCGAATATCCAAATAATCAATTTCTTGCTTGCACATGGTGTAAGTAAATTTTAATTTAAGAACATTATTATTCGGGGATAAAAAAAACAGTCCAGTTCTTGTACCGCCCCTTCCCATATTAAAAATAGGTTGTCAATATAACGTACCCAAAAAAAAACACTTTCTCCATTTTTTCCTTGTTCTTTTCTGACCAGAATTATTCTGCCTCCCAGTAACCCATAGTCAAATTTGGATATGTGTGCGCGAATGAGCTGCCTATGGCGGTACACCTGCTTTGCTTATAGAAGTTTTTATCGAAGAAAAAAACATTATTACTTAAGCAAAAAATATATATATATTCGTCATGTGATCAAGGCAGGGATCTGCCGAAACGCATCGTGAGGGCTTTGGTGGTGTCTGAAAAATAAAATCAAAGCACCAAATTGGGTCTGCCTTGTCTTCTTTGTGAATCCGGCAGGAAGTTGCAGTGGGAGCAAGCGCTGTTGAATATATGTATATATATATATATATAACACCAGGAAATCCTGGTTTACCTCTTCCACCGGTAACATGAACACAGGTACGGACAGCCAAAGTGCAAATTTCATTAAAGTGCTTTATTTGCCAAATCAGTCAGCATGATGCGTTTCGGCTGTATTGCCACAGCCTTGATCACATTATATATATATATATATATATATATATATATATATATATATATATATATATATATATATATATGCAGCTGCATTGTTTTGTCGACTAAACAAGCAAGCTGCAGAAGGCCTCTGTTTTAAACCAAATTTCAGTAAGTAAGTAAGTAATGATTTTGTTTTCTTAACAGGCACTAACTGTAGAGCTAATTTTTTTGGTATTTTGAAAAGAAAAGCATGGTTGGGGTGGAGATGGCCCTCTCTACTTCTCTGAGTTTTGGAATGTCCACAATCCCGTCTCCCACTTAAATAGCCACAAAGTATTTAGTGAAGCCCACAATGTGAAGCGTTTCACAAAACGTGAAACAGCAGTGTCTGACTGAGATCGATGAAGAATTGCCCACTGACGAGCACACAGCAGGCAAATTGTATATGGGGTTTTCTAATGCCAATGCCTTCTGCTTGCATCCTCTCTTGAGGTTAATTCGAAGAGTTGTGTATTCCTTTTGCTCCTAATGTACACAGTGCCCCGTCCTCTGTGTTTGCTTTACCCTCTGTCATCCCAAGGCCCTTGGGGAAATATGACAGCTTCCCTACAGCCAGCACCTCTTAAAAGCTAGAAGAGCTGGTAAAGAGTCAGCCAGGGTATTACACTTCCCGTCATACAACTCAGCACTGAAAATGGCATAAAGTAGAATCAAGAATATGCAGAATTGGGGGAGGAGCCAAGCTCGCGACCGTGATGGCCGCAATGTAGCTCGGCTCCGTGAGCCTTCCTGCCTAACACATAAATCCTGATATACATCCTGCTTCGAGACGACATATTTGGAAAGACGAAGGAAAGCTTGTACTCACCATCTGTCCCGGGGGCTCCTGCGAGCAGCGGATCCGAAGTTATACCACTGCTTGACCTCAGGCCTTCGCGGCGCAGAGACCGGGGACTCGCCTGTGGAGGTCAGCCGCCGAGATGGTGTCGACGGCGGCCTCTGGTGGGGAGGAGAGGTCGGCCGGAAGAGGCCGTGGTGCGGTTATGCCGATGGCAACGGATCGGGCCCGGTCCAGCGGCCGGAGGTACCCGTGGTGAGATGCTGCACGCCGTTGATGGGGGAAGACCGAGTAGTGGGCCCCCCCCTTTGTTGCCTTGTCCGGCCATCTTGAAGCCTTGCCCCCGGAGTCGGCGTGCGGCGCCCGCGGGGCGGTGGCGCTGGCGGTCCTACTTTTGGTGGCTCTTCTTTCTGCACCAAGATTGCCACTCCTGAGGCTCGAGGGGGCTCCCGCGGTGGCCTTGCTTAAGAGCCCGCTCCAGCAGTTGAGGTGCACGAAGACGCGACTGGACCCACAAGATGGCGGCCTGTGCCCCGAGTCACGGGCTGAACCAGGGTCGCTGCAGTGTACCGGGGTCTGGTCGTGTGAGCGGGAGCCCACGCTTGGTGATGTTCTTGACGCCTTAAAGACTTTGCATGCAACCATGGCCCCGACGCCTGTGTGCCGGAGAGTGGGATGGCCGCTATTGCTGTCCGGCCGTCCCTCATGGACGCGGCTCGACTCAGAGTGAGTTCTGTTTTGTCCCCATCTGTTGCCGTGAGGAGTGATGTCGCGGTGCATCGGCAAGATTATACACCGGCGGCACCGGACTCCGGGGTCGCCCGGATTGTGGCAGGTGCGGGCTTGGAGACCGTGTCGGGGCCCGTTCCTGCTCGATTGATCGGGGAACAACGTATATTGCCGATTCGAACTGCCTCGGCGAAGCCCCAGTGCTATCCTGCGGGGACGACTCTACTTTCCTTGGAGGTGAGACTGTGCCCACACTGTCTGTTGTTCCCGTTGTCGTGGCTGAAGCGCCTGGACTGCCGCAAAGAATTCTTGCTTTGCCGCTGGTTGCTGGAGTCCTCTGGTTTGCTCCCATGGTCTGTCCTGCCTCGATCATGCGGCCTCTCCACTTTGTTTTGTTTGCTGCCCACTACTCTACCACGCGTGGTGGCAATGGCCAGGAGCCGGTTTTGGACCCGGAGGGCTAATGGTTGGTGGATGGAGATGGGGAGGGCCCTCAACCATGATACTGTGGACGATTCCTTCGAAGATTTATGATAATCTACGACTATGTTGATTTCGTTTTGGTGCTGCCTTAATGTGTGTAATGGCGGGGGGTAGGGGCCGAATGGCTCGACCGATGGCTTTCCTCTCCCCTGGTTCTTTCTCCTTCTCATCCTTTTTACTTCCTTTTCTCTCTCTCTAACTTTTTCTATATTTCGAGTCTCCTATTTAGGGCGACAGGCACGCTGCTGGGGGGGTAGGCCGTAGCCTTCTGCAGGGGTGCAGGGTGGGGTGGGGTCTTTTTCTGACCGTTCATTTGTTTCTACGGCTCTTTTGTGTTCTTTTCTTAGGACACCATGGCTGTGCGTGTTTCCCACGGTGCGATTGCTTGTGGGGAGGGGGTAAGGTATTCTTATTTTATACGGTATTGATTATACAGTTATCCTGACTTGAACGCCCCACCCCCAATAACGTGGTCCCTAGTTACTTTGCTCGCTCCTATCGCTGTGGGGGCGCGTACAGCAACACGGCGTTCCTTCTTCTCTCCCCTTTTTTAGTGTTCCCCCTTTTCTTTATCTCCTGGGTCAGTGTATAGAATGACTGTAACTCCTTTTGCCATTCTGATTCCTCAGTCATGTATAATGAACAACAAATTGGTGGTCTATGTGCGCGTGGTGGGCTATGAGTTATTGTTTGGAAATATGGGCATCATTATCCTGTTTGCTATAGATTATTGCTGATAACCGTTTTTGCTGTTGCCTTAATGTTTTGCTGCTTGATTCGTGGCCTGCTATGAGCACTCGGATGAATAAACTGCAGCTGATCCTATTATAATTTCTAATATAAAATTAACCTTCTTTGATCCTGCACTTGGCGGTCACGCTCAGCTCCTTTACGACTGAACTACTTGCTTGCAATATACCAGGTGACTGCTGTGAAATCTCTTTAATGATCTACGTGCCTTACAGTTTGTTTCGTGGCCGGCCTGATTGGTTGTAGGCCCGTATTTGTATGCTAATACTTGCACAATAAAGGCTTTCACATTTTTTTTTAAAAAAAAGAATATGCAGAATTTAGGGTCGGACTGGGACAGAAAATATGCGCAGGCACCAAAGTAAAAGTTGCCCTCATTAGTGAATTAGTCAGCTAGAAAATAAACCAATGCATGCAAATTGAGGCACCTTTGAATTTGTAAAGAATGCTGTATAAGTACTTTTAAGATATGGAAGTCCTTGTGAATTTGAGTTTGCTGTAGATAATGTTTGGTTAAATACCAGGGAAATCAACAGTAAATACCAGCACAGAAGACCATAAAACACGCCCACAAACAGCTCAAAAAATGGGCCATCCTCTGACCTGTCAGAGCAGCCCATCACTACTTGGTTGCCCTGTAGGCCTGTCCGAGCCTGGCAGCCTTGGCATTCTGCACGCTGACATTCAGTAGCACTGACCATTCTCTTCTTAGTAAAGCTTTGAGCCCCGGCATTCATTCTTTTACAAATTAAGTACTGTCTTAATGTCACTTGTGAATTGGGCGCGGAAGGGCACAGAGACGTTTTGCAGTCTAGGAGAGCGCCACCTTCCTGGGTATTGTTTACTAATTGTTCGGGGAGTTCGAGGCCAACTTAAGTCCAGGGATCGTCATATTCCGGGTCTTTATTTAAAAATGCAGGGTGGGCCTCTGTAGTCCATGAAGCCTCAGTGGTCCCAGGCAGTGCCTTATTTGTTCTGTAATCACACGGGCAGTACTTATGGTGTTATAAAGTGATACTCTCATAGAACTTTTGCAGTTGTACAATTACCCAGGATTAATTTGTCTAACAGTTAGTTAGATTATGTTTTGTAGGTGCACTCTAATATTAAATAATGTTGTCCTTAAAATCTTCTATAAACAGATGATTATCACAATAAATAATCGTCAAGTGTTGTTAGAAAAAGAAGACTGTAGTAATCTGCTTCTTATGTGATACATCTCCCTGGCCCTGGTTCCCTGCCTGATGCTCTAGCTATATGATGTCATTTGGAATGTTATGGATGTTTGTACTTGAAGGTGGAGCTGTTGGATAAGATGGGCTGGGCAGCCAGGAGGCTCCTCCTGGTGGGGTTATATTAAGACTTACAATGGAACGTACTAAGCTGTAACTTGAAGAATAAACTACAACTACAAGAGCTGTCTACCAGACTTCATTAATTTCTACATTGGCGACGAGGATGGGATTCCCCCTTTACAATTATTTGGGAGTTTACTGCGAATGTGTGGTTTATAGGGAGTTGGATTCTATTACAGGACCGGAGGCTTCAGATTATGCTTCTCAAACTTTACTGCATCAACACAGCAGCCAATGAAAATATATTATTTTCGCAACAAACAATAAATTACTACATTTCCCATGAACACCATGGTTATAGGCACACCCCCATAGTCCATAAGAACCCTCTTTCTTTGCTGCTCAAGCCAGAGTTAAGTGCACTCCCCTGGGTCCCCTCACTCTGCTCGTGTTTGGGTTGTTCCTTTGGGGTTCATTTGTATTGATTTAATATGTGTTGTATGATTGAGCCTTAGCTCCGAATTGAATTATTTTGTTATTTCTGTTGAAATTGTTGTTGCACTTTCTCTGTCCTTTTACGAACCACTTCAGAGCCGTTGACTTTGGACGTCAGTCTTTCGGTCCTCGCGCTTCTAGCGCTAAGGACACCGGTCTTTGGCCGGCAAGGGGGCCGCCGCGCTAACGCATACGAGCCCGATACCGGCAGCCGCAAGGCGCGCAGAGGCTTCCCTCGTACGCCCTGACGCTTCTCCGGGTGGCTCTCGGCCAACGCGCGCTACCTTCACGCTTACCAATTTGGGATAATTGGGCGGTTTTGGTAGCGTTTGGGCGGCGCGCCTCGTTCTGATCCCTCGGCTTTCTGCGAACGCATTGCACACGCGTTCCACACACCGGTGGGTCACCTTGTGTGATCGCCAGCGCTCTTGAGCCTGTTGGTTGGAAAATCTGCGAGGCCCAGAGTGTGCACACGCTCCCAGAATCAAGAGCCCAGGTCTTTGACCTTTGACTACAGCTCTGCTGAGGGGGTTTGGGAAACGTTACCGTCGAACTTGTTCAAGTGTGCCCGGGCTGACCCCCCCCGTTACCTCCCCTTTGTACCGGCAGTCGGCCGACGTTCCTTCACGATGGAGGGCTGGGTTCGCTACCCAGATGAGGAACATCAGGATGAGGAGGAGATTGTGGATGGACAGCGGGAAGCTGTTCTAGAGGACAATATCGTGGAAGCCCTGTATGCCTCGGTCCAGGCTTCGGTTTCGAAAGCTATGGAGACGCAAGTCCCGCAGACGGTGCATCAGGCGCTGGCAGAGGCTCTGCGCCCTATTCGGAAACAGCTCGAGGGTTTTGCCAAACGACATGGCTATGGGAAGAAGAAGAAGCAGAAATCAAAACACGCAGCCACTTCTTCCAAGACGTGCTCAGTGGGTCAGCAGTGGCCGCATGCTCAGTGGCTGGCTTCCCTGCCGGCGAAAGGGCCATCGGACCAATACTACGTGGGCGGGAAGGCCAAGTCCAAACGCCCGATACCTGTGGATACGGACACGGATGACACGAATACGGACACGGGTGCCGACACCAACACCTCGGAGGAGCGCCCTCCTCCCTTTAAGAAGGCCAGAACCAAACCGAATCCGGCGGAGGAGAAAATCGGGACATTCAATTTTGACCCGGCGGATATCATCCACCCCCGGTCCTCGGACTGGATCCCTCCCCCGGCGGTCGCTGAATATCTGCACGAGAACCTCTGCAACCCTTTCAGCAGGGAGGTCCGGAACCGTTTAAGGTCGGAGTGTCCCCGGCCTGAAATTCAAGATGGCGTAGCAGACACTCCGGAGATAGACGCGAGCATGCTCACGTTCTTGCGTAAATTCTCCAAGGACCCGAAGAGGGGGTTGGATAGGGCCTGGCGAGGCTGCCAGGATAAGATGTTGGATGTCGTGGGGCCCCTAGCAAAGATTCTGGAAATGGCACTAAAGGCCAAGGAGGGTCCGGACGCAGTGGACCCGGACATTCTGGCGGGCTGGGCCCAGCGCGCCATTTGCCTCGTGGGCAACGCGAACTGCGCCATCTCTTCCGAGAGGCGGAAATCCCTACTCCTTCGGATGGACAGCAACCTCACCGAGCTTGCGGAAGCGGAACCCGGGCCCCTGGCGGGGGGGTTCCTCTTTGGCGACAAGTTCGTGAAGGACGTTACTAAATATGTCGGCACCTTCACCGCCCTTGACAAAGCCCAGAGCGGTATCAAGCGAGCCCTAAGCCAGGGGGTTTTCAACAGGGCCGGACGAGGCGGGGGCTGCTCGTCAGGCTGAGGATTCCAGCAAGGCTCCCAGCGTGGAGACTTTGGCCGTGGCCGTGGAGAGTGGGACTCCACCCGCGGTGGGACTTTCTACCCTTCCAAGCGAAGATTCTCGAAAGGCCGTTTCCAGTCGGGAAACACCAGGGCCAACTTCAAGTCCAGCCAGAACTCCGGTGAGTGTTCCAGATCTTTCCATTCTTCCGTTGGGGGGACGAACGCAGCATTGCATGGCGCAGTGGCGAGCTTTGACACAGGATGCATGGGTGCTGCAGACGATTCAGGGTTTTCACCTGGAATTTTATTCCCGCCCAGAGCAGGGTTCTCCCCCTCCGCCTCTCCATTTTTCCCTACAAGATCACAATTTTATAAACGAAGAGGTGGAAGAATTACTGAAGAAAGGGGCGATCGCAAGGGTTCAGAGGGGCCCTCGGTCCTTCTTCAGCAACGTCTTCCTTGCCCAAAAGAAAGGAGGCGGCAACAGGTTGGTTCTCAATCTCAGGGATTTCAACCAATACCTTACCTACAACCATTTCAAAATGGAGGGGATCCACCTCCTGGCAGATTTGCTGCAGGAAAGGGATTGGTTTGTCCGCCTGGACCTCAATGACGCTTATCTGTCTATCCCGATTTTCCCACCGCATCGCAGGTTTCTGCAATTCATTTGGGGCAACCAGTGTTACGAATACTTGGCACTTCCCTTCGGTCTCTCCTCGGCTCCATGGTGCTTCACAAAAATGATGAAACCGGTGGTCGCCTTCCTCAGGGAAAGAGGGGTAAGACTGATCATCTATCTAGACGATATATTAATTATGGCACAGGATCGAATTTGTCTCCTGCGGCATCTGAACATGACCATGTCTTCACTCCAAAGCTTGGGTTTTGTAGTCAACTCAAAGAAATCGGTACTGGTTCCGACGCTGTCGGTGGATTTTCTGGGTTTCACGATAGATTCTCTGTCGGCTCAACTATTCCTTCCGCAAACCAAGTTGCTGGATTTGAAATCAGAGATACGGAAGTTGTTGGACAGTCAGGTAGTGACTCTCAGGACGCTGGCCAGAGTTGTAGGCATTCTGGCATCGTCCATTCAAGCGATCTTTCCAGGGCCCTTACATTACAGAGCCCTTCAAAGACTCAAGATACAACATCTACGGAAGGGCCTCTCATACACAGACTCGGTACCTCTCTCGGAGGAAGTACGGACGGAATTACAGTGGTGGTTAAGTCACGTGGACGCCTGGAATGGCAGGGCGATTTTCGGGTCACAACCGGAGGTGGTGATCGAGTCCGACGCCAGCAGATGGGGCTGGGGCGCGCGCTGTGGAGAAGTTTCTACAGGCGGCAGATGGTCGGCTCAGGAACTGGAAATGCACATAAATTGTCTGGAACTGTTAGCGGGGTCGTTTGCGATTCGCACTTTGTCCCCGAAACAGACGTCTTGTTGCATCCTCCTCCGCTTGGACAATGTGTCGGCGGTGAGGTATATCAACAAGTTGGGCGGCACGAGGTCGTCGATGCTTGTTCAAATAGCCAAAGATTTTTGGCATTATTGTCTCCAGAACCAGATTTCGGTGGTGGCGGAATATATTCCGGGCCAGGCCAATCAGGTAGCGGATTGGAATTCCAGACATCTCAGGGATTACAGCGAGTGGAAGCTGCTCCCTCGTGTCTTTCGGTGGCTTCAGGCCACATGGGGTCCGTTTCAGACGGACCTGTTTGCCTCCAGGCTCTCGTTTCAGATTCACCGGTTCTTCAGCTGGAGACCGGATCCAATGGCGGCGGCGACGGACGCTTTTCTCCAGGACTGGTCTCAGGGGACCCAGTATGCGTTTCCTCCTTTCCTCATGATTCCCAGGGTGATGACACAGGTAATCAGACAGAAAGCGGAGATAGGCATGATGACCCCGTGGTGGACGTCTCAGGCTTGGTTCCCCAAGCTCTTGCAGTGGAGCTGCGATTGCCCACGGATGCTTCCGGACTCGAAATGGTTGCTGCAGGGCCCTCAGCGGGAACAGCACCCGTTGCTTCTGGAGGGCAAGCTGTCGCTGATGGTATGGAGGCTTTCCGGGAACAGTGGCAGTTGCCGGGAATTTCGGACGAAACTGCTGAGTTTATCAGACAGGCATGGGCGCCTTCCACCAGGAAACATTATTCCTCAGCCTGGAAAAACTGGGTGGATTGGTGCGTGGGACGACGTGTGGATCCCGTGGGGGCGGAGTTGTCCCAGGTTCTGAATTTCCTGACGGAAAAGGCCGGATCAGGTTTAGCAAACCGGTCGGTTAATAATTTTCGGTCGGCAATTTCGGCGTGGCATGCCCAGATAGACGGGAAACCGGTTGGCATGCACCCGATGGTATGCAAGCTGTTAAAGGGCATCAGGGCTGCCAAGCCGCCCGCGCCCAAGTATACAGGTTTGTGGGATGTATCCTTAGTGCTTTCTTTATTCAATACATGGCCGAGTGACGCTCTTCTGTCCAGAAAGCAGCTATTGGCAAAACTGGCTATGTTATTGTGTTTATCGTCTTGCAGACGGACTTCGGATGTGAGAGCGCTCGACGTAACAGGTAGAGTGTTCACCCCGGAAGGGGTTTCCTTTCATATTACAGGTCGTACTAAAACTTTGTCACGTCACATTTCATATAATGCTTTTCCTTCAAATGAGAAATTGTGTGTGGTTCATTGCTTGAAAGCTTACGAGGAATGTACTAAGGCCTTGCGGCCGCAGGGTTGTAAACAATTGTTGATTGCCATTCAGAAACCCTTCAAACCTGTGGCTGCGGCCACGATTGCTAGATGGCTTCGTTATGTGATGGCCAAAGCTGGTGTAGATACTAGAATATTTGGTGCTCATTCTGTGAGAGGCGCAATGGCGTCTAAATCGTTTGGGTTGGGGTCAAGTATCCAAGATATCATGCGTTGTGCAGACTGGTCGTCTGAATCGACTTTTAAAACGTTTTACTATAAGCCAGTGGGAGATATTACTTCTGTTGTATTTAATCAAGCTTTAAACCAAGCATAATCTGAAGCCTCCGGTCCTGTAATAGAATCAAAAATTTGCTAGCATTCGCGCCAAGAATTTTCAATTCTATTAAGGACACGGAGGCGAGGATTATCCCACCCGGCTTAATGTCTGTATATCATACGCTTGCCCACCCTGTATTTCAGTGATTACGGTGGTGTTATCCTTTTTTCCAGGAGCTGAGAAAAAGTCGGATTAAGAGACGATGGCCGTCAAGCTGTTGAGCTGAAGTTATTTTTCCATGTTGGAGTCCGTGTTGGTTCATGCAATGGACTTTCGCCTCAAAGAAAGAGGATGTGTAACGCACGCAGAGGGTTCTTATGGACTATGGGGGCGTGCCTATAACCATGGTGTTCATGGGAAATGTAGTAATTTATTGTTTGTTGCGAAAATAATATATTTTCATTGGCTGCTGTGTTCATGCAGTAAAGTTTGAGAAGCATAATCCTCGCCTCCGTGTCCTTAATAGAATTGAAAATTCTTGGCGCGAATGCTAGCAAATTTTTGATTCCCCCTTTACAATTATTTGGGAGGTACTTTGGGGTCGATTAGGATTGCAGACGGACTTGCGTCCGTCCGCGACCCCAGAGCAGGAGGGAACCTCCGCATGGCATGCGGAGTTCCCTCCTGTGTAATTAGGATGTGACCGCCACCCTGGCAGTCACATCCTCTATTTTTAACATTGCCGCGGGTGCAGCTTCAAGCTGCACCCGCGGCAATGTTAAAAATGCACGCATTGCATTTGCATGCAGAAAGAGGCAGGCACCGCGCGGTGCCTGCCGCTTTCTGCATGCAAATGCAGGGGGGTACCATAGGTACCCCCCATGTGCACCCCCCACCCCCCTTTCACCTAGGGGGCCCGCAACGGGCCCCCGCAGTGAAGTTCCGTATGCTTTTCCGCCGCGGAAAAGCATACTTTACTGGCCATCCTAATATGGTGGACGGTGTCTGGAAGACACTGTCACCATATTAGAGCTTTTCCGCCGCGGTTGTAATCCGACCGCGGCGGAAAAGCTGCGGACGGAAACCAGGACCCACCAGCCATCCTAATCTGGCGGTGGGTCTTTGGTCAGTCCGCTGCGGATTTTCCGCATCCCCGGGGCCGGCGGTGGCTTCCGCCGGCCCCGAGGATGCGGAAAATCCGCAATCATAATGACCCCCTTTGTGTGGTGGTTTATAGGGAGGTGGATTCCCCCTTGGGAGGTTACTGTGTGTGGTGGTTTATGGGGAGGTGGATTCCCCCTTGGGAGGTTACTGTGTGTGGTGGTTTATAGGGAGGTGGATTCCCTCTTTGGTTACTGTGTGTGGTGGTTTATAGGGAGGTGGATTCACCCCTTTACAACTATTTGGGAGGTTACTGCGAGTGTGTAGTTTATAGGGAGGTGGATTCCCCCTTTACAATTATTTGGGAGGTTACTGCGAGTGTGTGGCAATAGGGAGGTGGATTCTCCCTTGGGAGTTTACTCTGTGTGGTGGTTTATAGTGAGGTGGATTCCCCCTTGGGTTACTGTGTGTGGTGGTTTATAGGGAGGTGGATTTCCCCTTTACGAAAAGGTATGTGTTCTCTTATTGGAAGGTTACTGTGTATTAATGTGTGTGTGGTCCTGCACTAGTTTGCAGACGGAACATTACAGTATGTGCATTAGAGGATATGTAAATTTCCCTGGTCCTGCAATAGTATGCAGTAGAGGGTGTTCTTGGTAAATGGACGGTATATTATAGTGTGTGTAGTAGAGGGCGTATGGTATTCCCTGGTCCTGCCATTTGTTTAAGTTTACGACTTCTATATTACTACTTTATTACTTACATTACTATTACTACATTTACTATGTCATTATTATTATCATTATTATTACATAGAGAAGGCTGTCTTACTGTTTATTACTTACATTATTACTATTGCATTCGTTATTATTATTATTACATAGGGAAGGCTATTGTATTACTTACAGTACTATTTTCTCATTATTGCATTACTTCGCGATCCGGCCCCCCCTAAAATACTTAATGCCAGTCTGGATGCGCTAGAGCCGCTGTTTAGATATGTTATCCAGCTCTCTTTCTCTTCGGCCACTCTGCCGGGCGACTGGAAGAAAGCCATAGTCTTACCTATAAAAAAAAAACCTAATGTAAGTCAGGACATAATGGAAAATCTCCGCCCAATATCCCTTCTTCCATACTTAGCTAAAGTGACGGAAAAACTGGTAAACACTCAGCTCATGGTATATCTAGAGTTGAACAACAGGTTTCATGGCTCTCAGTCTGGCTTTCGCAAGAACTATTCCACTGAGACTGCCCTGCTGAGAGCAACCGAAACTTTACGGATGGGTGCTGATGAAGGGAACACCATGGCACTGATCATGCTAGACCTCAGCGCCGCGTTCGACACCGTAGCACACTCCACCTTGCTGCGGTGTCTGAGCAGCGCCGGGGTTACAAAGGCTGCCTGGAGATGGCTCAAGGATTTTCTCTTGGGCCGCAGTTTCCAAGTTCAGAGAGGTATGTTCCTCTCCGACAGTGTGGCCTTGGAACAGGGGGTGCCTCAGGGCTCTGCCCTGAGCCCCACCCTGTTTAACCTGTATATGGCTCCACTGGCAGCAGTTGTTCAGTCATACGGCATAGATCTTGTATCTTATGCCGATGACACGCAGCTGATCATCTCTCTGTCTCAGTCTCCAAAATTAGCAGCGGCGAACTTTAAAACCTGCATGCAGGAGCTTGCTGGATGGATGAATCAGCACTGCCTTAAGCTTAATGGGGCTAAAACGGAGGTGTTGGTGATAGGGGGAGATGGGGCGAGCTGGTCTCATGAATGGTGGCCACCCTGCCTTGGCTCTCTGCCCATCCCATGCAATGAGGCTAAGAACCTGGGGGTCTGGGTGGACTCTAAACTCTCGTTTGAGAGCCACGTGGACAAGGTGGTGGGAAAATGCTTTGGGGTCATGAAGACCCTGAATCGCACTCTGGACCTACTGCCTCTGGAGGCCAGACGTATTATGATCCAAGCCTTGGTCACCTCTCGCATGGACTATGCGAACGTGCTGCTATTAGGCACTACGGAGAAGAACCTGAGGAGACTTCAAGTGCTGCAAAATACGGCGGCCCGGCTAGCCCTCAGACTCCCTAAAAGGACAGCTTCCAAGCCTACTTTGGCTGCCCTCCATTGGCTCCCTGTAAGGAAAAGAATCTTGTTTAAAGCTCTCCTCATCTGTTACAGAATAACCTCTGCAGAAGCGCCTGGGTATCTGAAGGATCTGGCCATCCCATACTGTCCCCAAAGAGCACTTCGCTCGGCGGGCAAAGGTCTTCTGAAAGTTCCTCGTATTAGAAAAGCTAGGATGGGAGGTCGCTCTTTTCGGGTGCTGGCCACTACCCAGTGGAATAGCCTTCCACTTGGGATCAGAATAGCCAGCAATGAAACCATGTTCCGTAAACTGCTGAAAACACATCTGTTTGCTATGAAGGGATAGATGCTCTCACCTCCTCTCTGACTCTCTCTCCACAGCGCGGGGACACGCCGTGATGGCGTCACCAGGCGCTTTAGAAATGCCTTTATTATTATTATTATTATTATTTACATTATTATTATTATTATTATTATTACATAAGGAGCGTTTGGCTCATGTTATTATGGTGTTCTTTTACGTTTACTTCTGGAATGTTTATCTTCTCTTCCTATGTTTATATATGTGTATACCATTTCATTTTGTTAAATATTATAAAGGGGAAGATGTGTAGTAATCTTCTTCTTATGTAATGCATCTCCCTGGCCCTGGTTCCCTGCCTGATGCTCTAGCTATTTGATGTCATTTGGAATGTATGGATGTTTGTACTTGAAGGTGGAGCTGTTGGAGAAGATGGGCTGAGCAGCCAGGAGGCTGCTCCTGGTGGGGTTATATTAAGACATACAATGGAACTTACTAAGCTGTAACTTGAAGAATAAACTACAACTACAAGAACTGTCTACCAGACTTCATTGATTTCTACAAAGACCTATACACTTTTTTTTAAAGTAACCTTTATTAAAACAGAAATAAATAGAAATGTAACTTTAACAGAACAGTATTATAAAAAAAACTTGGGTTGGACTACAGTGGAAGCAGCGTAGGAAACCTGCAAGACAAAAATTAAACATAAGTATGTGTGCTATGTGAAAGAGGTAAAGAAAGCTAGTTCGAATGAAAGGACCATAGTGAAAATGGAAGGGAGGGGCAGTGAGTGGAAGGGAAAAGGGGAGGAAGAGTTAAAAGAAGAGAGGGAGGAGGAGACAGAGCGTTGGCTTATTGCACTCAGCCCTTAGTGTTTACCCTCCGTCATCCATTTGTCTAGGACGCTGGGGTCTGCGAGAAAGAGTGTGGCTTAAGAAGTCCCTAAAATTAAATACATGAAGCCAGAGATTATGGGTCATTTTATGAAGGAAGGGCGATAACATTATCGCCGCTTTAGCGGCAGGAAACTGCCGCCAAAGGGGCGATAAGGGGTTCATATTATGCCCTTGTGAATTCCCTTAGAAGCTCAGGTTTTGGTGTGAACCTGGGATTCTATGGGAATTCACAAGGGCATATTATCCACCCGTTATCGTCGTTTTAGCTGCAGCTTCCTATCGATAAAGTGGTTATAATGTTATCACCGTTCTTTGATAATATAGTCCTACATTATTAGCTACGGGAAAATTGCTTGCATGCACCTGTGCACCCAGGGTGCTGCACCCCAGTCCCTTCACCCGCACTGTGCTCATTTGTAGGTCTTACACACTGAGGCTTCACTGCTCACTTGCCACCACAGGTGTGTCCCACGATGTGTTGGTGCAAGCTCTGAGTCAGGGTACGTTTGTATGGTACACCAGGTCTCCAAAATAGAACGGTGTCTTGATATTGCCATGGAAGGTGTTAGAATGCTCAGGGCATCATTGCGGGGAGAGCTCCGGCTCAGCCCCTTTTGAGTCAATCAATTGAATTTCTGTAAAGGGAGAAATAATTTAATGGTGGAAACGCCTGGAGGTAAATGAAGGTTTATTTTAAGCTTGATAGAGTATAGGAGTTGAGTGCATCCTTCGTTTTTGAAGTACGATAAACCAACTGTTAGTGGTAATCGTGGTTCAAAGAGGAGTTGGAGTGCACGAGAATACACAAGTTTAAATAATAATATGTTATGGCAAGGTTTACATACAAAGGAATAGAGCGCATGCTAGAAGCATAATGTTCGCGTGTAATGCAGTGGCGGGAGCCTGTGTGCATGTTCACTCAGTAAGAAACTCACTACAGTGTCCTAAAAGCCAACGCCACGTGTCTGTAGGGCAGCGCTGCCTGCTGGCTCAGGTCTAAAGTACGGTCCAGCAGGTCCTTAAAATTAGAAAGATGTGACTGATTGAGGTCAGAGATCACATTATTACGGACGGCAACATCGCTTTTTCACATGTGCGCACTCAGGGTGATGCACCCAACCCCTCCCACAGAACCGCCCTCAACAGGTGTCTGTAGGGCAGCGGTGCCCGTAGGCTTAGGCCCACCTTATGGTACAGTTGGTCTTTAAAATGAGACTGATATGTGACTAAATGAGGTCAAAGATCACATCATAACACTTGCCAATATCGCTTATTCGCACGTGCGCAGTCTGGCTGATGCATCCTACCCCTCTTGCAGCACCGCGCTGAAGAGGTGTCTGGTAGGCAGCGCTGCCTGCTGACTCAGGCCTATATTATGGTCCTGCAGGTCTTTAAAATGAGACAGAGATGAGACTGAATGAGGTGAGAGATCACATCATTATGCACAGCAATATCGTTTGTTCGCACCTGCACAGCGAAGCTGATGCACCTCACCCCTCTTGCCGCATTGCGTTCTATTGGAGGCCCTGTGCACCTAGGCTGCTCTGCTTACCTGCTGTCATTGTTGTGTGAGCAAACACTACAGGCAGCAGGGCTTACAACTTGAATTCAGCCTTGATTTATTAATTACACAGAGAACTGTACTCTATGTCCTCGAATTTTGTGAAGAAAAAGTTACAAAAAGCATTCCTCGATGTGTATGTTA
The DNA here is from genome assembly GCF_964263255.1 of Lissotriton vulgaris. Classification (NCBI taxonomy): domain Eukaryota; kingdom Metazoa; phylum Chordata; class Amphibia; order Caudata; family Salamandridae; genus Lissotriton; species Lissotriton vulgaris. The sequence continues at coordinate 1,715,097,629 of NC_141695.1, read as the reverse complement.
ACTACTGCCTTCAATCTGCACTGCGGACAGCAGGGTTCACAACTTGAGAAGAGAAAGAGAAACAGTGTGAGAGAGAGGAAGAGAGAGAGAGAAAGAGTGAGAGAGAGGAAGAGAGAGAAAGAAAGAATGGGAGGGAGAGGAAGAGACAGAGAAAGAGAGAAAGTGTGAGAAAGAGAAAAGAAGAGATGGAGCGGGAGAGGGAGTGTTGACACTGGAGAAAATCTTCGCAGCTCACCTTTCTGCCACCGGTGTGTGTCCAACCACGTGCCTGGTCATAGTGCACCCTCAAGTTTAGTGATCTGAAAGATAGTATAGAATTAGTAATTGCAGAGTACATACAACTGCACACGCATATTTGTCTGTTTTGCCTCTGCGCACCCAGGCTGCTGTACTCCATTAACTCCCACTGCAAGAAGGTGTCTGTGCGCTCTTTTGCTCCCAGGGTGCTGTACCCCATCCACTCCCACTGCCAAGCGGTCACTTCCCATTCCTGCGCACCCAGACTCTGCATCCCATCGACTTCCACTGCCCGGAGGTGAGTGCGTGTTCCTGCGCACCCAGACTGCTGCACCCCATCCACTCCCACAGCCCGGAGGTGAGTGACCGTTCATGCGGACCCAGACTGCTGTACCCCATCCACTCCCACTGCTCGGAGGTGACTGCCCGTTCATGAGCACCAAGACTGCTGTACTCCATCCACTCCCACTGCGTAGAGGTGTATGCCCGCTCCTGTGCACTCAGGCTGCTGCACACTATTCACTCCCACTGCCCAGAGGTGACTTCTCGCTGCTGTGGAAAGAAGCTTCTCTGCTCACCTTATGCCACCGGCGTATATGAAAGAGGATCCACCATGTGCCGAAGCAACCTTCTCAGGCATTGTCAGGATGGCCACGCATCATCGCAGGTTCTACAGACGTTGAGCTCTGGTGGTGTTGGGGGAGGGACGCCAATTCGTGAAACTCAGCCTGTTAGATAAAAAGTGTTGGAAATGGGATTCCCAGTTGGCTGGGGTTTGCACCAAAGCCAAGCAGGAACCCTTCACTCCCAAGGAAAGGGGGGAGGTACTCTCCCAAATAACCCCATCTCACCTTTTTGGTAACGAAGCACGAGCAGACAGGCTTACTTCAGAGGCAGTGTGTAAAGCATTTATGACCACATACAGTAATACAAGAGACCAACTTCAGATGAACACTACACAGGTTTTATGTAAAAATATCGGTTTCTTTATATAACTTTATCACAAGACCAATCACGTTAACGAAGATCCACAATATTAATTTAAAAGGGGTTGAGACATATACAAAAAAATTCTTAGGTTGGTTTAGTTCAGATCAGGGTAGGGTAAGTCTTTGAGCAGCGCCACTTGTACTCACAGTGTCTTATGATAAATGTGGAATAACGAAGAACCAGGCCCCTTCAGCTGGGGCGACGTGGAGAAGCAAGGCCCCTTCAACTGGAGCGACTTAGAGAAGCAAGGCCCCTTCAACTGGGGTGACGTAGAAAAGCAAGGCCACTTCAACTGGGGCGACGTGGGAAAGCAAGGCCCCTTCAACTGGGGCGACATGGAAAAGCAAGGCCCCTTTAACTGGGGCGACGTAGAAAAGCACGGCCCCTTCAACTGGGGCGACGTGAAAAAGCAAGGCCCTTCAACTGGGGCGACGTGGGAAAGCAAGGCCCCTTCTGCTGGGGCGACGTGGAGAAGCAAGGCCCCTTCAACTGGGGCAAAGTTGAAAAGCAAGGCCCCTTCAGCTGGGGCGACGTGGAGAAGCAAGGCCCCTTCAACTGGGGCAAAGTTGAAAAGCAAGGCCCCTTCAGCTGGGGCGCCGTGGAGAAGCAAGGCCCCTTCAACTGGGGCGATGTAGATAGGCAAGGCCCCTTCAGCTGGGACGACGTGGAGAAGCAAGGCCCCTTCAACTGGGGTGACGGGGAGAAGCAAGGATGGGCACCAGCTTGTGCTGGTGGCCGGTACAAGGCGTACAGGCCGATATAGTTAAATCCGAGGCGGACCGGCAGGTGCTTGCAGTCAGTACGAGGCGTACTTGATGATGTGGAAGGCTGGAATATGAAGCGCACTGGCTGGTGCGTGCAGTGAGTACTCTGGTGCTACTGACAGGCTGAAGTACGATGCGCACCGGGGATGTCTTTGATAAGGTTCAAAGCGCATGCTGATGCTCAGATTGCCATAAGAGTACGATGCGCACCGGGTCTGCTTTTGGTGAGATGCGAAGTGCACGCTAATACTTTAGGTTGCCATGAGAGTACGATGCGTACAGGGGACGTCTTTGATAATGTGCGAAGCACACGCTGATACTTGCAATTCGATGAGGATGATGGGCTTGAGCCGCGACAAGGTCAGCAGGGCTCTTGAAGTGGCAAGGTCTGGGAGCCGTGACGAAGTCAGCAAGGCTCTTGAAGTTGCGAGGTCTGGAGCCGCGACGAAGTCAGCAGGGCTCTTGAAGTTGTGAGGTCTGGTTCTGCGACGAAGTCAGCAGGACTCTTGAAGGTGCGAGGTCGTGGAGCTGTGACGAAGTCAGCAGGGCTCTTGAAGTTGCGAGATCTGGAGCCGCGACAAAGTCAGCAGGGCTCTTGAAGTTGTGAGGTCTGGTTCTGCGACGAAGTCGGCAGGACTCTTGAAGGTGCGAGGTCGTGGAGCTGTGACGAAGTCAGCAGGGCTCTTGAAGTTGCGAGGTCTGGAGCCGCGACAAAGTCAGCAGGGCTCTTGAAGTTACGAGGTCTGGAGCCGCAACAAAGTCAGCAGGGCTCTCGAAGGTGCGAGGTCGTGGAGCAGCGACGAAGTCAGCAGGTCTCTTGAAGTTGCGAGGTCTGGGAGCCGTGACGAAGTCAGCAGGGCTCTTGAAGAAGTTGCATTCTGCGCTTCCAGTCTGCCAGTGACGAAGGGTCACTGGGAAGTGCTCAAGCGGCTGCTGGCACTCCACCCCCACAGCAAGGGGTTTCAGGGGAAGGCAGGAAGGTGAAGTCTATTGCTCCTGAGACTTCAGTCAGGGGGCCAGCTCAGTTCCAGGCCCTTGGAGATCTTCCCTTACTCAAGTCTCCATGTAAGGCCTTTCTCCTTACAGTTACCCCTTCTGCCGTCCGGCAGCCTTCCTGAGTTTCCAAAAGTAGTCCGCCCCTCTAGTGCAAGGGTCTCTCCTTTATCCAGCGAAATGTCTTTGATGTCTTTGATGTAGGCAGGGAGTTCCCCTCCCCAGATCCTGGTGGTGGGTGTCCCCCGTCATGGGACACCTCATCTTTTGAAGCAGGGAGGCAGGGTCATCAGCCGCCCAGCAGGAAGCGACATCAGCATTGTGAAGAGCAGGACACAGTCCCGAAACTACTCCTCCCCTTGGTCTAAAATGCAGACAGCTAACGCCAGATGCTGGAGTTTCCCCAGACCCTGTCATGATCTCCAGACGGTGAATACACATTCCAGCAGCAGCCCCCAGCAAGAGTGGACGAGGAAACCGTCACTTCCTAAAAGTACTATTTCCAAACTCAGACGGTAGAAATCATCCATCCTCAAGAGTGTACTAATTAATTCTGAATTCAGGGACGCTAGTCTGATATTTTTACCATGTTCCCTGGGTCAGATAAATAATAAGTGGTAATAATCAAAAGCTACCCATTCTGGTCTAAGGGAGACAGGTATCCTTACAATAATAAAACGAAGATGGCTGTAATTCATTACTAGGTCATGCCACACACATCAGGGTATGACCTACGTTCAGCTGCTAATGCACCCTGCCCAAGGGCCGACCATAGGGGTGACTGATATGTAGCAAAGGAACCCAAATAGGTTAGAGAAAAGGGTAAATGTCTCTCAAAGTTTAGGGGTTAGCCTTTAAAAGAGGGCCAGGTCCTAGAAAAAGCAAGATAAGATTGTGCGTCATTCATTCATCAAAGGAGAGAGGAAGAGAGAGAGAGAAAGAGTGAGAGAGTGACACTGAAGAGAATCTTCGCAGCTCACCTTTCTGTCATCGGTGTGTCTCCCACCACATGTAGGGACATAGTGCACACTGAAGCTCCACATCTGAAAGATAGTAGAGAATTAATAATTGTAGGAAAGTCCAGTATGCAGGAATGAAAAGACAGAAACGGTAGTTCTCTTGATGTGAATTGATCCTCAGAACACGTCTTGTATGCAGCAAGTATAAAGGAAGAATGACTGAACCTCCGTTAATTTCTACTTCCCATCCTTTTCACATTTAAAACATAACGTTCCGAAAGCACCGCGAGGCAGCCACGAGCTGTGAGAGGAATGTCACGCTCGTGTCTGCATGCTTCCCATGATGCACTGGGCCAGGGACAGACTGATTTGCATATAGCCAGGTTCTGAGCTGGGATGGGGCAGTGAGATAAATAACGGTGATGGATCAAGCCCTGATCTTTGGACTGGGTAAGAGTGGTCTGTTTAACTCAGACACTCTGTTCATCACCACCCCCTTTTCTAAATCGTTTTTGGCCACTATAGGTGTGGCAGGGTATACTCAGACATGAGTCCCTTTCTCACTGCTCCATCAGGATTCAAGCAAGCCGGGCCGAAGAAGGCTGAAATGCCAGAAACCGGTCCCCGGTAGCTTGTCTCCTTTCTGGTGAAGAATTGGCTTGGTAGTTTAGTCTGCCCTGTTCCCATGATGCACTGGGCCAGGGACAGACTGATTTGCATATAGCCAGGTTCTGAGCTGGGATGGGGCAGTGAGATAAATAACGGTGATGGATCAAGCCCTGATCTTTGGACTGGGTAAGAGTGGTCTGTTTAACTCAGACACTCTGTTCATCACCACCCCCTTTTCTAAATCGATGCTCGCAACACACCATACCTCCTTAAAAACAAGCATTTGCAATGCAATAGGTCTCGCATTATTAAAGTTTGAGCTATTGGCATTGCTAAATAATGCAACACCAATAGCTCAAAGTTTAATAAAGCAAGACCTATTGCATTGCAAATGCTTGTTCTATGAAAGAGTTCAACTTAAATTGATATTGCAGAAACCGTTATGTATGACACAGATTTTTTAACAGGAATAACACAAAGGAATATATTACGACTGGTAATTGCCATTATCTTAATCTGGACTATAAGAAAACTGCTCTCTCACACACCGCCAACCCACATTAAAAACTCAACCACCTGCACGGTCCCAACTATTTTAATGGGCTTTGATTTACCAACAATTATTAAAAAGGTACACGTAAGCCATAGTACCGCCGCCCACTGGCTGCTGTTGCTGGGGCTGCGGAACGCTTTCCTTGTGTCTGCCTCAGAGCAGGGGGGTCGCGATCCTTACTTCAATGTCTACACAGCGAAAGCTGATCACACGCACGAGCGCGTGGTCAGCTTTGAAAACCCCATACAAAAGGGCTCTCGCTGGGCAAGCAGTGCTGCACACTGCAATGAAGGCACAAGCTTTGCTGCGCACTGCAACACACGAGCGAGCCCTAAAACAACTGAGAAAGAAAAGGTTGTTAAAATAAGATGGTAAATTTAAGGGTACAAAGTATTAAAAAAAAAATAATCATCTACTTTGCTACAGATGTGGGAGCGACGGACATGTGGCCAACTCTAAAAACTCTAAAAACTGTCCTGCTATTGGGAAAAAAAATCCAAATGCAATAAGACAGGGTGTATATGACTGCGTATGCCTAAATCGCTGTGTCGGCTTTTTGTATCCAGGCTGCTGCACCCCATCCACTCCCGCCGCTGCACACCAAGGCCTCACTGCTCACCTATCGCGGAAAGGGTACCCTCCACATCATGCAGTCCCGCTCTGCAACCAAGAAGTCTGATATTTGGTGATGAGTCTTGACTTCACTATGGCAAAGGACACACTCGTGCACCCATCATCATCGCAGGTTGCTCACCCGCTCAGTCCCTGCGGTGCCACTAACTCAGTGACCAGTGAGGCCAAGCACGTGGCGGTAGGCCCCCCGTTTCATGGCTCAGGCCTACACTGTGGTTGACCAAGGCACACAATCCATGAGGTGTCCAGACCACCGGGACAGGTCATCACCCCAGGGTGCATACCCGCTCAGCACTTACAATGCCCATACCAGTGGACTGAAATTTACAGTTCCGTGGCTGTGTGCCTGTTCCGACCCCAGTGCAGCCGCTGGGAGCAACTCTAAAATGGCGTAGAGCACATGCGCCCGGTCTTTTTTATTGGTAGGGTCACGTGTACTATGACACCTGTGCTGGATGGATGTGTTTTGGGTGTATAGCAGCCGTGAGGGAGTGGCTGTGGCGTGCTGAGAACTAGACCTGTGATCAGCAGATCACTATCATGAAAATGTGAGCCATGCAGCGTTGTTGTCCTTTCCTGTAAGGGTAAGCGGAGTGGGCTGGTGTGGCATATGCTAGTGCTGTGAAGAATGACTCCTATGGGCGTGGCTATGATGAATCAACTGATGCGGGTGTCCGTGTTATAGTGCTGCCGTCACCCAGGTCGTAAGCGCAAATGTGTCATTCTGTGAGTGAAGTCCTACAACATGGCCAACAAGGAAGGTACGGGGGATCACTAACCCTGTATTCATCCATAGTTCCACATATGAAAGATGGTGGACATGACGCATTTCTGTGGATATGAATGTTTATTGTGTAAACAAGTAGGAGGACCCCACTCTAACTTTGTAGAGGACGGTGGGGAAACATTCAGGTAAAAGGAAACAAACGTCCAGGTTCGTTGGACAATTTAGGTAGTGTCTTGTTTTAGTGAGGGACTAACAGGTATCCCACTTACCCTCCCTCTCAGATTTTATGCTCTATCTTAGAGGGGCATGTTTCTCATGAAAAAGGCAAAAGTACTAACCATATAATCATAGAATCAGAAAGCAACTAAAGAACAAAAATTATTTTTTTTTTTTTTTTTTTTTTTTTTTTTTGATGTTATCAAGACAGAATTGTTAGGTGGGAAGACATGAAAAAACAGGGAGTCGGTTTGGTTATCTATACCAGGTTTCATACAACAAGCAACAATCAACAAATGGGCAAAGTCTTTGACACAATAGTTAGATAAATCAACGTTTGATTAAGAACATATCACTACTTAGGTCTGGTAACAAAATACAAATTTTATTCCACAATACAATGTTATAAAAAACAATTCATTAAAACCATTATACAATGTACATTTTTATCAGAGTGTTATTAAAATACAATAAAAAGGTCACAGAATCAAAAAGGTCGACGCGGCGTTTCGGCTTTTTTTCTAGTATGCCTTCATCAGGACTGATTCTAGACAATTAAAATAATAAAACACATAGTTACCAGACACATCAATATCATCTTTTCACATCATTTGTCTGTCCATTGTTGCATTCTAAACCCTTTGTTGAAAATTTCTTTTTTTGTGTCGAATTTTCAGTTAGACTTAACATTCTTACTCCTGTGCTATACATTCAATTACATTATTTGAAAAAAAACCTTGTACAAGTCTACCCCACTGTTTGCCTTTCCCATAGGAATGTATGCTTCATATGTTGCAGAGACCCCCATTAGTTCCCTCACTAAAAAGGAAAAGTACCTCCTATAATAAGGTGCGTACCTTGTTGTTCCAGTAGAGTTTATTTTCTCCCTGGATTGAACTACTTAGTTCCAAGAGAGATCCTTTTTGAGAATTAGGACTCTTGCAGCCTTGTCAATTCAATGTGTACAAGGTTGCTCTGTCTCCTAGATAGAGAGCCAATGATTAATGATCATTTCTGATAAATACATAGAATTGTTCATTAGGATTGGGTTCCAAGACCTCATTTTACATACCATGTAATTGATTTACTGGGATTCCATTACTTTCAGATCAGGTATGTCCAGGGTATATACAATACGAGATTTGATTCTCTCCTTTACTGCCTGTGGGTATTAAATTCCTTATGAATATTCGCATAATTTGATTGTATTCTGAATTGGGCTAAAACAATTTTTGTCAATTTGTCCCACATACCTTAATAAGGCTCTATATTCACTGTGTCCTTTGCTGCCAGGAGGAGCCACCGTTCCATATATTGAGCCTTTTAGTTCTAGCCTCCCTGTGGAAATTGCATTATATGAAGTGGCTTTCCTTTTTGTCTCTTTTAAATTAGTCACACTGTTCATGCCATATATTATTGCTGCACTCACCGTGAGAGTCAGGGTTATAGTGCCAAGTTCCCCTTTTCAATTGGGTAACGATCTCCCTCGCAGTATGTGTCCTGTGAGGTGTCTTCTTCTGTAGTGTCGGATATCTGTATAGAATATTTTTTAGACATTATAATCTACCTGTGTACTCAGTTGGTAACATTTGTTCTAAATGGCACTATCTGGGATCATGATCTTAAAGAACCTGGGTTGAGAACTGATTTATTTATTTTATCATAGTCTATATTATGTTGGACCATTATTCAGGGTAGTATTAATTTCTACCTTAATTTGTGGTTATGCACTCATTTATAATGCAAACCTAAAATTTTTAGAAAACTTTTACCAAGCTGAAGAAATGTATTCATATATACAACCTTCTGTAGGGGTTAATTGTTTTTACTATTATAGTACCTCATACATTTCTCAGGTTTTTATTAAAACAAACTCAGTTAGCCTGCACCTATTTTTAAACAATGCAATCTCAGTTAGTCTGCACCTATTTGGGTCTGTTAGGGGGCTATCCTTGTGGTCTACTTACCAATATTCGTTTAACCGGCCTCCCTGCTCCTCTCTTCCTGGCAGCACGTCCTTGTTGTCTCGCCACAGCGTTTTTCTGCAATGAGACGTGCCTGCCGTGTGCTTGTTTAAATACCAATAGCCGGTTTCATGGGCGCCTTTTAATCGTGCGTTCTATTGGTTGTAAGGGGATATACAAAACCAATCGCTATGGCGACAGCTCATTCCCTGTTCCCATTTTTATTGGCTCCTTCGTGGCCAATCTCATTCGCGCTCAAGGACGCGTCGTCATGGAAACCTGTCGACCGGCCGTGTTCTGATTTCCCGTATTATTTAGGTTGCCACGATCTTTATTATTTGGGTGCGCATCGCTATTTTGCTTAGAAGGAACATAACCTCCGTTTATTATTACTTTTACCGCTCGGCCGTTTCAGGTTTTCTCTATTTACTTTTCCTACCGCGCGTGTATAATGCGGAGTCATACTAGGCGCGTTTCTATTGGATCAGAAATCGTTACACCGCTTCCTATTGGTCAAAGTGATTCAGTGCTTGTAATATATGCCCTGTATTATCACCCTCGTTTCTGGTATGAGAATTTGCAATATAATCAATGTTTCTGTTGACTAATTTGTTCTCGGTTCCTATTTCGAGTGTTTATTCTATATTATGGCCGGGATGGCCAAGTCTAGCCCAATATTACCAGGTGAATATACGATGTTATTCACTATATTGTAGCATGGCATCGATCATCTAACTGCTGCCGCTCATACATATTAATTTAACCTGTCATTACATGTAGATCTTGCCATAAATGGATATCGGGGTATTTGTTAAGTTTATTATAATTAATTGAGGATTATTTTCTCCCAGTCCTCTCGTGAGTTTAGGCCACATCTTACACTGTTAAAAGAGGACATGTAGAATTGTTCTCTCTTTTTCCTTTTGTTATCTAGATTGCCCCCTCTTTCACTTCCCGTGATTTTTTCTAGGCCACACCACTTAAGATCATTGATTTGATGACCTGCAGTTTTCCAGTGTTCAGTCAGAGGTGCTCCTGGTTTATTTGTCCTAAGGGCTGATCTGTGCTCATTAAGGCGCAATCTTACTTCTCTTGATGTTTCGCCTATATACGATTTTTGGCAGGGACATTGGATCAAATATATGATGTTTTTACTTCTACAATTCATGAAACTCTTTATCTTTACCGATCTGTCATTTACTGTTATAGTGTTTCCTTTTATGATGCTTGCGCAGTTACTGCACCCTGCACATGGGTGTGTGCCAGTAGGTATAGGAGTGTCATTGATAGTCCGTTGGTTGTTCCTGCTCTTTTCTCTGTATGTATGGACTAGACAGTTCCTGATGGTTTTATTTCTTCGATATGAAAAAATTGGTTTGGGGATCGGGGTCTGAGATTTGTCCTTTATCAGGTGCCAGTTTCTATTTATAATGTTTTTGACCCTATGGCTCACTTGTGAGAAGTTGGTCACAAACATGATGGAATTTTGCGGGTCCTCAGTTTTTCTTTTAGGTGTGAAAAAGTAGTCCCTATTGAAATATTTGGCCCTCTTGTAGGCATGCCTAATCATTTTTTTGGGGTAACCCCTATCTAAGAATTTCTTTCTTAGATTTGTTAAACTTAACAAATACCCCGATATCCATTTATGGCAAGATCTACATGTAATGACAGGTTAAATTAATATGTATGAGCGGCAGCAGTTAGATGATCGATGCCATGCTACAATATAGTGAATAACATCGTATATTCACCTGGTAATATTGGGCTAGACTTGGCCATCCCGGCCATAATATAGAATAAACACTCGAAATAGGAACCGAGAACAAATTAGTCAACAGAAACATTGATTATATTGCAAATTCTCATACCAGAAACGAGGGTGATAATACAGGGCATATATTACAAGCACTGAATCACTTTGACCAATAGGAAGCGGTGTAACGATTTCTGATCCAATAGAAACGCGCCTAGTATGACTCCGCATTATACACGCGCGGTAGGAAAAGTAAATAGAGAAAACCTGAAACGGCCGAGCGGTAAAAGTAATAATAAACGGAGGTTATGTTCCTTCTAAGCAAAATAGCGATGCGCACCCAAATAATAAAGATCGTGGCAACCTAAATAATACGGGAAATCAGAACACGGCCGGTCGACAGGTTTCCATGACGACGCGTCCTTGAGCGCGAATGAGATTGGCCACGAAGGAGCCAATAAAAATGGGAACAGGGAATGAGCTGTCGCCATAGCGATTGGTTTTGTATATCCCCTTACAACCAATAGAACGCACGATTAAAAGGCGCCCATGAAACCGGCTATTGGTATTTAAACAAGCACACGGCAGGCACGTCTCATTGCAGAAAAACGCTGTGGCGAGACAACAAGGACGTGCTGCCAGGAAGAGAGGAGCAGGGAGGCCGGTTAAACGAATATTGGTAAGTAGACCACAAGGATAGCCCCCTAACAGACCCAAATAGGTGCAGACTAACTGAGATTGCATTGTTTAAAAATAGGTGCAGGCTAACTGAGTTTGTTTTAATAAAAACCTGAGAAATGTATGAGGTACTATAATAGTAAAAACAATTAACCCCTACAGAAGGTTGTATATATGAATACATTTCTTCAGCTTGGTAAAAGTTTTCTAAAAATTTTAGGTTTGCATTATAAATGAGTGCATAACCACAAATTAAGGTAGAAATTAATACTACCCTGAATAATGGTCCAACATAATATAGACTATGATAAAATAAATAAATCAGTTCTCAACCCAGGTTCTTTAAGATCATGATCCCAGATAGTGCCATTTAGAACAAATGTTACCAACTGAGTACACAGGTAGATTATAATGTCTAAAAAATATTCTATACAGATATCCGACACTACAGAAGAAGACACCTCACAGGACACATACTGCGAGGGAGATCGTTACCCAATTGAAAAGGGGAACTTGGCACTATAACCCTGACTCTCACGGTGAGTGCAGCAATAATATATGGCATGAACAGTGTGACTAATTTAAAAGAGACAAAAAGGAAAGCCACTTCATATAATGCAATTTCCACAGGGAGGCTAGAACTAAAAGGCTCAATATATGGAACGGTGGCTCCTCCTGGCAGCAAAGGACACAGTGAATATAGAGCCTTATTAAGGTATGTGGGACAAATTGACAAAAATTGTTTTAGCCCAATTCAGAATACAATCAAATTATGCGAATATTCATAAGGAATTTAATACCCACAGGCAGTAAAGGAGAGAATCAAATCTCGTATTGTATATACCCTGGACATACCTGATCTGAAAGTAATGGAATCCCAGTAAATCAATTACATGGTATGTAAAATGAGGTCTTGGAACCCAATCCTAATGAACAATTCTATGTATTTATCAGAAATGATCATTAATCATTGGCTCTCTATCTAGGAGACAGAGCAACCTTGTACACATTGAATTGACAAGGCTGCAAGAGTCCTAATTCTCAAAAAGGATCTCTCTTGGAACTAAGTAGTTCAATCCAGGGAGAAAATAAACTCTACTGGAACAACAAGGTACGCACCTTATTATAGGAGGTACTTTTCCTTTTTAGTGAGGGAACTAATGGGGGTCTCTGCAACATATGAAGCATACATTCCTATGGGAAAGGCAAACAGTGGGGTAGACTTGTACAAGGTTTTTTTTCAAATAATGTAATTGAATGTATAGCACAGGAGTAAGAATGTTAAGTCTAACTGAAAATTCGACACAAAAAAAGAAATTTTCAACAAAGGGTTTAGAATGCAACAATGGACAGACAAATGATGTGAAAAGATGATATTGATGTGTCTGGTAACTATGTGTTTTATTATTTTAATTGTCTAGAATCAGTCCTGATGAAGGCATACTAGAAAAAAAGCCGAAACGCCGCGTCGACCTTTTTGATTCTGTGACCTTTTTATTGTATTTTAATAACACTCTGATAAAAATGTACATTGTATAATGGTTTTAATGAATTGTTTTTTATAACATTGTATTGTGGAATAAAATTTGTATTTTGTTACCTGATCTAAGTAGTGATATGTTCTTAATCAAACGTTGATTTATCTAACTATTGTGTCAAAGACTTTGCCCATTTGTTGATTGTTGCTTGTTGTATGAAACCTGGTATAGATAACCAAACCGACTCCCTGTTTTTTCATGTCTTCCCACCTAACAATTCTGTCTTGATAACATCAAAAAATAATTTTTGTTCTTTAGTTGCTTTCTGATTCTATGATTATATGGTTAGTACTTTTGCCTTTTTCATGAGAAACATGCCCCTCTAAGATAGAGCATAAAATCTGAGAGGGAGGGTAAGTGGGATACCTGTTAGTCCCTCACTAAAACAAGACACTACCTAAATTGTCCAACGAACCTGGACGTTTGTTTCCTTTTACCTGAATGTTTCCCCACCGTCCTGTACAAAGTTAGAGTGGGGTCCTCCTACTTGTTTACACATTTCACTCGGCTTGTTAGCTGAGGAGGTTTATCACTGCATATCAGCAGTAGGGCAAGTTATAACATAACCCATAAACTTGATATATAATAATCAACAGAGAGAATGGAAGGAATTAAAACATACACCTTCTCGGAAGATCAGTTCAATAAATTAATTCACAACAATAAGCCTAGGAATACAACAACCCCTATTAGACTAGACAAATCCGATGAGGAACAATGGGAAAAACTGTGGAACCGCAAAAAGAAGGTAGTTAGAGCGGAGCTTCATGCAGAATTCTTAGTGGATTACTGCAAAAATGGAGTAATACCGAAGGGACTTCAGGTCACAAATGAACCAGGAGTCTTTATCACAGATAGGAACTTCATAGAAAAATGGACACTAGTAGCCAACCGTTGTAGTAGGGATTGGATTCTTTTAATAATAGAAACAGCTAATGAATTCCTAGTGATAGAACGGAGGGAGATTGAGGAATTAGAAAGCCAATTAAAAGACAGCACGGGATTAGAAGATGCAAAAGCAAAATTAGAGGAGATCCAAAATGACATAAATGGTTATAGTGAATACCTGTTTCAAAAGAAAAGTAGTAAACTTAAAAAAGACATAGAGAATTATAACCCTGAATTTGTATACCCCTATTTACAAAAAGATTTTTATGAACGCCCGAGAGAACAATACCAACCCCGCAGACAATGGCACAACCAGCCCAGAAATTTCCCCAAAAGGAAAGTGAGGTTCTTCGATACATCATATACAAGCAGTGAGTCAGAGGGAGAACAAACAACTGACAAGACTAAAAACAGTGAACAAGGGAAACAATCACAAGCAAAAGAAGGGTTCTCTTTTTTAGGCAACCGCAATCAACAATTTGGCCAACAGAAAGGGAGAGGGAGGGGCCGAAACAACTACAATCAGCAACCCCAATATCAACAGGTCCAACACCCTCAACGTCCACGTACCAGGAGCCAGAAACAGTGGGATTAAAAAGTACAAATAAAGCAGCATTAATCAATTTGTCTAAACACCATCCCTCCCCAACAGAAGTAAAATTACTGGAAAAGGGTTTAGGCTATGCAATATGCTCCCCTGTGGACAAGTACGCATTAGAAAGGGATTTACAAAACTTTTTTAGAAAAGTTAGACTTCGTGTATTCTTTGAAGGCAAAGACACTATACCAAAAGATAACAAGTCAGGCCTCAAAAACAAATCAACCTGGACTCCATCATTAAATCTAGTACACAAAGACATAGAGGCTTTTGAAAGGTCCGTAGATAAGAGTGTAGAAAACCTCCTGAAACAAAAAATCTGGACACCTTTTAACTTGAGTAAAGAAGAAAAAAAGGCTCTTGAACTTCTAGAAAAAAATGAATCCCTAACCATTAAACCAGCGGATAAAGGGGGAAGTATTGTACTAATGGACAGTGTAGATTATAATAACAGAATGTTCAAACTCTTAAATAACAAGGACCACTATAGCAAATCAAATAGGGAGGAATGGCATACCTTGAAAGAAGAAATAGGGAGACTACTGAGACATGCCAAAGAGGACAATATAATATGCGAAGAAGAATATATATTTATGAGGAACTCGGACCCCCTTATTCCAGCCCTCTATGGCCTTCCGAAGGTACATAAGGACCTGAAAGACCCTCCCATGAGACCAATAGTGTCATGCATAGGGTCTTTGACAGAACCGTTAAGTAAATATGTCGAAATATTTTTACAACCCATAGTTCAGAAACAGAGAGCTTATATCAAGGATACCACCCATATGATTCAGAAAATCGAGGGCCTCACATTTAATCCAAACAACCAGGTATTAGTGACTTTGGATATAGAAGCACTATATACCAATATCCCTCAGAACAGTACCATTGATATCATGGAGGAAATACTAGACTCCCAACAGCATCTATCTGTACATCACCAAACATTCATTTTAGAATGCATCACGTTAATTCTAAAAAACAATATATTCCTGTTTCAAGACAACTTATTCAGACAAATTAAGGGGACCAGTATGGGGGCTACATGTGCCCCCAGTCTGGCTTGTCTGTATGTGGCTAGATTTGAGGATAATCACATCTATAATAGTGCTGCCCCATTCTACGAGAACATATCAGAGTGGGGGAGATACATAGATGATATTTTCTTCATTTGGACAGGAGATGTGGAAATGTTGGATGAATTCCTTCTCTGGTTAAATCTTGGAGATGCCAACTTGAAGTTTACCTCACACATCAATAGACAATATGTAGAATTCTTAGACATTATAATAAAACACACTGAAGGCCATCTAACTGTAGAACTTTACACCAAACCCACAGACAGGAACACGATGTTGCACTTCCAGAGCAACCATCCGGCCTCGCAGAAAAACAACATCCCTTTTGGCCAATTTTTGAGGCTAAAAAGGAACTGCACATCAATGCCAGACTTTGAAAAACATGCAACAAATCTAAGAAAGAAATTCTTAGATAGGGGTTACCCCAAAAAAATGATTAGGCATGCCTACAAGAGGGCCAAATATTTCAATAGGGACTACTTTTTCACACCTAAAAGAAAAACTGAGGACCCGCAAAATTCCATCATGTTTGTGACCAACTTCTCACAAGTGAGCCATAGGGTCAAAAACATTATAAATAGAAACTGGCACCTGATAAAGGACAAATCTCAGACCCCGATCCCCAAACCAATTTTTTCATATCGAAGAAATAAAACCATCAGGAACTGTCTAGTCCATACATACAGAGAAAAGAGCAGGAACAACCAACGGACTATCAATGACACTCCTATACCTACTGGCACACACCCATGTGCAGGGTGCAGTAACTGCGCAAGCATCATAAAAGGAAACACTATAACAGTAAATGACAGATCGGTAAAGATAAAGAGTTTCATGAATTGTAGAAGTAAAAACATCATATATTTGATCCAATGTCCCTGCCAAAAATCGTATATAGGCGAAACATCAAGAGAAGTAAGATTGCGCCTTAATGAGCACAGATCAGCCCTTAGGACAAATAAACCAGGAGCACCTCTGACTGAACACTGGAAAACTGCAGGTCATCAAATCAATGATCTTAAGTGGTGTGGCCTAGAAAAAATCACGGGAAGTGAAAGAGGGGGCAATCTAGATAACAAAAGGAAAAAGAGAGAACAATTCTACATGTCCTCTTTTAACAGTGTAAGATGTGGCCTAAACTCACGAGAGGACTGGGAGAAAATAATCCTCAATTAATTATAATAAACTTAACAAATACCCCGATATCCATTTATGGCAAGATCTACATGTAATGACAGGTTAAATTAATATGTATGAGCGGCAGCAGTTAGATGATCGATGCCATGCTACAATATAGTGAATAACATCGTATATTCACCTGGTAATATTGGGCTAGACTTGGCCATCCCGGCCATAATATAGAATAAACACTCGAAATAGGAACCGAGAACAAATTAGTCAACAGAAACATTGATTATATTGCAAATTCTCATACCAGAAACGAGGGTGATAATACAGGGCATATATTACAAGCACTGAATCACTTTGACCAATAGGAAGCGGTGTAACGATTTCTGATCCAATAGAAACGCGCCTAGTATGACTCCGCATTATACACGCGCGGTAGGAAAAGTAAATAGAGAAAACCTGAAACGGCCGAGCGGTAAAAGTAATAATAAACGGAGGTTATGTTCCTTCTAAGCAAAATAGCGATGCGCACCCAAATAATAAAGATCGTGGCAACCTAAATAATACGGGAAATCAGAACACGGCCGGTCGACAGGTTTCCATGACGACGCGTCCTTGAGCGCGAATGAGATTGGCCACGAAGGAGCCAATAAAAATGGGAACAGGGAATGAGCTGTCGCCATAGCGATTGGTTTTGTATATCCCCTTACAACCAATAGAACGCACGATTAAAAGGCGCCCATGAAACCGGCTATTGGTATTTAAACAAGCACACGGCAGGCACGTCTCATTGCAGAAAAACGCTGTGGCGAGACAACAAGGACGTGCTGCCAGGAAGAGAGGAGCAGGGAGGCCGGTTAAACGAATATTGGTAAGTAGACCACAAGGATAGCCCCCTAACAGACCCAAATAGGTGCAGACTAACTGAGATTGCATTGTTTAAAAATAGGTGCAGGCTAACTGAGTTTGTTTTAATAAAAACCTGAGAAATGTATGAGGTACTATAATAGTAAAAACAATTAACCCCTACAGAAGGTTGTATATATGAATACATTTCTTCAGCTTGGTAAAAGTTTTCTAAAAATTTTAGGTTTGCATTATAAATGAGTGCATAACCACAAATTAAGGTAGAAATTAATACTACCCTGAATAATGGTCCAACATAATATAGACTATGATAAAATAAATAAATCAGTTCTCAACCCAGGTTCTTTAAGATCATGATCCCAGATAGTGCCATTTAGAACAAATGTTACCAACTGAGTACACAGGTAGATTATAATGTCTAAAAAATATTCTATACAGATATCCGACACTACAGAAGAAGACACCTCACAGGACACATACTGCGAGGGAGATCGTTACCCAATTGAAAAGGGGAACTTGGCACTATAACCCTGACTCTCACGGTGAGTGCAGCAATAATATATGGCATGAACAGTGTGACTAATTTAAAAGAGACAAAAAGGAAAGCCACTTCATATAATGCAATTTCCACAGGGAGGCTAGAACTAAAAGGCTCAATATATGGAACGGTGGCTCCTCCTGGCAGCAAAGGACACAGTGAATATAGAGCCTTATTAAGGTATGTGGGACAAATTGACAAAAATTGTTTTAGCCCAATTCAGAATACAATCAAATTATGCGAATATTCATAAGGAATTTAATACCCACAGGCAGTAAAGGAGAGAATCAAATCTCGTATTGTATATACCCTGGACATACCTGATCTGAAAGTAATGGAATCCCAGTAAATCAATTACATGGTATGTAAAATGAGGTCTTGGAACCCAATCCTAATGAACAATTCTATGTATTTATCAGAAATGATCATTAATCATTGGCTCTCTATCTAGGAGACAGAGCAACCTTGTACACATTGAATTGACAAGGCTGCAAGAGTCCTAATTCTCAAAAAGGATCTCTCTTGGAACTAAGTAGTTCAATCCAGGGAGAAAATAAACTCTACTGGAACAACAAGGTACGCACCTTATTATAGGAGGTACTTTTCCTTTTTAGTGAGGGAACTAATGGGGGTCTCTGCAACATATGAAGCATACATTCCTATGGGAAAGGCAAACAGTGGGGTAGACTTGTACAAGGTTTTTTTTCAAATAATGTAATTGAATGTATAGCACAGGAGTAAGAATGTTAAGTCTAACTGAAAATTCGACACAAAAAAAGAAATTTTCAACAAAGGGTTTAGAATGCAACAATGGACAGACAAATGATGTGAAAAGATGATATTGATGTGTCTGGTAACTATGTGTTTTATTATTTTAATTGTCTAGAATCAGTCCTGATGAAGGCATACTAGAAAAAAAGCCGAAACGCCGCGTCGACCTTTTTGATTCTGTGACCTTTTTATTGTATTTTAATAACACTCTGATAAAAATGTACATTGTATAATGGTTTTAATGAATTGTTTTTTATAACATTGTATTGTGGAATAAAATTTGTATTTTGTTACCAGACCTAAGTAGTGATATGTTCTTAATCAAACGTTGATTTATCTAACTATTGTGTCAAAGACTTTGCCCATTTGTTGATTGTTGCTTGTTGTATGAAACCTGGTATAGATAACCAAACCGACTCCCTGTTTTTTCATGTCTTCCCACCTAACAATTCTGTCTTGATAACATCAAAAAATAATTTTTGTTCTTTAGTTGCTTTCTGATTCTATGATTATATGGTTAGTACTTTTGCCTTTTTCATGAGAAACATGCCCCTCTAAGATAGAGCATAAAATCTGAGAGGGAGGGTAAGTGGGATACCTGTTAGTCCCTCACTAAAACAAGACACTACCTAAATTGTCCAACGAACCTGGACGTTTGTTTCCTTTTATATGAATGTTTATTGCACATTAAGTGGAGTGTTGTAGCTGTAGCAATACAGGCCCATGGAAAGGTCAGGTTGCAGTTTTTAGCACATGGAGGGTAGCTAATTAGAGCGAAGCTCATGGTAGGAGTTAGGCTGCGCCAACACATGTACTTATGTGGTCCGTCGGCTAGACTGCCGAACTTGGGGCAGGAAACCAGGGTTCAAGCCTCGGGGTCGCGTCCACATCCTGTGCCTTTGGGCAAATCACGTTATATCTGCGTGCCTGAATGTGTAATGTAAATACGGTGCTCATGTAAAACGCTGAAATACTTTTGGGTCGAGTTCGAGATATATAAATATGCAACAAAAAAAAACTCTGGCAATCCCCACTCACTTATAAATGTACTATACACTTTGCTTGCTGTACTCTAATTATCAGGTATCTACGGTCGTACTTGTAGAATGAGCGAGTGAAAGTTACATAACCAAAGTTTTTTCTACTGCCAGAGGTAACATGGTTGCATACGCTGTCTACAGTACAATGTAATGTGGGAGGGCCCAGGGTAGTATCTTGCAAACATAATGAACACACATACACAGATAGATAGTTGAACTGGGTACGGGCACAAGTGCTCGACTCCTTTTTATTACCAGGGTCACATGTCCAGTGATGTCTTTGCTGGGTGCATGTGGGGTGAGTATAACCAAGCTCTCCGGGAATGGTTGGTGCCCGTAACAAGTACAACCGTAATCATCGGATCATACACAGAGATTCCATCATAAAGGGTCTATGACTTGTGCTGCAGTAAGGTAGGAGCACTACATGTGAAATAATACACAAAAGATTCTATCGTAAGCGGTCCATGACTTGTGGTGCACTGAGGTAGGGGCGGCAGATCTGAAATCATACACAAAACATTCTATCATAAAGGTTCCATGAGTTGTGGTGCACTGAGGTAGGGGCATCAGAAGCATTCAGCGTGTGTGGAGCCAGCTATGATACGTGGTCCAGGCGGTCCGCATTGGGAGCATTGCCTGTTGCCTACTGGACTGCATCTTCTGTAATCGCGACTCGAACCAAAGATGAAACATCTATGGAATACATTGTCGAAACATGTAGGTTTCAGGGCCATTATAGTTCAAATTGTGAGCTGTGCTGTCCGCAGTGTAGACAGCCATTCAGTGTTCGTTTGGACTTGCAAGATGAATTTGGTTATTGCACTAAAGCTATAACTGGGGGGCCGATTCTAGGGCCTTTTTCGGTGGAACACAGGCTTACAAAGGGCGACGACTTTGGCCGCCATTGCAGGCGAAATAGCACGGTCAGCGCTCTAGCGGTCGGGCGAATCACAGCCCGGGCGTTACTTAATGAAGTCCGTTTTCCGTCCGCGCAGCGGGCGGGCGCAGCGGGCGCGCCGATGGCGCGCCGGAGGCGTGCCAGAGGCAAGCCCGTCTGGGCCCGTCCGGGCCAGAACGGGCCTAGGGCCAGTCACTATGCCCGTGGTCCCTCTTAGACCCACAAGGTTCTCCAGGGAGGAACTTCTTTCAATACGACGCTCTGGTGACCCTGGATGTCCTCAATGGGACTGTTCAAGCCTCCCTTTCTGCCGATGCCCTGCCTGTCCGGTCCGCATCATTGGGGAGACAGATGGTAAGAAGGCGGGTAGAATACTGCAGATGGCACTCCTTAACTGCAGATCGCTGCCCAAGCATGCGGTCGAGATCAACCTGCTGATAGAAGACAGCAATTTCGACCTGCTCTTCTTGACGGAGACATGGTTAACCCCTCATACAGACTTTGATATTATCTCTGCGCTACCCAGTGGTTTTAATATTCAATGTATGAATAGGGAGAAAGGCAAGGGGGGGGGGGACTCGCCATAATCCACCGGGAGTCTCTGACCTGCAGATTGCAGGAGGGTGGAATCTCAGACGCTGAAAGCGCTAGCTTTAATATTCAGCTTTCACCCACTCACTCCCTGTCAGGTCTCCTCATCTATAGACCCCCGGGGAGCCTAAAGCACTTCCCTGACTCCCTACTAGAAATTACCTTATCAGCTGCCGCTCAGGCCCCGAATTTCCTGATCCTGGGCAATTTGAATTTACATTTCGACGACCCCAAGGATAATTCAGCGGTTGAATTGATTACCAACCTCAACTCCTTTGACCTGGAGCTGGCAAATAAGGAAGCCACCCACAACAAAGGCCATCTGTTGGATCCGATCTTCTCCAACATCCCCCAGCTCGCAGCCAAACCCCCACTGCCCCTACTATGGTCAGACCATTTCCTAGTACCTTTTTCGTGGGAATTTCATAATGAAAAAACTAAGGTCTCCTGCCCCGCACACTTCAAAGGCCAGGGCCAAGGCTGTCAGTAGAGAATTTGACAATCGCTCTCGAACAATCGACTCCCCCCGCAGAATCCGACGTCCTACAGGCAGATACAAATTTTCAAGACTGGCTTACTAAGTCCCTGGATTCGGTTCTGCCTCTTAAACTTAGCACTAAAAAGAGCAATACTTTCAAATCCCCCTGGTTCTCGCCAGAACTAAGAGAACTCAGAAAAGACTGTAAAAGAGCAGAGCACGTGTGGCGGAAAGACTGGGCACCTATTAATAAATCTGCATATAAAGCTGCCCTAAAACTCTACAAATCAGCACGGCAAAAATCCAAAGCTGCCTTTTTTGAAGAAAAAATTCGTCTTTCTGCCAATTCTGCCAGAGAAACATTTAAAATTGTTAACCAGCTCCTTAAAGTCCCAGCCCCCACTCTGGTCCATAATGACCCGGTATTGAAATGCAACCAGTTAGCAGAATTTTTTGATACCAAAATTCGGAAAATCCTGGACAGCCTCCCTCAATCCTCTGCCATTGGACCCATCGAGACCCCTTCTCCTGACCCTGCCTGCCCTCAATTTGAGGCATTCAGTCCTATATCCAAGGAAGACTTCTGTAACATCTTTTCCAATATAAAAAGTGGCTCCCCTTCAGACCCAGTCCCGATGCACATCCTAAAACAAACCCTGAACACCATTGCCCCGGTAGCCACTGAGCTACTTAATACGTCATTATCCACGGGCATAGTGCCCCCGAGCTGGAAGCAGGCCAGAGTCAAAATGCTTTTAAAGAAACCGGGATTAGACACCTCCGATCTGGCCAACTTTCGCCCAATCTCCCTTCTACCTGGATTGAGCAAAGTGGCCGAAAAAGTGGTGAATAGGCAGATTTCAGAGTACTTGGAGTCTAACCACCTCCTCAGTGATTCTCAGACTGGCTTTCGCCCGGGTCAGGGCACAGACACCGCCCTTTTGGCGGTGACTGAAGAGGTAAGATGCATCTTGGATTCAACGCCTGGCCTTGCTGGGCATTACAGGATCAGCCCTCAAATGGTTGCAGTCCTACCTGGAGGAGAGATCTTTCAGGATTTGGGAAAATGGGTCCATGTCTAAGGCCATCCCTCTCCAGTGTGGTGTGCCGCAGGGCTCCTCCCTCAGCCCCACACTGTTTAATGTCTACATGGCCCCGTTAGAGAAGGTAGTAGCCCCATTTAGGATTAAATCCATCAGCTACGCAGACGACACCCAGCTCGTCGTCTCGCTGTCACAACAAGGGGGCGGCCCGCCGACCTCCCGGATTGTCTCACAGCCATTTCCTCCTGGATGTCTAGCTCGAAACTCAAGCTAAATGGAACTAAGACCGAGATCATGTTCTTAGGCAATCAATTCACCTCTCTGCCCCCTGAGATGTGGCCCCCCTGTATGGGAGACCTTCCTCCCCCCAAGGAACAAATTAAATGCCTGGGGATCTGGTTCGAACCCCAACTAACCTTCAAGACCCATGCGCAAAAGGTCGCAGGAGGGTGCTTCGGCCTGTTACGAGCAGCCCGGAAGGTTCTCCCCCTCCTTCCGTTTCAATCCAGAAAGCTGCTAATCCAGGGTCTGATCCTGTCCAAACTGGATTATGGCAACGCCCTTTTCCTCGCTACACCCCCCGTGCTACTATTAATACTCTCCAGCGAGCCCAGAACGCTGCAGCCAGGCTGCTGATGGGGGCGCCGAGACGGGCTTCAGCCAAACCACTGCTGAAAGCCCTGCACTGGCTCCCCATCCAAGAGCGGATCACTTTTAAGTCACTCTGCATCGCCCATAAAACTCTGCAGGGCAAAGGCCCTCCGGCCTTGAGAGGGCTGATCCGCCCCTACAAGTCGACTAGGGCCCTCCGCTCAGATAGGGAAAATCTGGCCATCATCCCAAGAGTGAGGAAGGCACGTACAGGAGGCCGTCGGTTCTCACTGAATGTGTCAAACAAATGGAATGCCCTTCCTAGAGAACTCCGGATGGAACCTGTTCACCTTAAATTTAGAAGAGCACTTAAAACCTTTCTCTTCCCTACCATCCCTTAACTCCGCCTCTCGCTTGAGTTCATTAGGTTCAGGTTAGGTTCAGCGCTGGGACGCTCCAGGGCAGCCATGCGCTCTACAAGTCCAAATCAAATCAAATCAAATCAAATCAAACTGATATAAAACAAGTTCTTGAAGCAAGGATACTAAAAGGATATTCACATAGATTCATCATCGGCATGTTTGCGAGTCTGTAATAGCGATTATTAAGGAATCGCTATTACAGACTCACAAAACGGGATTCATGTAGAAATCGCAATATTTATTGCGATTTCTACAGCTTCCTTATTTGCAATTAGCTAATTGCTAAATTGCTAAAGGCCCATAGGAATGAATGGGAAGACATGTTAATGTGCGACATCAAAGCGCTATTAGCGATTCGCATGTTGAGTTTGCCATTTCAAGGGTGCAGGGGTGTCCAAAGGACACCCTCTTTCACCCCATAAATGATATTGGATGCTGGTGTTACACACACACATGTCCCAAGGACATGTGTGTGTAATATACAACTTAGAAAAATGCACTTAAGTGCATTTTTCTAAGTTTCCGCTATTTACCACGAGGTTTGACTTTGCGGTAAATAGCGGCCCAAAATTGCGAATACGCAATTTTTAAATGTTTCATGAATTGCATTTAAGGAATCTCAAATAGAGATTCCTTAAATGCAATTCCTCGCAAATTTGCGAATTCTATAATAGATATTTCTGCATTTAGGATTATGAATCCCAAATGCAATGATGAATCTAGCTGTAAGTGAAGGTTTGAGGGACGTCATACTTAATAGCGATCTGCACTCTGCAATTAATGAATGAAGAGTCAATTTAATTGTGAGCCCTGATGACTGTAGTGTAGGCAGGAGGCAGCAGTCAGCAAGGGCCAATGGACATGTGGCTATGAGTAGAGCTGCACAGTATTGGCAATTCAGCATGTGTGCAGCCAGCGATGATAAGTGGTGCACTGAGTTAGTGGCACCTTAAGCAACCAGCTTGTGTGGAGACTGCGATGATGCGTGGTCCGGGCAGGCAATACTGGTTGCAATGTCTTTTGCCTACTGAATTCTGCCTTAATAAGGCCATGTGGCGATCACTTATGGTGCACTGAGTTAGTGGTACCTCTGGCGCTCAGCGTGTGCGCACTCTGCGATGATGCGTAGTCCGGGCGGGCCGCACTGGGAGCAATGCCTTCTGTCTAATGAATTCTGCCTTAATAGGGCTACGTGGCAATGACTTATGGTGCAGTGAGTTAGTGACACCTGAAGAACCCAGCGTGTGCGCACCCTGGGATGATGCGTGGTCCGACCGGGCCTCACTGGTACAATGTGTCTTGCCTACTGGACTGCGTCATCGCAAATCGACACTCCACCTGAATTCTGAGCCCTGCTGTCCGCAGTGTAGATCGAAGGCAGTAGTCAGCACAGACATCGAGGAATGCTTTTTGTCACATCCTTTACCAAAATCTGAGGACATAGAGTACAATTCTCTCTGCATTAAATAAATCAAGGCTGAATTCAATGCTGTTCGTAGTGTAGATCCAAAGCTCAATTCAAGTTGTGAACCCTGCTGTCCGCAGTGCAGATCGAAGGCAGTAGTTAGCATAGACATAGCGCAATGCTTTTTGTCACTTCTTTACATATTCGAGGACATAGAGTGCAGTTCTCTGTGCAATTAGGAAATCAAGGATGAAATCAAGTTGTGAACCTAGCGGTTCGCAGTGTAGATCGAAGGCAGTAGTTGATACAGACATATGTCTGTGGTGCTGTGCGCTGGGTTCACAGGGGGCCTGTGTGGAGGAGGCCCGTGGTCATGTTGGCAGCCACGTGGCAGGGTGAGGGCCGCCGCTCTGGCAGACTATTTTGTCTTCATACAAGTGAACCACTCTCAGGGCATGGCCTATGTATTTGTACTCTTACATTGGAGTTGGGTACGTTGAACCAGCCCATTCTGCTTCCGCTTCAAGGGGGAGGACAACACAGCAACATGACCGAGATATTCCCCAGTGTCTGAGGTAATATGGTTGCGTCCAGTGTGCAGTACACTGCACGTATCAATACTATATCTCCACATGGACAGGTTTGTGGTTTGTATAGTGAGTTGTGTACAGCACATCACCGCTACACTTGGGATTGTGTGCATTATTGTTGATGTGCGAGTTGCCTCTCTTTCACATAGTTGGTTGCCACTTCACTTAACATTCAGCTATTGTGCGGTTGAGGGGATTTAGTATTTTGGGAAGGTCCATTGTCCTGTTTTGCGCTGCCTCGGAGGTAGTAGGGGGGGAGTTGTCCGGGGGGAGGTTCTGGTGGTGGTGGCGCTGGGTGTTGTGGCTTTGTTGGGTATCGGAGCTGCATGATTAGTACCTCTATCTCGTGTTGGTCTTTAGATGTGGGTGTGAGTTGGGTCTAATTCATGCAGTAGATAGTCTACTTTCTTATACCAGTAAAAGGTTGATGTTAATTTGTTACTTGTAAGTGGGATTATCGCCTGTTTTTAGGTAGCATTGCAAATATGGCTGGTTGTTGAAAACATGGGGAAGTGCTGTTTTTGTGCTTGTTTTGCACGGGAACGCCTAGCTTGTACATCATTAGCATTAGTTGTGGCTTTGGTTTGTGGCAATTTTGTTGGCGGAAGGTATCGATGGAAGAGTGGTGAGATTTGCAGTTTTTACCAGGTTGAAAATGGGATGATAATTAAAAAGTACAGAAAAAAAAGATATCCTTAATGAACATTATAATTGGAAATTAGCATTTAACCCCTTCCATGCTCATGACGAGCTCAGCTCGTCATGGAGTGGCCATTCATTTCAATGGAAATTACACATAAATCCCCTGAGATGCCCTAGCATCCAAGTGGTTAAAAAACCTTTGAAATTCACAAAAAAAACCATAGGTTTTACAGAAGTTATAGTTAGGAATTAGCATTTAAAAAAACCTTTGAAATTCACTGAAAAAAACCATAGGTTTCAGGGGCGTTATAGTAAGCTGAACATTTCACTCGTACAAAACCATTGAAATTCCCCCGTTATAGTTAGTTCAGCTAACTATAACTTGCACGCCCGAAATGCACTGCTGATGACGTCACATATTACATCACTCAAGACATGGTCAGTGACATCACTCAGGTCATCACAGATGACATCTCAAACGACATCACTGATGACATCACTGATCCTCGTCTGTAAAACCTATATTTTTTAGTGAATATATATATATTTATATATTTTTTTCACCATAGACACAATTCTAACACAACACGCTCTCAGCCGGTGCGGGCATTCGGAGCGGAATCCAGCCCACATAAATTTTTAACACCAAGAAATTATGCAGCACTCCAGGAGTTGAATTTTCCAAATTGTTTAATCGCACCACCAACGCTTTTCATGTAAGGAGTCTTGATCTCGGTTGGGTTAGTCCTACTTTCATTTCAATATATACAGAAAAGCCCACTTTGCTGGTAATGAAGCATTGTGGGGTATGTAGTTCAGAACAATGTTTATTAAAAAAAAATTGTGTTTTACTTCAACATATGCTATGTTTCATTTTACATATACTAATTCAGGTCATTTTACCACATTGCCATTTTATGAGTTCATTATCACGTACTAGTGGTATGATTGACTGTCCATCATATGAGATGCATATATTTGCTATGATCTTTCAGCTAAGTTCTTTTCCATCCAATTATCTCTACTTAATTAATGGCTCAGTACCATTTGTTAGAGACATACTTCCTATACCATGGTGTATGCACTTACCAACTCACCAAAAATATTTATTTTCTGACAGGCTAAGTACCTATAATTGGTACACTGCCCATTAAAATATCAAAACCTTGGATCATTAGTACATTTCTCACATCTGTCTCTTCATTTGATGAAATCAATCTTAATAATTTATATGCATATACAAGGAAGATGGCCATAATTTAAATTTTGTCCATGATTTAATTTCTTAATCCTCATGCCCTTTTACTGAAGAAGTCAGATTACAGCGTGTATACTTAACTAACTATTTCTGAATTATAAACGTACATGTAGTTCTTCATCTGCATTCAAGCCCTGTGGCTGTTTTGTTCTAAACCTTATTTTGAACGGGGACTCTAGGTGTCGCAATTTTAGTGTTCTATCACCACCTTGCTCATGTTTATGTACATGAGCTATGCCGTAACATCTCTTGTTTTGCCGGTTGTCTCCTCCATGACTCTAGATGTTTCGCCATGGAATAGTTCATATCTTTGTTTTGCAATGTTATAATATGTTCTAATATTATTTTCTTTAATGGACATATGGTGCTGCCAATATATTTTGAACCACGGTTGCATTCGATCATATATACAACATAGCTTGTATCACTTGTGATTTTAAGATTTTGTCTTTAAAATCGACAAGCTGTTTAGCATTCTTTCCAATTTTGCACCCCTTGCACATCTCGCTTTTAGTAAGTCTCTTTTGATGCTCTGGTAGCCAGGACTCAGTTTTTGATCTCTCAAA
Organism: Lissotriton vulgaris; assembly: GCF_964263255.1. Lineage (NCBI taxonomy): Eukaryota > Metazoa > Chordata > Amphibia > Caudata > Salamandridae > Lissotriton > Lissotriton vulgaris. The sequence goes on along the minus strand of NC_141695.1, from coordinate 1,715,069,619 downwards.
ATAGATTCTCACTAGTTTCTCCTTTAGAGATTAAACTTTTTGATATGAAACTTCTACTTTATTACCAAGTTTTTCTCCAATATCAGGATTTGTTTGACGATGTCCCAATATTTGTTCATTATTTTAGTAATTTGATCATTTTCCTTACTAAATGGCCCAGTGCATCTGGCAGTTGCGCGTTGGTTGGGAAGTGTTTACTCTAATGAGTTCGAAGTAAAATTAGGTGTCACTGTTCGTTTGGGTGAGACCTAAAGGCTGGAATTGAACGCAAGTGCGTGAGTGTAAATGGGGGTAGCCAGAGGGGGGCAAGGGGTCTTGCCCAAGTGGGCTTTGGACTTGTGTCTCGTTGGAGAAGTGCCTGGATGCCTCAATGTTGAAACTCCCTGAGAATATTCTAGTGCCGAGTGTCATGAAAGGGAGCAGCTGTATTTGCGTTTTTTTTTATAAAAAGGGGGGAACCCTGATGAGGTAGTGGCTAGCAGGCATGATTCGAGCGCATGGTTGTTCTGATAGTTGGTGATTGTGTGTGTGTGATTAAAGTGGAAATAAAAATTAAACAAAATTAAAATGTGCACTGGGTGATTTAAAAAGGATCAAGTCCTAGATGGTGAAACTAGATGTTTTTCAGTAGAAATGGGTTGTTTCAGGAAACGTGAGAAGGGATGTTCTTACAGTTGTATGGTGCTGTATCATAGATGTACACTGAGTGCCTCATCAGCATTGAGCCCAAAGGGGATCTTGCTGTTGAGCTCTATGATATATTTCGATTCGAGTCGTCTCAGTTTTTGTTGTCTATTCCCTCCCCTGGGGTTTGGTGCTACACTGTCCAAAAAAAAGTATGAGTTCCTCAGTTTTACCACTGTGGTGAGCATTGATATGGCGAGCCACAGGGTATGCTGGATCGTCATTAGTGATTGCACTGAGGTGTTGTAGGATCCTCACATGAGCTGGATGTATAGTGCTCCCCACATAGATTAAGTCACAGGAGCATTTAAGAACGTACACCGCAAAGTCTGTTTTGCACGTGTAGTGTTGTCTGATTTTGAAAGGGGATTTTCTGAAAGGGAACTTAACTGTTTTAGAGTTAACCCCATGTTGGCAGGCTTTGCACTTGGTACACTTGTAGAAACCCGGGTGGGAATGTAACCAGATTTTTTTGGTTGGAGCAGATGTTGCATAATTGACCAATTCTTGGCTCTTTGAAGTTGCTCTTCTAAACGTCAACTGGGGTAGTTTGGCACAGCTCTATCCTATGACTGTGTCATTTTTAATCAGTGGCCAGTGTCTGTACAGGATTTTCCTAATGTTCTTATGGTGTATGTTGTATCCTGTGATCAGTCTCGGCGTTGTGTTAGTGTTAGTTGTTCTGGTGTCATTTGTTGCTTTGAGCTTTTTTTGGAGCAAGACTGACCTGTCTAGGCGGTCGCTCTTTAGTCTCGCTTTGTTCAAGATGGTTGAACTGTATTCTCTTTCCTTGAGTTTGGCACAGAGGCTGTCCATGCTTGAGTTGAGGTCTTTCTGTAAGCTACAATTTCTCTTCATCCTTATGCATTCAGCATACGGAATACTTTCTTTGAGGCTTGTGGGGTGAAAGCTTGTTGAGTGCAGAATGGTGTTCTCTGCAGTTTCTTTTCTATGGGTGCGAGTCTGTATTTTCCCTCCCTCATGAAAAACCTCAAGGTCTAGAAAAGTGATTTTTTCTTTACTGGCCGTACATGTGAATTTCAGATTCAGGTTGTTATTGTTTATGTCTCTGTAGAATTGGAGGGCGCTCTCTTCCGTGCCCCGCCATAAGATGAAAATGTCATCTATGTAGCGCCTGTACAAAACAATGTTGTTGGTGATTGCGTCATGGTATATATATATATATATATTAAACCACCCGTCTTCCTCGGAAGAAAAAACGGGCCGCACTCTTAAAGTGAATTTTACTTTATTTTTTATTTTTTACATTAACGCTATTTTAAAGGGGGCTGAAAGCGTGTCTGATCAGACAGAAGCCAGAAGCCAGAAGCTTGGAAAGGTGAGACCTATTGGCTCTGACAATGGTTGTTTTATTTACTGAGTAAGTCTGTTCAGAATACTTTAGGGTCTGGCACAGCACCGAGTGCCGTTCTTCCTCTGCAGCTCAAGAGCTTGTCTGTGCTGACTCAATGACAAGGCCTAAGTTGGAGTAACACCGATTTGTATGTGCTTGTCTCTGTCTGCAGTAGCACATCATGAGGAAATACAATGGGGCCAATTTACAGAACTAACTTAAGACAAAATCCTAAACTTACTACTTTTGGTATTCACAGAAGGCATTTAGTAGTAGTAAAGTTAGGATTTTGTCTTAAGTTTGACTTAAGACAAACTTAAGACAAACTTAAGACAGACTTAAGACAGACTTAAGACAAACTTAAGAGAAAATCTTAACTTAAGTCTGTCTTAAGTCTGTCTTAAGTCTGTCTTAAGTTTGTCTTAAGTCTGTCTTAAGTCTGTCTTAAGTTTGTCTTAAGTCAAACTTAAGACAAAGTCTTAACTTTACTACAACTAAATGCCTTCTGTGAATACCAAAAGTAGTAAGTTTAGGATTTTGTCTTAAATTAGTTCTGTGAATTGGCCCATTGGTCTGAAATGTGGTCCTGAGCAATCGCCAGTGGCTGAGATGAATTCAAGAATCGCTTCCATCATTTGTTTGTTTGCTATAGTCCTGCAGGGTGACACAAGTGCCAAGCTCCTTTGCCAGTTTCCTCCACCCTGGCTCTGTGGTTAAAAATAATCCAGACTGGCTGGCATGGACCTCTGCCACGGTTGACTGCAACAACCTCACCTGTTGGTATCAGGGCTTGGCGAGCACACAATGTTCCCGGTGGGTGGAACAGACCTTGCCTCACGTGCATGGAAGGCAATCCTGCAAAATTACAGAGCTGGCAGTCCTGTCCTCAGGCTGATGGCTAGGACTCACAACTTGGAAAGGAGGTCACAGACAGGGCTAGGAAATGAGGGTGGTAAGAGGTCATGGCAAGCCTGTCATCACTGTGCCACTTAATCCACCATCTGATGCATGATGTGCAGATGGTAATACAAATGTTTTTAGCTCTAAACTATCAAAAGGTATTAAAGCCCACTTCACTAGGTGCAGTGCCACATCCTCAGCTTTTCAAAGGTTAACTCGTCATCTTTCATCTGGTTGCTGTATTGGGGTGTTTCAAAGGGTGAAATGTGACACTAGATGCTGTAAACCTCCTTATTTGAAGGACAAGGAGAAAGGTTTTTGTCTGCAGCAGGAAGCAAAAAAGTGAAATACCTACCTATAACTCAAACAGGGTGGAAAGAAAAGCACTGTTCACTCATTCTTGTTTACATTCCTTACACTGTCCTCCAAGCAGCAGTGTTTTCAAAAGGCTACGCAAGCTACAGAAGAATCCCAAACATGTTGCATTTTTATTTACTCTGCAATGTATTGAATCCTATAGTGCCTCCTTGCAGGACTTTAAGTTGACTGAGTCCATCCAGGTCTTAGATCCACTATTAATTAAAAATAGAGATTAAAAGGGGTCCGCATAGGGCCCTATATTCATGCCCTGAACTTTACAGGCAAAAACACTGAGGGGCAGATGTAGGTAAGTATATTTTACCGACTCATAAATACCGAATTTTATCGATTCGGTATTTATGAATCGGTAAAATTGATGGAGGGAGATTTAGGTAAATTCGGTAATTGAATTACCGAATCTGTAAAAATCGGTATTTACCGAATTGGTAAATACCGATTCGGTAATGCCCATTGATTCCTATGGGCCTTGAAGCCCATAGGAATCAATGGGCATTACCGAATCGGTATTTACCGATTCGGTAAATACCGAATCCTGCAAGGGTGCAGGAGGTGTCACTTTGACACCCTCTAGCACCCCAAATACAGGCATGTGTGCCATGTGGCACACAGACATGCCCTAAGGGCATGTCTGTCTGTCACATGGCATAGGTGTGCATGCACATATGTGCATGCACACCTGGATTCGGTATTTTACCACCCAATTGGATTGGGTGGTAAAATACCGAATCTGTAAGGCCTTTGGGACTCAGAAGAGTCCCACCTACATCAGGAAGTTACCGAATCGGTAAAATAGGGCCCCTACATCACAAATACCCATTTACTGGTCGGTAACGGCCGAAATCGGCCGTTACCCGTCGGTAAATGGCCTCCTACATCTGGCCCTGAGTGATTTCTGAATAATGACTGTATAAATTTTATTGTAATATAGGATGCCTAGCTTTTAAATGGTTTTTAAAAATGTATTTATGCTAAAAGATAGGTTTTATGGCGTAATTGGAGCCGATCATATAAATTGTTATCAATTTTCGCCCCTTTCCCTTGTTGAGCCCCCACTCAGGATAAAATTGGTATTGTAAAAATTGTTTTTTTTGTGTGTATCTTTTATGGTTACAATTCACCAAAATAAAGATTAATGATGATGAATAATGAATGTAAAAAAGCAGCTATATAATTCCTGTTTATGTTTCACATGATTTACTTATGTTTAACCTTAATCTTGCATTCTCTAAGAGTGTTTGCTATTTCGAAGAAGATCTGTTTATGTGTTGTTTTTCACGTAGCCTATTACTCCTGTATAATGCATACTTTGAATCGAGACACCTCTGGAGTTGAGGCTGAAGGTAGTGCAAGTTTCTCACAGTGCCCATCAGTGAAGCAGAAAAGTGTTCAGAATAGATGGTCATCCAATTCTTGGCCTCTCTGCGGAACGCACAGCGCAACAATCACGTATTATAGTTGCAGTTTTGATTCTGTGCGAAAATGTGTGTGAAGGAGGTACACAGTTCTCAAAATATTGACAAGGCAAAAGTACAAATAATTCCCGTGCATATACGTGAGGGGTGTGTTGTGTGTGTGCGGTGAAGTGAGGAGATGCAACGAAGTGCATTCAGGAGAGAGTGAAAAAAGGGGGGTGAAGAGGAAAGAGGTGAGTTGTACCATATAGATGTGGGAGATATTGAGATAAAAAGGACATACATGTCTAGCATTGAGTGAACATAATGGGTATGATTGAGACACTCTGAGACCCATTCCACAGGCCTCAGTAAATATTTTCAATATTAATTATTTACCAAAAAATCTGTGACAAAGCCAATTGTTCTGGCAGGTTTTATGTGTACGTCATTTGTTGTGTTATATTTCTGGTTGCAATAACAGATACCTCAGAGAGGCAATAAAAGATTGTTCTGGTGGCGCAATATGGAAATCATAGTGCCACACGCTTAATCGACATTGGCCACACCCCTTCTTTCAAAGCTCTTTTCAGTGTGAAAATTGAATACATCTGAAACTGAAGGCTATTTTTGGAACTTAATTGGATTGCCCCAAATATAAATGAGCTACGCAAACAAATGATGGATGGAATGCTGAATAAATCATACATTTACTCCCAGTCGAGAGATCTGAGTTAAATCCATCGTTCTTTTGCTCACCATGCCACCCCAGTTTAGACCCGGAAACAAGCATCCTGGGACCGGTTGCTGGGTATTACCGTGCATCAGCCAGGCTGGCTTAAATCCAGTGGCACAGTGAGCAAGGGACCTGCTTGTTTCCGGTCCAGGGAGGACCCGTGCTGGACTGTTCCCATGAGGAGCAGGGTCAAGACTGATTTGCATATGGCTGGGTCCAAACTGAGATGGCATGGTGAGCAGAAGAACAATGGATTTAACCCAGATCTCTTGACTGGGGGTGAATGTATGATTTATTCAGCATTCCGTCCATCATTTGTTTGCGTGGCACCAAATACAAATGAGACATGATTCCATTAAAATGGGATGTCCACTTCCAGAGGGTAAAACTGTGTTGCCAGACGATTTTACTCTTGGGGAAGCAAGAGCATGGTAATAAAGAATAATATTTTCAATAGTCTCTGCTTCTTTTGTATAACCTTCCTTCTTGAGAGCTTTGTGTATGTTTTCTTTAGTGTGTGAAAGTAGATCATATTTACACAGTATGCGCTGCATACTTTTGCTTCGGTCTCACAATATGTTGGATTGTTTGGCATACTTTGCATGTGATTGCCACATAATTTGGTCAAGTCCGCCACAAATGTTGTTCTTCCACTGCCACATGATTCCTGCCACATGACTCTGTTGATAATGAATTTATTGAACAAACCATATTCTCGAAATGTCTTCATGGTTCTAATGGGCAAAGAACAACTACAGGCAAACTATGGCCTCTAACAGCGCATCAAAAGGGGAGGATAAAACTATTATATTGACATTTATATTATGCTTCTACTCCTGACAGTGGCTGAAGAGCTTTTCAAACAGGGAGCACACTACTCTGTGGGATAAATACAACTTCAGGAACATGGGTCACTGATTAGGAGTGAAAACATTTCACATGCAGTTTATGACACAGTGAAGAAGACCGGGGTGACCTTTGTGGCACAGTAAGTCGGTCGAAACATGTTGACACAAGCAGTACCAAGAGGGGTGTTTTGAGAACATAATTTCTCTCCTAACACGACCCATCCATATTTCTTTTAATCCTGACTGTGGCGCCTATCAATAAAGGTTCTGCTGGTATCCACAAGCCAGTTTTAAAGCACTTTCCAACACTGCACCCTGTTCTATCACTATTCCCAGTCACTGATTTATCACTGTGTTTGTTATATTTATGTTGTGTCTCGTCATTGTAAAAACATTTTTTATTTTTTCGCCCTCCCCTATGCTCCGACCTGAGCGTCGAGGCGTTTTGTAAGCAGACCCGATGATGAAGCATGTCACACACTTATGTGTGTGAGTGAGGGCAGTTTTCAAAACAGATTTGTTTTGTCTGTGTCGTGTTCTTACACGTGTATTTTGTTCTCCCCACCCATCTTTGTGTGTTTACAGTGGCCAGATAACCAACATTTATCATTATTTGACACAGTGCAATGTAGCAGGACCACTCGCTGTGCTGCTCCAAATAGAGAGGACAGGAATGTTCCCTATATATCATGATATGCCGCTCTCATGCTCTCTCCTTGCACAAGTGCACTTTAGGCTCTCTAATGCCAGCGCAGGCACCATTGCACCATTGCGCCATAGTGCAAAAGTGCCTGTGTTGCGGGCAGGATTGTTTGTGTGCAGGATTGGGCACCTTCCTGCACAAAACCAGTTCTTAAAGATATTTTCCTGTTTGTAAGTGAGATTCAGTATACAGCACACTTAGAAAGAGAAAACAACGACGAGGAATAAAGGGGCATATTATCAAGGACCGGTGTTAAAATTATCGCCGTTTTATCTGCAGGAAACTGTTCTGGTGTTAACCTGGGCTTCTATGGGAATTAACAAGGGCGTATTATCAAGCCCATTATCGCCATTTTATCGGCAGTTTCCTGCCGATAAAACAGCGATAATTTTAAAACCGGTCCTTGATAATATGCCCCAAAGTTATTTCTCCTCTTTCGGCCTCTATCATGAAGGCATACGATTTTGACACGATCTCAAGTCCATCAGTCTTGGTAAACCTGGGAATGGTCCACAATACATGGGTGGATGCGTGGGGACGCCCATACTTCACGCAAGCAATGCCTTCCCAGGACAGAGTAAGCAGGGAAATGACTTGGGCTGCCCTGCTTTACTCCAAATTCACCAAGCCATGCAGAGCTATGCAAGGGGGCTCTGCATGACCCGGTGAATCTGAATTAAGGCTAGTGTTGCCCTTGCATCACCTTGGGAGACGCAAGGGCAACGCAATCCAATTATGTATCTGGGTCATGGTTTGTAAGGAGTTTGTCAGGCAATTTTTCATGCTATCTATCAATGTATATGTCCTGAAGAGGTAGTTGTGGTTTAACCTCGAGAAGATACATGGATAGATATATTTATTTGCACAATTAATTAAAATAATTGCAATTTGTACAAAAAGATAAATAAAAAGACATTTTCAGCTCTCAATTTAAAAGAAGAATGAGAAACGCAAGCTCATATCTGAGACAGCAAGGGTTCATGAGTGGTATCTACTGGTAGAATTGAATTAATCTTAGACTTAAATTTTACAAAACGGGCGGACATTTGAGCTGATTCCCCCTTCATACATTCATCTATCTATCTATAAATATATCTTGAGAAGTATTGACTTTTTTGGGGCGACTCTGTGGTCGGCTGACGCGACATGACATATTGGCTGTAGGATGAATGCCTTGGTTAAGGGAAGAGACAGTGAGGAGGCAAGAGAGGAAAGAGCAAAATCAAGGCAAAAGGGTCATTGAGGCTATAGCCTAGAGTACAGCTTGTAAATGACAGTCACCCTTTTATAATCAAGCCCTGGCAGTGCCAGGTAGATTTCAGACTATGCTTGGTCCACCTAGGAGTTACAAAGGTGCAGCACATGGCATGCACTGGTCGCAGTCTGCCAAGGTGTATGCCCAATACAGTCATAAGGAGCGACAGAGGAGCAGTGTACGGAGTGCAGTGGTTACAGTTAGCCTGATCAGTGCCCACAAAGGCCCATCAAAGAGCAACAGAGGAAGGAACATGACATGCACTGGTTACAGGCTGGCAGATAAATGGGCATTGGGCACAAAGGGAGCAACAATACCATAAGTCTATAGACAGATGTAGCACAGGTCCCAGTTTAGGGAATAACAACTTTTTCTTTCTTTTTCTTGGTTAATTCTTTCACTTAAATTTAAAGGCACTATCAATGACTATTCCCCACTGGGGCTCCTATTTAGAATAAAATACACCATCAAAGAAGCACAGACACTTGAACCTTGACATATAAACAGGAGAGTGGGAAAGTATCCAAGGGTCTTAGACATAGACTGGTGTGGAAAAGTGAAATATATAACAGTAGTAATATTGACTGTTGAAGTGTATTGGAGCCAAGAGAAGAACAGGCGTGATGGGAAGGATATGCCCTTTGGATACTGCACTGTACCTAACAATGAATACAATGGAATATTGTGACTGTACAAATTTGATTGGAAATATGATAAAGGGCAATAAAAAAAGTTTTTTAAAAAACCAGATGTAGCCCATGTGTGTATATTGTTGAGAAGATTTCAGGGAGCACGTGAAGGTTGTTTCTTGTAAATCTTGAAGATGAAGGCTCTTGTGGGTTTTTGTTGGTCATGGCATGAATTGCCATTGGAAGAGCAAAGCTTCTGGCACTTTCAGGCCTCTAAAAGGGGAGGGAGGAAAAAAGAAAAGAAAAATATTTTATAGAGCCCGTAGCTACCCTAAAGCATCCCAGCGCTAATAGCGCCAGCAGACAGAAGATGACCGATTACTGGGTGGAGTTTTGGAAAAGCCATTTTTTGGACGAGGGGAGAGGGGAAGAGAAGAGAAGAGAAAAGAGGGAGAGAGAGAGAGAGGGAGACTTTACCTTATGCACCCTTAACTGCAGGAAATCTTACTATGGGATGCCTGGAAAATGTGAAGGAAAAAACGACCTTGCCCGATGAGTGGCATATGGGTCAGGCGAGCCAATGGTAGCCCAGCCAAGTGTCCATTTCAGGAAATTGAATTGTTGAGGTAAAAACATTTCTTCACAGAAACATTTAGCTACTGACAATGGCCATCTTTATAGAAAAAAAATAAAAAAGACACTAGATGTATAGAAATGTTTTAGCAGCATAAAAATGTTAAATAGCACATTCATAAACAGTTACATCTTTATTTCACTCCTAAATCTCAGGTACTCTTGCGTTTTGCTCAAATCATCAAGTGAAGGAGTTCCACTGTCGCTTTGCCCAGACAGAGTCCTAGCTCACTTTTCAGGCATTATGAACTGATATAGCAAGGAAGAATAGGAGAATGATCAGTCAAAGCAAAACTATACTTTACCATTGGGAGAGCTCGACCATCGGGTAGGCGATCTCCCTAAAGTAAAGGATAAGGAAAAGTTAAAAAAGGTTTATTAGACTTGATAAACATATGTGAAATTACTTTTATAGCAAATGTTATTGTAAATAAATGTTTCATGCTACAGCACGATTACCTTAATTTACAATTAAATATTTAATTAATTTACACATATCAACATTTACAATTAACATTATAGTATATACAACTATCATTTTCTAACTATACACACACACACACACACATATATATATATACGTATACATGTGTGTGTGTATATATATATATGATCAAAAGGCGTCCCACAGGGCCCCAAGAAGCATAGGCTGCACTCCCAAACTGGTTTCAATCTTCTTTAATCAAATTGTCAACATGAAACCATGTATGCATCCCCAACACGTTTCATTTCAAAGCCCAGTAGTGCCGTCACAGAACATTGAAACCAGTTTGGGAGTGCAGCCTATGCTACTCTTTAAGTAAAAAAATAATTAATTAATTTTAATATTATTTTCTACTATCCTACGGAGTTCTATTTTAAGTGTGTGTATCCTTTGTTTTCTAGTGAAGGGTGTTGCAGGATCGGTTGTTGGGCCATATGTGGTGCTGGACTTACCATTGCTCCTTTTTGGCAGCACAATTACTCTCATAAGGTCAACTCCAGGCCCTTTTTCATGTGTTGGACATGTACGTCTACACTTTTGAGTAACTTTAAACTTCTAAATGGTGACTTCCCAAAAGCAGTACACCTACTCAAAACTGTAAAAAATACATGTGTAACTTATAAGCCTAAGTTACCTTTGTGAATAGCCCAGATAGTAACTTAATTGTACACCTTCCAGATGATCATAGGCCTGCGAATAAGAATAGATATGATGTAGAAATGAAGAAGAATTTACTGTAGACCCAAAGGAGCCAAATAAGGCACTGGGGCTCCAGGTGGGCCATGAATAACTGGTTATGAAGATCAGAACGCATTTTAATATAAAGGAATTTTTTTTAAGTAATTAGAATGAAAGACAGTCACCATTCAGACATAGGTGGTCCAGGGGTGATGGCCAGGAAAGGATACTGTGTGCTGTTCAGCTCCATTTTGGGCATCTTTATAGTCCATCCTTTCTTTCTCTGCAACATACCTGTCCCAGCACTGCTGGCAGCTTTATAATCCTTGCACTCAGGCTAAGACTGGAGCTCTTTCTGTGTGGGCTGATGGCCTTCTTTTGTTGAAGGTCTCTGATCCATCAGACAGGATAGAGGGAAGCAACCTTTCTTCTGGCTTGACCCAGCCGATGGTGAGCTGGTAGCATGCAGCTCTAAAGCCCAAGAAGGACTCTTCAGGCCCAGAACAGTTTCTGTCAGGGCATTGGTCTTCACCATACTCGCTGAAGAGGACTGGCACGTGTACGTTCCAAGGGATCTGGACAGAGAAAAGGCTCCCTATCAGTAAGGAGTTCCGTTTTAATCTTTGGGCAGCCGGGTACCATTGAGGAAAGCATTTCCTTTAGTAACTGGCTTGGGAAGGCAGGACAGGTATTCAAGCCCTGAGTTAAATGTCCTAAAATCAGCTCCTTATGTGGTGACCCAACATCTTGGTAGAGGCAGTCTTGGGAAGAAAGTCATTAGCACAGGAGATTTCCTCCATTGGGGAGCAACAATAACACACACAAGCATCCCTTAAAGACCTCAGGCATTCTTTTTTCCATTTTTACCAAACAGGCAGGGGTGAATAGAATGGTCCTGTTATGGTAACTGCATAGTTTAGTATATGGGTCGGTAGCCATACACAAGGATAATAGTGAAAGGTCTATACCTCTAAATCTGATAGGCTGCCACCAACTGTACCATCTCCCCATGTCACTGGAACCAAGCTGTGCCTGGATGATAATCCCATAACTAGGGACAAAACTGGTCCTGGGTTGCTTGTGTTCCGGTTCAGGGAGGACCCGGCATGTCCGTTCAGGCTGGACAGTACATTTTGGAGCAGAGTCAAGACTCATTTGCATATAGCTGGGTCCAAACTGAGGTGGCATGAAATACTAAATAATGATGGATTGGGATGTGGCCCGAGTGATTACCGGTGGCTGAGATTAATTCAAGCTTTCCACCCATCACTGTTTTGTATACTTATTGTCTCCCCATAGCCAAGCAATGGAGGTTACTTTATCTGTCGGAAGGGGGTTTGAATGGAGAAGAGAAAGTGAGGGCAGGTGAATCTGTTTCAGATCCTTCAATAAATGTAAGTATACTTTAATATGTACAAGTCCTAAAAACCATACGGACGGGAGGCTAATTAGCATGCACACTAATATCACAGAAAATGAAATGATGGCCCTAGTACACACCACACTATAATTTATATGGGTCTATATTCCAGTCTACAGCCGTCTACTATTCTTTGTGTTCACGTGGTCAGACAAGCCTCAGACTGCATTGGGCAAATCCCAGTTGCCTGGTCACTTTGGAGCCCAATCCTTCCTGCCAGCGGCTGCTGCTGGCATTAACACAAGTTTGGGGTTTTCAACTGAAAACAAGCCCTAACTTGTACCCTAGCCATGAGCAAACAAACAAGCATTTGCAATGCAATAGGTCTCGCATTAGGAAAGTTTGAGCTATTGGTATTGTAAATGACACATTTTTTATTTATGTGTTGGTTTTGAAAATAGCGAAATTAATAGCTTTGTCATTTACAATTCCAATAGTTATAACTTTTGCAAATGTGACACCTATAGCATTTGTAATGCAATATGTGTTGTATTGGAGAAGTGTGTCTCACTGGTTAGAGGAGACAGACCTGGAAGCAGAGGTCAGCCCGGGACCAGGGTTCAACTCCCGGCTCGGCGGGGTCTTGAGTCCTAAAATGTCCATGGACTCGACAATTCTCGCTCCAGTGCCTACTCGATTCACGGGTTCACACTCTGCGACTCTGGGCAATAGCTTGCTTAATCTCCACAATGGCCCCTTGTGGCGGGATGCCTGGCTTTCACCTTGCGGATACCCTGCCGGGGTTATCTCACAGGGGAATACCAGGACGGGTTCCCTAAGCAAGCGCTTAGAAACCGGTTGGTGATTTGTGCTAGATAAATTCCTGTACATTTACATATTTACGTGACTTAGATGTATTGATATTACAAATAATAATGGCTTTTAATTTTTTTAATAATTAATACTTAAATAAAAGTTATTGTAATTTTTAATGGCAATAGCTTAAACTTTTGTAAATAACTTTTGTGACGATTATGTTCAGTGTATTTTATTGGGACGAAAATCCATGGAACAGAAGTGAAATATTAACATATTATTGTGACATTTGTAATGAAGCTTGAAACATTGATAGAACATATTTGAACCAGTTGTTGTTGAATGGTTGCACAGATTGATGTTGTGGTGGCGACGAGTGATGCTGTTGCGTTTAGTGATAATGTGGTTGCGCATAGTGATGTTGTGGTGCCCCTGTGCGATGCTGTGGTGATGCAATAGATAGAAAGAGTGCGATAGACAGAGTGAGGGCGATAGATAGATAGATTGAGGGCGATAGATACAGTGTTGGCGATAGATAGATAGAGTGAGGGCGATAGAAGATAGAGAAATATACTGCCTTGTAAACCACCTAGAATGCAGAGTGAAGTTACTAGGTTTAGGTTTAATATAATATAACGAAAAGAAAATGGAAGTTCTTAGCGTACATATCTGTTAATACTGTGTTACATTTTAACTTTATTATGGAGAAGGATTCAAGTTGACTGAGTTGAACACTATCAGAAGATGGGTGTGCTTTCTGAGTAAATTGTCCTATTCATCGGTGAAATATGGGCCACGAATTTAAACATTTTCAAGGTTGGTGATTGTTTTAGCTTTTCGTTCTGCCCTGTTCAGTGTTCTGTTCTATATCTACTTAAATCAGTAGACCTACCCAATCTCTTGTAGGTCATCATCTGGGCCTGAAATTACGTCATTGGTGATTAGGGACCTGATTTACAATTTGTGACGGACATCTTGTTCGTCTAATTACAAGGGATTGCATAATTTCAGACTTGCAATAGGCCGGATGGATATCCCTTACGTTTGTGTCGTAATAACCCACCCCTCCGAATCCATAGCAGCCCCTTATCTGGTGTTTGGCGGATGGGCCAGAACCTCTCCGCCTTCGAGCGAGCTGAGGTAAGAGAAAATGGGACCATGCAAAGTGGTGATTCCGCTCTGAGAGCCAAAACTGTGAGGTTCATTATAGAACGAGCCTTTGGTCAAAGTCGCTTCCATAATTCGACTGCCTGCTAATGCTCAGTAGACATGCTTTTCCCAGCGTTGCAAATGAAAATGTATTTTTAGACCCAACCATCACCAGGTTGGTCTCTCTGGCATTCAGTGCTTACCAGCTTATGAATGACTTACAAGTAGAGTGAGCATTTTTTGGCAGCTATTCGATTACACTACTGTTGGAAGGCTCGATAAAATGTCATTGGACCAAGAAAAGCTGACTTTTCTTGTTGTCCTGTCTGATCAACAATATACAGCTAACCTTAACCAGCCCCTTAGTCTATCACAGGAACGGATCTAAGGTCTAAAATTAGATGGGCATACATTCATTCTATTGCTTCCTTGGCAGCCTCAGTAAAGAGGCCAGAGATTGAACGGGCCCAGATGCACAGGTATATTTCCCTCTTCTCCCTCAGGCAGCACATCATTGCAGAGCATGTCCTGCTGCTGCTGCTGCTCACAATACCAGCATGAAAACAACAAAAAAGAACTGCTTACGGGAAGGGTGCATAAGGAGTGGAGAAGAAGCCATGTTTGTGGGCAGGGTCAGCGTGGCGATGTTGAAAGCTTTTTTTGCTGTTTTTAATTGGGGGTTGAAAGCAATGTGGGGAAGAGCAGAGGAAGTGAGCAGGCAGACACAGAAGCCAAACAGTCTGTGTAGCTGCCTTTAAAAGAGCACTAATTAGTGGCGGAAATGTTAGGGGGTCTCGAGAAGCCCATGTAGGATGCGGTGACGGGGCTTATCAAAGAGGCATTGAAAGGGTTGGCTTCCCCCAGTAGACAGCCTGTCTGTCCTTTAGATACATTTCAAAGGCATGCACAGGCAGACCTGGGCTCTGTGAGGGCTCATGGAAGGGCTGGATGTTTAACACCGCACCTCAGAGGACATCAAAGTGACATGTGCACCTCTCGGGGGAGGGGGGCTTTGGTGGAGGGGGCTGCTCTTTACTCCTGCAGTCTGACTGGTGAGCGGCAGAAAGCAAAGGCTGCTTTTGTATGGTTAGTTTGGGACGGCTTGACTTCCATGTTCATTTGTAGTGGTGAGGCGGTGGCACTCGGAGCCCTGACTGGCTAGATTGTGTGCACTTGGGTGGACCTGCGCCGGCTACCAGTCTGCACTGGTGGGGACGAGCAGCTTCTTCAACTGGTTTTCGAAGCACTAGTTCACAAGTGGGACTGTCAAACCTAATGTTTAGTACGTTTCGCAGTTGGTGTGCTTGTAGGACGAGATTCCTCCAGAAGACCTGGACATATGGAGGCTAAGAAGTGACGCAAAGACTGCATGCTTTGCAGTCCCGTCAGCAACATAACGCAGTCACAGATCCTGGCCCAAAAATAATACTTACGTTTTCGCTTTTAATATTGCATGCTGCGATTTTTTTTTTTTACATACTAGAAAGTTGTTACTCTTCAAGAAACTGAGGAAGCAAATCGCGTGGACACTTTTCAAATGACTAAATATAAATATAAAAAATAAATTCATTCATATTACTTCATTGGCAGCCTCAGTAAAGAGGCCAGAGATTGAATGGGCCCAGATGCACACGTATATTGCCCTCTTCTCCCTCAGGCAGCACATGATACCCACACGCGGCTCACTGAGACGAGAACATCAAAGGGGAGAAAGGAGGGGTGAGTGCCCGCCGAAATGACGAGAAGGACTGAGTGAGAAGGGAGGGGGGATGCCAGCAGGGAAAGTGATGGAGGGGGGGAGCATGCGAGGGGTGCGTGCGCGCCCGCTCACATACACTGAAGCTCCCCCTCGATCCGTGGCTTTTATAGAATTAAACAGAAAATCAGTTCTGTTAAATACATAAAATAAAAGCAGGATAGTCAGGTACTGTGGAAAGGGCAATGCCATGTGTCCAAAAATCGTGCATTTGACCAATGGTGCACAAAAAAATGCAAACGCCCTGCTCAATTTGGAAGAAATCGATTTCAAACATTTGTAAAAGTGAAATATTTTCGGTCGACTAGAAAATCTGTGCCCTGAAATAACCAACAAGAGAAACAACGAGAACGGCGTCAGTGATGAAAGAGTCGTGCGCCCCTTTCCAATTTGAAAGTGTGATTTTGCGGAGGTCTGCATGTAATTTAAATGAAAAGTGTGAAGCAGGGGGCGGTGGGGAGGGAGGGAGGAGAAATGCGGGACACGGCCTGGGGGCCGTGAAAAGTGTGAAGCAGGGGGCGGGGGAGCGTATCCCTTTAGAGTGAGCTAAGCTCTCGGAGGCAGGAGGCTCGGGCAAGCACGTGCACGAGCACCACATGCACTCGATGAAATCCGCGATGGTTTCAGAGCTTGGTTTAGCCTCTATATCTCTCGCCAGTAATGCGCAAGCGCATTGGCAGGCGAGACCTAAAAAGGGCCGCTGCCAGTGGCGGCTCCTCCGCTATGGCAGAGTAGTATCGCACAACTGCTTTTAAGCAGTGCAAATAAAGCAAACATACAACGATAATAAATTTGAGTTATTATAATTTTATTTTTCAGTGCTACTTTGCAGGTGGGCGGGGTTGCTCTGCTCTTTGAGCTTGGCAGGGGAGGAGTGGTTTGCCCACTCCTAAGTGCACATGACTGTGTGGACGGCCCTCTGGGTCCGGCCAAACAGTCATGTGCACTTTCCCTGTTTATCTCACAGGGTGTATTACAGCCTGTGTGCAGAACATGCCCAGGCCCCAATTCGCCAATCACAATGCTGCATTGCAGTTTTGTGATTGGTGAGGGGAGCCTGGCTAGGCTTCCTGTTCCTTGAGTCTGATGGAGGAGAGCAGGGGCAGAGACCCTGAACCCGCCGGCAAGGTAAATGTTTTTTTTTTATTTTTTTATTTACATTGTGCCCGTGTGCCCGCCCTGCCACTAGAGAGTGGTGCCGGCCATCACTGGCCCCTGCCATTACTTTCCAGAACTATCCCACTACCTTCAGAGACACTTGGATCTGCCCCTCCTTTCACTGCGTTATGGTAAGAGTAATGACACATAGAGTGTGACTGATAGTGCAGGGCTCTGATCTGTCATTCGCACTGTGTGTGATGGTGGCCCTAGACACAGATCACAGTAAGTATAGCTGGGAATAGCTACAGAAGCTGCAGATTGTTCCATTATGGAGTAGCCTTGGGGAGGCAGGTTGGAGCGACAAGCAAGAGCAGGACCAATACACGCGGTGAGAACTCACAGCAGAAGGTAATTAAAGCAAGCATTGGCAAAGCATAGAGGTCTGGTGTTGGTAGCCATTATTTTGGCGTTGTCAATGTTTGTCTTCTTTTCTCATGTTTTTTGCAAAAATGTATTGGTGGAAAGGATGCCTGGCCCTCTTCAGGCTTAAAAAACACTCACTGCTACAAGCATAAATATTGGTTCTCTAAGAAAGCAGACATTGCCATGGTAGTCCCTGACCCTTAAGGGAACTACTGTTTGCGTTAATGTGCTCCTTCATACAGGACAGAGCGCCATTACTCATTGTGAATTTAGTCAATGGATTGAAGTGGACTGAGACATTGCCCAATGATGTATGCTGTAGTAGGCAGAAAAAATGTGTATGCCACATGTGTATGCCACAATAACCAACCAAAGAATGAAGGGGCCTGGTTGAATACCCCAGTAAGTATTCAATTCATCTGAGTAAAATCAAAAGTTCTTGGCTAACATCATACCTAAAAATCTTTTGGAATGCTGGGCGATTTAGGATCACATCTGGATGTGGGTGAAAGACTGGGGATGCCGGTGGCCATATGCCTGCCATGGATGTGCGTGCAACTTATTTCACAAGCAGAACAGTTACACAAGGGGTTTACAAAAATGGAAATGTGATGCCACACTCTGAACAGGGTTTTTTTTATTTTAGTGCCAAAAAACTGGAAGCCACGCTCTTTCAAAACTCTTATGCTTCACCAGATGAGCACACACATGAGCTCCAACTAACACGAAACCGAAAGCACTGAATCCTGGCTCATTCTCTTAACTGCAGGTTGGCACTTGAGTAATGTACCTCAAGAAAGTAATATTTTGTTAACCCTTAAGCCCTTTTATGAAAACATATAGAAGGTTGTGGGGCTGCAAGTAAAGAATGTCAAATAATGAGTCATATTGTTAGAAAGTTGAGGGGCTTATTTACAAGCCCCTTGAGCCCCCGGTGCATCATTTTTTGTGACGCACCAGCGTGCAGTCTGCTGCCCCATATATACACTTACATGAAAAGCCACCCTGAGTAGTTTTCCCTTTCCTTGTACATACGGCCCCTTTAAATGCAGCACTTTGCGTGAAAGGGGAGTTCCATGGGTGCTGCTGGGGATGTTCCTACACAACACCCATGGAACCAGACACATTTTCAGATTCATGAGAAATCGTAAACCTGGAAATGCATCCGAATGCGTAGGGAGGCACAACAAGGAGAAATGTATTCATTTCTCCTAGTTTTTTTTCCCTCTTTCTGTGCATGCTTCATTCTACAGCACACATAGAACAAGGAAATCCCCACTTATAATAGGTATCCCTTCCTACACATAAACAATCTTTAAAAAATTGACATTTTACAAGTTCTATGTGTGCTAATGCAGCATGCATAGAAGTCGAAAAAAACGCCTTTACAGATTGCTTATGTGCAGGAAGGGCCTCCTTCCTACACATAAGCAATGATCCCCGTGACGCAGGCATCCTTGCACCATGGTGCAAGGATGTCTGCATCGGCGCAAGGCAGCTAATTGTGCGCCAGCCCAGTGGAGAGCAAAGGGATCCATCATATCCTTGTAGATATGACGCATCCCTGTGCTTTGAAAGTGCTACTGCATGGTGCAGCCAAAAGGCTTGGGGTGCCGCGCTGTGGCACTTTCTTGTAAATGAGGCCTTATTGTCGTTAAGAAAGAATAACATGATTTATTATCTACTAATTCCCTATTTTTTCACGTATCTTCATTTCAGTTCTGTGTTCTGGTAGTTGTTCTCTCTATTTTATTAATCATGGAGGCTTACTTCAAATATTAAAATGTTTCAATGCCCATTCTCTAAACTGAGGGGCACCATATTAAGTCTGGAAGAGAAGCTTAATAAAATCAGGTCATGTGTGTGGTCATGGAAAGCTGTGACCTTTACTGTAGGAAGCCTTTGTGTCATTTGCAGGGTGAATGACAAATTACTTTTGTGGAGTGAAATGTGTGCATTAATTTTAACAAACCTGAAAATATCTGTTGATTTTGCAAAAGTACCACTCTAGAAGGGCTACTTAGTTTTCATGGATTTATTAAAAGAATATGTAGAACTTTTTGGTGCCAAAGTGGCAGAAGGCTGCTGCCTGGCATCCCTGGAAACCTGGTTGATAAACAAGGCACCAGTTTCATTTTTTGGGTCGAGTCTGCGAGAGCATGCCCTAGCGTATTCGTCTCACTTGCAAGACATTGTTGTTAACAAAAAAGGGCTTGGAGCCCGAACCTCACTTACCCATTTGCTGGTTTGCGTGGCACTCTTTTCTACAGACTCGTAATTCCTCAAGGCAGGCCTAACATCATTTCCATTCCTCTCTGTTGAGAAAGTTAATCAGTGCCTGTCTGCTGCTCCTGACATGATTGAGGTACTATTTCATTTGTTTTAACTTTTAGTGCCCTGCAATCAGAAGAGGTATGACTGACAAAGATGTACCCAGCGGGATAAACAACATTTCAAATATGCATTTTCTATAGTTAATTTTCATTTTATTTTGCCTAGTCTTCTTTTCTCACTTTAACCTCATGTTTTCTTTTGTTTTTGTTAGTGGGCGCTGTACTCAAAAGATGAGGATTATTTTATTGCAAAACCACATTGTTTCTTTCTCATATGTAATTTCTGAAATGATGCTTAAACACATAAGCAAGCAATTAACCCAATACACCCCACACTACTTCACCTCACACTAAACCGTCCCACTCAATCCAATCCACCCCAGACCAATCTAATCCACTCCAAACTATACACCCCAATCCACTTCACTCAAATCTGCCACACTCTAATCATCCCACCCCACTCCAATCTGCCCAACTCCAATGCAAAACAATCTGCCCGACTCCAATCCAAAACAATTAGCCCCACTTCAATCTAAAACAATCTGCTCCACTCCATTCCAAACAATTTGCCCCACTTCAATCTAAAACAATCTGCTCCACTCCATTCCAAAACAGTCTGCCTCCAATCAAATCCAAACGAATCTTCCCCACTCCAATCCAAAATGATCTGCCTCACTCCAACCTGCACCACTCCAATCTGAAGTAATCCTCCCTACTTCAATCTACCCCACTCCAATCCAAAACAATCTGCCTCACTCCACCCCACCCTATTCCAATACAAAACCATCTGCCCCTCTCCATTCTGCCCCACTGTAATCTGTCCCACTCCAATTTGCCACACTCCAATTCAAAATAACCTGGCCACTCCAATCTGTCCCACTCCAGTCCAAAACAATCTGCCCCACTCCAATCCCCCCTTTCCAATCTAAAACAGTCTCCCTTACTCTAATCCGCCCCACTCCGATCCATCCCACTTCAATTGGTCCCCCTTCCAATCAACCTCATCCCAAGCAAGCCACTCCATCCTAATTCACCCCAATCCAACCTACCCCAATTCACCTTACCCTAATCCAGTTCACCCCACTTCCAACCCACCCCACTCCAATCCAAACAATTTGCCCCACACCGATGCAAAACAATCTGTTCCACTCAATCCAAAACAATCAGTCTCACTCCAATTCAAAACTATCTGCCCCACTCCAATCTAACGCAATCTAACTCACTCCAATCTTCCCCTCTCCACTCAAAAACAATCTGGCCCACTCCAATCGACCCCACTCCAGTCCAAAACAATCTGCCCCACTCCAGTATGTCCCGTTCCAATCTAAAACAATCTGCCCCACTCCAGTATGTCCCATTCCAATCCAAAACAATCTGCCCCACTCCATTCCAAAGCACTCCACCCAACTGCAACCGACCCCACTCCCATCTAATCCACCTCACCCCAATCCAGTCCACCACACCCAACTCCAATCCACCCCACTGTAATCCAATCCTCCCTAATCCAGCCAATTCCAATCTACCCCAGTCCAGTCCACCCCACTCCAATCCACCCGGCTTAAATCTACCTCACCCCAAACCAAACCACTCCATCTCAATCCAATGCGCCCCACCTGAATCAAGTTCACCTCAATTTCTCAATTTTGTTCTTTTTAACTTTTAGTGCGCTTGAAACAGAAAAGGTGTGACTGAAAAAAACGTGGCCGGCAGGATAAACACAATTTCAAAGATTTATTTTCTATACTTACTTTCTTTTATTTTTCTAAATCTTCTATTCTCACTTTGCCCTCACGTTTCATTTGTTTTTGCTTGTGGGCGCTGTACTCAAAAGATCAGGATTATTTTATTGCAAAGGTCAAAAGATGAGGATTATTTTATTGCAACACAACATTGTTTCTTTCTCATGTAATTTCTGAAATGATGCTTTAACACATAATCGTGCAGTAAACCCCACTCCAATCCACGCCAATCGACCCAGCCCACCTTACCCCACACAAATCTACCCCACTCAATCCAATCCACCCCAGACCAATTCAATCCATCCCACTCCATACCATACACCCCAATTTAATGCCTTCCAATCTACCACACTCTAATCTTCCCAACCCACCCCACTCCAATCTGCCTCATGCCAATCTGCCCCACTCGCATGCAAAATTATCTGCACCACTCCAATCCAAAACTATCCTCCCCACTCCATTCCAAAACAGTCTGCCCCACTCAAATCCAAAAGAATCTGCCCCACTCCAATCCAAAACAATCTGCCCCACTCAAATCTGAAATAATCTGCCCCATTCCAATCTACTCCACTCCAATCCACTGCATTCCAATCCAAAACAATCTACCCCGCTCAACTGTGCCCCACTGTAATTTGTCCCACTCCAATCTGCCACACTCCAATCAAAACAACCTGCCCCACTCCAATCCAAAACAAGCTGCTCCACTCCGGTCTGCCTCACTCCATTCTAAAACAATTTGCCCCACTCCAGTCTGCCCTACTCTAATCAACCCCACTCCAATCCTCCCGCTCCAATTGGTCCCGCTTCAATCCATCTCAGTCCAATCTACTCACTCCATCCCAATTACCCCCCCTGCCCACACTCCGCTCCCCTCAACTCACCCCCCTTGCAGGAGTCGCGCTTGCTGCACTCACTTGCTCCAGGTATTACTGGAGCAGAGAGAACAAAACTGACCAGGCCTGTTTTTGGAATCTAGGCCGAACCGTCAGGACCGAGATGAGAATAAATTTGTACTTCACTTATACCGATTTTGCATTGGGTCATTTGCATAATATATCTTACTATTGAAATTTTGCAAACAAGCTTCCATAAATCTCAGTGACATGACATGAGCAATGGCTGCACACATGTGTGTGGGCTGTGTATGTCAGAGGTTCCCATACCAACATCCTCAACGCAGCCTTTCAACCTTTCAAGGTCGGTGAAATGAGTGCCCGGTCAGTTAATAATTATAAATGCTAGGAACATGTTGTATTAAAAGTGCTTTGGCTCGAACTGTGAGAAACGTGGTTGTTGGTTGAGTGGGGTGAAACTCTGCTCAAGAAACAGCCAAAATTCCTGTCAGGGTGAACTACTAAAAGTAATTAAATTAAACTGTGCTTAACACCCTGGTAGCTTTCACAAAAGCAGCCAGGCTTGACTTAAAGGCAATGTGCAAAGTGTTTATGCAGCACACAAACAGTAATAAAGTGCAAACAAATACAACAAAATTCCCTTACCAATTTAGAAAATAAAGTAAAATTGAATACATTATTTGATGCCAAAAATCAAATTATCAAAACAGGAGATATGCAATTGTAAAGATTTAGAAAAAAGTAGCACGGAGCGCCAACTGAGGTTATCTAGTTGCACTGGACCAGAGATAAAGTCATTAAGTTCAGGCGATCGTGATGGAGCACAGGCCAGGCACAGGATATAGGGCTTGATCACGATGAGGGGGTAGACCACCACTCACAGGCTGTCGGTGGCAGTCTCCCCGCCATCGGTGACTGAATCAGTGCCTGTCACATTACGATGGCGGGCAGTGTTTTGGCAGTCGGAAAGACCAACCGCCGTGGTCCTGACGTCAGAAGCATTCCGACCGCCTGTCAGACCGCCCTTCATACCCAGAACGGCGGCAGTGCCTGTCAGGCATCACCGCGGGGATAACAATATCCCTTTCGGCAGTCGTTTTGCGGCGATCAACCTGCCGTGAGATGGCTTCTGGAAAGGGATTTGGGGGCACATAGAGGGCACCCCTTACCCCAAGGGGCTGGTACATGGGCCCTGAGCATATCCCTGTACCATGAAGAAGGCACCGCATGGAGCCTGCCACGTATTGAAGAGAAATGTAAACACCCTATTTTTTGCATTGTGGCGGGGGCTGCTGACAGCATCCCCGCCGCAATACGAAATAGAGGGAATGCGACCGCTGTGGAGGCGGTTGCATTGTAATTTGGAGTGTGGATAGGCCGCCTTGTGGGCGGCTGGTTCCAATTCCGAGACGATGGCGGACGGACTTAAGTCCATCTGCCATCATAATGAGGCCCTTAGTTTGCCCACTGAGGATTGTGCCTTATGTCCTTGGTGTGTGGTCTGCACAGCATTGCTTTGCGTCACTCTCTGTCGGCTCCACTGAGTTCTGCAGTGAGGTTTGATAGTGCTTTGCCCCACTATGTTTCAGTAATGTTGAAGCTGGCAGGTGTTTGGTGAGACTTTCCATGGCTATGCATTGCTTGGCTTTGATTCTGATGAGGCTCAGAGCTTTTTGGTGAGGCTTTGCAGTGCTTTGTGTTGCTTCGCTTCTGATGGGGACCACAGCTGGGCTGGCAGAGCACCTTTATCCCCACTTTCAAAGGTCCATGACTGGAGAGACATCACATGGGAGGTTAGGAGTCCCGGAGCAGAGTTAAAGATGGTTGGAGCCTTCTTTCTCCCTGAGGCTCTGATCAGGAGGCCAGCCAATTAGTCCTTTGAGTCACTCCGGTGATAGGGTGTTTAAAATACAGATCCAGCCCTCCTCACTCAGGTAGAAGAGTAGCAAGGCAGCAGGACAGTCCTTCTTGCAGCAGCACAGCAGTCCCTCGCTGCGTCTGGGAACTGAGGGTCAGCTATTTACACATAGTGCCCTTTTTGAAGTGGGAGAAGCTTCTAGTGTCCTCCCACTACAGAGGTGTCTGGAATGTCCTTCCCCCCTGCCCTGGCCCCGCTTGGCTGCTGCTGAGGGAGGGTCTTTGTGATATGCAAGTGTGGTGGGTAACAGCTCCTCCCCCTCATCCTGACAGTGATGGCTCATCCATACAACACCCATTCCCCCTTTGTCTCACTGTCTGCGAAAAATACACAAAGGCCAAATGCCTGCTACCCCTAGTCAGGTGTGCAAGCTTTCTAAAAGTTGCATTTTCAGAATGGTGACTTAAAATTCAACTTTACCATTACAGAGGGTTTTGAATTGCAATTCTTTAGAGTTCGAACTCAACGTTCTTACCTGATTTCAATTAATAGTTATCACTTATTAAATGCAATAAGGTAACCAAATGTGATCTTATGGGAGACATAGGCCTTGCAGTAGTGAAAACAAATTTAAGAGTTTTTCATTACCAGGACACGTAAAAGTTAAAAGTAAGTGTCCAACTTTTTTAATGCACTTCTCCCTGCTCTATGGGCTGTCTTATAGGGTCTACCCTAGGGGTCCTAAAGAGGAGCAGTAGTAATTCCCACCCAACACATGGTAAAACACTGATACTGTAACACCCACCCATAGAAAATAATGGAGACAGGTACTTACAATTGACCCCATAAGAAATACTATTAAATTAAATACAATTATTTAACATAATTGAAAATATAAATACATTTCATTTAATGTTTAAAAAGTTATCTGAAAATAAAACCATTTATTTTATTTTAACATCTTTTAATATCCTTTTGTTAGTTTAAAATTCAATGTAGCATTATTTTTTCTTAAAATAAAATTAAATATTTGTAATTATTTCTATATAGAAGTTTTTAACCACATGGCCGCTGCGGGGATTTTTGCGCTGTGCTGGTCATTCATATTTTACATGATTCATGACGAGCTCAGCTCGTCATCAGCACACGACACCCGTGGGTGATGACGAGCTGAGCTCGTCATCAGCATCGAAAGGGTTAACAATTAATATAACATAATAAAAATATATTTTACTTTCGTTTTTTGTCTATTAATCTTTAAAAAACAATTTGAATGTAATATATCTACATTAATTCAATATTCAGTTCACACACAATTAAGTCAATAGTGCTGTAGCATTTTGTTTTCTACATTTAAAATAAATACATGAAAACAATTGACATTACATGTAACATAAAAGTATTTTTTACTATTTTTCACAAGTCTAATAAACGTTTTAAATTCTCCATGTTCTTTATTATCAAGAAATCCCTGCCCCATTGAAGTATAGGGAAAGTAAAAAGGTTTATTAGACTTTTTTTTTTAATTGTTAAACTATTGTTAATTTAAATATTTAAGTGATTAATGTGTATTTATTTTAAATGTAGAACAAATAAAAAAACTACACCTCTATTCACTTAATATATTTAATTAATCAGAATATATGAAACTAAATTAAGACTCCATTTCTGAAGTTTACATAAAAGAAATCCGGCATAAAGTTAATTAAAAAGTTCAGTTCAGTTCAAAGACTTTATTGCGGTTGGATATAACCATAGAAGTGCATACATTTAAAGGATATACAGTTTCCAATCATTGTAGTTTTTTTTTAAACATCAATTACGTTAGTTTTGATATCAAAACAATTTCATCATCATTAAAACTCATCGAGGTGGAAGGAAAGAGGTTTAAAAAAAGGATAAAAAATGTACGTTAAATGTACAAGTTTAAAACAGTAACATCCCGTCGAATCTACACATTGCACAATCACTCCCTCACAGAAAACTACAGCTCCACAGCTTGACCTTATTACAAGTAATAGGACTCTAAATTTGCTTAGTCAGGTTCCTACGCATTAGCCATGTAGAAAACAGGAACTTTGCTACAGCAGCCACAATAACTGGGTCGGTGTCTGTCTTCAGGATCCTGAAAAAAACAAGATAATTCCTGATGCCCATATTATTGCACAAATGGATAAACCACTTCTTCCGGATATTCTTGTATGCCGGACAGAAGAGAATAACATGGACAGGAGTTTCCTCCTCCTTTCGACATCCTGGGAAAGGACGAACAGGAGTCAGACCTCCCGTCCACCTATCAGTGATTGCGTATAGAGGCAAGGTTCCATATCTGAATTGCAGATAGAGCTTCTTCGCTAACGTAGGTTGTATAACATCAATTTCCTGTTCAAAATCATATTGTGACTTAAAGTCCAAGAAACCATACGTTAAACTTGAAGTATTCGCTGAGCGAAATACTTTCATTAGATTATGATCTTTTATCGTGTGTGCCAATATTTTCTTTGAAGTGGCTGGGCAAGAAACTTCTGGAATTAACCAAAGGTTCTCCAAGCCAATCAAGATAAGAGAGTGCCTTACAAATGATAGCCAAGGGATCCTACCTGCCCCTAGCGATGCCATTACCACCTTCAGTTCTTCCTTATAGCTCACCAGCTCAGGCGTACTCCACAGCCTCCGCCAGTAGAGCAGTGGGTGAGAAGCGATGGCATCTGCAATTGGGCGAATATTTAGGTCCAACCTTAGCGGCACTAACAGTGTGTTTCTTGGCAAGGTCATAATTTGCCTAATAAAGTTATTTTCGGTGATTGTTAGATTGTTTGGTGATGTATGGCCCCATAGTTCTGCCCCGTATAGGGACGACAACCTAGCTTGGAATTTATATATTTCAAGCGATGGGCTTACTGTTTTTAGAAGTACCTGGAGCCTAAATAGTTGATCAATTGTTGAAGTTCTGGCCCTAAAGCCCGCTTGTAGCGGAGTCAAAATATTATTGTCATTAATCCAGTCCTGTAAACGTTGTAAAAGGAGCCTTGCATAGATTTTCTGTGTCACATCAATAAGGCTGATAGGCCTATAGTTGTCTGGTTCCAGCGGCTAGCCCTTTTTGTAGATGGGGATAATCTCCACCCCCATCCACGTACATGGAGTTGATAAACCCTGGAGGTATAAAGATAAAAGGTAGGGTACCCACAGGGTCTGTTCATCTCTGTAGAGTTCACCTGGAATTCTGTCTAAACCAGGTGCTTTATTCAGTTGCAACTTGGTTAGAGCCATTTGGCCCTCTGCTATTGTGCAGAGTGGTATGCACCAGTGGGGTCTGGTACCAAGAGGCTTACTGGGACTTCACTTCTCTCAGTTAGGGAATTAGAATAGAGTTCTTTAAAATATAAGAACTATACTTCCTCAGGATGGTTTCCCTGTATGAACTAAATTCCAGAAGGTCCTTGAATCTTTCACAACGAGTGCAGACCGAATAGCCTGCCATCATTCTGCTTCCCACTCCGATTTTGCGTTAAAAATAATTTTTTTGTAGGCAAGTCAGGCTTTAGTAACACAGACCCTGTTGCCTTGTTTAAGGGCTGTAAACAGTGTACACTTCGCATCCATACTGCCACTATTAAACCAAGGATTTCTATCACCCAAAAGTTTGGGCTTAGTGGGCCTTGATTTACAAAAGAAATCCGCCAGTGTTGCGACTAGTTCCTTATGGATTCCACCCAAATCCACTCCCACACCTTTCTCTGTGGGATTTTCTACGATACTACTTGCCTTTTCAAGCAATGGGATTATGCTATTATACATTTTTGACATATTTTCACTAGACTGTTTGATAGTAGCCCAACGAATACGCCTCCTCCTTCTACTATTCTAATATCACTACTTGGGGTGATTTCCGGGCCTTGATCCTCGTCGTACAAACAAAAGTCCATCTCGAAGCTCAGAGGATTGTGGTCACTTTCCGAGCGCTCGATGACACTAAAGTCAAGAACTTTATGCTACAGTTCCATACTGACTAAGAAATAGTCTATTACAGATGCGTGGCCCATTTCTCTGTAGGTTGGTTGCCCTGGGTTGTCCCCCTGAAGGCGCCCATTACAAGCTCTCACAGAAAACAAATAAGTGAGGGAGATCAACTGTAAAACAAGTGGGGACCATCCCTTTACTGGGTATATATTTGGGGGTGGGACTGACCAGATTTCATCTTCCTCTGTAGTAATCGGAGGGACACCATTAAGGGGTTCATAGTGGCAGTTAAAATCTCCACCGATCATGAGGACGACATCGCCCGGGAGTGAATTCAGGAGGGTGATCAGAGAGTCTAAAGTCTGGGAGGTTCTAGTATGCCGAACTGGCCGTGAATAAATATTAATAAGTGCCAGTTTTTGTAATTTGCTATGGGTCAGTGGAATACAAGTTAGAACAGGACTATTGGTTTCAATTCTTTTCACTGTGAATCCAAGATGTATGCCTACCCAGATACACAACCCCCCGATGGTCGACCTTTCGGGCCTTTAATAGCAGGCTCATTAAAAGTGACATACCCCATTCTATGCACAGGGTTAACAGCCCAGGTTTCCTGCAATAGGCAGATCCCATGGAGATCTACAAATGCGCACCAATCTGGTAGATCTATTTTGGCGGCGAGACCCGCGATGTTCCAGGACAGGACTTTAAGAACCCCCTTCGAGGACATCGGCCTACTCCCCAGATTTACCCGATGCCTCCTACACTCCAGTCTACCCACTTGGTTACTAGACACACTAAGAGGAGATTCTACCTCTAAGTTCAGACTACTGTCAGAGGGTGTAACGATTTTATCCTTGAGCATTGCTTGGGTGTTTAGACCTGCCTCTATCTCCCTCATGACTGGAGACAGAGTTCCCCTATCACTCACAATTACTTCTCTAGGCATTAGCTGTTCTATTGTCCCGGTAAACCCCTCTTTACTTTTGGTCCTTTGCTTTTCTAGTAGGGGCAATGGTGAAAGTGGGGGAAGCGATGGTGGTCAGTCTACCTGATCCAATACGCTGTACCTATTGCTTACTGAGAAGCCTAAGACATCCTCGTTGCCCCTCTTTCCCCACATACCCTCTCCATTGGACCTGTTCTTGCGTTGGAATTGCCATTAATCAGAATTCCCAGGGCGAAGACGGGTAGGGGGGACATTAGATGACGGGTAGAAACAGCTTAGCTCCATTGTTTGTATCGTCGAGTCTAAACTCTTAGAAAAACCCCTGCACACGTGATCAACTACCCTACAATCTTGGAAATTATTTACTACATAATCCCCATCCACATCTTTGGATCTAAGTCCCACCCAACCCACTCTTCTGGCGAACAAAATTTGTCTTTGCACGTTCCTTGGCAATGGTCTATTATTATTCAGCCAGTGTATCAACTTACGCTTCAGTTCCATATATGTTTCAGTTCTGGTAGGGCCAAATTTGGGGACCCCAGTTAGGACAACGACGTAAGGGACACTTTCAGGAGGTAAGTCAATACAGGGTAAATCCAAATTAGGGTGGTCATCCTTAGATTGTTTTGAAGAGACTCTGTCGAAGGATTTTGACTTTACCATTCCTGAAAGTTGTACATTGTCGGCAGCATTAATCCAGTACGACTTGATCGGTCACTGGTTCGTTGTTCGGTAGTGACAATCAAAGGATGTGGGGGACAATTGCTGGGGAGCGTCGGGTTTGCTGGCGCGGACCCGACTTGAACGGTTGGTACTCGGACTTGTACTGTGTTAGCAGTTAGTTCTTCTATGTAGTCCGGATTCTTTCTGGTTAGATCCTCCATTTTCACCAGCCTTTGTTCAATTGATTTTAATCTTTCTTCAAGGGGCTGTACTACGGATGTTATAAGCATACTCAGTTTTTCCAACAACAGACATTTGAGCAGGTTAAAGATATGATATTATTTGCTTCCACGTGTCGCTTACTGGGAGCGTCACTGTCTCGCTCTGCTTCACAGCGGATACTTCCCTGGAATTGTTGGGTTTTGGCTGCTTGGGCTTTCTGCCCCGAAGTGGTGCACCCATCCGTTTACTTTTGGGAATGGCTCCTTCTTTGTGGGAGTGTGGTTCAGGAGAGATTATGGACTCATCTACGACTGGAATCACCTTTTTTGGAACCTACCTTTTTTGGTTGTTCAGCCAAATCTACTGTGTTTGATACATTACTGGTGTGCGAATTTGGCCCTCTGATTGACCCTTCTATAACAACCTTTGATTGGGTATGTTTCGGTGTATGCACTCGGGCCAAAGGGCCCAACGAGGATCTCTTGGAGAATGCCGGATCCAGTGACAGACGGTGTTCCGTTATGGCTATTTTGTGTTCCAAAACCAAAGATGCTCTCAAAATAAATTGATCCATAGTCCCGGCTACATGCCCTACTGTTGTCGATTTCATTCCCCTACGGGCCGCCGTTATCCTCAGACAGTATAGTTTAAGGGCTCACAGTACTTACAGTTTCGACGGTAGACGTTAGAGGGTGGGCCCGGTCCGGTCTCCTCCGGGCTACAACGGGCTAAAACGGGCCCGCCCTTGGCCCGGGCTTGTCCTGCGCTGCAGGAGGGCCGCTAAGGTTTTATGCGCCTCCCGGCGCTGCTGGTGTTGATGCAATATGAGCGCGTCCGGGGACTAAGGGTGTTGTAGTCCCAGCGCGCTCAGTGTACTGTGGTCCCCCACGGACTGGATGGCAGTGTCCTAGGGCTTCCCAGGGCTTCGGGAGAGCAAATGGCGAGTGGCTGCAACAAGGGTCCAAGGTAAGTAGGCTGTTGAAGCGTAATTATTAAAAGCGATACACAGAATCGATTAAAAGACATGTATTTTATTGTAATAAAAATTAATGTTACATGAACTTTTTAATTCAAGAAGGTTTTTAAAATATGTTAAGATAAAATTAAAAAAAATAGGTTTTATTGTTAGGTACTTGTTAAATTAAATCAATTTAAATTATGATCTATTTTAAGTAATTTCATGAACAGTATTTTCTATGAGGTTCTTTTAAGTCCCTACCTCTATTATTATTTAGTGTTTTAATACCAGTGATTAGCCATGTGTGGTGCTGGCTCTGAGCTGGACTACATTCACTACTAATCTGAATCCTTTTTAGGTTTCGCCCTGGCCGTAGCACTGCGAAAGCAGTGCTCCGCCCAGGGCGAAAACTTTTGTTTACAGTATGGGGGACTTGAACACTTCCCTTCTTCCATTGGCTAGCTCCATAAATGGAGGCTAGCCATTGGAAGAGAGTGGCTGTCAATCATTCTTTCCCCGTCGGAACGCGATTCGGGGGCGTTTCCGTGTCTTTTTTTAAGTCCCGCCCTCTCCTCTTCCCATTGGCTGGAATGTTACCTTCCAGCCAATGGGAAGGAGAGAGCACGCAAACACGCCCCCGAATCCCGCCCCCCAGTCCCAAAATGTTTGTTTTACTGGTCCAAAATGATTTTTTTTAACCGCAGAGTTGATAATAAATGGTAGCTGCTGGACACTTAATTTTTTTTTATTACTACGACCAGTGGAGGATCAATGACAGAGCATGTGGGAGGAGAAGCATGAGAGAACGGGTGAGGAAGCAACGGACTAAGGGGGAGCGACAAGGAACGGGCAGGAAGAGTTAAACTAAGAATTCAGACAAATAAAACCTAGGAGAGGGAAGCAATGACCAGGGTGGGTGGGACAAGGAGAGCAACACGTAGCAAATAGGGTGGGGGGTGTAAAAGGCAGCACTCGAGTGGGGGAGGACAGAGGAACATGCAGCGCGTGGGGGTGCAGGGATTCCGTTGTTCCCTTATTACGAGCACTAAATAGGATACAAGTTAGTGCATCAAAAGGATGGTACACAGGCAATGAATGCTGCACGGGAGGGGCAAACACAAGAGGAAGGAAAGCCAATGATTGAGAAGCAAGTGTGACTGTTAAAGTAATTGCACACACTTAAACACGGAGTCCTTTTACACCTTTTGCTGCAGCTTGTAATAAAAATGTTTAACTACTTCGATATGCACGGTGCTTGATGTCACTCTCTGGCGCCTCATAGCACTATAAATTCACATTGCTCTTCCTGAATGCACCAGACAGAATCAGTGATGATCTAATGATCGCATTAAAACTCAGCTTTGTGTGTTTCCCACTGATTACTTTAATCTGCGCTTTCAGGTGTGTACCTTATATTTTATATGGAGCTGCCTGTTGATGAAAGGCCGACAAAATAATGACCGAATATTGTGTTCTTTCTAGCCGTTCCACCCCTCTCTCCTCACTCCCACTGTCTGAGAATCGCAGTTTTCAGTCGTTAATAGCGCACTTTGACCCCAGGCTACAGCCGCCAGAATGCCGTAGGCTGTGCTACCACACAAACGTCCACGACTGAACCCGCCTCCACAATGACCCGGACAGCGGAAGGTCACCCTAGGCTCGGCGCCTTCGTATCAATCCGCCGGAAGTTACCACACAGGTGACATTGTGGTTAACACATCAAGGGTCATGGGCGCATCATCTTTGGAGGCAGTGCACCGTTCGGCCTTACGCCACGAATGTATCCGAAAATCTGCTTTCTCGTAAGGGGGCGTAACGGAGGCCCCAGCTAGGCAGGGATGCGGCCGCCATTCGGCCCCCTCTTCTCCCAATTTGACGCAAGGCCAATGGGTATCACCGAGATGTGGGAGGCTCAGGGGACCCGCGAAATATTCTGCGAAATAATTTCGCGTTACGCCGCTGTTTCTCATTCTTGTCTCCTCCACGGTTCCGCTGGAAACTATCCTGAGCTTAGAACAATAGTTTATGCTGATAAATTTACGTAATTGTTACGTACCGTACGTACACAGCCAAGAAGAACTGTTTGGGATTCTGAAAAGTAAGATTCCTGACGGAGAAACTGAAGTGCCGATGCGCATTCCCAGACTGCAAAAGCGTGTAGCGGTGCCGGAGCCTATTGCCCCCCTGTCCCGCACGTTCACTGCTGATTTCTTTTTACAAACTAGGTCAAAAAGTAAGAGGGTAACAAGAGCATCTTCCTTCTACATCTCTCCCCTCTTTCATGTCACCTACTGGGGTGCGTATGTGTTGGGCTATCTGCTATGAACTGTGCTTAATGAGAAAGATAAAAAAACAAGTTACTTGCTTTTGGTTGCAATCTTTATGGTGGATACTCTATCCGCAGATTCTTCATCTTATGAATACTTCCCAAGCTCAGAATGGGTCTGTAAACTTTAAAGCAGCACTCCGGCACACCAGTAGGTGGCCTCTTGCAGCTATGCACCAACAGCATTCCGCTCTGGAAGTGATGGGCAGAGCAGCATACAAGTGCCACTCGTGCGCTGATGGCAGTTGGTTTCTTAGGCTGTCTTCTCCCTCAGATGCTTCGCACCACATTTTCCTCACCTTGTGAAAAGACACAATAGCAGTATGCCCCTAGGTGGTGGGTCTGTGAACAGGCTCAGGCCAAAACGTCCAGCAGAAAATGCTCCTCTCAACGTACTTGACTGTCGAGGCTGTAGTGCTTCGTGAACCTACGTATCCGCATCCACGTAGCCTCCTGATATGTCTCCAGGACTGGTAATCCGGGTGCTGGCGCAGTGGCAGCAGCATTAGCTATAGTGGGAATGAGCCCGTAAGCTTTATGGAGGTTGCTTCTTCAACAGTGCTTAACAGATCTTTATGCAGACAACAATCCATTGGCAGATGGTCCGTTTATGCAGTGCCTTGCTGTAGGAAACATGTGCTTTCTGCAGGGTCACCCCGGACTATTCACCTTTAACATGACCCTACATTTTAGATAGCTGTCGAATTTTGTGCACTTTAAAAACGCTAATCCTGGTAAGGAGGGACAGACTTCCCGTTGTAAGATTACCAGATACACAGCACCCTTCTGAGGAGGAAGAGATGAGGCAGCGAACGGCAATAGGCCAATTCAAACTGTCCGATAACAAAACCATGTTTGAGAGGAAGAAAATGCAAACTCTTCCCTATCGGTATAAGTGAACTAGTTTAAGCTTATTAACGGCTTGGCAATCCGTTTAAAATAAACACTGAAATGAAGCACGTTCTAAATCGTCGTGTTTTCTCTTTCTTGGCTCGTTATCTGATCGTCTCAAACTGCAAAGGGGGTGTTATTTCTGACAGAGTTCCCCCAGGAGGACAAATGGCACTGCAGATGAGGAGTGCAAAATCTGGGCGTGCAAGTAAACACTGAAACAGGATAGCTCCCAGCACGAGACGGGCAGGCTGAGAGGAGTCGGCAGGCGGCTGTGTGTGTGTGTGTGCGGGGGGCTCTGTGTGTGTGTGTGTGTGTGGCTCTGAGTGCGTGTGGCTGTGTGTGTGTGGGTGTGTGTGTGGGTGCAATTGCAATAGGTCTCGCATTTGCGAAAGATTAAGCTATTGACATTGTAAATGACAATGCCATTTATTTATCTGTTTTCAAAACCAACACATAAATAAACAATTTGTCATTTACAATGCCAATAGCTCTAACTTTGTCAAAGGCGAAACCGTTGCATTGTAAATGCTTGTTTCGCTGTGGTATCTATGTAAGTTTAGAAGGGTGAACATCCTGTCCTAAACTGTACAATACTCCACCCTTTACTCCTCCCTTTTAGTGGTCAGTATTCTCTTTGTCCCTCTCATATTTGCTGCTAAAACATACACTTACATGTGTAGACACCCTGCAGTCAGGATTCAGAACAGAAAAAGATAGGCGAGGCGGAGCAAGACCTCACGTATGTTTGTGAATATTGTTTTGTAATACGAATCCTAGCAAGACCAATGCAACCTTCAGTCGTTCCAAGGTGGGTAAACTAAGTAGACCAAAAAGGAGTAATAGCAACACCTGTTACGTACAGCGCTTACACCTGGCAGAACTACAGTCAGGACCAGTGGAATCATGCGGTAGGGACGGACGAAATTATGTGGCTGGGTTGATTAACTGACAGCCGCGGTCGGTAGTACCTGCAGGGCGGTGACGTGGGGAGGGGGAGGGGCAGGGTGGGGGGTAGTAATGTATGGATTACGGACCTTTACAGGTATGTAAATATTTAAATAAATAAAACGAATATCGTTGCGCGCACTGCATTGCATTTGGGGATGCAGTGCACGCAACAAAGTTCGTTTTATTTACTTAAATGTTTACATACCTGTAAAGGTCCGTAATCCATACATTACTACCCCCCACGCTGCCCCTCCCCACATCACCGCCCTGCAGGTACACCCACTACCGACCGCGGCTGCTAACTGATGCGCCAAAAAGAGGAAAATTATGCTGAAAAATGCAGTATCTTTTTTGGGTGGTATTACTTCGTTACTTTGTAATTATTACACATGGAAATATTGTCTAGGCAAAGATTTCCGCTCTTTAGAACACGTTTAACAACCAAGCACAGAAATAAGTAATTGAAAGCTGACCAATTAACCTTTGAGAAAGGGCCTCCACTGCGCACGAACATGGACCACGTTTTAAGTACCTTTTGATCCATTTTAGCAAGAAACACAGCCTCTTTTTGTTGCTAAAATCTGCACATTATGCGGCAGAGGATGGATTGTGTGGCAGATACTTGAACACCACAATTATGGTAAAAAAATGTTTTAAAACCCACGGCCGGGAATCGCATGATTCCAGTGGGCCATGTATATAGTGCTTAGAAGCCGCAGAAGTGGAATATTAGATATGATCACAGATCTGTCCATACATGATTACATTTGTATCAGGAACTTAAGAAGCGGGTTCCGACAGCTCAGGACCTGTCGGAGTACTTACTTCACTCGCTGGCTGTTTTTTTTCTCGTTCTGGTAATTGTGTATTTATTCCCCCTCCCCCAATTTAAACGTAGTGCCTCGGGAATCCATTCGTTAACTAAATTCAGAACTAGGTGAAGGTTTGTCAAGTGAATTGGTGATACTTAGGAGGCTGTTAAATACGGGTCCCTGCATGTGCCATACAGCAGCGGCTGGCCCGTCATTAATTAGCTGCGCCGTAAAGCATTGTGATGCTGGGTGAGCAGGTGAGCCGGAGGGTGGGCAGGCCCAGGTATCGAAGGGGGTTTCACTGCCCATTGTGGTGGAAGAGGACGTCAGAGTTCCCGGAGCGCGAGGACAAGGATGGGCGGGGATGGAGGAGGAGGAAGAGGAGGGCTGGCTTTAGGGTTCACCGGCAGCTTAAACCAGAATGCAACCAGTCTGAACCCAAACAGGTGAGCACGGACG
This sequence comes from Lissotriton vulgaris, assembly GCF_964263255.1. NCBI lineage: Eukaryota > Metazoa > Chordata > Amphibia > Caudata > Salamandridae > Lissotriton > Lissotriton vulgaris. The sequence continues at coordinate 1,715,033,357 of NC_141695.1, read as the reverse complement.
GGAAATATTCTGAGGAGGGAGAAAGAACGCACCGCAGGAGCAGAGAGAGGCGGCTCAGGGAGAGCCAGGTGCAGAGGGCACCGGAGCCCCTCGGAGGAGAGACAGGTGAGCTCGGGGGGCCTCACAGAGCGGGGAGGGAGGGAGCTGAGGGCCACAAGGATGAGGTGTGCGCGGCACACACGGGCAGATATGTTTTAAGGCATGAGCAAAGTGGGTCCTTCCAGGGCCCCCCTGACAAAGCCAGCTCTGTTCTGCAGAAAGTCTTGCCCTGTTGACATTGTGAATAATTCTTAAACACATTGTTTTAAATAGGGGTTTTCCTTTAATGTGGCTGATACGTGAAAGTTTTGCAGACAAACGTAGTGTTTATGTTTCATGCAACAGCCATAAAACAGTTTCTTTTAGATCAAAACAGGACCTCACGTTCGAGAAATGGGAGGGCGTCACAGAGATTATTTGCAGTCATATTGGTGCGCTGCAGCTGAGTTACAATATTGAAAACATGCCTCACTATCCCCGAATAACAGATGTAAACCTATTTAGAATTTGAAATAGAGCGCTTGTGCACAGTCGGTGACCTGGACAAAGAGGGCATGAAAGAGCTACAACTGGATTAAAAAATTCACAGCTGTTCCAAACAGGGGCCCCCAGAATACATTTGGCCCAGGGCCCCCAAAATCGTTAAGATGTCCCTGCGTATGGAGAGGCTGAGCAAGTTCAACAAGTGCACCTGTGTGGACCAGAGGAAGGGGCACGTCTTCTGTGGTGGTCTCTTGGCTTAGAAATGTAAGATCTATCTATCTCTCTTGAAAGTACATAGATGTGGAATTAAGTATGGTCCATTTATATTTACCTTGTTTTGGTTCGCGATACTTGTGCCTCAATATTTTGCGACCAAGATATTTTTTTGCTGCTTGCTTAGACAGTTCACCCTTCACAATAAAACGAAGCTGATGCTGGGGTGCTGAGCGAAGTCTGATGTATACAGTCTTCGGCACAGGTACGCAGCAGGCACCCCAATACATTGGAAGAGTAAGACCATATGGAATGAGGGATGTATTTTGAAGAAGGAAATATATTTTTCCTTTAAAAATGTTGCTCAAAAGAGCAATGGAATCCATAACAATGGGCGGGGAATTGAAAGTAACGTGCAGACGAAAGCCTGGGGCATGTCGGGCAAAGAGCTGCTTGGGAACACTCACTGGCACGCAGCGACCCTGCGTGCCAGTGAGTGTTCCCAAGCAGCTCTTTGCCCGACATGCCCCAGGCTTTCGTCTGCACGATTGGTAACACGGGCACTTGGGAAATGGCGAAAGGGCAGGTATCCGAGTTCTAGCTGTGGGCTGCTTTTTTGGACAACCTGGGGACTTCCTGTGCTGTTTGGATGCCTCCAGCAGCCCAGTGGGTGCCTGAGTGAGCTTTCTAGAGGCAGATGGGAGGAGGTATCACTCTCTTTCTGTCACTGGGCTGTAATGTAATGTAATGTAATGTAATGTAAAAAAGACTTATATAGCGCAACTTACACCGGACGGTTTCTTGGCGCTGTCCAATGAATGTGTGCTGATTGAGCGGGGGCCTGAGCAGAGGTGGTCTCGCTTGCATTCATGTGTGGCTCAGCAGTGTGAACTAATCTGTGCATTTTTTTTTTTTATCTAAGTGAAGTTAATAAAACATGCCCGACCCCCTTTCTTCTCATAAAACTTCGCTGAAGCAGTGTTTTGCGGAAAGGCAATACTCAAAGGTGGCCCCCCTTTTTTTTGGTGTGCCCCCGACGGTTTTTGATCCCAATCCAACCCTGCTGGCATGGTCTCCGATTCGAATGACATTCAGTGACTGCCGTATTCAACAGACTGGCGCCTCTTTTAGGTGACCAACCATATACAATTGAAATGCAGCACTTTCTAGAAGACAAAGGGAGTGAAACTAAATGATGACAAAGAGACAGCAAGGCGCACTGGCGCCGCTGCGCCTCGTCTTTGTTTAAGAATAGGATTATATAGCAGGGGCGCTGTGTTGTGTAGAGTGACAGCTATGGCCCAGGACAAGACTAGACAGATTAGCAACTTGATACACTAAATTGAGAAGTAAAGCAAAGTCAGACATGCAAAGCCTAAACACAAAGCTCATTGGCCCGGGTAGTCCCAGAGAAGTGTTGAACATGTTGAGAAAGAGAAGGATAGTTCTGAAAAGGCAGATTTTCCAAATCTCACGCAGAAAAGAAAGACAATTGCATTGGGAATGAAATCTCTCTTCCCGCCGTGTTTTTTTATTATATTTTTTTAATCCTATTCAATACAATTTAGACTCCCACTCTCCATTGCTCAAAATTAACTCTTCTTTCTCTATACTAATCCTCTTTGGGTTCTGGAGTAGCATGCTACTCGCCGAAAAGTGCTTCGATGCCTCATCAGCGGTAGTAAGTGCTATAGCAATACAATACAATACAAGTTGAAGAGTAATAGGAGTCTTAACTGGGTTATGGACGGTTAATGCATCGTAATTCGACGATGATACAAGGATGTTGTTCCAGATCCTGGGGGCATGGATGGAAAAGGCCTGTCCACCTTATTTAGACAGATTTATGATGATACAACGCAATCATTTACAATGCATGCCTTTACAACGCAGTTTTTACATCGCAATATCCATTACCATGCATGATTTTACATCGCATGCCATCACAACGCATTTTTAGAAACTACATTTACAACGCATTCCATTACAACACATATTACTGTTAGGACAACAGTAGGGTAAGTGTTGGATAGTGTAGGGGTAAACATTACTATTCCCACTCCAGTGAGTGCAACAGTAGGGTAAATGTTGGATAGGGGAGGGGTAAAAATTCCTATTCCCCAATACTTACCGTATATTGCGCTGTAATGACATGCGACGTAATAGCATTTTTTTTGTTGCAGAGTTTATATAGCGCGAACTAGACCCTAACCAAATCTGGTATAAGGGCGCTTTACATAACACCAGTTACGTAACATGAGGACGCAAATTCATTTTAGGCACGGGGAGATTTGCCCTGAATCACAGGAGGTTTTGGCATCATTACCGAGACTCGAACCCAGATCCCCAGGGTGATGTAATGACTGCGCTGTAAAGGTTGTTGCCCATTTAGACTCTGGCACTTCACAAACCAAGCAAATGTGTACTGGGAAGGGCGTATCCGAGGACTTGACATTCACTGGAATGTGCAAAGTTTACTGATTTATGATGGAACTGGCACAGAAACAAAACTTCTGATGGTTCACAAAGATCTCTGGCAAAGGTACTACACAATGGCATGTTTATAGAGTGATATGTTCATTAACATGACTGACATTTTATAGCAACATAATTAAGTTGAAGGGTTATATTGGTGAAATGCAGGCACACTTCTGAGACCTTTAGCACACACCTTTTGACACAAGTACTCCGCCCGGTCCCTGGCATATTCAAAGACCAGGATTAACAGATGATTAACACAGAATGACACCCATCTTCCATAAATATATGAAGCAGCATATAATGTGATGTTTGCACATTACATGAGTAGGAAATGTGAAAGTCCTTCCTGACTACTCGGAGTCATGCGTCAAATATATTTAGCACAGGTAGTTTCACAGTACCCTGGCCTGTTCCTAGGCCAGGTTTACTTTTAAATGGCAGGAATCTTCCACATTGTGCCAGCTAGTTTCCAAGAGCAGGGAAGGTACCAGAACATGCGACAAACCGACTAGCATGTCACAAACATTTTTGGAACTGGTACTCTTGCAGCACCCTGACATGTTCCAAGGCTCAGATGAATTGAACCATCTCAAATGTAGATAGAATCCACCATGATGGCCAGCCGTCTAACTTTTAATTATTTTGTTGTTGTTGCCAACATCAAACTCCCAAAGTTTAAAAATAAAAATGAATGCCCCCCACACCCTGGTAGTTTCCTTCATGCTGTCTTCCACTATCTCCCCAGCTCTCACTTGCTTCCTTTATCATATCCACAGAACACAACAAAGCTATTGCACCCTTACTATTACTATTCACACCAAAACTCACCTGAAATCGCCGATTTTGCCGCCACCGCCACGAGTCAGAGGGCAGCCAGCAGCAGCAGCAGCCAGCCACCGCCAAGAGTCCCTGGACACCGGACTCCGCGCAGCCGCTCCGGGAGACCACAAATCCCGGCAGGTCTCGCGGCGGCGCGTCTGCAGTGACGCGGGTCGCGCTGCGTGGGGGCGCCAGAGCCCTTCAAAGGAAGGAGAGCCCGGCAGAGCGGGGGGAACCAAAACTCACCTGAAATCGCCGATTTTGCCGCCACCGCCACGAGTCAGAGGGCGGCCAGCAGCAGCAGCAGCCAGCCACCGCCAAGAGTCCCTGGACACCGGACTCAGCGCAGCCGCTCCGGGAGACCACAAATCCCGGCAGGCCTCGCGGCGGCGCGTCTGCAGTGACGCGGGTCGCGCTGCGTGGGGGCGCCAGAGCCCTTCAAAGGAAGGAGAGCCCCGCATCGCGGGACGCCCGGGGCGAAGCCCGGGCAAAGGGCGGGCCCTCTGAGGCCCTCAGAGGTCACCAGTGGTCGGGCGGGCCACCCCACCAACACTTCTCAATAAGGTTAGTCTCCCAATAGGTTTTCTACAATGGCTGATTGTACCGCCACAAGTAATAATGTTGACATCCTTATCCAGGACGCAGAGTCCCCTGTAACACTGCTAACGTCGTTCGAGGCATTGATAGACACTGCATTCAACGAGATTGTTGAGACTGAAAGGAGATTTTCTATGGGTCCAATGAGTATTAATCAACTACATGCCACAAGCAGTCTCAATGGCAATACCCATATAAACCCTGAAATAACTATTGTAAAACCCACACATCCCGTTGTTGATGTACCAATTGTCTTAGACGATGATGACACTGTCACGTACATAGCACCAGAAGTGGCTCTTGGCCATGCCTCAGTAATAACATCTACAGAGGCTGCTAACAAGGTATCTGATAAAGTTGTAGCCAAGAGAAAGAGGGGCCCTGCTAAAATAACCCACAACAAACGGAAGCAGCCACTAAGGACTGTTAACCAACCAACCCCACAAAGTATGTGGAATAAGGGGAAGAGACAGAAGCTGGTCCAACATATTGTACCTACACAGGAACAACCGCATCTGGGTGATGTCGTCGTTATAAATAACGACGGGTCAAATTACATATCTATTTCCACCCAGACTGAATCCCCCTACGGAACTGACAAACCTAGTCACTATTCCAAGTCAGAGGGGAACCTTATTGAGACCATTGCAGATACCATTTTTAAAAATTTGGAAGGTCAAATGATCAAACAATTTAATAATATTTTTAAAAGACTTGACAAATTGGAGAATATAATTAAAAACGAGGATGCAAAGAGAAAAGGTATAGCGAACTTGGACAAAATGAGAGTAGAACGTCTGCTAAAAGATCTTGAATCCACTACTCGTGTCCCCACTACTGGCGACCATGGTAACATCAGGGCAGTGGAACAACAAGCCATTACTAACCCAACACAGTCTGTTACACCTAAGGTGACTAAAAGTAAGGGCACAACAGGCAGTGATCCGCCTGACCATCAAACCAACACCCCCTTACTCCCATGCAATCCTACACATGGACATGTTACTTCATCCAAACCTTCTGTCTCCGCTAACGCTGCAAGCGGATCATCAATTAATTCTATTAAAAAGAGTAACACAGCGAAGCAGACCACCTTAGCACAGAAGGGTCCTGTTAACCCCAGCCAGCACGACAAAAAGACCACGCATGAGGACAACAGGCCTATCAAACATCAGGGTCCGGCCCTACATCTTCCACCTGAGGCTTGTCCGTATGTTCTAGTTCTGGCTGGTATCCCACCGCTCAAGGAAGGTCAAGGAGAATCATGGGTTCAACTGCACAACAAGTGTATAGACTGGTTAACAAAGCACAAGGGAGTGGGTTATGATATTTCAAAAGAGATCATAACCACGCGGCGAGTAACCTGGGTCGGTCCCCTTTACAAAAACATCAATGGAGACTGTATTGTAATTAACTTTAGAAACCCGGGCACTGCAAAATTCCTGTTGAACTACAACCCTGGTCGACACGGCCCATCTACTGTGGTGACCCCTCTACCATTAAAATATTTTTACCGTCCTCCCCACAAGATGATGCAACCCCCTCCAGTTTTTCCATTACAGAATAGGTTTGGAATATTCCAGGACCTGGACACATTGGACTGACTGCCCTCTGAAAGCACCGAATTACTTTCCGTGTGCTTTGAGGCAATCCAGTTAGTGGAATCACCCCTAGAGGCGGCCCCGTTAACACTGGAGATCTCTCCATCTAGTACACTATGCGATCAACAGGGGCATGTTACAACTAAATCCGCCTCAAGAACTAACCAGGGTCCTTGTTTGAGGAATAATAAAAACAATAACCTAACAATTCTCAGTTGGAATATTGCGGGCCTGAAGTCCAAGATGGGAATTTCTTCATGGAGGGACTGTGTCAATTGTTATGACATATTAATGTTTCAAGAAACTTGGTGTGTTGAGGACCTATTGCTTGAGGGGTACAGTTGCCACAACAGGACTGTTCCGGTCCCTCTGGCTGGTCGTCCTAGTGGTGGATTGTCCATTTGGATAAAAATTTCTGCTGAAGCTAAAATTGACGAACTACAAACAAATTGTCCTAGTTTCATGGCACTCTCATATACCCAGAGGATAAAACTGTGTTTAATCAACTTCTATAACAATGATTTTTTGTCCCAACCCAACCCAAATTTTATTCTCTTATTTGATTTTATTAATGAAATTATGGATGGACAGGTACATGGGAAATTTGATGGCATTTGTTTAGGGGGGATTTTAATGCACACGTACACCCAAGAAATCCCCCATGTAAAAGAGGTATAGAACTGTTAGATTTTCTTGCTACTAGTGAACTTGTTAATTGCATGGAACATGCAGGTATGGAAAACCACGCATCCCCATTTCCCACCTTTATTGGACATGGGGGTGGTACAACAATCGATTATGTTTTCGTTTCACACGCCGTTGCAAAGGCATTAATAAGGGCAGAAGTAGTGTGTGAAATTCACAGCGATCATTACCCAATTGCCATCCGTTTATCATTGCCGAAGGGTAAGCGCCCAAGACATGAAATAGGCGCAAGGGGTCTGGAAGTCTCGACAGACAAGTTGAGGGTAATCTGGAAGGGAGCAGACAATAAGGGAATCCTGGCAGGAATTTGTAAAAAATACCCAATTTTGATCAAAGATTGTCTTACCACTGAGGACCATGGGGTTAATGTGATTAAATCATTTTCTGAACTCTGTACCGTAATTAAAGGTGAATTTTCCAGACCAGCCTCTAGTAAGGCTGAGGAAACGCCTAGATGGTTTGATGCCCCATGCTCCAAAGCAAATAGGATGCTTAGAGCTGCCTTAAAAGTTGAACCGAGGGATATACCATGAGTAAGGCTGCTCAGAGCAGAGTACAAGCATGCCTTACGCACCAGATCAAATGAATTACTTAAAACCCACTGGGATTCCCTGGCACAATCTGCTGACCTGAAAGATACCACTGGGTTCTGGAAGGAGGTAAAGGAAATAAGATCAATTGGTTCTAATTTGACCGAAATCAATTGTAACATTACTGGTCCTACCTGGGTAGCACATTTTGGTAAAATCTATGCAACACCAGATAATCCTCCTTTGTTGTTACCCTCTCTACACCCAATGTCTATTTCCACATCTGAGGTATTTGATGCTATTTTAGAAAGCGCCGGGAATAAAGCGCCCGGATCCGATGGGCTCTCTATAGACCAGTTAAAATGTGAGCCCGACTTTTGGGCCCCATTGCTATGCAATGTTTTTAACAATTTAACTGACTGGCAGATCCCGGAAACATGGTCACGTAGCATTATTGTTCCCATTTTTAAAAAGGGTGACAGGCTGGATCCTGGGTGTTACCGCCCAATTTCCTTAATAGATAACACCTTGAAAGTTTTGGGACGGATCATATTTAAAAGGATAAGAACTTGGACTGATGAGAATAACATCCTACACCCTAGCCAGCTTGGGTTCCGTAGTAGTGTCGGAACTGTGGAACAATGCTCGAATTTGAACCTGATCATGGCAAAATATAACATCGCTAAGAAATCTCCTTTATATTTTGGTTTTATGGATTTGAGCTCGGCTTTTGATTTCGTTAACCGCTCCCGCCTCTGGTCTACCCTTCTTGAATACGGCTTAGATGACCATTTGGTACATTTTTTAGCTTTTTTACATCGTGACCTCAAAGCATGTGTACGTGTGAATCAAATGGGTGAAGTCTCTGATGATATTAGCATTGGTAGGGGGGTCAGACAAGGGTGTGTGCTGGCCCCTCTTCTGTTTATCTTGTATATCAATAAGCTAAGCGGCTCTCTGAGCACCCTAACTAGTGATGTGCCCTATATCAATGGAGTCCCTATACCCACCCTCCTTTATGCAGACGATGCGGTCCTGATGGGCCGCACTCCCAAGGCACTCCGTATTTTAATCTCAGGTTTTGTCCTTTTTATGGCCGATTTAGGCCTAACAACTAATTTAAAAAAATCATTGATCATGAGTTGTGGTCCAAAAAATCATAAAATCCCCCAGATCATTTCAGGGTCAAATGTTTTAAAAAGCACCAGCACTTTTCCCTATCTAGGGCTGCTATTTTCAAACAGTGGTACGTGGCATGCACATGTTTCTTATGCCAGGAATAAGTTGGGCAAGGCCATTAACTGTGTAACCTCCTTGAGACAACCCAACCAAGCTGATGTAATAACTCCCCTGGTTAAGATATATCAATCCCAATGTATGCCAACCGGCACTTACGGCGCTGAGGTTTGGGGCTATACCAACTGCTCCCATATTCAAATAGAAGAAAATAGATTTTGTCGTAAGGTATTGGGGGGGGTTATCTGTTCTCCTAACTATGTATGCCATAACGAATTAAATATTCCTTACATAGAGGATTTTGTGAGATCCAGACCAGCATTATTCTGGATAAAGATATGGAACAACACGGCTGCTACCCTGACCCGTGAAATTATTTTGGACTGCCTAAAGTGTGACAGGGGACACCATATACCATGGCTGAAAGCAGTAAAAGAGTGCCTTGCAAGTGTGGGTTTGGTTTCTCTGTTTACATCACCAAACCTAATAAATCGCTCCCATAAGACCATCATTTTAAGGGCATTGTATGACTTATATAGCGAAGAGCGTGATAGAAAGAACCTGACTAGATGCACGGTTGTAAAATATTTGGCCTACTCTGAACCACACACCAAAAAACCTGGCCCACCGTACAGATATCTGTGTTTGCATCTTGGTAGATGGGTAAGGGGTTTACTGTTTCGTTTCCGAGATGGGAGTATAGTTAATCTACTGAACTTCCCGCTGGGATATAACAAATACCTCGAAACCTTAAACTGCCCTTGTAACCCTGACATGAAGCAAAGTCTTATGCATTTCTTGTTCTTTTGTGGTTTTTATAAAAAACTCACTGCACATTACCTTATGCCCTATTGTAGGAAAAACGGATTGACTAATTTTAAATTGGCACTTCGGTCCTTTCTGGTATTGGGATCAGATGAAGTCATTTTTAGGATGAGTTGTTTTCTCAAAGCTGCTGTTAGATCGAGAATCACTCTTAACATTGAGGTATAACTATCGCACACTGCACTTTCTATTTTGCATTTTTTAGAGAATTTTTCATCTACCTGTTTTATCTTTTTGTAATACAAAAAAAATTTCATCTGTATATAGATAAAATTATGACAATGTGATGCCCATCCTTTTTAACCATGGTTTTAAAATTGTGTTTTTAACAGTGTTTTTAAACAGCATCTTTTAAACAGTGCTGTAAAATATTCTCTTCTTTTAAAAACTCAAAAATCTATCATCATGAAGGGACAAATTTTGTATGGTTGTGAAATTGTAAATGGATTTTGATTATGCTCGTTTGTCCTTGGACTATTCTCCAATTGTAACTATTGAATTGAATGTTTTTAAAATGTATTTTGTTTGTACTTTTATGGATGTTTTTTATTCCGAATAAAGATCTTTTGACTTGACTTGACTTGATTACTATTCACATTACTGTCATTGGTTGTTTCTTTCTACAAGTATATGTATTCACTGATGCTTCTAAGTATTGATTAACACCTTGCCACAATTACCTCCCATCATTTGATTATATTGGACCAATACATTGAATTTATTGATTTCAAAATCTTCTGTTGTTTGGCACTATTTGTTCACAAACTTGTAACACTAACAAATTATCCTCATTTTTGTGGATGATTTAATCTTTATGCTCATTGAAGTCATGATAAACGCTTATGATTAAAATCATGTCTTCACCACTTCATATTTTGTGATCCGATTATGTATTCTTATCAAGCATTGAAAAAGCATTCCAGGGAGAAACTGTCGGCAGCCATCATGAATAGGGCTCCCGGTGTTATTTATTATTATTATTATTATTATTTTTCATTTTCATCTATTTTTCCATATTTATTTTTTGTCAACTTTTATCTGTATTTATCCATATTTATTATGGGTTTTGTGAAAAAAGTAAAGCTGAAACTGGTGTATTTCCACACTTATTTAACCAATAAACATGCAGCCATGCCTAAATGCCTTCCTGGTTTCAGTGATCTGAACACCCGCAGAAGATAAATCAATGCACTGATATGAAAATATGCACATTTCAGAATGAGCCTTGTGCATAGCTGTTGCTGTTTAACCCTTTCGATGCTGGTGACGAGCTCAGCTCGTCATGATGCACGGTTGAGCTGTGCTGATGACGAGCTGAGCTCGTCATGAATACAGCCTAGGAGCAATTTCCAGCACTGGGGGGGAAAACGCCCAGCAGCCATGTGGTTAAGCCTCTTTACCAAAATTCCTTTCTTTTTATCCCCCTTACCTATCAATCCACACAGATATAGGCCACGTGTATTTAGAATCGCTCAAAAAGCACCCACTTTCCGTTTTTATCCACATTGGAAAATAAACACAGACAAAAACAAGCATTTGCAATGCAATAGGTCTCGCATTAGGAAAGTTTGAGCTATTGGTATTGTAAATGACATTTTTTTTATTTATGTGTTTGTTTTGAAAATAGCCAAATAATTAGTTTTGTCATTTACAATGCCAATACTTTTACCGTTTGCAAATGTGACACCTATAGCATTTGTAATGCAACATGTTTTGTATTTTGTGAGCACTAGAGGGTAGCATAGAACCAATGCGTCAGCCCAGGGGTCCTCACATTGTAAATACTCAAGAGCCGCGGGACAAGCCATGAACTGCTGTGTCTATGCTCTTATCTTCCCCCTCTTTCCTGTGGCAATTGTTCCATCTGCTTTGCCTTGTTCCCCCCCCAACTCACTGAACTGTATGTTTGAGTAGTGGGTGTGAGGATGGAGCATGGGGGGGGGGGGCTGGGATTCGAGAGAGGATGGGGATTGCATGGCTAAATATATTTTTTTTAAAGCACAATTGAAAATGTGTATTAGAACTTTTTAAAAATTATTTTTTGCCACACTATACAGAATGACTACAAGTTTATGGCAAGTCTGCAATGCCCATTCTGTAAAGCATTAACAAAAGCATTGGTAGGTCTCAAAGGCACACCCTGTTGGCTTTGCCAATGCTTGTTTTGTTCTGTAGTCTTGCAAAAGTTAGGTGGTTACCGAAGTGACATTTATGGCAAGCGGCCTCCGTCGCACGCCGCTGACATCTGCTGTGAGTAGTAGGCCGCACGCCGCCTTTCACCCGATTTGTGTCGATCGATTGAGTGCCATTTAATTATGTATCAGTAACTCCCGTTATGTAAAGCGCCTAGACAAGGCTGTCTCGTGAGCGCTAAGTGGTACGCTAGGAGCGGGAGTTTGCAGGGAACACCTTCGTTCTGGCACACATAATTCGATGTTTGCTCTTTAGAATTGTGTGTACTTACAAGCCCTTTCTTCTCGGTGCGTGTCGCACGTGCATGAACTTCCGTGTGTGAAGGGCGTGCCCTCGCCCATGCTGTCGAGGGAGGTCACAATACCAGAAGAGCCCTGTCTGCGCCAGAACAGACAGCACTGATGGAGCTCGAACAATGAACCCGGAGGAGGTACAATGAAAAGAACCCAACTTCGAGGATAAGAGTGAAACGGCCCCAATCCCCTTCGCTGGCCGCGCACTCTCGAGGCCTCTCTTCGGGTGCAGCGGATATTCCTTCTATGCCCGTGAGGTGCAGTACCGCCTGACATCGACCCGGCCCCTCCGATCCGACTCTCCCGGCGTGACTAGCTCTGATGACAGACAGCACAGGAGCGCCCTGCGGTCCGGCTGGGTACTGCAGGCAGGAGACCGCTGTAGTCGAGGCGCTAGGGCTGATGGCAATCAGTGCGTCCGAAGCCCGGGCCTTTGTGTCACTGAGGGGGGTGGCACACAGGCCGCTGCTCGTTGCTCCGGGTAATGGGAGGCAGTATTGTATATTCTGCGAGGCCGCGGCGTGACCCACACATCAACGTTATATGTGAGGTAGCTGGCCGGAACAAAACTCAGCAGCCTACCGCGCTTCACGTGGTAAGCAACAGAGAAGTGAGTGGCGCCTGTGTGCGTTGCCGTACACAACAGGATATGTATGTATGTGTGTACCCTCTTTGCCGTGATACACAGCACAGGAGATTTAACAGTCGGCAGACAGCTCCTGATGACAAACAGCTCCTTCGGCGCCGACCACGCTGTGCGTAGGAAGAAGTGGCATTAACGAATGGGGTTAATGGGGAGGATGTGGCGTTATGGTCAGCCCTTCCAACTTTGGAACTAGGGAACCAGGTTCGAGGCTCGGCGTCGGCTCAACATCTCTTCAAATCCCTTAATCCCGCTGGGCACAAAAACATGAATGTGACCTTGTGTATGTAACGTAACTGGTGCTGCTGTAAAGCGCTCCAATATCACCGGGTCGCGCCCGCGCTGGGTAAAACTGCAAGAAAGAAACAGGTCATCTCTGAGAACTGCCTCTGGGAAAGAAATCCGGTATTTTGGGGTGGAAGTGGGATATGTGATTCTCTTTATAAAGTGTATGCAAACCTGAGTGCCAGTTTTACACCAAGTGTTTTACTTCTTGGCAGAGTCCTCGTGCCTCAAGGTGGAACGGAGTCCAAATCATCTGATATGCAGTTACAGATAACCCTGCACCCCCACCCAACCCCCCGTCACAGTGCAGTCACGTGCAGTATGTGAGGTGCTGGTCGAGTTCAGACCCCTTCTCAACCCGAGGGGTACGGTGCAGCCACAGGTAGTCTTATTTCTCCCAGGTACTGTTCACAAAATGTGAGGGGTATCCTTACAAACGAAGGGGACAGGGTTAATTGCAAAAAAAATCAGTGTTGTCTCCCCGTGACACTTGAAATACCTGGCGCAATAAACACTCTTATTCAAACCTCAGTCGTGCACAGACTGAACGACTGAGCCCAATTATATGTGAAAATGTTACATTTTATTAATAAAACAATAATAAACTCCTTTTAGAACAATTACAAATATTAACAAGTTCATATTACGGAGTGCCGCCGCGCTGCCCGCGGCGACCCGGAAGCTCTTGGCCGGCCGGCGAATCAGGTCGCGGCCGACCGGAAGTCCCGCCTCCCGAGGTCCGCGAGCCCGATTGAGAAGAGGAGACGAGCCGCGCCGCGCCGTGAGGAGCCCGCCGGAAGAGCGCAGTCGGTGAGTGGGGCCCAGGGCTGAAGTGAAGTGCGTGCGTGCCTGTGTGTATGCCTGGGAGGGGAGGGGGGGAGTGTGTGTGTGCGCGCGCGTGCGTGACTGTGTGTGATTGAGCCTGTATGTGTGTCGTATGCCTGCGTGTGCATGCGCGCGCCTGTGTGTGTGTGTGTGTGTGTGTGTGCGCACGCGCGCCTGTGTATGCGTGCATGCAGAGGGGTGGGGGCTGGCTGTGTGCGAGCAGGGGCTGTGAGTTGATCTGCGCAAGCGCGGGTCAGACGCGCGCTCCCGCGGGGAAAACTGCGAGCTCGTAACAGATTGGTGTCCTCATTCCCCAGCATTCTCACTAACGGGCCACAATAGGTCTGAAGCAGACACCGTCAATGCTCACGCATTGAGGGTAGGTCTGCTCGACCTAAAAAAGGTTTTCTGTCTGCATTTATCTGTATAAATCAGTAAAAACGGAAAACAGGGAGCCTTAATCCTGAACAAAAAGACAATTTCAAAGCGAGTTCTACTGACCTGCGCCTGTATCATTCCACAAATTGTGCTGATGCACAAACTCATGGGGTTTGCAAGTAGTCCACTGGTGAACACTGTGCTTGTTACTGTCAAGGTTCACTTTCCAATAGTGGCCCAGCACAGTTCCTTCAAAACCCAAGATATATCACTAATATCTGTGACATTACACTCTTGAGTCATCCTTGCAGTTTCAAAGAGGAAGCTATGTAGAATGACTGCTTTGTTCTAAAGAACAGCAACTATTGTTCATGACCAGGAATGCAGAACAAGGGAGAATGAACACAACCGAATGGCAATAGATTATAGCAGACGGAAAATGAAAGGTGAAATGCAGAAGAAAAGCATTGGCAAAGTCAGTAAGTGTGGCATGGGAAGCATCCAATTGGCTTTATCAATGCCTGTTTTGTTTTGCCATGATTACTGTGAATCATTCTTGTTTGGGGAGCTGACTGGCTCCCACCCATATAAAAAAAGAATAACCGGTTAAAAGTAGAAATACTGTTTGGTCTCAAAAAACACACATTGCCATAGAAGCCTGTGGCACTGAAAGGAGATACTTGGTGTGTAGTTCTCCTTTTAAAAGAGCAGACTGCTGTCACTCAGTGATGGTAGTCAATGGCTGAGGTGGTCAGAACCTCTGCCCCATGCTGAATGAATATAGTGGTTAGAAGGGAAGAGTGAATGACACGAAAACGAATCAAAGGATCAAGAGAGCTGGCTGAAAGCACCTATAAGTAGTATTCGAACAATTTTAGTAAAATCAGAAAGGTGTTGGCTATTGCCAGGCTTAAACAAGAGACATGTCACAAAGATCTGTGCCACGGGGACTCCACCAGTACACACATGTTTTAAGAGTCAGATTATATGGAGTAAGTGTGCCTTTTTTTTTAAAGATTCAGGCCTACAAACTAGAAATCTGGTGCCTTGTGTGGGAAAAATAAGAAAGTCAGTGACACACAAATAAAGCCCTGAGACATATTACAATATGTCCCAAGTTGGGCTTAGTTGGGTAAGACACATTACTTTGTTAATGCTGATAAATGCAATCAAGAACAAGTACTCTCTGATGCACACCTAACTTGAGAAATGAATGCTCAAATTACAAAGTAGTTAAATCAAATTCTTATATTGTGTAATTTATAACAGAATTCATTCATTTTGTATCTGATTTACTTCATTCAAAGAGAACATACAATGCATGATAGGACTGTCAGAAAAATTGCAATATGGTGACTTTTTGTGAAGAGTGCTCAATGAGCGAAGGAATATACAGTGCAAAGGGATTTTCTATATACAAATATATACAAGTGTTTCATTGGCCAGAGGATGATTTTCAACTAAGGAGTCCTAGTGTTCCTATTGGGATCTTGGTGGTCTGGACCTATGACATGCGCCGACGTTTCAACCCTGTTGCGCCCCAGTGGGTGGTCGCAGTGGGTCTTTCTCAAGACAGGAATACAGGTGAAAATTGGTGACAGTTTGAGGTTCAGACCGGGGATTCTCAGCCTGAATCAGTGTTGCGCAAAGGCCATTCGTATCCGGGATATGAATCCATCATCTGGGAAGGAGGTGCATCGTTCCTCCTGTCAGCTCCACTAGTCCGTAGCTGGGGCGCAATAGGGTCGAAACATCGACGCATGTCATGTCATTACCGTTTTAGTCGCTTGGCTTTCTTTTGTGTGGGTCCTTCTTGGAAGAGGTCTTTCAGTTTATTGAAAACCTCTGTCATTCCAAGGATCTTTGGGCCGGATTTGCTAATACACAGGTGAGGTCACAAAAAGTGGTCACAAATAGTGCTCAGAATTTTTGCAACCAGTCTCTGATTTTGTGATGCAACTTATGAACTAATATGTCACAACAGAAAATGGTTGTAACTAATATGTTACATCTCAAAAATGGTTGCTATGTGAAATCGCAATTGGGCGAGGACTTCTCTTCCATGCCCCATCCTAATTGCAATTTGGTATAGGTCTAATAGATACCTAAAAGCTATACTGTGGGTGCGGAACCTGAGATTTTGGGAATCGCAGGGTTTGCATTCAGCAAATAGTTTTGTGCGTCGGGCCTTTAGTGATGCAAGTCGGGGTCTGCACTTCACTGTTGTTGTTTCTTGTCATTGTAAAGTATTGCTCCGCTATTCTGTCAATCGGCGAGCTATGAACACACCGGCATGCCATGCTTACAAAAAGCAAGAGTTCTTTGGGAGCACCTGTGTCAAAGATGTGTGTGATAAATCTTATAGTTGCATCACTTTTGCCTTCACAATCAGTTCTATTCTTTGTGACTGAAGTCCTGATTTAGAGTTCGGTGGATGGATTTCTCCGTCACAAACGTGCCTGATATTCAGTCTGTGGTATTACAAGTGCCATTGAATATAATGCTCATGTACTATCGCAGATGGGATATCTGAAAATAGCCTTCATCACTAGAACACAACTATCATTCCCATAATCGCACTCTTAGAACATTACGGAGTACCCAGGGAGTGCCTCACTAGGCAGAGATGCTTATGTGGCGGAAAAGACTGTAAAGCATTGCCTCAATTTACAAAGCATAATAAAAGCCCAGGGGCTTAGTACAAAACCGCACAGCACCACACTAGCACAGCCAGTAGTATACAACCTTCGAGTGTATTATGCCTCAGTCACTTTTACCCGGTGTTTCCCCTATTGTTTTCTATCCTTTGTGTCTCGTTTATTGTGTAGAGAGGAGAGCCATCATTCCATAGAACACAGCTGTTGTTGCCCATAATCGCATACTTTTAGAGCGCGTTGGGGGTACTTACCGAGTACCACCCCCAAAGGTTTGGGTGATATCTCCTATGGATTTGGCTGTGTACTACTTTGTTGTACATCTTAGTAATTTAGCTTTCTATTCTAAACACTAGATTGTGAGGAATTTCAGAACATCCCAGGGCATCTAGTGAGGACCTATGCTGAAGATGCCTGTGGTTTGTCACAAGTGTTTGTCTACATGTCACTTTTAATTTTACTTCCTGGTTTCCATGGATGGACTTGACATTCTGATTGATGTGGAAACGCTCTGAGGTAGTAAGCCCTATATAAATTCAATTGCAATTATTTAGAATACATACAACAGTCCCCCTAATATCACGCTTATAATGTGCAATAGAACTCCGTGAGTGACTAAGGCAAATATTTTTAGGTCTCGCCTAGACAGCGTATGCGCTGTCTCTTCGAGACCTGCTGTATCCACTCTGTGGGATAACACTCCTCCCATTGCTTTTGATTAGTTTCTTTGCGTATCCTTCGCAAAAGCTTGATTCTTTCTGGGTAATCTGTGGTTTTGCCTCCTTCTGATGTCTTGCTACCTCCCAAAGATCAGTGGCCTATTACTTGTATCCTTTCACTTTTGTCTATTTCAGTTTGTGTGTGCACCCTATTTTTTTTAATTTCTTTCAGCTTGTGTTTTGGGAAGGTTCCCTTTTTGTTTCTTTTTAGTGTTGATGCTCCTAGCAATTCTATAAACAGCCCTGTACATCTTTAACACTGCATACAGACTTCATCATTCTTTGTACTATATCCTTTTCTTTTTTAAAGAGAACACATTATTTGCTTGTTTAATGCGCTTGTTCGGCCACCGGGAGCTGTGTATGTTGAGCGTCCCGCAGAGACTCAAACCCAGTTCTTCAGCTTCAAAGAAGACTGCTCCAGCCATTATGCCACATCCTTCACCTTTGTCCTTTCACTCCATATGAGTGTATGTGTTTAAACTCAGTCCCCTCTTTACTTAATGTTTTATTTTGCACTTTAATATAGCACAAACTCAACCCGGCGGTATCGGAGCACTTACATTAAGAGCCAGTTGCAGTACACACGGATACATTCATTTTTAGGTACAGAGAGAATAAGTGATTTTCCAGAATCGCAGGATGTTGTCCTTCCGAGACTTGAACTTAGTTTGAAGAATACGGTCTGTGTCTGTGCTGGGGGCGGGAGGGGTTGCTGCATTGTTCATCGTGTGAGCAAAAGCTGCTCCAGTCATGGCAAAAACACCAATCTTTTGCAAATGTTAATCAGTAGATGGCTGTGCAAACTGGCACACAGTGGCAATTGCTACTTGCGTCATCACGTCAAAGCATCATGACGTCCCTCTATTCAAGGTTGTTTTAAAAATTGCCACTTTCTTATGCTTTGACACGGGACATGTTAACCTTGTTCTGGTAATGTGCTGCTGTTTGAAAACCCTGTAGTGAAAATGCAATAACTAGGGTTTTCCTGCAAGCATGTCTTCACATGCTGGTAAATATAAAATGCCATGCTTGTTGTAAATTGAACACGCGTCCTCATGGGAGGTCTCCCCCAGGATGGCTTTGTGACCTGGTCTTTCGAACGCCGACCAGGAAAGTCGTGGCGATTATATATCGATTTGCACAACAGCGAGACTCTGAGTCTCCCAAGGGGCCGGATCACACGCACCCTTAACTTTTCCATCAATTACCATGATACTGGGATAACGTTCTAGTCTAGAACGAAAGTTATGGCATATCACAGAGGCCTACTCACTATAGCATTAGGAATGTGGGTATACACCTGCTACAACGCATTTTTTACAACGCACTACCACTACAACGCAGGCATTACAACGCATACCATTACAACGCATTGCGCTGGGGGGCGCTCTAGGATAGGGAATAAGTATAATTTACTATCCAACACCTTCCCTAGGGTCCACGGGGACTGGAGTTAGAATAGTAAATTATACTTACCACTATCCAGCACCTCAAAGCACTATGCGTTGTAACGGTATGCGTTGTAAATACTGCGTTGTAATGGTATGCGGAGTAAAAGTATGCGTTGTAACGCCATACATCCGGAATGTGAGCACTGGCAAAGCCAATAGTATTCACTTTCATTTATGTTTGTATTGTGAGGGGCTAGCATGCCACCATTTTAGAAAGGAACTCCTGCTGTTTATGATAACTCATGCATTACTGTAGGAAAATTACAATACTAACATGTCCTTGCTGCTCAGGTTGGAAGAAGCTGGACACTGAGCTAAACAGAGTTACAACATTATTAGCAGCTCTCTTATTTTAAGCATGTATTGCATTTGAATGCAAGCGTCTTGAGATTTAGTTATGTACGTACTTTTTGTCCTTTTTGTAATCTCCAAATAATTAGTTGTTTGTATTAACATGCCCTGCAACATTCCAGCTCAATTCCGAGTAAAGGCAGCAAGTAAACAATAGCCTTTTGTAGTGTCTGACTTTATAACGTCTCAAAATATGGCCATAAGAACTTGCGTAACAGTTATTGCTGTAACTAGCATATTATGTTGTGAACACCGTCTTTAAAAGTATTGCCATTTTTCTTTAATTTTTCCTTGGTTGGAATAAGCTGAGAAGCACATTCATTCATTCATTCATTCATTCATTCATTCAGTCATTCATTCAAAACAACGAGGGATACCGATAAGGCAAGTTCGATTTGTCTTAGTGGCTTACATCAGAGAAGCCCTCACATTTTATCATCGAGGATCCCCGGCAGCAGATTGGCAATCTTAAACTGAAAGCCCTCTTCCCAACTCTCTGCACAGCCCCAGCTCCCAGCACCCAAAAGAGTTGGGCAGCAGAATGCGAGAGTGTTTAAAATAATATTTTGAAAAAGATTGCGCTTACCTGCTGCCGGCCGCCTCTCGCTCGCACCTTCGTGCTGGGACTTCCTTGTCCCAGCAGACACACTGTGACGACGTCACAGACTCCCTGTCCAATCCCAGCGCTGCAGCGCAGGGATTGACCTGAGTGAGCTGGTAAGATGCGCTCCGTTCAAGTCAGGCAGTCTGTGGGGTTTCTCTAAACAGACGTTCAATACAGCCCGGTTAGAGAAACCTAAGTGTGCATGTGCATTTTGGTCAGCCTGAGACAGCGGGCCAAACACAAATGAGCACTTAGGGAGTGCACCTAGCCCTCCTTGGCCCCAGCCCTCCCTGTACACGCTGGTGGAGCCGGCGGATTAAAAATAAAACACTATTGAAATATAGTTTTATTTTATGCTGCTGGCTCGGAGCCAGTGGGGCGATACTCCTCCGCCATTGAGGAGGGGCCACCACTGCTCGACGAGTGTGATGTTAATTATTGAATTGGGAATTTGTCTAGAAACATGGTTATTTCCAAGAGGGAGCAACTTTTATTTACAGCAATATGTATGGCTTTTTCCTACTTGCATGCTCTCTTTCTGTTTGATATTAGAATTGTTAGCCCTGACTCATTTATCAGATTTACACAACTGCAGGACCGAAAGTATTCAACTGGCTGACTCTTGTGCCTTTTAAACGTTGAGTACGACTTCATTTAGTAAATGGCATATCAACAGTTTCTTTTCCATTTCTCAGTTGTGGACACAGTTCAGTGGTTGAGGGTCCTTCCTGATTTTATTTTCACCCAGTCACTAATCTCAAACTTATACTCCTTTCTCTCCATGCTCACATTTGTCCCCTTGCCTCCTACACCATTTCAACCTTTCAGCCATGCAGGGACTAATTTAGTACCAGGTAAGCATCACACATCTATTGAAATGGGGGTCGCAGTGTGTAGGGCTTGCAGTGTGTGGGGGGGGCTCTGTGTGGGTGTGTGTGGAGGGCTCCGTGTGGGTGTGTGTGTGGGGGGGCTTTGTGTGGCTGTGTGTGTGGGGGGCTCTGTGTGGGTGTGTGTGTGGGGGGCTCTGTGTGTGGGTGTGTGGGGGGGCTCTGTGTGTGGGGGGGCTCTCTGTGGGTGTTTGTCACTTGCGAGAGATAAAGCTAGTTGCATTGTAAATGACAATGCCATTTATTTATGTTTTAAAAAAACACATGAATAAAAATAATGTCAAGAGCAATGCCAATAGCTCTAACTTTAACAAAGGCAAAACCATTGCATTGTAAATGCTTGTTCAAAAGACTGTTTGATTTGGCATAGACAGAAAACCATTTCAATATTGATTGGAACAGTTGATGGGTTCAAATGTTGCATCGCTTCTAACTCCCTGTTCCTTAGTTGCATCACTGTTGTGTATGTTGCTTGGGTATTCAGATGGCACACTTGTATCCTTGTGCATTTATGTTTGCCACTACAGGCCATTTGTGCTTTTGCTTAATGCTCATGAGCTTTTATGTAGAATGCTGAAAAGAAAGTAAAGCACTATAATGCAGTGAACTTGCCCACATCTAGCAATTTTTTTTTCTTGATTTGCTCAGCTGTGCAATATGCCTAAAAAGCAATTGACAAAGAAATAAAACCTCACATAGACTGCTTGTTTAGTAGGAAAATATAGCAATGTAAATTGATACTTGTATAGTGCACTACTCACCCGCAAGGGTCTCAAGGCGCATGTACGAATACCGCTGTGGAACCCATCCTGGCTTTCCCTGTGAGGCGTCCACTCCTGGGCACCCCCAATGTGGAGGCCAGGCATCCTTCGCGTTGTGGGGGCCGTTGTGGAGATTAAGCAAGCTATTGCCCAGAGTTGCAGAGTGGGACTCCATGATTGGAATAGGCACCGAGGCGAGAATTATCAGGTCCGTGGAATTTTTGAGCCCAAGAGCCACCGAGGCGGGGAATTGAACCCTGGTTCCGGGCTAGACCTCGGCATTCGGGTCTGCCGCTCTAATCATTGGTGTTTAGTGGGTTTCGAAGACCTATTTGCCCCTGTGCGACTGCACCTGCTGCACCATTCAAATCCAGACCCTAGAGTCTGCAGGGTAATTGCACTTGTGACTGCTTGTTTAGTATTAAACTGTAGCAATAATTGATGTACAGGGAGTTTCGTAGACTTTTTGGCCACTGCCCTTCTGCCTCACTCAAACCACGATCCTTGTGCCCCCAGTGCAATTGCACCTGTGACTGCTTGGGTAGTAGGAAAATCTAGCAATACTCGGTGTTCAGTGGGTTTTCTAGATCTTTTGCCCCTGTGCCACTGTACCTGCTCGACCATTCAAATCCTAACCCTAGTGCCTGCAAGGACAAATGAGGACATTGTTTATAGCCAGTAATATGTGTGTTCTGAAAAAGGCACAGTTGCAGATGATATGCATAATTACTATGTAATTAAACACAAAAGCTTTTATTTAGAAGGATTTGCCATTATAATCAACGTTTACAAATGTAAATAATCCGGTTAGATAGCAGCACAGACTGCAATAAAAGAAACAATATAGAAGAATGACAAAGCAAAAAGAAGTTACATAAGGTGAAACCGATTGACTTTGCCAATGCTTTGGTTCTTTGTAGTTGCTGATGTTCCTAGCACTGTTTCAGTACACAGCCCTGCAAATCTCGTCCTTATCTCATCCCATTTGCTGTTTTCCGAGGGGGCCAGTTTCATCCACCCACCCCCTCCCTCATTGCGGCTTGTCCACTTCGTTGTCGGCCGCTGTTTCCATCTTCTCCCCTCTGAGTCCCAGTTTAGCTTCCTGGCCCCTTGTTACAACTGCTTCCTGTAGAGAGCTGCACACACATGTAAGATTGCCAACCATCACACAAAGGCACAATGCATTAACAATAATTATTGTAACCATATATGCAAACAAAACTTTACAGCAAGGTATTTTATAAAAGGAACTGTTGCGGTGTAGTCTTGCGGCTACCCCGCATGTTGCAAAAGTTAACGTTCAGGAGCAATGAAGCTGTTGTGCCGGCAGTCTACTTCATCTTCTTCACGCTGTGTCACGTAACTCAAGTTCACAGACGGGTTGTGCAGAGACAATGACGCAAGAGGTGATTGAGTTACAGACACTGATTCACACTTTTACGTCAAACCATATGAGTAATACTCCACAAACCAGTTACCACTTCTATCACAAGCTGTGATGGCTCTGCCTTCACAATATACAGAGCTCTGCTGCCTTTCTATTAGGTTTATAAATAAATACTTTATACATGCACCTTCTGTACTGAATGGGGGCTAAAATAAGACCCCCCCCCCTCATACTAAAAGAAAAAACCTCTGTGTGCTGTGCTAAAATGGCTTAACAAAAACATGTACTATAGCTCGCAGAGCACATGCCAAAGGGAACTTATGTAATCTCCGTAATGGTTTCCAATGCCAAGAGGTAGTGCTTTGCAAAACCAATAGGTCTAGTGAGTCAGTGAGAATGGATTCTGTGCTTTATGGCAGCCCCCATGACAAAGTTGATGACATGGAATGTCAGTGGCATAGCTGCCTTCGAAAAACGCAGAAAGGTATTTGCCTACCTAAAACGGTACAAAGTCACTGTGGCATGCCTGCAGGAGACCCACATTTGGGGGTATTCCCTACCATGTTTAAGGAAATAGTAGAGAGGGCACTATATGCCACCTCATACTCTGGGTTTGCAAGGGGGGTCCTTATTTGGGTGGCCCAGGGGGACCCCCTTTCAACACTTACACCACGTAGTGGATCCAGAGGGGAGATATGTTATCCTACACAGGAAACTTGATGGAAAAGAAATATGCAGTCTCAACGCCTATGCCCCTAATGATGTTTGTCCATCTTTTTTTCCCACTCTGATGGAAGTGGCATCAGCAGACCTGGGTGCATCAATATTACTAGCAGGCGACGTTAATTGTATTCTTGACGGCTCACTGGACCGTGAGCCCCCACAAACCCACACTAAGCACCGACTGACCAGGACACTACAAGACATTCTAGATGGCATGCGCTTGTGACATATGGCGATAGCGCTACCCAACAACCAGATAGTTTTCCTGTTACTCTCCGGTGTCTGTAACCTTTAGCTGGTTGGGCTACTGGTTCCTCTCTGCTGAACTCAGGCTGGGTGTGGGGGGGGGGGGGGGGAATAACCTATCTATGTAGATACCTTTAAAACCATTCACCTGTGTTGCTAAGCCCTGGAGGGAATAAGGTTTGCTCTGTAATATCCCTTTGGTGCCTTGATACTGCGGCCTTGACAGACCTTCCATTTGTGCCTTCAATCTTGGATGCCTTGGAATGTTATTTTGAAGAAAATTGGGGCTCTGCCTCGAGCCGAGCGCTCAAATGGGAGGCCATGAAGGTGTTCATCAGGGTATGTGTATTAAAACGTCCTATGGGGTCCGCCAACAACTGGAGGAAAAGCTGGGAAGGATGGAAACGTTCTCCATGTGGCCCCTCACAGAATGCCAGAGTGGTGTGCCACTCGGGAGGCGTTGCTGACAGACCTGCTTAGACTAGAAAAACACATACACACTGCATATCAGCAAAGGCTACACATGGAGAGAGACAGAACCAGAGCCTTGATGGCTCTACAGGTTAAATGGGAATCCCCTACCACCGCTATCCTGCAGATAGCAGCAGGAATGTGGTATATACACAGCGCACGATCACTGAGGCTCTGGCGAAGCATCCTGGCGCCGTTTTTGCATACCGCCCCTCCCCCCAGGAGGCAGTCCAAACTTTTTAGACTCCATTGAGCTCCCCCAGTTGGATCAGGAAACGAATGAGGTTCTGAAAGTACAATATAAAAAAAGAGGGAATATTGTTAGCTATTCAGCGTCTCAAATCTGCAGAGAGTCCCTGAAGCGATGGGCTGCCGGCGGAGTTTTACTGAACGTCCGCCGTCCCTATTGGCCGACCGCCTGCTGGAGGTCTACAATGAAGGTGCTTGTGGCTGATTCTCTACCGCCCTCCATGCGAGAGGCTGTGGATGGCCATGATACCAAAACCTGAGAGGGACCCTCTGCTATCCAACTCCTACAGACACTTTTCGCTACTAAATATAGATGTGAAAATACTTAGTGGGATTCTGGTGATGCGCCTTCCACCGAAGGTATCCCACCTTATCCATACAGACCAAGCGGGGGTTATACCTAAGCCAACTTGGAAAAGACCTCTCTGCACCAATGCCATTATTCCTTACGGCAGATGGATGGGGAGTGACTCTAGGTCAGCTATTTTATCAGGAATGGTGGTCCAAGGAAGAAATGACTCAATCTGTGAATCGGAAAGAACTGATGGCAGAGTTCAGAGCCCTTCTACATTTTGCCTAATCACTGATGGGCTAGGATGTCCTCAACAGAATAGACAATCTGGTGGCGAAATGTTATGTGACAGGCGATGGGGAATAAGATCTTAGTCTACAGGGAGACTAGGTCACAAGATCTGTGCCTGGGGGGGGAAGGCTATCTTCTCTCCTTTCCAGCTGTTTATATATGAGGGATGAACAATGTATCACCAGATTTCCTAAGCAGAGTGTAGTCCTAACTTCTACAGGATATTCCCTGAGCATAGACCTCTTTCATGAAACTTGTTGCAGATCTGGTAAACCTGTTTTTGAGTTCAATCAACTCTCAGCTCCTGGTTTTGTTTTCCAGAGGGAGGGCTACTAAGGCCCTAGCAATCGATGCACTTGCATCTCCTTCCCTCCCCCTAGGTCTCCTTTTCACCTTCCAGTCACTTTTGGATACTGTTGAACTTCTTATCAAAATTTGCAAGGCGAAGACTAAAGTTGTTCTTGTAGCTCCAGCCTGCCCGATGAAGTCTTCAATTCCAAGGAGTTGAATACATATCAGGAGTGGTTTATTCCTGTGCCTCTACCCACTATGTGATGGCCTCTTAAACCTTTATAAGCCTGTACCCAGTAAAAGCTGGCATCCTGCTAGGTCTTTTCAATCTAGGGGTCTCTCAAACAATGTCTTTAGTGATTAAATCTCGCCCATCAACGATAGTCTTATAACGAACACCTGATCTCTTTTAGACATTGGTGCGCTACTAAGGACTTGAATTCTCTTTCTAGTGAGCCTTTTTCTTGGCTTTGATCATGATGGCTTTCTTCTGGAGCTTGCTGTCCATACTCAATGCTTTTAACTTGCAGTTTTATGACTTTCCGTACACCTTGGGATAATCTTGGTTCTCTTACTGACTGGGCTCTCCTTCTTTCGAGAAACTTTGATCTAGCTCAGCCCAAAATGTGCTCCCCCAGTCTACACTGGAATATTTCTTTGGTCCTTAATGCTCTTCAATCTGCTCTCTCTGAACCCTTTGAAGATTCTTTCTGCTAAAGTGGTTTTCTTAGTACCCATGCATGTTGGGTGCAACTAGGGCTTTCACTTTTTCTTCAATTTCTGCCTGAGGGTTTTGATGTTCACCTTTCTCCTTTTCTGCTGCAGGACATTTCTGAACTTCATTTTAATCTACAAATAATCCTTCTTTACTAGTTGTCTTCACACTCCTCTGATGAAGCGTTGTTACATACTCTAGACGTCTGAAGAGCTGTAAGAATCTATTTACAGAGAACTTCTGATTTTCGCAAATCGGACTCTGACATGGTTCTTGCCAACAGGGTCTTAAGACATTAACTGCAACTCTGAGCTGGTGGGTGCACATAGCTCTCTCTCTGGTTATGAGTTGGCAGGGATTCCTGTACCTTCTGCATTCCTAGGGGGTTCCACTAGGGATATTTCTGCGTCAAGGACAGTAGCTTGTGGTGTTTCTGTTGTCTGCAAATCTGCTGTTGTTTGTCTCCCATTTCATGCAGTACTACCCCAGATGGATCTCCTAATACCTTTACTAGGGTCGTTTCTACCAGTACCAGATCTGTTGTCCCAGCTGTGCCACTCAGCACATGGCATTTTGTCTCACGGATGTGCAACAGTACTTGATATGTTGTCCATTTTCCCAGTGCATATGTTGCCACAGATGTGTCTCCCTGTACATGATCAGCTGCTCTAGTTGTGTTTCCCACTATATGATCTGTCATCCAAGTTGTGCCTCTCAGTGAAGATTTTTTTGCCACTTTGGTGTCTCCCAGTGTATTATCTGGGTCTACCATTTGTGTTTCCTTGTAAAATATGGTATGCCCTAATTGTATCTGTCAGTGCATGATCTGTTACCTAGTACAAAACCTGTTGCTAGGTCTAGCGGCATGTCCCAGTCCAAGAACTGTTGCCTCAGTGGCATCTCCCTGTGTCAGATCAGCTGCCCAAGTAGCCCCTCCCAGTTTGATTGGCGCTCCTGTTGTGTTTCCCAGTAAATGATCTGTTGCCCCCATTGTGTTTCCCAGTAAATGATCTGTTGCCCCTGTTGTGTTTCCCAGTAAATGATCTGTTGCCCCGTTGTGTTTCCCAGTAAATGATCTGTTGCCCCTGTTGTGTTTCCCAGTAAATGATCTGTTGCCCCTGTTGTGTTTCCCAGTAAATGATCTGTTGCCCCTGTTGTGTTTCCCAGTAAATGATCTGTTGCCTCAGTTGTGTTTCCTAGTAAATGATCTTTGCCTCCGTTGTGTTCCCCAGTAAATTATCTGTTGCCCCTGTTGTTTCCCAGTAAATGATCTGTTGCCCCTGTTGTGTTTCCCAGTAAATGATCTGTTGCCCCTGTTGTGTTTCCCAGTAAATGATCTGTTGCCTCAGTTGTGTTTCCCAGTAAATGATCTGTTGCCTCAGTTGTGTTTCCTAGTAAATGATCTTTGCCTCCGTTGTGTTCCCCAGTAAATTATCTTTTGCCCCTGTTGTGTTTCCCAGTGGATGATTTGTTCCTCATGATGCATGATTCAGTATTCAGGGCATTGCCCCTGTTGTGTTTCCCAGTAGATGATTTGTTCCTCATGATGCATGATTCAGTATTCAGGGCATTGCCCCTGTTGTGTTTCCCAGTGGATGATTTGTTCCTCATGATGCATGATTCAGTATTCAGGGCATTGCCCCTGTTGTGTTTCCCAGTAGATGATTTGTTCCTCATGATGCATGATTCAGTATTCAGGGCATTGCCCCTGTTGTGTTTCCCAGTGGATGATTTGTTCCTCATGATGCATGATTCAGTATTCAGGGCATTGCCCCTGTTGTGTTTCCCAGTAGATGATTTGTTCCTCATGATGCATGATTCAGTATTCAGGGCATTGCCC
Source organism: Lissotriton vulgaris (assembly GCF_964263255.1). Taxonomy (NCBI): domain Eukaryota; kingdom Metazoa; phylum Chordata; class Amphibia; order Caudata; family Salamandridae; genus Lissotriton; species Lissotriton vulgaris. The sequence goes on along the minus strand of NC_141695.1, from coordinate 1,715,005,276 downwards.
CTGTTGTGTTTCCCAGTGGATGATTTGTTCCTCATGATGCATGATTCAGTATTCAGGGCATAGCCCATGCTTTTTCTGCCAGTTCATGCTTCTCGAATGGGAGGGTATGTCTCCCAGTGTGTGATCTAGTGCCTCCGTATGTGTCACTGTACATTTCATTACAAGACCGGAGGCTACCATTATGCAATAATCTTTTACTGCTTCCCCAACATGGTACACATTTATCAATCCAGGATCTAGGAGTGATACTGAACTTTCATCTTAATTTAAAAAATCAGACGGCCAGGCTGACGAAACACCTAATGTGTAAAATTTACATTCACAAAAAAGTGGTTGAAAATTGCGCACTGACTTTTTATGAATGAAAAATAATTTTGCTGTCGATGTCCTTCAGGCCTAATGATGCTAGACGAGCAGGTGTCCAGAATGCCTGATCTAAAAGCCAGAATTTAGTTTGTGCTAGCACTGGGGATATGATGTTTTTTGTTGGGGCTGCCCAGAGGGTATGTAGTTCTTGTTCTGTGAGATTAGAGCCAAGTTGTGTTGGAGAAACCCCAACCGAAGAATGTGGTCAACACTAGACAAATTCCTCAGCACACACAAACCCCCATAAATCAAGTGAACACACCTGATCAGATGCCAGCAACCCAACGTAGTGAGCGGGATCTAGCACTAAATTGCCGCCAAACACATCTATGTTCTGTCTGTACGTCGTCGAATTGTTGTGAGTTGCAGTACCACCTATTGCATCAGTACTCAGTAGGTAGGCCACACATTGCCACTCTCTGCTATTGGATGCCATTACAGGGATAAAGGCCTGCTAGGTCAGCATCCTCTGTCTGTGATCACATTAACACCATGCGCGCTAGCGGAATTCCGCTCGCACGCTGGGATTTGCGAAAATGCACTTTACATGACGAGCTGGGCTCGTCATCAGCGTGCGAGGAGGCTACGCCATGACGAGCCCAGCTCGTCATCAGCGTGGAAGGGGTTAAAGTAACGTAAACTGTGTTTTGTTGTAATGCAGAAAATGTAACCAGCTGCATTTAAAAAGACGTTTTTATTCCAATGTGAGTTACCAACCTAACTCAGTAGTTGTTGCATTTTTTTTTTTATATTTTGCGACCTGATTTTGGTTTAAATAAAAAAAACAAGCATTTACAATGCAATGTTTTCGCCTTTTGAAAAGTTTGAGCTATTGGCATTGTAAATGACAATTTTTATTTATGTGATTGTTTTGAAAATAAATAAATGGCATTGTCATTTACAATGCTAATAGCTTAAAAAAAGGCAAGAGTGAACGTCGTGCAGGGCCAAAACACAATTATGCTCAACAAACTCCTAAATAATTTGTTGCATGCAAATAATAATAGGAAAACTAAAACCGAATCATGCTGCACACTTACAAAAAAAAAAATCTATATTGGCATTATTAAAACACTAGTTCGATTTCTGAACTCTAAACATTATACATAAACGCAATAACATCAATGCACCAAAACCTATAAATAAGGCACATAAATCACTAGTGTAGTGTGCGCAGTGGGTGAATTCCCTTTGCACTTCTGCATAGAAAGTCCTGCGTAGCCAATTCAATCAGTACACTCGTTCCCTCCAGCACTTCACATTTGGAGGGGGGGGGGAGCGATGCCGAAGGATGACCTTAAAAGCTTCTAACAATACAATGCCTCTTCTAGGCGCCTACAGAGTACGTGTTGTTGAGCCGCGGCAAACAGCTAGATGCAGTATCAGTGTAAATGCTGTTTGTCCTAGATGGGGCACGCCCTCCCTATGAACTGAAACTTGGTCCAAAACACATCACAATCGCCAAGTGCTCTGTATTTCTCCTAAACTGAAGTATCTAAACCCCCCCTCCTCCCCACACAATAGAAAATGTAAAATAATGCTACATTAAAAAAAAGCTTTTCCATGGACACCTTGTATTACTTCAGTAGATGTAAGAAAACATATTAGCAACAGGACCCAATGGAAATCATTTGTAACTGGTCAACGTGAGTTTCCGCTGTGAAAGATAATTTGCCCACGATCACACAAAGAGGTAGAGCGGGGAAGCCAGGATTAGAATTCTGGTCGTCTCTAGAAATCTGTCCGGTTGCAATAGTGCGCTATATAAGCGTCCTGACTTGGCGCATCCCACACAGGCCCCCTGCGCAGCGGCAACTCTGGTTATCAAGAAGGAGCTTGGGATTCACTCACCATCCTGCCCGAGGTCTCCAAGTATTCCGCCAGGTCACAACCGAAGGCGCCCGCTCCCTTTTTCTTGAACTTCGGCTTTACCTCCTTGTTCTTCATAAGTTAATCCAGCAAGCGGCGCCCCCAGGTCCCCCGAAAAACAACCCAGCAGGGCCACTCCAACCTTCCTTCAGGCGGCCTCTCGAGCTGCGCCTGCCTCCTGTGACATGGATGTCGGATGCCAGGCAACGGCCGGGGAACAGGAACATGAAACCCTCAAGGGATGCCCGGCCGCTCTGGGGTGTGGGAGGAAGACGAGCAACAACGAGTGGGGGATATTTATGTGCTATTTATATAGCGCTTAAAGGCCCAGGTATCCAAGCGCTTGCTTCTTCCAGTTGGGTGTGTGCAGTGAGCAAGAAAAATGCTGTCAAATCCTGGCGCAACAGGGCGGCTTCTAGTTGCTACAGTTCTCAGGAACCATTGGGGGAGGTTGTGCCTGTCCTCCTGGAATTAAAAGAATAACACACCCCGATGGTGTGATAAACTTGGCACACGTTTTGAAGTTGAGATGTGGAATGTAATAAAACCAGATAGCAGAGAGTCTGCCCTATTTGCCCGGCCGCCGGTCATACAGGCGCTCCTTGAAGACACATACACTCGTGTGGCATCGCTGGAGCGCAGAAGCCGAGCGTCTCCGGAGGGGCTGCGCGGGGGTCTGTCCGACTGCGGGCCCCTTCCCTGCGCGCCTGCCTTCTGTCGGGGGCAGCAGCTGGAGTAGTTTCCTGCCCCCGCGCTATGCCTCTCATTCCTTCTCCAGTTAAAATCAGTGCCCCGAGCAGCGCAGGAAACGCTGCGAGGAAGCCGGACGGGAGGGAGGGAGGGCGGAGGGCCGGGAGATGCTCTTTGTCATTGGTGTGTGAGTGTCAGTGAGTGTGAGGGGAGGGGGGGGGGGGGGGGGGGAGTCCTGACATGCTAAAGATAACGGGACGGGGCGCTGGCTCGGCCTGGGAGGCAGTCTGCGCTCCAGCCCCGGCCACTTCCTGTGTTGCACAGCTCCAGTTTTTCAAAAAAAATGAAAAACAAGGTCAATTTGAGATTCGGGGGCGTGTTTTTCGTGCTCTCCCCTTCCCATTGGCTGGAAGGTAAAATTCCAGCCAATGGGAAGAGGAGAGGGTGGACCTTAAAAAAAGACCCAGAAACGCCCCCGAATCGCGTTTTCACAGGAAAAGCGTGATTGACAGCCAATCTCTTCCAATGGCTAGCCTCCATTTATGGAGCTAGCCAATGGAAGACAGAGGCGGGACGAAGCCCCATACTGGAGATCATAAGATTTCGCCCTGGGCGGAGCACCTGCTTCGCAGGTGCTACGGCCGGGGCGAAACCTAAAAACACTGATACATCTCATAGGGAAGCACTATTTGGAAAGGATGCCCCAAACACCCCCTTCCAAATAACAATCCATTATGACTTTCTAAATCCATTTTGCTATTCAGTTACTTGTTATCGAACCACACATTGGGTTGAGTACATTAAAAAAGCCATTTTCAGGTTACAAGTACTGTGATTTTGCAAATCGAAGGCTTTGTAGCTGCAAAATGACTTTGTTCATTAGATCTCTATCCTGATCCTTTCAGATAAGAACCTTAAACCGTATCATGCCATTCTTCTGATTGCCTCACAACAGCGGGGTTGCCAAAATCTTCAGGCAGTCAAGGGTTGGGTGACCGAAATACACATAAATTACTTTTGCGTAATTACACATAATTTTAGCAAAACGACAAAAAATGCACATAATTAGGTGAAATGCAAATTTTCCTTTTGTACTATATTTCAACAAAAAATGTGTCCTTGGTCAATGTTTGGCACCGCAAAGAATAGCTGTTGCAATCTATTGGTCATTGTGTTGAATTTTTTCTGCAAATGACACGTTTTGTTGTAAATATTTGATATGAATGCCAAACAATTATGCAAAGTGGTGTAATGGCATTATTTTGGGAAATTTGCATAACAAGTGTAGCACAATTTTCCCAAATTCATGTAATTTACTCCAGCATAATTAAAATTTTGCCCGGGCCTAGTCACGACTACAGACCTAATGCTGTTGTCTGAACCATTTCAACCTAAAAAATAATTGAAAAATCTGCGCCAACTACAATGGCTACCAGTTAAGAAATGCATCTTCTTCAAATCACCTTGTATGGTGTAGAAAATCTCCAAGAATCTGTGCCAAAGTTACTGGTCAACACATTTAGGAAATACATACACACTAGAACCCTGAAACCATGCAATAAAGCTAAATGGGATGGCAGAGCCTTAAGCATCTAGGGTGCTGCTCTCTGGAATAAAATTGCGCTTGAATGCATTCCCTGCTTAAGCTTGTAAAATGAGGGTAAAAGTTTTAAAACATGCCTCTTTTTTTAATAACCTCCTACAGCAATCTTACGTCTGATATGTGCTACGTAGTGCCAGGAGATTCCAGTGAAAGCTGTGCTACATAAATCATAAAAAATCAATAAATCTATTCCCTCAGTCGTGCCTTTCGGTACACAATCTGGTGCGCCAGCTGCGTTTTCCATCAAATGCCACAGTTGTGTCTCCGAGTACATGATGTTACCCCAGCAGTGTCTCTTGAGTGCATTCTATTTAGGGCTCCTGGTTTTATGGTATTTATTTTTTAACATTTCTGTCTACTTTTCCATATTTATATTTTGTCTATCATATTGGTATTGATCCTTTTTTTTCTGTTTTGCGAATATATGGTGTCGTAAAACTGTATATTTCCACATGTATTTAACTGATAACCATGCATTCATACTTTACTGCTTGTCGCGTTTTAGCAAATTAGGTAGCCAAATATAGCAAAATACTACACCTTCAGATAAATATAAGCATTAAAATACAAACATATGTTAACATACACTGGCATTTAGGGAAATCTCAACCTATTTTTAACTTCCCATGCTGTCTATCTGCTCAACTGTTGTCCCAGGAATCACGAAAAACAGCACGGAGAGTCACCCACAAAAAGCACACTTTTCTGCATTTTTCCTCTTTTAAGAATAAATACAGACGGAAAACACTTTTTGTTTTCTATCTGTAAAAATGGAAAACCGGGAGTTTTAATTATATGCTGCCCCAGTAGTGTCTCCAAGAACATGGCCTGTTGCCCCAGTTGTGCCTCCCAGTACATGACCTGTTGCCCCAGTTGTGCCTCCCAGTACATGACCCGGTGCCTCAGTAGTGTCTCCCAGTACATGATCTGTTGCCCCAGTAGTGTCTCCCAGTACATGATCTGTTGCCCCAGTAGTGTCTCCCAGTACATGATCTGTTGCCCCAGTAGTGTCTCCCAGTGTATGATCAGTTCCTCCAGTTTTGTCTCCCATTACAATAGGTGTTGTGAAGTTTTCGTCCAATGCCCATGGTCCAGCCGAAGGATTATATTCTGGTTCATGCCTTAGTGTACATGAAGAGATCTGGCTAACCATGCAATAATCAACACCAGTCTATGGTATTGCAGGTAGGTACCTGTTTTTTTTTTCTCCAGTTTTCATTTCTCAGTTATTGGTTCAATATCCTTTGAGATGCTACACTTGATAGTGATTCTGTGAATGAGGAGTGATGAGGGTGTCAGAGCTCCCTACCTTTGCCATCACCTGCCAGTGATGATGAACAGGAAATGCTCTGAGGAGTAAACATTTAAAACAGCAAAACTTTCAATTAAAGATGTGTCAGGTAATTAGAGCCAGTGCCAGCTGTCTCACTTCCTGCCCGGATTACCTCCTTACGTGGGAGTGGTTGGTTAGAGAGCGCGTGCAATTCCTGGCATTCCCAAGCCATCTCTGCTCATCACCTGTGTAAAGCCTCTTGAGTTGCCAGTAGTGCCCCATCCCTTCTTCTTCCTAGCTGGAGCTTGGTTGTCCTTGGGTCCTTAATGTGATTGGTGAAAGCCAGAACTGGGGGCATCACCTCATTTGTTGCATAAGGGACCTGTACTCCATAGTAGTGCATATACCCATTCGCTGGAACACCAAGATGGTCTGTTTCACAAAATACCATGCCTAATACAGGTGCCCACCTAATGCCTTGTCCAATGACTTGTTTTCTGTTTACTTCGCATGCTCTTCTTTCAACGAGCACACTGCCCCGGTCTCTGCTGCCAACTCAAATTAACACCATTTAGCAATTAAACTAGAGTCAGGCAAGGGCATCTGTAGCAGAACTGTGCTACTGTGGGAACATCATGCCTGGGATATTGCTGGAACCCTTCACCTCTAGAGCCCACCTGCTCACTGCCATGCTTCAAGGGCGCCATGGTTCTCACTGTCATCATCTTTAGGAGTCACATAGTCAAGTTCTGGAAGTTTGTGGTTAAGTCATAGTTTAGCTATTTAATATGGAGATGAATTTTCTTTCTTCCTTCCTTGTTCTTTCTTCCTTCCTTGTTCTTTCTTCCATCCATCATCCCTTCCGTATGTACATTTGACTCTCCTTCAGCATCATAGTTGGATATTACCTCCTGGTGAGGAACATGTCATTCGGTGACCTTACAAGGCACGATGTTTCATGGTGAAATACGTGCTTTGTTTAGATTTCTAGAAGTAGATACATGATTATTCCTCTAAGGAAGACAGCACACCTCTTGCAGTTGCATTGCTTGAAATGTCAATGAAATATCCCTTGGGTTCTGGAATGGATCAGACTCATTGTTCCTTCTAGATCTGCCCTCCTTGTTCATGTCTTTTTAAATGTTGCTGCTAGAGAGTGTGTAAATGAAGGAGACGGGACACCTAGTGTGCATATCTATGCATCCCAGTGTCCTATGCTCAGATATTGATGAGAACCGTGATCATTTGTGCGTTAGGGAGTTGAGTTCTCACTCCGGTTGGGCAGTGATGATATGTCACTGCTTTTCTCCTGGCATGCCTTAATTTGCAGGTACTGTGATGCTATTATAGATGGTAAATGCCCTTTAATGGAGATGTCTTGTCCCATTATTTGTTTAGTGAAGACAAAGCACCCGAGTCCCTCCTCACATCTTTTGCCTATAGAGATTTGTTGGTATTAGTGGAATTGAACAACGCTGAGTATCGGTGAAGACAATATATCTTTTTATTCGTAGATTGAGTGGAAAAGATATGGTACCTTATAAGTACCATAATGGCGGCTCCAGCCTCATGCCTTACATGACAAGTGTTCCGAGAGGAAATAAAGAACACAGTAAGGAAATTCTTTGATGTGAATGAAGGAACTGTGTCCTCTGCCTGGGTGTTATGTGAAGCCTTCAAGGTGACCATATGAGGGAAATGTACGGCCACCTCATATGGGTTGCATGGTTACTGCATTAGAACAGCAGATAGGGGCTGTACATAAGCAGCCACTGCATGATGAGGCAAACTTGGAGACTAGACCCAAACTGGGGGCTTACCTAGGTGATACATGGGAAATACCGGGGAAACATGACTACCGACTGTATACTGAAACCCAACACGAGCAAGGGGATAAATCAGGACACCTGCTAGCATGGATAATCAATAGAAAAAATGGCGGAGTGCTGTTGTGTCTCTTAAGACCGCCACTGGAGAGGTAGTGACAGATCAAACTGATATATTGGACCAATTTTCACAATTTTTCAAGGCGCTATATCCACAGTGCAATGACGGTGATAAGGCAGGCGCAGCTGCCATATTGGATGAAGAGTGTTTACCTACAATAGAGGAGGATGCTCAAATAGAGGAAACTGATATCAGGTGAGCTATTAAGCACATGAACACAGGAAAAGCACCAAGTAATGATGGGCTGTCAGTTGAATTCTACCAGACATGTGGATTTGCTGTGGAGGCCATTGCTGGCTATGTATAAGGAGGCATTTGAGACCGTAGTATTACCACCTTTTCTAAGGTAGGCAAATATAGTAGTCTTACCCAAACCTGGGAGGGACCCCACTGATTGCGAATCATATCACCCATTGTCAATGATAAATTTGGGTGCTAAAATATTGGGGGAAATATTAGCGCAATGCCTAGCAAAGGAAGCAGAAAGGATAATACACGCTGACCAGGCGGAATGTGTGAGCGGGCTCATTCCAACATCCGAAAAGCACTATTAATTTTGGAACAGGTCGTGCAAAGAGAGGAACCAAGTGCAATTGTTAGTCTATATGACCACAAGGCTTTGCATGGTGTTCATTGGGTATTTATGGACCAAACATTACAACGCGATGACTTAGGGGCAGATGATTTCCTTCCGATGGGTAAAGCTACTTTATACTGCGAGCAAGGCAAGATTGAAAGTAGGTAATGGAGTGTTGGACAGTTGGTCGATAGAGAGCGGGACTTGGCAGGGATGTCTCCTCTCTCCATTGATATTTGCATTCATTCTAGAGCTTTCTCTAACCATTGTTATACTTGATGTTTAGCTACAGTCCTTCTTAGAGATTAGACGCAGGTGTCTCCAACCTTTTCTGTAGTGAGAGCTACTTCTGATCAGTGAAAATGATCATGAGCTACTGAAGGCTAAACAACTCTCACATTGTTACAAGACACCCCCACACCCAACCTCATTGACTTTGCTTCATTTCCATAAAGCCAGATACGATGGTTTGAACAAAATACTTTGACTAGGGGCATTGGGACAGGGCTGTCAAGTGTGGCAGTGACCAAGTGGTCTTTTTGGGATGTATGAACATTAACATGTGCATTTGTGAATGAGATTTATTTGTGAGGGCGGCTAAGAGCCTGTGTCGTTTGTACCTACAGCACAGGAGACACCTTTTGCCATACGGCACTGTGACATATATAACCGAAACATACAAATATTTTTTTATATTGGGAGATATTTATAGTGCCGAAAAAAGGACCAGCGAGGCAAGCAGGAGACGGACCACAATACAGGATTCACAGGTCTTTAATTGCAGGAAGGTTGGTAAGCAAGAGGGCAAGACGCGTTTCGGGCTTACAAAGCCCTTGTTCACATGCAATGATCCAATGGTTACATTTTGTTTTTATAATGTAGTGAAGCCCGCCTCCCCGCCAATTTTCAAACAGGTCACATGAGCATGAAGATAGAGAAAAGACTCTATAATGTCGATGACCACATACAATGAATGTACGGAATAAGTTATATTTACAATGCGAAAACAACTTATAATAATAAATAAACATGCCTAATTACAAAATATATATATTTGTAAAGTTTTTCATGGTTATTTTGGGATAAATCCCTGTGCAAACAATATACTGTGTGCAAATTAGCGACCTGTAAACAGCGGGGAGCGGGTAAAGAGTGAAAGTGCAAATAACAAATTTCATTGAATCACAATCTGCAATTCATGGAGTGATTTCTATTCTGTGCAATAATGCAATAGAGGGAGAGAAAGGAAGTGCTAAAAGTGCAAGATGATATTTGACCTGTGTATACAACGCATAAATGCTGATTGTGCCATTCAAGGAGAACATTCATCTTCCTATAGGTCACATTAAAAGCATATATTAAAACATTTAAAACCAGTATAAATATATCATGATATAAAAAGGTTATATAAAAAACACCCTCTGTAAAATAAGTGCTAAAAAGATCACATCTAAAATTATTAAATATGTCAGTACAAAAGTGAATAACTATGTACAAAAAGAAGCAGAGCATGATGAAATTAGCTTTAAAGTGGCCGACAAGGAACTTGACCGGCCACTTGCATCAATGTATACAAACACAATACTTTATAGGTGGGATACTTATAATTGTGGCAACTCCCTAGATCACAGGGAACCTGACATATCTTGGGAGCTAATAGGATGCAGTTTGGGATGGCGAATTTACTTATCTAGGCATTTGATGTTAAAGCGAGTTTTTTAAAGAAAGTGTCGTAGGTCTTCAGTATTATTTAGCCCGTTGGGCCATTTGCTGTCATATTCGAGGATCAAACTCGACTCAAGCCGCCTTAGTTTGAGCTCACGATTGCCTCCTCTTCTGAGCTTGGGGGCAGAAGCCACTACATAGTATGAGAGGCAATTAATGTCTTTATTATGGGTGCTCTCAAAGTGGCGCACCACTGGATATGCCTGGTCACTATGTAAAATGGCTCTAATATGCTGCAGGATCCTGACGTGCACTTGCTGTTTAGTACTGCCTATATAATTGAGGCCACAAGTGCACGTCAGGACATATACAGCATATTCGGTTTTACAGGTATGGCTACCTTTAATTGGGATCTCAACAGTGGAAAAAGGAGTTCTGTAGTGAGTTTTATTAACTCCAAACTTGCATGCTCTGCAAGTTGTACATTTGCGAAACCCTGCTGATACTAACCAATTAGGTTTTTGTTGCAATTCTGGGCTACTTTGGTCCAGAACTGCACCCATGCTCTGTGCCTGCCTGAAAGTGACCAAAGGTTTGTCAGGTAACACTCATCCCAAAACAGTATCCGTTTGAACAGTAGGCCAATGCCTGTTAATTATCTGCCTAATTTTAGTCTCCTGACTGCTATAGTCAGTGATGAACCTAGGACAGGCTACATTGTTTGTTTCGGTCCCATCAGTGACCGCATTGTTCTTATTGACAGTATCAGAAAGTAGACTGGCTCTAGTATGACTTTCAGCTTTGACCAATGCTTGGTTGAATACATGGTCTGAGTATCCACGGGCCTTCATTCGAACTTTTAACTCCAAAACACATTTATGGAAATCCTCAGCAGAACTACATATTCTTTTTAATCTTAGGATTTCTCTATAAGGTATGCTGTGGATAGTGTGGTTAGGATGAAGGCTAGAGGCATGAAGCGTAGTATTGCCTGCCGTGGCCTTTCTTATATATCTCCATTCACAGCTGCTGGCCCCCGCTGTGCTCCTTATCGACTGGTGTGCTGGCTCAATAACGGAGTTTGCAACCTCCATATTAGACGTTTCTTGTCTTGTTGCGTATTAATGCAACAGAACTCTGACAACATGAGTGTTCCAATTTCTTTTATTTAAGTCCTGTTCATGATCCTGCTGAAGCGTTTCGGCTGCCACACACCTTGCTCACAAAAAAAGCGTGGCAGCCTAATTGCATGGAGGGGTCCCTGGGAGCATAAAGGGATACTGACCAGGCTATAACACTTCACAAAAAATTTGAAGTGATGTTCATTGTTTACCTTTCCTCCTCACATTATATTAGATCTAATTTTAGTAAAATCTGAAGGTATTAGCTAACACCAGACTTAAAATGTGAGACTATGGTATCAAGCAAAGACCCAGGTGGACACGGTCTATGACCGTTTTTCTTGATTACTTTACTTGCATCTCACTGAAGCTCATCCACAAAGATACTGGTGGTTCTGAAGATGGACCTGACCGTCCTGGAAATCCTTGAACTAGGGGCTGTTAAGTTTTGAACGACACTCAGTTGTGCACTCCAATATACATCAGTTCACTAATGTGTTCAATATTTGATTTACTGCACCAGAACTTGAATAATAAAATAGTAGAGATAGGTCTGGTATTATTCATTCAAAGGCTACCTTATTAGCTTAATTAGAAGTTGTCAGGGTTTGAGCATACAAGCATGGAATTATCTTCTAGTGTTTAGGACTGGTGCAAGCCTGATCGATGAATTCAGTCCTTTCCGTCTGACTTTGTGTCACTGGAAGACCTGGACTTCACAAACTGGCTGTCATCTATCCACTTCCTACAAACCTTTTACAGAACAGACCTCAACCTTGTTTCCGGGCGAGTCAACAAGCTTGAAATTAGAAGCTGGAGAATTGTTTGTATGCACACATGGCTAAATGTATGCAGGTCAGATATGACCACATTTATAGATGTGCATATGTCTCGCCTACATACGCCTATAGCTTCTAGCATGTGTCTACTTGGTTGTATTTAGGTCAGCCTTGATGTTCCCTATAGTCGCGTTTGTTTGTGAACATAATCAACACTCCAGTGGAACATGCCTCCACAATGAGCTAATGCAAGGATGCATTTTCCTGGCGGTGCTGTGGTGTAGTAGGAGATTAAATTCTACATATGAAGACTTCAGTGAAGCAATGGTAATCAACGGAATGGCATAGCTATCATGGGTGACTAGAGTAAACTGCACCCCAATTATCACTCATTACCACCAAGTGGGGGACAGAAGGGACATGTTCCTTGCTCACATTATGGCCTACCTCACCCTCATTAAGTTATTTTGATCAGGTTCCATCAGCCATGTCTGATGTTTGCAAGCACGCGCACTGTATTTAGACTGTCCATGCCCAGTTTTAGAAACCCTCTCAGTATTCTACTACCGCAGTTATTTCACTGGCCCGTAACCGTATTTGGAATTGGATTGTTTTGGTGTTTGGATACCATCGGCCAATCACAGTATTTGGAAGCACTTGAAAGTTTATATTATTGTGTTGAGGTTCCATTGGTCAAGCTCAGTCTATGGGAGCCCTTAGAGACTGTTCCTGCGTTGGAGTGCCATTGGTCAAATATCATGTGTGCAAGCTTCTCTCCCTAACAAAACAGGAACATTGACCAGCTCTTCACCATAGGACAGACAATGCGGAGCAGCAACATTCCAAGCGTCCTTCTCTCGGCGAACAGGAACACCATGAAAGTAGCATTGAAAACGCCCACCCTGAAAGATCATACATAGATCGGCAGTGCAAGCTTCCATCCCTCACAGAACAGAAGCAAATCCAGCAGCAGCCTTCCTCTCTAAACCACATGAGCAGCAAAACAAGATGCTGTCCCTCAGAGAAGGTAATGGCAGTGCAAGCTTCCTTTGACTGCAGAACTGATACACGATAGCAGCAATAGTGCAAGATTCCATTGATCACTGAAGATGAACCGGTCCAGCATCTGTCATGTGGATCTCACAGAGATGTCTCAGCAGGTGCTTAACTCATTGAGATTAGTATATGGGTGGATGAATGATAGAATATACGAGTCCTGCTGACATTTTTCTTAGGTGGCATTCCCCATCTGTAAACCGGTCACCATTTCGGTTCCAGTTTGACTTGTTCTGCTGTCAGAGGATTCCTTGGTCGTACTCTGCAAATGCTGTAACCACCTCTCTGGTTCCTGCTGCTGTTGTATTCTGCAAACTTGCATCTGGCATTGCATACATTTCCAACTTTCACTTAGGAGGCATTCCCCATCTGTACACCTGTCACCATTTCGGTTCCAGTTGGACTTGATCTGCTGTCCGATGATTCCTCTGTTGTATTCTGCAAATCCTGTTCCCGCCTCTCTGGTTCCTGCTGCTGTTGTATTCTGCAAACGTGCCTCTGGCATTGCATGCATTTCCAACTACTATCACATCTAATCCACCTCTACGTTGCCTATAATTTATTACGCTTCCACTCCTGCTTCTGATCTTCAACTTGCTTTTGCTGCTTCACTCTCTTCCCCCTATTTCATTTGCCCATGTCTGTATTACATACTTATGTATGTTCACGTCCTCTGCGGTTATTTCTCCAGTTCTCACATCTTAATCATTCTCTTTTTTCTATTGTAACATTTGCTTTTTTTCACCCTGTACCCTTCTTCCCCTTTATCTACATTTTTGCAGCTCCCTTTCCTTCTGCCACCCTCCTCTTTTACAGCTACTCTTGCAAACCAAACTCTCATTTTCTCCTCCTTACTCATCTTTTTCTATTTCTCATCCACCTTCTCGCTTACTTTCTGGAAACTGTAGGCTCACCACTCTAACTGCCTGCTGATTGATTAGTGGTAAATGAGGAAAAAAACGAAAAATTTATGAAATTTGGGACGAATTCCAAAACAAGGCCGAAAAGCTATGCTCATACTAAAATTGGAGGGCATGCGGATGCTGACCTTGGAGCAAATCCTGTGCAGGACTTGAAGAATGCACTGGTGATTTCAAGATGTCCATGGCTATTTGGGTGTCACATATCATAAAAAGAAGAGGCACAGTAAAAATTAGGGCAATTTAGAAACCGTATCTGTTCTTTAGTTTTCCAGCTACTGGAGAGAGTTACTCATATGGCTGTAAATTATTAGGTCCGTATTAATTGAAGCAGCTTAGCCGCCTCCAAATAAACTGCCCTAAAGTCAGGCATTCATCTGCCAACCTCTTCTGAAAGGTTTTGAATTCCAAACACCATGCAATTTCAGCCGGGTGTTGCTCCATAGGCATCGCTGGAACTGCCGGATTTGCATTGACTAAGATTGGGTGGTTGTCTCAGGAGGTGGCTGTGGCAAGCGAGGAAGGAAAAAAGGCCCAATCTTCTCATCAAAGATTTGATGGGACAATGGCATCCCTTTCTGTGATGTCAGTCCATGTGATGTCATAATGCATCACTTGAGCTAATTAGTACTTCTTCTAGTTTTTTTAGGGTCGAGCCTTTGAGAGCATGCACCCCTGTTTACAAAAAGGGCCCGGAGCCCGCCCATTGCTTACTATTTGTTGACTTGAGCCACACTCATCTATACAGTTTCCTTAATTGGCCTGTGAAGGTGAAAAGTCCCTTCCGATGCTTGCTGTGGAGCAGGGACCAAGCACCGATTGATTCAACTTAATCACTGCCCTTGCACTGCTCCTGGTGTGACTGAGGTAATATTTCTTATCCCACTCTATTCCAGCGGCTCCCTCAGTAGCACTTTTTTTCTTGTTTCATTTTATCCTTTAAGATGTTGTTTTATTGTATTCCCTTAAGATGTTGCTCTTGAGCATGTGTAGGCTTTTCTGACCCGATCCTGCTAAGTTTGTGTGCCGGGCATTGCAATGGTTTGAAGCTTTTAGGTTTGCTGTTGATTCAGCATAGGAGGGGGGGGGTTTGTATTTCCGCAAACCTAAATCTAGCACGTGCGTTGACTGCTGTGGCTCGGTCAGGTTGAGTACAGATTTTAGGTAGATGGTACATACACACATCATGCTATGTTCTGCAATCTTTAAAGCTTTTTGAAATGATGTGTGGGAACAATGCAAGGATAGATCAGGGTCTGATAACTCGGAGAGAGAACATTTAGGTACTTTTATGGATATTTTCTAGACGTGGATGCTATTGAAAAATAGTTTATACTTTATTGAGCACCACGGCTGTTTGTGCTCTGCTCTAGCCCCTCCTATGCTTCCGACTGTCTCAATGCTTAAAGTGGTGGCACGCAATTTCTGTCACTACTAGTGCTTTTAAGTGATCGATGACCAATACCTTCCTCACAGAGGTACGACTGTATTCAACTTAAACTCGACCTTCTTTAAAAAACACTCTGCAATCAAACACCACAGTCGTTTTGAAAACTTTCCTCTTCTGTAATGCTTCCCATCCCTGGCCACAGGCATCCTCTGTGGGTGATGATATACAGTATGGCCAAAGACCATTGACAAATTTAGGAAGTCCCAAAACCGAGACCTATCAACTTTGCCAATGATTGTTTTAGGATAAATGCACTGCACACGCCCCCAGAAATGGAGTTGAAAGGTGTGCCTTATCACTGACTTTATTGATAGCCCTAAAGCTGTCACATGTCCTATGCCCCCTCTGACTGGCTTGAAAAGCAATGCCTAGTCCAGGGTGAAATGTAAATGATGCCCTTGTAATTTGCATAATTTTGGGGATTTTATATTGCGATGTTTTTTATTTATATTCAAGCCATTGGGCAACATTGTGTAATTACACCACTGTTGTGCCAATATTATAGCATGAAAGCGCAGAAACACACACAATAATGTGAGCAGCTGTTGTCGGCTGCAAATTTGATTATTGAGCCATTTTTAGCACAAAATGTGTCCGTGTCAAATATAGTGCTAAATGACATTTCCCTGAAATTTTGTAAAATTACGCAGAGGCAAATTTCGCAGCCATAATCGTAAAGATGGATAATAGTTTCAAATCTGCTCATTTTCGTCTACAGCTCTGTGGTGTGCCTTAGATGAGGAGGTAACTTGTAAAGTTGCCTGCAAGTCAGCACAAGGATTTTAGCGCTGTGTACAATTACTGTCTGCAGAAGAGCGCGGCTCACTCCAACTCTCTTAGCAAGAAAGCTGTGGTTAAATTAAGGTCATGGCCTCTTTTCCAGGAGTGTTACTTTGCTTCCCTGCCAACTGCGGTGTTGAGACTGACCATCAACTCTCTCTATCTGTCTCCTTCTGTCGCTCTATCTGCAACGTTCAGAATTTAGCAACTGTCTTAAACAGCACCTATTACGAGTTGTGCCCTAAAAATAGGTTTCGCCTACCCACAAATACACTTACCCTGGTCTGGGCATTTTTCTTCAGATTGTCCTGATGAAACGAACTACTGTAAAATTCCGGGTGTGCTGAATGTTGCAGGGAAAATTTAGTATGGGCGTGCTGTGTTTGCTGAGAAACTCATCATTCTGATATGTGTGTGGTAAGGGGGGTGTCTACGTGAATGGGCCCCTGCCAGGCGCTCAAAGCCCATTGGACTACAAGGGCTTCAGCCCCCCACCCCCCTCGTGTGTGGCATCCCGGGCACACATACAGCCGCACCAGAGTACTTCACTAGTCTTTAAAAGACCATTTGCTTAATAATGAGGCTTTGTTGTTTTTCACCCCTTCGTTGAGCCCCTGCAGCTCCACTCTGCCTATGGCTTGAATATTCAACCGCCCCCCCCCCCCCCGAAATGTGGCTCTAGTTGCGCCTCTGTATAAATACCCTGTTTGTGTTTCTTGCTCTGAAGGGCGCCCTCAGGTCAGCACCGGGTTTGGGGGCACGGGTAGGGCAAATTTAGAATTCTAATTGCCACCTTAAAATATTTTGAGAAAAGAGCAATGTTCGCCCCAATATTCCAGGTGGCTTATTTACTGTTGCAACTCCAGTCCTGGTGGAAGTTGTAAATTCCCCAAGTATTTTTAGGAAGGGCTGAAAACTAGTAATTTTGAATTGGAGAAACTACTGCCATGAGGTTGAACTCGGGGCAAAATACTAGGACTACCTAGAAAGACACAGTTACGGGTGGGAAAGAGGTCCCTGCACCTGCATGGATGCTAGGTTTGGTACCCTTGCATCCCTGGGGAGGGTCGCAGCAGGCAGGCTGGCGTTCATTTGCTGCTCCCGGGTTCGCCCTGTTCCACCTGTCGTTCGGTTTGAGTTGATGAATTTCGGATGGGATGGGCACGCCTGCTCCTGCAGTGAGGAGGCGAGGGCAGAGGCAGGGCGGAGGAGCGGGCCACGCAGGTTTCAGTCCGAGGCAGCGCCCGCCAGATGGAACTGGAAGGAACCGGCCTCTTGCATCCGAGAGAACATTGTGACCTGATGGGGCCGCAATTAGACGACGGACTACTGGGAGAGAAGGCACGAGGGCGGGACGGGGAGAGGCGTGCCGCCTGGCCCTGGACTCAGAACATGTTGATAACCGGTTCTAGACCGATTTATCATTTTAAAATCTTGTTGTATGCCAATAAGTTTAAAGTGGTAGTTTTACGGCTCCTTTGCAAAACATTGGCGGAACTGATTCACAGGGTTGTGACGCAGGCCACCTTATGAGCATTTCCAAAAACATTGGCGGAACTGATTCACAGGGTTGTGACGCAGGCCACCTTATGAGCATTTCCACTTCCTGCTGTCAAAGGTGAAGGTCTTCTCAGTTTCTTTTTGGGTAAACTTGTTTTATAAAGCCGAATCATCAGAATGATGGTTCTATTTTAAAATGTGTGTTAGTCACATTGTTATTAAACTTGGGGCTCTACCCTTTTCTCAGAGCTGCTGCGTGTGGGCACAGAAAGGTGTCCATATATTTGTTGTTCCTTAAATTACGCTGACTGCAGTGCATACATTAACCCGAAAAAAATGAGTTTATGTATGCAGTGCAGACAGTATAGCTCAGAAACATTGAAGCTATTACAGCTCTGTAGCCCCCCCCCTTCTCCGAGCTCATGTACGAACTGCAGACAGCACAGCTCTAAACACGGGGTCAATTATGACTCTGTTTCCAAACAATTTTGTCTGCAGCTCATTTTCTTTCTGAGTTAATGTATGAACTGCAGACTCCACAGCTCTGAACACAGAGAGGCAATTGGTTGCATGTGTGTCAGATTTCTTTTCATACTCTGAACAGATTTTCTAAGGTGTCTATGCCCAGTACACATCACAATTTTGTTATAAACATGACATACATTTCCCATCAGTGGTTAATACAAAATGGTGGCTCTCGCATGCAAATTATACCTGGGTACCCTGAAATTCCTGGCACCTATGGCATACCTGATTGACCAGAGGAATTCCTGTTAAAAAAACCCTAGTTTGTTTTGTTTAAAAAAGGCATTGATTTAAGAGCACAGCTTCCAATGCAGAACAAAGAAATACTATGGGATGTTTAATGAAAAGGCAATTAAAGAAGGGAGTTATTAATCTACTGACTTGAACAGGTCAGTCTGCCATATTTTAAGGGCCATCCAGTGTAGATAAAAACAAACACTTCAGTTTAAACCAGTTGTAGGTCTACATAATCATCAGCAATAAGCACAAAGCAATGTTTTGGTTGTTTCTCTGACAATGCTTTGGTTTTGAGGCCTACTGTGGCATCACTTATTGGATGGAACCTTTAAACATAGAGGTGGGGGTTAGCCCCCCTTCTTTCTCCGAAGTGGCTGCCTTGGGGGAGAGACACTTTTGGGATGCTTTCCATGACTGAACTTTCACCATATCCATGTAGGATGGCGGAATTTCCTCAAACGTAAGCACTGGGAATATTTATCCAACGTTGGGGTACATTGTCACTACCAACAGTTGTGTTGAAGTGCTGGTAGTTTATTCCAACATGGCAGTGATACTTGAATTCCTGTTTTAAGAAAGATAGTCATTGATTGCAGTGGCGGCCGGTGACGTTTGAGAGTGGTAGGCATAAAAGTTGAGAATGTGTGTTGTGAGTGAAGTGAGCAAGCCGATTAACAAAAGAGTGGGGGGTCTCTCGTCGCAAGAAAAATTTAGGAAGAAAGTAGAAAATGGTGCAATTTAAAGCAGATTTCAGAAATCCAGAAGATTTATATGGTAATTGTGAACCTGTCTTTAAATATTAAAATGCATTAAAAACTGTCCCATATCTTACTGCATTACTTATGTTCAACAAGTACTGTGGTGTGCAAATTGTACTATGCGACAAGTGGTTTGCATTCCGTAGACTAAGACCTCACTGGCCCAGGCTTTCCTGCTCTTTAATAAGCAAAACTTCAAAAGAAAAAAACAAATTGCTTTGTCTGTGTTTGTTTAAGCTGGTTCTGTGTTCCTCATTCCTGCCTGCAATATTTTAAAACATCAGGGTTGAAAATAATTGCCTGATGGACGTCACCCTTGATTTAGCAACACATGACAGCCTTTATGACGCAGGTTAAAAGAGATGTAGCTGGGGAACGTCATTGGAGCTCCATGTAAACGAACCTATCGCCAACATTTTAAAGTGGCTACCCATACACTAGAAGAAAAACACCCAGTGGTCCCTTCACAACTCAACAGCTCTCCAGAAATCAAATGCTTGTTTCCCTTGCAGGGCGAAGTTTCGACAACTTCAAACAAACGCGGGCCGTGTCAGATTTAATTTCCATGTACATGATGATGCTATCATTCTATTTATTTATTTATCTATTTATAATAGTTACAGGCACAGCACATTTTGTGCTTTAATTATTACTTGTAGTGCTGCTGCTCGCACCGTTGCAGGGAGCAGCTGAATTCCAGGACACCAAAGCAAGCATCTGTAGCCAGATTACAGGAAATGTATATATCCGTAGCTTTAAAAAAAAATTTTTTACGATCGCAATGCAATCCATGAATTACACCTACCAGCATAACACTTTTAATGTGTAGCAGGGCTCGAGTCTGGGTACCACGCGGGTGGACGGCGTCCCCCCACTTTTTTTACCGGGTGGACCCGTCCCTTGTGCCTAACATCTGACCTTCACTCTTTGGCCTCTCTGGGACAAGGAGCTCGGAGTTCACAGCACGCTGCTCACGCACTGACTTCTAAGATGCAATCGCATCTAAGGGGTGAGCAAGGGGAGGCAATGTGCCTGATGGTGCAAGCTACTCGTGACGTCACTTCCGGTGACCGCGTTCCCCCCCCCCCCCAATTCTTCTTTTTTTAGGACTTGTGTCCTGATGTGTAGCGATCTCGGTGCTGCATGGACGTCATCTCTAGGTAGTCTGAGGTCGCAGCTGAGACCTCTTACTTGTTTCCCACTACTCCTGGCATCTCCTTTGTGACCCCTGGTCCCAGAGAAGGCAGAAGTTGTCCCCCCTCTGAGGTCCGGGGTAATAAAGGAAGTGCCAGGAGTAGCAAAGAGTAAGCTAGAGGTCGCAGCTGAAACCCCTGACTACCTCCAAACAGGCACAAATAAAACGAATTTCGTTGCCCACGCTGCATCGCCAAATGTGATGCAGCGCAGGCAACGAAATTTGTTTATTTATTTTTATCGGTACTTACCTCTAATGGTCCATATCCCGCATTTTACAACCCCCATCCTGACCCTCCCCTGCCTGACGTCACCGCCCCAGTATAACGCCCAGCACGGGCCGTGCATGCCTCCAAATGATGTCCATGTGGCGCTGTAGAAAGAATATAAACATGCAGTTTGCCCATATATAGAATATATCCATGCCCGCAGTCTCTAAATCTGCCTTCATTTGATTCTGGCAGGAAATTACCCCGCAGACCATGAAACGTGGCGAGATGGGATGGGGAGTTCTGTGCACTACAAAGGGGAAAGTGTTTTGTAATGCAAGTTACACACTGTTTGCTTTCATTTTTATTTGACTCGAGCAGTGGCGGCTGGCATGTCCCAACAGTAGTGAGGCAGGGGAAGCATATTAAAAACAAAACGGACCTTTTCTAGAGCGCGACATCCTTCTCTCCTAGAGGCAGGCAGGCTCCGACACCCATTCCAGTCCTGGCACTCCTCTCACGCAGCATGAGAACAACGCTAGGATTGGTGGGACTGGCCGCTATCTGCGCTCACAAGAGCACTGGAGGCCTTTGCTTTCTCGAACCCAGCTGTCTTTAGAGAGGTTGTAAATGTGCATGCCTGATGGGCCATCGCAAGACGGCCGGCCAAAGAGATATGCCCATTTTAAACTCAAAAGCATAAAGCTCCCTGCTACCGCTCAGCAGCCATGGCCCTGCCCTAATGTGACGCTCAGTTCAGGGCGGCTGCAAAAAAATAAAATGGTAATAAATAAACTTTATTACCATTTGTATTTTTCAGCTCTGGCCTGGCGCTCTTGTTTATGGGGCGACGCTCCTCTGCTCAAACGGAGGACCAATAACCAAGCTGCCGTGTAGCTCGGCACAGATTCTGGGTTCTTCGGAATCTTAACTCCTGCGCAGAGAATCTTAGTAATTACGAAAAAACAGAAACAGACAGCGCCAGATGAGTACACTGCTTACTTTAAGGCATGGAGTGACTGTTGAAGAGATGTGATAAATTCCCAGAAAGCCGCTGCCTCGCCTTAGACCCTCGTCTTTTGCAGGCCTTCACCTGTGTGTGATGACAAGGGAACAGCAGAGAGTAGAGCAAGGGACAGAAAATGGCCCATCACTCCATAGCTTCACAATAAACTCATACAGTGATTGGCCATATTCTGTGAACCCCTCACCTCCCTCCACCGTGCCTACTCCATCATGTGCAGGGCTGGACTGGGTCTACTCTCCTCTCTGTTGCCAATTTAGTCGCTGCTACCGTGCTGCTTATATTCGAAAACTGCATGAGAACAGCACCAGGATTGGTTTGAGCAGGCCAAACCAGCGCTCCATAGGAAGACCGGGGAGGCTGTGGTTGTAATCCCCAGCTTACTAGGTGTTCAGGTAGGAGAGGACTCCAGTGCGCATGTCGAATTGGTCGTAGAAAGTCATCCGTCCAACCCAACATGTGCACTAATACTGCACTTAAGTGCAGATCCAACCAGCCTGTCTGCACCTCCACCCGCAGAGCGCACTCTCTTGATTGAAAGGCATCTGCCTGCAGTGTGCACCTGTCTCGCCCATGGCAGGGCAACTGAAATGACTGTGGCCGGTTGGGGGGGGGGGCAGGGGGTAACCTCTGTATGCAATTTAACATTTTTATTATGGAGTCAAGGGCAACAAATACATGGGATGACAACGTTTTGCCCTCATAGCCCCTGCCAATTGCGTGGCACGTTTTTCCACCACATTCACACTCCTAGTAGTGAGGGGGTATCTTCCACCCTAACTTGAGTGGCCAAGCCATCATAATTGTTGGAGCAGACATTTTAGGCATGTATTAACTGAAGTTGTTTCATTAAACACATAGCTCTTTAGGATCCTTGCTACAGGCTCACACTTGCCAATAATTGGAACCTGTTGTGTTTTTTGTAGCATGTGAAAACAAAGGTTGGGAAAAAACAGACCACAAAAAGTGAATCCAAGACCTCTGCCAAAATAGTGATGCTACATAAAATCTTCATACAAAAATGTCACTAGGCACTGAAGCACACTACCAGGCAGTTGCCCACAAACATACTACACTAGGTAAGAAGTGATGGTAGTTAGATTTAATATCATCAAACAGGACAATCTCTGAATTTGGTGGATTTTGTATTTGGAGGCAGGGGTCTCAAGCTTTCTGATTCCATTCATGAGTAGCTCATCCAGTGCATGTGCTTTCTTTACATTATGTTTTTTGGAGTCTTTAATTTATTATGGAATAAACCGTAGTAAATATAACAGAATGCATGAGCTACTCACATATGGAACTGGGAAATTTGAGATTGCTGCTTTTAGCTGTAGATGTTATTTTAGTAGTGTATTTTCAGTATAAGTTTGTCACAGGGAACCACGTTTGGTTCTCGCCTGCCGGCAGCGCGCATCATTGTCACTCTTCTTTACTGCCTTCTAATTTCACCACGTGCGAGGCGTCACTTCCTGCATTACTTCCTTTTGTGTCTGTGGAGCATGGACGAAGTAGCCACTGATTTCTTTTAATTAGTGTCCGTCCTCTGCTCTTGTTTTTATTGAGTTACTATTTCATCCTTTTTTTTGTATTTTTATATAGCACAAACTCGATCCACCTAAAGGTTTTGGAGCAATTTACATGAGAACCAATTACATTACACCAGTTCACATTCATTTTTTTAGGTGGCGAGATTGAGGGCCTGATTACGAGTTTTGTGATCCTGGAGCGGGCTGCCATGCCAGCGCCTCACTCCAAGAACGCCAACCAAGTAGTCAGACCGCCTTCCAGGTTAGGAGTTTTCTCCTGGTCCGGTGGGTGGTTCTTTGGCCTTCCCATGGTAGTGCCTATTAAAGAGGCACCGCAACGGGAGCATCCAAGCCTGTTCCTGCACAGCATGGACTATAAAGTCCATGCCGTGCAGGACATTCGTGCATGCAGACCTCTTGGTTCCCCCATCGCCAGTCTTTTCATGGCAGGCTCACCGCCATAAACAGGCTGGCAGAGAGGAACCTTGTAATATGCTTGGTGGTGTCGCAACAGCACTGCCAGCATACTGCGGCCTCACACCCCTTCAACAGGGCTGGGGAATTGCGGTTCCCTGCCAGTTGCAGCAGGCCTGCGGCGGTCTGACCGCCAAAATCAAAATAGGGCAGTTGAGCCGCTGGTGCGGAAGTAGGCGCCATTTCACTGGTACTATGGGCCGCCAAACTCATAATCCGGCTCTAAGTGACTTGCCCAGAATCACAGGATGTTTAGCAGACGCAAAGATTTGACCCTGGGTCCCCAGTTCCGAAGACAGCGGCTCTGACCGTAGCACTACATTCTTGTTCCACCTCCCACCCATCCATTTTGGTTCTTAAGACTGCTTGCATCAGGTTTGGAAACAAGCAGTGGCAAAGCCAATAGGTATCACCTATCCAAGATCGATTGGCTTTATCAATGTTTTTTAGCCATGTTGTACTGCAGCTCACCAGCTTGTACTGGGGTGAATGTAAGCCATTATTCTGCATTCTGTCCAACTGTGTTTTTTGCAATTTTCACCCAGAGTGGGCTGGGTATGCTCAGACGTGAGTCCCAGGCTCTCCACATCACCGGAGTTAAGCTATCCAGGCTGAAGAAGGCTGATAGCCAGAAACCGGTCCTTGGATGCATGATTCCGGTCTAGGAAAGACATGGCTTGGTAGTTCGGGGTGGACTGTTCCCATGAGGCACAGGGTCAAGGCTGATTTGCATATAGCCAGTGTCTGACCTAGGGTGGTGTGGAGTGCAAAAAAACGTTGGATTTAGGCCCAGATCTTTGTACTGTGGTGAATGTAAGACATTGTTCTGCATTCTGTCCATCATCTGTGTTTTTTGCAATGCTCACCTGCTATGCAGCATGGCTGAAAGTGTAGAACCAAAAACAGTAGGGCTATTTGGCTTTGTCAATGTTTTATTTACCATGTTGTAAAGCTACATGGCTGCTGTACAGCATGGATGAAACTTAAAAAAAAAACGCTATAAAGTGGGCAGCATTGACCGCGCCAAAGTGCTTTTTTTTTTTTTTTTTTTTTTAATTTAGCCGTGCTGCTCCCAAGTTGTGCTACTGTACAACATGGCAAAAAAAACCATTGACAAAGCCAATAAATCTCGCATAGGCAAGGAATATTGGATTTGCCTATTCTTGTTAACCACTGGCTGCAGCATAACCCTCTTCCTCTTGAAACGCATTGGAGTAATTTGGCGACTCATTGTAGAATAAATAATTCTGCGAGACTGCAGGCATTCTGTTTGCTGCATTGTTTTGAGGCGTAAAAGGCATGAGGTAACGCAATGGAGAACATAATCATGCATTAATGTACTAGACACCATGGGGTTATTTTAGGGTTTGATGGACCAGAAGCCCTACCATTAACCCGTGGTTCACCGACCTCATGTATATGTAAGAAAATCCCACGTTTCCGATGCCTGTCCTCAGCAGGCTCTCTAGCCTCAAACCCTTGTCCCATCCACCCCAGGTTCTCTTGCTCACAGTGATCGAAGTTCACCCAACTTAGGGCAAGGCTTCTGTCACTATTTCTTGCTGTGGGGGACCGCGACACGGATGCACTTTCAGCAGAGCTCTCTGCCAGCACGGGGTCAGAGGCGGTCTAATGAGTGTGTGGTTCTCTGCTGCGGGGTTGGGACTGGGTGTGGGGCGAAATGAGACCTCTTGAATGCTAGGCCTTTTTCATGTCTGTGAATTTTCGCCCTGTATATTACGGCCTTCACATTTTATAACTCAGGAGAATGTGTGATCGCGTTTGACTGTGAAATTTTAGCTGTGCTTACCATTTTGGACACTTAAGGTTCTGAAGGAGGTTCGGACACCTGTGACTTTAATTTTTACTTCGCTAATTTTCTCCTGCAGTGATCTTTCATATATATGTATCCTCTCTGTAGTTACTCTTGGTTGTTTACATGTACCCTCTTGCCTCGTATATTGTAAAGCGCTCTGATACCCCCGATGGTCATGTTCGCGCTATATAAAACTTTATAAATAAATATAAATGTGGCAAGCGACCCATCAACTTCTAAATGAGATTCTGAGCAGCTTACATAACAATAACTTATTGTGAAACTCATGAGAAAATAAAACCAACATTAACAGCCAATATCAGATTTGTTGGCTTTGCTAATGCTTGTTAAAATGTTGAAACATCGTGCATTTTTCTGGAAATTTAAGGGCCATAATATGTGAACTGTTTCTGAAGAAAAGAAGTGCTACCAAAGTTCAACCCAACCTGAGGCTTCTATTTTACTACTTGTGTATGTAAATATGCAAAGCTAAAACGACCACAATGCACTGCGAGAGGCCCTGCGAGAGGCCCTGCAGCCTACCTCCCTGGGAGCACACACCTGCAGTGGCGCGGTGAGATTTTGTTTACCGTGGGCGGCCACCTAATCCTTCTCTCGAAACTCGAGGGTGCTCAGTGAATAAATAAATAATGCAGCCAGACATTTTGTATGCGGCATTCCACGGTGCTGTAAACGAAGGGTCGTTTGAGGGTTTGAACTAGTTGGTCCAAAGTCTGGGGGTCTAAGAGTGTGTGCCATTCCCCTTGGTAGCTGGGTGCATGGCCACTGTATCTTGCACGGTAAAGTTACCAGTTGACTCCATGTATTTAAGACACTGTTTACCAGCCCTGGGCTTTCCTTTAACAAACCAATGCATTCTGGGAAGTGTAGTCCTCGCTCGCATCAATACTGAGCCTACTGGAATGAAGTTTTATTTTGGAGTATATTGAAGTAGGAAGCGATGGAATACTCCCTGTGTTGGCATTGGTACAGTAATTGTAAATGCATTTATATAGCGCTTACTCCCCCTGACGAGGGGTCCAAGGACTTTTTCGGCGAGTAGCATGCTACTCCGGAACCCAAAATGGATTAGTGGTGAATTAGTATAGGGAAATATGAAATTATTTTTAGTAATTAATCAATTCCACATATACTTGCACTAATGCGAAGGTCCTTTCGGGGAATGCCCGACCCTTTCTAGCTTTCTTCTCATGGCCACCGGGGCTGTTCTTCTGCCTGGCACGAATGCCCTCTGTCTCACTAGCCCTCAACTCTCCAACTTGCTAGGTACAGCATGGGTTCCAGAGAAGGCTTGTTTATTCTCTCCACTTTCAATTTCATTCACTCAAAGTCAGATGGAGATATTTTGTCCCAACCGAGTGGAGGCTGTCGAAAACCAGTTTGGTGAAAGCATATACGCGTACAGCGCCTACTGCAAATTCAGGCGTGTCTAAGCACTTGGGAGAATTTAGGGCGAGGATTCGGTGGCAGACTAATTCTCCTCAGATATGTGAGCGTCTCACTGCTCACCAATGGACAGACCTGTTCTCGAATGTGAGGTGGAATTGCTGTGTGCATGCCCATTCAGCACTTGGCCTCTCAGTTGCCACCACAAGCACGAGTTCTACTATTTTAAAGGCAGTGAAGTATGGGCAAAAGGAGCCATTTTTGTCAAAAGACCGGCAGAACATTAATCTATAGGTATTTGAAGGCACATCAGGTGTGTGGGGGCAGTTGTTTATGAAGGTGAAATAGCAGGTTATAGGAGCATTAAAAGGTGTCCAGTACAGTCCACAAGGGTGGATCTATGCCAGATTTTCACAGTATCCCTTTGAGATAAACATGCACACGAATATAAATAAAACCCATTTATATCAATCTCAGGTACTTAATTGGTCACTTTTGTGCAAATCAACATTGATAAAGTAACGGTAAATTCGAGAAATACACACAACACGAGTGATGCACTTTCACATTCGCATGTCCCAAAAACAATAGTTCTACAAATGTTGTAAATTGGGGCTGTCGCATGTCACAACAACCATAGGTTCTACATCAGGATAGAGTGGTTACAGAGCCTCTCAAGTATAGCAAGAGCATCCTGATAAAGTTACCAGATGACCAGTAACCAGGGACAGCATCATTACCTTCTACAAGCCTTTGTAAAGTAAAACTGTAGTCCAATTGTGGTGAGACATGGCCTCAATTCCCACAATGCAGTGGGCTGGCAATGACTAGTTTTGTGAGTGTACCCCATCATGATGCTCTGATCACTACTGGATTTGTTATTTCACTCAGATGGGAGTTGCAGGGTTGTGTATTTCGCACACACAGTGGCTTGGTTATCAACCCTGCAACCGGTGCAGTGGCACCAGGGTCCAGAGCCCTGAGTGGCCCAGTGAACCCCGTTTATTGTCATGTTTCATGAACCAACCCGCAGCGGGTGGGGGTGGCATTTCCATGGTTTGCAGTGGTGCCCATGCCATCCTTGCCATGCCGCTGTGCCCCCACGTCTTATATGTATCTTCTTTTTCCAGCCTTCTATAGCGCAAACCTGGCTCATAGATCTGGTAATGTGTCAAAATGCTACGCCTTCCCAGGTGAGGCATAATGCTTTTTATTGCTGTCAGAATTGCTGTTAAAAAGCCAGATTTCAAGGGCAGTATGTCAAAGTGGCTACAGGATAGATGGAAATTACACATCCGACTCACTGGGATGACTATAAAAACGATTTTGCATGTAATGTAGAAAATATGTTAACATGGCCCAAACAATGCCATAACTGTCAATGCCATAACTGTCGTCTAGTGGAATTGAGAACTTTCAAGTCTCCAGATCATTATAGAACCAAAACACTTGTTGAGTAACCCTCCAACAGGTACATCAGAGTGGCTCAAATTATCTGTTGCACAAAATTGTCATCACATTGATTGCATTACAGCAATTTTCATGTAACATGATGTCAATCTGCCAAAATTGGCAAAGTCAGCAGACATGTCTGCTAACCATGACAGTGCTACCAATCCTAACCCTAAGCGGACTGTTCCAAGACTCCAACATGCCACAGATATGTTTTGATGTGCTGATCACACATAGATGCTCCTTTTAATGCCTTCCATGTCAGCAGAATAGCTTCTTTGATCATGTGCCTTGAAAACCAATGATTCTGCTATCAAAGTCCATCAGCTTGTGTTGGGTCTCCCTAAACATCCAGAGTGTTTGAGCCACTTGGTTGCCACAACCTTCATGTAAATGCAGGTGGTGGTACATGTCCTAGGTATAAGGGCGCGGCTGAGATGTCCAAAAGTTCACATTCTAGGTGAACTATTCCTTCATATTGAAATGTAGATTCACCAATACCATGCAAGTATGAATAAATGCAAATGACCAACTATTAGTAGTGTGGCAGTGGCACCAGTGCCCAAGGGTTGTGCGAGACAACCGCTAACACCAATTTCCACAGTTTTTTCCTAGTCAGCCAGCGGGGGTCATTTTTGGTCCCACCTACAGACAACTACTATACAAGAGGTATTGTGGCCAATATCAATACTTAGTCGGCTTTAGGACAGCCCATTGCTTACTAATGGTTGGCTTTCTTGTTAGTTTCATTTACTTGCATCTTTTTTTTAGGGTTTTCCGTCCTCTTCTTGTGTGACCCTCCATCAGGTTACAGCTTCTTTACAATGCATTTCATGGATGTTTTTTCCTTCTACAACTCCCATGAGGAAAATACCTTTTTCTCTGGTGTTTCTCAGCTCCATGGGAGGTTGTGTTTACTTGCTCTCCCACGTGTATGTGGGGATGCGAGGTGAGCTTTTTTATACCTCTTTTTAAAATGAACCAGAAGTTGCATTTTGTTTTTAGCGATGCACACAGCATTAGTAAAAACCACTGGCAAAGTCAATAGGTCAAAAGCGGTGAGACCTATTTGCTTTGCCAATGCTTGTTAGGCTGGAACAGAGACCGCATTAGCTGCCTTTCCAGTCCTATGACTTCCAAAATAAACCTAATAAAATAAATATACATACATGAAGGATTTTTTGAGAAGTCTACTTCATCGATTTGTCTGTTTCATTCACATTTGCTTCCACCCACCAGACCTTACACCATGGGGCAGCAACTCAGCAAGTTTTATACATTAGCTGTCTTGCAAAAGTGACAGCGTTTGGCCTGAGCACATGTGCACAAGCACATGCGAAGGAGTCGCCATTCCTGGTGCTCTTGGACTGCTGGGCCACTCCTTTAAAAAAAATATATATATGTTTGTCATTTTTTTATGCTGCATATATTTGCTAAAAACGAATGACCAAAAATCAATCTTGCCAAGGCTACACCTGTAGTCTTTGCTGGTGCCAGATGAAAATGATCAGAAAGTCAACACATCAGAATATTAATATAAAACCCACAAAACAAGTGCAGTATGGTAAAGTGCAGCCACTTGTATACATAAAAAAGTATTTAAATCAATACCTGATTCTATGAAACATCTTACTGAGATAATTGCAAAGAAAAATTAGTTCTTCAGGGGTCCCCCGGGTAATGTTTGCTACAGCAGGGTATGATGATAACCAGCTGTCTCTCCCACTGTGTGGCGTGGGCTCCTAGAACAACAAGTGAATTGAATGACAGAAGCAGAGGCTTTCCTGTGCCACAGTGGGCATCCATGGGGTGTTGTCCATGAGCTGCAATGAGCAGGTTATGGAATGGGCTGCGTAGTAGGCGGTTCCTCCGTCCTTGAGAGCTGGCGGGGGTCTCCTCTTTCTATTTTGTCTCATCTGTAGGTCTACAGGTGGGCGCCACCATATTGTGTCTTTGCTGTATCATCGCCATACTATCTTCCTCCTCTGACCATGATTATATCCGCTCTTCTCCCCTTGCAGTGAGCCAAGATGTCGGAAGAGAAGAAGCAAGGGAAGGAGGGCTTGATCGAGTTCTACTCGTCCTACCGCGAGCTCTTCGAGTTCTTCTGTAACAACACGACCATTCATGGCACCATCCGCTTGGCCTGCTCACCCAACAATCGCATGAAAACTGCTTTCTGGGTGGTGCTCTTCATCGCCACCTTCGGCCTCCTCTACTGGCAGTTTGGACTTCTCTTTGGGCAATATTTCAGCTACCCTGTCAGCATCAACATAAACGTCAACTCGGACAAGCTACTCTTCCCTGCCGTCACTGTGTGCACGCTAAATCCATACAGGTGGGTGGTCTATGCGAATGAACGAACCGTATAGAGGAGTTCATGTTAAACATGTCAACGTGTACAGCCTGAAGGTCCACTAGGACAGGCTCATCACCTCAAAGGTATTTGTGCTTCTAGATCATAGTTACCCACAAACATTTTCCCTGGGGCCAACATTTTTTGTCTGTGATGTGACCGAGGGGCGCATTGATCCCAGCAAGGTGGGGTTGGGCTGGGTGGATGGAGTGGGATTGACAGTAAGGGGAGTGTAGGGGAAGGGTAGCTTAAACATTTAGTGGCTGAATTGCACAATGTGTAACCGAAAACCAGGGATTAATCCCACCTTCCCTACTTTACCAAATTATGTGATCCTAGGCAATTGTTTTATTTAACTTTTTCTTCATGATCACATATTTAAAAGAACCTTAAAATACATGACTTCAGGATGTATACTGTACACAATTAAACAAAAAGGGGTAACCCTGTGTCCCTCAGAACCTGGGTATTGGTGATTAAACAAACAAATGGTTATGTTGGGTAGGACCAATTGCTTTGGAAAATGCTAATACATGCAAATGAAACAAAAATAAGAACTCTCTGATACACATACGCAACTGAGTAATCCATGCTCAAGCAAAAAAATAAATGACATAGCCAGGTGTTGAATTCATAGGTATTTATATTTAGAATTCAATTTCGTTTGTGCTGAATTACTTCATTCAGTAACAAAACAATCAGTACAAAGTAAGACCATCAAACATAGATACGGTTCAGTGACAGTAGGTGAAAAAAGTGCTCAAGTGCTATACAGTGAAAATGAATAAATAAAATTATGTACAAAGATGATAGATAGGCCAACAATCAATTAATCTCCAGGGAATCCTAGTACATTGTAGAGACAGGAGGTGGACGAATGACAGTATGAATCAGGAATAATGATTTGCCAGATGTGCTACCACTCATTTGCTGGTCCTATCCGTCGTGGAGACGATCAGATAAAACTTGCTCCAAAGCCGGAAATCAGTCGTGATGTGTGTCATTCGTCCACCTCCTGTCTTGATAAAGACCTGCCGCGACCACCGACTGAGGCGCATTAGGGTCGAAACGTCGACGCTCAATTAGGTCCAGAACACTCTGTGATTCCTCTACAATGTACTAGGATTCCCTGGAGATTAATTGATTATGTATTAGCATTTTCCAAAGCAATTGGTCCTACCCAACAGAACTGTATGCTCTACACAGCCTTGTCCTGTGTTTGATTTAATAAACTATAATATTGTTCATGTATGAATGGATACAAACCACCCAAAGAATGCAGATAGCAACTTACTTGCCTCTTTAGTTCACTATTGGCATTGTTGTCACTGGAGGGTGAAAGAATCAATGTTTCTAAATTGATATTTGAAGACTATAAATTTTAAATTCTTCTCAATGCACTGATATAATCTGATGTCATAAGGTGAAAAGGTCCTGCATGTTAATTAAATAAAGTTTTTGAATTTTGAAGAGTCTTTATCGTATTGTCGCACTTTTGCTGCAAGATGTCTTTAAAAATTAAGTTGTTCCTAAAGTTAAGCGGTGCAGGGCACCCTAGTTACGTCCATTCTTTAACTCCAATTAACCATTAGAAACATCCTTTATTGTTAAGGCTGAGAAGAATAAACAGCAGTCCTATTCTGCTGTTGATCAGGGGGCCACGTGTAAAGGTCAGGCCGGCCATATGTCTCTCCCGGGCTGTACTCAGAGTATCAATGGTCCTATGTAGCCAAGAACAACATTACTTATGAGAAATCACATTATCAGTACCTGAGCATCGAAAAGCTTGGGATGAACTTGGAGAAGCTCACTGTCCAAGAACAAGCTCAAATCCCAGGTGGTCGTTCATTGCCACACCTCATTCTCTATAGGAAAACCCTAACACCCCACAGTTCACTAGCCCAGCACCTTAACATCTGTAGGCAGGAGGTCCACAGAAATGCACCTGGGCATATTGAGTCTGGCGAAAGTAACCTCTGATGCTCTTGTACTTCTAGGTACACTGCAGTGCAAGAAGACCTGGAGGCACTGGACAAACTAACAGAGCAGACGCTGTATGACCTTTACCACTACAACAGTTCAGAGATGAACCTGCCAAACGTGGCCACCAGGAGACGACGCGACACCTCTATGCTCCACGCTTTCCCGCTAGAGAGACTGAGACATGAAGAGACGGCAGAAAGTCGTGTTAAGAGAAGCAGAAGGACATCAGTCAATGAAGAGGAACTGGCTATGAAACGTAAAGATTGGAACATCGGATTCAAATTGGTGAGGGATAGGGAAAATATGAGAAAAGGTGGGGTAGAAACTGAGTCCTGGGGCAGCTATGGGAAAGTTGAGTTATACAGAGATGATAACATATAAGATTTGTGTTGCTAAGGGGGTATGATATGAAATACCAACAGGTGGTAGAGTGTGGATGGGTCCTGCAAGAGATGATTGGATTGCATCCTGGGTTCAAGAAGTGCAGACTGAATTGGAAGTGCCCAACGTTACTCTCTATGAACTATTAAGGACTGGTTTTCTACTTGGCAGACACATTCTTGTGTCTAGCATGGCTGGCTTGTACTGCATCCAACAGGGTTGTTTGAGATTAAGGACTCCTATGTCCTCCTCCATCTCTACATTTCCATATGTTGTAGATCATCACCCGATGGCATTGTGCATGCTTGTCCATGGACATATGTACTTGCAGAAGGACAGCCTTCTAAAATGCACAGGAAGTTTACAATTATAAAATAACCAATTTTATTATTTTTATACAAAGTTATGGATGACAGGTGAATATTTGATGAAATAAGTTTTTGGATGAAATAAATTAATTGGGAAAAAAACACTGGGACACTATTTGAACAATATTTTATATTTTTTGATGGAAAGTCAGTCCTCAAACCTGGTCTCTTCGGGTATGAAATGAGACAACCTATACTTAATTCATGGAAATGACAGAACTGGGAGTTGGCTGCCCGGAGAGGACTTTAAACACGATGGTGTGGCATAGACGAGGGGATGAGGTGGGTGGGGAATAGGCTTGTGTGGCGATAAGAGACCGGTCTCTCTCATCCAGAGAAGGAGGGCACATTAGCATGATGAGGGAGTGGGCACTCGTGATATGCGGTAAGCATTACATAATTTGTAAAAAAATAAATAATTTCCAGGGATCTCATCAGGAGGCCACTGCAGCTTGCACCACACATTGCCCCTGCTGTGCTGCCAGTAACCAAAAGACACACAATTGATGGACAGAATGCAGAACAAATCAAAACATTCACCCCCAGTCAAGAGATCTGGGTTAAATCCATCATTCTTTTGCTCCCCATGCCACCCCAGTTTGGACCCAGCCATATGCAAATCAGTCTTGACCCTGTGCCTCAAGGGAACAGTCCAGCCCGAACTGCCAAGCCATGTCTTTCCTGGACCGGAATCAAGCATCCAAGGACCAGTAATAGTAACAGCACAACTACTAACCATCACACTCCTACAATTTGTGACAATTCGGGCTATCTCAGGCCCCAATCAAACTATAAGAATGACTTGGGTGGCAGGTAATAATAATTCTTAATGTACATTAACTGTTGTTGTGGCCATCCCTAAATTAGCTAGACAGCGCCACCTTGCAGCAGACCAGCACAAGCGCCGGTGATGACAATTAAGTGCATGTGCAGAGGTCCGAAAACCACTGGCTCAAATTAAGCACTGGTGGTAAGATTCTGAGGATGCCTCCAGGGACTGATCAATCAATTTAGGATGGGCTTTTGTCTCTTGATTTGCAGTTGGCTTGGTGCCCACATTCCCAGGGATTCTCCTCCTGCTCCTACTCCATGCTATTGGGTGACATCAATTTGTCCTCAAGCCTGCCTTGTGGTAGGTCTTAGCCGCAAAAAATATGAAGCAATACATTGAATAAAGAAAGGTTCCAAG
The DNA here is from genome assembly GCF_964263255.1 of Lissotriton vulgaris. Taxonomy (NCBI): domain Eukaryota; kingdom Metazoa; phylum Chordata; class Amphibia; order Caudata; family Salamandridae; genus Lissotriton; species Lissotriton vulgaris. The sequence goes on along the minus strand of NC_141695.1, from coordinate 1,714,970,778 downwards.
AGATGATTGTTAACTAAGCCCATTTCCTGGGAAATCCAATATTGTATGTGATTTCATAAAAAAAATTATTCCATGGAATACCATTACTGAGAAACAATTTCATCTAAATGGTTCCATGCAAATGTTCTGGATGAACAGCATTTACGATTTTATAGAAACCAATTATTAATTCTTTTTTTTAGAAAAGGTCTTCTGCATACTTATTTTTTAAGGTTTATATGAAATGATAGTTGATCTTACTTTCAGAAACATTTTTGTTGAGGGTATTTATTTCAATCGTTTACATTACATTATTTTAGATTTAGATCTATTAGATTGTCAAACAATTACTTTGGAAGCTTTTAATTCACCGAACCATCACGACCCCCAAACACCATCCATCTCTGCCCCCTAAAAATGCCTCGCAATGCACAAACTCCACGAATCCCTGACCCCTACACTCCAGGGATCCCTGAACCCTACGAGCTGGTTCTAACCCTAAATTCCACCCATCTCTGCACCCTAAAACCCCCTCACCACACCTAAATGCCACCCGTTTGTGACTCATAAACTACACCCATACCTTAAGTCTCAAAGCCATTTCTTCTCCTAAACTCTAAACATTTAACCTTAAAGCCCCTCACTACACCAAAACTACACCCATCCACTCACCACCCCTAAACATACCTCATCTGTGAACCCTAAAATGCCCTCCCCACCCTAAACTTCACCCATGCCTTGTCCCTAAAACACTCACTACCCCTAAATTCCACCCATCCTCTAATCTGAAACCCCCGAAAAACACCTCTTCACCCCTAAACATCACCCATTATTGAACCCAAAAAAACCACACCACCCCTAATCTTCACCCAAGTGTATGATTTTAAATGGTTCCTTAAAATTATATTTCCTTTAATTTTCAATGTATTTGTATTTCCTTAAAATTGTCTTTCTTCTATAATTGTTTTCCAATGTGGTTTCTCAGTTATTGTTTTTTTCCATTAATTCACATGCATCAGGCCCAGCAGACTGCTTGCATCAGACACAGCTAGTTCAACATTGTCAGGCAATGAATATGCTCAAATATAATAAACATCTGAACATTTTTTCTGGCTGGTGCTGCAAGCAAGAGAAAATATTCCACTCTTATGTCATGCCTTGATAATGCCACACCCCCAGTTGAAGTATCACAGAGATATCCATTTGGTCAAAAATGGGTGGCGATAACTTGGGGCTCCCAGGAAACATTGTTGTGCTATCTAGAATATGATTAAAAAAGAAAACTAGCATTACAGGGTTGGCTTGTTGGTCATTTTGGTCTTACCTCTTCCCTTGCTGGTTTTTAGCTTGCTGTTATTTGCAAGGCTAACTCTTTTTAAAACTCTTCCAGTGTAATGACAGCGGGGAGGATTGCTTCTACCAGAAATACTCTTCCGGGGTGGATGCCATCCGTGAGTGGTATCGCTTCCACTACATCAACATCCTGGCTAGGGTCCCTTCGTATTCTGGAACCCCACTGAATGAGGAGCAATTTGAGAGTTTCATCTTCGCCTGTAGATTCAACGATAACCCCTGCTCGGAAGGGTGAGTGGAGCACAAAATGGTAAAAAAGGGTGCGGGGCGATAAGGACAGGGGAAAAGTTGGGGAGCTCAGAAGAGGGGTGGAGAGAGTACAGCAGATGGATTTAGGTGAGGCCATGGGTGAGAAGTGCAGGGTATTTTGGAACAGGATTGCTGAGTAGGGAAGTCATGCAAAAGCATAGGGGAGTCGGTGACCGAGAGGCTGAGTATTTTATGTCTTCATTCTTGATATTTTGCAACTTCTCGCCAAACTGAGCGCTAGCCAACAACTTGCCTCTTTCTTGCAGGAATTACACGCACTTTCACCATCCCCTCTATGGGAACTGTTACACGTTCAATGAAAACCGCACTACTGGGAATGATTCCTGGGCATCATCCATGCCGGGGATCAAAAACGGTAAGTGTGTCAGATCAGAAATTGGAGGGCGTTTAGGGGAAGTAATGACTTTAACATGCAATGTCTTATGGTTATTTATATGGAGCTGCCTGTGATTTTACAGTATTTTCCTTACACCTTTGCCTCTTGTCCTGGGAATAAAACAGCGGCATGTGTTAGGATCATATGTGGCTTTGCCGCTAAGGCAGATGTGTTTTTCCCCACTGCTTTTCAGCACTGCAAAAAAAGGAAAAAATAAAATGATAAGCGATGTTGTTATCCATTTTATATTTCTGTGCTGAGGCAGTTTGCGGGGCGGGACTGGGCTGGGCAGAGCAGGGGGGAGGAATGGTGGCACTCTCTAAGTGCGCATGACTGTTTGGCTGACCGTCTTGGGCACTTTCGCATGTTCTCCACTAGCTGTTTTGACCAGCCTAGGTCAAAACAGCATTGTGATTGGCTTAGGGGAGCCCGGGTGCTTCCTGTTCACACAGAAGGAAGGATAGAGAAGAGGAGTTGTGCAGCAGGTAAGTGATTTATTTTATGTTTATGTTTTGGCAATTTTTAGAGCGCGCAAATACCCAAGGGTGTCTCGGCGCTTAACTGAACAGATGATGGCTATGGCAGATTTTAATGTTGGAACAGCCATGTTTTTAATCTCTTCCTGAAGCTAAGGAGAGTTGGAGCAGTTTTGATGGTAAGAGGGAGTGAATTCCATAGTCTGGCTGTGGAAATCACAAAACATCTGTCTCCCCAGTTAGCTTTCCTTGTGCGTTGGACATAGAGCAACTTTGCCGAAGATGAGCGAAGAGTTCTGGGGTTTTCAAGTGGACGAAGGGCATCTTTGAGAAACTGCGGGCCTGAGTTGTGAATATATTTGTATGCAATGCACAATGCCTTAAATTTTGTGCAGCTTTTGACAGGAAGCCAATGGAGCTGTCGAAGGTACAGGGTGATGGAAGTGAACTTGGGAATGCCCAGTAAATTTCTGGCTGAGGTGTTCTGCACTAATTGAAGCTTTTAAGGACATTTTCCTGTGCATTGAGAAGAAGGGCATTGCAGTAGTCCGTTCTGGCAAAGACGAGGGTGCTTATCAAAGTTTTACCAGCTGAGGCAGGAAGATATGGAAGAAGCTTCGTAATCTTCAGGGTGAAGAAGAAGGTGGAGACTACCGAGTTGACGTGGTGATGGAAAAGCAATCGATCGTCAAAGATCATCCGAGGTTACGAACATAGTGACAGGTTCTGGTGGTGGTCCCATCTCGATGGGCCACCATAAGGGAGACGATGCAGGTTCCAGTTTCCCGAATGTCATAACCTTTGTCTTTTCAGAGTTCAATTTAAGACAGTTTGATGACATCCAGGAACTGATGGCGAGCATTCCCTCTTGAAAATTGCTGCAACTATAGGTCCATCATTGTAAACAGATAGGACCAGTTGGGTGTCATTGGCATAGGTAGTTAGACTGATGCCGTAGGATTTGATTACCCTCGCTAAGTCCGAGACATAGCTATTAAATAGAGTCGGACTTAGCGAGGAACCCTGTGGTACTCCGCATGGAAGGGAGAATGTGTGGGATAATAAAGAGCCCAGTTTTACGGCCTGTGATCGATTTGCCAGGAAGGAGGCAAGAAGTTCTTTGGCCTTGTCCTGAATGCCGATTGTTGAGACACGGTCGATCAATGTAGCATGATAGACCGTGTCGAAAGCTGCAGATCGAGCAATATTAATAGTGCCGCGCCGCCTTTGTCTAATGGCATTCTGATTTCATCAGCTGCTTTTATTAAGGCTGTTTCGGTTCCATGTCCCTGCCTAAATCCAAAACTCTTCACCCCTATTCTATCCCCTCCCCCCCCCCCCCCCCCGGCCTCACAACTGCTGCCCAAGAGTAGCTGACACTGGTTAAAATTACTATACAGTCGTATAAAGTTATTACTGTCTTTCAGCAGAAGGTAATGATACCACACTACTCAATGGTTACTCAGTCAGCCTTACTTGCTTGTTCTTTCATCCAGATACGTTATATTGCATTTGGCTGCTCTACACTTATTCGTCCATTGAATAATTTATCTATTAAAGGTCAAGATGACTCGTGTCTGGGAATTTCTAAATTCTTACTATCTGAATAACTTGGGAGAGGCAGTGCGGGGCTGCTCCATTTGACCCCAATTCATGATTCTGAATGCGGAATTCTGGACCCTCACCCCCTTTATTGAATGCAACCCACATCTTTTAAGTGAACCAGGCGGTGGAATCAAGAAAAACTGAGGGAAACCATACATAAAAAGAGAGTGTGGAGGCCTATCGGAGGCCTCCAAGAGGGGACCCTCTACCTGTTGCCTCCCCAGGAAATCGCAAAGCCTGAGTTTATGGGCAACATAACCATGGCCAGTAACATGACTAGGTCTTGCAGAAAATGGGCAAACTAAGAACTAGAGAAAGGACTACTAACTTTTAAGCATTTTTTCATGTGGTGGAACTTTGTACTGAGCATGGCTTGTGAAGTACTTCTACTGCACCAGACCAAAAATTCCCAAAGCTTGTCAATCTACCACCAATGTCTGGGGTTGTTTTCACAGTTAAACAAAGGAGGAAACTCTTGTTCAGGGTATTTCCTTATGACCGAATGCATTCCGGAGGCACAGAAATCTATTTAAGGTTACACCCTCCTCTTCAGGCACTGCACCCAAACTCCTCTCCATTAAACATCAAAATCCAGCTCTGCTTCTTCTGCTCCAGTTATGAGGTCCTACTCTGCATCTCTACGACACACGCTTGATAGTGTCAAGGTATTCTCAGCTTATCATGCGTTCATGATACATTTCAACTTACCTCCATCTTATCTGTTCACCCAGGTCTGTCGCTGGTACTAAAGACGGAGCAGAAGGATTACCTCCCCCTGCTATCCACCACGGCTGGTGCCCGAGTGACTGTACACGCGCGGGACGAGCCATCGTTTCCGGACGATGGGGGTTTCAACATCCAGCCCGGGGTAGAGACCTCCATCACCATGTCTAAGGTAAGACAGCAAGGGAGCGTAAGCAGTGGTGAACCGGACACCATGTGTTTAGGGAAGTTCAAATGTGAAGCTGACAGACTCACCTTTTTGTTATCTTGACAAAATGGCTGAGGGCCTGATTTAAATATCAGCTGACAGTTACTCTGTCACAATGGGGTCCATGCAAACTGGAATGGCATGGAGAGCCATATAAAACATGGCTTTGTTCTGGGGTGAATGTTTGACATTGTTCAAGATTCTGTCGATCAACTGTTCTTTTTGCATTTGTCACCCTGAGTGGGACGGGTGTGTCCAGACGTGGGTCCTGTTCTCTCTAAGCCACTGGGGTAGCTAGACTGACGGATTAAGGGTAATATCCCGAAATTGGTCCTAGGATGCTTGTTTCTGGTCCAGGGAGACATGGTCTGGCAGTTCAGGCTGGACTCTTTCCCATCGGGAACAGGGTCAAGACTGATTTGCATATGGCTGGGTTTAAACTGCAATCGCATGGAGAGCAGAAAAACGATGGATTAAGCCCAGATCTCTGCACTGGGGTGAATGTTTGAGATTCTTCAGCATTCTGTCCATCAATTGTTCTTTGTGCATACGATCATGGTGATGGTATGGAGTATTTGTACACAGACTGGGAAACTTCCTTGAATCAAGCCTACTCCTTTCCAGCTTATTTACTTGCATGCCTCCATCTAGCATTCTGGGTTTATGAGCCATAAATCGAATCTAATAATAAATCCTCATACTTTGCCAATTGGGTGCCATTTTCAAACGTTACTCACCAGTCTTCTGAATACACAGGGGGGATACAAAGTCCATCTCTCTGGCTGCAGGGAGGACATGTTCACATTTACCAATACACCATACAATTCCAGATTACCAAGTCCGGTTATCATCTAAAGACATTTGGAGGACTGACACTTGAAAGCACAAGAAAAGAGGGTGTAGTCATTTCAGCCACGTGCTGCCCATCATGCATCTTTCATCCAATTGTATCTCAGCCAGGGCTGTCAGTCCAACACTGTCCATACCCCACAGACCTATCTCCAATGTTTCTGTGCACACCACTTTGGTGCACAGTAAAGGTGCTGGTCCCTCATTCTCTATTCCTCGCTCTTGTTCTCTCTACCTACTTCTCTACTCCCTTTCACAGTCTCTCCCCCACTCTGTCTCTTTCTCATCTCTATGTCTCTCGTGTATCTGTAGAGAAGGGTGCCTACATATAGTCACTGTAAGGAATGAAAATGGGAAAGGAGCCTTCCTTTGTAGAGTAATTCAGTTTCTCCCATACCTTTCCCTGTCTAGAGGGTCATAGATTCTTTACATCAGCATTCTGTGGATATACGTGGAAAAACAATTGAAATGAAATGAAATTTATAAACGCGCAACTAAGCCCGAAGGCATCAAGGCGCCTAACCAAAGAAAATCAAAAAAGGCAAATCCAGAGCTAAGGGTAGGCTTTGGCAAATAGCCACGTTTTGAGCATCTTCCTAAAGGCTTGCTTAGAGGGGAGGGATTTGATCTCAATTGCAGAGCATTCCAAAGCTTTGGGGCCAAAGTCGAGAAGGCTCTGCCACCCCATTTGGCTCTGCGGACACGGGGGATTGCCAACAAAGATTTATTGGCTGATCGCAGAGTTCTAGCAGGGGAATAGGGAACCAGCAGGTCCCTCAGGCCTCTAGATCCATTTGAAGCCAAAGCCCCATAGATCAGGCATAGGGACTTAAAAGAGATCCTGGACTCTATCGGGAGCCAGTGCAAACTTTTTCTGGCAGCCGTAGCGGAAGCCCGCTTGGGCAAATCAAGTAAAAATTTTGCTGCGGCATTCTGTACCATTTGAAGTCGCCTTTAAGGCCCTTGTTAATGCCCAAGAATAGGGCATTACAATAGTCGAGTCTTGAGCCTATTAAAGCAACTACAATTTGTTTCCTGGCTTGGGGGGACAGATAGTGTTTTATCTTCCGTAAGATGTCTATTATGCCCCAACAGGTAGAAATGGTCCTGTTTACTTGATGACCCATCCGCAGGGTGGGGTCAATCATGACTCCTAAATTCCTGGCCAAGGCAGTGGGTGTTGGGCACTGGCCCAGGGATGGGGGCCACCATTCCGCCGACCAGATGTCCTCCTTACCTCCGAACACCAGAATCTCTGTTTTCTCGCCATTGAGCTTCAATGAATTGCAAATCATCCATTGAGCCACTGCCTCCATGCAGTGTCTAAAATTGGAGGCAGCCGAGATGGAAGATTAGGGGAGAGATATCAGGATCTGCGTGTCATCGGCATAGGAGACTACCTCCATCCTGAAAGATCTAATCAGCCTGGCAAGTGGGGTCACATAGATGTTAAAAAGGGTCGGACTTAAAGCCGACCCCTGAGGGACCCCACACTGCACAGGGAGGGATGGAGATAGGAACTCCCCCATCTTGACTCTCTGTTCCCTCTGGCCAAGAAAAGAGGTCAGCAAATTAAGTGCTGGCCCCTCAACCCCTATCTCCCTCAGTCGAGATGTTAACACTGAGGGAGACAGGGTATCAAACGCAGCCGTGAGATCTAGCAGAATGAGGAGGGTAGTCTGGCCCTTATCCACTCTTGTGCAGATGTTATCAAGCACAATGGTGAGGGCCGACTCAGTACTATGATATATCTGCGCCCTACCTAGATCGAACCAACAAAATAATACTTGCAGATCAAACAAACTCATTTATATTCCTAAAGTCATTTAGGATTATTCTTTAAATACTTGACTGTTTCACTTTCCATCTCATCATTATATGTCACTCTAGGACTTCTTTCCACAGTCCACTTAATCTTACAGTCCGCTTCAGCTAACCTATCTCGAGTCCACGGTGTGCCATCCTCGTACCAATGTTCCAAACCATCTTGCTCTTAATTCTCAAATTGTCTTTTTGTACCTATTAGGATTTGTATGCGTATGTAAGTATGTGATATTTGTTTAGTATGAACCTAGCTGAAAAGGCAGCAGAACACTGTATACCGACAAAGGGGTAGCATACATACAGCGAGTGATCGGAGAAGTAGCTGGTTATTGGATTGTTACTGCATTGTGGTGTAGAGTTCTTCAACTCTTTCCTAAACCGTAGCAGCACAGGGCCGGTCCTACAGACAGCGGGATGTTTTTCAAGACCCTGGATCCATAGATCGAAAAGGCCTGCTGACTTGTTTCTTCTCTTCTACACTTCTTAGTCTTCAGTCTGATGGTGTCCTGGCTGTGGGTGTGCTCCTTAGAGAAAACAGGCTGAAGCTTGTTCCATTATTGCCCATCTTCCTGTTGGTTCATTCTAATTATGCCAACCTCTTCACACAGTCTACCCTGTTACACAATGCCAGTTTATTGCCTTCTCTAATCATTCTATTCATCTTCTGCACAAACTCAAATACCAAGTACCAAATGTGTTCATACAGTATTTCAATACATACTTACAAAACGATATATATATATATATATATATATATATATATATATATTTAGTTACCAGTATCTGAATTGGGCACAATGAATGGTGGTGTGTGTGTGTGTGTGTGTATATATATATATATATATATATATATATATATATATATATATACACACACACATACCACCATTCCTTGTGCCCAATTCAGATACTGGTAACTGCTCTGAAAAGTAGACATTCCAGACACCCTTTTAGCTGCCTACTATTTTGTGAAATATTAATAAACTTGCTTCTGACCTCTTGTTTATAAAACGTTTTTAATTCCTCCTATGTTAGGCATGCCTAAATCTTCCGAAACCATAATCCCCTCAAACTGCATAATTTACTTTTCCCTTATTTCTGGGTACCCGATATCTCTTAACTGGACTTACTGGCAAGTAATCTGCCCTATTCCACAAAATTAAACTTTTACATATTCAATAACCACCTCCAATTCCTAGGCGTGGTTAGACTGAAACGTTCGTCATTAGGACATGCATTTGATCTGAATTAATTTTAATTATTGGCTCTAATATGATTCAAAATGATTCACACCTTAATTCATGCCAACGCCTTGGTTTATGTCATAACTTCTTTCGTCCTCCATTATCACTGCGGATGGAAATGCCGCCGTCGCCTCACAGCCATCCTGTACTTTGTGTGCGAATTGAGCCTAAACTTCTATGTTTGCAGCTACATTCAACAGTATTTGTTACAGCGCTTCAAATGTGTGTAGAACAGAAGCCTTGTTACGTCTTTATTAGTCCCTGAAATTCTATTCACTTTTAACATACTGATCTCCATCTTTCTCAATTATTTCGACATAAACTAATTTTCTTTAAAAAAAAAAAGAAAACCATCAAATAGAATATTATTCCTTTATGCTCCGAGTCGATTTTTATTTTCTCAAACACTTTTTTTATTACATCCATCTATTTGTTTTAGCTCATGTCCTCTTTGTGAAGGGGTTCTCTAAATATGTCACAACTGGTATTTATATTTGATATACTTCTTAAAGTGTTGAATGCTTCTCTTCAGAAGCTCCAGTACCAATCTCAACAGTCTATCCTGTTCTAACTCATTAAAAACACATACTTAAATACTACCTTGGAAATACAAAAACACGTCACCCATTGAACTTTATATGATACATCCTTAGGATACAGTGGACAAGAAGCTTTGTGCCTCTGGAAGTGGACTAGCAGGGAGACGTGACCAGGGTATGTGATTCCAATAGCAACACAACTCAATGAGGTCACAGTCCTAGGGGTTAAGTGTGTTACCTCTCAATGTCATTATGTGAGTTAAGTTTGTTCTATGCTTTTTGTAGGTAGACATGCATGTTCTGGAAGAATCTATAACTTGCTTTTGCTGTTGTTAGAGTAGAAGGCATTGAGGAAAGACCAGGACAGAAAAAGTAGCAGTATAGAAGGTACAGCCTCTGTCCTGCTGAAATTTTGATGTGCCTTCTTCGTGTGTATTTTATAGTGACTCGTTGTTGCCATAATTATACCCATTGTTTTAATTCGCTTACATAAACATTTAACACATAATGGATTAGCCTACGAGACTAACGCAAACTGAAAGGCATGCATGTGAATCTGTCTGCATAGTGAGACTTCATGAAACATCAAATGTTCTGAGACTGATTGTAAAGTCCCTTGATGATGAGCTGAAAACAAATCTAAAGAGGAGAACCCTTCCAGGTACACGAGTATCTAAAATATTTGGTTTAGGATTAGCAGGTATCAAAATATTAAGTTAACTCTTTCTGGTTGTACAGATTGTGGGCTATTAACTAACTGCCTTTTGTAGTACAAAATGTATGACCAAATGGCGTTCACAAATCTAGGTACGGAGTTTACGCATCTGCCTCTCCTATAGCTGTATGTGCGGAGATCGCCATCCCGCCTGCAGACTCTTGGCACATACAGATACATGTTAGTTGTAAATTCAGGGAGAGGAACAGGGGTGTGGCTGGATAATGGGGAAAACTTACAATAAAGGGAGGAGTGAGGAGGAGTTCAGGGAAGGTTTTAGGGAGGGACAGCAACCCATTCATAAGAGAGTACACCCATAGCTATTCACAAACTACACTACTAGAGTTACTACAGGCAACAAGCATTTACAATGCAATGGTCTCGGCATTATTAAAGGTAGAGCTGTTGGCATTGCTCGTGACATTTTTTTTTTTTTAAATCATAAATAAATAGCATTGTCATTTACATTGCCAATAGCTTAATCGTTAAATAAATGGCATTGTCATTTACAATGCCAATAGCTTAATCGCTCGCATATGCATGCCATATTGCATTTACACTCACACAGAGCCACACACACAGACAGAGCCACACACACAGACAGAGCCACACACACACACACCCCCCCCCACAGAGTCACACACATTTTTGTCCCTTTTGATGCTAACAAATTTTACAAGTTTGCCCATGCTTTTAAAGAAATGTTAACCTTATGTATTCTTTTATGATACACTTTGTGTGAATCGACTAAAGATAATTGAATTGACATGCTGAACAGCGGTCATGCTAGTGTACAACAGGGCTTAAAAACAATGGAAAAGCCAATAGCTCTCTCATAGGTGAGGTGCTACACAGCTTTACATAGCATACTTTAGTTCCTCTATCCCCAAAGTGCACTGCCTCTACCTGCTAATGTAAACCACCCAGTTTGATCACTTCCTCTTTTCCCCTCATTCATTCCACTACTCTCCACCATCCACAAGCCCTCCATCCAAATTTTAGAGCGATTGACACTATCTCTGGCGTTCAGTAACAACTCTTTTTGATCCTCCTTATCTGACAAAAACGTTTCCAATCCTGCAAGCTTGAAATATGTTCTGCATTACATTTTTCCCCTACTATTGTAGCGCCACAAACATCACAACAGTAAACCTCTACAGTTCTTACAGGGCACCGTTGAGGCATATCACGTCATGAATGGATGGTGAGCATGGGCGCTCAACCAGGAACGTCACATAAAATAAACTAGAGGATTGAGATTGGTGAAAGAGGGATAGGTAAGAGAGGTTACCTGCAAAGTGGATCTTGAGGAGGTCCAAGGGGTGCAGTACCAGTGTGGACACCAAGGCCCCGCTGAGGCCAGCCAGCAGATTCTTGTAGCGGACATGGCTGAAGAGAGACGGGTGCTCAGGAGCCGGGATGGAGGACTTCAGCACCGACATTCCCAGTGTCTAGATCTCTGGAAAGAGAGTGGGTTTAAGGCTACACGAGGGTAAAAGCCCTTCGATCTGTAACGAAGGTGTGAGCAACTCGGAACGGGGTCACTAAACGAAAGCGAAACCATGAGGTGTTGACACAGCCCAGCAGATAGCATAAGATCACTTTCTTGGAAGTGTGAGAGTGAAAACGGGTATATGTGGTGAAGCTTCAGATACAACGGGCATGCTGCCAGGTGTTCGAGATTTTTTCTGGCACCGTGGGGATGGAGGTTACAGAGTACACATTTAGGAACATTGTGCTCTGAGACTGTACACCAATAAAGCTGAAGAAGGGCGCACGTTGCATTGGTCGCCTCACTGACGTGACCTTTAGCACTCTAAGCTCCATGGAGACCGAAGAAGGACAATGTGATTAGTCACAGCGTGACTAATCCACAACCAGACGTAGCCAAACATAAACAACGCAGCCAGCAGGTGTACATTGAAATGCTGTTTTCCATTTATTGATATGTTGAGGGAGCTGGGCTAGATTTCAGTGCTGCGTTGTCTCAGCGCCCCGTACACCATAAAACAAGAGCGGGACCCCGAAGAATAAACCAGGGCAGGGAATGGGAGGGGGGGATCACTCACCTCAGCAAAACCGCATCGGGCAAAACCACGTCGGGCAGCACGTTCAGCGAGTTCCAGAAGGGGAGGGGATCCGTCCTTTTCAGACTGGGGGGCATGTTTTTTAGGTTTGAGTGACTGAAGACGTCACAGATAGAAAGAACCTAAAAAACACGCCCCCGAATCCGAAAAAGACGGGGCTTAAAGGGAGTGACGTCCCTCTCCTCCAATGGCTGGCCAGCATTTACGAGGCCAGCCAATGGAGAAGAGGGGTGGGTTCAAGCCCCCTAACTAAAACATTAAATCTCGGAGCTCCGCCCACAATGCTACTCCTTGACCTAAAAAGTAACCCAAAACAATAGTAAACTACTCCAGCTCCAAGCTGGAGTAAGTCTAGCACCACACATCGCTAACCATTAGTATTTTAACCACCTGCCATAACAAAAATTAAATGTTCAATTAGATAAAATTGTTAAACATATAAATCACTATAATGTAATGTGAAAATATTTCATAAAATAACATTTAGTTTTAATTTACTGTAAAATATTTTAATAACGTTTTTGCATGTATAAATATTATAACAATACATTTTATTAAAAATATAATTCAAATACATTGAATAAATTCTATAAATGACCTGTCAAAATTATTAATTCACAAGAATTCATATTGAAACTGCAGGAAAATTATTTCAAATTCATTTATCATATTTACATTATATAAATAGTTAATTCAAAATTAATTTAATCTTGCTGTAACATTTTTTGTATTTGGCTTTATATTTAAAATATATAATTTACATTTATATTTAGCATAAACATACTTTAATATATTTTCCAAGTTTAATAAACTTATTCACTTTTCCCAATACTTTACCTTAGGGAGAATCCAAAAAGTTTTTCTGAAGTTTAAATTAAAAAGTAAATCTCAACCTAGAGTAAAAAATGCATTAATAATTAAGTGATGTACAGAATGTATTCAAAGAAATGTGTTTATTATAATGTTTATAGTTGTATTAATTTTAAATACATACATGGGTATTGAAATATTTTATAATTACATTAAAAATATGCACTATTTGTCTAACATTCTTTTAACATTAATTTATATTGAGTTATATGTTTAGCCATTTAAAATTATTTAATTTAACATGATTTCCTATGAGGTTTTATTTTTAGGTTCCTAACTCCATTATTTTCTATAGGAGGGTGTTGCACTACACAGGGTTAGCCATGTGTGGTTCTAGACTTGCTGCTGTTTTCTTAGTTGTAACTCACACTTTTTCAGGGGGTAAAGATATGTATATTCGTTCTCCTACATGTAGTTCATATGCTGCCTTTAGCTAGTGATAGAATCAGTTCATAGTTATGCTGCCTTCACCAATCAAATGTATATATTGATGTTCTAAATCAAGACCCATTCTTTATTTATTTTTAACTTTATTTATTTAGAGTTGTATATAGCATTGGCTAAACTTAAAGGTATCCGAGCATTACACCTGAACAGTGAATTATTGCTCAGTGCATTTTCTTTGTAAAATTATTTGCATCCAAAACTATGCCTTAAGCCTTAGGGATGTATGAGGGAAGCCATATAGGACTCTCAGGCAGTCAGGGGTTAGTGGGTTCAGATTGTGACAATCGTAGCTCTTTACCGCTGGTGTACTTTGGCTTTCTTCTTTTGGAAAAGGCTGCAGCTGTTTTCTTTGCTGGTCAGTTGGGGCAACACCACCCTGGATATGATGCTCAGCACCACCCACCTAACGGGAAGCTTGCAATGTCCCATCCCCTTCCCACCCATTATGGCTACGGTATGCCACTAGTGAACTTGAGTGCCCTTGAGGTTTTTCCTCTATCCCAGTAACAAAATCTACCACCCAAACCAGCAGGGTGCCTACTATGGGTCATTGTGATGTGTACTCAGGACTGGCTGATGTCTTATTCGTCAGTAAGATACTTCCTCCAACACTTCAGCTCTTCTGGCAAACCACGGGGTATGGTCAGAATTTCCAATCACCCTGATGGTTCTTCATTTCCCGTTCTTTCAGCAGATCTCACGCAGTATTGATTTCCAGACCACCCTTTGATTCTGGATGCATACCTCAGTGTATATTTCAGGGCCGCTTCGGGACTATGGTGCAGGCCCTTCTCCATGCTGCACAGAATGGTTTTAGTTGGTCTCATCTGTGCTCCTATACTGACCCTGACCTTCTGGGCAATGCTTTCTTCATTCAAGGGCATTTTCACTTCCCCTCCGGAGCAGTAGGTCAGCTCTCCCCTTGCAATCAGGGTCAAGGGAGCCTCTACTGGCAGACTGGAGGAACTTCATGGCTTATGGTCCCAAACCTGGCAAGAGGAGTTGACAGTATTACTCCAACTCTGAAGCAGAGAGATGCTTCCCAGCCGCCGCTAAGGTGGATGTGCTGGATTCTGCTAGAGGAATCCTTGCATTCTTGCTGGAAGTTACAGTCCCACCTATATACCAAAGTTGCAGACAACATTTGTGTATTTCCACAGTCCGCTACAAGATTAGTCCTAGTCAGTTCTTGCGTTCAGCTTATTCTACTGATATTGTTCCAACCATACGTTTTGTTGTTGGGCGCTAGCGGGAAGATGGGGTGGAGCTGGGTGTCTCCTGTGAAGGGTGACTCAAAGCAAGGGTACAAAATAAAGGGTGGTGATCCCACGTGACTACCGGATATCCTTTAGGGATAGCCCTAGTGAACAGGGCAGAAAAGGGACAGGGCGAAATGCCTAAGCTTCAAAGGAACCCTCTGTTTTTTCTCCTCCACACCCAAGCGTCTGACCTACTACAAAGGATATCAGGAATGTACTTAAGGAGCCGTGCAATTCACATCGCTGTCAGGGGCTTACGTACCAATTTGGATAAACGAACTTAATTCTGCTACTGCTAGTTGTGTCAAGGATACTCCCACTAGTCGATGGCGAGCTACCAGCAGTGCTTAAGAGGTTTGCTCTATATACACCCTTACTTAATCCATGTACTATCCATTATCTTAAGATGGTCTTCACTGATCAGAAGTAGCTCTCACTGTTGAAAATGTTGTTGACCCCCCTGCTCCATCATACATCCCCTAAACACAGAAGTGATGTATACACATGTCTTTCATGTCCCACATGGATGGGCAAAAAATCCCAGCCAGTGGTAGAGCACTGACAGACCAATAAAAAGAATTTTTAAGACCGGTCAGTAAGCGACTTTCCTCTCAGAGATTTGTAAAAAGGCTTTGGCACTACAAACTTGCTGCCACCACAGCATAAGGAGCAGTCGGCAGTCACACTCGATAAGGAGGATAAACATGGTGTGCCTCTCCAGTCCACAGAGCCCCCGCTCTGGGTCACAATCCATGTTCAGAACTGAAGCAGTCTGCAAGCACACATGCCATGTTTGCTGAAGTGGGGGTAAAAAACATTTACAGAGGTTGCTTTTATTAGTGTGAGGCAGGGGCACAAGCTCCTTAAGCCATGCTTCTGCCCCATTGGAACCACAGGAAATTGGAACAAAAAATGTTAGCCAATTGAGCAAACTCACACTAAGCTAACACTGTACAGAAATCACATCCACAGTAGTTTTTAGGTCTCGCGACCTATCGATGTGCGCAAGCGCATCGAGCGGAGCGAGAATTCAAGTGGCGAAAACATCGTCAAACCAAAGGGCTTTCAGCCCCGCGGTTTTCATGCAGTTCACGTGAACCACGTGATTAAACATGCACGCGCATTCAGGGCCAGCCCAGCACATCAAAGGGCTTCTCCTCCCCTAATTATTCATGGCCGGCCGCAGGCCGGCCGTACTTTCAGTTTCCCGAAACGGCTTCTCCTCACCTAATTAGGGGAGGAGAAGCCCTTTGATGTGCTTCACACCAATGCGCCTCACAGTCATTCCTAAGTCAGTACTCTGCCTCTGCCCAAGACCTGCCTTCTAACACTTTGAGCCTCGCAGGCAGGCCGTGGCCAATTGCTGCTTGTTTGTATTTGCTTCGGCTGCCATTCTTTATCTTCTTGGCTTAGCGCGGTGTCCACGTCCCTGTGTCTGCTTCATGGTGTATGTGTTTTATTTATTTATTTCATTTGTTGCCACAACTCTTAGCGGGATGGCATAAGTCCTCAGACTCCACGATCTGCTCATGTGACATGGTTGCTCCACAAGACGCTTTACACATTACTCATCTGCCTGAAGTGGGAGAGCATATGTCATAAGTACATATGTCCTCTTCTTTTGCCTCTGAGTTTTAAACAAGCAAAGCTGGTCCTTCTGTACTTGCAGTTTCACTTCTAATGTGTGTTGTTATTTATCATGATTTTTAGCTGAGGTGTATCACGCTCGTTCATGAGTTTGATCTTTTCATACTGTGAAATGTTTTCTAAGTTGTTTTTGATTGTCTTACCGCTGGAGGTCTCCCTGTGCTACATTTAGCCTCTGACACATGCAACGCCACTCAACCACACAACGCCATGCAACCACACAACGCCATGCAACCACGCAACGCCACGCAACCATGCAACGCCACGCAACCATGCAACGCCACGCAACCATGCAACGCCACGCAACCATGCAACGCCACGCAACCACGCAGCGCCACTCAACCACGCAGCGCCACTCAACCACGCAGCGCCACTCAACCACGCAGCGCCACTCAACCACGCAGCGCCACTCAACCACGCAGCGCCACTCAACCACACGCAGCGCCACTCAACCACACGCAGCGCCACTCAACCACACGCAGCGCCACTCACACACACGCAGCGCCACTCACACACACGCAGCGCCACTCACACACACGCAGCGCCACTCACACACACACGCAGCGCCACTCACACACACGCAGCGCCACTCACACACACGCAGCGCCACTCACACACACGCAGCGCCACTCACACACACGCAGCGCCACTCACACACACGCAGCGCCACTCACACACACGCAGCGCCACTCACACCCACGCAGCGCCACTCACACCCACGCAGCGCCACTTTCACACACACTGTGCAGTGCACAATAGGTCTCGCAGTAGGAAAGTTGGAGATATTGGTTTTGTAAATGACAAAGCCCTTTATGTTTTTAACATGCAAAATACAAATAAAAGGCATTGTTATTTGCAATTGTAATAGCTCCAACTTTCCTACTGCGAGACTTATTGGCAACGCCAGTGCTTGTTTAACGAGTTGCCTGTTACCATGTAGTTCTTTCACTCTTTGCAGCATGAACCTAAATTAACATGGTGTGCGTTATTCTGCCATCTTGTGGCAAGATCCGGGAATAAACCTTTAAATGAAAAAAGGTTTTCATTTCGGCATGAGCAATAGGAGAAGCCAGTATGACTCACTGTGATCCTCATCATCAGTCTACAATGACCCATTTTATAGTGGCCATCTTCAAATTCTCATTTCTGCTGTGAGGACTGAAGGGAGAAGATGTGCTTTGGGTTGACGCTCAGAGTTGTATACACCACCAGCAAGGTCTGCATCGATTAATAAGAAAAGCAGATGAGATCTAATTGAAGAATATGGGTATCGAGAAACAGGTTTTGAGTGGTCGTCAGCAAAAGAAGGTCCAGGCCAGAGAATGCATGTTTTTACGAGCTGTTCTTTTACCTGCATCCTCTCAACTCCATTGTGGGTTAATACATTAAGGGGAATACTCCATTTTGTTCAAATAGTTTTAGAAAATGTGCAATTATTAAATAGAAGTATTTGTCGATTGTGCCTACCCTTCAGTAAGCCTGCTGCTGTGCTCCAAGATCTTTACTTAAACCAAACAAATCAAAATTAAAAAATAGCGTTGGGCTCACCATGCCACAGATCAAAAGTCCTCTTCAGGGATAGCACAAGTTAAGTAGCTCTCTATTGATTTCTCTGAAGAGGAGTTTTTTACTGACCCAGAGGGCACCAAAGGGGCACAGGGAGAGCAATTCCAGAACTATGGCATAGAAGACGTGACTATGTTAGGTGGAGGTACCTGTAATAATTCCAAAGCATGTTTCTTTGATGTCTATCAAATAAAAGCAGCCATTGCCTCTAGAGAGAACAGCTCCTGCAGATAAAAGACTCAGGGCGTCATTAGAATGGGCGGGGGTCCCATGTGGGCAATTAGGATGCGCCCACCACAGTGGCGGGCACATCATGCATTCCTGGCATTGTGGCGGGTGGTGCACTCAGCACCGCCCGCCACAATGCCAGGAAGGAGGAATGTTGTGCACTTCCATGCACAACATGGCAGGCACCGCGTGGTGCCTGCCATGTTGTGCATGGAACTGCTGGGGGGGGGAGGTTACCATAGGTACCCCCCATGTGCCACTCCCTACCCCCCAACATCCTGGGGGCCCGCAACAGGCCCCCAAACACAAACACTGCATGCCTTTCCGTGGCTGCAACACCGCTACGGAAAGGCATCCTCCTGCCTGCATCCTGATATGGATGGCAGTGTCTAGCAGACACCGCCACCATATGAAACCCTTTTCCACCCGGTCAACTCATTGACCGGGCGGAAAAGCGGCAGATGGTCTTGCCGTCCATCGCGGTCCCACCGCCATACTAATGTGGCTGGGGGGGAAATGGGTGGCAGGCGGGCTAGGATGTAGGGCGGATCGCCATGCGGGCGGTGGCAATCCGCCCTACATCCTAATGGGCCCCTCAGTTTCCAGGGGCCAAAGAAGGACCTTTGATGACAAAAATCTGGACAGGCAAGAGGTATCAGGAAGAAAATTATTTCTGTGCCAAATCAAAAGTACACAAATAAGGACAAGTATGGGCAAATGGAATTGACTTTGGAAGATGATCGAGATATATCAAAAACAATTAAAGAGAAAGATGCTTCTGTTCCACTAAGAAAAATACATTGGCATTGATGGCAGTCGAAAGGGGCTACAAGAACTTTGATGTTGATAAAAAAAGGGACTCTGTCTCAAATCCAAAATGCCTGCACTCTTGCAAAAGAATAGATTCAATACAGCACTAAGTAAAATGCATCTAATTTACAGGTTCATAAGAAACCTAGACAAGACACATGTCAAGATGTGGATGAAAATATAAAGCCAGATCAGTTACACTCACACTGAATAAGACTGTGATGAAGCTACAGAGAGATATCACACTACAGGAAGAAGCTATACAGTGTGAAAGGATCAGGAAATTATCTCTCTAAATATTGAAACTGATTCTCCCCAAGAATAGATAGACTCCTAGTCACCACCATATGATTTAGTATTGTATTATGCTATGGCTAAGGCTAGGAAAAGATCTAAAAATCCAACATTTACAAGTCTACATCCATCATGGCACAGCTGTCGGAAACAATGTTGAATGAGCAGCCGGTACGTAGTAAATTTAAGTGCCCTATTTGGTTCATATGGACATCAACAATAGGAGGAGTTGTAAGAAAGTGTGATGTACTTTCTAGAAGAATGTACGAAAAGGACAAAACCAATTGTACAAGAAGTAAAAAACATTGTGAATAGTTGCCTAGAATCTTCATTCAATTCAGCAGGCACAGAATACAGGAAACCCTGCACTGGTAACATTTACACACACCTCTGTGGCTACAGATGTAGTTGAAGCCATATGTCCAATTTACTGTTACCGATGCACTTATACCGTTCAACACCTTTTTGGAAACTCTTTTGAGAAGATGAAAAAAGACAAACGACATTGCCCAGGCAGTGGGAGCAAAAAAAACTTATTTTTCAAAGAAGCTCCTAATGTAACAAAGAGGCAATTGAAGATCACCTTATTTCCAAAGAGAATGCCAATCACAATGCGGAAGTATTGGGATGTACTCAATGCGTAAGTGGCAACATTCATGTCGGACCAAACAATCCTTTCGGACCAGAGGATGAGGGAGTGGGCAAACGTCAAGAGGGAATGCACAGTCTAAGTGGCTGAGGGATTACCTGAAATGAATTCAGGCAAAAAACCTCTAACGAATATGTGCTAAACCTCATAAAACAGATCTTGGTGAAAACAATTATCTACAATAAGACCGTGACAACTAAAATACAAAATAGACCATGTTCCTCTTTTACAGCAGCAGATGCACACAAAAGGGAGCAATTGAAATGGGACAATACAGTGAATGAAGCCAGGGAGTTTACTTTGTAAATTTTCTGTCACCAAAAGAGGATTTGTCATTAAGTCCAATTCTCAACGTGCACTTCTTAAGCACACTTGCCAACATGAAAATATTTCAATGATAACACTACAAGGCTTGATTCACTTCCTGGCAAGTGTCGCCCTCAAAGGTGCCTAGCTTGAAATTCAATGCATCAGATACATTGAGCATTTCTTAATTTTATAACTTCTTTAAATAGGGTAGTTCATTTTATTGTATGGAAACCTTTACCAACAGTAAAAAGCATAAAGATATTCAACTTTCTAAATAAAACCATATGGTGAAGGCAATGCTGAGTGCCAGTAGAAAAGATAGAGCACATAGCAAAACAGACATTTGCGCATCGTTAAATAGGGTAGTGAAATTCAAGCACTGGCGAGAGGAATAATACTTTGATGCTCACAAAGATAAAGTGGCTATGAGTGCAAATCCTAAATTCAATTTTAAGGCAGCTTTACATTTAAAACACTTAAAACAATTACCTTTGTTTTTTCCAACTTCTATGTATACACACGAAAACACAGGCGTATACGCACACGCACACGCACACACACACACACACACACGCACCCACACACAAAACACACCACCCACGAATACATAATATATGTGTATTAGCTATCCCAGAATTAGTAAACACATGTACAATATAGGGGGGGAAATCTGAACATTGTAACCACATATAGGGGCATCGGCTTACAATCAACAGCAGAGTGCTTTATGCTGGCCCCACCTGTGATTGATGACGGTGTATGGAAACCTAATCACTAAATGATTAAACCTTTTCAATAACTAATTATAAACACATCATTGAAAAAAAAATCACTGTCACCAAAACCGTGCTTTATGCCCTGAAGTACAGCTCTGAAACTTCCATTGTATTATGGTCTCATAATGTGGTAGAGAAACCTTCGTTTTGGCTGTGGTTGCACTGTAGATTCTCACAGGAATTTTGCAAACATTTCTCATAGATATACTTAGACCAGGTGCCCTAATATTAACTGTAATAATAACACTTAACAGTTGGGATGTATTGTACTGTTTGGATAAGATATTGGGTTAGGAAGGTTCTAAAGCAGTGCTTCCCAAACATTTTAGAACCACGACCAAATCTTAAGAAAGACAAACTTTTGCAACTCAACTAGCTTTAATGGGCATGGGGCGGACAATTTTTTTAATGTGACTTAAGTATTGTGTGGTTGAGTACTGTCACTTAAGAGACGGCACATTTCCTATTGAAATGCCTACTGAATTGCACATACAGTGTAGGAAAGTGCCCCTTTTGACATGGTTACCCTCCAATTTTTGCCTAGTATCTGGTGCAACTTTGAAAGTATGCTGGGTTCCTGCTACCTGGTCTCCAATACCAGTATTCTTTCACTAAACTGTACAATTGTTCCACTATTGACACCCCTTTAGGATACTTATAAGTCCCTAATAAGTGATACATTTGGTGCCCAGGGACTGGAACTAAAGAGGGTCCGTAAGAGCTGCAGCGGGAACTGTGCCACCCTCACCAAGCTCATGCAAACTGCCATTGCAGCTTGTGTGTCTTGGTGCAGAGAAAACCGAAGAGTCGACATGATACACACCTGTGTGTGCCATGCTAGCAAAACACTGTATGTGGTAAAGATAAGTCTCCCCTACTGCATGCCTTACAGCCCGAAGGAAGGGTGCACTATAGCCATGTGTGGGCATATTTGCCTGAGTGGATGTGTCCCTGTAATATTTAACTTCACACTTGGATATTACGGGTGCAACAGGACGCCATGACTAGCACATGAGCTGGACACTTGTAATGACGGGTTCTCTATACCCCAAGGTGTTTGGGTGTTTGGATTTATTAATAGATGCACCCAGCAAACACTTTAGACCTGCCCCCTGAAAACCTACCAACTACTAGTGTTGACTGGCTGGTCTCGACCAGCCGGCCAGACAAGTTTCTGACCTCCTGAGGGGAGAGCCTTTACTCTCACAGGCTAGGAACAAAGCTTGCTATGGGCCGAGTTGTTCACACGTCCTCCAAGTAGGATGGACATTTCCATGTGGAATCCAATGTGGATTTTTAAATTTGGTTTTTGAAAATAAAATGCATTGTACTATTAAAAACTCTGACTCTAACAAACTTTGCGGTGGAGACCTCACACTTCATTTTGTTTGTGACGTTTGCTGCCACTGTTCTGCATCGCATATATAAATATGTTTTTTGATGCCTCATTTGAATAATGTTCGAATATGTTTCCACAGGCAAGCCTCAACCTTCCCCAAATGTAAAATATTTTTTCAGTAGAAATTGTATGTGTGCAAGGTTAAATTTTGCTGTCTAAGCAGAGTTACACATGAACGTAACAATATTTGTTCTTGTACAGGAAGCATTCATGAAAAGCTTCATGTTGTAGAAATATTTAAAAAGGTTTCAAAATGTATGTACTTGCAACTGTTTCCCACTTGTATTGAATGTTGTAAATCTATTGTTCAGAACCCGACCTAAGAGTGCACGTTTGGGTGTGTGAGGATCCCCATTTCAACTCCACAATAACAGAGAGGGTCCCTGACTAACTATATGGTTGGGGAAGAAGGCAGGGAATATTCACATTAAGAAACAAAACAAAAACTTCTCCAAATCTAAATTAACAAGACCATGTGTTTTATAGAGTACATAAGTCGTAAGTCAGACCAGTAAATTATTTATATTTTATTCATTTTCAATACAAAAGATTTTTATATTCCATTTTTTATACATACAAAATCAGAATTTATAGTACATGTAGTTGTGAAAATAACTGTACGTGCTTAAGATTCTAAATAGGTGAGCACTGCACAAAGAAAAAGAACAAATAATACAATAATTCAATTTAAGTGCAGAACAAACACTCGACATACAACTTACAACAATACAGTGATAAAAAAAATACATCGGAAAGACTATACATCACAATAATCACATAAACAAAACATTGTGAAACATGAAAGTAAAAAAAAAAGAAATAAACATCTTTTCTCATAACTTATTATAATATAATGAGGCCAATATTTGATGCAACAGGTGTACAACGATATATACGGAAGTGCGCCGACGCGCGTTTCGGAAGTTTGCAATAGATGTAGTCAACCTTCATCAGGGCGCTGTCCGTGCGGGTATTGTGTGGCCAAAAACCATCCATTCAAAACGTATATAAATGAGATGTGCACGATCTTCACAACAACTGTTCTGCAAGCAAAAAGGTATAATTTAATACACTGGCTAAAAATGGCGGGTTCCAGGACCCAAGAAAAGATCTCATCATGCATTATGATGTGTGAAAAAAAGAAAAATAGTCAAGATACTGTCACCATACAGTAATAGACACCATAAATGTGAAAAGGTGAAAACATAAAAGTAGATGAGAAAAAAATAGTATAAATTAAACCCAACAGAATATGGTGATAACCCAAGATACAAAGGGTATATTGATAAGGGCCAACCTACTGTAAAGCGAGATTCTTATTCTCTACAATGAGGCAACAATAATTCAAGAATCTTATTCAAGGGAAGCTGCAATATTCCCTGTGGCAGCATCACGAAGAAATAGGGGTATCCAAAGTCCTATTTCAATCTAATAAATAATAAAAGATCTAATGGAAAAAAGAGAACAAAAAAAATCAAAAAATGTGAAGTCCTGAACGAAGATGGAGAATCAAAAGTTAACAATAGCATAGCCTACCAAAATCTTCAACAGGGTAAAGATGAACCGGTGGGCTCACATAGCAAGAACAGAACTCCCTGTCCATCAGTCACTCTTAGAATTAGGTTTAACGCATCGTAATCATCACTTATTACGACAAGGAATTGGCATAACCTGTATGGGACTAATACTGTATGTGAGTGAGATCCGCCGCCACTGACTGAATCTTTGTTTACTACACAGGAGATCGTGGATCGCCTTGGAGGGTTATACAGTGACTGCACAGAGGACGGCAGCGACATTGACGTGCCAAACCTTTTCAACTCCAAATATACCCAGCAGGTAAAGTAGATTGATATTGACTAGTACAAGGGCAGATCTGAAGAGATCTGAGCAGGCTGTAATTATGAAACAGTTGAAGGGATTGGATTCTTTGAAAGTAAATTCAACCTGTCACTCATGATCTTCAACCTCTAACTGGAGCCCCTCAGAATCCTCCTACTCACTGTTAGCAACCAAAATTTTACCATTCTGCCTGTGATACTCAACTTTCCAGAAAATTTCACAACTCTTAACAATCATTGTCTCAAGCACGGCCTTCACCTCCGCCTGGACTGGATGTCCAGCTCCTACTTGAAGCTCAAGCCCGTAAAGGGCGAATTCCTCACTGACAAGGAACAAGGCTAGTCCAATATATGTTCAACAACGTGGAAGGCTTCTACCAAGACCAGTTCACTAGAATTCACCCTCCCTTTTAACTTAAGGATTGTGTTCCTATGAAGAACTAGAAAGAAGATTACCAGTTCTCCCTCTTAAAAAAAAGTGAAACCGTTCCTACCAATTTCCCCACTGTATTACAAGCCCTAGCACAATCAAACTAGGACAGAGGCAAACATCTGCTCTAAGGCCTCCAACCACACACTAGATATTTGAAAGAGATTGATTCTATGTGCAGAAGCACACCTCATCAAAGGCCCTGAAAAAACATTGACCATGTCTCCTCTCCTCTACCCTGATTGAAGTTCACTGGTTCGAATTGCTTACCGCGAACAAAGCAAACACAAGGAAATGATGGACGGAGTGCTGAAACTTTTCAGACACTCGCCCCCAGTCGCAGATCTGGGTTGAATCCATCATCGTTTTTAGCTCAATTCGCCACCCCAGTTCAGAAGCAGCTATATATAGAAATCAGTCTTGACCCTGTGCCTCATGGGAACAGTCCAGCCCGAACTGCCAGGCCATGTCTTCGAATTGCTTACCTACATAATCTTGAAGACCAGGTGCATCATCTACAACACCACCATGACTCGCGAGCATACATATCTGCATCCGTAAGCAATCTTGGATCCTCGTATAGGTCATGGGCCTGTAAAGCTGCAAATACCCATATATATGTATACACTCCAGGGTTAAGCTACACAGGATGGTCATTTAGTGTTTAGGGGTGTGTCCTAGGGAGGGTCTCTTTGACCACATATGAACCTTAATGTAACACATACTTAACTCTGCTATACACATAGCACAACCTTTGGCTCCATGCGTTCTGTGGAAATGCACTGACCGATTAGACAAAAATTAACACTCTGAGATGTAGATTTATGTATTTATTTTATTTTACAGAGTTTTAGATAGCGCGAACTTGACCCAAATCGGGTATCGGAGCACTTTACATAGCACCAGTTGCATTACATGAGGACACATTCATTTTTTTTGTCAGGCACGGGGAGATTAAGTGATTTGCCCAAAAATCACAGGATGTTCAGCGTCATTTCCGAGACTCAAACCCAGTTCCCCAGATTCGAGGACGACCGCCCTAGCCGTCAGGCCAACTCCTCTCTGTAGTGTGGACATAAGACAGCCACATAAGTTGTTGAAACGTTACTTTATTATAGGATAACGAGGGCCCGCTGGGAGCAGAAAGAACAACCGTGATCACCGTGAAAGTCAGCTGTCAACTGTCAGACAGCCGCGGTGACGTCATGTAAATAGGCAATGAATGTTCCATGATGACACCCGATGATGTCAACTCATGGAGCTGGAAAACATACTATACTACATATCCCCCAGCACAATAACGTAAGATAATAACATGTACAACATCTCCCTTTTTTCCCAATGGAAAAACAAAAACAGTACACTCTATTCCATCACATAGTCCTTGAATCTTTTTGGCAAGTTGACAACTCTACCCCCTCTGGATGTTAAACCCACTAAAGGTGTCAGTGCGGTGTCCCCCATGCATGCGGCAGAGGAACTAGTTCCTTCTTTAGTTGGGCACACCACAGAGTCTTCCTGGGCTAGAACGGTGTCATCATTTTCAATATTGGAACTTCTAGACCTTTCTCCTAACTGCGAAGAAAAACTGGGGCTGGCATCAGCATGTGATTGGTTTTGACTTTCAGATATGTCTTCCCATTCAAGCACACTATCGTTAAAGCTCCCTTCTTCCTTTTCATTATTTTTCATAATTATCTTCTCTTGTCCTTGTTTCAGTCTTACCACATCGTCTTTACTACGCCATCCTTCACCTTCTATATACACAGCACCACTAGAAGCCTTACAAATCCTCATGGGTTTGCTGAACTTAGATTCTCCTTTACACACTAAGCCAGGTTTCTTCACCAATACCCAATCATCTGGTGCCACACATTTGTCTTTCACCCTGTTTACCATATCAGAGTATGCCTTGGCTTTCATCTGTTTTTTCTCAATGTTCTCTTTTACCTTGAGTTCTCTCTCACATATTTCTTTTGAATTGGTATCTTTTCCTCTCCATCCACCTATTTTAGGTGTTATAGTGTTGTTACTCCATTTTTCTTGATGAGAGGTAGAATGTGTATGTCTAGTGGTTTCATTTGGCGTATTGTTGTACGCATTTATCTTCACCCTTATGAACTCTTTCACATCCATTTCGTTTGCAATGGCCATTTGTATCCCTTCTTTAAAGAACCTGTTCGTTCTTTCAACTTGGCCGTTGCTCTTAGGACTGTACAGTGGTGTTTTTTCTTGTGCAATACCGGAGTTTTCTAAAAACTCGTTCATCATTTGGGAAACCAATTGCGAACCATTGTCTGACACAAGGACCTTAGGTTGACCCTCTTTGTCAAAGACTTTCCTCAAAAATTTATGACTACTTCTGTCGTTACAGCATTCACAAATTTATAACATACCCATTTTGAGTAGTAGTCTGTCAATACTATCAAGTATTTGCATTCATTTGGCAATAAATTGAATGGTCCTGCAAAGTCAATCGCAATTTTGGCCCAAGGTCCATCTGGGATTTCTACAATTTGCAATTCATTCTTTTCAACCCTCCAATGCTTATCTGATTTTAAACATTGCTTGCACTCATCTACGTAGTTTCTTATCTCACTGTCCACACCTGGCCACCAATAATGCATCCTTAGAATGTTCCTTGTGGCAGTGATACCAGGATGTCCTCTGTGGGCTAGCTTTATAATTTTTTGTCTGAGTCCATATGGCGGCACAAAGACTTCACCCCTTTTTAAGAAACCATTTTCCAACGTTAGTTCATCACCTACCTGTTGGTAACTTCTCAGTTCATTTGGCAGGTTCCTTATGGGTGGCCATTTAGATCGCACATGTGTTTACTTTTGCTAGAACTGCATCCTTCGCCATGCTCTCCTGCCATTCCTTATCTGTTATCGACCCTTCACACATCATCGTGGCATCGATGAGTGCCACCACACATTCCGTGTCATCCTGCACTTCCTCTTTTTGATTTTGTATGGGCAAACGTGATAACAATCTGCTCTACTGTTCTTGCCCCCTTTTATGTGCACTATCTTAAAGTTAAATTCTTGAAGTCTTGACATCAACCTTATCAGTCTAGAGCTTGCATTGCCGTTGCCTCTACCTTCTCCGTTCATCATGTATATCAACGGTTTATGGTCAGTGACCAAAGTGAATCTTTTTCCCCATAAATAGTCTTTAAGCTTGTGCACAGCCCATACACATGCTAAGGTTTCCCGTTCAATGGTACTGTAGTTGACCTGTCTCATTCAGCCTTCTGGAAATGAAGGCAATTGTGTTTTCTTTATTTCCCTGTTTCTGACTGAACACAGCGCCAATACCTTCAGCACTGGCATCCACAGTTACTATGTTTTCTAATTCTGGGTCATATGGTTTCAGAGCAGAAGCATTAGCTATTTCCTCTTTGACAGTTTTAAAAGCTTGTTCCTGCTCGTTCTTCCATTTAAACACCACATTTTTTTAACAGTCTTCTGAGTGGTTCCACCTTTTCTGCATATCTCTGTATGAACTTTGCATAATATTCACTGAGGCCAAGAAATGACTTAAGGGTTTCCTTATCTTTGGGTTCCGGGGCCTCCCTTATGGCTTGTACAAGATCATCTTTTGGCATGATACCTTCTGCTGTTAAGATGTGTCCCAGATACTCAATTTTATTTGTCATAAATTTGCATTTGTCCTTTGAGACAGTCATGCCTTTCTTTTTGAGTACATCCAACACCTTTTCAATTAGCTTCAAGTGGTCTTGCTCCGTTTCTGAATGCAAAAGAATGTCATCTTGAAAGGCTTCTACCCCTTTCATTCCCCCAAACAGAATGTCCATTAGTTTCTGGAAAACACCAGAAGAGGACGCTAACCCGAATGGTAGCCGCACGTACCTATACGCCCCAAATGGTGTAATGAACGTAGTTAGTTTTTTAGACCTTTCAGATAGACAAACCTGATGGTATGCAGCCCTCAACTCAATTAATGAGAACTTTGAACCTGATACAGACTGAAGTATGTCTTGAATTTTTGGTAGAGGATGGCAATTTACAATTATATTTTTGTTTAGTGACCTCAGGTCCACACACAACCTGATGTCCCCAGTCTTTTTCTTCTTCGAAACAACAATAGCAGAAATCCATTCGGACTCATCCGCTTCCTCAATTACTCCTTCTTTCATTAAATTCTCTAGTACCTCCTTCAATTCTTTCTTTATTGACAATGGAATGGTTCTTACTTTATGCTTACATGGTATGGCACCTTCTTTCAATTTAATGTCATGGTTAAAACCTTTGACGCAACCAATTACATCTTTAAACACATCTATGTTTGTCAAGTGTTGCTGTTAAATCAACTTTATTCTCCTCTATGCACACACTGTTCACCCATTCCTCACTCAAGATAATTGGGTCTTTGGCTCCAGGTACCAAAATGACTCCTAACTGGGCTAGATCTCTCCATCCCACTAATATCTTCCCTTTTTCTGCCACATAGATTTTAGTTTCGATTGTTCTTCCCCTGAAACTGACTGAGTCATTGAAATATCCTAACATATTTATATCCCTTTTCTCCGAAGGCTTTGGGGTTAACATCTGATTCTATTAGCTCAACATTCTGCCATTTTTCATCAAA
Organism: Lissotriton vulgaris; assembly: GCF_964263255.1. Taxonomy (NCBI): domain Eukaryota; kingdom Metazoa; phylum Chordata; class Amphibia; order Caudata; family Salamandridae; genus Lissotriton; species Lissotriton vulgaris. Next base: position 1,714,941,391 of record NC_141695.1, on the reverse strand, counting down.
AAGAACATCTGAGATGGTTGTTATGGGAGACCCAGAATCGGCGGTGAACTTTAGCTCGACCTCCCCAATCTTTACATCCCCAATGGGACCCTTTATTCTACCATCCACCATCTCAACATACAGAACAATGTTTGCACACATTTCCTCATCAAAATTTCCTACAGTGTTTAGGTTCATACTACTATTCATTCTTTAGTTTTGCATAAGGTAGAATAATGACCGTACTTTTTATATTTGATACATTTTTTACCAACTGCAGGGCAATTCTTGTAATCAGCTAAGTGCTCTGTAGACCCACACCTGAAACAGCTTAATTGCTTACCTCCTACCTTCCTTTCACCCCAATTTTTCTCATATGTTTTACCTTCACCCTTCTTTTTGTCCTGTAAATAAAATACATTGGTGTTATTTCCTGCAAGCGACAGTTCTTTAGTAGATACTAGCGATCTCTCAATTCCCCTTGCAATATGTATAACTTCCTGCAAGGTTGGCCTTTTGCATGCCAATAATCTCTCTTGCACCTTTTTCGAATAACAATAGAAAACAATTTGATCTCTTATGTACACATCGGTCATTTCTTCATATTCGCATTCTACAGCAAGAATTCTCAAACATGCAATATATTCATCAACTGTTTCCCCTTCTTGTTTCCTTAGAGCAAACTTGTGCCTCGCAACCATAATGTTATTTTCTTCATCAAATTGCTTTTCTAGCCTCTTTAAGGCTTCCTGATACTCGTTTAAAGGTATAAATGTTCCTGGTGGACTCTCATATTCGGGCAGACTGTCAAAAACGTCCTGCCCTGCTTTTCCGAATAACCCAAATAACAATGAACACTTCCTTTCTGCATCAAATGCTTTTCCATCTATAGATATGATGTAATTTTCAAATGCTCTTCTCCATTTCTTCCACTTCATCGTGGGTTTTCCAGGCTCATCCAGAAAACGAGGAGTTGCACATATATTATTGCTTTCGGCCATGTTTTCCACAGATATCCCTGTTTCTTCCCACAAATCAGTCTTTATCTTTTTATTTTGCTCCTTCGTTTTATATCTTACTACTCTCTTTTATTTTTCTTTTATTAGTAAAGTATATTCCCTAACATTCCTGTCAGCAGATTACACTTTCATAGTTTTTCTTATCCAGCCACTGTTAAAGAAATTTCTCCTCCTTCTTATTTTGGGTTTACTTTTCCAAATATTCTTTAACCATTCAACAATGTCGTGGACCTACTTGGATTTTAATCTTTCTCACATATTCAGGGTCAAGGATTTTCACCAGCGCTGTCGGCGCTTGATCGTGTTTGCTTACCGCCTCGTTATTTGTTTACACAGAGGCAAAGACTATATCCAAAATGGCCGCACGCAGCTCACGCTTGATGACGTGTGTTGCCACGGTCCAATGAATTTCTTGTTCACTTTATCCCAGCATGCCTCACGCGACACAGCTGAGGTTATACACTGCGCCTTCAGCTGTCTCTGCCTGACACTGCCAGAAAAACGCGCCAAATTTTGTGGTAACACACAACCGGTTCCTTACTTCAGCTTACATTTGTCATTCCATGCTAGTTGTTTCAGATTATTACGCACTCAGGCTTACTGCTAGCGCGCCCGTCAAAGCCGACTCCTGATGCTTTATTTCAGCGCCTATTAGTTTATATGCAGCCGACTCCTTAAGCGTACATGCAGCGCTTCTTCGAATACATGCAGCGGAGCTCCCCTCACAAGCGGCGGTCAACAATCACAACACGGTGTACTTACTCCGTATAGTTTTCAGTTTCTTGTTTTTCTTTCCTCGCTCATTAGTTTGACCGCGGGCTTCTTGAATCAAACCCGCATCATTATCTGATATTTCACCCGCAGGCCCTTGCTGGTCCGCAACCCTCGTCGCCAATTGTAGTGTGGACATAAGACAGCCACATAAGTTGTTGAAACGTTACTTTATTATAGGATAACAAGGGCCCGCTGGGAGCAGAAAGAACAGTGATCACCGTGAAAGTCAGCTGTCAACTGTCAGACAGCCGCAGTGACGTCATGTAAATAGGCAATGAACATTCCATGATGACACCCGATGATGTCAACTCATGGAGCTGGAAAACATACTATACTACATATCCCCCAGCACAATAACGTAAGATAATAACATGTACAACATTCTCCCAAGATGTATTTGCGTAGTAAAGTAGTGAACATATGCCATGAGGGGGCAGAGCTTGCCAGCAACAGTAATGGCCGCGTTTGCCTAGAGCTCCGTACTGAAGCTTTTATAATCCGACCATATCCTGCAACAACCGAAATTCTACCTGACCGGACCGGTCTCCCTGCGTCCCGAGACAGAAGCGGCACCGGCGGCGGAGAGTTTGCGGTCCGCTGGTGCTCCGACTCTGCTGTGAGAGACTCTGTGGCTTACTGGGCCGCAAGCCGCGGTACACAGTGCGGCGGGCTCTGGTGGACGTGCCACGACGTGCGGCTGGCGCGCCCCGCCCACGGGGGAGTCGCGGCGCGGCCGTCGGAGTGTGGATTGCCTGATAGCCTCGGTGCCTGGATCCGAGGCAAGAAGAGATGGCGAACTCCCCGGGCGGGTTGCTGCTGGTGCCCGAGAGACCCTGACTGCTGCGATGAGCGGGGGGCTCGGACGCGGAGCCCTCCTCTGGACCTGAAGGTAGCGTGTCGTGCCGCGATTGGCGGCGGGGGGTGCTCCCGTGCCGACCCCCCCCTTAATTGGTATGGCATTGTCCCTCTGCGGTTTCCAGCCCCCCATCGTGTACTGGCGCATGCGACCCCCGGTTCAGAGGCCTGTTGCGGCTGCCTTGGAGGCCCCCCCCCCCGAGAGTGCCTGACCTGCTGAAGGTGGTAGAGAGAAGTGGAGCGCAGACGGGCGTGAACGCCATTTGCTTGGAACTGGTAGTCAGGTAGAGCCCGGAGGCTGAGCCACGGCCCGTGTGCCTTTATTACAGTGCACAGGTTAGAAGTCTGGAGCTCACACTCCTAGCCGCAGTGAGAGGGAGCGAATCTGAGACTGTTTGGCCCTGTGGGCGGTGGTTGCCAAGCCCGGGGCTGCACCGGCCGTGCCCTGAACAACTGTGCGGTCCGAAAAATCTTGAGGCTGCGGAGGGATTTCCGGAGTCGGCGCGGGGGGGGGGCGCCACTATACGCTAACAGTGATTAAAAGTGGCGGAAGGAGATGAGATCGGCGGTAGCCGCAAAGCCAGGGAGAATGGTTGGTCCAGGCCATCGACGGTCGCTCGGACGGAGGCCCGGTTGCATAGCAGGGTCCACAGTTCCCCTCGCTCCATCAGTCGGACAGACGCAACTGCCACCATGGGCAAAGGAGCTAGAACTCAGACTAAGCTTACCTTCAGCCAAAGAAGATCTAAGTCGCAGGACACTTCGAATGCTGAGCCTGAGAGTTCACAAACTGTGGATGCAACCCCGGCCACATCGGACATAAAATCGATCTTACTCGCAATGGAGAAAAGCTTGCAGACGAGCATGACCGCGTTGGGCTCCAAAATTGATGCATTGTCCTATCGAATGGACAGAATGGCGGAGAGAATAGACAAACACGCTGAGCGGCTTGATATGTCTGAGAGACGCCTAGTGGAAGTGTAGGAAGCGCAGATGGAACTGGGCACGGACCACAAGAAGGTTGAGAAAGCCATGCAGACGCTATTGGCCAAGACCGAGGACTTGGAAGCGTGCTCGCGCCGAAGTACGGGCCTTCCCGAGACGACGCAGACCGGAAACATGGAACGCTTTGTGGAGAAGCTCCTGGTGACTCTGCTGGGGGAGGACTCATTCTCTCAAGTCTTCATTGTGGAGAGGGCGCACCGTTCGTTGGCCCCGATCCCACGTCCGGGCATGCCGCCTCACCCTATAATAGCCAAGCTACTCAACTATAGGGACAGAGACACGGCCCTGTGGATAGCCCGGGAGAAGAAAGTGCTACAATATGAGGGCTCAGAAATATCGCTATACCCGGACTTTACAGCTAGGGTGCAAGAGGCTCGGAAGCATTTCGCCCCCTACAAGAAACAACTCCGAGAGCAGGGGCTGGACTATGCCATGCTATACCCAGCAAAGCTTTGAAAACCTGTGCAAAAGAGCACCACAGAGATCACCCGGAACAGCGCTGGGATGCAGAGGCGGATAACAATCTGGATGATCAGGAGTAGAGGCAACATAGAAGTCAACCGAGAGAGGTGGTATGATAGACTGGGGATATCTTCAGGATACAGGTACAACTTGGACTAGTGCTATGAACGCTGCCATCCTGCGGCACAGGTCAGTGGGGATGGGGGGTTGAGATGAGGCTCCTGGGAACATGCTTTTGACCGGATCGCATATCCAACAGGGGTAGAGGATTGTGCGTTGGTGACTATTGCTAAGATGTTCCTGGTGGGCTACTTCTGGGAGGTGTGCCCCCCCCCAAGGACCTGGTGCTGCTTGTTCTTCCACATTACCTAAGCTAGTTGTTAAGTCTATATGCCTCTAGTGATCCTTTGAATAACCGGTTGTTGTGACTGTGGAGCTTGGACGGGAGCCGTAAGAGGCCTCTTAAGATGTTTGTTTTTCCTAAAAAGACTGATGGAGGCCCGGCGACCTCTGCCCCTGTGCAAGTTGCTCCACACTGACTCGATTGAGTCGTCAATCTTGAGAGTGGGGATTGAGGGAGGGTGGGTTGGAAGCGGGATCGGCAAGGCCAGGTTGGGGGTGGTCTGCTGTGGGTGGGGGGTGGATCGCATGACAGACTGTTATTTGACTGGGGATATGTTGGGGAATTTACTGTATTTCTTTTACTATTGCACAACTCCACTTATGTTACTGAAGGAAAAGCTGCTACACACTGCGCCTACAAAATAAGCATGACTACTGCACCCACTATATCTGACAGTAATCACATGACTACACTCAGAGCTCTCACCTGGAACGTGCGTGGCCTTAATGACCATCGGAAGCTCAGGAAGGTGCTGCGCTACTTACAACGACATGATATTGATCTAGCTCTCCTACAGGAGACGCACCTTCCGCTAGCAAGCAGACTGCTACTCAGTAGGGGATGGACAGGACATACAGCAGCTGCGGGCTTCACCACCCACTCCAGGGGAGTAATAACCTGGGTTAACCCTAAATCGAAACTATCACAGACCACCCTAGCTTCAGATCAGGAGGGGAGATATGTCTTGTCCCGCTGTGGGGGAAGGGCCTTGATCTGCTGATAGTAAATGTGTATGGTCCGAACTTTGATTCCCCAGAGTTCTTTCACAAGGTGGTCAAATTAGCACGCGCATCTCCAGCAGCGCGCATTCTATGGGGGGGGAGACCTAAACTTAGTACTAGACCCAACGCTAGACAGGTCTGCGGGACCGGTACGTAGGCCATCAGCGGCGGCCCTGGCGGTGCAGCAGGCGCTCACCGTGCTGGACTTGGTGGATGTCTGGAGGAGCGGGAACAGGGAACCAGGGGGGTATACGCACTTTTCTGCTTACCATAACATACACACAAGAATTGATTATTGGTTGACCTCCTCCTACATGCTCGCTGAAATAGGCTCCTGCACAGTTTTACCCAGGACACTATCAGATCACTCCCCTCTGCTGCTGGTGTTAAAGACTCCTCGGAAATTTTTACCCCCGTTTACTTGGCGCTTCCCACCTTATTCACTACTTGACCCAGTGTTCAGGGGGGAAATAGCAGAGGAGATTGATGTTTTTTTCGAAGCCAATATAGATTCGGTGGACAACTTCCCGACAATCTGGGAAACCTTTAAGGTATTTATCCGAGGGGTAGCCATGTCTAAGCACTGTATTAAAATCCATCCAACAGCGACTGGCTACGCTGGAAAGTCAGCTGGCCTCCCTCGAACACCGGCAGCGGTCTGCCCCATGCGACGCAGTCACTGAGGAGATCAAAAAATTGATCTCTGAATACCACGAGGAAGCCGATAGGGAAGTACAACACATGGGGAAATACGGGGAGGGCGAACGTCCGAGCTCGCTATTAGCCAGGCTGATTAAAGGGGATCGGGGTGAGACCCGGATTACCGACCTATGCACAGCGGATGGCACAAGGGTGTCGGAGGAAGCGGAAATTGCAGAGGAATTACGGAGATACTACTCTGACCTGTACTCTGCCAAAGTCGGTGATCTTACCGCGGAGGCGAGTGATTATCTGGACCACATTGATTTGCCTCAGCTGAAGGTCTCCGATAGAGAATTCCTAATGGCCCCCATAGAAAAGGACGAAATTGTTGAAGCTCTAGCTAGCATGCAATCTGGCAGTGCTCCGGGAGCTGATGGCCTTACAGTTGCTTTCTACAAAGCCTTTCAAGATAAGCTACTCCCATACTTATCTAAGTTATTTGACGACATTTGTGTCGACTGGGCTATGCCGCCGACAATGAGAGAGGCCCTCATAGTTACCATACTTAAACCAGGGAAGGAGCCCACTGAATGCGGCTCGTATAGACCTCTCTGGTTGATGAATGTAGACACCAACATATACGCCAGAGGTCTTCAAACTTTTTTAGGTTGAGCCCCCCCCAGCTGAATTTATTTAGATGTCGGGCCCCCCCACCACTTGACAAAAAATTCTGGAACCTGGTATTCTACATAATCGACCGTCATCCTCATTTCGCAGTCCATATCTGGCTAATAATGTTAAACACAGTAAGAGTGTTTAGAAAACTGCAGGTTTGCGAGTTGGTGCGGTGAAATGACAGAGGCCTACTACACAGTCTAAAACTACATTTTTCAAGACAATTTGCACACATTTTATAACGGGTTCTCCACTTAATTTTTGCAAAGACTCCTCAAAGAAACTTCTGTGGTCAATAAAATGAGTACCATTCAAAGACTATGCTCTCCACTGAGAAGCACTGTAGAGTTACATTTATTTCACCGCATTTTTTATTTCACTGCATTTATTCAGGCCGTACTTGCATGTTTCCAAAGCCTCGTGCTTGAGTTTGGCATCGCAGGAACCTCAGGAACAAAGCCTCGTGCTTGTGTTTGGTTTTTCATGCCGTACTTGCATGTTTTCAAAGCCTCGTGCTTGTGTTTGGCATTGCAGCATCCATGCATCCATCCATCCACCCACCCATCCATCCATCCATCCACCCACCCATCCATCCATCCATCCATCCACCCACCCATCATGCATCCATCCATCCCCCATACATCCACATGCACCCATCCATCCATCCATCATGCATCCATCCATCATTCACCCATCCACCCATCATGCACCCATCCACCCATCATGCACCCATCCATCCCCCATACATCCACCAGCCACACATCATGCATCCATGCACCCATACATCCACCCATCCATGCATCCATCATGCACCCACCCATCCATCCATATATTCCATCATTCATCCATCCATCCATCCATCCCCCCATACACCATACACCCATCCATCCATCATGCACCCACCCATCCACCCATCCATTATGCCCCCATCCATCCATCATGGATCCATCCATCATTCATCCATCCATCCTTCCATCCATCCACCCATCATGCATCCATCCATCCCCCATCTATCATCCATCATGCACCCATCTATCATCCATCATGCATCCATCCATCATTCACCTATCCACCCATCATGCACCCATCCATCCATCATGCATCCATCATTCACCCATCCACCCATAATGCACCCATCCATCCATCCCGCATACATCCACCAGCCACACATCATGCATCCATGCACCCATACATCCACCCATCCATTATCCATCCATGCATCCATCATGCACCCACCCATCCATCCATCCACCCATCATGCATCCATCCATCTTGCATCCATCCATCCATCCATCCATCCATATATTCCTTCATTCATCCGTCCATCCATCCATCCCCCCCATACACCATCCACCCATCCATGCATCCATCCATCATGCACCCATCCATCCATCATGCACCCATCCATCCATCAGGCATCCATCCATCCATCAGGCATCCATCCATCCATCAGGCATCGATCCATCCCATCACCCATACATCCACCACCAACCTCTTGGCGCACAATAATGTAATGCAGAAATATACTTATTTCATGCATAATTATAGTTATTTCACAAAGCCTCGTGCTTGTGTTTTGTTTTTCATGCCGTACTTGCATGTTTCCAAACCTCGACCAGAGCAGGAACCTCTTGTGCATTACAATAAGTTGACACTGCAGGAACCTAGCCTCGTGCTTGTGTTTGGCATTTGACACCGCATTACAATAGGTTACCTCATTACAATAAGTTCACAGTAGCGGTAAGCGTTGTAATCGCATGCGATGTTAACGGCATTGCGCTGTAGTCGCATGCATAGTGAATGCATGCGATTCAAACGATACTGCGATGTAAAAGTCGTGGTGTGATGGCACCGCAAATGTTATTATTTTTATACAGAAAACAATCGCAACAGTTGTTACAGGGTTTGAAAAGGTTGTCTTGTTCCTTTTTTTATGCTTATTGCTGTATTCTGGAATAAAGCAGGTGCTAATGAAGTGAAACCTTTGCCCAGATAGCATTAACCAGTGCACATGATTTGCCTTTTCTTGCTGCGCGGAGTGGGCAGAGCAGACAGTCTACTTCGCAGAGTTGTAGGCATCATTGGTGCTGCAGGTACTGGACACCAGGGCCCAGTGGCATAATGAGACAGCTAAACTTCAGTTAAGGCTGTCGTACTATCCTTCCTTGCTTGCTTGCTTGCATTAGGGCACAATACACACTTGCTGTACCAGTGTTTCAAACTGGCTAGAATCGCAACCCGGAAAGCTGCTTGCTTTGGTGCTCCATATTGATACAGGAGCGTTAGCCCCGATAGAATTGGCACCAGCAATAAAGGAAAACGAGTTGCAGTCTGACAAAATAGCGCTGGAATACATACTTCTCTACTGGTATAGTTGATGCCTTCACTTGAAAAGTGATTTTGGTTGCCATAACTGTAGATGTTTAGGTCACTGAAGAAAACGTTCAGCGGTGTCGGGGATGGGGGGGGTGAGGAAAGGGGCCGCTCTCAGCGAGGTGGGGGAAGAGAAGTCTCCATGCCGGGCAGTGGTCACAGTGCCGCCCGGGCTTCACCGTCCTACTGGAGCCTGTTTCCCGTCTTTTAAAGACCTTTTGACATGTGAATGAGGTGTTGATAGTCTTCACCCCTTCTTTGGGCCCCTGCAGCTCCACTCTGCCTCGCCAACTTGGGGAACAATGAAAGGTGAAATGTTATGGTGCTGGTGGAGTGGCGCCCCCCCTGAGATGGCGTCGCGCCCCCCCAGGGGGGCGCGCCCCACAGTTTGAATAACTCTGATATACGCCAAGGTGCTAGCTACCCGCCTTGTCCTACTGGCGCCTGAACTGGTGGCGCCGGAACAGGCTGGATTCATACCCAGTAGAAACCTGACGTATAATATCCGCACAGTCCTAGGAACCATGCAACATGTACAGCAAGATACAAGAGCGATAGCGGTTTTCCTAGACATGGAAAAGGCATTTGACTCGGTCGAATGGCCATTCCTGTCTCTAGTACTGCGGCGTTATGGTCTGGGCGAGCCATTCCTGCAAATGATAGGGGCACTGTATTATAAACCGACAGCGCGTCTCCGACTGGGGGACCTTGTTACTGCCCCTTTTCGGATTGGCAGAGGAACGAGACAGGGCTTCCCCCTCTCCCCACTGCTCTATGCTCTAGTGGCGGAACCGTTGACCTGCGCATTACGTGAATACCACGGGCACGAGGGAGTCCGCTTCCCATCCTACAAGATAGTGGTATCGACTTACGCGGCCGATACCCTGTTATATGTCCGCGAACCGGAACGCAACCTGTCCCCATGCTAAGGGAAGTAGTGCGCTTCGGCGCTTTCTCTGGCTTGACGGTTAATTGGACAAAATTGGTTGCTTTCCCGCTAACCCCGATAACTAAGCAATTTGAAATGGAATTCCCTCTCCTGTAGTCAGAAGACTCGGTCCGATATCTAGGGATAAGGCTACACTCAGACTCTGAGACGATGCTACACGAAAATTACGGATTGGCCTGCAGCAAACTTGAGGACAACGTTGAAAAGTGGTGTGAACTGCCCCTATCGCTCATGGGGCGCAGTGCCCTTATGAAAATGGTGGTTCTCCCCAGATTCCTTTTCTTATTTAATGCCATACCGATGGTGCTGTCGAAGGCCTTCTTTCAGGTCCTGACACAGCTCATGGTAAAGTTGGCCAGGGCGGGCAAACAGCCCCGTGTTAAGTGGTCTGTTCTGACACTTCCATATGAAATGGGCGGTATGGCGGCCCCATTTCTAGAGCTGTATTAGAGTGGTGCAGGCGGCTCATCTTCACACTTGGATCTGTTCGCGGAGCCACTGCCACTCCCGGCAACGATTTGCCGACCAGTAGACCGTAGGACTGGTATATTGGACTCACTGCTGGCCACGAATCACGCTTGGCATACTCTACTGCAGAAGCAGGGAGGAGCCCTCATGTACTCGCCGTCCATGCTTGTTGAGTGGGCCCTCTGGCTATTGCCTCTCACGGAGCGCAGTGTCATACTTGCACTGCACCAACTGGGCATATCCACAATGGGAGACCTGTTCAGCGACGGGAGGGCCAAATAGTGGGGCCAGGTGGTAACAATTGCCGCTCACGCCTCATTGCTACTGAAGTTTCAATTTCACAGGGTACGCAGTGCTCTTCTGGCATTGCTAGGCCTGGACCTGTCGGAGCCCCCGGAGGTCCCGGAACTAACGCATGTAATTAAGGCCGGGTCTTCTCGGAAGCTGATAACTACACTATATAGAACAGCAATCAAACATAGGGAACACCAGTTTGTGAAGGCTAGAGATCCCTGGCAACAGGACTTACAGATCACCATTGATGATGAATTATGGAGATACTGCTGCATGAGCACGAAGAAAATATCCCTCAACGGCAGGCATAGACTGATTCATTTTAAATTTCTCCAGAGAGTGAACTACACGCCGAAGAGATTACACAGATATGGCCTTAGGCCCACAGCGGAATGTGATCGCTGCCGAACACAAGCTGCGGACTTCTTCCACCTGGCGTGGGCGTGCCCGGGGATTAGCAGATACTGGTGTGGCGTCTACGCGGAGCTAAACAGGATACTGGACACAGACTTGGCCCCAGACCCGGCTCTGGTGCTGATAGGGTACTCCAGGCCGCTGCCGGTTGCCGTAAGGTGACTTGCTGATATGGGATTATTGATTGCCCGACTGGTCCTGGCGATGTGCTGGATGAGAGGCCCACTGCCCTCAGTCAAAAGATGGGCGCATGACATGTTATATTGTTGTACTCAATCAGAACTTTATAGCGAGCTCCTACCACCAACCAGCCGACCGAAAAACTTCTGGGGCTTATATAGGACGAGACTGGGAGGTGAATGAGATGGGGAGACAGATGGTGGTGATGTGACGGGAGTGGGGGGGGGCATTTGCGGGTGCACGGCCAGATGAGGAGGGGTAGCTTTGCACTGAGTGGTGTGATTGCAGACAGTGTGACTGAGGGTTCGACAACGCTGAGCCTGGTGTGATACTCTGCAGTAGTCTGGCGACAGGGATAGGACGTAGAGTTTACTAGACATTAAGTGGGGACGGAGGTGCACGGGCGGGGGGTGGGGGGGTGTTGACATTGAGTTTCGGGTTCAGTTCAGACCTAAGTAGGGGGGGGGTTAGGGGGTTCGGGGGTGGTCGGAATAGTACATTGTATTCCACATTAGGTTACCTCTTATTACTAGGGTAGTATGGAGTTACACTTGTCACCTTGTATCTTCCTCTCCCCTCTGCCCCCCCTTCTTCCCCCCCCCCCCCCCCCCCCCCCCGGCTCCAATCCAGCCCTGGTTACCCTTGGAAAAGTAACATCGCCGCCGAACCCCCGGGTTGTCGGCTGAAAGGCTGTGTTGTACTGGATCGAATCATTCATCATCTTTGTTTAATCGGAGCGGCCGGCCTCCCGGTTGTGGGCCAGGAGCTGTGTAACCACGACTACTACTCAATAAAGGTCTTTAAACAAAAAAAAATACAAAAAAAATATATGCCATGAGCACATGAAAAATATGAGAGAAGCATAGACACCAAACAACACATGTTTGGGAGCTGGGAATTGGACAGAATTGGAACCTTTGTTAGAGACAAACTTGACCTGGGCCTGCTTCATTCTGAAGCTAGGAGCCCATAACAGGTAGTGAAGCTCCAGGAGCCTGGACTTCGTTCACTTTGGAATGGATGTGCATTACCTGACCAGGATGAATGAGTGATGTATAACCCTGCCATTCATAAACGTCTTCGACAAGCAGAGGGTCCTGCCACAGGAAGCTTTATAGAATCTAAGGATGGTCCCTACACAAAGGAGAGAAGAGTAAAATGCACAGGTTTCTCAAGCTTTAGGAAAAGGGGAGTGGTGTTTGCCAAAATGAAAGGGTAATGGAGTAAACAAGCACATGGTGGACACGAGATTATTTAAAAAGGATGGGGAGCACAAATTAATTGGAGAAAATCCAAAAACGCTAAAAACAAAGAAAAAGCATTTGTGGATATCTTCCTCATTACAATGGAAGGTAGGGCGTGTAGGTAAAACGCACACACACTGAAATTAAGACTAAAACAAGGTCTGTTTAAAAGAAAAAAATATTTTAATCATCGGTATGACCAAGATTGCCAATACTGACATTCAATTTCTTTTTATCTCCCAGGTTTGTGTCCATTCATGCTTCCAGACCGCCATGGTCCAGCGTTGTGGTTGTGGCTATTATTTTGATCCCTTACCGCCCGGTGAAGAATATTGTGACTACCATAAGCAGGCCAACTGGGGTGAGTGAGTACCAGTGGTAGTGCTTAATATATAAAAATATAAATGCCAGATCCCAGTGTATTTCTCAGGATTCAGATATCACTGGCACCACCCACAGCTCCTGCCAGCGCCAGAATTACATTTCCAACCACTTTCTGACCATCAGCCTCGTACAAGTGTGACATTTTGGACTATTCCAGGGCACCTCGAGATGCATCCACGAGGAGCTAAGAAAGGGGGCGCACCAGAACATCTCTCAGGCATTGGTGCTCCTGGATCTGTTGGCGGCATTCGATACCATCGCCCATACCATCCTCCTCGAACGTGTCGAGCACGCCGGCATCTGGGGGCTACCACTGAGATGGATCACCTCCTTTCTTCAAGATCTATTCCAGGCAGTTTCCCTCCCCCACTTCTCTTCGGTGGGAAAGCGTCTCACCTGTGGAGTCCCACAGGGCTCCTCTCTCTCACCACTTCTCTTAAACCTATACATTTGTCTCCTAATCTCGGAGCTTCAGCAAAAATCTGTGACCATCTTCAATTATGCTGACTATCTTCAGCTAATCTTTAACATCGACCCCTCCCCGTCTTCCATCTAAAACGTCCACTCCATCATGACCTTCATTAGTTCCTGGATGAACTCAAATCAGCTTAAACTTAACCCCAACAAGATAGAGTTAGTCCTCACTGGGCCCCAATGCAACCCTTGGAACTCCACCTTTTGGCCCCTCTCACTTGGTCCCTCTCCCTCCCCTGTTGACTCTGTCAAGAGCTTAGGTATCAGTATTAGCAAGGACCTCTCCATGAGGGCTTAAATCAACTCAGTAGTATCAGTCTGCTTCTTCCATCTGCGTCTCATTCGGAAAATGAGCAGACTCCTTTCCCACGAAGCTCTTGTTCAGGTCACTCTGGGACTAGTTATGTCTCGTATCGACTATGCGAACTCCCTATATGTGGGCATTCCTGCATATCAATACCAACGCCTCCAACTCATCCAGAACCAGGCAGCCAGGCTGATTTATGGCCAACCAAGATCTAGTCACACCAAGCCTCTCCTTAGGAACCTTCATTGGCTCCCAGTGGCCCAGTGCAGCCTCTTCAAACTTGGCTGCCTGATACACAAATTATTTAAACAAGACAACGGAACCCAGGGCGCAATATGCTAAGCACCATGGGTAGGTACTTATTTTCAAAGACAGATGTCCTTAGACGGGGGAAGATTAAAGGAGAATGAATATAGACCAAATGGAACTATATTTTTAAGGAAATGTCCAGCCGAACAATTTATTACCTTGATAGAAAATGATCACAAAACAATAAACCACAGAGTGTGATGGAAGCGGGACACCAGCCGATGTCCGACTAACACACTGAGAGCACAAATAAGGGGGAGTAGTAGGCAATAACAGGTCATCTGGTTATTGTAAATCATAAAGCAGATAATCCAAAGCATACACATATGCATGAAAAATTCGTATCAACTATGCATTTAGTGCATTTAGGTCGACGGCGTTTCGACGGCGTTTCGACCCTTAAACAATATCGGTTCATCCTCAGGAGAAAGAATAATTGCCTAAAGACCTCACTGACCTGATATATTCTCCCTCGCATTCCCCCTCCTTAGAATACAGTTGCATATTGATTCTCGGGCTGAATCCCTTTCAGTCTCACCACACCGGTAAGCTACCTTTTTGACACCACAGATCCTGAATCCCTTTCAGTCTCACCACACCGGTAAGCTACCTTTTTGACACCACAGATCCTGTATTTTGTGCTTATTAATTCACCTCTTTAAGTACCGGTTCGCACCGCCATAGTCCTCCATCTTTGGCATAATTTAAGACACCGCTCATCTGCACAATTACGTATTAGCATTTCACTTTTCTCCTCAACCAGTCTGCGTTACTATTCGTCACCAATGGGACGTTACGCCACTAGCCTTACTCCCACCTTCTAGTACACTGCTTGTATCCAGCATGCATCACACTCCGTTGCCGTTGACACCTTGGCATGGTATGAGGCGTGCACTGTATACGCAGTTGTAACAATGATTTACTGACATGTTTCATTCTTTTATGTTTCCCTTCTCTTTTTATTTTTTCTCTTCTATGGTATGGCATATTGATCCCCACATAGTGGGGACAACTGTGAATGTTAACTCTTTAGGCAATTATTCTTTCTCCTGAGGATGAACCGATATTGTTTAAGGTTCGAAACGTCGTCGACCTAAATGCACTAAATGCATAGTTGATACAAATTTTTCATGCATATGTGTATGCTTTGGATTATCTGCTTTATGATTTACAATAACCAGATGACCTGTTATTGCCTACTACTCCCCCTTGTTTGTGCTCTCTTAGTGTTAGTCGGACATCGGCTGGTGTCCCGCTTCCATCACACTCTGTGGTTTGTTTTGTGATCATTTTCTATCAAGGTAATAAATTGTCCGGCTGGACATTTCCTTAAAAATATAGTTCCATTTGGTCTATATTCATTCTCCTTTAATCTTCCCTTGTCTAAGGGCCTGATACACAAAGCCCTCTTTTCTCAGGGACCTAGTTTCATCTCCTCCCTCTTACACCGCTATGTTCCCCACCGCGCTCTACGCTCCTCAGACTCCAATCTGCTGACCCCCCCGCTCCTTCAGACGTAAGAAACATGGAGGCCTGAGATTCTCTACCCAGGCTCCACTCCTTTGGAACTCCCTCCCCCTAGCACTCCACCTTCTTCCCTCCTACGCTCACTTCAGAAAATCACTTAAAACTTGGCCCTTCTCGTTAGCTCACGACTAGTTTTTCTCCGCTCTGTACCTCTCAGCCCTCCCACTCCAGCGCCAAGAAACCGTAGGTGAACGTGCGCTCTACAAATCCCATTTATCATATCATTGATATTATGTAATACTTTATTGATTTGCGCTCCTCAAAAATAGGCAGACCATGGCACCACGTAGTAGACTTTGATAAATAACTGCAGCTGTGTTTTAACTTAAGTGCCAGTGTCCGACACCATCAAACACCCGCACAAATTCAGCAGTAACCGATAGTAACATGGTTTCAGGTATTTATCAGTTACACTAGGTTGGGGGAACTTATGTGGGGTTTCATAGAAATCTAACATTACCCTTTTCCCAGAATGTAGTATGTCCATCACTGCCTATGTGCCGCAGTCATGAACTTCCAGGGCGATCCTCTGGCTGAAATCCCTTTGCATGATTCACAAAGTGCATTTTGTGGTATGTAAAGTAGTACTACAGTAGTTTTTACTACAAATCATGATTCAGAAACCTGCGAGTGTAATTCTCTATTTCCACCTCTCCTATTGATTTTATTAAGGGATATCCTCAAATACGGAAATTTACTACGAAGGGCAATTACGATGCGGTCTGAAACGGCTCCAACCATCTGTCTGAGCCGTTCAGACCACATCGTAATCGGCTGTTCGGATTCCTTTCCGACTGACCATTTTGATGAGGTTGGTTTGAAACAAATCCGAATCGGATTCCGAATAGCCTCTGACAGGCTCACCATTCGGAAAGCCTTCAGTAATCCCTCAGCGAGCTCTTTCCGGCCGAGGGATTACGATAGCAGATTTTCACAGCCTTTCTGCCCTGGCCTGTCCGACACAAAGGCTGTGGAAAACTGACTTTGGGTGAAAGGCTGCCAAATGGCTGCCTAGGGGGAACCTATGGTGCCCCCTCTGTTGATTCCTGCACCCGGTGGCAGGCGCCATGAGGTGCCTGCCATCAGGTGCAGGGATAAACTGCAGTTTACAGTGAGAGCATGAATTCCGTTCAGAATGCCTGGTCACTTTGTAAAGTATAGGAATGCGACCAAACCGTGTTCGGTCGTATCCTAATTGCTGTGTTGGGACCGATGACAGGAGGTCGTTCGGTCCCACTTCCCAGACTATGTTGGACGGAGTCAGGTAAGGCTCGACATCGTAATCGGGCCCCAAGTAGTAAAAGTGACCAGGGAAAGTGAAAAAAGGGGAATACTTACTACTAAGTGGGAAGCGTTTATGAAGGTATAAGGAGGGGTTTAGGGAGGAACATACCCCCACTTCCCCCAAAAAAGCCCATTGCTATCCCCACCTCCCCAAAAAAAGCCCATTGCTATTCACAATCTGCTCTTCTAAAGTTACTACAGCCAAAAAGGACTCAAAATAGTAGTACATGTACTTCAGCTTAGACCACACAAGGGCAACCACTGATATAGTAACATATTTGAGGCAGGGCCTTCAAATTAGTCCACATATGAAATAATGTTAAAATTAATTTAATTAGACTTGTTCAACATTTATCTAAATGGAATTGTTTTTAAAAAGTATGCATGTATAAAAATAATAAGTATTGTATTTTAAAATATCTTAATAAAATTGTTTAAAAATAAAGGTCTATTTAAAAAAGAATACTTTAAAATAAATATTCGCTGCACACTGTTTAATTGTTGGAATACATAAAAAATAAATATAAACCTTTGGCATT
The DNA here is from genome assembly GCF_964263255.1 of Lissotriton vulgaris. Classification (NCBI taxonomy): domain Eukaryota; kingdom Metazoa; phylum Chordata; class Amphibia; order Caudata; family Salamandridae; genus Lissotriton; species Lissotriton vulgaris. The sequence continues at coordinate 1,714,924,109 of NC_141695.1, read as the reverse complement.
AGGTTGGATTTTCTTTTTTAGTAAATCTTTGAAAAATCTTAATATATTTAAATAATAAATATTTAATTCAAAATCAAGTTAATAGTGCTGAAATGTTTTTATATTACTCTACATTTACGATAAATTATTTTAAATTAATCGGTCACATAAAAATATTTTTACTTATTTTTTTTTTATAAAGTTTAATACATTTTATACTTTTTCTCCTATACATTACTACACGGAGCTCTCTGTCCAAATTTTTGAAAATTCCGTCTTAACGGTGAAACGCTACTATTATTACAGTAATAACTTAGGGCCTCATTACAACGTCTGTCAGACTGATCGTCTGACTGCCCCAGTAGCGAGCCCAAATCCGACCGCCAAGGCCGGGAAAGATCCCCCCAACCGTATAACAATGCATCCGCTGCTACTGCGGCGATCTCATCTACCGCGCCACACATACCCCAAATGTGTTGCTGCAAGCTCACAGGAAACATGTGATATGTACACACATGCATGACGTATGTGGGGATATGCCTATTGCTGCATGTACCCAATTGCTGGAGCGTGGCGATCTGTGCACAGTCCAGTCAATGGGATAACATGCCACTTACGGAATTAACTGCAGCATGTCAGCGGTCGGTCGGAGTACACGATGCATACATCGTAATCTGGTGGTCAGACCAACCGATTCCTATGAGACTGCGACGGTCCGACTGAGTCAAACACAACAGCGGAAGGCAGTCTGACCAGCATTGTAAGGAGGCCTTCAATTTTGAATTAAATATCGAATTCCTTTAAATATGTTAATTGAAATTTCAATACATTTTGAAGAACTTATTTTAAAAAATCCGACCTAAAGTAAAATGTTTGTATTTGCTTATCAAGTATTAAGAAAAGATGTTTATAATTAATTTAAATTAATTTCTTTTTTAAGAATTTAAGTTAGGTTTATATTTCAAAATAAAAAGGCTTTAATAATATTTTATCACAAAATATTTTTATTTGGATATATTTTCAGTATTAAGATAAATATATATTCCTAAATTAATTTCTTTTACAATTATTGGTAGCCGGGTTTTACTTTAAGTCCCTGCCACCTTTATTTCCTGAGAGGGTTTTGTAGTATCAGTGGTTGGCCATGTGTGGTGCTGGACTTACTGCAGTTCTTTGCTGTAGTAACTTTACGCTCGTGAATTTAGCTCCACCCTGTGATTCAGGAGGTGGAGGCATGTAAGTCTACACTTTGTAGTAAATGTAGTACTTTTGGTAAATTCCAAATTTCTGAGTGTAAATTAACTCCAAAGTGTAAGAGTAAATGTACGCATGTTTTTTATTCAATGTGTAAACTTACTTTTGTGAATATCCCCCCCGGTGTATTCTCCACAACCTAGGCGAGTCCTAGAGGCAATAGAACAGAAGAGGAAAGTGGAGGTTTGGTGGCTGGGACTCTCTGGGTAGCAGCGATTCTCCTTCTCGGAAACACCACTATCTTAAATATGAAGATGTTTCTGTTCAGCTAGGTATAACTCGAACAACAGTTGCACAACTTGTGAATGATCTTGAATGAGCACACATGGAGGAGCCGATTCCGATGGAGCCCTTCAGCCCGCATCGGAACATGCCGTTCGGATTCCTTTCCGACCAAGCCATTCCGATGAGCTCGGTCGGAAAGCAATCCGACTCGGATTTCCGGATGGCTTACGCCGGGCTCGGAGAGCCAGTCCAGCATCCGGAAACCCTTCAGTACTCCCTGTCCGCCTATTTCCCTCCGAGTGAGTACGATGACAGTTTCCCACTGCCTTTGCATGCCAGTCTTTCTGCCATGAAAAGATAGTCAGAAACTGTCTTTGGGGCCCCAGTAAGGCCTCCATGGGTGCTGGGATAAACTGCACCCCTGCATTTCACAATGTGAGCATGCATTCGATTCCAAATGCATGCTCCCATTGTGAAGTATACGAGTGTGACCGAACCGGCTTCGGTCGCATAGTACTTGCAGGTCCGTAACCGATGACAAAGTCGTTACAGTTCCTGACCGGTGTCGGACAGACTCCGGTCCGTCCAGCATCGGAATCAGCCCATAGGAATTTTGCAACCACTGCAAAGCATATACACATAATCACTAATTTTCCAACACATAAAATAATATGTGGACCACCCTCTCAAGACTGCAGTGTGTAGAGATCAGTGATTGGTGTCCAGATTCTCAAGGTGTCCCAAGGGTGTTCTGAGGAGCTTCTGGTTTCCAGCTGCAGCTTTTTTTTTATTTACACAATAGGAGTTCCTGTCTACAAACCTGTCAAGCTACAGGTCAGCATCTAGGACAAACTCTGCACTGATGGGGTTTTGAGATTATAGTGTGCGCTCTTTAGGTGAAGGGGCTCTTTCTTTGCTGGTCATGTTGAACATAGGGAGGATCATTCTAAAGCAGGATAAAGTTTACACTTTCGTTATGAAGTGGGGGGTAGTGTACCTTATCAATGGTTATCCTCAAAATCTGGTAAGGAGCTGTCTCTCTTTTGCTGATGTTGCAAAGCCCTGATCTGAGTACTCAGAGACAGCACATACTCAAAGAAGGGAGAAACATGACACACTCATAAAGAATTTCACGTAGTACTCTTATGCATCTCGTATCCATCTCTTTCTTCCTATACTGCGGAGTTCCTGGTCAACCTCCTCTTTATAACTCCTTTTTTCTGTCTTTGTATTTATAGTTTTGATTATAACCTGGTGCTGATTAGCAGAGAGCTAGTGTAATGGGATATCTAGTTGCCAGTCTTTGTCAGGGTCTTTAATGTGCCCACAGTGAAAGTATCTATCCAAAGACAAATTTGGTTTTAAGATTTTTGTGTGCTCCCAAAACATGGTCCTTTTGAAGAGGTTCACATGGCAAAATAGGTTTTCAGAACAGCCTTGAAAAACTAGGCCAGGCCTGGAAGTGAGTGTAGGGGGAAAGCTTTGTTTTCATAGAAATATAATCTACCACTATGTCATAAGGTAAGTAGATGTGAAGTAAATCTATACTTGTATATACTTAACTTTATAATCTAGTGGAATCAATATTTGTGCAGGTTGATATTATCGATTGCGGTGTTGTGACACACAGTCTGTTTGGACAGTTAGGGTACGATTACAACTTTGGTGGTGTGGCCCTTGGTCTGCTCCTTCCCCGCAACCCCAAAGCCGTGGTTAGACCGCCTGCCCAATTAGGAGCTTCCTCCTGTCTAAAAAGTCCCTGCCGTGCAGGAACTGGTGCACAAGTGAATCCACAGGGCGTGAGGCACCAGGGGATCCTGTAGGGCGGGGACCCATTTGTTTCCTCTCTGCCATGGTTTCCCATGAAAACCGTGGAGGAGAGGAAACTTATAATATGCTTGGTGGGACTACAGCAGTCCAGCAAGCATATTACTACCTCATGACTGCTGCAACAATGCCAGGGAATATTTGTTTCCTGGCGGCTGAGGCTGGGCTGTGGCAGTCCCACTGCCCATATCCTAATAGGGTGCCTAGGACACCACTGCGCCCCTGTGAGCATGGCAGTCCGTGGACCGTCAGACTCGTAACATGGGCCTCTGAGTTGAAGCAGTACTATAGTGCATATTTAATGACAATTCTGATGGTTGACTATTTGGGTCAACTGTTATAAAATCAACATTCCCAATACTTTTTTATTACGTATCATTTAATGTAATCTTTTCTCACTTCAAACATAATTTTTTTCCCCAGGGCATTGCTACTATAAACTTGCAAATGAGTTTGCCTCTGATGAACTTGGATGCTTCGCAAAATGTCGGAAACCCTGCAAGTAAGGACCATTACCCAGGCATGCAATCATTGGTTACTTGAGAAGGTGAAGGATTAGAGGAACCTACATAGACTAAAGAGTTGGAGAATGAGCACTGACTCTAGAAGTACCGCTTTTGGCCGCCATAAGTGTGGCAGGGTATGCTCAGACGTGAGTCCCTTGCTCACTTAGCCACTGGATTCAAGCAAGCCGGGCTGAAGATTGCTGGAATGCCAGAAACCGGTCCTCGGAACCTTGTTTCCGGTCCAGGGAAGACATGGCTTGGCAGTTCGGACTGGACTGTTCCCATGAGGCACAGGGTCAGACTGATTTGCATATAGCCATGTCTGAACTGGGGTGGCAGAGTGGGCTAAAGAACGGTGATGGATTAAACCCAGATTTTTTGACTGGGTGTGCGTGTTTGATTCAGATGCTCCGTCCATCACCACCCCCTTTTGTACCTGTCTTGTCTGTAGCAGCATATTATACGATCAGTGACAATAGACAATGGTGTATTGGCACTTACTATGGACGGTTGTGTAGAGAAGTTGGCTGAGCTATGTGGGCACTAGTTGTGGGGTTCTGGGGTTGGGATAACAGCACTGGTTGGGAGTATTGGAGCACTTGTGGGTGATAGTGTTGGAAAAATAGTCCTACAATGTGTGTGTTGTAGGACCACAAATTATGGCAGGAAGTGTAGGAACACACACTATGGATCGAGGTGTAAGAACACTGATTTGGATGATGGTATGGGAGCTCTAGTATTGGAATGATTTACAGAAGAACTAACTGCTGAAGATGATGGAGAGGCATTGACAGTCGATGTGGTGTAAGAGCACTGGTAGTGGGAGGTGGAGTAGGAGCTCTGGTGGAAGCTCATAGTGAAGAAGCACTGGATGTGGATAATGTGCTGTGTAGGAGCACTGACTGTGGCTGATGGTGAAAGAGCACTATTACTGGGATGTGGTTTGGGACCGCCGGTTGCAGGAAATGGTATGGGACCATTGGCTATGTCTAACAGTGTAGAACACTGGTAGTGGTAAGTGGTGGAGGAGCACTAGTTGCAGGAGATGGTAGAGAAGCATTGGCTGTGGATGAATGAGCACCGCAGTGTTGATGGTGGAAATTGTATAATAGGGTTGAATCGCTGTCTCGCTCTATTTTGCACTGATTGGTGGTTTTTCTTCCCTAGGTTGACAGAGTTCCATCTCTCTGCTGGATATTCTAGGTGGCCCAGTGATTCTAGTAAGGTAAGATTCCATGCAAGGGCCAGTCCTCTGCATTCAGTCCTCTATTGGGTTTAAGCCGATCAAGTGAACAGGGTGTCAGCAGCTCCCTTCGGCACATCTATAGAGCACTTTGATGTGTCCGACTTTGTACATCACACTACGCACATTCCCTGTGCACCACCCCTAACACGCTTCTGGGGCCCAGTGTTATGGAAGGGATTTATTCTGGGTACGGTTCCAGTCATATTTAAGAGAAACCTCATGTCTCAGGCAGTAGGAGTGGGCATGACCTCACTATTCTGTAGGATGTGTAGCGTGCACACTAGATGTCAAATCATACGCAAATACTCCTTCCATTTTCATCTTAAAAGACCAAGATATCTTATAAAGTAGCAGGCATGTGGTTAAACACTCCTCATTCAGCAAAAACAACGGAAATCGATAGGTGCATTGCTACTCACTAAAATGTATCAACACATAGGGCCTTATGTACAGTATGGTGGCTAGGATCCCCGGTGAGAAACGTGGCAGATGTCCTTTCCACTGTATTACAAATGTATTATAGCCTATGGCACCTGTAATGCAGCAGCTAGGAGATCCACCATGTTTTGATGGAACATCCCCTTCACCAAATTCTAAATACGGTGCATAGACATTTAGCATAAAGCACAGCGTATACGACACTCTGCATTTGTCTACCAAATGTCCGACTAAGGTATAAAAAAAAGTGTGCCTACTTACACAAAGGCTGACAAAGCCCCTTTATACTAACTCCCTCTTATGAATTTTATGACTCAAGTAGATAGAATCTGATAGGTCACTGCCAATGCGAGTAGAATCTTGCGAATCATTGTTCTCACAAAGGTGTGTCATCATTACACCTGTGCATAGAGATGGCCCAAGGTGGATATGGGTCATCTACAGGCTTCAGAGTTGGTGTCTTTACATACCAGCTGTAGTGCCTACAACGGAGGGCACCAATATCAGGTCTTTTGAGGGTCTTGAGTTAATATCGGTTATTTCCATTGGGCACCGACATCTATGGGATTGCCTGTTTCCACTGCCTATGAGATCCCCTCGTTTTTGGTATGCCAGGATGTGTGATGGTGTGGGGTGTGAGCAATGTTCATGACTTGGTATGGCTTTCAAGGTTCAATGAACACTGAATGTTTTTTTCTTTTGCAGAAATGGGTGTTCTACTTGTTGTCCAGGCAGAACAAGTACAACATAACGGACTCTGAAAGGTAAAAGCTTTCATGATCCCTTCAGACGAAAGTCAGGGTGAACTTCTCAGCAAGCCGCCCCTTGGCAGACATCATTTTAGTGCAGGTCACAACCAAGGGGTGGGCACTATCTTCACTTCCTGTAAAGAAATCCTTCCAGGCTTCTAACTAAGACTACAGTGGCTTTCAATTACTGGGTGCTACAATCCCTCTGATTCACCCTATGATCTACAGTCATTCTCACTCACTCTCTAGACTACAATCCCACCTATGCATTCTATAGTCTGCAGGGCCTCTTCTTCAGTGTATACCCATTCACATTGACACTAGTATTTCCCTTTTAATCCCAAACACCTAGCTCATCCTATTTGTGCTGTGGTCTAAAGTGTCACCCGTCCATACCATACTATTACCATTGTAACTTGCAGTTAAGGCCATTGGAATTATGTGGCAATTGAGAGCCAAATTATGTGACAAGGTTGACTACATTATGTGACATAAGTCAAATTATACAGGTTAATCTAGATCAGCATTATTTTTTATTAATTTGTCACTTCAACACCTATTGCTACTACTTGGCCAACGTTTCACCTTTTGCAGCGTGAATCTTTCTGCATTCACTATGCTGTGCATTATTCCACGCTCTAGTGGTTGGGTCTGGGATCATATTTTTTTTTTTTTTGTAGCACAGGTGGGCGTCGACGTCCCACCTTCTAGTGTAATTCCTGTGACGTAGGCACGCTTCCTGAGTAAGCTCCCACCTTTGGGCGCCATCTTCAGATTCTTTTTTCCGCCGTTGGGTCTGGATCGTCACCAAGAGGTTTCAGAGTTTTTGGAGAAAACAAGGAAAAAGCTGAAATCTACCGAAAAAGTTTGGAGAATACATCCAGGAACAAGACCACCGAGCAGGGACAACGAAGGAGGAGAACTTCCAATACTTCGACGTCCAACGGAGAATGCGCACACAGGGAGCCCCCCGAGCCCAGGAATGGACAAGACCCCGTTCAAATTCTGCCACAATTGCCACCACAAGTACGCGCAGAATGACCTGCACTTGGTTTGCAACCTCTGCCTGCCGGTCGACCACGAAAGCAAGGATTGCAACGCCTGCTCCATCTTCACGCCGAAGAGACTCATGATTAGAGAGAGGCAGAGGATAGCCAACCACAGCAGGCAAGGAAAAGGCCACCCTCCATCACTTCGGTACTTGGGCCTCCTCAGTGACGAAGAGGACAACATCGCAGAGGGACCAGATGACTTCACTGTCGTAGAGACCGATAAGAAATCTACAAAAAGGGGTAGGAGAGACGTCGACCCCTAAAGCCCCGACAGACTCTCGAAAGCCTGAATCAGACTATCGAAAAACAGAGTCGAAGTCCATGAAAGGAGCACTGGCGCCGAAAATTTAGACGGCCGCAGCTGCATCCAGGGACAAACAGCCCAGCGGATCCTTGGAAAAGGACTCCCAGGTGGCGAAAACACACGAAAAGCCTAGGTCGTCGTAGCACGCCCCCGAAAAAGAGCTCTCGACGCCGAAGGAAAGGGACCCGAAGGCTTCTTCGAAGTCGACGTCGAAGTGATCGTTCAAAACACTCGGCGCCGATCAGTCCGCCGAGGTGGAAAGGAAAAAGAGAAGGCATGAGGCCGAAAGTGATAACCTCCTGCAAAGGAAAAGCGAATTCGACGAGCGGAAGAAGAGGTTCACCAGGTTCACCATCCCGTTGAAGCCAGCGACGACTATCGTCTAAGTCGAGGACGAGGAGGAGTTCAATGCCGAAGAGCCGCCGAAAACTCCCAAGCCCCAGGAACACCAAGAGGAAGAGGGCCTGTACTATTTTGAGGAAGGCGAAGACGACCAGCGCACGAGTTTGGACTCTGCATCCTCGGTGGCGCAGGACCTAGATTGGCAGGACCTCGACTGCAAAATCTCGGAAGAGGCTGTGGAGAAGTACTCTTCAAGGCCTTCGCCGCAAGATGACTTTGGGATCTACAACATGGTCATCAGGAACGCGGCAACAGCTTGAGTGAAACTGGAGGAAGAAAAACCAAAAGCCTTCTTCCTCCTAGAGACCCTGCTCCCCACTCAAACCAGAAATCAATTCCTCTCCATGCTACCAAGTGTCCTGGACCAGGGGAGAGAGGCATTCAATGAACCAGCAAGCTGCAGGTCTGTCACACCCAGGACCGAGAAAAAATAAAAATACTCCTCTAAGGATCCTCCCTTCATCCAGGGTTTCATCACAGCTGACTCTATCATTGCAGCAACAGCCAGAAAAAGAGCTAATGTTCCCACAAACTCAGGCCCACCACCTGACAAGGAGAGTAAGAGGATAGACCTTACTGGAAGGATGATGGAGAGGAATGCAGAAGTACATTGGCGCATTGCCAACTCTAATGCCCTACTCAACAGGCATACGTACCAGCATTGAGACTAGGTTGGACAACTGCTCAAACACCTCCCTAAGCAATACCAACAGAGGGCAACACACCTGGTGGAGGAAGGCAAGAATATAGCCAACTCATGCCTAAAATCAGCCCTGGATGCGGCAGACCCGTCCAGCAGGCTCATGATGATCGGGGACACAGAGAGAAGGCATGCCTGGCTGAGAATCAGGCTTCAAGCCGGAAGTACAGAATAAAATCCTGAACACCCCTTCAATGGTGCAACCCTGTTCGGAGCACCAGTGGATGAGAAACTTACCCAACTCAAAAAGGAAAATGAAACTGCAAGGTCCATGGGGGCCTTGCAATTCAGAGGAATGAGGAGAGGCACACCAACACTGAGGCCAAACGGAAAAGGGGGAAGCCAGCCGGGAAAGTCACATCAGACATCCCAGCAGGGCGACAACCAAGCACAGCAAGGCCAGCAAAAACAGACCTGGCAATACCAGCCTCGGGCCAGTCCTTTCGCGGGAGGGCGAATGGACGAGGGCAAACAAGAAGGGGGGGGGGGGCAAGAACCCACTTCAAAGTGACTCCGCACCACCAACCGTGCCCACCCACACGACACTTCTAGGGGAGGGGCACAACGAAACCAACAAAAAAGACTCACATAGACAAAAGATCAACGAACATGTAACACCAGTAGGAGGCAGACTAAAACACTTTTTCTAGGAATGGAAGAAAATACAAGACAAATGGATATTGAACCTCATACAGTTCGGCTACTGCATAGAACTGGAAAAGAAACCACCAAACAGGAAACCGAAAAGAAAAACGCACTCCGCGAAAGAACTAGCGCTACTCACAGAGGAAGCTCAAGAACTCCTCCACAAAGAAGCCATAGAAACAGTACCATTCGAAAGAAAGAAACAAAGGAGTGTACTCAAACTACTTCCTTGTACCAAAGGTGGACGAAACACTAAGACCCATCCTGGACCTCCGGTTCCTAAACCAATACATAAGAACACAAAAATCGAAGATGACATCTCTTCAAGAAGTCTCTCTCAGATAAAGGACGGAGACTTTATGTCCACCATAGACCTAAAGGATGCCTACCTACACATTCTCATGAACAGACAGAACAAACATCTGCTGAGATTTGCCATCAACAAGGCACACTACCAGTTCACCGCCCTGGCCTTCGTACTGAAATCCGCACCAAGGGTCTTCACCAAGTGCCTCGCTGCCGTGGCAGCGCACCTGAGGATGGAAGGGATCCATGTATACCACCACCTCGACGACTGGCTCATAAAAGCAAGTTACTACAAACAATGCAAGGACCATGCACAACGGGTCACAAAAAAAGCTAACGGAACTGGGGTTCTTAATACACTGGGGGAAGTCCTCAATGGAACCAGAGCAAATGAAGATCTTCCTAGGCACACAGATCAACACCATACAGAGCAAAGTGTTCCCCAGTGACAAGAGAACACTTGCCGTGCTGAAGGAGACACCTCAGTACCAGAAGGGGCGAGCTCGGACAGCGAGCAAGATCATGGGGATGATGGCGTCCTGCATACACCTAGTCCCCAATATATGGCTACACATGAGACCATTCCAGGAATGGCTGCAACAACAACGGTCACAAGCTATAGGGAGTTGGGAAGATCTAGTGGTTGTAACGCACGCAGTGCAAGAGGCGATAGTGTGGTGGATCAAGGAGAACATAACCGAGGGGAAGCCTTTGACACCACAAAATCCCACAGTGACCATCACCACAGACTCATCCCAGAAGGGAATATGGAGCACACATGAACCAACTCAAGGTGCGGGGCCTGTGGACTCCAACAGATGCGATCAGGCATATCAACTACCTGGAACTAAAAACCATGTTCCTCGACCTAAAAGCCTTCCAGAAACAACTGTACGGGCAAAGAGTGTTGATACAGACCGACCACACCACAACGATGTTCTATATCAACAAACAGGGAGGAACACAATCAGTCGTACTATCCAACCTAGTGCTGGACGTATTGAGATGGGCCATCCCACTCAAAGTAGACCTCCTAGCTATACACCTATCCGGGAAGGACAACGTGGAGGCAGACTGGCTCAGCAGACAGACATTCGCATCCCACGAGGGGGAGCCCAATGCACAAGAAACACAAAGGCTATTCAAGAAGTGGGGTACTCCAACAATAGACCTATTTGCAACACACCAGAATGCAAAATGCTCATATTTCGCATCCAGGCAACCAGGGGAACAATCGCAAGGGAATGCCCTATGGATAAGCTGGTCAAAAACATTTGCCTACGCTTCCCCCCCCCACCCCCCCCCCCCCCCCCAATACGACTGATGTACAGGGTACTCAGCAAATGCAGAACCAGCAACATGATGCTGGTTCTGGTGGCACCACAGTCGGCCAGGCAGACATGGTTCTCACAAATAGTGCAGATGTCGCAGGTACCACCTGAAAAATTCGGGAAAAGAATGGACTTACTCTACATGCAAAACGGAGAGGTACTCCACCCGGAGGCAGAAAGCCTCTGCCTAGCTCCTGGAGACATAGTTTGCAGATCTGAAACTGCCGGAGAGCACACTGCGGGTGCTACGAGAGGCAAGAAGGCCTACCACACGGAGGTGCTATGTGGCAAAATGGAAAAGATTCACACAATGGTGTATCAAGGAGAAACTGCACAGGAAGATGACCAGGGAATCAACGGTGCTAAATTATCTAACGCACCTACTCAAATCAAACCTAAGTTCCACCTCGCTGAGGGTACACCTAGCAGCGATAGTAGCCTACACAAGAGGAGAGACAGGAAAGCGCTTCTTTACATCACAAGTAGTAAAAAGATTACAGGAAGGGGCTAAAAGAATAGCACCGCCCAAAAGGAGGCCACCGCCAGCATGGAACCTTAATTTAGTCCTAACAGAGCTTATGAAGGCACCCTTCGAACCCATTCATAAGGCATCACTACAAATGCTCACCATGAAGACAGCCTTTCTAGTGGCAATCACCTCGCTACGCAGGGTAAGCGAACTGCAAGCACTAACACTGCAAGAACCCTACATTCAAATACGCAATGATAGGGTAGTAATGAGAACTGACCCACACTTTATGCCAAAGGTGGTGTCACGGTTTCACATGAACCAGACCATACAAATACCAAGCTTCTTTCAGAAACCATCCACAAGCGCAGAGAGGGCACTGCACACTCTGGACGCTAGAAGGGCAGTAATGCATTACATGGGAAGAACTAAAGAGCACAGGAAAACAAAGCAGTTCTTTGTATCCTTCGCAAGCAGTTTCCTGGGTAGACCAGTAACAAAGGGCACCATTGCACGATGAATCGCACAAACTATACAATTCTGCCACAAGCGGGCAGGTCAAGAACTAACAAGAGTGGGCACAAGCCCACTCTACCAAGCAAAAGGGAGCACCAATAGCCTTCCTGGCTAACGCACCCATTCAAGACATATGCTTGGCGGCAACATGGGCTTCAGTGCACACGTTCACTAAGCACTACTGTGTGGATAACCAGATGAACAAGGAAGCACAAGTAGGACAGAAAGTGCTTCAACATATATTCAACAACCAACGCTCATCTTCCACCCAGCTGCCACAAACCGCTACAAAGTCTATGCACAGCATAGTGGATCCAGAAAGATTCACGCTGCAAAACAATTAGTTTCTTACCTGTCGGTGTAGTTTTGCAGCTTGAAGATCTTTCTGGATTCACTAGTGAACCCACCCACCTCCACCGGAAAGATGAGGCAGGTGAAAAAGGTGGACTTACAAGGAATAAAATACAAACAGATACTTTAAAGACAAAGTGAAAAATCATTTACTTTAAGGAAGAACTTGAAAACATTGCCAAGGATTCACGAACAGAACAAAAAAAACAAGAAAAAAAAGAATCCGAAGATGACGCCCGAAGGTGGGAGCTTCCGCAGGAAGCGTGTCGATTTCCCAGGAAGTACACTAGAAGGTGGGACGTCAATGCCCACCTGGGCTACAAAAAAGGTCATTACTTAAAATTTGCAAAGATTTCTTTGCTGCATTTAACCCTTTCTACTAACTTTTGATCTTTTTAAGCTATAAACTTTTTTTTTTTTGTTAAATCTGCAAATTGTGCAGCAGATAGTTGCTTGTGCGGCAAATCCATAATCGTGCAGAAAACATTGTGGCCACAGAATCACATAATTCCAGTGCTAATCCCCACAGTATATCCTGTCAACACTATAAAATGGACTGTTCCCATTTACTCACTGCAGCCTGCACCCACTCCCAGACCCACACAGACCGCAGCACGACCCCTTTAGGTTTCATGGCATTTACTTGCTGAATAAATTCTTTTGAACAATATTTTTTTTTAATGATGTTTTAAAAGTTCCTTATCGTGTTTCTCTCCCTTCCGAATCCTCATATTTTGTTTTTGATGTCTCCATTTGCTGGTTCTCTATTGGTTAATAGTTATTCTCCATTCGCTTTAAATATTGACCAAAAGTTTCTTTCTGTTAAGTTTCATAGATTTTATTAGTATCAGGTCACAGACCTGCTACAACTGTGTAGAATAACAACGACGCCTGGAATATTAAATGATTGCTCCACCAGAAATGTATGTAAAAGTCAAGGCTTTTTAGATAATATCTTTGAAAAAATGCGAATTAGAAAGCAGAATTTGGACAAGGGGTTTTATCCTATTTTACTCCATGTGGAGATCCCCTTTGGACACCTCTTGGAATTGGGATAATGCGCTTTGAAGGCCACACATGTTTGAAAGTCATCTAGAGGGCAATGCAGAGAGGTTGTGGTGGAACCTGGGAAGAGCCCTTACTTGGTCCTGCATTGTTTTCTAATCGCATCTTCTTTGGTGTTGCAGGAGCGGGGTTTCCAAACTAAACATCTTTTTTTCGGAAATGACGTACAAATCTACTGTGGAATCTCCTACACTTAACGTAAGTAACAGGAAACTAGTGGACGTGGGCTGCAGCGTGGTGGATATAGGTGGGCACAGTGATGGACACAGCATTGTTGTGTTTTACTATGCTCTTGCAACCGATGTAATTTGTAACCTGTAACTTGTAACTCAATGATCCTCATGTAAAGCGCTCTGATACCTCCGGGTCTAGCCAGCGCTATGTAAAACTCGTCAAATAAATAATTGTCTTCATAGTGGAGGGTCCAGGGGCTTAGATGCTCATCAATGATGCAGCTATCTCTCCTGGGCTTCTTGGTTGGATTTGCTGCCAGACTGTAGTTCAGATCATTTTCTTTAGACCCAGGCGCAATGGTGGAAGTATCATTTGTGTAATTTTGTAAATTTTGCGCTATGGTTCTTATGCTAAATTCACGAAATTATGCCTTTATGCCATGTCACAAAATTACAAGCCATTCAAGGCCAGAATGCGAGAGTCTGTTGTTCGCAGCACATATGTGTGTCTTGTACTATACTTTTACTGCAAATTGCGTTCTCACATCAAAAATTGAGGATGCATTTTGAAGTAAAATAGCAGTAAATGTTTTATTGGCATCTTGTGCAATTTATGCGTAACTTTGAGAAAGTTTCCTAAAATTTTGCATAATTACACTACAGCAAGTTACTTACAATTCGCACACATACTTCTGATGTCGTTTCTGGGCTATTCTCATTATCTCACTGTTGGCTTTGCCTTTGCTCCACAGATGGTGGTTCTGCTATCCCTCCTGGGAAGTCAATGGTCCCTCTGGTTTGGCTCGTCTGTTCTGTCGGTTGTAGAGATGGGAGAGCTTTTGTTTGACCTTGTGGCCCTCACTATCATCTTGTACCTGAAGCGCCGCCAAAAAAGGAAGATGGAGTCCGTAGAAGAGGTTACGTCTGATCCCACCCCAGCATATCCCGATTGGGAGGGCCGCGATAATCCGGACTTCCAGCCTGAGGAGGAGCCACCCTCCCACCAGTTCCGGGTAGTGGCCGATATCACCCCTCCACCTGCATACGACAGCCTAGAGATGCAATCCGTAGAGGAGTGCAATGCCAGCTGCTCCTGCTCGCACCGGTCAAGCCTCCGAAGCAATATGTCATCTAAGAGTCAGTCCTCGACAGACACTGAGAATGCCTGATTGGGCGGTTTACGTCATGAAAGGTTCCCCCAGACACTGCAGCAACTTCAACAATTCTACCACTCCCCTACTGAGAAAAGTGGTTGCAGCCACCTCTTAGCCGCATGACGACTGGGTACCCATCTTCTTCAAGCTTGCTATTTCTGAGGGATATTTTTATTTGGGAACACAAAAATCGGTGGATGGGAGGACGGGATTGCTTGCGGTCTTGGCCATCCATGGATGAAGAAATTACACCCTTGATGAAGGGCAGTCACATTCGCATGATTGTCTTGTGGTCAATGCTGTATGACCATAATCTATGACACAGTCACTCCAAAGTTTATCAAGCATATGTTTCTTGAACTCGGACTTCCCACATGACTTGAATGGGCATTTTCTTAATAAAGTCTGGGGAATTTTACCAATCAAACAAAACACAAAAAACAAAAACTGCTAAAAAGGAAAATGTTTGCTCTGTTCCTCTGGACAAAACATCTATCAGTGTTACATGCACTAGGGTTTTTTGCTTTTGAAGAAAGAAAACATTTTGAATTTTGCAGTCCAAGCAACAAGGAAATTCACAATAACCAGTATCTGCGTTCCATAGTTTTAGTTGCTTGGACAAGGAAACGCAACCTCTCCATTGTGACTCAATATCTTGACCAATCTGAATCTTGTAGCCTCCATAAGAAAGTGTCTTAAGTCGCCATCACTCACAAATCAAAGTCTTTCTTCAAACTAATGCCTTCTAACTTGAGGATTCTTTGGTTAACATTGCTGTGAAACCTCTTTCAAGAGTGTAGAAAGAGGTTCTTGAGTGATTTCTGTCCAGTTTAATGGAGAGAATCCTGGGTAACTTCTAGAGAAAATTAAAGTTTAGGATAGAGCTAACTGTCCTCAACCATACCAATTTTTAACTGGCGATATGGCTAAATACCACTTCTAACCTGGCACTGCTTAAGTGTGCTGTAGCAACAAGTATTTAAGAACATCTCATTCATGCCCTGATTCCACCTGGGGTACTTTAAGGTAGACTTAAGCAGGCCCTTCAGATTCAGTAAATGCCTTTGGCCTCTGTACCTTATTTAGAGTTCTTTCCTCTGCTGTGAAAATTCTTCTCCACTAAATTGGACATTCCCAGGCACGAAGTCTGCAGAATATTGTCGTCTCCACACCATCACTCCTGCTCTCTGAGATTAGTACGGTGTCCCTGAAGACACAAAAGTTGATGGTAACTTACTCTGCAATCAATATAAGACCGAGCAAGAATCCGCATAGATCTGCAAAAATCTGCCTCCCTTCCAGAAGTCTTATCTATACCACCCTTCTGCCTTACTAGAGGAGATTTAACCAGCATATTGTCTGTGTGAAGACAAAAGGAATGATGATTATCGAGGGAGAGGAGGGCCTGACCACTGGGGTGCATGACCTAGGAATTGGATATTGGGATTGGCATACGAGATGGTACTGTTGAGTAGCAGACGATAAACGCACTGATAACTACCTTTTGCCACGTTGGTTTTAAAAAAAAAGTAAGGATTTTATACTATCTAAAAATATTAAATTAATGGTATTAAAGTCGCAATTTGTCTACCAATTTGGAGAGAAAGTTTAGCTTACTTGAATCAGGAAACTTTAGGGTAACTATGTTAAACTTCTCTGTATGAAAAAAAACTGGGTAATAAAAAAAATCTGCTTTTTATTCCAACAAATGTTTTGATGTTGATTATAAAATATTTATCTTTTTTACTAACTGCATAAAAATGTTATGTTAACGTTAACTGAAGTGTAAAATTGGCAGTTGACGCAATACTCTTGGAGCTACTGATAATGTAGCACATTTGTTAGTGAATAACACCGGATACACTTTAACTGACCACCAATGTGCTTCTCATAAGGTCAATACATTTGGGTCAAAGGGCAGGGTAACTGCCTCAAGAAAAAAGCAAGCTTGCTAGGTAAAGGTCTGCATGAAAGGGTTGAATGTCATTAATTCTTTTTTTATGTTGCCAGACAATTTTGTGAGCATCACCAGGAGAGGGGCTTTGGGTCCGCCCACTTATTGGTAGTTAGGAGTACATATTTGATTGGGGTGAAGTTGAGCATGGCCGGACTGGTCGTACCAAGCACTGGGCATTTCCCTGGAGGGCTGGAGCAATGGGGGTGGTTTTGTGCCAGCTGAGGCAATTTTGTCACGGGGGGCAGTTTTGCAGCAGTGCTGCAATATGCCCCCCGTAAGAAAAGCGGGAGATGTGCATTTTGCTAGAGCCCCACCTTACCCCCCACCCCAGGGCTGGTCGAGCAGCAACCTGTCAGGGATGGTTGCTGTTCCCAGTCTGACCTGCTTCCCCCAAAAAAGTGCTTGCTCTCCACACAGCTGTGAACTTTTTGTTTATTTATCCAGCTGCCATAGCTTGAATTTTCAGGGGCACACACATGACATTGTAATTCTATTAAAGTGTCTTAGTTAACTACATCATTTATGGCGGGGTTCTCTGGCAGCAGAACAGATGGGAGGGCAGTCATCAACTTACATGGATTTTTATGTCTGGCTTGACCGTGAGACCGTCACCTGACCTTCTACAGTCCTTTGCATTCATACACTTACATATCATCCCCATGCTATTAACTTGTGATACTTCACCTTACCATGCAACATTCCTTTAAAGCCAGACTTGATGGCATTGCCACTGCTTGTTTAAATTTCAAAACAATTTTCCTCTTTACCTCAAATATTTTTATGTTAACAGTTATTTTTTTCCTATTACTTGTACACCAGTTCCCTTTCTCTTTCGTTTTTAGTTTTATATCTTTGTTTTCCTTTTCTCTCTATTTCTTTCTTGTATGGTCCCTCCACTCTGCATCCTGTTCCTAGTCTCTGAGAGTGGTCCCTTTTTGAGTCCAGTCTTTAAAAAAATATTTTTATGATCGGGCTTAACAGTGCAGCTGTCTCCAGACATTAAGTGAGTGTCATAAGAGAGGGACTTTGGCCCCGCCCACAAGCTGGGAGCCAGGAGGACATGTTTGGTTGGGCAGAAGATGTATGCTTCCACCAAGAAAGTTCTTGCCCTCCACTGCATCTGTGATCATTGTATTTATCCAGCTGGCTGAGGTTGAACTTTCAGGGGCACCGACATGACATGTTAATGCTGTAAACATCTCTTAGATAACTAGATAGTTGATTGTGTTTGTCTTTCTCCAGCAGCACAGATGGGAGAAGGGCAGTCATTAACCTAAATGGATGTCTAGGTCTGGCTTGACTGCACAACTCGCACCTGACCTTTTTAACCTACACCAATAATAATCTACTGGCCTTTGGTTCCTCCCAAATACATATTCATTCTGATGCTAATTTCTTGTAATGCTTCACGTTACTATACAACGTCAGACCTATTGCCATTGCCAATGCTTGTATTGCATTTTTGAATACTTGGACGAGGTAAGGTCAGTTACATGTCAAAGGTAACTGTAATGTAATGTTGAAGTAACATCGAGAACAACTGGAAGACCATGGATAAACAGATTTCTTTAGTGCTCTCCATAACATTAGGTGTGATCATTTTCTCAGTGTGTAAGCACAGACCCATTTCACCAGGGATGTCCAACATAGACCCAGAAGGGTGAAATCTGTGTCAGCTTTTCATGATAACCACTGACCATGCAAATAAGCTCCATTTAGATTAATTACATGTAAATGTATTTTTGTGGCTAATCTGAGATCTGCCTGAAGCACATGCTCACTTTTAAGTGAGTGGCTCCATCTGCACACCAAATACATGATATGTCTTTGACATATTATTTTCCTATTTGATCCAAGTTATGCTATTTAATGACTTCATGTATGTATATCATTTAGATATATGATTTTACAATTACGTCTCTAGAAAACCACAACCATACGATGCACAGCAACACGACCAAACCCCAAGAAAGGCAGCATACAATGTGAAAGATTTATGGCAAAGGCAGTTTGCTATCCCATTACTTTCCAGTCTGATACAACTGCAGCAATGACGGCTTGTGTTGTCACTTCAGGTCGCAGTCTGATCCAGCTGCAGGACGGGCAGCTTGCAGAGAGCTGGCACTATAGCTCCCAATCTGAGAGAACTGCAGCAAGGAAAGCTTTCAGGGTGCTTTTACTTAAGCTCCCAGTCTGATACAACTTCAGCAAGGGAAGCTTTCAGAGTGCTGTCACTTCGGCTCTTAGACTGATACAACTGCAGCAGGGGAAGCTTACAGGGTGCTGTCAATTCCGCTCTCTGTCTGATACATCTGCAGCAAGGGAGGCTTGCAGGGTGCTACCACTTCAGCTCCCAGTCTGTTACAACTGTAGCAAGGGGAGCTTGCAGGGTGCTGTCACTTCAGCTCCTAGTCTGATAGAACTGCAGGAAGGGAAGTTTTCAGTTTGCTGTCACTTCAGCTCCAAGTCTGATAGTACCCTGCAAGCTTCTCTTGCTGCAGTTGTGTCACTTCAGCTCACAGTCTGATAGAACTGCAGGAATGGAAGCTTGCAGTTTCCTGTCACTTCTGCCCCCAGTCTGATACAACTGCAGCAAGGGATGCTTGCAGGGTTCTGTCCCTTCAGCTCTCAGTCTGATACAACTGCAGCAGGGGAAGCTTACAGGGTGCTGTCACTTCGCCCTCAGTCTGATACATCTGCAGCAAGGGAGGCTTGCAGGGTGCCATCACTTCAGCTCCCAGTCTGAGACAACTGCAGCAAGGGAAGCTTGCAGGGTGCCATCACTTCCGCTCAAAGTCTGATACAACTGAAGCAAGGAAAGCTTGCAGGATGCCATCACTCCAGCTCCCAGTCTTGATGAAAAGCAGCATGACTCAAGTCTTTCGATGACGCTTGGTGCAAACCACCTCTAATTCACTTTAAGATTTAGTGATCAAAATAACGAGGCAGGCGCTGGAACTGGAAGGCAAAGAACAGGTTTATTTCTCTAGAGGATAGTACATCACATCATACACCGGTACTATCGTCAGGAGGTGCTCTAACTGCATCTCTGTGGCATGGCCTTTTATATGCTCTTTAGTCAGTTTATTACATGGTCAAACATCCTTGGAATCCCCGCCTCAAGCTAGTTCCCACACAAACCCAGCAGCAATTGTCCCTCCACCCAGATCTAACAGATGATCGCTATCTCGCAGCTGGACATTCCGACAGGATCTAAAGGTATGTGGGATCGGTCAGATCTAAGGGTTTGTGTCTTAGTGTATTAACCGCACACGGCAGAACTTGTTTCACCAACAAAGGGGCCTGATCTAATCAATGTCCACAGGGGTTGATTAGTGCCTGGGACCGGATTGAGTGGCCAGGTGCAGGGAAGGGACTCCGGGGCATTGTCATGCTGACCAGGTTTTACGACCCTGGTACATGTGTTCAGGCTTGGTCAGAGCGCGGGGGGATGATAGCGAGGTCGAGGTAATAGGTGACCAGCAGAGTATGAAATGGCCGCGATGTCTAAAATGGTTGCTGGTTACGCGCACGTGAAGGCACTCACTAAGCAAGATGGCGCCGGCAATGTTCATATTTGTCTTTTTATTTTCTACAGTCTGATACAACTGCAGCAAGGGAAGCATACAGGGTGCTGTCACTTTCGCTCCCAGTCTGATACAACTGCAGCAAGAGAAGCTTTCAGAATGCTATCACTTCGGCTCCCAGACTGATACATCTGCATCAAGGGAAGCATGCAGGGTGCTATAACTTTCGCTCCCAGTCTGATACAACTGCAGCAAGAAAAGCTTGCAGGGTGCCGTCACTCCAGCTCCCAGCCTGACATAACTGCAGCAAGGGAAGCTTGCAGGGTGCTGTCACTTCCGCTCACAGTCTGATATAACTGCAGCAAGGGCAGCTTTCAATGTGCGGTCACTCCAGCTTCCAATCTGATACAACTGCAGCAAGGGAAGCTTGCAGGGTACTGTCTGATACAACCGCAGCAAGGGAAGCTTGCAGGGTACTGTCACTTCAACTCACAGTCTGGTACAAGTGCAGCAAGGGAAACTTGCAGGGTGCTGCCTGGTACAACTGCAGGAAAGGAAGCTGGCCTGCGCTGTCACCTCAGCTCCCAGTCTGATACAACTGCAGGAGGGGCAGCTTGCAGGGTGCAGTCACTTCAGCTCTCAGTCTGATACAATTGCAGCAAGGGAAGCTTGCAGGGTGCTGCCTGGTACAACTGCAGGAAAGGAAGCTGGCCTGCGCTGTCACCTCAGCTCCCAGTCTGATACAACTGCAGGAGGGGCAGCTTGCAGGGTGCAGTCACTTCAGCTCTCAGTCTGATACAATTGCAGCAAGGGAAGCTTGCAGGGTGCTGCCTGGTACAACTGCAGGAAGGGAAGCTGGCATGGTGCTGTCACCTCCACTCCCAGTCTGATACAACTGCAGGAAGAGAAGCTGACATGGTGCTGTTACTTCGGCTCCCAGTCTGATGCAACTGCAGCAAGAGAAGCTATTCGCTTGCTGTCATTTCAGCTCCGAGTCTGTAAGGGCAGCTTGCTCTGTGTTGTCACTACAGCTCCCAAAATGATACAACTGCAGCAAGGGAAGCTTGCAGGGTGCGGTCACTTCAGCTCACAGTCTGATACAACTGCAGCAAAGTAAGCTTGCAGGGTGCTGTCATTTTCTCTAACAGTCTGATACGACTGCAGCAAGGGAAGTCTGCAGGCTTCTGTCACTTCTGTTCCCAGTTTGATACAACTGCAGCAAGGGAAGCTTGCAGGGTGCTGCCACTTTCGCTTCCAGTCGGATACATCTGCAGCAAGGGAAGCTCACAGTATGCTGTAGCTTCAGCTCCCAGTCAGGTGTGATGAGCAGAGCCAACTGTATCTGTAGTGTATGCCCCCTACTCAGTGTACGACCTTCCACACACCACTACCAACCACTCTTATCCATTTCCCTCCTCGCGAATCTCAGCTACCCCGACCCTAGCCACAGCCACAGTACCGGTATTAGGGATGAGGATCAGCAGGCACTGTAGTATCTTAAACCTCGCTGGGGCACAGCACCAGAAGCATCTTAAGGGGCTTCCAGTTTCTCTTCATCCAGCCAACAGCACCCGGCATCCAGCATGGCCAAGGAGGGGAAAGGGGAGGCTGCCTATGTAGGTGCGGCTTTGGTGGTTGGTGTTCAACGGAAGCGGCCAGCATCAGGCTGGTGCGGATTGTGCTCACTACACTATCCACACACACACACACCCTACCCCAGTGCCTGTACCCGCAACTGGTCTTTCCACCTCTGCGGATTAGCTATCGCAGCAACAAGAACACGAAAACCAGGATTATCCAAACCAGGAACCAAAGAGTGACCCTTCTCGAGAAGGGCATAGGGGATCTCTGCTTCCTGCCCTTAACACTTATTTAAAGCATTTGTTAAATGCATACGCTCTGGAAGACCAAGGGGGCCTGTGGTGGCCCATAAGAAATGGAAGCGGAGGGCAGACCGTCCAGAACCTACAGTGGCATCTGATCAGATACTTGATTTAACACCAGCTAAACCAACAAGCGGTTTGAAGATTAATTCAACATTACATACAATTGCAACCAGCTTTTCAAGTCCAAGAGCTACCCTCTCTCAGCCAAAGATCACCTCTAAATTCAATTACCTCAAAAATGCAAGTCCGTTATCTTCTCCAGCAATTCAAGCATCAAGGGCCTGCCCACCTCCCGGAGCCTGATAGTGACTATTAGTAATGGGGGCATCAATTTTAACCCAGAACTTCCTCAGCTGGAAATCAAACCTGGAATAAGTCAATCTTTTGAGTCCCCTGAGCCTATTAGGGGTTTGCCCCAAGACGAAGGGGCTTCAGCTTTCCACCACATACCCCGGGCGGGGGCTCGGACAGTCACCCTCTGGACCAAACCTTGGTGCATAGCAGGACCAGCACTAGAGGACAAATAAAAAATCAAGACATCAGCCATAAATGCTGCCCCAAAACCAAAGATGGAGGGGGACCTAGCGCAGCCTCTATCCGACTTGTCACTGGGTGGGGAAGACCTATCCCACCTAATCTCTCAGATAGCGGGTGGTCCGGGGTGTGAACGAAAGCTCTGCATATCTGACAACTGGCCAACCAGAGGAACTATCACAACTCATGGATGCTTCCAAAAAGCCATCGAGCACAAAATCACAGGTAAACAGACAAACCCAACTGACCCTCGCCGATGAAGACTGTTATAACAAAGGATTTATCCTGCCCCCGCTCCAAGGAATGGGAGATTGTGTTGTCATCCTAGGGAAAAGAAGCCCCTTAAAAACTCAAGCCCCTCAGCCACCCTAAAAGAGGAATCCAAGGGCCAACAAGAGACGATTTGGGCCACAGCCCTTGGCATCCTTCAGAGGTTGGTGGGCGCAATGTCCTTCCAAGTCAACAAAACGGACATACAGATCACCCTTCTGAGCACTTTGGCTTTGCACGTCGCCAGCTTAAAAAAAAAAAGATCACAAATCTGAAAAATCTGATCAAACGGGCTCAGGCAGATTCTGACCACTCCCGCCAAACATGTAATTGCTCCCCAGTCCTAGGTAAACTAAGCGCACTTCCAGAGGTGATGACAAAGCTGAAATAAATACCCAACATAAAGCCTCCAATCTCTAGAAGAGAGACCCTAGAAGGAGGTGAGAAGGCCAAAAAAGGTCAATAAGATGGGCAAACGGACGTGACAAAAGCCGAAAGGGCACCTGCGGCTGGACAACGGCAGTGACTGGTCGCAACAGACAGTAACGCAGACAGAAACTGCTTGCGTGCCTTCTCTGTTGCCAATAGTCTCAGGGACAATCATGCACCCTCACCCCGACGAGTTGGGGCACATCATGTAGATGAAGCAGATTCCAAAACAAATGAATCAAAAAGAAGGAAGGGCAACAACAAAATCCAAACCATGAAGCGTAACCTGGTGCCCTACCCTCTGTTCCAAACTTGAAACCGTGCTGATCACTCCACTCGGTACAAGTAACAAACCCAGTCAAGTGGCCCGGAAGGGGTTACTGGTGGCCCAAGTTAAACCCCAGAACCCACTTCCACGCAAAAGACTAACATCACAGAACCCACGAAGTAAGCGCCACCTCTGAGGCTGCGGACCCAGCTATGACAGTAAAAAGGGCCCCCCTCTAATCACACAAAAAGCCTTAGGAAAGACAGGGCCACCTCAGTCCAGAGCCCCATGACGGGTCGCAATAGCGTCTGGACGACCTCCTGGTCAGTCAATTGGAACAGACTCATTAAGCACTTAATCGGCCACATTGAGGAATCCGACCAAGAAAGTGCCATGTAAAAACATCATTGGCCCAGTCACAATGATTCAAATTGCAAGTTCGAGGATGGTCCCTAACCTGCAATAAGGGGGTCCACTTCCAGTCCTCAGGAACTGGTCCATTTCAATATTGGGAACAACAGGCTCCTTCTTTGGCATTGTGGGAGTAGTCCCAGAGCAGTTTACTCCACTCACACCCCCAATTTGGGCCACCAAAACGCCTGTAAGAGCTCAAATTGGCCGCCCAGATACAAGACAGCCAAAAACTTCAACCACCTGCACATTATTCTACCCGGAATAAAAGTCCAAAGGTTCATTTGACATTGTAAACTGTGGCAACATCCTTAAGCTAATCCGCGGCAAGGGGCACGCTGGGAGAAGTCTCATTGCACAGGATACCATCCATCGAGCTCATCGCGCCTGGGCACGGCCAGAATAACGAAACAACCAAGGTAACCTGGCGTACCACATAGTTAGCAATGAAAATTGTGGGACACATGAACATCTTCAAACAGTGGGGGATTACCATCACCCCGCTAAGGAAAGCGGTTATCCACACATCCTCGAAAGTCCATCGGACGCAGTCAGTTCAACAGCTCAGCCAAGACTGGCTTACTCAATCGTCAGAGGCGCTCTAAGTAAAACATTGGCACCACTAACAGAGCATATAAAGGATGCCACAAAAATCAAACCATCGGCCCTGAAGGAGTGGAAAACTGGGCATGGCTGTCAGGGACTCTGAACTCAACCCAACTGTTAAGGTGAAAAATCAGCCTCCAAACTGCACTTTCTGAACAATTACTCAAGATATGCTCTTCGATGAACATCAACGGATTGGCTAACAAACTGGGCGACCAGGACACCACCTCTTATCTCCGCTCCTTTAAAATCATCTTACTACTATAGACTTGGTTGCAGACGGCGCACTGGCTGGAAGGATACACAAATCTCTACATTCCCGCAATTAAACAATGGAATTATGGCCATAGAAGTGGAGGCATTGCAATGTGTGTCTGCTACAAGTGCTATTCATTCTTTGGAACAAGACAGTGATACCTCAGGGCTGCAAGTAGTAGGCACTTCGCTCAAAACTGCCAATGGCCAGTCAAAGAGACCAGATCTGATACATGTTTACGTTCATTCCAACCCAGGCTCAAGGACAGCTCTCTCCAAGAAACTAACTAGCACAACTCTAAATCTCAGATCAGAAAACTGCAGCACAGATATTATAATATCAGGAGACTTCAACATGTGGCTAATGACCAATCTAGCCGCAAACAAGATAATGCCGATGCAAGATGGCGACTGGGCAATACCATCCCAAATCGCCTACGGATGGCATGTAGAGGATTCGAGAAGACTGGCCCTCCAAGGAAGCCTGCAACATCTAGGTCTGAGAGCCCTCAATGATCGATTTCTCCCCGTCAAGCCACCTGGCCTCTCGCATCTTCTGAACACAGGGGCCTCCCTAATCGACTACATTTGCCATCCTTCCTTTACTCAACACAATTACTTCATTCGGTTTTGGCAAAAAAGAGAAACACTGACCATCACCCTCAAGAGCTCACTCTTAACATCAGGTTAGATAAGTGCGATGCTGTAGCTGATCAAGGCTTTGAAAGTTATATAATTAATCTCATACGCATCAAGTGCTCTGGTCGCAGAAGCCAAACAATTACTAGCCAACGCCCACAATTTAGAGGGAGACCCAGCTAGCTGGGCAATGTGCACAAAAAATCTGGTGGACTGGCATGCAAAGTTGGTACCGGGAAAGGCAAAGCCACATGCCACACAAGGAGTAGGATCCAGTCACATAATAAGAACCGCCAAAAAAAGGATCAACCAGCTATGGAGAAGTCATAAAAAAGACACAGATGGACCAAACATAATAAGCACCCTGAGGGATGCTCGAAGACATCTGAAGGTGACGAACAGGGAACACCAAAGGAAAATATAGAACTCGTTCTGGACAAAACTACTGTATGACACCAGCACTATAAATGGAATGGGCGGCACTCTCCCAAAAGCGGCCTCTCCCTACATATCTGAGCCAGAGTGGTACCACTTTCTACACAAACACTTCAATAAGCAATCACTACCTGATCAATCCCATAAGCAGGGGAAAGTGAGGTAGTGTGGCTCACTGGTTAGAGGCGGCAGACTCGAGAGCAGAGGACGGCCCGGGACCAGGGTTCGATTCCCGGCGCGGCAGGTTTCTGGACCAGGGTCAGCGGACTCGATAATTCTCTCGCCTCGGTGCCCACTCTGATCAGCGATCACACTCGGCAACTCTGGGCATTAGCTTGCCTTATCTTCACTAACGGCCCCACCAGACCGCCGGGGATGCCTGGTCTCACCCTGGAGATACCCATTAAGGGACCATCTCTCAGGGAAGCCAGGAAGGGTTTCGCAGCGGTCGAAGCGCGGAGATACTCCCCCGGGAGTGATTCTAGCGCTATATAAACACGCAAATTAAAATTAAATTAAATTAAAGGTTCAGCGGCTAGCAGTGTCTCAGAAGATGCAACAGAGAGCCACAATGAGGCTATTTCCGGGTGCCTGATCACTGAGGACCTAATCCGGAAACAAATTGCTAAATGACGCAGAGAGGGGGCATCTGAACCATTCAGTATTCCACTGGCTCTCTACAAGGAGGATCAAATATTCTGGCCACTCAACTAGCCCTCCTTTATACATCCAGATTGGAGAAGAATTGCATCCACCCCCCCTCATGGCATGGTTTGATACTCGCTCCCAACTTCAAGGGGGGGGTGGGGTGATAAAAATACCCGCGGGAGCTATCACATGATCGCTCTAATCGACAACTGGTGTGCTGCTGGACTCCTTACAAACATGGGCCGAGACAAACAAAATCATACCTCCAAATCAAACTGGACTCATAAAGCACACAGGGACAGCTGTGAATATCATTGCACTCCTTACTGATAGACCAGGCAGATTCCAACAATCATTCTGTCTACATGGGCTTTATTGAATATAAATCTGCCTTTGACAGGGTCAACAGAGTGAAGCTTTAGAAGAAACTCGTGCACCTTAACATCCCAGATACCTTGCTCAGGGCCATGCAGTTGCTGCACCATGACACATGGGTCAGAATAAAAACTGGAGACGGTTAGCGCTTTTCCTGGCCTATAACCACTACGCAAAGCCTTGAGCAAGGTTGTGTTCTTGTTCCTACCCTATTCAACTTGTTTCTATCGGATTTGTCCCTGGTCCTCAATACAAAAAACTCTTACCCACCCGAACTGGGTGGCTTTTGCCTTTCAAACATAGTTTGTGCAGATGCCCTGTCTCTCATCGGTAAAAAAAGATTGGCTTGCAAAACCTCCTGGACGAAATAGCCTTTGTATTATCATAAACGCATTAGAAACCTAATCATACATTTACACTGCGCCAACTGGCACGGGCAATATTCACAGGGGATTATATACAGGACCTGGCCAATCGGGCCACGGTCCGAACCATCAGAATGCAGGTAAGTAAATATAAAACACAACCAGTAACTGCTGGCACAATAATGACCTCAGCATTATCACATTAGGCATAAAACATGTTAGGCCCAAACCTCATTAGCATAACACATTATGCAATAGCCATCACAGTGGGCATTACAAGCATAAATACATTCTGCAATAACTGTAAGCATGAGCGCCATCACAAACACATTGGGCATCACATTAGCGCCTTGCGCCCTACCACCATAAACTGACCCCAGGGCGACTTTTTTTTTCACTGGGCTCAAATGCCCTATATCCCACAATGTCAGGGCTTTGTGCTGACAATTCAGCAATCTCCCAAAACGTGCACAAAGGATCAGGCCTAAACGTAGCGGCTGCCCACTTCTTGTTGGGCAGCTGTGCAGGCAAAAATGTGGGCAATGGCACCCTCTGTCCCCCCACTGGGACTCTAAAAAAATAAATGTGTCCAAACGTTGCAGCTGCCTGCGCGCTCGCAGGGCAGCTGGAAATGGCACGGGCACCACTGTGCCCTGTGAGTCCCCCACTGGAACCCTAAACTGAAAATTGCCCCACAGTGCAGTTACCTGCAACTGCGGTGCAGCTGTGAACAAAACCGGCACTGGCAGTCACTGTGCCACTAAAGCCCCACTCCGGGACTTTAAACAGAATAACCCCCAACGTGGCAGTGCTCCGCTATGGGCAGCACCACTGAGGAGAACTTAGCCGCAGCACTGGGGACGAACTGGTCCCCAATGTTCCAGCTGCCCACTGGAATTCATGGTAGCTGGAAGAGTCCAAAAAGTGAAGCCCTCACTCACCCGGCTTCGTGGATACTCCTCTGGTCCTCAGGGCATCGGCTTCAAGCTCCTGGTCTCCCTTCAACACGGGAGCCCCGCTCACCGGGCAGACTCCTCCTTCCTCGCACCGGCTTCACTCTGGCTTCCTGGAACACAGGCATGACTACGCCTGTGTTGTGACCGGTGCTTTCCTTCCAGCCTGCTTTTCTTTGACCTCGCCCACAACCAGGCACTCCAGATGCCTGAATTCTGGTTCCTTCTGCCGCACCTGCAACTTTCCCTCACGTAAGCGCGGAGTGGGCTCCCGCCTTACGATTAAGCACAGTTGCAGGGTGGGCACCCGCTTGTTAGCAATCTCATGAGAGCGGGGTGGGCTCCTGCTCTACAATGTAAAATCATTCATGCGGGGTGGGCTCCCGGTCCTCTCGGCACTCGAGAGGGGGAATCCCACATCGGGATTCCCTCGGGGCGCTTCGACAGCACAGCGCTGCAGCGCCCTCAAGCTTCACTCTGGGTGGAATTTAAATAAAATGCTCCTCTCTGGCCATTAAAACAAACCCTCCGCTCTGGCAATTTAGATCAGAGCACTCGCGAGGCGCTAGGTGCCTCAACCCCAGCAGTGGCCCCAGAAAGGCCAGAATAAAGAGTCCTTGGGGTGTGTGTGGGGGGGGGGGGGCAACCACAGCACAACCAGGCAGGCCAGCACACAGGTACCCCAAGAAAACAGCAGCTGGGTCCAGCGGTGGTTCCTCCTGGCAGAGTGTCCCCCCCCAAAGTAAGAACAAGCACAACACTTTCATGGGGTCACAGCCCCTTCATTTATAGGACATTTTCCTTTGTCTGAAAGCACAGGGCTGGGGAAACCAGATGCAACTGGTTATGGAGCACTCTGTTTACCAGGCTCCTCTTTCCTATTGTTAGGTGGGGGCTCGTCATCAGACACACCACAGGGGGGCGGAGCCAGCATTCACTAGGGCAGGCCCACTCCTATTCAGGGACTTCTCCTCCCAATACTCAAAGTATAGATGTCATATTCAGCCTAGCTCGGACTCATCCTGCCCCTCCTGGAGCCACACACACCTCACCAGCCCCCATCACTCAAAAGCCAGACATGCAATTCACATCAGGCAGGCAGACCTATAGCACACACAAATATCATCTTTTAAAAGTGGCATTTCTAACATGACCACAAATTTGCGCACACCATTGCGCAGCATTTATTAATACCATTGTATACATACCAGACTCTCGTATCAGGATTTACCACTGACCCACATTCATCAGGGAATCCCCAATGCATTCCTATGGGAGGGCAGGCCAATCTCACTACATGTAACCCAGAGTGCACATATTTTACACTGGACAGCAGTGATAAAGTGCCTAGAGGCCTAAAACCACCAACACTACACAGGGAAAAGGCTAGGAGACAAGCAAAAAGTTTAGGGGTGAACCCGCCAAAAGGGCCAAGTCCAACATGTATATACAAATTTAAAAGGTCCCACACTCATGCCTATCCTCCAGGTAGCAAAAGATACACAATTGATAGACGGAATGCAGAACAAATCAAAACATTAACCCTCAGTCAAGAGATCTAGGTTAAATCCATCATTCTTTTGCTCACCATGCCACAACGGTTCAGGCTTGACCATATGCAAATCGGTCTTGACCCTATGCCTCATGGGAACAGTCCAGCCCGAACTGCCAAGCCAGTTCCCCCATGGTCCGGAAACAAGCATCCTAGGACCGGTTTCGGCGTTTCACCCCTCTTCAGCCAGGATAGCTATATTTCAGTGGCACAGTGAACCCGGGACCCACGTCTGGGCATACCCGGTGCCCTTAGGGCGAGAAAGTATAAGTACACAATTGACAGGGAGGACTTGGCCTGGCAGTTCGGGATGGACTGTTCCTATTGGGAGCAGGGTCAAGACTGATTTGCATATGGCTGGGTCCAAACTGGAATGGCATGGTGAGCAAAAAAACTATGGATTTAGGCCCATATCTCTGTACTGGGGTGAATGTATGAGATTGTTCTGCATTCTGTCCATCAATAGTCCTTTTTAGGTCGAGCCTATCCTATTCCACAGGAATGGATAGGGGAGAATTTTAGTGGCCAAAAAAGTTCTCAAACCATCGGGCGGATTTCAAACAGTTGTAGTGTAGTTCCTATTTTGCCAGTAGGGTCTGCGCATTGGAATAACATAAACGATAGTTTAGACGTAGGACTGAGGTCGACTAGGTCTCTATTGAATATGTTAGACTTAATTAGGTTTGCCAGCTAGCTCAGAGGTCACTAGAAACTTTCTCAAATGAACAGGGAGGAGTGACCTTCCCTGATTAGACAAGAAGGGATTTAGCTTCTGACAACTTCATAAACATGACAACTTTGCTCCCCCAGAATAAGGAGTTTATCTCCAGAGTCGTGTGAAAACAATAGATAGCTATTTCACTCAGTCTATTGTGCATACTTAGTTTCACCAGAGTGCAGAGAAATAGAGAGACGGGCGTTTTCAATAAAAGGTGTTATTTATTAAGCAGTCTTCTTTCTCATGCAAGAGAAATGAATTTCCACAATTGCAATACTTGTTATAAAGTAAAGTGCGTACAGTAAAAGGAGTATTATGAAATAATACTGTAAAAGCATTGATATGGTTTCTGAGCCATATGATACTTAAAAGGCATAAAATATATACAATTACATACAATGATAAAAGTTGACTAAACGTACTCAACTGATGTTTCTAAATACGCCTACCCCAGTGTACCTAACCTAAGCCTAGTATGTGGGAAGGAGTAAAGGAGTTTTCAAGTTAAGTTAGTTTTGCCAAGAATCTTACTCAAGTATTCTCAAGGATCTAATCAGCTCCGTACCTTGGTTTTAGAATGAAGGAGGTCTTGTATCTCGCTCTCAGGACTCGATCTCCCAGTAACCCGCAAGGGTGACTGGAAACACTGGAGCTGGATTTTCTCGGCAGGAGAAAAAGACAGTCTCTCATTCAGTGCGTCAAATGGGAGGGGCGTCTTCCGTCGGCACTCGCATCAGCTGGGCTTCGGATAAGTAGATAGCCGCTCTGCTCCAAACCACCGTGTGTTGCTTAAGGCAAACGTTGGTATATTTATACCTGGAAGGTGCCGAGTTTGACGTAAGGTTGGACATAAGACGTCAATAAAAGATGTCACTAAGAACTGGCTGTTCTTTCGGACTCGCAGGAGTTCTAGGACAAATCAAAACAAAAGCATGGGGAATTCCCAGGTTGCTGGAGGTTTGGTTTGTTGAAAGAACTTGTTGGACTTTCTAGGAGTCTAAGGAAGTAGCCTTGTCGTACATTGGCTATTACTAAATATGGATATGATTCTTATGCCTTTATAAGGGTATGATTTGTTATAACCACATAAGGGCATAAATCGGGAATATTTAATTAGGGTCAGAGATACGATCACAACACGCACTCCACGTATAATGTCCATCATTACTAAATACTAAGCAATATATAAACATATAGGTATGCATGTGTTTTCCAGCCCACCCCAAAATACATTGAACACATTTGAAATGGTATAGATACACGAAAATGAGTATTATACTGTACGCTTTCAAGCAGTGGTATCATTCAGATAATGCAAATATAAATATCAGCTGAATGAATTGCGAAAATTACATTTATGAAATGGCTCTTAATACAGAAAAAAGGTCGAGACCATTTCATCACATAATTATACAAGATTGTACATGTGCTAGAGGCTGATTCAAAATATTGTCTCTAGGAATAGAAGCTCTGTTCTCTGAGAATAGTTTTACTTTAAGCAGAGTACCTTGTGCCAGAAAAAAAAGTAAATATTTTTGAAAGTTGTGAAAAATAATGTTGCTTTCAAGGGAAAAATTAGTTCCAAGTGTTTTCAGCAGAGTTGTTTATAAAAATTGAAGGCCAAATTTAGAGTTCAGGGAACGCTGTGTGCTCGCTATTTCAAATATTCTCGTTGTTGGGAGAAAACATCACCTCAGCTAGACCAGCAAAAAATTTGTCTACAACAGTAGGTGAAAGTTGGGCCAATGCTGAAAACTCTGAAATAGTGCATATATGCGATGCATTGCCATCATCGGTGTTTAGATCAGCAATGTTCACAGAAGGTTGTACCTGTGTGCTGCCGCTTTCATCTCGTACTTCACAGCCACCTAATCGTAATGGTGAAGTCTCAACTAATGCCGTCATCAGAATCGGTAGCCGATGGGGACAACACGTTGTATGAGTCGTTACCGGACAAAGCAAAGCGTCGATATCCATTGGTACTGTTGATGGTAGTGAAAGACAGACGTCCAACACGCATTCTTCTCCGCATATCAGACATCGAAGCACAGGTAAGATGCAATTTTGCCAGATCGGTCTAAATGAAAGAAACCAGGTAGTATTCAGATCTTAGCCGGGCCAATCCGAGGACCTTAGTGATACCGTCTCGGTATTGCATTTCTTCCATCATAGCCTGAGTTTTGTCTGTGACTTGGCT
Source organism: Lissotriton vulgaris (assembly GCF_964263255.1). Taxonomy (NCBI): domain Eukaryota; kingdom Metazoa; phylum Chordata; class Amphibia; order Caudata; family Salamandridae; genus Lissotriton; species Lissotriton vulgaris. Next base: position 1,714,891,392 of record NC_141695.1, on the reverse strand, counting down.
TTCCATATCGAAGCAGAAGGAACAAAAATAAAATTCCTGCTACGAGTCCCAAAATAAGAGGCAGGTCACCGAAAAGAGAATGCACAAAATTCGGGAAGATGCCATGTGAGGGTGAGGGTTTGTGAGGGTGAGGGTGTCTGAGGGTGAGGGGATGTGAGGGGGTGTGAGAGAGGGGGAGTGAGAGTGAGGGGGTGTGAGGGTGTGAGGGTGAGGGGTGTGAGGGGGTATGAGGGGGTATGAGGGTGAGTGTGAGTGTGAGAGGGTGTGTGAGGGTGAGCGGGTCGGTGAGGAGTGTGTGAGGGTGAGGGGGTGTGTCAGGGGGTGTGAGGGTGAGGAAGGAGTTAAAACTCCCACTGGGAGCAAAAAGACAAGCAAGGATTCCTCTTTTAAACCTGACACAAAACAGAACTATATGCTAATATTGATTGTGATTATGAGGTAAAAGGAAGGTGTTTATTCATATAGAACGTTGTTGGCATTTCCTGGTATTCCTATAGCATCTAGCATAAAATGGTGCACCTTTCACCTGATTTTAATACTACAAAGTTCTAACAACTAAGTAGATCAGATTCTTCCTGTGTAAAGGAGGGTAATGTCCACCTAAGATTTTGTGAATTGTGGTATGTAAGCTTATGATTTTTCCAGTTTGCAGATACACCTGGTGTATTTTTGCAGATTGGGTGATATGTGCATGCCTGTTGACAGTTATACCATTTCTTGTGACTGCTTTCTGGTTTGTTTGAAAGCAGTAAATTTGGATTTTGTTATAATACTGGAGTTCATAATGTTGGTGCCCACGATAGTTCCATCCAAGGTGATCCAATGTTCTTTTTCTAAAAAAAGCCTGGAATTTCCCATGGAACAAAAGTCTACAACAGAAAATAGTTCATCAGAAATTATGTGACATATGTATAGTTACATGTGTCAAAATCGCTTGTGAGGTTATGCACTCAATCTTTTTTTTTTTCTTTTTATTGAGATGGATCAGAAAATGAAAAAAACAGAAACAACTTTACATGATACAGATATCAGCTGGACCTACTGACATAACAAGATTTTAAACAGAAAAAAAAAAAAAAAAGAAAAAGGATTAAGACAATATTCACAAAAATACGGGGTAATTCTTATGCAGCCACTTTACAAAGCACATAGCAGAAACCTTAAACATATATTGCCAGCATTGCATAATCTTACATTAAAAATCATAATATGTAGTATAGTGACACTCATCAATCATCTTATCTTCCTCCAGTTGCTTAGCGGAGCCCATAACTTTTTACCGAGTTCTTTACTTTTCTTACCCTTAAATTTATATAAACATTCTTCAATATTATGGGTCCCTAGCAACCTTGTAAGCCACATCTGAAATGTGGGAGCGATCGGATCTTTCCATGCCGCCGCAATTAGAATTCTAAAAACAGCAACACAAAGAAAGATAAAGGCTTCGGCTTCCTGCGCAACCTTAAGATTTTCATCCCTGCCGATCAGAACAGATGTTGGGGATAAAGAAATTTGACACTCTAACAACCCTGATAAAAACTTCTCCATTTCTTTCAAAACAGGGTTGAGATTTTGGCATGAGTAGAACATATGGGTTAGATCTGCAGGACCTTGGTTACACCTTGGACAACTATCTGTATCCCTTTTACCCCATTGAAACAACTTAGCCGGGGTGTAGTAGAGATTGAAGATCATCTTATAGTGTTGGGCTTTCAGATTAGTCGCTCTTAATATTTTCCTATTTAATGCCAAAGCGTAATCCAAATCGATGTCGGGATCTCCTAATCTTACAGCCCAGGCATTTTCTACTTGTCCAATATCCTCTTCCAATCCCTGTAGCAGATGATTGTACCCTATTTTAATCTTTTTGCCCCCACTCATTATGTAGTGCACCAATGGACTTGGCTCCTGAACAGACACCCTTGGTCTTAATGCCTTCACTGATTGTTCTATCTGTTTGTATAGCAGCCAGTGATTCGAGGGGATACCAAATTTCTGTTGTAAGGCCTCAAACCCCAGGAGGTCATCTTTCTCCATGACGTCCCCTAGGCGTCTAATGCCCAGCCTCTTCCAACAGGTACTATTCCTATTTTGTCCAAGGTGCAAAAATGGACTTGCATTCCAAAGATCAATTGCGCCATTGATTTTAGGGATCTTGAGAAATTTCAGCACCGCCTTCCATGTCCCCCATGCAGATAGCAGCACTTTGCTTTTACTCCTCTTAAAATGCAAGGCATTAATTTCACGTGTTAGCACCCCCCTGGCCTTTGACCCATTACCAGCTCATAAATTGTGGGGATTCTATAGGTATCATGTAATGCTTCAGGGACATCATAATCCAATAGATGGTTCATACGTAATAATAAACAAACCCAATGGTATAACCGTAGGTTAGGAGCAGATAACCCACCTCCCTCTAGCGGTATAGAAAGTCGGGCTAAAGATCTTCTGACTTTGCCATATTGCCATAAAAATTGTGAGAACACTGCTTCCATCTTTTTCATCAAACCTTCCTCAATTAAAAGCGGTATGGCACGGAATAGATACAATAGCTTGGGAAACATTGACATTTTCAGCACATTAACCCTTCCAATCAATGACAAATGTAGTACATCAATCCTTCTTAATTCTTTATCAATTGTAGCTAATAAAGGCCCATAATTTTCTTGATTGATTTTTCCTACGTTTGCATTTATTTTAATTCCTAAATAGACCGCGGAGTCCACATACCTTTGATCTCTTTTCTGAAAATTTGTAGAACAGATTATTATAGTTTTTTCAGTATTAAGTTTGTACCCTGAACATTTCCCAAACTCCTGAGCCAAACTGCTTAGTTCCTGCATTGCCACTTGCGGGTTAGTAGTAAAAATTGCCAAGTCATCCGCATAGGCCAATAGCTTAGTGGTGTGACCATGAGATACAACCGGGGGTATTTTTTCAGAGGCAAGAATCTTCCTAATGAGCGGGTCGATGTATAATGAGAATAGTATGGGTGAGCATGGACACCCCTGACGGGTGCCCCTTCTAATCACTACCTCATCCGATTGGAAACCCATTGTAGTTATTCTAGCAACTGGATCCCTGTACATTGCTTTGATGGCTTTCCTACACTTTTCACCAAAGCCTCTTCTAGCCAATACCTCCCACATATAGTCCCAGACCACACGATCAAAAGCCTTCTCGGCATCTAAAAGTATCATAGCCATATCTCCACCCGTAACATTAACTGCATCAAATAACGAAATTGCCCTTGCTGTGTGTTCGGTGGTACCTCTCCCAGGGACAAACCCATGCTGCCATGGTGAGACAAGTTGGGTAATGATCCGTCCTAATCTGTTTGCCCAAACTTTAGAGTAGAGTTTGGCATCAGTATTTATTAAAGATATCGGACGGTACGAACCTGGGTTCTCTTCTGGTTTGCCCTTTTTATGAAATATGACGATGTTGGTCTGTTTCCATGTATCTGGGATAATGCCTGACCATATTATTCCATTAAAAAGATCCTCAAACAAAGGGAGGATTTCATCTTCCAGGGCCCTGTATACCTCTAATGGTAGACCGTCTGGTCCCGCCGCTTTACCCACTGCCAGTTCATTCAGAGCGGCTTTTATCTCCTCTGCGGTTATATCCGATTCTAGCCTAGCCCTATCGTCATCTTTCAAAATTGGGGTTGACGGAGACTGATCTTGGATATATGGTTCTACCCCTGGCTCTTGATCATAAAGTTTTTGATAGAAGTCTTGGAAGACATCCATTATAGATTTTGGATCCGTATATTCACTCCCATTGTATGTAATCTTTCTGATTCTATTACTATTTGATTCTTGCCTGATGCGAAGCGCTAAAGCTCTACCCGCTTGTTCTCCAGTCTCGTATCTCCTTACTCTCTGTGTTTGATATTCAGCTATCTCTTTCTGTGTAATTATTTTCACCCTTAATCCGAGCCATATTATTAACCGTCTCTCCACTATCCTTACCAAGTGCTATTTCCTCAATATGACACCTCTCTATTTCGGCTAGATCTAAGATGAGTTTCTCTGTCTTGCTTTTATCCTCTTTTCTTAATTTAGCAGCATAACTGATCGTCTCCCCCCTTAATGCAGCTTTAAAGGATTCCCAAACTCCATTTCTGGAAGCGCTATATCTGTTACAGTCAAACTCTTTTGCCCAATTTTTAATGTGTACTACGAACCTTTCATCATTTAACAGTTTCCTTTCAAAGGTCCAACTAGAAGTTTTCCTCTGTACCCTAGGGATTTTATACGTCAAAATTATAGGGCTATGGTCGGATATTATTCTTGGTAATTTAGCGATGTTAACATTACCGATCTCCCCCGCAGAAACAAAAAAGTAATCTAGCTTAGAATATTTCTGTGCCGGATGGGAAAAATATGTATAGCCACGGTCACCGGGAACTTTTTCCCCCCATACCTCCACCAAACCATGAGACTGGATCAAAGCGTTTACAGCCCTATTGACTTTTCGTTTCCGACCTGTATAGTTACTCCCCAGTTGCCAGTCTGCGAAGATATTCATATCGCCGCATACTATCATCGGGTTAGCCCAGTTCGCCAACTCTTCCTCTAGCTTATTGAATACCGTTGGGTCATCCTCATTCGGGCCATATATTGTACAGAGCGTAAAGCCCATATTCATTTCAACTAATACCCATCGACCAGAGCCATCCGTTTTACTACGCTTCACCCCACACAGATTATTTTTAACCAAAATGGCCACCCCTCTAATCATTGATGATTGCGATGAACACCCAACCAAAGTATACCCATATATCTCCAGCAGCTTTCTTTTATTCCAGGGAATGTGAGTTTCTTGGATGCATACTATATCTATGCTATTAGATCTTACCAAATAACTCAATCTCTGCCATTTCCTCCAATCATTTAGCCCCCCTGCATTGATAGTACATATCCTAATGTCTGACATTGATACAATATTTACAATTCCTAAATTGACATTTCACCCCGTGTCTGATATCCATCATAGAACATATCCTTTCCATCTCATGCTTTTTCAAAATTTTCTTCCCTTCCCCCTCCCCCCCCACCCCTCCCTCCCTCTGCACTCTCACCCTCCCCTTCCCCAGCTCCAACCCGGAGCTAGACTTCAGCCCCCCTTGCCCAGAGGCGCTCAGACTGATGGTCTGTGCACGTGATGGTTTACAGCTCAGATCGAGGAGGAAATTAATTACATTTATTATTTATTATTTTTTTTTTTTCCCTGTTCCTAAATTTTACATTTTGACCCCTACCTTGTAGATTTCACTTCAAACACCAAATGCCTTAATAACCAGTGACCACTAACAAAAACTCGCAGATGTATGGAACCAGAGTTTTAAGCATATTTTTCGGCCATTTAACCATTTTGACCCATTTGCCGTGTTCCTATACTACTTATGACATGAGAAATTCCTTTGCTTTGATCTCAGAAGAAAAATAAAATGTTTTTCCATCTTTAATTATTTTCAACTGAGCGGGGTTTATCAGAATCGCCTGCATCCCCTTGTCCTGAAACGGTTTGATCATCTGCCGTAGTCTCCACCGTCTCTCCACCGTAATATGACAGAAGTCAGGGCGGACAAAGAATGTGTAGCCGTCGACTGCCTTTTGTTTATCCGGTCTTGCCCGCTCAGATATTGCTTGCCTCAAATTGAAATTACCTAAAAAGATTAGGATCGCTCTAGGTTTGTCATTTTGTTTCGCGTTTTTATGAATGTTAGCAGGGGTACGATGAGCTCTCTGAACCTCCCTATCAAAATCCCAGTCTTTTAGATCCAAAAAAGCATGTTCAAAAAGTTTTACGACAAATGCTTTCATATCTGACCCCTCAGACCCTTCAGGGATTCCCAGAATACGTAGGTTGTTTTGTCGCGATCTGTTTTCCAACGACTCAATCCATTGCATATCAGTTAGTTGCTTTGCATGGGTGTCGACTTTATCAGAAGCGGCAGCTGAATCAGCTTCGGTAGAGACAATTCGGTCTTCTAAGTTGGTTACCCGTTCTCCCAGGTTCACACAGGCCTTTGTCAGTTTCCTTACTGCCCCTTGTATTTTTCTGACTGCTGCCTGAGACTTGCGGCTCTCCTGTCTTGCTTCCTCTCGATGGGCTAGAATCTCCTGATGTATAACCTCCAGAAGGGACATTTGAGCAGATTCCCCACCTAACCCATCAGTGGCCGTATTAGCCAGCGGTTGCTCCTTCTTCTGGCTATACTTTCTTGATCTCAGTAGAGTTTTTACCGCTGTATTTGGAGGGCTACCTTCATCTTGTTCCAAATCACTGCCAGAGTCTAATTCACTACCTTCTTGTTCCAGACTATCCGCGGAGACTGAGAGGTGGGGCAGAAGCGGGTCTGCTGACGGATACTGAGGTGGAAGCAGTCGAGTTCGTGGTATCCGCCTTCAGCAGACGGGCGGTGTGGAGCTGCTGGCTCAAACGGAGCCGGCAGCAGTGCAGGAAGGTCCGCGGAGCCGATACGCAAGTGCGCTGTCAGGCGAGCCTGGCTCAAAGGGAAGTGGAGGTGCAGCGATACACCCTGGAGGATCCCCTGGGCTTGGGACCGGAGGAAGATACTATCAACAGTATCTCTGGTGGTAAGGAGCAGTTTGGCCTGAAAGAAAGGAGGAGGGAGATTATGGCCCCAAAAATGAGCGCCAGCGCCAAAGCGGCAGCCAGAAGGAAGGCTGCAGCTGAAGCAGCAGAATCATTAACAGACCTTGAGGGCAATAAAAAGAAGAAACAAGGATCCCCCTCTATAAAAAAACCAATTCTACAGCAAGGGGCATGTAAACCAAACTCAGATTCTCAGGGTACAACCCCAATTTCTGATATATTTCAGAGAGTGATTAAAAATAAAGACTCCAAGGATGTAAAGGGCGATTCAACGCAGACCCAGACCCAGACTCAGATTGTACAAAGGCTTGATATAGGGTCCCCTGGAGATATAGAAGGGGGTTTGTCTGAACAACATAACACAGCTAACACAGCTGGAATTATAGAGGGGGAAGAGCAGCAGGGGGAGACTCCTGAAAACGATTGTCCGGATAATGTTTCAGTAATGCCCCAAGTTCCAGAAGAGACCCTGGAGGAGGATACTGAGGGGTGTCATGGAGGTAAAAAAGATGTCCAGAGTGAAGCATTCTTCTCGGTATCAGAGGGCGGAGAATGGTTAGAGGTTATGCACTCAATCACACAAACATTAACACAGATGCTCTGAGCACATTAAGGGACTGCAATGTACGAAGAATCATGTGATATGAAAAACAAATTGTATAAAGTATGTCTACTAATAAAGGCGGAGAAAGCGCAAGATAAATGTAATTAAATGAAACTCTGAAAAGGAGCAGAGATACCAGTATCTCTATTATCACTTCCCACTGTGATTAAAAAAACATATGCCCCTTTTTTGTTGACCTTCTTTGGATGGAAGCCCTGGAGCGATGGCGCTTGAGTCCGCGCTGGGAGGACGAGGCTCGGGGACGGGCAGGAGGCTGAAGCTTTTCACAATAAAACATGGCCACTGGATGGCAGTGAGTATCCACCACATTAAACAAGCATGCAGTCAGGCTGATACAAAGAAGCCTCTCGGAGCAGTGAAAAACGAGCTCTGCGTGGGGGGGGGGGGGGGCTGGGGAGCGGATTCCTTTGAAGTCTGATGGGGGGGCGGAGGAGCGGACCCTTTGAAGTCCGTTGCCCAGGCTCACAATCTGATGACAAATAGTGTGTGATGTGATGTGCACGCGCCTGGCTCACATGGACTGTATCGAATCCACTGTTTAGGGAGACTTTTCGGAAGCCTCACTATAATCTCGCCTGCCATCCCTATGGGATGGAATAGATGGGACCTATAAACATTCATGCTTCCTCCAACCCTGCAATTCAAATAATAAACCAGGAGGTAAGTCAGTTATGTTCATCATGTGTGAGGCCTAGGTTGCTATTATACATGGACAACATATGCCACCCTGCTGGCATCAATGCGGCCCTTGGTCACATGACACGTCAAACTTGTTGGCCACCTGGAAAATGTCTGCGAGAACTATGATCCCGAAAAATGCAAGGCAGGGGCAACTTGCTGCTTTGCGTTACTCTGCTCCCAGAATGTGTTAAATGGGTGGAGAGTGGGTGTTTCCATCCATTCACCCATGCTTTTTTACGTAAAGATGCACAGGCAGACGCTTTCTTCGCAATAAAGCATTCCCAGTAGCTCCTGGGTGACTCACTGCTTTTAAAAATCTGCATAATCGAAATCAGCAACCAATCACATTCAGCATCCCTTTTCCTGACACACGCGGATTCCCTGCTCCCGAAACAGACAGAGGACTACAGTGTGAAAGTTAAAGTTCAAATAGGTAAATAGAGCGTAGCCATAGTTTTTTTTTGGTGCTTTGGCTCACAGCAACAAAACACATTTTAACTGATTGAAAAATTAAAAGAACCAATTGGTAAACTCACAGCCAAGACAATCAAAAATTTGCTAGCATTCGCAACAAGAATGTTCAATTCTATTAAGGACACGGAGGCGAGGATTATACTTCTCAATCTTTACTGCATAAAACACAGCAGCCAATGAAAATGGATATTTTCACAAAAACCAGTAAATAAACTTAATTTCCCATGAACACACATAAGCATAGGCACACCCCCATAGTCCATAAGAACCCCTCGCGTGCTCTTATCATGCTCTTTCTTTGAGGCGAAACAAGTCCAACGAAACTTGAACAGTCACAACTCCTCCAACGTGGAAGAACATCTGTAGATTAACATCCTGACATCTGAGGTCGTTCAATCCGACTTCTTATCAGATCCTGAAAGAAAGGAATAACACCACCATAATCACTGGACAATAGGGTGGGCAAGCTTATTACATACTGTACATTAAGCCGGGTGGCATAATCCTCGCTTCCATGTCTTTAATAGAATTGAAAATTCTTGTCCCGAATGCTAGCAAATTTTTGATTCTATTACAGGACCGGAGGCTTCTGATTATGCTACTTTAACGCTAATTAAATACCACTGAAGTAATATCTCCCACCGGCTTATAATAAAACGTTTTAAACATTGATTCAGAAGACCAATCTGCACAACGCATTATATCTTGGATGGTAGAACCCAAACCATGCGATTTCGACGCCATAGCGCCTCTTACTGAATGAGCACCAAAGATCTGTATATCAACACCGGCTTCTTTCATAACGAAGCGAAGCCATCTGGCAATAGTGGCAGCTACCACCGGCTTAAACGGCTTTTGAATATCAATCAATAACTGAGTACAGCCCTGCGGCCGCAAGGCCTTGCTCCATTCTTCGTAAGCCTTCAAACATTGGACCACACATAATTTTTCATTATCAGGGAAAGAATTGTAAGTAATATGTCGAGACAATGTTTTAGTGCGACCTGTAATATGGAAAGAAACCCCTTCCGGGGTAAACACTCTACCTGTTACGTCGAGTGCTCTCACACCTGAAGATCTTCTGCAAGACGATAAGCAAAGTAACATGGCCAACTTCGCCGACAATTGCTTCCTAGACAGAAGCGCATTGCTCGGCCATTTGTTAAATAACGATACCACTAAAGAAACGTCCCATAACCCTGTATACTTGGGTTTAGGAGGGTTAGCCACCCTGATTCCCTTCAATAACTTGCAAACCACTGGGTGCATGCCTACCGGTTTCCCGTCTACCTGGGCATGCCCCGCCGATATAGCGGAACGAAAATTATTTACCGAACGGTACGCTAAGCCATCGGCAGCTTTCTCCAACAGAAAGTTTAAAATTTGGGGCAACTCTGCCCCTACGGGATCAACGTGTCGTCCCACGCACCAATCCACCCAGTTCTTCCAGGCTGCAGAGTAACGTTTCCTGGTGGAAGACCCATGCCTGCCTGATGAACTCGGCAGTCTTGCTCGAAACTCCCGGCAAATGCCACTGTTCCCGGAAAGCCTCCATGCCATCAGCGACAGCCTACCCTCCAACAGCAACGGGTGCTGCTCCTGACGAGGGCCCTGCAGCAACCACTTCGAGTCCGGTAGTAACCGTGGACGATCGCGACTCCACTGCAACAACGTGGGAAACCACGCTTGTAACGTCCACCACGGAGTCACCATGACTATTTCCGCCCGTTGTCTGATCACTTGAGTCATCACTCCGGGAATCAACAAGAACGGGGGAAAGGCATATTGAATCCCTTGAGACCAATCCTGCAGAAAGGCATTGGTCGCTGCCGCCATAGAGTCCGGTCTCCAGCTGAAGAACCGGGGAATTTGATAAGTCAATCTGGAGGCAAATAGGTCCGTCTGAAAAGGACCCCAAACCGCTTGTAGCCAGCGAAAAACCTGGGGAAGCAGCTTCCAGTCGCTGTAATCCCTCAAATGTCTGGAATTCCGGTCCACCACCTGATTGGCCTGACCTGGGATGTATTCTGCTATTACTGATATCTGATTCTGGAGGCAATAGTGCCAGAAGTCCTTGGCTATTTGAACAAGAAGAGACGACCTCGTGCCGCCCAACTTGTTGATATACCTCACCGCGGACACATTGTCCAGGCGGAGGAGAATGCAACAAGATGTCTTCGGGGACAACGTGCGAATCGCAAACTACCCCGCTAGTAGTTCCAAACAATTTATATGAAGTTCTAGCTCTTGCGTTGACCATCTGCCGCCTGTGGAAACCTCTCCACAGCGAGCGCCTCAGCCCCACCTGCTGGCGTCTGACTCTATTACTACCTCTGGTTGTGATCCGAAGATCGCCCTGCCGTTCCAGGCGTCCACGTGGCCTAGCCACCACTGAAGTTCGGTTCGGACTTCCTCCGAAAGGGGGACCGAGTCCGTATATGAGAGTCCCCTCTGAAGGTGCCTGATCTTCAGACGTTGGAGGGCCCTGTAATGCAGAGGCCCCGGGAATATCGCTTGAATAGACTATGCCAATATCCCCACTACTCTGGCCAGCGCTCTTAGCGTGACCATTTGTTTGTCCAGTAATCTTACAATCACCTTCTTCAAATCCCTAAATTTCGCTTGGGGCAGACATAGTTGCGCTGTCTGAGAATTGATCGTGAATCCCAGGTATTCTATCACCTGCGTCGGTACCATCACCGACTTCTTCAGATTTACCATGAACCCTAAGGCCTGGAGCAGCGTAGTAGTCATGATCAACTGCTGCTGAAGGACGGACTGATCCTGCGCCATGATCAGAATATCGTCCAGATAAATGATCAGTCGCACTCCCCTTTCTCTGAGATAGGCTACCACCGGCTTCATCACTTTGGTGAAGCACCAGGGAGCCGAGGAGAGACCGAAAGGAAGGGCCAAGTATTCGTAGCAACGGCCGTTCCAGAGAAACTGCAGGAACCTGCGGTGTGGAGGAAAAATCGGTATAGAAAGATATGCATCTTTGAGGTCCAGACGGACCAACCGATCGTTTTCTTGCAATAAATCTGCTAACAAGTGAATACCCTCCATTTTGAAATGGTTGTACGTCAGGTATTGATTGAACTCTTTGAGGTTGAGCACTAGCCTGTTGCCAACCCCTTTCTTCTGAACAAGAAAGACATTGCTGAAGAAACCGCGAGGGCCCGTCTGACACTGAGCAATCGCGCCTTTCTTCAGCAAGTCTGCCACCTCTTCGTCTATGAAATTGTGATCTAGTTGGGAAAAATGGAGAGGTGGAGGGGGAAACGCTTGCGTTGGGCGAGAGTAGAACTCCAGCTGAAACCCCTGAATGGTCTGCAGCACCCACGCGTCTTAAGTCAAAGCTTGCCACTGCGGCAGACAATGCAGCGTGCGCCCCCCCAATGGAAGTAGAGACATGTCACACTCACGGGTATTCTGGCTTGACTTGAAGCTCGCTCTGTTGTTTCCTGACTGAAAACGTCCTTTGTTGAACCTTCGTCTGGATGGGTAAAAGTTGCCACCACGGGTGGAGTCCCACTCTCCACGGCCGCGGCCAAAGTCTCCTCTTTGGGAGCCTTGCGGAAAACCTCGGCCAGACAAGCGACCCCCGCATCGCCCGGCCCTGTTGAAAACCCCTTGATTTAGGGCTCGCTTTATTCCACTTTGTGCCTTATCCAAGGCGGTGAAGGTCCCCACATATTTAGTGACGTCCTTGACGAAGCGGTCTCCGAAAAGCAAACCCTCTGCCAGAGGACCTGGCTCAGCTTCGGCAAGTTCAGTCAGGTTGCTATCCATCCGTAGTAGCAAGGACTTGCGCCTCTCGGAAGAGATCGCGCAGTTCGCATTGACTATGAAGCAAATAGCGCGCTGAGCCCAGCCTGCCAATATGTCCGAATCCACCGAAGACGCCCCTTCTTTGGCCACCAGTGCCATGTCCAAGATTTTTGCCAGAGGCCCTACAACATCGAGCAGCTTATCTTGGCATCCCCGCCAAGCCCGATCCAACCCCCGTTTGGGTCCTTCGAGAATCTCTTTAAGAAGGTTAGCATACTGGCGTCTATCTCTGGAGTGTCGGCCACCCCATCCGGGATATCTGGGCGAGGACACTCCGACTGAAACCTGTTACGGACTTCCCTTTCGAAGCTCTTCCTGAGGTTCTCATGGAGATAATCAGAAACTTCTTGTGGCGGGACCCAGTCTGAGGACGCGGATGTACGATATCCGAAGGATCAAAGTTGAAGGTTTTGGCGACCTTGTCCTCCGTCGTTTTGGGGACAACCTTGGCCTTTTTGGGAGGGGGAGGTTGTTCCACCGAAGTGTCGGTGTCTGTATCAGTATCGGTTGTGGTGGTATCGGTGTCCATTGGTGCCGATCTTTTGGATCTCGCTTTACCACTCGCCTGGGGGTGGTCTGATGTCCCCTTCGCCGGCAGGGAAGCCAAAGACTGTGAATGTGGCCATTGCTGGTCAGCCGAACCCGCGACGGCGTAAGAAGAGGCCGCCTGCTTCCCTTTTCTCTTCCTGGCGTATCCATGGCGTTTCGCGAAGCCCTCTAGTTGTTTCCGTAGAGGGCGCAGGGCCACTGCGAGTGCCTGTTGCACTGTCTGAGGGACCTTCGTCTCCATAGCTCGGTTCACTGAAGCTTGGACCGAGGCATCCAACGCTTCCACAATATTGTCCTCCAAGACAGCGTCCTGCTGTCCGTCAACTATCTCCTCCCCACCGGCATTTTCTTCGTCCGGATACCGTACCCAATCTTCCATGGTGTGGAAAAACACCTTGCGGTACGTGGGAGAACACTCTGGAATGTCTCACACTGGGAGGGTAATGGGGGGGTCAGCCCAAAGCACACTAATACGAACCAACAGTGCGGCAACGTTACCCAAACTCCCTCAGCAAAGCTGTAGTCCAGTAGGTCAGTGACCTCGGCCCTTAAATCTCCTGAGCGTGTGCTCACCCTGGGCCCCTACTATTTTACAACCAAATCTCTGGCGATCGAACAAGGAGCACGTCGGAGTGTGGAACATGTGAGCACGTGCGTTCCTGTAAGCCAGGGTTTCGCGTTGAGGCGCGCAGCCCAAAAGCGACCAAAAAGCAGCCCAATTTGGTCAGCTATTCGGACGCGCGCGTCGACCGAGAGCCACCCGGTCTAATTGTCAGGGCGTATCAGGGGAGCCCATGCGCGCCCTCAGGCAGCCGGTACCGGGCTCCACTGAAAAGCGCGACGGCCCCGTGCCAGTCAAAGACCTTTGGAATAAGCGCCTGAAGCGAATGCTCTACAGCAGAAAAATAACAGCCGAAGCTGAAGGCCCAAAGCGAGATTATAAATGAGCTAAAGTCAGAGAGTGCAATAATCACGAACAAAATACATTAACAGCAATAATAAATGGCAACGCAATAAGCCCCAAATATAGGCGGAAGGTCCCGCAATAACATCAAATCATATCAATATAAACCCCAAACAGTATCCCAAACCACAAGCAGGTTGAGGGGACCCGAGGGGAGGTGCACTTAACTCTGACTTGTGAGCAGCAAAGAAAGAGGATGATGAGAGCACGCTAGGGGTTCTTATGGACTATGGGGGCGTGACTATGCTCATGTGTGTTCATGGGAAATGAAGTTTATTTACTGTTTTTTGTGAAAATATCCATTTTCATTGGCTGCTGTGTTTTATGCAGTAAAGATTGAGAAGCATATTCTGAAGCCTCCGGTCCTGTAATAGAATCTAGCGTTCTTTCCACAGTTTTCTGCATGGTAATCTTTGCAGAGGATTTGCCAGTTCAAAGAGCGTAGCATGGTGTTCTTTTAGTATTTTTTGATCTGTTCAAGAAAGAAACATTTGTTGTTAAAATGTGTAATGTTGGACCCGGCCTCGTGGCGTGGTCCGACCCCTCCCGCATGGCGGGTCCCGGACTACCGTTACCCCTGTTCTTCGGACAAGAGCCGCACCTTCCGCCCCTCCGGGCCGCCCCAGCTCTTCCCCGACGGAACTCAAACTCATATCCGCAACCTTCTCGGCTGGCCCGGACCCTTTTCCTGGACCACCGTCTCCGGCCCAGCCGCCATCTTGGACCCTCCACGACCAGGCCTCGTGGCCTTGGGTCGACCTCAGCCTCAGGCCCAGCCAAGCCCCGACATCGAGGCACCACCATCCACCCAGGGGGTAAAGAGACCACTTGGCGAGTCAATGGGAGAAGTAGTTTCGATGGTCCCCCATCCGCCTGGTTTCGATCGCCCCCGGCCTCCCTGGGCGCTGGCTCCACCCCCCTGTTGGGTGCCTGGACTCACTCATCCCGGACCCCCCGACCTCCAAGTGCGAGGGTCCGGACATCAAAGGGCGCCAGACCTATAACTGGGGCAGCTCCAGAGCAGGAAGGCAGTTGTATCCTGGAGTCGAGAGACACCGAGACAAACTCTCCTTGGAGGCCTGCTGGCGCTGCCGCGGCTCATCTTCGTGAACCACCCTTGAAGGCCTGCTGGCGCTGCCGCGGCTCATCTTCGTGAACTATCCTTGAAGGCCTGCTGGTGCTGGCGCGGCTCATCTTCGTGAACCACCCTTGAAGGCCTGCTGGCGCTGCAGCGGCTCATCTTCGTGAACCATCCTTGAAGGCCTGCTGGCGCTGCCGCGGCTCATCTTCGTGAACCACCCTTGAAGGCCTGCTGGCGCTGCCGCGGCTCATCTTCGTGAACCATCCTTGAAGGCCTGCTGGCGCTGCCGCGGCTCATCTTCGTGAACCATCCTTGAAGGCCTGCTGGCGCTGCCGCGGCCCCTACCAGAGAACCCTCCAGCTCGAGGATTGAGAGCTGTCCGCCTGATACCCCTGTACCAGACCGGTACCGAGACTGTCCCGCTACCCCCTTCCCACAGAGACTAGAATTGAAGGGATCCCAGTATCCTGTTCCTTCTGTATCGTTAGGATAACCTGCCTGAGAATACTGATAAAAGGGTTGAGAACCTATCTTTGTGTGGCGTCCATTTGTGGGGGGGTGGTTGCTCGTCCGTTTATTATTATCCCGTCCCCGCCTCAGGCTTCTCTGTCGCTCACCCACCCACTCGCCATTCTTCGTCTCTGTTGACTTCCCCGGCCCCGCCCACGCTTCCATTGTTTCTCATCTCTCCCGTTGAGGTATATAAAAAAAAATTTTTACGTACAATTTTTGTAGGGCCTAGAAGCTGCCGTTTTGGTCGCTCACTATGTTCAATGCACTTTCCGCACTTTTAAATTACATGTTTTCCTACAGTTCAAACAGAATGCGAATGCACCACTTTACAAAGATAAACTAAAAAATAAAGAAAACGGCGGCAGAGTCATGAAGTATAGTTTACTCGTGCATGCATGGTGAGGATGCACGTGCATAATTTATCACACTGCGCTGTCAATAGCATGTGCATGTAGATTTAATTGCGCTATACCTTGGGCCTGCTTGTTTATAAATAATAAAGAGCTTGGAGCTTGCAGTGCTCATCCATTTTTTGGCTTCAGTGTCACTCTTCTTTGCTGCCTTGTAATTGCCCAGCGCATGCCAAGTGTCACTTCCATTCCTTTCGCTGAAGCAGGGACCAGGCATCAGATGATTCAACTTAAGAGTCAGTTCGCTGCTCCTGAGAAGAGTCAAGTACTATTTCTTCTTCTCCATCCCCTTGTGGGTGGTGCCTGCGGCAGTTTCTGCACGAGGGTGGGGGAGCATCACCCTCCTGCCTGCTGCGAGCCGTGCAGGAAAAATAAAATGGCAATGAAAAGATTTCTTTGCCATTTTATTTTTCCAACATGCACACTGCAGCTTCTAGCTGACCCGAGCCCATAGACATACAGGGTGTTTCCTCTGCTGCTGATTGGCGGCAGAGAACTAGAGCAATGGCTGGCTAGATGCTTCATAGTGCTCGTGTCACTTTGGCTGGCTGTCTTGCGCCGGCCAAAGTTACATGCGCACTTTGAAGCTCTCCACTCTTAGACAGTTGAGTGGAGGCCAAGCACCGGCCTACAGAGCCATGAGTGTCCAGCCAGCCCCCTGCATCCAATCCAGGCCCTTTGCTCATGCAGGTTAACAGCATGAGAACAGAGTCTGGATTGGTTAGGGAGCTTAACCGTAGATTCATAAGTGGAACACCACGGACCACGGAGGACGTGCCGCTGTGGGTAAGTACTATTTATTTCAAATGTCATTCTAGTGCAGAGGTCTTCAAACTTTTGTAGCTTGAGCCCCCCCAGCTGAATTTTTTTAGATGTTGGGCCCCCCACCACCTGACAGAAATTTCTGGACTCGACCGCCACGTGCACATTCCGGGCATATTTAGCTCATGTCCCGGTTTTTGGAGAGGGTCGACTAAAAACAGGGGGAGGTGTTTTTTAGGTTTTACAAAGCAGGGATAGTTAGCAGTTGTACCTGATTAACAATCCACTGTGGGAGGACCATTTCCCACTGGGTGATAAACATTTGATATTCTTCAAATATTTTCTGTAAATCCGAGCTCCCTATTCTGGTTAATGCCTTTAAGAGGGGCGGTGGTGTGTGTTCTTCCCAAAGTTGCTGCCAAGGTCTCCTCAGATGTAAAGACCTGTTGGCATTCGATCGCCCCCCTCCGGCCTCGGTCAGGCCGACCCATGGTCTCTTTACCCATGTGCCCAGAGCTGATAATCTAAGTAACCGGGGCCCACAGCTCTGCCACTAGCCAGATTAGATCCCCTCTGATGCTGGGTGCTAGGGTTGCATCTTTAGTAATGGTGCCCTGCGCAGGGTTGCCTTACCATCTGAACCAGTCCCTCCCATTGAGGTGAGGTGGTTTTGCTGGACACAGTCCTTAAGACCAGTGCGGTGCCTCCTGCCAGTCTTCACCCAGTGGTCTCATGTGTGTCCAGATCTGTGCATCCCAAACTGCCCACAGTCTCTCTCCACCCAGGCGTGCCACAGATTCTCCCCATTTCAGCCCCGCAGTCTCCTCTCAGGCTGGCACAGCTCTGCATTTCAGCCCCGCAGTCTCCTCTCAGGCTGGCACTGCTCCGCATTTCAGCTCCACATTCTCCTTGCGCTGTCTCAGCCTGGCCCTCTCCTTATGGCACTACCTGGCCCTGTTCTTATTTTAGAGCCTGGGTCTCCTCACGCTGGCCCTCCTCCTTATTTCAGGCAGCTGTCTCCCCAAGCTTGTTCTGCATTGCCATTCCCCTTGGATGGAATCTACATGGCATTTATGAGGGTTTCCCCAGTCTGTTGCTGTTAATAACCTTGATTGTCCACTTACAACAGTACAAATTTGGGGACTTCAGTGCACTTTTAAATTCAAGCCACACTTTTTTCCTCTGTTGAACTACCAACCATCTCCTCCTTTGTACTTTTGGCTTCATGCTGAGAGAAAAGAATTGAGATGTGTGAATTGGCGCATTCAGAAGTAGTCAGAACATGTCCGGTCAGCCTGAACACGTGGCATTTATGTACCAGGCTCTCAAAATCTTAATTTATGCTTCGCAAGTTATATTCCAGTTCCATTGCCTGTGGCTTGGAACAGCCCCCATAAATCTTAAAGATGTGGAGTTTGGACTTCATTCCAGGCAAGTTTGAAGTGTATCTTGTACTATTCGGAATGGCCTTAGGTGTCCTTCTGAAGGATTGAGTGGCAACATTTGTTTATCTTTGGATCCCTCTTGGAGCAGATGGAGTACATGCAGATGCACTTTCTCCCATAATGGGTTCTCTGCAGCCCTGGCTGGAGAAAATGCAGCATAATATAGTGGCATTTGTGATCTTTCTCCCTGTCTGTGGGTGCTTTTCTGGTCCCTTATTTCGTTTCTTTGCTGCCACTGGTGAGGCTTACCAGTCTCTCAGTAGCCAGTTTCAGTGCACATATGTAGACCCATTAAGCTACTTAAATCAAAGACTGGTCTATGGCTTTGGTGTATATTACTATCCCTGTGTTCGAGTAGCATCCCTCTGATACATTGACCTGATCTGCATGTGTTGACTCTGTATTAGTCTTGTCACCTGATTCTTTAGCCACTTGTTTCTGTTAGGCACGGGGAGATTAAGTGATTTGCCCAGAATCACAGGATGTTGAGTTTCATTGCAGAGACTCGAACTCTGGAAACTTTGTCTCCGTTCTGAGAAGAGCTAACTCTCCCAGGAGGGGGATAATTCAGCTGCAGTGGGAGGCAGTCTCTTCTGCTAAAACGAAAGCAAACAGACACGCTTTCAGTTTTAGCAGAGGAGACCCCTCGCCTCCCACTGCCGCTGAAGCATGTCAGCTCTGTGAATTAACCCCCTCCTGGGAGAGTTAACAGGACAAAATAATGGGCACCTCCTGCCCCATCGATTTCCCCTCCCTCCCCCTTCCACATACCGGAGTCTTCTTGCACGGACGTAGGGAACAAAGGTGAGATTTAAGTGGAGTCCGCGCCCCCCCCCCCTGGGAAGGTGTCGCGCCCCCCCAGGGGGCCGCCCCCCACAGATTGAAGAACACTGTTCTAGTGTGTTTTTGTTCGTTTGGACGGAGGGGTGTTTTAATTTGGGTTTTTGGAGGGAGAGAGTATTTTATTCTGAACTTTTGGAGGGATGGGTGTTTACTTTGGGGTTTTGGAGGGATGGTTTTTGTTTTTGCGAAGGGGTGTGGCACTTCACTCGCACCACCAGTTTCAAAGGGTATGATGTGCCCCTGGGTGATGCGTCTTTCCCCTCCCACCCATCCCTTTTCCCTGTTGCTATCCCCGTCTGGCACTTCAGGATTAAGGGTTGCAGCTACTTATAGTGCACGGGCTCCAGTGGCTCAAAGGGACCAGTGCACCCCATTGTGGCTGTCATCTACTGCCTAACAGAGATGCATGAAAGGTTTGCCAAGAAGCCCTGGCATGAAAGCTTTAGTCAGGAGCACTGGCTATGTCACTGATTAGGACATCATAGGACCTAAAATATATTTGTTAGTTCAAGTATCTTGACAACCAATCGACTCCGCCCTCAACCCTTTTGGAAACCTGTTAGCAATGTCCCAATGTTAGCAATGTCCCAACTGGGCCACAGTCACTATCCTTGGTAGGTCAGCAGAAACCCCCTACACTACTTTAACTTGATGGTTGCACCCCTTGTCTTTGCCTCCAGGCTCCATCTTATCACAGGTGGGCATTACCTTTCCTCTCCTGTGGTGAGTAGCCTGGAATTCAGAAGATGTTGGACCGCTCATATTTTTGGCCAAAATCAGCCGCCCCCAGTCTGGCTGGGCTTGCATGGGGACAATGATGGACAGCAGGATATCAAGCCCTGTTTCCTGCTACCGATGACAACTTCTGTCAGCGGATGACATTTTGAATGTTTACAACCAACTCTGTGTGTGCTACTCAATCAGGATTTGTATAGCGAGGCTGCTTAACCCGTGAGGGTCTCGAGGTGCTGTGGGGTCATGCTACAGGATTACGCTGCCTGTTCCTATTGGTTGAGCATCCAGCTCTTGAAGTCATTCCTGAACTGTTGGAGCGACGGTGAGGCTCTGAGGTGCAGGGGAAGGGTGTACCAGGTCTTAGCTGCCAGGTGTGCGAAGGAGCGGCCTCCACTGTTTGCCCGGCAGATGCGCTAAGTAGCTTCTAGGGAGAGGGATCTGGAGTGAAGTTCCCTGGCAGGTTGTGGGAAATTCACTTGTTTGTTGAGGTGTGCCGGTCCTTTGTTGTGTAGTGCCTTGTAAGCGTGGATGAGCAGCTTGAACTTGCATCTCTTTGCAACTGGTAGCTGATGGAGTTTCCTGAGGTGAGGGGGTGATGTGCGTCTGTCTGGGGCGGTCAGGGATGAGTCTGGTTGCTGTGTTCTACATGGTCTGGAGTTTCCTCATGTGTTGGGCGGTGAGTCCTAAGAAGAGGGAGTTGCCGTAGTCGAGTCTGCTGGTGACGAGAGCCTGTGTGACAGTTCGCCTGGTGTTGGGTGTGAGCCATCAAAAGACCTTCCTGAGCATTTGGAGGGTGATGAAGTAAGTGGGAGAGATGGCGCTGAACTGCTCCTTCATGGATAGCTGGCAGTCGAGGATGATGCCGAGGTTTCGAGCATGGTCTGTGGGTTAGGGAGTAGGGCCCAGCTCAGGCGGCCACCATTCGTTGTTTCATAAGGTGTCTATGCCTTTCCAGACGATAAGAACTTCTGTCTTGTCTGTGCTGAGTTTGAGACAGTTGTTGCTCATCCAGATGGTCACATCGTTCATGCATCTTTGGAACCTGTCTTTGGTTGTTGGGACGTTTGTCAGGGAGAGGATGAGTTGGGTGTCTTCGGCATTGGAGAGGATGTTGAGTCCGTGGCTCTTGATGATGTTGGCCAGGGGTGTCATGTATATGTTGAAGAGGGTTGGACTGAGCGATGAGCCTTGAGATACACTGCAGGTGATGTTCTTAGGGAGTGAGCAGTAGGGAGGAATAATGATCTTTCGCGTCCTTACTGTGAAGTAGGAAGCAATCCACTTGAGGGCTGCTCCTTGGATTTCGATATGGTGGAGTCTGTTGATCAGGGTGTGGTGGGATACAGTGTTGAATGCTGCTGAGAGGTCAAGGAAGATTAGGACTGCTGTTTATCCATGCTCTAGCAGCATTCTGATGTCATCCTTCAATACGATTAGATCTGCCTCGGTGCTGTGGTTTGCTCTGAAGCCAGCTTGGGAAGGGTTCAGAAGGTTGTGGTTCTCCAGATGTCTGGTTAGCTGGATGCTGATAGCTTTCTCAGTGACCCTGGCTGGGAAGGGGAGCAGGGAGATGGGTTGGTAGTTCTTGGGTCCTCCTGGGTCCGCGGATGGTTTCTTCAGCAACAGCTTTACCTCTGCATGTTTCCATTTCTTGGGGAAGTGGGCTGTGGTGATCAAGAGTTGAGGACCTAGGTAAGTTCTGTGCTGATGGATTGATTGCTGAGGTTGAAAGTGTGATAGGGGCAGGGATCTGCTGGAGCTCCGGAGTGGATGGACATCATGATGGATGCTGTTTCCTTCTTGGTAAGGGTGGTCCAGGAGGGGAGCTGGTGTGGGTGGGTGTCGTTCGGCATGAAGAGGTTGATGTCATTCTCAGCAGGGGGATGGCATGCAAAGTCTTGGTAGATGGTGTTAAGTTTGTTGTGGAAAACTTCCGAAAGGTTGTTGAAGACGGCTTGCGAGGGTATGATGGTGTTTTCGGTTGCTTAAGGGTTGGTGAACTCCTTGACTATGTTGAACAGTTCCTTGCTGGTGTAGGAGCTGTCATTGATGTGGGAGGCTAGGGATGTCTTGTTGGTGTTTTTCAGGAGGTGGTGGTAACTGTTGAGGGCATCTTAGAATCGCTTCCAATTCTCGAGGGTCTAACTGGTACGCCATTTACTTTTCTTCTGCCTGGAGTCACTTTTCTGGGTTTTCAGTTCTGTCACAAACCAGCTGGGGTTTCATGTTAGTTTCTTGTGGTTGATGGGTTCCCTTGGTGCGACTTTGTCAGCACTTGCCATGATCCAGTTCCCAAAGTTATCTGCTGCCTGTTCTGTGTCTTCGGTGGTGGTGGGTAGGCGGAAGTTGAGGGCGTTGGTCCATTGTTGGTTTGATACCTTTGCCCAGCTGCATCGTCTTTCGCTGGCAGTGGAGTTGGGGGTCTTGAAGGTTTCTGAGATGCAGTGGTGATCGGTCCAGGTGAGCTCCTCGGTGTGGGTGTATGTTACACTGTTGCTGGCTGAGAAGATGCGATCTAGCTTATTTCCTGCTGTGTGGGTGGGAGTCGGGGACAATCTGCTTGAGTCCGAGATTAAATCAACTGTATAAACCCATTAATTTTCATTGATGAAATACACCACTGATTTAGTTCCAATAATAGAGAGTATTTGAGCAGATAAGTGTTTGTGTAATTTCTTTGAGACAATTTTGTCTGCAGATGTGCTCCACGTAGGTTGTGGTTTTCCATAGCCTCCATTTGTTGAGTCTAAGATTAGCCATGCTTTCTAGGAGGTCAGCCATTTTGGCATCATCAGTTTTCTCAGGGTGAAAGTCGTGGTCTCCTAGGAATATGTACAGATTCATGTTGATGGCACAACGGGCAATAAAATCAGGGATTGTGTTGCAGAAGGCAGGGTGGGGTCCCTGGAGGTCTGTAGGTGAGGGTGCCTCTTATGGTGTTTTGCTATGTTTTTTGGAGTAGGGAGTGGAGGTGCTCCATGAAGAGGGTGGAGTCATCTGTGGTGGTTGAGCATTTGAGGTTCCCTTTGTAGACTATAGTGATGTCTCCGCCATTTCTGTTTGATTGGTCCAGGTGCACGTTCTTCTATCCTTCGGGGGTGGCTGTGGTAGAGGATGCGGGGTTCTGCCAAGTTTCTGTGATCAAAACTGCATTCGTAGCGTGGGTTGTGGTGGTCTGCCTGATTTCCTTGGCTTGTTTTCCGAGTGAGCATGCGTTGAGCAGCAGGCAGGTGATCTTTCCGGAGGTGTTGGCATCGACCTGGTTGGCAGGTGTGTGTGATGTGGTGTTGGTGGTATCCTCGGTGATGCAGATGAAGCAGCAGTTCTGTCAGGAGAAAGGGCCTTCAGTCCTGTACGAGGCATGTGCGCAGTTGTCGTTGTCCTGACGTCCGGGGTTCAGGACTCGAAGTTCATCCGAGGTTAAGTGGTGGCAGTCCGTGGGGGTTGGGGTCTTGACGATGGGTGTGGTCGAAGTGCTCGCATGGCATGTCCTCTGCCCGAGACCGCTGCGTGTTCACGTTGCAGTCTGCATGCTATAGGGGGATGAGGCACTGGAGAGAGCGAGAGGGAAGAAGTGGCGGGTGGTCTGTGCGGGGGGTACCAGAATGGCAGAGGGGGAGCAGGAGGCAAAAGCACGGGGACCGCTTACCTGTGGAGTAACAGCAGGGAGAGCACTGGCGGTGCTGCGGGCAGGAGGTGGGACTGGGGCAGAGCCGCAGAGGCAGGCTGGGCCTGCCAGGGGAATGGGCAGGTAGGCAGGCACAGAAGGGCACGGTTAGCGGGACAGGCTGTCGGGGGCTGGGGGCGCTGCAGGGAAGCAAGCAGGCGAGGAAAGAACAGGTGCCGGAAAGGCAGAGGGGCAGATGCTATGCGTTGGTGCAGAAAAGGAACAGCAAAGCGGCGATGAAAGCGGGGCGACTTACCTGAGCATCGGTCTGTGAAGGGAAGGTGTCCTTTCTGGCACTTAAACAATAAGCATTGTGCAGCACACATAGAAGTTGCAGATCGTCATTTTTTAAATGAGTGTTTATGTGCAGGAAGGGTCTCAACGTGTTGTGCATTATGGGGATATTTTACTCCAGGTTTTAAGCACTTTTTATCCACATCTTATCACTCATTTTATTCTCCTAAAATAAAAAAAGCACTGAAAAGAATATGCACCATGCACCACTGACCCACCCCTTTAACCAAACCAGATGCACACCTATGCTCTCAAAAACGCCTCGTCAAGGTCAGCAAGTGCTATATAAACACATTTACAATACAATACATACTCCACACACTCAACCCCTCTCCCACAGACTGACAGACACAAACACACACACAAAATGACGGAAAAATACAGAGGTCAGCAGCTCCATTGCAATGATTTTTTTTAGTCCTTCGCAAAACTACATTTTGCTGCTGGAGCGCTCACTTTTCTCTAGCATCTGATTAAAGTCTATTTTTGGTTGTTTGTTGCCAGTGTGTGCCTTTTCGTGGCCATTTGTGGAGGAGCCTTCAGGAAGTTGCTTTTAGTCGCGTTAAACTATATGACCCGCAATACCACATTTGTAAGAGCCGTGATCTATGATGAAAGGAAATTCCATGATGCACATAAGTGACCCTCAAGGGGCCGTGGGAAGAGGGTCAAGGCCAGTGAAGAGCCAGTGACTGAAGGAGATCTGGATCAGTTTTAGTACATAGAGAAGGAAGGAAAGAGTGGTCAGCGGGTCAGCCTGTAAACAATTAATATAAACGTCCACATAAATTCATTGAGAAAGCAGAAAAATAACCTCATCTGCAATTTATAATCGGTCATTACAGCGACCATAGCTGGACGGTTGTATGACATTACAACGCATGCTTTTACTACGCATGCCTTTACATCGCAAGTTTTACAACGCATGCTGTTACAACGCATAGTGTTGAGGGGTGCTGGATAGTGAAGAGTTTAATTTACTATTCCAACTCCAGTCCCGTGGATAGTAGGGAAGGTGTTGGATAGAACATTAAATCTATTCCCTATCCTAGAGCGCCCCCAGCGCAATGCGTTGTAACCACATGCGTTGTAAAACTTGCGATGTAAAGGCATGCGTCATAAAAGTTGCGTTGAAAAGGATGTTCCCCTAGCTGAACGCAACAACTCTTAGCTATGGATTGAAGGCAATTTAAACATGAATTTATTCGCGACACCTACAACAAACAGATGAGATAATAACCGTGTATGATGCCTGCTGGGGGATACCTCACCAAGCAAAACCAGAATAAAGATCATTCAGGTGAATCATTCACAAACCACTGTGCATTTTATAGCCTTAGAGTTCTCAATGCCGAGTGAAGGGGATCAACCACCCCTCTCCACACATAGCACTGCCTGTTCAAAGTCCATGCTAGATTATACACTCATGAATGGGCCTTTGTTTACCCACATTGAATCATTCACAATTGAACAGTGGACGTAAAGCGATAATTTCCCACAATGCACCACAATTAACCTTAACATTCCAACTCAAATGGCAGCTCAGCTTTTGTGAATCTCTCCGCACTCAATGAACCTGCGGAGGTTATTCTGGAAGGATTCCTTGGCAAACTCCATTGGGTCAGTTCTTGCAGCCTTTTTCGCCAGATCCCTAAACAACCCCCTAAACCCAATTAATGCACGGAAGGACTTAGGGGCACATGCATCAACGAAAAGACCGATCGCAAACAGGCTGATTCACAGAATCGGCCCCTTTGCGACTGGTATTTTTGCATTTGGGATGTATCAACCCAAATGCAAATCTGCAAATTAGGGAAATTACAAATTTTGCGAATGCATTTAGGGAATTGCAAATTGCAATTCCCTATTAGGAATGCAACAAGCATTTCCTAAATGCGACTTCACATTTAGTAAACGCAAATTACCATCAACTGCAAGATGATGATAATTTGCAAAAACGTTGAAGTGCCTTGTGGTGCACACATATGCCCTTAGGGCATGTGTATATGTGTCACATGTGCACACATCCCAATTTCGGGGGTGCATCAAGGTGGCCTTTTGGTCCCCTTGCACCCTTGTAATTGCATGCACAATTTGCGAGTACCTATTTGGTACTCGCTAATTGCACGTGCAGGTCCCATTCATTCCTATGGGCCTCTAGGCCCATAAGAATGAATGGGAAGCTATTCCTTAATTGTGAATGGCAATTTGCTATTCGCAATTAAGGAATATGTAGGAATCACAAATATTTTTGCGAAACCTACATGCATAGGCAATTGCAATTCCATAATTGCGATTCCTTAATAATCTTAATTATGGAATCGCAATTCCTTATGTTGATGCATGTGCCCCTTAGTGACAACCATAGTCACCTATCAAAAACCGGCAACTTGCAAAGCCCACCATTTGACTTTCAGGGGCATATTTACAAGGGAATGGCAGAGCGTGGCATTAAGCACAAAAAGCTAGCACCATGTCCCGCCATTCAAAAAACGCAGGGATGGCTGCATTTTCAAAGTTACGACACAGCCCTGCGTTTTCCCCTGCACTGGCGCTAAATTAAGTTGCCTAGCACCAATGCAGGCACCCTTGCACCATAGTGCACGGGTGCCTGTGTTGAGGGAATGATTGTTTATGTGCAGGAAGGTGTCCCTGCCGGCACATAAACAATCACGCATTGTGCAGCACACATAGAAGTTGCAAATCGTCATTTTTTTTAAATGATTGTTTATGTGCAGGAAGGGACACCTTATTTACAAGGTGGCCTTAAGCCACATTAAATGGCTTAATGCCGCCTTCTAAATAAGGTAATGCGGATATATCCACAGAAGCATCGTTAAAAGTGACATTCCTGTGGCTATAGTGGCTTGTAAATATGCCCCTCAGTACGGCAAAGCCCAGCAGTCTCCCTCTAGCCCTGAAGGGGATCTCTAAATAGGGAATTATGTTTGCTGGCTTCCAACTGTCTGAATGAAGATCTCATCTACAAGGTCAGGGGTTACACAGACAGTACAAAAGTAAACTCTGGGAGCACAAGAATAACCAACATCCAGCAAAAGCAGCACCTCCAACCAATTCTGGGGAAAAATCAATACCTTGAAAAAGGTCAGGTAGCTGCCAGCAACGCCAACATCATTGAAGATGCATAGGTCACATGCTTTCGATCAGCAGTTGTCGAGGGACCCTCAAACCTTAGTTGTGGTAGACCACCAACATGTCCGGATCTCTCTGCCCACCTTCTGAATCAAGAATAGAGCGTATTATCAGCAAAAGCAGGGCTAACAAAGTGTCCGGCCCCAATTGCCTTTCCCAGGCACTATTTACAGCCAATCTGTCCAAGCGAGCCCAAATCCTAACACCGCTCTACAACCAAGCAGTCACGACAGGTCGGATCCCAGACTCATAGCGATGGGCCATCATACACCCGAACTTTAAAGGTGGAGAGCCTTCAACACCAGGAAATTACTGGCAAATCTCTTTGGGCCAGATGTAGGTAACTTCAATTTAGCGAGTCCTTAATAGCGATTTTTACTGAATCGCTATTGAATGTAGGTAGGAATCGCTAAAATATTAGTGATTCCTTAACATTCCTTAATAATGAATCGGTAATTGAGATTGGTTATTAAGGAATACCTAGCCATTCATTCCTATGGGCTAGGAAGCCGATAGGAAAGAATGGGAAGATATTCATCATTAGCGATTCGGTATTACCGAATAGCTAATAGCGGGAGCTATTTCAAGGGTGCCAGGGTGTCCAACCCTGTTGCACCCCTGAAATGTGCATGTGTGGCGCATATCCATGCCCTAAGGTCATGGATGTGTGCCACATGGCACATTTAAAAAAGCAAAAAGTGCTTTTTGAAAGGAAATAGCTACTTACCACCAACTTGAAGTTGGTGGTAATTATCGATTCCTTAAGGCTGAAGTGCACTATTTTTAGTGCTACGTACATTGCATTTAAGGAATCGGTATTTCCGATTCCTTAAATGTAAGAGCAAAATAAGGAATCGCTATTTTGCGATTCCTTATTTTGCAAGTAGGTTTCAACGTACCTACATTGCATTCTGAGAATTTCTGCGTTACCGCTCAGTATTTGGCCACCTACATCTGGCCCGAAGTTGGATAATGAGGCAAAATACTATGAAAGCCTCCTCATACAGGAACCTGAGGCTTGGGTATCTGAAAACATCATTATGCCAATAAATCAGACTGGTGTTAGAAAAGGAATGGACACCATCTCTAATGATTAACAAAATTAAATCAAATAGTACCTTACTCTATCTCTGCTACGTAGACTTTAAGGCAAGGCGGCCTTTGACGCGGTCTCAAGACCATTCCTATGTGCAAAATTGGAAGCACTTGGGATCTCACAACATCTTCTCAGAGCAATCAAGAAGCTGCATGCAAACCCGTGGGTGAGAATTAAGGTGGGTGGATGGGAGTAAAGTTCTAGAAAAATTTCAACCACCACTGGCGTGAAGCAGGGATGCGTACTAGTCCTCCTTCTTTCCAACCTCTTCTTGGCTTACCTGGCAACCTCCTTAAATTACCTCTCAGCCCATCCCCCCAAAATAAGCACAACGCACCTGGGCTGTTTGTTTTATGCAGGCAATCATGAGCTGGACAAAAATAGGCCTCCTATGACTGTCAAACACCCTCCAACTATATTCCAATAAGAATCACTTTGTGGTGAATTTACAAAAGCCCAAAAGAATGATCATAGGGAACAAAATCAAAAAGGTGGGTGAATGGTTTCCAAATGACAGCAAGATTCCCAAAGATAACATCTAAATATCTTTGGGTGTTTTTATTGAAAGCTGTGGTTCTTTCCTGCCCCAAAGGAAATACATCTGGAATGGGACAGGAGCTCTTCAAAATTCCTTTGGAAAATTGGCAAAGCGCACATCTGGAGCCTAATTGAGTTCTCTCTTTGAGGTAATTAGGGCAAAATAAATTGATCCCAACCATCTTATATGGTTCAGAAGCCCTGGGTGACAGGAATGTGAAGCTTCTCGACAGTCTGGTCACAAGCACATATCGGAAGGCTTTCAGATTACCACATGGCGTGTCACCATCACAAATACGGCTTGAGTTTAGACTCATCAGCGAAAATGTAATGCACCAGGGCTCATATATGTAAAACTCTGCCATAAACTCAGATGTTTGAAATCTGACACTTTAAACCAGCTCCTATGGTCCGAAATGCAGATTCAATGACAACCATGCTTGGCTCAAGGGGGAACAGCCATGACAACGTGGGGATTACCCCGCACTGCCATTACAACGTGGGGATTACAACGAAAGTCGTTACAACGACTTTCACTGGAGGGCGCTGTTGGATAGGGAATAGTTTAATTTTCTATCTAGCACCTTCCTTACTGTCAACGTGGGGTGGAGTTGGAATAGAAAATTAAACTATTCCACTATCCAGCGCCCTCCAGCGAAAGTCGTTGTAACGACTTTCGTTGTAATCCCCGCGTTGTAATGGCACGCGTGGTAACACCACGCGTTGTCATGGCATACAACCGGCTCAAGTATATCTTGATCAGGCAATTACAACTCTGCAACTATGGGACCTCTGGCACTCAGTAACTCTGTTTTCTTTCTTCAAAACTTCAGTTAACAAAGTCCTCCTCATCCATTGAGAAGAATACGCTGGCAAGGCGATCTCATGCCCACATTGTTCTCAATATCTACAAGACCCTGCACCTGCAAACCTATGTAGCAACCGTCCTTTCTTCTACAGTTAAAAGGCAGCTCATCAAGTATCGACTCGGCCAGCTACCAACTCTAGATTTGGACTCGAACTGTCTCGGACGGCACAAAGCAATGCAGGTTATGTGACCATCGATGGGAGACAATTGAACATATAACATATGCTGACGGAATGCAGATTTTGGCTTAAACCTATTTTGTTAACAAGAGGGATCCACATGTACCGAAGAGCCGTGATCGAGTCTCTTCAAGTTACTGACAACAGACTGACTGCCCCCTTTGTCAAATGTTTGATGTGTGGTGAGCCGCTGCTGTACGCACAAAAGCATGACCCTAAATGGCCTCCGCACACGGCGGTGGTAGTGGCATGTTGAAGGGAGGCAAATCGAGTGCTAGGGTTGCAGAACAAACTGACTAGCAGAACACCTCTCTGATCAGGTGACTGGTTAAAAGAGGTGGTCTCACTACAAGGTTTTACAGGCTGGAAGAATATAAGAATAGATCCGCTGGGAGATGTGTGGAGGGGAGGGGCTCCACTTCCATTTGAGAATCTGCAACAGAAGGTTGACCTGGTTGAGACCCAGAGATTCCACTACCTGAGGCTCACGCATGCCCTACTGACACATTTGCATCGCGGCACCTCCCTTCCTGACCATTCCCCCTAGAGCTCAGATTACTCTTTGATCCTATCCCTGAAAAAGCACCCTCAACAATATACCGGAAACTCATGAACAACTTGCCTGGTCCACTGACAGCCCTGAGGGCAGCTTGGACCTACGACCTGGAAAACATAGATAATGAGGAGTGGCTAGAGGAACTCCACGGCCCAAGGGAGATAGCGATACGGTTACGGTTCCGACTAGTGCACCTTAAGATATTAAATCGCTCTTATTACCCTTTGACGCTTCTACATAATATTGGAAGGGCACCATCACCGCAGTGCATTCCAGAGGGCAGAGGGAATGATGTTTAAAAGCAGAGGGTGTGCCAAGAAATGGGAGAAGGTGTGGGCACAGTGGCGCGCCTATAGGGGGTCATTGGAGAGCCAGGAAGTAACCGAAGGGGCTATAGCTGACCATAGAGAAGTGATCACTTAAATGTAATTTTTCCGCGAATGCGTGCCATCAATCAGGTGCTCCTTTGTATACGATGTTTTCTACCCCACCCACTTCCCTGTTCTACTAAAATACGATGTTTGAATGTTAGCATAACTTGAAATATGCATGACTTTGCAAATATCATTGTACTGTCTAATAAGCTTGTTAAATACAAAGAGAAGAGTTTAAAAAAACCATTGTTCCTTTAAAAATAGGGTGCATATTACTTTCTTTAACAAGCATGTTTCTTATTGGTTAGTAGAAAATGTTTGAAAGGTACAATAGATAGGATTAGTTGATATTTTGCAAATGTCAACCACACCTGCGGTTTGCATTTGTAACCTTGTGTGCTGAACTTGAAAATATGGTGAACTTGTGACCTGTTAGTTCAGTTGAATGTTCCATGAACTCTTACTATGGACACTGGCATTAAGTAGAACGGGGGAAGGGCTGAAACGCTGGACTTAAAATATGAAATTGTAATTTATATATAAGTGATATGTTATTTAAGTATTTTTTCCCAAGTAAAAAATAAATAATTGTTTTGATTTGTGCAGCAAGGAAACTTAATATTACCCCCCACTCCCTTGCCCCCCTCCGGTTGTGCTCCCTAAGGCCATCTCAGGTAATGATGACCGCCAATTCAAGCCAGCAACTGGACAGTCACTCTGTTAAACGTTTATGATTTATAGTTTGATCTTTTACCTATCTCTTGTCTTTTTATATAAAAATTCCAAATCTAGCAATGTGAATTCATGAAATACTGGGAAAAGTTGAAGTTTCATATGATTAGTATTTATGTGAATGAAGTATTTTAGCAATTATGCATACAAACATTTTTAATAACTGAGCATTTATAAATAAATGGGTCCATTGCTTAGGCCCCAGAGGCTTCCCTTCCTTTCCTATGTTATCTCCTCCCTGGAGCATGGTCCAAGTATATGTGTTCTTCCTCATCTTTGTTCACTATTGTTTTATTTGATAAGTGTTTCAGTATTATTCCTACACATGCAATGTGGTTTCCTACCTTTACCACAGGAATACAGCTTATGAAATTTGTTCCTTTCACCCTAGCTGCTGTCTCAATTGATACTTTAGTTATTTTCATCCACAACTTTACTACTCTTCTCCACACCCTACTGTATGCCACTCCCCTCTATGCTACTCCACAACAAGCCACTCCACTTTACTATACGCCACTCCACACCAAACCACTGCATGCCACTCAGCTCTATTTATTTATTTATTGGGCTTATAAAGCGCGACAGCTACCCAAAAAGGGTTTCCCTGCGCTGATGAGATAATAAGCAAATGAGCAGATCACAATACTCTGATAAGAGACAGGAGCAAGTTACTAATTAAAAAGCCAGGTCTTTATGGCTCTGCGAAAGTGAACATAGCAGGATTCCATGCGTAAATTCAGAGGGAGGGAATTCCAAAGCTTAGGGCCCAGAAGGGAGAAGGACCTTCCCCCGATCCTGGCGTGACGCACTTTGGGCACGCTGATAAGTCCTTGAGATGAGGATCTCAGGCAGCGGGCAGGCGTGTAGATGTGAACGAGGGATTGTAAGTATCTTGGGGCATTGCCCCATTTGATTCGATGCATAAGACTAACAGGCCGATTCATGAAGCTAAATTGCGCTCGCAAATGGCCAGATTCCTGGAATCTGGCCCTTTGCGAGTGTGATTTTTAGGTCTCGCCTGTCAATGCGCATGCGCATGTATCTTGCGAGACTATGGGGGCTTAAACAGACTTTAACCAACTTGCAAGGAATCGTGGCGATTCCTTGCAGTGCCCGTGAAATTCAAGCTCAATGCGCATGCGCATTTACATTAAAAGCGCGTGCACATGCCCCCAGCCGCCTGCCTTGCATGTCTTTTCCCTCAGGCGCACTCCTCCCACACCCCCGCTCCGCCCCCTCCCCTGCCTGCCGTGTCGCATTTCCGTCTTGGCTCCCGCCTGCCTTGCATGTCTTTTCCCTCAGGCGCACTCCTCCCACACCCCCGCTCCGCCCCCTCCCCTGCCTGCCGTGTCGCATTTCCGTCTTGCCTCCCTAAACTACTCGCTGCCTCCTCCCGCTCTCCTTAATCCGCTCTCCCTCTCGTGAAATCCTTCTGGTGGGTGATTAGCTGGTTTGTGTTTCACCAAAAGAAACTCACCAATCCTGCCTGCCGTGTCGCATTTCCGTCTTGTTTTTTTAACTTGTTTTCTTCCCTTTTACCCTCCGATTTCCCACCCCTCCATTCGCGTGCAAACCTTTTCCTTCCTCCATTACTTTCACCTCCTCTCTTTCTGATCGTTTCTATCCCCCTGTCTCGTCTTTTTTAGTTTCTCTCGTCGCCCTCACCCCTCCTCCCCGTCTCGCGTCTCGCCTGCAGCTGCACTTACTGCAAAGCCGAGGACACCACAGGCTGCCTGCTCCCCACCCCACATCCCTGCAGCTGTACTTACTTCTGAGCCGAGTACACCACAGGCTGCCTGCTCCCCACCGTTCTCTTCCCTTTCACCCTCCGATTTCCCACCCACTCCATTCGCATGCAAACCTTTTCCTTCCTCCATTACTTTCACCTCCTCTCTTTCTCATCGTTTCTATCCCCCTGTCTCGTCTTTTTTAGTTTCTCTCGTCGCCCTCACCCCTCCTCCCCGTCTCGCGTCTCGCCTGCAGCTGCACTTACTGCAAAGCCGAGGACACCACAGGCTGCCTGCTCCCCACCCCACATCCCTGCAGCTGTACTTACTTCTGAGCCGAGTACACCACAGGCTGCCTGCTCCCCAACCCCCTCCAGCTACACTTACTTCAGAGCCGAGGACACCACAGGCTGCCTGCTCTCCACCCCTCATCCTTGCAGCTACACTTACTTTCGAGCTGAGGACACAACAGGCTGCCTGCTCTTTGCAGCTGCACTTACTTCCGAGCTTAGGACACAACAGGATGCATGCTCCCCGCACCCCTGCAGCTGATCCACTGCATGTGTGAGTGATTAACTCAGCCATACCATTTTCTTTGCTTTCTGTGTCCTGTAGCTTTAGTTACTGACTAAATTCGGGACTACAAGTCCCAGAATGCAAAGTGTCTTTGAGGACTGTGCGCACTGCTGACATTGCACCAGATATCTCAGATATGCTCTGCTCGGTCTAAGGTACACTAATACTGTCTTGCACTCAAGCTGCCTTTGGAGGTAACCGAGCTTCTTATGTGTGCCAGTAATGGACACACTAGGCACATTTCTTTCCTTTGTAACCTGGTGCTTTCAAATGTTGTTTCTCGAAATGGAAACAACTCGAAACTACATTATCCAGCATGCACAGACAAGCGGAATGGGTGGTTATTCGTATCTGAAAATCGTTTACTGTAAAGTGAACATATTCTAAACATGTTTTGTAAAGAAGAGCCATGCTACACGTACTTCCAGTCATAATTTCACATTGCATTTATGCAAAACAGACCCATACAACGCACACTTGAAAACAGGCCTACTGTGACTTGCACCATATTAAGTATTAGTAGCTCATCAAGGTGTGTCTTTTCTAGCAGCCTGGTTTTAATGGGGGCAATTCAATCCTAAAAGCTCATGAGGAAAAGGCCTACAGCACCACACGAGCTGCTTAGACCTGCCAGGAGACACTTTGGGGGCTGTCCTCTTTGCTAACCTGTTTCATTGACCTTCCTGGGTGTTGCTGGTTGGCTGCAACGATCAGGCACACCACCTTTACCCAGAGTTTAGGGTAGTGTGTTGGCTCTGCAGTAATGTCCTGCATGTTGGACATGTGCACTTATTTATTTCATCAATACCCCTGCAGTCTACTTATTGGCATACATCACCCTGAATGCGCGACTTCACGTAAATACACGTGCTGCAGGTCTCGCCTCAGCTCAATTAGACACACTTGGAGCGCTAAAAAGGCTGCCACAGATGCAACCACCCGAAAGAGCAAACCTTTGCTTTCTTTTAACAAGCTACAGAGTTAAAAGAAAATGCACGATCTTCCATGGAGCAGTCATGTATTAAAAGCAGCCTTAATTGAAATTAACAGGACAATATTTATTCTAAAATACTATCCCAGTCACAATTGCTGGTCGTGGAGTGTTTGAACGCATGGTTTTATTTCTACCTGTAAGGGTGTAGCTGGGATGCCATTCGTAACTGTTTCCTGGCCGCCTTTATGTATTAAAGTGGGCAGTGTGTACATTTCATGGTGTGGCCTTTCTGTGTGGTGCTACAAATCAAGGAGAGTGAGACTGCGCTTCATGGGTTCCAACTGCTTTCATACATAGAGGTTGGTGGTTCTAGTGAGCACATGAAATAGGCGGAGTACCTCATTTTGTTAATTAGTAGAAAATGATTGACTCACAAAGATTGGGCGGGGTTTACGCTCCTGTGATCTGTTACCTCCTCAGGGGGAAATAC
The DNA here is from genome assembly GCF_964263255.1 of Lissotriton vulgaris. Lineage (NCBI taxonomy): Eukaryota > Metazoa > Chordata > Amphibia > Caudata > Salamandridae > Lissotriton > Lissotriton vulgaris. The sequence goes on along the minus strand of NC_141695.1, from coordinate 1,714,856,666 downwards.
TACATGTGCTTTTCCCATTCCCCCACATTGCTGGCCTCTAAGAATTGCAGTGTTTTTTCCGCCTGTTGGGTCACATTGTGGCTGATTGATTCTCCTTTCGCCTTGCTCAGTCTTTCAGATTTGGAAAGTAAATAACAAGTTGACATTATTACAGCTCTCTGCATTACTGTGACACATTCCTCGCTTTGCCATAGCACTCTACTATCAGCGCACTAAGAAATTGAGCTGGGAGAAGTTGCAGACCAATGCTAGCTATATCAACTAAACGCAGAAAATGAAAAATTGAATTTTTACATGCCTTGTTATATAAAGCCAGAGCCGCTGAAATTGTGCTAATAGGCTTAACCTAATCATGCTTCCAGGTTAGCTGCGTTATGTGGCATTCTGGGACGTTACGTTTCTTTTATGACATTTTAATATTTTTGGGTACTGAGGCAATACAGACACCAATCCTGCACATTCAGAAAATATCATATCCTGCTGCAAGGGCTTAACGATTTGCTGAGCTAATGAGGGAGAGGGGCTTTAATGATTGGTATACTCCGTGGCACAAAGGCTGTAAAGTTTTGAAACATCCCATCCACTGAGGATAATAACATCTTCTAAGTTAGCCAGGGAGAAAGAGAAATACACATATTGGAATTTTGGAGCTAAAGTTGTATCTAGTAGCTTTTGTTGGTCTTCTGTCACACTGTTGTTTTTAGGTCTCCCCACTCACCGCTCTCCCCACTCACCGCTCTCCCCACTCTCACCACTCCCCTCTCACCACTCTCCCCTCTCACCACTCTCCCCTTTCACCACTCTCACCACTCTCACCACTCTCTTCCCTCTCACCACTCTCACCACTCTCCCCTCTCACCACTCTTTCTCCCCTCTCACCACTCTCTCTCCCCTCTCACCACTCTCTTCTCTCCTCTCTCTCCCCTCTCCTCTCTCTCCCCTCTCCTCTCTCTCCCCTCTCCTCTCCCCTCACTCTACCGCACTCACTCTAACGCCCTCACGCCTTCACTCTACCGTCCTCACTCTACCACTATGCTGCCCTCACTCTACCACTCTACCGCCCTCACTCTACCACTCTACCGCCCTCACTCTCCCACCCTCACTCTACCACCCTCACTCTACCGCCTTCACTCTACCACTCTACCGCCCTCACCCTACCACTCTACCGCCCTCACTCTTCTGCCCTCACTCTACCACTCTACCGCCCTCACCCGACCACTGTACCGCCCTCACTCTACCGCCCTCATTCTACCGCCCTCACTCACTCTTCCGCTCACTCTACCGCCCTCACTCACTCTACCGCCCTCAATCACTCTACCGCCCTCAATCACTCTATCGCCCTCCCTCTATCTATCACACTCCCTCTATCTATCTATCGCACTCACTCTATCTATTGCATCACCATAGCATCACTCAGCAGCACCACAGCATCACTCAGGGGCACCACAACATCACTATGCGCTACAACAGCATCACTGAACGCCACAGCATCACTTGTCGCCAAAACAACATCACTCAGCGCCACCACAGCATCAATCTGTGCAACCATTCAACAACTGGTTCAAATATTTTCTGTCAATGTTTCAAGCTTTATTACAAATGTCATAAAAAGATGTTAAATGTTTTCACTTCTGTTCTTGTTAAAACATTGATTTGTCAGATCAATACATGTAAGACAGGGGAAAACAGAACATGTACCTTTACTAATGCTATAGATGTAACATTTGCTAACTTTATAACTATTGGCATTTCTAATAACAAAATTAATACTATTAGAGATTCCTTAAATGCAATTCATAAACCAATTGGAAATTGCGAATTCGCAATATTTGGTCGCTATTTACCACGAAGTCTGACTTCGTGGTAAATAGCGAAAAAATAGTAATAAGCACGTTAGTGCATTTTTTTCTGTGGCATGTTACACACACACATGTCCTTTGGACATGTGTGTGCGCAACACCTGTTTAAATTTGCATTTCAGGGGTCTTACAGGGTGTCCTTTGGACACCCCTGGCACCCTTGAAATCGCTATCTTATTTGTGATTAGCTAATTGCTAATCGCAAATAAGGAAAGGCCCATAGGAATGAATGGGGAGTTACTCCTTATTTGCGATTAGCAATTTGCTAATCGCAAATAAGGATTGTGTAGGAATCGCAATTTATTTTGGTATTCCTACATGAATCTCGTTTATCTCCTTATGAATCGCTATTAAAGACTCGCAAAACGGGTCTTTGATGAATCTACCTGTAAGTGTCTTAAATGCAACTCTGCTTTCATCTCTTAGCCAATGGAGTGTCTTAAGATGGCCAGACATACGTTCCATTGGATATATGTTGTTAGCACGCATACTATTACCACGCATACCATTAGCACGCAATTTTTACAACGCAGGATCCCTTACAACGCATACCTTTACAACGCATGACAGTACATCGCAGATACTATTACAACGCATACCATTACAACGTAAGTATAGGTAAGTATATAATTTTTTAAAATAATGTAATTAATAATTTTTTTAATAATTTAATTATTTCAATTACATTTTAATAAATAATTTGTAAATATATATGTAAAAAATACCCCTGTACCCCAAAACCCAAATCCAGCCCTTAACCCTAAAAATACCCCTGTAATCCATAACCCAAACCCAGCCCTAAACCCTAAAAATACCCCTGTACCCCATAACCCAAACCCAGCCCTGAACCCTAAAAATACCCCTGTACCCCATAACCCAAACCCAGCCCTAAACCCTAAAAATACCCCTGTACCCCATAACCCAAACCCAGCCCTGAACCCTAAAAATACCCCTGTACCCCAAAACCCAAACTCAGCCCTGAACCCTAAAAATACCCCTGTACCCCATAACCCAAACCCAGCCCTGAACCCTAAAAATACCCCTGTACCCCATAACCCAAACCCAGCCCTGAACCCTAAAAATACCCCTGTACCCCAAAACCCAAACCCAGCCCTGAACCCTAAAAATACCCCTGTACCCCACAACCCAAACCCAGCCCTGAACCCTAAAAACACTCCTGTACCCCAAAACCCAATCCCAGCCCTGAACCCTAAAAATACCCCTGTACCCCAAAACCCAAACCCAGCCCTGAACCCTAAAAATACCCCTGTACCCCATAACCCAAACCCAGCCCTGAACCCTAAAAATACCCCTGTACCCCATAACCCAAACCCAGCCCTAAACCCTAAAAAAATACCCCTGTACCCCATAACCCAAACCCAGCCCTTAACCCTACAAATACCCCTGTACCCCATAACCCAATACCCCTAATAAATGTATTAAAAAAAATAAACTTACCTATACTTACGTTGTAATGGTATGCGTTGTAATAGTAGCTGCGTTGTAGTGTAATGCGTTGTAAATACATGCGTTGTAAATACCCTTGCGTTGTAATGGTTTCGTTGTAACACTTCTTCGTGGTAAAAGATGCGTGCTAACAGTTGTATACCGTTCCATTCTATGCACTTACAAAGCAATCTTGCAGCAGCCTTTTGCACAAGTTGAAGGCGTCTCATGACAGCCTGTGATGACCCCAAGTAGAGGGCATTTCCTTAGTCTAAACGGGAGGTGATTAGGGCGTTTACCACAGACTTCTGTGTATCGTCAGGCAACAGCCAAATGATTTTCCTGAGCCACCTCAGGATGGTGAAACAGCTTGATGTTAAATTAATAACTTGGGGCTCCATAGTTAGGCCCTTCTCAATGATAATGCCAAGGTTACGTACTTGGTGTGACGGAACGGGTAAAGAACCCATTTCTATGGGCCAATGTCTTGGGCTCCAAAGACCCTGATTTGGGCCAAGTATTAAAGCCTCCGTTTTGCCACCGTTCAGTTTTAACAGGTTGTCACTCATCCATGTTGCAATTAAACTAAGGCCTGACTGCAGAAGAGAGGAGGAGTCCTGGTCATCATTAGAGAGTGAAAAAACTGTGGGGCAGATTTACAAACCCCTTGTGACACTTCAGCGCCACTGTTGCGTCACTTTATGTGACAAGGTGATGGCATAAACAATGCGCCATGCTGCAGCCCACTTACAACGTGACGCATCTAGGCAGATGTGCCTCCTTGTAAAGCCCTGCGCCACATTATACCAGGTATAATGTATGAAGGGTGGTTGTTCTCATGCGAGAAAGCCTTGTAGAAGTGATGCAGTGAAATCTACAAGATTATACTGCGCTACTTGTAGGACGCCACTGCATCATCATAACCCTACGCCTGCTTGGAGCAGGTGTACGGAGTGACTCAGTGTATTAGGAATAGGCCTCTCCATGCATTGCTGAAGTTGCATCATGCTTACGGCACAACTCCAACAATGCGTGACTTTTACACCTGACAGATGCATCCAAATTTTGGACGCATCTGTCAAATCTTGCACCATGGTGTGCCGTATTGTAAATATGGCGCATCCATGGTGGCGCAAGGGTTTCGCACACGGGCACAGGGAAACTGAAGCATCTACAGATGTCAGCTTTTTGTAAACAAGCCCCTGTATACTTGTAATGTGATTACAATTATCCTATTTGTTAAATGTTTTATTCTTTGTAAACTCTTTTCTGTTGCCTGAATTGCACGTGCATATAGTGCATACATTTTTTGGGATTCTTTTGAGAAATAAATCTGATTCAATAGTCTTATTACATACAGCTTAAATTCTGACGTTAACTCCCTGGGACACATTGTGTGCTCTTTGACAACATTCGGCTTCCTGTCCCCCCCCCCCCCTCTCCCCCCCCCCCCAAGTTCCTCCATTAGCAGATGGGCTCTTGCAAGCATAAGAGAAAGGAGAACAAAGTCTCGGCTGGGTTGAAAAGGGCAACATCTGAGAAAAACAAGTCCAAGACTGTCCTGGGCCAAACAACTCCATTATTATACCTCTATTATTATAACTAGAATTGTTGACGTAGTAGCCATTATCAATGTTTCCAAGATGGTGAACCTAAGCAGACAACCATGAAACCCTGGTAGGTGCTTTCATGAGGTTTGGTTGAGTGTCTTTAGGTCTTTAGTTAAGAGGAGCTTCTGCTGTGGACCTCTTGAGGTGGTTGCTTGTTTCTGGTGTGATTGAGGTTGGGTGGCTGCAGAAATCTTCTCTGCAGGTTTTGGCTATGATGACTCAGCAGCTCTTCGTGGAAACACCAGCCCGCTGACACCCCAACCACAAGGCAGCGGAAAGATGCTGCGGCCGCCTCAGTTACTGGCACCTGCAAAGAGTACCTGCTAGGCGGCGTTGCTTGTGCAGCACAGTGCACTGCACACCAAACAGCAGATTATCCGATAGGCACACCAGTACAAAGCCCACCAGTGAATTTTTTTATTTATTTTAATTTCAATCATGACAAGATCTATTTATAGATGTTTTTGCACCCACACATTCCTCTTAGGTGTGTGAACAGGAGCATATTTTGGGCACTAGAGAACTCCTGGATGTCTATGACTAGTCAGACTATGTTTCCAAAAATACTCCTGGAATTCTTTGTGAGGTCTGTAAAAGTAGTCCACTCTAGAAGCAGGGGTAATGGTACTGGGAGTGGAGTTCTACATTTTACAACCTGGGCCCAGTGCCTCTCTCTTCATGCAGATGATGGGTTCCATGACTACCCCAAGACGGACCTAAGTTGCTTTTTTGATATGTGTATATTTTTATTTTCCAGCTTGACAACCCAATTGTGTGCATGTTCCTTTAATTTCATTCCGTACAAAAAACTCACCATCTTTAAAATATATATTTTTTATTTTATATCATAGGACTTGTTCTTTCTTCATTCCTTAGTTCCTGTGCATAGTAAACTACACGTCGTTTGTAAATTGGATTAATAGTTTTTTTGTCATTGTATACCGCAAGCAAATATTATTTATATTTTTTATATATGCATACAGTGCACCCGTGCACCGTCCCAAGCTGTCTCTGAAAATCCGGTTGATTCAGCTTAGAAACAGTGTTTATGTACATCATAAGGCTGCTGACCAATGAAAAGTCATCTCAACTAGGTCATTGTAAGACCGGAAATGACGTGAGATCGCGTACCTATTGGCCATATGATATCACATGGTTGTCTGCTCACCACATCCTTTTGCCCTCAGTGACTCCTCTTTGCTGATGATGACCCTGAAGACTAGGGGTGGAAACAGCAGAGAGGTTCCTAAAGCTTTCTTCATTTTCTATGACTGCTACTACCGTCATGACCCCAGTGACCTTGTGAAGTAAGGGTGCCGGGAAGGATGCCTGCTAAAATCCTTGGCTATGCCTGATTGGCATCCATCAAGCGAAGAAGAATCACAGCAGTTTTATCAGGGTCCACTAGGTAAGCTCCTCCTATGCTACTTGTGTTGTACTAGCTGTGACAGCAGAAGAACTACGTACAGTATATGGAAACAGAGTGACAGCAACAGAACTACCTACACCATATGTAAAGAGTGACCACAGAAGAACTACCTACACCATATGTAAAGAGTGACAGCAACAGAACTACCTTCACCATATGTAAAGAGTGACAGCAACAGAACTACCTTCACCATATGTAAAGAGTGACAGCAACAGAACTACCTTCACCATATGTAAAGAGTGACAGCAACAGAACTACCTACACCATATGTAAAGAGTGACAGCAACAGAACTACCTACACCATATGTAAAGAGTGACAGCAACAGAACTACCTTCACCATATGTAAAGAGTGACAGCAACAGAACTACCTTCACCATATGTAAAGAGTGACAGCAGGAGAACTGCCTACACGATATGTAAAGAGTGACCGCAGAAGAACTAACTACACCATATGTAAAGAGTGACGTGTAAAGAGTGACCGCAGAAGAACTACCTACACCATATGTAAAGAGTGACCGCAGAAGAACTACCTACACCATATGTAAAGAGTGACAGCAGGAGAACTGCCTACACGATATGTAAAGAGTGACCGCAGAAGAACTACATACACCATATGTAAAGAGTGACGTGTAAAGAGTGACCGCAGAAGAACTACCTACACCATATGTAAAGAGTGACCGCAAAAGAACTACCTACACCATATGTAAAGAGTGACGTGTAAAGAGTGACCGCAGAAGAACTACCTACACCATATGTAAAGAGTGACCGCAGAAGAACTACCTACACCATATGTAAAGAGTGACAGCAGGAGAACTGCCTACACGATATGTAGAGTGACAGCAGAACATTCATATCACACTTACTTGCCATGGGGCATAAAAGGCTCTTAGTCATCTTTAGGCCATTACCCTACTTGCGGTCAAAAAAGTGCAAAACTGAACAACAACAAAATATTTATCTGTGCAACGAGACAAAAACAAATGGAATGCTTCTCGACAGCACTGCTACCTGTAGAATGTAAGAAAAGTAGGATTATCTACACCAGGAGTACAAACAGAGGCAATGAAGGTACCACCTGCACCACGAGTACTTAAACCAGGCAACTGCAACAGAACTTCCATCCCTTGCAGCAGTGTCTTTCCTCCTGCTGACTCGCCTCAGTATGCAGGAGCCAGAGTATGAATGCCAAGTTCCAGAAGAGGAGACCTGGAAGTTTACCAAGGCCAGGACCGGAAGCAGACGTCCAGGGAGGGAGCAGTTCCTGAGCGACAAAGAGAGGGATAGAACATTAAAGGGGTAGATACATGAATTTGCTTTAGCCCACATGGTGGACAAACAAGAGGAGGACAGAAGTGCTGCCGAGGAGGAACCTGTAAAGGGTCGGGGCCTTAGGCCCCATACACTAATAAGTATCACATAGACACAGTGTTAGAGTATGGGGGCCTACGGCCCGTCCCATCACATTGGCGACGAGCTGGTCGATCCAACATGTGACCAGTCGGCTGTTCTGTAATTCGTCGGAGATGGGGTGTGTAGCCAGCATGTGCATAAGACACTCCCCTACATGCAGTCAGCTCGATGCAACCGACGCACAGCATGAGTAAGGCATGAGTGAGTACGCCAACGCCAACTGGCAAAGCCCTGCAGCCCCAGTCTTGACAACCAGGCAAGGGGACAGAGATATGCTGATACCGTAACATTTGCTGCTAGCCTTTGGACAGTGGAGGGACCCGCATGGCGAGTCCTAGAGCCAGCGGGCCAGAAGAAGTGCAATCGGGATGGGGTTTGGTGGTGAAAAGGGGGTGAAAAGCTGAATCAGGGTCACATGTCCTGTGACATCTGTGATGGATGGGTGCGGGGTGATGTCGGTAGCCAGACTTCGGGGAGCGGCTGGTAAATACATACACCAGAAACACTAGAACAGTGACCAGTCGGTCAGTATAGAACCTGGGAATGACAGATCCTTCAAGATTCAGCTGAGGAACAAGAGCACTGAAGAGCTGGTGCCTGGAGGCACAGACCAGACCTGACCATGGAGCCACCAAAGCAGGCTCAAGACCAGGAGAAGTACCCCTGACATAAGAGACTGTCGAAACCTCTTAAGAGTGGATGCGATCAACTATTAGGGAGAGCAGATGCAGTCTCTACTCAGAGAAGGTCCAAATCCTGGATTAACAAGACTCTGGATGGAAGGTATGAAACAACCAGACTAAGGACATATGACCATATCCCACTTCTGCGACCGAGAGGAAGAAAAAAGGACTCATGGAGATGTAAGAAGCTTCAGTGAACATGTCAAAAAGAGAAGCCAATGCCTGGGCACCGATGCACGGAACCTGGTGGAAGGAAAGAAAAGCGAGGACAAGTTACCGGACAATGGCAAATGAAGGAAAGATGTCCGAGACTAAGCAGAGCTTGGGGGACCACCAGGAGTTAGACTCAGGCAACCTCAGAAGCATCAGAACCAATACTGAGCTACCGCAGGGACATCTCTAGTGGAAGCCTGAGCCAAGAGTAAAAAAGTGAGGGAGAATGTTGACTGTATGTGTATACGCCAATGAGGAGATAGAGTCAGGTATAATAAATATCGTCTATACATAAACCTTCCCTGGCTATACCATCATGTGAATACAAGAAAAGAGAAAAACAAAGACATGAAAATATTCCAGGACTCTGGGAGTACGCGTATTTGACTTAGGAACATTGCTATTGAGAACCCAAGAGCAGGAAACAAAATACAGGCACATTTTCTGATAGCTGAGATTTCTTTCTTTCATACCTTGACCAGGAAACCCTTAGTTTCATTAATTTCGATATATTTATCTGGGCCGTAAGAAAAACCCTGCGGTGCTAACAAAACATAGGGCCACATGTATCATGCATTTTTTTCCCCGTCACAAGTGTTTGCAACCAATAAAATGCATTTTGGTATGTATGAATTGCACATTTCGACTCTGTAACATGTTACCGAATCGCAATTTGGAATTGCTGATATATACCGATTCAGTATCAGGAAGGGGCATGTTCAGGGCATCTCTTCCTAATGACGAATCGCAGCAATATGTAGGAATGTTTTATGACCGAAATGCGGTAGCAAAACATTTGCATTTTACCACCTATTTCAAGTAGGTGGTAACCCATTCGCAAATGGGACCCCTTCCAACTTGGGGCATGGTAGCGAAAACAATTTTTCAGAGCAGGCAATAAGCCCACAGACCACTGCCTGCTCTCAAAAATAATTAAAGAAAACGTAAATTTTTCTTTCTTAAACGCAACCCTTTTAAGGAAAACGGGCTGCATTAAAAAAATTATTGCTGTATTTAAAAGCAATCATGGACATGGTGGTCTGCTGATACCAGCAGGCCACCATCTCCATGATTTTAGTGATTCCTAATTGCAACCTACCTCATTATTATTCATGAGGTGGGTCGATTTGCAAACCACTAGGAATCGCTAAATGAAACTCATGGAGTTTAATACATTAGGAATAGCGATTACCTAATTGGAATTTGCAGGAAGTGTAATTAAGTAATCACTATGGTCCATATTCAGCAATAAAAAAAAGAAAACAAAACACCCACGCATGTCCCCTCTACTTCTGCCGCTTACACTTAACTGTTCAAATTTTCAATAAGTTAAAACACTGGCCTCGTGAACAGCTTTGTGAAAGTTGAAAAAGCACTCTGACCCCCTAAGCTTCACACATTCAGCAGTGAAAAGAGAGAAACAGAAACGGAACCTCCGCCTTCCTAGCATGGTAAATGCAAGGTCGGTTGCTCAAATAGGCAACCATTTCCGCCAATAGCAACTGGGATTGTGCAAGGGTGTTGCACAATAGGACTGTTTGCACATCACTGCCCCTCTCACGCAGCTCTTTGCTCTCAACCAACACACAGTAAGCAACAACTGGCACCGGTATTGTTTTTTTTCCAGTCTCTGTTTCCTCTTGAGACATTACAAAATATAATTAAACTGAATGCAACAAGCCAAATAGATTTTTACAAAACCTGCATGTGACTTCTACATTTTGTATACTATACGATCAGAATGAAAACATCAACATGACCAGATTTTCATCTTTGCTTTTCCCAAACTTGTGTTCACCTTTCATACTCTCTAGAATGTTACTAGATTGCACGTCGACACCACTGCAAAGTCAAGGTTCATTCATAGCAACTGTGAAGCATAAAAAGACGGAAGTAAAAGCACCAATTCATGCCTTGCCAGGCACTTCATCCAGAGCATGTTTATTCAGATTCAGTACTGCTGCCGACATAAGGCTGATTTCTGTAAACGACAATGTCAGTGACTATCGTGAGATAGTGAATTAGTTTCCATCCTTGTTTCATGGACTAGGAATACTTAAGACCAAGAAAGTGCACCGTCACATAAATGAGGACATCCATCCTGATGCTCAACTACATTGTCAAATTGCATTTCATTCACAAGAGACTGTTGAGAATGAACTTTATACACTATTAAAGCATGACATCTTTGAGCCGTCCACTAGTCTGACGCCATGGGTATCACCCATAGTGGTAGTGCTGATAAAGGATAGCGCAAGAGCTGTGCACATCAACATTTATATGCACCACGCGAACAAGGCAATTTAAAAAGAATGACATCCAGGCCCACGCATCGCTGGCATGATTTCGCAGCTGAATGGAGCCAAAGTATTTCCCCTCCTGATTTCAACAAAGGATGTCACCAACTCGAACTAGAAGAGAATTGTAGGTACATTGCTACTTTCTGAATTTATGTTGGATTATTTAGATACAAATTACTACATTTCGGAGTGTCATCAGCTGCAGGACATATTCAGTATATTATTCATAACACAGCCAGTTACAGATGCTTTCAGTTACAGTGATGACATGCTAGTTTTTGGGGGCACACAAAAAGAACATGATAAAGCTATTACATAAGTGTGTCATATACTTGCTGCTGTAGGTCTCACTTTAAATGCATAAAAGTGTGAATTTCCTAAAACTAAACTCAAGTTCTTTGACCACTTCTTTTCTGAAGGGTGAATGACTATAGATCCAAAAAAAAGTACAGGACATGTCAGCCACTTCTTTCCCATGCTGCGATCCTTCCGTGGTCTGACCAGTTACTGTTCAAGATATATACATGACTTCGCCACAGTAAGTGCCCCATTGAGAGACTTAATTAAACAAAATGTCCCATTTAAATGGTCAAGTGAATGTGAACAAAGCTTCAAGAAAGTCAAGCGTGCAATTGAGAATGCCACTGAAATTGCATACTGTGATCCAAAAATTCAGACGGAGGATGCAAGCTCATTGAGTTTGGGTGTCATCCAGGCCCAGCACACTGGACATCCCAATACCTCAATGACACATTGTTGCTTATGCTAGTCGAAGTCTGTCATTGAGGGTAAACAGCGTTTACCATGAATCATTTTCCCCGCAGGGCATCACAATGCGGTCGTTACAACAACCGCGTTGTGATTCCGCATACCATTACTCCGCAAGTCGGAACAACGACTTGCGGAGGGGGGGAGGTGTTGGATTTAAAATCCAATACCTTCCCTAGTGTCCACACTGACTGGAGTTGGAATAGTAAATTATACTATTCCAACTTCCAGCACCCCCCCTCCGCAAGTCGTTGTTCCGACTTGCAGAGTAAAGGTATGCGGAATCACAACGAAGTCGTTGTGACGACCGCGTTGTGATTCCCTGCGGGAAAAATGAATGAGGGAAAGTAACATATATTCATCATTGACAGAGCATGCCTATTCACAACCTGAAAAAGAAAGCCTTGCTGTGGCGTGGGATTGTGTGCATTTTCATGTGTTTCTATATGGAAAGCATTTCACAGTTGTCACGACCATCAAGCATTGCTCACCATTTTCAGCAATCCTAAGGCCATGATGAACCGTCGCATTGAAAGGTGTGGATTGCAACTGTAGGAGTGTGATTTCACGACTGTGCAGCGTCCTGGAAAAGATCAAACCCCTGCTGACTACTTCTTATGTGTCACGGCACAGCACTACTTCTAAAGTGGCTGATGCGTACATTAATTTCATCGTGAAGTCCAGTACCCTTGCTGCTACATCAGTAGAACAAATCATTGCTGCCATGAGTACTGGCAGGGATTTGCTAATACTCGAAGACATTATCACACACCAATCCTGGTCGGAAACATAATCAACCTCTTCATGATGACCTTGAACACCAGAAGTTGAAAAAATGTGCAGGAAGAACTTTCAGTTACCCCAGAAGGTATCATCTTACGAGAGTCTAGAATTGTCATACCCGAGAGTCTGAGACAATAAGTTATTGAACTGCCTCATGAGGAACACTGTGGAGCTGTTGCTATCAAACAAGCTCTACACGACCAAACGTGTCTCCCTCTCCTTGATGAAAGAGTCGGAAACAAGCTAAATGCATGTCATTTGTGCAGCTGTTTGTCATCTAAGAGAACCCACATCCTTTTAACATGTCTGATCTTCCAAAGCATGCACGGAAGAAGATTGCAATTGATTTCTTTGGACTCCTTGACAATGGACACCATCTACTAGTCAATGTGGATGAATACTCCAGCTTTTCCCTTGTGGAAGATCTTTCATCAACTACTCATGACAGAGTCATTGAGAGACAAAAAAGTATTTGTGCAACATGGGGTATTCCTTTGATTTTGAAATATGACAGTGGCCTGACTTTCAATAGTCGAGAATGTAAAGAATTTCTCACACATCTAAATGTCTAGCATCAGAAAAGCACATCTCTCTGGCCACAGGCAAATGATTTTGTCAAGAGATTTATGAGTATACTCAAAAAGACTGTTCAGCACTCTGTTCTGGAATAGCTTGAACTCAAATCAGGTCTTCAGTCTACGCTTCGTGAACACAGGTCAACCCTGCATTTTACCAAGGTTAAAGCCCTACCACCTTAATGTTTGGGAGAGCCAAAGGCATCAAATTGCCACAATAGACCAATGAGTGATCTTATGACATTGATAAATGTCGTACTACTGACTCGTCTCACGAACATCAAATAAAATCATATGCAGAGAGACGCCACTGTGCTTGGAGCACCAAGCTCAACAGAGGAGACCAAGTTATCATCAGGCAGAAACAGAAACAGAAGTCTGATGCTCCTTTCGATGCTGACTCACCGAGTGATGTGACTAGTAAAAGACACCTGGTGACTGACTGCTCACCGTCCTGGAAAGTCCATTCAGTGAGATTCTTCTTATTTCGAGCCCTGTCTCGACCTTCGCCAACTCTAGAAGTTAGGAGTGGCACTTATCCACCTTATAGTCCAGCAAGCCCAATGACTGTACCAATGTCTTTTTCACCAATGCCAGTCATGGACACTTCTCTAGTGTCTCCGCAACCTCACATGACCAGATCTGGGTGATTGATTCAAGCACCAAAACGAGTTTGAGTTAGAGATGACGGGACCCTTTTGGTTCCTGATGGACTCCATAGAATAGTGACGTAAGTGTGTGGGTGATGGAATTTATGATGTAGAATGTTCCGTTAATGGTTACACGCTGATGAATAAAGATGTGCAATACCAAGCTCCGTGTGTAGCATGATCATTTTCATGTACCCAGGCTGGGGTAGAAAGCTACAGCTTGCACCTTAATCATGCACATCAACAAAGATGTCATTTAACCCCTTCCAGGCTCATGACGAGCTGGGCTCGTCATGAAGCAGGGCGCTCACACGCTCATGCCGAGCCCAGCTCGTCATGATAAGGGGGATTTTCGATTTCTCAGCACAGCAGGGGAAAATGCCGAGCAGCCAAGGAGTTAACATACCATGAGCAATACTGTATGTAAGGTCATATGCAGTGCATGGTGAAGGCGCCAGTTATAAGTAGTTGGCTAAACTATAATGTGTGTTTCAATGCTTTTGGTGGGTTTTAACATTAGCTTATGTCTAGTTCCGACACCTAACAATATGTTATGTTATGTTATGTTAAAAAGATTTTTACCGCGCACGGTCACCAGTCGGTTTCATGGCGCTCTAAAGTGAATAACTTCACTTTAACTTTTTTTTATGTGAATTTTTTACTTTTTTTCATACAGTTTCAGATTATTACCATGCCTCACTTTAACGTCACTTTACACTGTGTTTTTTTCAGTGAATTATTTTTTGTTTTTTTTTAACATAAGTTAATGTGTTGGAAGGACAACTTTAGTGAATCCCTGGCTACAAGTGCTTTATTAGGTGAATCCATGGTGACTATTTTGAAAGTGGCTAATGCATGGAAGCTTGAAGTCAACTTGCTCCATTTAAAAAAAAGTATAATCACTTTGGTTATTCCCTTCTGTCATTTGGTTTTCCCAGGAGTTGTCAGGAGAAAAGCAGAAATGCAAAACCTGTAATGAAACTAGAGAGGGGGTTATGCTCCTGGCAACTAAATAAATTATAAAGAGGGATTGAAATCTTATCGCAAATGTATTAACGCCACCCAAGCTTAATTTTTTCCCAATCAAATCAACACAGCTAAACATTCCCTACAAGAACTTTCTATCATCGTCAACCCAATTCTCAGCTCTCAGGCATGCAATATGGTGATCACCCCCTTCCTCTCAACTATGTGAACAGTTTTCCTTGTTTTTTTGAGGAATAAATTGAAAAAATATAATTGGAATTTTATGATCATATGATTGACTTATTAAAGTGGGTGCTACCTCTTCACACCATTTTGTCAACAAATAGCACTCTTTCTCAATTTAGGAGTATAACTTTGGAGAAATCAGTCCAATCTACTCTTACAAGCAAATCTTGGTCTTCCTCCAACCCGAGTCCTCTTCGCGTTCTAGCTATGGCAGTCTATGTCATAAATTCTATTTACAATGCTCTCTTTCATCTTTTTTTTAATACAACCACAATCTCAGATCTCTAGAAGCAGGCACAGATGGTTCCTCTCTTCAAGAAGCTCTCGTTAGGTCATACGTCTCTTGTCAAATTTAGGACTACCTCAGTTCTGCCAGCCGCCTCGAAGATATTGGAAAAACTAAGTAAGCATGTGTCTGACTATCTGCAACAATATGATCTCCTCTAACTCTCTTAGTCAGGCTTTAGAGCTAGGTACAGCCTAGGAATAACACTGCTGAAAGCTGCAGAATTTATTAAATCAAGTCTACACCACGGTCAGAGAGCCGCCTTGATATTGTTAGACTGATATTTCGCATTTGAGACAGTGTCCCACACCATACTACTCTAGCGGCTGGCAGAGTTTGGTATCTGAGGTTAGGCCTTCAGACTGCGACAAGTCTTCTCAAGTAGAAGGTGAAGTCAGGGGAGCTCTCTACCTTCTTCGCCGATCATATTCCACTTAGGTATGGGGTCTTGTAAGGATCTTCTCTAAGCATGACCCTATTTAATGTATACATGACCCCTCTTGTGTCCATCATTCAAACGCATGGCATCAGCGAGGTCTCCTATGCGGATGACAAGCAGGTTGTTTTGTCTATTGGGGACAATCTGTGTGGTACACAAGAGTCTTTTAAAGAATGCTTCCATCAGGTGTTTCACTGGATGGGACAGTCTCTAAAATGTAACTCAGATAAAACGGAAATTCTGCTTTTGGCAATGTACATAAGGCAAGGTCTAACGATTGGTGGCCTCTGGTCTTAGGAGATCCTCCATCTCCCACAACTGTTGCTACAAATTTGGGAGCCACACTTGACATAGAGCTTTCCTTTTGGCCCCAGATTATGTTGGTTGCAGGGGTGTGGTTTTCCCTATTATGCTCTTTCAGGAAAGTTCAGTAGCTTTTACTACTGGAGACACCGTAAACAGTATTACATGACCTGATCACTAATAGGCTGAACTATGCAAATATGCTCTATTTTGGACTCCAAAGTATCTGACAGATCATCTTCACATTGTTCAAAATGCAGCAGCCAGATGGATCTTAATGATATTTCACCAGCAATCTATTTCTAAACCTCTGACGCAGCTATACTTGCTGCCAATTTGGAAAATAATTCTGTTTAAAGAATTTGCAGTGACCCATAGAGCATTTTATAAAACTGGTCTTAGATACATTTTGCAGTGTCTTGCAATATTTTATAATTGAACCCTTTTGGCTCCTAATGGACTCAGTATGAGCTGTGACGTAAGTGTCAGAGCCGAATGCCATGAAATCTTGTTTTAGAACGTTGAGCTTGCAGTTAAATGCAGCAGAATAAATTTGTGTAACAGTAAGCTCCATGTGTGGCATCGTCATTGGAGGGTACCCAGGCTGGAAAGGCGCAACAAACAGCAACAAGATAGGGGATAAGTAACCTGAAGAACGGTTGTGCTCCGCTAGAAAGTTTGCTGTGATCCAAGCAAACTTCTTGTGTGTGCCACGTGTGTCTCTGTCGAAGATCAGAATCAACGATTCATGAATGTGGAGTCAAAGCACAACTCCAGCCGCTGTAAACAAATGAAAACTACGGAAGGGTTGCAAAGAATTTACAAGTTGATGGTCGAGAACCTGCTGGTCAAGCCATACATAAAGGTACAAGCTGCCACGCAAGACAATGTTGTACATTATACAAAGCTATACTGTAAAGAGGATTATGTACTGATAGAGGAAGAAGTGCGGGTCGACAGAATTGGCAGGAATTGGTAAGGAAGATGTATGTTATCATTGTACTTACCAGAGCCTTGATAAACGGAGCTCTATGACCTCAGTACCGATCGCAGAGACCCAAAAAGAAGCACAAGGGGTGTGCTTACTGAGCTGTCCGATACCGGAAGTGGCTCACCACCAAAGCTACCAGGTGACGGCTCAGAACAACTCCAGAGGTCTGCAGCAAGTGAAGGGCTCCAATGGAGACTCGGGAGAAGGTCACCGTTTCCCCGATTGTCCATGACAGCTCTGAAGCCGATCCATCGCATAGCCTCAGCAATAACATGAGTGACGCACGCTCAAATGGACAGCCAACGGGAGCAGAAAGAGCTCCAACCCCAAGGTAAGCCATTCCCATAATTAATTACCATGCTGCTGCCTTTTGGTAACTACCATCACGTTTGGCAATACAGCCAAAAAGCATAAGATTTGGAAAATATTGGCAAAAGATGGTCTGTGTGGCTAGAGACATTTGATGATTTCATTGATGCACTTGAAGAGACTGATAACAAAAAGATTATCAAGGGTCTCAAAAATCATGATGATGATGGTGTGAAAGAATTCATAAAGAAAATGCTGCGAACTGTCAGAGAAATTACATATTGTCAGATTAATGAAACACTGAACCTAAAGTTCAATCTAGTACCAAACAGTGCTTAATTTGATCCGGTGGTCCGGATGCTCTGCACGGGCACTTAATTGTCATCACCGGCAGTCTGTCATAAGGTGGTGCTGTCTGGCTAATTTAGAGATGACCACAACAACAGTTAATTAATAATTAAATCTAGTTTAAAATTACTAATACCTGCCTACCAAGCCATTCTTATAGCATTGAGGGGCCTGAAATAGTCTGAATGGTTACGCTTGTAGGAGTGAGATGACTAGTACTTGTGTTGTTACTATCATTGGCAGCGGTGGAAGGGGAAAAGTGTGGTGCAAGTAACAGTGGCCTCCTGATGAGAGCTCTGGTACTTACTGTTTTTACAAATTAAGCACTGCTACCAAACATGGATTACAAAAGATTAGTATTCAGTCAAGAGTGCCAAAAAGTTGGTGAAACCACTGCTGAATTTGTGGAGAGACTTGATACTCACATCAAACACTGTAAGTTAAATAAATGTAATGATGAGGTAGCTATGCGAATTAGAGTTATTAATGGATGCTTGTCAGATTCATTCAGACAATGAATGCTGGGAGAAACTTTTATTCTGGAGCAAGTGTTGATGGCTGCCAGAGCTGAAAGGCAAGCTGCTGACATGGAGGCGGAAAGTGCCCAGAGTTAATCAGTTATGATTATAAAAAGTAAGCCAAAGCAAAAGACTGAACACCACAAGTGCTATCAACGAGTAAAAAGAAGCTATGTTTTTAGATATACATTTTCGTTTCCACACAAACGTAAATGTCCCGCTGTTGGACAGATGTAAAGGCTGTGGGTAAGAAAACCATTTTGTGACAGTTTGTAAGCGAAGGAAAAACCAATTGCGTCACGGCGCAAAGACAAAATGTCTGCCAGAACATTTCAGAAGCAACGCACCCCAACAGGGACAAGAGGCGACATTAACACTGAACAAAGTTTATTGTCATCTAAATCATTGTCAAACAGTTTGCCCTCCTCAATATCCAGTGATAGTGAGGAAGGCGGTTGTGCCATGTCAATGTTTACCTCAGAGAAAAGTATGCATGTTGGACTGGCAGCATGTGAGTAAAAATTTCAGGCAAAGAAAAGTCGACATGCCAAAGCACCAAAGTCATACACACATTGTTCAAAAATTACATTAAAGATAAATGACTATTTAGTACCTTTCGTCATTGACAGTGGCACACCGATAAACATAATGCCTAAAGAGAAATACCACAAATTGTCTCTATTGCCTCAAATTATGCTATCGAAAACCAAAACTGCAGCGATGCCCATAAAAAGTCATGGTTAATTTGTAGCGACATTGAAAAACAAGAAAACGAAGGTGCAAGCACCCATCTATGTGCTTCAAGGTACAGCGTCAAGTGCCTGTCTGCTCAGTTTCAGTACCGCTTCTGATATGGGACTAATTTCAGAGAATTGGAACCTGAATGCTTAACATGAAATAGTAAGTCAATTGCCAATCCCATTGTAGACCCTTTGAAGCCTTGGCCTTTAAAAGCTGACCTGCAAATACAGCCATACGTAGACTGCTTGTAATTTTTTTATTTTGTAGACTTTGCTTTTGTAACGTTGAACCAATTACCTTGTACAGCGCTCAGATACTCTGTAGATTCATCGCAACTGTGAAAGATTGCCTGTAAATATCTCGGTTTGTGTACTCTGTGTACTTTCAGAGCAATTACCTTGTACAGGGCTCTGATTCCCTCTGGTCATGTTCATACTTTAAAATACTCTCTAAATGAATAAAATAAGAAATATATATATATATATATATATATATATATATATATATATGTATATATATATGGAGAGAGAGAGAGAGAGAGATAGATATATGCGAAAGGGTATAAGGGGATTTCTTTAGATAATGCAAATTCTAGTCCACGGTATACAACTTGGACACACGTTCTCGTGCACTTAGATGTTTTGATTTTCCCTTTTCCCTGTACTGCCTGACAGGCATCAAATAAAATGTCAGTCTATGTGGCTCACAGGGCTCTGCATTGGTTACTGGTGAACCAAGACATCCATTTCAGTACCTCATTCTGTGTTCACAGAGCCTGTCCTCCTTCTCTTAAGCCATGCACTTCCTGTCCATACCTCATTTAAAGCAAGTTTAATCTTGGTAATGAGCTGCTTAGGGCTTAGGCCTATACCCCTGGCACTCTCTCCTACTCAACTTTCACTGCATTTCTGGTCTTTTCAAATTTTGTATGGCTTTAAAGCTATTTGTTAATGGCCGATTGTGGCTGCAGTATTTCTCTTTTAGGTCCAACAATGATTTTTAAGTAGTAAGATGCCAGGGTAAACATGCACTCGAGAAATAAATAAAAATGCAACAGAGAAAGTTGTCTTGATCTCAGTGATGTAGAACACGATGATGCTTTGCAGAGTGACGCGCCTCGCTGTTACTGTTTCGGGAATGGTTCGATGGGTCTGGTTTTGGTGATTCAATCGAGCAGCCAAGGTTTAAAGACCTTCGCCATTAGAAAGTGCCCTGAGACTCCAGATTCTTGTTCTATTCTGAAAAATTGATAAATTAGTACAAAGCTGGTGCTCAATTCTACGGAACATTAAAAATACAATAGTGTCTCATTGTGGTGCTAATTGTCAGATTTCAGGTCAGGATTGAGTTGGAAATGAGCCACAGAGACGTGCACGCACTTTAAGGTCTGCTTGGACCCTTGGTATGCAATCAAAATTGGGACAGATCCTTGCTTCACTCATAGAATTACAAGATTCAGAAAGGTTAGGGACTGTGGAAGTCTAGATAGTGGCATCTAAGGTGAACTAGCCTACTAACCATCACACGGTTGGGAACATCCTGGGTCAGAGGGTCATATCCATGTCAACTGTAGTAGTATCAGTATTTAACAGTGCTGCATACATCTCCTCGCTTGGCAACAGTTCGTAGTTGTATTCGCTTTCCACTTTTACTCAGCTTGTGCTCTAGGCCTTGTAGTAAATCCCCTTTGTTGCCTTCCTCTCTCCTGGCACCCCTTGGGTCTTCTTCTCCCTTTCCCTGCAGAGTTGCTACCTTGTATTGTTTGTATGTTGTCCCTCCTACTCTTCAGCTGTTTCTGTGCAGGAGTTGCCTGGTCCTTGTCGTTCTGCTGATCGACCCTGGTAATGTGGTCAAAGTCTGGTCTCATTACTGCCAGCACCACCCAGGTTCAGAGTGAGCTACTTTATCTGAGTGTGGGTTTCTCTACTCTGCACCAACTCCTTGTTGTAATTTATGTGCACTGATCTGTTGACTCTTTTTTTAACACACTTTATTATTGACTGCAAGATTGACATGTTGAATCACAGAATTATGAACGTATTAGACAGTCCTTTTCATTTTTTCCCATCCCTAATCTGCCGGGCACATAAATCATATCATCGTCCCATTTGCAATTCAGTATATCCCTTACCAGAAGGAAATCAGTATTTCGTAGACATGACCCAGCTTATCAATTAAGGAGCATTTTCGGTACAATTCAAATATTGGTGCAATAACGTGCATGGTTTATAAGTAAACAAAAACTTCTATAAACCCTTCTAACCAAACATACCCTAACCCGCCCCCCTCCCACTCCAGGTCTTCCCATTATCGACCTTTTACTACCCGTGGATAATCTCGGGCATTTCTCAAACTATAGGGTACATGTGACAGAAGGAAATCACCTGTGGCAGCAAAAAGGGGTCATGAACTCCAAAGTACCTGGGGGCAAATGCACATTACTGGGACCCAGCCGCCTGTGTTGGGATTAGGTCGAATGATTCGAATTCAATCAGTATGGCTTCCCATTCCAGTGCTATAGGGTGTTTTCGCAGCCCTCTCTCCTCCTCCCTCCGGAGGGCCGCCCCCTCCGCCCGACCCCACTGCAGTCACGGCAGGGAGTCTGGGAGGCTTCCATTTCATCGTTATGACTCTTATAGCCTAAACGAGTGCCAGATCTAGGAATTTTAGCTTGACTTTTTGCCTTCCTGAGCGGTGCCGCAGTCCCGCAAGGCAGGATAAGGCATCGGTAGGGACCGGCAGTTGTGTCAGAGTCATGAGGGTTTGGCAGACCTCGGCCCAGTATCCTCAGTCGAGGGGAAGGACCACATCATATGGATAAAATCCGCTTCTCCCCCCCCCCGCAACGAGGGCAACAATGAGGGGAGTCCGGGTACAAGCGATGTAGTCTCTTGGGGGTGAGATATGCCCTATGGAGCACCATCGTTTGAATAAATTTAAGTCTGCCATTACGTGATACTCTTTTAGGGTGTTCTAATATGGTCTGCCATGCTCTATCCGTGATTTCAGTGTCTGCGTCCTCTGCCCAGCGTGTTCTAAGGGTCAAAAGCGGGATCGCTGCGTGTGCCCTTATCCCTGTATATAACCAGCACACCAGATGGCCTCCCGGTCGGTCCCATGTAAAATAATAGGTGTACTAGTTCATGCTGTGTGGGTTTAGTTCGTTGTGGTGCCCAAGTGGTCCTAATATAATGTGTCACTGTGGCATGTAGCAAGTATAGGCATGGTAAAGCGCCAGTGATCTGCACAAAAGTTTCATGGTCCAGTAGGGCGTCATCCCCAAACAAGCATTTACAATGCAACGGTTTTGCCTTTGTAAAAGTTAGAGCTATTGGCATTGTAAATGACAACATTTTTATTTATGTGTTCGTTTTGAAAACAGATAAATAAATGGCATTGTCATTTACAATGGCAATAGCCTAATCTCTCGCAAATGCCACCCACACACCCACAGAGAGCCCCCCCCACACAGAGCCCCTCCACACACACACAGGGCCCCCCCACACACACACCCACACAGGGCCCCCCCCCCCACACACACCCACACAGAGCCCCCCACACACACCCACACAGAGCCCCCCACACACCCAGACAGAGCCCCCCCACACACTGCGAGCCCCCCCCCACACACAGAGCACCCCCTCACACTGCGAGCCCCCATCCACACACTGCGAGCCCCTAGAGAGTACAATACATAGGGCCTGTGCAATGAGTAAACAACACCAACTCCCCCCCCTCCCCTTCCAGAAAGATGCCACGGAGGTGTTATCTGTTAGCAAATACCCCGGATCGAACCAGGGACCGTGGCTCTAAAGGAAAACGCTTTTCTTTGCTGATTTCTGCGGCCCCCACAGCTTCTGAGTTCCGAACTGTTTGAGATTGGAGATATCAGACTTACACCTGCTGATTTTTCTTTGCCACAGTGTGATGACCACGGACGCAGGGCACTAGGACCCTGTGGGTCACAGGGCAGTGACCAGGTCACCGGACACCACTTCCTGTGGACGGACAGGAAGGGGCATTATGTAGGAGGACGAGTACAAGGACGGACGTGCCCGGACCGACTGACACGACAACAAAATAAAGGAATACCTCTACAAGATATCTGGCGTCCTGTGTTGTTCCCTATGACCGTGCACCACACTATGCGACATCTGGCGACGAGGGTGGTTGGGAAACAGTGATACCAACGCGACCGATGAAGTGCACGTGATCGGATCACAAAGGTCAACGCAGACGCAAGGAGCTACACGGGAGCCCACCCCGATCAGCGTCCTACGAAAGCTGCAAAGTGCGGTAAGAGGAGCCCCCGGGAGCAGCGCCTGTGAAAGAAGAAGCGTGAGGCGATCACGCTCGAAAATCAAGCGCGAAGTCTCGCGAGAACGGGGCACATCTCGGCGGCCATTTTGAGAACAGGCGGAGGGGGCCAATAGAAACACAGCCACAACGAGTCGGCCATTTTAAGGCCAGGCAAAAGCGAGATTTCGATCGCGAAATCTCGCGGGAAAACGGGCGGACATTTTGTAGAGGACAAGTGAAAAAAGTGCATTAGAAACAAAGGGCAGCCATTAGAAGGGCAGGCAAAACACGAAGAAAAGCCCAACAGAAACAGAAAAAAAGAGCAACACTGTCACCATAGGACAGAAATATCGAGGCAAAGATAACACTACCTAAGGAAGAAGAAAGGGGCATTAGAAAAGAGAAATAAAAGAAGAAATATATAAGAAATAGAAAATACAGACAAAAAGAAGAATAAAAGAACTTGAGGAAAAAGAGATAAAGGTGCAAAGAGATGAAAAGAAGAGAAAATGCCAGAAACAAAGCAAAGTGCACAATACCGCAGACCGATGCCTTTCAATGTATCAGAGCCACAAGTGGGCATACGGTGGGAAAAGTGGATCATAAAGTTTGAACGATACATGGCGGCTACCGATGTGGTGGAAGAAAAAAAACTAGGGCTATTCCTAAACTTAGTGGGGGACGAGGTGGATGACCTCCTCATAACACTGCCAAAGAGTGAAACAGAAACCTACGAGAAATTGATAAAAAGTCTGCCGACCAAGTTCGACCCCCAAAGAAACGTCGACTTTGAGAGATATTGTTTTAACATGGCATATCAGCAGCCAGAGGAATCAATGGATGACTTTGCAACAAGGCTGAGAAAGCTAGTAGCACACTGCGAATTTGAAAAATATGACAATGAACAGGCCCTTCGCCTAAAACTGATAGAAGGCTGCCGAGACACAGAATTTCGCACAAGACTACTAAAAGAACCTATCGCCCTAGAAAAGATTCTAGATCTAGCGAGAGCAGAAGCAAGAGCAATGATGCAAGCGAGACAGATGGACCGAAAGGGAGAACAAATACACAGAATGTCGGACGCAGGCAAGAAAGGGAACTGGAAGGGAGGACACAAGGAACAAACGGCGAAAAAACAAGGCTCCCAATGCTACAGGTGCGGTCTGGAATTCCCACACAGAGGAACATGCCCGGCATTCGGTCAAACATGCAGGAAATGCAACAGAAGCAACCATTTTGCCACCATGTGCCAAGGTGTGCAATTCAAAAATGAACGAGGCAGGCCCGGGAGACCAAGAACAGCAACAACAAGACATGTACGGCATATGGAAGCGACCGAGAGGAGCTCGTCTGGGGAATCAGGAGAAGAAGAGGAAGAGGAAGAAACAACAAGGAAAGTAGAACGCCTGTACCTCATGACCACAGAAGAAGGGCATGAAGAAGAACACATCAGGCTAATAGACAGGAAGTCAATAAAGAAGACGGACTGGGTGACCATTGAAGTAGGGCCCCACCAAACAGAATTTGTACTGGACAGTGGAGCCACGTGCAACATCATGTGTGCTATGGAATATGATAAAATGAAGAGGAAGCCACCGCTACAACCATCAAGCATAAGAGTATTTACGTGGGGTGCACAAAATCCTGTAACAAACATGGGAAAATTCACGGACACCATGACGCACAAGGGCAAGACTGTCACAGAAGAAATACATGTGCTACGAGGAGACATTCCCGCACCATGTCTATTAAGTAATGTAACAGCAAAAGTAATAGGCCTACTCAAAATGACGTACCACATGTCGGAAAAGGAGAGCATACTACAGGAATTCCCAAAACTAACGAAAGGACTTGGGAAGCTGAAAGGAAGACAAATAACGCTGCACATAAATGAAGCTGTCAGACCAGTCGCCCAACATCACCGAAGGGTACCAATACATCTACAACCTCAAGTGGAAGAAGAAATAAAGGCACTACTAGAACAGGACATCATTGAGCCAGCAGAATGGCCAACGCCATGGGTGTCCCCAATAGTGGCTGTACCAAAAAAGGACACCACACAGATAAGAATCTGTGTGGACATGAGAATACCCAACACAGCCTTTGAAAGAGAACGACATCCAGGGCCACATCTAGATGACATGATAAGCTGCCTGACAGGAATGAGAAAGTTTTCCAAGCTCGACCTATGCAAGGGATACCATCAACTGGAGCTGGACGAGCAGTCCAGATACATAACGACATTCTCAACGCACCTAGGATTATTTCGCTACAAAAGACTCAGTTTTGGAATATCGTCAGCAGCGGAAATATTTCAAGAAACGATCAGGCAGATAATAAGGCCAATCAAGAACAGTCTAAACTACAGCGATGATATCTTGGTCTTTGGGAAGTCAGATGAAGAACACGATAAGGCACTGAGGGAAGTGTGCTCACGGCTAGTATTTTATTTATTTATTTATTTAATTTGTATAGCGCGTTATAACCACCGGGGTCTCTAAGCGCTGTTTGTCCAGATTACGTAGTGGGGTTCGGTATTTACTTGATCTTAACACAACGCCTAGAGGCTACTCCATGCTTGCTTGAACAGTACAGTTTTTAACTTTTTTCTGAAGGATAACAGATTGCATTCCTTCCTTAGTTCTGGGGCCAGTTTGTTCCACAAAGCTGGGAGTGTGTTAGAGAAAGCACGTCCCCCCACCGTGGCCAGTTTAAAACGGGATTGGGACAAGAGGGTAGCGTCCGACGAGCGCAAAGTCCTGCTCGGTGTATATGGGGATAGGCGGGATTTCAAGTATCTTGGTGCATTACCATACAGCGCCTTATGTACGATACACAATCCTTTGAATACAACCCTCTGCCGAATCGGGAGCCAGTGTAGCTCCTGCATCAGAGGGGAAGAGTGGGCAGTCCTAGGTTTCTTGTAAATCAGCCGGGCTGCGTCATTCATAACCCCCTGTAGCTTATCCAGCAGCCGCTGGGGTAGACCGATATACAGGGAGTTTCCGTAGTCCAGCCTAGCCAGGATTGTGGCTGAGACCACGTGTCTCAAGGTGGAAAATGAGAGTAGTACAGAGATCTTCCTCAATTGTCGCATCAGGCCTATACAAGTGCCCACTACCGTGGTGACTTGTTTTTTCATGGAGATTTATCATCCACGTACAGGCCCAGACTTTTGACTGCAGTCGCCGGTTCCGGTGGCACACCCAGCTCCACAGGCCAGAATTTCTCGCTCCAGGGGTAGCCCGTGATGGAAATAGGCAACACTTCCGTCTTATCCGGGTTGATTTTTAAGGAGTTCTCGGACATCCAATTAACCGTGGCTTTGAGTATGTCCTGCAACCTGGTAGACGCTCCCGGGCCATCATCCAGCCAGATGATTATCTGGGTGTCATCGGCGTAGTTGTATACTAGGCAGTCCATCCTATTCAGGAGTGCAATTAATGGCTGCAAGTAAATATTAAAGCGTAGGGGTGACAGGGCAGAACCCTGTGGAACCCCACAAGTGATGGGAGCAGAGGTGGAAAGGAAGTCCCCCAACTGTACTCTTTGTGTCCTGCCCTGCAGGAATGATGTAAGCCATGCATGTGCTGTGCCCCTGATACCAAAAGACCTCAACCGCGACAATAGTTGTTCATGACACACGGTATCAAAGGCCGCGGAGAGATCCAGTAGTACCAGGGCGCTCGGTGTTTTTATATCAGCTCGACTCCTCAATTCATCCAGGATTGATAGCATGACTAATTCCGTGCTATGGTTGGCACGGAACCCTGCCTGATTGGACTCCAGCAGGTTGTTGCTCTCTAGAGTAGAGGTGGGCCTGACAGTAAATGAGAAGAAATGTGAACTGGGAAGAGAAGAACTAGTGTTCTTCGGACACATATTCTCAAGGAAAGGAATTAGGCCAGACCGGAGCAAGATAGACACACTTGAAAAAACAATTGAACCAAAAGACGTCGCCGACGTGCGCTCATTTCTTGGCCTTGCCAGCTACTGCGCGAGATATATAAATGACTTCGCGACGGTCAGCACGCCATTGAGAGAACTAACAAAACAGGGCCACACATTCGAATGGACCACAGAGTGTCAAAAGACGTTTGAAGAAATAAGAACGGCAGTGGACCACCTAGCATACTTCGACCCGAACTTATGCACTGAACTGACAGTAGACGCCAGCCCGGTAGGTCTTGGCACAATACTAGCACAACACAAACCTGGGAAAGATTCACCTCGACAGATAGTAGCATACGGAAGCAAGAGTCTGTCGGACGTTGAGAGAGCATACTCTCAACCAGAAAAGGAGAGCTTGGCAGTAGTATGGGCATGTGAGCACTATCACATGTTCATATATGGAAAACCATTCACAATAGTGACGGATCACCAAGCATTAGTGACTATCTACGGAAATCCAAACGCTAAAATACCACCAAGAATCGAAAGGTGGGGGATCAGGCTGATGGACTATAATTTCAAAATAGTACACAAACCAGGCAAAGACCAAAACCCAGCCGACTACATGTTACGACACCCGCTTCCCCATCGGAAAGGTGGCACCACGATGGCAGAAGAATATCTGAACTTCATCGTGAGACAAAACACTCCAGCATCGATAACAAGTGAAGAACTGGAGGGAGAGACAAAAAGAGACCCGACAATGAAGGCAATAGGAACGATAGTGAGGCTACAGAGATGGAGACACATCAACAGCAACACCGCCACAGAAGAAGGGGTTAATAAAGAAGAACTGCTATCCTTCAAAAAGATAAGCGAAGAGCTGTCTGAGACAGAGAACGGAGTCCTGATGAGGGGCTCAAGGATTGTAATACCGCATCGACTAAGGAAGAGAACAGTTGAGCTAGCGCATGAGTCACATAGAGGAATCATAGCGACAAAGAAGATGTTGAGAGAAAAAGTGTGGTTCCCAGGACTGGACAGCATGGTGGAGGAAGAGGTATCGCGCTGTCATACCTGTCAAGTAACAGGATCATCTAGTAAGCCCACACAATTGAAGATGTCGGAACTGCCACCGGCAGTATGGACCGAACTGGCAGCAGACTTTTATGGGCCACTGGAGACTGGAAAGTACTTGCTAGTAGTGATCGACGAATTTTCAAGATTCCCAATAGTGAGAGAAGTGTCATCGACATCGGCAAGCGCCACCCTACCTGTGTTGGACGACATATTTGCCGCCTGGGGCTCACCACAAACACTGAAAACCGACAATGGTCCTCCATTCTCGGGAGAAGATTTCCGCAGGTTCATGGAATACCTGGGGATCAAGCACAGGAAAATAACTCCTCTGTGGCCACAAGCCAACAGAATGGCGGAACGATTCATGGGGACCATCAAGAAAGCCATCCAGCGAGCAAAATTGACACAGATCTCAATTGGACAAGCACTTTGTCAAGTGCTACGAGACTATAGGAATACCGCTCACAGCACCACTGGCAGGTGTCCAGCGGAACTGGTGTTAGGAAGAGCCAGCAAGACAAGGCTACCACAAATAGAGGCCACAGCAAGCACAAACAGAAGAGAAATTGCAGAAAGAGATCACCAAGCGAAAAAGAAAATGAAAGAATATGCTGACAAAAGGAGAAATGCAGCTGAACACCAGCTAAATGAAGGAGATCTGGTAATAGTGAAACAAACACAGCAAAGGAAATGTGACAGCCCACTTTCAAAAGATCCGCTGCCAGTGACTGGAGTGAAAGGTTCAATGGTGACTGCAGTTTCAGAACATCGGAAAGTAACAAGAAATAGCTCACATTTCAAGGAGTTCAAGGTGGAAGAAGCAGAAAGAGCGATAACAACACCGGAAGTGGAAGAAAGAGAGCAAGGAACAAGCAGAGAGATGACAACACCAAAAAGGGAAAACGGAGGACAAGAACAGAGCGGAGAACAAAGACCAAGAAGAGAGTGCAAGAAGACAAAGAGACTAATAGAAGAAATGTAGAGAGACTCGCTCTCTCTCTCTCTCTCTCTCTCTCTTTCTCTCTCTCTCTCTCTCTCTCTCTCTCTCTCTCTCTTTATATCTCTTTATCTATCACTCCATCATCTACATTTTCTTCACTGTGTGGACAGTGTACCAAGAACTTGTGCATGTGGCAAAGACTTTGTTGTGACAGGGGGGGAGATGTGATGACCACGGACGCAGGGCACTAGGACCCTGTGGGTCACAGGGCGGTGACCAGGTCACCGGACACCACTTCCTGTGGACGGACAGGAAGGGGCATTATGTAGGAGGACGAGGACAAGGACACACAGCACTTGGAAAAGCGGAGCACAGGAGCTTGGAAACAAACCAGGTGTTTCCCCAGAGATAAACGTTGAATGCCCGTGCCATCCCGCACTTTTACACAGGTGAGTGGTGAAACACGTCAACAACCTATAGAGACGAAAGCATGGTTTGCTGCATAAAGATTCCACCACACTCGGTTGCCGGGCTCTGATTGCAAGCTCCTCGACTTTCAGTATTTCCTGAATAGGCGCTAGAATCCCCAGAGCATGGGTACAACGCACTTGGAAAAGCCTGTTAGTTTGTGTCCTGCTTTTCACACACTGGTGCACTTCTGACTTGGTGCGGCTATGGTGCATTAGTGCACAGTGAAAAGAGGGAAAGTCTATTTTTGAAATAGTTGGCAGAATTGGCGCGAACCTTCCCAAAGAGGAGATGATTCGGTGGTTTCGTCACCACCGCTTTCCAGGCACACGGCTTCTAGCCGGCTTTCTGTCGCTGTGAGACGTCTGTGTCCTGTGAAGACTGATGAATATTTTGAGGAAACACCGTCCGGCGAGGGGCTAAAGTATGAATAAGATTCCTGGTCGGGCGGTCCATAACCACAGGTCACAAATAAGGAATATTTTCACAACACTAAATAATCGATAAGAGATATGTTTGCAGTTTCGTGAAAATAATTACATAAGATTAATGTGGCCCCTTCTCGAGCTCTCACAAGTCACATCCTGGAAGGCAGTAGCGCTTAGAGTGCGAACCAAGGCGCACTTGTGCACAGATGAGCTGCTGGTGCATGAATATTGCTCGTGTGTGGTATTACCTGAGTGGAACGCAGGAACTAAATTCACACTTACCCCGTCGCTGGACAGCGTTTCCGTTAAATATTCACTAGTCTCCACAGGACACTATGGCCTCCTAGCGGCAGAAAGCGGCTAGAAGCCTTGTGCCTGGAAAGAGATGGTAACCCAGCCATTCTAGACTCGAAGTCCCCACCGTGGGAAGGTTCCCGCCAACTCCAACTTAACTCTGACAACTACTTCAAGAATGGACTGCATCAAAAATCTTTCAAAACTCACCCAGAGAGCGCACTGGAGCCTCGAAGAAAAGTCTCTCGGCGCTGCAGAAAGGATAGCGCCAACAATGGTAATGAAAGCCCTGCAGGGAGCTAGCTCTCCTGGGCAGTCAGCCCTGGGGTAGCAGCCAGCTGACAAGACGTCACCGCCGGGTAGAGTGATGGGAGTTTGACAGACCAGGCCTGGAGCCAGGGCTCACCAGGACAGAGGGCCGGTCCAACTCGATCAAGCACTGCCAATCACGTGCAATAATCTATCAATGCGTTTCACGCGCCCTCCCTCCCCGCTCTGAATGCGTGTCAAGTAAATCTGTGTGTGGGGGGGGGGGAGTGGGGAGGGCGCTGACAGCTGGGGGCAAAGCTGGTGAAGTGAGACAGAAGCAGGGACCCATTAGACATCACACAGGGGGCGGAGGCAATAAGACACGGAGAAGGAGCAGGAGGCAGACCTCATTAGCCGAGGATGTTTGCAGTTTCGTGAAAATAATTACATAAGATTAATGTGGCCCCTTCTCGAGCTCTCACAAGTCACATCCTGGAAGGCAGTAGTGCTTAGAGTGCGAACCAAGGCGCACTTGTGCACAGATGAGCTGCTGGTGCATGAATATTGCTTGTGTGTGGTATTACCTGAGTGGAACGCAGGAACTAAATTCACACTTACCCCGTCGCTGGACAGCGTTTCCGTTATATATTCACTAGTCTCCACGGGACACTATGGCCTCCTAGCGGCAGAAAGCGGCTAGAAGCCTTGTGCCTAGAAAGAGATGGTGACCCAGCCATTCTAGACTCGAAGTCCCCACCGTGGGAAGGTTCCCGCCAACTCCAACTTAACCCTGACAACTACTTCAAGAATGGACTGCATCAAAAATCTTTCAAAACTCACCCAGAGAGCGCACTGGAGCCTCGAAGAAAAGTCTCTCGGCTCTGCAGAAAGGATAGCGCCAACAATGGTAATGAAAGCCCTGCAGGGAGCTAGCTCTCCTGAGCAGTCAGCCATGGGGTAGCAGCCAGCTGACAAGACGTCACCGCTGGGTAGAGTGATGGGAGTTTGACAGACCAGGCCTGGAGCCAGGGCTCACTAGGACAGAGGGCCGGTCCAACTCGATCAAGCACTGCCAATCACGTGCAATAATCTATCAATGCGTTTCACGCGCCCTCCCGCCCCGCTCTGAATGCGTGTCAAGTAAATCTGTGTGTGGGGGGGGGGTGGGGAGGGCGCTGACAGCTGGGGGCAAATCCGGTGAAGTGAGACAGAAGCAGGGACCCATTAGACATCACACAGGGGGCGGAGGCAATAAGACACGGAGAAGGAGCAGGAGGCAGACCTCATTAGCCGAGGGCGACTACAAAGGCAAACATAGAGTCCAGCTCACAGGCGCCGGAGACATGGAGAGCGTGAGAGGCAGCGGGAGGGGGGCGGGAACGGAGACACGGAGAGCGGGAGAGGGGGTGGGAACAGCAAAAAATGAAAGCAAGCACTCACCTGGACTTCTTCCGGGTGCCGTCAATGCCAGAACAGATTCGGGGGCGTTCCTGAGGGCTTTTGGCTGACGTAGCGTGACGTCGCCAAAGGCCAAAAATTCTCGGGAACGCCCCCGAATCTGGTCCGAGATTGACAGACAGAGCCCTCTCCCAATGGCTAGCCTCCATTTATGGAGCTAGCCAATGGGAGGAGGGGGCGTATACCCGACCCCACACACACATATCATAAGGTTTTTTGGCGCATGCGCACTAAACCTAAAAAGGAACCTACTTTCTCCACCCCACTATCTGTCCATACTTGAAGTCTATTTCGTGTGAGTCTACCCTGCAGCGTGGGGATGCCTAATAAAGGGATGTTCCCCGCATAGGCTGGTATCGCCGACGTGTATGAAAGGGCTTTCCTCCAGCAAATTAAAGCGGTTTTTAGCAAGGGGGGGCAATCTGGAGGAATCCAGGTCCTGGGCAACAATAAAGAATGGAGTTCTCCCCGATTAAGTCTTTCCGGCGTGAAGCCGATCTCATGCAAATTCCTACCCGCAGTCCAATAGGAAAGCCATTGGAGCTGACTAGTGTAGTAGTATCCCCGAAAGTCGGGGGCCCCTAGGCCGCCTGCCATCGTTCCCAGCTGAAGTTTCCGAAGGCTGATCCGTCTCCGGCCTGCCCCCCAAATAAGAGGGATCAAGATGGTATTCAGTGTACCAAAAATAGATTGAGGGAGATTCACAGGTAGATTCACAAAATAATACAGGAGGCGAGGGAGCATAACCAGTTTTGAAATGTCGATTCTTCCCATCACTGATAAGGGCAAGGAGGTCCAGAACCCTACACTACTTCGGAGTCTTGTTATTGCACTTTGGATGTTACCATCAATCTGATCTTCTGGTGTCACTGATCTGTTGAATTATAATTTACTTTTTCAGAACTCTCTCCCTTTGCCTTCTGAGGTGACAGAGGTACATCAGACCCCTACCAGTAGCCAATTTATGCCTGTATTCCTGCCAATACTGCAGCCTGTGCAGTTCATACTGTGTCACCGGGGAAGGGCTCAATATAGGGATTAAAATGTCAGCATTTGTGGATTGTGTCATCACAGTGCTGTAATCAACTCAAAACAAAACAGTGGCCCCGATTCCCAAAGGTAAAATTAGTCTAAAGTCTACTTTTATGAATTTTGGTATTCACAAAGAGCATTTACTACTCGTAAATACCCTTTGCGAATACCGAAAGTCGTAAAGTTCAACTTTTGGTATTCACAAAGGGCATTTACGAGTAGATGCATTCTGCGAATAGCAAAAGTCGTAAAGTTAGATTTTCGTCTCAGTTTACCTTTCTGAATCGGGCCCAGTACCTTTATCATGAGTCTTTCTAGTGATCCGTTCGCCCGAGCGAATAACGATTTTTTTGGGAGTGGTGGACTCTAGGATGACCAACGCCAGCAGCTGCTACAAGTATTCTTGGAGTATGTTCGCATACTGGGCATGCAGAAGAGTCTAGCTGTGTGACAAGAGCAAGAGACAGTTTCAAATATGTTTGACCAAGGCAAGCCTCTGATACTCGTACGTGTGCACTCGTCACATTCGGCCACAGCACCTTCACTGTTGGTATTGTAACTAACCGCATCTCTCTGAAGGCACTGTGCTCTCAGTCACTGGTGGCATAACTGGATCCCTCCACTGTGTCAATGCAGATGCGGCTCATGGTCAACTGCATCACCAGCTAATATCATCTATCGACACTATGGGTCGGTCTTCTGAGCAGCACATAAACTCCAGGACCAGCACGCATGGGCAGGTCTGAACTGGTCCTGAATGCTCCAACTCCTCAGTAGAACATCTCCTCATAACTCCTGCCCTAGAGCCCAAAAGGTGATCTACATTGCCAGGCTCTTTCTGATCTTCTCCCTTGTCGTGTCTCTGCTAACGGCGCCTCTTTGAACGAGGTGTTTGATAATGTTGCCCCTTTCGACCGTGCACAAGGCAACACTTGCTTTGGACCTCTCCGAACCAGGAGACAAATCGAAAATCTCACCACCTAATATGCCTTTTTTTAATTCCCCACATAATAGATCGCATCCCACCACATGGCATATGTCATCTCCACCTCTCCCTCACCAGGGGGGTAGTAAAAAAAACAGATTATTCTATAAAACTAAACAGTGGTCTCTGTCACAGTGCTGGTGAAGGTCCCTGTACCCCCATGCAGATACTCAGGCAAGTATACCTTCTTGACGTTCCATGAATGTATCTGCAATGTTAATATCTGTATAGAGTGCTCTCAGTTCTGATGCCGTTTAAACAATGTTCTTACTTGAACCTCCCAGAGCCACAGTCCACCAGGCTGCGAAACCTTTTGAAATAGTTTATTTTGCAAAGTGTTTTGGTGCAGCATCCACTCGGCTAATTTTCTTTTTTAGGTGTCGCCCGCAGATAGCTTTTAGCTGTTTGTTTTCTCAAATCTATTGCAGTCAATACCAACATTTGCAACACACTTTGGTCAGCCCATTGCTTATCATTGAATGTCTTTTTGTCAATCAAATTTCTTTGCATTTCAGTCAAAGCATTTCCTTCTCTTCAAGTGTTTTCCTTCTCTACTGCATATCATTTTTACCATCCTTTTGAATGGAGGACTTGTATCCTTACACACCTCTGCATCAAGGAACAACTTACTTTTTCATTCATTCCAGCACTGCATGGGACTACATGAGTTTTATTGCTCTCTCCCATATGCTCCTCCCCGTCACACCCTGGCCCACCCTCCTGGCACTGCTTGGTGTTTTTGGTTTATGTATTTCTTTATTTACAATCCCACCCACCTACCTTGTCCCCTGTGGTGCACCTTTTTGATTTATTTCATTTACTGCTCCCGGATGGCCATCCTCCAATTGGAATGTAGATTTAAAAAAGCGAAATGGCCCATTGTATATGGGCGTGTATGCATGGTGATGCATGCCCGCATCTATGTCATGACACTGGGGCCTGTATAGCACAGATTTATAAGATTTTGTGGACTCCGACAGAACCATTACTGGAAGGCGGGGACCCACACTGAATCATTACTGGAATTTGTGGACCCTCCGACTAAGTCACTAATTGAAGCCGGTAACTATGGCATTAGTGGTTTCTACTATTTGAACCTCAAAATAATACACAATAATACAGAAATAAGTATACATCAAACACATTCACAGATGGAGAAATATTTAATTTAATTCATAAACAAATATATAAACATCTACATTTTATTGGCAAGGTTGGAGCTTTTTTAAATGTGTTTCTTAATTCTGTAAGACAAAAAGATATACTAGAGTCTGTCATATCACTTAGAGTTTTTGCTCCTAATGCATGCTCTGTTTTTTGTTGGCATCTCAATTTACACCTCTCATTGTCCATAGTATGATCTGCTGCACTCGAGCTGCTCCCACGAACGAATCTAAGGGCATCAACTTAGTTTTTAGCCTTACATTCAAATTCCTTCACATTTAAAGAACATTTTGAAATTTTACATTTCATTTATATATACTCTATTAATCTGATAATATTTAATTTTTTAAACAGTGAATCAAGATGTATTCTGTTCCTACAGTTGGAAGAAAGGAAGAAAGAGGAATACCTCCTATAATGAGCAAGGGCCCTCACACACCCCAAGAGGTGTAATGCTTCATCCTAGGGCAGCTCCTCGTTGGGACGGCGCTGCAATGCCCAACGGGCCCCGCATGGGGCTCTGTGTCGCAGATCTTTTTAGTCTGTAGTCTATGCCGTAGATGAAGTGGATGTGTGTGGGGCATGTGGTGTATTTCAGTGGTGAGATGAGGAAGAGTGTGTCGATTAACCCCTTTCCTGTGGCCGCGATTTTGCGGCAGTGCGGCACTGCCGCAAAATGGGCGGGGCCGCGTCGGCCGTTGGCCGACGGCAGTGCTAGCGAGGTAGTGCTCCCATCGGCCAACGGCCGACAGAAGCACACAAGGGGTTAAAAATAACTATGGAAGCCAACTGAACTAACTTTAGTGGGTTCCATGTCATGATTAAACATAGGTAATACTTTAGACTGGAGAAGCTAATTGTCCCGTCAAGTATTTAAGTGTAGGTAGTGGTCGACATGTTTCATGCCCTAAAAAGTCAGAAATGATCTTGGCATTTCTTCAGCACATAAACAACTACTAACTACTCCAAAATAAGGAGGTTGGTACACATCTATAAGTTAGAGATTGTTCACCAAGCCCTTTATAAAAACACCTTCTGTAGCCAGTGCGTCTTCAACAGGCAGAATCCTCATCAGTAGGGACCTAAAATGTGGGGGCCAAGGAGTCAAACCAGAGTCACAGGACGCATAATGGTGTCTCGCCGACTCTTCCTGTTGGTAGGCGGAGTGCGGCCGACCTACCCTCCGAGAGTCCAGAGCGCAGACTGTGCAGGGAGAGTGCATATAGAGAGTGCATATATCGCTGACATTTGCTAGGATTGGGGCTTGGGCGATAACAGTGCCGGACGTGGGGTGGGGCTTTCATCGTCACAGACAAGGTTCACTCCACCCTCAGGTGCAAAAAGTGAGAGAACTTAAGAGGGTGCAATGGCAAAACGGAGAAGGAAGAGGAGGCGGGACAAAGGAAGATTAAGTGAAGGGATGGAAGACAGACTTCTTTATTTCAGACCCCGGGCACCAGTTCCGTCTTACCAGGCGCTGCATACATGCAGAGCAGCACCTTGGAAGACCGAACAAGCGCCAATAGGCTGAAATAAGAATAAACTATTAAAAATGGTGTTTGGGGATTGTCCCTCTGACACTAACACCCTGAGTAAAAAATCATCTAGGGAGCGGTCCTTTTGTGTGCATTGAGAGCATGCAGGTGCCTGATCTACAATCTCTCATCTGATAGACCAAATTGACTTAGAGGCCAAGGGAGTTAGCAATAATAAAACAATTCAACTTTCATGAAGTCCATTTAGCCACACAATAAGGATCAGGTATTAGAGGTTGAAGTTAATTAGTTTTATTATCAATGAATAATCAGCTCATTATATATGCATGTCAAGAGAATATTAAAGAGCTTACAGCTGGTAAGCTGAAATATCGCAATAGGTTCCATCTCAGTAGGATAAAATATTAAATAATCCCAGCCACAGCAATACAGAAACTGAGAATTAGAAATAGGTGTTCCTTGAGGAAACTCTGATTCTCTCTCCTAAACATGATATAGTTCGAAAGTCATCTAATCAAGTTTCTAATTTAAGAATAAGAATGTATTACAGAGTGGGATCTCAGGTAAAGTCGGAAATGCAGGAAGGTGCAGGTATATTAGAACATTGGAATCTTGGGAGCTCCATTGCAGACAATGGAGTGCTCCCTGCTTCAACGGGCCGGTAAAGGCCAGCAGAGCAACATTCCATTGTTCTACAAAGGCTTCTCGAAGCTCGAGGCGATTTATATCCCCTCGAGCTTCGAGAACCCTTTGTTTAATTTGTTAGAACATTCTGCCCTCTAGTGGCAGAATGTTCTAATAGCCTTATAGCCCTTTGTAGCAGGGCTATACCGGCTATTATAGTCCCGCTGTCTTGTTAAAGTCCCTCGCCTTCGACTCGGGCCTTTAACGATTCAGCGGGCCTTTAATAGCCAGTATAGCCCGCTACGGCGGGCTATAAGGCTATAGTAAAGACTCAGGTAGAAGTCCTTCAACATTGGAATAAGTGTCTAGCATGAAGCTTCACACTTGCAAAAATAAAGGAAGCAGAGAGGTGATCACCCCTCCAAGTCTAAGGGAATCTGCTCTAACTTCGAATGATATGAACACTGATTAAAAACAATAAAACTTGAACAACAAACATATCTCTTTCCACTCCATCAGGAACCCAATCATTTCACTTCTCTCTGTAAACATTTGCAAAATCACTTGAATTTCCCATCCCACAGAACTTGGACAGTTTCTGCAACCATGAGCATTCTCCGTTCCTGATGCGCAATGAGTAGGAGGCTTCATTTGCACATCAGGTCTTCATGTTTCTTGCCAAGATTTCTCTTCTCAGGCCTTACTATCAATAAACTAAAATATACAACAATACTTTTTTCTCTAATTAAATCATGATAACAACATGCTAACCAAGCAAAAAACATTTCAAAATTAAAGCCTTTAGTCAGGCTAACTTTAACTAAACATTTACGGTTATACTTGTGCACATGTAGCTCAAGAACAAATGCAAACAAGAGTAAAAGCATACATGATTACACGCTCAAACAGGACTTTTAGAATATATGCAAATATAAAGTATAAAAGCAAAATCGAATATAGAATACATCTTCGTGTTTAAACTGAACATTAGTGCACACGTTTATAAAGGTACAATTTATCAATAATTCATTTTTCATTAATGAATTTAAACATTCGCACATGTAAATATGACTAAAGGCACCCAGTAAATATGTCAAAAACAAATGTGAAATTTTGCAATGATAACGTATAAAGGATGGAGTCTAAATTGCACTAATCCAGTATCTTGCCCTGGGTACCATGGATTCAAGGATACATCTTCATTACTTACTAGAACTGTGTACTTCAAAGGGTTTGAAGGAGAAGGGGATTTGCCTTTTTTTTTTGTTCTACTCTACTTAAGTTAATTGATAATATCTTGTTTTCATTATAGCGCCAAATTACTCAGTTTGGTTTTTCTGAACACTAACATGTAACTTCATTTTCTTTTTCCCAATTTAAAAGTGCATTAGTTTGTTGACAATTGAAAGGTGTGAACAGCTGTGTTGCCTTTGTTAATAGTTAAATTTTTGAGTTGCAATGTGTGAAGAAAGCGAACCAAAAATGTATATATTTTAAGGAGTCTTGGTTTATTTGTAGGCCTATATAGCACAATGTACGTATTTTCAGTCATTTACAACAACAAAAAGCCCAGAGTATTTTTTTTAGCTACCTCGGTTCGTACTTTGGCTCTGATTCAGCTCTTCCCAAACTGCAGCTGGCCACTGTTGCAAATGGGCCGAGACTCAGCCGTGGATGCTGGCGAGGTCCGTACATAGCTGTCCTCAAGTCACACGTGGCATCAGCCGGTCCTGGCCTGCTTACGCCACCATCACTTTGCATTCTTGGGCCTGTAGTCTACTGTTTATGACTGATTTGCACATATAGCTGTGGCGTAAGACGCCAGTACTGGCTGAATGCGTCACACGTCATGGGGGCACGAGGCAGCTATAATCGATGCAAATGAGAGACGCCCCGGCCACCAACGCTTTTCTGCATCTCTGCACTTTCAAATGAGGGTGCACTATAATGTTCGAAACCAGGAAACCTAGTGCTTCAAAAAATGAGGCCAGGTTTGGTTGACAGACACTTTACAGTGAGAGCGCCACCACAATCTACAGGGGGGACGGTGTGTTACGTTTCCAGGTCACACTCGTGTGGCCAGTTTTCTCCGTAGAACGTCTGCTTTTTTTTCGAACTTTGAGAAGTGCTGATCGACTCGTGATCTGTTGCCATGGCAGCGACCTGCAGAAACGGGATGTAGACCAGATTTTTTTGTTTGTGTAAGAAAATTTGCCGAGCGTTCATTGTTTAGTTTGTTGTGTTTGTTTATTACTTATTGTTTGTAGGTGAAATAAGATTTAGCAATTGAAACAAAGGCTCATTTTAGACAACTATATGAGCTACTGTTGATGTATTCAGTTCTGAGGAGGGGAAATGCTGAAAACACTCATAACAAGTGCAATGCTCATTTAGTAAACTACCTGTGCATTGTGTGAACAATGTAAACAAAGGGGCAGATTTACAATAACTGGCGCATGCATCCCTGCATGTCAGCAGGGATGCACCAGGTATTGTGCGCCATGCCTCCCCCACCATGGATGCGCCGCAATTGGAATGCGGCGCACCATGGGGCAAAAACGGCACAGATGCGTGACGCATCTGTGCCGTTTAGGCAGCGCATTGCTGGAGGTGCGTCGCAAGCGCGGCGCACCTCCAGCAATGCTCGGGGGCGCCCTATCTTGTTAATGCTGCGTCAATCCTTACGCCTGCTTCAAGCAGGGGCAGGGTTTTGACGCAGCATGGGCCCCAAAGTGACTGAGTGAAATCTTGTAGATTTCACTCAGCCACTTTTGGAAGGCGTTCCTGCACCGAAACGTCCCCCCTCTGCACAGGAACGCCTCCTTCTGGCGCAGGGCTTTACAACGTGACGCATCTCCCAGATGCGTCCCGTTGTAAATACCCCGCACCATGGCGCATCTTTTGCGCCACCGCTGCGTCACAAAAGTGACGCAATGGTGGCGTAAAAGAGGCGCAAGGGGCTTGTAAATCTGCCCCTCAGTGTCTCGCAAGCAGTAGCGCATACGCTCTCAGGCGAGACCTAAAAACATTTCTGGAGAAATTGTTCATGTCTGCTTTACATTGTTTAAAAAGTGTTTTTCCCCTAATTTTAAAAGGGCACCTATTATTCGGTTGTGAAGGGGTTTAGTGTTTCCTGTGAGTGAATTATGCATTGCCGTGTGATTGGGGAGTGAGTAATGTACATGAGTGATAGGCCTGACCAATTTTTAAATTATGGTTGGACATTTGTAAAAGCAGCAGAATTGTGTGGGGTGTGACATTTACAATTTTTTAATGACGTATCCAATTTCCTGAATTTTTTTAACCCATGGGAACGAGAGACATTTTCTGCTCAAATGAGCATCATGATTGACGTTTTAGGCGACGTATGCCCTTGCATAAAACATTATATGAGATATCGGCATACCACTACAGGTAATTCCTATTCAGGCTTGCCCTCACTCCATTGATCCCAACAAATCTGAGTCTCAGTGCAGAACTTTTCATTCTACCCGTATCTGCCTGCTGGGTGGAAAGTGGGGAAAGGATGAAGCATGTTTATGATTAACTGCAGGTCTTTGTCATGCCATAAACTTTATTTATTTTCTCTTCTGGAAGATGAGTGGCCAGATGTGGTCTTCCTCTTGGAAACATAGTTGCATGAAAATTCAATGCCTGACCTATTTCAAGCTCTAACAGTCACAAGTAAATTCTCTAGGAGACCTAAAATCTTACACCTCAATTCTACAGAAAATTCTTCAATTGTCACACACTCGTACACCCAGTATCCACACCATTGGAAGTTTAACATTTTAAGAGAAGTCAAGAATGTGCAATGCAGCACTTTGGAAAATGTTTCTCGTTAGAGGGAGGGCATGCACCAGTACTTTTTGTCCTTTTCTTTGTATTTATTTTGGATTAAATGAAAAAATAAGTTTTTTTTTTTTTTTGCGTGTGCCTCTTTCTGATTATATATCTTTGTAATACTTTCCCAATGCTACAAAATGTTTTTCTGAGGTGGGGAAAGGTGCCCCAGGCAGGGTAACTGTCTTTGCTCTCCATGCCCAAGCGGTCATGGCCATTTTGTGAAGCCAGTATGTGTGTTTTCCTTTGGTTGGTATGTGGTCTTTGTTCTCCATGCCCTTAATTTGCTCGCCATGTGGTGGTAGCCTTTATTGGTAGCCATTGGGTGTGTGGTCACTCTAGCCATTTTGTCTTTATTCTCTAAACCTCCTTATTTGCTGGCTATGTGACAACCACCATTTTGTGGAGCCAGTCAGTGTGTGGGTGTTTGGTAGACATGTTGTCTTTGCCCTCCATGCCTTCTTCTTCAATGGCCATGTGGTGGATGAGGTCGCTTACACCATTTTGTGAAGCCAGCGTGTGCTTCAAACCCTTTACTGCACTTTTAAAAGCCGTTGCCTAGGGCCATTTTAAAAGAGGCCTATAACATTGTTAATTTTTTGTGCTTCTGGCTGATTGTAGTACAGTGTGTTATTGGTTTTTAATAATTTTTCCATTTTTGTTTGTGCCTGCCTCCGATATAGTCTCCCTGGGACCTGGAGACGGGTGCTGTTGGCTCGCAGTCTCTGCAGCAGCAGCCAGTACAATCAGCAGTGATTCGAAAATCTACAGCAACAAGTTCACAGCCAACTTCTGCAATGGGTTGGTTTCATTCAGCAGGACGTAAGTCAAGGGCAGAGGTGCAGACATACGACGTGGCGGTACCAATGACCATTCAGAAGATGGTCCAAGACCATTTGGGTGACCCAATAGAGCTGTACCTAGACCAAAACTCATCGCTCTATTGGCATGGCAAGAGAGCACAGTGGCCAGAGCTCAGTAGCAATAAAATATCTTGCATGTCCAGGAGCCTTTGTTTTTTCTGAGCGTGTTTTTAGTGAAGCTAGCACATTTATCACAGTCAGAAGCATTCTCTGGCCTAAAAATGTGGATAGACTGGTGTTGATTAATATAAACAAACACTTCATTCTAAAGGATAATAGTGCTCCTGAAACAATGGAGGATGATGAGGCAATGGGTCTGACATCTCAAGTTTCATCAGTGATTATCCTCCGTCCAGATATATATTACTGGCGGCCACCAGTAGGTAGTTATCGTTAGGACCTAGTTTCCATAGGAAGGGCAATTTTTCAAATGGCAATAACTTTGGCTTTGTTTGACTTATCTTCTCTAACTTTTTAAAACTAAAATGACGCTCACTCCAGCTGCTGTCTTGAAAGTTTTGTGGTGATCCGTCAAGCAGGAGCGAGAAAAGTGAGGGTCCCAAAATGCATTTTCCCCATGTTATTTCCACAGGATCTTTAGACATAGCTACAGCCTGAACTGATGAATGGAATTACACCAAATTTGGTAGACAGGGAAGTGCCTTTTTGTTATTTTGTGTAAATCTGTTTAGTAGTTGCATAGTTAATAAAATTCATTTTCAGTTGTATGTATAGGGATGCGGAGGATTCACGACCCCTCCCGATCTCATGCTGAGGTCTGATTGGCTGCCAACACTTCAAACCAGGAAGTGTTGGCAGCCCAGCCAAGTCTGCTGGCCGGGCTGACTCATTGATGTCAATTGAGATGTCATCATTGATGTCACCGACCATGTCATGAGTAATGTAGTATGTGCGGTCAGAAGCAGTGCATTCCAGGGGCATAAGTTAGAGTTAGCTCAGGCAACTATAACTGCTGAATTTCCATAGTTTTGTACGAGTGAACTCTAAGCCTAACTAGAACGTCCCTGAAAACTTTGTGTATATATCATCAGTGATGTCATGAGTGATGTCACTGACCATGTCATGAGTGATGTAATATGTGACGTCATCAGCAGTGCATTGCGGGCGCGCGAATTATAGTTAGCTGAACTAACTATAACAGGGGAATTTCAAAGGTTTTGTATGACTAAAATGACCAGCTAACTATAACTGGTGTGAAACCTATGTTTTTTACAGTGAATTTCAAAGGTTTTTAAAATGCTAATTCCTAACTATAACGTGTGTGAAACCCATGGTTTTTTCAGTGAATATATATATATATATATATATATATATATATATATATGAAAGGGCGAGAATTTTAGATCTCTATCTTATCACTCAAGATCTAAACCTCGATCTGGTCGACTGAATCTTTATTGCCTGTCATTAAGGAAAGAAAGTGCATCCAATACCAGGTTAACTTTGCTAATGATGGACTCGACTCTGAAGAACCACAGACTACTTCTAAGTTTAAAGGTTTATTACAGAGTCATTGATAACTGCAAGTACAAGCATCTCAGAATGAGATTCAAAAGATACAAAGGCACTATTACATACATGTGTTCTCTGAAAGCTCTTAGGCGGGCAAAGAACACTACTAGGACTAGCTCCAGAATTAACAGGGCTGCAAGCATAGACACGAACTGCGATCTGTCCGTCATTTACAGGAGGAAGGAAAGAATCAGGTTAGGCTGTCCCTACCCTGTACTAGATGGTATCCCTACTTAACAAGGTCCCTACCTATCAAAGGTGTCAGCCGTGAATGTCTTCCTGAGAAGATCACCCACCCTTAGTCTCTAAGTGAAAAACCTACGGTCTCCAGTCATGACCCCTCTCTGCCTACCCATCCGCTCTCTGAAGGGTCCTCAGGCATCTGCTCTAACTCCACCCAGGTGTGCTGACCCTAATACAAAACACAGTTTACAATTGAAACGCCCCTCACGAGACGCCCCTCACGTGGTGTCGATTCTGGCTTTTT
The DNA here is from genome assembly GCF_964263255.1 of Lissotriton vulgaris. Lineage (NCBI taxonomy): Eukaryota > Metazoa > Chordata > Amphibia > Caudata > Salamandridae > Lissotriton > Lissotriton vulgaris. Next base: position 1,714,812,658 of record NC_141695.1, on the reverse strand, counting down.
CCATGATGATCTTCCTCTGGGCCTCGGGTTTAGCGTTGACCTTGCTTCTCAGGCTCTTCTCCGGCCCGCTGATACCCCTTAAACATTCCTGAATCCTCCTCCATGTCTGTGCCAGTCTACTCGAACAAAGCTCTATTCGTTAAACTTTAATCGAGACCCCCTCGCAACTGGTGACAGATATCCACAGCTAGGATCCCAATTCTCATAAGCTTCTAACAGAAGTTTGCAACAACTCTCCCGTCTCAGCTCGGCCTGTACCAGCACGTGCAAATCAGAAAACCTGTTTACCACTTCAGGCCTACAACCACAGAGGTTTTATTCTCTTCATATCCTTTCGTGATTTAAAACAACAAGTAACTCTTTAATCGTTTGCTATGAAAACACATCTATGGAATATAAACCTTAACTAATAAACAAAATCATTAGTGCAATCCATGTATATGCCTAAGCGTATACTTCCAAACACTTCTGGCCTGGCCATGAGGCCTGTTCCCTTCTATGCCTTGCAGCATGACATTTCCCCATTAGCAGCTACATAACATGGATCATGAATAATCACTTCTAATAAGAGTACATTTTCCACACATTTCTGGACATTCTCATTACTTATATGAATTTTCTATGTTAACTGCACACGTCTAAGTACAACTGAATACATTTTCAACATTTATAAGCACTTCTATTATGATTGTGCGACTAACTTGCACTTATGGTGCACTCGTGCATTTTAGTTCAGTTTGCGCTCTCTCTCGTGCATTTTAGTTCAGTTTGCGCTCTCTCAGTCCCCCCTTTGATGACTTCTCGTGGTCATCATAAAAATTCAAACTGAACTAGTGGCCATCCTCTCTCGTTTCAGCATTTCTAGAGCCCTCAGACTCTTGTACTGTTTGTCCTGCATGACAGCTAATCTCCGTTCTTGTGCTTTTCTGGCCCTCTCCAGCCTATTTGACCTGTACCATTGGTACGACCTCACCAATCCCCACAACACGATCACACAGATCACTATTATGATGATAGGTTTCAGTACGTTCCACACAAAGCTCTTCCCTATGTTGGCAAGCCAACCTCCAACTTTACCCATTCCATGACCCACATTTTCCCAAACATTTACTCTAGTCAGGTCTTCGATCTCCTTGTGAATGTGAGTTATGTTCATAATGACTTTCTCAAGAGGTTTTGAATTGTCTGGAATGTAAGTGCAACATTCCTGAATCTTCAAAGCCTTACAGACTCCGCCTTCTTTTGCTAGCAGAACGTCTAATGCAAGACGATTCTGAAGCACCATGGCCCTTATCGATTGCATCTCTCCCTCCACCAACATTAAGGATTGTGCAGTACTGGCAGACAATCTGTCTACGACTGTTGCCAGCCTTCTAATTTTGACATCATTGAGGATCAGTCCTAGAAGAGGAAATGCAGCTCCAAATACGTCTCCAACTATCTCTGCATCCCCTAGGTCTCTCCTCACTCTCGCTGAGACCTTGCCTTCTATGATCTCTAAGTCTTGGGCGTGGTATATTTTTGGGAAAACAATAGCCAAATAACATGATCCATACCAGTTGTCAGGTAGTCTCACATAGGCATTTCTTCCACAGACAAAATATACATTTGGAATTACTTGCATTCCCTTCAAGAAGTCCTTTGTGTAATATTCTAGTCTAAAAGCATGTTCACAACTGACCTCCCCCACGAATACATTTTCGTAGTACGTTTTACTTCTGTGAAGGCATAACTTCCCTCTTTGTGTACGATCCAAAGCTATTGGACCACTACTACCCTTCCTTTTGTGTGCCTTCTCCTCTTCCGTCCAATCTGTCTTCCACTGTCCTGACTTTTTAAGAATCTTTTGCCTTCTATAACGATCATCCACTTGCCCTATAAACTTCTTCTCGACTTCTGACACTTTGCAAGTCAGATTATTTCTGCGGGCATGTGAAGTATCTAAAGTATCCCAAGGAATGAAGAACTTGGCCAATCTGTCTTCACTCTTGTAGTAGTCCCATTTATTCATCTGCTTATAATTCGGGACCTCAGGTAACACTGAATCAAAGTTAGAAAAGTAATACTCAAAACTATCTCTACCATAAAATATGCTAAGCAATAAGCTACATGTAATGCCATAAGTCAGCGGCAGGTGATGATATCTGATGCCTTCATCTACAGACGCAGGCAGCTGCATGCAGACATAGCAGTCCTTAACGTCCATGGCATCTACATACTCGTATAATAATTTGGCATAAGCGTTTGACCTAAAGTCACCCTGGGACTCATCCATGTGTAACCTACGGACCTCTGCTGCTAATAACGCTTTCTCCTGATCGGTTTCACCTTTCTTACCAGCTGCAGTAGGGTTTGGTGTTACTACAGATTTTACGTCTGTTACCTCTGCCTCACTTTCGTGTCCCATCACATATGATACAGTAACTACTAAAGCTATAAGAAGTAGCACACCCACTATAAGTGTGCCTATTATACATTTAGCTCTACGGTTCGGAGCACCGGCTTCCATTTTCTCAGACGGTATGGTTCCCTTCTTACTTTTCAACGCAAAGTTCCTTCTCATGAGTTCCTTTACAGTCTCTCTTTTCTCGACTTCAGTCTTTAGAACCACACAACCGGAAGCGGGCAATCTTCTTTTTGCAAAAGTCTTTTCGAACTTTATCTCAGACAACCCTAGCCCTTCTCCGTCAACTTAGAGGAAACCCCTAAGTTTTCTCTGCATACCTAGGCGCTAGGTTATCTTCTTACTCTTGCTTATTTACAAAGTCTTTAAGCATCTACAATAAGGCTTGGGCCCGCGGCTTGAATAGCATAGTTCAATAGCTCCAAACGGAGAACGTGCTCTTCATGACTTGTTATCGTTGTTCCAAAGTCGGGGAATTGCAATTCGGTGAAAAGCATGTGTTTTAGCTTACTCAGGTAGGGAGGGTTGGGGACTTTGAACGTTAGTGACCCTTCGGTTTCGACTCCAGGCACCAACAGTTGTACTTCTACTGTGATGATGGGTTCAACATTGGCTACCACCACCGCCCGTATTCTCCCTGTCGTCTGTTCCCAAGACATCTGTCGCCAGATATGTCCACTCAGGGGTGGCGAATCTTCTGCTAGGCACACGTACTCGCCTTGACCTTCTTGGACCTGCTGCTTCAGCGCCCAGAGCACCTTCGTCCGGATCTGAGTCTTCGGCTACAGGAGCGAGAGTCCTCTCTGGAGTTGACCTCAGGCTGGACCTTCTCCTCTGTGGCCAGCTGGCCTCTCTACGCCTTGCCCCTCCGCTCCTGGTCCTTCTGCCTCGCTCAGGCTCGCTTTCAGCTTGTTCAGCATCTGATTCGTACTCCCAGCTACTTCCCCCTTCTGTGGCCTCGTCGGTTTCACTGTTGTACTGACCGTCCTCAGCTTGGTCAGACACACTCCCAGCTTCTTCTTGCACCTCTACAGCTTGGCTGGCCCCCTCTGTGGCTTCTCTGTCCGCAGCTGGACGTACATCCGAGAGAGGAGCTGTTCCTTCCAGAGGTGCTGGAACTCTTCGCGTATGAGATGCGTGGATCCAATTGGGCAGCCCTCCCACCTTCACAGCAGTGTTTGTTATTAGGATGATCTGGTAGGGCCCCCTCCACCGGGCATCCAGGCAGCTTCAGTAAGTTTCTAACAGCAACTTGGTTACATGTTGAAAATATATATATATTAAACACATTTAAATTTATCTGCGGCAATTATTAATTCTGTCCAGTAGAGACAGTCCTATAATTAGAGATTCATTCAATTCATAATTCATTGAATAAAGTGCCATGGTGCTACAGTACTACGTGTTTAAAGTGACTTATGCCTTAGTGCTAAACATTAAAGTGACTAGTGCCTATACAGTGCAAACAAGGAGATGATATTGAAAAGATTCTCAAAATTGTACATACTTCACATGTTCTGATGTTGCAACATAGAACACCTTTCGATTACAGCGAGGATGTGCAAAAACAGCGACCAAAAATGTAAAACCAATATAAACAAGCACCACCCAGCGACATGCCTAAAACAATCGATAAAAAGACACATAGATAAAACCTACCCATAATGTCTTAAAACCAATCATTAAAAACAATGCCCTAGGGATACGTATACATAGAGGGTTCACCTTATTCTCATTTAATATTCTGCCAGAAACTCCTTTTCTAACAAATGCAGTAATTAAAATGATCTGTGTCCTATGTTTGGTACTCAAACAAAGTCAAGGTACAGTTTCTGAAAGCGTGTAAAAAAGGGTCAATCTAAAAATAAAGAACCTTCATATAGAAATTATTCTCATAAAAATGTATGAAGGTCCTCGGTTGCATTGAGACCCCCCGGCCACTTAGAGTCGAACTCTAATATATAGCTTGTCTCCAATCTACGTAGACTAGCTTCTCTGTCCCCTCCTCTCTTTGTTAAAGGAATTGACTCTATGGCATAGTATCTAAGAAATTGGGGGTCTGTGATGGACGCACGGAGGGGGGGGGGCGTAGAATAGAAGGAGCCTCACTCAGGTATAGTTGAACTGGAGGAGTGTTTTTATTTTATACTGTCAGAAGACGAAAGAAAACAACAGGACTCTCGGGGTTCGAGATGGCAAAACTAATTGTTAGCTCTTGACTCTCTTTCTTTCTTGGTCCGGCCAATTTAGGTCCTTTGATAGCAGGGGTCCACGTTTCACTCAACAGAAGGCATCAAGGATTCGAAGGCACTCAAAAAGAAGGGAAAAGAGACCCTGGGTTACTGGCGCTACCGGGACTCCGGCCATGAAAGAAGGGGGGCGGGGAGTGAGGGGATCACCAGGGACCGTTACCACAACGTGACAAGTAAACTCCACAGATAAGCGCTCGTGTGTACTCAAACTGGTGGGGTGCCATACGGCTCAGACAGGGAACACCGGACTGCTTGCAGGATAGTTTGGCATTGCCGATAAAGAGGGCAGGTATTACAATTTGGTCTGAATTGTTGGACTCTGGGGGGATATATCCTTGGGAGTACCTGAGGGCAAAGATCGGCCCGGGGCTCTCAAGATTTCAATACATACAGCTAACATCATGGTATGAGGCAGAAAAGTGGGAGACCAGTGGAAATAGAGAGATTGAAGACCTGTTGCGAGGGATATGCCCATTAAACAAGGAAATTTCTGTGTGGTACAACAGCTTGTTGGAGGTCGAGGACCATGAGACACCCCCCCTTGCTGCAGTATGGACGGAAACCCCCCTTGGGCCGTCAACAGACTCTTTGTATGAATCTTCATTAAAGACCCTGTACAGATCTGTCAAGCCTGCCTGTTTCTTTTGTCATCAATAGACTCTACCATACCCCTGCAAAAATTGCAAAGTTCGCCCCTGACCCTGCCCCCAAATGCCCCAGGTGTGCGGCACCTCTTGCCAATGACCTACATATCTTCTATGAGTGTCCAACACTGGCGAGATTTTGGACTGAGGTGGGTGACAATTTACGGGACATTTTTAATACCAACATAGAGATTAATATACAACTGGTGTTCTTTGGAGATGATGGCCGCCTCAGCCAGAACCTCTCTCAGAAAGATAGGGGTCTATTATTGTATTTGATATTGTTGGCCAGAAGGGAAGTGTGCAAGAGGTGGAAAGATCCCCTACCCCTGCAAAGGTAAGACTGTCTCAAAGCTGCATTCTCTATGACACGATTAGAGTACGAGGGCGTGGAGGACAAGATATCGAATATCTGGCAGCCCCTCGTGGGCTGGGGTACGAAGCTAAGATTATTGTAAACATCATTGATCTTATGATTACACCAGGGTCCCTTACAAAATAAAGGGACTGGTCGGAGGACCCAAGCGAGTGCGGTAAGCCGTAGGGGTGACAGATTACGAAGGCGGCTTCATAAGACCCGTGGAGGCTTGAAAGGTGAGATGAGGACCAGAAAAAAAAGAAACTCATCTGTGCTTCATTAGTGATTAGCAGTGGGTCACAACTAGATCTACCTCCTGAATACTAATGCGGTAGTTTGCAATTTGTGACCCTCTAGGACATAGGTCTTCGGGCAAGTACTTCACCCCACCACTTCGCCTTTGCGAGCCGTGTGTCTCAGCCCGGCTTCGGCAGCTCCAGCTGCTGGGGGCTTGGCTGAGAGTGTCTGGAGTCACAGGTCAGACGCCAGAGGCGCAACAGTGGGGGGGGGGGGGGGGTAATTCTTCCAACAATAGGAAGAGTAGACATTCAGGGGCTCTAAGAAGGGGTGAAAAAAAGAAAGCCTCGTTAACGCGAAATGGTCTTTTAAAGACCTGTGAAGTACTCAGGAGTGGCTGTTTTAAAGTGCTAAATTCAATTGAACAGATGTGATTGGAGGTGAAGTCTTGAGGGACAAGTAGACAATATTGTGGTGAAGAGTGTTCTGAGAAGTGAGGAGATATAAGTGAGGTAGAGAGAGAAGGGGTAGAGAGTTAAATAAAGAGGAGTGAAATCAAGAGAACTATGACGACAGGTATGCAGAAAGATTGCTAATTTAATTGCACTAACGTTAGGCTGAAACAGGAACTGAAAACTGCGGTAAAATCTTATAAGAAACTCATTGTTATGGTAAAATCTGAGTATTATGCCATGATCATTCTTGAACCACTGAATGCGACAAAAAGTCTTTTCCAGAGCTTTGGCTCTTTGGTGGTCTCATTTCAAGCCTTATGTAATCATTCTTTAATGACAGGTAAAGTCCCTGCGGACTGGAAAAGAACAAAGGTAGTCCTGTTGCTTGAAGAAAAAGAACAAACAGCAGACGCGGAAATCTTGGGTAATTTCAGGCCTATTTCCTCCTCTTAAACTTCTTAGGGAAAATGATTGAGTAACATATTAACACACTTCTCTCAGATTTCTTTGAAGGTTCTGGTTTATTGTACCTGGTTCAGTCTGGGTTCTAGAGAGCTCACAGCGCCAAGTCTGGTTTAGTGGCAGTGTTGGACGATCTTAGAATGGCATTGGACAAGGGTCCATTTATGGCATTGATATTGCTTGATCTCCCCGCTGCCTTCGATGCTGTGAACCATAACATCTTGATTTCAAGACTACTAGAAATTGGAATTCAAGGTGTAGTGCTTGATTGGTGTGGCTCTTGGTTGGTGTGGCTCTTATCTGGAAGACGGCACGCAAACTGTCTCCCACCATTCCAGTCCACGGCTAGACTATTGAGGCAAGGGGTTCCCTGGGGCTCTTCTTTAACCCCTTCGATGCTCATGACGGAACGGTTCGGTCATGAGCATCGGTTGAGCTGTGCTCATGACGGAACCGTTCCGTCATGACCACGCCCGTTTCTATTAGGGGTCAGCACCGGGCAGTAAATCGTACCGCACCGATGTGGTTAAGCCCAACATTATTTAATATCTGTTTGAGACATTTTTCATAACTGACAAGTCATTGAATCAATGTCATGGACTGCACTGCTGATTGACTAATCATTTTAGCAGTTGATCACTTTACCCCTTTGCCTCTCGAAGTTTTCCACTGCTCCATTTGATATCTCCTCATGGCTGGGTTGTAACTCCTTAACCCCTTCGATGCTGATGACGAGCTCAGCTTGTCTTCAGCTACGGCACTCGTATGCTGATGACGAGCTGAGCTCGTCATCTAACGCAGTATTTTGAAAAACGCCGCACACAGCGGGAAAAGCCGCCGCAGCAAAGTGCTTAAATTCAATGGCGAGAAGACAGACATCCATTTCTGCTGCTTAGATAGTCCACACTTCTCACTAGCCTCTGATTTCTTGCCACCACCTAGCAATCCTATTCCTGTTGCCTCTCCTACCATTAAAACCCTTGAAATACATGTGGATGAAAACCTCTTGCTTGCTACACATGTTAAAAAGTTGCCCTCTTCCTGTTTTCCTTTGATGCTGCTTCTCCGCAAAATCCTGCCACTTCTTCCATTTCATTTTCGTTCTCGGGTAGTCCAATCCTCCATTATAGGTTGATTAGCCTATTGCAACTCATTGCACCAGACTACCACAGCATATGGCGTTGTCATATTCAAACAGCACCTGCAACTTAGAATTGTTTTGACCCCTGCTACTCTTCATCCTCTGATTCCCTCAACATTCTGTGCAAGCTTCCGGTGCCTAAAGGAATGAAATGTAAATCCCTGTGTATGGTTCACAAAACTATACATCAGTTAAGGTCACATTTTCATCAGAGAAGATTTTCATGCGATAGGCCTAAGCGCCAATTGCATTCTGCCTGTGCTAATCTTCTCACTGTACCTAAATTTAAGAATGCCTGGGTGGGCAGACATGCCTTCTCAGTCCAAGCAGCTGTGTTGTGCAACTCTCTTCTCTCTGTGCTGTGCTCTATGGACAATCTCCTAATGTTTAGGAAAGCACTCAGAAGTTGGCTCTATACTTCTTAAAAGTTGTCCATTTGATTTATATCCCATACAGATGGTAAATGTGTTCACAAAGGCTTTCCCGACTCCAGGGCACCGTTGAAGGTAGCATAGGAGCTCTCCTCGAGCCATGTGACGTCTAAAACCGGAAGCATGGCAACACCTGGCCGTACTCCACATAATCAATATTTCAATTGTGTCAGAAAGCATGTTATGTGGAACTTCTTTTTCTGATATCTTGTTTAGGGGCAAGGATGTGGCACAACAGCCAGAGCTGATGATTGGAGAGCAGGGAAACCAGGTTCAATTCTTGATGTCTGCTCAACATCCTGTGATTCTGGGCAAATCACTTAATTTCTCTGTGCTTACAAAAAATGAATGTGTGCGTGTGTAAGGTAAAAGATGCTCCTGTAAAGCGCTCCAATATCTTTTGGTCATGTTCGCACTATATAAAACTGCAAAAAATATTTTACAACATTTTGAGAGCACTCCTATTTCAAGGCACTGCTCAAGACTGGAAGTGGAGCACAACCTAAGAATGGCAGAAGAAAGGATCCATCTACACATTGTCTCTGTGGAGAAAGACATGCACCCCACACCTGTGTTTTGGGAGTGTTTTTGCTAATCTATCCTAAATTGACCTGTTGACGAAACACGTGTCGGCTGGCGTTGTTGTTTTTACTAGAGAACATCTGCATGTATTAAAAAACCTTCAAAGGGAACTACCGGTGTCGACATCATTCATCTACTAATTACTGTATCAACTGTTGATATTTATCTGTGTGCCCAGGATTCTGTTTGCTCACAATATTTTTATGTTGTATACCGTCATATCCTTCCAGTGGTTTCAAAAATATAAACTTTGCTCTTTTACACGCACTGTCATTCATACAGAACCAACTAACAAGACATGTTGTTCCTTGCCTCCCCCTCTTACACAACAACAATGCCTACAACTCTTCCTTTCCCATCCCTAGCGTACACAACTGCTCTTACTGGAAATATCTTAATTATTTGCAATAGATGCAGTAACGCTGTGCCCCTAAAAAGCTGTGCAAATCAAATGCATGGTTTCTTACAAAGTTGAAACTGGATCCCAAGATCGCAATTACTTGCACTTCATCCCAAAACAACATGGCTACATTTCTGCGCACTTTTTAAAGCAGTTGCTGAGTGTTTGCGCTGTCATCTAGAAATTGAACGCACATGTCCTTCTGAAGCAACACACCGTGACTGTTTTTCTAGGACCCTTTAAAACACGGATTTGAAGTCCCATTCAGAGACTCCAGCTTGTGGATAACCGCAAAGATGCAAAGTTTTGCCCTGAAGGAGAAAGTTATCAGTCTGCCATAGTGCGCTATGTGCACTCAACACCTTTCTTCTCAGCAGCGGCACAGCAACCCGGATAATGTGCTGATTGGCAACACACTCATGAGATCAACAAGCATTGGCATCGTCAATAGGTCTCGCTTTTGGGACCTTATAAGTATTTAGTTATGCAGGACAATATTCTTGGTGCAACAACATCAACTGTTGCGTGGCTAAACACGTATAAGGTCCCAAAGACGAGACCTATTGGCCAGCCTCGGATTGTAACGCGGGCATTGGACGCGGGCACTCGGGCAATGCCCGAGGGGCCGGTGTCTGAGTTCTTGCTGTGGGCTGCTTTTTTGAGCAGTCTGGGGCCGATTTGGGCGGTGTCTCTATTTTCAGAATACAGCCAGCGGCCCAGTGGGTGTCCGAGTGGCCTTTCTGCAGGCAGATGGGCGCTCATTACCACCCCCCTTGGCACCAACACCGCCCATCCCCCACCCCGGTTTAGCAACAGGCAGAGGTATCACTCCCTTTGTCTCCTGGCCGGGCCCTTAATGTATGCACATACTGAGCGGAGCAGGGGGTCTCAGTAGAAGTGGCCTCACTTGTTTTCAGGTGTGTTTTCACTAGTGTATACTAATGCGTGCATTTTTTTATGCCCCCTTCCTTCTTTTCAATGCACTTACACTGAAGCAGTGATTTGAGGAAAGGCATTATGCAAATGGTTGCCGATTTTTTTGTGTGTGCCCGGGCCGATTTTCAATCCCAATCCGACCCTGCTATTGGCTATGCCAATGCTTGTTGTGTTTGCAAACGCAAAATACATGCTACGTACATCTAGCCCTACACTCCTCTTTGAATGAAACACTTCTCCTGCCAGAGAGGCACTTTCTTGCGAGTTCCTCCCGGTGCGCAAACTTTAGACTTCTAACATGTTCTCCCTGTTCCAGTCCACCTCGACCCCTCGGCATCTTTTACAACAGCGGCAACGGAGCGACGACACGCACCACACACTCGGGCTTTTGCTCCGTGCACGCTCCTTCACAAAACATAGGACTGGAAGACAAGGTCTGACGCGAAATCACGGCACTGATGGAAGACCCTCTAAACAACTGTCACTTGACTGAGCGCTATCCTCGATTTTTTCCCGGGGGCCCACGCAGTTAGACAGGTGGTTTCCCTCACTTTTAAGGCACTCATGTCCCCTCTATTGGACATGCGCCCCTCTCTCGTGTTTTTGCAGTTTTATGTTGCGCAGACTCGACCGGAAGGTACTGGGGCGCTTTACAGGAGCACCGGTTACTGTACACATTATTTTTTTGTAGGCAGGGGGGAAATCAAGGGATTTGCCCGCAATCACAGGATGTTGGACCGACGCCGAGACTCGAGCTCGCCTCTCTTCCCCAGTTCCAAAATCGGTAGCTCTGGTTGGTATGCCACGTCCTCTCCCCTGTCCTTCTGTCCCTCTTCTTGAGGGACCCTCTCTCCCTCAGCCGCATTCTCCCCTCTCCAGGCACCCCACGCAGTGCGGGATGTCTCCCTCTCGCGTCTCCTGCCCTGGTGCAACTCTCCTCCCTCCCTGCCACATTCCTGTAAGGGTAACGCAGGGAGGGAGGGACGGAAGCCCGGCGCTCCTCCTCCGCCTCTGACTTCCTCCTACCCTGCCTGTCGCTTGGAGAGGGGCCCCACGGGGAGGGCGCCGCGGGACTTGTGTACAGCGCCCACCGGCGCCTCTAGCCGCCTTGGACCTACGCGTGAGGCCGTGACCGGGAGCCCGCAGCATGGGCGGATGTCCGGGGGCCGCAGCCGTCCCGGTGATGGTGAGTACTGGTCTCGTTCTTTTATTTCCACACACTGCCGTCTACTCTGTTGCGAGACCTGCGTTGGTTCGTGTTGTTGAACACGGTGGGTAGACCGCAGTCTACGGCTGATCGAGAGGTAAACAAACGTCTCAGGTGTGCTGATTCGGGTACTCTGGGCCGGTGACTTAAGTTCTCCTCGGTGGTTTTGTGTTAGTGGTTAGTACTGGTGATGGGCTACTGGGTGACCGTGTACTAGGCGAGTGCTACACCTTATACGTGACGTGTTCGCCAACAAATCTTGTCACGCTGGTGTTTGTGATTTTATACTTTCAGTAGTTAAGGCGAAACTACAGGTCCCAGAATGCACCTATTTTGACTACAAAGCATGACTCTAGCCCCCCATTTCCTTGTCGAAGGAATGAATCTTAAATCTTAATATAGGATGAATCCACGGCTCAGCGGGAGAACAGGTCCAAGGCATTTCCAGTGGGTGACTGTGTGCGGTGAGTAACTACCACTGCTCGGGGGCCACCCGTTTCCGGCACATGAAGGTGACTTTCAACCCGTTCTGGATTTTCCTGGCAGGTTTGTATTTATTTATAGCGCTTAAAGTGAAAGTAAAAGTTTAAAATAGTTCTCCAGGCTTAAACACAACGCCGACTGAAGCCAGGCGCATGCCACGGGACATTTACGATGTGCTATCCGGTGAGTTTTGTGCAGAGTAACAACCCCTTTGTTAGCGTGTGCTTGCTGTGCAAACACTGAACAGTTCCGGGGGCAGTGCGCGCGGGTATCTGTGCCTGACAGTGTCCTATGGCAGGGCATACATACTTGTGTCTATAACGCGGTGTCCAGCTGCTGTTGACGCTGTCGTTCTCTGACTGTCTCGCCCCATGCCAAGCTGACATCTGAAAACTCCCCGCAGCAGGATTTAACATCAACATATAAAAGTACAGGTGCTCACCATACCCCAGTACCTGTGCGCACCTTTAAATGAACCAGGTGCTGCTTCCTAGCACCCGCCCCTTGAATGCCCTGCAATGTCGGCTGTGTTGAAGTCATCCGTTCGGGTGTCATTTACAGGTGCTACGTAATATTATCCGCGGTTCTCCCGATGCCTGTAACTGCAGGACCAACCTGTGCTGTAATCCGACATATACATTGAGGGGTTAAAGGTTGGCCTCCGAAAGGGGGAGGGGCAGAGTCGGACTGGCCTGTTGGGCAATCAACCAGGCAGTGCCCGAGGGGCTGCTCTCGCACGTCATTGAGTGGGCTGGTGGGGCTGTTCTGACAAGCCAGTGAGGGGGCAGGTGCTTGGCTGTTACTGGGCCTGTTTTGTGGCCAGCTGGGCCTGTTTGCACTGTTGATTTCCCAGAGATTACCACAAACCTTCCCTGCAGCAAGCTTCAACCCCCCTGCCTTCTTTTTATTGAAAAACATCTGTACCAGTTCCAAACTGCCTTGGTTTGCAAAAATGGATGGGCATTTTTGTTTTGTTTTAGATATCTAATCTACTAATGAGTGATGTACACTTTTACTTTAGGTGCCCGGGCCCGTTTTCTGTCCCAGTCCGACCCCAGGGTGGAGTTTCAGTGTGGGAGGGGGCGTCACACGAGAAGACGGATCTGGCGGACAACTTGAAAATCTGTTTTTCATAGATTCAGTTTGTATCTTGCAAAAATGTCAACAAAGACTAACAGGCAGTAATTCTGTTCCTGCTTATATAATTGAGCGCAAACGGACTGCATTTAAATTATTTATTTCTGGGTGAAGGCACCCGCGGCCGCGATCTTTGTGGACTGCGCAAACTCTGGGCTGTAGCAGCGGCAAGACAACCCTGGGGGTTCCTGCAATGGCTGTAGAGAGGTGTGAGTGGTCTAATCACACGATTGACTAATAAAATTGTTAAAGTGTCGGTTGCACATTCTCAATCATCCGTGACCAGCTGACCCCTCATCCTGCCCCCCTCCCTCCCAACATCTGTGTTAGTATATGCAACATTACAGTATAGCTCCGTGAGTTCTGAAATGGCTTCAGGGAGCTGAATACAGGCTGCAAGGCATCCGTTTAGAACATTGCTGTTTGTTTATCAATATTTCAGTACACTAATGTTATTAAGAATGGTTGCTTATTATTACTTATTGGGGCCACTTCGATGGTTACTCGCTTACATACCCCTTCAGATACATCTGCCGTTCTTACAGTGCCGGCCTGTCTCGTACATACAGAGGATGGAAAGGTCATAAACTTACCTCTAAATCATAGTTTCTCTTATGGAGGGACAAGGTGGGGGACTTTGTTCCCCCACGCACATTGGCGTTAAGGGCGCGAGCTGGCTTCCTGCTATGATGACTCTGTAACACAATGAGTGCCGATGGCTCTTTAAGTGATGCATTTGTGTTGGAGCCAGCTGCAACTGAAAATAACACACTTTCATACCCCCCCCCCTGCAGATTGCTGCTCTGAAGACAAAACACAAGGGACAGGCACCCCTGAATGTGTCCCCGTGTCGGCAGATTGCACCCGGATACAGCAGTGGGGGGGCCTGCATCTGGCTCAGTTGTGGCTGCTGCATGCGGCTGGCCCCCCCTTCTTTTCCACCACTGCTTGTACCCGCTCTTTCTCAATGTGTGTTCTTTGGCTAACTAACTTCTGCGTTTGTAAAGCTCACGTTTACCCACAGGCTCATCTTGGCATTGGATAATCATGTTTGTTACCCACCTCAATGGTACTCCTTTTATTGACCCCGGGAGGATAACCGGATGAGTGGGCCCACCAAGATTTGAATATGTGACTTAGAGGGCAAACACAGACCCCTGTAGTAAATGCGTTAGTCCACTGAGCCATGAATGTCTTTTACAGCAGGGAATGCTGGTAGCTGTAGTCCTCTCTGTGTTTGTCACTGGAGGTGCTCTTCTTCTCAGTGCAGAATGTTGTTTTCTCTGAATATTCCTTAGTGCTGTGGGTGGTGATATCTATAGGTCTCCGAATGTCACTCCACCCAAAGAATTCTGGGAATTGTAGTTCTGCTGTTCTGCCTTGTTGCATGGCATGCCGATATGTATAGCGTGCTTGGTTTCCTCTCCTTTGATTAAGCTCATGTTCTTAGACTTTTGCTGCATTGAATGGTAAAACTTATTTTTTTGTATTTGGCATGCTCGTAGGTGTATGTAAGTGACTCTCGCAGCATTGAATGCTGGAACTTGCAGTTTTTTTGTTACTTGAGGTCATGTTCATAGCTGCAGTGATCTGAGTGACTCGCTGCACTGAATGCTGAAACTTGTCATTTTTTTCTTACTGATGACAATGCTCATATATATATATATATGTAGTTCTTTGTGTGTCTGTTTCTGTAGGGAATGCTAGAATCTGTAGTTCTGTGTTACTGCTGGGTATACTGGTATCTATAGGTCTGTGGTTGTTACTTACAGCCGTATGCCCTTGTATATCTTTAGTTCTCTGAATGTCTCTTGAATTGGTAGTCCTGTCTTCCCGCGGGGCATGGCATATGGTATCCATAGCTCGGAGCCTCCTTCTGGGATATATCCATATTTCACAATTGTTTTGTTTGCCCCTGAACGCTGTGCTGGACCCAGCTGTTTGCTTAAGATAACTCTTAAGGTCATATCAATAGGAAACACATGATCTCATGCATTTGGTTCAGAAAACAGATTCTGCGGACTCTTTCCCGGTGACACATGGACTGCACTAAACCTCGGCCAAGTGAAATGTTGCCTTTGTTACTTTTAACATGTATGGGCCTTGTGCCACTTAGGGCAAACACTTTTTTCATTTTAAGAGACTGTGTGTAAGTAAGCCTTCTCCAGCCACTGGTTACATTTGCTCAGCAGGCATCAGCCACTGGCTCGAGACACTGTCGGTGACATCTTGAATCAGTCCACAGGAGTATTTCAGTCTCACCGTTTTCCTATTGGCTGTTTGATTATGTCCTTCCACCTCCATTAGCCAGGCATGCAATTTAATGCACATCACAAAAAGCGTCTGAGACACCTATGGAGCAGGCACATCTGAAAAGTGGACAATATCGAAAGGAAAGTAACATTCTTTTTAGGTCTCGCCTGTCGATGCGCATGCGCATTGAGCAAGCGAGACTATGGGGGCTTATCCACTCTTTATCCAACTTGCAAGGAATCGTGGCGATTCCTTTCAGTGCACGAGAAATTTAAGCTCAATGCGCATGCGCATTGAGCTTAAAAGCGCGTGCACATGCCCCCAGAAGCCTGCCTTGCCTACTCTCCCAGCTGGTGCCGCTCCACCCCCTGCGGCATCAAAGGCTTTCACGGCCGGCCGGCCATGCTTTCAGTTTCACGACCGGCCGGCCGTGTGAAGTGCATTTCAAAGCCCGCTCTCCCTGCTCCGCCCCCTGCTCTGGCCGAGACGCATTTCTCCTCCCTCCTCCCCCCACTCACATGTGTGGGCTCTGGTGTTTTTCCCCTCGATATGTTCAACTTCTAAACACAAGCTGTTGCATGCCTTTGTTTAACATTGTTGCTGAGAACATGACCTCGCTCATACGGTTCACGTTTAGGATACTACTTCTGGCTTAAGCACCATCAGGACATAGTATCACCGAGTGTTCGATTTTCTAAACCTCTCCTTGCCCTTTATGTAGTCCCGAATAAAATGTTATAAGATACATGCATTAAAAGTTTCAAAATCCCTTAAAGATACATGATAGTTTTGCACAAGTGAAATGTCGGCATTAGGGCTACTAGAATTAGTGGCTTAAATCTATTTTAGTACTGTAGCCGCTGACACTTTAGTCGCTGGCCAGATGGTGCTTGTATTAGACGTTACAAGCAGTTTCTAAATGGGGGTGGGTAAATTCAGTGATGACACCTTCTTTTTGTAGTGGCTGCAGGCCGCCATTGTATACTGTTTTTGTGCTTTTTATACTTCTACAACATGAAGATCGAAAAAAATAACTTTTCTTTACTGCAACAGCCAGGCATATGCTCTTTTGTGTGTAATGGTTGCATCTGCGGGTATTATTTTTAGCCCGTTGTGGAAAACTGATGACTACATATAGACCTCGATAAGACCCTTTCGCGTTTTAAAATAGTTTACCATTTGAGTTTGAGATGCTAATTATTTGCCTAAGATTATTCTCGTCCTATCAAAACATAAAGCACTAGTCCGCAATTTATAACACGTATATTGTGCAACACTTCCCTCACTCACCCTCACTCACTCACCCTCACTCACCCTCACTCACCCTCACTCACCCTCACTCACCCTCACCCACCCTCACTCACCCTCACTCACCCTCACTCACCCTCACTCACCCTCACTCACCCTCACTCACCCTCACTCACCCTCACTCACCCTCACTCACCCTCACTCACCCTCAACCCCTCACCCTCAACCCCTCACCCTCACTCACCCTCAACCCCTCACCCTCACTCACCCTCACCCTCACTCACACTCACCCTCACTCACCCTCAACCCCTCACTCACCCTCAACCCCTCACTCACCCTCACCCTCACTCACCCTCACTCTCACTCACCCTCACTCTCACTCACCCTCACTCTCACTCACCCTCAAACACCCTTCAGCCTCACCCTCACTCCCCCTCACCCACCCTCACTCACCCTCAACCCCTCACCCTCACTCACCCTCAACCCCTCACCCTCGACCCCTCCCCCTCAACCCCTCCCCCTCAACCCCTCACCCTCACTCACCCTCACTCACCCTCACTCACCCTCACTCACCCTCACTCACCCTCAACCCCTCACCCTCACTCACCCTCAACCCCTCACCCTCACCCTCACTCACCCTCACAACACATATTGTGTTACAATAGGTGTCACATTTGCGAAAGATAAAAATATTGGCATTGTAAATAACAAAGCTATTAATTCGCTATTTTCAAAACAAGCACATAAATAAAAAATGTGTCCTTTACAATACCAATAGCTCAAACTTTCCTAATGCGAGACCTATTGCATTGCTGTGCTTCTCTCCCCTGCTGCACTCTCCTGCTCTCTAGAGATGTGGCCTAACGACCAGAGCTGCCATCTAAGTCACGTAAATACAAAACATGTTGCATTCCAAATGCTATAGGTGTCACATTCGCAAACGTTATAACTATTGGCATTGTAAATGACAAAGCCATCAATTTAGCAATTTTAAAAACCAACAAATTAATAACATATGTCATTTACAAGAACAATAACTCCAACTCTTCTAATGCGAGACCTATTGCATTTCCAATGCTTGTTTTCTGTAGCATCCATTGTGCAGATTCTTTTGTCTGCATTCACTCTCCGATATGCTTGGCATACACGCATCAAGCCAGTTGGATTTGCCAGTGCTTGTTTTCTAAAGTTACCAGATAACTCCATGTCACCAATGACACAGTGCTCCTGTTCTGGGTTTTGGTTAACTACCTGATGCTTTCCTGGGAGTGGTAGTCATCACTCAAACTAATCCTCTACAACTGGCCCATCCTACATTGTATCACTTAAAAGCTGTAGCTGGTCCCTTTCAGGATCTCAGGCCAACATTAGACTTAACATTTTTAATCTACATATGCTACAGTGAAACTAAAAATCTTAAAAGATGACCTTGCACAGCTGCCACCAGTACAACCCTAAGGGTGGAATTCGAAGGAAGAGATGTGAGCCCTTCAGACATTTACCTTCCTGGGGGTTTAGACGGACTTTATAATCCAAAGTAACCCTGGGCTAAGTACTACGCTACACTTGCGTAGTTTGAGCTACTTTGCACTACGCGAATTGCACGTAGCACAGTGCAAACACGTGTAGCGGTAATTTTTTGCTTGCTCGCGGTCCTCAACATCAAGTTGGCGACCCCGAGCGAGCAAAATTACATCCCGGCTAGACTTTTTCCTCGTTTGCGATCAGCAACATCAAGTTGACGATTGCGAGCGTGGAAAATAAACCTCCTGGAGAGATTCTCAACACAGGGAGGTCAGGTTTCTCATTTCGAGTGGTCACGCATGCTCGCGACCGCGATGAGAAACTACCAGTCTGCATTGAGAAAGCGGCAGCTCGCGTAGAAATCTACTCGAGCGGCAGAAAACGACCGCTTGCACTGTGCAAGATGCGGAGTGCGGACAGCATCCGCACTGTGCAATCAGTGCGAACAGCATTTTGCACAGTGCACTACGCAGTTCGCGTAGCTCGCGTAGTGCACTTTGCGTAGCTAAGAACTACGCCCAGAGTTAATCCAAAGCAGTCAACTCAGCCCCATACAGAGCATTTGGGATGACTTACCTTTTCAATGCAGGGTCCACAGAGGGGTCCTTATGCTGGGCATCAAACTTAACTGTACCTCTGTCGTGGAAAATGCCCAGACCTTTATGTTATTGAAGTTTTCCAATAAGACCAAAGAACCTGGAAACGTAATCCTTAAATATTTGCAGGAGTTTACATTCCCGAGTTTTGTGCCTAAAAGCAAACCAGCAAAACATTTTTTTTTTCTTTCTTAATAAAGCGTAATATTTGGTTTTCCTCGTATTCATCATCAACCTATTTGGGATACTTATGAAGCACACAGGCTTTCAAAGTTACATTGGAGCTCCTCAGTGGTTGAATTCATTATTACTAAATCTGCAAACAAGCTACACAAACAACGGTATTCAGCAGGGACTTGCAGGAGCTCAGCCAGATGCAGGCTAAGGTATCTTAAGGTATTTTTGATAGGAATTTTCTAAAATACCCACATTTTTTTTATCTCAAACTGCTCTAAATTACTACTTCGCTGACTCTAACAACAGGTAACGGGCCAATTGAAATTTTCCAGGAACTCAATTTACTCCAAAGAGTCACAAAGCCGACCAGTGAAGAGGCTGCCAGTAATCAACAAAGTAGCAACAAAGCTGTCACAGTAACTCCACCAACTTCTTGGGTGATCGCTAAGAGGTCTAATTAACCCCTTTAAAACTTCCCTGTTCTAGCAGCACTACATTATTTAAATCTATCCACCCATTTATCTGGACCTCTACAATCTTAGACATAATGTTGGCACAAACACCAATTTAGGAAACTAAACAACATTTTGCAGAATCTCTCCGAGCGGTCTATTAAAGAACGGTTACATTGATTCCCCACACCATGGGTGGGAAAGCTTACTAGTCATGCTACCCGTCGGAAGATACAGTGTAAGTTGAAGAGTCAACTAATTGGTGTTGTGATATGCTATGGTGGTCGTAGATTACCTGGCCCCAACCTCCCTACTAATTTTCATACATTGCTGTTCAAATTTTACATTTTCAAGCAATTAATCCTGTCTTAAAGTTAGCAAACAATTCTACATCTACTGCATAACTTGAATATAAGTATGGGGAGATGTATGCGATTTCATGGAAGATTTCATAGAACAATGGATTCATAGACCACCTTTACTGAAAAAACGATTTTACCTTAACTTTTCAATAGAAATTTGCAGTATGAACGACATTAACCATTTCATAGAAACCAATTCTTAGAATGTCATTATTTTTCGGAATTGGCTTTTGCATACTTATTTTTTAAGGTGTAAATGCAATGGTTGCAGGTCTTACTTTCAGAAACATTTTTGCCTGAGGTATTTCTTTCAATGCTTTAGTTCATGGATTAGTTCAGATTTATCTTTCACACTGACAAACAATTACTTTAGATTCTTTCAGTTCGCTGACCCTGCACCACCCCTACACGCCATTCATCCTTTACCTTCTCAGAACCCCTTATATCATCATTTGTCCCTGCCCTCTAAAACTCAAAAACTCTAAAACTATGCCTGAACTACGCCCATTTCTGACCCCTTAAAACTCTTTCTACCTCTTAACTCTGCCGATCTCTAAACCTTGAAACCCCTCGCTACACAAAAATCGCACCCATCCGTGATTCGTAGACTACACCCATCCCTGAGCTCTAAAACCCCTCACTATCCCAACACTCCACCCATTCCTGAACACCAAAAACTCTTGTTACACCTAAATCCCATCCATCCCATCTCCTAATAACCCCATAACACCCCTAAACTCAACCCATCCCTGAACTCTAAAGACATCCTTCTACATCTAAACTCCAACGATCCTTGTATACTTAAACAGCACAACCTTTCTAACTCCCATCTATACCTAAACCCTAAAACTTTCGACCCATAAACTATACCAATCCCTGACCCCTGAAACCTTCACCACCCTTAAACTCTACCCATCACCAAACCTTAAAAACCCTCACCAGCTGTAAATGCTGCCCATCTGTGAAACTTAAAAACCCCTCAACACCCTTACACTCCACCCATCCCTGAACCGTAAAAATCCCTCACCACTCCTAAACACACCTAAAAAAACCCTCACCACCCGTAAACTTTACCCATTCCAGGTCCCTAAAAGAAAGTCACCACCGCTAAACTTCACTCATCCCAGAACCCTAAAAACCAATATCTACGCCTCCAATCCACCCATCCCTGAATCCTAAAATTCCTCCCTACCCCTAAACGCCACCCAAGTTTAACGTCATTTTAGATTTTTCCTTAAAGTTATAATTCCTTTGAAATGTTCCTTTTTAATTTTCGATTTATTTGTATTTTCTTCCTTAAAATTTGGTTTCCATTATTTGGTGTCCTCCAATATGGTTTCTCAGTTTTTGTTTATCCATTAATTTACACACATCAGCAAGCGGGTGTGACAGTCATACAAGTTAGACAAAAAAGTAAGGCCAGGAACTTTAACATTCAATACGTTCTAGAAATTTGCACCTCACAGTGAAACATTGGTCACAATTTGCCTAAAATTTACTGCATTCTCATGGAAGATTACATCGCTCATCTCTTGCCATTTTTACCAGAAGTGTGAAGTTTAAAAAAAATCTTTAGTTTAACCTTTAATTGTTTGTGAAAAAGTTACAGACCCTTTATTCCTCTATTTCCTAAAGACCGGGAGTTGCATTAATTTGCTTCTTTCATTACAATCATTCCTCATGAATCCATTTTTTTCAGGTTGAGCATTTGTGCTTCTTGAAATAGTTTGAAAAACTGCCGGGTTGTTAAAACATTGTCCCTACTGAAGACATTTGCGACATCCCCCTTTTTATCATAATTAATTTCAAACTTGGTAGTAAATTGAAACTCCGACAACGTATTCTAATACTTTAAGTTGGAACAAATACTTAGTCTCTGGGGGTAGGAAGTTGGAATAAGGAGCGTGCTTCCTTGTGAGGGTGTTTCAAATTTAACAGAATCTACAATCCTTGTATGCTCATCGGTTCCTTCTTTATAACTAACTTTAAAAACTATAGTCATAAAAAAATTCTGCTGAAACAAACATATAATCTGTGGTTGCTATTGAAGCAAAATCTAAAAGTACACTGACCGGAACGTCGAAAGAGGAACCTGGCCACAAGCACACACAGTTTAACTGAGACAGCATTGTTCCCATAACCAAGGCATTTATCTCAGGCGCCTGGCTAGAAGGCACATCTTATACTAGGAGAGATCTTTCAAGCAAACATTGAAGGGATCAGAATTAATTTGCAGGTTAAAATCCTCCCTCACCACCTTTACTGTTTGGGGATTTGTTTATCAAAATCTTGGCTAATCGTTTTGCAGCATGACCAGTGAAGTTAACTGTTGTATATTTATACTTACTTCAATATGGCTACTTGGTGTCGGTAGTTCTTTCTTAGTGTTCCTATCTTACTTATCTCCCATAGTACCTAAGAGTGTTCTCTCTAGTATGTGAAGATTCCAGCCTTGGCAGTTGATGGTCTGGTTAGCTGTGAGGTTTACTGCTCTGCTGTCTTATCTTGTACTATCTTAATAAATCCAACTTAATAACCTGAAGACGTGTCCTGCTACCTACCTAAACTACTTACAACATTAACCCCTGAGCTTTTTTCTTAAACTGCACTTAAAAGTTTACTGATTATATCTGGATTAGGTACTTCCCATCAGCATAAAATAAAGCAAAAACATCTCTTGCCCATTTACTATCTATTAGGGTATATCTAGTACAGTCTTGAGTCAAAAGGTCTCCCACCGGGTGAGCCCAATGGTTTTTAATAGCAGGTAGGTCAATTGCTAAGTCTCCACCTATAGAAGTGCGCGCCCCCAACCACACCTCCAGGAGTAAAAGAATTATAGTGCACCAGCCATTCAAAGAGCAGAGCATCCATCCAAAGCCCTGCCAACCTTGGACCAGTCTACCCCAAGAAGCGAGCATCACAAATCCACCCCCTCTGTCTTAGTGCACAATAAAAACCTCATAATATCCCACGAATTATGGACAGGAGTAACTGGAGCTTGCACACAATATCACTCCCATTTCTTTGGGATACTTTTGTTAGCTTCCCTTTGGGAACATTCTAAAACCCTCATATGATTAGATTTAATATTATTCCAACTTTATTTCCAATTTTTGCTGTTAAACTGGTCAGTTGTTGTTTGAATTATCGTGGCAGAGGAGCTTGCGAAACCCAAGTCCAGAGAAAACCTGTCCGCACCATGTTTAAGATTTTTGATTCTCTGCCAATTGGTAAAAAAAACTTATTTTCTGGGATTAACTGCAAACCTTCCTGTCCTACAACATTAGCTGCTTCTACAATAATATTTTCACAAAACAAAATACAGAGCTAGCTTTGAGTTCTCACTCCACTTCATAGCTACAAAGCATAGTAATTTAATTTGAAAAAGCACATGACTACTATTAAAAACAGAAATTTTCTTCACAGCATGAATAGACTTACATTTCTGTAACTTTTTTACTTGATCCATCGCATTCAGGAAGCAAGTAGGTTCACCTGGCTGAACTGTATACATTGTGAATTTGTATGACAGACCTTTATTCCATCTGTCATTAGCCCAGAGGTGCATCTCTTACCATTGTAACACAAAGCGAGAAGCACACATGCAAGAAAGAGTAAAAAAATATGAAGTTCCTCTGCAGGAAATATATCCCTCCAAAGAATCCAGGATCAGAGTTGCACCAATACTCAATGACTGTTGGTGCATGCTGCTGGGAATGGACATTTCAACATATGACACATGCCGGGACTCTTAATTTGACTGGAGCATTAGTCCTGGATTGGAAATTGATAATTCACCTCACTTGAATGAGGATTTGCTGGTTTGACACATGCCTTCTAAACATTTATTGAATGTGGGCACGTGCTTGAAATAATATGGAGAACCACTTAGCTACAACATAAAGCACCATTTAGGTTCCACAGCAGTTCTCAAAGTTTTCTGCCCTGAAGAACTCCCTATGCCTAATGATGAAACATGCTGGCTGTGTCCTTGTCTCTGCTTCTAAAGTGCAAGAAAAATAAAATAAAAAATGAATTTCCAGTGAAAATTCTATGCTTTGTGATGTCTCGTTCCTGTACTATGACATTGTTGTAACTCTGCTCTTTGATTCTTTGGAGGGATACATTTCACGCAGAGATTTTGTTTTTTTGCTCTTTTGTGCATGTGTGCTTCTCGCTTTGTGTTACATTGTATTTAATTTGGATTCTTTTGGATGATTGACCCTAAGAGTGAGCACCTATTGTTTGAGGGATCCATACAGAGGGCGGCAATACTATTTCACAATCATTCTGGCAGTTTTGGTATTTTGGCTTTTAACATTGATTTTATTTCTTTTCGATTAAGAACTTCTACTTGTTACATAATGCAGCAACCACTACTTTCTCTCTGCCATCTTGATCTAGTTTACTACCCATCCAGGTTTACTCTTGATATTAGTATCTTTCCTTTTTTTCCTCAAAGTGCCACCAAGTCCTCAGCAATTTCATAACACTTTACCCAAGTGGATTTTACTGTCTTAGAAAAAGGTCTAGTATTCCTCCTCTTTCGGTGTCCAGAAAAATAGCCATCTTCCAAGACGGCCCTCATTGCGGGACTTTCAGTACGTGCATGACCCAGTGTCGGACTCGGTGAAAGAGTGTACCCTGCCCTTAGTTCTAGGATGGGGTTGAAAAGGCATGATATGGCACTGATGATTGGTTCATCAAGACTGCTCAAATAATGCAAACATTTGAACCCAAAAAACATCCTGCTGATTTAAAACATTTTTTTTTAGGTCAAGCCTACTAGACGGCGCATGCGCTGTCTGTTGTGAGACATATTATGACTTACCAAGAACACAGAGGCGCTTGGAGCCTGCCCACTGCTTAACATTGGTTTACTTTCAGGGGGGGGCCCGGTGGAGGTATTAATCCGGTAAGATGGACCCCCTGCGCAAGGTCACTCCGGTAGGAGGGTGGGACCTAGCTTGGTCTGGACCTAGGGTCGCCTATCATTGACCTTGACGTAGGCTCTAACAGGGATACGCAGAAAGAGAATATCGCTATTGCTTGGCTTACGATAGGAACGTATATGTCTTGAAAGCATGTTAAGGTGAACCAATTGACATCTTGTACCTATCAATGTATTGCCTTTCTGCGTATTGCGTGCGTAATGTAAATAATAATAATTTTTAATGTTTGCTTATCTTATGTAATAAGATACTGCTGGGGTTTATGACCTCTAATCCAAAACAGTGTGGTGCTTTAATTGTTTGCCTTGGGGGGGAAAGTGTGTGGGGGGGGTTGGAGCCCCATGCTAGCCGGGACGGTTCCCACCCCAAGGGTTGTGGGTGAAGAGGAGGGGGACTTTAGGCAGTGCCAGACCATATGGAGAGTGCCCATTGCTTAACATTGGTTTGATTTCAAGTCCCTCCTATTTGCTGCCTTGTTATTTGTGTCCCAGCTTGTCAATCTTGTGCTTGTCCCTACCATGAAGCATTGCATGTCTGCCATCTCTCTCTGCTTCCTTTTCAAGAACCCCGTCACCCATGTGCTTATCCCTATTGCTTTCTTCACACTCTGTGTTGGTTCTCCCCACCTGCGCCCTCCTCTTTGTCCCGTTGTTGCTTCCTGCAGTCGTGCCCTCTGTGTTGCCAACCCCTGTGATGCTCCTGCCCGTGCCCTCCACTCGGTTCATTCTTTCCCCCCCCCCTCTTGTTGCCTCCGCGTCTGTTCTCCTTACTCCTGTGCTGCTTAAGCTCTCCGCCTATCCACTTTCAAAAAATGTTTTTAAATCTTTTTGTTTTTAGTTACTAATTTGACTACTTTCTACTACTCATCTGCAAAGAATTTGAGAAGTTTGTTTTATCACCAGCACAAGTTAAGATCTATAATACTGTCAGTGTTGAGTGTTATTGCAGAGTACCTAGGCGAGCACAATTTCCCACCGACATATTAATAAAAACTTTTAAATAAAAATGGGATGGGAAATTACAAAACACTGTTTGGTTCTCTGTGGCGTAGCTAGACCTTGTGCCCCAGCTGCTTGTAAGAGTGTGTGAGGGTGGTGCTGGCGATTCCTGTGACGACTGCAGATAAGAGTGGGGGAGGCCATCGCTCCCAAAACTCCTGTCTCCCATTGCTATGCCGCTGTTGCTTCTTTAATAGCATAACGTATTGCTATCACGAATGTGCTTTCTTCACGTTTCACCAATGCATACCCAGGGTCGTCTGAGTATGCAAGCCAGCCTGGCAGTTAAGCCGACTGGCCTCTATTCGGGGGGGGGGGGGGGGGGGGGGGAGAGAATCGGGTAACAACACTGCTGCTGCTTTTGACATTGCAGTCCTTTGAGTACTCTGTGGAGCATTCCCTTCCCTGGCCATAACGTACTTGGAACTGGAGTGGTTTGGGTCCCTTTTTAGGTTTTGACTGGCCATGCGCTTTGCGCATGTGCCAAAAAACTTCTTGAGTTGTGTGTGTGGCTTTGGGTCGGCCCTCGTCATTGATTGGCTGGCTCCGTAAACGGAGCCTTGCCATTGGACGAGGGGCCTGTCCGTCAATGCCGGACCAGACACGGGGGCGTTCCTGAGATTCTTTGGCTTTTGCCGACGTCACGCGACGCCGGGAACGCCCCCGTGTCTGGTCCGGCATTGCCGGCACTTCTGCGTCTTCTGTTACTTCTGCAGTAACAGTGCAGGTGAGTGAACTGCCAAATTGCGAAAACACGCGTACTGATAGTGCTTGTCATCATCATTAATTCCAACATGACAGTCCCTTGTTTTCCAAACTCGCTCACGACAGCACCGTTGCTTTCCGGCGTGTTTTCACCAGCTCGACGTGTTTTTTCTTTTTAAAAATTGCCCTGTTGTTCTTCAGTGTTTCCTCGAAGTAGGCTGCCATTTGAACTTTACGGCCACCCCTTCACCAGTCACCATTCAGGGGAGATAGGCAGCGGAAACACGATCTGAAAACAGGAAACAGGCCGAGCAGAGGATGTGTCCTCGTGAAGGGCACCCGCGTGCACAGATAAGCAGCCGTCCGTCATACTCCGTCATACAGCCAGGGCCGCGCTGGGATTGGCCCAGCCGGCCCAGCCTCCGCCGTGTCATCGGGAGAAGGGGGAGTGGAGAGCAGGAAGCAGCCTACGTCTCTGTCCCGAGGCTCCCGAGCGAAGGAGGAGCCCCGGGGAAAGAGCAAGTCCCGCCTCGGCCCTGGCGTTGGGTCCCTGGTCCCCGCCGTGACTGCCCCGGTGAATCGGCCTAAATCCAGCAGCTTGCACCGGGCCCGAGGTGAGGTTCCGTGACAATTATAAGTGATGCATTGGACTCGCACGAATATGGTCGAGTCTGGTATCTATGAACCGCAAATGACGAGCTTAGTAAGTATGCGCAGTTTCGCTGTGCTAACTTAAACCGTTTGTTTGTTACGTGGGTTTTTCATCTGTACCCACGGGTTCCATCTTAGATGCGGCATCCATTTTGTCTCTTGCCCTCAAGTAGCCAGCGAACGGACGCTGTCCGCTTCGCGACCCTGGGACTCTCGATATTTGCGGAAGACACATGTCCTTTGTAAGTGTCTTTATGACGAGGGGGACGCTATTGTAAAGCAGATGGCGTCGCTCGAGACTCATCTTGCTGCACGGACTTATTGTCTCAGCCGTGCATCTCATTAGGCACGTCCCTTTGATGCCTGTATCTCGTGTATCCTGATACCTCCCCTTTTTACATCCTTTCCGATCTCCCCACTGTCTCCGTCTTCCTCTGCACCTGTCTTTGTTCCTATTTCGATCTGTTTATTACCGATTGGAATGCACTAATGTTGGGAAGATGGGTTTTTACAGTTGGGAACCACCAAATGTTTCCCAACTTATGTTCCGGACCTTATGTGTTTTCAAAGTGACCAAAGCGACCCCTCTGGGGGATTATGGTGGGAACCGGGCCATAAACTTTTGTTCAATGTAACCCTATGGGGAAATTGTGTATAAAAGGAGCGATCCACAGAACCAATTTGAAGCAGTCTCCCCAAGTTGCACGCGTGTTGCTTGTCGTGACTTCTGTGTTCCCTGCAGTAAATAAACCTTGAATCTTTGACGCCGAAGGAAGTGTCCCGTGTCTCTGTCATTTGTACGCCGGAGCAGGTTACCCACGAAGGTTTCAGGTGTTGTGCCCTGGCACCGCTGGGTCCTACAGAACCCAGTCCTTCAGTTGGCGCCCAACGTGGGGCTGCATCAGTGGTACCGGTCCAAGCCCGACGATCGTGAGGAACTTCGTGTGAAATCTCCGAGGGAAGGTGCACCCCGCTTCATCGATCCTGTTGTCGAAATAAGTGGCCCGAAGACTTTTCCCGCGAAGATTCCCGCCTCCTGACGGCTGCGACGGACTGCTGCCCTGACTGTAGACCTGTTTTGGCGCCTGGCGTAGACCTTGGTATAGCGAGACGATAGACGGGCCTTCCTGGTGACGCCATTGATCTTTGAGTTAAGTATTTGTGGGTCGCTCCCAGAGTTCTTGGTTGTTGACACTTTAGCGAGTGTTTTTGTTGTTAACGCTGTGTGAGTGTTTTTGTCGGTGACACTTTGCTAGCGTTTTGTTGTTGTGTTATTTGACGACTGCAGCCGCCAAAAACCGAGGGTTTTTGTTCTTTGCTGGGACTTGGTAAATCCCGTAACCCTTGAAGTTTGTGAAACTCGGCTAGTGTGCAAGATGCCTGGTCGCAGTACTTTGTTTAGTTGCTTCAGACCTTGTGGTATGGATTCCCGACTGGAGGACTCGTGTCCGATACCTCCGGTTGGAACTCCCACTTATGACCTGTACAGTAAACATGGGCTAGGCCCGATTACTTTTAATGATTATTGGATTAAATATACAAAAAAGGACGGCGACCTTCGCTGGCCACCTCATGGTAGCTTCGAGGCGCCGATTTTAGATAATCTAGAGATTCAATTGTTCGAACGAAAGTCAAGGCCGGCCATGTTTGATGCCTTTCGGTTGTGGCGCAAAGAAGCCCGGCAGAAAGAAATTAGACAGAATAAACGTAGTCAGCGAGATAATGTTGCTACTATAGTAAAGAAAGCAGAGCAATTTCAGCGTGATAAGGAGGTTAAGGATAAGGAAGTGTTTGACAGACTACAGCGTATGACCGTAGATAAATGTTATCCTGCTTTGCCTACGGAGTCAGAAAAGAAGGAAGAGCCAGTTGAGGATCCTTTAATGTCTTATCTCATGAAGTCGCCACCTCCGTACGTACAGGGTACCGCAGCTGCAGCTCCTGTGGTTCCTGCCGTACCTATTCCCCCTGTGCCTGTTCCTCAGCCTGTTCCTCCGCTTGTACCCGCTCTTCCAACTGTTCCTCCTCCTTTGCCTGTTTCTATCCCTACTGCTCCTCCGCTTCCACATACTCCTGTTCCCGCTACTGTTTCTGCTACTGCTCCTGTTTTGTTGACTCCTGCTGTTGCTACTGTTTCTACTCCTTCACTTGTTAGTCCTGTGTCTTATAATTCTCCCTCTACTCGTTCTCGTAACTCTCCCCTTGCCGCTAGTTTCTTTCATTCGCTTGGGCCTGTTCATGGGTCCGTTAGCTCCGATGGTCCTCAGAGACGTAGTCAGCTTCCTGGAAATAGAGAACGCGTTGCGCTATATAATATGGCGATGGGTTGGATGGTAAACCCTCTTAGAAATCCGCCCCGTGTTGTACTCGAAACATTTTGTCAATTTAATATACCTACCCAAAGATACGTGTTCGATGAAATGTGTAAGTTCCTTCGCGATCAGATAGAGGCTGATGCGCCTGACGAGGTGCTGACCGCCCTGTCTGAGCTTCAGCTCCAGTTTTCACATGGACTGATAGTAGATACTAATGTTCGACGTGCTATTGAGCGGTTGCTATCTCTCCGCCCCGCTCCGATACCTCATGCATTGTTTGTTGAGGATATTGAACCACAACCAGCCGAGTCTGGCCAATATCCTATGCGTGAAGTTCCGCCGGTTTGGGTACCAGCTGACCCTAATGCTCATCCTCCGACATTGGCGCATTTCCAGAGAATATGGATACATCTACCATGGAAACGCTCGGAAGTGTTGCAGGTGAAGCAATCTTTGCCTGACCCTCGCAAAAATCCTACAGGGTATTATAAAGAATTATCGCAGCTCGTAGATGCTACGGTAATGAATCTTGCCGATATTGATATGTTGTTTGGCAATGTAGTACCGCAACCGGTATGGGCTAAGATTCGTCATGAAAATCACCCGGCTGAATTAGGTGGTGCTTGGACTGCCATTGTAGCGGCAGACGCCGGACAAGTAGCTGCTACTAAACCCGACCAGTTGATTCTTGACCTTCCCCAAAGGATTATTACGCTAATGAAAACTCTTATGCCAGCTACGAAGGTGAACTGGGACAAACTGGCAGCCTGTAAGCAGAAGAAAGATGAGAGTGTTTCCGACTTCTTTACGAGGTTCGAGGAAGCATTCATCGACCATAGTGGTCAGGATATGGGTACCGAGGGTGGACAGAGATTGTTTGTGGATAAATTTGTTTCCAACTTATTACCCGATTTAAGCCTTAAATTGAGGAATTCAGAAAGTGCATGGGCCGTTTCTACTTCAGCTCAGATATTGGCTACAGCACAATATTATGAGAATAGAGAGAAAGAAGAGAGCGACCGTGCTGATAAAAAGACGAAAGAACTAAAAACTAAAGTGCTGCTTCAACAAGCATATCCTCCGCGTTCAAATCAGAATGCACCCCAGCAGAATAGATCGCAGTCACAATCAAATCGTTCGCAGCCACGCAATGATTCCTCCTCCCAAAGATCATTGATAGGGTACAATCAATGTGCTTATTGTAGACAGGAGGGGCACATTAAATTCAATTGCCCTGTTTTGAATGAACGTAATAGTGGTAACTCATCTAGAGGAAATCGTGGTGGTTCACAGCAGGCACCACGTGGTAGAGGTCGTGGTGCTCAGAACGATCGCTCAGATAACTCATCCAATAACAATAATTGTTTCGATCAACGTGGATCATCGCAAGGACGATCTGCACAGTATAATGTAGATGACTATTACGTCGATCAGGGAACTGACAACAGTAATTACTAGGACAGCCAAAGACAAGGAGAGGGAGCGG
Organism: Lissotriton vulgaris; assembly: GCF_964263255.1. Classification (NCBI taxonomy): domain Eukaryota; kingdom Metazoa; phylum Chordata; class Amphibia; order Caudata; family Salamandridae; genus Lissotriton; species Lissotriton vulgaris. Next base: position 1,714,781,807 of record NC_141695.1, on the reverse strand, counting down.
TATCAGTTCCGATTGATCAGAGAGGGCCTTACGTCGCAGTTGCTACATCGGGCGTCGTTGAGCCTTTTCTGTTGGACACTGGTGCGGCGAAAAGTTCTATTCAACATTCGAAACTCCCTGGCGCACCTTTGTCTGGCTTAACAAATGTTTCCGTTGGATTCTCTGGCGCCCCCGTTAGCAATCCAGTTTCATGCCCTTTGCCCCTTAAAATTGGGCCACGTGAGCTGGAAGCTCCGTTGATTCTAACCACAGGTTGTGGTGAAAATCTTTTGGGCCTGGATTTGCTTAAACGTTTGTACGCAACTTTGTATTGCTCTCCTGCGGGTGTAAAGCTTACGTTAGGAGAGAGGGTCATCTCTCCTATGTGTTTGTCTCTCGATAAGCTTCCACCGGAATTGAGTTCTCTTCCTGCGTCTTTGTGGGCAACGGGTCCGAATGACGTGGGCCTACTCGACATCTCCCCTTATGTTGTTCAGTTGAAATCTAATGTGCGATTGCCACGTATTCCCCAATATCGTATCTCTCTTGATGGTGAACGAGCATTGTTAGCGATCATTTATGATTTGATCGAGAAAGATGTGATTGAAGAGACTCGGGGAAACGTGTGCAACAGCCCTGTGCTGCCCATTCTTAAACGTACAGATCCTTCCAAACCACCTGTTTATCGTTTTGTTATCGATTTACGGGAGGTGAATAAAATTGTGGTTCCTCAATTTCCTGTTGTGCCTGACATCACGGCGTTACTGACTCTGATTCCAGCTTCTGCATCGTGGTTTTCGGTGATTGACTTGAAGAATGCGTTCTTCAGCATCCCGATTGCCGAAGAGAGTAGGGACCTTTTCGGTTTCTCTCTCGGTGGACGCAGCTTCCGGTTCAAACGCGCTCCTCAGGGCTACTGTGAAAGTCCATCGATTTACAGTCAAGCCTTGAAGGGTCAACTGGATGCGTTTAGGTTGCCGGTCGGTGCGGCCTTAATCCAATACGTCGACGACTTATTGGTGGCTGCTGATACTCAGGACATTTGCAAAATTGCTACAGTGTCGTTGCTGCAACATCTCTGTGAGTTGAATCACAAGGTGTCACCTACTAAACTCCAATATTGTTGTCAAGAAGTAACCTATCTAGGTCACTTATTGTCAAAGGAGGGAAGGAGGTTGACCCCAGAGAGAATTGCAGCGATTGCGCGAATGGCTGTGCCACAAACCCAAAGAGATGTGCGTGCCTTTTTAGGTATCACGTCATACTGCAGGCAATGGATCCCTAATTTTTCATTGCTAGCGAAACCATTAGTGGCTCTCACGTGCAAGGATGTTTCAACTCCTTTACCATGGACGGAAGAATGTCAGAAGAGTTTTTCTGAATTGCGTGATTCATTGTGTTCGGCTCCTGTGTTGGGTACTCCCGACTACAGTAAGCCATTTACATTATATGTTCACGAGAGAGAAGGTTGTGCGTTAAGTGTCTTAACGCAACCTTTTGGTGGTAAGCAGCGTCCATGTGCATATTTTTCCTCGACCTTGGACCCAGTAGCTAGAGCCTTGCCGAGTTGCTTGAGAGCAACAGCGGCAGCTGCGGTCTCTATCCGACAATCAGCAGGATTGGTCATGGATAATATGCTTACGGTGATGGTTCCGCATGCAGTCGATACTCTTTTGAATCGTACGAAAACTCAGCACTTGACGAGTGCGAGGTTGTCTGGGTACGAATTGACGCTTTTGGCAAGCCACATTCAGATCAAACGTTGTAATGTTCTGAATCCGGCAACTTTGTTACCAATTAGCGCAGAGTCAGATGAAGTAGCAGAACATGATTGCTACTTGAGGACCGAAGAAGAAACAAAAGGTCGAGTGGACCTTAAAAACACCCCATTAGAAGATCCGGACGGTACACTGTATGTGGATGGGTCATGTTTTAAGTTGCCGAATGGCGATGTGACCACTGCTTATGCTGTTGTAACGTTGAATACTGTTGTTGAGACTGCAAGGTTGAATCAGAATTCTGCCCAGGCTGCAGAATTGATTGCTCTCACTAGAGCATGTGTGTTAGCCAAAGGGAAACGTGTGAATGTGTTCACCGACAGCCAATACGCATTTGGCGTCGCACACAGTTTTGGACGATTGTGGAGAGAGAGAGGTTTCTTGACGTCGCACGGTACGAAGATTCAGCATGGTCAGCTTGTGAATGATCTTTTAGATGCATTGACGTTGCCTACGCAAGTTGCGATTGTTAAATGTAGCGCGCATCGTAAGGTGACGGATGATGTTGGTCGTGGTAACGCGTTTGCAGATGAGACTGCTAAGGAGACTGCCCGGAACCTTAGCACTCGAATGTATGTGACGAGTTCGGTTAGGTGGCCTGCAGAATCGAGCATGTGTGAAGACACTATTGAGAGTGTGAAAGAAATTCAGAATGAGGCCACCGAGACTGAAAAGACGAAGTGGAAAGAAAGTACGGGAAAGTTGGATGCGAATGGTTGTTGGATTGATTTGTCTGATCAGAAAAGATGGATGTTACCGGATGCGTATGTGCTGGCCGTTGTGACAATGGCGCATGGGTTAGCACATATTAGCGCGAAAGGTATTTGTAAGTTGTTGTCTCCTGTGTGGAAGAATGATGGTATTACGAAATGTGCTGAACGTTTGGTGAAGAATTGTATGGTGTGTATGATGTATAATCCTGGCAAAGGAACCCCAACTCCTCCTGGCAGTTTTGCTCCCCCTTCATGTCCCTTTGAGGTGATACAATTGGACTTCATCCATATGGAGCGATGCAATAACCTGAAGTACGTTTTAGTCGTGGTTTGCGCATTCTCCCGATGGATCGAGGCCTACCCTCTCAAAGACAATACTGCCTTGTCTACTGCGAAAATCCTACTGAAGGAATACTTTCCTCGGTACGGAATGCCTAGAGTCGTGTGGTCAGATAACGGAAGTGAGTTTGTGGGTAGTGTGATGAAGAGTGTGTGTAAGGGCCTTGGAATTAATCAGAAATTCCATAGTGCCAACCATCCCCAGTCAGCTGGTTTGGTTGAAGGGTACAACGGTACCCTTAAACTAAAGCTAGCGAAGATTCAGGCTACGACTGGTCTCTCGTGGCCTGACGCTTTACCTTTAGCACTACTGTCAACTAGGGCGACTGTACACTCTCGAGTAGGGCTTAGTCCCTATGAAATAGTGTTCGGCCGTCCTGCGAATGTGTGGGGGGTTCCTAGGCCAGGAATGTTTTCTGATCTTGAGTACCCAATGTTGATTGATTATCTACATGACTTGACTGCTAAACTGAGGTTAATTCACCAACAGGTTTACGACGCATTGCCGACGCAGACGGAGGGTCCAGGCCACCAGCTCCAGCCCGGAGATTGGGTGGTGACAAGAAATTTTTCACGCAAAAACAACCTAGACCCGAGGTTCACCGGACCCTATCGAGTGCTCCTGGCCACGAGGACTGCCGTTCGTCTTGAGGGACGTAAGAATTGGGTGCATGCCACGCACACCAAACGAGTCCCCATCCCTTTGTCGGCAGACCCGTGGGCAAGGAGAGGCATTGCGTCATCGGAAACAGAAACATTGCCGGCGTTTGTGCCTTTTAGCGACGCACAGCCTGTTGGAGAGTCCTCAGCACAGCAGAAAGACTTTGTTGAACAATTGTCATCGAAAGACTCGAGATCAGAACAATCAACTGATCAGCAGGACGCTGTCTTTTCAACGGATCCTTTATTCGACGAGCAGACACGTCCTGGGAAAACCCGATATTTTCTCCGACCACGCACTAAGGACAAATAAAAATCTTGCTTTGTTGTATTGACAACTGCATTATCCCGTTTTCCGTGATCAATTTGGAACTTCTTGTATTATTGTAACTATTTTGTATATATATATATATATATATATATATTGAGCTTCATTCCATATACTTTTGCTTCCACAGTTGAGAGACTTTGTTTTTGCATATATACATATTGTGCATTAAAGGCCGTAGGGCCGCGCGCGTACTTCCTTCTGGATAGTAGGTCTTGACGCTAGGTTAAAGACCGTCGGTTCCTGGGAACTCCTAGGGATTGACTATTGCTGCACAGAACGAAGTGCGTCAAGAAACGTTGCGGACGGTCGTAGGGAATGGCATTCTCGAAGCTGAATGATTTGGAGGGAGCTCAGGTTCATCGATTCAAGCTGCAGCAACTCAGTCGTACCAAATGTTTTATATTCCAACTGTTTGTATTGTTTTTGACTGCTTCAGCATTATTGGCGGGTGGGGTGTATTACGCAATGTCTTACTTCTTACCTGCTACACCTATTCCTACTCCTGACCCTAATCTTACCTCTACTGTTTCTCCCCATTCCTTTCATATGTTACCAGAACACGAGCAGGCTAGACGTGTAGAATTCCGCAATAATTCCTTTATTCAGCTCCTTCATCAGCATCAGTTAGTGGTTAACACTACTAATTGTTGGGTGTGTGGGTTGATGCCACATACTACGGATAAGGGAATCCCATATTTGGTGTTACCGTATAGTTCCCAAGGGTCCGCTCAAGCATTTCAAACAATGTTTCGAAGCGCACTGGGTTTCCACCCCATTCGAGAACCACGTTCCCCCTACTCTGGTCCTACCTCGTATCAAAAACCTTTGTCAATAGCGATAGAGGATTTAGATAGTGATATCTATGATCCCTCGCTCATTCCTGAAGAAGAGATACAGGCCTATAGGGTCCTAAGTAGAGGCGAATATAGTGCGTTCACTAGCGAAAAGCAGCTTAAAAGCTCGCCTCCGATATGGGTCGTACCCCACACTGGTAATTTTTGTCTCATGGGTCGTGGTCGAAGATCGCAAGCCCGACTTGGAGCAAGTGCTTGCACTGAAAATTACATTCTGCCAATGTTCTCTTCCCCTGTGTTTCTGGCTGCCAAGGGTACATACTTTATCTGCTATGATCGTGCATATGCATGGTTGCCCGCTGATTTCATGGGCTCATGTTTTATTGCAAATCTGTTACCTCCGACGTTCACTGTAGATGCCGATTATCACAAGACTAGAGTTGTGAGAGGCATAATTAGCGAAGAAGATACTGCTGGTCAAGAGGCAGGAGACTTTTTCAAGGGTTTCCTCCCGTTTTGGGGACCTATGGTTAATAGTAGGAACCTGAGACAGTTGACTCGAGTGGTAGAATCAACAGCTAATATTACTGCCAGTGCCCTTGGTAATATCACTACAGAACTTCAGGCAGAGAGACTTATGACGTTACAAAACCGTATGGTTTTAGATGTCATCTTAGCAGATCGAGGTGGGGTATGTAAGGTGATCCATTCGAGCTGCTGCATTTTCATTCCAGATAATGCTCCAACTGTTTATCAAGCCATCTCGAGGTTACATAAGATCTCCGAATCCATACACGTGGATGTAGGGGATTGGACGTTACTTGGATGGTTTTGGGGTCTGATGTCGACTTGGGGTTGGAAGATTCTGATGATCATCGGAGTCGTTGTGGCGTTCCTGTTCACGTGTTGCCTTTGTGTGCAGTGTGGTCCTGCCTTATGTGGCCTCTGTGCTACAACGTGTATGAGACAGCCACCTGTTACCAAGGGGACTCGATTGGACAGAGCTATGCTACAGCAACATCTCGAGGGTCTGATGAATATCGAATATGATTCGGACTAGTGCTTGCCTACATGAGGGCAAAAGGAGCGTCTGAGGTTCCGTGACAATTATAAGTGATGCATTGGACTCGCACGAATATGTGTCGAGTCTGGTATCTATGAACCGCAAATGACGAGCTTAGTAAGTATGCGCAGTTTCGCTGTGCTAACTTAAACCGTTCGTTTGTTACGTGGGTTTTTCATCTGTACCCACGGGTTCCATCTTAGATGCGGCATCCATTTTGTCTCTTGCCCTCAAGTAGCCAGCGAACGGACGCTGTCCGCTTCGCGACCCTGGGACTCTCGATATTTGCGGAAGACACATGTCCTTTGTAAGTGTCTTTATGACGAGGGGGACGCTATTGTAAAGCAGATGGCGTCGCTCGAGACTCATCTTGCTGCACGGACTTATTGTCTCAGCCGTGCATCTCATTAGGCACGTCCCTTTGATGCCTGTATCTCGTGTATCCTGATACCTCCCCTTTTTACATCCTTTCCGATCTCCCCACTGTCTCCGTCTTCCTCTGCACCTGTCTTTGTTCCTATTTCGATCTGTTTATTACCGATTGGAATGCACTAATGTTGGGAAGATGGGTTTTTACAGTTGGGAACCACCAAATGTTTCCCAACTTATGTTCCGGACCTTATGTGTTTTCAAAGTGACCAAAGCGACCCCTCTGGGGGATTATGGTGGGAACCGGGCCATAAACTTTTGTTCAATGTAACCCTATGGGGAAATTGTGTATAAAAGGAGCGATCCACAGAACCAATTTGAAGCAGTCTCCCCAAGTTGCACGCGTGTTGCTTGTCGTGACTTCTGTGTTCCCTGCAGTAAATAAACCTTGAATCTTTGACGCCGAAGGAAGTGTCCCGTGTCTCTGTCATTTGTACGCCGGAGCAGGTTACCCACGAAGGTTTCAGGTGTTGTGCCCTGGCACCGCTGGGTCCTACAGAACCCAGTCCTTCAGAGGCATCATGAAAAGCCACGTGTCTGTAAATAAATAAATTACACACCGCGTCACGGTAGAGTGATTTCAAGATTACACCATTTATTAATGCCGGAGATGTCTGAGCTCACTAATGCCGACTTCTGGTACCGAGAGAATGGGATGAGGGAATGCCCTGAAGTCTATAGCGCTGGCGGTGACTTGCAGACCCCGCCCCCTTCATCCGAAGTTTCCGTCTTTGGTCCCGGGCAGGCGATTACCTCTGAGCGGGGGCATGAATCGCTCCCAGTGTGTTTTTTTTACTTATGTTGTGGGGAGGAGGGTCTCCCCCTGACGTGGGAGTCTCATCACAGATGTCCCCTCGGCAGCGGACCGGCTGCGCTCTTTCACAGACTGAGGCAAGCCCACGTCCTCGGCCAGCAAACTGCATGCACGTCCCAGGTGCCCGGCTCCAGTAGCAGCCTCCCAAAAAAAAGTTTCACGGCACTCTGTAAAGACTGAATCGCTGTCCAGAGTTTGCAAAACATCTGCCGTTCTGCAAAATGTCATTGTAGAATGCGAGTAGACCCTCGGCGCATTCCTTGGCAGGTGCATGCCAAGGAATGCGTGAGACTGTTCGTGCAGCACGAGGGGAGGTCGGAGGCTGGCCTCGCGCGAATGCATACCTGCCTGTATTATCTGCATATCGGCACGAGTAATGCACCAATCACGCGATGCATTCGGCCCCTGCCTCTGCCGAGATTTATGTTTCACGGACTGGTTAATGTGCATGGTTAATAGCAGCTCTGCTGCAGGAATAAGGCCAAGCATTCCGTGCTGCCAATGAGCTGCACGCAGGGGCGGGTTGACGGGCCAGACCGAGGGGCTCTGGTGGCTACTGCAAAGGAGGTCAAGGTTGTGCGATCTCCTACCTGTGGCGATAAATGGCAGATGATGTATGATTGGCTGCAGAGCCCGAGAGTGGTCCAGCTGTGTTCTGAGCTACATTAGTGGGCACTGCCCATGTGTGATGTACCTGGGCACATCTGTGCCAGGCACACACACGGGCCCGGCCTGGAGTCCTCTTTGAGCGTTTGCTCACATTTTAGACACCGTCTGAAGGCGATGCTCATATCTGGCAAACCCGTGCCTTCAAAAGGCAGTCATTTTTGCGTGCAGTGTCCCAGGGACCTCACTGAACTTCACATATTTATTTCCGTTGACTCTGTGCAGAGAATTAGTTAGCCTACACGTGCCATAAATTAGAACCAATTTGACCAGGAGGTGAATACCAAAGCCACTAAGCGCCTGTCCCCGTCCTGTCTGACAGTGTTGCGCTAGGTTGAACGTGGGCTGTCAGGGGAGGGATGTCCCTGCACCTGTCTCAGGTTTGCCTTGAAGTTTACTGCGATTTTATTCTCCTGGGTGCAGCAGGTGCAAGATGAAATCTGCTGTCTCTGAGACCCACGGGTGCCAGCTCACACACATTTGCAAAGTGCCCACCGCCCCCCAGGTACCCCCTGCATTCCAGCTATTTGAGTACATATACATACCACACAAACGACCCTCTTAGGCGAGGCACGTGTTATCCATTTGCTAAGAATCAAATCTGGAAAGAACTGAACCTGTCATGTCCAGCATATTTCACTTTATCGAGGCCACAATGCTTTTTGATAAAATAACACTAATTCCTATGTGATGGAGTACAGTAAACATGTTTTTACAGCAAGTTCTCTTCCAGTGATTTTACAACTGTGCTGCGTTTTCTTTGAAAATCCATTTCCTATTTACAAGGACGATGATTTTAATTTGTTTTATTTTTTTGTGTCAAATGAGCCAATTAAGTGTCATTGATATCCTGTAATTGTCGTTTATAGAATGTGCACTTTTTTGGTGCATACATTTGCTCAGTCGTCTTTGACACGTCACAGCAACTGTAATGTTTTACATATGGCGATATATCTACGCCAGCCCAATTAAAACAGCGTCTGCCTCAGATTCCTATTGAAGGTTGTGCTATAATTAGAGTGTATGCATGTACGCACATCTTCAGTACCATGTATGACAATAATCAGAACTTCGCTGATTGTCACATTGTCCCCATGGACGTCACACATTGAAATTCTGACTCAGAAGTGCTTCAATTTCATGTTAATCATAACTAGAAGGATAACCCTTAAATAGATTTCTTTCAAAATATCAGTTCATTTGTTTCTCTGCGTTCCACTAAATATATTTTCTTGAATGTATCTGAGTAGGGAACCTTTTGCCCTTCCGATTAGGAGCTATCAATAAACTGAAAGTGCTAACAGATGTCTTGCTGAAAAAAAAAATGAATCCTACCGTTTGACCTGCAGTTTTGACAACTTAAAACACAAAAATTGGTACGAAATGCACACACTACAATGATCCTCCTTTCCTTTGGGGTTTTCTTTTAACTTAGCAATTAAAATTAATACAGCCAAAAATATTTTTCCTTATTTCTTCTCATTTTCATGTAGTTACCATGTGCACACTAAAAAAAAAAAAAAATGCCAGAGCCAGTAGATATGGATTTATGGATGATACAAGCCGTTCCCTACACATATATAATTTATACAAAAGGCCCTGATTTCCTCGTTAGTGTAAATGCCTCTTGTCTCCAGAGTTCACAGTGGAATAATGGTTGGGAAGCAGAGTTCGGTGAGGGCGTTGCTAGATCACGCAGCTAGAGTGAATGTGTCTGCTCCCATGGTACCCTGAGACAAGCTCCGTCGTTTGGTTCTTTGCGCCTTTTTAAAGGAAGAGATCATATCTATTTTAAAGATAAAAAGGAATTGGTTAACAAAGCACCAAAAGGAATGAGGCACCATTCTGAAACAAATTCTATACAACGAGCCTGGCAGTATTAAAAAGTCTCCTGACCTGTAGCAAATTATACCTATTGCTCGTTGGTCAATATCTCTTCCGTTGTCAATGGAAGCGCATTAAATGGAGATTCTGCAGACAAACTGAGTTCTGCTACATCAGTCCTTGCCAAAGTCTGACATTGTTAATACATTAATAATATGTCTGTAATGTAATGGAAAACTATTAATCACATCTGGTTATGTGCCAGAAATCTAACCTGTTGTTGGCTGATTTTTGACAGCAAAGCTCTACATATGCTTGATATTCAGCCGACTTGCGCGCTCTACACCTTTTCATTGTCCTTGCACCAAACTCATCAAATAATATAATCCATAATCCTGTATAATGGCCGTCATTATTGCTCTGATTTATTTAATGAGCATTTGAGGGGGAATTGCTTTACTACGACTGTATGTGTTAAGAAGACACTTGGGCTACATTTATTTTCAATTTCTCCTCTGTCGCTGAGGTCTGTGCATGCATCACGCTGAGGCATGTCTAACACTGAATGTATTTATTGGAAATTATAAGTGGGGCGACAATGATGGGCAACTAAAAGTCAAATAGATGGGCAGAAAGGAATAGTGGATTTATTTGCACCCCAAACTTAAAACAGAAAATATGAAATCAGAGGAACAGCCATGTGCACCTAGGTTTGTCGCTTTGAGATTTCTTGAAAGCCGTTTAATGCTACCAGTAGTCTTCAGAATTTTTTTATTGCTAAAACTGTTATTGGAGGTAGCCCATTATTCATTGCCTCTATACAACTAATTAGTGAAAGGTCTGCATGCATATCTTGTATGATGCAGGGGGTCCCTCAAGTCTAATATACTTGTTGCCTTACATTTTTACTCCTTGCCACTTACCTGCCAGCAGTCCGGAGGCTCATGGGGTCTTATGAAAACTGAGCTTGTTCACTGAGATTTTCTGCAGGCCAAATAATATGGGCTGAAAAGTATTTTTACTAGCTAACCACTACTTAATAATGACAATTTTTCTAAATAAATAAAGCCCCAAATAATGGAAATGCACTAACATTTATTAAGATTCCCAAACTACATATAGGAGCATCACCGGTATCTGAATGTGCAATCCTATTTCATGACCTTTATTAGGACTTTTTATTCCATATTATGCTTTGCTTCTGTGATAATGAATGTTGCTAAGGTTTTTTTTTTGGGGGGGGGGGACATTATGAAATGTTTTAAGTTGCTTAATTTGAGTTATTGATAAATGCCTCTGACCTTCAGTCAGAGCCAAAGACTATTAAATCCGCATTTAGTCACAAACTCCCTCCCTGCGGCGTGGGATATCACGGGATCCCATGAAATTGTCTGGATTATCGTTTGAGTTAATACGTCCCTCGTCAGTCCCATGCCATCTTTATGGGATTTAAACATCTTCTGCTGTAGAGAAATCTGTTCCATACACCACAATTTCACTGTTGTTGATTACACATAAGTATTGCGACAGTTTTGCAGCAGGCTGATCTGTATTCAGATCAACGTGGCGAGGCAATCCGAGTTTTCAGCACATTTCCTAAAACAAACTATTGCAGCCTGTCCTATAATAGCATTTTGTGAATTGAATATGATGAGAATGGCAATTGCATCCATAAGGCAATTATTATAAACGACTTTGCTATGGAAACACAATCCAACCATCTGTTGGCATTTCACAGTATCTTTGGCTTCACAGAGTTGAAGGCCAGACAATATTTAAATACAGTGAACTATGCAGAGATTGTCCTCACATCAAGGAATTAGCATGATGCGGAAAGAGGTTTCATAAGGGCGTGATTGTGAAACTGAACTGACTTACTGATGGCCAAGGAGGAGAAGGCTGAGCAATCAGATAGTTGGAAATGAAGCCTTCTCCGAGAAGCATTGTGTTGATCCACCTCAGTTATTTCTTTCTATGAGTGATCATATGGGCTGTATTACGGATGAATTAATAAACGCACCGATCTATATGCGCCATAAGGGAGTTGCTTCAATTCGGAGAGTAAACTAGTGGAATTACTAAAGTCCAGTTTGTAGTATACAGATGTTTCAGACCCACTCGTATACATTCCGCACATGCTATAGTTTCTTCAAAAGGATGAGGGCGTGACCTTGTTAGGGCTTAGTGGGAGGCATGGACTTGCGACAGGGGAATGGAGGCAATCTATCGTAATCATTACAGACAATAAGAACTGTGTCTGCTAGCCTGTTTGACACAGGATGCATTTTCCACAATATGTACTCAGCCCATCCTTTTGAATTACAAAATAGTTAATTGTGGAATTTGTTTTACATTTGCAATCTCATAGGTTCAGCTCTGTGGGTGATAGACCTAGCAGGAATTCTAATATAGTTTGGAATAAGCCTTCTTTTATGTACGATCAACATTTTTGAGTGCTGTAAAAAGTTACATTAAAAGTTGATTGACCCATTTTTTGTCATTGTTATGTAATAACCCAATCAGCCTAGTGTGACACCGAAGTCTGTGATTTAAGTCAAGACTGAAAGAAATACGTTGATTTAAAAATTGAAACCTTTCCAGCTGAGGTGCTATTTATTTATTTAGACCTTGTAAATGCTCACAAGCAATTATATCTTTCGTACTTTTATACTCATCGCTAAAAACTGGATTGCTTGTTTATGTTCAATGATAATTGCTGTTAGCCAACCCAGTAGCAACCCTTCTATCAATTGCATAGTTGTTTCCCCCTGGATTTGAACTTGAAACGAGCAGGTTAAACGCCATTTTCTGCAGCAGCATTAAAAATACTGAAGCTAGTATTAAAACCCAATAGGAGAAAAGTAAAAATGTTGAAATGTATAAGATCCCTATGTATTAGGAACGGGAAGAGGTTAAAGTAGACACCGGCATAATGACCAGACACATTTAATCAAGTTCACATTTCATGAAGTTTCATGAGTTTGTCGCTCATTTGATTCCCATTTAGTCTACAGCTGACAGGTTTTAGGTTTTGCCTAGCCAATGCGTACGAAGTACGCATGTGCTAGGAAAAAGCTAATGAGTATAGTATGGGGGCTGGGAATCCGCCCCCGTCTTTCATTGGCTAGCTCCATAAATGGAGGCTAGCCATTGGAAGACACGTTTGTCCGTCAATGCAGGACCAGATTCGGGGGCGTTCCCGAGAATTTTTGGCTTTTGGCAACGTCAGCCGAAAGCCAGTTCTCGGGAACGCCCCGAGTCTGTTCCGGCATTGACGGCACCCGCCCTCAATACAGTTGCCTCGTCCCTTGCCGATTTTTTTTGAGCCCCCTGGCAGGTGCCCACCCTGCCAGGGACATTGCCGTCTTTGAGCGAGTGCCACCTCGCTTTATATTTTAATTGAAGCCGGTGCCCACCTGGCATTGCCCCGTGTTTACACCGCCGCCGGCCCGGTGGGAGATTAGGAGGCGCTGTCCGGCCTCCCGACCCCAGGGCCGCGCTGCGATTGGCTGCGACCCGGAAGTCAGGCAGGCCGGGGGGCGGGACAAGCGGAAGTGCCGGAGAAGAAGAGCTCCAGCGCAAGGAGAAGAAGCCGCCTGCCGTGTCCTTCCCTGGGCTCCCAAGTGAAGGGGGAGCCCCAGAGTTCTGGCCAGTCTAGAGGGAGGAGCGGGAGTCCTCTAGCCCCTGGCCGCCCTGTGTTGCGTAGGTGCGTCACCAACTTTGAGGGGGGCAAGCCAGGCTCGTCTGAGCTGCCGCAGTAAGTTAAAGGTAAGCTGTTGGGGGTGGGGGGGGCAGGGGGGTTCTGCAACCCTGGCGACATGCTCACCTGCTGCCCCTGTCGCCCTGGGCCTCTGTGGCGAGCTTGCCGCACCCACATCATCCGTCAGCAGCAGTGTGCGGTGGCTTCAGTAGGTCCTGACAGGCGGCTTCGGGCCGACGTTTCAGCTGCTGAGGGTTAGGGTGGGTGGTTCTGTCGTCCACCTCCCTCCTCCCCCAATCCCCCTCCCCCCCCCCCACCCGAATTGGAAAGTGTTTTGTTTCTTATGTTTTAACAAGGCCGAGCTGTTTGTCTGCCTGGTTCCGTCGCGCGAGGGCCGGCGCTTCACGCCACCTTCCTCTCTTTGCGGCATAGTAAGGGAACCACCTGTTAGTGCGACCTCGACTGCCCCGCATATGCATAATGGGGATTGGATGTGAGTGCGCACAGCCGTGGCACCGCCAAGTCCTGTAAGGTGTACACGGTGTGCTGTCAGCCACTTATGAAGGCCTGTGGGGTGCACACAGACACGTCCTATAAATTGCACACACTGCGCTGCTTTATTCAGCTTACCAAGGTACCTGTATGCACATGGGAAATGACCTGCAGCGCACACGCAGCAAATCGTGGCACGGATGTCTGGAGAATGTTCACGCGCGTCTACTACAGACAATATGTTGTTCAAGTATCTATAGTGTACGTGTAGCACTCTTGCTGTCAGATATAGCGTCCATTTATAAAGCAAGTTTGCATAGTGCGCGTAATGCACATTGTTAATGATACTGTTAATTACTAGCCAGACGCTGAGCAGATCCAGGCAGAATATTCACACCTTTCTATTACGAGCAGGAATCTATACCTCGTAGGATGAGACATACGTATACTAGCATCATAGAACAAAAAATCCACCCAGTAATACATATTGAATTCAAATATCAGCTTCGCCAATGGTGAATGTATATATGTGTGTGTTTATCCCATACAACCTCAGTGCACGTCTATGCTGTAAAGACACGAACCACAACCCACTGTTTTGTAGTGGATGAGTGGGCGGATGGATGAGTGAGCGGATGGATGAGTAGGTGGAAGGATGACCGGATGGATGAGTGGGTGGATGGATGGATGGATGAGTAGGTGGAAGGATGAGTGGATGGATGAGTAGGTGGAAGGATGAGCGGGCGGATGGGTGGGTGGAAGGATGAGCAGATGGATGTGTGAGCGGATGGATGAATAGGTGGAAGGATGAGTGGATGGATGAGTAGGTGGGCAGCTGGAGGGAGGGACGAGGGAGCGGATGTATGATGAGGTCGGCGGGCACCTGCTTTGATAGATGAGTGGGTACCGGAATGGACAAGTGGGCAGCTGGGTGGGTGAATGAAGAGATTGGCAAGCGCATTCGTAGATAGATGAGCGGGTGGATCAGTGGCTGGGAGTTCAGATGGGTTAGATGAGTGGTTGAATTTGCTATTGTAAATGACAATGCCATTTATGTTAAAAAAAACATAAATAAAAATAATGTCAAGAGCAATGCCAATAGCTCTAACTTTAACAAAGGCAAAACCATTGCATTGTAAATGCTTGTTATACACATCTTCTCAACCGGGGATGCAAACTGACTGTCTTAAACGGCAGAACCAGTCAGGGTGGTTCTTCTTTCAAGTGTGTTTCTCAGGCTGCTGTCCACACACAGCCTTTGTGTAGAGTGATGTTTCTCACATCAGGTATATGGGGGACTGTCTCCAATCTAGAGATTGGACAACAAGGTATGCATTTTCTGCATCTGACTGTCATCTTTCCAACTGAGGAGTAATTGGGGGACAATCAAAATGTGAGGCTTGCCCTAGACACTTCCTCACCTTTCACAAAAGAAAATGGAGTCCTACTCTTCATCCCATCCAGCAACCAAACGGCACTGCTGAGGAAGACAAATCAGTGGCTCGTTGTTGACCAAAAGCCTCATTGATTTCCTAAAGGTGGCCCTGTCTCCATCCTACTCACTTCAGTGTCTAGTCCTCCAGCCACAAGAACGCAGGCGATACACTTCCACTGTCTGGGAAAACAGTTCTCACGCCCCATCCTTTGCTATGCCAGACCTGTGGCGTGCAAAACGCACCCAACTGGCTTATTACTCATAGTCTTGATGGAGTAATTGCTTGGCCATATTGAATTTATAATTGTAATTACTTTAGAGGCTGTTGGAGGTCAACGTTTTTCACGGTTTGCGGGCTGAAGAATGATGGTTGTACTTTAGGGTTTGTCTGGCATTTAAGAAAAGTTTTAATTAGGCCGATTCCATATCTAAAAGGAAATGTTTCAGATTCTGGTCAGATGGTCTTGCATGATTTCTTCAAAAGCTTGGACATTTGGCCAGTTTTGGTTTAGGTGTTGGCTTCTTTTAATTGGCTATTGCTGGCTTTGTTGGATTTGCGAACCATTGTCTTGTGAAAAACACAACATGTTCTCCAAGTTGTGGAGTGGATGAATGTTCAATTCCCTGTTGCACCAATGGGTGTACTCTTGGTTTCTCTGCTTTCCAGGGTGTGAAAAGTCGTACAATGCCTGGGGTAGGTCCATGCAGTATTCAGCTCTGCGGTCCAACTTTACTGCAGGCCAGAGTAATTAGCGACCGGACAACTATTTCACTTGTGAGTGTACTGAGAATGTTTGGGCAAGGCGACTCTGTTTTAGGCAGTGGTGGAAGATGAACTTAGTGTGAAGGGAGGATACGATTGTGAAGGGGTTCCGCAGCTCAGCTGATTGGCTTGCTGTAATTTTGATTACCGATCATTGAGACATAAGCTCCTGCGATAACCTCTCATTTGGGTAAGAATTTTGCTTGGGGTAGAGTGTTCCCATGGGGCACTGGGTCAAGACTGATTTGCATATGGCTGGGTCCAAACTGGGGTGGCTTGGTGAGCAGAAGAATGATGATGGATTAAACCCAGATCAGTGACTGGGGGTGAGTGTCTGAAAAGATTCAGTGCTCCGTCCAGCATCTTATTGTGTTTCCTGGGTTGGAAAGTGAGGCATAGAGTGGCTAGTTGGGAGCCGAGGGTGATGTGTTGGGTGACCAGGCTTTTGTGGTTGGCACATTTGCTATTGAAGTGAGCAGTGTTGTTCAAGTGGTGTAGTTGATAAGGTGCTGATTTGCCTTATTTTTTTAACTCTGTTTCTACCAAATAATTGTTTCAGTCGTATTCTGAAAGTTGATCTATGGTAAGGGAGGAATCAAAATGTGTTCCTGATCAGGCGGACAGGTAAAGGGCGTTGTTCATGAAAGATTCATGAGTATCGCGTTTGTTGTTGTGCATGAATCAGGGCTGCTGCCAGAATTTCTGGTTGGGTTGTGAAGTTTCAAGTTGTTGACGCTGCCTAGGACTGGAAGAATTCCTGGCTGAGAGTGACTCACAGCCCTGAGGTTCATCAGGTTTGTGTGCTCCTGTGGCAAGGGTTGCTGCATGCCCAAACCGGAGTTTGACAGTCGGAGATGGCCCTCCTGCTACTTGCTTTTACCCAACCCCCCTGCTTGCTTTTACCCATTCCCCCTGCTTAGTTTCACCCCTTCCCCCTGCTTGGTTTAACCCCTTCCCTCCTGCTTGGTTTTACACCTCCCCTCCCTGCTTGGTTTTACACCTCCCCCCGCTTGGTTGACCCCCTCCCCCCGCTTGGTTGAACCCCTCCCCCCCTGCTTGGTGGAACCCCTCCCCCCTCTGCTTGGTTGAACTCCCCCCCCCCCCACTTGTTGAACCCCCCCCCCCACTTGTTTGAACCCCTCCCCCCCTGCTTGGTTGAACCCCTCCCCCCCGCTTGGTTGAACCCCTCCCCCCCTGCTTGGTTGAACCCCTCCCCCCCTGCTTGGTTGAACCCCCCCCCCCTGCTTGGTTGAAGCCCCCCCCTGCTTGGTTGAAGCCCCCCCTGCTTGGTTGAAGCCCTCCCCCCTGCTTGGTTAAAGCCCTCCCCCCTGCTTGGTTGAAGCCCCCCCTGCTTGGTTGAAGCCCCCCCCCTGCTTTGGTTGAAGCCCTTCCCCCCTGCTTTTGTTGAAGCCCTTCCCCCCCTGCATTGGTTGAACCCCTCCCCCCCGTTGGTTGAAGCCCCCCGCTTGGTTGAAGCCCCCCCTGCTTGGTTGAAGCCCTCCCCCCTGCTTGGTTGAAGCCCTCCCCCATGCTTGGTTGAAGCCCTCCCCCCTGCTTGGTTGAAGCCCTCCCCCCTGCTTGGTTGAAGCCCTCCCCCCTGCTTGGTTAAAGCCCTCCCCCCTGCTTGGTTAAAGCCCTCCCCCCTGCTTGGTTAAAGCCCTCCCCCCTGCTTGGTTAAAGCCCTCCCCCCTGCTTGGTTAAAGCCCTCCCCCCTGCTTTGTTGAAACCCCCCCCTGCTTGGTTGAAGCCCTCCCCCCCCCAACTTGGTTGAAGCCCTCCCCCCCCCAACTTGGTTGAAGCCCCCCCCCCTGCTTTGGTTGAAGCCCTTCCCCCCTGCTTTTGTTGAAGCCCTTCCCCCACCCTGCATTGGTTGAAGCCCTCCCCCCTGCTTTTGTTGAAGCCCTCCCCCCCTGCTTTTGTTGAAGCCCTTCCCCCCCCTGCATTGGTTGAACCCCTCCCCGCTTGGTTGAAGCCCCCCTGCTTGGTTGAAGCCCTCCCCCCTGCTTGGTTGAAGCCCTCCCCCCTGCTTGGTTAAAGCCCTCCCCCCTGCTTGGTTGAAGCCCTCCCCCCTGCTTGGTTGAAGCCCTCCCCCCCCAAACTTGGTTGAAGCCCTCCCCCCCCTGCTTTGGTTGAAGCCCTCCCCCCTGCTTTTGTTGAAGCCCTTCCCCCCCCTGCATTGGTTGAAGCCCTCCCCCCCCTGCATTGGTGGAAGCCCTTCCCCCCCTGCATTGGTGGAAGCCCTTCCCCCCCTGCTTTGGTTGAAGCCCCCCCCCCCGCTTTGGTTGAAGCCCCCCCCCCCCTGCGTTGGTGGAAGCCCTTCCCCCCCTGCTTTGGTTGAAGCTCTTCCCCCCCTGCTTTGGTTGAAGCCCTTCCCCCCTGCTTTGGTTGAAGCCCTTCCCCCCTGCTTTGGTTGAAGCCCTTTCCCCCTGCTTTGTTTGAAGCCCTTTCCCCCTGCTTTGGTTGAAGCCCTTTCCCCCTGCTTTGGTTGAAGCCCTTTCCCCCTGCTTTGGTTGAAGCCCTTTCCCCCTGCTTTGGTTGAAGCCCTTTCCCCCTGCTTTGGTTGAAGCCCTTCCCCCCTGCTTTGGTTGAAGCCCTTTCCCCCTGCTTTGGTTGAACCCCCTCCCCCTGCTTTGGTTGAACCCCCTCCCCCTGCTTGGTTGAACCCCCCTGCTTGGTTGAACCTTTTGCTAGCCCTGCAAAGTTGAACTTCTTCCCCCCCCTGCTTGGTCGAATCTCTTCCACCCTGCTTGGTCGAATCTCTTCCACCCTGCTTGGTCGAATCTCTTCCACCCTGCTTGGTCGAAGCTCTTCCTCCCTGCTTGGTCGAAGCCCCTCCTGCTTGGTTGAAGCCCTCCCCCCTGCTTGGTTGAAGCCCTCCCCCCTGCTTGGTTGAAGCCCTCCCCCCTGCTTGGTTGAAGCCCTCCCCCCCGCTTGCTTGAACCCCCTCCCCCCCCGCTTGCTTGAACCCCCTCCCCCCCGCTTGCTTGAACCCCCTCCCCCCCCGCTTAGTTGAGCGCCTCCCCTGCTTGGTTGAACCCCCCTGCTTGGTTGAACCTTTTGCTAGCCCTGCAAAGTTGAACTTCTTCCCCCCCTGCTTGGTCGAATCTCTTCCATCCTGCTTGGTCGAATCTCTTCCACCCTGCTTGGTCGAATCTCTTCCACCCTGCTTGGTCGAAGCTCTTCCTCCCTGCTTGGTTGAAGCCCCCCCCTGCTTGGTTGAAGACCCCCTGCTTGGTTGAAGACCCCCTGCTTGGTTGAAGACCCCCTGCTTGGTTGAAGACCCCCTGCTTGGTTGAAGCCCCCCCCGCTTTGGTTGAAGCCCCCCCCCTGCGTTGGTGGAAGCCCTTCCCCCCCTGCTTTGGTTGAAGCTCTCCCCCCCCCTGCTTTGGTTGAAGCCCTTCCCCCCTGCTTTGGTTGAAGCCCTTCCCCCCTGCTTTGGTTGAAGCCCTCCCCCCCCAAACTTGGTTGAAGCCCTCCCCCCCCCCTGCTTTGGTTGAAGCCCTCCCCCCCTGCTTTTGTTGAAGCCCTTCCCCCCCCCTGCATTGGTTGAAGCCCTTCCCCCCCCTGCATTGGTTGAAGCCCTTCCCCCCCCTGCATTGGTTGAAGCCCTCCCCCCCCTGCATTGGTGGAAGCCCTTCCCCCCCTGCATTGGTGGAAGCCCTTCCCCCCCTGCTTTGGTTGAAGAACCCCCCCGCTTTGGTTGAAGCCCCCCCCCTGCGTTGGTGGAAGCCCTTCCCCCCCTGCTTTGGTTGAAGCCCTTCCCCCCTGCTTTGGTTGAAGCCCTTCCCCCCTGCTTTGGTTGAAGCCCTTTCCCCCTGCTTTGGTTGAAGCCCTTTCCCCCTGCTTTGGTTGAAGCCCTTTCCCCCTGCTTTGGTTGAAGCACTTCCCCCCCTGCTTTGGTTGAACGCCCTTTCCCCCTGCTTTGGTTGAACGCCCTTTCCCCCTGCTTTGGTTGAACGCCCTTTCCCCCTGCTTTGGTTGAACGCCCTTTCCCCCTGCTTTGGTTGAACCCCCTCCCCCTGCTTTGGTTGAACCCCCTCCCCCCCCGCTTGCTTGAACCCCCTCCCCCCCGCTTAGTTGAGCGCCTCCCCTGCTTGGTTGAACCCCCCTGCTTGGTTGAACCTTTTGCTAGCCCTGCAAAGTTGAACTTCTTCCCCCCCTGCTTGGTCGAATCTCTTCCACCCTGCTTGGTCGAATCTCTTCCACCCTGCTTGGTCGAAGCTCTTCCTCCCTGCTTGGTCGAAGCCCCCCCTGCTTGGTTGAAGCCCTCCCCCCTGCTTGGTTGAAGCCCTCCCCCCTGCTTGGTTGAAGCCCTCCCCCCTGCTTGGTTGAAGCCCTCCCCCCTGCTTGGTTGAAGCCCTCCCCCCTGCTTGGTTGAAGCCCTCCCCCCTGCTTGGTTGAAGCCCTCCCCCCTGCTTGGTTGAAGCCCTCCCCCCTGCTTGGTTGAAGCCCTCCCCCCTGCTTGGTTAAAGCCCTCCCCCCCGCTTGCTTGAACCCCCTCCCCCCCGCTTGCTTGAACCCCCTCCCCCCCGCTTGCTTGAACCCCCTCCCCCCTGCTTGCTTGAACCCCCTCCCCCCCCGCTTAGTTGAGCGCCTCCCCTGCTTGGTTGAACCCCCCTGCTTGGTTGAACCTTTTGCTAGCCCTGCAAAGTTGAACTTCTTCCCCCCCTGCTTGGTCGAATCTCTTCCATCCTGCTTGGTCGAATCTCTTCCACCCTGCTTGGTCGAATCTCTTCCACCCTGCTTGGTCGAAGCTCTTCCTCCCTGCTTGGTTGAAGCCCCCCCCTGCTTGGTTGAAGACCCCCTGCTTGGTTGAAGACCCCCTGCTTGGTTGAAGACCCCCTGCTTGGTTGAAGCCCCCCCTGCTTGGTTGAAGCCCCCCCTGCTTGGTTGAAGCCCCCCCCTGCTTGGTTGAAGCCCCCCCTGCTTGGTTGAGGCCCCCCCTGCTTGGTTGAAGCCCCCCCTGCTTGGTTGAAGCCCCCCCTGCTTGGTTGAAGCCCCCCCTGCTTGGTTGAAGCCCCCTCCTGCTTGGTTGAAGCCCTCCCCCCCTGCTTGATTGAAGCCCCCCCTGCTTGATTGAAGCCCTCCCCCCCCTGCTTTGGTTGAAGCCCTCCCCCCGCTTTGGTTGAAGCCCTCCCCCCCTGCTTTGGTTAAAGCCCTTCCCCCCTGCTTTGGTTAAAGCCCTTCCCCCCTGCTTTGGTTAAAGCCCTTCCCCCCCTGCTTTGGTTAAAGCCCTCCCCCCCCTGCTTTGGTTGAAGCCCTCCCCCCCTGCTTTGGTTGAAGCCCATCCCCCCCTGCATTAGTTGAAGCCCTCCCCCCCCTACTTTGGTTGAAGCCCTTCCCTCCCTACTTTGGTTGAAGCCCTTTCCCCCTGCGTTGGTTGAAGCCCTCCCCCCCTGCTTTGGTTAAAGCCCTTTCCCCCTGCTTTGGTTGGAGCCCTTCCCCCCCCCTTGCTTTGGTTGAAGCCCCCCCCCTGCTTTGGTTGAAGCCCCCCCCCCTGCGTTGGTTGAAGCCCTTTCCCCCTGCGTTGGTTGAAGCCCTCCCCCCCTGCTTTGGTTAAAGCCCCCCCCCTGCTTTGGTTGAAGCCCTTTCCCCCTGCGTTGGTTGAAGCCCTCCCCCCCTGCTTTGGTTAAAGCCCTTCCCCCCTGCGTTGCTTGAAGCCCTTCCCCTCTGCGTTGGTTGAAGCCCTTCCCCCCTGCGTTGGTTGAAGCCCTTCCCCCCTGCTTTGGTTGAAGCCCTTCCCCCCTGCTTTGGTTGAAGCCCTTCCCCCCCCTGCTTTGGTTGAAGCCCTTCCCCCCCTGCTTTGGTTGAAGCCCGCCCCGCTGCTTTGGTTGAAGCCCGCCCCCCTGCTTTGGTTGAAGCCCGCCCCCCTGCTTTGGTTGAAGCCCGCCCCCCTGCTTTGGTTGAAGCCCCTTCCCCCCCCTGCGTTGGTTGAAGCCCTTCCCCCCTGCTTTGGTTAGAGCCCTTCCCCCCCTGCTTTGGTTAAAGCCCTTTCCCCCTGCTTTGGTTGAAGCCCTTCCCCCCTTGCTTTGGTTGAAGCCCTTCCCCCCTGCTTTGGTTGAAGCCCTTCCCCCCCCCCTGCTTTGGTTGAAGTCCTTTCCGCCTGCGTTGGTTAAAGCCCTTTCCCCCCGCTTTGGTTAAAGCCCTTCCCCCCCTGCGTTGGTTGAAGCCCTTCCCCCCTGCTTTGGTTGAAGCCCTCCCCCCCCGCTTTGGTTGAAGCCCTTCCCCCCCCTGCTTTGGTTGAAGCCCTTCCCCCTGCTTTGGTTGAAGCCCTTCCCCCCTGCTTTGGTTGAAGCCCTTCCGCCCTGCTTTGGTTGAAGCCCTTCCCCCCCCTACTTTGATTAAAGCCTGCCCCCCTGCTTTGGTTGAAGCCCTTCCCCCCTGCTTTGATTGAAGCCCTTCCCCCCTGCTTTGATTGAAGCCCTTCCCCCCTGCTTTGGTTGAAGCCCGCCCCCCTGCTTTGGTTGAAGCCCGCCCCCCTGCTTTGGTTGAAGCCCCTTCCCCCCCCCTGCGTTGGTTGAAGCCCTTTCCCCCTGCTTTGGTTGAAGCCCCCCCCGCCCCCCTGCATTGGTTGAAGCCAACCCCCCTGTATTGGTTGAAGCCCTCCCCCCCCTCCTTTGGTTGAAGCCCTCCCCCCCTGCTTTGGTTGAAGCCCTCCCCCCCCCTGCTTTGGTTGAAGCCCCCCCCCCATTTTGGTTGAAGCCCTCCCCCCCCTGCGTTGGTGGAAGCCCTTCCCCCCCTGCTTTGGTTGAAGCCCTTCCCCCCTCTGCTTTGGTTGAAGCCCTGCCCCCCCCCCGCTTTGGTTGAAGCCCTTCCCCCCTGCGTTGGTTGAAGCCCTTCCCCCCTGCTTTAGTTGAAGCCCTTCCCCCCCCTGCGTTGGTGGAAGCCCTCCCCCCCCCCTGCTTTGGTCGAAGCCCTTTCCCCCTGCTTTGGTTAAAGCCCTTTCCCCCTGCTTTGGTTGAAGCCCTTTTCCCCCCTGCTTTGGTTGAAGCCCTTCCCCCCCTGCTTTGGTTAAAGCCCTTCCCCCCCTGCTTTGGTTAAAGCCCTCCCCCCCCCCTGCTTTGGTTAAAGCCCTTTCCCCCTGCTTTGGTTGAAGCCCTTTCCCCCTGCTTTGGTTGAAGCCCTCCCCCCCCCCCCCCTGCATTGGTTGAAGCCCTTCCCCACCCTGCTTTGGTTGAAGCCCTTCCCCCCCCTGCTTTGGTTGAAGCCCTTCCCCCCCTGCTTTGGTTGAAGCCCTCCCCCCCCGCTTTGGTTGACGCCCTTCCCCCCCCCTGCGTTGTTTGAAGCCCTCCCCCCCTGCTTTGGTTGAAGCCCTTCCCCCCCCTACGTTGGTTGAAGCCCTTCCCCCCTGCGTTGGTTGAAGCCCTTCCCCCCCTGCGTTGGTTGAAGCCCTTCCCCCCTGCGTTGGTTGAAGCCCTCCCCCCCTGCGTTGGTTGAAGCCCTCCCCCCCTGCTTTGGTTAAGGCCCTTCCCCCCTGCTTTGGTTAAAGCCCTTCCCCCCCTGCTTTGGTTAAGGCCCTTCCCCCCTGCTTTGGTTGAAGCCCTTGCCCCCCCCTGCTTTGGTTGAAGCCCTCCCCCCCCCCCCCTGCTTTGGTTGAAGCCCTTCCCCCCCCTGCGTGGTTGGAGCCTTCCTCCCCTGCTTGGTTGGAAGCCTTCCTCCCCTGCTTGGTTGGATTCCTTCCTCCCCTGCTTGGTTGAAGCCCTTCCCCCCCCCCTTGGTTGAAGCCCTTTCACCCCCCCATTTGGTTGAACCCCCCCTCCCCCCTCCCCATTTGGTTGAAGCCCCCCCCCCCATTTGGTTGAACACCTTTCCCCCCGTTTGGTTGAACCCCTTTTCCACCCCCGTTTGTTTGAATCCTCCCCCCCGTTTTGGTTGAACCCCTTTTCCCCCCTTTTGGTTGAACCCCTTTTCCGCCCTTTTGGTTGAACCCCTTTTCCGCCGAGCTCGGTTGAAGCGCTTTTCCCCCTAGCTCGGTTGACCCCCTTTTCCCCCTAGCTCTGTTGACCCCCTTTTCCACCTAGCTCGGTTGATCCCACTGCCCCGGCTCGGTTAAACCCACTGCCCCGGCTCGGTTGAATCCACTGCCCCGGCTCGGTTGAAACTCCCCCCACCACCCCCCGGCTTGGTTGAAGCCCTTCCCCCTGCTTCCCATAGCCCCTGCTTGTTTTGACCCATACCCCTTGCTTGGTTTGACCCTTAGCCCCTGCTTGGTGTGACCCATGCCCCCTGCTTGGTGTGACCCATGCCCCCTGCTTGGTGTGACCCATGCCCCCTGCTTGGTGTGACCCATGTCCCCTGCATGGTGTGACCCATTCCCCTTGCTTGGTGTGACCCATTCCCCTTGCTTGGTGTGACCCATTCCCCTTGCTTGGTGTGACCCATTCCCCTTGCTTGGTGTGACCCATTCCCCCTGCTTGGTGTGACCCATTCCCCCTGCTTGGTGTGACCCATTCCCCCTGCTTGGTGTGACCCATTCCCCCTGCTTGGTGTGACCCATTCCCCCTGCTTGGTGTGACTCTTTCCCCCTGCTTGGTGTGACCCTTTCCCCCTGCTTGGTGTGACTCTTTCCCCCTGCTTGGTGTGACCCTTTCCCCCTGCTTGGTGTGACCCTTTCCCCCTGCTTGGTGTGACCCTTTCCCCCTGCTTGGTGTGACCCTTTCCCCCTGCTTGGTGTGACCCACGCCCCCTGCTTGGTGTGACCCACGCCCCCTGCTTGGTGTGACCCACGCCCCCTGCTTGGTGTGACCCACGCCCCCTGCTTGGTGTGACCCACGCCCCCTGCTTGGTGTGACCCACGCCCCCTGCTTGGCGTGACCCACGCCCCCTGCTTGGCGTGACCCACGCCCCCTGCTTGGCGTGACCCACTCCCCCTGCTTGGCGTGACCCATTCCCCCTGCTTGGCGTGACCCATTCCCCCAGCTTGGCGTGACCCACGCCCCCTGCTTGGTGTGACCCATTCCCCCAGTTTTTATACAATCCTCTATTACGTGCTGTGTGGGGCTCCACTCTCCTTACCAGAGGGGTCTGTAGGTGAGGTTCTCAAGAAACCTTTTTAAAATATGAGGACATATTGGGTAAAATTCTCGCGTGTTGCTGGCAGATCCAATGGGAAGCTAATGAAGTTCCAATATTCTGTTACTATGTCCAGGATCAGTATTTATCCAGAGCAGATCGTGCAAAATGCGGCTGCCAGACTGATTGGCAATATCCCCTTCCGCTACTCGGTCACTGTATACTTGAGGAAGCTACATTGGTTGCCAGTGACCCGACGCATTCCGTTTAAAGCACTGGTCTTTGTATTTAGGGCCCTCAATGGACTGGGCCCAGGCTACCTGAGAAAAAGGCTCAAACTTGTCCATTCGACGAGAGCTCTTAGGTCCAACAATCTTTGCCTCCTTGTTACCCCACGCTTTCGCCGGTCCAGAATGGGGGGCCGAGCTTTTGCGGTTGGGACCGCCAAACTCTGGAACAGCCTCCCCTTAGACCTAAGGTTTATTTCCTCGGAGTCGCTGTTCCGGAGCAAATTGAAAACCTGGCTGTTCGCCAGCCCTTAGCTGACACCTCCCTACTGTTTAGCCTGCCGTCTGCAGCGCCGGGACACCCCCTTTTGGGGTAGCCGCGTGCTTTACAAGCTTCTAAATAAAAAAATTAAAAAATAAATTCTAAAAAATGGTGCACGTGCCCAAAATAAAGGTTTTTTTATGTTGCTTTGCGACTGCTTTCACGACTTAGCGGACTGAGCCTCCATTTCCCTACGCATCCTCTGGCCCACTGTCCCAGGGTCTTCTGTGCACCCGATGGGGTCAGTCCAGTCCGGCCGATGGGATTTGAAACTCATCCAATCTGGGCACACCTAGTGAGGAAAGGGGCGGAGGCACCAAATGGAAGAGAACTGGGGGGTCATGGACACCCTTTAGGGGTTGCCAGGGGTCGCAGTTGCGACCCTTTATTTGCCGCTTGCTAGCCCTGGCACTGCCTTTGCAACCCATGGCCTCAAAGGTGGCAAAATCAGTGTCAAGAACACAAGGGTGTCTGGCATTATCAGAGTTGGGCTCTAACCTCCTTTTCTGCTAGGTTTTATTACATTAATGGCGCATAATAAGTTTATTATTCACTATTAGTATAATAAAAAATGGAGCAGCAAGATCTGGATCTTCACTGGCATCTGAGATAAGAAAAATATAATAGCCTTTAAATGTATGTTGTGTGCATGCATGTGCATGAGTTTGTGTGAGAGCGTGTTCATGTGTGAGCATGTATGTTTGCAGGTGTGATTGTGGGTGTGTGTGGGTGTCAAGTGAGGGAGCAAGTATAAGTCAGTCAGAGTATGCGTGAGTGATTCAGGGTGAGTGCGGGCGAGACACTGAGTGAAAATGAATGAGTGCAACTGACAGAGAGTGACTGTAAGTGACCTTGTGGTGTTCTGCTTGCAAATCCGCTGTTGGACCTGGCATGCTTCTTGGCGTATAGAAGCAAACTTGGTAAAATGTTGGCACTGGCATACTGGAGACCAGAGGCGGCTCCTCGGTAATGGCGGAGGAGCGCCGCCCCACAGCCCTTGCCAGCAGACAATAAATAAAATAATAATATGACAATATTATAATTTTATTTATACTGAGCCCCGCAATACAATAAGTATAGGGCGGGCCGAGGCACGGAGGCGTACTGTGCATTTATACGTGCGCATGTGTGTTTGGCTCCTCCCCTACCTAACCGACCGCCCCCGCCCCCTGAGCCCGTCCTATCACTTTAGGTCTGCAGCTGCCGCCACTGCTGGAGATAATACTTGCATATGGGATACCCTCAGCAAAATGTCAGTTCTGGCACACTAGGTACATTTTGTACTGGGCACCTATGGAAAAAATGCCAGCGCTGGCCTACTGGAGGAAATCCTGTGGCAAATTGCTGGTGATGGCACATTGGCGGAAATTCTTGACATATGGGAAGATAACTGTAGCAATGTCATGCGACCATCCATGACCTAATGTGGGTTACAACATATTAGACATAACCATTGACATAAGGGCCATCCATAGTGCAAGAGAAGCAGCATTATGAACATTCTGGCACTTGATTATTGCATGTAATGTAATGTTTGGGCAAAAGGGTGCACCGTAGCAAAATGCTGGTCCTAGTAATGGAAGTTTTTTTACATAAGGGGGTACCCTTAGGACATTCTAAAAACATAACTGGGTGAACTCATGGGGGCTGTCGGGTTTCATTAGCTGGGCACACCATGAAGGAACTTGAATATTCAGTGAGTGTTTGTTTTTTCTGAGCCAATGGCTGTTCTCCTCTAGAAGAATATAGAATATGAATTGTGCAATTATTATGGACCTTAACTCTGGCATCTGAGGTTAGAAAAGTAGACAGGCTTTAAATGGATGTTGTGTGCATGCATGTGCGTGATTTTGTGTGAGAGCGTATATGTGTGAGCATGTATGTTTGCATGAGACATCGTGTGTGTGTGTGTGTGTATCAAAGCGAGTAATGTTAATTATTGTGGTCTCATCAGGATAAGGGTTGCGTGACATCACTTCTTGGGATGATTCAGGGTCAAAGGTCATGTAATGTCACTTCCTATGACATCATTAGGTCAAAGGGTATATGATGTCACTTCGGCTACCCTTTGGGCTTTGGTGAATCGAAGTCCATGCAGGGGTTCTGGCATTTTCAGATTATGGTCGAGGCTCCAAATCCGGAAGTCAAAATGTAAACACAATTAAGCTGTGAAAGTCACGGACTTCCTAGCACTTTTGTTTTTAGTTTATTCGCTTTTTCTAGATTGATAAATGATTACAAGAGTTTAAGTGGAGTACCGATTGTTTTCAGAATCACATGTTTCAATATCCTACAAGTTAGAAGTGACCCTAGCGCGCATGATTTGAGTTTTATTGCTTTTTCTAGATTTAAAAAAGATGGAAAGGGCTCAACTGAAGTACTGATTGTTTTCAGAATCCATGTTGCAACATCCTGTCAGTTTCGTGAGGGGGTCTGATGATCAGTGTAACGATAAAGGCGAAGCTACGTGCCCTACTGATGCGGGCAGGGGTTATCTTTCTCCAGAAGGCCCCTTTGTCAGAGAGATTTATGGGACCAGTTCCTGCTCGTCGGCTCCACGAAAGTACTTTATGTCCTTCCCACCCGCCTAGTTTTATTCTTGAAAATGCTGCATAATAAATGTAGGCGGAAGTCTGCAACCTTAGCAGGCCCAGCGGCAGAGAGAGGCCGCCCTGCGCGGTGCCAGCTTCTGTATGAACGGCGCCTCCCCACCCCGGGGCGCCTGCCTGTGTGATCGTGGACTCGAGCGGCGCTGTGCACCTCTTGTTTCATCCTCGGCCGGGGTCCTTGATTTGAACCGGTCTGGATCCCGTGAGTGGCTGCCGCGACCTAGGGCTTCAAGGAGCTTGCCAAGTGAACCACTAAAATACGGCTTTATTTGTGTGACTTAAGGCCCAACAGAAAAAGACACCTCCCTGTGCTGAAACATGACTGCCCGGTTTGGGGGGACTCCAACCTATGGTTCACTGACTATGGCATTTTATGCATTATTTGCTCATCCCACGTTCACCAATCGCTTGCTCTCCTGAGCATTGATACTTTGCTGTCGACCTTGCTTGCCATTGCCGATTTGCTCATGGGGGCGGGGCCATAATCTGCCCTTCGAGTAGGGGCGGTGTGGAACTGCTGGTTGAGTGGGTTCCGCAGCGGGTGGGTTGCCTGCGTGTGGTATGGTGAGCCCAGCCTGTAGCTCTCACTGCAGGGGCAGCTCACGCTCCTGCTGTGATCTGTGGCCGGCAGCAGCCCCACCCGGACCTGGCACAGACTGCTATCAGGCCCATTCTCATTCTGCATGTTGGCCTAATTATCACATACTGAATGATAATGGGCATTTTGGATCGGGTGTCTTTTTATTCAGCAGGGAAGATCTGAGAAGCCTTCCGCTTTGATGTTTTTCTTTTTTTTTAATATGCAAACGCAGGTGTGTTTTACTTGCATACACAACAGATGCAGGGAGTGCAAGGTTCTCTCAACCTAAAATAACCTTATTTTGACTTGTGCGTGTGTTGGTTGTCTATTTACTTATGCACTATTGCGCGACTTCCTCTGATGTGTTTGCAAAACGTACCTTTTGTCCCGAATTTGTCCTGAATTCTGACCTTCTGTCCTGAATTTTGACCCTTTGTCCCGAATTTTTGCACTCACTTTCCTGAATTTGCACCCATGCCAGTTGGTCACCCTAGTAGGCCATGGTGCCTCTGGTGGATTTAATTTTAATTTAATTTAATGGAAGGCCCCCAACCCCCGCTGCTCTTGACGGGGTGGGATTAGAGGGCAGGCGGTGGGCTGCATCGGGGCTGCAGCAGTGGGAATGCTTTATTGGGCAGCATGATAACACCGGCCTTTCTGGGGGCAGATGGACCTCTGGTACCCACCCCCACTTCCCCAACTGTGAGGGTGGAGTGGGGCCGGCGGAGGTGTCCTTCCCAGTCTCTTGCTGGGCCCGCCCATTAATGCATGCAGACCGGGCCAGGGGGCCTGAGCAGAAGTGACCTCGCTGACATTCAGGTTTGGTTCACAAGTGTGAACTAATCCGTGCACAAGGGCTGCGTGCTGGCAAGATTTGAAGATTTTTTTTTATATTTCAGTGAAATTAAGAAAACAGAAGTTGTCAATAGGTTCTTGAGAGCTCTTTACAGATAGACGGACACCCCCTAGGTTATTTTGATCACTGCACGAGTGTTTATCATCAAAAGGTCACAGGTTCAGTTCAGTCCCTCATAATGCCATGGTTATAATATTGTTAGCTGCAGTCACAAGGGCCACGTCCTATGTTCAGGCGATGTTCTGAGGCTTTTTAGGAACTTTTTTTTTCTGTTGGGACAAAGGGCTTTTGTACAGATTTTATTCTGAAATCACGTATTGGAAGGTGCTTTCGTAAGCTATAGGGATGAAAAAGGAGTATTGGTAAAGATAAAATATTTGCCAGAGATCACACAATTTGGTTAAGTGGGAAGCCGTGTTTTTCCTCTTTGTGCATGAGGGGAGGGCAATGGTGGCAGGCAGAAGCCACATGAGACCTCTGCTCGAGGTTGCAACAGGACCCGGAGCTGAGCCAGCTTTCAGCAGCTCGCCCACCTCTAGGATGGCAGCTGGCCCCCCTCTAGGATGGCTGCCTTTCCAAGGAGTCGATGGGTGATTGTATTAGCAATGGTTTCAATTGGTGCTACCTCTCCTGTACTTGTTCTTCGTATAGTAACCGATCCTTACATTAGATGTGGGATTAGGTGATCTCCCTGACTCGGTGCTTAATTTGTAAACGAATGGGAGCTGGTGCCCAACACACTGGCCAGAAGCCCGCTGCTGGTACAATTAAATGTCGGTGGGCAGAATACCAAGGCTGCGTAGTATGGAACCCACCTCCTGCCTCTTTAATCCACTGCCGGACTCTCCCTGCCCCTCTATCTCGCATTTGCAGGTTTCTGCTTTCGCCCTTTGTGACAGTGTTTCTGTCTTTCAGCTTTTTATTTCTTCACCCTCTTGGTTAATATTTGATGCGGAAAAGTAAGTGCCGATCCCCAAAAAGGAGAGCTGGGGCTCCCCACCGGCTCAAATTAAGCACTGGTCCAGCTCACTCAGGGAAGCCGAAGCCTTCCTGGGGTTCTGAACAGTATTGTGTCTGACCCTGGCTCTCCGGTTCCTGTGTGTCCCTGTATCCTTGTTCCTGCTCAGTTTTGCAGATGCTGATCCTCTTTCTTTTTTTTTTTTTACCTTTTTTAGGGGCCCAGGCAGTCAGATCTTTATAGGGCTCATACCTTGGTGCTCTGCTTGCTGTGTGTGGTGGTTGTCTGTTCAGTGGTGTGATTGGTTATCCAGTCGTTCATTAGAAGTGGGTTTGCGAATCACGAGGTACTTGTTAGGCTGACTTTGATGTGGTGTGTTATTTGTTGTTGAATGGTGCTTGCTATTGGAACAAGGTGTATTAAATGCCCTGACGATGTTTGTTTAGTGTCTTGCATTCTAGCCTGGTGTTTGCCAGTGTTGCGGTGATTGTCCAGTTAGTATTTTGTTGGCTTTCAGACCAATATAGTCTGTTGCATTGTCTTCCACCTCTGTTAATGATTTCCAAGGAGGAGGTCTGTGGTATGTTATAAAGTTCTTGTTGTGGAAGGAGGAGACAGTTCATGAACTCCTATTTTTGTGTTCTGTTTGTGGCTCTCGGGCCAGCCCTGCCAGAAGCTGTGCGCTCAAGAAGGAACAGAATTCACAAGTCACTGGCAGTCGTCTGTACAATCTCTTCAGAAGTGACGTGCACAGTAGTGCTTTCCAAATATATTTATTATCATGAAAAATGGAACTAGACAGGCTGAGAAATTCTACTGTTGTATAAAGTTGTTATGAATTTTAGGGAAAAAAAAGAAATAAAACGTACCCACACTCGCGTGGCAGCCACCACCTCTCCTTTGTCGCAGGAAGCCCCAGTGCTCTCCTAAGCCAATCACAACACTACAATGCAGCGTTGTGATTGGTCTGTGCGCCGTGGTTCGGAGCTCAGATGGGGACAGGGAGCCTGTGCTTGTTCCTCACCAGGCTGTGCATTACCGCCTGGCGGGCAAGATGCAAAGTGTGCATGCCTGTTTAACAGGCCGGCCCTCGGGCTGGCTAAACAGTCATGCGCACTTTGGTCGTGAAAACCACTCCTCTCCCTGGGCCGTGCTCTGGCCAGCCCTTCCCCTCCCTGCACCTAGGAACGGAAAAAGAAATTGTTAATAATGTTCAGTTATTATCGTCTTATTTTTCCTCTTCACTGCTCTCAAAGCAGTGGGGCGGACGCTGCTCCGCCTTATCGGAGGAGCCGCCACTGGTGCTTCTTTTGCACTCCTACCCTGCCACTCCTGGTTGCTTCTCCCTTCCCCCACATTTATTTATTATGTGGAGGGTCAGGTAGCTTATTGCTGTTTGCCCATCTGCCTTAAAAGCAGTTTTCCACTTCTTTCTTCGTTGTAATTTTTTTTTTTTTACTTGCCGTTCCATCTCAGAATGGTAAATAAAAAGAAATGGCACGCTCATCATTTTCTAGGCTTGCATGCCCAATAGAGCATTCGAGTGCCTATAAAAAGAAACGGCCCTGACATCAAGCTCCGGGCCGGACTGGGCTTAGGGCGTTTCTCTGGGAGGCTGAAAGGTTGGTGGCCGGTTTTGCTACTGGGTGTCGGCTTTGAAGCAGTGCTGCAACACCCGCCCCCCCCCCCCCCCCCCCCCAACAAAAGCAGCCAGCAAGCTTAATTGACGCTTTCATTTACAGCCTCTGTGGCCAGTCAGTGCTTCACACTTGCCTTCCTGAAACCCCCCCCCCCACCCCAACCTCCCCCCCCCCCCCCCCCCCCCCCCCCTAGTGGTCTGACAAAATTGCCAGGGCTGTTTTGGGTTTTCAGTCCAGCCCTGCTCCTCCTCTCATCTTGCCGATGCTGTACTGCATGGGTTAGTAAAAAAAAAAACAAAAAAAACATCAGACCCACTTGTGAGCTCAAATGATGCCCAGTTTTAAATCGGCTTGAGTGCAAATACTTTGAACACCTGTTTGTAATATTCCACATCCTAAAGGATTCCTAGTTGCAGTTTTTAGACCAATCCAAGAACTTGGTAACACTAACGTCATACATACAAAGCAGGATACCCAGCAACATGGAACAGACAATGGAAACTTCCAGGGACATGTTCTGCTACCCTCTCAAACATGTACTACTTCGGTACCTTACCATTCAGTACTTCCCGGGGCACCGTACAGTGGATGATACCTCCTCTCTTCTCTAGGGTATCGCCTCATCCGACATTGGGATCATTTTAAGAGTTTTTCCTAGCTCCTAATTCTTAATGCCCATATGCAGGCTCACTGAAGCCTCCAGACTGTGCCAAAGACAATCATACATTCTAGATCTCTGCCTGTGGCCCCTGATTTACTAGCATGACTAATTTTTCTTAGTTTTTTTACAGCAGACAACTTAACAATACAATCCAGTATCCACAATTTTCGATACACATTGTTTGAAAAAAGTGACTCTTTCAGTCCAGTTGCTTAGCAGGTAATGTTTATCACGGTCCAACAACCTTGGTGTTGTGGTGAAATTAACAAACCACTCACACTTCAACTTTCTAGTTTATTATTTTATCTGAAAACATTGATGACAATATTGGAACGTAATTGTTACCTGTTTGGTGTTGTCATTCTTTTGCGCTCTTGTTTATCCGTTAATCAAATCTATATTAGACTAGCGGCCCGTCCCGACGTTGTCCGGGTAAAAAAAGGCTAGGCAGCAATGGTTTTAGTATCATTGTACATTCGTCCCACATGATAAGAGACACATTTTGAAGCAGTGTCCCCAAAGGTCCGTTTTTCCGAATAGAGCATATTGAATCCCTTTCAAGGGAAACTGTTAGAGGCAGTTCAAAGGTAGAATGTGCTGTTTTCCCAGCTGTTGGCAAAGTGGCAGCTATTCCAGATGAAGCAACAGCTAGAGCCAAATTCCCAGAAGATCGAACTTTGGCAAGTATGAGGTTGATTAGGTAAGTCTTTCCTGTGCCACCGGGGGCGTCTATGAACAATAGTTTGCCTTGCTTCTTTTCAACACTATCAACTATGGTGTTGTAGGCGAGTTGTTGGTCGGGAACTAAGTTAGGCAAGTGCTGAGCAAGGTAGGTATTTAGCTCTGAAATATTGTGTGCGGTAGCGATATTGTGGTATCCAGTTAGGTTAGTTCGGACCGCTGGCGGCAGGATGAAATCTTGTAAGGACTTCTCACTTAATAGAGACAGTGAGTCTTCAATTTCTATAAGTCCTTGGTTTATGATTTCATTGTTGATAGCAGCCCGTGCCGACGTTGTCCGGGTAGGAATTGCTGCCGGCCAGTAGTATATTGTTTTGTAAGATTTCGTTTTTGATAGCATTTCTTATGTATGTATGTATGTATGTAACTGAGCTTATAAAGCGCCTGGTTACACTTAGAAGTGTGTCCCCGCGCTGTACCGCTGAGGAACCCATCCTGGCCTGTTCCTGTGAGGCGCCCACTCCTGGGCACCCCAAGGTGAAGCCAGGCATCCTTAGCGATTAGGGCTGGCGTGGAGATTAAGCAAGCTATTGCCCAGAGTTGCAGAGTGGGACTCATGATTAGAGTAGGCACCGTGGCGAGAATTATCGGGTCCGCGGACATTGAGCCCAAGACCCTGCCGCGACGGGAATTGAACCCTGGTCCTGGATCAGATCTCTGCATCAGGGTCTGCCGCTCTAACCAGTGAGCCACACTTCTCCACACTTATCTGTGACAGGCCTGTGAAACGCTCCGATTCACAGATGCACTCAAGAGTGCGCGGTCAGTAGTGTGAACTCGAGTTTCCCTACTTTATTTTTCCTTGCAATATTATATAGCGCGAACTCGACAACATGGCATGAGGACAATTTACATTACAGAAGAACACATTCATTTGTGGTAGGCACGGGGAGACAAAGCGATTTGCCTGGAATCACAGGATGTTGAGCTGATGCCGAGATTCGAACGTAGCTCCACCGGCTCTAAAGTTCGCAATTCTAGAACTTGTGGTGGGAGGTGTGTCTAAAAGTGTATGTTGGTGCTGGCCATCAATGAGAGAGACCTGTGCATTTTTCAATGGGCGGTGAAAAAATATGAGTATGTTGCTGGAGATGTGGGCCGCCGTGCCACCAATGTACTTACCGGGGGAGGGTAAACACAGAATATTCCGCATACCATCACTCTGCATACTTTCATTACGAAAGTACCATGACTCCGCAATACCATTATAATGCATGGCATTAAATTTTATATGCTTTTACTACGCATACATTTACAACGAAATTCGTTGTAAATGCATGAATGGTAAAAGCATGTTTTTTTTAATGTTTGGATGAGGTAAGTGTGGGTATAGGGGTATATGTTTTGGGGTACTGAGGTATATGTTTTGGGGTGTTTGGGTATTTTAAGGGTTCAGATATAGTTTTGGGTTATGGGGTACAGGGGTAGTTTTAGGGTTTAGGGATAGGTATGGGTTTTGGGGTACAGGGGTATTTTTAGGGTTCAGGGCTAGGTTTGGGTTTTGGGGTATAGGGGTATTTTTAGGGTTCAGGGGTAGGTTTGGGTTTTGGGGTACAGGGGTATTTTAAGGGTTCAGGGCTAGGTTTGGGTTTTGGGGTACAGGGGTATTTTTAGGGTTCAGGGCTAGGTTTGGGTTTTGGGGTACAGGGGTATTTTAAGGGTTCAGGGGTAGGTTTGGGTTTTGAGGTACAGGGGTATTTATAGGGTTCAGGGCTAGGTTTGGGTTTTGGGGTATAGGGGTATTTTTAGGGTTCAGGGCTAGGTTTGGGTTTTGGGGTACAGGGGTATTTTTAAGGTTCAGGGGTAGGTTTGGGTTTTGAGGTACAGGGGTATTTATAGGGTTCAGGGCTAGGTTTGGGTTTTGGGGTATAGGGGTATTTTTAGGGTTTAGGGATAGGTTTGGGTGTTGGGGCACAGGGTATATTTATAGGGTTAATATGGGTTAGTGTTTAAGGGTGTTGGGGTATTTTAAGGAGTAAGGGTGGGTTATGATCATGGGGTGCAGGGGTATTTAAAGGGAGCAGGGTGGGATTAGCACACAATATGAGACATGGCATGAAGGGTGGAACGTACCACACACCCCCAGTGTTTGTCACGCCCCCAGCACACGCCCACAGCACACACCCACAGCACAACACAGACACGCCCACAAGGGACTACTTTGCTGGCACGGTTCTTTTACCTTTTAAATGTATATGGTGGGCGTCTGCATAGCCTATGTCCTTCTGCTGCAACTGCCCTTTCCAACGCTGTATTGGGTGTTGTGATTGGTGCTGTGGTTCCTGAGATTACCCGCCTCAAAGGTTTGGGCTCTCTCTTTATATTATTAGTATGGATAACAACGGTGACCAGGTTAATGATTACCCCCCAAATCTATTTTCTCACTGATATAACAGTGTACTCAATCCTAACTCTCATTGTTCTGTTGTTGGGAAGGCTGCCAACAAGTTTAGCGTAACCCCAGTACTCTAACAGACGCTAATACGTCGCAGCATGTTAAAAAAACCTCAATATATATATATTTTTTGAAAGAACAGACGCTCAATGGGCAGGGCTCTGATGTGCCTTTGACCGACCACTACTTAACCATTTATTTAATGTATTGGCCAGTAGATCTGAATACAAGGAGTTTTAGTAGTTGCAGGAATGATCTTAGTTCTTCTCTCTAGTGTTAGTCACGTGTGCATCAGTTTAGTTTTATCAACAAATCCTGGTTTAGTTTGGTGAAGAACTGGAGTTTCGAAACACCCCTGGAATACATCTATGTTTTTATTTGCTTGAGGAAGTCATGAAAAACACCTCTCAGGCTCTTGAATATCACTCTTCCTGCTGAGGCCAAAACTCGAGGTGTCACCAGGAGTTTCTGTTGCCCTTTCTCTAGTTCTGTCGCTGTTTCATGAAACATCACCTTAGAATGCCTTTTAGGCAGACTTGCCTTGAAAACATCTTTTCTTTAGGCAAACAAGAGTTACAGAAAAAATATTTGAGGGAAACCTGAAATGGGCAGTTAGGAAAAGTTTTGACAGAGTTTTGTTATCTTTTGGATTTCAGTGTCACCATTTTATCGTCCATGCTGCTTTCAATATATATATTTAATCTCATAATAATGTAATGTATGTTTTTACTTTACGGTGGCGGTTTCAGATGCCGGGCTTTACATGACATCTTAGAAGTGAGTTCATGCAGAACTCCATCCGTGGGCCTGTACTTTGCAGCTGCGACTCCAAATGCTAAAGCTAATGTGAGAAGAAGCCTTTGTCACCTTACCCAAGCTGATCAGGCTCTCAGGCAGTCCCAAAATATCCATCGATTTCCTGGAAGATAACACTGCTGAGCACCTGATCTATCTGGCTCTGGATGACGTTTACATTTTTGACCTGTACATCCTGGTTATTTTGCAATGTGTGTGTCAATATTGCCTCTTATTTGGTTTACCTGGGGTTATTGTTGATGGTGAAAAGGCATTCGACAGGGTGGAGCTGTCTGTTCACTTACCAATGAACTATATGGTAAGGATAAAGGCCTGAAGAGTGGTGGCGACTAGCACTGGCTCGGAGACTGAACTTTTAGGGTAACCCTGACTCTGTCAATGTTTCTTATTAACCCCTTCGATGCTTATGACGGAACAGTTCCGTCATCAGCGTCGGTTGGGCTGTGCTGATGACGGAACCGTTCCGTCACGACCACGCCCGTTTTTCGAACCTTCAGCACAGCGCGAAAATTTGCACCGTGCTGAAGGTGTTAATTTGAATATCATGTAAATATTATCAACTCGGGATATCCTGAAATTTGCTTTGGCCCTAGATCCCTCCTTAGAAATCGTAATTATTTTTCACATTGCTTTGCCAGACTGATGTTTCAGTATGAAGATTTGTGTCCAAAATGTCCAATGGGTGTCCTCTGTTTTCCCCATGCTGCTTTTTTTTACCACACGCATTCTATATCAACGTTGGACCCAGTGATCCAATTTCACTTTCTGTGCGTTTCAAAAACACAAGGCACCTTTTCATCTATTTTGGAGAACTGTACTCTGTACTTTTAATATTAAACATTGAGAGGTATCACCATGGATTAGGCCTCACCAAAGCCTTTTGTGAAAGTTTACTTATGAAAGTGAAATTCTCAAATTTTGCGTTGCATTAAATCTGTGAAGTTCCTCAACATTTCTCAATTTCGCATTACACCATGTTACATAATCTTCTCTGGCGCCAAGCTAAAAATGTCTGTCAGGAAGGGTAAAACCGCTTCTGAGAAATATTTTCTGCTGCAACAATTTTCCTAAAGCATGCAAAGACTTTCTTTCATATGTGAGATATCCCCTTTCATACAAAACTCATGCAAGATATTGGCAAACTGTATTTCATGCTAAATGCATACTTTTCATGACAGTTTTTGGAGAAAAAAAAAGTAAGCAATTTTTTGGCCACCTCATTTTTACCCACGAGGTCCCAGCATGTTTTTGTTCAAAGCGTCATAAATTAACAACTCTCCAACCATAAGGATATTGTGTTTCTTTACATTTTCTATAGATGCAAGCTCCAAATGACTGCTCATATGAAATATGTGAAGTCCATTTTTAAATGCAATCACTGCTGCATTCATGCAAAGCATTTGAAGCACCTCAGTTCGAAAAAGAATCCATGATTTGCACATTCAGTGAAGGATCTCTGGGCAAGTGGGTACCTTCAATGGTAGTTTGTACCCACCCCCTGTGTCCCAGCCATCATTTATTTAGAAGTCATCTCAGGCATGTTTATGCTCAGGCTGCCAGCACACAAATGCAAAAAGAACAGATCATGGTTGGAATGCTAAATTAATCAAACATTCACCCCCGGTCACAGATCTGGGTTAAATCCATTGTTTTTTGGTCACCAAGCCATTCCAGTTTAGACCCAGCGATATGCAAATTAGTCGTGGCCCTGCTTTCTGTGGGACCAGTCCAGCCAGAGTTGCAAGGCCAGGTCCTCTCGGGACCAGGGACAACGATCCTGGGACCGGTTTCGGGGTAATACTCCTCATCCGACAGGCTAGCCTAAATCTGGTGGCGTAGTGAGCACAGGACACATGTCTGGGCATACCCTTCCCATTTACAGCGGCAAATGCAAACAGAACAGATGATGGACGGAATGCTGAAATAATCAAACATTCACCCCCATCAAAGATCTGAGTTAAATCCATTGTTTTGCATTCAAAGCCATTTCAGTTTAGACCCAGCCATATGCAAATCAGTCTTGACCCTGCTCCCCATGGGAACAGTCCAGCCCAAACTGCCAAGCCAGACACTCCCTGGGCCAGAAACAAGCATTCTTGGACCAGTTTCAGGGTAACACCCCTCATCAACCAGGAAAGCTTTAATGTGGTGGGGTAGCGAGCAAGGGACCCACGTCTGGGCATCCCCTTCCCACTTAGGGCGACAAATGTGAAAAGAAAAGATGATGAACGGAATGCTGAATTAATAAAGCATTCACCCCCTGTTACAGATCTGGGTTAAATCCATCGCAAAAGCAAAAGTTTAAAATACCTCATCCCCAAGGGTACAGTTACGTTCCACTGTGGTAAAGCACAGAGGTCTGTAGAACGGTGATGCTGCTCCTACAGAAAACTCTAGTCTTTTATCCTTGGAAATACGATTTTTTTTAAAAGAGTAAACCATAGCCATAAAATGTAACAAAAAATATTCACCTAGTTTCAGGATTCACTGAGAAATATTTGCGACCCACTTCCAACATTCATTGAAGAAATAATATTGCAAAATAACGAAGCCACTGATTGAAATCTGTCCCTTACGCCCAAAGCCTCTGTGAATTCCCTTAAATTAGTGACTTAACAAAGTCACCGTAACCAGAGTCTGAACTGCATCACTGACTCAAGGAATTAAGTTGGAGCCTAATACAGCAACTTACACTGGAGCAAGCTTTGATGAATACGGGGAGAGGAGGGGCAAACGGAAGGAACTGAAGTACATGGGGTGGAGGAAACAAGAAACTGAAGTACAAGGGGTAGACGAAACAAGACAATGAAGAAGTTCATCGGTGGTGGGAGAAACTGAAGAAGTACATGGGGGTGTGGGGAGGACAGAAGAAACTGAAGAGGTACTTGGGGAGGGGAAACTTAAGAAGTTTTGGAGAGGGGAAACAGAAGAAACTAAAGAAGTACATGGGGTGGGCAGACAAGAGGGACATGGGGTGGGGAAACAAACTGAAGAGGTACAGAGGGTAGGCAAATGGAAGAAACTGAAGAGGTACACGAGGTGGGCAAATGGAAGAAAATAAAGAGGTACACGGGATGGACAAGCGGAAGAAACTGAAGCGGTACACGGGGTGGGCAAATGGAAGAAACTGAAGAGGTACGAGGGGTGTTGAAATGGAAGAAAGTGAAGAGCTGTCAAAACTACTTACAGAGTGGCGCTAAAAAAATTTCATCAAACAAAACATCATGAGAGACTATTTTGCAAGCAAAATTAAATCCGCAGACAACTCAGCTAAAGTGCTCTTTCAGATTGTTAAAAACTTCACTAATCCGACGGCTCTCGTACACCGGTTAGAGCCCTCCCAAGAGCTCTGTGATGGACTGTCGGATTTCTTCCACGAGAAAGTCACTGACATCTTTGCTTCTTTTGATGCAGCGAATAAACCCGATATACTATCTGTACCCCCCACTCCTTCCTCCGCCAAGGGCACATGGCTCTGTGCGTTTAAACCGGTCTCCTTGGACGTGGCGTTGGAAAAAATAAGGATATGCAAATCAGGTTCGCCACTAGATCCCATGCCAGCCCAGGTGTTCACTACTGTAGCGCCAGCGATTGTACAACCCCTAGCTACACTATGGAACGCCTCCCTCCTATCGGGTCAGTTCCCGGAGACTTCGAAGCAGGCCATTCTTATCCCCCTCTTGAAAAAACCTGAGTCCGATCCTGCTGTGTTCAGCAACTATCGTCCTATATCACTGCTCCCCAAACCGGTTAAAATCCTGGAAAAAATGGTCCAAGAACAACTTTCGGACTATCTTGAGTCAAATGAACTTCTACACGATACACAATCCGGATTCAGGACCGGGTATAGCACAGAGACAGCACTATTGGAGGTTACGGAGACCGTGCGGGAGAGCGTGGACAGGGGTGAGGTAGCCATGTTGGTGCTCCTCGACCTGTCCGCAGCCTTCGACACGGTCTCCCACCCCATTCTGCTAGACAGGCTCCGTGAGCTGGGGATCTGGGATATCCCGCTGACCTGGATCACCTCCTTTTTAGCGGATCGTACGCAACAAGTTTGGTGTCGACCGTTCTGGTCCAAAGATAAAAAGCCGCTCGGGTGTGGCGTGCCACAAGGATCTGCCCTCAGTCCTCTTTTTTTCATGTTTATCTCGCACCCTTGGCAAAGGTGATTGAGACATTCGGGGTTAGAGTGGTCTCTTACGCTGACGATAATCAGTTTATCTTTTCCTTTAGAGACCACTCACCCCTTGCATTAGAACATTTTAAAAACTGCCTGTCCAATATCGTAGCCTGGATGACCTTGAACACGCTAAAACTCAACACCGATAAAACTGAGGTGTTGTTCTTTAATCAAGTGACCCCCTTGTCACCTACTACTTGGTGGCCCGTGGAATTGAATCCCCCGCTTGCCCCGGTCACAGTGGCGCGCAATCTCTGTGTCCAAGTAGACAACGAACTATCCTATAAAATCCAGATCATGAAAGTTACCTCGGCCTGCTTTGGCAAACTACACATGATATGAAAACTCTCCCCTTTCCCTCCCACTGAGTCATTAAAGACAGTGACGCATGCCCCTTGTCACCTCACACTTGGAACACGCGAACAGTTTGTATGCTGGTCTCCCTGCCTACCTCCTCCACAGACTGCAGATCGTGCAGAATGCTGCAGCCAGGCTGATCTATAAGATTCCCTTCCGGTATTCCATCTCTCCTTACCTAAAGAAGCTCCACTGGCTCCCTATCACGGCGCGCATCAAATTCAAGGCCCTTGTACTTGCCTTCAGGGCTCTGAATGGAAAAGGCCCCAGTTACCTCAGACATAGGCTGAAGTTAGTTCAATCCTCTCGGGCTCTTAGATCTAACCACCTTCGTCTTCTACTCCCCCCCCCCCCCCCCCAGATTCCGCCTAGCTCGTAAGGGTGGTAGAGCTTTCACGGTGGTGGTGTCTAAACTATGGAATTCCCTGCCTATCAGTCTGCGCTTCATTGACTCCGAATCTCAATTCAGGGGCAAATTGAAGACATTTTTATTTTCCAGCTGCTAATTCCTTGAGTCCCTCCCAGTTGCAGTCCTCAGCGCCGGGACACCCCCGTTTGGGGGTAGCCGCGCGCTTAACAAATGTCAAAATAAATAAATAAATAAGAGGTACATGGGGTGGGCAAACAGAAGAAATTAAAGAGGTACATCTCATCTGATTTCAGAAAGTCACTAAAAGAGGAACATTGACATAGATCTGAGAGTGGAAGCACAGAAATATGAGTTAAACACAAATTATGAAATAATAGAAGCTAAAGCAATGGTATACAAAAAGAAAAGTATTGGAACCAAACCTTAAAAAACACCACAGAGAACAGGATATAGAGCGGCTACACCCGCTGTCTATGAAACTAAAAAGCAGCAGAATAGAACCAATTGATGATAATGCCAGAAATCTCAAGTTTGCATCGAGTGAAATTAAGAATAGAGTGATCCGCCATGTTGAAAGGAGTACAGCAGTTGAGGAGAGTAAGAACAGAAGATTGTTTATTGTGTTGACTGTGAACTAGTATTTGAGATGGAAAGTAGCACCAATTCGTAAATTAGCCAGAACAATAATCAGATTGAACAGGTGATGAGTGGCAGTTAGTAGCCTCGGCAAAAGGAAAGAGTTGAGAGAAAACAATATGTTCCATTATCTTTGGAAGGTGTAGAATTTGAGGAAGATTGGAAATTACATATATCCTTGAGACTTAGAAAGATTTTTAAGTAAAGTTGGAACAATTGAAGAATTGAAGGAAGAGAGAAGAGTCCAAAGTTAAAAGATAAGATGGGGAGGCAGACCAGTTAAGGATTAATACTGGATACACAGTTTTCACCAAAAGAGTAAATAAAGAGCCAGTGGTAGATGCTGTGGGTCCTGCCTCGGATTGAGAAGGCTGAACATCCAAATCCGAGAGCACGCGGAAATGTAACCATTCTAGAAGGAAAGATAGAGATTCAGGATAAAAAGGTGTACTGATTGGGGAAGGAAGGAAAGTAGTGCAGATGCTAGAAATATTTGATGTGAATTACGTAACCAGATGATCAGCAGTGTGAGAATAAAGAGATGAGTTAGGAGAAGGTGGGGATAGCAAACACTTAAACGTCCAAATAGGCCAACACTGTGAGATTGTTTAGTGATGAGTGAACCAATCCTTGGCCGCTTTGAGTTGTGTTATGGACTGAAAGAAAACAAGATCGAAAAAACATGAAGGTCCAGTGTTTACGCCTTTGGGTGTTCAACATGGATATGGAGTTTGGAAGAAGGACGTGATCTTAGTGGAGAGCCAAGGATAACTGGGTTTACTAGTAGGTTACAGGGATTTCAGAGTGGCTTCAGCATTGCACCTGACAAAGAACAGTGAAAAGCAAAGAGGTGGCTTGACACAGAGGACGGGAAGAGGATAGGGCTACAGAGGGTAGAGTATCCCGGATGCTAAATTTGCTACTGAAAGATTGGAATAACCAGTAGAAAGTAAAGAAAATAAATATTAGTGTCAGTTCTGATGACTTTGTCCTGAAAAGGTGGGTGTTGGTGAGGGCTGTGTCTAGGACACCAGAGGAAGCGCCATTGATATCCATGCTTGCATCGATGACTGTCCGCATAGCCAATTGTCATCTGTTCATATTAATCCATATTTACTTACTTGCAAAGAAGCAGTCTGGGTTCTGCTTGGTGGGGTGGGTGCACCGCTTTTGGTGATTGTCCCTATAGCCAGTGCTTTAAATAGGGTGGGGCTCACTGGTACTCAGTACCAGCACTTCTCAGTTTGCTCCCTTTGGGCACCTGCACTTTTCCTTTCCCAAGTGGAGTACTGATGCCCATGACGTTGGAACAGGGAAAGATATAAGGATGATCGGATGCGATTCAAAAGATGGGGCTGTAAGAGCACAGCCGGTTCTGTGCTCCT
This sequence comes from Lissotriton vulgaris, assembly GCF_964263255.1. Taxonomy (NCBI): domain Eukaryota; kingdom Metazoa; phylum Chordata; class Amphibia; order Caudata; family Salamandridae; genus Lissotriton; species Lissotriton vulgaris. The sequence goes on along the minus strand of NC_141695.1, from coordinate 1,714,738,279 downwards.
CCCTGACAGCTGAATGCCAGTATGCTTAGTCCCAGCTGAGACAGCATTTTATTCAACAGATGCTCATTTTCATAATGACACGTTGGGTCACTCATTAGGCCATTGCAGGCCCTAACTAACATTGCAGGTGACTAACAGCACAAGGACCAATCAAACCCTGGGCTGTTACACTGTGTCTAACACTGACTCTCTGTGTGACCTGAGGAGGGCTTTTCCTGATGAGAGCCTGTCTGTAATCAGGGCTCCTGTCCCACTGCCCACACAGAGGCACTACTGGATGCCAGACATCTTGTTCCCCGCCAGTTTAACCTTCTATCTCAACAACTTCCCCTCTTTCAGACCTTTGGGAGCTGTAAAAGAGGTGCCTTTCTCTGGTTGGGATGGAGGCGCTGCAACACAGGAGGGGTCCTGCACAGTGTAGCTTTAGAAGCATGTTTTCTATTGAGATGCAATTCCTTTCCCTGCCTAGGAATATCCCTGAATGTGTTAATAAATACTGTTGATTTTGCCATTTTTTTTTTAATTTCTTCCATTAGGCTGGTTTTCACCAGTGTTTTTTGTTTGTAAGCTCAGTAGACCGAGCTACATGGAAAGTATAAATTGCCCAGGATCAAACAGTTAAATAGTAGACCTGAGAATGCAGCACACTACAATTACTGCAGAGTATGCATGTACCATCATACTGCATTTTGGGGATTATACTATGAAACAGGGCACTTTCCCCGTCTCTGGGTAATATCCGGTCCATTTTTCTTTTAAACCACACATCCAAAACCAGCTTTTGCAGTGATTCTAAATACGCCCACTCTTGACAAAAGGGAGAGGGGACTAATCAAAGACAGAGGTCAAATGTTAGAAAACATCATCTTACAAATTGCTGCCTATTCTTTTAACATGAAGATGGGTGTCCGCTTGTCTTTTTTCTGGCTGCTAAGTAAGCTATATGACAATCTTGCTGGGGTACAGGGATTTTGAAAGGAAAGGGTACAGATGTAAGTTTTTTATTACAGCACACAACATTTAAATACCTGTAAAATAAGTGTGCAAATATGTCAAAACATATCAGTAGATGGGAAAGCACAAATGAAGCACATTTTTTGTAATTGGGTAGCATGATGAAAACAAAGATGATATTCTGATCAAAACAAATCAAGGCGGGTTATAGGGTGATGTGCAAATGATAAATGCTTGCTAAACCTGATTTTTGCACATTATCGTTTGGGCAACATATACTTTTATCAGTAAAACTGCATGCCATGAGAATGTTATGGCCATTTCAATGGTAAATGTGCTGTCTGTAAATGACGGCACACTACCATGCCATGCTTTAGTAATATACTTGCAACTATGTGCACCATCAATCGATCGATCATTTATTTGTATGGCGCGGTTAATCACCACAGGGGATATCCAGGTGCAGTCCTGCAGGTATCGGTTGAAGAGCCTGGTCTTGAGTTCCTTCTTGAAGTGGTTCCGCGTGGGATAAGTGCAGAGGTGGAGGGGAAGGGTGTTCCAGGCTTTAGCGGCGAGGTAGGAGAAAGAGCATCATCTGGAGCGGCTGCTGCAGATACGCTGTGTCTTGGCGAGGTGTGCGAAGCAGAGGTTTGTGGAGGTTTGTGGTAGATCAGGCAGTGGTTCAGATATGCTGGTCCTCGGTTGTGAAGGGCTTTGTATGCGTGAGTCAGGAGCTTGAACTGACATCTCTTCTGGATGGGGAGCCAGTGGAGGTCTTTCAGGTGCTGGGTGATGTGTGTCCTCTTGGGCAGTTTGAGGATCGGTCTGACTGCTGCATTCTGGATTGTCTGGTGTCTTTGCAAGAGTTTGGTGGAGGTGCAGGCATAGAGTGTGTTGTTGTAGTCAAGCCGGCGGGTGATGATGGCCTGTGCTGTTGAGAGGCCATCTGAAGATTTTGCGGATCATGTGGCTGCAGGCTGAGATGACGACGTTGACCAGACCTTTCATGGAGAGTTGGCTGCCCAGTTTGATGCTGAGGTTTCGTGCATGGGTCCGAACTCCGTGGCCACCAGGAGTCATTCCAAAGGGTGGTGTCTGCCGAAGATCAAAACTTCAATTTTTTTCTGTGTTGAGTTTCAGGCTGTTGTCTTTCATCCATGTTGCAACGTTCTTCATGCGATGCAGTTGTGTAATTTGGTTTTCGTTATGTAATTTGGTTTTCGTTGTGGAAGTTGGTTTTTGTCAGGGTGGGGTTCATTGAAAGTGAGACGAGTTGTGTGCGTCGGCGTAAGAGATGATGTTCTTCGATCTGACAATGCCTGTGAGTGGAGTCATGTAGATGTTGAAGAGAGCTACATACCACACCCGTGCCAATCTTCTGCTGTTTGGTGTGGCTCACATGCTACACTTTGTGCGATGCTTAGATTTTTAACAATCCCTTAATGTAGTGATGTAACATTGATGCAAGCACCCCCACTCTTAATATTTTTCCTGAAGCGAGTTTCTCCAGGATGTAGTAAAAGCATTAGACCTCAAGTACAGTATGAATAGTAATAACTCCTCATAAGCTAGATTTCTGACTTGGTTATATCTTTTAAGATGTCCTGCTTTTGGGAGGAGCTTACAATGAAACCCCCAAAAATGCTTTGGGTGACTTAGTTCCCCTCCCTCGCTACTCAGCAAACATCTGTCCATGCACATGGATTATATCCCCACACACATGAAGTGGACAGGGGGCCACCCTGGTCTGGCTTAGCCTCACTCTGGGGGTGACGTAAGCAGTGTCCACTCCTGCTTGTCCAGCTCCTTACTGAGTCACCGGCTCTCTGTGACCTGAGGAAAGCCCATTCACCAGCCTCTGTTTTCAGGTTTTGACACAGCCAATGACTGTGTGAGCTGATGAAAGCCATTCACCAACCTATGAATACAACTCCTGACTCAAACTCTGACTTCCTGGGTGGCCTGAAACAGCCTTCTCACTACTCATGTGTGTCCTGTTAGCCACTGACTTGCAGATGCTATTAAGACTAGTATTGGGCAGAACTCGTGTGATTTGCTGAAACGAAATTCTGCCAATTACAGCTAAAGTAGTCGAGATTATGTAGAATTTCGCAAGAAACGGAACCCTGTTTTCTTAGTTCAAAATGCACCCTTCCTTCTAAAGTGAATCGGAGGATGCATTTTACAATAAGAAAATAATGCTAAATTCAACAACATAAACAGCAACGTCTGCTTGTGCTCTGGCGGTAGTCCTCTTGCACCCAAATTACCCCAAATTATGCGAGTGGGAATAAGAGTGTAATTTTGCGAATCACAAAAATTACACTGGCGTAATTAAATTTTAATCCAGCCAGGACTAATTATGACCCATACATTCCAAAGGTCGCCGCTGATGCACACCTTAAAAACCCTTATCCTATTCCATGTACCATCCTTGTATGGCCCCTAAACCCGCACCCACTCCATTGTACCTGTACTTCATTTCCCCCCAGTTAAAGGACTGTCTGTACCAGAAGGACTGACAGCCCTGAGGTTGTTCAGGCTCGGGCTCAAGGGCAAAGCAGTACCCTTGGGCAGTATTTGTTTTCCGGGAAGAGCCCTTGGTGCTCGCCTCCTCCCACGCCTCCGTTGTGCAATCCCCTCGAAGGTGCGGCAGGCGTGTGTTTTTATTCCCGTCACTTCCTGTTGGTCCTGTGCGCGTGCAGGCCTTGAGCCATCCAACCAGCGGGCGCCGGAAACCCTGCACGGATTGCAGCTGGAGCTCGTGCAGATGAGAACAGTGAGCTGTGTGTGTGCGCGCGCGCGGAATGCCTCCTCCCAAAATACACAGTCGGATGATGTCACGTGATAGGCCAGAAGGCGAGCCTGTCTCGTTTGTAGAGAGCGTGATTTTCGATTTGAAGTCAAGTGGGAATTAACCTGTGACCATGACAATTTCACACGCCCCCCCACCCCCGGTTGGTGTTTATTTTGGGGAAGCCGTGGATCATGATGGTGAAATAAAACGGTGTTAAATGTACACTAACCCGTTTCCAGAGAAGTGTATGAGGCCCTCACATTGCAACAGGTGGGGAGGGCTAGACTTGCAGCCGCGAGCTACCCTCCCCGATGGAGGGGCTTTGAGACTGCCCTTCTGCTGGGTGATACCGAGGGGGGGAGTCTAGGTGCCCTTACACCGTGCTCAGTACCCGAGGACAACAGCTGGCCACCGCCTCGGGGTAGAGATTCAATTCTGTATCGTGTATAGCGCTTCTTGACGGATAGCGCCTCTCCTGTCGGACCGCGTGTATGGCGCCTCTTGTCGGACAGCGCCTCTCCTGTCGGACAGCCTGTACGCAGCTCGCTTCCAGTGAGTGCCGCGCTCTGTGCTGGCCCGGGGTTGTCGAGACCGTGACCCAGCTGCCCTTCCTGTTTGGGCTCTGCGACCGGTTTCTCGGAAGGGCCTTCCTCTTCTTGTCAGGGTGGCCTGCGTACACAGAGGGCCCGCGGGAGAGACAGGTCCGTCCATGCCAGGCCCTGACCGCGACAAAGACGGTACTGTACTCACACGCACCCTGAAAGGTGTAGAGGGGTTTGGGAGGGGGCGGTGGTCTCACAAATTGGTGCAGTTTCACTCAATGGGTGTGAGTCTAACACAGTCTCGTGCCACGCGCAATGACGCCACCGTCTTTAGTCGAGTTCCAGGTTTTGGCGCGGTCTCCTTAGTGAGCGTGCAACCCTCACGCTTTTGGCGTGAGTCTTACGCGCTAATGGTGAGCCTCACTAGGCGGATATTGGTCACACAATGAGGCATAGACTCACTCCAGCCGATGTGAAGCTATACTTATTAACGGAGCTGCACATGTTGGCGGAATCAGACTGCGTGTTGAGTCTCCCACCTCTGTGCACTGAGTGTACGAGTGTCTCACGCTTGGTTTATAGTCTCTGCTACACGCTTGTTCACCCTGTAGACTCTAATGTAGTTGTACACATTGGATTAATGTCACTCAGTGGATGTGGTGTTCACTGTTTGGAGCAAAACCTCACTATGTTGGTGAGAGTCTGTGTGACTGTTGCACTCTGTCGGACACTATTGTATTGTATTGCAATTGCATTTATATAGCGCTTACTACCCTTGAAGAGGCATTGAAGCGCTTTTTCGGCGAGTAGCACGCTACTCCGGAACCCATAAAGGATTAGTGGTGAATTAGCATAGTGAAATCTGAAAGTAATTTGAGTGGTGGATATGTTAGTCAGTTAATTGAATTGAGAAGGATAGTTCAGGGTTACTATGCATGATGGTCTCGTACAACAGCACAGTCTCACACCTTAGTGCACTCCCTCGTTTGGAGTGTGTAAGCCTCACAGTGATGCACAAGCAGTCTCACTCCAACTTCAGCCATCCCAACGGCTTTAAGAGTGGCACATTCATCAGATGGTGTCACTCAGCTCGTGCACGTTTTTACACAACGGTACACTAGTGCGATGTCTCACTGAAGTTGCAGTCATCCTCTGTACTTCAGTGATGTGGCACACCCTGAATCAGCCACTCAGTCACTTTTTGTTTAGTCTTATAGTCTCTCACCTCAGTGCACAGCTCTGTTCAGCTGTGGTACTCTCACATTTGAGCACAAGATCTCACTACAGCCTCCGTCATTCCACCATCTTTAATGGAGGGACACACAGTGACTCTCTTCTGGTTTAATTTAACATGAGCCTCGCTCTTGTGTGCGGGCTCAGTTCAGCCGAAAGGACCCTGTGAAGCGTTGGTGTCTAAGGAGCCCAACCCGTGCTCACAGAGGCAACTGAACATCCGTGTCAGACCACATCCCACCCTCACGTGGACGAAGCACTGCCTAAACCGGAGTGTACGACCTCGGCAGCGCAATTTCACTTTTTGCACACGCCTACTCACTACAGACATCAGAAGGTGCTAATTAAAGGACACAGCACACCCACAGAGGAAACACAGCTGTATCAATAACAAACAAACTGAAAATTCAACAGTTCTCTTGGTCAGCCTTACATTTAAATCACAATCACTCATACATACCACATATCAACCTAATTATTGTGTATCAATTCAATCAGTATAAAGAGAACCCAACAAAATTATAAACATACAGTAAAATATGTCAAAAACATAACACATTTTTATCGATAAAAAATACATTCATATGTGACATCATAAAAAAGAAATATCAACAATGTATACAGCAGCCTAGAATGTACATGTGACAAATCAATCCGACATTAAAAAAGAGAGAGAGACACAGTAACAAGTGACACGTTAAAAAGTCATCCTAAAAACATTAATTCGATTGAATCTATTGTGCAACATCAGAACCACATACCTAATATCAGATTTAATAGTTCCTCGAATTTAAAAAAGAAAACCAGAGCATTGATGCGTTTCGGTGTGCTGTCAACTTATGCACCACCATCACCAGGACTGTTCATAATAAATGTCTCTTTAGGCAAAGTTTTTTGAGATGTATACTTGTTGTTATGTGTTTAGTCGCTAACTTTTACCAGATACGTATTTGCTAAAGTCACTATCATCGTATCCATTTATCATATCGCCTTTTTGTGCCTTGGAAAGCGCTCTGATACCCGCAAGGGTCTTGTTCGCGCTATACAAAACTGTCAAAATAAATAAAATAAAATAAAAACACATATATCTGTGTTGGGACAAAAACATACATATCTGTCATAAATATGTTCCTGTCAATAACAAACACAGCCATTTACTAGCACTAAAACCTGTAGATGGACAGTGAACAAACTGAATGGCAAGCAGGGGCGAAGCCCTGCCAAGTACAACGGATCAGGTGTTACTAGACAGTACAATAAGGAAAGCTGAAAGGGTGAATTGGAGCTCGGCCGAATCAACCAGGGCACAATGGTGTCCAGCCCTCTCAGAGACTAAGAGTTTGATGTAGAGGAGAGATCTAATGTATATACCGTCAATCCCCCATCACCCCAAGAAAAAAAAATTGGGCACCCCATCCGAATTGCTGCTGAAATTACTGACTTCTTTATTTTATGGTTGGAGACCTCTCCAGATGCACCATCGGCTCATCCTGTGAAATAATGGTGGAACTGACAAGTTAAGCTGATTTGTCTCTCACCGTGTACGGTGGAGGCAACTTAATCTACAACTGGCGTAGAAGTAGTGGCTGACAATCGACAACATGTATAGGGTCCATGACTTGCTGGGATTCTACCATGCGGGCACCGATAGTGCAGCCCGACTTCGGGGGTGCATTCTCAGCACCTACATATGCTAGAAATGTTCATCTCCATTGACTGACATTGGTAAATTCTCTGTTGAAATGTTTCCCAAGAAGCATGGCTCCTCCAATGGTGGAGTCATGAAAAAACCTATGCCGACCATGCAATCAACCCTAAATAAGGCAAATTTCCAACAAGTCCGCAGCAGATTCTCATAGTTGAGAGAGAGCCAGTCACATCCGGTTACTTTTACTTAACTATCTAGAATTGTTTGTGTATATCTTTACTCTGGGGAAATAGCACAACGGCAAAGTCCTTCCTGAAGTTGCCTTACATGCGAAGTGACTAGCTGCCTTGGCTCGATACGCAACCTCTTTGCGTTCCACTCGGTGAACTGAGCCGTTCCCGTTTATTCACAAAGCCATCTTCATGAGAGTCTGCCTCTGCGGTGTCATATCTTCATGTTGCTGGTCCCTCTGGTTGGAAACCTCAGGATGCATCTTGTCCCAGGGATCTGCTTTTATCATGGCTTCTCCAAAGTCCTCCTCCATGTACATCGCCCAGTTCACGATAAGGGATTTTCGAGCTCATTATATTTTCTCAGCTGCATACCTGCCTTGCTAAAGATGAGCTGCTGTAGTTTGGAGGATCAGCATGCATGGATAATCTGGGTCCTTCCTTCATCATTATGATCACCAATTTCCTAAGGCGACATGGGTTCATCAGTGGACGTCCTATTTTCCTGCTTGACTTGTCTCAGGATAATTAACTCATTACCGGCATTGATAGAAGGGGCCAAGTAACTGTTTAGGACTTTGAAGTCGGATGTGAAGTTGGCGTGTCCTGGTTTGGGGTGAGTGAGGAATACCGTGTGGACCTCTTTCTTTTACAAAATATAGTGACGCGGAACATTTGGCCATGGTATTCCTCTCTTTCGTTGTATGGATTTAGTTCTGAAGATGTTTTGCTCTGTTTCCAGCAGGAAGGTTCTGAAGAGGAACAGTTGTGAGGCTTAAAGGTGGGAACATAGTAGAAGAAGAGGGCTATTTTTGCGGGCCTTTCCATCTGACGTCTCGTTGGAGGGTGAGATGGTTGAGGATACTCATGTGTGTATTGCTGGGTCGTGATCTGCCTCACTGCCAGTTATTGGAGGGTACCAATGTGAGATTACGGTAGGACCATGAGAGATCCTGACACAGTCATACCCCTGCTGCGTTTGTGGATGGCTGTGCAAGTGCCAGTGTGTCCCCGTCACTTGGACCATACCATTGCCACAGTGTAATGGGTGTGTGCCTGCCTATGACCGAGAAACCAAGGCTGTTCTTAAAGGGGCTGCAGCACAGGTCTCCACTGCCTACCCAATAGCATGGCTGATAAAAAGGCTGCTAGGCATGGAGTAAATTAAAGAAACTAGCATTGCAAAAGCAATCACGCCATGTAAGATTATTGCTTAGTTTTTAATTCCCACAGAGTGGGTAAAGCTGAAGAACACACCTAGAAAACACGGGGCAGTAGGTTACTAAGGATGAATAAATACCTGAAAATGACCTTCTCCATGGCCCTGCCACACTAACTCTACTCTCTTTCTCGCCTTAGCTGATTCTTGGCCTGGCACACCTACAGGCGGCCAAGGTGACTGTTCCGGACGTGTTGGGTGCCCTGCTGATCCACGGGGCTCCCATTGGAGGTAGCAATTTATCGAATGACACTTGGAGAGTGCGGCGGGATGCCGATTGCGAAGGAGACGAGTACAAGCACCCAAGCGGGGCATTCTGCTGCAAAATGTGTTTGGCAGGTAAGAGGGTTGGAGGAAAATGTGAAAGGATGACTACTTGTGGACACCTTGAGTTGCACATGGGATAGAAGAAAAAGCAGAGGGTCAAGAGGAAAGCCCCTCTGATACATATGAAGTTACCCATGACAGCACCAGTAAGAGTAGGCGGTGGTAAAACACTGCGTAATGGAGGTGGTAGTTGAAAATCCATTAATGGAAATTGGGAGATGCTTGTGTGTGTTGGGGTGGGGAGAGTAGGGCACAAATGGACTTCAGGACATGGAGAGTCACCCCAGAATGAATGGAGTGTGGGTGAGTGAGTGCGACTTGAAGCTCCCACTGTATACTTCGAGGCACTAGTGGGTGGTGTAAGATGTGTGGAATAAGGTGGTGGGAAGGCCCTCTGTTGAAACTAGGAAATGCCCCAAGATGGAAGCGAGCTGTAGGGTATGGTTAACGATTCTGCCATCTCTGCTGTGCATTATGGGAGCCATACTGTGGTGGAAAAAAGCTGAAACATGATGAGTCTCAGGAGTGGAGGGGCTGTGGGGAAGAGGGAAAAGACTCTGTTAAAATCTGATTGAAACATTTGGAGAGTGCTAATGTATAGGAGGATAAAACCTGGGCTTGGGCGGTGGATGACCATGAGTGGGCAAGGTCCGTCCTTGGCACTGAGACACATCATAGGGTATAGATTTGTGAACTTGGGGGGAGAGCTGAGGGTATGGACTTGTATATGTTGAATTTTAGCTTGGTCCCAATCATGCATGTTTGTTTGCTTTATCCCTCCCCCCTCCCCCAGGCTTCCGGAAGGTGTCAGACTGCCAAGGCGAGGGCCAGGTGACGAGCTGCCGTCGCTGCGAGCAGGGGTCTTACACAGAAGTGCCAAATTATGTATCCAAGTGCATGCTCTGTGATGCATGCAGGGGAGGTGAGAGCCTGGCAGGGCAGCATTGCGTACTATCATTGTGTACCATTCTACATGGTGCGCGAGGTGTGTGGAGCATGCGCAGTTTGAGAGGGTCTGGAGGGTGTGAAATATCCACAGTGTAACACGTGTTTGTTGAGTGGAAGACACTGTCATATTTATAATGTGCGGTGTGAGAGTGATGGGCTCTTGGTGTGTAATAGCCAATCAGCTTTTATAGTTAACTGAATTAAAAAGCCAGAACTAAAACAAAGAAGGTTTCACCTCTTCACAAAAAATAAAGTATGTTAAAAAGACAATTTCAAGACGGCCTTTGTTTAAAGGTCTGAAACTTCCTCTAATTGTTTCCATGTACATTTTGTAAAGCGCACGCACCAATAGTAGCCAACCAAAAATTGATTTATCCGATCTAAATTTCAAATGTTGTGCATTAAAATACCCTCTATTTAGAGATTTGTTTTAGAAGTTGGCATCTCTATATACATACGCCCTTTTAGACCTACAGAGAAATCCCCACTCCTGGCTCTGCATGTAGAATCTAGATAGCCTGTTAGTACAGTAGTGTCAGAAATTTTACTGCCTAAATAATTAAAATCCTACCATATTATAAGAACAAATACAATACACTTATAAATACAGTAATGAAACTACACATAAAAATAGGCTGGTGCCAACACTCGAAACAAAATCTAAAATGGTACTAATCACTAGATCCCACAATTTTAAAGATCAGACATTTCACAAATGTGCCTATCATCACACAATTTATGGTGGATGAACAATATTTGACTGCCTCTTTACAATTTCAAGTTCCTTCATTATTACATTCTAAGTTCTAAGCAGCCTCCTATCTTCTGAGCGAACAAAGGGCAAAGGTAAAATGTAAATAAGTCTCTTTACTATAACCACAGAGGCACATAACTTCCACTTTTTTCGGAGGGGCCAAAGAGAAGAACAGGTGAGACAGATGTAACAAATATGTAAGACTTCTTAGAACCATGATCCAACTTTTAGAAAGACACATTTTCGAAACCCACCTAACTTTAAAGGGTATGAGGTGGGCGATCTTTATTTAATTTTTTTTAAATTTAATAATTGCATTGCACTGTCATTTATAGACGGCATATTTTCCATTAAAACCGGCACTAACTTTGCACGGACCCACAGTTCGACTGATAAAACTACATTGCAAACAAATGATAATGTGTGGAAATCGGATTTCAATGAATATTTATCATTTGTGCATCAAGCAAAGTTCCTAGATTTGTTTTGAACCTATTAGGATATTTGTTTCCATCACACTTAAGAATTACAAACAAATGTGCTTCATTTTAGCTTTCCTAACTGCTGAATGTGGGGAGTTCACTTACAGGTATTCACGTTTTGTTCCATTACAAAAAACACTCTCTGAACCCCAACACGATTGTCACTTAATTCACTTTACTTTATTTTCTCCGACTGAAAAGTGAGTGGAGTTTGTAAACACCAATCGCAATATATATAAAAAAAAAAAAGAAGCAGCCATTTTTTTGGAAGACTTGACCTGACATTTGACCTCTGTCGGTAAAACGCAGCAAATATGACAAGATAAACATAGCATTTAACCCCTTGCATGCGCTGCAAATTTTTGCGCTGTGCGGGTCATTTACATAGTGGGCGGGATTCGGACGGCCCCGGCCGTCGTGAGCACACATCCACCGCGGCACATGACGGCCGGGGACCGTCATGAGCATGCAAGGGGTTAAAGGCTTTTTTATTTATTGCTTGGATTGCGCAGAACCCATTGGAAATCGCCTCACGGCCACTAGTAGGTCGCGACCCACGTTTGGGTCACACCGCCCTAGGTATGTAATACTCCTAGAGCGAGAGGTGTGCATATTTGGATTAGCTCATGGTATGTAATATGCAAAGTGTCAGAGTTGTTTGTGCCTATGTAAGGCTAGCACCATTGCAGAATATGCAATGTGTAAGAAGTGTGTATATGAAAGGTTCGAGGACGTGTGACATTCATTGCATTGAAAGTGTCTGCAGGACCCTAGATTAGAGTATGCAATATCCACTCAACCCTGTTTCTTTCCAATCACTTTTAAATATATTCTTTCCTTGGGACAAAATGTGTGATATATAAATACAACATACTTACGTGGGAAGTTAGCTTTCAAAACCACAGGGAGTTAGGAGACACTGAAGTCTGTTTTTCCATGATGTGTGGTAACTGTAGGCCATGTGTGAGTAGCTGCTCCTCTTGGGGGACACCTCTGTTTTCTCATGTATTGTCTTTCACCTTCTACAGGTTTTGGGCAGATTGAGATTTCTCCTTGTTCTACCTCTCGTAAGACTGTCTGTGGATGCCCCGGTGGGGAGTTCCAGGTGCAAGTGGGAAGTGACTTCCAATGCAAGCCATGCAAAGAGTGCACAAATGGGAAGACCTTGAGGAGCTGTGAGTAAAACGCCATCCATGCCTCCCCGAATACCCAAGGCTCCCTCCACATTCTCAGTGACACATGTTAGGGCCCTGCACCCCCTCACTATGCTGCGGAGGCCAACCCCATGACCCGTTAGGTGAGGCATTTTTGGGTATAGTGCAATCTATGGACAAAGTGCTTCTAGGTACATCAGCCATCTAGGAGTCGCTGCATGGGATTGTTTGTAAAGGTTTCAGGAAATTGGACTGATGTGGGACAAGTGTTTAAGCGCACACCTAACCCGCAATACCAGAAGAGATATTAACATACATGAAGGCTTCCTGTGATTAAGTTGAAGTGCCAAGATGTCCAGTATTTAAAGGGTTGGCAAAAAATTGATATAAATGTATGACTTTCAGGATTTCACCGTAAACCAAAGGCTCGGTTATTAAATATGACTTTAGATGGACATAATTATTTGGCAAGTAGGTGGATGGGTGCTTGTTTCGATAACATCCTTTTGAAGAGGGTACGTAGGTAGAGAAATGCCACCCTTTCTTGGGTTTGTCCAGAGTATTGAAGTCCAGGAGTATAGAGGTCAGGGACGGCTTTCTTGAGTTTGTCCAGGGTATTGAACACCAGGAGTATAGAGGTCAGGACGGCTTTCATGGGTTTGTCCAGAGTATTGCACACCAGGAGTATAGAGGTCAGGACGGCTTTCATGGGTTTGTCCAGAGTATTGCACACCAGGAGTATAGAGGTCAGGACGGCTTCCATGGGTTTGTCCAGAGTATTGCACACCAGGAGTATAGAGGTCAGGACGGCTTCCATGGGTTTGTCCAGGGTATTGAACACCAGGAGTATAGCGGTCAGGACGGCTTTCATGGGTTTGTCCAGAGTATTGAAGGCCAGGAGTATAGAGGTCAGGGACTGCTTTCATGGGTTTGTCCAGGGTATTGAACACCAGGAGTATATCGGTCAGGACGGCTTTCATGGGTTTGTCCAGAGTATTGCACACCAGGACTATAGAGGTCAGGACGGCTTCCATGGCTTTGTCCAGAGTATTGCACACCAGGAGTATAGAGGTCAGGACGGCTTCCATGGGTTTGTCCAGGGTATTGAACACCAGGAGTATAGAGGTCAGGGACGGCTTTCATGGGTTTGTCCAGAGTATTGAAGGCCAGGAGTATAGAGGTCAGGGACTGCTTTCATGGGTTTGTCCAGGGTATTGAACACCAGGAGTATAGCGGTCAGGACGGCTTTCATGGGTTTGTCCAGGGTATTGAAGGCCAGGAGTATAGAGGTCAGGACGGCTTTCTTGGTTTTGTCCAGAGTATTGAAGGCCAGGAGTATAGAGGTCAGGACGGCTTCCATGGGTTTTGTCAAGAGTATTGAAGGCCAGGAGTATAGAGGTCAGGAACAGCTTTCATGGGTTTGTCCAGAGTATTGAACGCCAGGAGTACAGATGTCAGGGACGGCTTTTTTAGATTTGTTTAGAGTATTGAAGGCCAGGAGTATAGAGGTCAGGGATGGTGATCTCAGACAGCGCAGACAGACACAGCAGGATCCTCACACTTCTGAACCTGAGATTAAGGTGGGAAGCTACGAGGACAGATCAACTAAAAAGAGGCAGAATTGACTCCCAAGCACCGCAGTGCTGGTGGCAGAGAATGATTGCGATCCTTTCCTTCTGAATGATAGACCATTTGTCGCAGACCATTGGGTTCTAGACCCCAAATAGAACAAAAAATGCATGTCCAAACATCACAGTATATCACAACAGCAGCCATATTTCAAAGAGTAAACAGTGTCCATTGCTTTGGAAGAGGAGTAAGAAAGGTTTGTAGAAAGGAGCAATTGAGGTGGGGCCAATACCAGAGAGCGGCTGGGTGGTACATTCAACTTACCATTTCCTGCAAAAAATGAGGGCACGCACTGGCCATGTCTGAGCTTATGAGCACGAAGCATGCGGGCGCATTCTCAAAAGTTCAAGATGAGGACTTTACAAGACATCATATTCTGTGGGTCATGCTGCTTTTGCTCTTAGCACTCCCTCCCTCAAAGGGTCTTTATTTTTTAATTTCACCATCTCTTGATTTCCAAGGGAGATGCTGGATCTTTTGTGCATCTGGCCCACCACCCCCACTGGCAGATAATGAATTTGTTTTGAGAACATATCCTCCACCAGCTTATTAATTAGTCTGTGCTGGTTACCATCTACACCAGTGGTTTCCAAACTTTTTTGACCCGTGGCTCCCCTGACCCACCGGGCATAGGCTGTGGCTCCCCACTACGTCACTTTTCCTTGACAGGTGGAGAGATGCAAGCCCGGCCCCAGGAACACCTCCATCCCTCTCCCCGAAACCCCGAAAACAGCTGGGATGAAGCTGATGAAGGTATCACAACCCTACAGCGTCCCTTCCGCCCACAGCCACCACAGTGCCAGCAGTGTGCACACCCATGGATGCAGGCTCCAGGCCCTCCCCTCCAGTTCCCCCTGGACACTGCGTGCTATCAGCGCTCCCACAGCATCTCACAGATGAGGCATCCACCCGTGGCTTCACTGCAGAACGTCTGTAGGGCACGTGGAGCAGCAGCCACACCCTGGGCCCACTCTTGCTTCTCCACCAAAGCTCATTCCTCAAGCAGCAGCACCCACTCTTTATCCCAGTGCAGAGGGACCCCACCCCTTGTCCGGCACTCTGTCTCCCCTCAAGGCTCATCGGTCAATCCAGGGAAGGAGGGGACCATGTTGGAACTGCCCGCCCATGCACACTCCATTCCTCACACAGTGCCGGCAGCACTCCTTCAATGCCGCAGCAAGAGGGGCTCACCCAGGGCCCGCTGCCACCTCCTCTCCCTTGCAGGAGACTGAAAGAGCCCCAGGCAAATGATAGGAATCTGTGTAAAGCAGCCGAACCTGGAAAACAGAATCCAAGGGAGTCCAGTGGCACCAAAAACACACAATCACAAATACAAATGCGCGAAACATTCAGACAGGTCTGGGCCTGCGACCTGGACAAACACCAGCACTTCTCTATCTTTGTTCTTGCCACCTCCCTGCTGTCCCTTACTCTGAGTTGATCTGATTCGAGGGGCAGTGATACTCGGAGCGAAATGGCCTGTGTGACAAGTTCACTATTGTATACTGTAGATGACGTTCTTTTTTTAGGTCAGGTTTGCTCTCAAACAAATCTATTGCTACCAATATACCTGCAGTGGGCTTTGGGTCCACCATTCTCCACCTTTGCCTTTTCGACAACCAGCTTCCTTCAGCCATTGGCTACAAGACTTTGTCAATCAAGGCTTCGCTAAGCCGTTGGAGTATTCATCTCTCACCTAATGGTATTTGCTGTTTCTGCCTCTACTTCAGTGTTTGCATTGCACTGCACAAGAGACGGTTTTACAACTACAGGCCTCTCTGTGGATTCCTGCTGGCTCCCACTCAAGTGCCTCGCTCTAATGTGCTGCATGCGTTAGACCTGTTGGATTTGCCAGTGCTTGTTTACACTTATTTTTACCTGCGCATATTTAACTTTGCTTGGTGCCAACGATATTAGTGTTTCTGTTGTGAATTAAATACATGTAATCCAGAGGCTTGACCTAAATCACACGTCTCACTTCTTTTTTCATGTCTGAGATTTGTTTAAACAGCTTAGTAAGATGCACCAGCTAAACTGGAGGGCTATAGAGTAGGATACAGGAAGTTATAATACAAAATGTAATCAACTCACGCTGACTACATTCTTGTATATTAATGCAAACTGGCCCAGAGGGTGGGGAATTAATACATTATGATGTCTGTTCATCATCAAAGCACTCGCACATCTGCAGTAAAAGGCCAGAAGCCCAATTGCTCTTTTCCACGACAGATATGTCTTCATTACAACTAATAGGAGTAGCCTATATCCAGATAAGCAGTGAGTACAAAAAGATTGCGCATGCAAATATTTTAATGAAAAACATAACTTTTCAATTCCACTTGTTAAGAAAACAGCTCTACGTGTGTTTTGAGAGCTGGGAAATAGAATAGAAATCCCACCAAACCTCAGCAGAATGTTTAAAGAAAAAGAAAACACTACTTATTATTATACAAAGAATAACAGATACCAGATCTAAATTAAATGGAAACCCTTTTGGTGAGGCGAGCGTTGTCCACGCCCGCTGTGAGACAGGTCTGTGCCTGGGACGTGGACGAACACCAGCACTTATCTGTCTTTGTTCTTGCCACCTCCAAACCTCCCCAAGTGTCTCAACGATCGAGTGAAAACAATGCAGTGTGTATCCCAAACAACGAACAGCAACCTAATCTAGTGCTGCATGGGGAAGCCGCCTAGCAGTCCGTTCACAACAAACAACTGGTGCATGAATACTGACCACAGAAAACCGATCAGACACAGCGGTTCCCAAACTGGTGCACATCTATTCGCGGCGCCCCAGACAAGTTTTGATGGCGCACTGGGGTGCCGCGGCGCACAGATTGGGAACCACTGATCTGCACCATCGGGCATGGTAGGTCTAGGCCGCAGCCCATCTTCTGGGGACGCAGTCTATTTGTTCCGGACAACTAATGCAAGGGGGCGTGCTTCTTCTAGGGCACATGTTGAGCCTGTCCAGGGGATATCTAGAGTTTAGTATAAGCCTTTCCTCCTCACCCACTGTTGGCTTGAAGCCTTCCTGATTCTGAACGAGATACCCTCCCTGCATGGAAGCTGTGATAAATCTGTTCTGAGACCACCGCACACCTCCTTTGAACACATTGAAAACCTAGCCCACTCTCAGAGGAATCCTTAAGTTATGCACCAGGGAACATGCTGGGTCTGTTATAAGCCCACTAGAGACAATACACCTAGTCCTTCCTAAGTGCGCTTGCTACCACTCCAACTACATATCCTGCGAGCATTCTGAGGTCTCCTGAGGACATACTATGTTTAACCTGTGTCTGTCTCTGAATCCCTTTCTTGTTGTGCATCTTTGCAGGTGAAGGGTTCCTTGACACAATTTGCCTGTGCAATAGTGGATTCTTCCACGACATCGAGCTGCCGTGCCGTCCATGCAATGAGTGAGTATGCTATTGAGTGACAGCAACCCTACCAATTTTAATATGTTGGGTAGTTTGGTCAGTATTGCTCTTTGTTGTCGATCGAATAGGGGTGTTGGCTTCTTTGTGCCGTGGGAGTAATACTGAGCTTGTCCCTCTGTCAGAGTACATACTAGCACTTCAGTATGTTGGAGTAGGAAACGCCCTTACGTCCTACCTCGTTACCTATTGTATCCTGTGTCTGAGTTAGTAAAGTCTTAACCCCATGATTATGGAACTAACTTTCCGAGTGAGTATTGGATGCAAGTGACTGTTTTGGGCTTTGTCTTGGTGTTGTAATGAGTGAGTACCAGTCTCATCCATGCAGGGAGCCAGTATTTGGCCCAAAGCACAGTTGTAAAGACACATTGCCTGCCCTTGTATCCAGGTATCAATAGATATAGAAAATAGACTACACTGAGTTCCTTGATATGTGCAAAGAGTATAATTTCGGCACAGATGTGGAGGGTCTACTTCTGCCTGCACTGAGTTATTAGTGTGAGAAGGTTTACGTTGCTGGCATTGGTTGTAATGAAAAAGGGTGCGAAGAACAGAATGCCTCCAACACACACAAAATATGAAATAGAGCTGGATTTAAATAGTAATTGAAAATGTGTTGTGGAACTCAACACAGTCCTCCCAGGAGACAGCCTGTAGCTTCATTGTGTGTCCACAGTGTTGGAGAAACTGTTCTATTTGACCCAATTCCAATGAGCCGTAAGACATTTACCATACCAATGAGCACTAAGACATTTAGCATACCAATGACATAACATAACGTGTGTATTTGTAAGCGCACGTTCACCTCAACCGGGGTATCTTGGCGCTGAATAACATGTTTATTGTTACCCAAATCCATGGTACTCATTTTATCGACCTCAGATGGATGAAAGGCTGAGTGGACCTGCCGGGATTTGAACCTCTGACAATGAGGTCGAACACAGGCCCCTGCAGTGGAAGCATTAGTCCACTGAGCCACCAGACCCAATGAGCAGTATGACACTTCAGGATAACCAGATTTAGGCAATTATATCTAGCAGGTTTCTAGGGCAGGGAAGCGGTCTCGCCGATGTGTTCTATTTTTCTGGTTCCATGTGGAGGTCCACCAATATAACGTGTGGATCTCATGTCTGTGTTTGCTGTTTTTCAGGTGCCGGAGTGATGAATGCCGTGATCAATGCCCTCTGGCCATACCTATTGAAAAACCTGTACCCAGGGGTGAGTACTGAACAAGTGTTCAAAACTGGGGCATGCAGGGCTCTGAAGCGAGGGGTCGCGAGTTCTCATCAATACTTGTTCCCTCTACAGGTACCCCACCCCTCCTGATTGCATTAACAGGAGTTTTCGGGGGCTGCTTAGTTCTCGTAGGAATTTGGATTGTCTGGAAATTTTATCATCGTTCTTCTTCAACTTTCTATAACCCAGGTGAGTGTGAGTGCATGCTTGCTGCATTAACGCTGTTCGTATACGCAGTATACGCCATTGAACGGTTTTTTGAGAGCATTGTTGGGAGTGAGGCTAGACTGGTATCTCAGTGGTGCAGGATAGGGGCAGGGGGATCAGCCATAAACTAAGAGTTAGCAATGGTTACCACTGAAAGACTAAATTCCAAAAATAATTGCCCCTGTTGAAATGATAGGGAGCAGGACAGGGGAATAACCAAAGAAGACCATAAAAACCCACCTCCCCAAAGTGTAAAGAATCACAATATCCTTATTCAGTATTCACAAATTGCAATTATATCTCTTCTATATGATACAAATCAGAAAATATAAAACACACTTTCATCACTCTCCTTGTATCACACGCGGCCATCCCCCATCTTAAAAAGGCCGCCTGCGTTCACGCTACACACATCCCCATTCATTCCATATCAAAAAATCTTTTTGCCACATGCACATCAACAATATTCAACAGAAGGAACTGTTGCAGGGTGACAGTGATGAATGTCTATTTTGTGATTACTATCATATAAAATAAGTATAATTGTAACTGAAAGAATTGTAAGTTATAATATATGTTTACTTGTTAGAAAGTAGTTTTGAGTGCTGATTTTGTGATTCTTTACACTTTGGAGAGGAGTTTTTTTTTCTGGTCTTTTATCGCTGATAGACAGCCGGGCCATTCCCTGTGGTCTTGTTATATTTCACATGTTCGGTTTCAGCCTTTACAGGGA
The DNA here is from genome assembly GCF_964263255.1 of Lissotriton vulgaris. Taxonomy (NCBI): domain Eukaryota; kingdom Metazoa; phylum Chordata; class Amphibia; order Caudata; family Salamandridae; genus Lissotriton; species Lissotriton vulgaris. The sequence goes on along the minus strand of NC_141695.1, from coordinate 1,714,718,749 downwards.
TGTTTCAAGCCGCAAAGGTTGTGAGAAGAAGCTCCATAGGGAGGAGCAGGCACATAGAAGGATCTATCCACAAACGGATGGAGAGTATGTTGCTAGTAACTACCATTAGGTGACAAGGCTGACAGATCTGACCACCTCAGTTTGTTAATGTAGAATGTCACCTGGACATCTTGAAGTAGGCAGAGTTTTGAAAGTTTTGAATTCAACTATTTGCCTGATTGAGAGTCCACCTAGTGATTTAGTGGGTCGTGGACCAGGGTCAGCTGACTCGATAATTCTCGCCTCGGTGCCTACTCTAACCAATGATCACACTCGGCAACTCTGGGCATTAGCTTGCCTCATCTCTACAACGGCCCCCCACATTCGCCGGGGATGCCTGGTTTCACCTTGGAGATACCCAGTAGGGACCATCTCACAGGGATAGCCAGGATGGGTTCCCCAGCGGTCTACAGCGCCACAACGCCTCAGGGCAGCAGTGCGCTTTACAAGACACACACATTTACAGTCTGGACCTTTCGACTATGTTCTTCTTTTATGTGCTTGTTAGAAACTGATCACTTGTATTACTATGCGAATAATGTGGTAATCTTGCCTTTAAGGCCCTCCTCATGGCTGGGAAATAGATGATACAGGAGAGAAAATGCGCAATGACCAAGCAAATCCGTAGATAAAAACAACTGGAGAGGAAAGATATCATAGAGGCTGCGTTTTAATGTCGTTTTCGAACAAAAGAGACATCGTCATTGAGAGCGACTGTCAGGTTGCAGATGTTTTATTTATTTATGATCAGCAGTTTTATATGGCGCCAACATTACCCATGGTGTTGAAGCACTTTACAGTAGCAGTGTATTATTTCAAAAGGCACATAGGTTCCATAGTCCTAAATAACGGGCAGCAGAACGATTACTGTTGATTGGCTGGGAAGGTGCCAAATAACATTGTGGTCGAACGGAAGGACCCACGGCACAGAGGATCACTGCGATGCTCTGAGGTAGGCAGCGACGGCTTAAAAGGGACCGCTCAACCAAAGTAAAGTTGGGTCGGAAGGTCCTAAAATCGCAACCATCAGTCCTAAGGCATAACCAGTTCTGATGTACCTGTTGTGAGCCTACTTGAGAAGGTCCATGGCTTGGCAATGTTGCCCATGTCTTGAATACTGGTTTATGTATATGTGGTACATGCAGCTGTCCAGGGTGCAGCTGCTTAGGATGAGCACAAGAGGCATGAGGTGGTGACAATGTTGGTCCTTCCAAGACTCCGTAGGCGAGGCTTGTAGAGACAGGAAGCAAATCCAACCTTCTAAGACCGTGTACGCCATAAGAAGGCAACCGACTCAACGCGCTTCTGACGTCACAGGTCAATGAATAAAAGGGCCTTGGAGGGTGAGAGAGGAGTGGAGGTTCCCTTTCAAGGGAGGAGTGGAAGATGGAATAGCTCCTCCTCCCCTTAAGGGTTCACAGAGGACGTAGATGGGAGCAGGTGAGGCGGAAAATGGTGTCTCAGAGAGTGAGGTGTTATATACGAGACAGAGAAAAGAAAGGGACAGAGAGAGCTAAACAAAAAAGAGAGAGACGAGGATAACCTGAAGATGGCAAATTCTTGTAAAAATTATAAAAGTGACAAAGTCATGGTGCACTGTTGTCTAAGTCAGTCCATTTGCTTTAAGCCCCCACCATCCAGCCCCTTTTATCTTACTGTGTCTCTTTTAAGGCCCATTGTCAAATTGGACCACATTTCCTGCAAAAATATGGCCATGTTAAAAAAGGATTTTAAGTTGTGGTAGAGCCCATCTGAACTAAACATTTTGAGCCATAAAATCTCTTACCCAAGACACCATTTTGGAAGATCAAACCCTGACAACCCAGCCACTGTTTGGAGGGGTTCCCAATCAAAATCCAGGGAAGCTATTTTCGGAGTCAAAATTGAAAGCACACATGTGCCTATTATGAAGAGTTGGTTTTGGGGGGGGGAATGTCCATGGCATGGTGAATGCATGTGTACTCCTGACCTGAGTGATGAACCACATGTGGTTTCTGGGGTTCTGTTTTTTAGCAGCCCCACTCTAACACCTACCTCCAGCCAGGACATGAGTGACAAAAGACATTACCTGTAGCCCATTGCAAAGTGGCTCACTGCTGCTTTGTTTGTTTTCACTTAAAACACTGCACTCTTTTAAGCATGCTTGTCTCTGTTTTTAATGGCATAATGCATGATCCTCTGGCCAGTTAGCTGGTACCCCTTTCATATCCCACCCCTCGTTTGAAGACCTCTGCTGTACACAAACCACCTCCATGTCACTCAAGGCGGTTGTGATGTTCCTTCCTCCTTCTGCCCACTCTAACAGTGGAACCACCTTGAGTGCTTGTAGCAGCAGCAAGCCCCCACAGTCTGCCATAATGAATCTTTCTTCTGCTGTGTTCAGCCTTGCCCATGCATGTCCTGGCCCCTTTGATGTTACACTAGTACACATTTTGAGTTGATGCTGCATGCTCCAACAATCACAGACAAGCCTTAGCACGTCTCATGATAAAAAAAACTCCCTTGTGGAGCAGCATGCGCGCCCCCACCAACCCTGGTAAGCCGGAGTACTTCTGCCACTGCTGACTGTACAACATTTCGAGGACACTTCTTTGACCCAGTTTGAGGGGACCAAATCCTACGCTAAACCTGAACTTGACTGGGGCTGACAATTTAAGCATGCTGTAGAGTTTTGATATAACGCGCACTAGGACCCTTGCGGTTCTGGGCGGACTCTAAACAGGAATTACGTAATCTGCTGGGAAATGTTGAGGTGTGGTTTTAAAGGTTATGACACAATGCTTGCAGTGTGTGGTTGTATGTTGAAGAATAAATAAAGGCTTATGTTGCTGAGTTCCGTGTGCAGCACATTTCATTTGCATGCCCCCGGGCTGGGGAGGATGCTACCCTTGCTGTTGTGGTTGTTGCCTCAAATTGGCCAGTTCATAACTCTGCCGGTTCCTATTAAATAATCAGTGGTGCACCATCTCAGACCGAGAACTTGTGACTTGACTCTGGTTTGTGCAGCACTTTAACCTGGCGCGACGTAGCACTGGTTATCATTAAGGAGAGGGAGGATGAAGAGAAAGAAGGAAAGAGGCAGACAACAGAAGGTGGAAGTGGGAGAGAAGGAAGGTGGACAGTAGTGGAGAATAGGTGAAAATAGAGAAATGGAGTAGAGGGAGTGAAAGGAGAAAAGTGATGAAACTGGAGAACAGATAGACAATAGAGGGGAACAGGGAACTTCGAGAGAAGAAGGGCAAATTGAAAGAATAAATAGGAAAAGGTTCAGGAGGAGAGTGAAAAGGGGTGTTAGGAGAGTGAGCAAGGTGGAAAAGTGGTATCGGGAGAGATAAACGATCATACAGATGAGAAAGAGAAGAGAACAAAGGATGGGAAGCAGTAGAGATAAAGGCACAATGGAGAAGAGAGAGCGGAAAGAATGAGGAAAGGGAGCAGAGGGAGACGTAATGGCGTAGAGGCAATAAAGAGTGAAAACATAGGTTGTAAAGAGGAAAAGGAGGAGAGAAATTGAAAGCTTGGAGGGAAAGAAATTGTGAAGAAAGTGGGGGAGATTACAGGGAAAGAATGAGAAGAGAGGGATACAGCGAGCATGTGGTGGAGAGAGAGAAATGACCAAGAAAGAGGGAACATACAGGAGGCACAGAAAGAGAGAGAACAAGCACAAGAGGCGAGTTTAGCAGTGCCTTTGACATGTTTTCTTTTTGTTTCAGTGTCTCCACAGTCTTCTCCAATAGACGGCGGCACATCACAGGTGAGTAGGAGCAAAGTACCCTGCACGAGGGGTGGAGGGCTGCGAGTAGAGAGGTTACCTGTCTCTCCTTCCCTGGTCTGTAATTCACCTGCCTGACTCTTTCTGCCCCTGTGGTATTTCTCTGTCTTTCCTCTGAGTGTTATCCTTGTACAGTCCTGCTTGTGAGCTCGAAACGATACCTCCTGATTTCCCAAGTAATGTTTGTGGTTTCTGGCCTGATACCTTACCTGATGTGTGCCTTTGCCCAGCAGAGACCTCTTTCTCTTATGCTGTGACTCAAGAGGTGCTGCGGTCTGTGCTCTGGATAGGAAACACTGTCATGTCTGGCACAGAAACTGCTACATTTGCAATTCTGCTAATGGTCATGCTCACCGAATCCACTGCAGACTGTCGCAAGCCTGCCCTATCCCTGAGCGTAGCAGCCCACCCATTCCAGCAGCCATTGCGCCCCTTAAAGATGTGGGTGTTTGGGTCCTCGGGTGCAGCCAGCCCGATAAGATCCTTCCATTTCTTAACCATGCTATCTTTCCCCAAAAACTGGGCCAGCTGGGCGACCTTCTTTTTCTCCTTGCTGGTGTGTTATCTTTGCATATGCCCTCTTTCCCTCCATTGTCTGTGAATCTTTTATCCCCACTGACTGTGGAGAGAATATGGAAACCCTTGTTCTCAACCAGTGAGTGTAAGGCCCAACACCAACAACAAACCACACGCTGGCTCTCATCTTTACTCCCCATTTCAAAGTTACAAACCAATAATCGACCTTTAATAGTGCCCTCTCAGACAGTCTACGTTTATTGGACCAACCATGTTTGATGTTGTGTTCTCTGCGGTGAAGAAAGGGAAGGCTGTGTAGGAGGGGACCCCATTTAGATGAATAGTGGTCTGCATCAGGGTCTGGTCAACAAGCGGCCCCTGGAAGGTTTGAGAGTTCATTCTACTACGGCTAAGGCTGCGATCACTACATTGAATCGCGAAGTGCTTGTCCTTGAGATTTGACCATCTGTGATATGGGCATCATTTTATACGTTCACAAAACTCTACTGTCTTGACGGCCATGTCTGATGGAAAGGGACTGTGCTGCTCAGTCCTGCTGGACATTTTGGTCCGAGTCCATGCCACAAACCCACCCTCTGGGGGCTATGCTTTGATATCGGTGAACAACCTTTACAACAAAACTTTTACAACACACTACCATTACAACGCGGTCATTACAACGCAAACCATTACAACGCATTGCGCTGGGGGGCGCTCTAGGATAGGGAATACGTTTAATTTACTATCCAACACCTTCCCTAGTGTCCACGGGGACTGGAGTTGGAATAGTAAATTAAACTTTTCACTATCCAGCACCCCAAAGCGCTATGCGTTGTAATGGATTGCGATGTAAAAACCGCGTTGTAAAGGCAGGCGTTGTAATAGCCTGCGTTGTAACGTCATACATCCTTTGATATCTATTCTTAGGTGAGGAATCTGAAGTTAGATCAGCCATCAGCAAGAGCATTACTGAGGGCAAGTAACTTGTACTGATGATTACTTCTAACTAACCACAGACCTCTTCCTGCCCTATCTCTTTCCCATTCTGTGAAGTAGCCTTTTTTTTGTAACAATTAAAAAAAATCCGAAATTAGTATTTGGCACACTTGTACCAATAATTGTTCATTCTCTGCATCTGAGGGGGCTGAAGGGGGCAAAAAGAGAAACGGATGTCAGCGTGTAGGGCTGGTGACTCCATGTGGCTCTGCGCCACCACTTCCAGGGTGGCACAGAGTCCACAATGCCACCTAGTGGTGCGCTGGAAAAAGGTTTTGAATTCCAGACTGATGCTGGTGTCTGGAGAATATTCTAAGGTTAGAAGTCTGTGGTTATATAGAGTATCCACCAGAAATAGAAACACTGAAGGTAAGTAACTTGCTCTTTTGCCAGCAACTTTCTTTTACTAACACTTCAGGTTCTTTTGAACAAAAATGGTATTGCAAAGTAGATAACTATCATATTTATTTCATTCTAAAATTAGATTTACTATGTAGATTGAAGTTGTCTTGGAGTGTACCCCACGGGTCACTCAAATTGCGCCTACCTTTTAACATTATATTGGAAACAGTGGTCCCAACCAAAAAATTCTTAAACAGAAAAATCTGTACAATAATGAATTCGTTTTGTGAGCTTCCTAAGTCAACCGCTCAGTTGAATTAATCAAAATTACCACTCTGGTAACCTATACAACATAGTTCTTATACAAAACCTGACACAAACCAAGGATTTATTTTGAAAGAACACAGGAGTTTTAATGATTTACTCCATTTCAATTCACTGTTTTTATATACATTTTTACAGTTTATATACAATTGTAACCTAACGGTAAAAAAGAAGAGCAACGCAGCTTCTAAAGTAGTGCAAGAAAATGAAAGAAAAGAACGTGGTTGTGGTGAAGAAAGGGTGCAAGCCTCAAAAAATAGTGACACGTGAAAAAGGGGGAGTTTTTTTACAAATACAGCTATACTTAGTATTCAGCTGTTCTCACAGAAAGAGCCACAATTAGTTGCTATTATATTTTTATACATTTATACAGTCAAGCAATGACATGTATAATGGTTTTCAAAAGTGGTCCTATCTGTAATGAAAAGAAAGGCGTCGACGTTTCGACCCGTCTTTTGGTACGTGGGCAAGTTGGAGCCTCGACCTGCGGGTCTTCCTCAGGACGAAGATTGCACACACGTTTTTACCGTAGGCTATTCACCGGATTGGCCCACTAGAGGTTAATGGGCTGCCAACGTCCTCCAGTGTTGGGATAGACGGGTAGTCCGATGGATCAAAATGGGACACCATAAACTAGATGGTACATCGTCTGTATGGGTATTCAGGCGTTTTAAGGTCAAGGACACTCAAAGAATACGTTTTTCAAAATGGACCACCCTAGACTGGATGGTGTGGCGTCCGTGTGGGTATTCAGGATTTAGGGTGACCGCCACTCGCGCAATAGCGCCCAAACACTTCTAAAGCACCGTGTGTCACGAGTGTCACCCAGGCAGAGTCTGTTCGTTTTTCGCCAATTTCCTCCGCAGTGTAGCGATAGTAATCGCGCTTTCACTATGCCGCGTTGTCCGCCTTCAAACGCCGAGCCGCCATGTTAAGATCAGGCAACCGTTAGGTTACAATTGTATATAAACTGTAAAAATGTATATAAAAACAGTGAATTGAAATGGAGTAAATCATTAAAACTCCTGTGTTCTTTCAAAATAAATCCTTGGTTTGTGTCAGGTTTTGTATAAGAACTATGTTGTATAGGTTACCAGAGTGGTAATTTTGATTAATTCAACTGAGCGGTTGACTTAGGAAGCTCACAAAACGAATTCATTATTGTACAGATTTTTCTGTTTAAGAATTTTTTGGTTGGGACCACTGTTTCCAATATAACGTTATTTACCCAGGTCCCTGAACCTTATTGGGTTACCCCATTTTCATAATGGCTACCTTTTAACATTGACATGCATGCATAGGCACTAGTGAGTGAACAACAGTATCTGCCATTTCAGATGTATGAAGATGACCCCCAAAATCATCTACGACTGGAAACTAAAGCTAGGAACTTAACCAGCCATTGAAAAGCACCCAGGCCATAGTTACCACACGGCTGAGGGATTTTGTCTCTGCCTCATCTGTACCATAACCGAGGCTCTGGATCAAACAATACGATTCCATTTGCCTGGCCTTGTCTGCCGTGGCAGCTCGCGCTTCTTAGCAGGGAGAAAGGAACTTGAAAGGAATCATTCATTTCTGTCCAATATGGAACAAGAAAATTCAGTGATCAAAGAGGCCAATTTCCTAACTGGCCAATCTTTGTGACTAACCACTAAGATTAGATTAGTAGCTCTCTCGTTGCAACCTTCTCGGACTATTGTTAATCGATATGTGTTGTTCTGTCTATAAAATAAAAAGTGCAAAATCTGACTGAAGATTCACCTTGCTTATTTGAGGTGCCGGGACGAGCAAAACCAACCTGTTTTTAAGGCTGTAGTAGTTTTGTGCCTCATTGCATACAGACCGTTATCCACCACCCTCGATTGGCCCCAATTTTCTCACAACTATCCTTATCATAAATAAAAGATGCATCCCTTTCTGGCATCCAAAGTTAATGATAACGTTGCACAACCTAATCTTGCGTATCAATCAACGAAGCCCTATATCTTACCCACAAGTATTTAGTGACGCAATGCAAGGTTCAATTCAAACAAAGTTCCCACAAGTGTTCCGAAGTCAACAAAAATAAGTAAACAAATTTATAAATTGGTAAATAGTCTGTATATGGCATCACCAATGCCCTCCCATTGTAAAAGAGAAAGAATTCCCATAGAGAGAGAGAGAGCATTGTATTACTTTTATTACCCCTAATGGGGCGCTGAAGCAATTGCCTACATGGGTAGCATGGATGGTGGAAGGATGTGGTCTTTGTTTTGAGCCTATGTGGGAAGTGTTTTTATATCATGGTGATGACCACTGATGTGCGGTTATACGTAGTTTGTAAACTCTATAGTTGGCCTCGGTTATCTCACCCTGTTTTCTAACTCCTATAAATATGCCGATTATTTACCTCCTTCATGGTCCGTAATCTCTGGATATGGCCTCTTCCCCATGCTGTATTGTCTTTCGAGGACCTCTCTCTTCCTCCGTAAACTCTGGATATATTGCTTAGTCTATGTTGACATGTAATCACTCTCTTGCTTCGCCGGTCTTCATTCTCCACATATGGTCTCACTTCCTATTTGTAGTATGTAATCTGTGTTCGAGGCGCCTTTTTACCACTCCGCATCCGTAGTCTAGTCAATTCACAGGGCCTTGAGGTCCCTCTCTGGTGTGTAAAATCTTTATATGACCCTTTCTATTCCCTTATTGGTTCTAATGCTGCATGTTACCCCCTTGCCCTGCAACCTCCACAGTCCCCCTCCGCAGTCTCTGTACATGGTCTCTCTCCTCAGTTTTGTAATCTTGGTGTATGTTCTACTTCCACCGCCCTCCTTGAACCACAGGACCCCAGGGGGTGAGTAAACACTGGGTATATTAAAGATCTTCCCTACAACGTAAGCGTAGCGGTCCCTTAGCCAGTCACACTCCAGCTCACCTCCCTGGAACGCTAGCTCAGGAGCTGGAACTTGGACATGTAGGAGTCCACATTCCAGGTTCCAGATGGAACAACACAATATAAGCTTGCCAACTTATAACAATCCTCTCTGCTTGGTCTTTTTCTCTGTATGTGAGTATTTTCTCCATTTTAGTAATCTGTGTGTTTGCCCTATTTTGCTTGCCTGACTCAAATCTCTGTGCAAGGCCTGCCAATTCTGAATATGGCCTCCCTCCCCTTCCTTGTTTCCTGCTATACGACTTATGGATTGGTTGTATGATTTCTGAATTGGTTGCTGTTTTGTGTCTGTTTTGTAACCATAAGGTTGCATTTTTTTCATCTTCACCTAGATGGAAACTGGACTTACTAAGTCCACATACCTCCCTGGACAGCCAGTGCAGTGCTCTGATCCAGAGGTCCTGCTGCCTGTGACCGCCCCTTGCCCATCCCCTATGGTGTCTCAATTACCAGACTGTGTCAGTGATGCCGGAAGGACACAGCTTCCTGAGGGTGAGTAGATACGTGGCACATGTGGGTGTGCCTAACTTGTCATTATCACACCTTAGTGTGATAGTGTGCCTGGTGTATGCCGGCGTCTGTGTGCAAGTGCGACAGGGCTTTGGAGATGCGGCTAATGTGCTTATAATATGTATGTATTCTTTGCAAATGTGCCTTAAGTGCTCCTGTTTGGTGAAAGTTTATGTTAAATGTTACTAGGTATCTGATGTGTTGTTGAACACATGTAGCTGAGGAACACTGGGGTGTGCGTTCATCCCTTGGTACGCAGTTTATTGGGATGCTAATGGTGTGCTGAGGTTTTGAGTGTATTTGATGTATGAGTAAGGGTATGTCTGATGTATTTTAGTCTATGCGCATAAGATATTAAAGTGTGTGTGTGTATAAGTGTAAGTAATGTAAGTAGCCTGCATGTTCTTGCGGATGGGCTACTAACCTATTGGGTCCAGTGTCCACTTGTTCATATGTCTGAAAGTCTAGAAGGCTGTGCCTTGCTGGCGAAGGGCTGAATCTCTATTAGATTATCAATCATGGTGTCTTGCTTTACCTAGCCAAGCCTTCCATGTGCAGTTGGCATTTACGACAATGTTTTACCTACACATTTAAAGCTAAATAAGATGAGAGCTGTGCTGTGCATGCCCTCCACTGTTCTGTAGGTGCACCCACAAACCCACGTGGTAACAAAGCTGGCTCACACGGGTGCGTGTGCTGGCGGATATTACAAAACTTCAGAAAGTGCGTTGCAACAACCTTCACAACTCATTAGTCAATCCCCTTGGTGTGCCACATACAGGTGTGCAAGCGTGTGCTAGGATATGAACGTGTGCATGTGTTTCGGTACCTAAATTATGAAACCCTTACAGTCGGTGTACCTGATGTAAGATGTGTGTAAAATCTATGCAGAAGAGTGTTGGCATTGGGGTACGGAGTACAGACAGCATGCCGCCCTTCATATTTTGTTTTAAATCGGACTATTCATAGTGCAATGCAGAGGTCTAAGCTTGTCATAGCTTCTCTGGGCCTTCAACTTTACCCAAAGACTGACATTAAAGCTTCTGGTTGTATGGAAGCTGTTTAACAAAACATGGCACGTTGTGCTTGAGACACAAATCCATTCATAAGGCTAGCTTTAGTGCTTGTAGCAACTCAACAGATTTGTGGGCTATTATGTTGAAAGTTTTTTATGGGATGCACAACATTTTTTTGGTGTTATATGTTCCTAGTGGTGGTTTTCTTTCGCTTTAGTGGACTGTATTGTGTATGTGGAGCATCGTACCAATTCTTTGTTGATCAGTAGTGAAATTGTAAGTGTGTGAAATGGAGTTGAGATCTAATCTGTTGGTGTGAGAGGAGTTGTGTGAGCCCCATGGTGTACACAGTGGATGAGAAATCTATATTTGTCCATCTGAAGCTTACCTACCCTGATAACTCATGTGGATTCCTTCTCTTCCTTCCCCTCCAGACCCTCGTGTTCTCTACGCCGTGGTTGACACTGTCCCTCCACGTCGCTGGAAGGAGTTTGTTCGCCGGCTCGGTCTCAGTGATCATGACATTGAATTGATAGAGATGCAGAACCGGGACTGCCGTGAAGGGCATTATGAGATGCTGCAGAAGTGGCGATGCCGAACGGGGGTGGCTGGGTCCACTGTGGAGGTCATTAGTCGAGTGCTGCGGGAGATGGACCTAAGCGGCTGCAGCGAGGCCATCCAGGACGCCCTCCACCCTCAGGCTTGATGGATCCAGATCTTGCTTCACTTTCATGTGTGTGATCCAGGAGATTGCTCCATTTTCAGTCTTGCGTCATCCAGGACCCACTCTTCATTTTAGCCTGATCAACTCTCAGTGGTCCAGAACTCACTTAAGAGACTGGTGATGTAATTGAGGCATCTCCTCAGCTGTGCAATTCTTGTCTCACTATGGGAGTCATTTTCATCCCTTACTCATGACAATCTTGGGCCCTTGAACATTGGCCTGGCTAATATCTCCTTGTGTGAGACACCTCAATGTCTTGCCTATCTGCTTCCGTATATTAAAGATAAGGAGCCCTGAAGGACAGTGAACAGTCTTTCAGAAAGGATGTCATTGATAGACAAGGATCCCTAGACTTGAAGAACCCCAAATGTTGAATACTGGATGCCGGAGAATGAGGTACAGCATCTCTTCATCAGAGGACATTCTTCATTTCAGGTGCAAACCCTGAAAGTCAGCTTCGTAAAGACCTCTCCGCATAAGTTGGATAATAAATGTGTGAAGGAACTCTAGTATCCTGCTTTCTTGGGCTATCACTACAATAAGTCACTTGTTGGACACCGCTGCTCCCACCCCTATTCTTCTCTTGTCGCAGTAGCCGACCATGCCCGAGTACCCTGCAGCATTTCATATTTCTGGTTCTCTCGTAGGTTCACCAGTTTATCAATTCCTTTCTGGAGCCTCCAGCATTTATGGTTACCGATCATGAGTTTATAGATGCCGTCCTACCAGGAGAGATGGGGAGGGTATTGTGACATTGAAACATTCTGTGTAGAGAGGAGGGGGTTGTTCGGAATGGTATCTCCAGACTTTTCTCTGGATATGAGCGTATTATCAGTGACGTTACAATACAACGCTCTCTCCTGGGAGTATAAGGTTATTGGGATTGATATGACGTGCTCTGCAGAGACCACAGTATAACATACTTCCAGAGATTGGGTCAGTGTTAGAATAATTAATATAGCATTCCCCACATAGATCAGAAGGCTATTGGTGACATTATCATATAGTGATCTCGGCGTAGACCAAAACATTATTAGCAATTTTTTCAATTTAGCAATATCTGCAGATATGAGAAAACGACTGATAACACAATCAATAAAGCATTCTCTGCCGAGAACGCAAGGTTAGCGGTTTTCGGTGCAGAACCCAGAATATTATTGTTAACATTGTCAATAAAGCGTCTCCTACAGATTATCGGTCAGATTATCACCATAACAGTCACTGCAGATATCGGAATATTATTGTTAACATTTCAATCTAGAATCTACTACAGATTATCCGTCAGATTATCACCATAGCAGTCTCTGCAGAAATCAGATCATTGGTAACATAAGCAATAGGGTTTTTACCGCATGGATCAGAAGAATATTGGTGACATTTTCAATATAGGCATTTTTGCAGTGATTTGGAATGTTACTTGAAACATTATCAATAAATAATTGACTGCAGAGATCAGGAGGTCAATGGAATTCTCTGCAGAGACCACAATATTGCTGGTATAATTGTCAATATTGCGTTTTCAGCAGAGAATTTGAGCTACTGGAAAGATTACCAATATGTTAATCTATGTGGATATCAAGAGATTGCTTATGTTATTAATAAAAGGTTATTAGAAAGGTCAGAAGATTTTAGATAGTGCTGTCAATATAACATCCTGTGGAGAAATTGCAAAGATACTAATATCATGCTAGAGATCGGGTACTCCGTAATGGAAAAAAGTATATTTAGAAGTCATTGATACAGTGTTCCCTCCAGAGATCAAAAGCATATTTATACATCATTTTTGTTTTTTCCGGAGTTTTATGTAGGGCGAACTTGACCCAACGGTATCTGGTATCAGAACGCTGTACATGAGCACCAGTTACCTTACAGAAGGTCATTGACCCAGCGTTCCCTGCAGAGATCTTGTTATTGATTATGGTATAAATGTAGTATTTTTTACCTTTTGCACAGAGTATTATTGTATTGCTCAAAATGTTCTTATAGTGTTTCCTCTGCTGATCGGAAATACTTTCATTGAATGTTAAATGCAGGGATGTCTGCTATAGGGTCGATGAAACTGTTGCCTTTTCTGGTGCTGTTCAGTTTCGTCTTCCTATGTAGAATTGCTAAGAGTGTTACATATGTATATATGTGCAAGTACAAAACAGTACGTATGAATGTTATGTGCAAAGGCATGATGCCGGTGTGAAAACATTTCCTTTGAAATGGCCTCATTTTGAGTGCCAGATAATTGTACTATAGGGTACAGATGGTCTTTGAGGCTGTGTTTATTGTTAGCGTACATTAGCGGGTTTGCACAAAATTTGCATAAGTGTATTTTCTTCTGGGTGCTATGAAGAGGCAATTGGGCTTCTAAAGCACTATAACACAGAGAAACTTAGAGCTTTGTGCAAACCAAAGCGTTGAATGAGGCACCAAAAACGACCAATGCGCAAAGATTAATTCAGGGGGGTTTTCAGGGCCATATTGAGGATTTTGGGGGCCTGGGACAAATGTATTTTGGGGGTGGGGTCTGTGTTCGAAACAGCTTTGAATTTATGATCCAATTTCAGCTCTTTCATGCACTCTTTCTTCAGGTCACTGACCGTGCACAGGTTACACTTGTCCAAATTCTACTTGTTTTTCCATCTAATATTCAGGGATAGTGACGCGTGTTTTCGATATCGTAACACCGCTGCAGCTCACTAATATTACTGCAAATATTCTCTGTGACACCCTTCATTTCTTATATCTGAGCTCCTGTTTTGAGCTCAAAGAAACTTTCATTATGTATGTTGCATGAAACATAAACACAGCATTTCTCTGCAATCTCTCTGTAATAGACTCTAACACATCCACCACATTAAAAGTGAATTACAGGAAACTGGTATTTAAAACATTCTGAGAATTATTCAAGGTCCTCAGGGCAAGACTCTCTGCAGAACAGAGCTGGCTCTATCAGGGGGGCTCTGAAAGGCTGGGGCATGCTGCACATCCGGGTGTGAGTGTGTTTTTTTTATTCTTTTGCACGTTCTGCCAGCTCAGCCATTGCCTTTGCTCTGACAATCCGTGCAATATCCGGCTCTTTGCCTTGAACACACTAATAATACCTAGAATCTGTTTCTCTGCCCAAAGAATGCCTTTCCCGCTGCTAAAGAGGTTTACTGGAAATCACCCAGTGGGAGGTTCGGGTTGGGAGTGGAATTCGGTGTGGCCCCACCCCTTTGTGATTTTATGTCTGCGTTCTCAGGAGGTCCATTGTTAAAACGTAAACTGTTCAGTTTATTAACTCACGTCAGTGGGGTTCGAAGCTAAATTCATTTTTCGCACGAATTTTCGAAAGAATGCAACCTGTAATAAAATCCTCACACTAGTACAGACTTCTGTCGAAAAGCAATAAAGGTATTTGTTTGCGAAATATCATTTCCCAGCCTCTTGTAGTTTGTTCAAGCACGGAAATGTATCGACGTTTTCTTGTCAATCACAATGCTGCCCTCCAGCGACAGGATGTGTTAGTGCAGCACCAACAATTTCTTTACTTGCGGTGAACCTAAAAGTTGTCCCAAATGCTGCTAACCTCATTGATGGTGCGAACTAATTTCCGGAAATATGAGCGTTAATGTGCTTGTAGCTTTAAGAAACATGTTTTAATAAAAATGTTTGTCTATTGATTTTTTTTTAATGTAAAATCGACGCGAATCAGTGTTGTTGATGCTGTTACACTACATGACTGCATTTAGTGACATGTATTGAAAGATGTAAACTGGCTTAGAAATATGTAATACAACTCATTAATTACCATGAGCCAACATACAAATACGTTTTTGTTTGTAGAATATTCACAGTGAGTACATTCTAGTTATTATTATTCGTAAAATTCCAGTGTCTCGCCCCCCCTTCGAAATATACATTCAAAAAAAGCAAGCCTGCATCGACATGCTTTAAAAGTGTTAGCAAGGTACTTACATTTTTGGGGGAAATGATTATTAAAACAAACAGAAGGATAATTGTGCTGTTGAAACATATTAGTTCTGGGGACTTTACCAAAGTATTGTTAAACCAGAAGCTCATGGCACTTAAAGAATATCAAAAGGTAAACAAATGGCGGGTATTTCTTCTGGGAGGGTGGCAACCCTAAAGATATCACGGCATCTTTCGGTAGTCTGAGGTATGGCTTTCCAAACGTTTAAAACTCAAGCCAAAGTGCCATTCAATATTGTAGATCTGTGGTTTAGGAGGGTGAATAAGCTAGTTTAAATTAACTGTGAGGCTTTTTTTGTTAGAGGGTGAGATCAGAGGACAGAACCAGACTATTTCTCACTTGGTGTAGCTTCTCACAGCCTGGTAAACATATATGTATGCCAGGTAGCTGATGGTAGCAGATCTTGTTGGGAACCCTTATAGCCAGTTAATTGCATGGAAAGGCTGGGTGTATGTTCAGAGTTCTGTCTTAAGAATATTTGAAGCAACATTATAGTCTTTCAAATCAAGTTGTGTTTTTGTATATGGCTCACTCTGGGCTGAAATATTTCTAACCTCTTCAAATGCAGTTGAGGTATAAAATGCAACGAAATAAAGTGATATGCCCAGGATCACTGCATTTGGCCTAGTGGGGAAGCAGGGACTTGCCATTAGGCTACTCGAACATCCAACCAAATGTCACACATCTTAAATTACCCCCACATACTACGGCTTTAGCTACACATTCCCTTCATGGTTTCGTAACTAACTCTTAGTCGGTCTTGTGACATCTTTCAAATATGGTGGAGGCCATAATACGAGACTGAGTTGGGAAAGCGCCTAACGTGCTATTCTGACATTGTGCCCTTTTCTTATATATTCAAGGCTTCAATATGTTGCGTGTTAAGCTGATCAATCTGAGGTTCGAAGATCAAACTACAGATAACATAACCCCAAACACTTCTGACCACAGGCCACACAAATATAGCAACATTACTCATTGCAGACTGTACTCGGTCTGCAGTTATGCATTAATGTTGTACCTGTTGCTTTACAGGTGAGTGCCTCCTTAAAAATCACCACTGTCCTTGTAGCACATGTTGTTTTGAAAACCCTTGATAAACCCTGAGCAGTTAACACTGACGTGTATTTTTCTCAAGGTTAGTCTCCAAAACATGTTCAATAGTCCGGCTATTAAAGTATGAAAAGTGTAGATTAAATAAAGTCTTTATAATAATGACATGGAGGTATTTAAAAAGATCACTGATTTAACCCAAACTGCAATGGATCAAATGGAATAATTGGGAATATATAAATGGTGTTTGAAAGTGCATCGATAATATCATTAACTGAGAACTTTTTCACAGTTTGGCTAGAAATACAAGGTTTACAAACACATGCAACTTGTGGTCTGCTTATAAATTGAGGACTTAAGTTGTCAGTCGCATGTGAAGGATGTGTTAATTAGCATTGTTTAATTGTATGGGGGGGAATAATTCTGAAGATGTGAAGCCTTGATTTGGTGATGCCACGCCTCCCCTTTTCTTCCTGCCTGAAGCTCAGAACATTCCCACCAAGTAAGGCTCTGGGCCCTTGATTCAGTCTTTGTGTCCGGGTAAGCACTGCACTCTTGGAGAAGGTCCCTTAGAGTGTGTGCTGCTGAGAGCTTTAGGTGTCTCTTAGGGACCTCTCTCGGCATACCCTGCCCCAGGGCTGGCCTTCTGAATGTTGGTTGGATATCAAACCATTCCAGAATATCAGATTATCCAGGATTTTTCAACTGCTCTTCAAGGTTGCTCAAGAGTACTTCCTTAAGGAACCATGGTTTTCTCTATTGTGACGTTGCCCAGGTGCCCACGGTTAATGGGCCAGGTACATAATATGTTTGTGTTCCAGTTAAGAGGTGCGCAGCACCTCTAGTTCAGATCCTGGCTCTTTTGCCAGCGCAGCCCCTGCCCATCTTCTCAGCACCCAGTCCAGATGCTGTCCTTCTGCCAGTGGATACTGCAGCATCACGGGATACAGCCCTCCTCATCACTGCTATAGTGATACAGGAAATCCCCGTTCTGCAAAAGCAGCATTGTTCCCTTCCATACGCTAGATAAAGGTCATGATGGAGGCAGTGTCCCGTGGGACGAGCTGGCTATATTCAGTTAGTCTGACGTCTGTGGTGGTAGCTGAGAATTGATAGTGGGCGACCCAGTATACCCTTGAGGGTTTGGGCAAAGAGTATGATGGGGTAAAGATACCTTCAAGGGATTTTAATAGACACAGGAATTTAGAAATCACTTAAAGGATGAGATCGTGTGGGCTTAGTGATTTGGACCCACTAATGCTGGTTATGCAACAACAAAAATGACATATATTCAAAGCTGTTACTTATGAGTAATCAGTCAGGAGAGAGAGCAAAAAGAGATTGAAAAACGGGTGTATATAAACAAAGAGTATTTAATCTTTTTTTCAAATCAAGTTAAAAAGTTGGGTACAAGATAAACAGCAAAGATGTAAAAGGGTAAAACCATTAATCCACACAGCCCTTGTTACATCAATTGCTCAAGCTTTTCTACCTAGCACAAAATTAATTAAATATTGAATGGTAGATAAAGCCACAGTCGACATTTCGGTGGTGGTAGCTGGCTGTTCAAGCAGTAGCCCCCTCCCCTCCCCCCCCCCTTGCCCCCCCCCCCCCAGACCCTCACAGGTAAGTAGTGCATTCTACACATGTATTGATTTATTTTTGTTTGAAGAGGACGGTGACCTTGGGCTGGGGTTTAAAGTTTCTATAGAGGTTAGCCATCTTGATTTCATATAAATTGCCCTTGATGTATTTTGTTAGACCCAAGCCCTTCATCTTAACTAAGTCATTCTCCCTCAAATGCAGCACAAAACAGCAGGACAATGATAACTTTTTCATAACTATTCCCATGTTGCCATGCCTGTTCTAAACAAATGTGAACCAAACTCCTCCCCTGGGAACCCCATCACTTTCAAAGCCTTCTGCAACACGCCCAGAACCTGAGACTGTAACACTCTGCTCCCCGTGGCATGCCGTAAAACTTCACCTTCCAGAGGCTCCACTCCTGGGAACATCTGCCACCATGGCAGGGGCAAACCCTTTCATCCAAGGACAGCCGCACCTCTATTCTCACGGAATCCAGCTTCACAGCTAGGAAGGTCAAAACCACTAGTGCTCCAACTGTCTTCTCTGGTGCCATAGGGTTCCCCAAGTCTTGCATCAAATCCAGAAACCTGATCAGCAGGTCTGCACACTCCGTAGACTGTGGGAAACCCACAATGCACAAATCATCCAAGTGGTGTGTCATAGTATCTGAATTAGTAACCATTTGAAACAAGTTCTGCAAAAATGTACTAAAGGCTACAAACAATGAGCAGGAAACAGAACAGCTCATCGGCAATGCTTTGTCAACAAATCTCAGACATGAGTCCCTTTCTCACTGCACCATCAGGATTCAAGCAAGCCGGGCCGAAGACGGCTGAAATGCCAGAAACCGGTCCCCGGTAGCTTGTCTCCTTTCTGGTGAAGAATTGGCTTGGTAGTTTAGTCTGCCCTGTTCCCATGATGCACTGGGCCAGGGACAGACTGATTTGCATATAGCCAGGTTCTGAGCTGGGATGGTGCAGCGAGATAAATAACGGTGATGGATCAAGCCCTGATCTTTGGACTGGGTAAGAGTGGTCTGCTTAATTCAGACACTCTGTTCATCACCACCCCCTTTTCTGAATCGTTTTTGGCCACTATAGGTGTGGCAGGGTATACTCAGACATGAGTCCCTTTCTCACTGCACCATCAGGATTCAAGCAAGCCGGGCCGAAGACGGCTGAAATGCCAGAAACCGGTCCTCGGTAGCTTGTCTCCTTTCTGGTGAAGAATTGGCTTGGTAGTTTAGTCTGCCCTGTTCCCATGATTCACTGGGCCAGGGACAGACTGATTTGCATATAGCCAGGTTCTGAGCTGGGATGGGGCAGTGAGATAAATAACGGTGATGGATCAAGCCCTGATCTTTGGACTGGGTAAGAGTGGTCTGCTTAATTCAGACACTCTGTTCATCACCACCCCCTGTTCTGAATTGTCAACAAATCTGCATCTGGGCTCCGAGCAACGCCAAATTGTCAGGGTGAACAGGCAGCTAACAAAAAAGCCGATTTAATATTGCATTTCGCCATCAGGGCACCTGGCCCAAACCTTTTGCTCAATGCAATAGCTTGGACCACTAAGGCATAATGCATGCTGCTCATCCTATCAGGAATAAAATCATTTATTGATTGACCCTCTGGCCAGCAAAGATGCTGAATTAGTCTAAGTTCCAATAGCTCCTTCTTAGGGATAATCCAATGGGGATATGATTAAGTAACGTAACTGTCAATCTTCAAAAGGGCCTGCCATCCTCCCTTCATCAGCTTATGCCAAACCATCTACTCATGCCCTTGGATGGAACACAAATCTCAGCCGAGTGGCACAACGCGGGCCTACATAGCCCAACTCAAAACCTTCCAACAATAATAAAGTAGCACTCCAGGATAACCAATATCTTAATCCATCGGTCTCAACTGGCGTACAAGCCTTTCCCCGTGCTGTTCTGTCCTCATCCTTTGGCCCTCTCACTGTTGTATTACCACTGACCCCCTTGTATGACGAGTGCCCCCTGCTTCCCAATGTGGCCAGCATTGCAAACCTGGATGTCTCCCTCAGCATTTTGAGAATTCATGCTCAAAATGGCAGTACTTCCTATTGCACGTGCCTTTGTTGTAGGCCTGGCCATGCTCCTGTATTTATCGTTTGCCCTCAATCCCCTGACCCCACCCCTCCTTGGGTGGGACAGCCATGAAAGGGCTTATAAATCACTGGCCACCCACTTGCCATATAAGTCATTGGCCGGCCGTTCGAGCATCATCTTTGCAAAAACAATTCATTGTCTGAATGTCCCCAGATGCTGTCTGTGTCATCTGCCAAACAGGCCCTAAATTCCTCGTCTTACCTCACCTAAGCCCGGCCCCCAAAAGGTTATTTGGGACTTCAGCACTACGTCCAGGTATATAAACCATGACACTCATCGCTCTGGGTATTTTCCGCTACAGTATATCAGGAAAGCTGACATCCAATTTTCTATGTTAACCGGCAGCCATGGCCTCTTTGACAGCTTGTTCTCCTCCTGGCCCTTTGTTAGCCCCGACCTCCCTATGTAACCACTTGAACACCTCCATATACTCCCCTTTCAAGATATGTTCTTCAGTAGATGCCATGAAATGTGCTCGGTGTGATTTTGTAATCCCTATGTAAGGAAGTTGTTTTATATTTAATTTCCTTACTTTCTTTGGCCTCTTCTTCATCCCTCACTAGTTCCTCTGTGTAGCCCAAGCTAGATTTCCCCGTTTCTCCCCCTGGTCGTCACTAGCCTCTGAAGCTGCCCCTTGATCCTGAACGTACCTACCCTTCACTAGTCTCACCCCTGTGCTAGATCCCACTGCTTTCCCGGATTTCTCCCCTTGTCATCAACTTCTGCACTTGTCCCCAGGTCCTGCACAAATGTACAAACACAAATAGAAGTTGGTGGTCCACTAACTATAGTGAGAGAAGAAAAAAATGCAAACTCTGTATATATGTCTAGTTTGGTGAACAACTTGGTTACTGCTGTCTGACTAGTATGTCATCCAATCCACGTGGCACCCCTCTTGGTTGTGAGGTGCAGTGGTAGGCTTGTAGGAATTCCAGATGATGACACTGGCCACAAAGGGCAGTTGATGAAAATCCTATAGCATTTTTGGTGTGTCATAAAGAGTTCATTTGAATGAGTAGTTACTGGATGTAACGCATGTTTTAGTGACTGTTTATACAGAGTTTGCATTTTTTCTTTTCTCACTATAGTTAGTTGACCACCAGATTCTATTTGTGTTTGTACTAGTATGGAATTGGGGATTGAATCTGGAGTGGGTCGGTAAATATTTTCCCTTGGACCCGTTTTTCCGTCTGGAATCGTGTATAATAATCCTGCACAAATGTACCCTTTACTAGGTGCACATCCACCCGCAGTTCCTATCTCCACTGACTGACAAACCTTTTTATGTCAAAGCACACCTTCCTTACCTGGCTTCGAGGTCGTAGCTCAGTCTGAAGCCGGGCGTCCCGATGCCAGTCCTCTGTCTGTCTGCACGGGCATCTCCCTTTGCTCTTCAGGCTTTCGCTTCGCCTGTAAAACACCAACTCCTAGACCAGCATTAGCTGCCATGAGCCCTTGACGCAAATCTTGAGGCGCTTTCACCACCCAGTCTTCTTACTCTCCAAGTCCCATTATTTACCCTCTTCCAGCTCATCATCATAATCCAACACATGCTCTTTCCTTCCAGATTCAAAATCATCACGCCCATATAAACTTGGGCTGGCCATTGCTCCATCACCCACATCTCCATCGCCAATCTGCTCTTCATAAAGTTCCTATGAAATCCACCCGCTGTGGAGATACCGCCTAAATCCTTCCCCTGCCACATCCACTTAGATCCGCCGCCATCTCAGAACCAGCTGCACCTGTCTTCGGATTGGGGTTTATGAGTTGTACCAAACTCGCCCTTTTGAAAATGAACGACTCAACCATCCCTGCCAAAATCCCCTGCCGGTCCTGTCTATTCCCTCACTAGCTCCTCACCCTCTGATGCCCCTTTCCTCAACCTCCAGAACCCACATCCACCATCCCCTTGCATTCCCTAAGCCATTGCCTCTGATTACGTATACAGGCGCAGAGCGCGTACAGAGGCCCATGCATCCCAAGAAACACCAGGTAGACCCTAACCCACTCTCTCAGGACCTCTGAACTGCTTCCTCCACAGCCACATGTACCTCCCCACCTGACGGAAATGGGCAGATTCAGACTGTTTCCAACATTTTACCATCCCTTGCCCAAACCCAGGGGGTTGCAAATCCATGGCTGCTTCCAACCCGCTCTCATGCCCTTCGATACTGGAAACGGGCTGACCTCCCGGCCCTAAGCACACCAGCTTATTTACTGTCTGGTCTGTCGCCCCTTTGGGCCTGCCTGCTCCTGCTGGGCAAATCGAGTGGCAGGCCAGTGTCATAGTTGGCCCTGCCCACGTCTATGTGCACCATCTCTCTCCACCGTGGACCTTTCACCGGCCCGCATGGGCCTTAGCTCTGCCCCACTCTGCTGAGTGCGCCACCTCTCTTCAGCGTGGACTCACCTCACCCGCATTAAAGACCAGCCTACATGCCTCCAGTCTCCCAGGGAAATATGTGATGGGATAATTGACCAGTCCAGCCCTGTCTTTAACCAGACATATACGTGGCAAAGGCTAGAACATGGGCAGGGTAACGCGGGCACTCGGGAACTGGCCGAAGAGCTGGGAGCCGAGTTCCAGCTGTGGGCTGCTTTGTTGGCCAGTGTGGGGGCTGTCTGTGCTTTTAGGATGCCACCAGTGGGTGCCCGAATGGCCTTTCTAGAGGCAGATGAGCAGAGATATCACTCCCTTTCTCTCGCTGGGCCGGCCCATTAATGTATGCTGATTGGGCGGGGGCAGGCGGCCTGAACAGAGGAGGTCTCAATTGCAGTCATGTGTGGTTCAGTAGTGTGAACTAATCTGTGCATTTTTTAAAATCTAAGTGAAGTTAATAAAACCTGCCCCCCATCCTTTTTATTAAACTTTGCTGAAGCAGTGTTTTGCGGAAAGGCAATACGCAAATGTGGGCCACTTTTTTGGGTGTGCCCAGGCCAGTTTTTGATCCCAATCCAACCCTTAATATGGGCACTGTGGGCCCCTTAACCTCATTGACGCTCATGACTAGCTCAGATCGTCATGAGCCACGGTTCTCGTGTGCTCATGATGAGCTGAGCTCGTCATGACCGTTGGAACGCTCGCATGCTGGGCTAATTCCCCTGCTGTGCGAGCGTTCTACAGGAACGGGAGTGGTCATGACAAGCTCAGCTCGTCATGAGCACACGAGCACCGTGGCTCATGACGAGCTGAGCTCGTCATGAGCACGAGGGCACTGTGCGCGCCCCCCTCCCCCCAGTACTGCGGGGGAATCAGTCCCACATTCAAGGGTTTAAAGACAAGCCCATGTGCCCGCCTACCCTTCAGGGTGCGGTCCTCCTTTCATTGTAAATCCTATGGCTAGAAGTAAACCGCTGTGCCATGTTTCCCAGGTCCATGCTTGATCTATTGCTACAGTCCAGCTTTTTCTTTGAACTCTGGGACTGGTAGACTTGTTGATTCCATTATAAAACGAGACTCCAAGCCCCAGAATTCAAATGGAAAAACCTGGAGCAGAGCAGCACATCACCTCATGAACCCGGGAAACGTGGCAGCTTTGAGCGAGATGGGGATTCTCGGGGGCCCCAATCACGTTCTGCAGGCAGGACCCGCCATCTTGCGTTACGTCACTGGGTTAGAGGAAGTATTGAGCTGGACGCTGCCACACCCTTTTTTTTTTCAGAATACACTGCCTGTCTTGTGGTTAGTCAAAGAAAACATGTACTCAATTCGCATTACACGTGATGTTTTTACGTCATCGCTGCATAATTATACCAATGACCATTTACATAGCACTCTAGAATAAACTGATTTGTTTAGTTTCACTTCGTGGTAGGTATTAATTGTTAATCTTATTCATGGCAAGAAAAACAAAGATTTGTGTTATCCTTAAAGGAATTCAAAGTCCGCCCTTGTTCTTTACATGCACGTCATTGCCAAAGATGCTTACCTCATACGAGGAAAATACACCTGCAAGCCAGCAGTGAGAGACTGAATGGTTAAACAAAAGGGAAAGAAAGTAGTTCTCTAAAAGTGAGCTGTTGAAAAATACAAGTCAGTCAAGCAGGACACTTGGGGGCAGATTTATGAGGCCCTTGCGCCACGTTTACGCCGCTGTTGCGTCACGCAAGGCGGCGTAAACGTGGCGCATCCCTACGAACGATTTACAACGTGACGCATCTAGGCAGATGCGTCACGTTGTAAAGCCCTGCGCCGCTTGTGGGCGTTCCGGCGCAGGGTGGGTGTTCCGGGGCAGGTGCGCCTCGCAAAAGTGGCTGAGTGAAATCTATGAGATTTCACTCAGTCACTTTTAAGCCAATGCTGCGTCAAAAGCCTGCGCCTGCTTGAAGCAGGCGTAGGTCTTGACGCAGCATTGTTAAAATGGGGCACCCCCGAGCCTTGCTGGTGCTGCGTCGCGACACATTTCCGACACAGATGCGTCACGCATCTGTGCCGTTTTTGCACCATGGTGCGCCGCATTATAAATGCGGCGCACCATGGCTGGCGGAGCTGTGGCGCACTGTGGCGCATGTTAACTGGCGCATCCCTGGGGATGCGCCAGTTAACATAAATCTGCCCCTTGGTCTTTTTCCAACCAGACAGCTTGGGCTAGACCAGGGCACAAGTCCTAAAACAAGCATTGGTAAGTACATTAGGTTTCGCCTATGCGATTAAAAATACATTTTTGTGTTGTGTTGTAATTTGTAGTTTTGTGAGTAGCTGCACAATAGAAGTTATTGAAACTCTGTTAAAAAGTTTTTTGAGTTGTTTAGTGAGAAAGGCAATATATTGTGCTGTTACTAGTGGTAATAAAGCAGGGATGTTAGGTAAAGGTGGAGGTCAAAGTGAGAACATTTTTTTACCTGATAACTAGGTTTGAACTGGGTGCAGCCATGGGCAGATTAGGTGGAGGGTGTATGAAAAAGACAGCAAGCAGAATGTAAGTACCGTGTAGGCGTTTTTGAAATGGTGTTGTTGGGTTGCTTGCTAGTGAAAATATAAACAAATGCAGAATAACTTATTTTTTGTAATGAGCATCTGACCAATTGTGTCATATAAGAGAACGAAAGTGATGTAAATAGTAGAAATGTAGGGTATTTCAAATGTATGGAGAGGACCTATTGGCAAGGTTATTGCTAAGATTCAGGTGGTTCCACTTCTCTTGACATTTGCAAGAGGATGGGGACTGTAGACATTCACGAAGTGCTGTGGGTTTATCAAAAATGTGATGGATAGCCCACAAGTTATTTTGCCTGAAGGAATCTCACCCAAACATGTTGATGGCTTAGGGGGCTGTCACGAAGCCACTTTCTGCATATGTTAGATCTGCTAAACCTGTCTGTAGCCAAACCTAAATAGAAGTTGATTAGGGCGCGTCTGACAAATGTAGTTTTCTCAATGCAATATTTTCTTTTTTTAATTTTATTTTTTAGAAGCTCTGGAGTATATCTGCTGTTCCTTTATTTGCTTTTTTTAACTTATAGGGGAATACACTAATCAATAACAAGATTGTGACATTTAGATTTTTTTCCCAAGAAAATGTCTCTGTTGATAAAATACATTAACAACTCATATTGAGTTCCAAAGTACTTATCAACGTAAAAGCTACTTGTTTGCGTTCAGAATTCAGGAAACCTAAACCTTATTAAGTGAGAGTCAGGCGTGCAGCCTGTACTTCAACCTAAGAATAACAAACGGCAGAGGACTCCAATACAGCATTGCAGATTTCAGCAAGTAATTGTCTTTTCAGAGCTTACATGAGCCAGAAAAGGTTTGTGGCACGGAGTAAATAGTACTGATGTAGAGTACATTGGTGTATAGTGTTGCAGAGTATAGTGGCATATAGTGCTGTGAAATGAAGGTCGTTGTTACACCCTGAAATAACTACACAATATGAAAAGCATCAAACCATGCACCTTTCAATGCATTCTATTGTGTACTTCTTAATGTCTCATTTCGGCCTTTCTCTGCCAGGACCTTGATGTACTCCTTCTGTCTTTGATGTGCAGACTCGAGACCAGGAATCCTGACTGGTTTAATTTGATAAACTCTGAAATCAAAAAATGGGATAGATATTTTTAATAATAAAGGCCTGCAATCATGCATTTGAAGCTCTGCTAAGGAAGTATTGCTTTCACAGATGTCCCAAGCAGAATTCATGTGAATTGCGATAAGTTCGCCTCCCCAGATGTTAGCAATTTACGTAAATCTAGAAGAGGAGTAATGGAATCCAGCAGACATCAAGGACATAAACATTCTTCATTTACTGACAACGCCTACATCTCAGTTTACTGAATGGATTTAAAGCCTCTGTTCCTAATTGTGGCTAACAGTGCTTTCTGTAAATGAAACACTAGGAAGTCACTCAGCAGATGTAATCTGGGTTTCAATCCTGACCCCTCAGTTGACCCATGTCTTTTTGGGCAGGAATCCAACCTCCTTGGAACTAGAACTGCCCATTTTCTGCTGAAAATTGTCCATAGGTACCCTCTCTTTAAATCGAAGAAGGTGGGAGGGCATGAGTCCATTGTTAGCTGACAGGTGTGTGGTGTTCTCCTTAAACTCTGATATGCAGCAAATCAGTTTTGCACAAACAATTTTCAGTGATTAAACAGCTATTAATATGTATTTGTGATCTGTAGTAATCAACAGCTCTACAAATAATAAATCAGATCTAAAGGGCATTTTAAAGAAAAGCCAACAGTGGGTACAGAGTACACCAAGCACTGTGAATCTCATGGTTTTAGCATGGCGTCAGCAGCTTTACTTTTAGGCATGTCCTGTATGAGGATAATCTAGACCAATCACTGTGCGTCACACAATCAGAGGCGACAACTACCCCAGTAGGCCAAAACTATGGACATCTGCAGTTAAGGAATAAAAGAGGCACCAGCGTAAATCACCCTATCTTGTGCAAGGCTTTAGTTTGTGGGTCAATCAGCACCGCCAACACCACCTTGTACAGTTTTCCTAGGACGAGCCTGATTATAGAGTGCATGCCAGAGTGTGTGAGTTTGGACATATCTGTCTGCAATAGTGTGGTAAAGCGTGGGTGTGTGAATTTTTAAACAAAAGGTTTCTAGCAGGCAACGGAAGGTGTTTAACTAGATGTTCCCAGCGTTGGCTAGCTGTGTGGAAAACCCTAGGGTGCCTTGAGTTAATTCACCGTCCGGTCAAGGGATGCGCCCAAAGACCTTGTTTATTATTATTTTTATTTTAATGTTTTATAGAGTGCAAACTTGACCCATGAGGGTATCAGAGCGCTGTACACAGTTACACGGTAAACAAAGCAACAAGGCAAGATGACAAAGCAACGTAAACTCAAGTGCAGAAATATACAAAGTTTGGGGAGGGGTAGGGTAGCAGAGGAGCATAGGATACAGTTACAGTTGGCCCAGTAGAAGCAGAAATAGAAGCCCCAACGATTACATATCAGGGGGAGTTGGTAAACACCGGAGGAGGCAATAGGTATGGACTCAATAGGCACACTGTGGAAGGTGCAAGCATGTCATTGGCCTAGAAATTTGCCCATGAGGAAGGGTTTGGTCTCCTTCTTGAAGCGTGATAGAGAGGGGATTTTTCGGATGTCAGGCAGGAGAGAGTTCCAGATTCTTGGTGCTGCTCCGCAGAATGCCCTATTGTAGGTTCTTTTTTTCTGAAAGCGAGTAGGTTGGAGCAGGAGGTTTCTAGCGGACCGGGAGTTCCTAGTTCCTCCAGACATCACCAGTTTCTGCGCCAGATAGGCAGGGGAGTTTGTGTAGAGGGCCTTGTGAGTGATGCAAGCAATTTTCAGTTGAATACTGGCCTCCATAGGGTGCCAGTTTAGTGCTTTCAGATGTGGAGAAATGTGGTCAAATTTCCTGGTGCCTGTGAGTAATCTTGCGGCCGCATTGAGGCAGGCTTTTAGAGGTCCAGAGAGATTTTAGGTCAACCAGTGAGGGTGGAACACCCATATTCCAGTCTCGAAATGACTAGTGCTTGGACTGTCATTTTTAAGTCTAGAGCATCTATGAAGGGTTTTAACTTCCACAGGTAGCTCAGGTGGAATCTGGCTGATATAGCCCTTGAGTTGATGTGGTCACGCATGTTCAAGTTACTGTCAAGGAGTATGCCCAGGTATTTGGCAGAGTTCACAATGGGCGGCGGGCAATTTAAGGCTGTGATAGCTTTGATCCAAGTCTCGATCTCAGGGTTGGCTTAGGAGGGGAGATCAGGAGGAATTCGGTTTTCTTTGCATTGAGTTTCAGTTGGTTAGAGGCAAGCCATTGGACAGTTAGTTTCAGGGTCTCGTTCAGGGTAATGATCTCCCCAAGTGATGTAATATTGATGTATATTTGGGTGTCGTCCGCGTACATGTGGTAGGATATGTTGGCGGTACGGAGAACTTCAGTGAGTGGCTCTAAGTAAAGGTTAAAGAGGGTGGGTGATAAGGTTGAGCCTTGGGGGACACCTACTGTGACTGGGGTGGGAGCTGAAAGTTTGCCGTTTATGAGGCATCTCTGAGATCGGTTATGTAGGAAGGACCTGAACCATTCTGGGAAAACACCATCAAGCCCCATCCTGAGATTAAGACGTTCGAGTAGCTTATCATGGTTGACCGTATCGAAGGCGGAGGATAGATCAAGCAGGATTAGAAGGCAGGTTTTGCCTTGGTCAAGGGCTTGGAGGGCATCATCCATGATGTGGAGCATAGTGGTTTCCGTGCTGTGTCCCGGTCTGAAGCCAGATTGAAGGTTGTCCAATAGATGGAAGTTATTAATGTTCTGACTTAGTTGCTGTTGGACACATTTTTCTAACACTTTAGCTAACAGAGGGATATTGGAGATAGGTCTGAAGTTGTCGGGCGAAGCGGGGTCCAGCAATGGCTTTTTTAGCATAGGAAGGACTTGACCGGCTTTCAAGGGCTCCGGGATAGAACCCTGCTGAAGTGAGGCATTGATTATTGTAGTCCAGCAGGGAATAATGGCTTGGGTGACCACAGTGAGGCAGTTAGATGGTAGAGGGTCATTGAAGTGGTTATTGGGGTTCAAGGTAGAGAGGATTTTGGAGATGGAGTCTTCGTCGTAGTAATCGAAGTCAGTCCAGTGAGCTTGGTTTTTAGGTGTTGCCAGTGTGGGTAGTGCAGAGAAGGGGGAGAGGTCAGGGGGGGGATGAGAGTAATCGGCGGTATTGAGTTCAGTTTCTAGTGCCTTGGTTTTATCAGTAAAGAAGGAAGAGAATTCCTCAGAGGATATTAGTGATTTAGGGGATTCTTTCTGAAATTTAGCCAGTTTATTAGATTGGTGTTTGATCAGCTCAAAGAGCTTGCGAGGTCTGTTTCTGGCATTCCCCAATTCCGATCTGAAATATTCTTTTTTTGAGTTCAGGATGTGTTTGTTGTAAGAGTTTCTTGACTGGCGGAGAAGTTTAAGGTGCTCAGCAGAGGGGTGCTGTCTCCAGATTCTTTCAGCTTGTCTTAGGGATCTCCTTTCCATGTTGAGGGAATCAGAGAACCAGGGGTTTCTGTCTTTGATTTGTGACCTTTTTAGTTTGAGGGGCCAGGTCGTCCAGGATGTTAGATATGTATGCTGAGTAATGATCATTGAGGTCACTGACCGCAGTAATGTGCGAGTGGTAGGGGGGAGGGGGTGGATCGGAATTGCAGCGTGCTTCCAGTTTTTTAGTGTCTCTGATCCAGCGCTCGGGGATCACAGATTGTGGTGTCTTTGACTTTCGAATCCCTGGTAGAACGAAGGAGATGGTGTGGTGGTCGGACCAGTCGCATGGGTCTATGGAGACAAGTTTGACTGTGGATTCTTTATAGATGATCCAGTCCAGGGTGGCCCCTTTTGAGTGAGTAGGCAGCGAGCAAGCTTGGGACAAGGCTTGATCAGAGAGGAGGTCTTTGATAGCGTGGACGTGGGGGTCTTTAAGGTCATTCCAATGCAGGTTGAAGTCACCAAGGAAGATTTCTTTAGTATTGGAGGGAATCTTGGTTGTGATGATATCCATGAGCACAGGGTCAGAGCTGATTTGCATATCGCCATTGTCTAACCCAGGGTGGTGTGGAGTGCAAAAAAACGATGGATTTGGGCCCAGATCTTTGGACTGGGGTGAATGTGTGACATTGATCCACATTCTGTCCATCACCTGTTTTGTTTGCAATTGCCGCCATAAGTGCGCTGGGGATGCTCAGACGTGGGTCCCAGGCACTCCACACCACTGGAGTCAAGCTAGGCGGGCTGATGAGAGGTGTTACCTCGAAACCGGTCCGGTCCTCGGATGCTTGATTCCGTTCTGGGAAGGACATGGCTTTTGTAGTTCGGACTGGACTGTTCCCATGGGGCACAGGGTCAGAGCTGATTTGCATATCGCCATTGTCTAACCCAGGGTGGTGTGGAGTGCAAATAAAACGATGGATTTGGGCCCAGATCTTTGGACTGGGGTGAATGTGTGACATTGATCCACATTCTGTCCATCACCTGTTTTGTTTGCAATTGCCGCCATAAGTGCACTGGGGATGCTCAGACGTGGGTCCCAGGCACTCCACACCACTGGAGTCAAGCTAGCCGGGCTGATGAGAGGTGTTACCTCGAAACCGGTCCGGTCCTCGGATGCTTGATTCCGTTCTGGGAAGGACATGGCTTTTGTAGTTCGGACTGGACTGTTCCCATGGGGCACAGGGTCAGAGCTGATTTGCATATCGCCATTGTCTAACCCAGGGTGGTGTGGAGTGCAAAAAAACGATGGATTTGGTCCCAGATCTTTGGACTGGGGTGAATGTGTGACATTGATCCACATTCTGTCCATCACCTGTTTTGTTTGCGATATCCATGAGGAGGTCAGTGAAAGAGTCACTCGAGCCAGGGGGGTGGTAGAAGATGTGCAAGTTGCAAAGGTGTAGCGAGTTTCTGGAAATGGAGATGGCGAGGTATTCACAGGAGTCAGTGGAGTCAGCAAGGAGTTCCATGACCGAGAGGGAGGATCGGTAGATGCAGGTGATGCCTCCACCTTGTTTGTTGGAGAGCCTGTCTAGCCTAGCGATGTTGTAGTTAGGGGGACTAATAAGTCGAGGCAAGGGGAAGAGTATTCATTGAGCCAGGATTCGGTTAGTATAGTTAGGTCTATGTTTTTATTCAGGATGAGGTCAGCGATATCTGAAGCATGTTTAACTGCCGAGCGGCAGTTAATTAAGAGGCCCGATAGAGGGGAGTCCGGGGGAGTGTCAGGGCAGATAGAAGCACTGGCGCGAGGTTGCTTTTAACCACACTTCTGTTGTGAAGCGTTGCTGGTCTGTTAGGGTTGATGGAGACTGTGCAGATGTGCTGTTTAGGACTCGTATCTTGAGGGCACGGGGAGTCTTGGGCAGGGTTATGGTCTTGGAGGATAGCTAGGATTTCTTCCCCTGTGAGGTCCGAGTGAGAGGAGGTGGTCTAGGTGGAGTTGTAATTGATTGCAAGAGCTCTGGCTTCTACCACAGATAGGAGGCAGGGATGTTTGCGCTTACAAAGACGTCTTATTAAGGAGTGTTTCAATTTCAACTACACAGGCAAAGTACTTCACCATAAATCACTCTCCAAGTGAATGCCTTTAAAAAAAAACACAAAAAAACACAAAATGATGAAGTATGGATACCTTTTCCCGACAGCTTACCAAAGCAATGCAAGTTAAGAAGCACAGTCTGTGAATTGGTGACTTCTTACATACTAAGTAAACAATGCAGAGAGGATGTGGCGTAATGGCCAGGGCTGCCGGCCTTCAAACTGGGGAACCAGGCTTGAGTCTAGGCTCAACATCCTGTGGTTCTGAGCTGACCCAAAAATAAATGTGGCTATATAAAACTGCAAAAGAAATAATAAAAACCGTAGTTTGTTAGGTCTCGCCTGATCCATCGCTCATGCTCTGCTCAGCGAGGCTTTAGTAAGAAATGTAAATTCTAAACACGTGCTTGTGCGTCTGTTTTTTTTTATCACCCTCAATTGGCCTTTGCATGCGTCTTTCTAATAAAGACAGCACGCAATTGGTCCAAGGTGGGTGATTGTCCCGCCTTCTTTGTTCCCTGGCCTAGGGTGCGTGGGAGCGAGCATTTAACGCCATCTGTTTCCTATGATCGGTTCGCGTTAATTGGAAACAGATGGAGTGATGGCGGTCAGCGCTAGTCGCATTGGTTACTATTAGTTGCCTTTTCAGCCATTGTTACTGGCATGTAATGAAACGTGTCGCGTTGGTCGGTGATTGCGAGTCAGCGTCATCTTAACTTGTTAGTCTACATTTATAATTAACACAAACAATAAGTACACTTTGGAGGGGTGTCTGGGGGTGCAATACCTGCATCATGGAGTCTGCTGTTTGGCGTCCTAGCAGCGTGGACTTCTCAGGGCGGCGAGACGGCCGGCGTTTGCTCAGAGGCTGTGTGCTCCATACAGCTCTACACCCAAGACTTCAGGTGTTTGTTTGTTTCTGCTTAGTTGGACATGTAGGGCTTTCTTCACGCTCCGCTGAGCCATTTCACAGAGCTGTATTGTTAAAATTGACAGCGGCAGTCAGTCATAACAATAGGAGCACCTCCTTACCCCGAGGGTGCTGTCTGTGTGCAAACATCTCTCGAGGGCTAATTCACGATGGGTGACGTGGGCGAGGAGAATGAAGGCTCTGCGTGGAGAGACGGAAGCTGTATTCAAACGTGCTTCATGTATTCGGTTAACAGTATACTCTCCGGTGACTGAATGTCTTCATGGAGGTGGGAGTCACGTAGGCAGAACAAGGCATGATAACTGTAAACATGTAAGCCTTACTAAAGCCTTTAAAGCTAGAGTAATTCTGTTTCTAAATATTCTTGATATTATAGATAAGAGAACCGAGACACGGGTAATCAAACTGAATTGCCCAAGATCACACAACTTCGCTCGGGTGGACTGGACAGACTCCTGCCCTGGCATTCCCACAAACAGGTTTCAGGTTAGGGACTCCTTTCAGAGCAGAAAGGGCTGCTATGACCAGACCACACCTCAAGGCCACATTTTACTTGTCCTCTCCTGCAATTTGAGGATCCTTTCAACATTCCTGCTGGGACTGATGTTGGTTTTTAATAGGAGTGGGGATTCGGGAAACTGTGACTTCAACAGGTTCTGCGCCAACAACACTCCCGCCAATTCACGAAGTGGAGTAAGATGAAGAACGTTCAAGACTGTGGCCTACTACAACAAAGCAGTAAAGTCACTCTGGACACACAACAGCTAGACACGTATAGGCATTCAAGTGTCAAACAGTTGATTAGGGCATATAATTTGGATGGGCATATTATTGGTGTGGTCAGTGTGTGTTTGTGCCCTGTAACTATGCGGCCCCACAGAAGAGCTTCATCAGTGGGGTGGGAGGAAGGTCCGAAGTGGAGCAGCCGAGCAGGGGTCTGACCACGTCCTAAGTGTCAAAATACAAGCTGAGCTGTGAACAAAATGTCATTTATAGAACACAAACATACATAAGAAGGGTCAAAAGGGACTATTTAGTGACCTTGCATTGCTATTGTCCCTTACGTGTAATAACCTTATCCATAAATAGCAATGGGTCAGTGTAGGTGGAACTATCTAAAAACTGTGTGATCTAATCAAGGGTACAGTCACGAAATCCACTGAGAATAATTCGTGGTGAAAAATAATTTTCCCATCAGATACCCATCCTGTACCGCCCTACATCATTTGGGAACCTTCACCCGAAGGAAGTGGTGAACAACCACTGTAGATTAGGTAGACTGTAGCCTAATCTGTTAGAAGGAAACTAAGAAGTAGTGGCTGGTTAAGTGGTATCAAGGGGTATTCTGACTTGCAGTGCAAAACAAAATAATAGTGCTGGGTGCAATGTAAATAAGTAAGATTGGGTTGTGGAAGTGGAAAGAATTTACTTTTAATGGAGTCCTATCCACACCCAAGTTTAAAAACAGAGCAAAGTAGTGTTCAACAAATGACTACTCAGATGAAATTTAGGTCGACATGTTTCTGCAGTTAATGTAGAGTCCCGAGATCTCTGCCTGCTTCATCAGGACCTTAACTAAATGCTACTGCTTGGTGTACAAACGGTGAGTAATAAATGAAAATCATATCACCTGGAGTGAGTCCATGTAGATGATTCAATTGGTCAGGAAATAGCAGTGGACAAACAAACAGAGAAGACACGCACAGTTAATGACCATAGTCCACAGCAACAACAAATAAAGATTTGCATTTATCAATAGTTTTCTCGGTCAGAGGATTTCTGATCACTGAACACAGAACCTCCATGTGTTTATCGCTATTTTAAAAAAAGAAACAAAACAAAAACAATGGATCAAGTAGTATCCACTCACCCAATTTAAGGGGAATTCACTCTCCACCTCACCCGGCATACAGCTCAGGTATAGATTGAGCACCGCTCTATAAGGAGAGAAGGAGAAGAGAAGTATAGGAAGGACTGTAAAGCTGTATTTAGTAACTCGGTTTTATTGGAGATTTAGTCAATTGCACAGGGATTTTATACTGTGCATTGTGCGTGATACTCTATCACTCACTGGTTAGTGTTTCTGCCGTTTTTTTCTGCAAATAATGTTTGCTGTATTTGTATTGGAAAACACACGCAGAGAGAACACTCGTGAGCTATAACTTGATGATGGTTCTTGTCAAGCATTCAAAGTTATTTAAATAGAACGAACGTTAAGTAAATGCGCCCGCGTCGGAAACAGCCCATCAAGTATGGCGGGGGCTGCCGACTATTGCCAAACCAAGTGTCAAGTGTGGCGTGTTTACATCAGGCGCAACACATTAAATGCAGCAAGGATCTATGATCTGTTTATCACAGAGGAGATGCGCCAAATTAAATACGAGGGCATAGAGCTAGTAGCTGCATATTAGAACTGCTGCGCGTTCCCTGGCTGGCTTACCTGTCCGTCGGTACTCCTGGCATCCGTCTGGGCTGTTTACGTGGGAGGTACCTAGACGGACAGGAAGCCGCCATAAGAGCGCTATAATTACGTGCTCTGGAGTCACGTGATCGCGTCAGAGCTTATAGGTCTGATGGGATATGTAGTTTGTCTGGAAAAGTATCAAGCGTATGCTGTGAATGAAAAAATACGAATGACAGACTATCACTATGAAGCTTAGGCGATTCAAGTATTAGATGTATATCAGAAGGGTTCTGTCACTTCATAAAATTATTACGTGAACGTCTGAACAATATCAGACGAAAAATGTTAAAAAAAATAGAAAGCTGTCATCGCGCTCCCGCGGAATTATTAGTACAAATAGAGTACATGAGGAGATATTAAGGGGGTTACATCACTCTATGTATTAGAACCGTATGGACACGTTATTGAGAGTCCCAGGGTCTAATGGGGGATGTAGTGCATCCGGGTTTCATTGGTGGTGAAAACAAAAAACGGACTATCGTCGTAGTAACTCCAGAGATACTGCTCCAGTGTTACTATCGTCTTTGCAGCCAGTCGTGTTTAAACGACTCAAAATAACTGATAGTCATCATCTGTCACTTTAGAAATGATGTCAACTGACAAGATGCATGCTGAAAGGCAATATTATTTCACTTGCAAGGGGGGGGGGTGTGTGTGTGGGGGATCAGTTTGGGATAAATATCCTGTAATGACAACTAGGTACAAGAGAGGACCTAGATGAAAGGTGGATTTATAAGGAAACTTTTTCCGATTCTCAAGCCGTTGTTTAACAAGCACTACTACGGGCTCATTATCAACTGTCCTCATTAAGTGTTGTACACACCAATTTGTAAGTCTAACAGCGTGGATGCTGTTTGCTTTGTGGGCAGTAAATTGAGAGTTGGATTTTACGGAAGATTATAAAGTTATAACCAGATCATATTGACATCCATGGGATGTCTTCATTCAGTCCCAATTTGTCAGTCTGCAGTTTGTGCACCCATCTTTGTTCTTTTCTGAATAGAAATGCACTGATGTCTGAGATGCGTGTGTGGATCACTGGTTGTTCCAGCACACTCCAACGTAAATCGGTGGGTAGATGGTGGACTGAAATGAAGTGATTAGTAAGTCTGGTTGCTTGTTTATTGCAGCGTATTGAGCTCTTATGTTCTGATATCCTTAACTTCACTTTTCGAGTGGTCATACCCACGTATCTCTTTTCACAAGGGCAACTGATTAGGTAGATTAGATTGGCACTATTGCAGTTTGTGAACCTGCACTGTTCCCAAGCTCGTCCGGTGCCAATATCAATCGATGTTGACCTTGAAGTTTGAGGACACGCAGCACATTGGCCACAAGGGTGATGGCCAGTGACTGCAGGCATATCCCATAGGGTACCCACAGCTCTAGGGGTTACACATCGCGGTCTCGTATGGACTAATTTGTCTTTCAAATTCTGTCCCCTTTTGAAAGCAAAGAGTGGGGAGGGCAGTATATCATTGCCTGTATTGAGAATTCCATGCTCGCAGACATCTAAGACACCGTAGATGACAAATGACACTAAGACTGACATCTTAGTGTCATTTGACGTTGAGAGTTTGTATACCTCGATACCACAAACAGAGACACTAGAAGTCATAGAGGGACTGTTACTTGCCAGAGATCTGAAATCAATCACACAAGTCAGATTCATCATGACACTAGCCACCTTGGCTATGATGGAGAACTTCTTTGCTTTCGAGGACTCCCTGTACTTGCAGATTAGCGGGACTAGCATGGGCAGCGTTTTTGCCCCTAGTCTCGCTAATTTATACGTGCACCATTTTGAACAGGAGCACGTGCTCGCAGACACCAACCCCCATCTAAGGTGTCTGCGAGCATGGAAACGCTATATAGACGATATTTTCGTCGTGTGGCAGGGAACGGATATACAACTCAAGGCGTTCCATGAATGGCTCAACCAGAGAAATCGTTTTTTGAGATTTACAATGGAATACAATACCCACAGTCTAGCTTTTCTAGATCTATTGATCAAGAGCACGCCCACAGGTTTGGTGTCGGAACTTTACCGCAAACCAATAGCACGGAATTCGTTGCTACATTATCACAGCTGCCACCCGAAGTCTTTGCGCGACAATCTGCCCTACGGGCAGTTTTTACGCATCCAACGCAACTGCTCCACCCGCTCGTCATTCGAAATACATGCCAAAGGGCTAGCACAAGATTTGACTAACAAAGAATACCCTAAAAGATTGGTCAAACAATCTAAGAAACGAGCGGCTAATAATAATAGAGCTAGCCTATTGGAAATTCTACCTCCTAAACCCAAGACGGATCGCATGACATGCGTTACCACTTTCAGTACCCTTTCTAACCAAGTCACCTGGATTGTCAAGAGACACTGGGGAATTCTCAATACAGGCAATGATATACTGCCCTCCCCACTCTTTGCTTTCAAAAGGGGACAGAATTTGAAAGACAAATTAGTCCATACGAGACCGCAATGTGTAACCCCTAGAGCTGTGGGTACCCTATGGGATATGCCTGCAGTCACTGGCCATCACCCTTGTGGCCAATGTGCTGCGTGTCCTCAAACTTCAAGGTCAACATCGATTGATATTGGCACCGGACGAGCTTGGGAACAGCGCAGGTTCACAAACTGCAATAGTGCCAATCTAATCTACCTAATCAGTTGCCCTTGTGAAAAGAGATACGTGGGTATGACCACTCGAAAAGTGAAGTTAAGGATATCAGAACATAAGAGCTCAATACGCTGCATTAAACAAGCAACCAGACTTACTAATCACTTCATTTCAGTCCACCATCTACCCACCGATTTACGTTGGACTGTGCTGGAACAACCAGTGATCCCCACACACATCTCAGACATCAGTGCATTTCTATTCAGAAAAGAACAAAGATGGGTGCACAAACTGCAGACTGACAAATTGGGACTGAATGAAGACATCCCATGGATGTCATTATGATCTGGTTATAACTTTATAATCTTCCCTAAAATCCAACTCTCAATTTACTGCCCACAAAGCAAACAGCATCCACGCTGTTAGACTTACAAATTGGTGTGTACAACACTTAATGGGGACAGTTGATAATGAGCCCGTAGTAGTGCTTGTTAAACAACGGCTTGAGAATCGGAAAAAGTTTCCTTATAAATCCACCTTTCATCTAGGTCTTCTCTTGTACCTAGTTGTCATTACAGGATATTTATCCCAAACTGATCCCCCACACCCCCCCCCCCCCTTGCAAGTGAAATAATATTGCCTTTCAGCATGCATCTTGTCAGTTGACATCATTTCTAAAGTGACAGATGATGACTATCAGTTATTTTGAGTCGTTTAAAGACGACTGGCTGCAAAGACGATAGTAACACTGGAGCAGTATCTCTGGAGTTACTACGACGATAGTCCGTTTTTTGTTTTCACCACCAATGAAACCCGGACGCACTACATCCCCCATTAGACCCTGGGACTCTCAATAACGTGTCCATACGGTTCTAATACATAGAGTGATGTAACCCCCTTAACCCCTTCCACACTCATGACGAGCTGGGCTCGTCATGGTGTAGCCTCCTCATACACTCATGACGAGCCCAGCTCGTCATGAAACAATGTAAAACAACAAATTCCAGCACAGAGGGGGAAAACGCATAGCAGCCATGGAGTTAATATCTCCTCATGTACTCTATTTGTACTAATAATTCCGCGGGAGCGCGATGACAGCTTTCTATTTTTTTACACATTTTTCGTCTGATATTGTTCAGACGTTCACGTAATAATTTTATGAAGTGACAGAACCCTTCTGATATACATCTAATACTTGAATCGCCTAAGCTTCATAGTGATAGTCTGTCATTCGTATTTTTTCATTCACAGCATACGCTTGATACTTTTCCAGACAAACTACATATCCCATCAGACCTATAAGCTCTGACGCGATCACGTGACTCCAGAGCACGTAATTCAAGCGCTCTTATGGCGGCTTCCTGTCCGTCTAGGTACCTCCCACGTAAACAGCCCAGACAGATGCCAGGAGTACCGACGGACAGGTAAGCCAGCCAGGGAACGCGCAGCAGTTCTAATATGCAGCTACTAGCTCTATGCCCTCGTATTTAATTTGGCGCATCTCCTCTGTGATAAACAGATCATAGATCCTTGCTGCATTTAATGTGTTGCGCCTGATGTAAACACGCCACACTTGACACTTGGTTTGGCAATAGTCGGCAGCCCCCGCCATACTTGATGGGCTGTTTCCGACGCAGGCGCATTTACTTAACGTTCGTTCTATTTAAATAACTTTGAATGCTTGACAAGAACCATCGTCAAGTTATAACTCACGAGTGTTCTCTCTGCGTGTGTTTTCCAATACAAATACAGCAAACATTATTTGCATAAAAAAACGGCAGAAACACTAACCAGTGAGTGATAGAGTATCACGCACAATGCACAGTATAAAATCCCTGTGCAATTGACTAAATCTCCAATAAAACCGAGTTACTAAATACAGCTTTACAGTCCTTCCTATACTTCTCTTCTCCTTCTCTCCTTATAGAGCGGTGCTCCATCTATACCTGAGCTGTATGCCGCGTGAGGTGGAGAGTGAATTCCCCATAAATTGGGTGAGTGGATACTACTTGATCCATTGTTTTTTTTTTTTTTTTTTTTAAAAATAGCGATAAACACATGGAGGTTCTGTGTTCAGTGATCAGAAATCCTCTGACCGAGAAAACTATTGATAAATGCAAATCTTTATTTGTTGTTGCTGTGGACTATGGTCATTAACTGTGCGTGTCTTCTCTGTTTGTTTGTCCACTGCTATTTCCTGACCAATTGAATCATCTACATGGACTCACTCCAGGTGATATGATTTTCATTTATTACTCACCGTTTGTACACCAAGCAGTAGCATTTAGTTAAGGTCCTGATGAAGCAGGCAGAGATCTCGGGACTCTACATTAACTGCAGAAACATGTCGACCTACATTTCATCTGAGTAGTCATTTGTTGAACACTACTTTGCTCTGTTTTTAAACTTGGGTGTGGATAGGACTCCATTAAAAGTACATTCTTTCCACTTCCACAACCCAATCTTACTTATTTACATTGCACCCAGCACTATTATTTTGTTTTGCACTGCTAGTCAGAATACCCCTTGATACCACTTAACCAGCCACTACTTCTTAGTTTCCTTCTAACAGATTAGGCTACAGTCTACCTAATCTACAGTGGTTGTTCACCACTTCCTTCGGGTGAAGGTTCCCAAATGATGTAGGGCGGTACAGGATGGGTATCTGATGGGAAAATTATTTTTCACCACGAATTATTCTCAGTGGATTTCGTGACTGTACCCTTGATTAGATCACACCGTTGTTAGATAGTTCCACCTACACTGACCCATTTATAGAACACATGCATTATGTAGAGCAAAGTTATGTTTTTTACCACTCAGTGCCACATAATTACACTCTACTGAATGCAACAGATACTCCACACAATACCACTCAGTGCCACATAATTATATGCTACATAATTACACTGCACTCAATGCAACATACACTTCAAATAATGCCACTCAGTGCCACATAATAACACACCACATAACTACACTCTACTGAATACAACATACACTCCACATATTACCACTTAGTGCCAAATAATTACACGCCACATACATACCCTCTACTAAATGCAACATACACTCCACACAATACCACTCAGTGCCACATAACTATATGCTACATCATTACACTTCACTCAATGCAACATACACTCCAATTAATACCACTCAGTACCACATAATCACACACCACATAAATACACTCTACTCAATGCAACATAAATACACTCCACATAATACCGCTCAGTACCACATAAGCACACATCACAATTACACTCTATTCAATGCAACATAAATGCATTCCCCATAATACCACTCAGTGCCACATAATTACACACCACATAATTACACTCTACTCAATGCAACTTAAATACGCTCCATGAAAAATGAAAATTCTCTCACAAGCTCATTGTGTCATCTTTCTCCAGATGTGGAAGAGGCCACGGATGTTTACAACAAATGACTAACCATGGCCTGTGATTTGTTAGCTCCTAGGAAAAATGGATTCCCAAACGAGCTTCACCTGCTGCTCCTTGGTACTCTGACGAACTTAAAGCCAAAAAGTTGGCTTGTAAGCAATCGGAGAGGACATGGCGCAAATGTTATGATGAAGCAGATAAGGAAAGATACAAAATTTGGATCACCAGTTATAAGCATTCACTCTCAAAAGAATAAAAAATAGTTTTTTTCAATGCAAATAGCATTAGCTAAATCTCATTCAAAAGAACTTTTTAAAACTATAACTAAACTATCTACCCCGAACACTCCTAAAAGTCAAGGCCATCCTGAATTCTGCAATAAAATTGCGGATTCTTTAGACAAAAAAATAGAAATCATATTTTCTTCATTCACTAATATGACTGTAAAGAATCAGATTAGTCCCAACATGAGGGAAGCGGACGAGTCCGGCTCCTATTGTCATTCAACCATTTTACTCCTTTGGAGAGCTCAGATATGCTCCAAGTACTGAATGTGATTAAATCAGCAGCGCCTAGTGACCCTTGTCCAGTACGGATCATTAAACAAATCACTGAAACTATTGGAACAGCACTGACCCCTCTGTTGAATGCCATTTTGTCTTCTGGCATATTTGCCAATTTGTGGAAAAAAGCATCTGTTCTTCCTTTATTGAAGAAGAACACTCTGGACCCCAAGGACCCTAATAGTTACAGACCGGTCTCTACGCTTCCCCTTCCAGCTAAGATACTGGAAAAGGTAATGAACAACCAACTCAGTGATTTTCTCCATCTTAATAATTCTCTGAACCCATCGCAATATGGGTTCAGAGCCTATCATAGTACTGAGTTGGCTCTGTTAAAATCCACGGAGGAAATCCGAGAGGCCGTGGATAGAGGAGGAAATGCTGGACTCATCCTGTTGGATCTATCCGCGGCCTTTGACATGGTCCATCATAAAATATTGATGGACCTATTGTCGGAATTTGGTGTAAAGGTGTCCGTGTGTAAAATTCTACAGTCGTTCCTATCAAATAGGTTGCAAACTGTCGACCTGAATGGTAATACCTCTTAGCCATACGCTATTTAACATATACGTGGCACCACTGGCTGGAGTCATTAGGGCCTTTGGCTCCCAGCCCACCTCGTACGCAGATGACACTCAAATTGTGCTATCGCTGACCGAGGGAGTTGAAAAGGAGGCCGGGGATGACTGTATGAGCACCATTTTGGTCTGGATGCCCTCCATTTGTTTAAAACTCAGGGGCATCTTACCAAGGGCATTATCGCCGATTTAGCGGGAATTTTTCCCGCTAAAGCGGCGATAATTGTATCGCCCTATTACCTAGCTGTCGCTAACACCAGTTAGCGACAGCTAGTAGGAGATAGCGGGCATTTAGGTGCCAACTTTGCATGTCAGCGATAATTATCGCTAATGACATGCAAAGTGGGCATGCCAAGATGTTAGCAACTGGAAACAGTCGCTAACATCTCTATCTCCTATTACCAACTTTTGGAAATAATCGCTCTAAGCGCGATTATCTCCAAAAGCTAACTCCTGCCCAGAGCTGTTCTTAGCCATGTTATCCACTGGTAGGTGGATAACATGGCTAAGAGCATTTGCTCGGTAATGCATGAATATCGCTGACTTTACAGCGATATTCATGCATTTTGGCCGATTTTTATCGCTTAGGAGATAAACCTTGATAATAGCAAGGTTCCTAAGCGATAAAAATCGGCCGAGCTCTGCGATATTAATATTGCCGCTAAACCAACATAGCGATAATCATTGCTAGTTGTTGGTAATATGCCCCTCAATTCCTCCAAGACCGAGATCCTTAAATTTGGCAATAATCCTCGGGTGTGGACACCAGAGTGGTGGCCAGAGGAACTTGGTCCATGTCCAGAACTTTCAAGAAAAGCTAAAAATCTGGGAATTCTGGTGGATAACAAACTTACTATGGGAGACCAAGTAAGTATGGTGACCTCAGCCTGTTTTATGGTTCTCAGAATAATCAGGAAAATTAAGATCTTCCTCACTGAGAGCAATCTTAAGACAATGGTGACAGCCCTCATAATGTTGCGTCTGGACTATTGTAATAGCCTATATCTTAACGCTCAAAAACAACACTTGCATAGGCTTCAATTGGTCCAGAACGCGGCGGTCAGAATGCTGTCTGGAACACCAAAGTTCATTTCTGTTAAGGGTGAACTGAAAAAACTGCACTGACTCCCAGTAAAGCTAAGAACACACTTTAAGGCTCTGTGTATTGTCTTTAAGGCCGTTAATGGAATAGGTCCTGAGTTTCTCAGACGTAAACTACAATGGTTTGTCCCAGGCAGGATGTTAAGATCAACAGGTGCTAAACAAGTGCAAGTTGCCTCCTTAAAAAAAACAATTGGCGAGGTAGAGGCTTTATTGTTTGTGCTTTTAGAGCTTGGAACAAGCTCCCTTTTCAGCTTCGAAATGCCCTAAACCTTTTTTCTTTCCGTAAGGGCTTGAAGACATGGCTTTTCTCTCAGTAGCACGTTATCAGCCCTTCCAGGTAACCAGTACTTAGCGCCAGGACACCCCAGGGTAACAGTGCGCTCTAAAAGGATAAATAACATAACATATAATACCACTCAGTGCCACATAATTCCGTGGCACATACTTACATTGTACTCAATGCAACATAAATAGACAACATAATACCACTCAGTACCACATAATTACACTCTATTCAATGCAACATAAATACACTCCACATATTACCACTGTGGCACATAATTACACTCTACACAATGCAAGAAATACACCCCACATACCACTCAGTACCACATAATTACAAGCAACATAATTACACTCTACTCAATGCAACATAAATACACTTCACATATTACCACTCAGTGCCACATAATTACACACCACATAATAACACTCTACTCACCGCAACACAAATACACTCCATAAAATACCACTCAGTGCCACATAATTACATGGCACATATTTACACTCTACTCAATGCAATATAAATAAACTCAACATAATACCACTTAGTACCACATAATTGCACTCTATTCAATACTACATGTAAATGTATTTGAGCT
Source organism: Lissotriton vulgaris (assembly GCF_964263255.1). Lineage (NCBI taxonomy): Eukaryota > Metazoa > Chordata > Amphibia > Caudata > Salamandridae > Lissotriton > Lissotriton vulgaris. Next base: position 1,714,674,780 of record NC_141695.1, on the reverse strand, counting down.
TATATAGCGCACAGCTACCCACAAAGGGTTTCCCGGCGCTTGCTTAGGGAACCCGTCCTGGTATTCCCCTGTGAGATAACCCCGGCAGGGTATCCACAAGGTGAAAGCCAGGCATCCCGCCGCGAGGGGCCGTTGTGGAGATTAAGCAAGCTATTGCCCAGAGTCGCAGAGTGTGAACCCGTGAGTTGAGAAGGCACTGGAGCGAGAATTATCGAGTCCGTGGAATTTTTGAGCCCAAGACCCGCCGAGGCGGGGAATTGAACCCTGGTCCAGGGCCGATCTCAGCTTCCGGGACTGCCGCCTCTAACCCCTGAGCCACACTTCTCCAAATACACGCCACATAATACCACTGTGGCACATAATTAGACGCCACATAATTACACTCTACTCATTGCAACATAAATACCCTCCACATACCACTCAGTATCACATGCCACATAATTGCACTATACTCAATGCAACATAAATACACTCCACATAAATGCACTCTATACCACATACCACCAATCAACATAAATGCACTCCACATCATGACACAATTTCACTAAGCATAATTTCACTCAACCCCACAGTTCCAGGCCACACAATTCAACTCCATACATTTCCAATACACACTGCATAATTACAAACCAAACAATATATTTCAACTCCACAATCCACAACGTACCTCCAATCCACAGCATATAGTGTCACCACCTGAGCACCAAACATCATTCACCACCACTATTTTGCATCAGCACACCACCTGAACATCACGTCAGTCTCCCCTTGGGATCTGGCATCTGTTGATTCTCCCCTAGTGTCTGTCCGTTGCTCGTGTTCTATCTAAATTACTGTTGTCCAAACTCCACTCCCCCGTTATTTATTCCGCTCCCCAAAATTTCTTTTTTTAACAAACAAGCATGAGAACAGGCAGAAAGAAGTTGCCAGCAGTGCAAGTACAAAAAACTAGAAGACATTTTTTATGTTAAAATCTTTTTTTAATCAGGTTTTTCAGTTGTATATAATGTCATCTTCGTTTGTATAATGGTTACAAAAATGCTTAACACTTTTTATTATTACTTTTCAACATAATGCACAGCAGCCACAATGCTCTACAACATAGTTAAAAGTTCTGGCTAAACACATAAGGTCTCAAAGGCGAGACCTATTGGCTATGCCAATGCTTGTTTCCAATGTGTCGGCCATTTCTGCAGCACATTCAGCATCCTTAGATCGCTTTCTGGACATGACCTTTGGAGGAGTAGGGAGATGCCAGCAGAGCAGACACTTTCAATAATGAGATGTATGTATGAATGAATGAATGAATGAATGAATGAATAAATGAATAACTTTATTGTGTGGTTCCTTAAAACCATTACATTAAAACCAAAGTATAAAATTACAAAAGTTAAAACCGAAAATGTTTCTGCAGACAGGTTACCAGAGTTCACCGGACACACGCGGTCAGGAACCTGGGAGGGCTGCCCGGTATCCTGCGACGAAGTCTCTATTCCTGCGTGACCTTGGCAGCCATCAGCTCGGACCGAGTCTGTTGTATGAATTTTCCGAATGAGGCCATCTGTTTTACTATGCTCAAGGTGTATAGATGGTAAATTGCTTCCTTAGCTGTGCGTGACCTGGCGTCCCTGAGAATGGGCCTGAGGTAGAGGGTGCGGGGTGCACGTAAGGCTGGGCAGTAGAATAGTAAGTGTGCCAATGACTCGCGTTTATAGTTGCAGAGTCTGCATTCCCGAGCTCCCGTGTCTACATTTCCCGGGTGGTATAGTTCTTTGAGCGGCAGGGGGTGCAATCTGTAGGCAAGGATCTTGTGGAGTGCTGGTATGTATGTATGTTTCTTCAATAAAAGGGTGCGATAAGACTACATTTTTGCATTAGGGCAAAAAAGTGATTTAAAGTGGCATTATAACGGGCCTCTATCAGGGACAAGGGAAAATGGGGAAGGCATCCATGAGAGGTATGCGGAACAAGTACTTAAGTGGATGCTTGCTTGTGCCCTGGGGGACGATGGAGTGCACCCCATGATGAAGACATTAAAGTGAGTTCCTACTTGTGCCCCAGGGGGACAAGGTAGTGCCTTCTTCGTCCATAGCGCAGAGAAGGAATAAAAGGCATGTTGAAAGATCTTCACGAAGATAATGACAGCACGCTGCACCCACACCACTCTGGCATCACTGTAATTTATAAGCGGGGGTGGAGCTCTTGTTTTTATTTTGCTTCCCTTTTGTTGCTTGAGACGCTTTAAAGAAGTTCCCCAAAAATGGATAAACACACTACTTTGCTGATGGGAAACTGATAAGAGAAACACACAGAAGAACAGGAAATATAATGCCTACAACCAATATAATGAGGAAATGTAAAGTGACAAGGACCAATAAAAAGGGAGAAGTGAAAGCAGGATGTAAGTCCCTTTTAAGATATATTTAATGCAATAGATTTCACAAGCACAGCACAAGCGCTGTGCAGGCAAACCCTAAAAAAGGCAAGGGGGGGGGGACTAATCAATTTAGACAGTATGCAGGTAACATCATGGCGTGTGACATTGCATGTGGCATCATAACTCATGACCTCACAGGAAGTGACATCACAAGAAATTATATCAGAGCATAACGCCTCACACCTGTTTAGCAGGTCTATCTTGAGTATATTTGAGTGCATTACAAGATTTAATAAATTTGATTTTCTGTCGGGGTTGTGTAAAAAAAGTAATGCGATCCCAACGCAAAAGCCCTCAGTTTATATATTAAGAGCCTCATTTATGAGAGGGTAGCTTCACGTTTGCACAACGCAACGTGCTGCATGCATGACACAAACCTTGAAGTCAGAGTTTTGAAGCCACGAAAAGCCTGGCTCAGAGTGGCTTCAAATTTCTGGAGTATCATAATTCCTTCCAAATCACTGCATTGCATTACTCTGCCCTGATTAGGCATGCTACTCCAATGGGTTTTGATGCATCCCTAGATTTACAAGAAATTGTAAACATGGCGATGAGTCAAAAACGTACACCTTTCCTGGGGAGGAGTAACAAAGAGAAATATCTCTCTACTTCTCCGTGTTTCTTCCAAGAAAGAGAAATAAGCCTCCCAGGATTGAGAGGCCCAGAGGCGGAGTTTCCGGCTTGGGGGCAGAGCTTGCGGCTTGGAGGCGGAGCTTTCAGCCATGGCTAAATACCCACCTCCGAGTCGGAAGCTCCGCCTCCAAGCCGCAAGCTCCGCCTCCTGCCCAGAAGCTCCACCTCCGGGCCGTAAGCTCCACCCCCAAGCCGGAAACTCTGCCTCCGGGTCAGAATTTACGGCCCGAGTGCGGATGTAAAGTTAGTAGTCTTAAGTCTATTCTGTGAATACCGAAAGTAGTAAGTTCATTCTGTGAATCCCGAAAGTAGTAAGTTCACTTTGTGAATCCCGAAAGTAGTAAGTGCATTCTGTGAATACCAAATAGTAGTAAGTTTAGGATTTAGTCTTAAATTCATTCTGTGAATCGGGCCCGTTGCGTCTGTGGGAAACTGCAAAACGTGTAGCAGTACTTACTGTTTTGTGGAGTTCGACCAGTTGTTGCACCCCATACGTCATGTCTACATCCTTTCCTGTTTCGAGCACGGAAGTGGTGTTAAATCTGATCTGTGTGCTTAATCCCTCACATTAACTTGTTCGAGATATTGACCCCAATAGAAAGGGATGTATTGATAGCCCGACAAGCACACAACTGGTTCTTTGAATGACCCCTTCTAAAAAGCACTTGCTGGGACTCTTGTGGCTCAGTGAGTTGTCGTTGAAGTCCATTCCCGGAGTTCTTGGTCCCAGTGATCTTCAGGCAATCTGGGCTACAGCTATCGCAAGAAAGTCTAGTAGAGCTTTGCGTCCAGAGAATATCCCACTAAGCACACCCCGAAGAACCTAGAACTCTGCTTTCATCCCTGAGTACTGCTGCTGCTCTTCTAGGAGACCCCGGTTATAACCCCTTCCCCAAAGCCCCCAGTCATAGACAATCCAAAAGAATGCGGACACAGCCGTCCCCAAACAGATGCAACAGATAGGATGGATCAGATTTTTTAAGGCACAAGTGTAGGACTCTGTTGGCACTCATAGTGGACATAGGGGAAGTAAGGTGCCAGCAATCGCTGATACAGAAGGAGGATACATATGCACATTGCAGGACACTTGCATGGGTGTAGAGCTCTCGCAAGCAGCGATACGCTTTACAAATGCGGTGCGTTAGAAGATGTTTATTTTGGGGTGTGCACAAAGAGTTGCTGATAGCATTTTTGGTGATAGCTTAAACTCCCCACTATCGCTACCGTACCACCACAACACATCCACCACCACCAAACACACCACATCCACCACCAAACATACCACATCCACCACCACCACACACACCACATCCACCACCACCACCACATCCACCACACACACACACCACATCTACCACCACCACAACCACCACCGCCACATCCACCCCCACATCCACCTCCACCACCATAACCACCACCACATCCACCACCACCACCACATCCACCACCACCACATCCACCACCAGATCCACCACATCCATGTGTGTGTGTGTGTGGCTCTGTGTGTGTGGCTCTCTCTGTGTGTGGGGGTGCAAATGCAATAGGTCTCGCATTTGCGAGAGATTAAGCTATTGGCATTGTAAATGACAATGCCATTTATTTATCTGTTTTCAAATCTAACACATTAATAAAAAAATTGTCATTTACAATGCCAATAGCTCTAACTTTTGCAACGGCGAGACCGTTGCATTGTAAATGCCTGTTATAGTATAGCTGCCCCTTTGGCACTGCAGTGAGCTTCCAGCAGTGCAGTTATGCAGCACCCTGCCATGCATGCAATGACTGACCTGAGTGGTGGCATCAGATAATGCGGCCCCCCGGGGTAAGCCTGGAGAGAAGAAGGGGATACATGTTGTGTGACACCACATACTAAGACCCCATTAATGCACAAATTTGTTCTCAAGTTTAAGAGTTTTGCAAACCTGAGAGCTCTGCAGAAGGTTTGTAGATGTCTTCGAGAACATGTATGGATTCCCCATTGGAAGTAATGTTGGCTGGAATAGTGGCAGGAATTCGGGTTTACTACTTCTCAGTTCATGTACAAGGCAGTATATGGCTTCCTCTTCCCTGACTGATCAGCTCTGACCTCATCTGCTATTCCTTTATCATGGCTCCAGTGGTGGATTCAGGTACAAGAAGCTAGGACGGTTTGTCGTCCACTGTGCCAGGATGCATATGTAGGTGTTTCACTATGTGCAATCCATAGGCCTCCAGAGCCCAACCTTACACACAGTTAGGTACAGTGTCATCAACTGCAGAGAAGGCGTAACCATGACTACAGGACATCACAATTTAGATGGATAGAGCAACATCCTTTAATGCAACACATTATGAAGAATAATGCCAGCAAGAGGGCATTAGTACTGCATTTACTAAACCTTTGTGCTGACACTCAAGCTATGCAAGACATAGCATCAGCCTCCTTTCCATTTTAAAGGCTGATGTGCTGTGCTAAATAGCGTTGCATCACAAAAGCACAGCCACAAACTTTAGAACATGTGGGCCTAAGTGCCATGTCCTGATATGCTGTCTCTGGAAAATATTACACCTCCCCTAAGTTGTGCTGTTGCTAATTTGTATAAACCGTTTACCAACTGTGCAAAAAAAAGAAATATGCAAAAACTATATAATTTATTAAAATGCGACAAACGTCTATTTGGACAAATGACGAAGATGAATACAAGTTTCACACAAAGCACGCATAAAAACTGAAGATTTCTTTAAAAAATTCATATAGTCATCTATATGTATGCCTTCTTAGGACAAATGATATGGTATTGAGTACATTTACATTTCATAACACCAATTGTAAGAGCAAGAAATGAGTTCTTAGCATTTGTTGATGCGTTTCAGTGGGTTAAATGAATTCAGACCACCTTCCTCAGGGCACAGAAATGTATTGCATCTTCCATAACGAATTCATATATGGTCATATATGGTTTTATAAAACCAAGTGTGAGCATAATTATTGTGAACAGGGAATTTTACCTATACTAGCACAATATAATCAAGGTGATACATATTCAAAGACACCTCCTGGTATATTTGGTGGTCTCCTAAAATTGGTGGAAGCCATCATCCTCGAGCTATTAAGTCATGTATTATGCCATAATAAGGTAAACACAAGCGTGCAGAGCTGACCTAGAGCGTTGTGCCCAAGTGGGGGTATATATGAAGTGTGTGTGTGTAGTTAGTTGCCACATCCTAAGTAGTGTGTGCAGTTATGGAGACCTTTTGTTCTGTGGCTTCAGAACTCCTCTTGACATCCAGGGCCAGCTTTACTAAGCCCTTGCTATGCTATTGCGTCACACAAAGGCTTCTTTGAGATTTACTAAGCCATGCAAAGCCATCTTGCATAGCTCTATGTAAATCTGGATTATATCTACCTTATGTTACCCTGCCCTGGGAAAGTGTTCCATGGGTGGAGCATAGTTGTTCCCAAACGTTTCTTGGCGCAATCCCATGTTTACTGCATTCTGCAGTACACATAGAAAGAGGAACAAGCCTTAGAGGATTGTTTATGTACTGGAAGGTGGCCCCTCCTGCATAAAAAACAAGCCTGCCTGGAATTATAGCACCCTTGCACCATGGTGCAAAGCAGCCTGTGTAAGAGTTAGGCTGCACTCAGTGCAGAGGTGAAGGGAGAGAGCAGGAATGTGTCATATCTTACTAGATATGGGGCAGTCCTGCTCTCTCCACTTTGCCACTGTATTCAAGCTAGCCTGGCTGATGACGGCTCAAATGCCAGAAATCAGTCCCAGGATGCTTGTTCCCGTTCCAGGGAAGACATGGCTTTGGCAGTTCAGGCTGGACTGTTCCCATGAGGCACAGGGTCAGACTGATTTGCATATGGCCATGTCTGAACTGGGGTGGCGGAGTGAGCTAAAGAATGGTGATGGATTAAACCCAGATCAGTTGACTGGGGGTGAGTGTTTGATTGGCTCAAACGCTCCGTCTATCATCCCCTTTTGCAGTGCTTTGTTCGCCCTAAGTTGGCAGGGTATGCTCAGACGTGAGGCCCTTGCTCACTTTGCCACTGGATTCAAGCTAGCGTGGCTGATGACGACTGAAATGCCAGAAACCGGTCCCAGGATGCTTGTTTCCGGTCCAGGGAAGACATGGCTTTGGCAGATGGGCTGGACTGTTCCCATGAGGCACAGGGTCAGATTAATTTGTATATGGCCATGTCTGAACTGGGGTGGCGGAGTGAGCTAAAGAATGGTGATGGATTAAACCCAGATCAGTTGACTGGGGGTGAGTGTTTGATTTGCTCAAACGCTCCATCCATCATCCCCTTTTGTATTGCGCTGCTCTCTCCCTGTGACACAACGAGGCTCACAGCAAGTTCTCTTGCTATGTTAGATAGAGTACATTTTAGTACATTTTCCTCCAGAGCCTATGGGTATCACCTTAGGGATGGCTACAAGCACCTACAATCTTTATTGGGACTCTACATGTCGCAGAAAAAGGGATATGTTTTAGTCTTCACTTTTAAGAAAACAGCTTTTTCACTACTCCAGAATAAACATGCAATACAAAACATGCAATATAACAAATGGAAATTCACTAGTTATTTGTAGCTTAACAATTTGTAACCTTGTAACTCACAAGGTTTATCCCTCATGTGCCCCCATCCAATGTCCTTGTTGTTACTTGCCCCCTCACTCTGTCGGTGTTGGTACTTGCCTCCTCCCACTGTCATCGTGTTGCTTAACTCCCACCGCTGTCTTTGCTGTTGTTTGCCGCACCTGCTGCCCATGTTGTTGCTTGCCCCTCCCATCCTCCTCCCTCTGTCCATGTTGTTGCTAGCCCCCTCCGTCCATTCATCCTCCTCCTCCTCCATGTTCCTGCTAACACCTACACCTTACTACTAAAAAAGATACATCTTTGTCACCACGAAGCTTCAAATAACTCCATTAATCACAGGAACATCTTGGCTCCCAAGCAGCCTTTAGATTTGCTGATTAACCATCCACACACATTTCAGGTAACAGGCACTTTGGCAAAAATGCATGTTTCTTCTTTCACCATCTGCCTGTCCCTTGGCTTCCCAGTACAGGAGCCCTCCCCCAACTCCCCTTTCACTAAATGTCCGCATTAACTGTCCAGGGACGGCTGTATTTTAACAAACAAAAATATGGGAACTGCAGTGCTTAATTTGAGCCAGCGGTTTCCAGTGCTGGACACCCACATTTAATTGTCAACACCGGTGCTTGTGACAGCCTGCCACAAGGTGGCGCTGTCTGGCTAATTTATAGATGACTACAACTGCAGTTAATTATTCATTCTATATACATTAAAATGCTGTTACCTGCCGCCCAAGCCATCCTTATAGATTTGGGAGCCTGAAATAGTCAGAATTGTCACACTTGTAGGAGTTTGGTAGTTGGTAGTCGGTAGTCATGTTGTTACTACCATTAGCAGCAAAGCAGGGGCAATGTGTGGTGACGAGAGGCCTGGCACTTTTAAACAATATATAAATTAAGCACTGGTGGAACTGTTTCTGCAAAATTATAAAAGATGGCGAATGTAGTTCTCATTAGATCCCGCCCACTTCAACCACTAAATGTAGCGCTAAGAATCTGCTGGAGTGGCAGCAAATACCACTTACCCCTAACAATGCATGTCTTTGAGTACTTCCTATACCAAAGGGTGCTTCTGCGGAAATGTCACCTATCTGGTGCCCTTTGAAACTGAACATTCCCACGGATGTGACCTTAATTTTGAGTTATTGGTAACTAATCTCTAGGGAAATGCAAAGACAAAATGCAGGCGGCGCCACACAACTAGTGTCAGCATCATTGTGAATGTCTAGAAATATGCCCTTACCTCTTCTGGCTGGGGACGCCCCCTGGAGTCTGTGCAGGACTTTAGGGGAAAAAAATGTGTAAGTTGTAGTGCACAGATGAATTGCAAAGACCTCCTCTCAAATCATTAATAGTGGACACTTCACCAGAGAAAGCAATGCTCCGGAAGCTCCGCCCCTCAAATGTTCCTACTTTATCTGTGAATGAAGCTGTTCACCGCTCTCTCATCATGCACATACATCAATCATACATGTATACTGAAATATCATCAAAAAGTGTCTGAAATATTGTTTACAAAATATCACCCCATTGGGTCTAGGTTTTCTGTTTACTGAATAGGATGATATGCTTTGGGTCATCAAATATTGTGACAATGAGGTTCTGGTACCACACTGTCAAGAGGCAGGCTGAGAATAATTCTGCATTCGATTGGATGATGGTAGTCAGGGTGCAAAGCTCCATGGCATAAATATAGAGTTGCTCTATCATTTTGGACTTGAGTTTCTGTCTAACATGGAGATATCTCTTCCAAGACATGAAGGGCCAGGGCTCTGAGCTGTGCACAGAAGGTTGGTGGACACAACGAACCTCGATGTCTCAGGTGACCCGTTTGTGGGACGGGTGACATTTACCAAGGGTCATCTGCACCCTGAGTTCACCAGTTGTACACATCTGTTCATGCTGGCCCCAATCGCTTGAGGCTTTACTAGGGTTGCCTTGTATTGTATTATGTTATCATATGTCCTCAGTTTTAGTGTGTCAGGTGTACAAGATTTCCATCTGTTGATGGGGGGGTGGGGGGGGGGAGCAATCATAGCGTGGTCTAAACTACGAGTGCCGTTAGAACACATGCGTCGTTACCACATATCCTTTTACGATGACCTGCCTTTCCAACGCATGCCATTACCATGGAAAATGCATGTATAAAGGTTAGTGTATTATATATATGTGTGTATGTTAGGGCACTGGCATTTTTCGAGTTTAGGGTGTTTTTTTTGTTGGCAAGGGAATGTTTAGGTGGGTATGGGATTTTGGGTGGCAATGGAATTTTTAAGGTTGGCTCTGGGATTTTGGGGTGGCAAGGTAATCATCAGGGTGTAATGTGGGTATGAGATTTTGGCTGGCAAGGAAATGTTTAGGGTGGATATGGGTTTTGCATGGTAAGGGATTTTTTATGCTTTAGGGTGGGTAAGGTTTAAGGGTTATTAAGGAAAAATATATATTATATATAAACACATGAATATATAACAATATGTATTTTACATATCTATATATGTGTGTAAATATGCACACATGTATGTGTATAAACAAAAAATATATATATTTGTTTTTACAAATACATATTGCTTTACCAGACATGTTTTTACAATGAAAATGTAAGTATTTCGCAGATAACTGTAAAGTATATTTTTATATAAAAGACTTTATTTTGATCGCTATGTAATACTTTTTTCGTGGTAAAGAAGTTCGTTGTAAAGGCATGCATGGTAAAGACACGGTCGTTGTAATGATCACGTTAAGGTAAGGGTTGAATAGCATGCATGGTTCAGTCATACAAGCACAGCTGCTACACCTGCTTTGTATTTCGGTCGCAAATGCTCCTCTAACAGCGCATCTTTTCAACATTCTGTGAGCAAAAAGAGGTAGAATTTTTTAAGAACTAACATAACAGACATCATAGGGAAAGACATCACACAAACGTTGGGAGGATGATGACATGACAGGAAATCACATTACGGGCGGTAAGACTTGAGTGAGAGAACAAAACCAAGTGACCCTGATGGCACCATGAAATGTTATGAATGAATGGCCCTAGTACACGGAGGTCCGTGTTAACCTTTCTAACACATCTCTTCAATAGCACACATACCAGAGTGGTGCAATGCTATAAGTCATTGTCTATGGTAACGGGTGCCAGACATACATTTCAGAACTCTACACAGTTTAAAGAACACGATGGCAACTTACTTCCTGTTCAGAAAACTGACTCCTCCTCTTAATGGGTTCTACTGCCAGCCAAAAGCAGTAGGTGAGTGTAATACGTCGGTTGCTAGAATTTCACCCAAAATCTACCTCCTAAGGCAGTCGTTTTTGCAATTATGAAAGTCTGTTCTTACTTCTACGGCTTGCATTTGTTTTGTGTACATCAGGGAATCATGCACAGCGGTAGCCTACAGCGCATCCATTGTGTGCAAAGGAAGCATTCATTAGTGATGGACCAGTCAGTGTGTGAGAGAAGCCTGTGCACCCACTGTCCCTGGAACCAGAGTGTGAGTAAAGCATGCACCGATGCAATCAATGATGAACCTGGTTGAGTTAGCGAAGCTTGCGCTACTAATGCATGTGATCTACCTCTTCCGTGAGTGGGGAGCCTGCATTATTTACTGATGCACCAGTCAGTGTGTGAGAGAAGCTTGTACACCCACTGTCCCTGGTACCAGAGCGTGAGTAAAGCATGCACCGATGCAATCAATGATGAACCTGATTGAGTTAGCGAAGCTTGCACTACTAATGCATGTGATCTACCTCTTCCGTGAGTGGGGAGCCTGCATTATTTACTGATGCACCAGTCAGTGTGTGAGAGAAGCTTGTACACCCACTGTCCCTGGTACCAGAGCGTGAGTAAAGCATGCACCGATGCAATCAATGATGAACCTGATTGAGTTAGCGAAGCTTGCACTACTAATGCATGTGATCTACCTCTTCCGTGAGTGGGAAGCCTGCATTATTTACTGCTGCTGAACCAGTCAGTGTGTGAGAGAAGCTTGTGCACATGCTGTACCTGGTACCAGAGCTAAAGCATGCACCGATGCAATCAATGATGAACCTGTTTGTGTAAGCGAAGCTTGCGCTACTAATGCATATGCACTACCTTTTCCGTGAGCGGGGAGCCTGCATTATTTACTGATGCACCAGTTAGTGTGTGAGAGAAGCTTATGCACATGCTGTCCCTGGTACCAGAGCTAAAGCATGCACCGATGCAATCAATGATGAACCTGGTTGAGTTAGCGAAGCTTGCGCTACTAATGCATGTGATCTACCTCTTCCGTGAGTGGGGAGCCTGCATTATTTACTGATGCACCAGTCAGTGTGTGAGAGAAGCTTGTACACCCACTGTCCCTGGTACCAGAGCGTGAGTAAAGCATGCACCGATGCAATCAATGATGAACCTGATTGAGTTAGCGAAGCTTGCACTACTAATGCATGTGATCTACCTCTTCCGTGAGTGGGAAGCCTGCATTATTTACTGCTGCTGAACCAGTCAGTGTGTGAGAGAAGCTTGTGCACATGCTGTACCTGGTACCAGAGCTAAAGCATGCACCGATGCAATCAATGATGAACCTGTTTGTGTAAGCGAAGCTTGCGCTACTAATGCATATGCACTACCTTTTCCGTGAGCGGGGAGCCTGCATTATTTACTGATGCACCAGTTAGTGTGTGAGAGAAGCTTATGCACATGCTGTCCCTGGTACCAGAGCTAAAGCATGCACCGATGCAATCAATGATGAACCTGGTTGAGTTAGCGAAGCTTGCGCTACTAATGCATGTGATCTACCTCTTCCGTGAGTGGGGAGCCTGCATTATTTACTGATGCACCAGTCAGTGTGTGAGAGAAGCTTGTACACCCACTGTCCCTGGTACCAGAGCGTGAGTAAAGCATGCACCAATGCAATCAATGATGAACCTGATTGAGTTAGCGAAGCTTGCACTACTAATGCATGTGATCTACCTCTTCCGTGAGTGGGAAGCCTGCATTATTTACTGCTGCTGAACCAGTCAGTGTGTGAGAGAAGCTTGTGCACATGCTGTACCTGGTACCAGAGCTAAAGCATGCACCGATGCAATCAATGATGAACCTGGATGGGTTAGCGAAGCTTGCGCTACTAATGCATGTGATCTACCTCTTCCGTGAGTGGGGAGCCTGCATTATTTACTGATGCACCAGTCAGTGTGTGAGAGAAGCTTGTACACCCACTGTCCCTGGTACCAGAGCGTGAGTAAAGCATGCACCGATGCAATCAATGATGAACCTGGATGGGTTAGCGAAGCTTGCACTACTAATGCATGTGATCTACCTCTTCCGTGAGTGGGGTGCCTGCATTATTTACTGCTGCTGAACCAGTCAGTGTGTGAGAGAAGCTTGTGCACATGCTGTACCTGGTACCAGAGCTAAAGCATGCACCAATGCAATCAATGATGAACCTGTTTGTGTAAGTGAAGCTTGCGCTACTAATGCATGTGCACTACCTTTTCCATGAGCGGGGAGCCTGCATTATTTACTGATGCACCAGTTAGTGTGTGAGAGAAGCTTATGCACATGCTGTCCCTGGTACCAGAGCTAAAGCATGCACCGATGCAATCAATGATGAACCTGGTTGAGTTAGCGAAGCTTGCGCTACTAATGCATGTGATATACTTCTTCCGTGAGTGGGGAGCCTGCATTATTTACTGATGCACCAGTTAGTGTGTGAGAGAAGCTTATGCACATGCTGTCCCTGGTACCAGAGCTAAAGCATGCACCGATGCAATCAATGATGAACCTGGTTGAGTTAGTGACGCTTGCACTACTAATGCATGTGCACTACCTCTTCTGTGAGTGGGGAGCCTGCATTACTTACTGCTGCTGCACCAGTCAGTGTGTGAGAGAAGCTTGTGCACATGCTGTCCCTGGTACCAGAGTGTGAGTAAAGCATGCACCGATGCAATCAATGATGAACCTGTATGTGTTAGCGAAGCTTGCGCTACAAATGCATGTGAATCTACCTCTTCTGTGAGTGGGAAGCCTGCATTTCTTACTGCTGATGCACCAGTCAGCGCGTGAGAGAAGCTTGTGCACATGCTGTACCTGGTATGTGAGTGAAGCATGCACCGATGCAATCAATGATGAACCTGGTTGCGTTAGCGAAGCTTGCGCTACTAATGCATGTGTGCTACCTCTTCCGTGAGCAGGGAGCCTGCATTATTTACTGCTGCTGAACCAGTCAGTGGGTGAGAGAAGCTTGTGCACATGCTGTACCTGGTACCAGAGCTAAAGCATGCACCAATGCAATCAATGATGAACCTGTTTGTGTAAGCAAAGCTTGCACTACTAATGCATGTGATCTACCTCTTCCGTGAGTGGGAAGCCTGCATTATTTACTGATGCACCAGTCAGTGTGTGAGAGAAGCTTGTGCACCCACTGTCCATGGTACCAGAGCTTGAGTAAAGCATGCACCGATGCAATCAATGATGAACCTGGTTGAGTTAGCGAAGCTTGCGCTACTAATGCATGTGTGTTACCTCTTCTGTGAGCGGGGAGCCTGCATTACTTACTGCTGCTGCACCAGTCAGTGTGTGAGAGAAGCTTGTACACCCACTGTCCCTGGTACCAGAGCTAAAGAATGCACAGATGCAATCAATGATGAACCTGGTTGAGTTAGCGAAGCTTGCGCTACTAATGCATGTGTGTTACCTCTTCTGTGAGCAGGGATCCTGCATTATTTACTGCTGCTGAACCAGTCAGTGGGTGAGAGAAGCTTGTGCACCCACTGACCCTGGTACCAGAGCTAAAGCATGCACCGATGCAATCAATGATGAACCTGTTTGTGTAAGCGAAACTTGCGCTACTAATGCATGTGCACTACCTCTTTTGTGAGTGAGAAGCTTGCATTACTTACTGCTGCTGAACCAGTCAGTGTGTGAGAGAAGCCTGTGCACATGCTGTACAAGGTATGCGAGTGAAGCATGCACCGATGCAATCAATGATGAACCTGGTTGAGTTAGTGACGCTTGCACTACTAATGCATGTGTGTTACCTCTTCTGTGAGCAGGGAGCCTGCATTATTTACTGCTGCTGAACCAGTCGGTGGGTGAGAGAAACTTGTACACCCACTGTCCCTGGTACCAGAGCGTGAGTAAAGAATGCACAGATGCAATCAATGATGAACCTGGTTGAGGTAGCGAAGCTTGCACTACTAATGCATGTGTGCCGCCTCTTCTGTGAGCAGGGAGCCTGCATTATTTACTGCTGCTGAACCAGTCAGTGCGTGAGAGAAGCTTGTGCACCCACTGTCCATGGTACCAGAGCGTGAGTAAAGAATGCACAGATGCAATCAATGATGAACCTGGTTGAGTTAGCGAAGCTTGCACTACTAATGCATGTGTGCTACCTCTTCTGTGAGTGGGGAGCCTGCATTACTTACTGCTGCTGAACCAGTCAGTGTGTGAGAGAAGTTTGTGCACATGCTGTACCTGGTACCAGAGCTAAAGCATGCACAGATGCAATCAATGATGAACCTGGTTGAGTTAGCGAAGCTTGCACTACTAATGCATGTGTGCTACCTCTTCTGTGAGCAGGGAGCCTGCATTATTTACTGCTGCTGAACCAGTCGGTGGGTGAGAGAAGCTTTTGCACATGCTGTACCTAGTATGTGAGTAAAGCATGCACAGATGCAATAAATGATGAACCTGGTTGAGTGAGCGAAGCTTACGCTATTAATGCATGTGTGTCACCTCTTCCGTGAGCGGGAGCCTGCATTACTTACTGCTGCTACAGCAGCAGCGTGTGAGAGAAGCTTGTACTGATTTTACAAGTGCTGTCCTTGGTATACCAGAGTGTGAGTGAAGGATGCATTAATTCAGTCAAGTGAATTCAAAGTAAACTTTACTCGGCCAGGGGCCATCAAAGCATACATAAAATAAAAATACATAGGTTAAACATTTTGTCTCGTACAGAATCATAGACAATACCCAATTTTCAAATGACAATTATGCGATACAATATTTATAAGAGTCAAGTCATAGAGACTAAATCATGTCTAAAACATAAAAGAATTAGCCCTTAAAATTCATCTCTCTTCCTGATGTAAAACACTGATTTTATCAAATTAAAAAATGCAAAACAGAAATCAGATGAGCTTAAAGACTGCATGAAAACGAAACCATCCTTATGCCGCCTTACATTGGCTTTGAGCAGCAACTGCACCAAAAAACAGTGTCTTGGATCTTGATACAATGGGCAAAACGAAAAGAAATGAGCGATGCTTTGGATCGAGAAGGTGTCCTGCCCCTGGGAATGGAAAAGCAAATGTAAAGTGCAAAGTGCATGGTCTAAACAAAGTCAGCCAGTGACGATGTGTAGGGAAAACGCACCACCTCATGTGCGGCTCTAAACCACAAGTTGTTAAAACTATGGCATAGTTTACAATTGATTGTTTGGCCTGAGCAGCGGCCAAACATTTATTCATACAATGCTCTAAAAACAGTTCGTTAAAAGCGAAGTATGTGAACGAGGCCGATAGTTTGGGGGGAATTTATAACGGTGGAGGAGGCCCAATCGATCAAAGGTGACCTCCAAATACCTTAGCCATTGTATCTGCTCTACCCTATGTAATGACACACAGTCTGAGATGCAATATCTAATCAGACCGGCCTCTAAGGATGACCACATTTTAACCCACAATAATAAAGGAGGAAATGTGACATGATCTTCCAGGTAAGACATCCCGAGCTGCTCATGGCATATTGAGCCTGCTGTGCCCCCTGGAACTGAAAGTAGTCTACGCAAAAATGTATTTTCTGCGCAATGTAGAATATCCACCTTATTGTACCCCCAGAGGCCAGCACCGTATACCCCCCGCTGAGATGGTCTTACTCCTATATAGATTCAGCATTCCTGGATTATGTTTATGGGGAGTTTACAGACTAATCTAAAAGTTGCTTCAATGTTACGGTCAAATGTCTGGCATCTAAGTGTTAAAAGCGGGATCCAGCTCAGTGACTGGTTAAAGAAGATCCCTAGATAATTTTAAAAAATTTACCTTTGATAAGATGGACTCCCCCACAAATGTAGTCAATGTTGTACCTATTCTGTGTTAGCGAAACTTGTGCTACTAGTGCACGTGTGCTACCTGTTCTGAGAGTAGGAAGCATACATTACTTACTGATGTACCAGTCAGTCTTTTATGTTATGTTATGTTATTGCATCTTGTATAGCACGCAGCTGCTCCAGCCAAGTGGCGTCCCGGCGCTTCCAACTACGAAGTACTAACACAACACAGCAACCTGCAACCATATCAGCTGCCATACCACCGTAGACTAAACTAAAGGAAAGAGAAAGGTTTTAATAGCTTTCCTAAAGGAAAGTAGACAATCTGTGCCGCGAATCTGCTCCGGCAAAGAGTTCCACAGCCTAGCTAACAAGGTAACAAGAAGACCGTCCACCTGCACGGCTGCGCTTAACCTGCGGAGAAACAACCAGATGCTGCCCAGCTGAACGCAGCCTGCGGGAGGGAACATATGGAGTAAGCAAATTACTCAACTAGTTGGACCTAGTAAGGTTCACTATCTTAAAAGATAGGCACAGTGCTTTAAATTGAATGCGATTCTCCATAGGAAGCCAATGCAGCCTCCGGATAGTGCCGGCAACAGAACAGAATCGCGGGAGACCTACCAAGATTTTGCTGCAGCATGTTGGTCACGTTGCATTCGAAGTATTTCAGCCTTATTAGCCCCGAGAAGAAGGGAGCTGGCATAATCCAGGCGAGATGGAATGGTTGCCTGAACAACCAGCTGACGTGTAGCAGGATCAAAAAACTTCGAAAGGGGCTTAAGACCCCGCAGAAGGCCAAACCACGTGCCAGCCACATTCCTGGTGTGATCCCGAAAGCTGAGAGATGAGCCCATCCACACCCCAAGATTTTTAACCACAGTATTTGGCGTGAGGATATCACCCAGGACAGTTGGCTACCAATGCTCACTCCACAAGCTCGCGTTCTTTCCAACCAACAAAACCTCAGTTTTGTTGGCATTCAGTTGCAGGCAGTTAGTAGCCATCCGTGCGGCTACAGCCGTCATTCCATCTCTAAACCTAGAGGCATTCGGAGAAGACCCTTCAGCCAAGGTAACAACCAGCTGCGTCTCGTCCGCATATGAGACCATAGTGAGGTTCCATTGCCTGGTGACAGCTGCCAAAGGCTGAACGTAAAACTTGAACAACAAAAGGCTCAGTGCCGAGCTCTGAGGTACCCCCTGGTCAATGGAATGGACCTGGGAGAGAAACGGGGGAACGGACACTCAGAACCATATTTCGGTCAGAAAAGATCTGAACCATTCCAGAGCCGACCCGATCACCCCAGCTTCCTCTAGTCGCTGTAGCAGGATGCCATGTGAGACCGTGTCAAAGGCGGCACTTAGATCTAACAAGATCCGTGCCGCACTTTGACCAGCATCAAGAATGGACCGCAGATGCTCAGTAGTGGCAAGGAAAGCAGTCTCAGTACTGTCATCCTGTCGAAACCCATTCTGAGATGTATCCAAGATGTTGTTGGAGTTCAGGAACTGAGTTCCTGAACTCCAACAACATCTTGTTGACATGTGCCTCTACAACCTTAGCCACCCAAGGAGGAGAGATATGGGTCTAAAAATTTCAGGCTTGGATGAATCCAACGTGGGTTTTTTAAGAACGGGGGAAACCCAACCCTGTTTCCATGGTGCCGGAACAATTGCTGTCGAAAAGGAGAAATTAACTATTTGACAGAGCGGCACCCGAAAAATAGAGAGTGACTTCCTGAACTGCGTTGGCCTCAGAGGATCGGCAGGAGAGCCAGTTTTAATTTTACCACTCAGCCGGGTGAACTCCTTCTGAGACATACAGGGAATGGCTGCCAAGGTCGGCCAAGACCCAGCGCTCAAAGGCAAAGAGATAGAATGAGTGGAGACTAGGGGAAAAGATTTGGAGATAGCGCGGACCTTTTCCACAAAAAAGTTAGCTAAATCATCACACTGCTGTGCGGACGATGTAGCAGACACCATAGCTTTCCTGGTCCGAAGATCTTTGAGAATCTTAAAAATGCATTTTGCTGGGTTAGGACTCAACTTAATTTCGCTAGCATAGTATGCAGCACAAACTTTGCAGATGGCTCTATGGTACTGCTTAATTTTAGCGAGATAGCATAACTTTTTCTCGGAATCGTATTCCTTCTCCACTCCCGTTCTGCTTTCTTGCAAGCTTTCCTTAACACAGTCAAAGAGTAATTGTACCATGGGCTGGTAGTAGTGGTTTGCCCCTTAAACCATTTAGCAGGGATAAGGGAGTCAAGACCATGAGTTATCCAGTCACAAAACGAGCCATAATCAGACTCAGGGTCTTATAGAGGCCCCAAAGGGTTAGCAGCAAGGAAGTCATGAAACTCCTCTAGCTTCAACTTGCGCCAAGGACGTTTAAAGACCGGCTGTAAGATGTCCGAGTTACGAGGCTCAGTGAGCGGAACAGACATTTCTACCAAAGCATGGTTAGTCCAACCCATAGGTTTAGGAGTCTCCACCTTAGAAAGCTGAATATTAGAGAATATAGGGTCTAATAAATGCCCAGCTATATGCGTAGGACCAGACACTAATTGGTCCAGCCGAAAAGCAGCCAAGACTGTAGATTTCACTATCATGGGTTGAGTCAAAATGCAGATTAAGATACCCAAAAATACTAAAATACTAAAATTGGCCGTCCCCACAGCGAGTGAACTGACTGCTTCTAAGAGGGCATATTTAAACTTGGTGGATATACCAGGAGTCCTGATAGTGTCAGATGAGGACTCACGGAGATTCTGAAACGGGCACATTCGCAACCTTCAATTAACTCCTTAGTAAACAGACATGAATAGCAGGATTTAAAGATAACTGCAATGCCTCCCCCTCTGGACTCCCTGTTGATCGTGCATAAGGAATATCCAGAGGGAAGTGCTAAATTAGGCTCCGCTACCATGTCCTCACTCAACCACGTCTCACACAGAAAAAATAGATCCGGCGCTTCCTCTGTAACAAGTTCATAAATTTCCAAATAGTATTTGGCCAGCGACCTCACATTAAGCTGCAATATTTTCAGCCAGGCCTGGGGCTGACTACCAGATACCCGTGGTAGGGGTGGAGGAGCAGGTATGACTTAGCTACAGGCCGGGCAACCCATAGATTCTACCCCTAGGTGAAGTGGAGCTGCCTTACATAAAGTAGTCCCTGAATTAATAGCCAGAACTTCTTCCCTGCCATATAAGAGCAGTCTGTGCTGCTTCTGACCAGGGGTCCTGGTGAGAGGCAACGTATAGGCGCGTACGGGTGCAGACGGGCTTGCCTTTGGCGCACCGCCAGCGCGCCCGCTGTGCGCGTCCGCTGCGCTCCCGCTCCATAGTCCTCTAAATATAGGAGCACTCAGCAACTAGACCGCCAACCAAGATGGCGTCTAGCAGGGGAAACAGGAAGTGAGGGTTTCCACCAGTTGAGTTCAAGACGCCCTCCACAACAATCGGCCCGAGAGGCTGCGGTGGACAAGGGGGATTTGAAACGGTTAAAAAATTCAGGTAACACAAAATAGTAAAAAAACGAATAAAGAATTGACACACGTTAAAAACATATAGCCCTAAGTGCGCGCCTGCCCAAGCGGCGTAAGGAGGCTAGCAGAAAAGATTAAGAACGTTGCTGGCAGGTTAGGGCACAAACACCTCGTGCAAAGCAGTCTGTGAGAGAAGCTCGAACACATGCTGTCCCTGGTACCCCAGTGCGAGTGAAGCATGCACCGAAGCAGTCAATGATGTACCTATTCCATGTTAGCGAAGCTTGCGCTACTCGTGCATGTGCACAACCTGATCTGTGAGTAGGAAGCCTGCATTACTTACTGATGCACCAGTCAGTTTATGAGAGAAGCTCGTACACAGGCTGTCCCTCGTCCCGTGTCAAGCATGCACTGATGCAGTCAATAATGTACCGGTTTATGTTAGCGAAGCTTGCGCTACTCGTGCATGTGCACTACCTGATCTGTGAGTAGGAAGCCTGCATTACTTACTGATGCACCAGTCAATGTGAGAGAAAAGCTTGTGCACATGCTGTCCCTCGTCCCGTGTCAAGCATGCACTGATGCAGTCAATGTTCTACCTATTCTGTGTTAGCGAAGCTTGCACTTCTAATGCATGTGTGCTACCTGTTCTGTGAGCAGGAAGCCTGCATTGCCGCTGCCAGGGCTATACTTGGTGTCTTTGCAAGTGGACCGCACGCTGCTGCCAGTGCCAAGCAAACTGTGTAGGTGTGATGGATGCTAAAGTTGTTGTTGGTTTGATGCCCTGACTTACTGAAGGGAGCATGCATTGCAGATACAAGTGTTAAACCTGTTCTGTTGTTGTGAAGAAAGCTTGCACTGCTACTGCCCCTACTGTTACAAACCGCTGTGTACGTGTACGGTCCTATCTGTGCTATTCCTCTTATTATTGTTGTTATTAATTTGTTCTTTTGTACTACAATAGCAGCCATATTGCAGGTCTCTAAGGTGTGTGTGTGTGTGTGTGTGTGTGTGTGTTGGGCTCTGTGTGTGTGTTGCATTGTTGCATCTCCACTGTTGGTGCTCATGTGGTAACTGTGTCTCATGCCTACGAAAGTCCTTGTACACTATAAAAGCAAAAACTATAGGTAGTCAACTGGGCAACAGCTAATATCCGAGGGGCTCCTAAAATAATCAAGAACATCAGCCATAGTATTACAATGTTTGTAAACAAACGGTAGCAAGTGTTTGAGAAAGCCTACCTAAAGAAATCGCTAAATGAGAAAAACAGCCTAAGACTTCAAATAGCCCTGGAGACAGATATTGGCAACAACAACACTGAGAAAGGACCAGCAAAACTGGATCTGTCAAGAGCAAATGTGTACTGGACAAACCGGATTGGCCTGGCTTTCAGGAATACTTTTCAGTCAAAAACTATGTTGAAGGAATGGACTTCCTGTGTAAGGTGAAGCCAGAACCCCTGGGGTGCACCTGCGGCTATTGATGGAAATGGTGCTATGAGAGCACAGAATGTATATCTAATGCCAAGTAAGAGCAGGGGTGTCAAACAGGGGGTACATGTTCCCTTCATCTCTCTCACAGGAATCCACACAGCTGGACGCCTTTAGAATCTAGACGCACAAAGTTAAAAAAGAAACCCAAATAGTTTTATAATATGTTATATATTTGCTTTTTGTTGTTGATGGTTGTTAAATGTTTCCACAGTGCACACACTACCACACTACCAGGCACACTCCAACAACAGAGAATACATGTATCAAGGGAGAGGTGACTTCATCTTCCAACCAGAAGAGATCCAGAAATGGAAAGAAGTTCCTACTGACGTGTAGAGAGGCACAGGATGTGATCTCATCAAAGATGCCCCATCACAGGAAGCAAGGTCATCAACTAGGGTTCTACAAGAAAGTTTGCCATCTTGGTTGGAGATGTGTGGATATGCTTTTAATCCCTTCTTGAGGGTTGAGGGTACACATAATCATTCTGTGGAAACCGGAAGAGATTGAAAACTGGGCCAATGAATGCTCCTCCCAGGGTTGATGAACACAGGGCCAGCTGAAGGGCCACATGACTGCTGAATTTGCTAGTATCAGTCCTTAGTGTCAGGCAGTGCTTAATTTGTAAAAGGATGAGTGCCGGTACCCAGAGCTCTGCTCCAGCAGCGCTATTCAAATTTGGCGATCTAAATAACAAGCCTACATAGTCGTGAATTCCACCCCGATATCTCTGATCCAACACCAGCCACTGCTGCTCCTTGATCTCACTCTTGTTATGGTTTCCTGTTTTTCTCTTCTTCCTCCCTCTTTGCTGGTGCAGTGTTTTTCCCACTTTTGCTCGCGGTCAATATTTGATGAGGAAAGCAAAGTGCTGGTCCAAAAATATGAGTGCAGATGGGCCCCACTGGCAACAAATAAGCATTGCTAGCAGGAGCTACCCACAAGCCCCCCACCCCCAACTGGCTGAAGGTTAAAGGGTATAGGTCAAGACCACCAGACAGCATCAAGACAGACCCGGACTTTCTGCACATGGCAGGAGATGGACCGGACTCACAGACTGAAAGTTTAGCATCCTTGGGCACCAAGTGCAATGGGCTGGTGGAAACCTGGCACAAGCATGTCCACCACAGTAGAGCGGATAAATAAATACTCTGTATGGTGCATCACCACATGAACTCAGACGCAAGAGGCGTCGTGCATAATATATTGTGCAAGTTTGGTGTGTTGTGGTGATCAAAAATGGTGGACTTTGTTACAAATAGTAGCCACATGGCCTAAAA
This sequence comes from Lissotriton vulgaris, assembly GCF_964263255.1. Classification (NCBI taxonomy): domain Eukaryota; kingdom Metazoa; phylum Chordata; class Amphibia; order Caudata; family Salamandridae; genus Lissotriton; species Lissotriton vulgaris. The sequence continues at coordinate 1,714,651,830 of NC_141695.1, read as the reverse complement.
TAGTAGTCTTGCAGAATATTCTGGGGGTACATGATTCCACAAAGCTTGATCTAATTAGTGAGATGCAGGAGCTTAATATGACTAGGTGATGGCTTTAAAGTAAGACGATTTAGTGTAGCAACCCATCACAAGTTATACAGTGCTGTACCTGAAAGACTTTATGGGTCATAGGACCCAAAATGGAGGCGCACGATAGGTTTAGAGTTGAGTGTCCGTATTATCTAAGGTGATGGATGCTGGTGTAGGTGGCATCACTGTGCCAGAGATGGAAAGAAAGACAGTATGACTAGCTAGATTACATCAAACCTGTGAGGGGGTGTTTGATTAAAAAAATACTGTAAATGTACATGTTTATCTTTAATAAAGAAGGACTTTGGTCAGTAGTGCACATGGCGGGAGATGTGCGGGGGGGAGCGAGGAGTAGGCGGTGTGAGTGATCTTCATAATACCCACCATAAATGGCTCACGATGCCATTAGCTTTCATGTGACCAACATTCGAGACAGTGATCTACACGATTTAACCAAGAAGGACTCTTGTTGCCAGGAGTGACAACATCACTCATTATGACAGCTTCGGATGGTGAAACTACACCTTGTTACTTGAAGAGCGCTTTATATGGTGACCTAGGGCATGACCTGAGATAGGGGAGTTTGAGCTTGTAAATCTCATTTTAATGTATGGGATTCTGCAATTCCTGTATAAAATCCCATCTCTAATATATTTATAATTGGTGACTTACAAACACTAAGTAACCTATTATAAGGACATGACATCAGAACTTAGATAATTGTAATGTATGTTGCTATTCATCTAGATTTTTACAAGGGTGTTTTATGCTTATGTGTAAACTTGTAGCCTCTGGGTAGCTCATGTATGTACTAAAGATTTTTAACTCTTATGTTTGTACTGTGCTTTTATGATTGCTATTGCAAATCGAATAAAGAAAATGTGATTGATTGACATCAGAACTCAACTGTAATACACTATAACAGTTAGGTTCAGACGGCACAATGCCTGCTGCCACAGCCAGCTGTTTAACATGTTTATTTTTCTGCACTTCTTGGGTAATTATAGAAAAGTTAGAATCTTTCCGAGTGTTTCTACACATCCTGAACTACTGCACCTTTATAAAAAAATGTTTTAAACTGATTCAATGTTTTTGCAGCATATATCTAATAGCTTTTCTGATGTGTTTAATTTTACAATAGATATTCTGTTTTTAGTCTTCATATTTGCAACCATGCTCTTTTTCATATGAAAGAGTTAAAGACCAAGGATGTTGGTGGTTTGAGGGAAAAATGACAGTGTTACCATGTAATATAATGAATAAAGTACCCCCTTTCGTACATAATCAGAATATTGCAAGTCACTTCGGAGTTCCGTTTCTTATAAAGGAACTTCGTCGTTGGCTTCATTCCTCTACATGGTCATGGAACGACTCAGATACTTGCAACATTCTTATAATGTACCGCAGGGAGTACTTTATCTCATATATAAGCAACCAGGGTGGAAACTTGGGATGGTGATCTGCCATATGAACCAAGGTTTTGGAAGCTTGGCACTAAACCTCTAACAAAACAAAGTTTTGAAGTTTGGGAGATTCAAGAACTCTATATCAGGAGACAGCAGAACCTGAGCTAGTAAGCTTTTCGGTAATATAATATGGGAGAAGCTTGAAATAGGGAATCTCTATTCTTCCTAACAATTGTGAGCTGAAGAGGTGAACAACAACATAGACAAGTGACAGAAGCTTGCGATTTCCGAGGTTCCTGGATCAAAGATAATAGCTTCTTGTATGGAAATGGGAGGAGCTAAACTTGATAAAGGTAACATCTACAAGATGATAGGTGTTGTAAACTTGAGATAGACAAACTCTTTGTAAACACAGATGGTGGATGCTTGGCATGGTTACGGTCTGCATGTACTCAGGGGGTAGAATGTGGGATTTCTTAGTGCACGTCTTTAGTGTGTCCATATGTCCTTAGAAGGTGGAGTTGTGGCACCGTTAGTGCCTACATGTCCTGAGCGGTGGCTGAAGCGTGCCATACTTATTGTCCACATGCCCCGATAGGCTGAAAGTCTGCCACCTCTAGTGTGTAGACACCACACCAAGGTGATGAGGTTATGACTTTTGGCTTCTTGTGTCTTTACGTGGCGGGCATGGTCAATGCTGGGCTAAGAGCCATATTTCATATCTTCCATCTCCTTGTGCAGGTAACACTGGAGACGCGCTTACACTTCCCTGCAACAGAGACATACATGTTAGAAAAAATAGTACTAGTAGTAACAAATCATCATCCAGTTATAGTTAACTTTTAAGGTCCCAGTAAAATTCACTATTATGGTACCCCGTTGCGTGTGAAAGATCTCTCATGTCTCTTTCTGGACCTAGCTAAGATAAGCATCCCTCCTAAATGCATTTGCTGACACAGGTTGCTGCCATTATGCCATTTGTATTGTATTTGTTCTCTGGACATGAAGCCAGTCTGGGTATGCCCTCTCCTCACAGAGGTTCTCAGATGGTGGTGGCATCTCTGTCCTACATCTCACAGTCTTTTCTTTCCTACTGATTGTTCACTTTAAGGCAATGCAATGACACAATCAGCCTCATACAGAGACGTTTTAAGGCATGGGAAAAGTGGGCTCTGGCCCAGGGCCCCAACATTTCAGGGGGCCCCAGATGGAGACAGCTCTGTTCTGCAGAGAGTCTTGCCCTGATGCCCTTCAATAATTCTTAGGCAGATTGTTTCAAATATCAATTTCCTTTACTTTATTTTTAAAGTGGTGGATGTGTGAGAGTCTATAAAATAAATTTTGCAGAGAAATGTTGTGATTATGTTTCACACAACATCCATAAAAAAGTTTCTTTTAGATCAAAACAGGACCTCACATGTTCATATATCACAGAGATTATTTGCAGTAATATTAGTGAGTTGCTGCTGCACAATATTGATAACATAGATCACGATCCCTACATTTTAGATTGAAAACACATTTAGAATATGGACCAGTGCGCATGTGCACTGCCAGTGCCCTGGCCAAAGATGGCATGAAAGAGCTGAAGCTGGATCATAAATTCAAAACTGTTTCGAACAGGGGCCCCCAGAATACGTTCGTCCCAGGGCCCCCAGAATATGTTTGTCCAAGGGGCCTCAAAATCCTTAAGATGCTCCTGGCCTAATATCAAGTAATTCTTCTCTCCCCCTTTTTATATCATGCTCCAAATCTTAATTTGAAATTGATCATCCTACTGTGAACCCAAGTGTGTCCCATTAATTTGAGCCAGGGTCAAGCTGTATCCAGAACATCCTTAGCCCATACTCTTCTCTTTCCGTCTCACAGTAAGAGGACAGACAGTATGGCAGGATTGCCAGAATTTAGGATCTAAAAATAGTGCAGCTCAACCTGTTTTCCTTGAAAGTGAACGCAAGGATTTGTAGAGATTAGGAAAGCAAGAAAGGGGGACTATTCATATTTGGCTGGAAACTCTGCTCGATTTTCTCTTTCGGACCCGGAAGAAGGGCCTGAAACTATCATAAGTTAGATGGTTCGCCCCAGAAGATCCTATAGGACTGCATCAAGTGTGAGGAAAGTCCATTTACATGCCAATTACTCAAACTCATGTTTCTAAGCATTGCAGTGAGTTTCTGATAGCACTTATTTTCTACCCATCACTCTGTTTAATTTACGAGGCTTCTGTATTGTGAATTAACTATTGTTGGTCAGTCCTACTGTGATTCTATAAAAAGAAATTCAACACAAGTCCTAAACAATGTAAAGTGGAAACAATGCTAAACATCTTGAACTAGCTTGGAGACAACCTTGCAAATCAATGAAGAGGCCAGTTCCTTCTTAACATCCCTGATGTTAAGAAGGGATGTTAATAATTGTAATAGTACTAATTGTGCTAAAAACAAAACAATACACTGAGGTGATGTGTTCCTGAGGGACATTCCCTCTTCAGTAAAATTAATTCATACTTGGGTTTTGAAGATTAATGGGGTTTCAAGGTTTACATCTCTTAATTGCTATCCAGACTCCTTCCACTATTTCAGAAATCACATCAGAATACCATATACCAGCCACCATATGTAATGACATCCCTTTTCACTACTGTCGACAAACTCGCCACTGGCTCCAAATCGAGTCTTCAGCTGTTCATCCACCAACGGACCTGCTTGCACGCTATCTAAAGGTTCTAATCACTATTGTACACCCAGAGCCACCGCCTTCTCCTAGCAGATCAGCAGTCCGTTTGGTCATTGCATCTTTATGCTCCTCAAACCTAAGACAGGTGAAGATGCCAAAAAATCAGGTTGCCGACTATCTAAAAAATTACAAGGTTCTCAATTAGTACCTCCAATCTTTGCTCAAACCGAGGCGAAGTAACAGTACTAATAACTTAGTATTGAGTAACCCACCAAACAGGGAATGTAGTAATGATTCCTGCTGAAATGTTGTGGAGACGTGTGCAGATGAAGGAAGGTTTTTGGGGTGGTTTGTGCCCTATTAATATTACTCCCAACTCATTCAGATTTACTGAAAGACTGAGGATTTTATCTCTTGTTCTCAGGGTTAATGAAGGTAACTTGAGGAATAGAATAGAAAGTTAAATAGGATCCTAAGCCCTGATTTTCTTTGTTTCCTCTACCTGCCCTTTCCTTAGTCTCTCATCAGCAAATAAGAGATGGAGAAAGTGCGAGGGATGAGAATTTGGTCAATCCTCTGATGTCATTGCAGGTTAAAAGGTGCATCCAGGAAACAACAAACAAGCATGACTGGTCTCAAAGAGACACAAAGAGGGCTCACTCATTGTAAATACCCATCATTTGGGAGCCCTTATCCATACTGTGTTTCCCAATATGTGTAGTACCGGTGCATTGATAAAAAAATTGATTGGCATGGCAACCTCCCCCACCCCGGTGTCATTCTTCATTAATGTCTGGGCTTATTCACCTGAGATCATTCTAGGTGTGAATAGAATCCCTGGCGTTGCAAGGAGAACTTTTGAGTGTGGGCGTCTATGGAGCCAGGATATAGAGGATATGAAAACCCCTATGTCCTAAACCAAAGAATTTCCATTTGTTTAGGTTGGACCTATGGAATTGTTAAAACTATGGAAATGCACGGGACTGCCTATTACCTCAGCATCAGAGTGGGTGGACATGTTTCAGCCTATATAAGGGCCCTACATAGGGTCTCCGCTTTCTTTAAGACCCAGATCCCTTATTTTTCTAACTCCTCTCTATAATGGTGTTAATTCATCCATCAGGAGACAACCACATTATACATATTAGTACAGGCCTTTTGGGCAATAGCCGATGAGTAGCTGGATTTTGATGGCCCCTACTTAAACAAGTGAGGGGCCCCTTGGAAGAGTTCATGGGGGAAACCCTTCTACTCACACTTTCGTCAAAGGGGTTTCCTGCTGGATTACCTATGTGTTTGATGCGGACTCTCTGGCGCTTCATCATTTAAACTACTACATGCATTTTGGTGACTGAAGTTCAATGCTCCCTTTCCATAACTACCTTTTGTTTAGGCCGAATCTTTTCCACTCCTTTTGCAATGGACCAGGACTCTTCAAAATCTTTTGCATGATGGTCTTGCTACAAACATTACCACTACTCTGTGTCAGGAACTAAAGACCAACTTTCAAGAAGACCTCGGCTAAAAGCAACAGCGACTCCCGCAGCCACATTAGGACTCCCTGTGCCCCCTTCTACCACGGTGCAATATACCATAATTCAGCATGGTTTAGGACAATAAAATACATTTGAAGACATCTGAATTGACTGAATTAAATTTTGGTTTGGCTATTTGATGGGAGTCGCAATTGAAACATGTTGCTCATGGGTTCCTCTTCTACCGGACTGGAACCCAATCTCACAGACCCTGTTTCATACAGAATTTGGCATTAAACCTTAGCACCTAGTAGTATCTAATGGTGCTTCCTTACCATTACTATTAGACCTATGTTTTGTCGCATTTTGCTACTATATATGAAATGGCCAAAGGCATTTTCCACAACAGACTTTTGAGGGCTATAATTATCAGTGAAATGTTCTTAAGTTCTATTGTCACCTCACATTTCTTTCCTCCTTACTGAATCTGATACATTAGTTTTCTCTTAGCCCACCCATGCCTATTGCTTGAACTTTTTGAGCTCATTTGGTCACAGGTTCTCCCTCATTTTCCTCCTCACTCCCCCAAGATTGCCAGGGTACTTACGAGACAGATGTTGTACTATCAATCTTGATGCTGCGGATCCGTCGAAGCTCCGCCTTGGTCATTCGGCGACGCTGGTGACTGGCATCTCGTACAATGTCTAAAAAGATGTCCTCCGTCAGCAAGGGTTCCATGACATTGTGGGAGAGATTTAGCAGGCTGGTGTCTGTCAGGAACTCATTGGGACTTAGGAGCCACGGAGTTACTGGATCCTCCACTTCTCCAGCCTCAGTGGTGTCGAAGTCATCTTGAAAGTCTTGACTGTCTGATCTCTCAAAATTAAATGCTGCACCATTGGATGGGGGATCTTCTTCATCCGCTGAGACCAAATCATCCTCTACGTTAACCATCTCACTTGTCTGTAATGAGTCCCTAGGTTTGGAAAGGTCCTCAGTCAACTCTATTTCAACAGTTCTGGTGTGTCCATTCTGCTCCTCTTCCTGCTCCTGCAGGGAGAGTCTGGAGAGGTCTTGCTCCCTGGGAATGACTTTGTCCTGCCCTTCCCGGTTAAACTCTACTCTGGGACTGCCAGCCTCTACCTCCAGTTCTTCTGCATCTGACATATCTGACTGGCTGTCACTGTAGAGTTCAACAGAGTCTGTCAATGAGTGGCGCCAATTGGTCTCACGGTGCTTGGCACGCCGAAGGGTCTCTATCACCAGGCTTGGTCCCCGCATGGCTCTGGAGAGGGGCCGAGCTGTGAAGCTGGAGTCGGAACTCTCCTCTTCTGGATCAGACTGGCGGTAGGCCTCGGGGGCCTTGAGGAAGGGTCTGGGTGTGGAAAGAGTATACTTTGGGAGCGGCCTTAACCTGGTCACATGAACCTTTAATGATGTCTTGGGCACAGTAGACTGCGCTATGTGGGAAAGCAGCGGCATGCTTCTCCGTAATTCCCGATTGGGTTTTGGAGATTTCCCACTAGATGCTGTACTGGTCTCAATGAGATCAAATGGTTCAGAGAGATGCCTGTGTCTCAGGTCTGAAGTGGATAAAGTCAACCTTTGGTCCTCGCTAGGCAGTGACTGATGCCTTTTCTGCTGTCTGAGGACAACGTCAGTGGATGTGTTAACCTCCATATCATCTGGCCGCATGGATCCCATGGGCGGGGGAAGTGTCCCATAACCAGGGTCTGAGACCTCCGAGTGCTCGTCTGCACTGCTGCTAGCGTCCGCAGTCCTGGATGAGTTGGTCTCACCAGTTTTCACTCGACTGTTAATGGTCTGGTCATCCTCTGTGATTATCAGGCGTGGAATGGCAATTGGAAACTCAGACTGACTGCAGAGGGAAGGTGGAAAACAGAAGAGAAATAAGTTCAGGCTCAAGAGATGACGTCCAATTATTACACTCACTCACACAACAGCCATGCAAAATACAACTCACTCAACAAATGCAATGCCCACTCACACAACAGCCCACTGGCATCATGCAAAATGGTGGAGCTCCCCTGCAAAATATGAGGAGTGGCCGCTCAGTCGTCCATCAGAAAGATATTTACTGGCTTTGAACTGAATGGGGGACCCCTGAAGGAAAGGGGTCCCCTGAATAGGTTGGGGAGGCTCCCTGGGCTGCAAAGGACCTGCAAAAGTCATCAAAAACCGTAAAGCTCATAGCAAATTCAATGCTCATGACCTCGCCTTCGATGTGATAGATGCAATTACAAAGGATATATTAAAAAACCATCGCTGGTCATGCCCTGAACCCAGTGCAATGCGGGGGTTGGTCATGGGGCCTGGTCATTAGCGGTTCCCTGCACTCAGCCCACAAACGGCCCGCAAACATGAGCCACAGGAGATAGCTGCAGGGCCCGGCCAATGGGCAAGCCCTGTACCCACTGTGCCTGCGCATCATGGCCTTTTCCTGACAAAGGGGTCTGGTCTCTTATTTGTTTTAATAAATTTAGTTTTTAATTAATATTTTTAATTTTTACAGGTTCACAGGCCCCGCCACGTGTTCTGAAAGTGTTTCACTTCCCAGTTGCGGAACTAAGAACACTGCGGGAGGCCCATGAAGAGTCCGAGATCGATTATCAAGGGTTCACTGACCCTTCGTCAGGGTTTGCGAACCTCAGGGCCTTTCTATGGTCCCCAAAACCTATGATGGGGCCCACAAAACTCATAGTAAAATCTATATTTATTTATTTTGTCTGGGTGGAATCCCCTTGCCCTCTTTCTCTCTCCCCCCCCCCCCCCCCCCCCCCACACCTGAGCTCTAAGTGGCTGCGGGGGTCAGGGGATGCTGTTCCTATTCCCTTAAGGCTTTTGTATATTAGTTTCCCCAGGGCAGAGGGACCAAACTGCATGTCCTGTAATGGCCGCTACAACATCATTTTCTGATTTGCTGCCAGCCAATCAGATGCTTTGGCTCCATTGCTCGTTTGGTCCACAGAGCCGAAATGCATGATGAGAAAAATGCGCCATCATCCAATCAGATTACATTTTTTTGTAATTTAGTTAGCAGATGGTCTGTGAACCCGGACTCCCGGACCAACGGCAGTATAATGGTCCAGATATTATATCGCTATTTTTTAAAACCCTTCCAATCCCACCATAAAACATTTTGTAAACTCTAATTTCCTAAAAAGTCCCCATTAAATGCATTTACACCAAATGAGGCAAAGGCACTTCCTTAAGTAAAGTTCTACTTTCACACCACGTTTGGTTTCATTTTATTTAGCTGTGTTTGTTCTGTACACAACTACAAAGAATCAAAATGAGAAAAGCCATTTTTTAACCCCTTACATCTTGATAAATTTGCATGAAACTGGCCACGCTAAACCCAAATCGGCTGGTTTCTTTTTTTTAACTCTTGTGGAGATTCGAAAAGTGCCAACGTTTTTAACGAAAATTTCTTTTTAAATGGAAGTGGACCGAACAAGGACTACAAAGTCAATATCGCCCAATGTCTAACTTATAATATATACATACCTATATTCTACATATAAGATACATAAGACCAGAGTCTTATATTTTGTGCTCATTCGATAAAGCTTAGATAACAATTAATCTCACCCCACACTTTACTCCGCTCACTGATTTAAGAACTACAATCTCTTAATCCACCAACACACTCAACCCAGTGCCCCAATTCTTTACTACAGTCTCATCCTTCCATGCCTTTTAACTCCATTTGGAATTGCACGTTCCCTACACTCACTGAAGTTAACTTTAATCACAGCAGGACATATTGCATAGCAAACCCCAGCCGGACCTAACTCACTCCAGCTGCTGATGTATGGTTGCATTTAGACTTCAGTGGTAACAGGACTTCCATTGAAAACCGACTGATGTGCGGTTCGCCCAGAAGCACAGTCTTTTCAATGACTCACCACAGCTGGCTCCACCGCTGGAAATACCCTGCCAACTCACATGGTGATGAAAGTAACATCCTCTATAGGGCAGACCTCCAAGGCCAGGTCATCCCTTTTCCTCCGATTCACAACTGGGAAGAAAAAAATCCTAAAAATATCCCCAGGTGTAGGAGAAATTCCCCAGTTTGTCAGGAACATGAATCTTTGCTATCCAAAAATAAACCATGAGTGGTTCTTAGGAAAACAAAAAAATGGCGCCCACATACCATGTCAGTTGGTGGGTACGCGGCACTTGGCTGCCACAGATCCATGGCCCGCGCACATGAGCCGAAATATGAAATGAAGTTCGCAATAACTGAATCACTCACTGAACTCAATTGGACAGACTTTGCACTCCGGTGATAGGAGAAAGCTAAAATACAGTTCCCTATACTTCCCCATTGGATATAGGGCAACCTTATCCGTGGGAAGGGAACACCAGCTCTTCAGTGACCTTTGACAGTCAATGTTAAAGGAAGCATTTTATATAGAAAGCTGCCTATGCGGATTATGGACAGTTTTGGCAGGGTTATGAGGGGGTATGCCTAGCTTAAAGAGGGAATGTACTTTGAAACTACCTCCTGGCATCTTGCGCCGTGTCATCGCTCCACCGGGAGAGGCTACTGTTGTCCAAGGTCGCAAGGTCGTTCTGAAAGTCACTGGATAGGAAGAGGGTCCGGCGCTCCTGCTCCTGACGACGAATCTCTTCAGCTTTCAGTGTCTTGAGTGACTCCTGAGGAAGGTGAGAAGGACAGCAAGATGAGTGTAAACTAGAAATGTCATGGTAGTGGTGGAAACCCAGCGTGGGCTACCATATGGGGCTACTGGTGATGAGGGAGCTTATTGGGGCCAATGGGAATTGATCCACAGTGAACCACTGTTTCTTAGGTAATCACTTACCCACGTTCTGTTGACACATTGGTTTGCCCTTGTGTTTATACACAACGAATGAAAAGGACAGAGCAGAAGGATGTAGTGGGGAAATGACTGGTCGATCCTGGCAAGCCCACGTTGCCGTGTTTGCTCCGCCGATAAGCGGAGAATGTGGGGCTGTTCCATGTGAGACTCGTTCATACGGTACAGTAATCAACTTCCGATGGAAGCATTGTTGGATTACCAAGGGACTACTTCACCGTCACTGCATCTATGCATACATGGCATTATATCCTTGTCTTTCTGTCAGAGTGTTATTCAAAATATCAATATTTTCACATAGCCACTGTTCATCAGTCTCTCTGGGCAACTGGGCAGTCTTCCCACTTGGAGCCACCAAATGTTTGAATATTTCAGGGAGAAGCCTTATGTGTGTGGGACAGATTGGGGTCTCTCCATAGCTCTGGATACCCAGAGAAAATTATGTTTTTATCATGGAATTGGGTACGGGAGGTCGCCGGGTTAATTTGCCAACACCTCACCTCCTAACTAGAGGAGTGTAAGATTCACCCCTTCATTTACTTATTATTTTTAACATGAAGCACCAAGTAATATTTTGATAAAAACATGTTGCACTGGAGGATCAGCTTTCATTTCGGTGGATTAGGGAATAGTTGGGTCTGGAAGGGGGGGGGGGGGGGATTTACAGAACCCAATGTGGTTATACATGGCATCTGTTAAATAAGCCTTTGAGTGAGGGCAAGGACAGGTAGGACAAAATGACCTCTGAATAAAGTACAATGCAAAGCGTACACAGTAGAACAGTAAATAGGAATATGCCTCCACACTAAGGTATATACACAGATGTGTATATATTTACAATAGTTGGTCTTGTTTTTTTTTTTTTTTTTTTCTTTTTTCCCCAGGTCCTATGATTAACGTGTGCACTGCCCATCCTGGCTATCAAGATTAACAGTCTTGGTACCAAAGTGGTCTCGATAAATCGGGCACTATCAACTGAGATACTATCCTAAGCTGGTTTAAGATTGGTCTCCGTATAAAGTGCTGAAAGGAACTGGCCTTGCTTCGCGCCCTACAATTTCCTTACCAGCTATAAGCTGAGTTGGCACAATACACGACTAGTCGGCCTATTGCTCTGTGGTGGTTTTCTCTTTGGTTTTGGTAGATTGGAGCTTCGCACACAAATGAGGATAAAAAAAAAAAAAAAAAAAAAATAGTTGGTCTCACTACAGGGGCAGATTACTTTCATGGCCTTCAAGTTTCAAGAAGTTGATAATTTTAAATTTCACCATGTCTGGTGTCCACATTTTGCCATCTCCCCCATGCCTCCTAGTTTAGGGGTGGGACACAGGCCCTACCACACCTTCTCACCTGTGCACTTGTGAATTTATCCGTCCACTCCTTGCAGAGGGGGGCACTTGCACACTGGAAGCTGAGTGCCAGAGCCACACAGCCGAACTCGTTGAGGTAAATGAGGAGAAAGCTACCTGAAAAAAAGTGAATTATTAGCCACGAGTATAGAAGATGTGCAGGGGCAAACAGACATGTTCAAGGTCACAGCTTCTGTGATGGGAAACGAAAGAGAGGAGTGAAACATCACTGAAGGAAAGGGGCAATAACTAGAAGAAACCAACAAAGAAACATTAACAGGGATTTATAATAGTATAGAAAGGGATCCACTGGATCTAGATAATATTTAAGGACTCAGATTCCTGATCTGTATTTATGCAGGTAATGTATAGTGGCCTGGCAGGTATAGATTGCTGAAGTTACAGGGTCATACACAGCGCAGAGCTTCTGGAGAAACAGCACCATGGGCAGGTTCTGGTGGCCGAAGGCCTTTTGTACTCGGACAGCGATTGTGGATTGGGACCTTAAAAGAAATGAGTTTGAAGAGGAATAGGGTACTAGGTGCAATGCCAGAGTACATACTGGGGTCTCGCAGGGGTTGCACTACGGTCTTGTCCAGCATGAGCGGGGAGCGGACCACCTTGGCCAGCTCCGTCTTCCGGTGCATCTTGGTGATAAGGAAGGTATCCGTGAAGAGTAAACCATGGACCTCCATCTAGAGAGAGAGAGAGAGAGATAGACATTAGTTAGTTGGGATATGCATTTCTGTGGATGCTCCATAAGGAGGCTGACCTGTATCTTCAGATAGGTCATATACAGGTCTCGTCCACCTCTTTATGTATGCAGCTCTTCTTGACAACTTGTCCATAGGAGTATGTGTGGGCTGTCTGTTCCATGTGTGTATGTGTGACCTGTGCACAGATTTAGTTGATTACATGAAATATGTGATGTTACAACGCTATCAAAATGATCGTGGTATGTAACATCGCAGTTTTTACAACGCAAAACATTACAACGATTTGCGTTGAAGGGCGCTGAACTTAGGAGTAGTAAGATTTACTATTCCAACACCAGTCTACGTACAGTAAGGAAGGTATTGGAATAGTAAATCTTACTATTCCTTAGGTTATAGCGCCCTCCAGTGCAAGTCGATGTAACGCTTGCTTTGTAATGGCAGCGTTCTAAATGCATTGTGGTGTAATCACCGCGATGTAAAGGATGTTTCCCGTATATCTGGGGCTGTACCTGGGCTCCTCACTCTCGCTATATCTATAGGAGTGGACAGGTGAGGTCCATATATGTCTGCGTATGAGTAATACACGTCTGGTCCATACCTGCGTATATGTATAAAGTACCCATGCCTAGTTCCAAAATTGCATGTGTCTACTGTAATCAGGCAGGCTACATTTGCAGGTTGAATTCAAATGGTATCTATCTGCAAATATATAGTTCACGGCATACAGGTATATATGACATATGCAGATCCACAGCATGTACAGTTCAGATGCCCAGTCTATATATGTATGCATTCTTATTCCACAGCCACACATCTGGAGCTGCACACCGGACCAGCTCATGGACCTGCATGACCAACTCTTCACTTCTTTAGGAACAAACTAGCAGATGCATCAACGTAGCCATTTGCTATTCCTATATATCGATTTTTAAGGAATCGCTATTTAGAAATAGCAAAAGTCTATGCATGTAGGAATTGCTATTGAAATAGTGATTCCTAAACATTCCTTAATTGCTACTCGCAAATTGCTAGTCGCAATTAAGGAATGCTGTCCCATTCGTTCCTATGGGCCTACAGGCCCATAGGAATGAATTAGAGATTGCATGAGCAATTTGCGAGTACCAGTAGGTACTCTCAAATTGCTCATGCAATTTAAAGGGTGCAAGGGTGTCAAAATGACACCCTGTTGCACCCCTGAAATTGATCTCTGCACATATGTTGCACACACACATGCCCTAAGGGCATGTGTGTGCGCAAAATGAAACTTTGAAAAATGCACAAAAGTGCTTTTTTCAAAGTTTTAGCAAATTACCATGAAGTTCAACTTCATGGTAATTTGCTAGTCCTATTAGCGAATTCGCTATTTTTTTGACTTTCATGCATTGCATTTAAGGAATCTCAATTTGGGATTCCTTAAATGCAATCGCAATTCAAGGAATCTCAATTTAGAGATTCCATAAATTGCGATTTTTGCATTTGGGATGATTCATCCCAGATGCAAAAATACCGAGAGCAAAGGGACAGATTCTGAGAATATGCCCATTTGCAACCGGTATTTACTTTGATGCATATGCCTGAAAACATATTAACACTTAGCAGAAGGCCATTCGCCTGATATTGTGAGTGGGCAAAAGGCATTGCTTAATTCAAGCAGGTGGTTTCTGGTGCTCAGCACTGGCACTTGTCACACCTGTCACCTGTGACAGTCTGCCACAAGGTGGCACTGTCTGGCTAATTTAGAGATGACCTCAACCACATAAATTATTAATTCAATATACTTTAAAAATGAATATTACCTGCCGCCCAAGCAATTCTTATAGCTTTGGTGGCGTGAAATAGTCCGAATTGTTACACTTGCAGGAGTGTGACGGTTAGTAGTTGTGCTGTTTGCGATCATTGGCAGCGCAGCAGGGGAACAGCTGACAGGCAGGGAGGGCAGTTGAAGAGAGATAGGTGCCAATCCTTAATCTAATAAAAGGAGTGTTTGTGCGGCTTGAAGTCCTGTAAAGCTTTTCAGTGAGCAGTATAGCTAGGATTGAATAGAGACAGTCAACATGTTGCCATGGTAACTCTCCGATCACAGCAAGTAAATCTGTCAAAGTTCACCCTCCCACTCCATACCCTGTCTTGCCCACTGATAACATGTTAATGTTGTCCTGACTGAGATACTAACCCACTGCCTGACTAAAGGGGTAGTCCAAATATCCGGGGAAACACTGGCCGGCCAGAGGCTGGCATACATACATAAAACACAGCAAAGGATTCTGGGATCATAAAGTCTGGGACTTGAGGGAAAAGAGCGTCCACACACAGGACTGAGCATGTGGAGGTTAGGTCAGCCGGGGCATTGCATGGCATATCATCCCCCAGCTGGAGGCTGTGTTTGGGGGAGCTGGTGAGGCATGTGGCCTGTAAACTGCCTCTCCTAGTCAAATGACTAATGTATCCTTCTACAAGGCTGCTCAATCTAGGCTGTTTGTTACTGTTTGCTGTGCTCATTAGTTAGAAGTTTTAAAGGATGCTACCCTTTCCCTTTGGTTACTTTGGAGCACTACACTTCAGCAGCCTCAGCAGCCTTAGAGCCCGCAGTCGGGCACTACCAGCCATTAAAGGCCTGAGCCGAAGGCTCAACATTCCAATGTTCTAATATGCTATAGCAGCCACTGAGCAAACACTCTTTAACTTCCTGAGTAAGGTGGAAGCCGACGCGTTGCAGTGGAAATATATTTTAATTCTTTGGGGAGTTCAAGTGTTTCAGTCACTTCGTTAGTGTATGATACTATATATATATATATATATATATATATATATATATATATATATATATATATATATATATATATATATACACACACACATCAATCAATTTTCTATAACTGACGATTTGCTTACAATGAAGTTTAGTTGGAGGTTGGTTTACCTTTCAGGTATGGTTTAAGTGCATTCCACATTTTGGCGCCCTGGTCTACCAAAGATCTTGCTCTGTTTTTCAGTTCTTTAAATGTTGTTTGGTTGGTTAGAAGTACAATTGCCGAACGTGGAATTTAGGTTGAAGTATAACATGGGGGAACGGGTTGTGCAGGTATTTAGGCCTTTGGACTCAGTAGGATTTGTGAACCATACTGTGGACCTAAAACTTGAGCACAGTGGTGTTGGAACAATTGTTGGAGTGGTGGTGCTGGTTAATAATGTTACCTCTCTGAAGTCATAGTGGTTATTTGACAGTGTTTTTGGAAACTCAACAAACTCTGCCAGAGGGAAACCATTTGATGGGTCCCTTTATTGTTCATTCTCCAGCTAAACTTGTTCAAGTTTTACGGGGTGCTTGATGCAGCTCCCACAGCCCTGGTTTCAGTGCCGCTGGCCTTCTATACTCTGGGAGAAGGGGAGTGATTTTAGGGTTGGTTTATGGTGGTTGTGTTTGCAAAAGGTCAGTCCTGGTTTAGGGTTGGTTTAAGGAGGTTGTCTTTTTGAAAGTTCACTCTTGGTTTAAGGTTGGTATAAGGGGGTTGTGTTTGCAGAAAGTTCAGTCTTGGTTTAGGGTTGGTATAAGGTGGTTGTGGTTGCAAAAGTTCAGTCCTGGTTTGGGGTTGGTTTAAGGAGGTTGTCTTTTTGAAAGTTCACTCTTGGTTTAAGGTTGGTATAAGGGGGTTGTGTTTGCAGAAGTTCAGTCTTGGTTTAGGTTTGGTATAAGGAGGTTGTGTTTGCAGAAGTTCAGTCTTGGTTTAGGTTTGGTATAAGGTGGTTGTGTTTGCAGAAATTCAGTCCTGGCTTAGGGTTGGTTTAAGGGGGTTGTCTTTTTGTAAGTTCACTCTTGGTTTAGGGTTGGTATAAGGTGGTTGTGTTTGCAGAAGTTCAGTCTTGGTTTAGGGTTGGTAAAAGGTGGTTGTGTTTGCAAAAGTTCAGTCTTGGTTTTTAGCTTCTTTGTCAGCTGAAAGTAGATAACAACATACTATGGCATCAATGTCATTCCACCTTTATAACTTATGATAAGAGAAAATGCTGCATTGCTCGTGACGTTTACAATACTTAAAAGTAGGATCAGTAACTAACCTCATGCAAAATACCTCCTGAAGGGAAGAAACTATGCAGAAAGGTATACACCCCCACACAGTCAATTTCTGCTTGCAGCAACGTTCACAAACCTCCTAATGGTTTTTGTTTGAACCTTTGCATGCTTACAGTGCCCACCAGAAGCAGCCAAATGATTCCAGACCAGAGCCAGGCCATCCGATTGGTTTTTGTAGGTGTGTCAGATGCTATAGGTTTGGTATTAATCGGTCTCAATAGGCTGGTGAAAGGTGCAATCTACATGAGGATGTATTATCCAACATGGTGTACTTTGAGGCAGGGGCATACCCCATCTGTAATTCCAAAGTACAAAAACACAGATGCAAAGGCCGATATCTTTCCCTGGTACTTCCTGTAGCATGTACCATTGGAGTGTGCAAGACTCCAGTAAATATCTGCACAGGTGTAGAAAGGGAAGTGGTTCAGCACTTACATGTACCTATATCACAACAAACCCACAGAGCTGGCACATTTTTTAGCTTATGCAGACTGAACACATTTTGAGCAATACATGTAGAGTGTATCCGGGTCGGTTTTGAACCAAATATGTGCATCCCACACAAACGTGCAGTGTACAGACAGGAAGAATACTCACCCTTGCCTCCTTGCCTTCCTTCATTTTCAGGGGTCCTTCCTTGAGCAGCTGCCGGATATTGTGAGGCGCGACCCCGGAGATGGGGCAGGTGAGGTCCAGGGTTGTATAGGCTTTCAACTTCTGTGAAGAGGTGGGAAGAACATGGTTATGGCTCAGCTGAAGAGGAGCAGCAATGTATCTACTTCTTGGAGACAAATCATAATGTTTTAATTGCTGGGAGTTGTTAAGCCTGTTTTATCAAAGTTTACATAATTAATCACTTTAAGGTCATTAGCTGTGAAGGCATGAAGGACTCATGCTATGCAATGATAATTCCTGTCATGTTAGTGGGGTCAAGATGTGTCCAGTTTCACTTCCTGTGATGGCATCAGTGCCATGGCTCACATGGCATCGCTTCATTTCATATTGGGAGGACAAAAAGCCACGAACCCGGCATACTTCCTCTTTCTTTCATAGATCACAAACTCTCCTTCTTTTAAACTATGTGCCTGCAACTAAACCGTGCCAAACCTCATCTATCAATCCCACAACCCATCTGCATGAACTTGCCTACCCCTAACTAAGATCACACCTAACTCCTATTAATTTAACCTTCCACAAAGAAATCAGAGTAAATACACAGAATGATTTACTTGATAGCACAACAGTTATCCTCCAAACCAATGGATTAACCACTAACTTTGAGTTACTGGGTTTGAATGCTGCTTGCTGGATAGCGCTTCAAGGCCTCGCCGGGGTAGTAAGCACTATGTAAATGCAACTAAATTTACAATTACATTGCTGGCTTTTCTTTAAAGGACATTGTACGCGCCTTTTAATAAGGACACCAAAGAATAAGGAAAAAATACAAGCTCTTCCTCCCACTCGTTAGGGTGACTGACTCCGGAATCTGGGGATCACGGTTCGATCCCCGGCACCGGCGGCAGATTAGCCCAGCACCATGTGACTCGGGGCAATAGCTTGCTTAATCTTCCCGACGGCCCCCAGCGCCTAGAGACCCTTACGGGTGATTGTGCGCTTTACAAATGTGTATAATAATTAATTAATTCTCAATCTTTTGAGTCCACCAACATTATATTTCGGGCCCAAGGCTACCCCATCCATAAACTGTCAGTGTCAGGACCTTGCCATCTCTTCACAGTCCAGTCCCAGAATGATGTGGATGCTATGTCATTCCAACTTCTAATGCCCCTTGTCCGCCTCCATTAGAATGTATTTTATTTTACAGCACTGAGTCTGCCTTGATAGAAATTACGGAGGCCATCCGGGACACATTAGATGCTGGGGGCAGGGCATTTCTGGTCCTATTGGACCTATCAGCCGCCTTTGATACTGTCCCCCATGCACTTCCCCTGGCCCGATTCAGAGGCTAGGTATTGGTGGTGCCGCTTGGGAATGGTTAAAGTCCTTCCTTGACGGTAGAACCCAACAAGTTTGGATCTCCCCTTTTGCATCTACTACTCAAGCCTTGCAAATAGGGGTCCCTCAGGGATCCATACTGAGCCCTTTGTTATTCAATTTGTATATGACCCTTCTAATCCAGCTAGCCGAGGATCTTCGAGCTAAAGTGGTAGCTTACGCTGATGATACTCCGCTTTTATTCACCTTGAAAAAGCACAAGACTACTATTTCTCATGTTCGAACCTGCCTGTCTACTGTGTTCAACTGGTTTACGTCTGCCCAGCTGAAATGCAACAAAAACAAAACAGAGATCATGTTCTTTGGGGAGTTCCCTTCCTTGTTTTGGCATGGCTGTTGACCTGCTAATGCCCATCGCCCATCCCCATTGGGTGTCCCACTAAATAACCTTGGGATCTGGTTTGACGAAAAACTCAGCTTTGTCTACCAGATCTGTGAACTGACAGGCACCTGCTTCGGCATTTTGAAGCTTCTTAGAAAATTCTTGCCCCTACTGCCTCTCCCCACCAAAGAAATGGTAGTCCGGGCCTTAGTCACCTCACATCTCGATTATGCTAATGCATTGTATGTGGGTCTTCGGGCTACCTAATGGATAAGTTGCAGGTTGTGCAGAATGCCGCAGTGCGGCTGCTGCTGGACTTACCCAAACACACTAGTGTGAGGCAACCTCTACGTAACTTGCATTGGCTGCCAATAAAAGCAAGGGTCATGTTCAAGGCTTGGATTACGGCCCATGCAGCGCTCCACGAGTATTGCCCGGAGTATCTGAGGAAATGTTTCTCGTTTTATGTCCCTGGCAGACTCTTGCGCTCATCGAACATGTGCCTGGTTTCCACACCCAGAATTCGTCTCAAAAGAAAGGGGGGCAGTTCCCTGTCCTATCTGGCTGCTAAGCTGTGGAACTCTCTTCCCCTGGAGCTCCGTTGCCTTCCAAACCCTACCCAGTTTAGGAAAAAACTCAAGACTCTCCTATTCAATTAAGCTTGTTTCCTTCTGCCTTTGTTTCTGTACTCTGTTCACGTTCTCTCTGGGCTCGCGCCGGGACACTCTTCCGAGTAGCCGCGTGCGTTATAAATCACCACTAACATAACATTTAATTTGCTTTTATATAGTGCTCCAGACTCCTAACAAAGTGCCAAAGGACATTAAGGGACAAATAGTCTACTACCCCACAAGGGAAAACTATGGACCCACACCCCTATCGAGATCCAAGAGTACATTAAAGAGCGAATAGCACTTGCCCATGGGGAAGCCTTGCAAGGTGGCCTATGCTTGAAGTGTTTTCTTGCCATGTGTGACTGACCAGAGTGTTGCTCTTAACCGGATATAATTAGGTCCTTCCGTGTAGTTCAGTAAAAGGTAGTAAAGGATAAAAGACAATCATTTTACATCTATTCATTCATTGCTGTGTCTGCTTGGAACAGTGTTGTTTCTGAGCATGAGCTATATGGGAATTGTTCTGCTGTCTCTCCCCCCCCCCACATTCACTATCCCTGGCTCCTTCACCTTCTCAATTTCCTCTGATCCTGGCTCCAGAATGTCATAGGCCCCGATGCGGTCCATGGTGGCACGAAGCTTGTCGTAGTCTTCACCACGCTGCATCTGGGTGTTGACATTTTGTAGAAATTGTTCTACGGAGGATACCTGAGGTGGTCCAAAGAGTGAGATGAAAGGAGAAAAATCACATCTTCAGTATAAACACCTATTCACCCTCCATTTCCCCTTTTGTGCTTTGTTTACTAAAACACTGTATTTACCGATACAAAATGGTCGATTGTACAGGGCGCTACTGGGTGTACTCATGGTATACTGAAACATGTTTATTTTCTAGCTTTGTATTGCATAATTAATTGCTTCTAGGTGCATGAGAAACCCACCTTCAGAGTTAGGAAGTCATGCTTAGCACGCAGAACAGCAGAAGATACAACTACACTACATATAACTTTTATTTATAGTTTTGAGAAAGATTAATCATTATGATGAGACACCACTTGGATAAATTGCTTATTACACAAAATTCATACCACAGTGATCAGATTAGTAAGAAATCAGGTATAATTCCAGCAGAAGAATAGATACATGATAGGGAGGGGTGACAAGTCCATGAGTGGTTGGGTGTATGGTGAGTAGAGGCTTTACTAGTGTTGGAATAGGTGTCTAAAGTTTACTCTTGAAGACCATGAGGGACAGAGCAAGAGGGATGGAGCATTGCAGATGTTTGAGAGGAGCTTGTTCCAGAGGTGAGATACAACCTCTGTCAATCTCCTGTATCCTCTGATCATGTTCTTGGATCTGTGCAAGATTAACTTTCTCAATCATGGTGAGCAGAGTGGGTAGGGTGATTAGTATGTTTTTTATTTGGCCTTTAAGGTATGTGGGGGAAGAACATTCCAAGGACTTGTAAACCAGAAGAGGATGTTGAATATGATTCTTCACTACACAAGGAACTGCTGGATGTGTTTTAGCTGGGCTGCCACAGATAGTCATTATTTACTTCTGAACATGAGGCGGCCAGTCTTGAAGAGGGACCTGGGTTAAAATCTCAATTTGGAGGAAAGATATGTGGTATTTTTACATTCTGATGTATCATTTTACAAAGTGACAGTGTCTTCTTCATAAATGAGGGAAGGGCTGATGGATAATGGTTGCCTCTTATAAAAATAAAAAAAAATAGGCTGTGTGTGGGCTCCCTATTGGAGCCCTAGATGTTGTACCACAATCACAGTGCATTGCAGGAAGCCTTCCGGCAAAGGTCTCTCATCATGATTAAAATAGAGGCCACACATTATTTTGCCTGGTCTTTAATTCTGGGCAGCACAATTTTGGGGAAGATGGGAAGGCAAATTTAATATTCTAAATCCAGTCCTAAGAATTTTCGGGGAAAGCTAACATTTAGCAGCACAAAAAGATGCAACATTATAATGTCTCATGTATTTTAAAGAAAGGTTGAAAAGTTGTAATTTAGCAGTGCCAGGAAGTGCTGCTCTGAAGGAGCCACTCAATTCACACATCTGGGAATATCAGGTCAAGCGCACCAGCAATCTGAGCCCAACAGTAAGTGTCTCTGTCAAAGTCAAGGCATGTCAGGAACACCCATGGGTTACAGGCCAGAGGTGCTGGGAAATGATGGTCCAAGTTCAGATGTGAGCCTCACTGACCATTCAGTTTGCCTCTTAACCAATCATCCAAATATGCACCAGTGTCTATCTCCCTTGCATATCACTCATTCGCTTCACATACAGGCTCAATAACTAGTTTGCCACAATACTTAGAAAGCTCCCATCCGAACCTCATGCACGACACCCAAAATAAATTCCCATATAGGACACTCTAAAGCTGCACACTGCCAACTGTGCACAACAAAAAGGTTAGCTTCTTCTTGACAACCTGGAAGTCCTTCAGGACCTCCTCAGGGGTAGAACGCTCTGTATAACTGGTACAACCCAAAATTGTTGTTACCCTGGGTGTACCCATGGTGATTTTCCAGTAAATATAGTCTCTTTGGTATATTCCTCTGGGAGCCCAGATTTCCAGCCCACCTCAAACAGACCATGCTTGGGACAGCCCTCACCTCTCTGTGGCCGACAAGGTAAGGAGAAAACCGTGTGATGCCCACTATCACACACCATACCATGCCAACACATGGCTTATGGATAGCTTAAGGTTATGTAAAATGTGTACTTGTGGGTAGAGAGGGGGCAATCAAGGAAGATATGAAATAGGAAATTAACTGCATACGTTTCCACATGTAAAAAAGACTAAATAACAACATATATGACTGGGTTGAGGAGGAAATCCCTACAATGTTCACTGTGTGTATCCCCAAAGACATGTGTCAGAGGAATCAAGATGTTAGGATAGTTCTTGCGTGAAAATAAAGGTGTACCATAGAAAATGATGTCCTTGATAAACTCCTTGCTTGGGTTCTGTGAGAGGTACTAGGGACACATTCAAGATTTTCCTCATTGGAGACCATAAAGCTACAGAACAGAAGCAGCAGCATTTAAGAGAACCTTTTGTGGGTCTCCAACGATGTGCCAAGGAAGAGAATTCTTGAACGATATTGCTGGTAGAACCGTAAAGACAGATATTATAAAGTCAGAGGACACGTCATCCAAGATGCTGACAGGTTAGGAGCTATGCAGACCCAACAAGGGTACGACTATTGTTGTGAAATATGGTCTGTTAAACCCTCTAGAAATGTCCCATGGGCGGGTGTTGTAATTTCAAATATAGTATCCGTGAAAGGTTATGGATCTCTGGCATGTAAATCTTTATTTTACTTGTTTTTTCGTTTGCAGGGCTTCTTGGCACAAATTGAGTACTGACTGAGTGAGTGTAACTTTTGTTTTTGCAGGTAGTTAACAATAAATGTTTATATGGTTTTAAGATAATTGTGGAAATTCTTGCAATCTTCCATGGTACTCAACTGGGCAGGTACAAGGCCTATCACGTGGTGGGGTTACTTTGATGGTAAAGACTGCAATGTTATGTTGATTTGTGTGGTGCACTAATCACCTGTGAGGGTATCCAGGCACTTGGGCAGGTGTGTGGGTATGAGGTCCCCAAGGTGCCTATATAAAGAGCCAGGTCTCCAGCTTCTTGCAGAACTCAAGAAGTGAGTAGAAGCCTCTAATGTGTTGGCAGAGGTCATTCCGTGTATTGGATATGATGTAGGAGAATGAGCGACCTCCAGTTTTTGTGCGATTTAGTTAGGCAGAGCTTAGGTGTCGGGTGGGTTGGTGAAAGTGTATGCGGCTGTTGGGAAGAGAGAGATTAGTTATGCTGTTGCTGCGTGGGCTCAGTGGTGCACTTTAACATCCCTGAACTGTAGTGCATTGAGAAATGGTCTTAGACTAGAGGTGATGCGGGTATATATCCAACATTTGTACATTAGCGGGGTGAGGCCTCTCTTTTCTCTATCCTACAGATAATGCATGTGCACCAAATTCCCCTAGGGTTGGCCAAGGGCAGGCAGTATGCCCATGAATCAAAATAAAAATGGCAAATCAGATAACTAAAAAGGGTCACTTTTGGTCTTAGAAAAACTGGCTGTATAGGTGTTTTGCAATGTTTGAGAGACATCATACATTTGTGCTTGCTGCGGGCAGTGTTTGAGGTGACATCATAGAAATCAACATTAAAATAGGGCCCACCAGACCATAAAACAGGTCCAGAAAAAGCCCCAAAAAACACAGCCTACAAACTCCCAAATCAAACTCATCCTTCTGGTACTGCCAGAGCGCCCAGTAGGCCAGTCCCACCCTGGACCCACTCGCCCTAAACACCATGGACAGCCTCATAAGCTACTGGTAGCTCTCTCTGCGAGTAGCTCTCCTGTATTCAGCCATGCCTACTAAATTAGAAGCTTTTGTTTGGTTGAATTATTATATGTATATCAAAATAGAAAAGTGTGTTTCAAGATGAAAATGTGTGTAGTTTAAGAACTCTATTTCTAGAATATATTTAAGTATGATACTTGGCTGATGAATCATACAACATTGGAGACTAATTATAAATAATATTAACTTGTACCAGTGGAATTGCAGCTATGGCTGTTATGTATTACCCATGTAGAAGGACCTACACATTTGAGGGAGGTTCCTGACTGAATTTAATGGGACATGGATAGAGCCATGGGTCTCCTCTCATAAGTGGGAATGTACACAGATTCAGCAGGCAGTGAGGAGTTTGGAGCCATCCCAGGCAGTGCCTGGTGTGCCAAAGAATGGTCCCAGGATTGCAAGTTGCAAGGGAGAACAAATAAATGCAATATGGGAGCTCTATGAGATAGCGATTCCGGGTTTGGAATGTCTGATTAACAAACATGAAAAATATAACATAAGGGTCGGATAAGCTGGGTGTAGCCCAGCTCCGAAATAATGGTAAATCAAACTGTCCTGGGGTACTCAGTTTACTGAGGGAACTGATAAACCTCCAGCTATAAGTGAATATAGGGTTAAGAGCAAATCATGTGCCAGTGGCAATTAACATTATAGAAGGTGCTCTGGTTTGCAGTGGGACAAGATCCGGACTGACACCCTCCACAGACAAGCGGGTGACACCATTCCCACTGGGGCTTTGGAAACTCGTAGACCCAACCTCAGCATGCTGATCAGCAATGCACTAGCCCCCAGACCTCCTTCCCAAAACTGATGGCAGGTACGTGGTGTCTGGACATCTTTAAGTAGGTCACAGGTTTAAGGAACCTGGGTAATGGATGGCAAGTTCTGAGAATTTTGGTGCATTTCATTAAATAGAAGTACCAAGGAGGCCAAACGAGAAAATGGACTGAAGCACATACTGCAGTAGTAGCATACTTTACGAGAACAGGACAGCAGAGGGACCCTTCAAGCAGCAATTGGAGAGCCGAATAAGGGGCTAATCACAGGCCCATCAGAAAGTCACAAGCCTGCCCATCCAATCCGGCAAGGTTTTTAGGCGGCATACTGGACTATGCTCAATTTGCCACTTGCAAGTAGACGCAATCGTGTTCAGGGTGGCATTCAACATAACATTTTTTGAGACCTACCGAGTCACCGAGCTGGCGACATCGTCCACAGGGTCGAGGACGAATCATGTCTCAGAGTACAGGACCTGGTTGAGAGGGAGAGTAGTCTGATACAGAGTTTAAGAAGATTAAGGACTTGATTAACATGCCAATTAGGTCTTCTCAATATATACATGCCTATAAGACCAGCAGTTGAAGGCTCAGTATTCAGACATATGGATGGCTCCTTCTTAAGTGAACTCCGGTTTAAGCAGGTTACGAGCAAGGCACTGGCAGCTTGGGGTCTACATGCAAGTTGATTTGGGACTCATTCATTCAGAATAGCAGCAGCATTGACACAAGCAAGGTATGGCATGAAAGAAAGAGGTATCATAAGATTGGGCCAATAGCACTTAAGAGCGATCAAAATATGGTTGGATAAGTCGCCGAGAGGTTGAACCATGAGGATTAAACACCTGACAGCAGAGAGAATCTCTGGTGAAAGACATGTTCTGCTGCTGGTTTTTTAATTCCCACTGTACAAGGGCACAATGTCCTGAGGATGGTCTCAAGAATTGCTTCCTTCTGAGTTCAAAACATCAATAACTTTGCTAAATCAGCCCATGAAAATTGTATTTGATGCTTTGTATTTGTTAACACAGAGAAATTACGCTTGGGCTCTGTGGATGTTACACCATACAAGGGGTCTTCAACAAACTATTGCATTAGTTATACAAACATGGGGATCAAAGCATGAATGCCCTCACAAGTCTTACCATCCCTATGTTAAAGTACAAACAAAAGGTGCTACTTGTACTAGAGTATTGAATATGCAATCGCATATGGATATAATGATCAAATTAGAACAAGAATTTATCTCTATATACAGGATTGCTCCTCCCATCGTTTATTTAAGATATTAGACAATGTGATTGGTCATACATGTATATATACTTGGGTGGAAAAAGTTTTCCCAAAAGCAATAAGTGGTCAGTTAATGTGGATGCTATTAACAGAAACTTGTTCCGGTCTTTCTATTTTAAATGTTTGTCTTTCATCTTGTAAATAGTGTTTTTATGTAATTTTGTAGCTCTTAAGAAGTCAGATTGTGGACGAAATGCGTTGGCGGTTGCAAAAAATAACGCTTTTAAAAGAAAAATGAATAAAGGATGAAGTATAAATTGACAAGACCACATTGACTCTTTCTTGGGAAAACAGTTGTGTCCTGAATTTATGTTTTTGTGTATTTTACATCTGTGATATTTATAAGTGTGCTGGGCTGTTTTCTCTAAACTATTGCATTTGAACTGTTTTGGCGTGTCATATATGTTCCGACCCTTCATATGCCTGTGAAAATATTTCATGCTTGTTCAGTTCAGCATTTAAAAAAACTAAACTGTAATTACAATGTGTTGAAAAATTATCCGCCATTATGTGAATATTGAAACAACATGTGCAAAATAATAACCTCAGAAGTTTCTTTGTTTATGTATTTTCTGTAGATATAACATCTCCTGAGGGACTTTAAGAATGCCCATGTAGCCATGTAGGCAAGCACTTCAGTGTCTCACATAGGAGCAGTAAGCGCTATAAAATCATTGCAATACTTTATAAAGAGTGGTCCATGACTCTAATGAGGTTGGACTTGTTGTCCGGCGATGCAATATATATTTTTGAATTCACCTATTGAGTTACTTTACCAGTGTGTGGTGAGGCCAGATTGAAGAAATGAAAGCATGGTTAGTTTTGCCAAGACACCATCCTCAAAGAGCAGGAGAGGTCCTGCTGTAAACCCCTGCAGAAATATGCAAGTGATAACTTTGCCAACACAGGCACAACCCTGGGTCACCAGCGACTCTCCTGATAGGCGACCTCGCCTCCAAGGACTACATCCTCCTCGGGGACCTGAACTTCCACCTCGAGAACAATGACGACACCAACTCCACCACCCTGATCGACAACCTAGCCAACCTCGGACTCAGACAACTCGTCACAACACCCACCCACTCCGCCGGTCACACGCTTGACCCCATCTTCTCCACAAGCCCCCACGTCTCCTTCAACCATACCACCGAACTCCACTGGACCGACCACCGCTGCATCCACTTCACCTTAACGAAACCTACCACGCACCACTGCACCCAACAGATGCCTCACCGCTGCTGGAGCAAAGTCATTGAAGACCAGCTAACCACCACCCTTGCCCAGAGCCCACCCGCCGACCATACCGACCCAGACACCGCCGCCCGCAACCTCAGACAATGGATCAACGACTGCGCCAACACCCTCGCCCAAATCAAGAAACCCTCCAACAATCATACCAACAAGAAAGCCAGCTGGTTCACTGAAGATCTTCGGGCCTCCAAGCAAACCTGCCGAAAGCTGGAGAAGATCTGGCTCCATGAACGAACACCGGACAGCCACGCCGCCCACAAGAATGCCACCTCATCAGATCCACCAAAAGGGCCTCCTTCAAAGACCGCATAGACAACAACGCGCACAACAGCAAAGAGCTCGTCAACATCGTGAAGGAACTCTCCAACCCCAGCTTCAACACCAACAATGTCCCATCCTCGCAAGACCTGTGCGACTCGCTGGCCACCTTCTTCCACCGCAAGATCACAGACATCCACGACAGTTTCAATGCCACGACCGCCCCGACAACCACTGAGACCTCCGCCCCCACGACCACCATCCGCACCAACCGCCTGCTCTACTGGACCAACATCAACGACGATTACACCATCAAAATCATGAACACCATCCACTCCGGATCTCCGTCAGATCCATGCCCACACCACATTTTCAACAAAGCCAGCACATCCATCGCACCCCATCTCCGGAAAGTCAACAACACCTCCTTCAAGACAGTAACCTTCCCGGAGAGCTGGAAGCACGCCGAGATCAACGTCTTACTCAAGAAACCGAAGGCGGACCCCAAGGACCTCAAGAACTTCCGGCCCATCTCCCTGCCTTCGTTCCCAGCAAAGGTCATCGAGCCAACGAGTCAACGAACAACTGACCCGCTACATCAAGGAGAACCACATCCTGGACCCTTCCCAGTCCGGGTTCCGCAGCAACCACAGCACCGAGACAGCCCTCATCGCTGCCACTGATGACATCAAGTCCCTGCTGGACAACAGAGAAACGGCGGCCCTCTTCCTCCTGGACCTGTCAGCCGCCTTCGACACGGTCTGTCACCACACACTACGAACACGCCTCCACAATGCTGGGATCCAAGAGAAGGCCCTGGACTGGACCTCCTCATTCCTCTCCGGCAGAACAGAGAGCGTCCGCCTTCCCCCCCCCCCCGTCTGCTCCAAAGCCACCAAGATCATCTGCGGCGTACTCCAGGGCTCATCCCTCAACCCAACTCGGTTTAACATTTATATGGCAACGCTCGCCCACGTCGCCCATCGGCATGACCTCAACATCCTCTCCTACGCCGATGACACCCAACTGATACTCTCCCTCACCAATCTTCACGAAGGAATGAAGGCCGTTGCTGAATGGATGAGGAACAGCCGACAAAAGCTGAACTCGGACAAGACGGAGGACCTCATCCTCGGATCCAACCCTTCGGCCTGGGACGACTCCTGGTGGCTGACCGCATTGTGAAATGCTCCAACACCCACCGACCACGCACGCAACCTAGGGGTCATCCTCGAACTGCACCCTCCCCATGACCAAACAGGTCAACGCCGTCTCCTCCTCCTGCTTCAACACCCTCTGCATGCTCCGTAGGATCTACAAGTGGATCCCCACTGAAACGGGAAGAACAGTCACCCAGGCTCTTGTCAGCAGTAGGTTGGACTATAGAAACGCCCTCTACGCAGGAGCCTTGGCCAAACTCATGAGACTGCTCCAACGCATCCAGAACGCCTCTGCATGCCTGATCCTTGACATCCCTCACCACAGCCACATCACACCCCACCCGAGAGACCTGCACTGGCTCCCGGTCAACAAGAGGATAACCTTCAAGCTCCTCACCCACGCACACAAGGCACTCCACAACACCGGACCAACGTACCTCAACAGATGACTCAGCTTCTACACCCCCACCCACCAGCTCCGCCGACCTCGCCCTCGCTACAGTCCCCTGCTTCCGAAGAGCGACCTCAGGCAGCAGATCGTTTTCCCACCTCACCGCAAAGACCTGGAACACCCTCCCCATCCTCCTACGGCAGACCCAAGACCTGCTGACCTTCAGAAAACTCCTCAAGACCTGGCTTTTGGAGCAGTAGCAGCATTCCCCACCCCAGCGCCTTGAGACCCTCACAGGTGAGTAGTGCGCTTTACAAATTATATGATTGATTGATTGATTGATTGATACATTCAATCAAGATAAGGAAGAGAATTAATGTGAAGCACTTCACCAGAAAACATAGATTGCTCTGTGGCAATGAGACTAGAGTGTGAGTATTCCTCGTAGGGAAAGAGGATGACCATGGTTAGTCTGGCACAACATTGTACTAACAAACATATTATCCATTTTAGACTACTGACACAAATTATTTTTGCCTCCACTAAACCTCGATTTAGATAACCGGGCAAATAAAAATGGCTACCTTGTAGACTCCAAAAATAGTACAGCTTTTTTTCTCCTTTATGTAAGGCCAGATTAAGAGAGGACACCCATCATGAAAGAGTGGTGATGACAGTGTTTAACACCTTGCCTGCTGCCTTGATTCCTCCCCAGTGCTGGACATCCCTTAATTGGGTGTGGTCATGACGGAACCATTCTGTCATCAGCACAGCTCAACCGTGACTGATGACGGAATGGTTCCGTCACCAGCATCGAAGGGGTTAATTGGTTGGGTTTAGTTGTCTCTGCTGGATTTGTTCCAAGAGAGGCAGTGTCTAAGGCTGATCGGGATCCGATTACTCTAGAAGGCTTAGCATGCCTTGAAGGCAAACTCTGGCAAATAGCCTCTAGAGAAAGGGTCATCTATAGAAGTGTGGATGATTGTACCATGCTCTGTGGGATCTCTGCTCCAGTTCTTTGGTGGCAACAGCCTCTCAAACAAAGTTTGGGAGGTTATGGAATATACTCTACCTGTATGGAATCCTCAAGGGGTGATATTCTTACTGTGTCGGTCAGCCCCTACCTGCAGATAGGGCTCCCAGGCTGAAGAGTGTACCCTAAGGTTTCCTTGGGTTTGTTGAGGTCCTGCTCGACTTAGTACCTGGTTCCTGAGGATGGGGAAGGCCTCTAGGATTCTCTTTGTCAGCAGAATCAGAGAGCCATTACTTTGTGGTTCATCCCCTTACTGTTGCCCACCTTCACAAGTGGGTATAGAGTCCCTTTATGGAGATGCTCAAGGAGCTCTGCTGTACTGTTTAATGTCTTCCACTTGGGTGGACTTCCAGGCTGTACAGGGGGCTCTTTGAAATATACCTCGGTGAGAGTTCCTAAATGTATCATTAGAAAGCTGCTCAGCACATCCCTCTTGGCTTGGACCACATGTGATTGATAAGGACCAAGCAAGGATGGATGTGCCTTGATTGGGGTACTTTAGAGTGTTATTACCATGCTGTTCAGCACCTCTATGGTGACCTTATTCTCTGGCTGAGGACTACTCTCTTTAGGAGTTCTTTCTCTGTCGAGTTACAGAGTGACTCTGTGTCTAGGTGGAGCTGGTTCCTCAGAGCAATGAGGGGGAGATGTTGCTATGTGATGAAGGTACCTATGCCACTGACTGGTTGATAAGACTCCTTACTCCCCGACCCCCAAAGAACTCAATAATTATTTTCTGGTTAGTGAAGGCAGGTTGTAAAGGGGGTCTCTAAAGCTCTCCACTGTGGAGGTCCTCAAGGAACTCTTACATTTCAGTGAACATCCCTCTTGCCTAGGTCCTCAGTTATTTGATGGGTCACCTCCTTCAGGATGCTCCTACTATGCTCTTCAGCACCTCCAAAAGGTTGGGATCTCAGACTGAGAAGAAGTCTCTGTGGATTCCATCTCTGGGGTTCTCAAAGGGAGTTCCTACTAAGTTGTTCAGTGGATATATTATGGCTAATTCCTCAGGTGGATTCTTTAAAAGGAGGGTGGTGGTTAAATATGGAGCCCTTACCATGTTGTTCAGTGCCTCCCTGGTGGCTGGGTCCTCGGTCCGCTTCAGGATAGCTTTTAGCAACAGCGAGTACTTGGTGATCCGCTGATGAGGTCTCATGAGCATGTCACTCAGGCGCAGACGATGAGACTGTTTATGTTTCTCAACCCACTAAGAACAAAAAGTAAAAGAATGTGATGGAGAATCAGGACTATATAGCCCTTTCAACAATCATGCCACACCACAATAAGATCACATACTCATTCAGGTGAGCCCTTTGCTGGAGGACTATCAAAACAGAATCCCTTAAGTAGGATTCTTGATCTTTGAACCAGCTGTAGTAGAAGACACACCAGAATTCTATCCTAAAAACAATCCTCTCCTTAGAAACTAGACATCCGTTCATCCCTTGGGACCTTGTCTCACTGGGACTTGTTTGAAATATGGCTCTGCCTACCCCTGGAACCCAATTTTCTACTAGGCCATCTCCTTCCATTTGGCCCTCATCCCAAAACGGTTCCCTGATGTCACATCTGTCTTTTCCTTCATTTAGGTTTGTTTTTGTGTCACCATGGCTGTACAATTAAGTGACTTAGATCATCAATCAAAGAAAATGTGATCAATGTCCCACATTTCTGAATTTTGTTCTGCTTTCACAAACCTAACCCTGGGCGTATCTTCCTCTGGAGTACTCTTCGTCTATACCATTCCACCAAACCACCCAGAGAAGGTGTGAAGGTATTCAGATACTCACCGACACAAAGACTCTGAAAAGCTCGTTGTCTTTATACTGGACCCGGGCAAATTCCATCTTCTTCTTCACCTCCAGGCAATAGTGGGTGTAGGCTTTGAAGCGCTCTGGGAACTGATGCAATAGATGAAAAGGTGTTAGGAAGGTGAGAGGAAAGTCTGGGGAGGCAAGGTCTACCACTGAAGTAAAGAACTTCTGACAAGATGTGTGAGGGAAGGAAGACTACCATTGTAGATATAAAGGAGTGGCGGGGCTTTGAGGTGGTGGAAGTAGGGAGTTGGGGGAGGGTCAGATGTCAGAGAAAAGTGGAATAAACAAGAGAGAACTATAAAGCGCGAAGAAGGCTCGAGGTAGTGAGAGTCATGATTAAGGTAACAAGTGGGTGATTAGTATGAGAAAGGTATAGGGCTTAAAGGAAGTGGGAACAGATAGAGAATATAAGATGCAGAAGTGAAAAAAGAGTTTGGATAAAGTTATGAGAGACGGAAACCAAAATGAGGGTTATAGGAGCTTTTATGTAGGTATGATACACTGGGGTTCTGATGGACTGACAGGCAGCATGATACTGCTCTGTGATACATTGTTGGGCATTCTTCTGGTGGGAAGGCTGGGAAATGTTTCAATGGGATTTCATCACTTCCCTTTCAACACTGGCACCTCACCCCTACCCAGATTTCAATTGTGTGTGCAACATATCATTGAAGCCTCAAGACAGCATGATACATGGAAACCCTCATAAAAAAAGTATGTGGTTATTAGTCAACCAGTCACCCTTTCCCGAATGCACTGCATGAAACCCATGTGGTTAATCACTAGCTGCCCCCTCCCAGTCAACCCAAATCCCAACTACTTATGCAGAAGCGTATTGATTGCCCATGCCCTTTCGATCAGTCTCCTCTGGACCAGAACCATGATCTGGTAGCAAAGTGGCAGCAGTCTCCTGTAACCACACGTCCCAGACTCACCGTCTGAAAGCCCTCCTGGAAGCTCATTGGGTCAAAGGGTTGCCGGGTTCTCCTTGCCTCTTCCAGCACTGGGGAGATGACCTCCTGCCAGAAAGATCTGTGAGCACGAATGATGTGGGGGATGTTGCTGAATAAATTCTCCGGGTGGATCTATGCCGTCAACAAATGAGAAATTCCAACTTATTTCACATTTTATTAATTGGAGCTAGATCAACCACTGAGGTGCAATCAGTAAGATGCTGTGAACCTCTCCCCATATTCTTCTGTTACTTACTTCACTACCACATCCTCTCGGTTTCTTCTACTTGCCTCCCTCTGTCACAGATCACTTTATAATACCCCACATTTCCAGTGCAAATGCCCCATTTGCCCATCTCAAAGTTCCCGGTGAGTGATGTTGAGGGCAGATGAAAGCTGCCAGACGTCTGCCTATGTTACTGCCTCTAAATGTCAGTGATCATCACCTCTGAATCACGTCACTATCTGTATATTTACTCTGTTGCGGCACTTGTTCGCCACAACCTTTGAGGCTTTTTCTTATTCACTCATAGATGCTGGCCCTGACACTTCTGAGTGGATAACAGATCCATGAATGTATCACCCTTCCTGGTCCTCCACACGCCTAGCCTCATGGCTCCCCGCCGAGAGCTACGGCTGGGCTACAATGTGGTCCACTCATTCCATTACTGACCCCAATGTACACCTACAGCTGTAACATACCTCCCCTATCCCCAAGACACCACATACCTCAGTTAGGAAATTGGCATCATGAAGGTTGAGCAGCGTGCAGATCACAAGCTACAGGAGACATAAAAACAAATGCATTCAGTCACTTTGTTTAACCCACACATTGTATTACTCTATTTCATATAATGGACTGGGGGCTGGTGACATCAGAAAAGCTCGTGTTGGTTTCCAAATCCAGAATTTCAATTGAAAAATATGAACAGTGGCCATTCCAAGATGGGCCTGAACATCTCAGACATTTGAGCCATTCAGGAGTGTTGTGGGAATACTCAGTCGCCCACCGCTCTGGTGCTCCACCCATTAGTACCTTCTTTGATAGAGGGCATGCCTTCAGGGCACAGGCCAGGTATCCCCACCATTCCATGTCAATCAATTAAGAAGCTTGGATTAGTGGCTTCACTGAGAATTAAGAATGGTTTAAACAAGTAATGAAGGCTAGTTTCCGACAATCTCAGACTATTGACAGATGGAAGGTTGTTTGACTGAAACAACAATGCAGACACATTAACAAAATGTACACAATTTGTTTTATCAGAGCTGCCTTTCTAGACCCTCACAAATTATTTCAAGCAGTTGTAAGTACAAGGGTAATTTGTAGCTTGGCCGGTCCAAGAAAGAATTTTGCATGTTGTCATTTTATACCATAAAGTGCAACCATGTACACAAAAAGTACTTTAGAACAACAATATTTTTTGTACATACCCTTTTTCGTGCTCTACACTGCCCTGAAAGCTACCATAATTGACTTTCATGTTCTCTGTACTAGAGTTAAAGTTCCTGTGAAAAGTACACCAACGTATAATGCTCTTTTTGTATCATATATAAGCAAACAACCCTTTACTAAAAGTTCTTTACAAAACATACACAACTTAAGAATTAGAAACATTATGTGCTATGTACCTGTGTTTAACTTAACTATCGATAAAGAGAGTTAAAAAAAAATAAAAAATTAGACACATTATTCAAAGTGGGATACATTGGAAGATGTCTAACTTAAAAAGTTTTTAGGCCGATTTCATTGCATTTTTGGAAAATGTAGGTTGTAAATCCACATCAGGGAGAGTGATAAGGAGGGAAGTTTAATAATAGTCTTGGAGACACAGGCCTGTTTGCTTGGTCAGTTTAATAGAAATTGTTCTACAATGTATGCCGAGGAGGGCAAGAGCCAATCCTGGGACCGTGGTGTTTACATAGAGGTGATATCACGCAATGTCGGCCTCCGGAGAAAGCGAAGGTCTCAGTCCTGTCTGCCCCTGGGGTGCTTTGTGCAGAGCCAATAGGACTGAGTGGGGGATAGACCAAGTTAGGGGGAAGAGGCAGGTTTTGGGTAGGGTATATAGGTGTCAGGAGAGGAGAATCCAGCCTCTTCCTGATACCTAAACACCACTGGGCAGGGAGACAGGTTTTTAGGCCCCCCACCAACCCTACATGTTGTAGGGGAAGGGGTGGTAAATGCATTGTGTTGCCAGTTTTGGACAGGTCATAGGTGGTATTTTAGGTGGTGGAGAGTCACATACGGGCATATCCACCCCTCGAGGGGGGAACGAAGAGGGCACAGGGAACTGAAGATGGTGGCAGGATGCGACGAGCAAGGGAAGGATCTTCAAGGGAGGATGTTTGGAGGGCAAGTGAAAGAAAGTTTGGGTGGATGGAATGAGGTTAGTGATGGAGAGGGGGAAGAGTGAACAATCGATATGGTCTTATGGGGGACGTGTAAGCCGGTGAGTGGGGAAATGGTGCGGGGAGAATGGAACTGTCTGGGTTAGGTCAATGATTCATATTCTGGAATTTATTGTTAATGCTTATAAAATTCATTAGTGTGTGAGCAACCTTGTCCTAATAAATGGCTTTTCCATATCACAACAGCGTGGAGAGTGGCTATTGCAAAAAGTCTTACGTCAGTCATGATACGCAGCTTCTTCATGTAGGACAATTCGGTGCAGAGCAATTCCCATACTGCCTCCTGCTGGTGCGAATACTTTCGGCTCATGTTCTACAAGCGTACATAAAAGAGGGAAACAGAAACAAACCTATGTCAGAGGAATAAGCAGCATTCTGCTCACTAAAACATGTCCCAGGAACTAAGTATGACCCTGTTGGTCAAATTTGCAGCTAACATTCTATTGAAAGATCTATATATTTACATCTTTATGCACAATGTTCCGTGGTCTAAAGGCGAGTGCATACCCGTGAATGCATCTATATTTATGCTATGTCAGTGAAAATAAATTTGGTCCAATCACACGTTATTTAAAGGAAGTGTAATTAATAATGCACATTCACAGTTTACTACCCTCTTTGCATTAGCATGTATACAACTTATTTCACACTAGTGAAAATAAATGTTTGCCTAATAAAACACATTATTTGAAGTAGGTGTAATCACAAACAGGAAGTACGCTTTTCCGTAATTATGCAAAAGTAGGTGAAATCGGTCATATTTTGGTGGGAGGGGGCATTTAACCAATAAAAAAGGATGGGAGACTAGGAGGAACTATAATAACATATCTAATACTACACTCGCTCCTTTCCGGATAGATATTCATCCCCCCTCTCTGCCTGATGCAAACCAGGCTGCTATGGCTCTCTCGGCCGCTCTTACTAATGCCCTGGACTCGCTAGCACCCCTTAAAAAACACTACTCTGCCAGGAAGAGTCCCTTGTCACCCTGGTTCTCGGAACATCTAAGATCACTACGGCAGAAATGTAGACAGAAGGAAAGAGCCTGGTATGCCCGCCCTGACCCCCTGAGGAAAAACTTACACAAGTCCGCCCTGAGAGAGTCAAAAAAGCTATAGATGAAGAAAAAAAAAAAAAAAAAGAACTACTTCAATAAAATTACCACCTCATTGAAATCCTCTAGGGAACTTTTTAAAATTATAGACACCTTGGCCACACCTAAAACGATAGAATCAGTGAACGAGTTGCAAGAGCTCTGCGACGATATCGCAGGATTCTTCCACTCTAAAATCTCGGATATTTACATTTCTCTCAAATCCATTAATACTTCACTAGATGCCAACAGTACACTCTTGCCCTCCCCTCCCCCCCCTCATATACAGAAACCACTGATTCTGATTCCCTGCCAAATTTCTCGTTTCCCTCACCTGCCACATGAGGAATTAAATCACCTTCTCGATGTCACTAAATCATGCTCGCCTCTTGATCCCTGCCCTCTAAAAATCTTGAAGGCCTGCAAAGAGACAGTTCTCCCTCCCCTCCTGCAGGTTATGAATATGGCCATTGATGAGGGATCCTTTCCAATTCCATGGAAATCTGCAGTTGCAAAGCCCCTCCTAAAGAAACCTTCTCTCAATCCAGAAGTCTTAAAAAACTTCCGGCCAATATCTTTGCTTCCAGCCCCGGCAAAGATGCTCGAGGCCCACCTCAATTCTCATCTGACCATATATTTAGAAAAGATGGGTCTTCTTGACATTTCCCAGCATGGGTTCCGTGCTGCTCACAGCACCGAGTCCATCCTCACTGTTGTGTCTAATAACATCCGAACTGAGGTGGACAGAGGGCGGACCACTATGCTGGTACTCCTCGATCTTACAGTAGATTTTGATACCCTATCCCCTTCTATCCTGGTCGACCGGCTGAAGGGGATAGGGGTGAGGGGAAGTGCCCTGAGTCTCCTGTCTTCTTTTCTTTCTCAGAGACAGCAAAGGGTTTGGCTCGGTAGCTTTCTGTCTTCCTCTCAAGATGTGCAATGTGGGGTTCCTCAGGGCTCTGCCCTGAGTCCCCTGTTATTCAACATCTATGTAACCCCACTTGCCGAGGTGATAAGATCCTTTGGGTACCAAATATTGTCTTATGCAGACGATACCCAAATTATCATCTCTACTACCTCACCGACCATGGAGGCCGCTTCCATATTTTGAACTTGTATGGAAGCGGTCTCTCAGTGGATGGTGCGCAATTACCTGAAGCCCAACGGTGAGAAGACGGAGGTCCTAGTCTTTGGAGGAAACCCTGACATCTGGTCCAAAGACAGGTGGCCTCCCTCTTTGGGAGATTGTCCCCAACCCACAAATTCGGCCAGGAACCTTGGCGTTCTCTTTGACTCAGCCCTCTCCTTTGACCTTCAGGTAAATTGAACTGTATCCACCTGCTGTAATACCATCCGCATGCTAAAAAAGATTGCTCCCTACTTGTCATATGACGCTCGCAAGCAGTCAACTATTGTCCTGGTATCTTCCAGGCTTGACTATTGCAATGCGCTGTATGGAGGCATAAACAAGAAAGCCCTCCATTGTCTTCAGATGGTTCAAAACTCTGCTGCTAGGATGGTCCTAAACCTCCCAAGGCTATCATCCGCAACTCAGGCCAGAAAGGATCTCCATTGGCTACCCATACATGCCAGGATTTCCTTTAAGCTTATATGTCTGGCCCACAGATCCGTGTTCGGCTCGGGCCCTGATGGTATAAAGACTCTGGTTAGTCCCTACTCTCCCAAGAGAACCCTTCGATCATCCTCAAGAAATCTGCTTGCGGTCCCCAGATTTAAAAAGGCAAAATGGGGAGGAAGAGCCTTTTCCACTCTGGCCCCTAAACTGTGGAATAACCTCCCCCCGAGCTTTCCAACAGACCTTCCTTGATTACTTTCCGGAAGCTCTTGAAGACTTGGCTCTTCTCTCAGGCTTATTATTAAATATATTTTCTGTTTATGTATTTTTTATATACCTTATGTTTTAGTCTGCGCCTTGATGCCCTTTGGGCTAAGTTTGCTCATTATAAATAATCCTTCATTCATTCAATTAAAAGCACCAGGAACAGCACCACTCGCATTCCATTGTTTTCACGCCTTCTCAATTATTCGTTTCAGCAAATGGCGCCATTCATAGTAAATTTTTACAGTGAGTAGCACGTGATTATCAAAAGTGGCGTAATGGAGTCATTTCAGGGATTTTGAGTAACAAGCGTAGCGTGAAATTCTAAAAATTGCACACATTACACTGGCGTAATTTAAATTTCACACTGGTCCTAATTCAGACATTTATAACCATGTTGCAAAGGCCAAGCCCCATGTTTAGGCATAGTACAGCTGCATCGTCTCGGTCCTCTAAATCGAAGATCATACCGCGGTCCATCACTGCTTCAGTCTGTAGGACCATGCGACAGGACTGTGCTGCTGGTCTGCTGAAACACCTGTGACTATAACGAATGCACATGGAAGAAAAGAATCCCAGATACTAATATGCTATTTATTACCATTGATGAGGGAGGAAGAGGCCGCATGAGCTACGCAAGACTCCCCACACTCCACAATTGTAATAAAAGACCACTAATAATCAATACACAGAAAATCAGTATATGTAATATGCGTTTAACAGCTGTCTGCATGTACACACACACACACTATATATATATATATAAACACACACACACACATATATATATATATATATACACACACACACATTGATTGATATATATATAAAAAATATATACAATATATATATATATATATATATATATATATATATATATATATAAAAATATATACACAATATATATCAATCAGTGTATGCGTATTTAGAACTGTATGATTCTTCGTATAGATAAAAGGTGTATTTATCTGATTATTTGTGTACATATCTGTACATGAACATGTGTCTTGATATATTCGTATACTTCCAAAAGGGGGTTGTGTGTGTGTGAGTACGTTTGTAGGTTTGTATGATGGACCTGTGTGCATACTGATGCATCGGTGTGTTCCAGGAGTATGAGTGTTTATTCGAATTTGTATGGGTGTGGAGGAGTACCAGTGCCTAATTTGAGCCAGTGGTTGAGGGTAGGGCCCACCAGGACTTATTTGTTTGGGACTGGCACATTTATCCTGATCAGACTTTGACCCAGAACAAGAGATGCAAACACACAATGAAGAAAAGGATGGAAAAACTATGACAAAGGAAGAAAGCAGGGGTGAAAAGGAAACTACAGGGCTGAGATAAAGGGGCAGGGAGTGTCTGGAGGTGGATTAAAGAGGCACGAGGTGGAATCATGACTATGCAAACTTGGTTTTACTTACACCAACATTCAGCAATGCTGGGCTTGGGCTTCTGAGCAAAACTTCGGGCCAGACACTTATTCATTTACAAATTAAGCGCCTAGTATATCCTTATTATTAGGGGATGTGTATATGTACGTGCATCTTTGCCTGTGGATGTCAGTACGTCCAGCTTTGTGCATATGGATTTGTTCATTTGTGTGCATTTATAATCTGTAATAAGTTAAATTAGGGGTAGTGTTTGAGAAGGCCTGGCATGGTCTCTCTAAGGAAACATCTCGTGTTTACCTGGACTTAGTTTTTACCCTGCTTAATCTCTGGGTGACATTCCAGACTACAATGCATCTGGAGTCATGGAAGAGTCATGTACCTTGCCAAAAAGCTGGTTAGTTCTCCGGGCCTTTGATAGTTCACCAGATATGTTTTGACAAAGAAAATCCTTGTATCCTGTGGTCAATCAATTTCTTTTTAATATTGTGTAAATATACATACATACATACATACCAACATCAAGTTTGGGAGGAACTGATGAATTCTCTGCCATTTAGCAAAGTCCAGAATCGAAGAAGAGGACTGAAGCCTTCTTCCCGCTTGACATGAAGACAAGTTCATATCCAGGTACAACAGTAGATTGAATACACCTTTATGTAGACCACAACCCATCAGTCATTCCCCACTATGAAACCTCAACGACCTGCACGCTTATCAGTGTGTACAACTTTGTTAGTTTGTGTGTTTGGGGTGAGTGTGTTTATGTGTATATCCATGAAGAGAGATATGCATATGAAAGTTGCATGTTTGAGCTTAAGAAAACAGGTAGCCTTGCAACTATCTAATGCTCTGAAATAATGCTCGCCATGTGTGCATTTAATTGTACTCAACATGCAATGGACCGATCAATCATGCTAATCTTAAACATGATTAGTTCATAAAACCCAAAAGCTATTGTGATGAAGGTTTTATGTGCAACCTGCAAGTCACATGTTTGAGTGCTCAAGGGAACGGTTCAGAATTTCATCCTTTAAATTTCAATAAAATAAGGACCTTGTCTATTGGGCAGTAGTAGACCGCTGGAACAACCAATGGGTACATTAGCAACGTGTGATATACCAAAGTATGTTAGGAAGAGCAAGGATGTCCAATCTGTATTGGTACTAAAGTCCTAGTGCTGTGCGAACAGCTGTGGTAAATGGACCTTTGGTTTGACTCAGTGGTTTGACCTCCTTGTCTCTGCAGTGGCCACACCCTTTGTGTGTCTACCTGATGGGATCCATGTATTCGTTTTGCTCGCTATCAGAGGAGAAGGCTGTGTTGGACCGTGCACACATATGTGTAACAGAAGGTAGAAGTTGTATACTTACACCTCGCCAGGTCATGGTGAAACTGATGGTTGGGGGTATGCAGGTCTTTTAGTGAGGTGCACTCACCTCTGCAACTTTACCCCCGGGAGAGGATTCTTCTGTCCCCTCTGAAAAACCCATCCAGCCTTGTGTAACTGCGGTCCATTGGTTAATCTTATGTACATATGTGGTAGAGTGTGGAATGTGACGTATGTCGTGTGTTGCATGTTTGTGAGGTCATGTGCAGCATGATTGGGGTCCTTCATGAGAACCAAGGTTTGTTTTCAGGTTGCCTTTCATATGTAACAAACTATATGTGGCTGCCCTCTATAAACTCATGGCTTATCTAGGATGGATTAGGCAGCACTCATTGACCTCTGGTCATCACATATCTGCTGTATCTGTGACCATGGAATGACCAGAAAAGGTTTTATGGCTTTGTTAGCGTAGGCTCCTGCTGTGCCAGTGGATAACCTACCCCTGCTTAGATTACCTGGCCCATCTGTGGCTATGAGGACCTCTCGCCTTTGTCTGCCCCAAGACTGCTCTGGAAATCACTTATATCGCTCTAAAGTAATCTACACTGTCATCCTTAGAATGCTCGTTCCTTTGACCAGTTGGGTGAACTTTCATTCCTCCTTTGTGAAGAAAGTCTGGCAATATGGCTCCTATCATGGCTGGCCAGGGTTTCTGTTTATGAAGACAAAACACCCTTTTTCCCACCAGTGTCTCCTTGAATTGGATAAGAACTGGCCCTCCAAGACCAGTCTTTAGTATTTGCCTGGATCACAGAAGAAGCTCGACCCATGCAGTATTTCCTTCTCTCCCACCCAACAAAGTTAAGGAATAAGCCAAGGCATTGCTAGACTGCTGCTAGAACACCTCTTTGGAAGTCTTTTCTGCCTTGCATGGTCACAAGAAGAAGAGAAAATGCCTGACCCTGAAGGATAAACAGCAGACGGCAGCAGTCTGGATCAACATGGAGGATGGCTTGAGTGACAGAACCTGCCCTGGAGATAGCAGTCTGCAGCTATCTGGCTAGGACAGACTTCTACCACAACTACTTCATCTATGTGTACTTGGACCAATCTAAGGACTGTCCCTTCTGGCACGTCTGCTTTGCCTCTCGACCACCATGTTGTCTCTCTTTGTTTCTTAATACCTTTGGGTGCAAAGACACAGGACAAACATAGCAGAGCATACCCGGACACACTGCAGCTCGATCCATTATTGAGAGAAAGAGACAGACTAGAAAAACAAGAATGAGATAGAGACATCTTCATGTTGTAAGGGAGATGCATTCATGTCTGAGACTACCCAGACAGGTGTAAACATTAAATTCGGGTAACATTGACAATGGTGTGCGCCAATATGTGAATCAGTGGAGTGGATCTGTGTTCATACATCTGGATCACTTTGTGCACCTCACCTCGTGGCCCCTGACAATGTCCCTCCAGGAGTTTTCCAGGCGAATGCTGGTCTCATTTCCTTCTCTGATTTCCCAGTGCAGGCGAATATCGCGAGATAAACGGGGGAGGCCGTACATGCTGTAAGCAGTCAATTTGTTCCGGAGCAGCGCAACTTCAGTAGAAATCTGTGGAAGATACAAAATTGTCATTGTCCTCCAACATAAAGAAGCAAACTGGATACAGACCTTTAACCCCAACTTGACTGGACTAAACAGTGATGCAGAATTCCAAGCTTTGACTCCTGCACCACTATTGGAGATTAAAACACTCAGCAATTTAATCTAATACCTTCTGTTATTGGTCATATGAATCAAAATAAGTGCAGATTGCAATCATTCAGAATAACAACAAGCGAAGAGTATAGCATAGTCCCTTTTATTGAGGATATCGAGTACCAGCTACTAAATTGTGAGTGCAGAGTTTAACGTTCAGGAGTTACATATGATAGGAAGTATTGTTATCACTGTCTAGGAACAATTTCTGTAGTGACAATGGCTTCTATTGTACATTGGCAAATGTCACCAAGTAGATTGCTTTAAACTTACTTATTTTTACTCCATTTTTTGGCAATAAACATGCCAAGGCGAGAAGCATGTCCTGTCCTCAGCCAGTCCCAAAAGTATTAAGACGTGCTGTGTCTTGTTCTTTTGCAGATTATTTCCTGGTAGCTACCTCACTGTCAGTGTTCTATGTTTAAAATACATTTCATTCAGTGGCATCTCACCTCTGATGAGCATGCAGAAACACTGCACGCTTGCGGAAAAACATGCCTTTATTTTAACTTTCCTCGAATGCCAAAACTGCAGTACGGACACCTGAAAATCCCCTCTACCCAGGTGTACGAAGACTAGATATACATCATTAAAATATCATATCCTATAGGATTATTTTGAAGGCTCCCCTTGGCTTTTCAGGGAATCTATTGAATCAGAACTGTGGCTGGAAAGAAAGGAAATATGGGGAGCGGTAAATGGTTAGAACAAAAGCACTGCTGATAGAGTTACACAAGAATGAAAGGCATGCAAGTGATATGACCAGTTACTTGACATTCCTGGACTAAGTTTTCACAAATCACCAAATTTTGTGTGTTCTCTGTTTTGTTTTGCAGACTCTGCCTACACCATCAGTATTTCTGCCTATCAACAAGCGAGTTGACTGCGTTTTTTCACTTTCTTCCTTTGCATACAGACGTTCTACATGATCTTTAGAAGGCTTAACAGTCCCTCCATATGTAACACAACCCGCAATAGCCTTATTACATTTCGGCTG
The DNA here is from genome assembly GCF_964263255.1 of Lissotriton vulgaris. NCBI lineage: Eukaryota > Metazoa > Chordata > Amphibia > Caudata > Salamandridae > Lissotriton > Lissotriton vulgaris. Next base: position 1,714,608,092 of record NC_141695.1, on the reverse strand, counting down.
GGTGTAATGCATCAGTATTCCTGCTCCCGTAATTACCAATATGATGGTGAGCTGTAATTATGGGTTGTTAGAATACCACAGTATTCCCACGTGGGACCCCTAACGACCCCTAAGGAATAAGGAACTACTGCAGGAATATGCATTACCACACCCAATTTTAGTAGTCATAAATATAAATTATTTAATACAGAGCGTTCTTTGCGGCATTGCAATGCTAGCTGTTGTGATTCGAGATTCTCCTCGCTTGATATTATCGTATTCTGCGTGTTTTAGCCTTGTTGTTGTAGAATAATACTAATTTAAGGAAATCCCAGGGGCGTGGCTAGCGCCGAAAGATGGCGGCGTACCAGCAGAGCTCTGGACCCGGACAGACACAATGTGGTTTTGGCTGTCAGAGGATGAACATCCTGAGTAAAAAATGAACTCCCTCATGTCCTAAGTGTTCCTCATGCGGCTGTTGGAGTCCTTTAAGAGGTTCATGAGCTATATCACACAACATAACGAGTTGGCGCGTCAGTCACCAGATATGTGTGAAACAAGCTTCAAAATGCCACCCGTCTCTCCTCAGAGGGCTGTGGTATTGCCTCGGACATCACGCTGCGAGATTGGATTTACAACCCTAAACTCAAGCAGGCCAGCGCGATATTCCAAGTATCTTGTGGTGTGCTTGTCCCAACGCTGTGAATCTGCTAAAAAGATGCTCTATGGGAATACCTTGCTACCTTAGGAGCACCTATATAAAATGGCAGCCACAAGAGTTCCACCCGCTTTATAAAAATGTCTAAACCTCTGCTATCTGGCTATCTCGGTCTCAGTGTTCTGCTATTTAGGTCTTGGCTAGGCAGCGCTTGCGCTGTCTCTTCGAGACATGTTGTATTCAGGATATGTGCATGAAGATCTGCCTACTTCCCGCCCATCTTTTTAATTGCCTCTGTCCCTGTCCTTTGTAAATGGTGTCTTTTCATTGGTCATTAGCTTTGTAGTCCCTTCTTAGTACCTCCCTGTCTCTTTTTGTAACCTCCCATGAGCACACCCCCTACTACATGTGTTACGCCCTAGGTTTTAAAACAGCCTCAAGGCACTGTTTTGATAAAGGCCTTTAGACAGGACACTCACTTGGTCCTAAACAAGGTTGGAAGTGGTTACTTAACTCACTAGCACATCTCACATTTATATTAGACCTTCTATAAATTTCCCTTCATCAGCCCCACATAGAGTACAACTTAATCCGGAATTAATGTAATAATTATTTTGTAACATTTCAAAGCTACTAATTGTATATATTGAATGTACTGTGGTACTGTCTTGCATGCAATGCATTATGGGTAGGGTGGATTTACCTTATCTTCAAGGTTTAAAATGCTCATTTGGGACCTCTAGGTGCAGCTTGAGGTACTGCACCTACACATCTCACATTTATATTAGATCTTCTATAAATGTCCCTTCATCAGCTCCACATAGAGTACAATCTAATCAGAATTAATATAATAATTGTTTTGTCACATTTCAAAGCAATTAATTGTATATATGGACATAGCTATTTGATTGTACTAGTGGTACGGTCTTGCATGCAATGCATTATGGAAGTACCATATGTGACCAAAAGTTTGATGCTCACTAGGGACCTCTAGGCGCAGCTTGCGGTACTGCACCTAAACATCTCACATTTATGTTAGACCTTCTATAAATTTCCCTTCATGAGCTCCACATAGAGTACAACCTAACCTAATCCAGAATTAATATAATTCTTTTGTCACATTTCACAGCTACTAATTGTATATATGGACATAGCTATTTGAATGTACTCGTGGCACAGTCTTGCATGCAATGCATTATGGGTAGGGTGGATTTACCATATCTTCAAAGTTTATGATGCTCACTAGGGACCTCTAGGAGCAGTTTGCAGTACTGCACCTACCACATCTCACATTTATATTAGACTTTCTATAAATTTCCCTTCATCAGCTCCACATTAAGTACAACCTAATCCGGAATTAATATAATAATTATGTTGTCACATTTCAAAGCTAATTTCCGAATGTTGCTGACGCAAGGGGATATTCACAAGGTGAGGAATCTACACGGCAGATGTATCTATCGGAAATTTGAGTGCAATGCATTATGGGAGTACCATATGTGACCAAAAGTTTATGATGCTCATTAGGGACCTCAAGGAGCAGCTTGCGGTACTGGCAGTACTGGTGCCTTGCTTACTAGGGACCTCTAGGAGCAGCTTGCGGTACTGGCAGTGCTGGTGCCTTGCTTACTAGGGACCTCTAGGAGCAGCTTGCGATACTGGCAGTGCTGGTGCCATGCTCACTAGGGACCTCTAGGAACAGCTTGCGGTACTGCACCTAGATATACGATGCTGGTGCCTGGCTCACTATGCAATCATTTGCAATGCACTAGGACTTACATTACTGAAAGTATGAGCTATTGGCTTTGCATTATTTGCAACACCAATACCTCAAACTATCAGTAATACAAGACCTATTGCATTGCAAATGCGTGTTTTATGTTTTGGCAAAGTACTACTGACTGTATGAGGAGACAAACAGAGGCAAGCAGTCGTAATGAGTGACAAGTTGTGTCAAATAGTTGTTAAATAGTTGTCAAGTAATTGTAACACATTGTGGCAACCAGTGTCAAGTCGCGGTGTCTGCAAGTTTCTGCAAGTATTTAAAAAATAACCCACTGATTTAATTAATTGCCGGCTTGAAGTACCTCATGCTTGCATGTCTAATGTATTTCTGCATCATCTGGAGAAGCTACACGAGACAAAATAATGTAAAGAAGCAGGTGCACTTTTAGGCTGCTTACAGTCATTGTCTCCGATACAGACTACAATTTTCTAGGGGCGTAGGTCACATTCCACTCGTAACTACAAGTGGCGGCAAGTAGTGACGAACTGTGTCAAGTAGTTGCAAATAATGATATCTGCAAATGTCAAGTTTCAATGTCAAATGGCTAAATTAAAAATATCAATGCATTACTTGTGATATCATGAAAAGCAGTCACAGGGGAGGATTATTGCACAGAAGTTGCTGCATTTTTTAAAACTGGTTATCATATCTGATACAGGCAACCGTATCCTAGTGTTGAATGCAAGTGATATCAAATTGTGGTAGGTAGTGGTGCCTCCAAGCATCTGCAAGTGTCTACAAATACACCACTCATTTCACTTAAAGCTGGTTCAAAGCCTATTATGCTTCAACGTCTAATGTGAATCTGCTGCATGTAGCCCAAAAGGTTAAATGCGTGCACCTTGTCTGACATACGTTCGCCATTGATTGCTCTGCTACACAAAGAATCTTATATCTGAATTCAAAAGTATTCAAAAGTTCCCTGAACACTATTTTTGGGATTTTGTCTCCATCAAGCATAGCAATGTATGTTAACAGTGCACGTTCCTTGCCTTTCTATTCAATCTGCACTTTAGCAGAATTGTTGCTTGCACCTCTACTTTCTGGTTGACTTGTCGACTAGCAAATGAGACTGTATATAGTCAAAGATATCACTCAGGCAGCTACATAATACATTACGGACTATAACACCACATTCCGCCACATCAGATATCTTCAAGTGCTAAGGAACAAATGCAATTTCTCTAAGCTTAAAGCTGCATGATCATGGCAGACACTAGAGAAAGATCACAGAATTGAACCCCGAGGGTCCAAAGACCATAGAGACCCCAAAGAACAAAAACCAGACCAAAAAGGAACTAAACAAGATCCGCAGTCACCAAATTCCCCAGTAAGAGAGAAACAGGACTTTTTTTTAAAGCGTGGACATTATACTATCGAAACTCAACGTTCTCCATGATCTAAAAGCAAATACTGAACTCCTTCAATCGGAAATGGGTGGTCTCGTCCAAGATGTATGTGCACGGACTATCAGGCTGGACGAAACAGAATCTTGCATCAGTTGAAGATAAGCAGATCTCTATTACAAAATCTTTGGAATTAATGTTGCAGAAAATAATCTCTCTAGAAAAAGAAATATCATCCTTGGAAGATAGAAACAGGAGAGGTAACCCCTGAATATTCGGCTTAGCAGAAGGGCAAATCTTGCATCTTCTTCCTTGAAGCGGGGATTCGTCGGGTCCATGAACTTACTTTTGGCCATATCTTTTTTAGATTGAATAGGCCCACAGTATCCCAACACATGTCACCAATATCTCCCTAAACAAACCAAGGGCCCTAATCTTCACTACTCTAAGGTACCAGCATACTACAATGATACTTTACCGTACAAAGAAAATAGAAACTGTCAACTGGATGATTACAAAATTGGTAACGCACAAGACTATGCAAGGCCTATAGTGGAGCAAAGAAAAAAATTCTTAGCTCTTCACTAAGATCTCCGCTCCCTCAACAGATCTTACTCCTTTATTGGCTTAGCAAAATTAAAGATCATCTTTGAATATTCCCCACATATCTTCGATGAACCAAAAGATTTGGAAACTTCCATACACAAAATATTTGAAAATCAAATTTCACATTGAATATTGGTTTAAATGATATGATATCCCTCACTACTCTGTAATGCCACTCCTCTGATACAGGTAAGAGCGGTGGGGCCGGCTGGGAGGGGGGTGGAGTGGGGGGGGGGGGGGATTTCAAGAGACTACCACTAGGGAAAATGAAATAAATAATACATTTTCCCTCATGGTCGTCTCTCAAAATCCCCCGCCCCCCCCAGCCAGCCCCACCGCTCTTACCTGCAGCAGCTGCAGCTGTCCGATACGAAAATCTCATGTGTTCTACTTTACATTGCCACCATTGTAACCCCCAATGTATTGCTGATCGGATTCATTTAGCAAATAACCCTTGTGGTGTAAATTGTTCTTGAGATATGGCCTTGTGGTTCAGATGTTATATCTTGTCTCAGCTGATATATAATCTTATTCATAGATTCGCTCCCATAAGAGTTTTCATAAAGCTATTTGTTCCTCTTTTTGGATTGGCTTAAGCACACATCTATGGATGATCAGCTGTAGTTATCCTTCTACGGTCAATGAAAAAATATTATACCATATAATAGGTGGTTGCAACACTCCTCTATGGTCAATAATGTTGTGGGTAATCATGTATGGTTACATTAAAAATGCTATCATATCACACTATAGGTTAATCTATGGTTAAAATAGGTTTAAGCTATGTTTAATGTAATTTATCTTTGCCTATTCTTCTACGGTTGACCATCTATGGCTAATTTAGAAATGTTACTTTATCAGTTGATAGGTGTTCACAGTAATTTCATAATCCTGCTCGGGTCCGGACCCAATGTGGCTGTTATTCTCTGCTCCCAGGCCTACATGGCTCCTTTTTTGCTTCGGGGGTTGGCTGTTCTGGGGTGGAGACTGGTGTGCATTTTGTCAATATTAAGGTTTTGTTTATCTATACCGAAGGTCAGATCTACGTTGTTAAGGATCTCATGTAACACTTTAATCAATATTCATGTGCTACTAGGCTTGTCCTCCTCTTTTCCCTTCTGGTCCTTCCATTCCCCTCTCTCTCTTTGGAATCTCCCTCCTACCACAGACTAATTGTAGAGAAGTGTGGCTCAATGGTTAGAGCGGCAGATCCTGATGCAAGAGTCTGGCCGGGACCAGGGTTCAATTCCCACCTCGGCGGGTCTCTGGCTCAATTTCCTCGGACCTGATAATTCTCGCCTCAGTGCCTTTTCTGATCATGAGCCCCACTCTGCACCTCTGGGCAATAGCTTGCTTAATCTCTACAACGGCCCCAACAACGCTGAGGATGCCTGACTTCACCTTGGGGGTGCCCAGGAGTGGGCTCCTCACAGGGAAAGGCCAGGAAGGGTTCCTCTGCGGTATTCGTACAAGCGCCGAGATGCCTACGGGTAGTCGTGCACTATATAAGTGCGTAATTATTGTTCATTCTAGCCCAGATTTAAGAAATTAAGATGGTTTCCCTTAACACCAAGGGATTAAACCATACTATCAAATGGAAATAGATTTTACACTCTTGCAGCAAATTAAAAAGTGATATCCTACGACTCCAAGACGCAAAAGCCAGGCTGATGGAAGGTGGCAGCATGCAACATAACTGATTATCTGACTACGCTTGCTCCCCCACTTGCAAAAAGACAAATGGGATATTCACCTTGATTTTGATACTATTGCCCAGGATGACTAAGACAGATAGCTTATTTCCAAAATTACAAAAAAAATCCCTCCCTTTGCATAGCAAATATTCATGCCCAAACGATGGACGACCCAAGATCCTGGTCAACTCTCAACCAGAGGCTTCTTGAAATCCGACCAACAACAATCTTATCTTAGCAGGAGACCTAACCTACCCTAAAACACCACCCTGGACAGATCATCACAATAGACATACAGGTCCAATCACTCAGATGCTCTGGTTCAGAAACTTACTAAGGACAATGAACTTTTGGTGCCTTCAAGTTCCAGAGGGCGCCTAATATCCTCATAGCCATAAATCCTTATCCAGATTTTTTTTTTTATTAGCAAACCTGATTCAATCAGTATCCAATCCCACCATTTAGCCTATTATTGTAATGGACCATGTTTGCATCACTGTTACCCTAGACTGATCTGATTCTCCTCCTAAAACTAAATCCTGGAGAATGAATGATGAGGTTCTTGAGGCTTCTGCCTTCAGGAATTTAGTGGCACAAGCATTAACCATTTATGATAAGATAACATTGCCTCGGAGGTTAAGGAATGCACTAAACGGGATGCTATGAAAGCTACCATTAGGGGCGTGATGCTAGGTTTAATGGCAAATAAAAACAAGCAGTTGAACACTTAACTAAATGGTCTGGAGAAACAAATCTAGATTTTAGAAAAAGACAGGATCAAAGACCTTAAATCTAACAACACCTCGAAAATCAAACATTTTTAAGTACAAAAACAACAAAATAGTTAAAGGGCATATGTATGGTCAACCAAACTAAAAATCCAAAAACCTTCTAGAGCACAGTAAAGCTCGGAGATTACTGGCTCTCACCCTCAAGAATGCTAAAAAAAATTCCATCATCATTTCAGCCATTAAAGATCATGTAGGGTGCCTAAACAATGATCCCGCAAAAACTGGGAATACATTTCATAACTTCTAGTCACAATTATATAATCCCACGAAGACAGGTGGTACTGATTGTGCAGCCACCAGTTAATCCTTTCTAGATCCTGTCCGACTCCCCCACAATCCCAAATGAGGCAACGTCTCCCCTCAATAACCGCATTACACAGAAAAAAAATTGCTCAGCCATCAAATCCTTAAAAGCAAACAAAGCCCTGGGTCCATGCGGTTTTCCTGCTTCTTTTTACCATGGCTACCAGCAAATATTGGCACTGCATGTTCTGGACTGGTTGGTATGTGTGACCACCTTTGGGCCGGATACTCACAAATTGAGGCAGGCAGTCCTCAAAAATTGGCACCTGTTGGAGGACCTTGAATGCCCCTTCCAACGCCCCATTTTTGCATACAGAAAGAACCGCAGTTTGGGCCAACACATTGTGCGAGCAGATCTCCCCAAGTCCCCACCCAAACATGATCTCCGAGCTCTATGGGACATGAAACCGGTAGAGGGACACCATAGATGTGGGAATTGCGTCTCGTGCAGTAGCACCATTGAGGGTAGTGAGTTCGAACACCAAGGAACTAAATGGAAACATCTGGGGTTTTCAAATTGCAAAACCAAAAATGTTATTTATGCTTTGATCTGCCCCTGCCCTAGGCTATATATAGGGAAGACAAATCAGCAGGTGAATCTACGAATAGGACAGCATCGATCAAGGATCAAAAAGAGAATATTAACAGCCCCGGTGGTAGAACATTTCATTGAAATGTCCCATAATGAGAATGATTTCCAGTGGACTGTTCTACACACCATGAGCCACGTACAGCGCCCTGCGGACATTGAAAAAATGCTACTTGAGAAAGAAGCATATCTAATTTTGAAATTTAATTGCACGTTGACTGGCCTTAACACCATGTCCGAACTGTCGAGAATTTGAGACTTGGTGTCATACGGCCATGTTGTCACTATTGCGCTCCATTCTTTAATGATTTATGAGGGAATTGTTGTAACCCATAGCGTTTCAATCATTCAGAACATATATTTGCCTTTCATTGCTTGCCATTTAATTGACCTCGGATTGACTTGATCACATCAGAATGGGGTTTGCACTTCAAATCCCAGAATGCACCTCAGCCCAAGTAGCGCTACCCAGCAGTGTTCCTTTAAGTATGTGGAAATGGCTGCCGCCTCTTCCTGCTAACATTCAGTGAGAGAGAAGCACCGTATCTGAGCTTCTAAAAGAAAAGGTTCTCGAGGTGAGCGTAACAAACGGAGTAGTCGATCTGCTTAGAGATCTTCATTTGTTGTGCCTTCCGCCAACTAACTATCCGCGCGTCTTTTCAGACCACGACGGTACGTGACTGAAAAGCGCAGAGCGGAATCAAGTCACTGCGATTCCTGACAGCCCCGGCTGGGGCCGCAGAGTGGGGGCGAGGCGTGTCATTACCAGCAAAAACGAAAGGTACATTTGATTGCTGTGCACTAGTGTGCCATAACGCTAAGTCTCGTTTTTTGTCAAACACATTAAAAGGCCCATATTTATTTAGTGCTTTGCTCTTCCAGGCAAAAGGGTAGAAGTTTCTGCCGCCTCCAACAAAAGAGCGTGAAAGGTATAACAACTTAACAAAATAAAATATTGTGCTTTTTATGAAAAAGAAACCTTCATGTAAACACGGAAGTTTCCCCCTTATGACAAATGGGTACATATTTCCCATGCAGGATTCCAAGAAAAGACAATCCTCCGCCCCCCAGCCCCTTCTGGCCACAAAATCGATCCATAAAAAGGTATGAACCTTCCAATATTATCCCTGTTTTGCAAACTAAATGCGGGATGTGATTCTATACACTGGAGACCATATAGTAAATAAAGACAACACCTCTTTTCCAGGTTGGTGTTGTCATTGAAGTTATCCTGGTTGCGCCCTGAATAGAGGATTTGGTCCATTAATAGAAACCCATACAGGCCAACCTATTACCGATACTCAGGTATTTTTAATTCTATTCAAACGGTTCTTCTTTCTTTGAAGAGGCCATTTGGTTGTATTAAAACAGTTTGTTTTTTACATTCCAACAGAACAATATCAAGAGCCCTGATGATAGTTTGGAAACCCCATGCCCAAACTTGAAACGCGTCGGCTATCCAGCAAGAGTTAATTATATACATTGAATGTTTACTAAAAATATATCTGCCTAACGCTTGTTTGCTCTTGTATTGAACTGGCTCTTTTTTCGTATTTTTGATTTGTTTGTATCAAATTGTCCAATCGTAATGTTTATGGTCCAGCACTGTATTATTTGTGGGATGTTACATTTGAAATCTTTTTTTCACACAGTCTTTTTCACACAGTATGTTAGTATCATTGTGTAAATGTAGGTTAGTGTTAATTGTCAATAATTGTGCATGTTGTATTATCTATCTGCCAAACAAAATTGTTTTTTGAAACATTTATAAAGAAAAGGGTATAAATAAATATACCGGACCAAATTTAACGTTTTCGTTTATTGGGTCCCCAAAACGGAAGTGATTGAGTGAGGGGGCATATTTTGTTTGTTTTCATTATATAGGGTCCAGCCCTCCCTCAGCCCCGCCAAGGACCTATCTCCTCTTTTGTGTTCAGGAATTTAGTGGCACAAGCATTAACCATTTATGTTAAGGTTAACATTGCCTCGGAGGTTAAGGAATGCACTAAACAGGATGCTATGAAAGCTACCATTAGAGGCGTGCTGCTAGGTTTAATGGCAAATAAAAACAAGCAGTTGAACACTTAACTAAATGGTCTGGAGAAACAAATCTAGATTTTAGAAAAAGACAGGATCAAAGACCTTAAATCTAACAACACCTCGAAAATCAAACATTTTAAAGTACAAAAACAACAAAATAGTTAAAGGGCATATGTATGGTCAACCAAACTAAAAATCCAAAAACCTTCTAGAGCACAGTAAAGCTCGGAGATTACTGGCTCTCACCCTCAAGAATGCTAAAAAAAATTCCATCATCATTTCAGCCATTAAAGATCATGTAGGGTGCCTAAACAATGATCCCGCAAAAACTGGGAATACATTTCATAACTTCTAGTCACAATTATATAATCCCACTAAGACAGGTGGTACTGATTGTGCAGCCACCAGTTAATCCTTTCTAGATCCTGTCCGACTCCCCCACAATCCCAAATGAGGCAATGTCTCCCCTCAATAACCGCATTACACAGAAAAAAAATTGCTCAGCCATCAAATCCCTAAAAGCAAACAAAGCCCTGGGTCCAGACGGTTTTCCTGCTTCTTTTTACCACGGCTACCAGCAAATATTGGCACTGCATGTTCTTACCCTCTTACCCATAACTTTGGCTCAACAGGTAATCTTGGAGACTCCTTCTCAGAGGCACATATCTTGGTTATTCCCAAGTAGGGGAAATACCTCCTCGATACAAAATAATTTAGACATAGTTCGTTATTAAATACAGTTGCTAACATTTATACTATCATTTTAGCACTCTGACTTGAGAAAGTCCTTCCTTAACTCATACATCCATATCACACAGGTTTTGTAAAAGGGCGCATAGCAGCTGATATTAGGGTTTTCCCCCATTTTTTTGTGAAAGCAAAATTACTTTCCACTCCAGCCATGGCTATGGCTCTGGACACAGAAAAAAACATTCAACAAGGTTTCTTGGCACTTCCTAAAAGCCACTTTTGAAAATGTCAATCTAGAATCAAGATTTATCTGCTTCTCCATAGCAATATACAGTAACCCAATGGTCCTCATTAAACTTAATGGACATATTTCCGATGCTTTTAATCTAGCTCAAGGTATGAGGCAAAGGTGCCACTTATACCCTTTATTGTTCCTTCTAACAATCGAACCCTGCTACAAACTATTAGTAATAACACAAAACTCCATGGTATTACTTTCAAAAGCGTATCTTAGAAATTTGCTGCATATGCAGACTGGGTCCTAATTTTTCCATATGAGACAGAAAGCACCATCCCAGACATTCTTAATGTGATCACAGAGTATGCCAAGGTCTCAGGCTTCCTTAAATATGGAGAAAACCTAAATCTTCCCCCTCAATAACTTGTATCTTCCATTTATGGACTCAACTTCAAACCTCAAATGGCAATCTAACAAACTTAAAAACTTGGCAATTGAGTTTGCAGAAACTATCTCAGAAACTAAAATTCTCACAGAAACCTTCCTCCTTGCAAAGATCAAAAAGTTAACTGAGGAGTGGTCTCTGAAGTTTATTACATGGCAGGGTAAGACTGAAACCGTTAAAATGTTAATTGCCCCTCAAATAACATATCTCATTTTGCTGCCACTGCACTTCTCCAACTCCTTCTTTACATCTCTCAATGCTCAAATATAAGCTTTTATTTGGAAAGCAAAAAAAGGCAAGAATTTCCCTCTGTAAATTGAAATCTAACAAAGAGTTGTATGAAGCTCCCTAAGTTCATATTCTATCAAACCGGCTTCAAATTTAGACCAATCTCTGGTGGTTGCATCCATTTGTTCCTCATCACTCTACTTGAAAGTACATAGTGATGGACCTAACTTCCACTCTCTCGCCCATAAGTATCCTAACAAAACATATGAAGGTACCTCATTCTTACCAAACTGTTAAAGCCTCTGTCTCCGCTATCAGAAATTAGATAAATACTTCCCTCATAGAATCAAAGGTTCAGAGCTAGCTTTCCTATTGTTCAATCCAACCATAAAAATTGATCCTAACCCCTCTTTTTTGGGAGAGATGGGCCTCTCTTGTATTACTATAGGTTAAGGACATTATATTCTCAAATGACTGGCTACTTTTGCCACACTAAAATCGTTCACCAACCAATTGATTTTTATAACTTCCTGTCTCTTAAAGTGGCTTTAAAAAACATATAAAGCAGAGTGTCTCAATTTCCTTCAGAACTTAAAATCCAAAAATCATAAAGTCTCCACAATCTATAAAATACCTTTTTTAAAACCTCTCCAGCTTTAACAGACGAGATCCAGAAAACTTGGGAAGTGTCATGAACTGAATAGAACAATAACCCCATACCGACATCACAAAGGTTAAATATCTGGAAATCTATGCTATTGCATACAGTCTTCACCTCTCATCTTACAGTGCAAACGTTGGACATTGTGGACTTCAGAACGGTTAAATAAGCTTGCTCTTTTATCTTCAGCTGCTTGTTGGCATTGCCAACACACAACAGATGATCTAGAACATTTGATGTTTTACTGCAAAAACATTAACCCCTTCTGGATATTTATTCAAGATACTCTAGCAAACATCTTCAACATACAAAATTCCTCTATCACATACCATAATCTCTCTAGGCATCCATGCAGCATCAGACTCGGCAACACTAAGCTCACTATCATTATGGAACTGTTTCCTCATTGACGTTCTACTTGCGAATGGCATTAAACCATTTCTTTCCAATTGGAAAAATTATAACAACATCTCATACCATACGTGGTGGGCTTGGGTATGTTACATCAGGAAAGCCACCAACCTTCTACATAATCCGCCATTTAACAAAAAGTCCCCTCAACTTTCATGGTCCTAACAGGACTTATATCTGCAAAAGATGAACCCGCCATAACTGTATCAGAAGACTCTCTCATACAATCTAAATATTCAGTACTTCTCTCCCTCTTGGTCTTCTGTCTTCATTCTACCCCGCTCTAGCTCCTTCCTCTCACACATAGGCCATTTGATGTGCTATACTAAATATACACTTTTGTTGCTCTCCAATTTCTGTTCAAGATATGCTTCTACTCCGTTTGAGATGCAAAGTGTTGCTACAATCAATCCTGACTGTTTTTTTCAATTGCTTTGTAACCTCTTTGTATCTGCTAATACATTTTGTATTTTGTTCTTTGGTAAAACAAAATGCAATTCCATTGTTTAAAAAAAAAGGAAATACCAATGTAATGCATATACAACTTCACAAGGTTTGATGTATCAAAAGAACAGTAAAAGCAAGCATTGGCAATGCTAATAGGCCTTACTTTAAAGGAATGCTGTAATGATAATGTGTAGAGTTACAAGTAGATAGTATGGGAATCGATATTTGGTTGCGTGGAAGCAAATAACAGTAGAAGAATATTGGTGTAGGTTAATAGGTCAGCTGACATTTGCAATGTCTAGCCAGACCTGAAAATCCACCTAGGGTAATGACTGATGCTCTCATCTGTGCTGCTGCCAGACAAGAACATCATAAATAATCGAGTTATTTAAGAACTTTAATAGCAGTACAATTCCATGTGTGTCCCCTTGAAAATTCAAGCTCAGGCAGCTGCATAATTCAACAAAAATGAACACAGATGTTTGGAGGGCAAGCACTTCTTTTGTGGAAGCGTACAAATTCTGCCCATTCAAAACATGTACTCCTGGCTCCCAACATGTGGGCAGAATCAAAACCCAGTTCCTGGTGATTCTCACATAATTGTCTGGCAACAGCTGCATTGTCAAGCTAGACCATAACAAGAGCTGAGAAATGAATTTGCAGTCATAAGTCACTAGCGACCATTATAGACATAGCTACTATGGATATAGAATTGGGTACAAACAAGTGTGCACCTTACTCAGCTAGGGCTTTTTTTGTCAGCCGAACGTTGAGCAAATCAGCCAGGCAATAACAAGCATGTGGGTTTGCAAACCTCTGAAAGTGGAATCACATGTGCTATTGGTGCATCATTCAAAATTCCTACATGCATAAATTAGAAAAGGTTCACTGATAGCGCAATCAAATAGACAAATAAAAACAAACCAAACCCAACCTTAGCAATCACTGTACAAGGGTGACTAATTTGTGGTATTCTGGGAATCAGGGCCTAGGACTTATTAGGGAGTACAAGGACAGTATTCAAAGATAATTCCTCTTTTCAATACTGACCAATTTCTAAAAGATGTTTGGGTGGTAGTGATCTCAGCATGCTTCTGAGCAGATACATATGACAATGTGGCTAGCGCCCACACAAAATGACAATTGTGGATGTAAAGATGTGTTACAATTACATCTGCCCCGGAGATAATTTTGTATGAATGAAAAATTGATATGACACTTCCTGGTTGAAACCTGTCACCTGTAGGTGGCACAGAGATCTTTGCAGCAATTTGCCGAGCTAACTTACCAATGGTAATCATATTAACCTTTTCCGTGCTGATGACGGAACCGCTCCGTCATCAGCACAGCTCAACCGCGGCTGGTGACGGAGCGGTTCCGTCACCAGCATGAACCCGATGCGCGGCCACCCGCCCCCCTTAGCGCTGCGGCGGAATAGCTGCCGCAGCAAAGGGGTTAATGTTGTCAAGATGTTTGGACTGTCTTCGGTGGCAGGACACTAAAATGTTCCACCTGTGAAATTGGTGGGGGATGAGGCCACAAAGATATCTAATCAGTTATATCACTAGGTGGCTCCATTACTGATAAGATCCCCACTGCCTGGCCCATGAGGATGTCTCGGAGGGGTGTAGGCAAGTTTGTCAGAGAATACGCCACTAGATGTGCAAGATCCCCCTTGCGGGTGAAGAGAAGGCTGTTGCTTCTCTCCAAGAACATCAAGCCTAGGTGATGCACTCACTACCTAGTCTTCCTTTCAAACAGAGCATTTTGAATTATAGTTCACACTACATTGCATTCTTTAAATTTGGAACCAATTTCAAGAAGCTATAGGGTGTTCCAATAGTTTGCCTACTTTTCAGTTTCACTCCTTAACACCACTCAATTGAGAGCACCTTTAAAGTCCTTCAGGACCTCAGCACATTTCATACAAATCTGGGACTCGGTCAATCATAATATTTCCTTGTATAATCAGATATTATTTCCATCTTACCCATCATTTTGTAAGGGCTATGTTTGCCTGATATAAATATTTTTAAGTCACTAATGCGCTTCTTTGTTGCAGGTTTCCTCGCTTAGCTTACCTCACCAGTGAGACCAAATGCGCAGTATTTGAAAGAGAGCTCTTGCTTCCTACACCCAGAAAGACTGGGGTATTAAACCTCAGGCTCATCAGTCCTACCATAACAACTGGCTGCTTTCATATTCAGAGAATCCTGAGAATCAAAGGTCTCTGGCAAGTAAAACCTCTGGGCTCAGAGAAACCCATAGCCTATTGATTCAGTGACGTGCGAGCTTTACAGTGCTTCACAGGGATATTTTGGGTTTAGGGAGCTAAAGTGGGACCTCTCGTGAGTTCTTTAATCTCACTGATGTGTGGTTAGTGATGCTGCTACTAGTTATCGGTCAACAATACCACCAAGAGGTAGTAAGAGGTGTCTCTAGTGGAAGACCCCGATAGGTTGGGTTGTAGGAGTAAGGTCAAACCCTACCTTGTTATTGATCTTGCGCTCCAGTGACTCCTTTTTCCTCTCGAGCTCCACATCATTGATTGACACGGGCGTCACCGTTAGGTTCTTGGTGGTTCCCCGGGAAAACGTCACGTAGTCTGGCAACCTCTTCCTTCGCTTCTGAGGCCCCTAAATGCAAAGAAAGAAGCAGCATTAGTAAGCCCCACAACAGTCACTGGGTAGGAGCCTTGCAGACAATACAAACCAGTCAAGTCTGTGTGTTAGTTATGTGCAGAGGAGAGGGGTAAGAGGCCTCTCAGAAATGCATCATGTAGCAAAGATAAGATGGAATTGGCAAGAGGGGACCAGTGAATGACCCAGTCCATCCGGTCACGTGTTGGACACCACAGTCCGATTTCACAGAGGTCTTAGGGCTTCACAGCACTATAGAGAGTCACCAAGATGCCATGACCAATGCAAGAGGTCTTGCTTAAGAGTTAAAGTGCTTAGGCTTCCAGGAAGAGCAAATGGTTTTGTTTAAGAACCAGAAAGCCCGGTAATACCAACGTATATACATTGTGTAAAGTTCGCAATGTTACTTGTAAGAATATTAAGAAAGTCACATCAGTGAACTGAAGGTGGACTCCACCCACAGTGTAGCAGCATTTTCCCTCAATTACACCCTCCCAAGCTTCAAAGCACCAATTCCTAAAACTTCACAAACTGAGTCTTTGACTGACACCAAACTGAACACATGGAGGGTTCACTTGTAGGTACAAGATGTTGGTTCAACTACAGCAACCATGAACCAGCCACTGAAAGCAGTCCTGCTTTTATCAGCCCAGCAAGTATCCCGTGATGTACCGCTGGTTGGCCAGTTCACCAGTGATTGGGCCTCACGTGCAGAGCTAGAGCAAAGTTGAGAAAGAACAGTGCTAGGCCGACTCACTTCAAGTACAGTCACCCTAATCATGACCTACACCTCCACTCACTTCAACTAAGAGGACTTTCTGCATTACAGGGCTTCATAAATTGAGTTCATGAGTGGGAGGAGTCAGGCTTAGGACTGACCCTACATAAGGCTCATGTGTGAATTCACTTGGGGGACACTACCTCGAGAACAAACAATTTTCTGCCAAATGCACTTTACTCCTCCCTTTCAAATGACCACTGGCCAACCATATTTTCAAGAAATAGCCCTCTCGTTCTTATATTTGGACAGTGTATTTTGGAATGACCAGAACACCTTCTACAAACACCTTACCCATTCACCAACCTGTGTCAAGTAGGCCACCCAAATAAACTCATTCATACAAGTTCCTCACAATAGATGCCACCCAAACTCACCTTTTCACTAATGCACTGCCATACATAAATGGTTTCTCAACTGTCAACTGAAGCTGCCATTTTAGAATGCTAATTTGAGACTGGTCCAATGGGGGCACAAGAATCAGTATTTCAGTATAACACCGCTCCTGATCCATCAGGCGCACACAGGACAAGAATGGTGGTGTGCGCTTCGTCACTCTCTGGAGACCTTTCAAAAGAATAGTAAACTTTTTGTTTCAGCATATAGAATTCTGGGATCAAAACGTACTGCATAAAATGTATGCCATTTATATCCAGTTTTTGCCATCATAATGCGATGAATATACTTGTAAATCTCTAAAAGAGAACTGAAGAGTGTTTTAAGATTTATAAAGTAGGACAAATCAATCGTCCTGGCTTCTGAGATTTCCTATGGCTCCATGATACTGCAGCACACCACACATGTTCAAGTTTAACAACATCTATTTTAGCAGCTTGTAACTGGGAAGAGATACAGTTCCTTGTAAGAGCCACACATTCAAAGACAAGTTTTCTTACTGGGTTTGCTGCAATATAGGAGTAAGACATGTAAGAGAAGATGTACTGCCCATTTTTCTGCAGCTTGCGCTATGTATAATTAGATATTTACAGCGGACTACATGCGCAAATAACACATAGGATTGGGGCAAAATACAGGGTAGAGGCAAAAACAAGTGAATTTACCGCTCTAGCCACCGGTTATCATAAGTATTTAGCATCCATCCCCTTGTGATGAAAAATACAGCATCAAACGTTCAGAATTTATTTGCTGAAAGTGCAAGCAGTCATTCTGCCAGATGGTCAGTTCCACCTATGGGAGGCTGTGCCTGTTCTCCACCCAGGCTGTTCATTAAAGCCAGTGGGGAACAAGCAAAGTGTGCATGACTGTTTGGTCGGCCCAAGACGGCCAGCCAAACCGTCATGCGCACTTTAGAGTGTGCTCACCACTTCTCCTCCTGGCCCCTGCTCTGGCCAGCCCAGCCCCGCCCTAAGCAGGAACAGAAAAATAAAATGATGAACTGAATGGTTATTATAATTGTAGGTTTATTTTTAAACTTACCGCAGAGCAGTGGGGTGACACTCTTTCGCCTTAGTGGAGGTGCCGCCGCCGGTATCCAATGAAACTATGCTGAATCAGAGAATATGCAAGAGGAAGGGATGGAAGAAGAAATGGTGGGAGCTCACCTTGGGGCATATCTGTCATGGCAGAAGAGAATCTCATCAGTTTTAGAAGTGGCGGTTGTCAGATGGTCCGCTCGGGTCCTAGTGCTCCCTTGTGACTAGACCACAACAATGGGGCCAGCTGCATCTCCTGCGCTTCATGGACTTATGGCGATAAGTTCTTGCGTTAAGAAGGGAAGTGCTTTGCATGGTACTGTGAGATATTGTACCCAATGTTAGGGTTGAGTTCCATATTTTGCTGTAGTGTAATTACTCGAAATTATGCAAGATTACTCAAGGTTAATTTCCTAGTATACAGATCTTTTTTCTTGGCGGAAAATGCAGCTATGGTTCCATAATGGACCGAGGCCCTTGCACCCATGATGGATTAGAGGATGCATTTTTTTTCCAAGAAAATAGTGCTGAATGAAATCGACCATGAACAGCAGCAGCCACTTGCACTCGGTTTCTGTGCTCTTGAGGTATACATTCTGGCATCAAATTACTCTGAATTACACGAGCAGGAGTAATCGCATAATTTTCTGTAATTTCATGTTACAAAAGTTCGGTGAATTTACCAAAATTAATAAGATTACTTAAGTGTAACTTAAATTTGGCCCAGCTTTAGGATGTAACACGCTTCATTGAATGTAAAGAATTGTGGGTCCAGGTCAGAATGGGCCAAATACTTGTTCCCAGCGAGGGGCAGTCAGAGCCTTTAAAGTTCAATGGAGACCACGGTCGAGGGATTGTGGAGGGAGGCACTAAGGAGGTTTGGACCATATGACCCATGAAGGAGAATGTGTGCTATATATAAACAAATGGACAAATAGTGCTCCCGCGCAGACGTAGGTTGTAGCACGCCACATCCCGTAGAGGGGTGCGAAGACCCTAATGATGAAGCATGACACCAAGGGGCCTGTTGGTGTGTGAGGAGTATTTAAAGAACACTTTGTGCTCCCCACCATTGTAGGGACCACCCATACCCCCCAGTGGATTACATTTGTTTATATATACCTGACTAGGGAGAACGAATCCACAGTTTCTCTCTCTCTCCCCTCTTTGTTATTTTCCGGAGAATGTGTGCCGGCAGGAACGCACGGTCTGAATGAGGATTGGGGATGGAAAGAGACAGTGAGAAGGATTATACTGAGAATGTGAGAGTACCATGGTCCCCACCAAGTATATTCCTGAAAGCCCAAATGGCTATAGTGAAATTCTGACCTTTCATCCCCAACACAGTGACACACCACCTGCACAAGTAACGGAGAGTCTGATTGAGACTAAAGTGTGATGCCCACGGACCATGACAACTGGAAGAAAGGGCCTAGTAGCATGGCGCTGGAAGTGGACAACCTAGAACTTGGCCTGTGACATCCCCCAAATCTTAGTTATGAAAGCTAGAAGTAGGATCCACTGAAACGAGGAGCTTACTTTGGCTCTCCATGTTTTACAACAACTGCAGAGCCAGTTCCTTGTGGACAGACAGAGAGGCAGGGGCTCCTCCAAGAACACCGAGGGCCCCAAGAGTATTGGGGGAGCTGGGTCTGTTTGGAAGAACAGCTTTATTTTTCAGGTCCCAACAGGTGAAAACACACTGCTACCTTTTGTTAAACTAATATGTAAAGCCAGTTGAACTGTCTCAGTCTGCATGCCAGGTCTTCGATGACAGAGGGATCATGTGACCTGTGCTCGCAAGATTATCAGAACCAGGGTTTCAAAGCTGACCGACAGTAAGTGGGGACAGGGCTGACCGACATCGAGGGATTCATGGTCCTCATGCTCGGAGAGCCGCTCCTTAAGACGAGTGCTGATGGAACCAATGGAAATTGTGGGATACTGGGGTTAATATGTAGCTGGGTCCACTGAGAGAGCACAAAAAGGGAAAACTATGCATCAGATGTCTATTTGGGGAAATGGATAACTTAGAAATGTTTTTTGTGGAGGAGGACATTGCTGTGAGGGCTTAAAAGCTGGTGCTAGTAGTGACCCAACCCTGGACTCACCAGGCTTTCAAGATCCCTTCACACACTTACAGGTACAGGAGAAGCAGCAGCACTAGGCAACAGACTGCAGGT
This sequence comes from Lissotriton vulgaris, assembly GCF_964263255.1. NCBI lineage: Eukaryota > Metazoa > Chordata > Amphibia > Caudata > Salamandridae > Lissotriton > Lissotriton vulgaris. The sequence goes on along the minus strand of NC_141695.1, from coordinate 1,714,588,147 downwards.
ACCGGGGCAGGTTTCCACCGAGGGGGCTCCACTGGTAAGAAATCCACTGTCTTGGAGATGGAAACCGCGGTAAAAGTGCTTTAAGTTTGCATTATAAGGATCATAGGTGAGTTATGTCTTTAGGCAAGCACACAAAAGTGTGTAAAACTCCAACCCAATAGGTACACACTTTGAATGGAGGATGATGATCCAGGAATATTGTGAATTGTCAACGTGGGAGCGACAAATGTAAATTGCTACTGGCAACTGCCTTGCTATCTTAACAATACCGAAACCTGCTAAACGAAATTTACAGCCAAGACTTTGAACCCTCTTTGCATCAGACGGGTTGATTTACAAATTGCTGTACTTGTAGAAACGACATGCATATGGTTGATATTCTGAAGCCGCCTGCGCTTGGTTTTTCTCACTCTCATCAGATCATCCTTGCACCTGCTTGTTGGTATAGTGTTGTTGCTTTTTCTTGTCAGTTCTGGAATTTAATATAAAACTTCTGAGTTACCTTCCATTGGGGACGCCCTGCTCCCTTTTTCAGTGGTTGGCAGTTTTGATAAATGCATTTGCAGACTCATCCGAAAGCGGAGTTCTTTGGCAGGAGAGATTCTCCACACCTTTTGGGGTTATGGCCAACCGCATTGTGATCTAGTTTAGGCTTTGCCATACTGCAGGTGCGCCCTTGCCTTGGTAGAGGGCAGAGGGGTACACAGAGCATCTGATTCGACACACTGCTGAACTGGAATCATTCCCCTGTCCCATGGTCCTGAAAGGTTTCTCGTGCATCCTACACCAACGTGATAGTGGGTTAAGCAGGTGCTGCAAACATGGGACACTTATCCCTGGAGCAGGCAGAGAGGGAGCACGTGCAGAGCCCTACTGAACCGCTCACAGGCATGATCACAGTACCAGGACATTCTCAAAAGGTCGCATGGAAAGCAATCTCCACGGACTGCAGAGTGGTCAAAAGATCAGGTCTGACTCCTAGCTAAATGATCTGATCCCTTTGTGTAAATCTGGGTTTTCAATTCAGTGCAAAAAGTAGCAGGACTCGCCACCACTAATGCTTGAAGTAACAAAATACCAATCAAAATCTACTTTATAATTCTAAGTCTGTATATCCATTCTACTCAAAGTTTAAACGCATTAGCCGCTTACGCACACGTACAAATTATCATATAGTCGGTTTCAATTGAAATTATATTCAGGAATTTTGAGAAAAGTGGCATTTTTTTGTGCAACATCCACATACATTCACTTGTGAAGCGGAAGAAGTAGGACTTGCCAGTTTTTTTCCCAAAATGCCAATAGTTATTTCTAGTGGACATGTCAGAATGGTGAACCGTTTTATATTGTCCGCTCCATATTAACTCTACCTTAAGCAGATATTACAAGCCAAGGGCTGCAATAGTTACCGGGCAGACCATACAGGCTGCCTCGGCTGACACTATACGGTCACCTATCCCTGAGCAGCACCTGGCCACCCAGTCTTCTCTTCTGTTGCCAGTATCCACTTGTCTCACTGGTCTCCAAAATCTGCTCTAGCCTTGGTCGGTTTCCTGGACTCTGTGGTTTTACCATAAGCCGGTTTCAAAGAAACAGATTATTATGTTGCCATCCTTATAAAAAAGTAAATGTAATTTGTTTGTGACATTAACATCTCAACTATGGCCTAGACCTGGAGATGCTGTTGAACTTGGTTCAGTCCTGCTGACCCTTGGCATTGCAAAGATACTTGAAGAATCATTAGGCCGTAAAAGATCAGACACGTTTAAAGGAGTGTCTAGAAAGACGCCCTCTACAGATGAAAGGCTGGGAGGGACTATTTTCAGAACTATGGACATCACTAATCACGCAAAACAGGTTTGTTTACATTCGGAATGCTCTATTATATATATTTAAGTGTATGGGACAACTGCTTTTCAGGGAAAATGCGACTGTCTGTCTCCATGAATGCGCTTTCATCTTTTGTATATTTGCAGGGTCAAAGCAACTGATTCGGAGATACATTTTTGTAGCAAGAGGAGTCAACACAACAATATTCTTTCAAACTAGCGCAGTTTCTCTCCTCTCCTTATAGGGGACTTGGTATTATGTGACTGAAAGGTAACTGAAATACAAGAATACACAAAAATAAGCAACAGCAGTGTAGGCCCTAAAGTTGCACAAGTGTATCGTATTGAATATCATGAGCAATCCTACGCTCTACTTTTCATGGCCCCACTGTCTAAAAGCCACAATTAACTAACATACACTACGACAAATTGAAAAGAAGCCTTCACTATATTATTCTGTTTCCAGCCACAATTCAGGTAGTCCAATGTTTAAGAACATATCAATAATGAACAAGAATAAGCATCAATTGTCAGGAGTCTTGAGATTGAATTCTGTATCCAACTTTTATTCATTTTTCAACACGTTTCGTCCCCTAGGACTTCATCAGGGTTGTGCATTCCAAACTCGTGTGATTTCCATGTGGCATGAAGTATGAACTCCTCTTTCAGTGTGTTCATAAGGATTCAATCCATTTTGGGTGGCGTAGTACTCCCTAAATCATCTTCATCCTTTATGTGTGTAGGGCTCAAAGGTCAACGGGAAAGTTGTTGTGAAATACTAGAATATTTTATATCCATCAGCAGGTGTTGTCGGAAAGCAGATTATCGATGGTGTAGGAATGTACCCCTGCAATATTAGAAGAAGAAAAAACGCAGGAGGTGTGTCTAAGGGTAGTTAGGTGCATGGGCATTGAGTCCAGAAGCACGATGCAGCAAACAGAATATTGAGAAGATCTTTTGCCCAGTGATGGAATCTGAAGCAGGCGATTTGACACTTGGCAAAACCCTGGGTGTCCACATTGGTACTGGCGATTAACTGTTGAGGGCTCTCTGAAGAGTATCTCTTGTGTCCTGAGGAGAACAATTAAGAAGGCAGAGTGCACACTTAACTACAGGAGTGGAACCAAGACAACAGGGTCTGGGTGGAAAGCAGAGGTGAGGTGCACTGGGCAGCGGCGCCAGGTCAGCTGTGCCAGAGTTCACCATAGGAGGAGGCACAACCCTAAACAAATTTATGGGCTATTCCAGGGTGCCCAGCGGTTATGAAGAGCAAGCGTGGCCCCAGGGAAGAGCCAGATGAGTTGTCCAGGGTCCCCAATACCACCTCCTCCTGTCTGAGCAGCACAATGGCACTGTTGGCTGACAAGAGGCAGGCAACATTGAAGAAGGACACTGGACACACCAGGCCAGGAAGGGTAGCAGCCAGAGTAACATACATGCAAGCTTGGGGAAACACTGGAATCACAGAAGCAGCATCCACAGACCACGATTCAGGTGACGAGTAGCTAATTCATTGAAACTTAGGCGAAATGAAAAGGCGTTCGACAGGGTGTCCTGGGGGTACTTGTGGAAGTTTTTCGCTGGAAGGGATTCACTTTGAATTTCATTCAGGCTCTCCAGGCTCTACACCTATCTCATCTGCTGCCATTCGTATTTCAGGGAACGAGTCTGATTATTTCTCTATTAGCAGGGGGACCAGACAAGGTTGCCCCTGTTCCCCCCTTCTTTTTGCTTTATTTATTGACCCTTTCCTTAGTTTGATTGAAAAGTCCCAGGCCATATTTCCTGTTAGAGTTCAGGGAACCGAGTATAAGGCATTGGCATATGCCGACGATATTGTTGTACTAACTGATAGTATTGCTGGATCGTTCCCTGCATTAGAGGCTCTTGCAGGCTGATTCGGTGCAATCTCGGGCTATAAGTTAAACGTCGCAAAGACGCAAATTATTCAATCTACGGCTATCCCACCCTCACAGGTTCCTGTAGTTTCAGAGGCAACATATTTAGGCGTTCAAATTTCGGCTGATGTAGACCAGATCTCTGATCTGAACTATTCTCCTATAATTGATCTACTCCATAATAAGTTAGAGAGACGGGACCATCTACATCTTTCGTTATTGGGTCGCTGCAACATCTTAAAGATGCTTGTCCTACCGAAATTTTTATATCTTTTCAGATCCATTCCACTTTTAATGTCTAAGTCAATATTAATAAGAGTGGAAAGGATCTGTCAGCGATTTTTATGGGGCTATCGTAAATCAAGAAGGGCATCTAAGTGGACCTGTCTACCGCAGGATCGTGGTGGCTGGACAGTCCCGAATCTGACATATTATTGGGCTGCTCTGATACAACACTTTGACGTTCCTTTGTTGGGAGATTCAGCTGATATTCCTCTCCATATGTCACCATCAATATATGCAATATCGCTTGGCGATGCTACTAAAGGAGTCTTAACCCGCATTCTCGAACCAAGCTAATTTAAAAACACAAAATTTAAGGTCTGTTGGGCCCTATTTTCGGTCTGGCAGAAAGTTCGGCACCATTTCCATTTGTCAAAACTTAATTACTATACCCAGTTTGATGCTCCAGGATTATTACCCTTAATATTTCAAGAGGGGGCTATTAGCAGATGGCGCTTTGTAGGCCTGAAGGAAATTGGGGATCTAGCCTATCTTGGTCAGATGGCCTAATTCTCTATTTTGAAGGAGAAATTTCATTTGCAATCCAATCATTTTTTAAAATATTTGCAACTCAGAAGCTTCCTTGATAAGAATTTCCCAACAAATCCCAAAATGTTCGACAAGATTACCATTGTCGAATTAATATGAAGGAATGCTAGATTAGGGCATCTCTATCAGTCCCTTCTATCTCAACTTCCAGATGGTTTAGGGGAGCAGAATAACAAGTGGGCGGGTAAATTTGGAGTGCCACTTATCGACTTAAACATCCCACTGGAATTAGCTAGATCTGTGTTGGTTTCAGGTATGCTCCGTACTCAAAGTTATATGTCAATGTTTAATCTCTATTATACTCCTGCCAAACTTGTTAGTTGGGGAGCTATTAGAGGGGGTAAAGGATCTTACTGTCCAAGATGTAAATTTTTCTCTGCCAATTCTGTTCATATGTTTTTTGCATGTCCTGAGCTATCTTCTTTTATTAATCAAACTGAAACTTTTATTAACCAGCTAATTGAAACTCCGGTTAAAATCTCAGCAGAATTGTTAATAACTGGTTACGAATATTCAATGGCTTCTGAAAGAACTAGGTACACTCAAGCGTTCTTGTTTATTGCAATGGCCATGTTTAGACTCTGTATCACATCACATTGGATCAATGTTGAACCTCCGACTTTCTGTCATTGGAAGGCAAGGATGCTTGCATAGTTTAAATTGGAGACATCTGTTCAGGCGCTTAGAGGGAGGAAAAGGGGTCTGATCGCTGCCAAGAACTGGGCACCATTGCGAACTGGTTGGCCAATTAAAGTTTATTTTACTGTGTTGTATAAATTTCCACATATAACTTATGTAAAACTTGTGTTTGTATGTATAATCTGTCTCCTACCACCATGGGTTTCTTAAAGGAAAAAATAAAAATAAAGTAAAAAAAAAAAAGAAACTTAGGCAAAATGGCTCTATGGAACTGGATGAGCCATGGTAAAGAAAAAAAGAATGGAATAGAAAATATACCATCTCCTTTGTGACTGGCTGGATTCTGCAACTTTCAGACCTGAAAGCAAACTCATTCCCTTAATGTTGAAAAATTCTACAGTATAAAAATAAGGGGTGGCAATGAAGCAAACTGCAGTTTTGGGCATTTGACTCTGATCTCTGGGGTTACATAGTTAAGGAACAGAGAAAGTTGTGATAGTGGCACACTCAAAGGCAGAACTGGAATACACGGACCAGAAAATCATCTTTTCATAGACCGGTCCTTGGATAGGAATAAAGAAAAAGCTTAAATGGCAATTCTAAACACTCACTAGCTCAGGGGGACACTATGGAATCTGGCAGCCTCCAAAGCAAGGTATTAGGGAGAAAGGGCGTAAGCACTCAGTTATCGACCCAGAGAGACGAGTGGAGCTCATGTGGTCGATCGTGCTTTCTTTCATGGAACGAGTGGAGGAAAAACTGAGAATGGTTGAGGGCTGCTGTCATTGTATCTGGGAAGGAAATCATGAACTAAAAATAAAAAAAACATTCTGGGTGAGAAAGTGATGAGTCCTCCAGCACTTCTCCAAAAGAAAATGTCATTCGTATTGAACTGGGGAACCACACTGGTTTTGTCCAACTGCCTGAAGATCCACCCTGTATCTCCTCAGAAGTTGGGTGATATCTAAACTTATTTCACATTTTGGAGGGAAGTCAACTGCATGCAGTCATTAGACAATGATATCATAAGGGAGACACGGATGACCCACAAGACTGCAGACTAGATTGGCATGGATGTTTGAAACCATGATAGGGACATCAGTGGTGCAAGGCAAAATTATGGGGTCTGTATTCAATAATGTGATGAGGGACCCCTGCATCGCCTATATCTCACAGAAATTCATTTGAGTTGGCCTGAATGGTGGGTCCTAGAAAATTGGGGGGGGTGCTAGACAATGAGGGGTAGGGGTCCCTCACGCTGGGGCCAGTGTCAAGCCCTGAGGAACATGCAAGTAACTTTAAATCTGAAAGATTCTACAGTCAGTCAGTATGTCCTACACATAGGTTAAATATGGCATTGGCTTGCATATGTATTTCCACTTGTGAAGAGTTGCCAAAGCCCCAGGGTAAATACTAGTCAGGGTTCTAAATGTAGTAGCAAAGTATTCATATGCCTCCTTTTCAAATCTCTCTTTTGGATTGATGGTCAGTACGCCCACTTGAACCTAACATGATACCTTCTGTTTTATTTTGAACCACCTCAGCTCCACTACTTTTTTTTCTAAAATGTTGCTTTGCCATAAAATATTTAAAAAGAAAAATCTATTACAACACAGAGACAGATCTGCGTATTTTGGAAGTGCCACACAGAACGCATTCAAGAACCGACTGCAGTTTCTATTCACGTAGAAGTAAAACAGTCTCTAAAGGAAACTGTTGACGAAATATATTACTGACCTTGTGGAAAATGATGCACACTCTATCATAGTTCAGAAATAAGAAACAAATTTATTTCTAGATGGTTGTATAAATTGCACTGACCCACACTGTCCAACCAACGAGTGGAAACAGCTGAAGTTACTCTGGAAGGTTAGGAGTGTGTTAATGTGGACATAGCTGGAAAGATTATAAACAAGTTCCAATCACATTCAAGTCCCTGCTTTGTGTACCTCGCTATGCAAAGTCCCGAATGGAAGGAAGGTCCTTCACGGTTAGGACTGCCAGGCTGTAGAACTCTTTGCTGTCCCATAGGCGCTTGATAGAGTCAGAACTTGAGTTCAGGAAGACCTTGAAGTCCCGCCTCTTTAATCAAGGTTAGACCCATTGATTGGCTTATAGTGAAAAGCGTATTCACTGAATGAGGCATCATGTATAGATAATTTACGATCCCACGGTTCAGCCTATAAACCCTCTATAAAACAGATGGGCGTGACGCATGGGGTAGATTCAAAGTCTTTACGAATACCCGTTAAATGGGGTTTCAATCTTTATGTTTACTCTGTTGTTTCAGGTTTATTTGCTGTCATTTCATAGCCAAGTCTGAGGTTTCCTACCTGTATTCTGGAGGAACAAGTACCGCTACGAGTGCTTCTAAAGGTTTATTGGTTTCACGGAAGGGTGATTCCCTTATCGAAACTATACAAGGGGAGTGTATCATTACGCATTAATTTAACAACTATAGGAGTTAGGAACATAAGGGCCATATGAGGGAAGGTTCGATTATATCTATATTTTCCCTACAAAGGCATCGATTTTTTATAATTTTTAAAAAAAATAAGGATATCAGTCCACTTGCAGATGTTCCAGACTGAGGTACTCCGTATAGCTCTGGATTAACAGATTCAGAGTAAGGTATGGGACCTATTGGTACATGTTTGCCACTACGGAGAACCCTTTAGGCTTCTTTGGCCCAAATAGGGTCTGTTGTTAACATATATCCCAGAGAGGTTTTGACAACTACAATCTACTTTTACCTTTTAATAGATACCAACTGAAGTGCTCTGGGCTCCGAGTGGTCCTATAAGATTTTAAAGTGACCCAGTACAGCCATAGAACACACATAGGTAGGTATGATGTGGTGTTTATGAATTTGTATGTGTGCTGAGGTATGTGGGTTTCAGTACATTAGAATAAGTGTTCACTGATTTTATTTCTAACCAGTAGGTGCGAGTTCTGTGGGGTACGGTGGATGTCTCATTTATCTTGAAGAAATGGACCCTTTAAACAATTATCGATAACAATGCATTAATGTAATCCATAGCAATGTGCATTTACAATAAAAACATTTTTTGAATATGTTATATAATGGAATATATGCAGATTGTGACGTGTGTTTTTAAGTTTTTTCATATTAGGTTTTAGACATTGTTTTCATCGCAAATGAGATACGAATATTACTTGTGCCCGGAGGAAGGTGGCTTTTATTAAACAAACACCACCGTAACACTGCAACGCCTTTGTTTAAGCAAACTGTTATATCCGACATCGGAATTCGTTGATGGACAGTGAATGGATTTATGAAATGGATTCCATTTGGAATAATCGAAATATGATATTGTGATTGTGTTCACATTGTTACCTTTTTGGCTCTTGTGTAACATACATGTGGTATATTGTTTTTAAATTTTGTGATTGCGATCTTGATTGATCTGTAAGATTAATTCTTAGAAAGATAGGAAAAAAGTTTTTAATAAATATATCTTTTGTCATAAATGTTGGTTCTTTATCATTGTGTTTACCATAATTGTTCGACAGGGTCCATCATTATTTGGTGTGTTTTTTTAACTTTATTACTGTATGATCGGGTGGTTGTGGTGTATATATGGTTGTAGGTAATCTGAGATAACCTTCTGGTAGTCCCAAGAGAGCCTTTACCTTGATTAGACTCATTGTTAAGCCAGTTCCTCACCTTCACTAAACGTGAGGAGCCAGAACACCTCTGCACGAGGTAGCTGTCGCGCTTTACAAATGCCATTATTATTATGATTCAACAACTAAATCATATCATGTTAAAGTCTGTTTTATTTACCCTGGAAGGAAACAACTCAATCCATTATTGCTTAATTTAAGAATACGGTTTTAAAATTCTAAATATAATACGGACAACCGTGGCCAACCAGTCACTGGCGTTCGGTTGATTTATTCTCACGGTTTTCACCAGAGTACATTACTGAAAATCTTATATTAGCAGATTTTTCTGAGTGATAATTATGCCTACTGATTTTAAGGTATATTTCATTATCCCCATGTGCGTTTACCTTTATTTTTTCTCACCTTACATAGAACAATTGAATAAAAATGTTGCCGGTTGGGATAAGAAAATATGTCTAACCATACCTCCCCCCACTGAGACAAGAACTCTTGATTTACGGACAACTGGAGGTGGAATTAAGAGAATGGTGGAACGAAAAGACAGTGAGGTCAGGCAATACAGTGGGAGAACGAATTGCGACCAGGAAAGCAACATAAACTTCAGCAGTTATATTTGGTTTCACTTTAAAAATAAAGTTCTTGGTTCATCAACATATTTCATCAACATATTTCACTCCATTAAATGATTTGTGGTCTATACTATAATGATCTGTACTCTCAGTGGGCCTCCGCTATCTTTCGAAAATATGAACTTTTTTTGCTCCTGTTCATGAGTGAATAATTCTAGGGAGTGGATAGTACTTATCTATAATGGGTGGCAGTTCTATCGATCGTTCTAAATCTTCACTCTTTTCTGCTCTATTGATCCTCACAAACTTTGATGGGAATTTGTGTGTTTTCGTAAGCCAATCTCAAAACAATCAGATGAGAAAATGGGAAGAAGAGAAGCAAAATAGGGGCTTATGCACCCAATGAGAGAAGGTGTCAAGAGGGAAAACTGGTGAGAAGGACATGCAGGCCAACAAAAAGAGATAAAGTAGGTAGAAGTAAGATGGACGTGATATCAGAGGGTAAATGCTCCTGTAACGTGTAGGGATTCGCCCAGGCACTTGAGGAAGAAAAAGGGTCAATAAGAGTCAGATAAACAGACATAGAAATAGATAGGATTGTGGCAGCCTTCTCAAGGTGGGATTTTTTTTTTTATTCAATTCTTTATTCGGATTTATAAACAAATCCATAAAAGAGCAGCAGTAAATGAATCCTAATTTCATAAATCTAAAATATTCAATAGAAATATAAAATGCACATTTATCAAAAAACATAATTATTTACACATTAGCTCTCAGGGGATGTAGATTAGCAAATCAACAATTCAGAATAAACTCATATGTCCATCTCCCTTTTATAAAATTATACACATGTCCAGGATCCCATTGATTTCAGCCTGCAACTTTTTGGTTATAAAAACGCAGTGTGAAAAATGCAGAGATCTTCATTAATTTCTTCACAGCGCAAATCATCCAAACAGGATAAAGAGTGTCGTCTGCAAAGGGCCTTTTTGATGTAATCAAGAATAATGCAAAATTTGTGTAGGTTTTAGAGGTTTTTCAAAAAGCTAATTGCCATCTCATAATGAATAATACCTTGAGATAAAAAGTGGGGGCGCACTGTCAATGACCCTATATCCTTATAGGATCTGCAAAACAATTTTTAAAATGCATAGTTGTCTGTCTTGCCTGCTCATTACACAGGCACCTAGGTAAATGTTTGAGCAATGCATGTGACTTGGGAAAAACCACTAAGTGGTGGCTCATCTCTAGATGAACTCTCGTCAACAAGAACCTGTCGTAAATGTTCTTCACCTTCCCTCTTGATTTATATCCACACAATATCAAGCCACTGTAGCTTTCTTTTTTAGGGCTCGCCTGCTGATGCGCTTGCGTATAGCTGGCAAAGCTCTATAGTGGCTTATCCAGAGTTTAACCACTGGCGATTCCATACAGTGCATGTGCTTTTTAGGTCATTGGCAAGCGCAAGCCCTAAAAAGCGCGTGCCCAATGCCACCAGCCGCCTGCCTGCCTGCCTCGCATTACCACATCAAAGGCAGCCAAGCCTCCCTCCCACAAGCTTCTCAGCGTGCGCTCTGCATTTCTCCTCCCAGCGCCGGCCGTACTGTCAGTTTCACGGCCGCCAGGCCGTGTCTCCTTTTATGCTCCCATCGAAAATATCCAAACGTTAACATGAATAGAGAGTTTGAAATGTCCAAGTCTACTCACAAGGGCTTCGCCAGTTCGTCCCCAAGAGTCTTGATTTAGTAGAATTTAGTAACATTTCCTTTTTAAGTTTCAGCGCATTTTCACACGCGAATTTGCATTCGTTGTTTTCCTTTAATTGTGCCTGTGCTTGGCAATGTTAGCAGCAGACCGTGAACTGCTCGCCCCCACCCTCTTGTCTTATTCAAGATCTCCAAGCAGATGAGGACAGCGAATGCCTCTTAATGTGTTTTATATCAAAGGCTGACGTTCGCCCCCAAGAGTCTTGATTTAGTCGAATTTAGTAACATTAATTTTTTTTGTTTCAGCGCATTTTCACACGCCCATTCGCATTCCTTGTTTTCCTTTCATTGTGCCTGTGCTTGGCAATGTTAGCAGCAGACCGTGAACTGCTCGCACCCACCCTCTTGTCTTATTCCAGAGCTCCAAGCAGATGAGGACAGCGAATGCCTCTAAATGCGTTTTACATCAAAGGCTGACGGGAGTTCTGACAGTCCGCATGTCCGTCTATTTCTTATTTCACCCGGCAGTCTCTCCAGGGCAGAAGACGCTGCCTCAGAGCCCTGCCAGGGCTGCAGCTGCTCGGCATGGTGTGCCCGTGCAGACTCAACCCACCATACCCCGAGCTCTGGCTCTTCTTCCCCTCCCTCTCTCCCTCTCTCCCTCTACCCTCTCTCCCTTTCCCTCTCTTCCCTCGCCTCTCTCCCTGTCTCCGTCTCTCTCTCCCCCTCTCTCCCTCCTCTTTTCCCCTCTCTCTCTCCTCTCTCCCCCTCTCTCTCCTCTCCATCTCGTTACCCTCTCCTTCTCCCTGCTCTCCTTTTTTTCCCTCTCCCCATCTCCCACTCAGCACCACCACAGCACCACTCAGCACCACCACAGCACCACTCAGCACCACCACATTATCACTCTGCACCACCACAGCCTCACTCTGCACCACCACAGCCTCACTCTGCACCACCACAGCCTCACTCTGCACCACCACAGCCTCACTCTGCACCACCACAGCCTCACTCTGCACCACCACAGCCTCACTCTGCACCACCACAGCCTCACTCTGCACCACCACAGCCTCACTCTGCACCACCACAGCCTCACTCTGCACCACCACAGCCTCACTCTGCACCACCACAGCCTCACTCTGCACCACCACAGCCTCACTCTGCACCACCACAGCCTCACTCTGCACCACCACAGCCTCACTCTGCGCAACCACAGCCTCACTCTGCGCAACCACAGCCTCACTCTGCGCAACCACAGCCTCACTCTGCGCAACCACAGCCTCACTCTGCGCAACCACAGCCTCACTCTGCGCAACCACAGCCTCACTCTGCGCAACCACAGCCTCACTCTGCGCAACCACAGCCTCACTCTGCGCAACCACAGCCTCACTCTGCGCAACCACAGCCTCACTCAGCGCAACCACAGCCTCACTCAGCGCAACCACAGCCTCACTCAGCGCAACCACAGCCTCACTCAGCGCAACCACAGCCTCACTCAGCGCAACCACAGCCTCACTCAGCGCAACCACAGCGTCACTCAGCGCAACCACAGCGTCACTCAGCGCAACCACAGCGTCACTCAGCGCAACCACAGCGTCACTCAGCGCAACCACAGCGTCACTCAGCGCAACCACAGCGTCACTCAGCGAAACAACAGCGTCACTCAGCACCGCCACAGCGTCACTCAGCACCACCACAGCGTCACTCAGCACCACCACAGCGTCACTCAGCACCACCACAGCGTCACTCAGCACCACCACAGCGTCACTCAGCACCACCACAGCGTCACTCAGCACCACCACAGCGTCACTCAGCACCACCACAGCGTCACTCAGCACCACCACAGCGTCACTCAGCACCACCACAGCGTCACTCAGCACCACCACAGCGTCACTCAGCACCACCACAGCATCACTAGTTCAAATATGTTCTTTCAATGTTTCAAGCTGTTTTCAAGGCTTCAAGCTTTATTATAAATCACAAAAAGATGTTAATATTTCACTTCTGTTCTTGAATTTTCGTCACAATAAAAAACACTTCACATAATCTTCCCAAAAGTTATTTACAAAAGTTTAAGCTATTGCCATTACAAATTAAATACATTATTTAAGTATTAATTATTTTAAAACATTAAAAGCCATTGTTATTTGTAATATCAATACATCTAAGTCCCGTAAATATAAAACATGTTGCATCACAAATGCTATAGGTGTCACATTTGCGAAAGTTATAACTATTGACATTGTAAATGACAAACCTATTAATTTAGCTATTTTAAAAAATAAGACATAAATAATAAAAATTTCATTTATAAGACCAATAGCTCAAACTTTCCTAATGCGAGCCCTATTGCATTTCCAATGCTTGTTTCTTCTAGTTCTCTAAGGGCTGTCCTTTTTCCCAACAAAATTAATTTAATGTATCTTCTACTGAATTTCAGAATACTGTTGGGTTCTAGGGGGGTTAAACGCTATACCCAACTCTAATAACAGAGATCTTACATACTGAAGCCAAGGTATTTTTCCAAAATTGTGCAATCCCAAACCATCCTTGACAATACAGAAGACTAATTTGAGGCGGAACTGGAGCACGCGGGAGGAACAAAGTGAAAGGAGGCAGAGTAGGGGGTGGTATAAACAAGAGTGGTCTAGAGAGAGAAGAAGACCATGGAGAGTCTCCAGGGATAAAGAACACTCGAGGGAAATAGTGCTTGAGGTGAGGAAACAACCACTGCGGCAGGGATGAGAGGCGAATGAGGCAGGAAAGTGGAGGGCTGTAACAAGGGAATTATTGTGGGAAAGCCTAGAGGAGGAGTGGATCAACAGCAACAACTTACTGTGAGATGCTTGGTGCAGTCGCAGAACATACAAAAAGAGCGAAGCCGACAGAGAACAAGAGGCATGAGGAGTACAAGTGAGTGCTTGTGGTGGGGGCTAGGAGAGTGAGGGATAGATGGAAAAGGGAAGATGCTATGGAAGGAAATAAAGGGAGGACAAGACAGGCTTTGAGGCAGATGAGGCGGCAAGACATTATTGAAAGGCACGGAAGGACATGAGCAATAAATACCTCGGGCACCAGCAACAAGTGGCAAGGCAAATAGAGTGATAAAATGACAGACGAAGCGGTGGGAGACAGAAAATTGGGGGTGGAACCTAGAGAAGTAATGGTACAGCGGACACATGAAAAACAAGGGGAAACGTGAGAGAAGAAAAGCCCTAGACATGAGATCACACAAGTTAAGATGAGGGAGAAAGACATTAGTTTAGAAGACAGAAGAAAGGGCTGAAGTTGGAAGAGAGAACCTAAAGAATACCGATATTAGAAAATAAATAGAATAGGCTATGGAATAGCTGAGGTCCTGGGGTCAAATTTGATGGCAGCCACAAAAAGAACAGAAATGGACGGGGGAATCTGTGGCCATTTTTTATTACTACGTAGAGACCAGGTACAAGGATGGTTCCAGGATACTAGAGTGGGAATTGGCCAACATGACCAATGTACAGGCCAAGAAAAAATAAAAAATGGACAGCAACTTTCAGAATATTTTCTAATGCTATTGGTCAGAAACAACCACATATCAGTATGGAATTCTTCAAATACATGGAAGTAAAAAGATTACACACACCATCGTCAGTGGAGACGAGACGGTGGCACCAGCACGTTTTATTGGGCACATCTTGCCACCCCTGGGGCTTCCTGTCCATTGATTGGTATTTCTGGGGTACCCCACCCAAGATGTGATGAACTTGCATGCCGACCAGGATCCCATACCTAGTAAAATCCGGCATGGGTGTTCCAAGTGTGGGAACACATTCAACTTGGAGGCTGTATGAATGAGACTTGTTGCTACCACCATCTGGAGTCATAAATCCATGTGTGGCTCACCCCACTGCATCAACTATCCTATCCCACAATTGCAGCATGATCGAAACATCTCATGGTACTTCGGATGTTTATGCCTTACTCCCCAACACACACGTTCTGCTCACCCGTAGCTCCTAGAAGTTAAGCTACCCTCAATTCCACTTAGAAACCTTCCTTCGACGTAACTGCTTGGATTCTGCTTGGGTTATATTTCAGTCATGCCTTCATCCTATCAAGCTGAACTTGTGGAGCGCGTCCTGTCTCAGCACCCCACTTGCTTCGTGTCTTCCCATCCGGTGCCCCCACGTCTTGCTTTGCAGTAACAGAATAAAGAGCAAGAAGCAATGGATGGAAATCTCATCCACTGGTAATATCTCTGGGACACATTCCAAACCATCCCCTGTGCAGTGGAGATGCGACCAGCAGCATCTCAACATGCCCTTGAGATACGTCAGCATCTGCACCCCAGTGTGATCAGGTCATCCCTCCTTCCAGAGCTAGGCTGTGCTTCTTAAAGTTGAACATGTGGATTAGAAGCAACGGCACTTCTTATGTTTACCGATCCGCGTGCCAGCTTTTCTCCACTGCCAAGGAGAGTACCGGTACTCATGAAAGGTAAGCTCAGAGGTGGGGGTGCTGCTGAGCTCGAGGCTGTCAGAGAGGAGCAGAGCTCTTAGCTGAGCCCTGCTGAACCATTAAGGGTGAGAGGATAAGGGAGGAGATGCTGTTTTCTCCTGCTTGATACTATTGGGAAAGAGAGTGCAGCCAAGACTCGGACCACTTTTGTGTGTGAAAAAGGCCGCTTTATTTTTACAAAAACGTAACCTGGCAACTGCCTTCAAAACTAAAACCTCACTATGCATCCCATACCTATAACCTGATCCCACCCCCTTCAACCTGCCCCATCCTGCCATTAACACATTACGAACATTACAATGTATTGCAATTAAAAATACACAATTCTATTAAATCTATATCCTATGCCTGCAATTCCCAAACTGTAAATAACCAAACGTGTAAAACTGAACCTTGAACTATCTGCCGACCCTTTCACTGCCCCTGGTTCCTAACACATTAGTTTTACAATTGTCTCATTTTTAAAACGGTTACATTTTTTGCATAAAAAGTTATATATTTCCTTCTTCTTTGATGATTTTGGTTAACCTGTCAAAACCGTTGTGGCGCGGGTAAGGAGGGGTGGGAGGGGTACATCTGGGAACGATATTCTAGGGCCATGAGGGATGTGCTAGACCAGGTATTTATCGCTCGGGGTAGCTGTTGCACACTGTAATTACTGTGTTACAGTCACCCCTCTGCAAGTGTAATTCCAAGATACTGCTCTGCAGAGCATACACAGGCTCCAGGGGAGGGCGTGGCAGAGGAGTTTCCATTAAGGCATGTCACTATAAACAGGTCATTGTTTATACAAGGGGTTCATCTCACTGTTTCCAAACGTTTTTCAACCCCAAAAGGTAAACAAATCTTCAAACAAGCATTGGCAAATGCAATCAGTCTGGCTTAGAATTGAAAATGCTAGTCGGGCCATTTGGGGTTGGCAATGCTGGTTGGCCACGACTGACATTGCGACGAGGATTTGGCGAATGTCCTCTACAAAGTTTCGCGTATTGACTTAAAATTGGACGACTACAATCGTATGAGACACTCTTTCGTACAGACTTTTAAGCCTTGAAAAAGTCATCAAATACGACGAAACACGTGTCGGCTGTATCATTGCTACGACAACTAGGCATTAGGAGCGAAGACTTACATGCTGAACAAAGTGTTATATGTCGTGCAGTTTTGTATATTAAATAAATTTCGGACTACCCCAAGTCCAATATATACGTGCTCTGGTTGTGCTCTGCTATTTTCTTTGTAATGCTGGTTTGTGTTGACGGAAATTTCAATTTTAAAAATGAGAAGAAATCTCTAATGCTGCATTTAAAGGTAGAATAAAGTTCTTTACTGGTGCCTCTTAGTGCCATCAATATTGCATCCCTGAAGTCAAAGAGATTGTGAAAAATCCAAGCGTCACACAAAGAATAATTAGAGAAAATAAGCCACGCCCGCCAATTCAGCAGGAAAGTGGGTAGTATGCAGCAGGTGCTGCATTTTGGAGCAACTATATTACTGAACCAAGGCGGGGTAGAGCACTGTCATTTACCAACAGTATAATATCCACTGAAATGGCTATAAAAGTTGCACTGACATCCAGTTTATAGATAAAGTTATACAAGGGACCAACAATAAGATATGAGCAAAGATCCATCATCACCAAATAAAGGCTCCTGATTGGTTTTGATTCTATTAAAAATCTTTCTCTCCATCACACTTCAGAATTACAAAATGTGTGCTTCATTTGCTCTTTCCAAACTGATATGTTTTGAAATATTTTACAGTTCATCAATAGGAGCTTAAATGTTGTTGTGTTAAAAACACCCTATGACCTTCTCTTCCCACATCGGCAAGGTTGTCAGGTTTATCCCCCTATCTTTGCAGCCAGAGAAAAGTAGACAACAATCTACTTGCAAAAAGAGCAAGCATTGGCAAAGCCAATAGGTTTCGGCAATCAGCTATTTATGTTCAATGAAAACTATTCTGAGCTAGTAATATTATTAGAGTTGCAAGGTTAAAGAAAGATCAAATTAGGAGCCACCCTATGTAAGATTACCATCAGTTATCTCCTCAGTGCATTAGGCCCGCTTTTCAGCAGTAATATAAAAAAGATTTTGTCAATTTTGAATGCCTTTACGTAGTAATGCATAACAGCAAGAGATGTAGTGTCTCTGGCACCCAAGTAATGATATCAGTAATCTGTCTTCTCACAGCCCCAAGATTTATTACTACATTTTCAGTTTTAAATATATTTTGGAAATTTAACATTTTTTCCCCAAACATCTGCATTTTCGTCTTGAATACACACTTTTCAATTTTAGTATACATACATTAATTCAGCCAAGTAAAAAAAAATGTTTTTAGGAGGCTGGGCTGCATACAGGAGATGTATTTACAGGTAGCTGGAGAGCTACCAGTGGCTTGCCAGCTACCCATGGGAAAAGTCTTCTGTATACTTTTTTTTTAATTTGGGCTTGATATTTTTTTTCTCCTAACTAAAACATGTTCATGTTCTCTAAACCAGTTTTCTTATTTTAGGTCATATTTTGTCTTTAAGTGAGGAAAGTTCACATTTTTCTGCATTGTTCCAAAGCAAGTTCATATGTTTTTGTCGTATGTGAAAATCCATAATATGAAACAGAGCTCAAATGTGACCAGGTCTCGAAAAAAATCTTAATCAGGACTTCAGATGCTTGCTCGATCCAAAATGACCAACTTTGTAAACGTTCTAGTCTCAAATCCCCAAAGTGCAATGCCTGGCTGTAAGGAAACCCTTATATTTGCACTTATGTTGTGAGGTGTAGCTTATCCACTGAGGGTGAGTCTTGTATACTTTTTAGGACTTATTTATTTTATATATAAATTATATAAATTTCTTTATTCGGAGTATATTTATTTTATGTATTTGCTTTTTTTTTAATAACTATCTATATATCTATATATCTATATATCTATATATATATATATCTATATATATATATATATATATATATTGCAACTTAAAAATATAAATAGTCGACAAACTGATTCAGAACCATGGAGGACAATTAGGTTGATGATATTATAGCAACAGGCAAGGCAAATTTCAGGAAGAGCAGGTTGTACTAGAGGGAGTGACTGAAAAACGTAGGGATTGGATCTACTGGGGCAAAAGTGTGGGAGGCGGGAGCCAAAAATTGAGAGAAATCCCTCAAACTCAAAGACCCAGGCAGAAACAAGGGAGATTAACATGGTAAGGAAGAATCATGTAATTCCAGATTTGTAAAGCGCTACTTATCATCCCTAAAGGCATCTGGCCGCTGGGAACCATAGGGGAGATTGAGTGATCTACTGCCCAGAGTCACATGATGCTGAGCTGAGCTGCCGCCGGCGCTGGGGATCGAATCATGAGCCCTGTGCTCCAGTCAGCCGCTCTGGCCGCTGTGCCACACCTCTCCAACGTGGAGCAAAAAATAACAATAAGTGTATAGAAACAAAATGGCAATCAATTCGTCACTACTCTCTTATCTCCTGCAGGACAGGAGTGGTCTTACCCAAGGGGCACTGTGCCGACAATCAGACCAATAGCTCTTGCTATATCTTGCCTTTCTCTTTTGTAGCCCAGAACCTTCGTCTTTGAGGCAGTGCCAACTGGCACAACATATTTTGTGTGCTACACCGCTAAGCAGGACATAGGCATGTGAAGTAGGGCGCTCTAGTTCAATTCTGTCTTACAGAGGGCTACAAAGCATGTCCCAAGTAGGGCTCTATTTAATATAGGCAGTTTGTTTCAAAGATTGTGACTGTAGAAATGGATGTATGACGTTACAACGCATGCTATTGCAACGCATGCCTTTACGAAGCAAGTTTTACAACGCAAGTCATTACAACTTCTTGCGTTGGGGGGGGGGGGGTGGATAGTGAATAGTTTAATTTACTATTCCAACTCCAGTCCCCGTGGATAGTAGGGAAGGTGTTGGAAACTATTCGCTATCCTAGAGCTCCCCAGCCCAAGACGTTGTAAAAGTTGCATTGTAATGGTTGCGTCGTAAAGGTACTTCGTTGTAAAAGTTGCATTGTAAAGGATGTTCCCCATAGAAATAGTACTTTTTTTTATTGTGGAGACTATGGATTCCAAGAAACTACTTCGAATTTGCACCACCCTAATCTTAAGTGACCTGATGTATATCCTGGTTTAGATTCACATAAGGCAGTTACAACAGGTTTCTAATGTACTTTTTACTGGCACAATGGCTCTAGTCTGGAATTTGTTTCAATTAAATGAAATACAAGCATTTTAAACAGAAATGCATGCCCGACGTAATGCACTTATAATGCAGAGTTTAACCTACCATAGGTCATATTCATCTCCAGCCACGGCCGGTAGTAGGTGTAACTGCAGGGCGGTGACATAGGGAAGGGGAGGGGCAGGTTGGGAGGGTTGTACTGTATGAATTACGGACTATAACAAGCAAGTAAACTTATAAATAAATAAAACTAATTTCGTTGTGTGCACTACATCACCAAATGCGATGCAGTGCACACAACAAAATTCGTTGTATTTATTTATATGTTTACTTACCGGTTATAGTCCGTAATCCATACATTACAACCCCCCACCCTGCCCCTCCCCCTCCCTACGTCACCGCCCTGCAGTTACAACTACTACCGGCCGTGGCTGCCCTGATCTAGGGAGTCTGAACTGGGGTGTCGAAGTGAGCTAAAGAACGATGATGGATTTAACCCCGATCTGTGACTGGGGTGAGTGTCTGAAAAGTTTCAGCGCTCCGTCCATTCATCTCCTCATGTTTGATTTGGCCTGACATTTGACCTCTGTCTTTGAACAATGAAATGTGACAAAATAAAAACAATATTTAAAGGCATCACTATTAGCCATTCACCTTCTGAAATCCGTGTATGCTGGGTGTACTGCGGCAACCCTACTTCCAGCGAATAGGGAATAGTATTTTGGAAAGTGTGTTGTGTATCTAGGTTTGTAGTGACGACATTAGGGCGTTGCCATACAGCTGAAGCGGTTTATAGCCAGACCAAAAAAAAGGAGGAAGGAAAACATGGAAACATTTGAAAGGATGATGCTCAAAGAACTAAAACAAAGCAGTGAGGGGGTTAAAGGGAGAGCAAAAGGAGAAAGCTAGGCAAAGAAGAAGATGGATGACAGAAGGGAACAAGAAAACAAAGAAGAGGGTGAAAGAAGGAGGGGGAGAAAGAGACAGGAAGGTGGAATGGGGAAAAAGGAAGAAAAGGAGGAAGGTGAGGAAGGATAAGGGTGAAAGGGAAGGAAGAAAAGAGGAAGGAAAAAAGACAGGGGGAAGAAGGAGGAGTGAAGGAAGTGGATGAAGAAAGGAGGG
Source organism: Lissotriton vulgaris (assembly GCF_964263255.1). Taxonomy (NCBI): domain Eukaryota; kingdom Metazoa; phylum Chordata; class Amphibia; order Caudata; family Salamandridae; genus Lissotriton; species Lissotriton vulgaris. The sequence continues at coordinate 1,714,567,200 of NC_141695.1, read as the reverse complement.
TAAGTGCAGAGAGAAGAATGAAAGAGTAAACAAAGGGAGGAAGGAAGGAAGGAATGGGAGTCGAGGGGAGGAAAACAGAAGGAGGAAAGGGTGGGAAAGAAGGGAGGGTAAGGAAAAAAGAAGAAAACGTGGGAAGGGAAGAAGAGGAAGGAAAAGGGAGGGAGGGGAAAAGAATATGGAAGGGGAGAAAGGGGGAGAGAGAAAGGAAGGGCGGAGAAGGGAAGGAACTGGATGAAGAAAGGAGGGTAAGTGCAGAGAAAAGAAGGAAAGAGGTAAAAAAAAGGGAGGGAGGAAGGAAGTAATGGGAGTCGAGGGGAGGAGAAAAGGCGGAAAGGGTGGGTAAGAATGGATGGTAAGGAAGAAAGAAGAAAGAACGTGGGAAGGGAAAAAGAGGGAGGAAAGGGGGGAGAAAGGTAAGGAGGGGAAAAGAATATGGAAGGGGAGAAAGAGGAAAGGGGAGAGAGAAAAGAAGGAGCGCACATTGGAAGCAAGGGGAGAGAAAGCGGAAGGAAGAAGAAAATGGAAAGAAGGAAAAAAGATGAGGGGATATGATGGAACGACGGGGGAGATTGAAAGAGGAAATAGGAGTGAGGGAGAAAGGAAAGAAGATGTGAGGAAATAGAGGAAGAGTGGAAAAAGGAAGGGTTGGTGGTAAGGGTGCTAGAAAGGAAAATAGATAGAGAAAAGAAAGCAGACAAGTGCCCCTAAGACGCCACCTATATTGTAACCGGCAGATAATGTTCACTTACATGAAGACAACATGTTTCATACAAATATAGGACAGAAGTGTACAAATCTGGCTTGAGCTTTCAGTAGGTTGAATACCATCTGAGGAGCTCTCTCAGCATTGGGAAAAGCTAGATATTTTTCGACAGGCTATGGGTTCTGGATTTTAGATTCAGCAACATGGACATGCGAGGCTAAGGTAGGACATGGGACTGAGGTTCATTCGACACCAGAGATGGAAATCTATCAATTTCTCTCTAGGCTAGTCCATCTCTGTGGGCCCAGAGAAGAGCTTTATTTTCAACAAATTGTTTGATTAATCATTAACAGAAGCAATGCTAGCTAGGGCGGTTGACCTCGAATCTGGGAAACTGGGTTCGAGTCTCGGCAATGACCCTGAACATCCTGTGATTCTGGGCAAATCACTTAATCTCCCCATGCCTAACAAAAATGAATGTGTGTCCTCAGTTAACATAACTGGTGGTATGTAAAGCGCTCGGATACCCGCTTCGGGTCAAGTTTGCGCTATATAAGACTCTGCAAAAAAAAAAAAAAGGAAAACTATTTCTCTGAGAAGTCACAAATTAGGGGAAAAAGGTGGCAGGAAAAGGTGCTCATGCGGAACGGAGTCACATGAGGCGAGTGGTGTAATTAGATGGACATTTAGTGACATTAACTAGATTATACGCAAGTCAGTTTACATAAGAAAAGCATTTTTTGTTTGTTTTGCGAATAGCTCTGATGCCGTCTGAAGAATTTTAACAAAACTTAACCCCTTGCATGCTCGGGATGACCCCCAAACCCCCCCCCCCCCCCCCCCACCGCCCCACCGTCATGCGTCACGGTGGGCGTGTGCGGCGGACAGCGGGGCCGTCCGAATCCCACCCACTATTCAAAATCGCTCGCACAGCGCGAAAAATTGCACTGCATGCAAGGGAGTAAACAAAAAAAACTAAAAAAGTTTATCCACCTCAACTCCTTCCTGGAAAGTTTCATGGTGTTCCATCAATTCAGGGGGTCACGTCCTTGACCTAGTAAGCACTAACTTTGATATAAATATGTCTGACCCTGAAATAGTAACCTGGTCTGACCATATGCTGATTAGGTTCACCTGGTCCCTGTCCCGCCCCGTTGAGACCAATCAATCAGCTGCTCACACGCAGAAAATTAACATAGTTACGCTCTGTGATCAACTAGATACCTCTCGCCCTACACTTCCCTCTGAAATTGAGTCAGCTGTTAGTTCTTTCAACTCATGGATTGAATGTGGTGTTGCTTCCTCAACTAAAACAGGTCGTGTATGTAGAGTGCGCTCTACCCCTTCTAAACCTTGGTTCTCTAACACCCTCCGCGATCTCAAATCAGGTTGTAAAAAACTTGAAAGACGTTGGAGACAAGCCTATCTCCCTGAGGCTAAGAAAGAACTGAGGACGGCACAAAAGAGGTACTACGCAGCAATTAAATCGGCAAAAAGTCTATACTACGACGGGCGTATAACCAAGGCTAATAACAATAGCAGGGAAATCTTTGCCGTTGTTAAAAGCTTTGTTTCTCCTTGTGCCGCTCAACCTCCTTTAACCTCTTCGGCTAAATGGTGTGAAGAACTCTCTGTGTTCTTCGTGGAAAAAAATTGCAAAAATCCAAGACGATCTGCGCACTGTCTGTAATAACTTCCCATCCTCAATGACTATTCCATCCCCCATTATGCCTATCCCTATGGATCAGTTTGTCCTTTTTACTCCAGTGGATAACAGATGTTGTAAAAATTCTCGCTACTCTACAATCAGGATCCCCTGCTGACCCTTGCCCTGCCAGAGTCCTTGCGGGCCTGGCTAATACAGTCGGCCAAGAGGTGACACATATGGTCAACCTCTCTTTTTCCACTGCCACTGTCCCGACATGTTGGAAGCAGGCCAAACTGCTGCCACTTCTTAAAAAAAATGGCTTAGACCCGAAGGTCCCCGCTAACTTCAGGCCCATATCATTGTTGCCGGCCCTGGCAAAGGCATGTGAAAAAGTCACATTCACACAGCTGGATAAATTTGTTGAAAGCTCTCAGGCTCTTCACCCAGCGCAATCAGGCTTCAGAGCTGCTTTCAGCACAGAGACGGCTCTGGTTGAGGTTGCGGAGGCTATTCGGGAATGTCTGGACGGAGGTGGCAGAGCGGCTCTGATTTTATTGGACCTCTCTGCCGCCTTCGATACGGTCCCTCACTCCCTCTTACTTACCAGACTAGCGGCCATAGGCATTACTGGCTCCGCTCTTGGCTGGTTGACATCCTTTTTAGACAACAGGTCCCAGCAAGTGTGGATGCCGCCTTTTTCCTCCTCTCCCAAAAAACTTTCAACTGGTGTCCCACAGGGCTCTACCCTAAGCCCCCTGCTTTTTAATATATATATATGACCCCTCTCATTTATCTTGCGGAACAGCTAGGAGCCAAAATTATGGCCTACGCCGATGATACACAGCTTTTGTTCACATGGCCCAAAAACAACTCGGACACATCGAGAGCTCAATTCTGTTTATCATCGGTCTTTCACTGGCTGGCCTGTGCCCAACTTAAATGTAATGAGTAAATCTGAAATCTTGCTGTATGGTTCCTTTCCAGATAACTTCAGTGACTCTCTCTGGCCCACCGATTTCCCATGCCCCAAATCCATCGGTGGACCTGCAAAAAATCTAGGAGTCTGGTTTAGTAACAACCTCAGATTTGAGGACCATCTGAAAAAACTTACTGGAATTTGCTTCTCCACATTCAAAACCCTGCGCAGATTTCTCCCTTTGCTTCCGAGAGAGGCCAAGGAGACGGTCATTCGCGCTCTCATATTATCCAGACTGGATTATGCGAATGCCCTCTTCTGCGGACTCCCGGCCTACCTGATTCATCGCCTCCAAGTCATCCAAAATGCTGCGGTTCGGCTGTTGTTTAATATACCCAGAAGTTCTAGTGTCCGTCAACCTCTTAGAACTCTTCACTGGCTCCCAGTTGCTCAAAGGATTTTATTTTAAATCCTCGTGCTGGCATACCGAGCAGTCCATCAAACGGGTCCAGGTTACTTGAGGAAAAGATTTTCTCTTTATGTCCCCAACCGCCCTCTCAGGTCAATCAATCTCCACCAAATGAATGCGCCAAAGTTTAAATACAGTAGGCTCGGCGGCCAATCCATTTCTGTCAGAGCGGCGAGAGCTTGGAATACCCTTCCTCTCCACTTGAGAACATCCTCATCCATTACAGCGTTCAGGAAGGGCCTAAAAACCCATTTCTTTAACATCACTGCCTAACGAATGTCTCTCTATTCGGGATATAATTTGATCTGTTTCTCCCTTTCTCTCGCGCCAGGATACTATTTTTTAGTAACAGAGCGCGCTACAAAAGCCTCTATAATAATAATAATAATAATAATAATAATTAGGAGGGGTTCGGATGAGGGGTGTCCAGAGAAAAAGAGAGGCGGAGTTCCAAAACACTTTACAATGCAGTTTCCATTGGGGAAACAGAGAAAACGGCTGAAAAGAATACCAAATTTGGAAGAAAGCTAGTTCTTTACTTACCAAGTGTGTTTTTGGGGATTTGGTGTAAATCTGTTCTGCTGCTTTAGAGAAATTAAGGGTAAAAAAAAGTAGCGATATCGGTTGCCGGGGCACCCAACAGGAAAAAAAACATCAAATGTCAAAAAAGGAATGCTGATGGACTGGTTTTGCGGAAGTTCAGCGAAGCCTAATAATGTGATTCATGGCCACAACATGAAGGAACATGTTTAGACGGCCATTTCCCGACTCTTGGACCCGAAGACTATAAACAACACTTTTGGGGGGGGATCTGATGCTGTCTGGTAGGCAGTGCAGCCCCTACCCTGTGTGGTCCTGCTAACAAAACAAAACAAAGAGGAGTAAAAATAAAGAATGAACAATGTGAAGTTGTGGGGGGAGGGGTCCTGTGACCTGTTGGCCACCCATGGGGTGTTTGTTTGCCACCTACAGGGCTTGGCCAAAGGTCAAGCTTGGCTGGCAAGGGGGAGGAGGGGCTTGCAGCGCTATGAAGCTCTGCTTATGACATTACATATTATACCACTGATGACATATAAACTCTACTGTGGTATCAATTATTTATGTATAACTGGTGAATTTCGGTTTTTTTTTTAATTTAAAATGATTTTTATTATTAGAAGACCTGCATATAGCTCTACTTATACCGTTTTTCCGCGAAAAAAACAAAATATATATCTTCCTTAAAGTGACAATCCGGAAATTAAATTGTTGGACTCATTAAATTGGTTACAAACATGATTTGGGGAATCAGATTTATAGTGCTAGGCGTAAACAGTGAGTCTGAAAGTTTAACAGAGGTGTGCGCGTTTATTCTCATGGGAGCTCAATCTTGCATACTTCATGATTACTAGGCTGCCCCATGTTCGGTAATGGTGTAGTTTTCTTCTGAAAACTCGCAACATTTCATTGCAAGTTTGGGATGGGGGGGGGGGGGCGGCTGAAAACGATGTATCATTTTCACGTGACTAAATTTCTTTGCGACCGTGAAACTGCACGGATGGGAGTGATCTTTTTCCTTGCAACAATTGAAAGGAGACCGAGCTCTCGATTTTCACATGCTAACCAACATGTGTAGAACTTTATGGACTTTGGATAGTATTATTGATGAGAATTATAAAACGATGGTGCTATAAAAGCTTTGCAATTCTCAGGACCCTTGATGTAATACATGGTAAGATAGCTGAGGTGATGAATGCACTTGCTGGAGAGAAGCTTGTGTAACCTTTAGTTACAGATTTGAATAAAGCTACAATTGCTCGAGCCCTATATGTAACTTGTAAATTGCACATTTGTACTAAACGAGAGATTGTCTTCGTGCTAATCCCTTTGTTGCAGAGTCCTCTTGCAACATGAAGGCCACAAGTTACAATATCTTTGAAGTGTGCTTTTCTCTCCAGACAGCTTCCTGTTCCCCACAAGGCAGGAGTGTGAACCCTCGCAGCTGTTAACTTGCTCTTTCGTTAATATAAGCTTGGTAAAATGGGTTTCTTGGTAGTAATAAAACACACCCTTACTGAGCAATGAATAACATGTTGGCTTTAATGGAGCCTACAGAACTGCTGTTAGGTGCTTCCAGGGAAGAGGCCAGAGCATGCTGGCTTCAAGGGTATGTGTGAGAAATTAAAGGAAACCCTTGTCACACCAAGGTGTTGTACTGGAGTTTGGCGATAATGGCTCACTGCGAGTAATGGTCATTAATATGCATAATAGGGGCTGTGAGCATGCCAACAAGCACATTATGTAAATGAAAGGTGCTAAGAGGGACAATGTTGAGGCCATGTGGAATACTGCCAGCCGTGCCCAATGGGGCATGAAATGGAAAACTGTAGCACGTGCCTAATGGGGCATTAATGGAAAGAGTGTGAGCTTGGACTGAAGTTTACAAGATGGAAATTCAGACCATGTTCTAAGACAGGATGCAGTTTAGAAACTGAAAAAGTCGCAGATAGGGGATTAAAGGGATTTGTTAATTGTGATGGTTGGCAAATTGTGCAAATGTAAATGTTTTGCACTTAAAAACAGGTGAGTTTCAACACCTTGAGTATGCACAATTTTTCAATGTATTTCACAAACGGCTCACCAATCTCCTGCCATCACCTTACTGACTATGAAGGAAAGATTTTGAACAAAAAATAGGTCAAAGAAAAGCTTGATGTAAAGAAGTATGTTACACGGTTCACCCCATTAAAGTACCTTCGTTAAATTACACAACAATACGATTACGCCCAATAATACCACATACACACTACATCGCAAGGTAATTCTCGGGTAAGCAGATGAGGACGTACAAATAGTAATAATGTGCTAAGGTTATCAATTAAGTAGTATTCGAAATAGTGAGTGAGATTTTATTTAAGGTCAAAATTTTCCAATTTAATAGTATGGCATACAACCAATTTAAAATTTAAAATGCTGGAAATAAAAATCGGGGTGCGTGGCCCATAGTGTAAGTGACCAGAACAGCTTGGTTCTTTCCAGCACGCTATTCCTCATCACCTCTTCTTTCACCAGGGACTTCTGACCATCACTGGCAGACCAGTAACACTCTATACCTGAGTGCTTGACAAGCCAGACTAATGTATCCACATAAATGCAGTGGAAGAGACAGCTGCACGGATCATGCCAGTAGCACTGTCTTTGTAAAGGCCGCCTCTCACCGCTGGCAGCAAACAGAAGCGGAGAACCGTCCACACCCAGCCTAACCACAAGGCGGTAGCCATGGCTCAGAGGGTAAATTCCTGGCAAGGCCTGGACTGGCTTTGGACAAAGAGGATCGTGCGGTGATGTAGAAATGTGATCATTGCTAAAGAAATAACTAACATGCAAGGTTCCTGAAGAGATTTTTGGACATACCTCTACTTGATGAGATTAAGAGTGTAGTTTCACAGTGAGGGGTCTTGGCAGGGGTGCCTAAACAGTGTCCATGCGGCAACCAACATGCCCCACAGGTTAAGAACCCCAGTGTGAATTTGAGAGCTGGTCAGCAGTTCTAGTTCTATGAACTGGAGTGCAATTTGAAACCTAAGTGTCCTTTGTTTCAGCATACACCTGTACAACACCCGATGGGGAGTCCTACTCGTGCTGTGGAGATACTGGCTAAACCTAACAGTCACATGGGGATTTGTTAATGTACGTGTTCTGAATACTGCAGAGGGAAACCAGTAATTGTTTCCTTATGTGTATTAGTTAAGTGCACTCTTACTCATAAAGATATCCTTGTGTGGAACAGGAGTGTGTGCCTAGCACTGCCTAGGATAGGTTTGTTATTTGAAAAGCCAGATCTTCAGCTTCCTGTGGAATCCAAAAAGAGAGGAGGCGGCTTTGATGTGGAGTGGGATGTTGTTCAAAGCTTTAGGAGAGATGTAGGAGAAAGTCAGCCTTTCCGATCTGGTTCTGTGAACGCGTGAACTGTGTGTGAGTAGGAATCCAGCAGAGCAGAGGTGTCTAGGTGGGTGGTGGAAAGACATGCAACTGTTTATGTAGGTGAGGCCTAAAGTGTGTAGTACCTTGAATTTGTGTGTGAGGAGTTTGAAATTAGTGCATTTGTGTATCAGGAGCCCGTGGAGTTCCCTGAAGTGTGGTGCAATGTGAGCTCTGTAAAGGGCTGTGCAGAGCCCATGGAGTTACAGAAAAACTCAACAGTATTGCTCTGCAACCCCCAATGAAGTCCCCTCGGCTGCTGAGGGTTATTGGCAGCCAGGAACTCCTTTTGTTACCACCACTAAGTCCCACACAGTGGGACTGCGGAGACTCGGAGGCCCCACCCACTTTCTCAACCCCTCTAGAAACGGGCCTCCTGGCGCACTTCTCTACTGGTTGGGGATGAAGTCCCATTGGATACTGAAGGTCGTTGGGGGCCAAGAACTCCTATGGTTACCACCAGTAAGTCCCACACAGCGGGATTGCGGAGACCTCGTCAGAGGCCCCACACCCTTTCTCCACAACTCTGCAAATGCACCTCCTGGTGCACTACTCTTTGGGGGATGAAGTGTAGGGATGAGCACACCGGTAAACTAGACTCCACAGGCTGATGGCAGAGTTTTTGCTGAACTCCACGTTCCATGCAGAGCGTGGACTGGCAAAACTCCATGAACTCTGCCGGCAGAGCAGAGTTTACCGCCCACCCCTAGTTCTGGGTGAGAATTTGAAGAGGAGTCCGGATGGAGAGTTTTGGATGGTTTAAGTCTTCTGGTAAGTTGCTTGATGATCCCGGTGTAGCCGGTGTTCCCATTGTTCAACTTGCTGAAGACTAGGGCATCAGTGACGGTTTTTCTAGTGTTGATTGGGAGCCAGTTGAAGATCTTCCTCAGTATCTTCAGGGTGTGGAAGCAGGATGCAGTGAAGGAGACGTGTGCAATCATTTGCAGTTTGTTATCGATGAGCAATCGGAGGTTCCTGGTCTGGGTGCGGGTCTGAGGCTAGCCAACAGTTGGTGTCTCATGGTAAGGTGTTCTTCTTCTGTCTGTTGGCCTTGAACAAGACATAGTTAGCTTTCATCCAGTTTGCAACTTTGTTATAATGGCGGTGAACTTGTTTCTTGTGTAGGGGAGTCTTGTTTGAGAGGGAGAGTATGGTTTGAGTAGAAGAAGATTTTTATGTTGGGTGTGCCGATAACAACTGGCCCGAGGAATCATGTATGTGTTGAAAAGGGTAGGACTGAGTGATGAATCTTGACTCCCCAAATGTGTTTGTGGGCTTCTGATGAGTAATGTGCCAGACTTAAAGCTTGTATTCTAACTGTTAAGAAGCAGCAGATACAGCAGAGAGGAGTGATGCTTCTGCACTGTGGTTGTGCCTGAATCCGGAAAGAATGGCATGAAGGAGCTGGTAGTTGCTGCAGTGGATGGCGAGGCATTGGTTGATTAGTTTCTCTAAGATCTTTTCATAGGTATGATAGGAAGGAGCTGGGTCTGTAGTTGTAAAGGGTGGCTGGGTCAGTGGATGTTTTCTTGAATGGGGCAGGATGACCGGTTTCCAGGTACCAAGGAATGTGCCTGAGTTGATGTAGGCATTGAGGATGAGGGTTAGAGCTTTGTTTATCAGTAAGGGTCCTTTCATGAAGGCATAGTAGGGGCAAGGATCAGATTGGGTCCCCCAGTTGATGGCCTGATGGTAGCAGTGGTTTCAACAGTGGTGACAGCAGTTCACACGGTCAGTGATCATTCGTCAGCGATGAGAAGCTAAGTTGAGATGCTGAACGAGTCTGGTTGGGGGTTGGAGTTGGTTTTGGGACAGAAGAATTCCGAGAGCTTGTAAGGGGGTAAATGTTGCTGGAGGTAGCAGGAGGTGCAGAAAAAGATTTAATGATGCCTCAGGGCGGATTTGAAGACATCTATATCTGTAGTGTTTTGACTTGTTTTCCATTTGCGCTCCAGTTACTTGCAGTAGTTTTCATCAGTCAGAGTTCCTCTGTGTACCCGCTGGCCCATGGTGGGGCTCCTGCCATTGGATTGCGCTTGAAGCCAGGGTATCAGTGCATGCAGTGATCCAGCTGTTGAGGTTCTTTATGGCTTTTGGAAAGTTATTGGTGAGCTCGGGCCAGTGTGCGGGATTGGTGGAAGCCCACTCCTCTTCTGTGATGCTTTTTTAGCTGCAGCAGGTGGTTCCAGTTGTGGTAGGTCTGAGTTGGTGCGGGATGGGTATTCTGAAACTGACATGGGTGTGTCCATGTTGGAGTTTCCAGCTTGTTGACTGTGCTCTCATCGATGGAGAAGAAAGTCAGGTCCAATAGAAGTCCAGCGGTGTGGGAGGGTTCATTAATGTGCTAGGTGAGGCCAAGGTTTCCAAGGTTTTCTAGAAGGGCCTTATAGTTTGGGTCGGTGTGGTGTTCTAGGTGAAATTTAAGGTCTCCGAGGAGGATGAAGGTGCTGGCATTGAAAAAGGGGTACGAAGAAGTCTGTATTGTCACTGGCGAAATTGGTGTGTGGTCCTGGTGGTCGGTGTATGTGGGTTCTCCTCAAAGAGAAGCTGGTTGTTTTCTGTATCTTGAATGTGAGGTGCCATGTAGCTGGTATGTGTGTCCATCTAGGTGGGCAGCTGATGGCATCTTTGAATACAAGGATGACTTCACCTCTGGGCGTGTCCTGGTTGTCTTGCCTATCAATCATTTAGATGGTGGAGTTGGCTTAAGTGATCTTCAGTGCAAAGGTTGGATTAAGCCGGAGCCATGTCGAGCAGTAGGTGCCATATCTCTGTTGCATTTTGGAGAGTGAGTGGGTGTTGAGGAGCATGGATGCAAGTGCGGCATGTTGGGTGTGTGGTGGTTGGTCTGAATGACTGTAAAAGGGTGGCTTGTTTGTGTACGCGAGTGGGGTGCTGTTGCTGCTGGAGTGGTAGGCATAGGTTGTGGGAGATTGCATGAGAATTTAAAGATGGGAGCATGTGAACGATCCTTCCATGTTATGTGCTGCAGTGTAAAATCAGTGTGGCAAGCAGTAGCCAGGTTTGGGAGTGTGGAGAAGCCCTGCAGGGTAGCAGTGGGTATTGGTTGGAAAAGGCAGGGACGGACTGGGAACTGAAAGCAGCCCTGGCAAATTTTGGCACACCAGCGCCCGTCCTGCGCATAGCGAGTGAGCGCGGCGAGCTTGCCCGACCACTACTAGGAAGTTCGGGGGGGTTCTCTCCCCAAGAAAATTTTGGAAAAAGAAAGACCAAAATGGTGAATTTTACAGCACATTTTTCATTACGTATTCAATTGTATCAACTTTCAAAGCACAATAAATAGTAGATGATGACCATAAAGAGCACCAGGTTACCCACCCAGTCATATGTACCCATAGACATTCTTTCAGAGCACCAAAAATAGACACGAGGGGTGAATCAGAGAGAATAAAGTAAAAGTGAGACCAGCCCTCACATGGTGTGTAGAGAGCAAGCGCAGTGAGAAACCACTACTAGGGGGAGATTGGGGGGTTCTCCCTCCAAAGAAATTTTGGAGACCAAAAGCCCAAAACAAAGCATATAGTGTACAACATGTAGACACCAACCATACATGACATGCAATCACCTACCATACATAACATGCACATTCCTACAGTGCACATCATTCACATATGGGAAACATCCTTTTACGACAACTTTTACCACGCAGTGCCTTTTACAACGCAGGTTTTTCAACGCAAGTCATTACAACGAATTGCGCTGGCGGGTGCTGTAGGATAGGTAATAGTTTAATTTATTATCCAACACCTTCCCTACTATCCACGGGGGCTGGAGTTGGAATAGTAAATTAAACTATTCACTATCCAGCACCCCCCAACGCAAGTCGTTGTAACGACTTGCGTTGAAAAACCTGCATTGTAAAGGCATGCGTGGTAAAGGCATGCGTTGAAAAACCTGCATTGTAAAGGCATGCGTGGTAAAGGCATGCGTTGAAAAACCTGCATTGTAAAGGCATACGTGGTAAAGGCATGCGTTGTAACAACGTACATCCTTCACATACCTACAATGCGCAACATGCACACATCTATATTGCACAACATGCAAGCACATACCGCACATGAGATGCGCACACATACAGTGCGCAATATGCACACACTATATTGCACAACATGCATACACATACCGCACATGAGATGCACACACACATACAGCACAGCACACTTTCTCTGTCCATTTGTCATCAATCTGTCTACCCAGCCTTCTTTTCGGACTTACACCATCTATCTCTCCATACTTCAGGGTTTGTCTGTCTTCTCCTTTTTTTCCATTTGTCTGTTTACCTACTCAGCCATCTACCCGTCAATCTACCCATCTTCAGAGTTATTAAGTACCGCCTCGCCTCTTTACATCCCTGTGACCGGAGATGCAGCGTTGACGGACTCTGTTTTGATTCTTTGCCTTTGACTGTGCGATGATGGTGTGCATGGAGTTTGGCTGCAGCCTGTACTGCGCCTTCAAAGTGAGGTGTGCAGCTGACACGCTGACGCTCACAACCCAGGCCTGACAGACAGTCAGACTACTGTGACTCTCTCTGACTCACGTGAGGTCACGGAATGAAAACAAAACTGGCCCCCTGTGAAAAAAACGACTTTCACCCCATCCAACCTACCGGGGATTACCCGGTGCCCGGAAATATCAGACTGGCCCTGGGAATAGGGCTCCTAGAGTGGCTAGGTACAGACTGGCATAGGTGGGTTTGCTTTTAGCATGCCAGCAGTGTGCCCACTGTGTGCACCTGCTGCACATCTGTGCTGTAGCCACCATTAAGTAGGTCTTCATAGGGGGAGGAGGAACCCATGGGGGGGGGGGGAACCAGTGCTGTCACTTCCTGTGCAGATGGATGATGGCACGTGCAGTGAAGGGAGTACATCGTTCAGGGGTCGAGATAATAAGTACCATTAATTAGAGTATTGATATTTTCAACTCTTAAAAAATGTAAATTCTAGGAAGAAAAAGTTATATAAATAACTAGCAGCCCGCCCCAGCGTTGCCTGGGGCAGAAAGGGGTTGGGGGCAGCATTTGAGGCTTGCGTGCAGCCCGCCCCGGCCCCCGCCCGCCACGACATTGTCTGTGAGCCTGCGCCCAACCTCTCGCTCCCCTCCCGCCCCGGCCCGGCCCTGCCCGGCCCCCTCCCGCCCCAGCCCTGCCCGGCCCCCTCCCGCCCGTGCTCCGGAGAGCCTTATCCTTACCTCAGCCGCCGGTCCCGATCCAGGCGCCCCGCCCGCACAGGCCGCCACTTCGCCCAGCAGCAAGCAGGGCTGCGGCAGTCCACCCAGCAGGTCGCGATCTTCGTCGCCATTTCAGGAAGTGTTCAGGAAGTGTTGGGAGCGCAAATGATGTCATCACGCAGACGTCGCGGCCGGCGCTACTTGCAAGGGACTACTTTAATTTTATTTCTAAATTTTTTAAACAACATATATTTTTTATTTTTAATAGCCTATGTCCTTCTGCTTGCCCTGAGGTTTTCAAAGATGTCTTGGGTGTTTTGATTGGTGGTGTACTTTTCGAGTTTACCTGGCTCAAAGGACACAGTTCTCTCTTTATAATAGTAGTATAGATCTAGAATTTTCCATGTGAAAGAGTCATTCGGACTGCTTTTTCTTTGTCCAACACTTAAAACACAAAGGGCCCGATGTAGGTACCAAATACCGGTCGGAAACGGCCGATTTCGGCCGTTTCCGACCGGTATTTGGCCTCCTGAGATGTAGGGGACCTTCTTTTGTCCGATTCGGTATTTTACCGATTCGGTAAAATTACCGAATCGCAAAAATACCGAATCGGTAATTTTACCGATTTTTAAATTTGGGATGTAGGTGGGACTACTTTCTGTCCCACAGGCCCTTCAGATTCGGTATTTTAACACCCAATCCAATTGGGTGTTAAAATACCGAATCCAGGTGTGCATGCACATGTGTGCATGCACACCTATGCCATGTGACAGACAGACATGCCCTTAGGGCATGTCTGTGTGCCACATGGCTCACATGCCTGTTTTGGGGGTGCTAGAGGGTGTCTAAGTGACACCCCCTGCCCCCTTGCACAAATCGGTAATTACTGAATCGGTAATTACCGATTCGGTAATGCCCATTGATTCCTATGGGCTTCAAGGCCCATAGGAAGCAATGGGGGATACCGAATCGGTATTTACAGAATCGGTAAATACCGAATCTTACAGATTCGGTATTTACCGAATCTGAAATACCTACATCTCCCCCCTCTAATTTACCACTTCATAAATACCGATTTGGTATGATTCGGTATTTATGAAGTGGTAAATGTAGATTTACCTACATCGGGCCCAAAATCAAGCAACGTGTAATACCCACAAGAAGCAGCATAATTACTCCACCCTGTGCCTAGCAGGAATGAAAGACTATACTGTAATCTAATCGGTATCCAGAAACATAATCAAATGTGACATCTCTCTAGTAAGAGTCAGACATTCCTTTGTGTTTTAAGGGAGGTAGAAATGGCTCTTGAAACTTGCATTAAGAGACGTGCAGTTTTGCATCTCTGTTCTCTCAGGATGTTCTCGAGTATGACATTACCTCCATGCTTCAGAGATTAACTGTGTAAAGTAGACTTTCCGGATCTGAATTTTGGGAATTATTTATGGGAAACGAATTCCCAGTACCTGACCTTTAGTTTTGAGAGAACAAAATCCCTTCTGTGTTCGCTGAAAGCAGTGCCCAGGGTTTTATGGCCATGATCATGATTACGATCCTTTCTTTGCATGCAGTAGGTGATGGTAGCTCCACTGGTTTATAGGAGCCTGCCTGCTGCTGCTGCTGCCTACCTGGCCTGCCCACAACCTCAAGGCCGTCAGGCTGATGATGGCTCGTCACAGAGTAAGGGTGTTCCATGCAATCGGAAAAAAATATGTGCGCGCCGCGCTGCTTGCCCTACACAACATCCTGCTTTTCATGGCAATATTTAGCCAGTATTAAGCCCGTAAAAGCGGAGTCACTGTTAAGCACTGAGGCCGGGAGGAGGATACTAAGTTCAAACAAGGCAGGGGCCGGGCAGGGCCTTTGACTTTAAACCCGGCTTACCGACGGCCCTATATCATGATACATCAAGTGGCCTTCTTTAACAACGTAACCCAGGCCGCCCCTATTGTGATATAAATAAATGTCTTAAATTTAAGTGTACATACTACCGTGGGCCAGGGCAGGCCAAGCACAGTGAATCATCGAATCTCTTGTTGATGGAGATGGAGCCGGAGCTGCCGCGGTGGCAGAGCCCAACACGCCACTAGGCAAAAAAAAAAGAAGTGTGTTTTGGTTTGGGAATACTGATGCAATGCATGGCATGATGACTGCTTAGACCGGCTTGCATACTACTTACGGTTACGCTCGTGGTCGGCCAGGGTTGGTGGGCAGTACCTTTCCACCTGGTGCTACTGCTGCACTGCCTGCCCTCGACGTGGTCGGGCTGAAGACTCCTGGGGTGCAGCAATTGGAAACAAATCTGCGCGCAGCACGCAGCGCTCACAACCAAATCTAGCCTAAACCCAGCCCAGTCCGAGTCTAACTCCCGCCCACCACGGGCAACACTGTAATAAGGAAGGGCCGCCATGACGCCATCGAAATGATCACATTATGATGATGATCAATACACAGACTGAAATTCCTTGCTCAATGCAGTCTCCGGCCGGCTCAGAAGTCACAACGAAGCAATCATTGGGACTTGGGGAGAGCGAGAAGTTAGAACAACACCCTGCGCCGAGTCAAAGCTAACATCATGTAAAATGTCACGTACAGTCATGCAGAGTTGCAGACGTGTGTAGACCCGGCCGTGAAAAGTAAAGAAAAGAACTGACGCCGCTCCTCCTCGAGCTCCTGATGTCATCACGCAGACGTCGTGGCCGGCGCTACTTTTTAGGGACTACTTTATTTTTATTCGTAAATGTTTTAAATAACGTATATTTTTTATTTTTATATAGCCTATGTCCTTCTGCTTGCCCTGAGGTTTTCATAGATGTCTTGGGTGTTTGGATTGGTGGTGTACTTTTCGAGTTTACCTGGCTCAAAGGACAGACTTCTCTCTTTATAATAGTAGTATAGATAATATGCATTGCTATTATTACCATTAACATTTCCCGGACTATGAATGGAAATGGGATGATCACCCTATGCAGCTCTATGCAGGAGGTGCAGAGGGTAGGGAGTGAGGTACGAAGAGTGATCCATGGGGGATGGAGGGGAATCTGAATGGGTGGGTTCGTTAGGAGAAAGAAAGTGAAAACAAGCTGAGAAATATCTGTAATTTGGCATGTGAGCGCAGTAAACTGAATTGTATGGGCGCTCTTATAATTAAGGCTAATTAATAGCAATTTCCATGTTCCCATTTTATCAAGCTAAGAATAATGGGAGAGTTAAACTTACAAGGATTCAATCTTCTGCCCCTGCCGGCTGCGTGCACCCAACCGTCTGAGCTATTTTATCAGGCTGGGTACTTGTGGCCCAGAGAGCTCTGCAGCAGATGCATTATCACACCGAGTTGCCTCATTAGCATATGAACCCGTGGCCTGCAGGTTACACCCAGTGATCTACAACTGGCATATCAATTATGTAGGCTGTGGCATTGTATTCAATGACGTGTCTCCCAATAGCAACACATAAATAAATAAAAGGCTGTTGCACCGCGTTGTAGCATCGCTGTACAGTGAAATATGGACCACAGCTCACTGGTATGGATTAATTTATTGCAATGTCTAGCCTGTACGCACAAGTACAATTTAGCCCCTTACCTTGACCAATTTCCTTTATTCTTTTTTGACTTTTACGCATAATTCTTTTTTGCATTTTTTATTATTTTGCATCTATACTTGTTTTTATTAGATGCTCAGTTTTTCTCTGCAATAAAGTTTGAAATTGCCCACTACGCGCAGAGTGGCAGTTTCATTGCCCTCTTGAATTATTTTAACTATATTCACCCAGAGGCCTGCTGCCTGCTGGATACACTTCTTCGCAGTATGCACCGTAAAGAACGTATGTTTGTGATCAATTAAGTAAGCCTTAACAGTTTCATCATCACATTTCCACCTGTCATTTATTTGAGGGCATAGTTATATTACAAAAATGCACTTGTACTAGGGAGATAATAGCCTGACCAACACCTACACCACCTCTGAGTCAGCCACCATCTTGGGGGCCACCTATCTCCAAATTTGTGGATTCCACAGTATATGTTCGTCAATATCCAGCACCGCTTACCCCTGCTGCACGCACTCACTCACGCACGCACCAGGGGCGGCTCATGGCGGCCCTGGGCAGGAAGCATAGGTAGGGGGACCCGGAAGAGGGAGTCCGGGCGGGGTGGAGCGTGGAGGCCAGTGAAGAGGGGGGGTTCAGGGAGTTTGGAAGTGGAACAGAGCCGGAGGCCACCAAATCCCTGCCAGGGGCCGCCACGCAAATATGTATCGATCCTCAGAGGATCAGGGCTTTAAGTGGTATGAAAAAACTGGGGGGTCTCTCAAAGGGGCGTGACTTTAAAACATTTACGTCCAAAATCTGTGTTTAGCATAGTGTGCTGCCCTACTTGTATTTTGCTGTTTCTGTCATTGCATCTAGATATGTGGTACAACAAGTAACATCAAACCTACAACGAGTAAGGACTATTGGCTTTATCAATGGTTATTAGTTGCATAAGATAAATAAGCTGCAACTATGGCTTGTTACACATAATATTGAAAAAGCTTCCAATTAAAGCCCTGGTGACATCAAGACAATGTTGTTGCTCTTGCGTTTCAGAAAGAGAAGGGAAATCCAGAAAGAAATTGACTTTTTAAAGGATTTCCCTTCTCCCACAACCCACCTGGCATGAAGTCATGCCCTAACTTCTCCACTGGTGAGAAGTGAGCAGTGTGGGTAGCACACATCGAAGTGCCTGCTGTCTCGAATCGGGTCTCTATCAGGCTGTTTTACGCCCTGGCACTTTTTTCCGGACTGCAGTGAACGCAAACTGCTGTCACTGCAGTCTGGAAAAAAAACAGACCGCCTGTGCCAGGGCTCAAAACAGAGCCCGATAGAGACCTGTTTCGAGGTCCCCTGAAAAAACTGCTGGTGCTCAGACCCCTTGAGACCCGGCCCACTTAAAGCCCTGCAGAGGATTAATATATTAAGGATATATATTGGCGTGGCGGCCCCTGGGGTTTGGCGGCCCTGTGCAGGTGCACAGCTTGCACATGCTTACGGCCGCCCCTGCACGCACGCAAGCAGCACTAAGGTTGACACAGCCTCAGGCCTCCAGTTCACTCCACCTGCTGTTTCCGGTCGGCTCACATTCCTGGCCGATGCTGTACAGCCGAGTCACTCGACCGGCCGGCGTCCACCTTGTGTGACGCACAGAGCGGGTGGGGGGGCAAGTGAAAGCGGGTGACTTGACGTCATAGACAAGCCAGGAGAGATGGGGGAGGGGGTAGGGCTTTAAATGGGGAAAAAAATAGTCACAGGTACTAATTTAAATGTGGCGAGTGGGCGGGGCCAAAGGCAAGACACGACATACTTAGGGACTTCTATACTAGTTGTAGCACATACCAAAACACATGAAAAACGGTTTCTATGAACAAACTAGATTAACTCGTTACACAAAACAAAAGACACGCGCAGTGATATTTTAACATTTCCTGGTTTTGTAATATTTGCAGTTTGAACTTATTTGCTGTTACTTGGCACAATCCTATATATTCTCGAGCATGCGCACACACACACACAGAAAGAAACGAACAGATCTGCACGCGCAAAGAATTCCACACATTTCCTTTACTAGTCCCCCAAGAATACCTTGATTTCCTCCCCCTTTTCTCACACGAAAACAGGCACAAGACAGGTAACAGACACCCATAAGCAGACACACACAAAAGAATGGGGTGGGATTGAAGCCCTTTTAAACTCCTTATCCCCGGTGGCTTTCTTAATTGCACTGTCACCGATTTCTTGTAAACAGCGTGATGGTGAACACACCCGGATATCATGCAAATTAACCCAAGCTGAATAGTTCAGTGGGGGCCCAGCTCTGGGCTACAGAAGTGCTGGCCGTCACAGACCGGTCACCAGCCCTAGCAGCAATGTGCCCATCCTTTAATCAGTACCGGTGCTCTGCTCGGCAGTAGAGAAGTGCCGGTACTCAAAGCGAGAACAATAAGAAGTGCCGGTACTCAGTACCTGCAAGTACCAGCCCATTTAAAGCACTGGGTGGAGGGGTCGAAGGTAGAGAAGGAGGCGCAGACTGAGACCGCATAGTGAGGGGCAGCGGCGAAACAAACATTAGAGAAAGTCAGAATTCCTCTTGGAAACCAGATATCAGACACATTCACTCTCGGACTCCCTCACACCGGACCTTCACAATACATAAACTAATAACTGAGATCGAAGAAGGCCAACCCCACAGACTGATATACCACCAAAATCGAGATATATAGCCTCAAAGGATTATTTAATTTCTTGAAAAGGAATAAGTTATATCACAATTCACTTTTGGTGATCAAAGACATATAAAAAAAGGTATAACATTCATACATAGCATGCAATATGTGATAAAAACAATATGTGCAGATTTAAAACAAATGTCGAAATATATACAGAGACAGGAAAGAAGAGAAAAAGTCCTAAAAAGAAACACTTTTTCCACAGTTCTAAGAAAGCGGTTGCATTGACTTATCCAACAATTTACACCAAATTCATATCCCTGTGAATAAGAAATTGTAACATATATGCAATAACCAAATCCCTGCAGTAGGTGCAAAACCCACCGAACTTCGTCAAGGACGTTGTAATCTGTGAGCTGCATAGTAAAAATGGATCTCTGTAGCAGCTGCATTCACCCACTAGGTTTAAAACTTGAGAACAGTAGTCTCAAATCAGTTCTCTGCAGTCAGTATTTTAACCCACCAGACTATCTGTAGAATTAGCACCTGCGTACTGCAGAATACTCCGAGGTATACAGTGCACACAGTATTCTTATATAGTGCCTTGACTATAGTTTGACCTGTAGCATACCCTGCCTGCTAGATTCCATCCATTTGTCGTCACTTCCCTTTCCTCTCCCTCGTTATTCCTTCCCTCTGCAGATTATTCCTTCATCCATCCTTCTCCTGTTTCTAATTGCTGGCCTGTCTGCTCCTTCTACTCTTATAAACTATGCCCCACTCATCCGCCAGTTCCCTTTCTTTTGCATTCTGTGATACGGTTCACCTCTCACCTTTTCTGGTTTTCTGCCCTCGTATGCTCTTTCACTTCTTCTCGTCTCTGTTCCCCTCCCAATATGTATGGAATTATCATCTTCTTGCGTCATTTTTCCGCGCTCCTCTCACCTGTTCCCTCCGCCGCCGGAGAACAGCAGAATGAGCGCCGAGAAGCTTCTGGCTTCCAGCATAAGCGGCGGCCGGGCCGGCACCACGCCCAGAGAGGCTTGCAAGTTTAACTCGCACATTATTCTCAGTCTCCAGAGAGGTCAGGGAAAGTTAAGGACAGGCGCCCGGGGCACAATCCTAGCTGTCAGCCCGCTCGACCTTTGTTGACCTTGACCGATGGTAAACATGCGCGTTGTCAGACGTGACAAAGAGGGAAGAAAACGGCCTACCCAGGGATTCTGAGAGAGAGAGAGAGAGAGAGAGAGAGGAGAGACAAAGACTGGAGACAGACCTCAAGAGACATGCAGCCGGAAAGACTCGGAGTGACACACAGAGAGACCCTGCAGAGAAGGGAGAGAGATACAGAGAAAGAGAGAGAGTGTCCCAAAATAAAGAGGGACAACGAGAGAAAACTACGCTTCTAGCAAAAAGGGTGCTTCAACCCACATCCTCTCGAATCTGATTTCATATAGAAAGTTCTGTGTTTCTTGGCGCTACATAGAGTGCCCAAGATTCCTTGCCAAATCAAAATTTTACACTTACGCAAAGTTAAAACATTTAGAGTTCTAGTGAGAGCGAATGTACAACTGACACAAAGGGGGAAGAAGGTTATAGCAAAATATAGGTATAATGTACATCACACCAGCCAACCAAAGAGGCCAATAGTCTGTAAAATGTTGCAACCCATTTGGAATCGGACCATGTGTCGTTGGTTCAAATCTCCTCCCGGGCTCTACAGGGCTCCCATTCAACCATCCCCAAGGGTTGCGCCTTACCTGCTCCACTGTCTTGCTTTTGGCCCGGTGATTGTTGAGGGGGTACTCTCCTGGGATTGTCCGCGGGCTGGTGGGAGTACTCTTGGTCGCGAGCTCTTTCTGGGTTTGATGAGGTTCAATCCTGGCGTCCCTGGGATCCGCCGCGGAAGACTCCCCGACCGGTTCCGCCTGCTCTTCCTTCTCCTTCTTGGGCTCCCCCATCATTCCCACATCGTAGAACATGTTGCTGGGAATCTCATGAGGAACATTCCAGGATTTGGCGGAGTGGAAACCCAACATAATGTCGTTTCATCATAGATGTCCTACCTCTGGTCGAGAGGGCCCGTCATTCTGATCGAAGAAGCCCTGTGCCCAATTGAACGCGTCCAACCTCCCAACGTCCAGTCACAAAAGTCCTTGTGGTGACTCAGAACTGCCTTCCGTCCAGTCACAGACCACCTGGCCCCAACAGCAAGAGTCTAGCCGTCCAATCACCAGTCCTTTCTTTGGCGGGGAGCGTCCCGATGTCCAATCACAAAGGCTATTTTGAAGGGAACGCTGGCCCCGGTGGGAGATCAACAGTGACACGACCAAGCAGGACAGAAGACTGGTTGGGCGTTTCCCTCTCATCCTCATCCATAACAGTTAGTGACGAGCCCTAAAAGGAAATGGACACCATTAGTCAATAGACGCAAACCCCACCTTATGCGTCCAATTACTTTATTCATCACTACTCAAGCATGGTGAACAATTTAGGCATGTGCCGTCAACATCTGTCTGTTTAATGCATACCTGGTCAGGCGGTGCTGGATGTTTTATGCATGCTTGCTCACACCTAATTTACATGAGATGGCCACTTAGCCGTGAACTTGTAGGACAACAGCAAAGTAGTTACTAAGCACACACCCTAGAAAGTTATTTATGAAGTATGCATATCGTCTTTAAATAGAATCAACTTTTGCTCATTTACTGAAGCCTTGGTTTAAGAGGCTCTTTACGACGCACCTGCAGTAAAACAACCTCAGACTCAGCATTACACACCCAAATTTCAACTGACTACGCATTTAAATTTCTACTAGGACCTCGTGTTGTGCGCCAGCCATCGATGTGGGCCATGTTCTAGAGGGTCGGCCATCTTGTGGAGGTGTCAGGACATTGACGGGGTGCTAGACAGCGCCAGCTTTGGCTAGTATGTCAACACCCTGCAATGGAAACTAGTTTAGCCTCAGACTGGAGGAAGCTCTTACTCAAATACCCCAGTGATCCAGGCCTCCTGCCAGAAGGCAGTTATATTTTCTTTGCAAACACAAGGAGATTAAGAACGGAGCGCTGAACCTTTTCAGACACTCAACCCCAGTCACAGTTCTTGGTTGAATCCATCATTGTTCTTTAGCTCACTTTGCCACCTCAGTTCAGACCCAGCTATATGCAAATCAGTCTTGACCCTGTGCCTCACGGGAACAGTCTAGCCCGAACTGCCAAGTCAGGTCTTCTCTGAACCGGAAACAAGCATCCTGGGACCAGTTTCTGGGTAACACCCCTCATCAGCCAGGCTAGCTTGAATCCAGTGGCAAAGTAAGCAAGGGACCCACGTGTGGGCATACCCTGCCAATGTAGGGCAAACAAAGTAAACACAAGCCGGTCCCAGGATGCTTGTTTCCAGTTCAGGGAAAACCTGGCTTGGAGGTTCGGGCTGGACTGTTCCCAGGAGGCACAGGGTCAAGACCGGTTTCCATATAGCCGTGTCCGAACTGGGATGGCAAAGTGAACTAAAGAAGGATGATGGATTCAACCCAGACCTGTGACTGGGGTGAGTGTCTGAAAGGTTTCAGCCAGGGCTTTAAGTGGGATAAAAACCTGGGGGGAGGGGGTGTCTCTTAAAGGGGCGTGGCCATTGTAATTAAGGGCATGACTTAAAAAACACATAAGCCAAAAATCTGTGCTTAGCAGTGTGCCGCCCGACTTCTATTTTGCGGTTTGTCATTGCATCCAGATATATGATACAACAAGTAACATCATACTCACAACAAGTCATGACTACTGGCTTTGTCAATAGCTGTTAGTTGCATAAGATAAATGAACAGCAACCATGGCTTGCATATAATAATGAAAAAAGCTGTGACTTAAAAGCCCTGGTGACACCACAACAATGTTCCTGCTCCTGAGTTTCAAAAAGAGAAGGGAAATCCAGAGAGAAAATGACTCTCTTTAAAGGATTTCCCTTCCCCTATAACGCTCACCTGGCATGACATCATGCCCTAACTTCTCCACTAGTGAGAAGTGAGCAGTGTGAGCAGCGCACTTCGATGTGCCTGCTGTCACTACAGGCCCCCTTTAAAAAATTGTCTGTGCTCAACACTGGTGAGGCCCACTTAAAGGGGAGAGGATGCAGCCCAATGGCTAGGGCGGTCAACCTCGAAGCTGGGGAACTGGGTTTGAGTCTCAACAACGACTTGCTCAACATCCTGTGATTCTGAGCAAATCGCTTACTCTCCCCATGCCTATTGCCTAACAATAAAATGAATGTGTCTTCATGTAGTGAAACTGGTGCTCGTGTAAAGCGCTCTGACACCAGATGTCTCGGGTCTAGTTCGCGCTATATATATAAAAAAAATACATAAATAAATATGGCCTGGTTTCAGCGCTCCGTCCAACATCTTGTGTTTGCGTTATCCTTTCTTGAGGAGAAAGTATAATACTACATTTACAAAAAAACAAAACAAAAAACACCCACAGTATTAGCGTAGAGTGTCCATTGCATGTAAAGTTTCATAGATCAAGCACCCTGAAGTTGTGGAAGCCCAGCCGTTTGGGAATGAAGGAGCTAGGGTTAAACGGAATAACTGTGACGCAAAGCGCGTGCAGCAACGGCTCAGCAGACAGAGGGCGAGGTCGGTACTGCCGCACCTGGGGTCAAGGTGAGGCAGCAGCCACGAATGGAAGCCTCTAGACGAGGTGACGTCACAAGGCACCACGCTTTTTATAGCTTTGGTGCATTCCTCTTCGCGCGCCCAGCCCCACCCACTAGCAGGTCATGCTCCCTGCGCTGGCACTAGGGTGACCAACTCGCATTGGTGCAAATTCAGGACGGTGAGTGTAAAAATTCAGGACAAAGGGTCAAAATTCAGGACACAAATTCAGGACAGGAGGTCAAAATTCAGGACAAAACTTCAGGACAATTGGATAAGTTTTACAGACACATCAGAGGTCGCGCAATTGTATATAAGTAAGCCCAGCCCTATCTAGACATATTCAGCCATTTGCAAACCTATCCATCATGTATCCTTCCATCTTTCATTTCACTCATCCATCTCTTCATCAATCCTTTCACTCATCCATCCATTATCCATCCGCCCTTTCACCCTATCCATCTGTACACTCAGCCATTCACTCTTCTACCCATCCATCCATCCATTCACTCATCCATCCAGTGATCTACCTTTTCACCCATTCAGCCATCCTTTCACTTACTCATCCATCCACCCAGTCACTGATCCTTCCACCCATCCACCCTTTCAGTCATCCATCATCCTCCCTTTCTCTCTCCTTCGACTCTTTCACTTAGCAATCCTTCCATCCATCCATCCACCCACCCTCCTTCCATCCATCCATCCACCCACCCACCCATCCATCTACTCATCCGCTCATGAATCCATCCATTGACCCTATCACTTATTCATCCCTTCTCTCATCCATTTATCCTTTCACTCCTTCACTGGTCAATACATCATTTTGTCCATCTACCTTCCCGTTCACTCACTCATCCATCCTTACATCCACCCTTTCACTCATCCGTCCATCCATTCGCCCTTGCACTTATCAATTCATCAATCCATCCATCCTTTCACTCATCCATCCTTTCACTCATCCATCCACCCTTTTACCCATCCAGCTACCCTTCCACCCATACATCCAGCTATTTCCGTTTTCTCTCTTCCATCCTTCCACTCACTCAACAATCCATCCATCCTCTCCCATTATCCATCTCTTCAATCTTTCATTCATCCATTCACCCTTTCACTAATTCATCCAGCCATCCCTTCACTTACTCGCTCACCCACCTTTTCATATTAATTTTGAGCTGAGCCTTTTTGAGAAGTGGCCGATCAAGAACTTCACCCTCGCTGCAGGAGACATTCCAGGACTGGGACAGAAGCCACCCAGGGCAGAGACAGGATCCACTACAGGAGGGGACAGGAGCCATCACAGGCGGGGGGGGGGGGTGACAGGAGCCCCCACATGGGGGGACAAGAGCCATCACTGGAGGGGGAACAGGATCCACCAGGGTGGACACGGGGTGGGTATGCAGTATTCTAGTATCATCTTGGTCTCTTCCAGGGTGGGGGAGGGCTCCTCACCCCCACCTGGACAAGACAACGAGAAGACAGGCTCTGTTTCCTAAATGTTAGTTTTGCCCCCATCCCCCCACTGAAAGGTGATACTCCAAGAGAACTGATTTAACTGATTGTCCTCCATAGTTTGTTAATCAGTGTGGGGGTGATTGTGCCATTTCTCTATTTTATTACAATATAGACTGCATGTTTGAAGAATCGAGGTTTGTTTACAATTTAGTGACATTAGCTCTGTGAAGTGAACCACATGCTGCCTCAGTGTAATCAGGGCCGGTTCTAGGATATTTGGAACCCTGGGCAGAAAGGGAATGTCTCACACCAGTTGAAGATACAAGACGCATTCAGTGCTGTTTGCATCTGAATAGATGCCCCTGCTCCGAAGCTGCCAGCCCTCCCACTGTCACCTTCAAGCACCTCTTAACAGCTCATCAAGGGCTGAAGGTGTGAGGGTTGCCATCCCGCTGTGCCTCGCCAATGCTGATGGGTATCTGAGCTTTTGTACTGCCTCGGAGTCTGTTACACCCGACCACAACAGCATCGCAGTTAAGAAGGGAGGTGGGGGCCAGTTGTGCCAGTTGTGCCGGTTGTGCGACCAGTTAAAATTACGGACAAATGGCGTCCGTTAAAGAATCCTTCACGGACAACGGACAGACGGCCGAAATTACGGACTGTCCGTGAAATTTACGGACGGTTGGTCACCCTAGCTGGCACGCTTTCAGCGTCGAGCTGATCCGGCCATGACGTCGGAGTGTTTGCAAAATAACTCGGCTGGCAGGGTTTCCACCGGAAAGCCTTCCAAGAGTGGGCGAAGATCTACTCAGACAGGGAAATTATCTTGGAAAGCAATCATTAAGCATTTTGCACCAATGCTTTTTTTTTTTAAAAAAAGCCTTCCTCGCCCTGAAGGAAGAGTAGAGGGGCCTTACTCACCCTCAACAAGCAACTGCACACGCGATCACTACTTTACTCTGAAATGTGCAAATCAACAACTCAGCTCTAGGTCTTAAGGC
Organism: Lissotriton vulgaris; assembly: GCF_964263255.1. NCBI lineage: Eukaryota > Metazoa > Chordata > Amphibia > Caudata > Salamandridae > Lissotriton > Lissotriton vulgaris. The sequence goes on along the minus strand of NC_141695.1, from coordinate 1,714,541,010 downwards.
ATGTATTGCGGACATCTCCTAATTTAACAGATGGAAATGGTTCCTCAGTTTGAGGATCTTACCCTATTTTAAGGTCCAGAGAGAAGCTGTGTGTGGGCGCTGCTTGCATTGAAAACGTCAACACCGAGCGGCAAAAAACATATTTCCTGGTTCCTGACTTAATTGTGATTAATCAATGTGCAGGTATGGTGCAAAACTTGACAAACCAGTTTCATTTTCGAAATCAGAATCCTCGACAAAGATTAAACAGCGAAACATGTGTCAGCTCTTATTGAAAAAAAAGTTGCACAAAAGATCAAAAAAGTCAAATAAGAATTACAATGAAAGTTACATGAATGTGTATCTTACATGGGATTGGGAACCGTAATTCCATAAAGAAATTAAGAGATTTATGGTGAGAGTGGTCAAAATTGCTTTATGTGTAGACGTGGCGGCCATATCATTCAACACCAGTAGAGCAAGAGTAGCACCTAGAAAGGTAAAGGCTTGAGACCCTAGGAGGGTTTTACAATAGAGTCACAGTCACTGGGAAAACACATGGGAGAAAGGGCTCACCATTTGAGATGCTGAAAACCTTTGTGAGGGACAGAGTCCAGAAACAGAAAAGCAGCAGCCATCATAACTCTAGAGAAGAGTAGAGTTTATGTGAAGGATTAGGTCTACAGCAGTGCCGAGACAGTGGCGGTTTAAGGATTTTGGTGGGGCCATGGGCCTAACATTTTGGGGGCCCCCATTCGGAACATTTTAAATTTATGATCCAATTTCAGCTCTTTCATGCCCTCTTTGGCCAGGTCTCCACAGGCACACTGGTCCAAATTCTTTATGAGTTTACATTGAATATTCAGGGATAGTGATGCGTGTTTTCAATATTGTAACATAGCAGCAGCTCACTAATATTATTGCAAATAATCTCTGTGACCCCGGCCCATTTCTCCTATGTGAGGTCCTGTCTTGCTCTAAAAGAAACTTTTGCCATGAATGTCTGCAATAAACTCCCCACATATCACCTACTTTGAAAATAATTTAAAGGCAAACACTATTTAAAACAATTTTTTGAAGAATTATTCAATGTCTTCAGGCAAGACTCTGCAGAATAGGGCTGGCTCTATCAGGGACCCCCTAAAATACTGGGGCCCTGGTCCATAGCCAACTTTGCCCAAGCTTTAAAATATCTCTGATCTGGGGAGAGTCCACCCCTCCCTGGTGGGTGGGGCGGTTTGTAACTAACTTGTCACCCAGTGGACCCAGAACAACTTCCCCATCTCTGTTTGCACAGCAGTCCTCTGGGTACTCTGCAAAGCACAATCTTTCTTAGAACCTGGAACTGGTACAACAAATTGGACATCTGCTCTACTTTTAAAGAGGTACGGCAGAAAGAGAATGAGTATTTTCTCTCTGCACCTTCAGAGTGATGCAGGGTCAGCTCCAGTTTGGAGCATCCACAACTGAGGCACAAAGAGATGTAAGCATTCTATACCTGGCTATCACTACCCACATTTCATAGTGATCAGGAAGAGAGACAAAAAGGCTGGTCTCACCAAAAGCACCTTCACATTCTGCACAGTCGAGACTGCAGTCCCACCCTTCCCACCACCCTCCACCAAATGACATTGCTCATCACAACTAACAATGAAATCTCAAGCCACATGATGTTGATAATACTCAGCTCTACATCAAACTCTCCTCTCAAGAGACTATCCGGAGACTGGATGACACCCTGATGAAAACGAAGGACTGGGTGGCACACAGCCATCTAAAACCAAACCAGCTGATAACCAAATTCTTCCTTTTCTTCCAAAACATTAGATCTCAATAATCGCTACCTTGGTCTTTTAACATCAAATCGCTGACCTGCACTCCAGCCACCTGCGGCTTTGTAAAATCACTTGGTATCACACTTCACTCCGATCTAAACATGCAAACTTGCATACTAGCTTCAACCAGAAACGCTACCATGAACCTGCACCTTATAAGAAACCTAACACCCTTCATACTGCTAGGAGACCTCAAAACAGCGGTTCAATCTCTAGTGCTCTTAAGACTGTTCTATGGGAATGCCACTATTATAGGTCTACCTAAAGCCAGCCTAGCCCCAATGAAAGTGACATTAAATGCAGCAGCAAGACTTAACTGGTACACGCTGTTATGATCACATTGCCCCATAACTCAGAGCCCTCAGCAGGCTCCTAGCTGAACCTAGGATCCAACTGAAGGCTGCATGCATAACACACAATTCTGGTTCTAAATACATGGCAAATAGAATCAAGCTGTCAGGAGGTGGAAAAGATTCTAGTAGTGCTAAATCCCACTTACTAGAGCCACCCACATTCATAAAAAGGAAATCCGACAGCCGCAATTTCTCTGGATCTGCCCCCAAAATGTAAAGTCCCTCGCACCCTCAAGGGAAGCAATTACCTCACTCAGGCTCTTCAAGAATAAAGTCAAACTTGTACTACTAGAAAAACGAGCAGGCTTGGGGCTTCCAAAAATGGAACCCACAGACCTCCATTACTTTTGCTTTCTCATACATGCTATTCATGCACCAAAAAAGCCACTCACAAATACATGCAAACATTCATAAGGAGTCAGCGCTAGGACCCGGGTTAATACGTAGCAGCAGTACTTCACACAGGTGGGATGGTAAGCTTGCACTCAGGTAGATAAAAGAAAAATCTGGTCCTGGCAACAGACATAGAAAGGAAGGCTCAATGCCACCAGCACTGTACAAGCTAAACCCATAACAAGGATGGCAGTCCACCGTTAGACAAATGAGGGACACTTTGTGCACCTCTCCAGGTCCAAAACAGGGCCAGGACCTCCCTCATTTCAAGGGACAGGCCTATACCTCCACTCACCTTAGTGTAATTTGTGTGTAGAACTTAGGACACCCTTTTTTCCCCCAACTCCTCCATCTGAGTTGTGTGAGCGCCAAGATACTCCTTGGAGTGAAAGTTGCGCGGTAGAAATGTCCCTTACATTACATGCTATAGTAGCATCTGGGTGAGGTCAAACCCAAAACCAGGATACACAATACTAACAGTTGGTTGCTCAGGACAGGGGGGCCCACCAGCACACCATATGGGGGACATTCCTGTCCCAACGGTCCTGCATAAAGTTCTACATCTTTTCTAATTCATGTCTACCATTTTTGCAATCAAGAGTGCAAAGATTCCTATTGGGCGTAATGCAGCAATTGGTACTTTCTGCATCACCTCCAGTAAACCGGCCCTGGTTTGCCCAGTAGCAGATTTTAAACCAAAGACCTTTGTTGGACATACCAAGGCACAACACTTTTTGTGATGATTTCCTAAAGGGCACCAAAGGTATTAGCAATCCCAAAACATTTCCTCTGGATTACCCATCCCAACCTCAACCACACAGTCTCTTTTGTTAACTTTTAAATCTGTCAGCCTGTTCCATCATTATCTGACCCAGCTCCTTACTCAATACATACAATCTTCAGCCACTTTCTAATTGAATTATTAGTCTATGTATAGGGTGACACAGAATTGGTCGACCAGTAAACATGTCAGAAGTCTAATGCACATTTTCACAATTGTTTCCTACTGGTGGATCAGCATGAATCCAAGTAACAAACAGCTATTCAAAGTGGCCAACACATACCCACACATTTTGAAGATACAGTAAGGCAAAATTAGGCACCTGCATTCCCAACAGAGAGGTCATAAGACTGTCCGTTCAACAATCTAACATTGCCAGGTGAGGGGGAGCAAAATGTCCCATCAGGTCTGATGAAATAAACTCTTACATCACCCTGCTTGCTTTTGCAAAAAAATGCATTGTGCTACATGGAGAAACATTACCTCTGACCCTCTCCTGTAACAGCTGCTAGGATGTCACTAGCAGACTTTTTAAATAGTGTTTATCTGCTCCAGCTTATTCAGACTGCAGCTGCTAGACCATTGGGCAAAGAGAAAGTGCAGCCGCATCCACTGTACTAATTATACAAGGCAGCTCCCAAACCTCCACGCCCAGCCTTGAGTTTATCATGACAACAGGGATCACAGCCTTACAACAGAACCAGCAGGTCCTGTTCCTTCAGACAATAAAAAGCCAAGCCAAGTGTCTCCTTGCGGTTTACTCACAGCTGTGCTCAGAGGTTTAAACATACTTATTGCAGCTTCAATAGTTTTCTCGCCCATAAGATGCTTGAAAACCAGGCCCAAATTTACCTTCGCTTTGCATCGTGTTTGCGCTACTTTTGTAATATAAACCCCAAGTACAGTGCTCTGGTTGCAAATCGCGATTTGCATTGGTTATTACCACAAAGTAATGCAAAGTTGTGCAGTGTGATGCCTTGTGTTACTTTGTGTCAAAGTGGCATTCCAAGGGTGGTGCATGGTCATTATCAGGCCAAAAACATGTTGTTTCAATCCAAATACCAATTTACAAAGAGACAAACAGGGATTGGTAACAAAACACAAAGCCTACGAGGCAGGTGCAATGAGTGGAAATGTTTTCATTTCTCCTCGTTTTTCCTACTTTGCATGTGGGCTGCAGTGTACAACACACAGAAGATTCTGCCCTGCTCTCCCCCTTTCTCAGGGCACAGCGCAGAAACTTTAGTTGCCATGCACTGCACTGCAGCGCATGACCTCTTAGCAAACTTGGGTCCAAGTGAGTGAAGAGGAACAAAGAAAGGAGGCTTCAGGAGCAAACCAAAGGGAGGTCTCATGCATGGCGATACCAGAGGGTACTCAAGAGGGAGATTGTTGAGTAGGCAAAAGAGGGAGTCATCATTCACAGTTGACTGGGAAGGATAAGGAGGCAGAAACAGTTACACAGGGAAAGGAGTACAGGAACAGCAAGAGATCCAGGGATGGGCAAAATGGACGCAGAGAACTTGGAACACAGATACTTTGAGCAAGATCTTGCGTCAGAGAAGCACCAGAACAGGGACAGCAGGGGGCTCCTCCATTATGGTGAGTGCAGCATGCACTCACATTAATACAATAGTAATAAATACAACTTTATTATAATGTGTCTCAGGCTCACACTGCTACCCCGTGAGGCAGGGGCGGGCTGATTAGTTCAATTGCACTATTACTTCAGCCCCTGCCAGTGCGCATGTCAGATTGGCCGGCTGTCTAGATCTGGCCAATCTGACATGTTTACTTCAGAGCTAGCAAACCCAGGGCTGAGAAACAGCCAAGGGGATTGCAACCACAGGCCCCAAGTACCTCAAAATGAGTGCTGGGTTAGCCTGCTCCAACCAATCCTGGAGCTGCTCTGCGGCTGCAGGATTGGTTGGTTTAGCGTTGTACAAGGGAGGAAGCACCTCCCTTTCCACCCACGTCAGTGCCTAGGAGAGCAGCAAGTCGAAGGAGACCACATCCAGAGCTTGTGGTGAGTGTTTTGGGCAGTGTGCCCCACAATATTGTAACATTGCCGGCCGCCGCTGGACACGGAGGCATGGTTAGTGAGACTCAGGAAAAAGGGGCACAAGGAGATGTGGGAATAGAAAAGAGGCACAGATATGCAGAAAGAATCAGGAATATAGCACTGAACGTAGAGCGAGATCTTGGGATGGGAAAGCACCAGGGCAGTGAGGCTCAGGGACTGAGAAATAGACGCAGAACCAGTGAGATACGGACACTTAAAGACTGACTCAAACTCACACAGGCTTAGTGGAATTATACAAGACCAGACCCCTTCTTACAATCAAGCCTTAGGACTACAGGTTACTCTGATAATTCTCAGAAAGGTTAAGTGGAAGCTTTCAAGAACTGGTCACCCGCACCCTTTCACTTGGAGCAGATCTGCGGAAGAAACGAACAACTAAGTTGACACTTGTGTGGTTGAGCACAGTTGAGACCCACCCCTCCCCTACCACAAGGGAAACCCCCAACCAACTGTAGTAGGACTGATAGGACTCACAAACACCAAGTACAAGATCAATACATACATCCAATAGACCCCCTTCGATGTGGGACGACCTACTATCTGTAGAGGACACTCGGCGGTCTGTTTCCCAACCCCCAAGTGGAATAAAAAGAAAGAAATGAGCAAATGTTTCAGCATACAAAGACTGCAGAATTAATCCCAGCTCAGTATATTAAGCAAAAAGACTCACCCCTTAACAAGGGCCTTGCTTCCCAATCAGGAGGTTTAATCCTTACATCCCAAGAAAAGCATCAAGATCCCACGCCTATTCGTAGTTCCATTGCAAGGAACAATTCAACACAAGCAGCAAATCTCTCTCAATCACTGCAGTTAAATATCCAGAGCTTGGTTCCATAGGGGATGGAAGCAACTGCACTACTGCGCCAACACCAGATCACACCAAGTCAAGATCGCGTAGAAACAAAAGCCCATGTAGGGGTGCCACTTTTAGAAGACATACTTAAAAATCATATTTAAGTAAGGGTCATGTGACTAACAATAATTACTCAGTTGCTACTAAGAACTCTAAATCCTATTTGAGCCCCAGCGTATTTTTGTAGCACCCTAGTAATTAAACAAAGCAAACATAATTGAAAGCTGTCTAGTGGGTGTAACACTGATTGACACAAGGTGACACATTCAGTACTCCCGTTTACACACATTCAACCTTCCAGCCACACAAATGTCTCACTGGCCCATTTAGACTTGCGGAGCCATCCTATTCATGCGATGGACTCAGAATTTCCAGAGTGACCATACATGCGACTCAATTTGGCACCCTTAAACACTGGAATGACGCATACCCTGAACCACTACCCCTGTCTAGACCCCATTTCACCCTCTCCCTTGCTCCTTAGCCAAGCAAGCACCAACCTCACCCAAAAATAAACCATCTGTTCATGCATCACTTCTGGTAGAGAAGCAGAAGCCTCCTCCTCCTCCTCCCGAGAGCAGGATCTCTAGCATCCTTGAACATATGGGAGAATGACGTCTTAGCGTATTGGTCAAGAAATTATCCTGCTTGCATTTTTGCAGCACTTCAACCTCTTGACAAGGCACCTTGAGGGTAGGTAACATGCTATTGGTTGGAAGGGGGTTGGGTTGTGGTTTGGATCATGCATGCAATAACCGGAGTTGTGCTCTGATCTTGTTATAAGTTGGTGCACCGCGGTTTGTAGCGGAGTAGAAACAAGCAAGACATTGGACATAAACTTATAAGGTAGAATGTTTGGCTTGAAGGGCGTCGGACAGCACTATGGCCCATGTAGGGAGTATGTTGGTATTCTGCTCGATTGAATGTGGCTGCTCATGTCGTGATACTTCAAAAGCGTAGCGGTCCTTAAATGTCAAAGGGGGTTAAGGAAACAGCGATTGTAGCACACGTTTGGCCTACTATCTTTGAGGGAGATTTGGTTATGGTTTTAGGGTGAGAATGAGCTGCATTTCTGCGGTTTCTCCGCCCTCCTTTCGATCGGGAATGGTTCTCTCAGCTGACCAAGTCATCATTCATTAGCTGTTCAAGGAAGAGCCAGCTATTATTGCCATCTAGAATTCAAAGTGCTCTTGGATGTATCTGGACTTTGCAAGAAGAGAATTCCATTGTTGTGCTTCCTGTATGGAGAAAGGGAGTTTTACTTCTGCATTTACTTTTGTAAGGAACAATCAACTGAGGGGCCAGCCCATAGCAGATGTGTTTGATCTTAGAGTATCTCTGCTGGACTTGCTCATCAGGTTGATTTACCTGCACTGTCTTCTGTATGATGTGTGGGTGCCGATAGCCACAAAAAAGGCTGAATAGGGACAATAAATCGATACTAACAGAACAGAAAGAAGTTACACGCTGGCATCGATTACACCCTGACACCATGGAAACACTAGAACAATCCTAGAGGTGAGTTGACCTTTGTTTGCCTGTAGCTCAGGAAACAAATCAACAAAACACAAAGCTAAAAAAAAGCACCGACAGTCTTTTAATCCCATTGGTTTCCACCTAGTTTAATCACATGCTTTGGCTAACTTTGTTGTCTCTTTTAAAGCTCTGCTTTGGATTCACTGTTTCTTGCCCATTTCGTGTTTGTCCCGTCGCTGGCGCATAGTTCTTTTATTCCGGTTTTATTGTAAGTATCCTTCCACTGCTGATGTTGGGGAACTATTTTTCATTTTACAAGCCTCAGTAGCATTTCACTTTTAGCCCTCAACAGAAATGCATGACTCTCCAGGTTGTGGCCCTGCTTGCATCAATGAGTACCACTGTATTTCAATACATATGTTCTTTAAAATATGCTTATAATATCCTCCTGGGATCCAGCAGAACAAAAATGTACTTCTCTCTTCTCTGGCACCCTTTCATTTGTAAGCACAGATGTTGTCAGAGTTATCTTTGCTGTACTGGCTGAATTTAATCTCCTGGTTTTTTTCTTCACATCTTTCGATCTTCCACTAAAGATAATTTGCATATTCAAAGCTTCAGAAAAAACAGATTTTTTATTTTTACTGGTTGTCGTTGAAGCTAAACAGTCTCCAACTTCCAAGTCACACATTTCCACAAAACCACACGAACAATGATCCTCAAAGCATCCAAATCATCATTGACAGAGCAACCTGGCAGACACATTGATCTGCAAACTTTGTGTTCTATCCACTACAAATTACACAATGTATTGTTAAAGTCAACACGTATTGTAATATTTTTTAAAATAATGTTTTTTCAGTCTTTACCGTAGCGTCTTGCTCAACTTTCGGTTACTCACCAATAACTACGCCACACATGGAGAGTAGTTATACTCGTCTTTATTCTTCAGCGTGTAAGCAAGAACTCAATGTTCTAAACCTGCATTTACTTCATTACCCTCAAACGCTTCCGTCAATGACCTACAGAGTCCATCAGGAACTAAAAGAGTTTTGTCATTCTGTATTTATACAACACTACACCTCCTCCATCTCTAAATAAAAGTTACAAAATTTTACAATAAATAAACAAATGAATACATTAATGCATAAAAAATTACACATACATAATAACTAATAACTCTTCAATGAGCCTTCGTGGCGCGTGATCACACGTCCTGATACGGTCATCAGAAACCGGGAGCTTGCAGTCAAAGTGTCAGTGATCTGCTTAGGTGAGGTGGAAACAACAGCAGTTGCAGGATCATTAACTGTCTGTCTGGACCCAGTCTCTACAGTGACATCAATGTTTGGTGAGTGATGAGCCACAAGTCTGAAGTGACAAGAATCTCTCGTAGGGTACTTCGCAGGACGTTGGGCAGTCACCATATTTCCTTTGGTGATTGTGACAGTAAAGGGCTCAGCCTTTAAAGGAGCATCAGATTTTTTTTTTCTGGAGTGTCGAATTAGGACTCGTTCTCCTCTCTTGAAAGTGATGTCTTTCCTGCACATCGCTTGTCAGCATATATTTTCATTTGGCATTTTCCAACAGAATCTGCTGTGCAAATGTCTTCCTCAGTCTTTGATCTGAGGTTGGACCATTGAGGAACTTGGTCGTCATTGCTCTCCCAAACATTAACGTTGCAGGGCTTTCCCCTGTAGTCGAGTGAGGGGGTCGATTGGTAAGCTCGAAGAGAGGTATTCAAAACAACTTTGAGGTCAGGCTTCCCTAATGCAGCAGACTGCAAAGCTTTCTTTAGAGTACTCATGAATCGGTCTACCCGCCCATTGGCCTGGGGTCATAGAGAAGTACATTTCTGATGCTTTATGTTGAGATGTCTGAGAAAGTCTCTGAACTCTTGACTATTGAAGGGTGGGCAGTTGTCCGTTTCCATTCGTTTTAAATGGGCTAAAAAATTATATAAGCCTAAATGTAATTCTTTTTCAATTAAAGTGAAAAAAACAAATAAGAAAAATAGTATATAGTGTTCTCTCTGCGGAGGTGGGAAACTTAACTAAAACAAATATAAGAATTGATTTTGTTTAAGACAACATATTTGTCGTAGGGGGAGACAATTGAGCCATCTCACCTATTACTACAGGAGTTTGCTACTAGTGACCTAGGCATGTTGCAAAGAAGCCATCTATTCTTTCAATAACCTTTTCATGAGAGGAAATTGGGAGTATTCATCAACAATGACCATTAGATGATGTCCATTCTCAAGAGGACGGAAGAAATCAACAGCAATTCTCTCCCAAGCATGGTAAGGCAGTTCTTTCATGGTTAGCAGGTGTTGAGTAAGGTGTGATGGGTAAGACAGTTGCATAAGTGAAAGGCCTTTAAATCTCTTTCAGCCGATCTTAAGAGCTCTCTTTGTGGCACCTATTTTTCGATGGCCCTCATGGGCTACTTCAATTACTTGTAGTTGTAGACACTCTAGAATGAAAATGTGTGCACCTCGCAAGGTGAAGCCTTCCTGAGCTATAGACAATTCATCTCAATTTCTGAATTGTAAGTACTCACTATTCGAGAGGGCCGATGCCAAGACTGGTGAGCAAAAATGGCTTTCAATTTCAGCATGTCACTATCTAGGCTCGTAGCAGTGACAATTTGTTCAAATACCATGGCAGCTGGGTTGCTTGATCTTACACTGAAATGTATGCAGGCCTTAGCTGTCTTAGATGGGGTTCACTTTTTCTGTAGACTATGAATAATTGTGTGGTTGTATTCTTGAAATCTCAGACCCCAATGCTCAATATGAGGAGACATCTTGGCTTTAGCATTGCAAATATTTTCAATAGTGCTTGATGATCAGTCACTACTGTGAAAAACCTTTCCAGATAGGAACACATGGAAATATTCACAAGCCCACACCCCTGCCAAGCTTTCATTTTTCAGGTTGTGAATAAGCAAGTTCAGGTTGTGACAAGATTTTACTAGCGTAAGCCACAATGTGTCTTCGGACATTAGGCTGTCAATTGTGGTGTGCAAGAATTGTGCCTAACAGGGCTAGAGCATTCCTTCAAATTCAGGGCAGACCCGGTAAGCCATTGGCATCTGGGTAGATAAAGTCACATATAAAGCAAATGATGCCTAGGACACTAGTAGTAAACTCTGTAGTAATAGGTGAGATAGCTCAATTGTCTCCCCCTACGACAAATATATTGTCTTAAACAAAATCAATTCTTATATATGTTTTAGTGAAGTTTTTCACCTCCGCAGAGAGAACACTTTATACCATTTTTCTTATTCATTTTTTCACTTTAATTGAAAAAGAATTAGATTTAGGCTTATATAATTTTTGAGCCCATTTAAAACGAATGAACGAACAAACATATATTTACACATCACTTTTTACATAAATCTATACAACCACATATACATACATCGATCCATAGGTATTTCCTTTTTTCAAATACTGTAGCACAATTTCTTTCCAAAAGGATGCTAGCTATATGTAAAGACTCAGCAACGCTTCGACATTTTGTTTAAAGAAGACCCCAGCCAAAGTACTTTAAGTTGTGGGAAACATTGTTTACAAGGAGTAAAAGGACTGAAGATAGGTCTAAAAAGATATGGACCATTTACACTCTTTGTTTCAGGTCTGGTTGATCTTACTTTAGAGGAATGCTGAGTCTTTACATATAGCGAGCATCCTTTGGAAAGAAATTGGGCTACAATATTTGAAAAAAGGAAATTCCGGGGGAAGGTTTCATTTTAGGGCAATTACTTATGGTATTTTATTAGTAGAGGAGAAAAAAGAAAAAACAAATTCCAAAAAATGAGAAGATCCAGAAACCTAAAAGCAGAAAAGGTTGAAAAATAAAACTAAAATCTCCCAAAAAGTCTTTTAAAAATATTGTGTGGTGGGCAGAAATCTTGATTTTTCTCTTAGACATTTGTCTAGATTCTATTTGTTTCTATTATTTATTCGAGTAGTTTGAAAAGTCCCACTCCTACCCAGGTGAAAGACAATTGCATCTCTGCATATTGGCTCTTTCAGAAACCCAGTCCTGAGCTTCCAGTAAAAAAAAAACAAAAAAAACCCCCACAAAAAAACCTTAGATTTCGAACTCAAGTTTTACTTGCTAGCTAAAGAGATTCATGCTTTTAATTGGTGTAATTTTGTGAAGCAACCGTTTTCACATATGAAAAAGATGGACCCACTGCTTCAAAGCGACCTTCTCCACTCTGGCAAAAAAACAACACCTTGGGCTCCCAAACCCTTATTTTTTTTGCCAAAGGGGGCGTATACTTTAAAACAGGGTTATTAGTGAAAAGATAGGTTTTTCCCTTTAAGTGTGGGATTATGCCTTTCTCCATTCCTGCACTACCAGCGTGTTTGAGAAACCCATCTATGTCCTTGAGGCACAAAATATGGGCACAGAAACAATTTCTTAACTACTTTCCAATTGAGTTTTACCATTCCGGGACTGCAACTGTGTGCCTAGAAGCTGGCTCATTGTATTGTATTGTATTGTATTGTATATTGGATTTATATAGCGCTTATCACCCAGGGGTCTCTAAGCGCTTGCCTTGGGAACCCGTCCTGGCTTTTCCCTGTGAGATAGCCCCTACAGGGCATCCCCAAGGTGAAAGCCAGGCATCCCGCCGCGGGGGGGCCGTTGTGGAGATTAAGCAAGTTTAATGCCCAGAGTTGCAGAGTGTGAACCCATGATTAGGTCAGGCACCGAAGCGAGAATTATCGAGTCCGTGGACATTTTGAGCTCAAGACCCTGCAGCGTTGGGAATTGAACCCTGGTCCCGGGTCTGACCGCTGCTTCAGGGTCTGCCTGCTCTAACCAGTGAGCCACACTTCACTTTCATGGGCAGAAAAGGCACAAAGGTAAAGGGGTCCTCCTTCCTCATTTGCGAAACTTAGCGGTGCATCCCTGTTGTGCAATATGGGCACCTGAATAGGTGTATCTCAAGTTTCTAGGAGAGTCCTACACTTAATATAGGCTCGTTATGAGAAAGTAGGATTTCCCAATGTAATACTTATCTGTCCATGTTTTTGAGTTCTTTGTGCACCCGTTATCGCCAACATGTCTACCGTTGCTAGTGAAGCGGATTCTACTGGCCTTGAGATTGCTGATCATCTTTCTCATGGCTCAACTTCGTGATGGTGTCTTGTGTCTTTAGAATTCTTGATATTAAAGAGGAGTATGGCTTACAGACGCACAGTGAAAGCCTTTTTAGCATTGGCATTATTAAGTCGTATTAGCGCTGCCACTACTCAGTCGTATTAGCGTTGGCATTACTCAGTCATACTCAGAGGAAAAATACATTTTGACCAAAGAGGTGTGCTATACTGACACAGATGTGTACCCAAGTCTATTCAGGACTTTAGGCTTAAATTATCCTTCTGCGACTGGAGGCCTCAATATCACCAGCAAGTCTTATTGTCAAACAATCCATCTGAGTTCTACATGCAAACAAGCCTCCAACCTCAGAATCTGAATCAAGCATCTTAGAGTGGACATTTCCCTTTGACCAGGCAGAACTAAAAACATTTAGGTTCTACACTGGTGGCAGGGCAGTCGATAGCCACAATTGATGGTGGCCATTAGGCATTCACCGGCATGAAAAGACAAAACTTCACACACTAGCTCTGCTTGTTTGTGCTCCCTCTCAATTGAAGGCAGGTTTAATTTTGTGCAGAGTGCCACAGTGTTTTGATAATCATGCTGAATGCCACAACGTTGTAGCCCTTCCTTGAAGGGCCATGGCACACAACACTTTATCTGCATCCACTCAGTTGTCTAAAAAGGGCCCAATGAACTGCACATGTTATTCTGTTGATCAGCACATGCAAAGTTGGATTCAAGTGAGTTTGAAAGGAGATCTATGCTGGTGGCTTGGTATGGTAGTAAACCTTTTCAACATTAGCAATAACTTTAGTCACTGTGTGACAGGCTAAACAAAGAGCAACTCTAGGCAAGATCAGTCACCTCTGCAACCACAATCATTACCTTCATAAGTTTTGACTGGAGAGAAAGTTTCTAACTACAAGGAGAAGATCATGGGTACTTGCTTTTTGTATACCAGCAGCGATACAGTGTTTACGTTGGAGGCTTTGTCAGATGCAATAAATCCGACATGAAGCGGTTGAGGCGGTAGCTAGTGTGACATCACCTCATATTTTCCCTCAGGACCACTCCCTTGTGGAATTTACCAGTGAGTTCTTGCATACATAAGTGTGCTTGTTGACAAATAACTTCAGGCTGAACTTGCTGAGGCTACAGCTGCCAACATGCCTGAGATTCTGGTTACTTGGCATGCGAGTGAGACGTCACAGCCATGTAGTCAGTGCTCAGACTAACGGTCTATGTGTCAATGGCCAACTATAAACTACTGGCCTCAGACTTGCCAAGTGTCTCTGCTTGTGAAGTAACCACCTGCTGGTAAAACCCAGATTCAGTCTCATGGTAAACATGGGAGCAACAAGAATCTTCCGCTATTGTTGACCATCTAGAAATAGCTCTGTTGAGGGTGAAACAAGTGAAACCCTGTGCCACTAAGTCAAGAAACTTAGCAAAGAAATATTAATTTTCTCAACTTCACCGGGACATAGTTTCAATTTGCCCAGCCCATTCCTGGCAGGTTGGTGTCTCTTTCACCATAGACTGGGCATCGGGCTGCAGAGAATTGTATTTCCGGCTATCACTCAGGGCTGCTCTAGAATGGAGTGGCAGTGTTGGCACACAATAGCAAACACCCTACACAGTTGTCATCTCCTCCACCCTTCTGCCAGAGGTACTGCCATGAGACCTATAGTAGTAAGGAAATGAAATGTAGTACACCACTCCTACAACACTAAAGAGCTTCCTAGTAGCAGAGGGAACGGTTCTCTGCAGACCATGGTCCCCTATGTTAATCTGCTCTTTAAATTTAAAGATACGTTTCTTTTTTAAAAAAAATGCATATTTGTGTGATGCCAAAGAACTTTTAAAAAATTGCAAAGCTGCGAGGTGTCAGACTTGCTACTTCACCTCACCTCACATCTTGTTCCCAGTGACCTGTTGACCTGAAATCAGTGTCGGTTGGGTGTGCACGGTTTGTGTCTGATGCGGTTAGTTGATGCATAGGGTGGTTGAGGACAGAGCTGGCCACTGAACTGGTGGCCACGAATAACTATACATACTCCTATGGGTTAATGATATTTATCTGTGGCGGAATGTTTCAACTTTGGAACAAATTGTTTGTTCTATAGGGAAAGAGATTGTTCATGGTCAGTGCAGCTACATAGGTGGTGCCTTCTCAAGAGGATACACATAGATTAAGTAGACAGACAAGTTCCAGGCTTGCCTTGCACTTCTGGTATACAGCAAAATTATGAACATGGACATTTCTCCATACTAAAAGGAAAAGTCCACATCAAAGACAGATGTTGAGGGCTACGCAGAAGGGAGTCCCTTGGACTGGGGCTGGAACTGGCATGCTTCCTTGTAGCCACATTAGCATTCCTAACTTATTGCTTGTTCCAACAGGTTTTTGTCTGCAAGGATGGTTTTATGGAACATAGTACACATGCATACATGGATTGGAGGAGCAAGGGAACATGCTAAATTACAATCCAGGTAACAGGATCACTTTGCGTGCTTTGCTACCCTGCTGTGTATCAGTACGGTTAGACGCGCCTCCCTTGCGGAGGTGAAACATGAGGTCTTCATTGGTTCTCAGCCAAGAAACAGAGTCAGTCAAGACCATGTTAATCATCAACATAAAATATATTGATCGTGGTCCTGAGAGTTGGAGGGTTGCCAGACTGTGTTGTCTACACACTGGCCTGCACAATTTCTTTTGATGCACCCTGACGTAGTGCCAAGCCCACCACATCCACACCCTCTAATTGGTGTCCGCTGCTGCAGTACTCAGGCCAAACGAAACATCATTTTTTTACCCCAATGTCTTTGCATGCTTAGTCGAGTTGGTCTCTACGGCAATCGAGTAGCTGCACTGTTCACGGTCTCTCTCAAAGAGCTGTCAGAAGAGTGTGCTTATTTCTCCCTAAAAATGTGAGCCAGTGCCGGAAAAAGTTCTCACCCTAGGCTTTGGCTTCACTCACACACTGGTAAAACCCCAGCGACCAGTCATGCCGCAAGGCGAGGTAGTGTTTGGTTACCCAGGTCACTTTATTACAGTGCCAAGTATAAAGCATAATTTTTTTTTGCATAATTTATTTTGTTTTATTTAATCGGACACTAGTCTCAGTCTCATACTGTCCCCATCCAGGCCAGCCTGTAAGAAAAAAAATCCTCAGTGTCAGTGTGGTTGCTCTTTAAATCTCAGTTTGAACTGCAGTGCATGAGGACATGGTCCTCTCTACTAATTAAAGGTTTTTGACTTTTCCCCCTTCATTCTGGTAAAGAGGCAGCATAAGGCCTCTGAACTAGGGTCGCAGACTCGCAGGACTTCGAGAGGCCTGGTGTCACACACACTTGAGTCTCTCAGCGACTTTACTACAGTGTCTTGTGGAAAACACACTTTTTAGTTCTGGGGTTTGTTGACACCATAGATATCAAAAATACCTACTGATACATAGAGTAGGCTTTGGGTTTCCCCTGTTCATCCATTGGCTCTCTTTGACCAACCTTTTTCAGCCATTGGCTTGAGACTTAGTCAATCACTTCTCGGCTCTGCCTAGCAGAGAATTTATCCCTCTCCTAATGCTATTGGTGTATTCTTCCATATCCCCTCCAGTGCTTGCATTGAACTGTATGAGGGACTACTTTACAATTAAAGCTCTCACGGTCAGCTCCTGCTGGCCCCCTTCCAACGTTCCTTGATCTAATGTCCTAAAGGGGCATGCATAAGCACATTAAACCCAGATGGAATGGATTTGTTAATGCCTATTTCACGAAATGTTTGATACGAGACTAGAATGTTGGCGGTCTTCATAAGTCACAGCCTCTAGCATAAATATACAGACACCTTGCAGGTGATGTTATTGCATTTACATAGTGCTTACTACTCCTGAATGGGCGTCAAAGCGCATTTCAGAGAGTAGCATGCTACTCCGGAAGCCAAAAAGGATTAGTGGTGAATTAGTATAGGGAGATATGAAATTAATTTGAGCGGTGGACATGTAAGTGCTAGCTGGATTGCAAAGGATACTGTCATTTTAGAAAATACAGGAACGGTACCTCTCAGAGCCTTGTGTACTGTTAGCCTGCATCTTCTTAACGACTCCCCTCCTTAACACCTCTGGTACAATTCTCCTACTTGGGAGGTAGGATTATGAATGAATATATTACCTACTGGCGGTCGCCAGTAGGTAGTTATGGTTAGGACCTAGCTACCATAGGAAATCCGCAACATTCTATTGGGAATAACTTTGGCGCCGGTTGAGGAATTTGCGTATAATTTTCCAAAATTTAGGCCAGCTCCGCTCCGCTCCGCTCCTTCCCTGAAAGTTTCTGGGGGATTCGTGAAGTGGGGGCTGAAAAAAAAGGGGGGGTCCCAAAACGTGTTTTCCCCATGTTAATTTCCATAGGACGAATTGACAAGGTTACAGCCTGAACCGCTGAACGGAATTACGCCAAACTTTGCGAAATTGTAGGGACTGGTACGCAGATGTGCCTTTGCTCCATTTGGTGAAATTTGCTCTAGTGTTTTTTTTTTAAATTAACTTCAAAAACACATATATATCTATAGGCGCGCTCCGAGCGCTCACCGGTACGCGTACCGGTGAGCGCACCCGGCGCGCTACGGGAGTGCGCGAGCGGAAAGCTGATTGGCTGTCGACATTCTAAACAGTCCGGAGAGTCCGCCATTTTGTGTCTCGGTAGAATCGACACACAAGAGGTGAAAATATAAAGGGGGAAATGATTAAAAGGGGCAGGGTACACACCCCCTGACCCCCTAGGTTTTCTGAGTGGGGGGGCCTAGAAGGACCCTGAAGGGTAAAAAACCTTTTTTTTTTGCAATTTTCGCGGGGTAAGCGCTGGTTGCGTTCCCATGTACGCTCACCGGTACGCGCACCCTGAGCTCACCACTTCACTCACTCCTTTACAATATATAAAGAATATAGCTCTTTTTGGAGAATTGGAGGCAGTTCTAAAAAGAACTGTTTTTTCCTTCATTTTTTTTTTTTACTTTTTCCGAAGGTTTTTAATTGTTTTTTTTTTTTTTAAGAACAAAAAAAAAACTAGGGAATGCCAAACTGCTCAACAGGAGCAAAAAAAGGGGAAAAATTAGGGCTGGGGAGGGCAGCGATGTTCTTCTCTTTTTCGAACAATTAGTCGGATACTCTGTTCTCCATAACAAAGCAGTTTGTCACACTGCTTACACCTAATGGTAATGTTATTAAAACAGGCTGAATATTTGGTATCAGGTCGACTGCTCTTCCTCTCCCCGATGATGTTGCTCCTCCGGTGGAAGTCGAGGCGCCATCTCCAGGTGCATTCCGTGCCAGGTCCCGGACACTCTCCCGGGCATAGTTTTGGGGGTGCCTTCTTTGGACATGCCTGATCATTGTGGAGTTCTCAAAGCTGTATTTTTTCCTGGGGTCACCACGAGACAGAATAGTGTTGCAGATCTTACATTCCACTTTAGGAGCATTCACCTTCTCCCCTTCTTGAATGCTAAAAAACTTCCAGATGAAGTGCTGCTTCACTTTTGGCTGAGGAGGTTCTTCCTGGAGAAAGTCATCAGAGTCATCACTGCTGCTTGGTGGTCTTGCAGCCATTCTTTGCAAACAATTGAAGAGAAGAAAGGAATAGGTCTTGTTCTCTCCAAAGTGAAAGGGGAAGTGAAGGGAATGGGTGGGGTTTTCATTAGTTGTAAAAAAAAACTGGTAACCAATGAAAAGTGTTATTTTAAGGTCACATGACTTGACGCGCTTACGCTACGCGCTCCGGAGCGCTTACGTGGCACCTATGTAGGCGCTTCCGGGAGTGCTTATGCGGCACGTACGTAGGCGCTTCCGGGGGCGCTTACGCGGCGCGCCTGAATGACTTTGTTAGATTTTCGGAAATGCGCTTAAAGGTGAAATTCGGTTATTGAAAATGAAAATTAGTACTTTTATTAGTATGCCACTGAATGTCTTGCATTATTATTTACTTTAAATACATCATTATATTTTTTTTCGCACGCGGGAATAGCTCTCTCGCTACGTGTACGGGTGCGTTTACCGGTGCGCGCACCCAGAGAGCTCCAAGGTAAAATGGTAAAAAAAACAAAAAACAAAATAAAACAGGAAAAATACATTGAAAAATTTATTTTAGAAAAAAATAAAAAATAATTTTATAAAAAATATAATTGATAGTTATAAAAAACAACTATTAAAAAAAATTAATAATTCACTTTAAAAATCGTAGGTTACAAACTCGTTATAGTAAGGATTTAGCTTTTAAAAA
Source organism: Lissotriton vulgaris (assembly GCF_964263255.1). NCBI lineage: Eukaryota > Metazoa > Chordata > Amphibia > Caudata > Salamandridae > Lissotriton > Lissotriton vulgaris. The sequence continues at coordinate 1,714,521,858 of NC_141695.1, read as the reverse complement.
ACCTGTGAAATTCACTGAAAAAACCATATGTTTAACACCAGTTATAGTTAGCTGGACATTTTACTCATGCAAAACCATTGAAATTCCCACGTTATAGTTAGTTGGACTCACTATAACTCGCGTGCCCGCAATCCACTGCTGATGATGTCACATATTACATCATTCATGACATGGTCAGTGACATCACTGATGACATCACTGATGACATATCAAATGACATCACTGATGACATCATCCAGTGAATGTGTGTTTCTGTAAAGTTAAAATATGTTTTACATATTGAAGAATGAGTGTATGTACGAGTGTGTGGATGAAGGATTTAGTAGGTGCGCGACTGACTGTATGAGTGAGTGATTAAATGTGTCTTACTGAATGCATAGGTTAGTGACTAAACTGTCTGAATGGGTGCATCATTATGTCTGTTGTTGTGTAAGCTGCTGCATGTGTTGATTAGTAGCTATATGAGTGGCTATATGGGTTATTGATTGGTTGCCCAAGTATTTGTATACGAGGGTGAGTGTGTGTGGGAGTGGATGGGAGGTGTGTGCCTCTGTGCATAGATGTGTGAGCAGTGGATTCACTTGGTGTATGGGTTCAAGAGTGCCTGTGGAAACAGCTGTATGGGCGGTTGACTGTGTGCATGGGTGTGTTGGTGAGTGAATGGATATCTCAGTGCTACATGTCCAAGTAAGTACATATGTAAAACACAGTGCATGTGAGAGTTGGCATATATTAATGACTATACATGAGAGCCTGTGATTGCGTAAGTGACTGTATAGATCAATGTGTACTTGTATCAGTGATTGTAAAAGAGAGTAAGTATGTGTTAGTATATGTTTGAATAAGTAAAGTTATGTGTGTATAACTGTATAGAGGAGGAAATGGGAGTGTGATTGATTCTTTGCATGACTGACTAGGTGCGTGAGTAACTCCATGGATGAGTGGCAGTGTGTGAGTATCTCTATAGGTGTATGAGGGCATATGATAGTGTTGTATTGATGAGTGACTGTATGTATGAGTGATTGTATGGGTGAATGAGTCGATGTGTGTATAGACTTAGGAATCAGTGAGTGCGTATGTAGTAACTGGTATTGGTGTGTCAATGGTTTCTGGAATGGTAGTCCGCATTTAACACTGGATATATCAAAAGTTAGATTAGAGTGTGAGGAGGTGCATCGTATTATCACATGAATGATGTCATCAGTGATGTAATTTGAGATGTCATCAGTGATGTCATCAGTGATGTCACTGACCATGTCATGAATGATGTAATATGTGACATCATCAGCAGTGGATTGCGGGCGCGCAAGTTATAGTGAGTCCAACTAACTAGAACGTTGGAATTTCAATGGTTTTGTATGAGTAAAATGTCCTGCTAACTATAACTGGTGTTAAACCTATGGTTCTTTCAGTGAATTTCAAAGGTTTTTTAAATGCCAATTCCTAACTATAACGAGTGTTCAACTATGGTTTTTTCAGTGAATATATATATATATATATATATATATATATATACACACAATTAAAAAGAAAATATTATTACATTTTGTGATGGGGAAAACATTTTGGAACACTAAATATGGACTGGTTTCGCGATACAACTTCACCCCTAGCACCGCACTGCTTCCCTCCCTGCCCACCCCGCTTACCACAGGGAAATATCTAATGATTCAGAGTTTTCCTGTAAGATTATGACTGGAAGGCACCCAACACTTGGGCATGGAAGACGGGTATGAAGGGGCATGAAGGACACAAACGTAGGGCACATCTACCCACTTAGGAAGGAGAGCCACATATAAGGGGACAATGAGACGCACGTACTGGGGCATACAGGGATACTGGGAGACTTACTGGGTATGGGCCAATGACCGCCTCTAGAAGGAGCCACACCCTGTGTGACATCATCCACTCAGCGCATAACTTACCACAAGTCAACAGGAATAGCCCAAACCAGCACCCTTCTAAACGGCTGCTTAAAAATTAATTCACCCATTAAAAAAAATAGCAAAAAGGAGTTCTACATTATCAAAATAAATACAATTCACAAAAAGTGTTTCTACTTTTTTATATCAAATTTGGAAGACGCAGTCGTCACTGGGAATTGGTGCGTTTCAAAACGTACTATTTTTTTTGTCTTTTTAGAAAGAAAATAAGTGCTTTATTCTCTCTTTCTGTCCCGAACCAAGCCCTGGGCTCAGGCCAAACTTGCTTTGATAACGCTTTTTATTCTGGCAATGGCAGGTAACAGAGGTGCAAGGGGCCTGACTTCAGAGTGGGTTCTTGTTGTGAGCCAAGATTGAAAGACAAAACAGTGGCCTGAGAGAGAGAGAAAGAGAGAGAGAGAGAGAGGGAGCGAGCGAGCGAGCGAGCGAGACTGACCAATCTGGTGCCTGAATTTCAAAATGTGAAACGAGAACCTGGAATCAATACCGACCTCCCTACCTGTCCAAATTGTGTGATCCTAGGCAAATATTTGATTTGACGTGGCCTCCTTTTCCTTTATTATCACACGTGAAAGTACTTTTAAATACATGAGTTCAGAATGTGCACTATACAAGCACCTCTTTGGGTTTACATGACCACTGACTTGCCTTTTAGTTCACGAATGTCCTTGTTGCTGGTGGGTGACATGAACATTTCTAACAACTATCACTTTAAATAAATGCCTGTCTATGCAGTGATATAATCTGAAGTCCTTAAGGGAAATGCTTCTTTGTGTTAAAGAAATACACAGTTTTGGATTCGGAAGTGATGGTATAATTTTTACATTATGTTTGCCCCACAATACAAGTGTTTAATTTGAGCAGGTGGTTCACGGACCTCAGCACCGCCACTTAATTGTAACAACTAGGGCTGGTAATAGTCTGCCACATGTAGGCGCTGTCTAAATTAAAGATGTGCACAACAACAGTTGTTTATTAATTAAATATATATTAAAAATGACTATTGACTGCTGTCCAAGCCATTCTTCAGAATTCGGGGGCCTGAAATAGGCTGAATTGTCGTAGTTGTAGGAGTGTGATGAATAGTAATTTCGTTGTTACTGCCATTGGAAGCGCAGGGAGGGGCAATGTGTGGTCCACACTGCAGGGGCTTCCTGATGAAAGCCCTGGCACTTATTTATTTTTTTTACAAATTAAGCACTGCAATATACATATCAAATATTTTCATGGCTAGGCTTGTGCACAAACTCTTAGAACCAAGCCAGAACCTAGGCTCGGCCCACTCTATTAATTTTCCTGGGAATATGGGGCAGTCAGTCACTTGATAAAATGATTTGTAAAGGTCGAGGACTAGAAACATGAAACCCTGCCTACTGATTTGACAACTCTTCCATAAAGCCTTCTTCTTACCAAGACGAAGAGGAGTGCATGCAGGGAAAATACATTTAAAATAAGTGCTCCTCCAAGATAGCAGACTATTGGAAAAAGGTCCTACGAACAATGTCACAAACGGTGGGGATATCACTGGTCCCCGAGCCACACAGATGTCTGCTAAATGTGTGGGAGCCCAATGACCTGACGCGCCCTGCGCAAACGTGGGCCACTATGAGCTCGATGTTAGCTAAGCGAAATATAGCGCAGAAATGGGGAGCGGTGGAGGGACCATCACGGAAAACTTGGTGTAAGGACATGTCTATGCTGGCTGAAAAAACTGTGTTCATAAATAGAAAATGTCCCCGGAAATGGAGCAAAATATGGGGGGGGATCATGGAACAAATATTGGAGGGAATAGCCCAAACCAGAATGGACAGACGAAAGTTCTGAAGATGAGGACTAATGTAACGATGGGGTATGGTTGTACAAAATGGTCCGAGGGGATGGCCGCAATTAAACTTTTTACAGGTGTTGTAAATCTATGGAGAGGGTGGATGTATATGAGTGTTGTAGTATATAATACTGTCCAACCTGACTTTATTGCCAAAGTTGTAAATGAAAACAATAAACAGAGTTTAAAAATTTAAAAAAAAAAAAAAAAAAAAGAAGTGCTCCTGGGGCAGGGACCCCAGGCTGTTGTGTTTTATGTGACCATAGTCATGAGTTCCCAGGTAGAACTAACAGGCCCGGTGGGACGGAACTTCAGCAGGGATGTTTGGGGTACAACACTCCTCAAATACATTCTTGGTTTGGTAGGTCAAACTGAGGGTCCTGAGTTGGGTCATCTAGGTCTGTTTTTCTCGTTCTCATTTCAATAAAGTTTTAACTTGCCCAGTTTTTGGATCAGAAACTTTTAAATAGTGACAGGTTAATCAGGAAAAAAGTAGTAATTCTGCCCCTGTATAGAAGTGCAAACTTTTTTGAATTCAAACACAATGGCAGTACTAAGCTTGAAAAGTTGTACTAGTATCAAATTTCGGGGCATTCTTCGGCAATCAAACACCCACAAGGCGATTGGATGAATGCTTGAAAATTGCTTTACCAATGGCCGACACTCGAGGTAGCATTCAACTCTTTGTTTTCACCCACGGTGCCACTCTTAATAAAGGCCCACTAAATACAAGTTACCACTGACTCTATTCCTTATGGAAACAGTCCAATATGAACATTGGTCATCCCAACAGTCCAACCCATAGCCCACTGCTTTCTTCAGATGGGAAATTTGAGTTTCATCCTTGCCGAAAGCTCTCCGACTAAGCTACATCCCTGCTGAGGTGCTCACATTGCATTTCAAAATGACAATTGATTTTCTTTAACTCCTCTGTTTCTTACCTAATTTACAACTCTAGGGAAACCTTGTTAAGCATCAATCAGACTTCTTAATCAGTTTTTTCCATCACTTATCTCTCTACACCTCTTCTTTCCGCCTTTCAAAACCTCTACCTTTGACAGTCTCATTTCTCCCTTCGTCTGATCTGTTCTTCTATACCCCTTATCATTCGCCCCTTTTCACCTTATTACCTTTCATCTCTCATAAATCTATCACTAAGTCACCTTCCTACCGGTCTACTTCTTCCGCTCTGCTTTTTATTCTCCCTACCTTTGCTGTCAACTTCAAACAATCAAACAGCATTTGTTGAGCGCTACACTGTCACCCCATGGGTTATCTGGGAGAGGTGTGACGCCGCGGCTAGGGCGACTGCCTCCGGAATCTGTGGATCACGGTTCGATCCCCGGCACCGGCGGCAGATTAGTCCAGCACCATGTGACTCTGGGCAATAGCTTGCTTAATCTTCCCGACGGCTCCCGGCGCCTAGAGACCCTTACGGGTGATTGTGCGCTTTACAAATGTGGATTATTATTATTATTATTATCCGGGCACTGTCTCCGTGTCGAAGAGCCAGGTCTTGAGTCTCTTTCTGAAGTATGCCAGCGAGGGGGCTGTAGAGATCTGGAGGGGAAGGTAGTCCAGGTCTTGGCAGTGATGTAGGAGAAGGAGCATCCCCTGCTACGAATGCGTGGGGTATGTGCAAGGGCGAATGAAGAGGAACGCAGGTGTCTAGAGGGTTGGTGGACGTTCAGTCAATGGTTGAGGTAGGCATGTCTTAGGCCGTGGAGGGCTTTGTAGGAGTGCATGAGGAGACTGAACTGGCATCTTTCCTGGATGAGGAGCCAGTGGAGGTCCCTCATGCAGAGGGTGATCTGGGTTTGTTTGGCGATGACCAGGATTAGACTTCACTCTAAAACCGTACCCAGCTCATCACCTCTCTTTCTCTACCTACCCCATCCTCTTTATGTCTTTTTTCCGACTACATCACATTTCATTTTTTTTCTTACTTCTGCTACTACCTCAACTCTATAAGTATCCCCCTCATCCTTTCAGTATACCAATCTCTGTTCTTCTTCATCTTGCTCCAGTCCCCCACCCCCTGCTTTGTCTTTTATTCACTAGAGTTGGGGGTCAATGTTGAGATAAAGTAGTGTAAATGCAGAAAGAGAAGAGGAGGGAGGAGCCAAGAAGAGAATTACGAAGAAATGATCAGATCTCACCACAAGAAATGGTGAAAATCCTCTAATCACTGCTTTGATTTTCACTGTGTGGAGAGAACGCCCGTTGTGAAGGGTGACTCATTTGGGATTGCGAATATGCAGCAATTAAAGCTACAATTTCAAGCACGTGCATATGACTTCTTTAATTGATAGGCACTAGGTGACTAAACATCCATCAAGTCACACTTGCCCTGCCTTTAATACACTGTAGGAACAGGCTGGTTATAATCTGAATTCTTTTTAACAAGTTATAATAAGTTGTAATATTACACACACAAAAAAAGAAATCTAGAACCTTGGCCCAAAAAGAAATGCCTTTGTCCATGCTTGTTCAAGATTCCTTTTGATACTCTGGCTGGCAGATGCCAGGAAGCTTGTGCTATCTGCTGGTTTTTTGTACCCTAGTTTATGATACTTTTATATATAATTTAGTGTTGTTTGCCATCAGGTAAGCTTAAATTAGCTGAAAATCAGAAGAAAATTAATAGTTGTTCCATGCATGAACCCTCAAAATATTTCTTGTCCGGGACCACAAAAACCTTTAAGGCAGCACAGGGGGTGGCGGTTCCCCCATTAGGGCGTGGGGGCGTCGCCTCACCCTATTCTTGCAGAGCAAGCAGAAAAATAATTCCATTTTATGTTTCTGCTTCTCGCACTACAAGAAATTCAGAAGCGCCTGGTTGTGGGTGGGCAGTTGGACGGTCCCGCTCTAGTGCGGGGGCGTGGCCGATCAAAGCAGTCATGCGCACGCTCCCTTTTCTCAATGTAGGCAAAAGGGCCTCCCATTGGGTGCCCATCTGGGGTGCTATGCAACTGCACCGCACCATTCACAAAGCTGCCATTGCAGCGTTGTGATTGGTGTAGGGGTGGGGAAGGAGGCTGCCTAAGTAAAAAGCAACCACGAGCAGTAGGAGCTGAGGCAGCGACGCGTGATCTTCAGGAAAGTACGATTTTATATTATTTTAATTGCGGCCGCGACTGTTAAAAGAATGATGACAGGTTGGCCTCTGAATTACCGTATTTAAAATTATGGATATTCAATCTGTACGTGTTCTGTGGCGCTGCTCTAATCCGAGGCATTTACTGGGTAATTCCAAGCACAGCAAGCAAGTAAGGACCCATTCCCCTTCATAAACGCCCTCTACCCCAAGCCTGTGAGTTAATTAGCAGCAAGCATAGGCATCATGAATTACCAATTTTGTTTATGCCTCCTTTATCGCGTGCATACCTCCATTTTTAGGTTTCGCCTGTTATCATTCGCCTGCGAATGTAATAGGCGAAAATTCAAGGGCTCAATCGACTAGTTAAACCACTGCGGTTTCTTCACAGTGCATGTGAGTCACGTGACCACAAAAGCGGGTCACGTGACCACACAAGCACACGCATCTCCCTAATCCGCCTGCCTCCCCTCGCTCGCATTCACGCCCCCCCACCAGGCTCTCCCGCCCCCATCCGGCTTCCCACAGCGCATCTGCCTGCCACACTTCTCCCCTCGCTCGCATTCCCGACCCCCCACCAGGCTCTCCCGCCCCCATCTGGCTTCCCTTGTTATAATGTGTCATGCAACGTAATGGTTCCACTCCCAGCGACCTAAATCGTTTTGCTTTACTAACTTTCCCTACTGCTCTCTCTCTCGTTCATGCTCTCCCTTACTTATAATCTCTTTTCTTCTCTCTCGGTTTCTCTTTTCTTTGTCTTCCCACTCTGGCTGTCAGGCTCTATCCGTGTGTGTCTCTCTCTTTCCCTCTCTTTGTCACTGCCCTCTTTCTTTTTCTTTCTCTCCTCTGTCTCTTTCTCTCTCTATCGTTCCCTTCTTACTTTTTCTCTCTCTGGCTCTGTCTCTGTCACTCTCTTTTACTCTCCCCCTCTCTCTCGCAGACTCTTTCTATATCTCGGCTCCCTTTCTCTCTGACTGTCTCTTTCTTTCACTCACACACTGACTCCCTGTCTCGCTCTTGTACTACCACCCACTTTTTGAAAACTCGGGCCGACATGATTCCGGCATAGACACTAGTTTCCCAGTTGTCATTTAGTTACCACCTCGTTTGAGATAACTTTTCAATGGTTTGTAACTGCAATTATGGTCACACTCCACTGAAACATCTCATTGCGAACAGCAATTAGTAAGGGACACCCCTTTTATGCTCCCCCCAACTAAGATTCAGAATAATTCGCAAAATCCCTTTTGAAATTCAAGAAGAATTTTCGGAACTACAAAAGGCGTCTAGAACATCGCAAAAGGCAATTTGCGGTTGCAAACCCTGTAGTTGTGCAGACCGCAGGATTTGTGACAGCAATTTGTTTCTGCTTTTTGCTTTAGTGCTTCAGGCTCCACATCTCTAGACGCTGCAATGATGAGAATGTAGCAAAGATTCTTCTTCAAAATAGAATCAGTGGTATGGTGTGCACAGACCAAGGAGGATATACCATCCAGGAACACCTGGGCGGCAGTGCTTAATTTGCGTTGGTGGTGGCCGGTGGTAGGTGGCTGTGCTCATTTTTTGGAACTCAGGCTTATTTTTCATCATCAGATTTTAACCCAGAGCAAGAAAGGGATAAAGGCAGAAAAGAGAGAAATAATGAGTAAGAGAAGGATAGAGAAACATGATATTGCAGAGAAAGCAGGACAAACAAGCACTGGCGTTGCCAATAGGTTTCGCATTTGGAAAGTTGGAGCTATTGGTTTTGTATTTGACATTTTATATTTATATACCGTTATTGGCATCGTCAATAACAATATATAAATATAAAATGTCATTTACAAAACCAATAGCTCCAACTTTTCAAATGTGAAACCTATTGGCAACGCCAGTGCTTGTTGTTTTTCCGGTTTTCATTTAATTAACCCAACTGGCAGTTGGGTTGATTAAATGAAAATCGGAAAAACAAAAATGGGAGGTATGCACGAGATTAAGGAGGTATGCATGCGATAAAGGAGGCAGCGTTCTTGCTTTCGGTTTTTAATTTCAGAAATGCAGTTGGCAACTTCATTTCTGAAATTAAAAACCGAAAGCAAGAACGCTGCCTTCGCCGAATCTCTGCGTAGTCGGGGTTACTACTCAGTAAACGAGGAAGCCACTAGATCACCACCTCTGTGACCAGGGAGGCAGTGCCTGACGCTTCACTAAAACGGGACTCATGTGCGTAGCTTCCGCCCGTCAAGTGATTTATGTATGCAGTTTTATGTAGCGCGAACATGGCCAGCCTGCATCACAGCGCTCTACAGAGATGGGATAACATCAATAATTATGCTAAAAAACAGTAGCAGTCACAAAATCACATAATTTCAGTGGCACTGCTTATGTAGAGTACAACGGTAAAACCAAGGGTTGTGCCATTTATAATGGAAGTGCAGTGGAGGAATCGGATTGCTTGTTAATAGCATGAATTAGGGGGGTAGAAGTGAGAGTGGGAAGAAGGTGGCAAAAGAGCCAAGAGAAGAGTGGATTAGGACTTGAGGCCTAGGGGACAGTTGTAACATGTTCAAAGCAACTGTAGGAGCAAAGGGAACGCAATAGAGCACAGAAAAGATAAGATTGGCAATGTCACACTACTGTTCATTAATCTGCACATGCAAACCCGATCTGCACCACCTTGACAGCCTCTTTCTTTGCTGCTCACCAGCAGACAAGAGTAGTGCTGTGTGCTTTGCTCTTTTATTGTCTCTATGGATATGTCTTTATTGACGGACGTTTTCACTCGCTAAAAATTCTATGCACCCATCTCCAGTTTGAGCAAGTACTGGGGCGCAGCTCTGTAATTGGGTACAGGTTAAACTTACTGTGCTTGTGATTAAACTTTATGTCGTGTGTGGCACATGTGCTGCACTGGCGCTGTATAGGTGGAACATATGTACCGCAGCTGTATATCTGGTTTTAAGCTGTTTTATATGTGCAAGTAATACTAAATGTGTACAAGGGCCACATGTACACCGTTATTTGCTTGAAAATGCACCATTTGCGCACTCTTTTTTTTTTTAAAGATTCTCGGGGGTAGAACCCCCCGATTCCCCCGTATGTGGCTTGGCTTGTGAGCTACGCTCGCTTACTGCAGTACAACAATTATTTTACACCTCACTACTTTCAAGTGTCACCAGCCGCTATTGGTCACAGGGCCCACAAATAGCCTGGAGCACTCATGGGTTCTCACCCACCCCCACTGGTAGTGCCAATGGAGCCACATGGAGTCAGAGCCTTCAGAGAGGCACCCACAAACACAACACCCAGGGAACTCCCCAAAGGAGGGGGCACTCAGAGGTCCCATCAACAGCCAGAAGCACCCATGGGGTCCTACCCACTGCCAGGAGTATCCAAAGTGCCAGCCACATACACATCTAGGGAGTACCCACAGTCGGAAGCACCCAGAGGTCCCACCAACAGCCAGGAGCACCTATCGGGTACCACATACTGATGGGAGCAGGCACAGGGAGGGGGAGCAGGAAGCAGGCACAGGGAGAAGGGGCAGGAAGCAGGCACAGGGAGAAGGGGCAGGAAGCAGGCACAGGGAGAAGGGGCAGGAAGCAGGCACAGGGAGAAGGGGCAGGAAGCAGGCACAGGGAGAAGGGGCAGGAAGCAGGCACAGGGAGAAGGGGCAGGAAGCAGGCACAGGGAGGGGGGCAGGAAGCAGGCACAGGGAGGGGGGCAGGAAGCAGGCACAGAGAGGGGGCCAGGAAACCGGCACAGACAGGGGGGGGGGTCAGTAAACCGGCACAGACAGGGGGGGGGTCAGTAAACCGGCACAGACAGGGGGGGGGTCAGTAAACCGGCACAGACAGGGGGGCAGGAAACCGGCACAGACAGGGGGGGCAGGAAACCGGCACAGACAGGGGGGGGCAGGAAACCGGCACAGACAGGGGGGGGGCAGGAAACCGGCACAGACAGGGGGGGCAGGAAACCGGCACAGACAGGGGGGGCAGGAAACCGGCACAGACAGGGGGGGCAGGAAACCGGCACAGACAGGGGGGGGGGCAGGAAACCGGCACAGACAGGGGGGGGCAGGAAACCGGCACAGACAGGGGGGGGCAGGAAACCGGGGCGCCAGGAAATCGGCACAGACAGGGGGGCCAGGAAACCGGGAGGCCAGGACACCGGCACAGACAGGGGGGGGCAGGAAACCGGCACAGACGAGGGGGGGGCAGGAAACCGGCACAGACAGGGGGGGGCAGGAAACTGGCACAGACGAGGGGGGCAGGAAACCGGCACCGACGAGGGGGGGGGCAGGAAACCAGCACCGACGAGGGGGGGGGCAGGAAACCGGCACAGACGAGGGGGAGGGCAGGAAACCGGCACAGACGAGGGGGAGGGCAGGAAACCGGCACAGACAGGGGGGAGGGCAGGAAACCGGCACAGACAGGGGGGAGGGCAGGAAACCGGCACAGACAGGGGGGAGGGCAGGAAACCGGCACAGACAGGGGGGAGGGCAGGAAACCGGCACAGACAGGGGGGAGGGCAGGAAACCGGCACAGACAGGGGGGAGGGCAGGAAACCGGCACAGACAGGGGGGAGGGCAGGAAACCGGCACAGACAGGGGGGAGGGCAGGAAACCGGCACAGACAGGGGGGAGGGCAGGAAACCGGCACAGACAGGGGGGAGGGCAGGAAACCGGCACAGACAAGGGAGGGGGCAGGAAACCGGCACAGACAAGGGAGGGGGCAGGAAACCGGCACAGACAAGGGAGGGGGCAGGAAACCGGCACAGACAAGGGGGGGGCAGGAAACCGGCACAGACAAGGGGGGGCAGGAAACCGGCACAGACAAGGGGGGGGGGGCAGGAAACCAGCACAGACAAGGGGGGGGCAGGAAACCGGCACAGACAAGGGGGGGGGCAGGAAACCGGCACAGACAAGGGGGGGGGGCAGGAAACCGGCACAGACAAGGGGGGGGGGCAGGAAACCGGCACAGACAGGGGGGTCAGGAAGCAGGCACAGCCGGCAGGGGGACCCAGGAAGCAGGCACAGCCGGCAGGGGGACCCAGGAAGCAGGCACAGCCGGCAGGGGGACCCAGGAAGCAGGCACAGCCGGCAGGGGGACCGAGGAAGCAGGCACAGCCGGCAGGGGGACCGAGGAAGCAGGCACAGCCGGCAGGGGGACCGAGGAAGCAGGCACAGCCGGCAGGGGGCCCGGAACCAGGCACAGCCGGCAGGGGGCCCGGAACCAGGCATAGCTGGGGCGGGGGTCCCAGGAAGCAGGCACAGACGGGGAGTGTCTTGGGTGCCAGGGCACGAAGAGTGAGTAGCATGAGCATCCAAGGAAGGCTGCATAAGGGAGCACTCACCTTCTAAAGCCACTGTCCACCCCCGTCCCAATGCCATAAGGAGCCCCCACTGCCATGGGGACCCAGAGAGCTCTCAAACCAGGGGGTCCCAGGAAGCACTCAAACCAGGGGGTCCCAGGAAAAGTCAAAGTCGGGAGCAGAAGCAGTAATGAACATCTACGGACTGAAGCATCCAGGGAGTAACAACAGATGTAAAATTTCAGGAAGTGCCGACAGCACATCTATAGCATGGGTCTCCAAACCGGTCCTGGAGGGCCGGATCCATGCCAGGTTTTTAAAATTACTACATGTATCTCAAGGGGGATATCCAAAATATCTGGCATGGATTCGGCCCTCCAGGACCAGTTTGGAGACCCCTGATCTATAGAGACGTTCAGAGAGAAGGCGTCCCCTTCCTCTGCCACAACTACTCAGGGGACACCCATAAAAGATTCCACTGAGCCGTTAAAGCAGGGGGAGAACCACCCACTTCTGTCCCAGGAAACACACACAGCCAGTGTGGCCCAGGAAAAAACACAAACATACAACCGGGAACATCCTTTTCAACGCAACTTTTACGACGCATGCCTTTACATCGCAAGTTTTACAACGCATGTCATTACAACGCATTGCGCTGGGGGGCGCTCTAGGATAGGGAATAGATTTAATTTACTATCCAACACCTTCCCTACTATCCACGGGGACTGGAGTTGTAATAGTAAATTAAACTATTCACTATCCAGCACCCCTCAACACTATGCGTTGTAACAACATGCGTTGTGAAACTTGCAATGTAAAGGCATGCATAGTAAAAGCATGCGTTGTAATGTCATACAACCCCCAGGAAACACCCCACACACACAGCCAGTGGGTCCCAGGAAACACACCCCACACACACAGCCAGTGGGTCCCAGGACACACACCCCCACACACACAGCCAGTGGATCCCAGGAAACACCACCACACACACAGCCAGTGTATCCCAGGAAACACACCACACACACACAGCCAGTGGATCCCAGGAAACACCCCACACACACAGCCAGTGGGTCCCAGGAAACACCCCACACACACACAGCCAGTGGGTCCCAGGAAACACACCCCACACACACAGCCAGTGGATCCCAGGAAACACCACCACACACACAGCCAGTGTATCCCAGGAAACTCCCCACGCACACAGCCAGTGTATCCCAGGAAACACCCCCCACACACACAGCCAGTGTATCCCAGGAAACTCCCCACGCACACAGCCAGTGGGTCCCAGGAAACACCCCACACACACACAGCCAGTGTATCCCAGGAAACACCCCACACACACACAGCCAGTGGGTCCCAGGAAACACACCCCACACACACAGCCAGTGTATCCCAGGAAACACCACCACACACAGCCAGTGTATCCCAGGAAACTCCCCACGCACACAGCCAGTGTATCTCAGGAAACACCCCACACACACACAGCCAGTGTATCCCAGGAAACTCCCCACGCACACAGCCAGTGGGTCCCAGGAAACACCCCACACACACACAGCCAGTGTATCCCAGGAAACTCCCCACGCATACAGCCAGTGGGTCCCAGGAAATACCCCACACACAGCCAGTGTATCCCAGGAAATACCCCACACACACAGCCAGTGGATCCCAGGAAATACCCCACACACAGCCAGTGTATCCCAGGAAATACCCCACACACACAGCCAGTGGATCCCAGGAAACACACCCCACACACACAGCCAGTAGGTCTCAGGAAACACACCCCCACACACACAGCCAGTGGTTCCCAGGAAACACCCCACACACACAGCCAGTGGGTCCCAGGAAACACACCCCACACACACAGCCAGTGGGTCCCAGGAAACACACCCCACACACACAGCCAGTGGGTCCCAGGAAACACACCCCACACACACAGCCAGTGGGTCTCAGGAAACACACCCCACACACACAGCCAGTAGGTCTCAGGAAACACACCCCCACACACAGCCAGTGGTTCCCAGGAAACACACCCCACACACACAGCCAGTGGGTCTCAGGAAACACACCCCACACACACAGCCAGTGGGTCTCAGGAAACACACCCCACGCACACAGCCAGTGGGTCTCAGGAAACACACCCCACGCACACAGCCAGTGGGTCTCAGGAAACACACCCCACGCACACAGCCAGTGGGTCTCAGGAAACACACCCCACACACACAGCCAGTGGGTCTCAGGAAACACACCCCACACACACAGCCAGTGGGTCCCAGGAAACACCACCCCCCCCACACACAGCCAGTGGGTCCCAGGAAACACACCCCACACACACAGCCAGTGGGTCCCAGGAAACACCCCCCACACACAGCCAGTTGGTCCCAGGAAACACCCCCCACACACAGCCAGTGGGGCCCATAATAACACCCACAGCCAGTGGGTCCCAGGAAACACACCCCACACACACACAGCCAGTGGGTCCCAGCAAACACACCCCACACACACAGCCAGTGGGTCCCAGCAAACACACCCCACACACACAGCCAGTGGGTCCCAGGAAACACACCCCACACACACACCCAGTGGGTCTCAGGAAACACACCCACACACAGCCAGTGGGTCTCAGGAAACACACCCACACACAGCCAGTGGGTCTCAGGAAACACCACCCACACACAGCCAGTGGGGCCCATAATAACACACACAGCCAGTGGGTCCCAGGAAACACACCCCACACACACAGCCAGTGGGTCCCAGGAAACACACCCCACGCACACAGCCAGTGGGTCCCAGGAAACACACCCCACGCACACAGCCAGTGGGTCTCAGGAAACACACCCCACGCACACAACCAGTGGGTCCCAGGAAACACACCCCACGCACACAACCAGTGGGTCCCAGGAAACACACCCCCCACACACAACCAGTGGGTCCCAGGAAACACACCCCACACACAGCCAGTGGGGCCCATAATAACACCCACAGCCAGTGTGGACCCAGAAACACCCACAGGTTGGTAAATCAGCAGTCACAAGCACACACAGCGCGAAAAAAGCGTCAATTGAGTAGCCACAGCGATAATCATTCAAGGGCCCTAACAGCTCTATCAATAGGCGCAGTCAGAAAGTCCTCCGTTCTTCCCCCAGAACTATTTAGGGGCACCTTAAATGATTCAAATGACCATTAAAACCGGAAGGGGGTAGGTACCCGCTGTCAGTGCGGCGCAAGAACCACCTGCTCGCTGCCTGAGACACGGAGTACCTTCCGCCAAGAGGCACCCAGCGCCCTCCCTCCCTCCCTCCCTCCCTCCAGAGGGGGCGTCACACTCACCACAGGCGGCTTTAATTACCTTGTCGTGCGGCTTTGGGAAAACAGTTGAAAGTTCCACAGAACCTGCGGCAGGTAAGGAGGCGCGTGGGAGGGGAGTGCGCTCACCTGAGCGGCGCCGCGTTCCGTCAGCGCTCGGGGCCGTCCACCCTCATCTGTCGGTGCCGCGGACTGCGTACCCCTTTACCTCCAGAGGTCGGGGGTGGTCTGCAGGTCAAGGCCTGTCCTGGGGCCAGAGGCGGGTACCTCATCCACGGGGAGCGAGAATCGGGTCCTAGTCAGTAACGCTGCGCCTTCCACTCTGCCCGGAACGAGTTAAGCTCTTGGCCTCCAGGAGTCAGCGCCTGTATCCGGACTTTCCCCTGATGTTTGAATAACCCTGGCGGTGTTTGATCTGCGGAGTGCTTCCCCGACGCCGAGCCCCGCCCTCCTCTGTGACAGGTAGGGAGGGAGGGCGTTCACCTCACGCACACCTTGCCTTTCAGGAAGGGACCGCGGGCAAATGGAGGGACGGGCCGGCCTGTGACCAGAGAGCCGGGGGAGCTGGAGAGCGTCTGACAGACCAGTAAACAATCGGAGGGCAGCGTTGAGACTGCCCGGAGAGCGGATGACCAATCAGGATTCTGCACGAATAAATTCCAGCCTGTCTTAGATGAGAATTACAAGTTCTGGATAATTATTTTAAGGCTTTCAGGTGGCCTGAGTCACGACTTTGAAACGGGACCCTCCCTGTTGGGACCTACATTCATGTCTCTAGGTTTAAAAGCAAAAACACTGATGGATTTATTGAACAATGAACCTGAAAGTCAGTAAACACCCTAAGGCAATCCATGTCAGCAATGCAGTCTCTATTTACATGAACCTGTTTTACTTCCTTCTGCATTCCCTAAGATGACTTCCCTTCTCCGGGTGTTATTTTTCGCTAGTAGAGCGCAGTGTGACACCTGTGGCCTGCACGTGTCCTGGTCAGTTCTGGTTGATGCGTGATGACGGACAGGACCAGGGGTTTACATGGGAAAAGAAAAGTGCAGGTACTCAGACACACATTGAGCTATGACTGAGGGGGCGTGGCGAGAAGGCGGGTTTAGGGGTGGGGCCAATAGGCGGAGCTACTGGGAGACATTTACAGGGAATCCATATTTTCTTGTCCTGAATTCTGCAGTCTGTGGTTGCTGCAGTTAATGTTACACATCTGAAGTCATAGGGATTGTGAAAATTAAGCCATCATACAAAAAAAACAAGTGTAGCAAAGAGTCACGTCCAGCATGCAAGTAGTAATGGCGTGGTATGTAACTGGTGGTGCATGGTGTGGTAGCGCACTGTCATTTAGAGACCGCACATTTTCCACAGACATGACCACTACAATTGCACAGACATGCAGGTTTGCTGATAATGCTATAGAGCGAACCCTGGATAATGTGTGGAATGGGGTTCCTGCCGGTGGCGTAGCCAGTGTGTCATGGTCCTGAGGGCGAGGAAGGAAACCTCACCTGCCCCTGTTGGATCTGTGAAATACAGCAATAATCTAGGTTCAGTGGGCCCCACAGACATCAATTACACTGCACCTGCTGCACCATGGAAGCTAGGCCCTTTCTTCCAGACAATGTTTATGTTTGTACATCACCCTGAAAAGTCTCCTGCTTTGTTTTGATCCAGTTAACACCATCGATGCTAGTGTTATTTTCCTCCTGTGCTGCAGATCATTTATTCCCATTGTTCATGACGAGCTGAGCTCGTCATGAGCGTCCAAGGGGTTAAATGATTCCACGACACTTCAGAATCAAAAAAGAACTGCTTCTTTTTGTCTTTCATACTTCTAATTGTGAATTGTGTACAATTTATTGGCAGGTTTTTATGTTTTGTTATGTTAGCAAGAAATGACATCCCACAGACGTTCAAAAATCCTCTCACTCTGCTGTCAGAGAAAAGTAGTAAACATCAAACTCCATGTTTAAAAGAGTAAGGAGCAGTTTGTCGGAGTAGCACCTGACATTCAACCGCGTGACAAGAGAAACAAACAAGTTAAAGGCATCATTTTGCCCTTTCACCATCTGAACATGAGCACAGTAGCAAGGGCGGTTCCTCCACTGGAGCAAAGGAGTATCACCTCACGTAAATGCCCCTGAGATGAAAATAAAATGGTAGTTCATTATTACCTTTTTCTTTGTCATCCTCCCATCCTGAACGAGCATCAGAACGGAGAGGGGGCTGCTCCTGAGTGGCAGAAGCAGGGACTGGGAGGAGCATGGGTTGTACGTGCACTTTTCAAAGTGAGCATGTCTTTTTGGCCGCCGTCTTGCGGCGGCCAGCCAGACATGCTCAGTTTGAAATCTCGAACCCAGCTGTTAGAGCAACTGCAGGTCTCCATAGCGACAAGGAGTGCTGCGTGAGGTTGCACCCACCAGTAGTGGAGCTGCTCTCCTGCTGGTGAGAGCAGCACCCTGATTGGTCAAGGGAGTTTGCTGGTGAAGGGGCTGCAGCATGACGAGGTCCGGAGCAGGAGGTCCTGTTGTCAGGTGAGTGATTTAAAAATATATATTTTAAGTTTGTTTGCGCATGCGCCCGTTTATTTTGATCCTTTTATTTTATTTATTTGAGCGTGTTGCCAGCCGCCACTGGTTGGGGATCACACTGTACATCTAGCGCCTGCGGTGCTTTGTTAACAGCTCAACACAAATGTGAAGAAAAAAAACGAAAACCGACCTGACAATACACAAGAGATTGTGCTCAATCAATCAATCAATCATCGGCATTTGTATAGCGCGCTACTCACCCAGAGGGTCTCAAGGCGCTGGTGGGGAGGGGTCCGTTACTGCTCGAAGAGCCAAGTCTTGAGGAGCTTCCTGAAGGAGAGATGATCCTGGGTCAGCCGGAGGTGGGTCGGGAGGGAGTTCCATGTCTTGGCTGCCAGGTAGGAGAAGGATCTTCCCCCGGCGGTGGCTTTGAGGATGCGTGGTACGGCGGCGAGTGTGAGGCTGGCCAATCGTAGCTGGCGGGTGGGCGCGTAGAAGGTCAGGCGGTTGTTGAGGTACTTGGGGCCCAGGTCGTTGAGGGCCTTGTGTGCGTGGGTGAGGAGTCTGAACGTGATCCTCTTGCTGACGGGTAGCCAGTGCAGGTCTCTCAGGTGACTGGAGATGTGGCAGTGTCGGGGATGTCCCGGACGAGTCGTGCGGAGGCGTTCTGGATGCGCTGGAGTGTTTTCTGGAGTTTGGCTGTGGTTCCGGCGTAGAGGGTGTTTCGGTAGTCTAGCCGGCTGGTGACGAGTGCCTGGGTGATAGTCTTCCTGGATTCGGTGGGGATCCATCGGAAGATCTTGCTGAGCATGCACAGGGTGTTAAAGCATGATGATGAGACGGCGTTGACTTGTCTGGTCATCAAAAAGGAGGAGTCCAGGATGAAGCCCAGGTTGCGTGCGTGGTTCGTTGGTATGGGAGTGGTGCCCAGAGCAGGGGGCCTTCAGGAGTTGTCCCAGGCGGAGGGCGATGATCCCAGGATGAGGATTTCCGTCTTGTCTGAGTTCAGTTTCAGGCGGCTGTTCTTCATCCATTTGGCGACGTCTTTCATCCCTTTGTGTAGGCTGGTACTGGCTATGGTGGGGTCGTTGGTGAGGGAGAGGATCAGCTGGGTGTCGTCGGCGTAGGAGATGATGTTGAGGTTGTGTTTGAGTGCGACGGCTGCGAGAGGGCTCATGTAGACGTTGAAGAGGGTTGGGCTAAGTGAAGATCCTTGTGGTATGCCGCAGATGACTTCGGTGGTCTCGGATCTGAACGGGGAGGCAGACTCTCTGGGTTCTTCCGGCGAGGAACGAGATGATCCACTCCAGTGCCTTCTCTTGGATTCCGATGTTGTTGAGGCGCTGTGGCAGACCGTGTTGAACGCTGCAGAGAGGTCCAGGAGGATGAGGGCCGCTGTTTCCCCGTGGTCGAGCAGGGATCTGATGTCGTCAGTGGCTGCGATGAGGGCGGTCTCGGTGCTGTGGTTGGCTCAGAAACCAGACTGCGAGGGGTCGAGGGATCCGTTCGTCTCGAGGAAGGCGGCAAGCTGTCTGTTGACGGTCTTCTCGATGACTCTGGCAGGGAAGGGGAGGAGCGAGATGGGGCGGTAGTTCTTGAGGTCGGTGCGGTCCGCTGTTGGTTTCTTCTGGAAGGCACTGAGCTCGGCGTGCTTCCAGATCTCCGGGAAGGTGGCGGTGTTGAAGGACGTGTTGATGATGTCCCGGAGTTGGGGAGCGATGATGGAGTCGGCCTTGTTGAAGACGTGGTGAGGCAGCGGTCGGTTGGTGATCCGGAGTGGGTGGTGTCTTTGGTGCTGATTGGGGTCCAGGCGCAGATGGTGGTGGTGGGGGGCGTTGGTTCGGTGGTTTGGTGCGTTGTTGGTGCGCCAAAGCTGTTGTGTATATCGGCAATCTTGCAGTGGAAGAATGAGGCAGAGCCCCACCATTGGCCTCAATGAATGTTATACGCCCACCTTACCCTTCTTATCCCTTGAAGATCTCTGCATCAGGCCTGCATAGGTGGAGGTTTAAGCAGCTGCAGGAAGCATGTCCCGAGGCACCATCGACCCTATATGGATGCAGGGCCCGCCCAGCTACAGGAATCCGATCCTTGCGTACTGGGACCCGAATGGTGTAGATGAGAAATCCGGGCCCATGGGTCCCTGGCTGGCACCGGAGGGGACCCTGCTCAGTAGCTGTTGCTCCTGGCATTGCCCCTTGTTCTTCACTGGTGTATGGCAAAGAAGGAATGGGAAGCGAAAGAAAACTGCATTTTTTTAAAGGGCTTCCCTTCCCTTCTGCCACACAGCGATCTGACGCCAGTGTTAAACGGTAATCACATGAGCATGCACAGCAGAGAAAAAATGAAGTGTATGGTCACAGGCAGTACCAGTACTCTCATTGGGCATGCAGAAGTTTTAGTACTGAAGGGAAAAAAAGAAGTGCCGGTACTCCGTACTGGTGAGTGAGTATGGCCCATTTAAAGCACTGGACGGGACTGAGAACTCTCCAGCTGAGGCTGAAGGCGGTGCAAGTTTCTCTCAGTCCTTGCAGGGAGGCTCATACAAGTGGTCAGATTAGATGCACATCCAATCCTTGGCCTCTCTGCATAACACACACAGAGCGATGGTCACATAGGTTTCAATTGTGATTGTGGGGAAGTGTGTGAAGTACGTTGTCAGCTGCTGAAAAATGGACAGCACCAGAGGAAAAAAATCAGTTCTTTCTTGCGAGTTGTATGTTTGGGGGATGGTGATGATGGAGCAAGGATTCGCACGAGAAGCAACTTGCTTGTACTCATGAACCTGGAATAACGTTAACTGTGTAATTAACATGTTTGTCCTACTAATTTGCCCTTTTTTATATTGACATGGGGTGTCAGAGTGAAGCTTGCTTATGTGTCTTACTAACCATAATACGCTTTCAATTAAAATGGCTGCTTCTAGGCAGGATTTTCTACTGCGCATGCATCTGTCATACTCACGTGACATGAAGTACTCGCAGCTTTGGAGGGATACTGTTGCATCTGCGCACTGGTGCTAATATGGCTGCTCTGTGTTCTCACATGCGAGAAGCTTGCACTGCTGCTTTTGCTAAGCTGTTCGTTCTGCCTAATCCTAATGCTATAGTTATTATTAAAATAATTGGTATAGTGTCGAAATTCATGGTATACAGTGTATTCATTTTATTCTGAATTCATTTTACTCTGAATCTGCACTCTGTACTCTGAATCTGCACTCTGCACTCTGAATCTGCATTCTGCACTCTGAATCTGCACTCTCAATCTGCACTCTCAATCTGCACTGTCATCCACTTCACTTAAAACGCCGTATTCCTACCGACTCAACTGGAGCACAAGTATTCAAAGCTTTGGTGAAGCCCCACATTAGGTCCTGCTCTTCAAGGCCCAGGATGTACCCTGGGTAAATAACAATATAGTCACATAAAATCTTATTAAAGTCTTAGCTCCTGATCCCTTTATAATACGAAAATATGGGCAGATGGCCTTTATTTTTCTCTCACAAAGGTGGAAACCCTAGGTAAGGCAAAAAAGAACACTGGTGATTTTACACAAATGCTTATTCAAGCACCACATCATGGAACGTCCGGAAATTCGAAACATAAACAAAATGACTATATTTTTCTCTAAGAAAAAAAAGTGCAACACATTCTTTGGCAGAACGTCTACACTTTGTACAATATAGGTGTAATTACATTGGATAAACTCCTCCGATGCATTTTAATAGAATGCTGCAATCAGAGTCACACTCAACGAAGCAGTCGTAATCTACTGATTCCCTAGCGTGTTATATCACCTTCCTATTGACTGGGTATCTCCTGAACCTGAGGCGACCTTGCAACCTAAGGCACTAAGGTGAGAACAAAGGAAACTACAATTCCCATGTGACATCGCGGCATCTGCCAAACTACCTGTGACGGATGGGGAAGAGGAACAAGAAGAGTGAATGCATGAGCTTGTATTGCTACTGCTCTGGTGTACCGGCGCTCGCCTGTCTCGGTGCCTGGGCAGTCTGCGGCCACGGGGCGGTGAAGTGTTCCTAGCTAGAATGACAGCCGCCTGTTGGGGTCTGGTGTTGTCGTGGATGTGTGGCACCGCGCTGGGGTGGCAGGTGGAATCCGTGCGGCTACCTCTCCTCACCCCACAGCACCATCGAGGTCCGGGCTGCGGGCAGCTGGCAGAGCCTTGGGAGGAGCAGCCGGAGTGCGGTGAGTGTAACCCGGCGAGGGGGGCACAGTAGGCGAGCGCCACGTCCTTCTAACAGCCACCACTTCCGCATACAGTGACAGCATGCCGATGACCCTGCTGCGGAAGTTCAATTCACCCACAAGCTCCCAATTCTTAAGCATTTACAGTACTGTTCCAAGCGAGCGTTTGAGATTGTAGTGCCTCCGATCCAATTTGAAGTTTCTGTGTTTTGAATTGGACTCCTGTAATTTTACACAGGGTGTCAGAAGTTACCGGGTAATTAATTTGGGTCAAATAATAGGGAATTTAGGGGTTAGAATGTCCACGAAATGCTCCCTCGAAGACCATGGCTCGATACACAGACAATTTTGTCCAGCTCTGCATCACTAATGCCAACCAGGCGCTACAAACTGCACCGAACACTTCATGTAGCACTGCTTTCATCACTGCATCAATTAGTAGACAGTTGCAACTTGCAAGCTTATTACAACCTGAACCGCACTGAGCTTGCATTGTGCAAGGGCTGTCGGAACCAGGACGTCTTTAATTTTACTCGCTTACCAACAACCTTTCCGATGATCACTGCGCTGGGATTAAAGATAAATAACCCCGGGCCGTAATGTAACGATACAACTGATCATGCATGCAGACGAATGCACGCCCGACAAACGCACTGCTGAATGGGGAACGCGCTCAGCCCATCTGGATTGCATTACACGGGCACCCTGACAGCTCCTAATTAAAATTAATGGACTGCCGTGCGCGAAACCGCACAGAAAATGCCAAAAATGGCGGACGAAAATTACACATGGCCTATTGAGATAAGGCTACTAGAAAAAAGGCACCGTAAGGACCAATCAACATGCAGATAGTAAAATAATGTACTACACAAGTTCGTGCACTGAGGAATTTTTCAAGCAGAAGTCGGAACCCCGTAAGAATAGGAGCTCGCAGCTCCGCCCCACTTCTAAAGAAGTGGTGACGTCGCCGAGCCCTAAAAATGACCAATTAATGAAGCAATACTATTATAAAATGTGCGGCATTATGTGTGTGCATAATTGGCCTATTCTGGCCACATAATTTACTTAACCTGCCATATAATTTGGCCCTCACCTGCTGCATAATTCCAGTGGCTGTGGCTATACTAAAGCGCCAAATGTTGGTCTTGCATTTCATGTAACTATGCATAATTTTATATACTTTTCAGACATTTCTCCTCTAATTATCAAAAAACATATTACACATTTCACTCACACCTATATACATTTAAACACTCTTCAAAAGCTATCATTTTTATTAACTTTCTTGTTAATTGACTTTTACATATTTTGTGCAGCCTGCGCACCACCCAGAGACCAGATGGGCATCGGGCAGGTTGCGAGGCCGGCACAAGCATTTTTGGATGCTGGTCGTCAACCGAGCAGTGCATCTGAAATTTTGTTATATGAAAATGAAGTTATGATGTTGGAAGTCAGCGACAGAGAGGGAAATCTTATGACAAGTAGCACAATTCTGGGGAATGTACAGGATGATGTAATAATCCTGCAGATTGTGGTGATAATGGCGAACTGGAGATAGTGCAAGGCGCATACCCAGTAAGGAATGTTGACAATTGTGAAACTGAAGACATTGCTCAAATTGTACACAATCTACAAGTTGTAATGGGTGTAATTTGATGAAGTAAGATGAAAGGGATGTGAGGCGATTTAGGGATACAAGTAGGCGAAATGGGCAGAACAGCTAGAAAGAGTCAAGTGTTTGGAAATAATGAGAGGATAGAAAAGGGTATGGACTATGGAGGGTCAAATGGACAATTAAATTAATGTTGTCAATGTTTTGGGGAATAAAGACAAATTAGTGCAAAATACTAATAAGCAGTGTTGGTTGATGGAGTCAGTGAATCGTTTAATAAATAGAGATACAGTTGCAATGAAAAAAGACCACATGACCTTTCATGTGGACAGCTTGTTCACATTGCACGAGTTGATGCAAATAGGTAAAATTATTGATAATTTGACAGTCAGTCACAAAGTATGTTGATAGTAACATAAACGTCCAGAAACAGTTAATCACAATACAGGCCAATTAGAAAGAAGGCATTGACAGTAAAACCAAATGAATGGAAGCCATAAAAGACATGCTTGAACAAATAGTGTCTTAAGAAGAACAGACCTTATTAGTCTACAAAAGTACTAACCCTAAATTTGCAGAAAGATTCCCTTCTGTGCAATCAGCCCAGGTTCCATCTAGTGGTGACAACACTGCTTCTGTCTCTAAAAGTACCCCTGACAACTTCATGAGTGCTACATAATCAGTGTAGTTAATGTTACACCTGCTCCAAAGAAGTCAAAGTTTTAAATGTAGCATAATGACTGTTTTTTGTTACTGCAATGCATGCCTCCTGCTAAATGTTACTGAGGCCTCATGAAGGTTGCATGAATGTTGCAAAGTTGTCTCTTATGTACAATTTAATGTATTTGATTATAGTTGTTTACTTTGCAAGGTGCAGGTTTCTTTGCAACTTACAAAGTTGTAGGTTTCAAACTCAATGTTGTTAAGGCACAGTGCAACTGCCTATTCATTGCACATTGTTTACCTGGCCACTTGCTGCTGAATGTAGTTTTATTGAATTTGTTCGATTATCACTTTTGATAATTAATAAAAGAGATACGTGATAACTTCTTGTAAGATCTTTATTTTGCTCTTATATGCACTTAATGTTTAAGAAGCTTAAAATGACCACCTTCCATTGACCAACACAACAATTTAATTAGTTAATGTGCCTATACCAAAATACAGGTAGATAAACTGTTTTTTTCACATACCAGCAAAGGATTGGTGAAGCCCAACAAATAGACCATTACCTGCTGGCCAAACAGCACTTTGATACATGTGATATTTGAACCACTTATGTATAAAAATTCTGAACTATTTCTCGATGGACTCGAGCAGCTTCACCTCCTTCATCAACCATATTGTGATTGTACACACCTTTATCTTCCATGTTTATGTCACAATCCTCCGGGGGAGGAATGTTATGCCTGGTTGCTATGTTTTGCAACATACCTCAATGATGTGGCACACTTTCTCTGGTGAATAGAAAAGATCGCCCCCTGATCCATGAAGACTGCGAAATCCACTTTTTAATGAGCCAAAAGTTCTCACTATTGTGTTCCTGGTTGGTATGTGGTAGGCATTGTACCTGGATTCTGCTGCATTACGTGCATATAAAACTGAGTTCATCAACCATGCCTTCAATGGATAAAAGAGCGCCAAGATACTCCTTGGAGTGATAGGAGCGCTATATAAGTGTTCTTTACATTACATTACATATGCACTGTCACCTGTAGAGAACAAAACCTATCGAAGGACGTGTTTCAAAAAAGGTGATCATTGATCTAATTATATAAACACAGTTTATACCTGGCAAGTTGGCTGAAGACCTATTATGTGATCACTCTTTGACTTAGAGCCACAACTGCCTGGCTTTGATCTAATGCCATGACTGCAGCTGAACCCATAAAACTGGCAATATCTATAAACAATTGGCACACAACAAGGGCTAGGCACATTGTATATCCAATCCACAGTTAGAGGAAGTGAATACAAAAGGAAATACACTTTTTGGGGGGATCTTCCATCACCTAGCCTGGGCTGGATATATCGCCTGCAAACAGCATGTATTATCCTTCAGCAGTTCATAGACGACTGTGAAACTACCAGCCCACAACAGAATCCGAGACTGTTTGGCGAACTGATGGGCCTTATTTACGATATTTTGACGCACGACTGTGCAACAAGCCTTCCTGCTGCTCTGCTTCAAAATAAAAGGGCACAAATGCACCTTATCCACAAGATACAGCACATTCCTGTCTTTCTCCCCAGCAACGGTGCACAACCAGCAGCAGCGTGCCAGCGCAGACACCCATGTGTAATTTTGCAAGGGTACTTGAACTGTGGGAATGATTATTTTTGTGCAGGAAGGGACACGTTCCTGCCTATAAACAATAATTCATGTAATTTTCCTCTTTCTATGAATACTGCAGAATGAAGCACGCACAGGAAGAGGAAAAAACTAGAAGAAATAAAAGTATTTCTCCTTGTTGCACCACTTTTAAAAGATAGGATTACAGCGTAAGATTATGACTCATTCCCAGGTTTGCAAAATGTTGTAAATATAGGAATGCCTCAAGTTCCAAGGATGTTGCATGGGAACACTAACAGCAAAACTCACGGAATGCCCCTTTCACGCAGAGTAATACTTGAAAGGAACCCATATTTACAAAGCACGCAGGGCGATGTCACATGGCCTTGTATATGGTTAAGCCTATTGAGCCATTAGTGCATCAAAAAAAGTGACACACTGGCGGCTCAATCGACCTGTAAATAAGCCTGTGATTGTCTGGCAACAGCCATTCAGAAACTGCCTAACAAAGGATTCTATTGGGAAACAACCTTTACAACGCAACTTTTACAACGCAGTACCATTACAATGAAACTTTTACAACGCAACATCCATTACAACGCATGCATTTACAACGCAACCATTACAACGCATGACACTACAACGCACACCACTACAACGCATGTCATTACAACGCAGTCATTACAACGCATACCATTACAACGCATAGCATTACAACACATAGTACCCCTACACTATCCAACACTTACCCTACTGTTGCACCCCCTGGAGTTACAATAGTAATTTTTACTCCTACACTATCCAACACTTACCCTACCCTGGAGTTAGAACAGTAATTTTTACCCCTACACTATCCAACACTTACCCTACTGTTGCACCCCCCTGGAGTTAGAATAGTAATTTTTACCCCTACACTATCCAATACTTACCTTATATGCAATGCAATGTAATGTTATGCGTTGTAATGGTATGCGTTGTAAAGGTAGTATGCGATGTAATGGAATGCGCTGTAAAGGTAGTTATTAAAAATTTGTTGTAAATGCATGCATTGTAATGGAATGCGTTGTAATGGATGTTGCATTGTAACAATGCATTGTAAAGGTAGGCGTTGTAAAAGTATGCGTTGTAACGTCATACATCAATAAGGAAGCCAATCGGATTGCTAATATAACAGCAATCTCCTTGGTACTGTATCAGACAAACACTATGGTCTCTCTGTTATGACCATCTTATAAGGTTTTTCAAATAGAAATTGAGTTTACCGGCAGAGTGAAGAAAATGGTAACTTCAAATGACCTATCTTACCACCCTAATAAACACGTGATTTGAATGTTATGTGCCCTACTTCACATTCCTATGACTGTCTGATAATGAGAAACTAATGCCAATAACAAAATGTGACTAACAAAAAGAAATATACATAAACTAAAACCACTCACCAAGTAACCAGTTCCTTTCATGTTGGAGAGCAGTCAGAACCTCAGGAATACTGCTGCTGCGTAAGATAAAGGAGTCATGTTCCGATCTTGGAAACTTTGCATTGCAGTGCGTGAAGATGAGGTCAGTGGTGCAAGTCATTTGAACATTGATGAAGTAGTACAGCTTTCGATTCCTGAACAACTGTTCTCAAGCATGAGGTGGAACGATGCAAATGTGTGTACAATCAATGGCTCCAACACCATTTGGGAACCCAGCAATTCCATAGAATGCACTTCTCACTTTGGTAAGCGCACATGAAGTTTTAGGGAAGATGATAAAACACTGCATATGTTTCAAAATAGCACTGAGTACTTGAAGTTCTGAGAAGGGTTTGTGAGTATTCAGAAATGAAATGGCGCACAACAGGTAGTGGTTGAGTCAAAAGAAATGGTAGTTGTGGTTGGTGCAACTGGCTCAGAGAGAACCCTAAACTCTGAAAACAAGGGTGGAGGAATTCCTGCCTTGTAGTTAATTGTAAACAAGGTCCGATGCACACAACAAGTATATGTGATATGATTGATCACAAACAAGTAGCAAGGATGGAGTCGCACAAATGTGTTCTTTTTGTGTCGTTTTATTGGAATACATATAGTTGGAACATGAAACCAGCCGACACGTGTTTCGTCAAGAAGGGTATTAACCCGTGACTCTTCAGGGCTGTTAACGGGTCGTAAAGGGAGGGGTCGGGGGACCGGTGATAATTCCACCCCAGTCCTGGTCGGGTTTGTCACAACAAGAGAAAACGCACTCCAAGGTGCGTGTTGTGTGTCAAAATCAAGATTTCCAAATATTCCAAAAACTGCGCTGGCGGCGGGTGATGCCGTATCTGGTCGCAGCGGTTTTAAAAACTTGGTTGCAGGAGATCAGGGTATCGTTGGTAGTGGTATTCGCAGGGTGCATCGAACCTTGTTTACAAATAGCACTGAGTAGTTGCTGCAATATTTTACTGAAGGTAGACTGAGAGAGTCCAGAAGCCATGGCAACAATTCCTGGAAAAGAACCAATTGGACAGAAGTGCAAAACTGACAACAATTTACCCAGTAGTGGGGACAGCAGTTCTAATATTACTATTGAGCTCTGAATCACACTTTATACGGTCAAGTATGAATAATATTGTGTGAGAACCAAGACTGTTATTCTTTAAAATGTGTTCATCCTGCCTTTCCTCTCCCGGCGTGCAATGTAATGCTCATGGTCTACTCCATTGTGTTTACATTGGCTGACTCTTCTGTTCTCTCTCCTCTTTGGCATTGTCCCTGTTGCGCCACTCGTCTCTTCCTCCCTCTCTCCCTCCCCTTGTTTCTCTCCTCTTTTTCTCTTCTTCTTTATTTTCCTTTAAAGTTTTTTTTCCTCATGAATATTCAATTGTTGTAATCTTTCTTTTGATTTGTTCTTTCAATAAAACAGACTTGAACAAAAATGTGTTCATCCGACATTGCACAAAGATCAACTTTACATCTGTAGATGCGCTGCTGGTACCTTCTTCTAGTTTGTAGTGCATCAAGGTATGCCACATCCTGCCAAGGGCCAATAGTAGACTGAAAAGGCACTTGTCTGCACACGATGTAAAACGTTGTTCCACAAAGCTGCTCCTATTGCTGCCATTTTGATAAAAGTTTATTCTTTTATAAAATACACAAATAAAGATATAACTAGTTTCCAGAGATGAAATTACCACCAAATCTTGTCATCAAAGTAAAATGAAGTTGGTAACTCTAGCTTCTCCCTGAAGGAAAATACCTCCAAAAATAACATTAGAAAACTGTAGGTAAGCGGGATCAAAATTAGCTGTATAAGTGTTCATTTGGGGTAAAATCCAATAGTAGTGGTAACCATGGAAGGATCTCCAGATTTTTTGAGATAAACTTTTGGTGGAGGAAATGTAATTACCTCCAATATTTTGGGAGAAATGGGCAGGTTAAAGACTTTTTTCCAAGGAACAAAATAGAATGCAAATACCGATTCTAGAGGAAATACTTCAGCCTCCAAAAATTGATTCTACACACATCAAAATCAGCACCTTGGTCACTTACGGGTTGAGTTCCATGGAATCCATTTGGAGTTAAGGTCTTGTGAGTCCACAGGCCAATCTTTGGCGGTCATAACACTTTTACCCTGCCCACAGAGTCTGGGTGCAGAGGTGACTTGGCTATCCTTGGTGCTGAACAAGAGCTGCAGGTGCTGAAAAGCAGTACTTGCAAAATGATACTTGGAGGTTCAGTTCATGGGAGCCCCTTGGAGGTGAAGCTTGGAGGGGCCATTGGACCAAGAATCACCAGGCAGAACAGCTCTGCCTAGCTTGGGCGTCTTGGTTGCAGAGTGTACCTGGCTATATCCATGGTTTTGAATGGTACTGCAGGAGCAGACTTTACATGGTGTGTCAACGCAGACAGGTTTGGGATGCAAGCAAATGACAACTGCTCCACAGAAGGAGAACATCATTGGAAAAAGGGATTTCCTCTTCTTGGAGTGTCGAATAAAGCAGTGAGTGGTCAGCAAGACCACCAACAAACCTTTGCCACAGAAAATGCAGCAATGAAGCACATCTTCTTCCACAAGTCTTGGGAAAGCTGTAGAAGGCTGAGACCCACTGAGGTTCAGGACTACACTTCCCAGAAGGCACTTGGCTGGTTACTTTCAGGCTGGTCCTCAACGTGAGCCTGGTGGGCAGTCCTTTTTTGGATCTTGGAAGTGTGGTTTGTGCCTGCCGACTACAAGGAAGTAGTACCTCTAGTCCTAGGGAGTCCTGGTGAAATATTTGGGTACCAGAGAGGTTTACCTTCCTTTGGGACTAGTGTCTGGTCTGGGACAAGTCGTAGTCCAGCAGTTGCAGGGGGCTGGCACGGGTGCAGAACTTTGTGCCTCTTCTTTTGTGGAGTCCTGCCTTGTGCTGACACTAATCTCTTCTTTGTCGTTTTCTTCTTCAGAGCAGATCTAGAGTTCTGGTGGCAGGGGTGCCCCTTAAATCCTGGATTTAGGGGGTGTTTACAGATGTGAGGACTAGTAGCCAACAGGCTACTAGTCCTGCGGCTTTTCCGCCCCGAGGTAACCACATGTCAGGGGTGGTGTATGTCACCAAACAACCCAGAACCTGCTATTCTTGGGAGTTTTCAAGATGGAATGGGCCATCCTTGACAGTACAGACCCAATAGCCCACCCTAGATGAGTGGCAAGCCTTTGAGAGTTGTACATCTGCTGAATACCTAATTTCCCACCTGCCCGCAAATGCGGGTGCCTGGGGGGCCTTTGTCTCCACTGGTAGGCAAGCCACTTACATATCAGAGGTGGTGAAGACCTGTGGCTCACCGACCTGATGGGTCGTTCACTAGCCAATCCTGGGACGGCGGAGGTGTGACCTCCTTCCTACCCTGGCAGTTTGTCTTATATTCTTTGAGAGTGATAGCACTCACCAGCAGGAGGTCGGACTTCTGTCTTGGGGACAAATGGCTCAGAAAGCCCGCCAAGACGCAAAGGGACTCGGTGTCTCTGTCCGGACTCTCTAAGGGTGTCACCTGGGTACATGCCAGCTCACCCTCG
This sequence comes from Lissotriton vulgaris, assembly GCF_964263255.1. NCBI lineage: Eukaryota > Metazoa > Chordata > Amphibia > Caudata > Salamandridae > Lissotriton > Lissotriton vulgaris. The sequence goes on along the minus strand of NC_141695.1, from coordinate 1,714,490,735 downwards.
ACATGAGAATTGTGTCTGGGGTGGAAAAAGCACAATGTTTAATACCAAACACACCTGCATTTGGTGGTGCTATCATGGAGCTGGCTATCTCGGTTTGGTCCCGTAGCAAGTCCATGTTAACCTATGGACTGCCATTCACAGTAAACTTGAATTTTTTTTGTGCCTGCATGAGTCTCTGAGTTGGCTAAGGGTGGGCGTAGTAGGCGTAGTGGGGCTACGCGAAGCTACGTGAAGTGGGCATGATGCTATGCCCGCTCACGTGCTTCGGGTAGCCCCTTCACACGCCTCCCGCCTCCCTCCCCCCTCTCTCCCGCCCTTCTTTACATACATAAATTTAAGTTGTAAGTGCAGTAAAAGTAAATAAAAGCACTTACCTGGTCCGCGGCGTCCCGGAGCTCCCTCTTCTATTTTGCGCCGACTTCTCCCATCGAAATGCGCATGCGCGGCCTCCCGTGCATGCGCATTTCTCGCGAGTACGTGCTTTTATTTACTTTTACTGCACTTATTACTTAAATGTATGTATGTAAAGGAGGGCGGGAGGGAGGCGGGTGGTGGGCAACTTCGCTCTGACCACGGAGCGTGCGTAGTGTTGCCTACTATGCCTACTTTGCAAAATGCAAAGAAGGCAACACTACGTACACTCCGTGGGCGGAGCGTAGTCTTGCGCCCACCCTTATTTGTGAGTAGATGTGTGAGTCTCTGAGTGGGTCTATGAGTGGGTGTGTGAGTGTCTGAGTGGGTCTGTCACTGGGTATGAGAGTGTCTTTCTAGGTTTCTCAGTGGGTACATGAGTGTCTGAGTGAGTGTGTGTGTGTGTGTGGATATATATATATATATATATATATATATATATATATAGCAAGCAAGCAAGCGCACATTAATCCCGCTCAAAAGCAAGACATGGCACCTCCAAACAATTATCTCAAAATGATGTATTTACTTATTCAACCATGTGCAGCAGCAGCATGAAATGGACTACGCGTTTCAGTCCTAGCCTTCAACAGGGCATAGGTACACATGTACGCTTAACCAGTGTGATTTTTTTAGATGCAATGTGAAATGATGATTGAAGTATGACATGACTAGATTCTCATAAGATACCTGAACAACATAGGGTAGCACATGCACTTTTTTTCAAATTGAATGAGTAGTTAATTATCAGTCCAGCATACAGGATAGGTATCAAGAAATGAAGTATACAGGTATGCACTGCCATTTGGATTTTGATCAGATTTTTTCTGTAGATCATACAAATTTGCACATTCCACAAACATTATTTTTTCCCCTAAGGTACTTCATGATAGCATACTGTGTTAGCCTTTTAAAATATGGAAGGGCTTTTTACTGTTTTAGAGATTGTGAAGCACTTTAGGCATTACCAGCTCAACATTGCAAACTTTGCACAATTAAAGTCCCTTTGAATGAGATTGGATATATATTGCGAATCATTTTCGCCTCATAGGGTATTCTATGATACTGCACTAGTTCTCTATATATAGAGATGGCCTTTTTTGCAGATTTTGCACATTGTGAAGCACTTTAGGCATTATTAATTAAACACCATGAATGTTTTACATTCAGAGGCACTTTGATTGCAATTGGTCAAATATTGCGATTTGTTTTCCTAAGGTATTTTATGATGGTACATTGTATTAGCACATGTGAATACAGAAAATTACCCTTTGCAGATGTTTGCACATTGTTAAGCTTTAGGTAATACTAGCTAAATATGCACTTTCAAAGACACTGTGAATATTGCATAGAGAAAACCATATAACTGTGAAGGTACCGTGAGCAATTACAGAGCTCCTTGACATACAGCACTAGTGAATCTTGACCCATTGTATAAACATACAAGAAACAATCTTGGTATAGTGATATGAGTTAATATATATCACAAGGGGAACCCATTTAAGTGCACATATGGTCATTGTTAACTTAATCTTGGGTCTTTTCCTGACATGTTCTAGTGTTATATTTTTCAGTGTGGTAGTATAAGTATTTTAAGATACTCGGTGGGGTTGGATTGCGTTTGTTGTTATGGTACTTCACCGTAATTGTAAAAGTGCATTGTGCTATTTCAACCTTCTTTTTCAATGTAATAGTGTCATGCACATTGCATACTTATGATGTTCAATAATTTGCAAGCTGTGGATGTGTTCCTTTAATTTGTGTTTTTAAAATGTGTGGTAGGAGGACTGTAATAGCCCTTTAAATGTGACACTCTGCACACAGAACTCTATGACCCAGTCGAAGGCTTGTTGCCGAAACGCGTAGATCTGATCCTGTCTAAATGCATGTGCACTTTGCTGGAGACAAAAGATGAAGAAAAAAAGAAAGAAAAAAGCCTGAACTAATCCAGTTGCCTGATCATGTGCCGCCTTCCTGTGTTGGTCTGTTTCTACCTTGGAGAAAGCGAGGCTGTCGGACAGAGATCGGGAAATGTGCATCATATACATGTATATCTTTTTTTTTTATTTCACCAGAATTTGTGAATCTGCCTCAAAACCACACTGGACCCGTCAGATTTTGTGAAACCACCATGAGGTTACACGGGCCGTGCTGAGCATTGTGACGTATTTGCGAATTCTCTCTTGTGGAAAAAAACTTTCTGGACACTTTCTTGCCAATCAGGGGTCCCTCACAAAACCCTATATTACTCAGAGGAGGTCAAGGTACCTCTACCCTGCCCCCTCCCACTATGTTTCATTTTAATTCTTGCTGCCAAGGACCGGTTCCCAATGTCTAAAATGGTGGACACAACTTTTAACTCCGGTTGTGGCCAACCAATCGATGCATTCGTCCGAGGATTCACAAACCACCGCCATGGATTGTTGGAGGATTCATGCCTCTAGATATAGAAATTTGTTTTTCCTTAAATATCTCTAAAACACCTACCAGATTTACACCACGTAACAAAAAGATTATTTTCTGAACCAAGACCTGCCTTTCTGCCAAACTTGGTGTAATCCCGTTCAGTGGTTTGGGCTGTAATTGTGTTAAAAATCCCTATGGGAATTAACATCGAAAACAAACTCGTAGCAGAGACTTTGTACCGAATACAGGGGGCTTATCATGGCCCTTCCCTACTTCACTTTACTATGACAAAATCGACAACAGTGGGATGTTAGTTCAGTACTACCTTCTGATTGGAACAAGAAGCGCTATTGAAGCTATTCCCCTCTACTTAAGACATTTATTATTTACAGCTGGACAGCTATCCACACAGCAGATGGCACATCAGAGTATACAACTTGATATTATCCTGTTATACATTGTGACCGTTCATTGGCCTTCGTACAGGACCAGCTTTACTGAACCGTCTTTTTTATCCTTGAAAAAGTCACCTGTGTGACTAAACACATTTTGGCTGTCTTCCCGGACTAAAAAATACAAGCATCAATGAAATGATACTTGGCTCTTGTCATTTAAGTGTTGTTCTTCTCAAAAGTTTCACAAAACGTCCCCTTTTTGGTTTGTCTGCTGTGTTGAAAGTTTCAGGGTGATCCGTCAAGCGGGGGCCGAGAAAAAAGGGGGCCCCAAAACGTGAAAATCTGTTCAGAAGTTTCAGAGATATTTAAGTTAAAAAATATAGATATCTGGGAGCCTAACAGCCTTCTGAAACCGTACTGAAATTTGATTGGATGCCAACACTTCAACAAGAAACTGTTGACAGCCATCTTGGGACTTGGTGGAACCAAGACCCACAAAAAAGTAAAATAAAGAAAAGGGGTCAGGGTAGAAACACCCTGACCCCCTAGGCCTCTTGGGGGTATCACTGGGACCCCCCAGGGGGGACCAAAAACACATTCAGATTTTTTTTTACTGGATAATAATATGAACATTTTTAAAAAAAGAACCAGGGCTTCCATGCTTCCCTATTAAGTGGCCCCCGTGTGGGCCATGTCCCAGGGGCATTGTTTTAATAAGGGAGGGGGGTACAAGGGTCTAATATTGTCCCAAGGACCACCACCTCCCTGTGGTTTTAATAAAATAAGTGTGGGGGCTGGGCAGAACCCCCGTAGCCCTTGGGGCTGCACCTCCCCAGGCCTTCATTGTAAAATAACAAGGGGGCACACACGGACCCCTTGCAGCCTCAGGAGCTGCCAGATCCCTGAAGCTTTAATGCTAATAAGTGCTGGGGGGCCAAAACAAAGGACTCCCTCTCCTGGATCCCTAGATGGCTCCTGCAGTGTCCCAGGGTGCCCACTCCTGGGACATTGCAGTTTGCTACCGCTTGCTCCAGCCAAGCCATGGCAAATACTATTCCACTTCGGGAAAGTGAAAGCAGAACATTTTTTCTTGTTTGCACAAAGTAGAGCATAATTGTTTTTGGACAGCATGTTAGCAGCTCCCTCTGTCCAAAAGAAATGCTGACTCCTGCAAGAAGCAAGGAACTGGCAGGGACCGCAGGGTCCTTCAAGCTCTCCTCACTATTCCCCAAAGAAAATTACTGGGTGTCCTGGATGGGATAGGCCAGTAGAGAGCCCGGGTCAAAATCGGCATGGGAGGAGGGCCGCAGTCCCCCTCCCTTTTCTTGAAAAAAAGACTGCAGACCCCAGGAGATGGGGTCCCTGGGGCCAAAGTTTGCCCAGGGGCAGTGCGGCCCCCTCACTTTTTTTTTTAACAGGGGGCAGGGGACCCTTGGCAGCCCCCCACCCATTATTTCAAAAGTAAATAAGAGTCTCAGGACTAAAGTGGACTTCTCCCCCCAACAAGTAGGGCACCAGGAGGTGTGTTTGCAAGGTGTTGGAGAAGAGGGAGTGGTCTCTGACAACCTCTTAGCAATCCAGCTGTGTGGAACATACTGGAGGCAACAGGAGGGGTCATTGGTCCCCAAGGATCCTCAAGTGCTAAGGGAACTTCCTCCCCCAACTAGTTGTGTGGCAGGAGACACTTTTGCAGAGTGGTGGAGAAAGGGGTTGTGCCCTCTAACAACCTCTCACCAATTCTGCTGCATGAGACTTACTGAAGGTAACAGGAGGGTTAGTGGGCCGAAAGGGCATCTTTGGGGGTCACCTACCCCACATGTTACCTCCAGTAAGTCCTACACAGCGGGATTGCTAAAAGTTCTTTGGAGGCCACACCCCCTTTCTCTACCACTCTGCAAACGCGCCTCCTGGTTTGCTGCTGGTTGGGGATCAAGTCCCCTTAGATGCTGAGGGTTCTTGGGGGCCAGGAACCCCTTCTGTTACCTAAGGGAAGTCCCAGACAGCGGGATTGCTGAGAGCTGGTCAGAGGCCCCACCCCCTTTCACCACCACTCTGCAAACCTGACTAATAGTTAAAAACCTATAGAAATCACTTATAAAAACCAAAGGTTACTGGGACGTTATAGTTAAGAAATAGAATTTAAAGGACCTTATAAATTCACAGAAAAAAACAAAAGTTATAGGGATGTTATAGTTAGGCTCAAGTTTCACTTGTACAAAACCAGTGAAATTCAGCTGTTACAGTTAGTGAGCTAACTATAACTTGCGGCCCGCAATGCATTGCTTGTGACCTCACATATTACATCACTCATGGCATGATCAGTGACATCACTTATGGCATCACTGCTGAAATCGCTTCTGACATTATCCACATATCTGACACACCCACTCACACCCCTATATAACCTTTCATACACCCACTTCAACTTCCACGCTACCATTCTCAAACCCATTCACACCCATACCAGTACTTACACAGTCACTCACTGATTCATAGATCAACACACACATCCACTCACTCACACATACAGCCACTCACTCATCAATACAGCCATTGGCATACCCACTCATACACCCATACAACCACTCACATACTGAGTCAGTCACCCAAAGAGCTACTCACACACCTACTCACTGACGCATACAGTCAATCACACTGCCACTTACTTACCCATACAGTTAAGCACATACTCACTCATACATATACTAACACATACCCACACCTATACAGTCACTGACGCAAGCACACACTCAAACATAAGATACTGGCACATTCCCTCACTCACCCATACAGTCACTCACATGCCCCATTACACACCTACACTGCCTTTTTTGTACCAAGTTATTCACCCAATGACCGCTGACACATACACTCACTTGCGGGCACAGCAATACAAATACTCTCTCACCCATACAGCCCCTCACACATGCACTCAGTAACACATAAAGTCACTGACTCACCTAGTCACTCATCCTTACAGGCAGTCAAACATACCCTCACCACTCCACACAGATACTCAGACACCCAAAGAGGTACTCAGACAACCAATCACTCATCCATACAGAAACTCACATACCCACTCACACACCCATACAGCCACTCAGACACCAATTGACATACAGATACAGACATTCACACAACCAATCACTCACCCATACATTCACGATACACCTAATCACTCACTTATACAATCAGTCACGCACCTACTTAATCATCCAAACAGGCACACATACAACCACAGATTCACCAATACACCTTGGCATATATATTTAACGCATATAAAACTTTTTAAAACACTCATAGTCACTGGATGATGCCATCAGTGATGTTATTTGACCATGTCATAAGTGATGTAATATGTGAGGTCATAAGCAGGGCATTTCGGGGGTGTGATTTATAGCTGAATTTCATTGGTTTTGTATGAGTGAAACCTGAGCCTAACTATGACCTCCCTGTAACCTTTGTTTTTCACGGTAAATTTCTAAGGTTTTTTAAATTCCATTCCTGGAGATAATAAGAGGGGTGGTTGGCCCCCAAGGCTGTCCATGGGGGCCAACTACCCCTCCTGTTACTTCCAGTAAGTCCCACACAGTGGGATTGCTAAGAGGTCTTTGGAGGCCATACTTCCCTTTCTCCACCACTCAGCAAAAGCACCTGCTGGCAAACTACTGGTTGTGGGATGAAGTCCACTTTACCCCTGAGGGACTTTGGAGGCCAATAAGCCCTCCTGGTACCTCCTATTAGTCCTACAGAGACGCAATCCCTTAGCACTGGTTGGAGGCCCAGACCCCTTTCTCCACCACTCTGCAAATCAGACTACCAGTAAAAGAAGCATTTGTAATGTAATAGGTCTCGCATTTGCAAGTGTTAGAGCTATTGGCATTGCAAATGTAAACGTTTTTTACTAATGTTTTTTGGAGTGGAGTGGGTGTAGGTTGTGTGTAGTGGAATTATGTGGTATATTGTGCAGTGAAATTCTGTGGATAGAAAGTATGTGGTATTTAGTGTATAGGAATTATGTAGAGTGAGATTTTATATTATGGAGAGTAATTGTATGGTATGGCAGTCTGTGTTGTGGAGAGGTAACCTTAGGTTTAGTCTTCCTCATTTCCATAGAAACTAAACTATAAACTCAATGAGACAAAAAAAGGGAACCACTGAGGAGCACTTCTGGATCTAGTCAAAGGTATGTGCAGGACCACTGGAACTATGTGACTGTTTGTCTGCACTGACCTTTGCACAATTATACATATTCCGCATTTGCCACATAATCAATCATCTTCTGCATAATCCACAGATTGGAACAAAAAAAACTTGTTTCTATCTCAAATGGCTCAAACGTTACCAAAAATGCAGGGACAAGTGTTACAGCGTGGTGGAAAGCCCTTTCCAAACCTAGAATGGTCAACTGGTACTTATTTCTAAATGAGGGCGTTCAATTTCTACATTTCTGTTGCTTCTTTCTGCACCTTTCTTTCTTGTTTTATGCACATCTCTCGCCTCTTTCTGCACCTCTTACCTCTCTTGCTCTTTCTGCAGCGCTGGTGCCTCTTTATGCACCTCTGTTGCTTCTTCCTGCACCTCCTTTGCCTCTTCCTGTACCTCCCATAACTCTTTCTGCACCTCACTTGCTTCTTTTGTACCCCTAAATGCATCTTTCTGCACTCCTCTTTCCTCTTTCTGCAGCTCTCTTGCTTGTTTCTGTACCCTTGTAGCCTCTCTTACCTCTTTGTGCACCCCTCTTCTCTCTTTCTGTACCTGTCTTGCCTCTTTCTGCACTTCTGTTGCCTCTTTCCGCACCTCTGTTGATTTTTTCTGCACCTCTCGTGCCTCTTTCTGCACCTCTCTTACCCCTTTCTGCACCCTTGGTCCCTCTTTCTGCACATCTGCTGCATATTTCTGCACCTCTCTTGCCTCTTTCTGTACCTCTGTTGCTTCTTTCTTCACCTCTCTTGCTTCTTTCTGCAACACTCTTGCATCATTCTGAACCTCTGTTAATTATTTCTGTACTTCTCTTTCTTCTTTCTGTACCACTCTTCCCTCTTTCTGCACCTCACTTGCCCCTTTCTACACTTGTCTTGCTTTTTTCTAGACCTCTGTTGCTTCTTTCAGCAATTCTCTTGCCTTTTTCTGTACTTCACCTGCCTCTTTCTGCACCTCTCTTGCCTCTTTCTGCACCTCTGTGTCTTCTTTCTGCACACCTATGACCTCTTTACGCACCCTTCTTTCCTCTTTGTGTACCTCTCTGGCCTCTTTCTGCACCTCACCTGCCTTTTTCAGGAGTTCTCTTGCATCCTTCTACACCATTCTCGCTTTTTGTTGCAATTCTATTGCCTCTATCTGCACTTCTTGTGCTTCTTTCTGTACCTCTCTTGCTTCTTTCTGCACCCCTTGCTTCTTTCTGCCCACTCTTCCCTCTTTCTTCTCTTCTTTTGACTCTTTCTGTAGCCCTGTTCTCTCTTTCTGCACCTTTTGCTTTTGTCAGCACTTCTCTTGCATCTTTCTGCACCTCTCTTGCTACTTTCTGCACCCCTCTTGTCTCTTTCTGCACCCTTCTTTCCTCTTGCTGTACTTCTCTAGCCTCTTTCTACACCTCTCTTTCCTCTTTCTGCAGGTCTCTTTCTTCTTACTGCAGCTCTGTCCCTTCTGTCTGCACTTCTCTCGCCTCTTTCTGCACCCCTCTTCCCTTTTCTGAACCTCTGTTGTTTCTTTCTGCACTTCTCTTGCTTTTTTCTGTGCCTTTCTTCCTCATTCTGCACCTCATACCTATGTAGGCATAGTTAGAAATTAGCATTTAAAAGCCTTAGAAATTCACTGAAAAGAACAGAGGTTTCAAGGATGTTATAGTTAGGAATTAGCATTTAAACAAACTTAGAAATTCAATGAAAAAAACAGTGGTTTCAGGGATGTTATTGTTAGGAATTAGTATTTAAAAAACCTTAGTAATTCACTGAAAAAACAGAGGTGTCGGGGACATTATAGTTAGGAATTAGCATTTAAAAAACCTTAAAAATTCATTGAAAAAAACACAGGTTTCAAGGATGTTATAGTTAGGCTGTCATTTCACTCATACAAATTCAGCCGTTATAGTAACTCACGCCCCTGCAATTCACTGCTGATAACATCACATATTACATCACTCATGACATGGTCAGTGACTTCACTGATGACATCTCAATTAACATCACTCATGACATCAGCCACTTAATATCTGTTCTAGCTCCTCACACCCTAATATAACTTTTCATACACCCACTCTAAAATACAGACTACCATTCTTGAAACCATAGACACACCAATACCAGTTAGTATATACCCACTCACTGATTCATAGGTGTACACACATCCACTCACTCACCCCTAAAGTCACTCATACATACAGTCACTCATCAATACAGCCACTGATATATGCACTCGTACACCCATACAGACACTTACACACCACCACTCACCCATAGAGTTACTCACACACCTAGTCAATCACCTAAAGAATCAATCACACTGCCATTTACTCATTATACAGTAATACACACACCGCCTCACTTATTCATACAGATATTAACACATACTTACTCTCTTATACAATCACTGACACAAGCACACACTCATCCATACAGTCACTCTCACAATCCTCACTCTTACAAATAGTCACTTATATACTCCCACACTTACATATACTGCTTTTCACATATGTAGTTACTCACACATATACCACCGAGATATCCACTCACTCATGAACACAGGCATACGCACACTTACTCGCCCAGACAGGTCCTCACACATGTACTTATGAACCCATACCCCCAGTGAATCACCCACTCACACATCCAAGCAGGGAGTCACACACCCCCCACCCACCCACACAGACACTCAGTCACCCATACAAGTTCTCAGACAACCAATCATTACCCATATAGACACGCATATCGCTACTCACCAACCCATGCAGCCACTTACACACCAACTCACATAAAGAAGGACAGAACGGTTTTTAGATGTCAATCTAGCACTGGGCGCACGGCCTTTGTAGAAGCACTGACAAAGAGTTTTTGTGGTGCAACTGGGTGAGTGCAAAACCATATAACCACTCAAAGGTTAGGTCAGCAAGCTGGCAAAACCCCACAATGTCAACATAGAAGTATCCTATGCACACACACAATATTGCTATATACTTAGGTGGTAGTACACAAAATTATTTCAAAAGGCAATGATGGCAGAGAAACAGTTACTATTAAGACAACATAGAAAGGATGAGAGGACGTGGACTGCCTTGAAGCTCTGTGCGCTTCTGCCTTATGCCCGGGAGCGGTGACGTATATCGTAATGGTAGTGTCCATTACCAGGAACATGGCGACCCGGGAGCAGCACCTCTGAAGGAACACATACTAATACAAATACGAACCATCGAGAGGGTACAGAGTTACCTCTGAACCTCCCGCCTCTGCATTGCATAGCGAGACCACGATTTATTTGGAGTTATCCGCTCCTATTACGATATACGTCACCGCTCCCGGGCATAAGGCAGAAGCGCACAGAGCTTCAAGGCAATTGACTGGGATTAGTCAAATTCCAGACCATACAAGTGGAAAAACATAGAATCCTCAAAGACAGTCCACGTCCTCTCATCCGGGTCGGAAATATCACCGGCAGAGCGACCTTTGGCTTAAACTCAGCTACCTAGAGCCCTGAAGATTCGCGTAAGCGATGAAACACGTGTCGGCTGGCTGTTGTAAAGCTTTGAGAAATTAAAAGAACCAAAGGATCACCTTACGTCACCCTCTTCTTTTCTATGTTGTCTTAATAGTAACTGTTTCTCTGCCATCATTGCCTTTTGAAATAATTTTGTGTACTACCACCTACGTATATAGCAATATTGTGTGTGTGCATAGGGTACTTCTATGTTGACACCAACTCACATACGTTCACACAGATTAGTCATTCAGCCATGCATTCACTAAGACACGCTCAATCACTAACTTATACAGTCAGTCACACACCCACTATATCATCCATTTAGGCACTCATACACAGACTCATTCTTCAATACACCTTGGTGTATATATAACATTCTTAAACTTTTTAGAAACACTCAGTCACTGGATGATGTCATCAGTGGTGTCATCAGTGATGTAATGAGTGATGTCATTTGATATGTCATCTGTGATGTCACTGACCATGTCATGAGTGATGTAATATGTGATGTCATCAGTGCGGGCGCAAGTTATAGTTAGATCAGCTGACTATAACAGACACATTTCACTGTTTATGTGTGTGTTCAATGTCAGCCTACCTATAACATCTATTTTTCTGTGAATATATATATAAAACCCCTGTAACCATTTATTTGTTTAGTCAATATATATATATATATATATATATATATATATATATATATATATATATATATATATATATATATATATATATATATATATATATATTCACTAAAAAAATCAACGGTTACAGGGATTTTATAGGTAGGTTCTAAATTACACACAGAAAACCATAGAGATTCAACAGTTATAGTTATACTTGTCTCAAGAAACTATAACTGTTGCCCTAAGATAACTATAATTTGCACCCCTGCCATGCACAGTTTTCTCATCACTAATTTTATTGCAAATGTTGCAGTCATATTATCAATGATCTCATAGAAGATGTAATTCTGACCTAATATGTATGATAAGTAGCAGTGTATGGCAAGGGTGCGAATTAGAGCTACCTTATGGCATGAGTTATAGGGCTGCACTGCCCCCCTCCCTTATTAAAAAAAAATAAATAAAAAGGCTGGGCCATCCGAAATTGGCTTGGAGAGAGGGGCTGCTTAGCACCTCTCCCCTAATTATAATTTTTTTTTAACTGCCGGCCTCCGGGGGAAGTTGTCAAAGGCCCAGCCCCCTTTCTTCACCACTATGCAAACGTGCTTCCAGGCGCACTCCTGTTTGGGGGGTGCAGTCCCCTTAGATGCTGAGGGTCGTTGGGGCAAAGAACCCCTCCTGTTACCTGTGGTAAGTCCCACATAGCAAGGTTGGTGAGAAGTGGTCAGAGGCCCCACCCCTGTTCTCCACCACTCTGCAACTGTGCCCTCTAGTGCCCTACTCATTAGGGGATGACGGACCCTTGGATGCTGAGGATCGTTGGGGCCAAGAACCCCTCCTGTTACCACCAGTGATTCCCACACAGCGGAATTGCAGAGAGCTCATTGGAGACCCTGCCCTCTTTATCCACTCACTGTACAGACCCACATTCTCACTCCCACACCCACTCACAGACCCATAAAGCCACTCACACACCCACACAACGAATCACACATTCACTCACAGCCACTCACACATCCACTCACAAACCCATACAGCCACTCCCAGGCCCACTCACACAGCTACTCACACACCCACTCAGACACCTACATAACTGATTACTCACCTGGTCACAGACCCATACAACCACTTACAAACCCACTCACCGAACTATACAGTCACTCACACACCCACTCTGAAAGGCTAGAGTTTACAGTTAGGAAATAAAATAAAAATAAAACTTTGAAATTCACTCAAAATAACAAAGGTTACAGGGACTTTTTATTTAGGAAAACAATTAATAAAGCCTTAGAAGTTCACTGAAAAAGCCAAAGGTTACAGGGACCTTCTAGTTAGTTTTAGAATTCACTCTCCAAATCCATTGAAGTTTAGCAGTTACAATTACCCGAGCCACCTATAACATCCCACTATACACTGCTTATTACCTCATATCTTACATCATTCATGACCTGGTCAGTGACATCACTGATGATATCTCAAATTATATACCTGATGACATCACTGATGAAATCATCTACAGAATCACTCACACATCCACAGAATCACTCACACATCCACTCACATACATGCACAACTCATATACGCACTCAGACACCCCATACACCCACTCAAACATCCATACAATCACACACACACCCACTTACTGATCCATAGAGCAACTCACACTCAGTACTCACTTACCCATACAGCTTCTCACACACCCACATATTCACCCATACAACCACTCACACACCCAGCCATTCACCCATAAGCCTCTAGACAGAGCTACTCACTCACCCATACAGCCACTCACATAGACACTCACCCTCGAATACAGTCACTTAGGCAACCAATTAGTTAATTGAAAACCCACTTAAACACCCACTCAGTCATTCATACTGCCACTTACAGACAAAGCCACTCATCCATACAGCCACTCACTCACCAAGACAGCCAACCACATAGTCACTCGCTCATCCATAGACCAACTCACACACCCACTCTCTCACCCACACAGCCACCGACACACACACTGTCCCGTACAGCCACTCACACACTCACTCACTCACCAATACAGCCAGTCACATAGCCACCACCACACCCATACAGTTACTCACACACCTACTTATTCACCCGTACAGGTGCTCACACACCCACCTATTCACCCATGTAGCCACTCACACACATATACAGCCACTCAGACATCCATTCACACAAGGATACACACAGTCACTCATATAATATATGTTTGAAATAGTATCACTCATTAGCAGTACACAAATTATAGTAATTCAATGCTTGTAGTACCTTAGTATATATGTTTACATTTCATAAACTTTTAGAAAACACTCACAATCAGTGATATCCTTTGTGATGTCATTAGTGACAGACCATGTCATGAGTGATGTTGTATGTGAGGTCATAAGCAGTGCATTGCGGGGACATAAGTTATAGTTAGTTCAGGTAACTTTAACTGCTGAATTCCAATGGTTTTGTATGAGTGAAATCGGTGCCTAACTACAATGCCCTGCACCCTTTGGTTTGTTCAGCGAATGACTATATATATATATATATATATATATATATATATATATATCACAGCTCAAGTTTCTTTCGCATCCCATGGAAAGAAATTACGGCACTCACAGGGAAAGTGTTCAGTATGTTTTTAATCGCTCAGCAGACAAACGAGTTTCGGTATTCCTTCGTCAGTGTCTACCATTGACACGGAAGGAAGCGTGTTTAAAAAGTTTTTTTCACGTTTGTGCATGCACATAGAAAGAGGACTGACGTTTTACCTCCGTGAGAAACGTTGTTTACATAGTAAATTACTTTTTACTTCAACATTTCAGAAATCACAATCATAAAGGCATTTTAAATTACATTTCAATAATTTAGGCACTTTATATTCTGTAATTTACCAACATTTTTGCATACACGTGTAAAGTATATTTGCCTTTGTTGTGTGGTGTGAGTTATTCAGCCGTGGATCGGCATTGCTCACGGGGTATAATGGATCTCGTTATTTACAGAGTTTAAGCTTTACCCAAATGGGAGGACAATTCTTCATTCCTATTAAGTCCCTTAGGGGCCTTTGTTTGAAGGTCAATTATATAGCGGGATTCTAGTCTTCTTAATTTCCGCAGCCTGTCTCCACCCCTTGGGTCTACTGGAATGTGATCTAGCGCAAAAAACTGTAAGAGTTCCCTATTGCTGTTGTGCTTGAGGGCAAAGTGTTTCGCTACTGAATATGTCTATCTTCATTGACCATTTTCTTTTTCAGAGTGTCCTTCAGCTAAAATCTTACATCAGAGACACTAAAGACTTTGTGAATAAGATTGAAAATGTGAAATGTAATCCCTCGTGTATTTTAATAACTATGGACATTACCAGCCTATACACGAGCATTGATCACAACCAGGGACTACTGGCAATAAAACACTACCTTGACAAGAGACCCATGAAGTTCAGCAAACATAGTCAAATGCTGCTGGAATTCATTGAATATTGTCTCTTCAATAACATTTTCTTGTTTCAAGGACAAATGTATAGACAGATCACGGGGACGGCGATGGGAACCTGCTTCGCCCCCAGCTACGCGAATTTATTCGTGGGCTGGTGGGAGGAGCAGGTGACCCAAAGCCCCGGGTTCCAAAAATGGGCAGGAAATCTGAAAGTCTGGTACAGGTATATTGACGACCTCTTTCTAGTATGGGAGGGATCTGTGACTTCAGCAGAAGAGTTTGTAGCATTTTTAAATTGTAACAACTTGAATTTGAATTTCACTGCAGATATTAATGTATCCACAGTGAATTATCTGGACCTGAAAGTTAACTTGAATGGTGAGACAATTGAGACTGAACTGTTCAGAAAAACAACAGCTGGCAACTCGGTCTTACATGCCGGAAGCAGCCATCCCCCGACCCTAGTTAAAAGCATCCCTTACGGAGAACTTCTTAGGATCAAGAGAAATTGCTCCAAAGAGACAGACTTTGCAAAAGCAGCAAAAGAAAGCATCGGTAGATTCCAAGCTAGAGGATATGACAATATCCTTCTAGAAAATACCCTGAAAAGAGTTGAACGAATCCCTCGAAACCAACTCCTAAAAGAACAAACTAGGAAATCAGAACCAAATAAAAATGATGGAAAATTCAGGTTAATAACTACTTTCTCAGAAGATTCCAATCATCTGAGAACTATCCTAAAGAGGAGTTGGCATATCCTGAAAACTGATCAGGTTATCGGAAAAGAGATTCCAACTTTTCCCCTAATCACTTTCAGGAAAGGAAGATCCATCAGGGACAAAATTGTACATAGTCACTTACCCGAAAAAATCACAGTGACAGGCAGAATCAAAGATATGCCGGGCTTTTATCCTTGCGGCAAATGCAAAGCCTGCA
This sequence comes from Lissotriton vulgaris, assembly GCF_964263255.1. Lineage (NCBI taxonomy): Eukaryota > Metazoa > Chordata > Amphibia > Caudata > Salamandridae > Lissotriton > Lissotriton vulgaris. Next base: position 1,714,474,826 of record NC_141695.1, on the reverse strand, counting down.
AGAAGAGCAAGAAAAGAACTACTTTTGAAATACAGGGGTCAGGACACAGTAAGAAAATATCTAAGTTTCTCACTTGCAACACCACATACGTTGTTTACTGCCTATTGTGCCCATGTGGATTAAAGAACATAGGCAGCACAGTGAAAAATGTTAAGTTACGGGTATTGGAGCACCAACGTGCAATTATGAATAAGGATTTTAACTATCCAGTAGCGAAACACTTTGCCCTCAAGCACAACAGCAATAGGGAACTCTTACAGTTTTTTGCGCTAGATCACATTCCAGTAGACCCAAGGGGTGGAGACAGGCTGCGGAAATTAAGAAGACTAGAATCCCGCTATATAATTGACCTTCAAACAAAGGCCCCTAAGGGACTTAATAGGAATGAAGAATTGTCCTCCCATTTGGGTAAAGCTTAAACTCTGTAAATAACGAGATCCATTATACCCCGTGAGCAATGCCGATCCACGGCTGAATAACTCACACCACACAACAAAGGCAAATATACTTTACACATGTATGCAAAAATGTTGGTAAATTACAGAATATAAAGTGCCTAAATTATTGAAATGTAATTTAAAATGCCTTTATGATTGTGATTTCTGAAATGTTGAAGTAAAAAGTAATTTACTATGTAAACAACGTTTCTCACGGAGGTAAAACGTCAGTCCTCTTTCTATGTGCATGCACAAACGTGAAAAAAACTTTTTAAACACGCTTCCTTCCGTGTCAATGGTAGACACTGACGAAGGAATACCGAAACGCGTTTGTCTGCTGAGCGATTAAAAACATACTGAACACTTTCCCTGTGAGTGCCGTAATTTCTTTCCATGGGATGCGAAAGAAACTTGAGCTGTGATTTATTACGTGGGGCGCCGCCACGAGAGGCACCCGCCTGCGAGTGACCCGGATTTTATTTTGGTGCAACGGAGCGGAAATATATATATATATATATATATATATATATATATATATATATATATATATATATATATATATATATATATATATATATATATATATATATATATATATATATATTATGAATAGTAAATCTACACTCCCCTGTATGCACCTTCCATTTGTATTTTGTGCCTCACATTCTTATATGTCAGTATTCTTGAGGTCGATATTCAGTAGTACAACTAATTGTTTTAACTCTTATGCTTCTCTTCTTGTCTGCATGTTGACTAAGGGCCATATGTATCATACTACCGTTTAGCGAATTCCAAATAGCGAACTTTAAGGAATAGCTATTTGGAATTCGCAAAACGGTATGTATGTACAAAGGGCCATATGTATCAAGCTAATTAGCATTCGCAAAGGCCGAAATTCTGCGAATTTCGGCTTTTGCAAATGCTAATTTGACAAATGGTATGTATCAAACATGTTTGATGCAAAATAAGGAATAGCAAAATTTGCAATTCCTTATTTTGCGATTGCACTTAAGGAATCGCAAATTTTGCGATTCCTTAAATGCAATGTATCAAACAAAAAATATTCAAAATATGCCATTAAGGATTCGCAAATTACCACCAACTTCTAGTTGGTGGTAATTTGCGAATTCTTTTCAAAAAGCTTCTTTCCAAAAAGCAAAAGGTGCCATATGACGCCCATACATGCCCTTAGGGCATGTATGTGCGCCATATGCCCCCAAATGTCTTTTTCAGGGGTGCAGCAGGGTGTTCTTGAGACACCCCTGCACCCTTGAAGAAATTCCTAATTTGCGATTAGCTAATTGCTAATCGCAAATTGCACCTTCATTCCTATGGGCCTCCTGGCCCATGGAAATGAATGGGTAATTTGCGATTAGCAATTTGCTAATCGCAAATTAGGAATGGTAAAGAATCGCTATTTAATAGTGATTTTGTACATACATACCGTTTTGCGAATTCCAAATAGCGATTCCTTAAAATTCGCTATTTGGAATTCGCTAAACGGTAGTATGATACATATGGCCCAAAATCACTATTAAATAGCGATCCTTTACTATTCCTAATTTGCGATTAGCAAATTGCTAATCGCAAATTACCCATGGGCCAGGAGGCCCATATGAATGAAGGTGCAATTTGAGATTAGCAATTAGCTAATCGCAAATTAGGAATTTCTTCAAGGATGCAGGGGTGTCTCAAGAACACCCTGCTGCACCCCTGAAAAAGACATTTGGGGGCATATGGCGCACATACATGCCCTAAGGGCATGCATGGGCGTCAGATGGCACCTTTTGTTTTTTGGTAAAAAGCTTTTTGAAAAGAATTTGCATATTACCACTAACTAGAAGTTGGTGGTAATTTGCGAATCCTTAATGGCATATTTTGAATATTTTTTGTTTGATACATTGCGTTTAAGGAATCGCAAAATTTGCGATTCCTTAAGTGCAATCGCAAAATAAGGAATTGCAAATTTTGCTATTCCTTATTTTGCATCAAACATGTTTGATACATACCATTTGTCAAATTAGCATTCGCAAAGGCCGAAATTCGCAGAATTTCGGCCTTTGCGAAAGCTAATTAGCTTGATACATTTGGCCCTAAGTGCTTACTGCTGTATTTAAAGTCTGTACTTCTATTACATTGCCTCAGGTTGCAGTGGGAAGGAATAGAATCCCATTCTGAGTCATTGCAAAGGAGATTGTCCTTGGGTCTCAGTCCTCATGCATTGGTCTCCATGTTCGTGTGTTTGTGTCTCTCAGTTCCTCTGTCGGTGCCTCACCGTTCTAGTAATTATATTTCCCTGTCTCTTTGTGATTGCCTCTAAACCTGACTGACTGGGGGGCGGGGTGAGGATTTAATTAATACAGCACACATTTCAAGCTAAGAAATAGCATAAAAGCACGCATGATGCAATCAAGCGAGTGGCTTTTTTTTTTAATAGGGAATAACATTTAGGACTTCCGCCTTCTCCTGCCTTCCTGTTTCCCTGCTCCTCCAGTCCAGATTGACCCCTTTTTGCCCTCTTCTACTATTGTTTGTACTTTCATTTCACTTGTCACCTTTCTATGCCTGCTTGCTTTTTTTTTTCTTTTCCCCTACCTGTCTGTGTATTTTTTGTTTTGTCACTCTCCGTCTCCCTAAGTGATGGCAGTGGCAAGCAGTGGTTCTGGGGCTCCCTTTCCTGGGGGTGCCAAATGGGCGTGAGCCTGTCCGGTATATTTTTGGATTTCTGTATTTTCTCTCTTTAAATCAATACCTTTTTGTTTTTGCCAATCTCAGGCCAACACTCACTCCCTCCCTTACCCTGGAACAGTATTTGTTGTACTGATAACGAACTAGGAAGGAGGGTGTGGTGTGGGCTAAGGTTCAGGGGTGGGAGTTGTTTGGGTAGGGAAAGAGCAGTGCTGCTATAATAAAAGTAATATTTATGATAATAATGATGTTGTTGTTGTTGGTATGTTCCAATAGTTGTACAAAAATCATGCCACCGAGTTAGCTTCTTTAATGTTGCATCATATAGTCAAATATATTGTGCAGCAGAAATTTAATGAATCATTTTTTTCTGTTGCAATATATATTGCCTAGCAGTTCTGTTATGGTTTTTGCATGGTACGAGTGTGAGCTCATAAATTAATTTATTTAAACTTTTCATCCATTTGAGGGGATGTACGTCAGTACAACGCGATCATTTTGATTGCGGTACATTAAGACGCAGCCATTACAACGCAAGTCGTTACAACGAATTGCGTTGGAGGGCGCTGGATTGTGGATTCATTTAATTTTCTATTCCAACTCCAGCCCACGTAACAGTAGGGAAGGTGTTGGAATAGAAAATCCAACTATTCCTTAAGCAAGAGCGCTCTCCAGCACAAGTTGTAGTAACGACTTGCGTTGTAATGGCTGCGTCGGAAAGGTCGCACGGTGTAAACACCGCGTTGTAAAGGATGTTTCTCATTTGGGGTAACAACTAATAATATACAGGTGGGCGCGGTTTAATTCATGTCAAGAACTGCAAATATTAATTATGGCTAAAAGAAAATTCAAGGGCTGCAGAGTCATATAATTGCTGTGGCTCTAGAGAATCTGAGCCTCCCCATGACTGTCTAGCAATTTAAAAATGTGCTTGCACCAGGTACTGCAATTATCATATGTTTTCTTCTACCTTTAGCAAATACTGTTGTTCCCACAGGAGGCTGGGACTCGGAGAAAGACTCCCCAGAGGACAGATAGCTGCTTCACTGCGACAATCAGAATTAGAGACAATAGTGGCGGCCTTCTGTCAGATGGGGGATTTGGCGGAGGTGAAGAAAGTGGTAACAGCTCTTTCAACCTCCCAGACCAGGGCAAAGGCATTTGATGGAGAGCATAGACACATTGGAGTGGTATTTTTGCTGTGGGTTGGGTGGGACTTTCGCAGGTGTAAACAACTGGAGAAGGGTTTCTAGTTTTGGGTCTGTTTATTCTTTGGGCAGGAGGTGGATCTGTTGAGGGTGGTGGGAGTGGGAAAAGTTTAGGAATAGCTAGGTTAAGTTGTGGATTTGCGTAGGTTTTAGGATGGGGTGGTTCTATTGTGAGTGGTAATAGTTGGGGAAGGGGTAGGTACGTCTTGAGTTTGTTTAATGGTTACGTGAGGGGAGTGGGATTGTTGTGAGCGGTGTGGATGACAGGATCTAAAAAACATATAAATCAATAAAAAAATTGTTATACACCCATTGTCCCATTCATACTGTTTACTATGTATTTATGTCTAGGAAACCATGACGATCCACCTACCTACCAACAGACACTGAGCCCGACCCTGGTCCATCATAAAAAACAAAGACAATGCCCATTGGTTCATCGCCGTCTCTCCAATCTTTACCAGAGATCCTTTGCAAGGCTACCCGCAGTGTGGTTCTCCGTTCACCCTCCTGTAATCAGTATCTGTATTCACAAACTAACCATATCCACCCTATGCACCCCCCTTTGTGATGTGTTGTTACTGGAGCTCCCTCTCATCAGTATTAGCTGTGTAATGCCCTTCCCTCTGCAGTCACCACTAAGTAATACTTACAATCCCTGGAATAGATGTCACATTACACTGCCTCCAACCTCCTACTCAACTACTCCTTCCTTCCAGGTCTTACCTGAGCAGCAATTTATTTTTCACCATCTACCCCAATACCTGCGAGCGGCAGTTTTTTTGGGTGTGTTGGCAAAGGGAGTAACTGCTGGCGGCCCAAACCGGTCGAAATCAGGAAGGCAGCACAGCACAGCAAACACAAGGTTCATTATTGTAAGCGGAGCAGATAATCCAGGAAAGGGATACTGCAACATGAAACTAAAAGAAGATTGTTAGTGGAAAATCCAAGACAGAGACCAGCATAAATCAACACAGTGTACGGAGTCATTCACTAAATCAAGCAGTATGGATGATTTAAAAAAACTCACACACAAGTCTGGAGCAGGTTATTTTGCAAGCTAGATCCTCTGTGGGGTATGGACTGAGAGACAAATTACACACTCCCTAGCCCCGGTCTACCATTGAGTATTAATATAATGTATTTTATGCACCATGATGTCCTGTGGCCAAGAGGAGGTGGGTGACTTTTCAAATCTTTACCCTCCTCTTGTAACAGTTTATCGTTGCTTACTAAACATGCCAAATGCGTGGTCTGTTCATGGTGGAAATAGATTATAGAGCAATAGAGCTCACAACTGGTAGGAAGAGGGTTAGGTTCAATCAGTGTTTGCGTAGGGCAAATTAGAGAAAAGTTCATAGACAGACACAGAATACAGAAACACCATGAGCAAGGCACATCTGTCATGGAAGGGAGATGACAGTTATAATAAACAAGTTAAGCAGTCACTAGCAGCACATAGACTCACAAGTTAGTTATTAGTAACCCAGGCTAGAAATACACAACAAGGAGGACACAACCAGTTCAAAAATAGTTATAATAGAAGTAAAAAAAGTTACTTTATAAAAATGGTGCATCTGCATTATGGCATTCTCTCTTTTGAGAACAGGGCTTAGTCTTCTGGAAACACTTTTGCGTCTTCTGGTACCTTATCATTTTTGGGGATAAAATATGTATTCATTTTGATCATTGTCTCTCTCTCAATGTTTGGAGGACAGGGACTGCTCCAGACCATAACAACTGCACCAGCTGCACTGAAAACCTGCTTTGAAGATACACTGGATACTGGACATGCTATACACTTTTTGCCAGCTTGCTGAGTTCTGGCCACTGTTCCTTTTTTTCATGCCAGTAGATCAATGATCTTGATCCAAGCAGAATGCTGTTTGGTCTCCAAGTAGTCTTGGACCATCTTTACTAGATTCATAGCCTGTGACATTTGCTGTTTAGTTGCCAGTGCCATGTGCTTGATTAGAGTCCTAGGCTATTCTTACATTAACCCAGTGCAGAAACTGGTAGAATTGATGCTGTTGATGTTGTTTATTTAGTACAGGTGTGTCCTAGAATGGGGGTTGTATTATTACAGCTGGGTGCTTCTGCTGCAGTCGTGGCATGCTTCTGGACTTGTAGCCACCACCATGCTCTCCAGTGCTTGAAAACAGAACTCCAGTTCTTCTTTGCTCTTTAAGTTGAAATCTTTTATCTTCAAGTTCTCTCACTTTTTTGATAATCCAGTTTTTATTAATAAAGACATCAAGTGCTGAAAAAGGAATGAAACTGGTCTGGCTTGACAGTGCATCTTTCACCAGACCTCATAAGATCATCATAAAAAGGAACTTTCAGGAGTACATTGAAAGGGACATTGCTCTGCCCGGAGGATGGTTGACGTGAGTACAACATTTGATTGGGCAAATGTACTAACCCTTTAAGAAAAATAGTACCATGCCCTATTTCAGAGGCTCCTATTCAACTATCAGTGCTAGACTATCCTATTGTCAGTAACATCCTGTTGCATTTCACTTGAGCGGAGTTTCATGCACATTTAACTTCACAAATCTCATAAAACGAGGAACTATGCTTAAGACAACAGAATTCTGGATAGGAGTCAGAATTATAAAACAGTATGGGTATGCAGACATTTCCTATTGCCTGAGGAGTTGTGTGTAGATCCTAATTCTTATTTTCAAGTCTGCCTTTTGATTAGTTTGACATTTTGTTTTTAAATCAGCATCTGTACTACAGCGTCTTGTGTTGCTGTTATGAATGATGGTGATACTGTATGTGTGTTTCTGTGATGCAACTCTGATTTTATGATTTGACTTTAATGTGATTCAGATGGAATGTAAATAAGATGCATTAATCTTAACTCGTGAATGAAGCCGACCTTGACATGCATTGCCCTTTGCCAACCGGCAATTTTGTTGCAAGCTAGCAGAATTCTAAGTAGTGGGCTTGCACTGGGCTAGAGTGAGAATTGCCAACCAATGGATGCATTGCATTGTTCTGATGTAGCCGAGAGACACAATAGCACAACATGTTGACATCATAAAAATAGTTTTCTTACAAGAGCTTGAGTGGATGCAAATAAATTACCATCTGCTAATCTGCAATCATTCAATCAGTCATTTGTTAAGCGCACTACATACCCGCGAGGGTCTCAAGGTGCTGGGTGGGGAGGTGGGGGCCGCTACTGATCGAACAGCCAGGTCTTTAGTATCCTCCTGAAGGTCAGCAGGTCTTGGGTCTGTCATAGGCTCAGTGGGAGGGTGTTCCATGTCTTGGCGGCGAGGTGGGAGAAGGATCTCCTGCCAGTGCTTGTTCTTCAGATGCGTGGGACGGTGGCGAGTGAGAGGTCGGCGTAGCATAGCTGGCAGTTGGGGGTGTACTAGGAGAGCCGTCTGTTGAGGTAGGCTGGGCCGGTCTTGTTGAGTGCCTTGTGTGTGTGGATGAGGAGCTTGAAGGATATCCTCTTGTTGACCGGGAGCCAGTGCAGGTTTCCCAGGTGGGGGGTGATGTGGCCGTGTCGTGGTACATCGAGGATCAGTCGTGCCGAGGCGTTTTGGATGCGTTGTATTCGATTGATGAGCTTGGACTGGGCTCCCGCACAGAGGGCGTTTCCGCAGTCGAGTCTGCTGCTGATGAGGGCCTGGGTGACTGTCTTTCTTCGGGGTCCATCTGTAGATCTTGCGGCGCATGCGGTGTTGAAGCAGGAGGAGGAGACGGCGTTGACTTGCTTGGTGATTGAGAGCGTTGAGTCGAGGATGATTCCCAGGTTGCATGCAATGAAAAGCTTATTTAGCTGAATGGATAGCCATGGAAGAGAAAGCTACTGTGCCAGTAAAACAGATATGTGAATGAACACTTACATCAGATCAAGAGTAAAATGTAAAGGCAGACTCGGCAAGCAGCACTGCCTAGGCTCTTGGAAAATAAAATAAAGCCACCAAAGTGACAAACAGCATTCAATAAGAGCTACTCTGACATTTAGCCACAATCTTTGAATTCTTCAAGAGCTGCAAGGAAGCAAAGCACAGTGTGAATTGCCTGCCAATCAAGCAAGCTTTGGCTAAGCCAATAGTTCTCTCTCATATGAGGGTAATTGGCTTTGCCAATGGCTTTTAGCCATGTTGAACAGCCGTGCACCTTGGTTAAAATTGAACTGTTTTCAAAAGCACTTTAAAGCAGCTTGACCTGGCTGCGTCATAAGGTTTTTTTCCTATGAGAGGTGGGAGGGAAGGGGCACCATGAACAACTAGAGGAAGGTGGAAGGGGAACCAGCAACAGGACTTGTTAAAAAAGTACTAGGGCACAACCGGTGCTGGCTGAATCATAGTGCTTTTAAGGTTATGCCTGGGGTGGTGGGAGGGGAAAGAAGCAAAACAAAGAATACATTTAAACAATAAAAATAGTTCCTTGGTCAGCGGAGGAGAGAATTGAAGCTGAAGCAATCTATGCTTGGTCCATGCTCCAGATGAAGAAGAGGTGGCGGCGACCTATTACAAGGCAGCAAAAAAGAGTGACACAGAAGCCAATAAATGGTAAGTAATGGGTGGGCTGCAAGCCCCTTGTTGCACACATTGCGTCTCACAGAGGAAGGAGTAAAATGGCCTTTCTCCTAATGGAGTCAAGTAGATGAGAAAACAGTTTACCCTAACAACAAATATTGACACTTAGGAAATACTGCATTTACTTTCTGAGTCAATAGAACATTAGTTGGATGCCTTAAGAAGATTTCCCAACCTGTGCAAATTTGAATTTTTACAAATCCAAAGGTACGATATGAGTTAATGTACACATACATAAGAATTTTAAAGCGTTATAACCAACAATAAGCCAGTTAGCTCTATAACATAAACAATGCAGAATCTACTATTTCAAGAGCAATATGATTTTCCCTGCAAAGCAGCAACAAAAAAATGAATACAAGGTAAGTGACGATGCAGGCGATATTCTATTTATCTACATAGGCTTAATAAAGCATTATCCACCCAAAGATTAGGGGCCCGATTCACAAAAGTCATCTTAGACAAAATCCTAACCTAACTTTCCTACTCCTATATGCCCTTTGTGAATACCGAAAGTCGTAAAGGTAGGATTTTGTCTCAGATGACTTTTGTGAATCAGGCTCTAGGTTTTGACACATGCAGTGTTGGATTAGGACTAAAAATAACCCCTAGCACCCAGAAAGTCTCCTAAATGCCTTCTGTGAATACCCAAAGTCTTAAAATTAGATTTTTTCCTAACTTTACTACTCCTAAACTGAGAAAAATCCTAATTTTAAGACTTTCGGTATTCACAGAAGGCATTTAGGAGTCCTAAAGTTAGGAGTCCTAACTTTACTACTACTAAACTGAGAAAAATTCTAATTTTAAGACTTTCTGTATTCACAGAAGGCATTTAGGAGTCCTAAAGTTAGGAATCCTAATTCTGTGAATACTGAAATGAGTAAGTGTCTTCTCTGAATACCGAAATGAGTAAGTGCCTTCTGTGAATACCAAAATGGTAGTAAGTTTAGGATTTTGTCCTAAGTTAGTTCTGTCTTCAAAATTGTTGGTCATTTTTACAAAATATTGTGTTTTCTCTCTGTTAGACCTGTCATCCTAGGCTTGGTTTCCCCTGGCTTTTTGCCTCCGCCTCCTGTTTTATTGGTTGTATGCTGGACTTTGTTTTGCTGGTCTAGGTGCTCTGGGCGCTTTGCCACTACTGATCAGTGCCAAAGTGCAAGTGCTACCTGGGTAAATTGTAAATCTGATTGGTTAGCAATGATAGGCATATTTGATCAACGGGTAAGTCCCTAGTAGAGTGCACTGTGTGTGCCCAGGGCATGTAAATCAAACGCTAATACCATTGAGGAGTCGATAACTGACGTGGGTGACTGCCCTGAAGCCACACAGTCATAAGGAACCAATGCACCATGGCCGGAGCCATGTCACCTTTCCTGCAAAGTAAGGAACCGACGCCTCACCTCCCCTGCATAGCAGTAAGGAACCGACGCCTCACCTCCCCTGCATAGCAGTAAGGAACTGATGCCTCACATCCCTTGTGGCAGTAAGGAACCACCGCCGCTTGGTACAGGCACCACATCACCTCCCCAACACAGTGCAATGCCATTGTTTAGCTTATCACAAAAGGTACTGTTTCTCTGGGGGTCCTTTTGACTCCGTGGCTGGCCAGCACACCTTACGTTTGGCACAGTACTTTGGATTTGTACATGTCACGACGTTAAGATGGCCGCAGTTGGTGCTATTGTCTTCTAAGTGCTATATTTTTGCAAGAAATCTTCTGCTAGTAATAGTTTGAGTTTTGCTCTTGTTCTTGTTTGGTTTAGATAAAGATACTTTATTTTTCTAAACTAGCATGGTGTCCATTTGTGACGTTGTCACTGTATTACTGTGGGTTATATACAAATGCTTTACACATTGCCTCTGTAGTTTATCTTGACTACTCTGTGCCAAGCACCCAGAGAGTGAGCACAGGCAAACGCTGGTGTGTATTTTACTCATCCCTGCTTGGAAAGGGTGTCATCCACAGCCAACTGGAGACCCCCATTTCTAACACTCTCATTTAGTACCCCTAACAATCCGCATTTGTGTCCTTTTCCACTGCCCCTTTAGCGCCTCTTTTGAGCCATGCTTGTCGTAGAATGTATTTTAACATTATATGCCAGTGTGGTTGTTGGGAAATCTGAAGGTCAACCCCCCCCCAATCTTACTGACCAGGCTATACCACTGCAGAAGAGCAATGGGAGATATGTAGGTCAGTATCGAGGAGCCCTTGCAGAAAAGTATGTGTGCAGTGCATCAGTAGATACCCGGCTGAGGTGCACTGGTCTTGCTGTGGTTGGGAACGAGGTGCACAGACAGATTTGAGTTCACATAGGGTATGGACGTCTGAGGATTTGTGGTGCATTGATAGAGAGGTGGTACATGTAAGTCATCTTTCGGGTGCATTTATACTTCGTTCATATGCGAATTTGATAAGTCTGTGTTTCTTTTTCAGTCCAAAACAATTGTTTTGATACATTTTTCAATTAATAAGAAACAGGAATGGTTAATAAAAATTCCATTCGGACAGATAAAAGAGTTGACTGCTCGTTACTCCATAAGTAGTAGGATTGAACAGCAGTACGGAGCTGGGTTCATTGTTTTGTGTTCTGAATTTTGAATAGCCCTACCTGGCCCTGGTCCATTGGGCTTAACCCCTATAGGTTTTTGCACTTTTAGAAAGTTGCCATTTATTTGTCCTAACCATTTGGTACCTGCAGCCTGTATCCTGGGTCACATGACTTTTTGTGGTTGGCTGTTGACCTGTGTGGATTCTTCCTTAACAGTATCACAAAGGGGGATGGGTGTTAGCAAAATGGGCCATCCTGTACCAATGAGAGGGGAAGTTCTGCCACCTACCACACTTGCACTCCAAAGGAGCTGCCTCAGTACACACACAAATAACTTCACACTAGCCTTTTGTGAATCCAGACATCCTGGGACCAGGACAGGGAGGAACGAAATTCCAAGTCTAGATATTTCTACCACTTCAAAGCTGTCACCAGATATAAGTATTGGACCCTCAGACTAACACTTCAGTATTCTCCTGGATCACTCAATACTATAGAGTAAGAAGTGACCTTCTGCCAGAGGATTGCCATGCTGCCTGAGGCCTACCTTGCTGTCTCAGAAGGAAGACTAGACATGCTCCCCTCTTCCCAGGTTACTTGAAGTTACTCCAAGGGTCAGCTGACTAACCTCCTATTCAGAGCTACAGGGACATAACAAGCTCCAGAGGCCTCGGACAACTGCCCAGCTGGTCTCCTGCTCCGGACCTGCCTGTACCTGCCCAAGCCCTGCTGGAGTGAGTTCCTGATCCCAAAGAAGTGCCTCCCAGGTCCTAGGCCGTTGGTTGGCATTAGTGGAGCTCCTCCTGTGACGAAAAGGAGAAATCCTGAAGTTTTGTGACGGCGATTGGGACTGTTAACACCAAAATCTTACCGCCCACTACGACAACCAACTTGAAGCTCTGGCGAACCGAACCCTTTGTGCTACTGCGACCACCAGCGACAAATAGCAATGCAAGATCTAGACTCTGCTCTACAGCATCGCCAGCCTGCTGTTACCACCAACCTAAAGCTCCAGCAAAGACCGGACGCGACACCTTACTGGATCTTCGCGATACAATGCCGTCCATCCACAATGCTCTTCCTCCTCCTCGCAGCCTACTCTCCTGCAAACTGGACTCTTTGCTCTGGACTTTAGGAAGGTAACTTTTTCAGCAGGACAAACCAGGTCCTTGTATCCGACCTGCACTCCATCGCGGTCTGCCTGAACTTGTGACTTTGTCTCGGTCTAGCATGGCCACATGACCGTGAGTGGTGCTCTGTGCTTTTAGGCGCTATATCCACTTAACTTTTTCAAATTGCAACGCTCTGGTTTTACTGATTGGATTTTTGTCATTTTGGTATCAAATAAATCATTACATTTTACTATTCTTTTTAATTTGGAGTGGGATTTTACTTGTTACTGTTTGTGTACTGCATACACGTTACCTTTAAGTAAAGCCTGAGTGCTTTTGTGCCAAACTATCAGTAGGTTAATTTAGCAAGTTTTTGTTGGTTCACCCTGACAGGGATTGTAGTTGTTGCTGAGTGGGTTTCACACTTGTCAACCAATAACCCACTTTTTCACAAGTACCGTCAGGAATTCTGTTTAAAAGGTCCCTGTATTCAGTTATGTGTAAAAACTGCCCTCAGTGACTAGAAATAATTTGTAATTGCAATAGCTCACCTTTCCTGTTTAGTTCTTCCATCAAAGTTTAGATCTATCACTGCCCACACAATCGGGCGGGCCCAAAGTTCTATATGATGAATGAGCCCTAGCTGGGCCTTAAGTCTTTCGAGGACAGTGACTCCCTTATCAATTGTCGTTTATTGGATTAGGACCCAAAGGGGATGCCTTTGAGGATATGAACAAATAACATCCCTCTGGATTGTATTTGTATAGAGATTGCAAGTGCCTCTTTAGTCCAGGGCTTGATAAGCATGGACCCATGGTCCATAGCCACAGCAGGGTAATCCTTTTGTGAACCCTAATCGCCTTCAAGTGACTGAGAGGTTCCCCGATCATCAAGGGCTAGATGTAGGTAATTCCCATTTACAGACTCTTAAATACCGAATTTACCGATTCGGTATTTAAGAGTCTGTAAATGGAAAGGGGGCAGATGTAGGTAATTTTAAAATCTGAATTACCGAATCTGTAAAATTCGGTATTTACCAATTCTGTAAATACAGAATCGGTATTTCCCATTGATTCCTATGGGCTTTGAAGCCCATAGGAATCAATGGGAAATACCGATTCTGTATTTACAGAATCGGTAAATACCGAATCCTGCAAGGGTGCAGGGGGTGTCACTTTGACACCCTCTAGCACCCCAAGTACAGGCTTGTGTGCAATGTGGCACACATACATGCCCTAAGGGCATGTCTGTGTGCCACATTGCACAGGTGTGCATGCACAGGTGTGCATGTACACCTGAATTCGGTATTTTACCACACAATAGGATTGTGTGGTAAAATACCGACTCTTAAGGGCCTGTGGCACTGTAAACTGTGCCACCTACATTTGTAATTACAGAATCGGTATATGTACCGAATCGGTAATTTTACCGAATCGGTAAATATACCGATTCTGTATTTTTCAGCCCCCTACATCTGAAAACCCTAATACCGGTCAGAAACGTCCGAAATCGACCATTTCTGACCGGTATTAGGGCTCCTACATCTGGCCCCAAGTACCTTATCCTGAGTCCCTTACTTCATCTCTACCTCTCAGTGATGAGGTACATTCTATTTCAAATACTCATTTCCCAACATTCCATAAGGTCACCTCTTTAATGCCATGTGGCCCTCTCAATGAATGAGGCTGACTATTCCCATCTATGACCCCCACTTCTTAAGGCCCGCGTTCTTCCACCAGCCCTACAGAGGTCACTGCCTAGTTCCTTTTCATCTTATACAATGCCACCAGTCGACACTCTGATCTCTTTCACTGAGATCCGTATGCTCTCATGGATCATTGCTGGGATTGCAGCTAAAATTGTGGACCCTGCTTGGAACAACTTCTTGGACTCCTTTCATATAATTTTAATCCAGGGATCCTGGGCTGCTTCCCCCATTCACAGAGTTTGGTAGATTTCCTATTGTAATCACACAATCCCAGCTTCTAAACTTAAACCTTCTGGTGGCCTGGTAATCTGGCTCAAAATATCCCTCCACTGAGCATGCACCAAACTGGATATCTCCTCACCTGACATTTTAGGGCTAAATCTTAGCCTTCACAAAGGGAGCTCTGTCAGGGGTGTTTCCTCCGTAATGACGGAGGAGTATCACCCCTTTTGTCAGAGTCAGTCACAGAAAAATAAAATGAAAATAAAACAGCATTTGAAAGAGTGGTGAGCAATTAGAAGTGTACATGTAAGTTTGGCCGGCAGTCTTAGGCCAGCAAAACAGACATGTGAACTTCTATTTCTATGTGTTCACAGCCGGGTTGGAGAAAAGCCACAGGCTCCCAGGGACTGTCTGAGCAGCAGACCAGTCCACTCAGACCAATCCTGGTGCTAGTCTCATAGCATGAGAGCAGCATCTGGATTGGGTAGCGAGCCTGCTTTCCCAGAGACTGCTGGGAGAGCACCGAGGAGGCCGTCGAAGGCAGCGAAAGGTACTTTTTTCTATTATCATTTTCGCCGTCCCTTCCCTGTCTCTCGCCCCCTGTCCGTCCATCCCCCATCCCCAACTTTCGTTTTGTGGCTGCCCCCACTGAGCTTTATCAACATCTTGAATATTTAGAATCATAAAGTTACTAAAAAATAAAGTCTCTGACACTTTCCCCTGTGGATATTTTTCTTTCCTAGCACCCTAGCTCTAAACATATGATTCTAGCAGGCGATTTTAATACCACCTACAAACCTATACAATGGAGATAGATAAATCTAGATCCTTTACATTTAAAAGGGTTTCTAAGAAATCTTGTATTGACTATTGCATTATTGATACCAGTTATGGGCCCACTTGCGGGACTTTAAAATTTTTTATAGAGATGAGAGCACACATAATGCGCTAGAACTAATATTATCTAGGGGATCTAATTTGCGATTTGTCTGTCCCACAAATGTAGACCCAATCTCTTCGATCTGTATCTAACAACCAAATGGGCATCAAGTGGCCCTTCATAGGGAACAATCCTAACCTGCTGGCCGACATTTATACCCTTTTTTTGCCAAGATGGTAAATGTGGAACATTGCCTCCACCCTAACAAACTGATATTAGATCATCATTTTTCCCTTGTCCAGTCTCTTGAAGATTTATTTCTAAGGCCATGTAAACAATATCCCAATAAACCAATTAAAACAACCCCTTGGTGTGATCCAGACTTCTGTAGGGCCAAGACACGCCTCCTGAGGGAGATTAAAAATCCCAATGTAACTGCTACTCGCACTGGTTAAATTAAAGAAAAACAAAGCAATTGGGATTAATCTATTTGGCAGGATCTGCTTGACGCAGCCCCGGGCAGGCAACAGGTGCTGTTCTGGTGCATCCTTTTACATGGTCACACTGGGTCTGGTACCCATACTGATCATTTCATTCCACCATCTGCTTGGATAAGCTTCCACCATCTGCGTCGCCTATAAGATCTTGAAGGGGTCCCCGGCAACGATCCTTGCGACCCTCCTGGCCAATTACATCCCAGCACGACCCTTAAGATCGGCAGACCTCGAATTGGCCGTTGTGCCGCGCTTCAAGCGAAGTAGGGCCGGTGGACGCTCATTTCGAGTGCGGGCAGCTGCTTTGTGGAACTCCTTACCCCCGGCAATTCGCGCTATGAGCGATTTGCTTTCCTTTCGTCACGCTGTGAAAACGTTTTTATTCCCTTAGTTGTATGCTTGTGTTGTTTTATTTAGTTGTGTTGTGTAGCTGCCTTGTCGGGCGCCAGGACGCTCCTTAGCTGGAGCATCTGTGCGCCAAATAAAAATCACATAACATAACATAACATAAATCACTTCTTGATGCTTTATTTCGATATTCCACATGATCAACCTATCCTTGATAGCTCAATAATTGCTACTCTTGCCCCAAGGAGCTCTCCTTATCTTTATCTGACCTTAAGAGGGCTATTGAATCTTTACATCAAGGCAAGGTCTCTGGACCTGATGCTATCCCCGGCAACCTTTTTAAATCTAAGATCGACATTGAGCCCCTTATATCAACTGCCTCTCTAATGAAATCCTCGCAGGGGCCGATCTGCCGTCTACATGGGCGGGGCTCACATTATGCCCATCTTTAAAAAGGGTGATAGTGGTGAACCAAAAAATTACAGGCCTATAAATCTTTTGGATAATCTTCAAAAAATGTAGCTTCAGGGTAGGCTAGAAGAAACTACACTCCCAGACGCATCAAGCATCCATTTTGCGATTCCTTATTAGCGAAAAATAACGATTCGCTAATAAGGAATAGCAAAAAGCTAGGCAAAAAGAACTCTCTTAAAAAATAGTGATTTCTTAAAATTCCTTAATTGTGACTCGCAAATTGCGAGTCGCAATTAAGGAATACCTCCCCATTCATTCCTATGGGCCTCTAGGCCCATAGGAATGAATGAGAAGATCATCTCAATTTGCGATTCTCAATTAGAGAATTCTATTGAATTGAATTGAATCGCAAATTGAGATTGCAATTTCAAAGGTGCCAGGGTGTCAAAAGGACACCCTGTTGCACCCCTGAAATCTGCATATGGGTACATCTTGCACACACACATGCCCTAAGGGCATGTTTGTGTGTAAAATGGAACTTTAAAAAATGCATTTTAGTGCATTTTATAAAGGTTTTGCAAATTGCCATGAAGTTCAACTTCATGGTAATTTGCGACCCCTAGTAGCGAAATCGCTAATTTTTTAACTTTAATGCATTGCATTAAAGGAATCTCAATGTGAGATTCCTAAAATGCAAGTAATCGCAATTTTGCGATTTCTTTAATTGCGATTTTTGCATTTGGGATGATGCATCCCAAATGCAAAAATACCAGTCGCAAAGGGGCAGATTCTGAGAATCTGCCCCTTTGCGAGCGCTTTTTGGCTTGATGCATCTATGCCTAAAATATTATCCCCACTTCAGACCGGTATTCGACAAAAGATCAGCTCTATAAACCAGGTGCTTCGATTCCTCGTTATCCTTTGGAAATATGTTGTTCTTTTGAAAGACCACCTTTATCTGGCCTTCGTTGATCTTCAGGCCACGTTTGATTTGGTCCCAAGACATACACTCTGGGAGGTTCTCTGTGATTTTGGAGTTCCTCCTAATATCCTCGATATTCTTATCAGGCTACATCAATCCAACTATGAGAGGGTGAGATGGTGCCTTAGTGGCGAGTTACTGATCCTATTCCTGTTTGCAGGGGATTCTGCATGGGGTGGCCATTGGCACCCAGACTATTCTCTCTTTTTATCAACTGGGTTGCCAACCATCTTAATGTTGAGCGGGCTGACGTCCCGAAGTTCAGCAGAAATAAGAACCCCGTACTGCTCTTTGCAGATGGCACCCTCCTTCTTTCTAGCACTCTATCTGGTTTACAAAGTTTTTTTATCGAACTTTGAAGACTATTATCTCTTCAGAGGGTTAGAAATTAACACTCAAACCCCTAAAATTATGGCCTTTACATCTCCTCAGATATCAGTTTTGCTTAGGAACGGCTCACTGCAGTTGATCCAAACATTTGATTATCTTTGGGTAAAGATTACCAACTCCCTTTCAAGGTCTCCCCAGATGCTCAAAAGCAGCTTGATAGTCCCTCATTCCTCACTAGGATCCTAAAAATGCACAAAGCCTCCCAGTTTCAGGCTATCTCCCCATTTTTAAATGTCTATACAGGCAAAACTCAAACAACGCTACCAGCGGCATCTGGATATTGTGATCGCTGTTTGTCTTCTCACTGCTTTCATGATCGCTTATAGGATCTACACTTCTGACCCTTCAAAGACAATGCAACAAATAGATAATTGTGTTGGTCTGACCTATAGGTTCTTGACCTCACACAACTGAGACATATAACACATATTAATAAACTCAATTAACTATTTCAACAGGAATTCTTTCTCATGCTAAGCTCGGCGTACATGAAATACACCAGTTATATGCTTTCCTTTGTACTTTACTAGTTCGATTATATCATATGAGTACTCCATGGCAGCTCATTATGTCATCATAGTGTATTATTATCCACTTTACTTGACTGTTACAGGAACAGGAACAGGCTTCCTCTCTCCTCTCCCCTAAGCCAATCACAACTCTGCAATGGCAGCGTTGTTATTTGTGGGGACAGCGCCCAGCCGGGCGCCTGTAGGGAGTCCATTTTCTCAATGTAGGCTGCAGCCTACATAAAGAAAATGTAGAGTGCGCATGACTGGTTTGGTCGGCCCCAGTGGGCCGACCAAACAGTCAGTGCCCACAACAGTGGGCGAGCCACACCTCTTCGACCCGCCTGCCCTCAACCAGGTATACCATGCCTTTTGCTTTCTCGCAGCGCGAGAAGAAGAAACATAAAATGGTATTTAAAATACCATTCTATGTTTCTGCTTCTCGCACTGCGAGAAAGCAGTGGGGCGATGCTCCTCCGCCGTAATGGAGGAGCCGCCCCATGACTGTTACCTGAACTAAGTCACTAATGCATTTTAAAAGGCCAACTTGTGGTATCTGGATGCTGAGATTTCTTCCAGTCTTTTATTGTTGCTCAGACTGTGTGCTTGTTCTTATTTTGTATTTTTATTGCCTTTGAGCCAGTAATAAAGTTTTACTACTTACTTCCTTTGTTGTCATTCTTATTGCATTGCGTTACCATTGTTTGCTCATCTTTATTGCATACATGTAATGTTCAGATCGTTCACCTTGCACCTCCCTTCCTAATCCCACCCCTTCCATCACCCCTCCCTCCCCCTTACTCTCCTATTGGTTCATTCCTTAGAATGTTGAAGTGCTGCAATTCGTTATGGCATTACAGCGGCCATTATCGGTGACGTTCCTGCTCAGGTACTTTACATCGTATTTTGTGGCTCATTACTTAACAAGGCAGGGGAAAGTGAGGTCAAGAGGTCAAGAGTAGCGGTGAAAAAGGCAGAAAAACGGAGAGGAGCCTTGTTTGAGAGTCCGATGTGTGCAATAGCCCTTTAACTTTGTATTTTACTTTTGCTGACTGCCCTGCCCACACCTCTCCAGTTGTTGGTTGGTTAACTTGTTCTTTACATGACTTAATCCTACGTGGTACATAAAGGTGGCGATAGAATGAAAAGGGGCCTTAAGATAATTGCTCAGCTCCAAAAGTGAAAGGGCCTCATTTATGAACAGTGACGCATCGCGGCGAGAAAACAGCGGTGTCACTTTTCATTGCGCTGTCCGTGCAACACCAATGATGCGTCATATTTACAGTAGGACGCATCATGTCAAAAGGAGTTACAGATATGTCAGCATTTCTGACGTAGCTGTAGGCGCAAAAAATTATGCATTGCTGGAGTGTGTCACAAAAGTGACGCAACTCTAGCAATGGGTCATTACACATGGGCAAGTCCCATGTGAAATGTGCCTGTGTCAGTTTTACGCCTGCCATGAGGCAGGATTAGGATATTGATGCATTTGCGTCCTAGAAATGGCGCAGTGAAATCTTATGTCTTTCTTTTTCTTGTGTCAGAAAGCCCCCTGCATACATTATACCTGGCGCAGGTATAATGTGGCGCAGGGGTTTACAAAGTAAATATGGTGCAACAAGGCACATTTTTTACGCCGCTAGTGCATCACAAAAAGTGACGAACTGGTGTAAAAGTGACGAGAGGGCCCATAAATAAGTCCCAAAATTGTTTAGTGCCAGAGAAATTGCCTTTTTACCCTCCAAGCTTGAAGCCCTCTGGAAGACAGAGTCCAGTTTCAGGAGCAGAAAAAAATATTTCACAAATGTTTCAAAAACTACAAAAGACAAGCAGCACCAGAGAGCTGCCATCCTCTCAATATGCATATCCCCATGACCCCCTGGGGAAGACTATTTCTTATATCAGCCCCAATACTGCATTATAGCTAGGATCAGGGCCAACAGGCAGTTACAGGATGATGTGAGAGGATGTTTGTTGGAATCTGACCAAAGCCCAGATATACTGGGCAGAAGTCAAGGAGTAGGCCTAGACTAGAGGATGAGAAAGAGGGCAGCCAAGGCTAAGAAGGAAGAAATGGCTTGTGACACAAGCCTCCCATTAATATCTGTACCACAGCCCAAGCTGGCTTTAAAACCAGTAAAAAGCATCAAGACCCTACAGGTACACAAGCCCATCACTCGCATGCCAAACAGTTAATCTTTGGCAACCATCAGGAGCAGTAGACAATTCATGACCCTAATATAACCAGTGATGTTTATAGGAGAGGAGGGGTGATTAGGGGAAGGGGATGGATGGAGTTCAGGCATAAAAAGGCATTTTTAAGGTTTAGGGATGAGTGGAGTTTAGGGGCGGTGAAGGTTTTTAGGGGTCCTGGATGGGGGCGTTTAAGGGCAGAAAGAGGTTAAGGTTAAAGGAATGGGTGTATTTTAAGAATCAGAAATCGATGTAGTTTAGATGTGAGGGATTTAGGGTTCAGCATTAGGTGGAATTTAGGGGTAGAAAGGGCTTTTAGGGTTGAGTTATGGGTGGAGTTTAATGGTCAGACATGGGTGGAGTTTGGGTGTGGTGAGGGTTGTTTAAGGGGGCAGAACGGCTGGATTTTACAGGGTGTGTGGGAGTCAGATATGAATTTTGTTAAGGGGTGGTGAGGGGTCACCGAATTAAAAGCGTGAAGAGTAATGTTTCAAAATGTAAAATATTAAATTCGAAATAATGTCCCTGAAAAAAGCACTGAAATAAATACCTAGGACAAAATGTTTTAGGATAGTAAGATATGCAACTCTTGCATTGTATCCATTGCAGTTACAACTTAAAAAATAAGCTTGCAAAAGCCAATTTTTAAAAAAAAGGCATTCTATGAAATGGTTTCTATGAAATGGTAAATTACATTCATCCTGCATCTTTCATTAAGGATTAGGTGAAATGATTTGTCAGTTATGAAGTCCATTACATTGTTTTTGAAATCACTTTCAACCTGAGAAATGGGACCAAAAAATGCCAAGGTACAAAATAAACCCTCACACAACCTTCACTGCAGAAAAGGGAGAAACTAGGAAGACCGAAAATAAGGAAATTCAACATCCCCATGATAAGTAGACAGTCGCAAACATGGGAGAGCACAAACCACTCGAACAATTGAGTGATGGGGGACCAGGACAAATATCAGGAAAACAAAGAAGGGATCATGTTGAAATTCTGGACCTGATTCACAAAGTTAAAGTTGGGCCAAAAGTCTAACTTAGATCAAAAGTCTAACTTTACTACTTTTCAATATTCACAAAGGGATCTACGAGTAGTATCTTTATCCCAGCAGAGGTTCTGTACTCAGAGCGGAACCTCTGCACTCAGGCCGGACCACAACAGTGAAATAACAGGGCAAGCTTTGGTGAATGCCGCAACACATATCCCTCGATTCATGCATCATGACATATATGACATCTAGTTGTACAACCAACATAGTACAAAATGCCTCACTTAAAAAGGAAAACAGCTATAAGTAGGCACTGACTGTTACATATGTGTATGTGCAGGACATGTGCATGTAGGTAACAGTAGAGTAAGACAACATGTTACTAAACATTGGATTACTTAATGAGTGAGGGACACACCCTACTTGGAGCTAAAAAGAAGCTGTTGTACGAATGTGATGGGAGTAGGATGAACTATCCATAAAGGGAGTGTATTGGAGGGGTAATTGTGATGGTCAAAACTCACCTCTACAACAGTGTAGATATATCAAGTAAGATACAATACCATAAACCTATATTTGTGACCCTTCAAGTAAAAACAAGAACATCACAAGTATATATGTTACAGCCTCTCTTCTTCAGTTGCACATTTGAGAATTACTGCTCTGTTATCTAATGTCTTCCATAATCAGTTGAAATGTGAATGTTATAAACAAGGCAAAACCTCTAGTCAAACATCAGATTTCCAAGTATCTCCCAAACACTACACACATCTGCGTCTGTGCTTACCATCCCACACCCAGCCTACCCGTATACATAAAATATGAGCAGCCAAAAACAAACCCTTTCAGATCCTACATGTCGCTGAATGTGTTTGTCGGTTTGCCCCTTGTAATGAAAGAGAATGATTTGAGGAGGAGGAGGATGAAAGCTCAGAGGATCTTCAGACAAAGTCTCAGTATCTTTGGGATGTCCAGCAAAGATGCTACCTCCAGATTCTGTTTTCTACCTGATTTCATCTTGGACATGGTTTGTGAGTTGGAGCAGGATCTTGATTCTGAGACATGCCTCTTCCACGCCATCCTATCTTATGTTAAGATCGTAGTAGCTCTACATTACTTTGCTACTGGGTAATTTCTGAGGGTTACCAGTGACTTTGTGGGCATTTCTCTGGCAAGTCAGTCTTGATGCTTGCATCAGGTCTGAGATGCATAAATAGAGTGCATTTCAGCATAGGTATGCCACATACACTGGCAGGAAGGAAAAGGTTTGCTTGGGACTTCTACCTTATTTTCCATTTACCACATGTGGTAGGTACAAGTGATTACACTCATGTGACACTCCAGCCACCTTGCCAAAATGAACACATCTTCCGCAACAGGCACTGCTGGAACTCCATCAACTTGCAGGGTGTGTGTGATGCCAGTGGTTGCTATACTGATGCAAATGCAGTGTTCCTAGGCAGTACACTTGACAGTTTCATATTCTGTAGGTCACATCTTGCCCCATGTCTGGTAGAGAGAGGATTTGGCAACATCTGTCTTCTGAATAAGTACTGAAGCAGCCTACAAATCTGATATGTATAATTGTTGTTTGAATATCCACAACCATTACAAATGACTATTTCTCATGACACATACATGACCCCAACAGACACTGAATGTACAAGTCTATACATTCTGAACTTTACAGATGCAAGAGTGACATGGACAAATATTTTCTCATTTACCTCCTCAGGTGGTGCTGCCTATGCACTCTCTCCTCGTCTCCTCACACCATACAGATGTGCAATCACTGTACCTCAGTGTAGGTACAATAGGGAAAACATTTTTACACGAGCCATCATAGATCACACTTTTGGTCTCCTAAATTTGTGATTCAGATATCTTGACTGTACGGGGGGATGCTGCTGTACTCCCCTTAAGTTGTGTACAAGATAATAATAGCCTGTTTTGTCTTGCACAACATTGGTGTACGTCAAGGCTTACAAGAAACTCTGAACACTCACCAAGTTCTGAATACAAGCAACCAGGTTATTGTTCCAAACAGAGGCCAGTGTATGCAGGTGTGTCACCAGTCGGTTGAGACTTTTTCTCTTAAGCTACCAGTTGTGCTACGGCCTTTATGTGGTTTCACAGTCTGTTGCCAATGAAGATTGGTGGACATTGAACACTTTGTTCATAAATTCTATCCCGAGACAATGTAGGCCAGACATAATGTATGTAAACAACAGCTGTTGTCAAGAGTCAAAAGTGACTGAGGCCATGCAATACATTTCTTGCATATGACAGTAATTAGTGCTTACAAAGTCTTAAAGAACTGCATTGACCTAGGGGTGTAAATATCACTGCATGTGTGAGATGTCCCCAGACAGTGGAACATGAACATTTGTTTGCACCAAGTGTCACGAGTCATATCTATGCATAGAGTGAGCGAGGATTGGCATTGCGTACAAGATAGAAATTACAGTTGAGATTACAAATATAAATTAGAGGTGTCATCTTTTGATTTTTGGGTCACTCATACTACAAACAATCATGCCTTCCTCATGGTTTATTTGCAGCATGCGGTGCGGCACACTGTACCTTTCACAAGGGTCCTTACTAACATATGTTACATTGGGATCAGAACTTATTTTGTCTTCTAACTGTACATTTCAGGGACAACTGATAATCAAATTGTAATAAACTACATACTGTTATTTACATTTTTAAGTTAATGTCAGTTTTTGAGATATATTCGCCAAGGGTGCAGACCTAGTGAGGCTAGGAGTGTTTAAATGTTTAGTGGGTATGATCTACTGTTAACCTACGTTGTATCATGATGGATTGCACGATGCTATAGTGACATTCTACACACTCATTAAAATTTGCATATCTGATGTACTCAGACAATACTGAATGTATTATGGTAAGTATCATTGTGGAGTTGTGTTTAGAAATAGAAACATTAAACACATGTATGTGCAGGTAGGGAAATATGTATATTGTATCTGTGTTTGCAGCTACTCATGTGGCAGTGTAGCTATATGTCTGTCATACGTACATCATGGTGCAAGTGTACCTGTGTAATGACTTAGATTGTTTCTGCTCAGAAAGGGACTCCTTCATGCGCTCAGCTCAAAAGTAGATTGATTGGATTTGTGTGTGTGATGCGGAAATCATCATCACACATACGAATGTAGTCTAATGTGCACCTATTATTATATGTAACTGCCTTATGGATACCTCCAGGATGCATGATAAATAATTGGCAAGGTTGGAATGGCACTGTTTATTTCATTTTTTTATTTATTTATGCAATTTGTAGAGCGCACAAATACCCAAAGGTGTCTCGGCACTGAAAAACAGTAATACAGAGCTGTTAAAGAGATTGATTACTGGTTAAAAAGCCACGTTTTTACTGACTTCCTAAAGGTAAGAAGAGAGGGACTGGCCCTGATGTGAGGGGGTAGGGTGTTCCAGAGTTTCTCTGTGGCAACTGAGAAACGTCTGTCTCCCCATGATGTTTTCTTTGTGCGAGGGACAGTTAAAAGGCAAGCTGAGGAGGAACACAGTAATCTACTGGGAGTGTAATGCCTGAATGACTTTCTTAAGAACTTGGGTCCAGAATTGTTAACCGCTCTGTATGCTAAACAGAGAGCCTTGAATTTAATTTGATTCCTAACCGGCAACCAGTGGAGCTGGCGTATTACCGCGGAAATAGATTTGAACTTGGGTGTGCCTGATAGAATTCTTGCTGCTGAATTTTGTATTAGCTGCAATTTATTCAGCACTTTTTCCTGAATATTTAAGAAAAGGCCATTTCAATAGTCAATGCACATAAAGGTTTTTCCTGCACTCGGTGGAGGAAAAGGAAGAAGTTTTCTGATCATTTTGAGAGTAAAGAAAGATGAAGACAGCAGAGCATTAGCATGATGTATGAACGAAAGTTTATCATCAAACATCACTCCCAAATTCCTGACCTTTCTTACAGGAAGTGGGGGAGGTGAGATGTTTGAGATGTAAATGGTGAACTTACACATCCTGCATGTAATTTACTGTATGTCACTTCCCATTTATTGTCATTGATTTCTGGACTGATAGTGGAGTTTCTACTCCATGTGTGGAGATCTCCACGATCGGGGTGGAAACCAATGAAAATACACAGGAAATGACATGCAGGAAATGACATACAGGAAGTTGAAGGTAGCCATTTTGTGTTCATTCTGAGTAATCCTCACCTCAGAGCAACATCCTCCTCCATCCTGCTACTTTGTTCATTGATCCTGTCCCCAACATGGCTGAGAGACTTGATGACAAGTCACCCCCCCTTCAGTGAGTCTGAATTGAACATCCTTACAGAGGGAGTGCTTGATAAGTGCCCTTTAACTTATGTGGGTCCAGAGAGTTAGTTGAGTAATGCAGCACGTATGCAAATAAGTGTGATATTGCTACACCCTGTAGTGCAGTGGGTGTGCAGCAGTGGTGGGACAATATGTGCCGCAAGCGCTGGGAGGACCTGTGATGCTGGGCCCATATAAAAGCCCAGGACATCATGGGCGTGTACTCCCAGCCACATTCACAATGGCCCTGCATGAACACAATGTACAGGAGGTTCCTGAAGACAAGCCTGACCAGCCCTCCATGCGCAGCTGAAGGACTTTGAGCAGCAGAAAGCTGTTAAGCACATGAACTGCATTACGTGTCTTGAAGTATGACATGAGTGGTGAGAGGGATGTACAATCATGTGTTGTTTATCACCTTATCTGAGTAATGGCATGGGCAAATTTTGCAAATCTGGCGTTCGCGAATTTTGCGAATTTGCAAACTCGCAATCCACAAAATCCACGAATTCTCGCGAATTTGCGGATTTTTTTTTGTGTTCCCAAAGGATTTCTGCCAGTTCGCAAGGATTTCTGAGGGTTTTGTACCAGTTCGCAATTGCGAACTTACATGTCGGCTCGCAACGGTCACGATTATGTTGTTTCTACGTCTGGTTCATCATCACAGGTTCCCAGCACCCTCTGTTTCACCCCTGCCACCATCTGTTTCACCCATGCCACCCTCTGGTACATCAATGCAACCCTCTGGTTCATCATCACTGTAGATTATGGGGGGAAAAAGCAAGCACACCTGCCTGCTTCAACTGACATGAATTAATTTGGGGTTGATTTATTAATGTGTCAGTTTTAAAATTCCAGTCTGGCACCTGCTTCCTTATCTGTAATTTGCTTTCTGTTGCAGTGCAATTTTTTTTCCAGGACCTTTGTGGCCTACTTGTAGTTATTCTATGAGCCTGCTGTGAGGGTCAGAGCAGGGTCATACAATTGTTGCAACTAGCAACTGAACTCTGGAGGGGCCCTTGTCAGGAAGCACTACAGGGAACGGTTACTAATGATGAGTTTGAACTTTTGAACCTGCTTTCACTTTTGCAAAACTCGTTTTTCTGCAGAACAGCATTACAGCAACTGTAATGCCCCACCAAGCTTATATTAGAAAGTTGATTTCTAATCCAAAAGTTATCCAAAGAAAATCAAAAGGCCTCAAGTCCAAAAAAGTGCAGGCAAATGTCAACCTGAGGAGTTATTCGGATAAAAATCATCATTTTCAGAAGGTCTATGCTGCTTGCTAGTAGATTTCTTGTGCAGAATTGCAATTTTTGTAATTTCGCGAGTGCGAGATTGTTGCTGCCCGCCGCACCTACATGTTCGCAATTGCGAACTTACACCGCACGCCGCAAAATTGTATCACCAAGAAAAAAAAATCCGCTGCGTGCGAATTTGCGGATTTTTGGTAAATTCGCGAGCGTTCGCGGATTGCGAATTTACCGAAAATCCGCAAAATCCGCGAGCGTAACGGATTTTCCGCCCATGCTTACTGCAGACATTATAAGGTCTATGCATCAGAGAAGCTATTGGAATGCTGTTTTCTGAAGGAATTCTGGGACTTGTTTTAGGAACACAAATCGGTAGATTTGCAGTACAATTACATTGTTAAGACAAAATGCACTTGCATAATCATGACTGTTAAACTAAGGACATTCTATATGTTGTATGCTATGGTGAATGAATGGATTTGATAATGTCTATTGTTGGAATGTGAATATTTGTGTGTTGTATGTTGTATCATGCATGCATTTTATGTGTGTTATTTATCATAACTATTAATATTTGTTTTAAAATAAAGTAAATGCTGACATTCTGTCAATTTTCTCACTCAAAATGATACATATATCTCCAGTGTGTACTAAATACACACATATGCTCAACAGTTGCACACATGTCCATTCCAATTTATTTGTAGCTGTACTGAGGGAGCACATTTGATTTGCAGTGTACAGCACAAACAAAGTAGTCTTGGAATGCAAAATGTGGATCTTGCCATGTACAGTGTCAGATGTTACCAAAGAATACAGAAAATAGTTTGGGCTCATCTTTGCAAAGGTTATCTCCAAGGCCTTGAATTGCATAGGTACAAAACAATTAGCATGTATGATGTCTTTTGCTATGCTACACAACAGATGACAGTTAATTATAAGTGTAAGACTGTTGAGAATGCACATTCGGGGCTGCGAGCGTCACACACAAAAGGATAAACCTGGTTCAACTTTTGGGTGCGTAGATCGCATTGTGACTGCGTACTATCTCCACCTGCAAAATCAACATTGGAAGATTACTATGTGAAAATATTAAGAACCTCACATTACGCTAAAGCTGAAGGTGAGGTTGGTAAATACCGAAGATTATAAAATTGAGTAATTTGTTTCTTTAATTTCTTGACATTACAGTGACAGCACACCTACGTTTTATTGAAAGAAGATAATATTGGTTAGTGAGATGAAATAACTACAATGTCAGCACATGTTTTCTCTACCTTTATTAGAAATTGTACATCACCTACATAATTGTTTTTTGTCGTTTTCAGTGTACCAGGCTGGCTAAGGACCATCTGGACCAGACCAGGGGCAGATCAGTACATCCTCATCTGTGGGCACGTCCTCTGGATACCACCAACGAAGAGGAGGGAAATCAAGCAGGCGTAGTGCATCCACCCAGACAGAGACATGACCATCTACTTCAACAGCCCGGGTGGAGGCTAAGGTGGCTGAAAGAGGGAACATTGACAGGACTAGCCAGGGGGATGACAAATGTGGGTCTCTCCGTGGCCCACAAGGACTGGAAATGGAGATGGTGTCCCCTGAGCAGGCGCCACCACCATCTGGGCCTGCCACTGACCCCTCCCAACTCCTGAGGCCCCCACTCCACCTGGGCTATTCAATATTGCTAACTATCCCAATTATAACTTCTGGTGGCATGTTCCGCCCCTAAATGTTTCAAACTGGTGTAAATTGTGTATTCTGATTGGACCAACCAAGGGAGATGATCATCATGTCATACTAAATGTATTACTTTTCTAAAGAGTATTGTCTTATATTCCCGCCCATTTAATTTGTTTTCCCAAGCTTTATTCCCACCTGTTTCTTCATTGAAAATTAAACATTGTATTTCATTTGTACATTTGTTTATTGAGTCTTCAGGATGTTCTGTCAGCTTTCTTTATGAGAAAAGATCAACCTTGACCTTGTCTACTGAGTCTGCGCACGTTAACCACATGGTTCTTAGCCTCGTCTCTTGGTTTAGGCCCAATTACGAACTAACAGAGAAGTCCAAAAGACAAGATGTGATATTCAAATAAAATGGTTTCACTGTATACCACTGATGTCTACTCTAATCCCATTTAATTAAAATATTTCTTTATGCATTAGCACTTAGTATAAACACAGTTTAGTTTTGAGCAAAGCAGATGTTTAGCATGTGAGTTCTGAAGCGGCCATTTTGGACATTAGTGCGCAGGAGCAAAGCTTTCCCTCCAAGCGTTATGACATCTCGCCTTTGGCGCATGTGCAATTTGTTTCCCGTGTTTTTTAGCGGCCATTTTAGTCTCAACCAACTACTTGTTAGTAGACACATAGGCAAGCTTCCCCTACTTCTACATTGTATATGAAATTGGTGTAAATAGTATAACAAACAATTTTAGTACCTTATTATGATTAAATGAGAGGGTTACTCCAGCAAGTTGCTTATACGCCAATCCTTGCTCCATCAGTTCTCACCCTCTGGAGTTTTCCTTGTGTTTTCCATTGTTTCTTAATCTGATTGCATTGTACTGAAATTACATTTATATAGTGTTTACTACTTCTGAAGCAGCGTAGAGGCGCTTGATCAGTGCAATCAGTCAACAAGATTTGCCTCTCTTAACACCACATTCGCAAATCAAGAGACAAAATATATTCACAAAATTAAAAGCAAAAAACTACCTTTTAGGTCTTAAATGACTTCCATGACATATATAGATTTAACTTTAACCACCATATCAAACACACTCCTAGCTGTAAAATAGGAACATAATTATCATTAGCAAATCCCTTATTCTCGCCTTCCTTCTATAATCTATTCTTCAAAATTACCTTGCCATTATGTAAAATATGTGCACCCCAAAATGTAATGCCAGGAAACCATGTATTTTAATCAATCTTAGAACAATTGCATCAGTGGCAACCATTTAAAAAAAAAAAAATGTTATGCGCATTCTCTCAAACGGCCACCGGATGGCAACAATGTATTAAAAGTCTTTCATTTCTTGACATCACATACAAACCTCCTCACTCAGGTGTTCAAGGACCTTTCGCCGTTCAAATTATTATGCTTTGAGGAATGAATCAACTATCTCGACTGATTCAATTCTTTTGAGAATGTCGTTCCAAGCTGTGGCATCCATTTGACATCCAATCCACGTCAACACTTTTTCTCATCTGATACATTTATGTGACAGGCAAAACATCTGGACATCTGGATTCACGTTGATAATATTCAGCAGCACAATATGCACTTTCGGATATTTACAGCTGTAATATGTAAATTAATTCTTATTTGTAGTTATTTAGATGAAATAATGATGTATACAACCGTGCAGGGGAACATAAGGCACAAGCCACAAAAGCAGAATCCCAGCTGATAAAATGTCTTACTAATTGTAATTTCGCACATATTCATTGTGTTAATTTATGTATTTTCCCAGCCATGTTTAGATGCCACACAACCCCCCGTCATGTAAAAAACTGATGGGTACTTAGTAAACCTCAGGAAAATTGCTCCTCACTCATAAGAAGATTTTAAATAATTAACTTTACCTTTAAACAAAAGCATCTACTGTCGACATCAAGATGCTTAAAGCGTTTTCTTCCCATCAAGCAAAGTGTGTTATACTATTCCTTAACCTTTCCTCCAGTTTATATATCCCCCAACATCAGCTATCGTCAATGGGCTCCCAGGGGCATCTGGAAACACAACCTGCTTACCTCTGGACACCTTTGTTAATCTTTAATTTATTTCTAAATAGGAGGTGCCGTACTATAAATTGGACAAGTCAAGAATCGAGTATTAGGGTCCATGGGACTTAGAGATGTCAGATGTTGGGCATTTGTCCTAAAGAGGAATATGTCCCAGAGTATATACATCTCACTTTAACTACACCAGATGGGACATGTGTAACTTTTGTCAGATGTCCTGCTTTACCAAACCCTAAATTAGTACCCAAGTCTTTCATTGGTTAAGGCGTGTCACCAGAATAACATTGTCAGAAACATTCTCTTGCTAGAACATCATGTACTAAGTATGTTCGAAGAAAATATTCACCCAACGGGTTAATATTCTTAAAAAGAATATTTAAGACTATATTTATGTCAGATGATATTTCAGTATATGATATTCTGACATACAGCCGTCCACCAAATGGGCTCAGACTGCCACTTGGTAAATCCCATATCATCCACTGCCTTTTTTTAAATTCATTAATCCCCATAGACGTGATCCCTGAGCACTAGGAGTTAAACATATGGGTAAGTATTGTGATTGTAATTGAATTTGATAGCGGGTACTACTCACAACAAGCTGTAGGAGTGCTTTTTCAGCTAGTAACTCGCTACTCCGGAACCCAAAGTTAGAGGTTTAACTACATCTAATTCAGACACACTCTCCCTGCTGTAATTACACCTAACAGACCAACTTTTATCTCCTACTCTACCCCTGCCTGCATCATCTGACACCTCTTTTACTATACCGATCCCCTAAAATAAACCTTTCTAAACACTTTCCTCTGAGTCCTCCCCTCTAAAACTCCTTTTTACTCATCCAAAAGCCTCCTCCTATTGCTAAGACCTAAAAAATAAAAACGTTCACTCTTTTATCCTTCCACTATCCTTTTCAATCGAAATTAACAGACAAACTTGTTCACTTCTCAAATTCCATAATACACTATACTAATATACTACCCAAATAAC
This sequence comes from Lissotriton vulgaris, assembly GCF_964263255.1. Taxonomy (NCBI): domain Eukaryota; kingdom Metazoa; phylum Chordata; class Amphibia; order Caudata; family Salamandridae; genus Lissotriton; species Lissotriton vulgaris. The sequence continues at coordinate 1,714,442,812 of NC_141695.1, read as the reverse complement.
TGAATAACATATCCACTATTCAAACTACTTCATATTATTTACTATACTAATTTTCAACAGTAATCCTTTATTGGTTCCGGAGTGGCGTGCTACTCGCCAGAAAAGCGCTTCAACACCCATCAGCGGTAACAAGTGCTATATGGATGCAAATCTTTCTTCCCCTTTTATCCCTCCACTATCCTTCTCACTCCAAGTAACAGACTAATATCCCCTACTGAAATTACCTCATATTTCACCATATAAATTCACCACTAATCCTTTGTAGGCTTCCTGAATAGCGTGCGTCAACAAGCGATAAATAAATACAAACCTTTGTCCTCCTCTATTGTTCTGCTATCATTCCAAATCCAAATAACTGACTAACCTATCCAGGACTTAAAATGTACATGCATGTTTCACTATACTAATTCAACACTAATCCTCTATGGGTCCTGGAGTAGCGGGGTACGCGCCGATAAAGCGCTTCGACGCCTCGTCAGGGGTAGTAAGCACTATATAAATGCAATTACAATACAATACAATACAATCTGGAGGTATTTGGGGTAATTTGGATTAGTCATACGCCCTCAAGAAACAGAAACATCCCACTTAGGTATGGACATTAGTGAGGGCTTTGTGGTTTCAGAAAAATGTTTGGTATGATAGATAAATAGACTGGTGCAGGTGAGGTATTGTAAGGTTGCAGCGATTTGGTGCTCGTGGAAACACTGCAGCTAAACTGTAAAGTGGCCCCCGTAACAGAAACGACCCCACAGGGGTCCAGAATTGCCCCTCTATCCTGGCGGCCCACCTGGAAAAAGCCCGGTGCCCGCTACGGCCAGTCTGGCCCTGGATGGAAGGTAAGGGTCTCTCTAAAGTAAGAAAGGACAGGAATCAATCAGAAGTAAGTTAAGGTCAATTAATCTTGGGACAGACCTATCTTTTTTCATGGGCAGAAGTTCTCTGAACCGACTGCAGAGTCTACGCAGTTGTAAATTTACTATTAACTAATTTTTTTATGATTAGGAAAAAAATAGTAAACTTACATTAAAGTGTATGTTTACCTTTGTGAATCAGCCTTAGGAAGTCTTTGGAATCCCACATAAGATATGGCCGGGGGAAACATTATTACTCAGTCGGTTAGAGTTTAAATGGACCTTACCCTGAAATGGTTAAACCATGGAGAATGTCTACATTCAATCCTAAGGAATTTGGGGGCATATTACCAACGAGTAGCGATATTTATCGTTAACTAGGCTTTGCAATGATTTTTTTATCGCTAAGCATCGCCGGAAATTATTGTTGAGATAACTTGCTATTAGCAACGTTTATCTCAGAAGTGATAAAAATCGTCACACTAACTGCCAAATGAGAGATTATCACTGGAAAACCAACGATAACCTCTCGAAGTTTGGCGTTAGCTTGATGATAGGGGCTCACAAACTTAGCCATGATATCCACCTTCCGTAGGGTATCATGGCTTAGTCAGGAAAATACCAGGTGTAAAAAAAGCAGCGCTAAACGCGGTTAGCACTGCTTTTTTTATCACTAACAGGGTTAGCGATATCCTTGATAATAGGAGAAATGTCGCTTAACAACATTTCCCCTATTATTTTTCTCTGGAACGCCCCCTTTGCATCTCATTAGAGATGCAAGGGGAAGCATAGAGAAAAAGGGTGCTAACATGCGAATTAGCGTGTTAGCACCCTGTTGCTGATAGGGAGATAATTTTATCTCCGCTTTCTTGGCCTTTAAAGCCAAAAAAGCAGAGATAAATCCCTTGATAATATGCCCCTTAGTTTATTCGCATCTATCTAAATGTGCGAGACATTTGCAGCCCTTTTTGGACACAATGTAATTAAATGACATATTCCAAAGCAATTGGCGCCCTCTTCTGGTAAACTGAAAAGTTAGATAACGTCTTTTTTTAAATTTCAAAGTAGTCAATAAATTGACAAGCAAAGACATTAACATTTCTGTTACAAGGTTAGCCATACGTAGCGTGTACAACAGTGTTTACTGGCACTTCGAAATATATGCCTAGCGTTTTAATGAGATATGTCATTTTTAGTAGAACTGGGTTCTTGGCAGAGGCATCTTTTAAATAAATGGATTAATAATACATGCTATGGTGATATATTTAAATATTTGAAATAACCGGATTTGGCACAATTTTAAAGTAATCTGGATTTACTGCAGATATTAAGAAGACAGAATTAGATGTTGGTGAGGAATAGAGTTTAACTATTAGACAGTGGGAATAAAGACTATGGACCTCATTTATGAAAAGTGACGCATCGCTGCGTTAAATCAGCGATGCGTCACTTTTCACTGCGCCCTCCTTCCGACACCAATGATGCGTCATATTTACAGTATGAGGCATCATGGCACAAGGAGTTACAGATACATCAGTATTTCTGACGTATCTGTGTGGCGCAAAAGTGACGCATTCCTGGAGGGTCAAAAAAGTGACGCAAATCCAGCAATGTGTCCTTTCACATGGAGCAAGCCCCATGTGAAAGGGCCTGCGCCAGTCTTACGCCTGCTGTGAGGCAGGCGTAAGAAATTGACGCATGTGTGTCCTAGAAGTGGCGCAATGAATTCTTATAGATTTCAATGCATCACTTCTATGACCTTTTCTTGCGTCAATACGCCCCCTGCATACATTATACCTGGCGTAGGTATAATGTAGCGCAGGGGTTTACAAAGTGAAGCATCTACCTAGATGTGTCACTTTGTAAATATGGTGCAACAAGGCACATTTTTTACGTTGCTGGTGTGTCACAAAATGTGACGCACCGGCGGCGTAAAAGTGACGCACAGCCTCATAAATGAGGCCCTATATTTGTGTGATATAGTACATAGTAAGAATGGGATTAAATTCAACTAACAAGCCAGCACTTTATGGTAAATTACAGAGATTATTTTCCAATTAACTAAAAGTAAAACACATTTTCCTCAGTCCACAGAAAATACTTTTCTAACAGGTTATCTCTTCTTTCTTCCGGGGTGTAGGAACGAGCATCTTTCCTCGCCCATCAGTAGACATACCTCGCAGATTGCACAAGTAACAGTTAGAAGAAAGACAAGTAGGAAATACAAACCTCGACTCTGATCTCTCTTGGTTTTTCTTGGTTTCTCTTATTGTTGTCCCGACTAACTGTTTTCTTTACTTCCTAATCTTCTACCTTAGATTCTTGGCTAAGAGGCCTTCGCCATCATCAGTGGCTCCACTGTGGAGGGGTGGGAGCTTGAAGCACTGGGCCAGGTTGGAAGTGGCCAATGGGGATGTTATTAGGATATGTGCAATTTTGTGTTCAGGTTTGCTGTGTATTTTGCTGTAATTTGTACTGTGTAATGTAAATTGCTGCAGTGGTTGTTATACCATCTTGCTTCATGTAAAGTTAATTCACTACATCCAACCCCAAGAAGTTGAGTCTGTTTGTTGCCTTTGTGGGGGAAGAGAGGACCATGCAGTTTGTAAGATGGTAGACCCCATCAATTTGCACAAATGAGTGCACTGTGTTTTGTGTCCTTTCCTCCTTTCTGTTGAAAGTATTGTTCTCTGTCTGTCTTTTCTTTCTTTCAGTTTTTACTTCTCTAAATCTCTTTCTATTAAGTTTAAATGATCAAAATCTGGACTCAGTGGAGACCTCTTTAAATTTTTATAAGCAAGTCAGGCATAATAAAAAATATGATTGCTATATTTGATATTAATTACGATTGTTTCTTGAAAGTCGAAATAAATACATTTGCGCATACATAAAGTCCATTTACCATCTTTTCTGCCTTTTGATTTTATGCCTCTTTGCCCCCATCCCCTTTTCTTTCATACGCTCCCCTCAATATGGCGCTATCACCAGCCACCCACCTGGTCTGCCCACAGTCCTCCTGGACTGTGGTAGGATGAAGTCCATGTGGGTGTGTGGGTACCATCACTCTTCACATCAGATGTGTTCTGGGCCCTCCACGTCCTAGTCAGCATCACCTTCTTATCTGATGTTAGTCGACTTTCTGCAGTGACGTGGCGTCTGAGGTAATGACTCCTGCAGCATAGGGTCTCCTCTGAAATCCTCCACGTCTTGGGTCATATAGTCCTTCTCCCTATCTGCATCTTCTTGTCTATAAGGTCTTCCTGCGTCTCCTTCCTGGTGATTTTTCATTAGTTCCATTAGTTCTTTTTACCTTTTTATAGGTCTTTCTTGTATGCTGGTTAGACTTCTCTGTCTCCTTCCAGTAAATAATAAATAACAAAAATATTCTGGTTTCCTCATTTAGTCTGTCTTTTCTGTCCCTCTCTAGTTTTCTGTACCTCTTACTTTCTATCCTTCTCTGACCCTGATATCTTTATTCCTCCTTGGGAACCTGACACTATGTGCAAGGAGCCACAAAGTGAATGCTGCAAACATGTTTTGTCTCCCCTGCCACTAGCCCTGGGCGGTGCAGTTCGCTCTTTTCACGGAGTTTGCATAGATTTCCACACTTCGCGGAGCATGCGGGGGTTGCGAAAAACTCCACTCTGAGCAGCAGAGCGGAGTTTTTTCCTAACACAAAACTTGCCAACGTCAAGTTGGTGAGCACAAGCTGGGAAAATCCACCTCTGTGCAAGATTTCTCAAAAATGGGTGGTTGGATTTCACAACGCGGGCGTTCGCAGATGGTCGGGACTGCTCATGTTGAGAAACTTCCATTCATGTTGCGAAAACTGCTGCTTGAGTAGAAAATCTATCCGAGCAGTAGTAAAGAAGCAGGGTCTGCTTGAAACTGCACATGGTGCTGCTTGTGCTGATTTTACGCGTGGGACAATCTCCCGGCGCTGAAAAATTGACGCGAGCAGCATGACCAAACGTACTCCGCTGGTTAGCAGAACTCCGCGAACTCCTCCCAGGCCTACCTGCCACATGCCTACAATGCATGAAGTTCACACGCCAAAATATCGAATCATGCTACACCTATCCTATGACATCCCACGCCTCTTTGGATGGTAGTATTGATGTCAAGATTGCTTGCAAGAATCTTAAAGCAATACACAAAGGCCTCCCTTCCTAACTGTAGAACAGACTTAAGCTCACAAATTAAGAACCAAGTACCATAACAGACTCATTTTCAAAATTCCAAGGCAAAAAGTTCCACTCCTTGCTCCAGGATCATGGGCCCTGTCCGTTACTACATTCGACTAACTCCGGATTTCCGTACATTCAGAAAGGACTTGGAAAACATCCGTTTAGACTCTACCTCCATGATAACATCCATCTATAAGGCTTTCTTCTACCATCACTGCTCTTTAGTCATAAAGGGCCCGATTCACAGAACTTACTTAAGACAAAATCCTAAACTTACTACTTTTGGTATTCACAGAAGGTAGGATTTTGTCTTAAGTTTGTCTTAAGACAGACTTAAGACAAAATCCTAACTTCTGTGAATACCAAAAGTAGTAAGTTTAGGATTTTGTCTTAAGTTAGTTCTGTGAATCAGGCCCAAAGTTTTCTTTGTTATCTTATTAGCTCATACTTGTAGAGTACTGCTCTGAGCTGGTGTCTGTATATCTATAACATTCTCTTGGTTTGTGCTTTTTATTTTAGTCACCTGCAGTGGTGAAGGAATGCATTGCAATTATATCAATAACAAAAGAAGATCCCAACAGTGACGGTATGCTATTGGCATTTATGATTTCTACAGAGAGTAACAAAGAGTAAACCCACATAACCATTGACTCCATGGACAGATTTGATGGTCATGTGCTTGGCGAATAATATGTTCTTTCTATCTGTGCTGCATTCTCCAAAACACATAGAAACAGCAAACTGACTTTAAAGATTGTTTATGTGCAGGAAGTTGTCTCTTCCTGCAGTGCAGGCACCCTTGCAACATGGCAAAAGGATGCCTGCGCTGGCTATAAGTAGTTTTTATGGAACCAGCGCTATGGGAAAAGCAGGGGTGTGCCGTATTTTTGTAAATCCAGCTCATCCCTGTGTTTTGAAAATGTCAGAGCACCACGTTGCCAAATTTGCTTTACCCAGCGCTCAGGCATTTTCTTGTACATATCTCCCTAAGTTTTCATTATTGTCTGGAATGTGCCTTAAATGATTAAACATATATTGCAATAAACATAGGTTTAGACCTGTACTGCAGCAGCTTAAAAAACAATGAATAGAGATCTTACCGAACAGCTGAAGGGGTCTTAATTAAAACATATTTTTGAGAAATAGAATAGCATTCTGTGCTCTGTTGAATGAACACTAAACCCAAGGACACTGGAATTTGATGATAATGCTGCATGTTATGCCAAATAGTGGATTTACCACACTTGCCACATAATCCACCTTATGCTACTATATAGTGAAATTCAGCATATGGTACAATAAAAAAGTTAAATGGTTACATTTCACCTGTGGATTACTGTTTTCTTGCTTCATGGAGAGGAACATTTTGCTGATAATGCTCTCATTACGAGCTGTAGTATTTCACCCACAGTGATAATTCCTGGTGAAATAATGTACCTTACAATTCCCAGTGTCTCGCAGCCTGGAAATATCAGGTTTGCAAACTCTGGATGCAATAATTCCAGGCCTTAAGACACCAGAGCCTCTTGAATACTGTAGAGGCAAGCACTGTGTACAGCAGCATTGCCGGGCCACTGCCCACCCATGCAGTAGTACATGGGAGCAGACAGAGCTCTCCCTGGAAATGCCCAACTAACCGGCCTTCCATCCCTTACCGTCCTTCCTGCTGACAGTTTCCTCTAACCCAGAGCAGGTGGAAAATGTGAGTATAATTGTGGATTTCTGAGTTCAATTTTGTGATTTAAATCCATAACCCACTCCTTTAAATCAGACCATTTTAAAATGTATAACTTACCTAGGCATTAAGTTTATCGAGTTTGATTACTGTGTCATAGTGTATTTGAGTTCCAACCTCTTCACCACCTCCTGGAGTAAACCTTGCCTACCAGCACCTTTGGAGAGACAGGTTTACATAAAAACAACTTTGACATCCAATAGGAATGAAATAGTATTAAGACCTGAAACCCTAATGGTAAACTACAGTATCCACCATGGATACTGCCTAGTAAATACCTACCGCCTCAGGAGCTAAAGAAAACGTCTCACTTTTGTCTTTTTTTGCTTTATATGAAAATATTGGGTGTAGGGCTTCAGAATAACCACAATACATGTATTGAGTACTATAAAAACACCTTGTCTGGATCCTTAATCAGGTTGACAGTCCGCTCAAGTGGACATGCACCACCACCACCACCATCAAACATTACAACTACCCCGGCTTTCCATTTTACCTTAATATATTTGAAATAATTAATATTTAGCCTGGACAGGGACCACATACAGTGACCATTTGCCTGAGAAGGATCCTCCATTGGCCTTTCCATCAGAATCACTCCACTCCAGTTCTGCTCGAGTAGGTTTAATGTAAACTGTGGATCTAGGAGACACGAAGTTTGAACTATTTTGAAAAATGACCTTGAACATTTTGAAGACTTTAGGAGCTGTTGTATTTAACTAGGGGCCCAGGGACCAGGCAGAATGGAGAAATCACCAGGTACACCCTTAGTGAACTCCGTGCTTTACAGAACTCTGGCCCATACCTCCTTGATTCTACAACTTATGCTCGCTTAAAGGCCAATAACATCTACCCCCATTATGTATCGCAGGAGCCACCTTCTACCTCACTCCAAAGCTCCAATATTACTATCTCATCTCCACGCTCCGATGCTAGGATCCTCCGTTGCCTATACCTGAATACCAGATCCATGGTAAAACATCAACTAGGGGGGCGTGGCTAAGATGGCGGGGTGAGCGGACGCTTCTTCCCGCAGCTCCTCCGGCCCGACTAGGCCCGAGCCCTTTATAGACCGCTTCTCTCCCCCCGCTGGAGCTCAGCAGCCGAGAGAAGGGCAGTGGAGACCTTGGTGCATGCACAGGTGTCGAAATTTGGTCCAGAGCGACTTTGCAGGAGCCTACTCGGACGGCGGCGACTTGACTGCGGAGCACCACGGGGCCGAGGCGGAGCGGATCGTCGGACGGAAAGCCTGGTTGGGCCCCGATACCAGGGCTTTGGTTGCTTAGTGTGGCGTCTACTTGCCTACTAGCACCGGCTCTGTGCCTCTGAAGCTGGCGTGCCGGATGGCCAACTTGCGAGGGATGCCGCGAGGTGCGACGGTTGCTGCCTGGGCATAGTGACACTCGAGACCGCGGCGGTGGCCTGGTCCGCTGCGTGTTCCCCGGCCCCGTATCAAGTTTTGAAAAGAGCACGGAACAGAGAGGCAGGACACTCGGCCCTCCTGCGGCTCGACGGGGTCCGGAAGGGATTCATTGTTGCGGCCCTGAATCTGTGCGTGATCCGAGCAGTGGCCATCGACATCGGAGGGTCTGCTTGGCTACGCCCAGCCGCCATCTTGTCCCTATGGAGGCGCTAACGAGGATTTCCTACAGTAGCGGCCTGGACTACTTCACGCACCCTCTACCCTGAGCAGAGCGCCCGGCACGGGTGTGGTTCCACTGGAAGTACTGCGGACCGGGAAGTCCTAGTGTTGGTCAGCGGTTTGGACATTGGTCGGAGGTGTAGGAGGGCCTGTGCAGTGGAGCCCGGCCGCCATTTTGTCCTCGGAAGCACGGAACACACAGCGGCCCTGCTGCATCGGACTCTCCCCTCGTTGGTGTCTTGCCCATAGGTGGAGACTTAGCAACACCGGGACCTGCTGTCTGTAGCCCGGCATCACCTCTTCCGTTGAGGGACGTGCTGCGATCTATGGTGTGCAAATGTCGGGGAACCGGGGCGCGAGGAAAGGTGACCGCACGCTCCGGGATATGCTCAGCAGGGCCCAGCAGCAACGGGATAGGGCGCAACCGTCCCCGAGCTCTTCGAGAAACTCAGGAGAACCAGCTGGGGGTGAGCCCCCAGTCACGAGATCCTTCATGGAGGCCCTGTTCAGCTCACTCAAAGCAGACTTTCAGACGCTAAAGCAAGAAGTGGCCAGCGAGGTGCGTGCGGTCCGCAAAGAGGTGGAGGGCCTTGGTGAACGGATGGAAACGGTGGAGGCAGCGGCTCAGCGGAGGGACGAGGAGATTGTTCACCTACAGCAGGATGTGCTCCGCCTCAGGGAACTAGAAAAACAACACACCTGCCTATGCTGAGCAGTTCTTTCCTAAGCAACAATTAGAAAAATGTGCATGAAAAATAAGCATGAACACTTGCTTTAGAAATTGCAACATTTGTTTTAATCCTTTGTAGACTATTTTGTTTTTTAGTCTTTCTTTGTGTTTTAAAGCATGAGAATACAAAAATTGTAAAGAGAAATACTATACATTTACAAACAAACAAGGAAAAAATAAATAAACTTCGGTATGTACATCAATCACTCAAACTCACATTCAACACATTCTTGGCCATCCAATCATACAAAAACATTCACACTGGTCCCATTGTCATAACACAGTTGTGAAAAATGCAAGAAAAATAGCATTTGCTAATATCAAACGTTAGTCACAATTTTTTCAATCTTTCCAAAGAATGATCTTTTCAATCCTATGACATATCCTTGTAAATAATAATGACACGGGACCGGGTCAGGTCGACGCGTTTCGAACCCTATCGTTCCTAGGGTTCTCTTCAGGACCACAGTATTACTAAAAAAGAAGAGGAAAGCAATAATCACTACACCGCAACCTGAGAGATCAACGTCTCGACCGAAGCACCGCTACACTCAGCCTACCTCAAAAGGTGGGTCAAAGCTCCTCAACTGGTATGGGGAGACCGATGTATTCCCAGCAAAGAAGAGAGCGAAGAAGTGCTGTGAAAAGGGAACAAGTAAACTCAATCATACATGGTCTCATGAGAGTCACTGTGTCTGGGCTAGTGAGATCAAGAAAACGGGTCCGCGCACTCACCTAAAGAGCAGCGCGTGTCTGCTGAACAGATGTTTTACAGATGGGTTGCGCTCGGTCCGCGTAGCGTATGGATCCGGCGTCCCTAAAAGCGGGAAGTTCAAACTATGCGTTAGAGTTTGAAATGCGAGGGCAAAGCGCCAGTTTAGCGGCTACGAAACCGCGTTTAAACGTGCCTAGGTCAGCTTACCTTGGGAAAGTATTCCAACACTCCAAACGGTAATTCAAAGGTCCTCGCTCCTCACCCTGCAGTCACTCGCAGGTTACTGAAGCAGCCCTGCAGTGTAACTCAAGAAGATGCTCGCGCCCCAAGGGGTGTAGGGAGTTGTAGTCTCCTGTAAGGTTTTCTGGGAGATGAAGTCCTATGGATAGTATCAAGGATAAGTTTTATAGATTTCAGAGATTTCGTTCAAACCATTGACCGCTGTGTCATATTTCATGATCAGTAAGGCCTCTCTTTGATTCAATCTTACTTCCAAGTCCCCTCCTCTTGGGTCTTTTTCGATTTTGGACAGGACAGTCCACTTGAAGCTGTTTTTGTCATGTTTTTTCATCATCCAATGGTGTACCAAGGGCGCATTTTCAACTTCTCTGCGAAGTCTGGATTTATGCTGCGTGATGCGTTGTCTGACCTCTTGGGTTGTTTTCCCAATGTATACCTTTGGGCAGGGGCATTGGATAGCATAAACCACATTTCTTGTTTTGCAAGAAATGTGGTTTATGCTATCCAATGCCCCTGCCCAAAGGTATACATTGGGAAAACAACCCAAGAGGTCAGACAACGCATCACGCAGCATAAATCCAGACTTCGCAGAGAAGTTGAAAATGCGCCCTTGGTACACCATTGGATGATGAAAAAACATGACAAAAACAGCTTCAAGTGGACTGTCCTGTCCAAAATCGAAAAAGACCCAAGAGGAGGGGACTTGGAAGTAAGATTGAATCAAAGAGAGGCCTTACTGATCATGAAATATGACACAGCGGTCAATGGTTTGAACGAAATCTCTGAAATCTATAAAACTTATCCTTGATACTATCCATAGGACTTCATCTCCCAGAAAACCTTACAGGAGACTACAACTCCCTACACCCCTTGGGGCGCGAGCATCTTCTTGAGTTACACTGCAGGGCTGCTTCAGTAACCTGCGAGTGACTGCAGGGTGAGGAGCGAGGACCTTTGAATTACCGTTTGGAGTGTTGGAATACTTTCCCAAGGTAAGCTGACCTAGGCACGTTTAAACGCGGTTTCGTAGCCGCTAAACTGGCGCTTTGCCCTCGCATTTCAAACTCTAACGCATAGTTTGAACTTCCCGCTTTTAGGGACGCCGGATCCATACGCTACGCGGACCGAGCGCAACCCATCTGTAAAACATCTGTTCAGCAGACACGCGCTGCTCTTTAGGTGAGTGCGCGGACCCGTTTTCTTGATCTCACTAGCCCAGACACAGTGACTCTTATGAGACCATGTATGATTGAGTTTACTTGTTCCCTTTTCACAGCACTTCTTCGCTCTCTTCTTTGCTGGGAATACATCGGTCTCCCCATACCAGTTGAGGAGCTTTGACCCACCTTTTGAGGTAGGCTGAGTGTAGCGGTGCTTCGGTCGAGACGTTGATCTCTCAGGTTGCGGTGTAGTGATTATTGCTTTCCTCTTCTTTTTTAGTAATACTGTGGTCCTGAAGAGAACCCTAGGAACGATAGGGTTCGAAACGCGTCGACCTGACCCGGTCCCGTGTCATTATTATTTACAAGGATATGTCATAGGATTGAAAAGATCATTCTTTGGAAAGAACTGAAAAAATTGTGACTAACGTTTGATATTAGCAAATGCTATTTTTCTTGCATTTTTCACAACTGTGTTATGACAATGGGACCAGTGTGAATGTTTTTGTATGATTGGATGGCCAAGAATGTGTTGAATGTGAGTTTGAGTGATTGATGTACATACCGAAGTTTATTTATTTTTTCCTTGTTTGTTTGTAAATGTATAGTATTTCTCTTTACAATTTTTGTATTCTCATGCTTTAAAATACAAAGAAAGACTAAAAAACAAAATAGTCTACAAAGGATTAAAACAAATGTTGCAATTTCTAAAGCAAGTGTTCATGCTTATTTTTCATGCACATTTTTCTAATTGTTGCTTAGGAAAGAACTGCTCAGCATAGGCAGGTGTGTTGTTTTTCTAGTTACTATTGGCTCAGCCTTGCTGAGTGTCGAGTCAAGACCCTCTTCCGCCTCAGGGAACAGCATGTGGACCTCCAGGCGCACAACGAAGACTTGGAGAACAGGTCGAGACGAAATAACATTCGGGTCCGGGGAGTTCCGTCCGCTGAAGAGGGAACTGATATTGCTGGCTACCTGAGGGACATGTTCAGAGAGATCCTGGGTGAGCCTGCCGACTTCCCGATCTGGATTGATAGGGCCCATAGGGTCGGCCGGCAGCGGCAATCGATGGCGCCTCCTCCGGACATTCTGGCCTACCTTCCGGATTTCCCAGTGAAGGAACGTATAATGGTGGAGGCCCGCAAGAAGCAGCTGCTGACCTTCCGTGAACGGCCCGTTGTGCTGTTTCAAGACCTGTCTGCCATCACGCTGCAAAAACGCAGGGCCTTCAAGATCGCGACGGACTCTCTAAGGGAGAATGAGACACCGTACTCTTGGGGGCATCTCTTTCGCCTTATGTTCTGCTGGAATGGCGTACTGCACCAATTGCGCTCATTGCAGGACGTCTGCGGGGTCCTGGGTCTCACAGCTACGGAGGAGGGGGAAGCGACACCGGGCCGGAGACGCCCTGAGCGAGGAGGACGACGGCGGACGGCGAGGCGGAGGTCGATGGCTAGTGCCGGGAGGCCGGACTCACCCACCATCAGAGCAGAAATGGCCAACGCGTTGAGAGAAGCAGCCATGGACTCTGCTGCCACGAACGGTGTGGCCATGACGGCGTAGAAACGCTGCGGGGGGAGATGGACACAGCTTCTGAGATGACAGGTTTGGGGCTGGAGGGGGATTGGGGGAGAGGCGGGAAGAACGAGTGGCCGGACGTCCACTTTTTGTACTTTCCACGGACTTGTCCGTTTTGGGACATGACTGGGACAATGGGATGCTTGGGTTTGGGTGGGGGGTTGGCCAGTTGCCATGGGGTTGTTTCGAGGGAAGTTGGGAACAGTTGGGGGTTGGAGGGGACATCGTCCAGTGTCTTACGTGTTATTGCATTATCTTACTTGGCTTCTCCTGCGCTGCCGTCCCGTGCCCCCCCCCCCCCCCCGATTGAGCACCCACGGCCTAGCACACACTGTCCTTCAGGAATATGACGACACTGAAAGTAGTAACCCTTAATGTTAAGGGTTTGAACAATCCGGTTAAACGGAGAGCAATCTTGTCTTTGTTGGAGGGGACACATGCAGACATATGTCTCCTGCAGGAGACCCACTTGTTAGCACAGGATTGTCATAGGATGCGCTCTAGCAAGTTTCCCACACAGTTTTTCTCCTCTACTGCATCTAATAAAGCGGGGGTGGCCATATTGATAGTACGTTCCTTCAGTGGGGAGGTGCTGTACAAATTCGCAGAACAGAAGGGGAGGCTGTTGGCGTATCGCCTTAAGCTGGGAGACGTGACGTTCACTATTGGCTCTTTGTATAGCCCGAACGACCACCAGGAGCGCTTTCTAGACTCAGCACTGGTGGACGTGACTGCCTCCCCGGACAGACACGTCATTCTGGGGGGTGATTTGAACATAGTTTTTGATTCCGCACTTGATAGGTCCGCGCAGAGATTCCCGCAAACTGGGGAACTCTCACAGGCTGGAAAGGCTTGACTCGCTGATCTGGACCTACATGACCTTTGGCGCACACTACACCCCACGAGTAGGGACTATTCTTACTATTCACATGCACACAGGACATACGCGCGGTTGGACCACTTGTTGGTCAGCGGACCGCTGTGTGCCTCCGCTACGGTGGCGGACATTGGGGTCCTATCATTATCTGATCACGCACCGGTCACGGGTACATTTGCGCTTCCATCGGTCTCCCCCTCTCGCGGGGTATGGCGACTCAGGGACACACTCTTACATAAAAAAACAGTCGTGAAACACATTGAGGAGTCGATCCGGGAGTACCAAACACATAACGATAATTCAGACACCTCTCTAGCGACACAGTGGGCGGCGTTGAAGGCGGTCCTAAGGGGGGAGTTCATCTCTATCTCATCGGCGGAGAACAGGGAGAGACAACTCAAGAGGGAGGAGCTGACTTCCAAAGTCAGAGAACTAGAGCACGTGCATCGCCGTACTGGGGCTCCTAGGGTGTGGAAACAATTGAAGGCTGCTAGGAAACTCTTATCGGCGTTAGACATGGACAGGGCGGAATATGCGGCGCTGCGCCTGAAACACACGTTTTACACGGGAGGGGATAGGTGTGGCAAACTCTTGGCAAATAGACTTCGTATGGCGCATCAGCGTAACCTGGTAAAGGAATTGCTCGATTCTGATGGGGTGGCAGTCTCTGACGACGCGGCTGTCGCGGAGGTGTTCCGTAGGTTCTATGAAGACCTTTACACAGGGGAACACCCTTTGCCGCAAGATACTGCGGACCATCTGGAGTCGGTGGCCCTTCCGGCCCTGGACCCAGCACAGGCGGAGCACTTGGAACGCAGTATTCATGTCGAGGAGGTTATATCCGCTATATCCAGGCTCAAGCATGGGAAGGCCCCGGGCCCGGACGGTTATACGTCCTTGTTTTATAAAACCTTTTGCCCGGTCGTGGCTCCTATCCTTACCCGCCTATTTAACTCCTTCTCTACACCGGGAGCCATACCGCCGGACCTACTAAGGGCAACGGTCTCAGTGATCCCGAAACCGGGGAAGGACCGGACCCTCTGCGGCTCGTACAGGCCTATATCCCTCCTGAATGTTGATCTAAAACTGTATACAGGAATTCTGGCTCTAGACTGGCCCTGCATTTGCCGGGGCTAGTTGAGGCTGATCAGGCTGGCTTTGTCCCAGGCCGACAAACAGTCGATAATACCAAGAGAGTGGTGCACGTCTTGGAAAAGGCCTCACGGGTTCAGGGAGAGAGAATGTTGCTGGCGGTGGACGCTGAGAAAGCCTTTGATCGCGTCCACTGGCCCTATCTTGAACTGGTACTCCGGAAAATGGGTATTGGAGAGAAATTCTGCTCGATGGTCTTTAACTGTTATAAGTCTCCTTCGGCTACGGTTAGAGTTAATGGTTGCAGCTCCCGCAGCTTCGAGATCGAAAGGGGTACCAGGCAGGGATGCCCGCTTTCCCCCCTCCTCTTTGCTCTTTATATCGAGCCGTTCGCCCAGAGAATTCGCCAGAACCCGGATGCGATTGGGGTTAAGATGGGGCGGTATGTCCATACGATAAGTCTCTATGCGGACGATGTCCTGTTGACCTTAGATGACCCGAGGCGGGCCCTCCCGGCATGCATTCAGGAACTGGATGCTTTTTCGAAAGTGGCGGGCTTTAAGATGAACATGGGCAAGTCAGCGGCCCTGGATGTGTCCCTGACTACGGATACGAGACGAGATCTGCAGAGGATTTTTCCCATGCAGTGGTCGTCATTCCTGGTGCCTTACTTGGGGATTCAGTTGGCACCGACGCTGCCAGCGATGGTGGCAGCCAATTATGCCTCCCTTAGCAGGAAAATCAAGGAGGATCTGGCCCGCTGGGGTAAAGGAATGTTGTCCTGGCTCGGCAGGATAGCTGCGGTCAAGATGACGGTCCTACCCCAGATCCTATATCTCTTTCGAGCCTTACCGCTCCAGCCACCCACGGGATGGATCAGACAGACACAAGCAGATGTTGCTCGTTTCATCTGGCAGGGTCGCAAGCTGAGAATGAAGAGGGTCCTCTCCACACTGGCTCCAGAGGCGGGAGGCCTTGGCATCCTGGATCTCAGGAAATACTTTCAAGCAGCGCAGTTGCGCTACTTAGTGGGATGGAGAAAATGGGAATCTGACAAGCACTGGCTCTTTCAGGACCAGGCGGTGGCGGGACGTCCCCTACAGGAAGTGCCATTCTTGCGATGGATTCACCGCCCTCCCAACTTATATGCTTCCTATGTCACGCGAGTCCCCTTGAGGGTGTGGGACACGGTTAGTGAAGCTCACGATCTCACCACATTCCCCTTGCCCTTCACGCTGATAGTGGAGAACCCTGATTTCTCCCCAGGTCTAGAACCGGGCGCTTTTTCGCACTGGAGGGCAGCGGGTTGCCGCACACTCTGCCAGATGTATGACTCGGAGGGGGTGGTCCCCTTTCAGCATTTAAAGCAGGAATTCCAACTGACTGAGACAGATAGGTTACGATACATGCAGGTCAGACATTGGGCGCTTCAGCCTCAGGTGCGAGGCACTGCAGATCGTCAGATGAGGCCGTATGAGCGGTGGTTAATAACTCGCACCTCTGATGCTAAGCTGATCACGGACCTCTACAAATTCCTGCAACCCCCCCCATTTCATTTTTATAACCCGGGTAGGGAACGCTGGAACAGGGAACTGGGAAGGACGCTCAGTCACAAGGAATGGGACCAGAATGCATACCGAGCGAGACACTCTGCATACCACACAGGACTCACAGAAACACTCACAAAGGTGTCCACGTACTGGTATTATACCCCGGAGAGGCTACATGAAATGAATAGGCATATTGGGAAAGAGTGTTGGAGAGAATGTGGACACATGGGGACTCTCACGCACGTGCTTTGGGACTGCCCCCTGTTGAAGGAATACTGGACGGAGATCATTGATGAGATAGATGCCCACTTTGAGATAGAATTGCCACGCTTCCCGGCGTATGTTCTGTTGGGTCTCCCGAATGGGCTAATGTACCCGCTGAAGTCCCGCAGAGGCCGCCAAATACCAATAGCACTGGGGTCGGCGATTCAGAATATATTGATTCATTGGCGCACTACCACGGTCCCCTCCATCACGGGCTGGCTACACAGACTCTGCATGTTTTAGGCATGGAAAAATTGTCGCTTATGGTGGCGGGGGATGTGGAGCAATTTGATGAGTTGTGGCAACCCTTTCATGCGCTCTTGACCACGGAATTCAGAGAACTTACCTGTCCAAGGTACCTTAGACTCCTGAGACTAACACCTCCTGTGGACTCCGCCAACTAAGTAGACATGGGATGGGGGCTCATGGGGCGGGGGGGTGGGGTGGGGCAGCAGAACGCTTCATTGCTTAGCACTGGACGGGGGGAGGTTAGGAGGGAGTTGTGGGGAGTTGGGGTTTTTTGGGGGGATCGTTTAAGGGGGGAGGGAGAATTAGCTTCTTGTTTTTCTTCCTTTAACTGTCCAGCCTTCTTGACAGTGGCAAACATGTTTAGCCTTTTCTCAACGAAACTTCATTTGCAGTGGCCACTGTCCACCGCCACGCTTCAATTACTTTCACTTTGCTATTTTGATTTGTAATGTGTATACCCCTCCCTTCCTTGTTCCCTTTACCCCTATGTTTTTGCCTTATTAAAAAGCTTTAAACCTAAAACATCAACTAGATATCTTTCTTTTACTTCAATCGGATAGGCCAGACATTTTGTTTGTTTCTGAAACCTGGCTCTCCGTAGATTCCTTACCGGATATTCTTTCAGCCTTACCGTCAGACTATTATATTCTGTCTGCAAACAGAAAACCTGGAAAATCCGGGAGTGGCGTCGCAGCTATCATTCACAAAGACCACACGTTTACCACCTTATCTTCTTTGGATTTACCAGACACTGAAAACCTGGTAATTAAAGCTGATAATGTCGAGGGAACTTTGGTACTGGTATTGATTTATCGTCCTCCTACACCTATGCCGTCTTTCCCAGTCTCCATAGCTGAGCAACTGGCCGGTCTGACCGTTGATTATGATAGAGTCATGCTGATAGGGGATTTGAACTATTGGTATAATAACATGGAAGCAGGTCCTCACGCTTCAGAACTCTTTGAGCTTCTCTCCAACTTAAATTTTCATCAACATGTCCTGATTCCCACCCATGACAAAGGTCACATCCTGGACCAGATCTGGTCGCATAATATCCCTATTTCCAGTCCCACGGCATCACCCTGCATATGGTCTGACCATCATTTGCTGCAATTTTCCATCACTCTGCAGGGCATCTTGAAAATCCCTGTGCCCCTAGGAGGGTTAGCCAGGAAATGGAGAATATTAATCATCCCAGATTTTTTATCTACCTTGACTAACTCCCTTCTGACCCAGGCTCTGGATATTAACCTGATGGATAAAGCACTCACTAATAGCCCGCATCTGCCTGTGACGCACATGTCCCCTTAACAAAGTTTTTCTGCGCTCGCAGAATGGACGCACATAGGTGGTTTTCCACAGACCTGAAAATTCAAAAATTAAAACTCCGCCAAATAGAAAGAAAATGGAGGCAGGGTTATTTTGAGTCAGATAGACGCTTATTCACGATTGCTCGGAGGAATTACAACAGCTCCATCTTAGCTGCTAAGGCAGCCTTCTTCTCTGATAAAATTTCCATGGCTCATAATAAATCGAGAGAAATCTTTAATGTTGTTAACCAGCTTTGTAATGACACCCGTACCTCCCCCTCTCAACCCCCGACTCAACTAATGTGTAATCAGCTCAACGATTTCTTCAAGGAGAAGATTGATACTATAAAAGCTAGTATCCAAACGACTCAGGTCATGGCAACCAGCAAGGAAATCTGTGGAAACCCACACACACTTCAGTTTATTCCTCATATTGATCATCCCAAATTGGTGGAGCTTATGAACCGGGTTAAGTCCGGGTCTCCAAATGATCCCTGTCCCCCGCATATACTGAAGGCAGTTTCTTCTACATTACCTCAAGGAATACTCCCACTCTTGAATAGCTCTCTTTCACAGGGAATAGTCCCTAACTCATTCAAAAATGCTATCTTGGCCCCATTAATTAAAAAACCGGGCGCGGATGTATCCATTCTCTCTAACTATCGCCCCATTTCTCTCCTTCTGTTTGGTGCCAAGTTGCTTGAAGCCCATGTGGCTAGCTGTATTTCTAACTTCATTGAGACATCCGATTACCTGGAGCCAAACCAAGCCGGGTTCCGCCAGGCACATTCTACCGAGGCGGTTATTCTTGCAGTTCTGGATACTTTAAGGTCCAACGCCGATAACGACAATCATCAGGCCCTTGTACTTTTAGACCTATCGGCCGCGTTCGACACAGTGGATCACACCATCTTATTACACCGTGTCGACCAAGCCGGCCTCAGTGGCTCGGCTCTTGCCTGGATTAAGCCTTCTTGAAAGACCGATCCCAGGCAGTTAAGCTGGGGAATTTCATGGCACCCAAACTCTCCACCACATGCAGTGTTCTGCAGGGCTCATCATTATCCCCCCTCCTATTTAATCTATACCTGAAACCATTGCTGCAGTCCCTGAAAAATAGGAAAGTCACCATCTACAATTACGCAGACGACTTGCAGCTGGTTTTTCCCCTAAACTCAGCGGACGCTGCGGAAGAATTCCAGTCCACTATGCTGCATATTCAGGGCTGGATGGATGAGAACCATCTAAAGCTCAACCCGGGAAAGACCGAGCTGGTACTCCCTGGGTACAGTGCAACAAGCTGGGGCCCTCACTTTTGGCCATCCTCGATGGGGTCCCCTCCAAACCCTTCCCAGTCGGTGAAGAGCCTTGGGGTCACTCTTAATTCCGACCTCTCACTGAAAAGTCAGATCGGAACAGTGATCTCTTCTTGTTTCTTTCAACTTCGAAAGATCAAGAACATTTCCCATCTATTGACACACCCCGCCCTCATCCAAGTGGTAATCGCCTTGGTTCTCTCCCGCCTAGATTTTTCCAACTCTATATATCTGGGCCTCCCCCTTACTCTTTCAAAACGTCTGCAGATTGTCCAAAACCAAGCTGCGAGATTAATATTCAAAAGCAATCGCAGGAATTCGGCGAAACCTCTGCTAGCCGCTCTTCATTGGCTTCCTATCACTCACCGGATCACCTTCAAAGCGGGATGCTTAGTTCACAAGGCCCTCTATGGCAAAAGCCCAAGGTTCATTAATCATCTAATAAACAAATATGAACCGCCCCGTAACCTTCGTTCCGCCCACCAGTCCCTCCTTAGGCTGCCACTGTACAAAAGAAACCGTCTGGGCGGATGCCGATTCACTTATCTTGCCCCTAAGATATGGAACTCTTTTCCCCTGTCTCTCTGGACCTGTACTAACCTGGTGAAATTCAGGGGTGCTCTGAAGACCTGGTTATTCAAGAAAGCTCACGGTTAGGCTACTGCTTTACCTATTCTTCAGCTTTACCATCTGTCTCATCCTAGCGCCATGAAACCTCTGGGTGACCGTGCGCTTGACAAATTCAGAATAACATAACATAACATAACATTAAGGGTGAGTGATAAATTCTCTGCAGGGGCTGTTGGCAGAGTTTTTGCCAAGAGTTCTGGCCAAATTTCGCTAATCGACGAATGGTGGAGTTTTTTTCTCATGTGTGGCTCACAAACTGTAAGTTGGCGAGTGCAAGCCCGCATTGCAGATCAAACTCCTCGCAGTTGTAGTCGGGAGCACCGTTGTTGGCTGGCCTCAGGAATGCAGTGCGAAGGGCAGCAGTGCGGTGTGCGGTGCCCTCAGGTCACGGTGCTGGGAGTTGTCCAGTGGCATTGTGAGACCAGGACTGTGGTGCAAAGTGATGAGGGGCTCGTCGCGGTGCTGGCAGGTGATGGTGCAAGCAGTGGCATTGTCGTTGCTGAAGTGCTGTTGTCAGCTGATGAACTGGAGTCAATGGCGCTGGCGTCGGGCCAAGGCTGCGGTGCAGAATAAGGGAGGTGTGCTGTGTGACTTACCAGCGGTGGTCTCAAACCATGGTGCAAGCAGCAGCATCGATGTGGTCGTGGAGCAGCATCGTCGGGGATACAGGCCAGCATCGTGAAGCGAGGTGGTGTGAAGGTGGTGCCCACAGGTCATGGTGCAAGCAGCGTCTCTTTGGCGGCATCGAACACCATCATCTGTGAGACCAGGGTTGCGGTGAGAGGTGTGGCAGTGCCCTTTGCAGTGCCTTCAGGACACGGAGCCGGCAGCGGTGTCGTTGATGGCATTGGGTTTCTTTTTCTTTTGTTGCAGCACAACACACAGTTCCCAGTGGTGGTAGAAGATGGTTGAAGTCTTAACTGCTCCTGAGACTTTTTGAACAGGGGGCAAGCTCTACCTTAAGCCCTTGTCGAAAGTCACTTAAAGTAGTTGCAGAAAGTTCAGTCCAGGCCTTTCACTGCCCAAGGCAGAAGCAGCCACTGCAGCCCAACAAAGCACACAGCAATTCCTCACCACAGCTTCTCCAGCTCTTCTTTTCAGCAGTTGTCTTGGTCCAAAGAGTTCTAAAGTTTTGGGGTCTGGGCCCCAATATTTATTCCACATTTCCCTTTGTTTTCTTGTGGCAGAGAGTGTCTGTGCTCAGTCCAAACCAATTCTGTCCTCTCTGGCCCAGCTTTCTGGCAAGAGGTGGAGACAGCATTGTCCAAGGCAGACCAGGCCAATTCAGGTGCAAGGAAATCTCCTCCCACTACTCTAAATGCAGCCCAGGTCTATTCAGCCCAGCCCTGACTCATCAAGGACAGGCAAGACACTCCTCAACTCCCCCTCCCCCACTGGTTATCTGAAGAGAATGCACATCTCCAGCCCCTGGCACCCCAAAGCCAGACAGTCAATCCACAACCCAGCATAGGCACATAGGATGGCTAAGCAAGAAAATAACCACTTTCTAAAAGTGGTATTTTCAAGTACACAACTTAAAAATCCTATTCATTAAAAGATGCATTTTTACATTCTGAGTTCAGGCATACTAAACTCAATTTCTCTCTCTCTTGTCCCAATGGGAAGTTATACTTATAAGATGGTACAAAGTATCGCCTACTCTAACCTATGGGACAGATAGCCTTTCAATAGTGAAAAATGTAATACGCTGTATTTCACTATCAGGACATATACTGCACCTTGCCCATGGGGGTACCTTGGGGCTACCTGAGGGTGCCTAACATGCATGTAGAACAAGCATTTACAATGTAATGGTCTTGGCATTATTAAAGGTAGAGCTATTGGTATTGTTTATTATTGTTTATGTTTTTTTAAAAGCATAAATAAATAGCATTGTCTTTTTAATTGGCAATAGCTAAATCGTTAAATCAATGGCATTGTCATTTACAATGCTAATAGCTTAATATTTTGCATATGCATGACCTATTGAATTTACACATACAGAGCCACACAAATACAGATCCACCTAGACAGAGTTGTTCACATAGTCACCTACACACACAGAGACACTTACACAGAGCCACCCTCACACAGACATTGGCACTTACACATAGAGTAACCTACAAAAAAGCTATTTACACAGAGTTATATACCTACACAGAGGCACACAGACACACACACAGAGCCACACACACAGACAGATCTACACACACAGAGTTACACACACACGGACAGAGCTACGCACACATAGATCCACCTACTTAAAAAACTATCTACAAAGAGTCACACACACACAGAGCCATTCACACCCACAGAGGCATACACACAGAGCTGCACACATACACACAGAGAGCCACACACACAGAGCAACACACATATAGAGCTACACACACACACACAGAGCAACACTTATATCCACACATACACAGAGCTATACACACACATACAGAGCCACACACATACAGAGCGACACAAACATACAGGTTCACACACACACAAACACACAGAGCCATACACAGACACAAAGAGCCACACACAGAGGTAGACACACACAGAGCTACACACACACAGTAGATAGTTCTAGTGTAAGTAGTAGAGGGAGTACAAATAGTAAGTGTAAGTAGTAGAGGGAGTACAAATAGTAAGAAGTCGATACTTAGTAGTAGAGTGTGTAATGGTTGTTTTTAGAGTTCATAAAGCTGTACTTTTTATAAAGTAGAGATACATATTACCTGACTCGCGCAAACAGCAGCTGCTGTACAGAGACATCACGAGCTAGACATGAGTTGGGGTAGACCTGGAAAATAAACAACCCCAAAAATAGACATTAGACGAGGACAAAACACAGGATGTCTTACCTAACTTAGAACAACCACTAAACATACATTAGAGAAGCCCAAAACACAAGATATGTTATCTAACACGTGCAAAGAGTATCTGCTGCATACAGACATCACGAGACGGACACAAGATGGTGTAGACCTAGAAAAGAAAAAAAATACATTAGAAGATGAAAAAATACAACGTAACATGCAAAAAATAGCAGCTGCAGCACAGAGACGACACGAGCAGGAAACACAAGCTGTGGTAGACCCCCCAAAAAGACAAAAATTCATTACAGAAGCACAAAACATAAGATAGCTTTTATTAAGATGACATGAGCCAGGGTCGACCTGGAAAACAAATAAAGAAAAAACATTAGAGGAGCACAAAAGTTAACATGTCTAACTTAATTTGGAGATCAAACTTACAAATAAATTCAAGCAGCATAAAAGATAAGATGGCTTACCTAACACGCGCAAACAACACAAAAACAATTTGAACCGGACAGGAGCTAATGCCGACCTGTAAAATAAACAGAAAAATCCATTATACGAGCACAAAATGCAACTTAACACACGCAAACAGCAGTCGATGCATAGAGAAGACAAAAGTCGAACATGAGCCGGGGTCGACATAGAAAAGAAACATAAAAGTACATTAGAGGAGCACAAAACACCAGATGGTTTACTTAACACACGCCAACAGCAGACTACACGAGCCAGACACGAGCAAGACACCCGCAAACAGCAACCGATGCATAGAGACGACACGAGCCAAACACGAACCAGGTGCGAGCTAGGAAACAAACAGAAAAGTACATTAGAGGAGCACAAAAGAACAGATGGTTTACTTAACACACTCCAACAGCAGACTACACGAGCCAGACACGAGCAAGACACCCGCAAACAGTAGCCGATGCATAGAGACAACGAGCCAAACACGAGCCGGGTGCGAGCTAGGAAACAAACAGAAAAGTAGATTAGAGGAGCACAAAACACCAGATGGTTTACTTAACACACGCCAACAGCAGACTAAACGAGCCGGATACGAGCAGGGCACGCTCAAACAGTAGCCGATGCATAGATACGACACGAGCCGAACACGAGCCGGGGTCGAGCTAGGAAACAAACAGAAAAGTACATTAGAGGAGCACAAAACAGCAGATGGTTTACGAAACACACGCCAACAGCAGACTACACGAGCCGGAGTAGACCCGATAAAACATACATTTAAATTAATTTTAAAAACACATGTATAAGAAAAAGGAAACAAAACTTGAAAGTAAAACAGTTTTCGATCTCCACCCAACATATCGATAACCGCCTATGGAAATAAAAAAACGTGCACCCCCTTGCTGAAGTTCAATTAACACTTTGCCCAAAGCCCCACAAACAGCCTTTTCGTAAGGAAAACATTAATTACAAATCACGTAAAAAAGACAATATATGTTAAAGCAACTACTAGCTATGTGAGCATCTGGAAAAGAAGACACAGTGAATAATAAATAGTTTCCTTAAAAAAGAAATTAAATACATCTTTTACTAACATCTTTTAAACAATATAAAGATATACCACTAACCTGTATGTCGCAGCATCATGGACGGTTATTTTCAGGAGTCCCCCATCAAAAAATAGACATAAAAAACATATATTATTTACATTCCGTAAAAATTATAAAAGCATTCCACTTACTTGTATGTTGCTACATAACGTACAGTGATTTCTAGAACTCGACCGAAGATATCGCCGAATGCTGTTTACATGAAAAACGTGCCCCACCCTGCCATATTAAAATGAGGTACTCCCACTAAAAACGTATTAGCAGCACTTTCGACAAAAAACGTCTATTACGAATGCCTGCAAACCTTATAAATATATTCTAAAATAAAGTACTACCTATGATAAAAAAGTAAACATTATATCCAATATAATGCAATACAACGCGAATACATATTGTAACACAAAATAACGAACTGTGATATTAGTAAAAGCACAACACTAATAAGACATGCTAAAGATGCAATAACGATTATTAAAATTGTATAAAATGGTAAAAAAGTGCACTTACCTGTATGTCACTGCATCACGGACGGTGAATTCCAGAGTCGGATGGAGATATCTCTAACTGCTGTTTAAAAGGAAAACGTGCCCACCCGCCATACAATATAATGTAACAAAAGACAAACGCAATCTCTAAATATATAAAAATATAGCACTGATCGGTATGTCGCCGCAGCACGGATGGTGAAATCTATAAATCTCACGGACAAACACGAAGACGACGCGGACAGTGTATACCTGAAAAGTAAAAAAAAAAAACACATTAGATCACAAAGAGAGACAAGATTAGATGAACATCACCCAAAAATTGCACTTACCTGTAGAACTCACCGGACAATATCACCGACTGCCGTTTACATGAAAAACGTGCCCCACCCTGCCGTATTCAAATGAGGTACTCCCCCTAAAAACCTTTTAGCAGCACTTTCGTCAAAAACTTCAATTACGAATACCTGCAAACATTATTAATATATTAAAAATAAACTACCAGCTATAATAAACAAAAAAGAAATTATACACAATATAATGCAATACAACACAAACACATTCTAACACAAAATAACCAACTGTATTAATATTAAAAGCACAACACTAATTTGCAATAACAAACATAGTGCAATAACATAGTGAGTCATATATATAGCATTGAAAAAAAGGCAAAAGACATTTACTAATAAAATTGTATAATATTTTTTAAAAATTGCACTTACCTGTATGTCGCTGCATCACGGACGGAGAATTTTAGAGTCGACCGGAGATATCGCTAACTGCTGTTTAAATGGAAAACATGCCCACCTTGTCATACAATATAATGTAACAAAACACAAATGCAATCTCTAACTATATAAAAATATAGCACTTACCTGTATGTCGCCGCAGCACGGACAGTGAAATCTATAAATCTCACTGACAAACACCAAGACGACACGGACAGTGCACACCTGAAAAGTAAAAAAAAACACATTACATCACAAAGAGAGACAAGATTAGGTAAACATCACCCAAAAATTGCACTTACCTGTAGAACTCACCAGAAGATATCGCTGACTGCCGTTTATATGAAAAACATGCTCCACCCTGCCGTATTCAAATAAGGTACTCCCCCTAAAAACATATTAGCAGCACTTTCGTCAAAAACGTCAATTACGAATACCTTAATATATTCAAAATAAACTACAAGCTATAATAAACAAAAAAGAAATTATACACAATATAATGCAATACAACACGAACACATTCTAACACAAAATAACCAACTGTATTATTATTAAAAGCACTACACTAATTTGCAATAACAAACATAGTGCAATAACATAGTAAGTAATACATATAGCATTAAAAAAAGGCAAAAGACATTTACTATTAAAATTGAATAATATTTTTTAAAAATTGCACTTACCTGTATGTCGCTGCATCACGGATGGTGAATTTTAGAGTCGACCGGAGATATCGCTAACTGCTGTTTAAATGGAAATCGTGCCCACCTTGCCATACAATATAATGTAACAAAACACAAACGCAATCTCTAACTATATAAAAATATAGCACTTACCTGTATGCCGCCGCAGCACGGTTGGTGAATTCTATAAATCTCACGGACAAACACGAAGATGACACGGACAGTGTACACCTGAAAAGTAACAAAACACATTACATCACAAAGAGAGACAAGATTAGGTAAACATCACCCAAAAATTGCACTTACCTGTAGAACTTGCCAGAAGATATCGCCGACTACCGTTTACATGAAAAATGTACCCCACCCTGCCGTATTCAAATAAGGTACTACCCCTAAAAACCTATTAGCAGCACTTTCGTCAAAAACTTCAATTACGAATACCTGCAAACATTATTAATATATTCGAAATAAACTACCAGCTATAATAAACAAAAAATAAATTATATACAATATAATGCAATACAACACAAACACATTCGAACACAAAATAACCAACTGTATTAATATTAAAAACACAACACTAATTTGCAATAACAAACATAGTGCAATAACATAGTGAGTCATATATATAGCATTGAAAAAAGGCAAAATACATTTACTATTAAAATTGTATAATATTTCTAAAAAATGGCACTTACCTGTATGTCGCTGCATCACGGACGGTGAATTTTAGAGTTGACCAGAGATATCGCTAACTGCTGTGTAAATGGAAAACGTGCCCACCTTGCCATACAATATAATGTAACAAAACACAAACGCAATCTCTAACTATATAAAAATATAGCACTTACCTGTATGTCGCCTCAGCACAGACGGTGAAATCTATAAATCTCACTGACAAACACGAAGACGACACGGCAGTGTATACCTGAAAAGTAAAAAGAAAAACACATTACATCACAAAGAGAGACAAGATTAGGTAAACATCACCCAAACATTGCACTTACCTGTAGAACTCACCAGAAGATATCGCTGACTGCCGTTTACATGAAAAACGTGCTCCACCCTGCCGTATTCAAATAAAGTACTCCCCCTAAAAACCTATTAGCAGCACTTTTGTCAAAAACTTCAATTACGAATACCTTCAAACATTATTTCAAAATAAACTACAAGCTATAATAAACAAAAAAGAAATTATACACAATATAATGCAATACAACACGAACACATTCTAACACAAAATAACCAACTGTATTAATATTAAAAGCACAACACTAATTTGCAATAACAAACATAGTGCAATAACATAGTGAGTCATACATATAGCATTAAAAAAAGGCAAAAGACATTTACTATTAAAATGGTGTAATATTTTTACAAAATTGCACTTACCTGTATGTCGCTGCATCACGGACGGTGAATTTTAGAGTCGATCGGAGATATCACTAACTGCTGTTTAAATGGAAAACGTGCCCACCTTGCCATACAATATAATGTAACAAAACACAAACGCAATCTCTAACTATATAAAAATATAGCACTTACCTGTATGTCGCCGCAGCACGGTCGGTGAATTCTATAAATCTCACGGATAAACACGAAGATGACACGGACAGTGTATACCTGAAAAGTAAAAAAACAAAACACATTACATCACAAAGAGAGACAAGATTAGGTAAACATCACCCAAAAATTGCACTTACCTGTCGAACTCGCCAGAAGATATCGCCGACTGCCGCTTACATGAAAAACGTGCCCCACCCTGCCGTATTCAAATAAGGTACTCCCCCTAAAAACGTATTAGCAGCACTTTCGTCAAAAACTTCAATTACGAATACCTGCAAACATTATTAATATATTCGAAATAAACTACCAGCTATAATAAACAAAAAAGAAATTATACACAAAATGATGCAAAACAACACAAACACATTCTAACACAAAATAACCAACTGTATTAATATTAAAAGCACAACACTAATTTGCAATAACAAACATAGTGCAATAACATTGTGAGTTATACATATAGAATTGAAAAAAAGGCAAAAGACATTTACTATTAAAATTGTATAATATTTTTTTTAAATTGCATTTACCTGTATGTCGCTGCATCACGGAGAGTGAATTCCAGAGACGACCGGTGATATCGCTAACTACTGTTTAAATGGAAAATGTGCCCACCTTGCCATACAATATAATGTAACAAAACACAAACACAATCTCTAACTATATAAAAATATAGCACTTACCTGTATGTCGCCGCAGCACGGACGGTGAAATCTATAAATCTCACGGACAAACGCGAAGACGACAGGGACATTGTATACCTGAAAAGTAAAAAAAAAAACACATTAGATCACAAAGAGAGACAAGATTAGATAAACATCACCCAAAAATTGCATTAACCTGTAGAACTCGCCGGAAGATATCGCCGACTGCCGTTTACATGAAAAACGTGCCCCACCCTGCCGTATTCAAATAAGATACTCCCCCTAAAAAAATATTAGCAGCACTTTCGTCAAAAACTTCATCATGAACTGTTATATTAAAATAAATAATGCATTAAAAAATAAAGTGAATAAAACTACAAAATAGAACATACAATTAGCAGTAAAAATATTGTGAAAAAAATTTAGACTTACCTTTAATTAAAACAAAACAACCCAATGGCAATCTGTAATAATAATAAAAGCACAATGTAATGACAGTAAAATACATCTATTATTAACATTTCCGATACATTAAAAAAATATTCCACTTACCTGTAGGTTGCTGCTTTGCGTACGGTGATTTCTAGAGTCCACTGGAGATATCGCTGACTGCTGTCTAAGTAGAAAACGTGACCCACCCTAACGTAATTAATAGACGCACTATCCCCAAAATTCTATTCAAAGCACTTTAGTCACAAAAGCGTCAATAACAAAAAAATCAAAAACATTATCTACATTTTGTAATGAAACTAGTAAGTATTACACAAACACATTATATAACAAAAAATAACGATTTGTTGTTATAATAAAACAAATAAATGTTAAGAAACAAAGTGAATTAAACAAAAATATTAAGAAAATAGCACACGTCAAAATGAAAAAAATTACATAACTCACCCTAAACTTGCCACAGCGACACGGGCCGGGGTAGACCTACAAAGTAAACAAAAACACGCATTAGATGACAAAAAGACAAAATGGCTTACCTCTAAGACGGAAACCGCAGCATACATACCGGGCAAAGCAGTCCATGCACGACGGTACACGGAGACGACACGACACAGGGTAGACCTACAAAGTAAACAAAAAAACACATTAAATGACAAAAAAAGACAAAAAGGTTTACCTCTAAGACGGAAACCGCAGCATACATACCAGGCAAAGCAGTCCATGCACGACGGTACACGGAGACGACACGACACGGAGTAGACCTACAAAGTAAACAAAAAAAACACATTAGATGACAAAAAGAGACAGAATAGCTTACCTCTAAGACTCAAACCGTGCAAAGCGCTGCACACACAAGACACAGGGCATGTTGGACCTAGAAAAAAAAGACAAAAAGAGATTAGATTTCCAAGATTGAACAGATGGCTTACCTTAAACACGAAAACAGGAGCATACACACCGTCGAAGCCGTCTGAAGCACTCCGTGCAAAGCGCTGCACACACACGACACGGGGCAAGTTGGACTTAGAAAAAAAAGACAAAAAGGGATTAGATTACCGAGATTGAACAGATGGCTTACCTTAAACACGAAAACAGGAGCATACATACCGTTGAAGCCGTCGGAAGCACTCCGTGCAAATCGCTGCACACACACGACATGGGGCATGTTAGACCTAAAAAAAAAAGACAAAAAGAGATTAGATTACCAAGATTGAACAGATGGCTTACCTTAAACACGAAAACAGGAGCATACATACCGTCGAAGCCGTCGGAAGCACTCCGTGCAAAGCGCTGCACACACACGACACGGGCATGTTGGACCTAGAAAAAAAAGTCAAAAAGAGATTAGATTACCAAGATTGAACAGATGGCTTACCTTAAATACGAAAACAGGAGCATACATACCGTCGAAGCCGTCGGAAGCACTGCGTGCAAAGCGCTGCACACACACGACACGGGGCATGTTGGACCTCGTAAAAAAAACAAAAAGATATTAGATTACCAAGATTGAACAGATGGCTTACCTTAAACATGAAAACAGGAGCATACATACCGTCGAAGCCGTCGGAAGCACTCCGTGCAAAGCGCTGCACACACAGGACACGGGGCATGTTGGACCTGGAGAAAAAAGACAAAAAGAGATTAGATTACCAAGATTGAACAGATGGCTTACCTTAAACACGAAAACAGGAGCATTCATACCGTCGAAGCCATCGGAAGCACTCCGTGCAAAGCGCTGCACACACACGACACGGGGCATGTTGGACCTAGAAAAAAAGACAAAAAGAGATTAGATTACCAAGATTGAACAGATGGCTTACCTTAAACATGAAAACAGGAGCATACATACCGTCGAAGCCGTCGGAAGCACTCCGTGCAAAGCGCTGCACACACAGGACACGGGGCATGCTGGACCTGGAGAAAAAAGACAAAAAGAGATTAGATTACCAAGATTGAACAGATGGCTTACCTTAAACACGAAAACAGGAGCATTCATACCGTCGAAGCCATCGGAAGCACTCCGTGCAAAGCGCTGCACACACACGACACGGGGCATGTTGGACCTAGAAAAAAAGACAAAAAGAGATTAGATTACCAAGATTGAACAGATGGCTTACCTTAAACACGAAAACAGGAGCATACATACTGTTGAAGCCGTCAGAAGCACTCCGTGTAAAGCGCTGCACACACACGACACGGGGCATGTTGGACCTAGAAAAAAAGACAAAAAGAGATTAGATTACCAAGATTGAACGGATGGCTTACCTTAAACACGAAAACAGGAGCATACATACAGTCGAAGCAGTCGGAAGCACTCCGTGCAAAGCGCTGCACACACATGACACGGGCATGTTGGACCTAGAAAAAAAAGACAAAAAGAGATTAGATTACCAAGATTGAACAGATGGCTTACCTTAAACACGAAAACAGGAGCATACATACCGTTGAAGCCGTCAGAAGCACTGCGTGCAAAGCGCTGCACACACACGACACGGGGCATGTTGGACCTCGTAAAAAAAAAAAAAAGATATTAGATTACCAAGATTGAACAGATGGCTTACCTTAAACATGAAAACAGGAGTATACATACCGTCGAAGCCGTCGGAAGCACTCCGTGCAAAGCGCTGCACACACAGGACACGGGCATGTTGGACCTGGAGAAAAAAGACAAAAAGAGATTAGATTACCAAGATTGAACAGATGGCTTACCTTAAAAACGAAAACAGGAGCATACATACCGTTGAAGCCGTCGGAAGCACTCAGTGCAAAGCGCTGCACACACACGACACGGGGCATGTTGGACCTAGAAAAAAAGACAAAAAGAGATTAGATTACCAAGATTGAACAGATGGCTTACCTTAAACACGAAAACTGGAGCATACATACCGTCGAAGCCGC
Organism: Lissotriton vulgaris; assembly: GCF_964263255.1. Taxonomy (NCBI): domain Eukaryota; kingdom Metazoa; phylum Chordata; class Amphibia; order Caudata; family Salamandridae; genus Lissotriton; species Lissotriton vulgaris. The sequence continues at coordinate 1,714,410,842 of NC_141695.1, read as the reverse complement.
CGGAAGCACTCTGTGCAAAGCGCTGCACACACACGACACGGGACATGTTGGACCTAGAAAAAAAAGCCAAAAAGAGACTAGATTACCAAGATTGAGCAGCTTGCTTACCTTAAACACTAAAACAGGAGCATACATACCGTTGAAGCTGTCGGAAGCACTCCGTGCAAAGCGCTGCACACACACGACACCGGGCATGTTGGACCTAGAAAAAAAGACAAAAAGAGATTAGATTATCAAGATTGAACAAAAGGGATGGGGCTTAAAAAGTAGCAAGAACAGAAAGAAAACAGCCCCGAATCCGAAATAGATGGGGCTTGAACGGAGTGATTCCCCTCTCCTCCAATGGCTGGCCTCCGTTTAGGAAACCAGCCAATGGAAGAGAGAACAGGGGGTGGTGATTTCCAAACTACCAAGCCAATTCTTTCACTTGGAAGGAAACAAGCCACCCCCTTTTCTGAATGGAAGAGAGAGGCAGGTTCAAGCCCCCATACTAGAAAACATTAAATCTCTCACCGAGACTGCGCAAGCGCAGCCTACGGTCCTCGACCTAAAAAGGGAAGGTTTGGAGCCTGGCAAGTGGGGTGCACTTGCTAGGTCAACATTCCAGTCACAACTGCGCTCAGACACTGCAGTGGCAGGTCTGAGATACCTTTACCGGGTTACTTCTCTGGGTGGCACAATCAGTGCTGCAGGGCCACTAATAACATTTGATTTACAGGCCCTGGCACTTTTGGTTCACTTTACTGGGGACTTACCAATAACTCAAACATGCCAATCATGGAAAAACCAATCCATAACATATTTTACAGTAGGAGCACTTATACTTTAACACTGAAAAGCAGTGAGAAAATGCGCTGAGACACTAAACCAGCAAAAACAGAGTCCAAACCAGGACGTCAGAAAGCAAAAAGACAGGGGAAACATACCAAATGTTGCCAGGTCTAACAGTAATGATGCACTTTTAAATAAATAAATGCATACATACATATATATATAGATATTGTGGGAAAAAGTACATCTCTGAAGGGTCACCCCAAACTTTTTGCGTTCTTCCTCCTTTTTTTCTGACCTTCGTTTTGTTGGCTTTAGGACTTTGAGCCCTTTACCACTGCTAACCAGTGCTAGAGTGCATGTGCTCTCTCCCCTAAACATGGTAATATTGCTGTATATACAATAAGCATATTTAGTTTACTTGTAAGTACCCTTTTAAAAGTGGTATACGATATACCCAGGGCCTGTAATCGAGATGCTACTAGTGTGCCTGCAGCACTTACTATGCCACCCACACAAGTAGCTTTTCAACCCTCATTCAGGCCTGCCATTGCAGGGCCTGTGTGTGCAATGTACTGCCATGTCAACGGTGCATTTAAAACTACATGCCAAGCCTTAAACTCCCCTTTTATTATACGTACGTCATCCTTTAGGTAGGCTCTAGGTGGCCCATGGGGTAGGGTGCTCTGTAAGTAAAAGGTAGGACATGTACTATTAAGTTTTGCATGTTCCTAGTAGTGCCAAACACCTAGAATCCCAGTGTTTCACTACTGTGAGGTCTACTCTGATAGGTTAGCATTGGGAATTCCTCAAAACACTTTTAACCTGTAATCCCTGATTAGAAGGAGTGGCTGCATTGGGTTTTATGCCTTTGAAATGGTAATGATAAATCCCCTTTACTGATAAAGTTGGATTTAACATAACTGTTGTAGAAATGCCATTTTGGGAAAGTGGACATTTCTCTGCTCTTTACCACGCTGTGTGCCTTGCAGCCTGTCTCCAATACCTGTTTGGGATGGGTGACAGCTACACTTTGTGCATTCCATCTAGACAGCTATAAACAATAGAATGGTGGGTATGACAGAGAACTCATCTACATTTATCTACTTTCTGAGTAATGGGCAGGAAGAGGGAGGGGATCTGACACTTACACCTGAATAGGCAATGTACAGTTTCCCACACAAGGCACTGATTTCCCCCCACTGATAGTCTGACCAGGGCTGGGATGAAAGGGGGACCTGGGCATTTCAAGGGCTTGCTTTGAAGTCACCCTCACTTCAAAGGCACATTTGTGTATAAGTACTGGAGCTCTGACCCTACCAAGACAGTACACTACTGGACCTGTGCAGACCTTTGCGAGGAGTAAGGGTTGCTGTGCTACAAAGATTGCCACTTTGCCCGACTGCTGTCCTGAAGTAACTGCTTTCTACTTTGCTGAGCAGCCCTGCTAATCTCTGCCCTGCTGAGGACAAGGACTGGGCCCATCTCATTTGACCCCAAGGCCTTGGCCCGTGTTCTGAAGTCTTCGGCCATCATAGACTTCCTGCAACTCTGCAACAGCACTTGGACTCTGCCATCTGTGAGTCCTGTCATGACAAGGCACCTAGACTCTGCCATCTATGAGTATTGCCCTGCCAAATGGTACCAATCTAGTCCTGATACCTTGAAAGGTGATTTGTGCTGTCCAGAACCTTAAAACGTGATGCAGTGACGACTTGCGCTGACAGGAACCAATGCAGTGCCCTTCAAAGCTGATGCAGTGCAATTCCGAGGACAGCCCTGTGCAGCTCAACGATGACACATGACCCAACTGTGAAGTTCGATGATGATGCAGTGCCTGCATTGTAAGGAGTTCTACTATGAAATGGGACCTGATCGCGAGACGCGACATTGACGCATCCACCCAACTGCATGTATAGGAACAGAAGCATTGAGTCTTCGACGCGAAGCTTGCTCCATCCAAGGAACTTTTTCAGCATGCTCACATCCTGTATCTGGCCGGCCCGCCATCACTGTCGGCCTGAACTTTGGATTTGCCCCGTGACTTCAAGTAACCTTTAAGCGAAAATTGACTCAGAGATTTATTTTTGATATATTCTTTAAAAATTATTGGGTTTTTGTTGTTTAGGTCTTGTTTTATTCATTAAATTATTCTCTTTTTTTAAGACGGCATGAGTATTCTTGTGGTATTTTCATTGTGTTACTCTGTGTGTGTGTGTGTGTGTGTATATGTTTGTTGCACAAATACTTTACACATTGCCTTTTTAGATAAGCCTGACTGCTCTGTGCCAAGCTTCTAGAGGGTGAGCTCAGGTTATCTTTTAGTATATATATATAGGATTTTGGTCCTTACTTGGACAGGGTGCATATCTCTGCCAACTAGAGGCCTAATTTCTAACACATACATACATACATACATACTCACATAGATGCACATACATATGTGGGAGATGGACAGTCAAATGGAATGGTGCCAGCACAAAGTTTGATTCTGATTTGTTAAAAGGGGGTACAATCAGAAATGCTGAAACAAAATCCTATTTTAGCAAATCTTACTGGCCAGCGTTTCAATCACTATGAATAGGTGACTGTGTTACGAACATTGTGATTGGTTTTCCGTCAAACCAACTGTGCTCCCGACTGCCAATAAGTTGATAGCCCACACCTCTCAGGACCATGCTCTATGATGAAGAGAGGGCAGACAGCTCAAACAAAAGCTAGCCTTGGCCACTGAATCTGCCATTTTATCTTGTCCACCTACATAATATATTATGGTGGTATTTAACAAATAAATCTACTGTGCAAGTGAACATAATTTCCCCTATTTGCATTTTGACAAGCACATTCACCAACCCCTAATCTGTGATCCCATGATTACAGATGTTGAAAGAAAGGCCAGCCTGATGATGATGATTAAATCACTGATATAAATGTCTTGCTGTGCCGAGTATGATAATGAAGTTTCACTTGAGATTTGCTCTGCTGGTGATGCCCATTTTGCAGCCAGGGAGACAAAAATGCATGTTTAATGGCATGTATTTGGTGAATGAGAATGCAATCTTGTTCGACCGAGAGGGGATTCCTGTTGAAAAGCCGGCAATCTCCAGAGATCCAGAATACAAGTTGACCATCCGTTGCCGCTACCCTGTCAGCCAAACCAAGAGGGTCTACGGAAAGAAGAGGGTGATTCTCCAGAGAGGGGCTCAAGTTGAAAGGCAAACGAGCCTGAGGAAGGTGGCCCGACATGCTCTGAATCTGCGAATGATGCTGGCCAAAGATCGCTCTTATGACACCTTTTACTCTGCCGAAGACTTCACTCAAAAGAACCTGGCATCGGCGACGCTGTTCTTGGAAGTAGAGCTGCTGCAGCACGGAGAGCATCAGGCCGCGGCACTGGAGGACTGCTGGGCGACTCAGACTGCTGATCCAGATGACATCCCACGATTGGACCTCGTATTGCGCAGGTGTGCTGTTGATGGGTCTTCACACAGCTCCAGCCTGAAGGACAGTCCTGTGGGAAGTGTGCAGCGGTTCGCTGTCAAGGCGATACCTTCCACAGATGTGGATGGACTTTGTGGCCCGGTACACATTCACTGCAGACTAGAGTATCGATCTGTGATGGGAGCCAAGCTGGTCAGGAGGCCTGTGTACAAAGTTGTGACCTCAGGGAGGAAAGAACGGGATTTGTGTCAGATCGAGTGACTGAATTTGTGTCCTTGGGACCTGTGGAAATCCTGGCCATGGAGGATGTGGTCAGCTCTAAGTATGCAGGTGAGAAGCAGTGGATGTCCTGGCCCTGGCTCCTGTCTGTAGGATTGGTGGTCGTCGGTGTACTGGTAGTGGCGTCTGTCTTCCTTCCAATCAGACTTATCAGTTGTTGAAAAATAAACTTTTTGTATGAAAAAAAAAATGCATAGGAAATTATATAGAAAAGCATTTACATTAGACAGCAAATGTTCTATACGGTTCGCTAGTAGCACAAATACTGTATTATTGTAGTCCTTTAAAAGAAAATTAAAAAAACTGGGTAATGTATCATTGGACACTGCACGGGGAAAGGGTGGAATGGCAATAACGTTTATTTCATGTTTGTAACGGTTGTACGGTAGAGCACTGGTCATGTCAACAAATGTGAAATCAAAATAAAAATAAACAAATACTTAAAAAAAAAATACAGCAAATATTCTGGAGATGGCTGGATGTGCAAGGAAATTTACAGTCAGAAGGTGCAATACTCGGGAGATCATATGGAAATCTCCACATAAAAACACAGCCACTCGCCTTACACAAAGTGCCAGCAATGCTAAAATTAGTCACACAAGGGCGTCAAAGAAGAACGTTTTAGAATGTTGTGTACTGTAAATTGAACACCTACCTGCCCATTTAATATTCGATTCCAGACACAAACAAGCATTGTCATATCCAATACGTTTCAACTATGGCTTTGCCAATATGTTTTAATCATGTCGTACTCTAGAATGTCTGCTATTCAGTATCCCTAAAGTTATTGGTGTAAAGGGGCATGGAGTGAAGTGCTCTAAAGTTGAGTAGAGTGTAGTGTTATGGAGCGGTGTGGAGTCGAGTGGTGTCAAGTTGAGTCGAGTGGTATGGTGTGTTATGAAGTGGTGTGTAGTGTTGTGCAGTGTAATGTATGGAGTATAGTGTTGTATAGTGAAAGGGCGTAGAGTTGGGTGAAGGAGAGTTTTTAGAGTGGAGTAGAGTTTTGTGGAGTGGCGTAGAGCAGAGCTGAGTGACGCAAAGGGTGTTGTGCAGTTTGGAGTAGAGTGTTGTAGAGTAGAGTGGCAATAAGTGGAGTAGATTGTGTGAGTGGGGTGGTACAGAGTGGAGTGGCGTTGCGTTCTGTAGAGTGGCGTGGCGAGTGTAGTTGTGTGAAGTTGCATTGTGTAGAGTGTAATGGCTTTGCGTAGAGTGGAGTGCAATTGCATGGAGAGCCGTAGCATAGAGTGGAGTGGCGTTGTGTAGAGTAGAGTGATGTTGCGTATGGTAGAATGGCATTGTGTAGCGTGTAGTGGTATTGCCTAGAGTGGAGTGGTGTTGCCTATAGGAGAGTGACATTGTGTAGAGTGTAGTGGTATTGCGTAGAGTGTAGTGGTGTTGCATGCTGTGGCACTGCAAAGAGTGGAGTGGTGTTGCATGTAGTGGATTTGTGTGGAATGACATGGCATAGAATGTAGAGACGTGGAATAGAGTGCAGTGGCATGGCATAGAGTGGAGTGGTGTTGCGTATAGGAGAGTGGCATTTTTGTAGAGTGTAGTGGTATTGCGTAGAGTGTAGTGGTGTTGCATGCTGTGGCACTGCCAAGAGTGGAGTGGTGTTGCATGTAGTGGCTTTGTGTGGAATGACATGGCATAGAATGGAGAGACGTGGAATAGAGTGGAGTGGCATGGCATAGAGTGGAGTGGCGTGGAGTGCAGTTGTGTGAAGTGCAGTTGCATAGAGTGGAGTGGTGTTGCGTAGAGTGGAGTTGAGTTGTGTGGAGTGCAGTTTTGTGGAGTGGCATAGAGTGGCATTGACTAGAGGAGAGTAGCGCTGCATGGATTGGAATGGTGTTGCGTGGAGTGGAGTGCAGTTGCGTGGAGTGGGGTTGCGTACAGCAGAGTGGCATGGCGTGAATGGGAGTGGAGTTGCATGGAATATTGTATGGCCTAATTAGGGCCACTATGAGACTATATGTTACCAACAACACAGTGCTCCAATCTTGAGCATTTATTTACAGATCGCAGTAATCTGGTGTTTCAGTAGCAGTGATGGAGATTGGCGTGGCGTAAAGCGGAGTGCAGTTGCGTGAAGTGGCATTGTGTATAGTGGAGGGGGATTGTGTAGAGTGGAGTGCGGTTGCATGGAGTTGCGTAGCATAGAGTGAAGTGGCGTTGTGCAGAGTGAAGTGGTGTTGCGTAGGGTAGTGTGGTGTTGTGTAGAGTGTAGTGGTATTGTGTAGAGTGTAGTAGTGTTGCATGTAGTGGCATTGTGTGGAATGGCATGGCGTAGAATGGAGTGATATTGCATAGAGTGGATTGGCGTGGTGTAGAGTGGAGTGGAGTGGAGTGCAGTTGCGTGAAGTGCAGGTGCATAAAGTGCAGTTGTGTGGAGTGGAGTTGCGTAGATTGGAGTGGCATTGCGTTCAGTGGAGTGGAGTTGTGTGGAGTGCAGTTTCGTGTAGTGGCGAAGAGCAGCATTGAGTGGAGTGGCAATGCATGGAGTGGAATGGTGTTGTGTGGAGTGGTGTTGTGTCGAGCGGAGTGGCATGGAGTGGAGGGGAGTTGCATTGTGTGAAGTGTTGTATGGCCTAATTAGGGTCACTGTAAGACTATATGTCACCAATGACACAGTGCTCCAATCTTGAGCATTTATTTACAGACCACAGTAATCTGGTGTTTCAGCAGCAGTGATGAGATATAAGACTGCACTTCTCAATGCATACAAATGAAAGCCAAGGTTTACAACACTGTCACTGGCAACATGGGGTCTACTTCTATTCCTATGGTTTGTATGTTTTAGTTCAAATTGTTTTCTGCTGCCTTTCTAAATAAATCATGCATATAACTGTATACAAAGCAGTAACTGCACATGTCATAGAAATAATGTTTTTTGTAATATGTCCACAATTGTATCACTGTGAAAATGACTCAATAAGTGGAAAGTATGATACTACTGGAAAGTAGCTTAGAAAATGCTATTGGATAGGCTACAAACCTTAGCCACTTTCATAATATTCTCAGTTACCAATCTGCACTGGATATGTCGAGGAATAAACAGCTGGCATGCTGAAGGTATAAGCAAGAGTTGTTTATTTGAAAAAAAACTGAGCTCTCACGTGGTAGCAAAATAGAGCTCTACTAAGTACCACGTATCTCGAGTCAGTGTATTTGCATAATAGTAATTTATTTTGATTCACTGCATTGATGAAGGTTAATCGCACAAGTCTGCTGAGTTCAACTTAAAGCATACTTTCAAGGATCTCAGACACTTTTTAACTCAGAGTTGTATGCCATCATTGCCTACAAGAAGAGAAGTGTGGCTCAATGGTTAGAGCGGCAGACCCTGATGCTGAGGTCTGACTCGGGACCAGGGTTCAATTCCCGCCTCGGCGGCTCTTGGACTCAATTTCCGCAGACCTGACAATTCTCGCCTCGGTGCCTATTCTAATCATGGGTCCCACTCTGCACCTCTGGGCAATAGCTTGCTTAATCTCCACAACGGCCCCAGCAGCGCTTGGATGCCTGACTTCACCTTGGGGGTGCACAGGAGTGGGCACTTCACAGGGAAAGGCCAGGAAGGGTTCCACAGCGGTATGTGTACAGTGCATTGAGACCCCTTCGGGGGGGATTTGTGCGCTATATAAGCACTACATTTACAAAAGGCCAAACGGGATGCGGTTAAAGACAACCAGGCTTGAGTCCCACTTTGGATGGCAGCCTCTCATTCATGGAATTCCCTCTTCACCCAGATCTTTCAGTCAAGGGCTGCACACATGCAGCCAAACAGGTCTGCCTGGCCAGCATTTCCTTTACTTTTCCACTTAACTGCTCACCTGCCTCTAGACAGGCAGCTGACCTCCCAGTCCCCCAAACAATAGACTGATAGTGTTAAAAATACAAGATTGTGCCACAGCAAAGACTAGAACTGCAGTACCAGGACCTGGAGAGCAACCTCACTGTCTTCAGAGTGTTCATCTGTCTGCTGCAGATTGCATACTGTGAGCAGTGATGCTGTGCCAGCAAGCAGTATGTAATTTATTCATTTTTATGGCAGATTGTCTGATGGGTGGTGAATGCGGGAAGGCTAATAAAGCATAAATGAACAGTTAAAGTAAGTCATTATCACATGAAGCCCATACACTCACTAAACGTCGCAATCTAAGAAGGAGCTGGAAGTATGTTACCTGGATGTTAAAAGAAATAATACAACAAATGTGCATGACGTATGGAGAGTACTTTGCTGGATGAGGCAACGCGCAACTCCTATATAAAACCAATGTTACGGTACCCACATTGCATATCAATACCGGAAATCGATGATGGACATGTTTAGGATTTTGCTTATTGTTGACCAGCACTACTGGTTACAACTGACTTGGTAGGGCCCCTCCCATTGTATATAAATGAATTTCTGCACTGTTGAAATTCAAGTACTACAGTCCTTATGGCATCCTGGCCACTTATGACTTATTCCACTCCATCATAACAGCTTCTTTCACGCAAAATAAAGTGTTATTAAAAGTGTCACACGTGCAGCAATAAAATGTCACATCAACACACTTAAAAATGGGAATGTCACGCGCACTCATACTGAAAACTTAGCAGCTATGAAAAAAAGAAGGCAGAGGCTTAGCGAGTCTTACTTTGTCACAAAAAAAGGACTGGGTAAACTACTCATACATTGTGAATAACTCAGACCTCTGGAGCGAAGATTTGAGAGCTGTCGGAATATTGTCACATGGGATTTTAGTACAAAACATCATGGTGAGACTAGACAGTATGACCTATTTAGGTGTAAATATGATTACAAATGGCAAGGACAGGTGCAAGCTCTTTCAGATTTCTAGCTCCTAAGCTCTGAAATAACCTTCCTTCCTACATTAGATCGGAGGAATCAGAAACTTCCTTTAGGAAACTACTGAAAATCTATCTATTCTAGGGACACACACATATTCCAATTCAGAGCAAAGGTTATACCAGCGCTGGGAGGCCTGTTGGGTTGCCAGGTGCTATATACATTTTTGAAATTTTAAATTACCGACAATGATTTGAGGTCAAATGCTGAGGTGGCTGTGGGGGTTATAACCAAAGGTAGGGCAGAAAATAAGTTGAGCATTAGGAGATAACCCGACAGACGCTTGACACTAAAATCATGGGGAATCAGCTTTAGTTTCCTGAAACCCTGCTCAATTAAATCCGTACCTGAACAGCTGCTCTTTGGTCTAGCTATGTGCATGAAGGGAACCCAGGACTCCATATCGACTTGTGGCTATAAGATTGGAGGCCACGTGAAGGTGTCATAAACTCTAGATGTTTGAAACCCTTCTGGGAAGAAGTACGCTGCTATCATTTTGTTGAGGAAAAAAGCGCAATACTGTAACAGAAAATCTACGTAGAAAGCGACTCCCACCAATGGTGTGGATATGGTAGGTAAAATGAGGATACACGAAACATTATGGCTCAACCTGACATCTACAGTGTCATCTAATGTGCAGTTTTATATAAGCCATACAATTTTACATGACACCTAACGTATTCATAGAGGTGGGTGAGCCAACAAATTAACAAGCGAGACCTTTGCAGAAAAAAGAAAGGATTTCTGCTTCCTGCAAGGCCACCATGCTGAAAGAGGAAGCGCAGTAGCCGTGAAGCAGGCGCCACGCTGTTTAAGGGAAACAAAACACAAACGCTTGTGTCAACTGCTGCTTCAGAATTCAAAAAATTCTTCCTGAATCTGTTACTAAAATGGCACCAAATGGAAGGTTACAGGTAATGGGGCGCTGCTAAGTGGGAGTGAATAACCGATAAAAAGGTGGGACAAATAGAAAAGATTAACCACTTGGAAGAAAAGGTTTTATAAAGGAGACGTAACTAACCAAATGAAAAGCAATGGGCAGGCTGTAACCCCAGAAAGAATATACAACATGTCTCAAAGAGGTAGCGAAAGCATTGTGTAGGTTCGACCTAAAAAACAAAAGGTACTTGTATGTTGTCTCTTAAATTCCAGACATTGAGCCTGTCTCTCGAGGCAGAGATAGACAAAGTTGCAGCATCTGCAAGCATCGGTGGGTGAAACTGGCATAATTTCCAAAGTTTGATGAGTTTATAAAAAACTAACCTTTTGTGAGACAATTCTGGACCCAAAACCTTTTTGCAAGAAAGTTTACACATTAAAATTGAATTTAGTCCAGAATTATTTTTCCACAAACTATTTTCAACAGAAAATGTCACCCACTGTTTGTTTTTCACCTTTTTTTTTTTTTTACAGCAAACCATCATTGTGGAGGAGAAAGCTTAGCAACTGCACGGAACGCTACACAGGGATATATTGGTGAATTGTACAAGTTGAAAGTTTAAGGAGGAATCGCTAGAGTGGTGAGAGTAAAAGATTGTATAGAGTTCGGAGTCACGGAGTCCTGAGTTAAACTGTTCTCACCCTTCTCTGTCTCCAGTTGTGCACCGTGGGGACCCAGTGCATATGGATCCAGAGATTCTGTGACTTTTCTGTGCTGTTTGCATGGGATATGCATGTCTTGCCTTGATGGGTCATTTCTTTTTATGTTTGTCGATGCCTGTTTTTTCATCGTTATTTGTTCTTTTATGCGCAGTTTTTAGGTCTCGGCCTGCGTAGGCTGCGCTTGCGCATTCTCGCTGGCGAGATTTTATGTTTCTAGAGTAGGGGCTTAAAACCCGCCCCTCTTCTCCATTGGCTGGCTTCCTAAACGGAGGCCAACCATTGGAGAAGAGGGGCGTCTGTCCGTTTAAGCCCCGCCTTTTTCGGGTTTGGGCGTGGTTTTTCTTGTTCTTTCTCTCCTCTTCCCATTGGCTGGAATTTTACATTCCAGCCAATGGGAAGAGGAGAGAAAGAAAAACTCGCCCCCCCAGTCAGAAAATGATGGGGCCTTTCTCCGAGGCATTTCTGCATGACCTCGGAGAAAGATGGTGGTGTCCTCTTTTCCCTGCTCTAGTCAGTGCCCGTAAACTGTTTAAGCCGAAAACATATCTCCCCTTTTCCAAAGCATGGATGTTGCATTTTACGACCATAACAAAAAGAAACAAGATGATTTTAATAATTGAGTTTACATAATTAGATTGCTCACACTGATGCTACATTAACGATGCAAATAAAAGGTTTAATTTTTTACCTATTAGTCGTTTTAATCAAATTAGTCTAAGTCTCTGTTTTTTTCGGATGAACAAAACAATTTGATGTCTAGGCTCATGGCTCAGACGGTGTCACTTCAAAACACCAAAAATAAACACACTTCCCTTGGTTTCCTTCCTTTCCACTCCGTGCATCCAACTACGGTTCCGCTGATCCGAGTTCCTGCTGCTCGCTTGTCTGCTTCGAAGCCCAGTTTCCACATTTCCCCTGCAGCCGAACAAAATGCGTTTAAAACTCCAGAAAATCACTGTGCTGAATTTTCTCACGGACTGTAATGTGGAACCGGTGATGTGGGTCTGGGTCCAGAAGGGAGGGACACACTTTACTGTCACACTCATCATTTACTCGACGGCTAACTCAAATATGGCGTACAGCCATAACACGAAATGCTCAGAATAAGGATGAGAATAGTAAATTCCAATATTGAAAATGATAATGTGGTAACTGTTCTAACTGGATGGACTGTTGATCATAGAATGCTATAAGTTTTCATTAAGGTGTTTTAGTGGAATATAAATCACTACGGGGATTACTTCTCTTTAAGTATAGGATACGATACGATCAGTTCCACCATTCCAGCATGGCTACTCAGTTCGCCTTTTGAAGTCGCTTTATTTTTTGAGAAATACAAACCTACTACACTAAGACAAAGAACCCGCCTGCTTCCGGCGGGAAATAAAGTGCACCTATGAGTAAAGGCTAACTTATTTTCTGTGATCATCACCTGGGTGAACCAATCCTTAGCGACCTTGAGCTTCCGTTTCACAGTCGGTCTGTTTAAGCGGGTGCACTGTCCTTAATGACCTTAGAATGGCTGCTCCCACCAACAGCATGTTCTTCAAACCATAGGTGCGGGTACTCTGGTTTGCCATCCCTTCTACAACAGATTCGGATGGAAAGTTCTTACTGTCACATACGATGTTATTCTGTCCTATCATAGCAAAAGCCAGAATTCAGGTTATTAAGTGAAAGGTGCAGCAGGACACTTCAAAGCCTCAGGCTTATCCGAGTGTTTTCTGATTGTGTTTCCATGCCCATTTCGATTTGGCAATGGCTCGGAAGAATCGCTTGCGGCTGATTGCCGAGATGGCTCGCAATATTCGTGAGTATCGGGCTCTTAAGAATCGCCCACGTGATTCGCAGCGCTATGCCTTGGATTACCAAACCATGACCCGCCCCTTCACTGGAAAGCGGCTATCCGTGCTGGCTTGGGAGGACGTTCGCAAAGAAAGCCGCCTCTTCTCCCTGCTCAGCGGGCTGCGTCACTTCAGCATCGGGCGGATTGTGACCCGCAAGTCGTGGCTGCATAGCAGCGAAGACCCTTGCTACTGGACCATCACGAAAGTGAATGTGGACTACACTGCCGAGGTGGGTAGTTCATCAGTTGCAGGGTAATCTGCCTTCAAGCGTACACTTTTGTTTATTTTTTACAGCACAACTTGCTCTTTGGCAGCTTCCCAGGGTCTGAAATCTGTAGGAGTGAGAACTTAGTCATATATTTGATGACAGTCCAAAAAGTGATGTGTCGCAAAATGTAACATCAATGATAACAGAAGTGATGTTTGTAAAATAACGTATACAAAAATCAAACGACAGTCCATTACTATAACGGCCAGTGGGATGGTTATGCAAGTCAGAGAGGTCCACTCCTGGTATCTCGTATCCCCATCCCCACTGACCACACCTGCTCACCCCGCGCTGCTCATGGAATTGTCTTGAGGTGTAGGACTTATGAGGCGTTTCTTAGGGATGTACCATGTTACAACGCATACCATTACAACTACCTACTATTACAACACGACCATTACAACGCATACCATTACAACGCATACCGCTTTGAGGTGCTGGATAGTGGTAAGTATAATTTACTATTCTAACTCCAGTCCCCGTGGACACTAGGGAAGGTGTTGGATAGCAAATTATACTTATTCCCTATCCTAGAGCGCCCCCCAGCGCAATGCGTTGTAATGGTATGCGTTGTAAAAGTTGCGTTGTAACAGTAGGTAGTTGTAAAAGTTGCGTTGTAACAGGTGTATACCGTTTCATAGACCTGCCTGATCCGGGCCTTGGTTCACTGATTCATTTCGGTTCCTGCGAGCATTCAGACGGCATGGTGGGGTACATAATGCTCAGAGATGCGCTCCAGACGTGGTGCACATAGCATAGTTTCACAGGTCCATGCCTGGGGTGCAGAGCCTGTCTAGGGCTGTTGTTTTATAAATTGTGGAAGTAGTAGTCCTTATTATTTTTGTTCTTCTTCTGTAATGCCATACACATGAATACAAGAACTAGAATCAACCCGAACCCCCCCCCCCCCCCCACCCACCCCAAAAAAACATGGGCTCGAGCAGCACATGGGACTAGTAACCTTGTGGGCTGCGCATGAGTGTTGCTGAGCAATTTTAAAATAAATATAGTTGTACAAGAAAAGAGCTTTTGTTTTTAGATTTTGTAAAACATTTATTTATATTTTCAGATAAAAATAACAGTAACTTCACGTGACATCTATAGAAATGGCAAGCTAATAATGCATTGCTGTCAATATTGTAGCACTGTACCAGTATCTATATTGTGAAAGTGGCATCAACGTACGAAGATGAGGGAACGTTTTACAGAATCTTCCTCAGGCTACCACCCCAGGTCCCCACAGAATAAGACCTGTCACAAATGTCGCTGAGAAAATGAACCTAAAATATCATTCTCCCCACAACACCACCATTTGCAGCACTGGTGGAGGGGAGCATCACGCCAGTGCCATATTTGAGGTGAATGCTCTTTCTGTAAGGTAGCATCTTTGCTCCGGTAATGCCTGAGGGGGTTGCTATGTGAAATGATATAGTAGGGTGTGTGTACTCGCCATATTGTTGTAATAGACCGTTCCGTGATTCATTGATCCAGCTAGTCTGGATATCGAGCCTCCCCTCTCCTAGGACATTGCCACCCTCTTCTTGGTGACAAGACTAAAGGCAACAAACATTCGGAACGAGGATGTGGCCTTTTGAAACCTTGTTTTTTTTCTTCTTTCAAAAACCTTTAGTTACATTTCAGGAATAGACACTTTTTATACAGGAGGTATCAGAGGGTTGTTGAACCCCAGCCCCGTTACCCCCGTCCCATTTACCTGCGGGTAGTATCCCCTGCATTCACACGGGGGACATGTATCCGAACAGTCTGGGTAGATTCTGCTCAGTGTTTGTAGGGGTAGAGTAAGTCAGATGTACAAAATTATATATAACGAGTTTAAACTGCACGTCAGAGCTGGTGCCCCTGACTCCCTCATGTATTCATAGCCACTCTTGTTCCGTGGGAGGTTCTCCATTTATATCGCCCCATTTCCCTTGGGGCGTCCTCTCAAAACGCCTGATACAGATGAGATATCAATCGACATCCCCAGGCCCTGTAATGCATTACCCGTAGCACGTTGGTGCAAGGGGGGTTGCTCCGGAATAATGGCCAGAACTCAGGGGCCACGCTAGAGCTCTTCTCGCACTGTAAGAATTGCCCTGTCCCTGGTGCGAAGGAGACCTCTGCTCCCCCTTGCGTTATAAAGTGTCTGTTTTCACATAGATCTCATTCCGCTGACACCCACCCTCCCACCATCTCGGCACCAACTTGGAATCCGCTATATGCTGAAAGGGTTTCACCACCCACAATGTCATATGCATGGCATATGGCGAGCGTCGTACTCCTCTACGAACCACGGACTCCCACGCCGCAGCCATGTGTGGGAGAATGTATGGAACGGTAGCGGGAACACCGGTACAGAGCATCAGAGCACCGAGAGGGACCACTCCACGTACATGCCCGCCAGTCGCTGCTTTTCCCAATTGTCGTCATCACCCAGCCAGTGTGCGATCAGCTGTGGGTTTGGGGTATACAGGACAGGGGCGCTCAAACAGTGCGTTTATAGGGGAAACGGCCTCTACAACGAAGCCATTTCCACGAAATCATTTACCACGCATGCACTACAACGCATGCGTGGTTACAACGAAAGGGTTTACCACGCATACCTTTACTACGAAATACGTAGTAAAGGCATGTGTGGTAAATGAAAAGAAAAACGAAGGGGGGTTTGGGGGGTCTCCCCCATAAAAAAAAATAAAGGCCTGGGATAAAAAGGGGGGTTTGGGGGGGTCTCCCCCCAAAAAAACAAAACTAACCTGAGGAGCCGAAGAAAAAGCCGAAACCGAAGCTGAAGCAATCAACGTCGTTAGGGAGGAAACGGAAAGTAACTTCCACTTCCTCTTAACGACGTATGACCAACGTAACCAGAGAAGATGGAGGGAAGGCGAGTTAAAAGGTAAGGGGTATTTTAGAAAAATACATATATATATATATATATATATTAAGGGTTAAGGGTAAATTTAAGGAGTGAGGCTGGGGGAATGTAAGTGGAGAGTTTTAACCTTTATCAAGAGTATGCCCTCACCATGCATACATTTACAACAAAAAACGGTGTAAATGTATGCGTGGTAAAGGAATATTCGAGGTAAAGGTGAAGCGTGGAAAACATCAACCATGTGGTGATGGACAAGATTGAACGGTGGGGAAACGGTGCTGCCAGTGTAGAGAACCCTAAAACCTCTAAATGGTGTTGAGGCGCAAGATACCTTGACACCATACAAATATTCAACAGGTACTGGGCACACGTGTAATTAACAATTCTGATAGTACAGTAGTTGGAGACAAATGCGATTGAAACCGGTAGTATGGTAAAGCCAGTATATGAGGCTTTATGTAGTTCTTTTTTTTATTACACGGATGCCCAGTACCTGTTGAATAATCATCCAGCCAGTGGACTGCATGTTGAAGTTGGGAGCTCCAAAGGGGGCACCTCAAACCGCCTTCCACTCCATGTCCTCTGTAGTGTTGTTAGGTGCACACGTTTCCGTTTTGTGCCCCATAATAGATCTACCAACAGACCATCAGCCATGGCCCAGGGTGGGCGGTAAGGGTAGCGAGCGCCCACCTTTTCCGGGTGCGAGTGGAGCAACTGCAGAGCGAGGGCAAGGCGCCGGAGGAGGCCGGGGCTGCGGGAGGCAGGAGCCCAGCAACCGCAGCCCTGCCGCAGGGGCGGCTCTAGGCTCATGGCAGCCCTGGGCAGGGAGCATAGGTAGGGGGCCCCGGAAGAGGGGGTCTGGGCAGGGCGGAGCGCGGATGCCAGTAAAGAGCGGGGGGCAGAGTGTTTGGAAGTGGAGCAGAGCCGGAGGCCGCCAAATCCCTGCCAGGGGCCGCTACGCAAATATGTATCCATCCTCAGAGGATTATTATATTAAGGATATATATTGGCGTGGTGGCCCCTGGGGTTTGGTGGCCCTGTGCAGGTGCACAGCTTGCACATGGGTAAGGCTGCCCCTGCCTGCCGCGCCCATGCATGAGGGCAAAAAGACTAAGAACATGTTCCTGACCCGCGCCCTGGAGAAGATCCTTGCAGACAAGGAGGTGAAAAAGGCGCACCACTCACAGCTACGGAAAGCCTGCGAGGTGGCGCTAGGTAAGAGAAAGAGAGAGGGGCTGCGGGACTCCACTCATACCCGGAAGAGGATTGCAGTCCAGTACTGTCACCACTGGATGCCCCTTCAACACTTCCTCTTGTCCGCACTACTCATGGTGAACCGTCGCCTCTGTCTGTCCTCTCCACACACACACCCCACATGTGCCCTTGCCGACCTGTCACGTGTATAACCTTAACATTTCTATCCTGAAGGAGCCACATCCGCTGTCACCACTTCTTCCACTCCACACTTTCGATTCTCACCTGTACATGCCTTATTTATTTCGTTTTTTTTTTACAACGTGCCCGCCCTCACCACCTGCCTGCCCCTCACCCGTCTCTTGTGTGCCACACCACATAATTGGTTACTCAGTTACTCTACTGTCACCTGTTACCACTCACCTGCTACTGTCCTCTCATCCCTAGCTGATTCTCGCCTGTCATGTGTGCGCTCTCACCCATCATCTCTGTACCCTCAACCATGTCTCCTGTCTGTTCTTACCCATGTCAGCTTTTTACTTTCACCACTAGCAACTATATGTGCAGTCCTCACTGTCGCCCACCTCTCCTGTCAGTGGAACCCTGCTCAGCACTCGATACTTCACACATCTCTATCTTGAGCTACATCACAACGTTTGTCAACCTCAAGCTACTTCCGGACTTAGTACTTCCTCTGCCTCCTGTTCTTTCCCCCTGTTACCCAATGGCTAGTGCCATCTTTCCTACGTAATAGCCATACTCTGCACTATACCTACCACTGTCCTCATAACCACACGCAATTTTGATGCCTCCCTTGCTATCCACACTGTGTTTTTCCCAACCGTAGTGAACCCAGCTGTGGCTCTTTTACCTCTTTATCCCTTGTGCATTTTCTTCCTCACCTGTGACACCAACCCTGGCCTTTTTTAATCCTTCCGGGACTGTAGTGTTTGCTCTCTTTGGGCCCTTTGACACCCCATTGCTCTTACCCAGTGTACCCCCTTCTACTGCATTTCCGTACACCTGGTGAACTTGCCATTAGCCCATCTGATGCCCTATTCATTAGACACCTCCACCGTTGTTATCTGAGCCTATTCTTAGTGTACCACCTTCTCAGTCACACCACAAGAAGGGGCACTGTCTGTCGTTGTCCTTCCATACTGTGTATGTGGGGCTGTGTCTGTGTGTGGGGCTCTGTGTCTCTGTCTCTGTGTGTGTGGGTCTGTGTGTTTGTATGTGACATTTGCGAAAGATTAAGCTATTGCCATTGTAAATGACAATGCCATTTATTTATCTGTTTTCAAAGCCAACACATAAATAAAAATCACACTCTACTATTGACTCAACTAATCACACTAATACACCCTCTAACTACTTTCTACTACATACAAGTCCCACTCCTCACAACTCACTAAATTACACTATCCACAATTTTATACTCACTCTCTACCACTCTCTACTACACTCTAATACTAAAAAGTACTAACTAACTACTGCTGTCTAATATATACTCTAATTTAAGTCATTCGCTACTCACTCTACTAAATAGATATACTACTCCATATACTATCTATAACTCACTACATTACATCTATTTCTATCTAGTACTTTTCATTACTCACTACTACTCTGTCTCTACTACTCGCTAACTCCTACACGCTCTCTACACACTATCGACTACTCAATCTATACTAATTTACACTACTCACTAACTACTATTGCCTACAACTCACTCCTACTCTACTCTACACAAGTATACTCTCTATTAATCAACTAGTCACTCACTACTAACTATCAATCACTGCTAATACTATCTACTACTCTCTAATGCTTACCTATTGCCATTGTAAATGACAATACCATATATTTATCGGTTTAAAAAAAAAACAATAAATAAAAAAATGACATTTGCAATGCCAATAGCTCTAACTTTCACAAAGACAAGACCATTGCATTGAAAATGCTTGTTCACTTTTGTTAGGTTGAAAAATAGAAAAGAGCCTGCAAGACATCTCAGTCGCAGGTGCGCAGGTTATGATGTCAATGGAGGCTGGCAAGATGGTTTTACAAGTAAGTGTCTGGTGTGACCTGCTGGCCTAGTATTCAAATGCTGAGAGGGCCAGTTCATTCTTTCATCTTTCTGAGGTCGATTACTTGAGTGCCATCAAATTAATCATCAGTGACAACATTTATTTAAAGCACTTGTAATGGGTAGCCTTCCATGCTATATAAACACAATTTAGCAACATAGTCGAATTCTACATAGTAGAGGAAGCACTTTTTTTTTTTTTATTTCTGTAATTTTTTATTGAGTAAAAAAAAAATATATATATATATTTACATGGAGCGTGGGATATACATAAGTGAAAAAGAAACAAAGAGAGAGGAAGGAAGAAAAGAGGGAAAGAAAGGAGTGCCGGGGGGGCGGGAGGGGGGGGGGGTAATAGTTCGATTGTCCATGTTCTGTTGGTCTTGTTTTATGCCTCCTCCTTTGCGGCGTTTCGTTGTTCGTTGGTATTTCTTTCCCCAACCCCGGACCATGGTGAGGAGGGGGGGAATAGAGGTCGAGGTCGATAGAGAGAGTGCATGATAGAGAGAGTGCATGGTACGCAGGAACGTGTATCCCTTCTGTAGTGTCTGGATTCTGCGCCTATGGGGGTTTGTGCGATGTTAGGTAATGGTCTAGGGGTCCCCACATGTTCGCTTGTCTATGTGTTTTCGGTGAGTGTTACGCTGTGATGTTGTCTGCCCCCCTTAAGAACGCGACCCAGTTGAGCCATGCTTGGGGCGCGGCTTTTGAGGTGTCCTTCCAATTATTTAGGACCGTTTTGACTGCTGCCGTTAGCAATAGGTCAATGAGGTCGCGATCTTCTGTCGTTGTGATTGACGGAGACGTAAAGCCTAGGACTAGGTTTGGCAAATCTATGTGTGTGCTTATTCCTGTGATCTCACTGATGAGGGTTCCAATTCTGTTCCAGAATTCCCTGACCATAGGGCAGCTGAGCAGAAGGTGTTCTAGGTCTCCCTTCGCTTTGTGGCAATTCCAGCATGTATCGCTGTCTCGGATCCCCAGAGCGGCCAGGCGGGCTGGTGTCCAGCATGCCTTGTGCATTAGCCAATATTTGGTCTGGCTGAGCGCTGCCGTTATTTTCTTCCTAGTGGAGGATCTCCACATCTCTGCTTTCTCTGCCTCGCTTAGCTCCCTTGCTGCTATCTCCCCCCAGAAATTTGTGATCTTATCGTTTAGTTTGGAGTTCTTGGGGCGGAGGGCTTTGTATAGGTGTGCTACTTGGTGTCCTAGTGTGTTGAGACTGGCTGCGAGTTGTAAGAGTGGGGGAGTGCGGTTATTGAGGTTTGCCTTCCTGATGGCTACTTTGATTTTCAGGAAGTTGTAGAGCTCTATGCTCTGTAAGTTGTGTGTTTCTTTGATGGTGTCGAAAGTTGTGTATGCGCCCTGTTCCTGAAGGTCTTGGGCGGTGGAGATGCCGTGTCTGTACCATTCGTGCATGTCTAGGACCTTATCTCTGTATTTCAATGTTGGGTTATGCCATATAGATTCTAATTGGCTGCCTCTTATGCTTGATGTCAGTAATTTGTCGACGCTTAGGAGAGCTGTTCTCGTGTTCTTCAGGACGGGGTTCTCCTTGACTGCTGGGTGTCTGGTGGCTGTGAGGAGGGTGATGGGGTTCATACCTTTTAATAGTCCACGCTCTAGTGTCAGCCATGCTGGGGTATATTCCTTTCTTGGGTCTAACCAATGTAGTCCCTGTCTGGCTATGCATGCTACCTGGAATCTTTTGAAGTTTGTTATGTTCAGACCGCCCTGATCTTTTGTGAGTCTAAGCTTGTGTAGGCTTATTCTGGGTTTTTTCTCTTTCCACAGGAAGTTGTTAAGTATCTTGTCTAGTTTCTTGTGGAAATCTTCTATGCTCGTCAATGGGAGCATGGTTAGCATGTAGTTGACCACAGGTGTAAGCATCATTTTTATCGCTTCTATCCTTCCCCACCATGTGGTGAATTTGGGCGACCACCCCTCCACTTTCTCTTTAATCTTCTTGATTGTTGCCTTTTCGTTGTTTTTAGGTCCCTCTCAAAGTATTTTATGGGCTTCTGTTGCCATGTTAATCCGGAGTTCCCTAGTACCTCTCTTGTTGTGTGGATATTTAGGGGTTTGCATTCTGATTTATCTTTGTTGAGCTTGTACCCCGATACTTGCGCGTATTTGTCAATAGTGCCAGTGAGTGCTTTAATGGATTTTTCGGGGTCTTCTGTGACTATTAGGACATCGTCTGCATACGCCGCCAACTTAAAAGTTTCTCTCCCTATTGATATTCCTACTATATCTTCATTCGTTCTGATTATCGTGAGGAGAGGTTCAATGGCTAACAGGAATAGGGCTGGTGATAATAGGCAGCCTTGTCTCGTGCCCCTGCCTAGGTTGAGTATGTTAGATGTGCCTCCATTGACCACCACCCTGGCTTTGGGGTTGCTGTATAGGGCCATCACCATCTTCCTATAGTTTGGTCCTAAACCGAATTTCGCCATACATTGCTCTAGGAAGGGCCATGAGACCCTGTCAAAAGCTTTCTCCGTGTCTAGGGCTATCATGACTGCGGCGTTGTTGCTCCTGGAGGAGTGGTTGATTATGTGGCATAATAGTCTCGTGTTATCGTGGGACATGCGTTTTTTGAGGTAGCCCACTTGAGAGTTGTGTATGAGTTTGGGTAGGTGTGCATTGAGTCTGTTGGCAAGTACTTTAGCGTATATCTTGCAGTCTACATTGATGAGGGAGATCGGTCTGAAGTTCTTTGCCTCAGTTGGATCCTTCCCCTCCTTTGGTATGACAATTATGTTTGCCTCAGCCATTGAGGGTGCCAAGGGCGATAATTTGCAACCCACTCAGGATGAGCCAAACAGAAGCTATTTTTGCGTTTGCCAGGAAGAACCAGAATCTGTTGTGGGCGGGAAGCAAGATCATGCTAACCCAAGACTACTCGAAGCAAACGGTAGAGGCAAGAAAAGGGTTCCTGGCCCTCAGAGAAACCCTACGCAAGAGAGGCGCCACTTTCAGCTTTGTGGGCCCAGCCAGGTTCAAAGTAACCGACAAATGGAAAACAATGATCTTTGAATGCCCAGAGGATCTAAGGAACTACCTACGAGGACCACCGGTGGAAGAGATGGAGGAGATAAAAAGCCCCGGAGCAGCAAAAAGAAGTGCATCACCAAACGTGAGCGGGCAATCTGAGTAGGACACACCACAAACAAAGGATTACTCAGGACATAAGACAACAAATCTACCTCAAGCCACCATGAACACTCAAACACCACACCACAAACAAAGGATCACTCAGGACATAAGACAACAAATCTACCTCAAGCTACCATGAGCACCCAAACAGGAGCTGAAACTGTCAGCAGACACAAAGGGACAAAATGCCGGATGATGGCAATACCAGCGACCAACTATGCAACAGACACTGAACAAGACAATGTTTTCTTACTTCCAACCTACCAACAAACAAAGGAAGAACACAAAATCTACCTCAGGGATGATGCGGGGCAGAGGAACTTTGTCGTCGCACACCCACTCAGCAAGTAAGGGAGGGTGGGGGGAGGGGGGGGGAGGGAAGGGCGGGGGGCCGAGGGGGGCGGGGGGGAGCGGGGAGCGTATACATGGGCTTACTTTCTATCATCTTTTCTTCTTCCTCTACTATCTTCCCCTCTATATCTTCACGTCGAGGTCCAGGAAACGCAGGCACAGGTACCAAGGAATGCATATAACACAGACATCGCAAGCACGCAAAGGAGGGCTAACTAGACCGCGAAACACAAGCAACATAAAATGACAAACACCAACCAGAGCAGCATCGCAACTGACATTAAGATAGTGTCGCTAAATGTCAAGGGTCTCAACAGCCCGGTCAAAAGAAGGAAGGTGCTCGAGCATCTTAAGAAACTCAAAGGAGACATCTATGTGCTCCAAGAAACTAGATTAGAAGCAGCTGACATCGGGCGCATAGGTGCAAACTGGATAAGCGAGGTGGTGGGATCTCCGGCACAGAACAAGAAGATTGGGGTAGTAACAATTATCACCAAAAAATCCCAGCTAGCAGTGGTAGGCTCACAAGTCGACACCCAAGGAAGAACACTGGTGACCACTCTTAGAAGGGCGGGAGAAACATTTCATGTTGCGAACATATACGGTCCCAACACCGAAGATAAATCATTCTGGGAGGGGGTGGGATCACAACTACACACCCTACCACTAGAAGACTTGCTGATAGTCGCCGGGGACATGAACCAGGTTCTGGACCCAGCGATCGACAAACACCCAAGCAGGCCAAGTCAAACAGCGAACAACCCCAACATCCTGAAAAATCTCTGCGCCAAACTCAGACTGAGAGACCCATGGCGCCTAAGCAACCCAGACGCCAGAGAGTACACATTCTACTCCAACCCACACAACTCATACAGCAGAATAGATTATATCCTCATGTCAGATACACACACCCACCTCATAGACCACACGGAGATAGGACCCAGAACAGTATCAGACCACTCGCACGTAAGCCTAACCCTGGCGGGTAGGCATAACGAAAAGCCAACCCGCAGATGGCGATTCGACGATAGCATACTCCATCACGCCTCAGCGAAAGCAGAGATAGAGAAGGCGATAAACGAATACCTGCTAATAAATGACGAGCCAGAGACAAACAGGGAGATACTATGGGACGCACTAAAGGCCACCGTACGGGGAGTAGTCATGACAATTAAGGGCAGATTAAACAAAGGAAGGAATAAAAAAATTGAAGACCTAGAAAATGAAATTAAAAAACTGGAGAGCAACCACATAGCCAGAATAGAAGACAAGAACACACTCACGAATCTGACCAAGCACAAATACAAACTCAATAGAATCTTGAGTGAGCGAGCAGGGACCTGGATTAACAAATATAAATCTATCAACCACTGCACTGCAAACAAAGCCGGCAAGAACTTAGCATCCTATTTAAGAGGGAAACAGCGACAACACACGATAGGAGCCATCAAAGACAGACAGGGCAAGTCCATGACTGCAAACAAAGATATACTAGAGGTCTTTAGAGATTTCTATGAGGGACTGTACACTAGGGATGAAACACTAAAGGAGGATGGGGGCAAAGAGCTGCTAGGAAGTATAACCACACCTACATTATCATCCTGTGAACGAGACATCCTTGAGCTAGACATAACAGAGGATGAGATAGCCAAAGCCACGGAGAGCCTCAAGGATAATAAAGCGCCCGGGCCAGATGGCTTCACAGCTAGCTTCTACAAAAACTACATGCACATCCTCAAACCCACAATGAAACAGAGGAAGCACTTTTCATGTGTCACTTTCGTTTGTGCCCTGGTGTCTATACTTTTTAGGCACGAGCGAAAGGTAGCACAAGGAAATTTGTCAGAGGTTTTC
Organism: Lissotriton vulgaris; assembly: GCF_964263255.1. NCBI lineage: Eukaryota > Metazoa > Chordata > Amphibia > Caudata > Salamandridae > Lissotriton > Lissotriton vulgaris. Next base: position 1,714,386,260 of record NC_141695.1, on the reverse strand, counting down.
AAGCTATGTCTGAGAAGTTATGTCTGAGAACCTCCACACATAAATCGAGGCTATAGTGCATGCATTCAGAGTGGAGTCACAAATTATACCTGTACCCTGCTCGCAAAATGCCTCAGTGAGCTAAACACTTGACAGTGACATGTATTCTGATTTGCATGTCAAGAACTTAAGTCCAGCGGGGTCTACTCAGCGTTCTATTCTTCTGTAGTCGGTAAACTGTCAGTAAATTGTATTAACGTTAATATAAGACAATATTGTTCAGTGTACAACAACTTTAGATACTGTGTTGGGGATTGTTAGCTCAAAAGCATACCTTTATACAACTGATCGAACCGTACATATGATCTCAGCGTCTCCTTGCCTTATCTCCTTATATATTGTGTCTTTCCATTTCAAGATAAATGTCTGTCTCTCTCTAGTTTCTTTTCACCCTGTTTGTGCAACTTTGTCCTGTTATCTGTGTGTGTCTCTCTCTCAGAGTGTTTCTCCCTGTCCAGGTGCCTGTGTTTGACTAGTTGTGTCTCCCCATCCCATTTGCTTTATTTCTATGCCCTTGTGTATGTGTCTTCCTGTTTCTCTAGTTGTGTCTCCGTATTCCATTTTCTTTATTTCTCTGCCCCAGTGTCTGTGTCTTCAGGTTCCATACATTGTGTACCTCTATGCGCCAGTGTATATGCCTACCTGCTTCACTGGCTGTAGAGAAGGGCAGAACCCACCCAATGATAATAACATGGACTACAAAATCAATAGATCTGGACTTGGAAAGCTGGTGTGGCTGTTGTTTCTTCATGTTTTTTGCAAGCAATGCCACAATAATAAATATGATTGCAATAAAACCCTAAATTAAAAGACAACCCCTGCCAGGCATATCAGGAAAAATGCCATCTCTCACAGAGCTATAGAGCCACTGGCTGGAGTGGGCCACCTCATTGCCTCATGCTGCACACGGGAGTGGGTGGGAGCAAAGTGTGCATGATAGTTGAACAGACCAATGAACAGAGAGCTGTCAACAATCCTCTTTATGTGAGTAAGTATGATTTTTGGATTTTTAATGACATGAAGCTTTCAAGAAATCTAAACATATCATCCCCCTGTTTGGTTATCCATGGAAAAATCTCTCATCTCGCTGTTTGACTTTCCTGAGATTCTTGCTTTTTCTGCTAAAGCTTCTGTTTTGCAATCTCCTATCATTGCTCATTCACGTCTCCTTTTAAGTCCCCTTTTACCCTCCTCTTATCCCTCTCTTACATCTTTATCTCAACAGCCCATTTGGCACAACAAACTACTCCGAATCAAAAACCGCTCTTTTTTCTGGAAATCTTGGAAATCCAAGGGTTTACTGTGGATTTCCCAACTCCTGCTCGATAACGTTCCCCTAACTTTTGCTGATCTGCAATCTCAATTTCTTCTTCCTAATACATTTAGGAAACAATATGATCTTCTACTCCCTGCTCTTCTCCAATACGTTCAATCTCTCCCTTCTTCCTCTGACCTACCTTTCTCTGTTTCACTATTTTCCCGCTTTTGGATTCTTCTCCTTCGGCCTCTTGCATTTACAAATGTCTGCTAACCCCCTCTGAGCGACTCAAAACGAAGACTGAGTTGGCCTGGGAAAAGGATTTGTCAGTATCTTGGTCCATCTCTTTATGGGATAAGCTATGGTTAAAGATTCATAAAACATCAATGGCTGCCAATACTACTCAAATCCTCTATTTCATTTACCAGCGTTTATTATTTTCCCCGGCTAAGTTGGCATCATTTTCTCCCGACCTCTCATCTAAGTGCTGGTCCTGTCCTTACCAATCTGCCGACTTACTCCATATGCTATTTCATTGTCCCAATATTGATACCTTCTGGCGTTCAATTTGGTCCCGTATGAACACTATTTTTAACATAAAGCTCCCCTTTTCCCCTCTGCTGTCCTATTGGGTTCCTTATCTCCAGATCTGCCTCATTCCTCTTCTCACTTTAAGTTACTGGACTTATTTTTAGCTGTAGCCTTCCACTTGATCACCTCCAATTGGAAAGATTCGACAAAAGTCAGGTACTCTGCTTGGTGGAATGCTATTTGTTTCAATCACAGACTTGATACGTTACCCCTGTTTCCCTTGCAATTAAGAGGGATTTATTATGGATTCCTCTTACCACTTATCTTTCCTCACTCTCTACTCCAAGTTCCACCACCATTGGTACTCATACAAACTCATCTGATGAAGTCTGTAAACCTCCATGATTATCCTTTGGTTGTCTTTTTACATGACTTTTCTTTTATTTTTTCCTAATTGATATTCATTGTTTATGTTCTTGCCTTTATTACTGTTGTATTTATTGCATACAATGTTGTATTCGCATATGCTGCCTTACTTCATTGCTTTCTTATACGATTTTTTTTTCTCCTTCCTTCCTTTTTCTTAGTTCAGAGATACATGTTTATTGATTCCGTTTCATTGTACACCCGCATTATATTTTTATCGTTTTCATATAATTTTATATTGCCTTGATGCACTGTTATTATCTGATTATTATGCTTGGTTTCAATAAACTTAAACTTAAAAATAAAAAAAACTAAACATACCATACCTAATCACATAGAAAGGCTGGGGGGAGGAGATGGAAATTAAAATGAGTAGGACTTGTGCATTTGCATGGAAGATTTCTCATTGTGTGATAAACAGATAGCCAGCATAAGCAGTCAGAGGAGAGGCGGCATAGCTCTGACATGGCAGGGTGTGAGTTGATGGGCTGGGTATGCAAGTGATAGCTGGATGAGTTGTTTTTGGTTCTCATACATTTTTGTAAGGATGGGGGTTGAGCGCTCTATAGCAGGTTTCAAATGTTGCAAGAAGCTCAAGAGATCAAGGATGAATACCTGTTTAACACTTTGTTATGCACGACTCCCAGAGAGAGCCACTTAAGTATACAAAAACGAGATGGACCGTATGCTTGAATTACTTGGGCCGTAGACCAGTCCACTGTTACTCTGCACCTTCCAGGGCCTATGTACAAGGAAATGGTGCAGTGTGGCGCTGCGCCATTTCCAGAATGCAAGGATGCGCCGTATTTACAAGAATATGGCACACCCCTGTGTTTTCCCTAGTGCTAAAAATAGCTGCCTAGCACCAACACAGACACCCTTGCACTATGCATTGCAGGGGTGATTGATTATCTGCAGGAAGGTGTCCCTTATTGCACATAAACAGTCAATAATGGCGGCTTGCTATTTCTATGTGTGCTGCAGAATTCAGTACGCATAGAAAAAGCAACAAGCATTTGCAATGCAATAGTTCTCGCATTTACAAAATTTTAAGCTATTGGCATTGTAATTGACAATGCCTTATATTTATCTGTTTGTAAAATCAACACATAGATAAAAGCCAGTAGCTGAAAGTTTTGCAAATGCGAGACCTATTGCATTGCAAAAGCTTGTTAAATAAGTGAGCCAACTTCTCCCATGTCACACTAAGGTGCCCTGGCTCATTCAAAAATAGGGTGGTGGATTAGCACATTGTTCAACCATTTTGTAAAGCGACAAACTATTTAAAATGAAACATGTTTACTTACTGACTTTCTGGGGCTAAATGTAAACACAGGCAAAGTACAGAAATCCCAAATTTCCCTTTATTCTTGTGAAATGAACCGGATAACGTCTGACTTTTTCTCCTCATACAATGCACATCGATTCATGCATAAGGGTCGGTCACAGTGAATGTATCCAGATCAAAACGCAGTTCCAAAGAAGGTCGCATGACATGATGCACAAGCGTACTGAGCGGCCGTCCGCAGTGCGTAGTGTACCAAGTAGCAGTAATGTTGCATTCCACTTAGATGGAGACGTTCTGAGGCTAGTCGCTTAATATGCATACAAGAAGTAGTGTGGCTCACCAGTTAGAGGCGGCAGACGGCAGACCCGAGAGCAGAGGACGGCCCGGGACCATGGTTCGATTCCCGGCGCGGCAGGTTTCTGGACCAGGGTCAGCGGACTCGATAATTCTCTCGCCTGGGTGCCCACTCTGATCAGCGATCACACTCGGCAACTCTGGGCATTAGCTTGCCTCATCTTCACTAACGGCCCCACCAGACCACCGGGGATGCCTGGTCTCACCCTGGAGATACCCATTAAGGGACCATCTCTCAGGGAAGCCAGGAAGGGTTTCGCAGCGGTCGAAGCGCCTTGGGACCCTACGGGTAAGTAGTGCGCTATATAAATGCCAATACATTTACATTTACATATGGGGTTCAAGATTTGCCGGGGAGCGCTGAGCGTTGTATTTCAACTGTGTGAAAATAAATTGTTTAAATCCCAAAAGTTATGAAGAAAACAATACAATTGCATACATCTGCGCTGGAAAATCAAACATACCTTGGAGATACCTTGGAGATTTAAGTGGTAAATTTTCATCCTTGCTATGCATCGAGCATTATATTTAATCAGACACATGCTCAGCTTGAAAATATCATGCCACGCTGTCCGTTCTGTGGGTTTCAGGGTGGTAACCATCACCAAAATGTGGTAAGTAAACTCACAGCAAGATTTAGTTTACCCTTTATTGCATAGCCTACACACCGTGTGAAGAGCACACAACAAGAAACATAACTGAATCAAAAGAAGTTTGAAGCAAACCACAACGAATGACAAACAATAAAAATAAACATGCGCCACCATTAACAAAGCCCCTGTCCCGGATGCACACGTGGTGGAGCCTTTGGAAGCAGAACAAGCATGCAAGTGGTGCACGCGCGCGCCACAGTGAGACATCTGTTTTGCATTATTGGCCACGATATTGCAAAACAGATGTCGGCCGTGTGGGTAACAGGCACCAATAGGCCGTGGGCAGGGCAAATGCGGGACATGTGCCCGCATTTGCCCAATTGCATGCTGTCTTTGATAGAAAGGAGCACGCAACGCCCAATAGCCTGCAAGGAAAACAAAACCACGAGAGTCTGGTCAGCTTTCCAAAGCCCTTTTACTGTTCACATAAAGTCTTGCGCTGCGCGGGCACTGCTGCGCACTGCAACGCTAGGCGCAAGAGCTAAAAAAATACACTAAATGGATGACAATTATTTTTTGAGCAACTCACCTAGTTGGAGCTGAGTGAGAACTTCATCATCAATTGCCTACAAAAATCATTTAGAACTTGGAGGTTCTGGAAGCCGCTTTTTCACCACAAAGTCAAACAAGAAATGCAACCATTACTGCGTAGTGTACTTATGGAGTGGATGGTTCTTGGGGTAATACCTTTTAAATGGACGGGTCATTTTGCCTTCACCCCTTTACCCCTCATTCTGAGAGTGAGTGCAAAAACCTCAAGCCTTTGTCCTTTGCTGAACAAGGAAGACCTGTTATCCCAGCAGCTGTTGTCAGTTCTGCTCCCAGATGTGGACATTCTAAAATTACATTATTGGAAATTTAACGTAAGTCATTAATGGCTTACTCCCTGCCTTTAGGTGGGTTGCATGTCTTCCCTGCAGCAAACAGACTGTGTTAAAGATTCCAGAACTTTTGCTCTTTGGAATGCAAGGAAAGGAATGAATACACTTTTAGCCAGTTTGTCATCATGCGCAATTTATGTTTTTATTGCCTTGTAATGGCCTCAACATCAATAGAGTTTAGTGTTTAACCTTCGTTTTGACATTCCCCTGTTCAGTCTCCTGCACAATAAACATGAACAGATTTCTAAAATGGACGCCTGAAAGCTGCTCCCTTTCGTCAGGCCACGATGGGATTTCATTCTGGTGTTTCTCTTTATGTTGGGATCTACAGTAAGGCCAGAGCATTCTTGCCCTTTGCCGTAGCAAATAAGATAATAAAATAAGATTATTTTCCTAGTTGACTTCAGATTGCCCACGAGAGCAGGGGCAGCCTTAGGCATGTGCAAGCTGAGTACCTGCACAGGGCCACCAAACCCCAGGGGCCGCCACACCAATATAAATCCTTAATATAATATTCCTCTGAGGATGGATACATATTTGCGTGGCAGCCCCTGGCAGGGATTTGGCGGCCTCTGGCTCTGTTCCACTTCCAAACACCCTGACCACCCCCTCTTCCGGGGCCCCGCCCGGACCCCCTCTTCCGAGGGCCCCTACCTACGCTCCCTGCCCAGGGCCGCCATGAGCCTAGAGCCGCCCCTGACGAGAGTAATGGAGTTTCAAGAAAGCACTGTCCTCACTACTTTACACATTTTATACCAGGAAAGATGGTTTGAAGGTAAAGTCTGTCTTTTTGCCTAAGGTTGTCTCCGAAGTTCATAATTCTAAAGAACAATGTATTGTGACTATGTGATTCTCCTTAATCATCCTAGTGGAGTGGTCACTTTCATAGGTTCGAGCCTAGGGAAAGTCACCTCGTACTTGCAAACAACGAAATACTTCAGAATCATATTTTTATCTAATTTGATGGCACGACTGAAGGTAAAGCTGTACAGAAACAGTTTCTAGAAGGCTAAGATTGTGAATCAAATGCCACTGTGTTCTCAAGCAAGGAGCCACCTTCGGGCACTTGAATGCATTCCACTGACAGGAAAGCTGCTCCTTCAATGCTGACAGAGGACTGGAGCACCTACAAGCTCTCCTGCTCAGGCGTTCTCAGGCACAACTGCTTTGATGTGCAGATGAGGAATCGACACATTGGATGTGCAGTTCTAAAACAAGGAGCGAGGGGCAGGTGGGGGGTGACAGCACAAGGAAAGCGGCCGTGCAACACCGAGGAAAGCGGCCCTGCATATTAAACATATGCGCGAACCAGGCGCCATGGGGACAGCGAACACGGAAGACAGCAAAACTGAAACCAGGCTGTGACTGAGAGGGCGGGGACTGCCAGCGCATGCGCGCTATATCTAATGAAGAGGGAGCCCCGGCGCCGGCAGCTGAAGTCCCGGGTCCCAGGAGGGGGCCCGGGTGAAGACCAACGCAGCGGGTCTCCCATGCCAAGACTGATCTGCTGCCTGCTGAGGGAGAGAGGGACACTGGAAAGAGCCAGGAGAGTGGGGGGGCGGTGCCTGTGTGCGTGCGTGTGTGTGTGTGTACACGTGTCTATGCAGTGTGTGTGCGTGCATGTGTGTGTGTGTGCCTGTGTGTGTGTGTGCGTGTTTGTGTGTGTGTACATGCATGAGTGTGGCTTTGTGTGTGCGCGTGCGATTGAGAGAGGCAAGAGGCTGACTTGCGGTGAATGTTGAACAGGAGATGTGCACGGCGCCGGGCTTGGCGTGCACGTCCTAGACATGAAATCGCCGAGGGAAAGCACGTACCCTTCCCCTGTCCAACATTCCTGGCAAGTGCACAACATAAGGTCTTTCGCTGGACGCAGCACTTCGCGCTGCTAACACCAGCAAGACCTAAAAAGGAGGAGAAATAAAAGTATTATTTAATGATTGTTTATGTGCATGAAAGGACATTCTCCTGCACATAAACAATCATTAAGGGTGTTTTATTCTTTCTATGTTTGCTGCAGAATGCAGTACACATAGAAAAAGCAAAAACAAGGAGAATAAAAGTATTTCTCCTCGTTGCACCAATCTAACGCCAGTTTTTTCATGGCATTAGTTTTTGGCACTGTCTCAGATTTAGACATCTATGTAAATCTGGGGCAGTGTCACAGGGAACCCCACACCAACACCCACTGTTTGCCTCTTTCATGCAGATATCTGTGTTAAAGGGTACCATATTTAGAAAGAAAAAGTGGCTGATCCCCACTTTGTAAACATGGAGCAGGGCATTGCACCTCCGGAATGTCGGTAAAAGTGACTCTCCGGTGGCACAATCTCATTGTAAATATGCCCCTCAGTTTGGACCCAGCCATATGCAAATAAATCTTGACCCTGCTCCAACAGGGTCAAACCAGCATGAACTGCCAAGCCAGGTCCTTCACGAATTGAAATACAAGCAACCCAAGACCGTTTTCACCCTTCGAGGGCTCATCAGACCGGTACAACTTGATTCCAATGACACAGTGCGCACGAGACCTACGTCTGGGCATACACATCCCACTTAGGAATGTATGGCGAAATTGATTGGCAGTGGGAATCTTTGAAAACCTAAAAAGGTATGGTGGCAGATATAGTAAGAAATATTTTCCTAAAAGCAAATGCGGGCCTTACTTTTAAATAAGACAACAAATAAAGATGCTGTGGATTGTGTAACCTGGCTGATAGCCTCAATCTCTGGAATGTGGTTGAGTGCTGAGGTTGCTGAAAATAAAGGTTTGTAAGCAGTCTCCCAGAACTGCATTCAATATTTTAAATACATACTGTGTAAACCTCAGTGACGTGCAAATAGCGCGAGGTGAAGGAGAATAGCATGAAAGATATTTTGAGCTGGTATTTCGTGTGTCCTTTATACACAAGAGCATACCTCGCCCTCAATTGTTACACATACAACCTCTCAAGTGTAATGCATGCAAAACCCACAATTCTCATGAGAATTGTCTACACCACTTGTGGAAAAACAATAAGTACAATATGTTGATGAATGTTTAGCTGTATTCAGGGTTTAACTACAGGTCTTACATGCTGTATGGAGGTATTTCTTCCTGGTCAAGACTTGCAGTCTATACTTTGGAGGCTATGTTGACAAAACCATTCATGACTATGGGCTAGATGTAGGTAATTTTATTTTACCACTTCTTAAATACCGAATTTTACCGATTCGGTATTTAAGAAGTGGTAAAATAGAGGGGGGGGGGGATGTAGGTATTACAGAATCGGTAAATACCGAATCGTTAAGATTCGGTTTTTACCGATTCTGTAAATACCGATTCGGTAATGCCCATTGATTCCTATGGGCATTGAAGCCCATAGGAATCAATGGGCATTACCGGATCGGTATTTACTGATTCGGTAAATACCGATTCCAGCAAGGGTGCAGGGGGTGTCACTTTGACACCCTCTAGCACCCCAAATACAGGCATGTGTGCCATGTGGCACACAGACATGCCCTAAGGGCATGTCTGTCTGTCACATGGCATAGGTGTGCATGCACACATGTGCATGCACACCTGGATTCGATATTTTACCACCCAATTGGATTGGGTGGTAAAATACCGAATCTGAAAGGCCTTTGGGACTCAGAAGAGTCCCACCTACATCTAGAAGTTACCGAATCGGTAAATACCGATTCGGTATTTTACCGATTCGGTAAATTTACTGATTCAGTAAATTTACCGAATCAGTAAAATTGGCCCCCTACATCCCAAAAACCCATTTACCGGTCGGTAACGGCCGAAATCGGCCGTTACCGGCCGGTAAATGGCCACCTACATCTGGCCCTATGTGCCATAAATACAGTTCAGAAGGATAAAAGCATAGCTGTGCGCCTACACCTGTCATATCTTCCTAGCAGAGAGTATGTAGAATTACACACGTAGTTCTATATTTCAGGTATAAATGTGAGAGCGGCAAGCTGTAGTGAATGGAAAATGGGGAATATGTTCCACAGCTTGGGTGGAGAAAAGGGGAAATTGAGGAGTGGCACAGGTACACATTTGTAAATACAGAAACACACCAACTAAAGGGACAGAAGTTACACACACATCTAACCAGAAGTATTATAGCCCAATACAGGCAAATTGCTTCCATGCAAACCAAAGAGAAAGTCATGCACCACACATGCGACTCAATATTTTTTTTAATGGCATCACAAGGAAACCAAATGGAGACAAGGAATAACATTAGCAGCACAAACAAACATGATGCATTTCCATCTGGTAGAACATAATGCTCTCTCTCTCTCTCGCTGCCACATTCACCACTCTCTGTCTCTTTCTCTCTCTTTCTCCAACTCTTTTTCATTCTCTCTTCCTCAGTCACACACGAACACCACAAACTCACTCACTTTCTCTTTTTCTCTCTCTATCTCTCTCTCCCACTCGTTCTCCTTTTCAGTCACACACACACTCACTCATACTTTCTCTGTCTCTCTCTCCCTCTCTGTCTCTTTCCCTCTCTCCCTCTCTTTCTCTCCCTATCTCTGTGTCTCTGTAATGGGATTTTACAGAACCATAATTGGACACCTTGCTTTTATTCATCTTGGGCAAATGATTTAATTTCAGGTTCACTTATCTGTCGAATTGTCATGTCTTTGAAACAGACAGACAGACAGACAGAAAAGTAATATAAGGCACTATGGTGCCACAGTGTCCTGCTCCTCCTGTACCCTCGCCTCTCTCACTGAATGCCCTTTTCTCCACCTATTCACCTAAGTGTGTCTTTCACTATACAAAAGTCAAAACGACTGTCTTTGTCAATGTTGCTATGTCCTTGGGGGTATCATCATCATCAACATGATGCTGAATAAATAATTCATTTGTGATAAAAGAATAATCCTTCTTAATGAGGTAATACAGCAAAGAGTTAAAAATTGAAAAAACAAGCCTTATTAAACAAGCATTTGCAATGCAATAGGTCTCGCATTATTTAAGTTTGAGCTATTAGCATTGTAAATGGCAATTGTTTTTTGCTTTGTGCTATAGTTATTTTTTTACATAAAAAGCTACATATAAAATATGTTTTATTAAAGTTATTTATGCAGTATCTAAATTTTCTTTGCATAAAAGAGTACAATAATATCTTAGTAAAAAAGTCAAATATTTTAATGGTAATTCACCAAATGTTCATTTATGTGTTGGTTTTGAAAATAGCTAAATTAATAGCTTTGTCATTTACAATGCCAATAGTTATAACTTTCGCAAATGTGACACCTATAGCATTTGTAATGCAACATTTGTATTTACGTGACTTAGATGTATTGATATTACAAATAACAATGGCTGTTAATTTTTTTTAATACTTAATAAAAGTGATTGTAATTTATAATGGCAATAGCTTAAACTTTTGTAAATAACTTTTGTGAAGATTATGTTCAGTGTATTTTATTGTAACGAAATCCAAGAACAGAAGTGAAATATTAACATCTTTTTGTGACATTTGTAATAAAGCTTGAAACATTGAGAGAACATATTTATGCTGTGGTGGTGCTGAGTGATGCTGTGGTGGTGCTGAATGGGGCTGTGGTGGTGCTGAATGGGGCTGTGGTGGTGCTGAATGGGGCTGTGGTGGTGCTGAGTGGTGCTATGGTGGTGCTGTGGTGGTGCTGTGGTGGTGCTGAGTGATGCTGTGGTGGTGCTGAGTGGTGCTGTGGTGGTTCTGAGTGGTGCTGTGGTGGTTCTGAGTGATAATGTGGTGGTGCTGAGTGACTGTACTCACTGTCACTCTGCACTCACTGTCACTCTGCACTCACTGTCACTCTGCACTCACTCTGCACTCACTGTCACTCTGCACTCACTCTGCACTTACTGTCACTCTGCACGCACTGTCACTCTGCACGCACTGTCACTCTGCACGCACTCTGCACTCACTGTCACTCTGCACTCACTGTCACTGCACTCACTCTGCACTCACTGTCACTCTGCACTCACCCTGCACTCACTGTCACTCTGCACGCACTCTGCACTCACTGTCACTCTGCACGCACTCTGCACTCACTGTTTCTGCACGCACTCTGCACTCACTGTCACTCTGCACTCACTGTCACTCTGCACTCACTGTCACTCTGCACTCACTGTCACTCTGCACTCACCCTGCACTCACTGTCACTCTGCACGCACTCTGCACTCACTGTTTCTGCACTCACTCTGCACTCACTGTCACTCTGCACTCACTGTCACTCTGCACTCACTGTCACTCTGCACTCACTGTCACTCCGCACTCACTGTCACTCTGCACTCACTCTGCACTCACTGTCACTCTGCACACACTCTGCACTCACTGTCACTCTGCACGCACTCTGCACTCACTGTCACTCTGCACGCACTCTGCACTTACTGTCACTCTGCACGCACTGTCACTCTGCACGCAGTCACTCCGCACTCACTGTCACTCCGCACTCACTGTCACTCTGCACGCACTGTCACTCTGCACGCACTCTGTACTCACTGTCCCGTGTCTCTGTTTGCCAAGACAGGGGAATCCGGGGTCTTTGGGTGTTGCCCTGACACCGCTGGGTTACCGGATTAGTACCGGTTCTGAAAAACCCAGTACCTCATCACCCAAGGCTGTACTACAAAAATATGTGCCAGTTTTAGTGCTCCCATGATATCCATAAGATTATAAGGTACTGCAGGGGACGTTCAGCAATACCTGCTACACAATTGCAAATTAGGTCCATTGTAGTTGTAAGTGGATGTTCTCAAATTTACATTGCAATGAGGGAATTAATTAGACTCTGCTCACACAGTATATTGCAGAAAGACTGTTAACTGCTGAAAACAAGGTGATGGATGCAATGTCTACATTCATCTCAGCTACTGGCCATTGCTCGGACCCCATTCCAGTCCATTGTTTTTCACCCACCATGCCACACTAGAAAGAGGCCTGACTTGTGCAAATTAGCACTGACGTTGCATTCATGAGAACAGTCAATCCTGACATGCCGCACTTGGCACCCTCCAGAAATCACAAGAAGCCAAACCCCCAGATCATTCTTGGCCTATTTTGGCACGTCAGCAGTTTGTGAATCATATGGTAATGAGCATAGAACCCTCACCTGTGCCATGTCTGGGGACAAAGTGATCACTAGTCTCTGAGATTATTCAAGTATTCCATCAACCATGTTATTGTTGCTGCATACTGCAGATAGGTAAAAGGAAACTAGATTAATAACACTTAATCTCCCCTCCTCAGTTAAATGGTGTGCCCTGGAGAGGCCATTACAATGTTGCAAGGGTCAAGCGGTCAATATCAGTGCAGGAGCATCCTGTATCTCATCCCCGAAGAGGCCCCTGAAGCAGTGGCGTAGCTAAGGGGGCGGGGGGGGGGGGGGGGGAGGGGGTCTGCCCCAGGCGTCACTAGCTTTTGGGCGGTGGACGCTCGGCACTGACTCACTGACACTACTGTCAGTCATTAGTGTCAGTGTCCCCAAATAAATGATAAAAGCCGCCGGAACGGCTGAAGTTATTTTAATAAAGTTTACATACAGTCAACTAAAAGCGCAACACATGCAACAGTAATGTAAAGCTCTCAATGGACCTTAATCGGAGCGCGTTTCTGATTTAAAAGGCTGGCATGAAATAAATTAAGCGCATGTAAATTAGAAAGGAAAAAAAAACCGAAAAAGCTATTAATATTGGGATAGAGTTTACGACCTGCAGAAACCACACAGATTAAAGATGCAATCTGGCTGGGGACAAATGCCCACAGGCAAGACAGCAAACTAGAGAGCGCTAGAGTAAGAGTCTACAAGGAACAAGAGCGGACGCACCGTAATCTCTTGGTGCTCACAGCTGCTTGGAAACTGTAATCAACGAACACGGGGAAACTCTCCGCATCCCTGCCTGTAATTCTCTCCCAGCCTTCCACCAGCCCATCCTCTATGCACGTATGCTCATGTTACGCTTAATAAAATATTGACCTTCTATTCAATATAAAGTGGTGCTATGTCCTTTATACAGCCACTCCATGTAGGCTCTGCGTCCCCACGCTCCAAGAGAAGCAAGGCACAAAATGTGCACTGCATTCAGAAATAATTTTTTTTAAAACATGCCCTAGCTGCGTAGTTGAGGTTCATTTCCGTCATAATGAAAACAAAAAACCCAACATGAAGATAAATCCTTCAGAAAGAATAACCTTCGCAATTGTGTGCAAATGGTGTGTGATAATTAATAGGAAATGTAATATAATATTAGGAGTGTGCGATATTTGCGTAAATTCTTTTGCAAAAAATACATGGAATTCTTCAATAAGTACACGAAATAACAAAAAAACATCGGTCCAGCATTTGGCAGCTGTTTTGCCATGTACATCCTCGCATTCATTCTTGGATACAAGGACATATTTTGCACTAAGAAAAAGTCGCAAAATCACGCGTGCACGAACAGCATCTGCACACGTTCTCTTTGCAAACCTTGTTTCCTGTGTTTATGCCATGGGATTTTGACCCGAACAGAGCTTCTTTACTTGATCTGGTCACGGTGTAATCACGTAATTGCCATGATTTCATCACAAATGTAAAGCAAATGCCAGAAATTAACTGAGATTACACTGTGTAACAGAAATTTCACCAGGACATACATAAAACCACAGAATTAGCGATAGCATCATAAGCGTGTCCTTTCACTGCAATTGCTTAATCCTCTGCATGTACACGGAAATCATTTGTCAAATATCAGGAAATGTAATCAAATAATGGAACAAAACAATTAAATGGAAAGGATAGCAAGGGTTATGAAAACATGTTCTTTGCTCACATAGATTGATTATGCACTCAGCTGTCTGTTGTACGTGCACCACAATATGCTTACAACGTGTGCAGTCTCCGAAGCTGTACGTCGTTACCGAAAGCACAGTGACAGTCCAGTATGCAAATAAACACAGTGCTAGGTGCTTGTGTGCTGACAAAATGGCCGTCTCTTCATCGCGGGCGCACTCTGGAAGTCAGGCAGCCTTTGTTTGGACGTGGGCGGGGCTCGTCAAAGAAACAGGAAGTAACCGCCGAGGAGGACGTCCGAAACATGCAGGCTCCACGCTGAAGTCCCGGGGCGCTTCAGAGAGACCGGGCGAAAGAGCGAGGGCAGACTGCATGGCAACAGAGGCAACACGGGGCTCCCGAGTGGTGAGGAGACCCCTGCGGCGTGCCAAAAGACGGCCCAGGAACCTGCACACCGAGCCGGTAAGTGAGAGCTTGCAGGCGAGGCGGGGCGGGGTGCGGGGCGGGGCCCGGGGGGGGGGGGGGATTGTCTGTGCGTGTACTCTCGTGTGTGGGCGGCGGCGGCGGCGGCAGGGGGGGGGGGGGCTGGGGAGGTGTAGTGTGTGTCTGTATGTGTGCGCTCGTGTCTGCCTGCGTGTGCATGTGTTGTGAACAGCCTGCTCTGTGTGTGTGTGTGTGTGTAGGTGCGGCGGCGGCGGCGGCGGCGGCGGCGAAGGGGGGGGGAGGGAGGAGGTGTGGCTGTGACTGTGATGTGCGCAGCTGTGATGTGCGCATGCGTGAGTGTGCGCGTGCACGCAGCTGAATCCAGACGAGAAAAAACTCGTGACAGTTTCGTGTCCTTCATTCCCCCGTGTCAGGCAGCTAAAGAGGCTCCAGCTGGACGCATCCTTCGGATGCAGTACCAGCGAGCCCTAAAAAGGAAAATATAATAATAAGAAACTAGAAAGCAAAAATAAACTTGAAATTGGGAAGAGCTAACCTTCGTACTGCCACAGAGAGAATATCTGTGAGAACAGAGCGGGCAGTGTGCCTTTTAAGAAATATAAAGAGATATTTTTAATGAGCAATTTAATCTATTACTTCTTATCAGTACGTGGCATTATGATCTCTCAATATTTCCTATAGTGAGAGTTCCCTTTTTTCCTCATTTTTCCTTTCGGGGTCAGTAGAGCTGGCCATTTTGCTTTCGTTTGTGACAAGCAGACTTGATTTCCACTTATCCTGGATCGAAAAAAGTGAAAACAGCCTGGTGCATCCCACAGAGGTGGCAGACCTCGTGGAATTCATGTCAGTGGGCATGTTTGAAGGCATAACCTACTGCTTATGAGTCAGTGGTAGCGCAATGCTCCACACGTGCTTGCCCCAAGCCCAATGCAGAGAAAGAAAAGAGGTCGGTCTTCAGAAAATGTTGGTGTGATGATGCCCTGACAACGAACTACATTTCCCATCAACCCTTGAACGCTCCCATTGTTTGGAGATGGTGGTGGCCATTTTCAATGATTGGATATGCCTTACTCGTGTTCCACTCCATTCTTGCTAGGCGACCATGCTGTGCTGCTGCAGCCAGGACCATACTAGTTGGATTCAGGATTTCCATTTGTAAAAGAACAGTTGCTTCCTTGATAGTTTGTTGGAGGACAGCTGTGAACGCAGAGAAGTATTCTGAAGATCAAGCTGTGCTGAGACAATGAACTTTGAACTATTTTGAACACTAACTTTGAAAAGATGTGGGAACTGTCGAGTTAAACTTGGGGTTTGAACCTGTGACGAAACAGGATTAATTCTCATGTCAAGATTATATTACATATAAGTATGTATGTTTATTAGTAAGCCAGTAAGACTTCTTAACAAGTGATAGATAGACTGCTAAAGAAAAGAACAATAGAATGTTAGTGACTGCAAATTACTTTTTCATTGACATAAGAGTCAAACAGAAACTAAGGTCATCTAAGCAAAGTTGTGAAGCTTGAGGTAGCTATCTTACCAAACACAGAGAAGTGTTGATGAACCTATACAGAGGCACTCATCTCTTACAATGCTTCAGATTCAGGAACAGGAGGTTTCCTATCAGGATACAATGTATTGGTATATTTCTTTACAGATAAATGGAGGACTTTGATGGCACGCTTCTAAGATATCTCATATTGCCTTTAGATACCCACTTCGACCTGCAGACATCACTGCACAGCAGAAGTGAAGAGTTAGGTTGTGCTCTCAGTTATCATGCTTTAAAGTCCAGGACATGAAGTTTGGGGAGTGTTCTGGAAAATGAATATCAACAACTTAAATCCCTGAACAAGCAAGAAGGTGTTACGAGTGGCATTTACATACCTATCGAGATCACAGACCACCAGAAGCAGGTGAAGAACTAACCTGCCCATGCCATCAGCTTAATGACTATGGGCCATATGTATCATGCAAATTCGCAATTGCAAAGGCCGAAATTCGCAGAATTTCGGCCTTTGCGAATGCGAATTTGCTAAATGGAATGTATGATGCAAAACTGGTGAAAAATAAGGAATCGTAAAATTTGCGATTCCTTATTTTGCAATTGCATTTAAGGAATCGCAAATTTTGCGATTCCTTAAATGCAATTCATAGAAAGAGGAAATAGCCTCTCACAATTGTTTTTGTGCAGGAAGGTGCTTCATTTCCTGCAGTCATAGAAAGAGGAAATAGCCTCTCACAATTGTTTTTGTGCAGGAAAGTGCTCCTTCCTGCACAAAAACAATCCTACCTACAGCACAAGCACCCAAGCCCCATGCTGCAAGGGTGCCTGCTTTGGCGCTAGGCTGCCAAAACAGCACCAGCGCAAGGGCAAAGGACGGCACATCCCTGCCCTTTCCCTGTGATGCAGGGGAGCGAAACAAGGTGACTTGCTGCACTGTCCTGCAATGAAAATATTACATCAAGCTGCAGTTCCACTAGTCGTTACTAGGTGTCCCTCATGAGTCAAATGCAAAAGCATTGAAATTATTACATCAAGCTGCAGTTCAACTAGTCGTTGCTAGGTGTCCCTCAAGTCAAAGGCGTTTGCATTTGACTCATGAGGGACACTAGTAATGACTAGTGAAACTGCAGCTTCATTAAAGGGTTTCAATGCTTTTGCATTTGATTTACAGCGCCACTCATACTATTGTAGGGTGTCAGAGCACTTTACATCACACACATTACACAGAGACAATCAATATGTGTGTAAATCACTGTATAGAAAATGTTACATAAGACTAAGGACTACAAGGTGTAGGAGTCACATGACAGCCATACTAGTAGCCCGTATAGTTTTATAGTGATTGGTCTGGAGAAACACAATACCCGGAATTTAAAACGTAATACCATGGTTGGCGGTTCTCCTTAATAATCAGAATTGATTTCTGTCCAAAAGAACACTTTTTGGGACATTAGGATAATCAAAGACTGAGGGGTGAGGGGGGAACATAACACTCGAATTTATACCTTGCAGTTTGTATGCAGCTCTTAGATGACAGTTAATAGCTCACTGTTGTAAGTTAGGATTTTAACTTATAAACTGCAAGTAGCAAAAGGATCTCTGACAAAAGCAGTAGCCCACCAACCTATTTACATTATGTGCACTTTGTGATCTGCATGGCGCATGTTCTTTGCAGCCGTTACATTAACCCTCTGAGCTACCTTTCCATGAGTCAAAACTTCCACTAGACTAAATTCTGATCTCTCTCTAGGAAGAACATTAATCACCAGAGTCATCATGACATTTTTATTGCTGCCGAAAATTGCTGGAAGCCAGGAAGGAGGCAGAAAGAGTTTTTAAAACCATAATATACTTTTAAACATGATGCCTTCACCTAAAGTCAGCACCCGGTGCGGTCACACTGGTTGCACCGCCCTAGAGCTGTCCCTTCTCAAGGGTCCTATGACCTCAGTGACTGTTGTTCTAGGGTGTGCTGCTTCAAAGGCCTGCCCGCAAGACTGAAGGTGAACTTCAGTATGGATTGTGGTGGACAAGCCTTGAAGGTTAACCTACACTTGTCATGCTAGGGTCCACCTGCTGGTGCGATGACACCAGGACATCTAAAGTGTTGCGAAGCCTTCTAAGGTCTAATATGTGATTGTGCTCTCGCAGGAGAGTGGTCTGATGGGCTGGTTATTAAGGCTGAACCTGTTTCCCAGTTCCAAATTCAGCAGCTCTGACCATAGTGCCACATCCTCTGCCTCACTGAACACCGTACTGCCCCACTGAGAAAAACTCCCACTGTTTTCAACTACAACCCAATTGTTGCCCGCTATAATCACCTAGATGCGCAATTTAAATTACGCACTAGACAAGATCAATATGGGGCCTACAAAAAAAAAAGGAACAACATCCTGGAAGAAGCAAATACTTATATGGAATGCAAAATTTAGCAAACCATGGGACATGTAAGCAGGAACAACATGGTTACCTTAATGCTTTTACACTCACTATTCAGAAATCAGTTAGTGCTTTTGCCTGAAAAGTTAAGGACACGAGAACAGAGCCCTGAATTGACCCATTTCAATGGCCAATTCTTATACTCCTACAAAATGTAAGCAGTATGGTAACAAGCATTTACAATGCAATGGTTTCGCCTTTGGAAAAGTTTGAGCTATTGGCTCCTAGTCATTTGACTACCCTTTTTAGACCTCACGACAAGAAAACTTAGAGCTCTCTATTGGTTTGCGACTGATGCAGCTCTGATCGTTTACAGTAGAAACCTTTTCCTTTTGGTTTTTCATTGATCTGAGAGTGAAAGTAATGTAGTAACAGCAGGTAGCCCATCCCACCGGGTCATGAGAAAAGGGAGGCAGCTGGCGGAGGGTCAGCTAGGATTGCACACAAGTCAAAGAATCTGTTCAATTATTAAGCACTCATCGTAGCCTGTAATTGTTTCTCGTGAATAGCATTTTTTGTATACACAAAATAGCACTCGATCCAGCAAATGGGGGGTAGGGTGAGGAGATCCTGAAAGAAGGGAAACCTACTGTGATCATCGTCGCATCAAGCCTTTGAGACAGAATGTCATCTCTTCCCTTACGAGTGCCCCAGTGCTTTGCAATCAGTATGTGCGGTAACTGCTATCCCCACACATTTCATACTTAAGAGTTTTGTGACAAACATAGAAAGAGGCCCTGCAGTTTTCCCCTGGTAGATTATAGCAGGTCTGAACTACTCATATTTATTAGGGACCAATGCGACTTGTGATTTGTTAAGGTCAAAAAAATGTATTTAGGTCTATTTTTTTGCAGGCTCAACTCGAAATATCCAGTAATTATTGCACCCAGTAACACCAAAAGCCTCAAAGTAGGATTTTATCATGTATGGTAACTAGGTAATTACCACATCTGATTATTGGCGTGCGTATCCGAGGCTTCTGAAGAGACTGAAGCAGAATCTGAGCTCCTAAGCACATTTTTGCGAAAGGGTATCCAATTTTTAGCTTTCATCAGTTCAAAGAAATGTGGTTTTAATACTGCTTTAGGGAATTGCTGACCTAAACTATTGGTAAATTACATGGAGGCGAGGTAAACCATCAGCTGTTACTGCCTTCCTGTGGCTGTTGCTGATGCAAGATGTGCACTTATGTGCTTGTTCTGAGAGTCTCTGCAATTCAGCGGTAGTGTTAAAGGGGAGCATTGGTGTTTTGGAGACGCAAGGACGTGCTGCTCCGACGGTGTGCAGCAAGCACCATACAATAATAATGCAACGCTATTACATGTGTATCCGAAGGTCCGCAATGAGCAATTCGTGGCGGTATCAGACACACACGCACACCTCTCAAAAGGTAACACTGTAGCAAAGCCAGACCCATTGCATTGTTGTTAATGCCCATCAAGCGGGACTTTGACAGAAGGCATCGTCGAGAGCCTGATTAGGACCTACGGGGTCCTGCTATGCACTTTGCCGCACTTCGCGGTGCCTTGGACGGGTGAAATCCCGACTCCCTGCCAAGTCTCACGCTTCCCGCGTGAGACGCGATCGGCCCGGTCGGGTCTTGTAGAGCGGATGGCCCCCCTGGTCTACAGGACCCACTCGGGGGGGAACCACCGACCTCAGGGCTATCCAGGGGGAGGGAAGGCCCAAGGACCCAGCGCCGCCTCAGTCACGCGGGCGGGGGCTTCGTTTGCAGCCTGCTGGACCCGACCGCTAAAGGATTCCAGCGGGAGGGGCTGGAGCGCTCTCGCAGCGCGGAGCTGCAGGCAGGCAGAGAGACACAGAGCGGTGCGAGTCAGCGGGAAGGGGCGGCTCGCACCGCGGGGGATATCAACAATACCTTGGCACTTGCAGGCAGGCTGGCAACCCCAAAACCAAGGGGGGAAACAAACGTTGCGGGCCCCGAGCCCGATGATAGTCTCGGTGGCGGCTTTTCTCCGGGGACAGATGCGACACGGGGCAGGAGAGACGTAGAAGTGCCGGCAATGCCGGACCAGACACGGGGGCGTTCCCGGCGTCGCGTGACGTCGGCAAAAGCCAAAGAATGTCGGGAACGCCCCCGTGTCTGGTCCGGCATTGACGGACAGGCCCCTCATCCAATGGCAAGGCTCCGTTTACGGAGCCAGCCAATCAAGGACGAGGGCCGAACAAAAGCCACACTACAGTTCTCAACAGGATTTCGCCTGCGCGGAAAAGCTGCGCAGAGCGCAGCTTCCGCTAGGCGAAACCTAAAAAGACCACACCCCTGGACGCAGAGCCGCAGCACACATTTTGTTTTCCAATCCACACATTGTGGTACCTCCAGGATTGGTGCACTAGTTCCAAGTCCAGGGAAAACAAAGACAAGAGAACAAAAATAGCGCTTCACTGGCAAACTCTGTAAAAGTGGCGCTAATGTGTTCCAGTGTGAATAAAATCAGCTTGGCCAGTTTGCTACCACTCTGTCTTACTTTATTCAGTTATTTACCTATTTTTCATATTTTTAGCCTTTTATTCCCAATGCTGCACTTTGGAATTAAAATGTCAGAAAAATACATTTCCAGCAAAAGGGTCTTTCTTTTTTGGATCCATTTCCCAGGGAAGCAAAGAAAAGAAAGGAGAGGAAAGAGAGTGAGAACCCCGTCTTGAAGTCACGGTTTTCATGGGCGTCCGCAGGGGGGCAAGGAGGGTCGCTACAGGGGGGGGGGGGGCAAGCGCCCCTCCTTGCCCCCCCCCCCGCGGACGCCCATGCTAGGAACCAATCTGCAGCAACGAAAGTTGCCATTGGTCTATAAATGACCCTTGTGCACCCGCTGACTTTTCTCTTTCCTGACCTTTATGTCCGAACATTCCATTGGCTTCTTTATAATAGTTTTAACTTGAAAAAATATTTGAATTAATGTTTTTCCCCCCATAATTAATGTATGCCTTTAAGATATATCAAGAGCCTTGCCTTCAAAATTCCGAGATGCGCCCTTCAGAAGATTCCTTTCTGTTCCATAATGTGACACATAAAGACCCCCCACCCCAGGATATTGCAGCATAGATCTGCAGTTTGTGGCACAAACATTGAAATTTAGGGGCAGACTTGTTTTTCCTTTTGCAGCATTATTGCAGCAATTTATTTTACTCGGAATCGTTCCTTTTCAGCCTTAAATGAATGGAACCTGTTTTAGCAGAGTACTCCACTTTGAAATAGGCATGTTTAAAGTTTCTGCAGCTCTATGAAAGCATGAGACATGTGCATGCTTGCTACCCAAAATACAATACATTTGGTGAATTTTAAAACACAACTCCCCTGTGGGCATCAGGGCCTCCAGCAACGATTGAATAATGATGCCCTAAAAAACAAGTCGTCAGTTTCAGCTTTAATCCTTTATGCGGAGACGACAGAGGCAGGCGGTCGGGGCGTGTGCCGCACCGTGACGGCCGTAGGTGGGAGGGGGGGGGGAGGGGTGACGATGGTCCCGGCCTCTGTTGCCCCACGTCAGCCACAGAAAAGAGGGCGGGCGCCACCCCCAACACTTGTGCTGCCTGGGTAAGCCCGACCCACGGACCCACGCCCCTTGCTACACCACCGTAGACGTCGCTGTTATGTAACATTGCATAGGAATATTTTGAATATGATTCTTTAGGCCATATGCTTTCGGCCAAATGGCTTTATATTTGGACATGCACAGCATATGGGGTGTCACACTTAAGTGTAGTGGGGCAGATTTATAAGCCCCTTGCTCCTCTTTTACGCCCCCATTGCAACACTTTTGTGACGCAGCGGCGGCGCAAAAGATGCACCATGGTGCAGGATATTTACAATGTGACGCATCTGGGAGATGCGTCACGTTGTAAAGCCCTGCGCCTGAAGGAGGCGTTCCTGCGCAGGGGGGGGGCGTTCCAACGCAGGAACGCCTCCTAAAAGTGGCTGAGTGAAATCTACAAGATTTCACTCAGTCACTTTGGGGCCCATGCTGCATCAAAACCCTGCGCTGCTTGAAGAAGGCGTAAGGATTGACGCAGCATTAACAATATAGGGCCCCCGAGAGCATTGCTGGAGCTGTGTCGCGCTTGCGACGCAACTCCAGCAATATGCCACTTTTACGGCACAGATGTGTGACGCATCTGTGCCGTTTTTGCCCCATGGTGCGCCGCATTGTAAATGCGGCACATCCATGGTGGCAGAGCCATGGCACACAATAAGTGGCGCATTCCTGCTGATATGCAGGGATGCGCCACTTATTGAAAATATGCCCCACTGTGTTTTACACTCTGAATCTCTTGGGGTGATTTTTTTTTAGCTGCCTTGAAACTGATTTTATCTACATGTCTATGTACTGTTAGCAAAGGCCAGAGAGACACGTTTTGCATTATTCTAATAGACAAATTACTCGATGTTGTTGCTGGTCAATAAAATGAGTATTCACTGGCTTGCACGTGCTTGGTAAACATTGCACCTTGAAGGCGATGCATTTCTGCATCATGTAATGGAATGCACATAGCGTCTGGCTGTCTGCGCACCTCAGACTAAGGAGAATGTTTCCGTCCCTTCTTGCAACCTTTCAGTCTTTTGAAGGGTGTCATAAATTATTATTTTTCTTTTGCGGGGAGGAGGGGGGAGGGGGGCGGGGCGTCAACCTGAACATGAACTTGGCCTATGCTGTCACAATGCTTGCCTTTTGCTCAACTGAGGTCGAGACGGTGTCAAGATTTCATTCAAGAGTCACGCATTTCTTTTCTGACCTGTTTTTTTCTGGTATGTTCCATTGTTCTGCTGTGGAAATCCCACTAGGCAGAGCATACTTGAGGATAAAAGTGTAATCAAACCTTCCCCTATTTAGGGTCCGACTACATTCTTGTCTGTCCTAAATAGAACCTCTTTACGTGGAGCAGAATTGACAACTTGATGCCAATGTTCTAATTGTGTACACCCACAGAATGACCACAAGATGGCATCGTTTCGTAAAAAATAAAAAAATAATCTGATCAAAAAATATCAAATCGCAGTAATTCAATCCAAATATTGTGGGATTTTGCAAAAAGCGCGGTCTTTTTTTGACAAAATTGCCGTTCTTGAAAATCTCAAAATCCTGGAGGGTCTGACATATGTATAAAGGGACACATAACAAACAAACATACATATAGAGGTGCACATAGCACACCCATGTATAGAGAGGCTCACGAGTGCACACAAGTACACATAAACATGCACAGAAACAAAAATATAGACACATCATCTTCAAATATTCTTTATACCGTTAATTGAAACCATAAAAGACACAAACAATTAAATCAATACACAATGACCAATAATACTACAAAGTACTTCAAGTGTATCAGTAAAATTACAACAAAAACAATTAGTTTAAAAGCTGATAAAAAGTAAAATAACAATTCATATTCTCTGTTATGAAATTCAATAATATAGACACACAATACACACAGATGCACATTAGCACACACATATATGTCAGCAGAAATACATGGCACATACATCATACATTCGTGCTTAAACAACTGAGCTACCATCAAACAGGAATACAGACACACATAAATAGTGAAACTCACAGATGCACGAACATACACATCTACTCAGACACCCTGACCCACACAGATACATCCAACATGCACACCTGCACAGAGCAAGGTATCCACAACTACAATCACACTCTCATGGACACCAACATAGAGATGGATACAAACAAAAACACATTAACAGGGTTACACTCAGATAGACGCCCGCGCATTCCCACTCACTGAAAGCGTGAAAACAGCGATGCGTCAGTTTTCTTGCTCCTGCGGTAGAAACGCCTGCGCCACTGTGGATGTACTGGGGCAGATTTACAAGCCCCTTGCGCCTCTTTCACGCCACTGTTGCATTCACTTTTGATGAGCCATGGTGCGGGGTATTTACAACGTGACGCATCTGGGAGATGTGTCACGTTGTAAAGCCCTGCGCCATAAGGAGGCGTTCCTGCTCAGGAACGCCTCCTAAAAGTGGCTGAGTGAAATCTACAAGATTTCACTCAGTCACTTTTAGGCAAATGCTGCCTCAAAACCCTGCGCCTACTTGAAGCAGGCGTAAGGCTTGACGCAGCATTGGACAGATAGGGCACCCCCGAGCCTTGCTGGAGCTGCATCGCGCTTGCGACGCAACTCCAGCAATGCGCCGCCTTTACGGCACAGATGTGTCACGCATCTGTGCAGTTCTTGCCCCATGGTGCTCCGCATTGTAAATGCGGCGCACCATGGGTGGCGGAGCTGCGGCGCACAATAACTGACGCATCCCTGGGGATGCGCCAGTTAATGTTAATCTGCTCCACTGTATTTACAATTAGGCGCACCATGGTGCAGGGTTTTTTGGCGCATTGCTGGAGTTGCGTCCGTTTACACGCCTCAAAATACAGAGGCGATGCATCAGTTTTCAGGGACGCATCGCCTATAGTATGGGGACCAAAATAAAAGAATGTAAAAAGGTGGAAGACTCACCTTGCGCTCCAGTACATTAATCCTGTATGCCACTCATACGAGTGGGCAGAGTGTACTTATGTGGAGCACTATGCCCACTTGTATGCATGACAAAAGACAATAATGTCGCAAAATGTGACATTTGCTATCTTAACTACCTTGTGAATACACTCACCGGTCAGGGGGACGTCATTTCCATCGTAGCTTCCACTGCAACAGCCAATGAGTCATTGTTACGCCTTGGTTTCGCAGGTCGCAGGTGTAGGGATTGTGTCACAATGGCAGCGCAGCGGTAGACTGCATGAAAAAAGTGGTAAATACCACTGCGTCAGTTTCAAGGTAGGTGTTTCCGATGGAACGCCGACCTTGCATAAATTAAAATCCCAGGTGGTGCAGACGATTTTTATGCAGGTGAAAACCTATACAGCCTGGAGAAAAGTGAAGTATCTCCATCCATGTAAATATGGAGCAGCTGGAGCACCGCCGCTGCGCAAAAAAAGTGACACAAAAATGCGACGCAAGGCGCTTGTAAATAAGCCCCCAAATACATGGTTACACTCCCTCTCTGTCTCTATGTTTCTGTCTCTTACACCCACCCACAAAGACATAAACACAGAGACAAATGTAGACACAGTCATAAATCCACAGGCAGACTCATTGGCCTAAACAAGCACGAGCAGAGAAGTATTCATTCAAAGGCAGACACACTCCCACAAAGGCACACACATAGTCAGGTGGGTATGTACACACACATAAACATAGACAGACACTTACACACCTGACTCTACAGACACACAGACTGTGCTTGCCTCGACTCTCTTTGTTGAGGGTGAATATGTAGCCACACACAAACACACAGGACACCAACAGACACACAGCCTGAGCTCGCCCAGGCTATCTTTGTAGAGGATTATCACATACCCACACTCAAAGACACAGACATCCACAGACACACAGGCTGTGCTCGCCTAGTATCTCTTTTTAGAGGATTAACACATACACAAAGACACAGACATCCACAGACACACATGCTGTGTTTGCCCAGTCTCTCTATGTAGATGATTAACACATTCCCACACACAAAATCACAGGTTGTGCTCCCTCAGGCCGTCTTTGTAGAGGATTAACAAATGCCCACATACAAAGACACAGACATCCACAGACACACAGACTGTACTCGCTCAGGCGACCTTTGTAGAGGATTAACACAAACCCACACACAAAGACAAACATCCACAGACACACAGGCTGTGCTCCCTCTGGATCTTTCATTTATAAAGGAATAGCTTACCCGTCGCGCGTTGCTGCAATCTCAGAAGAAAGGAAATTTAAGAAAACTTGTTATGATAACATTTAATTTACATTGTGTCATTTTTATTGAAACTTATTCATTTTAATATGGAAAACATTTAAAGTGTTGTTTTAATTCTGTTTATTTATTCTAGTGTTTGTGGATACACAGTATTTTTTTTTTCCGTCTGGTGCGTACACGAATAAATCAGAAGGTTTTCCGACGCGTGAGCTGGCCACATACAGTTGTCCATGTGAGAAGCACGGATTCTCCAAATCTAGTCCACACACTTGCAGCAATTGTCCTTGTGCTTTGTTGATGGTCATTGCAAAAGCGAGTCGCACCGGAAACTGTAAACGTTCAGTATTGGAAAGATTATGAGGGCCCTGGGAGGTCAGGGGGCCGATATGTAACACATTTTTCTTTCTTTTTTTTGTTGCCAGAAACCTTCGCGGGAGTGTACTCAACAACTTCCCAAAGTTTCATGACGATACGATGAATGGTGTAGTAATGCTTAAAGGACAAACAGACATACTTTCGTTTTTATATATATAGACTAGCTTACCCGTCGCCCGTTGCTGCAATCTCTGAAGAAGGAAAATTTAAGGAAACTTGTTATGATAACATTCAATTTACATTGTGTCTTTTTTATTGAAACTTGTTCATTTTAATATGGAAAACATTTTAAAGTGTTGTTTTAATTCTGTTTATTTATTCGAGTGCTTGTGAATACACTTTTTGTTTTTCCGTCTAGTGCGTTCACAAATAAATCAGAAGGTTTTCGGACGCGTGAGCTGGCCACATACAGATGTCCATGTGAGCAGCACGGATTCTCCAAATCTAGTCCACACACTTGCAGCGATTGTCCTTCTGCTTTGTTGATGGTCATTGCAAAAACGAGTCGCACCAGAAACTGTAAATGTTGCATACACTAATAAATGAGAAGGTTTTCCGACGCGTTAGTTGGCCACATACAGTTGTCCATGTGAGAAGCACGGATTCTCCAAATCTATTCCACACACTTGAGGCAATTGTCCTTGTGCTTTGTTGATGGTCATTGCTAAAGCGAGTCGCACCGGAAACTGTAAACGTTCAGTTTTGGAAAGATTATGAGGGCCCTGGGGGGCCAATATTTAACCTTTTTTTTGCCAGAAACCTTCGCGGGAGTGTACTCAACAACTTTTAACATTTTTAAATTTTATTATTTATTATTATTATTATTTTTTTTGCCAGAACAGAAACCCTCGTGGGAGTGTTCTCAACAACTACCCAAAGTTTCATGCCGATCGGATGAATGGTGTAGTAATGCATAAAGGACAAACAGACGGACATACATTCATTTTTTTATGTATAGACTAACACATACCCACACGCAAACACAGAGGACAGACACACAGGTTATGGTCATCCAAGCTCCCTTTGTTGAGGGTTAACATAGACACACACAGACCCACAGGCACATAGGCTGTGCTTGCTCAGGCTCTCTCTCTTGAAGATTGACACACACCCAGATACAAACACACAGGACATCTACAGACACACAGTTGTGCTTGCTCAGTCTCTTTATTGGGGCTATACATAGCCACATACACGCACATAGGACACACAGACACAAGCTGTGCTCGCTCGTGTTCTCTTGGTTAAGTGTTTACATATACCCACACTCAAACACACATGACACCCACAGGCACACTGACTGTGCTCTCAGATGCTCTCTTTGTTAAGGGTTAACATATACCAATACACAAACACACACAGAAGCTGTGCTCACTCATGCTCTCTTTGTTGAGTGTTAACAGATACCCACACACAAATGCACATGACACCCATAGCCACACAGGCCCTGCTCGCTCATGCTATCTTTGTCGAGTGTTAACACATACCAACACAAAAATGCCCAGGACATCCACAGGCATGTAGGTTGTGCTCACCCAGGCTCTCTTTGCAGAGGGCCCACACACAAATACACAGGACACTCATAGACACAAGCTGTGCTCGCTCATGCTCTCTTTGTCGAGTGTTAACACATACCCACACACAGGACACCCACTACACAAGCTGTGCTCGCTCATGCTCTCTACTTTGAGTGTTAACACACACCCACAGACAAACACACACATCACACAGGCTGTGTTCACTCATGCTCTCTTTGTTGAGTGTTAACACATACCCACACATAAACGCACAGAACACCCACAGACACACGCTGTGCTTTCTTCTTTGAGTGTTAGCACATACCCACACACAAACACACAAGACCCACCGAGGCTGTGCTTGCTCATGCTCTCTTTGTTGAGTGTTAAAACATACCCACACACAAACACACAGGACACACACAGACACACAGGCTGTGCTTGCTCATGCTCTCTTTGTTGAGTGTTAACACATACCCACACACAAACACACAGGACACACACAGACACACAGGCTGTGCTCGCTCATGCTCTCTTTGTTGAGTGTTAACACATACCCACACACAGGACACACACAGACACACAGGCTGTGCTCGCTGATGCTCTTTTTAGATCGAACCTAAGCAATCGCTATGCAAGATTATAGTAAGGGGAAAAGAAAAGTCTGCCAAAGACCTTTGGAATGCGGTTTATGGCCAGTGCATGTGAGGCATTCAAGCGCGAAGCTGGCATCTGGCACCAGCGCGCGCTTGGCCTCACTTCCTGCTCCCCCTCTTACAGCAATTAACTTTCATTCGCTCACACCCCATATTCTCGTTCCCGCATCAGACTTCAAAGGCTGCCGCTCCCCCGCCTACCCCCGCCACAGCAATGCCGAGAACTTGTTTTGTTTCCTTTCCCCTCACCCATCTGAAGTGGCCCTCCCAGGCCCGATGCCCGTAATGTATTTTCTTTTCCACCACCCACTCCAGCGTTCCATGGCACATGCTGTTTTCTGATTGTCAGACATACTTCACTTCAACCCTGTATGATGCAACAGGTGCCTATTACCCGTCCTTGCAGGCTTTTGTGTTATACTTCACACACGTGGTCAGACATACCTTACTTCAACCCCGTATTATGCAACAGGTGCTGGCGCTGCCTTTTTACTCGATCTTGCATGCTTCTATTTTATATTTCACACACGTTCCTGCCGGCCTACATATTCAACAACATCCCACCACTGACGCTTACACAGGTCAGACATGTCGGTGGATTCATGGATGCATCGCCATTTCCGTGTGCGATGTATGGCCCTTCATGTCTTTCCACCATGGCCACTTGCCCACTTGCTTCCCGCGTTTGTGGTACATATATAACAGAGAGGACAGACAAGGCCATTCTCTGACCGGATCGGGACACACCCAGGCATACTTCTCTCACAGGTATTTAATTTCAACCGCTTTCTTTCCCACCAGCGCCTCTGACCCTCGCCGGTTCCCAACCTCCTCCAACACTGCCCGTCTGTTTTTAACCTCATCGGTTATCCCCCTTGAGTTTCTCATGCACACACCATCCCTGCGTTTGATCCTGTGCTGCCCACATGGTGTTCCGCCTGTATTTCCGGACCCTACTGAGCTTGTGTCCACCTTTGTTCATGCCACATATGTCTCAAAACACACAACTTTTTTTTCTTTGGTTCACATATTGTTCGCTGCTTTATTATCAAACCCTGTGCTGCACACACGGGGGTTTCCCCCGTTTCTCGGAACCTAACGATGCCACATTGGTTTAAATGTTCTCTGATAACGCGTCCTGAATTACATATGGATTGTTCTCTTTCTTCTCCCAGCTCCACATTATGCGCGTTGTCTCGTATATTTTCCCATTGTCTATGGGGAACTCGCAGGCATTTATTTTTACTCCATTAAGCTGGACCGCACAGCTTCCTTCCCTCGAGACAACTCATGGTCGCTCTTTGCATATGACCATGTCTGAACTGGGGTGGTTTGGTGAGCAAAATAACAATGGATTAAACCCAGATCTGTGACTTGGGGTGAATGTTTTGCCATTGTGCAAAATTCCGTCCATCAGCTTGTGGGTTTTGCTGTTCACCCTATGTGGGAAGGGTATGCCCAGACGTGGGTCCCTTGCTCACTAAGCCACTGGAGTCAAGCTATCCTGGCTGAAGACAGCAGATAGCCAGAAACAGGTCCTAGGATGCTTGATTCCGGCCCAGGAAAGACATGGCTTGGCAGTTCGGGCTGGACTGTTCCCATGAGGCACAGGGTCAAGACTGATTTGCATATGGCCATGTCTGAACTGGGGTGGCTTGGTGAGCAAAATAACGATGGATTAAACCCAGATCTGTGACGGGGTGAATGTTTTGCCATTGTGCAACATTCCGTCCATCATCTTCTGTGTTTTGCTGCTCACCCTATGTGGGAAGGGTATGCCCAGACGTTGTTCCCTTGCTCACTAAGCCACTGGAGTCAAGCTATCCTGGCTGAAGACGGCTGATAGCCAGAAACCGGTCCTAGGATGTTTGACTTCGGTACTGGAAAGACATGGCTTGGCATTTCGGGCTGGACTGTTCCCATGAGACACAGGGTCAAGACTGATTTGCATATGGCCATGTCTGAACCGGGGTGGCTTGGTGAGCAAAATAACGATGGATTAAACCCAGATCTATGACTGGGGGTGAATGTTTTGCCATTGTGCAACATTCTGTCCATCATCTTGTGTATTTTGCTGTTCACCCTATGTGGGAAGGGTATGCCCATACGTGGGTCCCTTGCTGACTAAGCCACTGGAGTCAAGCTATCATGGCTGAAGACGGCTGATATTCAGAAACCGGTCCTAGGATGCTTTTATTCCGGTCCAGGAAAGACATGGCTTGGCAGTTCGGGCTGGAAGCGTTCCGTCCATCATCTTGTGTGCAAAGCTTGTCATATGAACTTGCCCTAGGCTGGCAGGCGGTGCCTCTTGTGACTTGTCCCCAGTGGTCGCCGGTGGCAAATATTATTGTGAGCATCCTTCCATCATTTTCTTCTTCTGACCTTCCAGTGGGCAGGAGAGAGACTGCTTTAAATGGAAACATAGAAGTACAGGTACTCACTATTTAGAGTACTTGTTAAGTGCCCATGTTCTCCCATTCTAGGCATTGCAGCAGTACTGAAACTGAGTGCCAAACAGTACTGTACCTGTCCATTTAAGGTATTTGGGAGACTGCTGTCATTCCTATTGAGTCAGTCTGTGTCTCTAATGAGCCTCTGGGATGTCTGGAAGACCAATTGCATTGCAAATGCTTTTTTTAGGACTTGTGCCCTGAAAAAAAGCATTGCTGACTAACAAGGAAGAAAAAATTGAAGTTCAGCCGAAATTTCACAGAGGACTAACCTCCTAGAATCACAATAGTAGGTGTATATTCCCAAGAAACATTTCGTAAGAATAATTGAACATTTGCCAAAGCCAGCTATTTCCTGTTGTCTTTGGGTGGCAGAAATGAATGCAAAGATTGTAAGGAAAGTTGATGAAAGCCCTGTTTTCTACAAAGATGTTCAAGAAGGGAGCACTAGTACAGAGAAGAATTCACTTGCCTCAGTGGTGAAACTGGGCCTCTCCAAAAGTGTAGTACTTTCCTATGCAGGCTTCTAGAGTTACCGCTGAGTACTGGGGTGGAGAGGGCTTGGCATTGACTAAAATACACATGCAGTAACTCTGCCTTACTTCTAGGTTCTTACAAGACACTTAATACTCACTACTTAAGAAAGATGTGTTTTCGCGGTGGGGTGAGCAGTTAAGAAATCCCACACAATTATGCGGCCAATTGGATCAAGGAGTGGTTTACTTGTAAAGAGTTTAATAAATCCCCTCACAGGATTTGTAGAAGGATTATCTACCTACAGTAGTAAACCTTTAAAGCAGAATGTGTGCAAAGTGTAAACATTTTTACTGCAGACTGCCCTTCAATGTCAATGGTTCAGAGTCAGATGAGCAAGATGCTTAGATGAGGGGGGTCATTTATCATTAACAGTTTCAGTAGCAATGAGTCTGACTGAAGATATTCTAAGGACATGCTGACCAGTGCAGTCATAGCAAACTTGATATTTCACGCTCAGAAGAAGTATACAGACATGTCTATAACTAAACAATTGTTTTGAAATTAATATTAGTGGTTCAACTTTGATGAGGAACAGGACCATAATATTTTGCATTTCAGAGTACATGCAGTGCTGACCAGGAAGCTATAAAAACTGACTTAAAAACAGTGAGCTTAGAAAATATGTGGCACTTTGCTGTTTTTGTCATGAAACCTTATTGTTCTGATGTTGATATGCTCTAAGAGGCCTAATATAGACATTAATATCGAGGTTAAAATCAGTGTGGCTCATAAAAGAAGCCCTTCAAAGGAAGGGCACTGGTAAAGTATTATTCCCAACAGGGTGCCATCCGCCCCTTCTCAAATGGAAAACTACATAAACAGCTTGTGTAGTGGCAGCAAAACTTTGGGCCCTATTCTTAAAGGCATTTTGGAGTGCATACAGTACTACTCCTTGGTGCTCTTTTTTCTGCATTCACATGCCTTTGTGAATTGCTTTCAAACCATCTACAATTGGAATAAAATGGGAATATTCAGGAAATATTCATATACATTTAGCAGATATAGAAATGACTATGCCATTTTTGCACTTTTACTAGTAGGAAGTTGCACATTTCAGGGCCAATTAACAAAGGCATGTAAGAGTATGTAAATGGTTACCCTTGTACCACTTTAGTATATACTTTAGTATATAGACTTTAGTATATACTTTAGTATATACTTATATGTGTATGTACTTTGTGGGCTTTGGAGATCAGCTCTAGGACTTGTCTGCCTCCGCTTAGGGACTTTTTTTCTGTTCATCTGCCTCTATTTAACTGTCTTGATAGAAAACAACCAGCAGAGGTCAGTAAAATACCAGAATTAATTTCTGCTGAGGGACTTTCTTTTTTTAGGTCTCGCCTGAGCCAGCGCATGCGTCGCCCTGGTGAGACTTTTAGTAAGAGGGCTTCAAAAAGCTCACCACACACTTTTGCTTGTGGCCTAAAGCTTGCGGTTACGCGCGTGGTTACGCTCAATGGCACTATCTGGCTTTCCTCTCTTGTCATGGCCATTAAGCGCTTCGCTCGCGGGCACCCTTACAGCGCGCAATCACATCACTTTCAATGCTGCACGGCCAATGCTTGTTTCCCCTTTGTGTTCACACACTCTTAGCTTTTTCCCTCTGGAATATGGTCTGGGGACTTGAAGGGAGGAGGCACACATAAAGCAAGGCACCTCCTCTCTCAATCACTTAAAACACCCCTCTTGTATAGTTTACACTTAGAACAGGATACTTCTGTGAGATTAGCGAGTGCGGGTTCGCTGCGTTTAGTGCATTCTTTTTACGTGGCTCCTCCTTTCTGCTCCACCCTGTGCACACCACATGGCTTTGTCCTACCCGCTCCTTCCCTACGTCAAAATCCCCAGCCAACAGACGCTGGGGGAGTTGCCTGCACGTCGGTGGTTGTGCGGAGTCTTAGAGCCACAGATGTCTGCTGTAGTGTTATCCTTCCTGATCTCCACTGTAAACATGTTGAGGCTTTGGTTGCTGCTTTGCAGGGCCCTGAGGCGCACACCTCCCGGGCTTTGACTCTATCATACGGAGCGCAGAGTGTATGGTTACAAGCCCCGCAAAGCTGAAAGTGTCATACAAGGAGCCTTCTCGAACATCTCTTCCCACAGCAGGCAAGGTACGTGCAGAATGTGTAGCGGAGGCTTATGAGACTCCTATTAGAAGCCATTGGTAGTAAAACACAAACCATGGGTAGTAAAACTGAGGTACCTCATTTCAGTTCTCCCGTCAGACTGACAGCTCCAGATGGAATAACTGCAAACCAACAGACACTGTGAGACCCTTGTGATGTAACATAACATCATACTTTGTTACTCCTCTCCCCCACTGGCAGTCCCTCTAGGTCTTGTTGCACAGTATGTGGGTTCACTGACGTGACGTTATGGGTCCAGCTATCATGCCAGTATCCTTCACTCAACCCAATAGCTCCTACATTGCAGGGTGCCTCTGTCGCTGAAAGTGCTGTAAGCCCCTTCTCTGAGTATCAACTGCACTGTCATAACACTGCTGCTTTGCTGAATCTCTGGACTAAGGCTGAGTTACTTGTCTGCTCCCCGTTTTCCAACAGTGCCACTCGTGCTTATGTAAAGCGCTGTGATACCATGCGGCATCTTGTTGACAAAACAGCTGACTGCATTCAAATATAGTAGTTTCCCTACATCTCTGAGCAGGCAGGGCCCATGCGCCCGAAGCATCTCAGAACCCTCCACCTGTCCAAGGCCCGTGGACTTCAGAAATAATCGCCCTGTCCTTCCGGTTTCAATTTCCAGATGCTGTACAATGGCGGCTAATAAAGACGCAGAGCGTCGGTGTCATCCATCTGTGTTCAGGAGGTGGGAAACAATGCCGCTCCCGACTCAGCTCTGTATGGCACATAACCATTGCAAAGACAGCACAACAATTAGATGACCTTTAGTAAAGCTAACTGATCAAGAGGTGTCCGTAAAGAAGATAAAAAGAAGACTAATCAGCAGGAAATCAAAGCCTTACTTTACAATAAAGAGTAGGCAACTATTAAATACAACATGCCCACCTGCTCGTTGGAAAACAAACCCCTGTGCCAGCGTGTTTGTGCTCAAGACAATCTGCCCTTGTCCTGTAAATGACACAGTTGACATATTTGTTGGCAGCTTCTGAGCAAACACTTCATTTTACTCGTACGATAAAACCTGCAACAAAGCGTTTTGGTGTAAGTTTCACAGAATTCAAGCACAGAATTCACCATACTGCCAGTGTGTTACTGCACATGACATTTAAAGAGTCCAAAACGTCCCCTTACAGGTGCCCTAATGAAACATGTTTAAAAGAAAGAAGTCCCAAAAGAATGGACAATTAAGGATATGCCCAATTACAATATGTACTCCTAAGGGTATATTTATTTATCTAAAAACAGCATGCCATCAATTGGGCGGGAAAGGCAAAGGTACAATGTGGTGTATTCAAATTATAACAGTATCACAAACAAGGGGCAATTATGTATTATCATAAATTACTGACACAATTCCTAATTATAATGATGATCATCACAATATATGTTTGGTAAAACTCTGTTTGAATTTATTCGTACAAAATATTAATTCATTATTCAAAATCACAACATTAAAAACATCATATTCTACATTTTATTAAAAAATTAAAGAATAAAAACACAAAGAATCAAAAAGAGTCGACGCGGCGTTTCGGTTTTCTGTTAGTACACCTTCTTCAGGACTGATTCTAAATGAATTTAAAAAACACAGAGTTACCAACCATTTTTTGGTACAGTTTTATCAGGACATATCTCTATATCTGACACAATATCACAAAAGTGATTGCCCCTTCTTTTTGTCATGTTATTCAGATAACCATTTCCCAGACATATGTCTGTATTTTTTCACTGTTGCTGAACACCACAATATCTTATTTCTTTTTCTCATTACTATCATATACATGTCATCCCCTCCGGCATTTCTATTGTTCATTGTCTACACATATTTCTAAACCTAATACACAGCTAGATTTGTTTGCCTCTCCCTGGACCTTTTGTCCAATGCTGTCACCCCCTATATTAGACATTTAGAAACATTTTAATAATGTTATCAGCACGCCTACCTTGTTCCAGATGGAGTTAATATCTCTACTGGAAAATGCTGATTGACAAAATTTCTATGGGCTTTTAGATGATTGACCCGTCACAGGATGCTGTACTCAATTAGCAAAGTGTGATGTCTCTAGATTGAAAAACAATTCTTATTTTTAATATTTATTTTTTGGATCCTTTAATGATACTTTCATATGCTTTTGCTAAATTTAGGCGGACTATATCGTTATTACATACCTCCCTGGTAGAGAAGTTTTAACAACGTTCCTTTTTGTTGTCATCTGTCTCTATTGTTCAACATCAATAAATGTCTCTAAAGCATAAGAATCAAAAAAAGATAACCCTTAGTCTTTAGGTTTACATGGCTCATATCCACTTATTTGTTTTGATTTAGTTCCATGCGCCTAGTACCTGTAATTAGGATGTAGTCTTGCTGGATTTAGACTGCCAGGAGGAGCCACCGTTTTTGTAATCGTTGCTCTCGTTAATTTACCTAAGGGATTACAATTTATGCTTTAATTAAAATTCTACTGTTTCACTCCAAAGGGACCTTATTACTTTCTTACGTTCTGATTTATCACTCACCATTCAAGCTAGGTAAAGGAGTTTTTACTAAAGTCTCGATGCCGCTTCCAATACGGTCCGCTTTCAATTAGGTCCGTTCTTAGTGGAGAACACCATGACAAAATGGGGCTGGCCTCATCAATTTGTCATTACCTGTGGAGGTGTTGCAAATGATATATTATTTTGTGATCGCTTCTCATTATGTGTGCCTCAATATGACAACTATCAATAACATCCTCTCACTCTGCTTGGTCTCGGTTTATTTAAATTGTACACCGGCAGACACAGCGAACCCCCTCCGTGTCCGTTATGTTCCCATATTTTTAATTAAAGGGGCCTCATTTCTTTTTATTTCGAATAAGGTACCTCATAGATTCAAAAAGGTGTCACCCAACCCATCATTATATTACCGCTCATCGCATAACACGAGCCGGTTTGTTCCTCTATGTTGTCTCCCAGTATTATAAGTAGTAGGGTCACATGCCTTTCCTTATTAGCAACATTTTTATAGAAATATATAAATAAACTATCCTTTCCCCATTGCCTCGTTTCCCTTCGAGTATAAGGTTTACGCCTCAGTAATCGCGGTTAAAAACTATTCCCCATGTACTCGTTTCCATTCGAGTATAAGGTTTACTCTTCCGTAATCGCGGGTAGAAGCTATTCCGTATCGCTTACCCGCTGTCTTTACATCGGCCTCCCTGCTCCTATCTCCTGGCAGTCCGTTCTCTTTTCCTTCAGTCGGTGTGTGCCGAAATGAAAGGAACGGTCTGGACTGCTCTTCCTGGTTTATAAGCGTCCCGCTTTTTGATTGGGCGCCCCTCTCCTATCCTGTCATTGGTTCAAAACTCACCATTCAACAAAGCGTTGCTATAGTGAATTGACGCATTTCACTGTTTTTTTACTTAGCTCTTCCTATTGGGTCATAGAATTTATCCTGTTCCACCGCATTGGTGCTAGTCACTAACGCGTTTCTATGGTGTTTCTATGGAGCTTCTATAGCGATATTGACTTTAGTTATGAGAGGACCAAGTCACCGCACGGCTAGGATTTAAATATATAGTCTTGTGTTGTTGTATTAATTACACTTATCATTTTCGCCACAGTCTCTCCGAGCTATACTTATTAAGGCACCCCTCATATTCTCCAATTGTTGCCAGTATTATTTTCGCCGTTATGGCTAAGTCCTGTATTTCCTAAGGCGCCCCTCAAATTGTGAAGTCATTACTGATTGCCTCATTGCTTCATATATCTGATATATCCCCTTATGGCAGGATGTCTGTCAATTTGCCCGTTCTACGATATTAGCAAAAAATCTCATATTACCAGCTATGATTGAATAGTGTATATATCCATTTAAACAACCATTAGGTTATATTGTTTATTCTTTGAACTAATACGATCTACCATGGTTTAGTGTTAACCTTTCCCCCAGTTCTATTCTGTTCATGGGTGTATCTAGTTCTCTGTGCTATGCTAACAGGTACTGTAGATTTCTAAGCATTGTCACTAATTCCTATCAAAGACTATTAAGTTCACTTAATGATTTTCTCCCAGTCTTCTCTTGAATTCAGACCACATCTTACACTGTTATGGGTGGACATATAATATTGTTCCCTTCTTTTCCTCTTATCATCTTGGTTACCACCTCTCTTACTGCCAGTTATTTTTTCTAACCCGCACCATTTCAAATCATCAATTGCATGTCCAGCTACCCTCCAATGTTCAGTAAGAGGTGCTCCTATTTTATTTGTTCTCAGTGCTGATCGGTGCTCGTTTAGTCGTAGCCTGATTTCCCTGGATGTCTCACCTACGTATGATTTTTGACAGGGGCATTGAATAAGGTAAATTGCATTTTTTGTCCTACAGTTGATGAAACTTTTGATGTGTACTGATCTGTCATTAACTGTAACTTTGTTGCCTTTAATAATACTGGTACAATTTACACATCCCGCACAGGGGTGTGTCCCTGTTGGTAAGGGGTTGCCATCAACAGTTGTCTGCAGGTTCTTAGGCATTTCTCTATATGTGTGGACAAGAGAATTTCTAATTGTTCTATTTCTCCTATATGAAAACATAGGCTTTGGGTTTGGCATGTGTGTTTTGTCTGAGATTAAGTGCCAATTTCTGTTTATAATATTCTTTACTTTGTAACTAACTTGTGAAAAGTTTGTTACGAACACGATGAGTTGTGGACTTCTGTGATTTTCATTTTTTGGCATAAAAAAAATTTCTCTATTAAAATATTTCGCCCGTTTATAGGCGTGCCTCACCATCCTTTTAGGGTAGCCTCTCTCTAGGAATTTGATTTTCAGGTTTGTTGCATGTGTCTCATAATCCTGTATCGAGGTACAATTTCTTCTTAACCGAAGGAATTGTCCGAATGGGATATTATTCTTTTGTGATGCAGGATGGTTACTATCAAAGTGTAGCATACTATTCCTGTCTGACGGTTTCGTATATAATTCCACCGTCAGGTGGCCATCTGTGTGCTTGATGATAATATCAAGGAATTCCACATAGTGCTTACTCATGTGTGATGTAAATTTAAGATTCACATCTCCCAGATTAAGCCAAAGGAGGAACTCTTTAAGAGTGTCTATCTCTCCTGTCCATATAAAAAAATATGTCATCTATATAACGGCCCCATTCAGAGATGTTTTCGTAGAATGGGGCGGTTATATTATAGATGTGTTTATCCTCAAATCTGGACACATATAGACATGCCAGACTGGGGGCACATGTGGCCCCCATGCTGGTACCCTTGATCTGTCTGAATAAGTCGTCCCTGTACATAAAAATATTATTTTTAAGGATCAGAGTAATACAATCTATAATGAATATTTGATGGTATGTTAGGTCCTGTTGATTATCACTTAGAATTTCTTCCATGATCTCAATGGTACTCTCCTGGGGGATGTTGGTGTATAGTGCTTCGGTATCCAAAGTCACCAACACTTGTGTCTCCGGATTAAAGCTTAATCCCTCTACTTTTTTAATCATAGAGGTCGTATCTTTAACATAGGCTTTTTGCTGTTGTACTAGGGGTTGTAAAAAGACCTCCACATACTTGCTTAAAGGTTCAGTGAGGGACCCTATGCATGATACTATGGGCCTCATGGGTGGGTCTAAGATATCCTTGTGCACTTTAGGAAGACCATATAGTGCCGGGATTAAAGGATCTGTATTAAGCATAAATGCGAATTCTTCCTCACATATAATATCATCATCTTTAGCCAGTCTTAACATTTTCCCTATGTCTCCCTTTAAGATATGCCATTCTTCCCTGCTAGATTTTCTGTAATGTTCACTATTGTTTAAAAGTTTGAACATTCTGTTATCATAATCACGGCTGTCCATAAGTACTACGCTACCCCCCTTGTCTAGTGGTTTTACTGTCAAGGCATAGCCAATAGGTCTCGCCTTTGGGACCTTATAAATATTTAGCCATGCAACAGTTAATGTTGTTGCACCGAGGATATTGTGCTGCATAACTAAATACTTATAAGGTCCCAAAAGCGAGACCTATTGGCTATGCTAATGCTTGTTTATTTTTCTGGCAACTGCCTCTATTTAACTTTTTTGAGAGAAAACAACCAGTAGAGATCAGTAAAACACCAGAAGCACTTTAGCATTCTCTAGATTACAGTCCACAGAAATTGTCTTCCACGAGTTTCCTTACACAATAATATTTTTTTCCAATCTTGTATTTTTA
Organism: Lissotriton vulgaris; assembly: GCF_964263255.1. Taxonomy (NCBI): domain Eukaryota; kingdom Metazoa; phylum Chordata; class Amphibia; order Caudata; family Salamandridae; genus Lissotriton; species Lissotriton vulgaris. The sequence continues at coordinate 1,714,346,001 of NC_141695.1, read as the reverse complement.
TTGATATAACCACCGAAAGCCCTGCTTTTATATTAAAAATAAAGCTTTGGACTATACCATTTCCTGCTGAAAGGCAATATTTCTCTCCATGTGTTCCCATACCTGGCATGTTCTGCAGTTTGGTGCTTACTTCCCTTCTATGTTAAAGAACAGGAGATGTTTCAGCACCCAGGCCAATGTGCTGCATAGCTAAATACATATAAGGTTCCAAAGGCGAGACCCATTGCATTGCAAATGCTTGTTTTTGAGGGTTATCACTCGTGGGAGAGCTGCCTGGAGAACAATGCAGACTGCTGATCGCTGGTGATTAGCAGTGGGAATGGGTGTGGGCTTCAGTGCGAGGAATAGTTGCTTCTTGTTGTTTTATGTCTTGTTTCCTCGGGGCTGAGGGCTGTTTTCGGGACGGGGCAGGGGGGATTATCGGCGTGGGAGGAGTGCAGGGGGGTGGGGCTCTGGAAGGGTGTGTGATCTGGTCTGACCGGTTTCTCAAAGCTGCCCGGGGCTCAGTCTCGGAGTCTGTCTTCATCAGTCCGCCTTTAACCTGATCGAAGTCTCGGCTCCGCAGGCTTCAGCTTTGTGCAGGCAGCTCTTGGGCGGAAAGGGAATTCACCCCTGCCAGGCAACTCTAGGAGAGACGCCGGCCCTGCCGGCCGGGCATCCTTTGGGGAGGCATCGACTGTGCCAGGAAGTCCTGGGAGAGAAAGCAGCTCTCCCTGTGGCAGGGCTGCCAGGCATCCACCGAGAGGGACACATCTCTGAAATACAGCTCCACGAGGGATACCACCTTCTCCCCCAGGAATCCCCAGAGGAGGCGCGAGCTCTTCCAGCAGACGGAGCAGTCGCGAGCTCTGCCGGGCATACCGGGACCTTAGTACATTTCGCAGCTGTGCCAAGCGTCCCCAGGACAGCCACCAGGTGCGATGGGACAGTAACCAGCCACCAGCTCTGACATCCATTCCAGGGCAACCACAACCCTCCCAGGCAGGTTACCTTGGTGCCCGCTGTCGGATTTAAAGAAAACCCGCCCACGCCGGCTGGTCCTTCCTCCTACAGCCAGAATATGGGCGGGCTGACCCGGCTATTCATCCTGCTCCTGGCGGTAAGTATTCACTTTATCTCTTACACATTGTGAAATTCCAGTTGTTCCAGCACTGATGACCAGAGCTGACAAATGTGTTCATTTATGTCTCTTTTAAAAGTAAGCCGAGGTATCCCCGGACATTCACACCGGTCTGAAGGAGAACAATCCGTGCAAAACAGTAGTGCACGTTTAGTACTTGGGTGTTACACGGGGTGGAGAAAAACCTTGTGCTTCTGTCTAAATCAGAGAGGGCAGTTTGCACTCGGGCAAAGATTTAAAAAACAAAGTATTGTATTTATTTATCTTCAAATAGTGTGAAATTACTCCGCTGCCTGCTCCCTGGTGCAATTACAATTTGCTACTTTCGCTAGCACACTGAAATCACAACTAGTGAAAATCGATTTGCACTCTTTTCTAGTGCACCAGTGCAAACTTTCTCTGCTGAAGAGAGAGACCAGCTACCTCAGCAGAACTCCTGAAATCACAAATGACGGGGCATTTCTGGGCTCCTAGTAAGAAGTGGTCTGTATATTCCAATATGTGTGGTTCATATATTCCGATGTGTGTGGTACCTCCGGTATCTGCACATACTGCAATTATTTTACGTTGCAGCTAACACCTCACAATTTTGCCCGGTTAAATCTTGGCAGAAAGAAAGAAAGAAAGAGATAGGCAGACGGATAGATGGATAGATTTACTATATTTAGACAATCAAGCCCATTAAAGTGCAAACACAACGATTTCAAGAGGACTTACAAATCTGAGACGTGTTTCTTAGTTAAAAAATGCTAAAACTGATAGTCCTCAATGTCATCGCCAGTATAAAGTGCAGTTGTCTGTTTACGCAACCATAATTGTTGTTTGATTAAGGAATGTTAAAAACAGATGAAACTCAATATGATGACCAGTAAAAAGTACAAAGAACTATTTACAGAATCCCGATTGTCGTGAATCACTGATCAGCAAAAAAAATCAACGATTCCACAGTTTTGACCTAAGGGTTGAAAACCCTATGCAAATGTGCAAATGAGCACTAGATATTTGAACTACTGCAATGGCATATATATATATATATATATATATATATATATATATATATATATATATATATATATATATATATATATATATATATATATATATATATATATATATATATATATATATATATATATATATATATATTTATATTTATTTCAGAAAAGTGCTGTGGTCTAAAATAATAAAGTGTAAGTCTAGTGCAGGACTGATGGCAAGGATAGGCGTATCGCTGTACGAATGACTGTTGTACGTAAATAAAGACAAGAGAATTTGGTACATTATATCAAAATGTGTCTGCGGCGAGATATATATCTGTGTCTTGTCCATCACTGATGATACAATATGAATTAGATCATTAAATAATTTGCACTTAAAACATTCGTTGACAGGTTCGGACTGGGACAAAATATAGTCCTGAGCACCAAAATAAAAGTGGCCCACATTATCAAAGCATCGAGTTAATAAGATGATAATACATGGGAAATAAAAAGTAAAGATTGGCCCAACTGGCTACAAAACCGGCCCAAAAAGTGGCCCGCACATTGTTTCAGGTTCAGTTTAGAAACTTTATTCGGAAGAATTTCCATCCATAAAAGTAATATACATATAACAAAAAAACATTGCATCCAGTTAAAACCATGTTCATAAATATTAACAGAATAAAAATTACAAATAACACCAAATTGTTAAAATGGTAAAGTGCCAAACAGTGACCTGTCAGACCACCCTGTCGGGTACTGCCTGGTTGCCCGATAGGCCAGTTCGACCCTGTAAGAGCTAGGAGGGCTGTTGATGTAAAACAAGCACAGAGGCCGTGGAACTTTACTGCTCTAAAACAAGCGCTTAGCGCACTCAAGGGATGGAAGTTAAATGTGTCCTTATGGCTTGTTATATTCCTGATGACTGCAGGTTAGTTAAGGTCGTCCCATTAAAACCATCATCCAATGCTATTTTCAGGTAAAATCAGGCTAAAGATGACAACTTTCCTCTAGCAGCCTGACTGCTATCTCCACATGTAGGTCTTTTTCTGCGGATGGCTTCTGCTCAAAGGGAGGCTGCGTTCCTAGGGGATATACAATTGCTGAAGCTGTGTTCCTCAATGCTTTGTCCACTGTATTCAGGTATTTTATGAGGCTTACTATTACTTAGGGATGCGCTCCTCTCAGGAGAAATACGACTGCGGAAGTCTGGACTGACCGTAATCCTTGTTTAATCAGGGGCCGTTGAAGAAGATTTCTTCGTTCATTTATTAAACGAGGGCAGATGCAAAGTAGGTGTGACTGAGTCTCCGGATACACACCGCATAAACCACACTTGTTGGAAGGTGGTTGGAGCGCCCAAGGTGGCAGAAGATCAAGTGTGGAAAAGCATCCTATAAGTAGCTGGTAAAACCTAACTTTGTAGTAGACAGAAAATGAAAGAATTTATAGTGTCACAAATGCCTCCTAATTATTATTAAATTATTATTAAATATTGGATTATGCGGGTTTTGGTGCATTGAGGACTAAGGGCACGATGTAGGTAATCCTCATTTACCGACGCTAAAATACCGAATTTTACCGATTCGGTATTCTAGATTCGGTAAATGAGATGTAGCTAAAAATTCTGTATTTTTTACTGAATCGGTAGGATTCGGTAATTACCGAATCGGTATTTACCGATTCAGTAATTGTCATTGATTCCTATGGGCCTTGATCTGGATTTACCGATTCAGTAACTTTACCGATTCGGTATTTTACCGAATCGGTAAATTTACCGAATCGGTAAAATTAAGGCCACCTACATGTCAAATCCCAAATACCGGCCCCGGTATTTGGCGACCTACATCTGGCCCTAAGTCCCATAGGCTGAGCGACAAAAAGCTGTACACTCTGGACGACTAGTAATGAGGGCCTAAGAGTTAAAGTAAAAGTGACATATTGTTACCATTTCTATGCTAAAATTGAAAAGACCCTTGTCAGTATTTCAGAAACTTTGCACTGCTGTAAAAAGTATTACATAAACAACTGAATAAAAACTAGGCAAACCCATTTGTAAACCTTTACTTTTTTTGTAATAGGGCTTGGGAAAACATTATTTGGACCTTGATAACGTGGATACATTTTATTTCTTTATCTATTATTTTTTAAAGCAGCAATAGTGTAAAGTTATTGTGTTTACATTGTTTACATTGGTTTACATTCTTTGTGCAGATTCGTTACATCATAAACAACACAAATGGAGCAAATGGATGTTCTCTGATGTCTTTGGCCTGATGTGAAGTTACTGTAATATTGTCCTTGATCATTTCAAAAGACCCTCCCATTGGATGAACACCAACCTTATATATGTAATCAGTGCTTTAAATGGGAAAGGTACTCACCAATACTAAGTACCTATTCTACTCTAATTTGAATAGTACCTGCACTTCTCCTCACTACTGCTATACATTTGATATAAGAGCACGTGCACTTCCCAGCACTGCTGCAATACATTTAATGGCAGAGTACCTGCACTTCTCAGCACTGCGGCAATACATTTAATAGTGGAGCACCAGCACTTCTCAGAACTGCTGCAGTACATTTAATGGGAGCGTACCTACTCTTCCCAGCACTTCTGCAATACATCTAATGGGAGAGTACCTGCACTTCTCAGCCCTGCTGCAATACATTTAACGGGAGAGTACCTGCCCTTCTCTGCACTGCTGCAATGAATTTAATGGGAGAGCACCTACACTTTGCTGCACTGCCTCAATACATTTAATGAGAAAGTACATGCACTTCTCAGCAGTGCTTCAGTACATTCAGTGGGAGAGTTCCGGCACTTCTCAGCACTGCTGCAATACACTTAGTAGGAGAGTTCCAGCACGTCTCTGTACCACTGCAATACATTTACTGGGAGCGTACTTGCATATCTTAGCAGTGCTGCAATACATTTAGTGGTAGAGTTCAGGCACTTCTTAGCAGTGCTACTGTACATTTAGTGGGAGAGTTCAGGCACTTCTCAGGAGCAAACATGTGTACCAGTACTCCTATCTCCTATATTTCCATTTAAAGCCCTGTGTGTATTAGTGAGATCACAATTTCCAAAGTCATGCATTGTTTGGGTAAATAATGAACAGTACAAAGCTGTTATATGAGACCAGCCTTCGATAGTCAATCTTTCCATCATTCACCCCCCAAAATGCCCCCCATACCCAGTACTTAATTTGACAGGATGCCATTGCAGTTTGCACCACACATTGCCACTGTACTTACACAACTACTAACCATCACACTGCTGCAAGCGCGATAATTCAGACTGTTTAAGGCTGCCAAATCTTTAGGAATGGCCTGGGAGTCGGGTATTAGTTGTTTTTAATGTATATTGAATCAACAGACAGCTGTTTTTCTGCTCATGTTTAAATTACACAAAGAACGCCACCATGTGGCAGCTGTCATACGTGCAGCTTCGGCAATTAAGTGCCGGAGTCGGCAAATAAGTGCCGGTGCCAAGCACTGGAAACCACTGTCTCAAATTAAGCACTGCCCATGCCCTACTAACCCCTGTATCGAGGTTGTCATACAACTGTTCTGTAACATAGAGTCATTGACTAGAACTGCTGTTGAGGCTAAAATGGGGAAAGAGGTAGGAAGACTTTTTTGGTGGAAGCATATTGTGGAATTGAGTGTCGGACTAGAGCCCAACCTCATATGGAATGGTAACAGCTGCTCTCAGCAAGGAGCGGTGCAATGCTACATATATATTAATTTACATAGGAGCCACAGTATGTCAAACAGAAAAGTGCGTAAGAAGACAATTACAGTACACAAGTTAATAGTCTGCGAAGATGGTCAACATAGACCAAAAGCAGCGAGACCGCAGTGAGGATTAAGGACTCCGTCATGTGGGAGGATGAATGGCGAAGACAGACACACATGTGACATAAGTACATATTTACAATCCAATTACTGGCTCCACAGTTCATCTGCAGACTGTAGAAGTGAGCAGTGTTGAAAGATGGTGCCTCAAAACCACCCACCCAACACACATACACGCACGCATGCATGCACACACACACATAACCACACACACGCACACCCAACCTCACACACACAGACACACAACCACACACACACACAACCAACCACACTCATACACTTGCACAGACGCACAGACCCAACCACACACACATGCACAACCACCCACATACTCACACACACACTGCCAACACTTGCACACACACACAGCCACATACACACACAACCACACGCATGCATACACACCTCATAAAGATTCTAATACAAGTAAAACTGAAACTTCATCTGTTCAGAGCTTTGCAGCCACACCTGAGAGAGGAATGTGCAATATGAATAATTTATTTCAACACAGTATCTTATTCTGAAAATGAACCCGTATTGCATGTATTATTTACACATCACGCCGTGCACGAGGTGCAGAAGTGCCCTTGTGGAAGGGCGGCCTGCTATTCCGTGGTTGAATGAATGTTGAATTGCAGTGCGGTCTAGGAGGAGGAGTTTTGGTGTTTATTTATTTATTTGAGAGTTTTATATAGCGCTAGCTAGACCCGAAGGTATCAGAGCGCTTTACAACAGTAAATGTTCACATCAAAGATAACTCGTCCATACAGAGCATCTGAGTCAGAGCGCTTTACAGCAGTCAATGTTCACAACATAGATAACAAGTATAGTAGACATGTATTATATTGTGTATGAGGGGCCAGTGGGATGCTCTTATCTCCTGGGGACAGGACTGAGGAACAGAGCGCAAACACTTTACATGAATGTGACTGTTATAAACGATAGAGGCGGTCTAGAGGATTCACCCGAGATTGACAGCCCGCGGCACGCGCTGGCAGGAGGCAGCCATGGCCGATGCTCTGTGTAACCACCTGGGATGTCTCCTGCCTCAGTGGCAGCCCAGGCGTCCTGCCAGTACACCTGAAAACACCTGTGCAACCTGGAACTGGCCCATTACCATGAACCACCCCCGGCTGCAGGCGAGGCTTCCAAGTGGCACTTCTGTGCTCCCTCTATTGGAAGCTGAAAGTAAAACGGATGCTTCTTTCTGAGCCTACTCTTCTTAAAGTAGTAAAAAAGGAAAGTTATTTTTAAAATTTAAATAATGAATGTTTTCGTAAACATTGCTTTTTTTGTTGCTGGCAATTCATGTATTAATAACAATAATCCACATATGTAAAGCGCGAACAATCACCTGTAAGGGTCTCTAGGCACTGGGGGCCGTCGGAAAGATTAAGCAAGCTATTGCCCAGAGTCACATGGTGATGGGCTAATCTGCTGCCAGCACCGGGGATCGAACCGTGATCCCCAGATTCCGGAGTCAGTCGCCCTGGCCACAGCGCCACACCTCTTCTTTGGAACCATCAGCCCGATTCACAAAGGTAAACTTAGACCTGAAGTCTAATATATTTTGTACTGCAGGGATACATTTTGGGTAGAGTTCTGTGCATGCTTTGCCCAATCATTTTGTTTATGAAGGTTTGTCTTCATTACAGGCATTATAACATTATAGGTATTAAAACACTGCTTATCTTGTGGCCTTAACCCAGGCTGCCCCCCTCCTCTGTCCCATCCTGGTTTCTGTAACCCATTCTCAATCAGATCGCATATGTCCTACTGTAGCACGTCGTATCCAAGGTGCACCAGCTACAGCACGCATGTGCTCTGCTTCCCCTTAGAGCTAGACCTGTGGTATGTTACGTAACTGAACAAAGGCACCACATGTATGTGTTCTGGGGTCATTTCACTGTTCAGGGAGCAGTGGGGCCACTGTACAAAGCCATTACTCAACTCTTTAATGGGATCATCGTGAACATTTGTTGCACAGAAACTTTCTCCACAAACCTTTCCCCTATTTTTTTTCAAAACTAATGGCATTCCCAAATTTCAGATTCATCCTGAGGAAAGCCCTTAAGCCCTCTGCATTCTGTTTTAATCTGGGTCACAAAGATCCCTTGTTTGTCTTACCTCCACTTGAGCCCCATTCACGCACCCCCATTCACTCCCAGCTTCTTTCTCCTCTTTATTGCTCTTCCTTACACACCGGCTGGCTGTCCCATCTTTCCCTCTACCTTGTTAATTTTCCTTCACCCTGTTCTCTACTCATGCCAGTAACTTTGCACCTACTCCCTTACACATTACCTTGTATCTCAACCCTCACCTATACCAGAGCATCTCTTTCACTACCCACACCCAATGCCACAACAATATGATTCAGTGGCTAAAGTGCTTTCCACATAATTATGGAACTACAACACATGCCACATATTCCTCCATCCAGCATACTTTGCAGATTACAACAAAAAGTTTGTATTTAGCTCAAATGGATCAAACGTATCGTCTCTTGTTGCTGTGCAGTAGCCTGCCGTTTGCGAAGGTTATCTATCCCCATTTTAATTGGGTGCTGCTGTATTCAGGTGTGAAACTGAAACTAGTGAAGTGAAGAATAGAATTTTCCCAGACAGTATTAAGACAGTATTAATGTGTTAAACTACAAAATAGCAAAGTAATACCTGCACAGGATGTGCTGCGTTATTCTGCATAATATGCAATTTCTTGTAATTTACTCAAGCCTTCCACATAATTTAGTCCTCAATTGCTGCAGGATTTCAGTGTCCCTGCCTACACCCTACCACCTCTACATCCTGCCTATTCCCTAGTAACTCTAGCCCTACCCCTACCCTTGCTTTGTACCCATCTTATGCAGTGTACCTCTAACTGTCCCTAAACCATACTCTTTCCCTGTCAATACTGTAATATACTAACCAATACGTCTGTTTGTTATCACTACCTTACTCATGCCCTAATACTGCTACCCACTGAGTACACCCTTATAGCCCTAGAATTACTGTTACCCTGATACCTTGAGCCCACCTAGTCCTGAACACCTCGGCCTGGTTTAGACTTTGGAGGACGGGCGGAGTAAATTACTCCGTCCCCCTGACACTCATACCATGCCCCAAATTCAGAGATGTCTGCCAGCCCATCAGACATCTCTTAACTTTGGTGAATCCCACCATCCCTGTGGGTCCTGACAATGTTCTAAAAGTTTGACAGACTGCTCTCTCCATAAAACATGGCAGCCAGCTGTCACACTTTTACAAAATGTAACTTTTTTCAAAAACAAACTTGTAAAGCAGAAGTTTTCTACCCTAGTGTGGTTTTTTTTTTCACCTGGTGGTCAGAGCCAGGAATATGTTGGCGACTGAGTTGGAGTAGACTCTGTCATTGACATGCTGTTGGTCGTCCACCTCTAAATCCAGTGGTCGAGCAGTGAGTTAGGCAGAGAGGGAACTCATTCGCAGCGGCGCCGGAGTACCCTCGCTGCTAAATTCTAAATCAGCCTTATTACCTCTTTCAATATATTTTCCCTTGTCCAATATCCTGAGACTTTGTTACCATTCGTTATTGTGTGTTCAGCTTGTAGTTTCTCTTTTTCTGATGTTGGTTTTCTAAATTTCTTTAGTTTTTTTCGAGAAAATGCTATTCTCGTTTGACTGAGGTTCTCCAGTCTGGTAGTTGTCAGACTAGAGTTCTTTATTTTTGACTTTGTCCCAAGTTAGATATAGGCATATCTTGCACACATTCCTTGGTGCTTTTCCCCATTCAAGCAACAGGCATGTACACTGATCTACAAAATGCCCATACGAGCAGTGAAAGGCTTCAACCACTCCTGTCTGACGCAAAATCACCCACCTACAATTCAAACCACAAGACATTGCCACCAACCGAGAGACAGACCAGAACACTATACCCGAAACACAGCTTCACCACATAAACAAGACTCCAGTCTGATATGATAAGTTATGAAAAGTTACCAAGACTTTCAAAAGGGTCACACAATCGTGTTAGAGGAAGGGTGTGCCCCATACAAATCACCTAACATAAATAATTTACAAAAGAACCAGAAAGCGCTCAGATTTGTGAGCACTGCATGTTCTTTAGCACATGCGAGAACAATGCAAAAGTACCCACCAGCACAACGAGTACCAGCACATGCATTAGGGAGACTAAAAGTATATACTTGAAAATAGATAACAAAAGCACCTGGGTAAGTGGGAGGGAAATCACATGCTCTTTGAAAGCACAAAGTGAGGCATTTCTCCAGACCTTGCCCTCCCTGTCTCATATTTGCTGCTGAGTGCCCCTTGGGAAGGAGGGCAAATTTCACAGAGCACAGAGGGAATTTAAGCTGTATTTACTTTCTTTTCCTTTTGCAACCTTCATGACCCCTGTGACCTTGGGTAGTCACAAGGGGGGTGCTGCCAGAACTGTTACACCAGGCTCCACTCTTCTCCGAGCCCTGCGCTGCCACTCCTAAATGTATTTATATATCACAAAAGCGGCGAAAGCAGGTCTAACCTGCCCTTATGATTTATTCATGACGAGGCAGGTAGCACCTGCCACTGCTAGATGCCACCCTTCACTGGAGCGTCCTCAAAGTTCCATGGCAGGCTGCAGCCCCCTCAACGACTTCATTGAAATGCCCGAATTGTCTTATTCAGAGAGCCCATTGCTGTTTGGTTAACACCACTTTGCACTCAATGCACACACGTCGACACACCAAACCCCTAAACACTTGCAGTCCCCTTCACCCATGCCCTCTTGAGCTGTTGTATTGTGCTCCCATTTACTTAGCTATGGTACATAACTTTTCAGTAGTGTCCTTAGCCTTTGGTTTTAGTTTTTGATAAAGGCAGTTTTTCATTTTTCCTTGCTTGTATACTCTAGTTGACATATTATGCATTTCGTTCATAATTGTTGGTATAATACTGTACCTTTGTTGTTATTTGCTTCAATAAAGCTCTTAAAAAATAAATAAATACAGTAGCAGCCGTGTTTGGGATGAGGAGAGGGGGGGGGGGCGAGGGGGCTTAGGGGTCGCAAAGTGAGGGGACAAAATGGAAAAAAAACCAGGAAAAAAAACCTTACTGTGTCCCCCAGGTGTTCCTGTACTTCAGGCAGAGACTCCCAGAATTCTCTGCGGCCAATCCTGAAGTTGCTCTCACATGACAGCAGCTTCAGGATTGGTCTGAGTGCCCTTCATTAGCACCCCAGGACAGACTGTGAGTCTGTGCCTGCTCCTTACAACCCCAGCAATGCATCTAGGGTTGGAGAGAGGTTCACTGCGCATGATGGTTTGGCCAGTGGGAGACCACCGAACCATGATGCGCAGTGAAGGGAGTGCACTACGAATCCTCTCAGTGCCGTCATCCCCCAGGCCCCGTCCCCCAAAAAAAGCAGGAAAGGAGAAATAAAACGAGGGTTGTTTTTTTCTCCTTTCCTGTCTTTTTTGGGTTGGGGCGCGACAGTCCCCACCCATAGAGGAGGAGCCACCGCTGCCAAAATGTGTCCAATGGAATTGTAGTTACTTTGAACGAGGCCCTAATGCACCAGAATGGATTCCTAAAAGGGCCCACTTAACATTATGGACCTGGGCCCCAGGGCACAAGTCCTAATTAAAGAAGTGGGGGCACACTCAAAGACTGGAAGTGACGCCATGACAGGAAGTGACGTCACAAAAGGTAAAACATAGAAATGGGACGCTCAAAGACATGGGGTGACGTCACGACTGAGTGTGATGTCACGAAAGGTAAAAAACATAGACTTCTATTAATGGAGGTGCATTGGGGCTGGTAGTTCCTGTCCAAGGCAGCTGCGACACACGCTTCTTAAGAGTCTTGTGTACTGGCCCAAAGTCTGCCCTCTGTTGCAGAGGTAGCAGTAGCGTGCACTCATCTTCTGTGCACCGTCTGCTGTGAGTAGTCTTCTTTTAACCCCTTCACTGCGGCGGCTATTCCGCCGCAGTGCTAAGGGGGCGGGGCGGAAGAGCGGCGGGCGCATGCTGGTGACGGAACCACTCCGTCACTAGCCGCGGTTGCGCTGTGCTTATGACGGAGCAGTTCTGTCATGGCCCCGCCCGCTCAATAGAACGTTCAGCGCAGGCGCGGAATCCGCGCCGCGCAGGCGTTCCGAGCGGGCCGTGACGGAACCGCTCCATCATCAGCACAGCGCGACCGCGGCTGATGACGGAGTGGTTCCATCATCAGCAGGGGAGGGGTTAAAAAGGCTTATGGAAGGTTAATGTCTTTATATTGGGTATGTTTTTGTATGCAGTTAATGGCCAGAATACACTTTATTCCTCAGCAAGGGCATCTTTGCAGGGGGGACGACGTCCACCCGCGTGGTACCCCGACTCGAGCCCTGTTGGGCCCCTTAAAAGCTTCCGACTGGCCTGCTGAAGCAAAGGGTGGCAAGGATGGTGCCAGGGGTACCAAACAGCATGTCAGGAGCATCAACCTCAATCCCTGAATACACTAACTGGCACCTATGAGTATGCCCCTTTGCTGGTTTCACTTCCTTTTAATAGTCGGTCCTGCCCTTGGTCTACGTGTGGCGCTTTGTACTGTGCTTAGCTGTTGGCTGAGTGCATAAGTGATCTTTAGGCCAAGAGGCATTGCAAAGGAGGCATACAAAGATGTTGTGACCCAATAGCGCACTGGACTACACAGACCCATTTGAATATATACAGAGCACTCTGAGAGGTATGCTGCTGCGAAAGCAGTTGTATAGCGAGGAGGCCATGGGCCCTGGTGCAAGCAAAGATAATAGCCCCTTTGACTACTGTTGGTCTAATGATATATGTTCAATGGGCCCCTCAGGGCTCTGCAGGCCGGTGCCGCTGCACCTGCTGAACCAATGGTAGCTTCCAGGGTTGGATTGGCCTACAGAGCAATCAGGCAGTGCTGATGGGCTGGTCTCACAAGTAAGTGTGTAGGGCGTTTTTCTTAATCAGTTCCCGGGCCTGTTTTGTGGCCAGATGAGCCAGTTTTTAGGGTTGATTTCCCTGGTGTTACCATAAACATGGCCTGCAGCGTGGAAAAATGCATGTCGTCTCCCATACCTTGTAAAATACCCATACAGTGTGTCTTTAGAAGTTCAAAACTGACCTGATTTGCCAACGTGGGCCACTTTTTTTTAGCTATCTGAATTACTAATGGGGGCCACTTTTATTTTGGCGCCTAGGCATATTTTTTACCCCAGTTCGAAACTGGTATCTAGTCCCCTCTGAGAAAAACCAAATTATGGAGCAGGATTGATAAAATGAGGTATCTAGGAGAGGTAATATAGATGGCATGGAAAATCAATGTACATGGGGATATGATTCTTTTATAGACTTGTTATGCAACACATTCCGTGCCATATTTTTCTAGCAAATGGCCCAAAAATGTATTTTTGTGTGCACGGGGAGCAATCTAGCAGCAAACTTCGCTTTTGTCTAGGATGCTGGAAACCCCAGCGCCTCTAGAATGCTTTCAGACACCAAGAAGCTCCGCCCATTGAGAAATGACTCGCCTTTGATTTCAAAAACATCAGTACCTAACCCCTTTGTGTCGCAATATCTACATTTCACTGACTGAACTTTATGAAAGCGCTGTGAAGTGGTTTTACGGTGGTTTGCGGTGCTTTAAAACATACCTACATCAATGCACATTTAAGCCGTTCTTCTTCTGCCTTGCTTTTCATGTTCTGTTTGTGGCAGCTCAAACCATACTCTTTGAGGTCGAAAGTGCCACCATGTAATGTGGTCAGCCCATTATTAGAGGCACCAGCCACGGTTGTATGATGCACTGTATGCGGGTGTAGCTTTAATAGTGCAACAGGCGCAGTGATGCCTGGGCCCAGGGTGTTTAACGTACCCCCTCGAACCAAATATAGCTGTTTTACTGCCAAAATTGGGATGGGGCATTTTCCTTATTTGTGTCAGTGCCCGAGGCACCTTTGCTAGGCTTGTGGGAGAGGTGTGGCACAGCGGCCAGGGTGGCCTGACTCCGGACTATGGGGTTCACGGTTCGATCCCTGGAGGCAGGTTAGCCCTGTACCATGTGACTCTGGGCAATATCTTGCTTAATCTTCCAGAGGGCCCCCAGCGCCGGGACACCACTTCGGAGGTAGCTGTGAGCTTTACAAAAATACTGGTATTTCATTTCATTTCTCCCACTATAGATACAAAACGCCTTCTACACAATTTGCCCCTCCTTTTTTATATAGATCACTGTGATTGTTTTTAATTTAGCTGCTTAGAATCACAATTTGCACCACACGATCCGTGGAAGGCATCATTCTTCAGGCAGAGCAAGAATTGCAACAAAAGTATCTCACAACAGTGGCGTAACAATAGGCAGGCGCGGCTGGCCGTAGTGTGCACCGGGCAATCCCCCGGTGCGCCGCAGGGTGGGGAGGGGGGGCGGTTTTGGGCCCGTGGGGGCCGTTTTTGTTACAGGGCGAAATCGTCCCTGTAAATATAACAACATGAAAGGGAAGTTCCCATTACTCTAATAGACCAATAGGTTCCAATATAAACAATCATTTTATTGTCATGTATATATATATTTGTAAAAAACTCCATTACTTCAGTAAATATATCGACATATATAATTCATATAACGTCAGCCCAGAACATCAAGGGACATTAAAAACATTTTATGTACATACATCACTCATACAATCAAGCACCAACACATTCATAAATCAAACATCCACCAGGGTACAACCAACTACAAACACATTCTCAACAGCCAGACAGAAAAAAGCGCATACGCGCGTTTCGGAAAAATGCCACAGTGGGGAATTCCTTCATCAGGGCGCCAGTCATTCAAATATGTGTGGCCATCAAGGTCCTCCAAATTATCAAGAGGGTGAAATTTAACTCAATTCCAAGGTTTCTGGGCAAACAACAGCATATCCCAGCGTATCGGAGGGAAGTAACTGATCAGCATCTAACCCTTCAGGACGGAGAACGGCAGGTCCCGCAGTAGATGGCGACTGACATAGAAGTCTCTAAGAACTGAATGTTAGGGGAAGCAGTGGTTTAAGGGAGAGATAAAGGCGCAGCAATCCTGATACCAATGACCTGCAAAACCGCATTTTAGGAGAGGTACTCTTTGAGCTTTCCCATGGATGGAACAAGGTTCAGCATACCGATAAAAACTACAACCGCTGAACCCAGCCGGGTGATGAGGGAATATGTGTTTCAAGGATAGTCTTGCCAGAAATGGCGGAGATCTCAGGATATGGGCCAAACGGGTCGACTTCTGCACCAAAATGGGAGGGAAATCGTCCCTGTAACAAAATCGGCCGAAAACCGGCCCTGGCAAAAATCTCAGCGGCACCCGTGACCCCCTAGGGGTGCAGGGGTGGCGGCCGAGCACTTTGCCAGGGCCAGTTTTGGTTCCCAGTCCGGCCCTGACAATAGGCCCAGCAGACCCTGAGCTCCAGTTGGCCCCATCAGAACTGTGCACGGATGGTGGGGCCCTTGGCCTTAAAGCGCCTGACTTGGTCTGGAGTGTGGAGGGCTCCCTCCGTGAACTTTCCAGCCCACTCCCCTCAAGTTTTTTATGCCACTGGCTTACAACTGCACAAAAATAGAACCACATACTCTCTAAAGGACTCCATTGAAATGCCCTGCTTACCTATGTACGGAAGGATTGTCTTGTCCAGAGAGCCCATTGCTGTTTGTTTAACGCCACTTTGCACTCAATGCACACACGTCGACACACCAAACTACTAAAAATTTGCAATCTCCTTAACCCATGCCCGTGGCGAGCGGTTGTATTGTATTGTATTGTGCTAGCATTTACTTAGCGTTTACTACTGCTGACAAGTGGGTGAAGCGCTTTAGAAGGTTACACAAATTACACAAAGGGGCTCTTGCAAGTTACAGCTTGTTCTGCGATGAGGTGGGGCCTGTGAGGTAGAGCCACAGTGCTGCAAGCATACTTTAGGTGGGTTTGGAACGGCATATTCTTATGGTGTTTCAATACAATTTTCTTTAAAAAATGGGAAAAAATAGGCCAACTTTTTCCAGGCCAAATGTCATTTAACACAAACAAAAGGTGCACACTTGCTGTGTGGCTGCCTTTTAGATCTTGCCTAAGCCAGTGCATGCGGTGTCGGTTGCAAGAACATATTGTTCTCATACAGTGGATCTAGAGCCTGCCCATTTCTTAACATTGGTTGGCTTCATTGTCATTCTCACATCTTGCTTCTTATTCGTTAGCTATGTGAGCTTTCCTTCCGCTTCTTGATTGGCCCTATTCCTGAACATGCCCACATTTCTGTGTCCTTACGCTGCTTGCAATTTCATGCGCTACTTTTTTCTTTTTGTTTAAGCTCTTTACTAGAATGCATGTCTTTTTCCGCTGCCTGCTTCTTTTCCTGCACCACCACACTCTGTGCTCCTCTTACATGACCAGTGGCTTCTCCCTCACTCCCATGACTGCCTTTCTTGCCAGTGGGCTTTCTCCCTGCAGCTCCACATTGCTCTCTTTCACCCATTTAATCCTCCACCCATGCTCAAGTTTTGATTCTCCACACCTACGCCCCTATGTTTTTCCCCCACCCAATCGCCTGTGTTGCTTCTGCTGCTCAACCCCTGTTTTGCTATGGCTCAACACTCGTGGCACCACCAGTTGTTTCTGCCCCATCTGCTTTCCAT
The DNA here is from genome assembly GCF_964263255.1 of Lissotriton vulgaris. Taxonomy (NCBI): domain Eukaryota; kingdom Metazoa; phylum Chordata; class Amphibia; order Caudata; family Salamandridae; genus Lissotriton; species Lissotriton vulgaris. The sequence goes on along the minus strand of NC_141695.1, from coordinate 1,714,329,383 downwards.
ATTGCTGCCCCGCTCACCTATTTTCTAAAGACAGTGGCCCTCAGACAAAAAAATAGTCTGGCTGGCAACACTCATGTCGTGACAGACTGAAGACTGGAGACGCATGGTTCTGGAACCCTACATGGCTTGGCTTACATTGCTAAATATACATTCTCGATTGGCACAATTAATTGTCAAAAATATTTTTTATAACCATTAATAATACATTAATTATATTTAACTTCCCTCCATTCACCCCTACAAATCACAATCTACATCTGATATATAACATAAAACATATCTTAATAATACACGTTACATAATTAATTATCAATTAAATAATAATAAAACAATTAACATTATTAATTATTATAATGCATTTCCTTTAAACTCTTACCCCTACAAAAACCACAACCCACACAAAAAAATCTAATTAATTACACAATTTACATAATTAACAATTAAATAATTAATAATAATTAAAAATAAATTATAATTGGATTACTTTCCACCCTATAGTCCTACAAACTCCACAACCCACACCTAAAACTTAACTTAATGATTCGAATTTAATTACATAATTAACATATATAATTATCAATTAAAAAAATTATTATTACCTAAAAGGTAATTATTTATTAATTATAATGAATTTGCTTTCCACCCTGTAACCTTATAAACCCCACAAAACATTAAGGTACTAAAAACATCAATACACTATTAAATTAACTTTAAAAGCAAATAAACATTTACAAACGATATTAAAAAACATGAACAATAATTATATAAGCAATTTATCACATATACAATAAAATGTATACTAAAATACATGAAAAAAATTTAAAAAACAATATTATTCACAAATATCGTTTTGTAAAAGATATTAACAACATAACATTTTTAGGTCTCGCCTTTACCATTCCGCAGGAATGGGAAATGGGGAGAATTCAAGTCGGCTATTTTCTCTTCAAACCAAAGGGCTTTCAGCCGCGGTTTTCTTGCAGTTCACGTGAATCACGTGATCAAACATGCACGAGCATTCACGTCCAGGGCTTCTCCTCCCCTAGCAGCACTCCTCCCACACCAGCAACTCCCCCCTCCCACACCAGCACCTCCCCTCTCTCTCCCCGCAAACACAGCCTTGTCCTAGCAGCACTCCTCCCACACCAGCACCTCCCCCCTCCCACACCAGCACCTCCCCTCTCTCTCCACGCAATCACAGCCTTGCCCTAGCAGCACTCCTCCCCCCTCCCACACCAGCACCTCCCCTCTCTCTCCAAGCAATCACAGCCTTTCCCTAGCAGCACTCCTCCCACACCAGCACCCCCCCCCTCCCACACCAGCACCTCCCCTCTCTCTCCACGCAATCACAGCCTTGCCGTCTGGTATCTGCCTCATCCTTGTTTCTCTTTATTTTCTCTCCCGGTCTTGTAAATATGCCCCCTCCCCCATGCACTAAATCGCACTTTTCTTTTGATCCACATACTTGTTATCCTATGAGAGTGGAGGCAGATGTGGCAGAAGGACATTAATCTTCCACTTACTGACACTGGTTGTCTTGGTGTGGAACTGAGGTTGTGTGTGCCCACTGTATCTAGGGAAATCACAACAGGCTTGATCACGAATATCGAGAAACCACCGTCTCGAATTAAGCACTGCCAGGCAGACACCACGTGCTAGTCTCTCTGCATATCACTTATTATTGTACTCCATGTAAACCGCACTTGTGCGCCAAGCATGCAGGAAACCTTCTTGTTTTTAACCTAACAAAGCCAGACTTTGATGTGACATCACCAAACTAAAGACGTAATCCAGTGGGGTGTCTGAAACCTGTATCCCAAGAGACCTGGTTGCAGAATGTATTTATTGTTGTTGCTTTTTACAGGTTTCTAGCATCTCAAGGTGGTCTGGAAGGTTCAGCCCCGCCTGCGCGTAGCCGTAGATGCAGTTTTTGATCCCAATATTAAAATCAGATGTCCTCTTTCGGAGGGCGCAGCTGGAGCGCTGAGGTCATCAGAGGTCTATTTCTACCGCAAACACGCTCTGTTCCTCTTGCGCTTGCAGTGAAACGGAGCCCCTCTCCAGGCACGTTTCTCAGCAGCGCTCCTCTATCTCAGATGAATGCAGAGGAACATTCGGCGCACAGCTGTTGTTTTCATTCTCTCGCTGGTGTGGGTTTAACAGGCGCCATGGTGTGATGGGCGCACAGACCGAGTCTGCGCAGGCGCAGGACGGAGCTGTGCGCTCTTTCAAACAATTAAGTTACTTCTGTTAACTCAGCAGAGGGGTAGCGCAGCACTCAAATCAAATGACAGGTTTTCGAATACCTTGCGCCAGCAAAGAGTCATGCAAAGTAACGCCTCCTTGAAGCAGGCGCTAATCTGGAGAAATGTTTTTATTTCTCAAACAATTTCGCGGAATTTATGTGCACATCTTCATACCATTCCGCAGGAATGGGAAATGGGGAGTGCATGTGAAAAACGGGAGAATCACGTGACCACAAGCCTCTCGTGAACGAGCCCAGCCAGCCCAGCCTCCCGCACACAGCTTCTCCCACCCCCTCCCTCTCCAGCGCCTGCCTTCCTTGACTCGCATTAGATCATCAGAGGCAGCCCAGCCAAGCACACGCATTTCCCCACAGGCTTACCCATTGCATCACCACATCAAAGCCAGCCATCTGTTGCTACCCCAGCGTGGTGCCAGCAGCTTCACTTCAGGCATCCACTCCCCCGCCCCCTACTTCACACTTCTCACGGTCACCAGGCTGTGTTTGCACTCCCAAACTCTCTTTCTGTATGTAAACTTCTCCGCGAGCACACTCACATTTCAAGAGTTCTGTGGAAACTTCAGAATTGTATTCATTATTATTTATATATTTAAATGACTCATCAAGAACCGAGAGAAAGCGTAGCCGAGTATCAAGCGATCGCTTGCTTGCGGTCAGACATACTTATTTGTTCGGCTGTCTTTTTTTCTCGGGTTAAATTTGCTCTGCATGGGAATTTGACATGCTCCAGGGCCCGTCCACAAAGACGGGCAGACAAAAGGGTAGGAAGTGTGTCCTCGCGGCACTTTCCCGGGTGCAAATGTGCGACACAGAAAGGGCTAGTGTAAGCAGAATCAACTCCACACTTTCCTTGCAAATGTGGTGTTTGCTTTAAACGCAGTTTGCACCAATGAAACAGAAAGACACGGACACACACCTACACAGAAGTCCCGAGGAGCCATAATTATAAATGTACAGCTCGTGTGTTTTCACTTGAGGGTTGTTTTTCGAGTCCGCTCAAGCGTGGCCACCAACACGCCCGAATAAAATGACTCATCAAGAACCGAGAGAAAGCGTAGCCGAGTATCAAGCGATCGCTTGCTTGCGGTCAGACATACTTATTTGTTCGGCTGTTTTTTTTTCTCGGGTTAAATTTGCTCTGCATGGGAATTTGACATGCTCCAGGGCCCGTCCACAAAGACGGGCAGACAAAAGGGTAGGAAGTGTGTCCTCGCGGCACTTTCCCGGGTGCAAATGTGCGACACAGAAAGGGCTAGTGTAAGCAGAATCAACTCCACACTTTCCTTGCAAATGTGGTGTTTGCTTTAAACGCAGTTTGCACCAATGAAACAGAAAGACACGGACACACACCTACACAGAAGTCCCGAGGAGCCATAATTATAAATGTACAGCTCGTGTGTTTTCACTTGAGGGTTGTTTTTCGAGTCCGCTCAAGCGTGGCCACCAACACGCCCGAATATGTCTCTGTAGGGGCAGTGGGTGTTCGTGTGAAGGAAGAAACGCTTTGCGGAGAAGTGCCCCCCTCCGCCCCCACCAAGAGGTTTATGTTATTGGAAGAATGTTCTAGTTTGGAGGAGGAAATGCAGCTCGAAAATGGCCAGTGCAAGCAAGGCATTTCTGAGCTCGTGTTTGTGCCTTATTTAGGACCGGGGCATGGTCATTTATAAGGCGATGTTTACGTGTTAAGAAGTGTTATGACAAGCTGTTTCGGATTCCAGGGAAGAGGCCTCCACGGCACTCAGGGACACCACCACAGCCCTTAGGGACACCAACACAGCACTCAGGGACACCACCACATCACTGATGTACACCACAAAATCAATCAGGGACACCACCACATCACTCAGGGACACCACCACACCACTCAGGGACACCACCACACAACTCTGGGACACCACCACACCACTCTGGGACACCACCACACCACTCTGGGACACCACCACACCACTCTGGGACACCACCACACCACTCTGGGACACCACCACATCACTCACGGACACCACCACATCACTCACGGACACCACCACATCACTCACGGACACCACCACATCACTCACGGACACCACCACATCACTCGGGGACACCACCACATCACTCGGGGACACCACCACATCACTCGGGGACACCACCACATCACTCTGGGACACCACCACATCACTCTGGGACACCACCACATCACTCTGGGACACCACCACATCACTCAGGGACACCACCACATCACTCAGGGACACCACCACATCATTCAGAGACACCAACACAGCACTCAGGGACACCACCACATCACTGATGTACACCACAAAATCAATTAGGGACACCACCACATCACTCAGGGACACCACCACACCACTCAGGGACACCACCACACAACTCTGGGACACCACCACACCACTCTGGGACACCACCACACCACTCTGGGACACCACCACACCACTCTGGGACACCACCACACCACTCTGGGACACCACCACACCACTCTGGGACACCACCACACCACTCACGGACACCACCACACCACTCACGGACACCACCACACCACTCACGGACACCACCACATCACTCACGGACACCACCACATCACTCACGGACACCACCACATCACTCACGGACACCACCATATCACTCACGGACACCACCACATCACTCACGGACACCACCACATCACTCTGGGACTCCACCACATCACTCCGCACCATAACAGCATCACTCAGCACCACAACAGCACTGTCCTTGCTGGCTAACAACAAGCATTCCCATAGCCAATAGGACTCGCATTAGGAAAGTGCAAGCTATTGGCTTTGTAAATAACAATGCTATTAATTTATATATTTTCAATGCCAACACATATTAAAAAAATTATTGTCATTTACAATACCAATAGCTCACACTTTCCTAATGCGAGACCTATTGGCAACGCCAGTGCTTGTTTAACATTGATATTAACAGCATAGATATTTTTAGCATCAACATTACTTACCTTAAATTCAATATTTTCCAATATATTTTTGCACCCAATATTTGTGCATCAGGATAATAACAACTCGATATTTTTGTATCTCAATATATTTAGGTCTCGCGACCTATCGATGTGCGCAAGTGCATCGAGCGGAGCGAGAATTCATGTCGGCAAAACACAAGTCAAACCAAAGGGCTTTCAGCCTCGCGGTTTTCATGAAGTTCACGTGAACAAGCACGCGCATTCAGGGCCAGCCCAGCACATCAAAGGGCTTCTCCTCCCCTAATTATTCATGGCCGGCCGCAGGCCGGCCGTACTCTGTTTCCCAAGCCCGCCCCCATCCTCCACGCCCCCCATCCTCCACGCCCCCCATCCTCCACGCATCTCCTTTCACCATGCCTGCACTCAGCCCAGCACATCAAAGGGCTTCTCCTCCCCTAATTATTCATGGCCGGCCGCAGGCCGGCCGTACTCTGTTTCCCAAGCCCGCCCCCATCCTCCACGCCCCCCCATCCTCCACGCCCCCCATCCTCCACGCATCTCCTTTCACAATGCCTGTACTCTATGCTTACCCACATCGCATCGCCTACAATAATGTCCTTTGAAATCTGCAGGCTGATTCATTCATCTGTTATTTGAGTCACATTTATTTTTACGATTTCGAGTATTTTAATTAATTGTGTTAGACCACGCAACGCCACTCATCCACGCAACGCAACTCATCCACGCAACCCCACTCATCCACGCAACCCCACTCATCCACACAACGCCACTCATCCACGCAACGCCACTCACCCACACAACGCCACTCACCCACGCAACCCCACTCACCCACGCAACGCCACTCATCCAAGCAACACCACTCCCACATCAACGCAACTCATCCACGCAACGCAACTCATCCACGCGACCCCACTCATCCACGCAACCCCACTCATCCACGCAACGCCACTCATCCACGCAACGCCACTCATCCATGCAACGCCACTCATCCACGCAATGCCACTCATCCACGCAACGCCACTCACCCACGCAACGCCACTCACCCACGCAACGCCACTCACCCACGCAACGCCACTCACCCACCTTCACACCCTCACAACACTCACCCTCACTCACCCTCAAACTCTCACCTTCACTCACCCACACCTATCATCACACACTCTCACATCTCATTACCCTCACCCCCTCATCTTCACACACCCTCATCCCATCACCCACACTCATACTCACACCGTCACCCTCACTCACCCTCACACACCATCACACACCCTCACACCCCCTGAACATCACATCCAATCACCCTCACACCTTCCAAGTCCACCCTCACAACCCTCACTCATGCTCACACCGTCACCCTCACGCACACTCACACACCATCACACACCCTCACACCCCCTGAACCTCACATCCAATAACACTCACACTCACACCGTCCAAGGCCACCCTCCTAATCCACCCTACAACACCACCCTACAACTCCACCCTCCAAAATGACTGCGCATCTATGTTAATGCAAGCAAAGCTTTTGCAGTGCGGCTTGATGTGTACCTTACCAAAAAAAAAAATGAAAAAAATTTACATGTATAATATAACAAAAAATTACTGATGTCTTTGATTTTGGATTCAGCGATAACAACAGCATCAATAAACATTACATAGGTCTCTTAGCTTCAGAAACAACGCTTCACAACATTAATACATTTGAAGTGTACAATATTCACGGCGAAAATATAAACACTTATAGCCATCATCACAACAACTCTCACTCACACCCACTCACACACTCACACACAGCCTCACACACCATCACTCATCCTCAAACTCCCTCACAACCTCAAACACCATCACTCAACAACACACCCTCACCCTCAACAACCTCACCCTCACACACCCTCACTCACCCTCCCCCACTCACCCTCACACACCATCACTCTACATCACCCCCTCACCCTCACACCTCCTCACACACCCTCACCCACCCTCACCCACAGTCACACACTCAACCTTAAAACTTGCACACCCTCACTCACCTTCACACACTCACACCCTCACAACACTCGCCCTCACTCACCCACACCTAGCATCACACACACTCACACCCCATTACCCTCACCCCCTCATCTTCAGACACCCTCACCCCCTCACCTTCAGACACCCTCACCCTCACAACCCTCACACCCTCACTCATACTCACACAGTCACCATCACTCGCCCTTACACACCATCACACACCCTCACACCCCCTGACCCTCACATCCACTCACCCTCAAACTCACACCGTCCAAGTCCACCCTCCAACTCCACCCTACAACACCACCCTACAACTCCACCCTACAACTACTAATCCACCCTCCAACTACTAATGCACCCTCCAACTACTAATCCACCCTCCAACTCCAAAAGTAAATAGCATTAGGCAACATTTAATTCAATAACAAAACATCAGATTACACACTTGTAGGTATTCAAAAATGAAAACTTAATGCATCGCAAGGACAGTGCACAAATTCATACATAAAAACGCAGTAAAGGATTGTTAAATATAACATTTTTTACAGAAAAAAATAAATCCGAAGAAAAAAGGGAAATAATTGAATGAGCGAGTAATACACCAATTTAAAAGGGGACAAAGACCTCTAAAGGACACAAATTCACAACATAAAGCAGTCACTAAAGTAAGGGGAAGTAAATAAACCATTAAACAATGGTGGAAAGAATCCACAAAACAAAGAAAGTGCGTAATCACAAGAGCACTAGACCTCACATCCTACTTGCAATTCACTAATAAGTACAAGAAAGTATTTCACTCAAACTAAACAACAACAACAATACAATTTTTAAAGGTGGCTTCATACTTATACTTTGCCACAATTAATGCACATCTGTAGTCGGAAATTTATAAGGAGGTAAACATTGTCTCGAATAAGCAAACACAGACAAAATCAATGCGCATCTATGTTAATGCAAGCCAAGCTTTTGCAGTGCAAATTGATGTGTACCGTACAAAAAAATGATAACTTTTGACATGCATTATATAAAAAACGTTACTGATGTGTTTGTTTTTTGATTCAGCGTTAACAGCATCAATCAACATTACATAGGGCAGGATTAGCTTTCTCAAAAAACGCTTCAGAACATTAATACATTTGAAGTGTACAATATTCACGGAGAAAAAATGATCACTTATAGGCATCATCACAATGACTCACACCCTCACCCACCCTCACCCTCACCCTCAGCCGAACACACCCTCACTCATCCTCACCCTACATCACACTCTCACACTCTCACAACCTCACACCCTCAATCACACTCATACCCTCACACACCATCACTCACCAACACACGCTCAGCCTCACTCACAACATCAAACGCCCAGACACTCACATCCACTCACACTCACACTCACACCGTCCAAGTCCACCCTCCAACTACACCGTAAAACACATAAATAGCATTAGGCAACATTTAATTCAATAACAAAACATCAGATTACACACTTTTAGGTATTCAAAAATGAAAACTTAATGCATCGCAAGGACAGTGCACAAATTAATACATAAAAACGCAGTAAAGGATTGTTAAATATAACATTTTTTACAGAAAAAAATAAATCCGAAGAAAAAAGGGAAACATCTGAATACACAGCGAGTAATACACCAATTTAAAAGGGGACAAAGACCTCTAAAGGACACAAATTCACAACATAAAGCAGTCACTAAAGTAAGGGGAAGTAAATAAACCATTAAACAATGGTGGAAAGAATCCACAAAACAAAGAAAGTGCGTAATCACAAGAGCACTAGACCTCACATCCTACTTGCAATTCACTAATAAGTACAAGAAAGTATTTCACTCAAACTAAACAACAACAACAATACAATTTTTAAAGGTGGCTTCATACTTATACTTTGCCACAATTAATGCACATCTGTAGTCGGAAATTTATAAGGAGGTAAACATTGTCTCGAATAAGCAAACACAGACAAAATCAATGCGCATCTATGTTAATGCAAGCCAAGCTTTTGCAGTGCAAATTGATGTGTACCGTACAAAAAAATGATAACTTTTGACATGCATTACATAAAAAACGTTACTGATGTGTTTGTTTTTTGATTCAGCGTTAACAACAGCATCAATCAACATTACATAGGGCAGGATTAGCTTTCTCAAAAAACGCTTCACAACATTAATACATTTGAAGTGTACAATATTCACGGAGAAAAAATGATCACTTATAGGCATCATCACAATGACTCACACCCTCACCCACCCTCACCCTCAGCCTCACACACCCTCACTCATCCTCACCCTACATCACACTCTCACACTCTCACAAACTCACACCCTCAATCACACTCATACCCTCACACACCATCACTCACCAACACACGCTCAGCCTCACTCACAACATCAAACGCCCAGACACTCACATCCACTCACACTCACACTCACACCGTCCAAGTCCACCCTCCAACTACACCGTAAAACACATAAATAGCGTTAGGCAACATTTACCCTCACCCCCTCATCCTCACACACACACTCACAACACTCACACCCTCACTCAAAACAGTCACGCTCAATCACTCTCACACACTGTCACACACCCTCAAACACCCAAACACTCACATCCACTCACCCTCACACTCACACCGTCCAAGTCAACCCTCCAACTACACCCTATAACTAGTATACCACCCTACAACTTTACCCTCCAACTACAACTCCACCCTCAAACTCCACACATAAATAACGTTAGGCAACATTTATTTTAATACGTACTAATCAGATTACACACTTGTAGCTATTCAAAAATGTAAACTTAATGCAACGCAAGGACAGTGCAGCAATTAATACACAAAAATGAATAAAGGGATTGTAAAATAAAACATTTCTTTCACAAAGATCATAAATGCACACAAAATAGGCAAACATCTGAATACACAGCAAATAATACAACAATTTAAAAGTGGACAAAGCGAGCTAAAGGAAACAAATTCACAACATAAAGCACTTACTAAAGTAAGGGAAAATAAACCAATAAACAATGCCAGCAAAAAACAAAAACGCAAACAAAGTGCGCAATCACAAAAGCACGCGACTCTGGTGTTGCTCTAACTCATGCTGCTGTTGCACGAAGTGTTTTGGAGGTGCTAAGTGCACAACAACAGGAACAACGTACACCAAAACAGCATCAAACAGCATCAAAAGAGCACAACTCAACAACACAACAACACTACTAACCACCACCCCAACACCACGATTCAACACAACATTATCACTCCGCAACAACACATTAACACAATGCACCAACACAACAACACTCAGCACATTAACATTGTCACACTGCAACACTACAACATCGCTCAGCAACACCAGAACAACACCCAATAACACCACAACACCACTCTCAAGGACCACATCATCACTCGCAAACACCACATTAACACTACACAGCACCACACCAACACTCCAAAATACAACAGTACTCAGCACCATCACAACACCACTCTCCATCACCACATGGACAAAACAACAACACCACAATGATACTAATGTTTAAAAATTAATGCGGCTGTGTTGGTAAGTGTTGCTAGGCTGCTGGAAAGTGATGCTGCATGTGTTGTTAGCTCTCGCCCTCAATATACCTATCTAACTATCTATATAAATCACAAATTAACAACAACATCTATACAATAATAGGATTACACCACATTTAAATAAATAATAAACAATACAATGCATTCATGTACTGATGGACTAAATAACACGGCAAAAATAACACCTACACAATAAGATCTTGCTAACACATAAAAAAACTCTTGTAAATTACAATTAAAATACCATTCCTGTAGATACGCCAATAAACAAAATCAATTTACACCCAAAATATGCACTTGGAAAAAGGGACGGAAGTAATACACTCATGTTATTAACAATACAAGACCAATACTGTACATACGATACCTGAAATAATAACCCAACACCTACTTAATATATACCGATTCGAAGCATAACAATACTTTAATACATTACATTATTAATAATTAACAACTCGGAAACAAAGGGAAATACTATTAGCAAAAACAAAAAAGTACACAAAATCAATAAATGCATAAAATACACACTTTGACTATACCTTAAAATCAATACATTGCTATACATTACATAAAATTACATTACAACATTTCACATTCACAATTTAGAAAGTTCAATACATATTTAATAATATACATACGATAACGTAAACAATGTTGTGATACACAAAAGTATAACATTAATAATAAACTGTAAAAATTAATCAAATACATCTCTACATAGTCTATAATACATTCACATCATACATTAAATAGTTGTAAAAAAAAACCTACCTGTCAAACGACGCCGGAAGAAGACAGGAACAACAACACGCCTTTCCCCCACGAAAGTTCCCGAACATCTTGGGATTTCCCAATTAACGCACGTCAAACGCAACGCTACGTCACCAAACGTAGCCCTGCGATTGGCTAAGGATTACGTCATACGTCAAACACATTCAGAATACACAAAAAAGACTAGAACGCTAAATACTTAACGTAATTCACGTAAAGGAAACACATAGCGCCCGCCATTTTTATTTCAATAACACTTTATACACTACGTTAAAACAAAAAACATTACAACACATAACACATACTTAAAAATAAATACATACAAAGACATGTTAGAATAAAATACATACATGCAACACAATAACACTCACACATCACATCTGACAATTGCTATAAAACAACAAACACAAAGCATAACGCAACAACATATAATACACTACATAACAAACATATATACAAAACTATTAATACACACCATCACAAAAACACAACTACTCAACTATGCAAAACACAAACAACACTCAGCACCAACACATCAACATCTCTGCAACAGGACAGCACCACTCACAAATAATCCAGCATTACATGCAACGCCACACACACATGCAACGCCACACACACATGCAACGCCACACACACATGCAACGCCACTCACACATGCAACGCCACTCACACATGCAACGCCACTCACACATGCAACGCCACTCACACACGCAACGCCAGTCATACACGCAACGCCACGCACACACGCAACGCCACGCACACACGCAACGCCACGCACACACGCAACGCCACTCACACACGCAACGACACTCACACACACAACGTAAGTCACACACGCAACGCAATTCACACACGCTACGCCACTCACACACACTACGTAAGTCACACACGCAACGCCACTCACACACGCTGCGCCACTCACACACGCAACGCCACTCACACACGCAACGCCACTCACACACGCAGCCCCACTCACACACGCAAGCCCACTCACACACGCAACTCCACTCACACACGCAACGCCACGCACACACGCAACGCCACTCACACACGCAACACCACTCACACAAGCAGCGCCACTCACACAAGCAACACCACTCACACACGCAACTACACTCACACACGCAACGCCATGCACACACACAACGCAACTCACACATGCAACGCCACTCACACACGCAACGCCACTCACACACGCAACGCCACTCACACAGGCAACGCCACTCACACATGCAACGCCACTCACACATGCAACGCAACGCACCCACGCAACACCACTCACACATGCAACACCACTCACACATGCAACGCCACTCACACATGATACGCCACTGACACATGCAACGCCACTCACACATGCAACGCAACTCACTCAAAGCAACGCAACTCACTCACGCAACGCCACTCACACACGAAACGCCACTCATCCACGCAACACCACTCATCCACGCAACAACACTCATCCACGCAACACCACTCGCACACGCATGCAACACACACATGCAACGCCACTCACACATGACACGGAACTCACACATGCAACACCAATAAAAAATGCAACGCCACTCACACATGCAACGCCACTCACATATGCAACGCCACTTACACATACAACGCAAGTCACACATGCAACGCCACTCACACATGCAACACCACTCACACACGCAACACCACTCACACAGGCAACGCCACTCACACACGCAACGCCACTCACACACGCAACGCCGCTCACACACGCAACGCCACTCACACACGCAACACCACTCACGTTGCCAATAGGTATCGCAGTAGGAAAGTTGGAGCCATTACAATTGCAAATAACAATGCCTTTTAGTTTTTTATCATTTTTAAAACATAAAGGGCTTTGTCATTTACAAAACCAATAGCTCCAACTTTCCTACTGCGAGACCTATTGGCAACGCCAGTGCTTGTTTTTTCTTGATATTTTGTTCGAATATAATGTGTCTGGTTATGGTCTGGCATAACAGTGCAGCTGTCACCAGCCAATTATCTGTGCATCTCTAGAGACGGGCTTTGGCTCCGCCCACATATTGATAGCCATGAATACATGTTTTGCTTCGGAGAAAGTTTTGTGCTTCCATAAAATAGTGCCTGCGCTCCACAAAGCTGTGGTAATTTTCTTTATTTATCCAACTGCGTGAGCTTGAACTTTCAGGGGCACTTTCAGTGAGAAAGAGAGTCAGGGAGTCAGTCAGTGAGAGAGAGAGAGAGAGGGTCAGACAGTGAGAGAGTGAGAGAGAGAGAGAGAGAGAGAGAGAGAGAGAGAGAGAGAGAGAGATAGTCAGAGACAGATAGTCAGTCAATGAGGAAGCAAGAATGAACACAAACTAGTAGGATAAGCAAGAGAATAGTAACAACCACCCCTGTTGCTAGAAATCCATCCATATTTCAAGAGAACCTTAATAGGGATCCACAGCGAGAGGTACAATAAAAGAAACACAACTAGAAGCGAACTCACAACTAGATGAGAAATCATGAAAAGATTAATAAAAAACATGATGTGTTGAAAACGATGTAAACATGCGAAAGCCTTGTTAACCCCAAAACCTTTGCCTCTTTGAGAGTTGTGATGAAATTGGTGTTTATAGACTGTATAGAGGTTACAATGGGGAGAAAAGTGGACCGGCATTGGGGGTGGGGGTTGTTTTTCCGTCTTTACTCTCCATTCCATTTATGAACTGAAAGAAGGGTCACACTGTTGGAATACATTGCCACTTTCAGCAAGCGCGGTCCGCAGTCCCTAAAGTGAAACCGGACCTCTCTACAAAGAACAAACAAAGAAAAGTGGGAGGGGTGCAAACATGGAGCGCAGGCTGCTAATTAGAAACCTGATCCACAACGAGACAGGAATGCAGCTGCCAGCCTGTGCGCCGCTGCTCCCCCCGCCCGCGAGAAAGATGCTGTGGCAATGAACATTTGAAGAAGAGGTGGCACATGCACCCGCCTTTGGCCTTTTGCGTGCTTTCATCATTGAAAGGCACACACGAAGGCCAATCAGATGTGTGGGAGGAGTCCAAACCACACAAAGAAGATTTGAGCCCTCACAAGAAGCCTCACATAGAGCAGGGCATGCGCGCTGCTCTACGCTCAAACTAAAAATGAATGCCAGTGGGACCCACCACCTGCAGAATTTAAGAAGTGCGCCTTCCTACCTGTAAACACTACCTGGGTGCACGTGGATGGTGGGCTCAGGGGAACTGAACACAAACAGGGAATGGGCACACCCCAAAAACACAGAGCAAATCACAATACTAATAATGTTGCCCATAACATGCCACCATTACATATACAATACCAAAGGGGATGATGACGGAGCATTTGAGCAAATCAAACACTCACCCCCAGTCAACTGATCTAGGTTTGATCCATCGCCATTCTTTAGCTCACTCCACCACCCCAGTTCAGAGATGGCCATATGCAAATCAGTCTGACCCTGTGCCTCATGGGAAAAGTCCAGCCCAAACTGCCAAGCCATGTTTTCCCTGGACCAGAAACAAGCATCCTGGGACTGATTTCAGATTCATATTCCTCATCAGCCAGGCTATCTTGAATACCAAAGCGGTTACCAAAGGGGATGATGGTATCTCTTTGTTCGCCCTAAGTTGGCAGGGTATGTCCAGATGTGGGTCTCTCGCTCACTACCACTGGATTCAAGATAGCCTGGCTGAAGAGGATTATGAATCCGAAACAAGTCCCAGGATGCTTGTTTCCGGTTATAGTCTCCTTGCTGAGATGACAACTACACAAACATATCACATCAGTGGTAGCAACTGCAACTTTGTAATTAAAGCTACACAAATCCTATCTCATATGTAAATCAAATGACCATAGACATTTGGCCTTTGTCAACTGTTAAGGAATTGGAAAACATGGAAATGTAATAAAGTGCTGGGAGGGGAGTGGGTGTAAGAGAGTATTAGAAATGTTAGACTGGAAAATTATTCCAAATTTGATACCCAATATGATATTTTTTGTAACAAATGATCGCACAAACAGCTCATCCGTACTGGACAAGAGGGGTAGGATTTGACAGGCAGTGTTAAGCTGAAATAATCAATTCCAGAAACTTAGAATTTTGGACTATTTGTTTTTTGAGAAATTCTCCAATTGTTTGCACAGGCCACACATGTTTTTTCTATTAGACCTACTGATTGCTGTTATAGTCTTCAGACTGATTTAAATTGGTTGTATGATGGAACAACGCAGAGAAATACTCTGCATGCTTTTACCACTCATTTTTTTTAACCCATAATTTTTTTAGAGTGCATATGCTTTTACAACGTATGCCTTTACCACTCATTTTATATATATATATGTTAATAATGAGGATGTACTTTATTTAAACTTAGCGAAAAAAATGTAGAATTGGTTTCCTGTGAGCAAGGTCTCCGTAGAGACCGAAACACGTTGGGTGTTGCTGGCTTGCTGATATATTGGAAAATAAAACCGTACCGATCTACAAACCCTGTATATGGCTGTAATTGAAAACAATACCCGGGAGTGCATGAAGACAAAATTCCCCTCCAGGGGAAACTGGAATTAATTTAAACGCGGCTTGGTTCTGCCGCGCTTCGCGTGCACCGCCTAAGAGCGCCTGGAAGCCCGCACCTTGGATCAAACGGAAAGCGATATATATATATATATATATATATATATATATATATATATATATATATATATATATATATATATATATATATATATATATATATATATATATATATATATATATATATACACACACATACATACACACACACACAATGTATTTTTAGGGAGAGACCCTCCACACCCCCGAACTTATCTTAAATGCCTGGTAAAGGCATATGTTGTTAAAGCATATGCGTTCTAAAACCATGCATGGTAAAAAATGCGCGGCAAAGGTACAACGTGGTAAAGACCATGGAACATATTATCTAGAACGGGGTTAAAAATTATCGTAGGTTTAGCGGCAAAAAACTGTTGCTAAATTCGCAATAATGGGCTTGATAATATGCCCTTGAGAATTCCAATCAAAGCCCATGTTCTGGTGTGAACAGGGGCTTCTATTGGAATTCTCCAGGGCATATTATCAAGCCCATTATCGCCGCTTTAGCGGCCGTTTTCTGCTGCCTAACAGGCGATAATTTTAACGCAGTCCTTGATAATATTCCCCCTGGTTTTAAAGACTGATTCCCATTTAAATTGGAATGGCAGCCCATGTTTGACTGATAACATTTGCCTTCTGATTCACTGAAGCCACCTTTGAAAATGTTTTCTGGCTGCCAGGTGTGATGTAATGATGTCTTGTAAAGCGCATGAATCACCCCACATGGGGTATCTCCGCGCTGTAGACCGCTGGGGAACCGGCCTGGCTTTCCCTGTGAGATGGCCCTTACTGGGTATCTCCAAGGTGAAACCAGGCATCCCCGGCGTATGTTGGGGGCCGTTGTGGAGATGAGGCAAGCTAATGCCCAGAGTTGCCGAGTGTGATCCCTGGTTAGAGTAGGCACCGAGGCGAGAATTATCGAGTCCGCTGACCCTGGTCCACGACCCTGCCACGTCAGGAATTGAACCCTGGTCCCGGGTCGTCCTCTGCTTCTGGGTCTGCCGCCTCTAACCAGTGAGCCACACCACTCCACGACAGAACCACAGAAATGCCTCAGTGCCCATTCCCTAAAGTGGTGGCTATGTCAAGAGGTCAGACTTGGAGAGCAGGATGTCTGTCAGTAGCCATGATGATGCCCCTGGGGCACGAGCAATGGAGATCTCTTCTTCCAACTTCCAAAGCCAACCGTGGTGGGCACAGATACAGGGGGCCTGAGAACCACAAGTAGTGGATCAATAAATCTGCAACCTCGACTAGCATTACCACTCTTTTTCTCTTCTTCCCCCATTGCACTAATTATATCTCGATGATCTGTAATCATTCAGGTCTTTCTGGTACAAAATTAAGTTTATCAATTGTAAATTCTTACTATCGGTTCTAGTTCTGATATACCTTTTTTCTACACAGGGCTATAATGGTCCTTACTGATTAAATTAAATGAAATACCAACTAAAAACACCATAAGCCTTTAATATTTAGTTCCAAGAGGAAAATAGAACAAATTGTGATTTTCCTGTTAGTTGCTCCTATCACATATTCCAACCCCCTATTGCTACCAACGGGATCCTATTGACACCAATAGTAACTGGTTGATTGCAATTCCCACCTTAAATTTCCCTCATTACTTTGACATCCAAATTGGAAATTTTACCTGCAATCTGCCTTTACTTTATTATGGGTAATAGTGGATAGGAGGCAACCGTAGCATTTTTAGAACTCAGGGACCTTCTCTTCATGCAATTCACTCTCTCAAGCTTGAGCTTGTTAGAAGCACCTAACACGTTGATGACCTCCTCGTCCGTCTTCCTGTCCCATTCCTTATCAATGAGCAACTCGTTTGCTCCACAGAACCCTATTACCTAGCAGAGGTCAAACACTTGCCCAAACATGGCGCTGCCTACCCGGCATGCATAAAGGGGAAAGTGAGTCACTACAACAGCCTGAGAATACCAAAGGAACCTAAGGGAAAGAAAAACACAAAACAAGCACCATAAACAGAAACAGGGAGGGAGGGAGGGACGGGCTCAGGAATGGAACAGGAACCCCAGAACTTGAAGTAATGAAGATTACCGGTGAATAACTGGGCATGTCCTTGGATTGGCTTTCATTGGAGAGCAGGTAATATGCTGCAGTTTATAAGGTATCAACAAATACAACTGTTATGAGATTAACATTTCTGGGGAATAAGCCACCTTTATAGCCTCATTCCAAATGGGATCTCTAAAGGGCATGGTTGTACACATAGATCCAGAATACTAATTATTGCTAATTAGCAATATTCCTGTGCACACATTTAACAGTAAATAATCCGATAGATGAGTAAATTGAGAAAAATAGGACAATCCAACGGTGGAGTCTTTGTTCTTAATCTTGTCTTTTAATCGTGCATCAGGTACAATTTACAAACAGCCAGCCGACACGTGTTTCATTGTAGAAAAAAGTAATCTACACCTCTTCAGGGCTCAATGGCTGAATCCAAAATTGGAAAGCCCACATCCGGTGATAATTCCAACCCGGCAGGGTAGCTAGAGTCTTGAATAGAGGTGTTCGAAGATAAGAATAAGAGCCTATAATAGGCCGGTCAGTGAAGAGACACCGTTGGATTGTCCTATTTTTCTCAATTTACTCATCTATCAGATTATTTACTGTTAAATGTGTGCACAGGGATATTGCTCATTTGTTGTTGGGTGGTTCTCTACACAGATTGAGGGGTTTTGAGGGTTTCCCCTTCCTGTTGGCAGCATTCTTATTAAGGACACTCAATACACACATAACGTCAATACTGCTTGAGCGCCACCTCTTCCTGGTTACTAAAACTAATTATTGCTATTCATTAAGGAGGGCTATCAAAATATCTAGGTATCTGTTTTCCTTCAAAAGGATCGCCTATCACTCCCTCGTCTCCATGAATCCTTAATCCCCAGCGGGGTCCCACACTTGTACTCTGCATAAAATATTATTTCTAAAAAATGAAAACTTATACACTGAACTGATGTCCCACTGGCAGACCCTTGTGTTTTCATGACACAATTACACCCTTGTGCTCCTAAGAAGTCCATTGGTCCATATTACGAAGCTGTATTCAATATACTCTGATTGTATGGCGCGTTATGTTTATGTGCAAAGCCATAGATCTTATATCTTAACTTACTAACTGCACTTCTAAACTCCATTTTTACATAAATAAGTCTACACTTTTCAAAAGTGAAAAATCTCAATAATACTCTTTAAACCACTAAACAATGTGATCTTTACGCAAGAAACCCGGTATCCTTTTTACAATTGAGCTGATCTGAGAATAACTATTTTTAATAAATTGTGGCCTAACCTGATCACCAGAAATGTTTGCATTTTAATTATTCATGCAGTTTTGCAGAGTGTGAATAAACATGGCTCAAGGCAGGTAGAGCCCTGTCCAATGAGAAGCCATACACCAAAAACCTATGGACAAAAGAAAACAGTGAATCATGTAGAAAATCAAACGAAAGATCAGTAAAAATAACAAAACAGGAGATAAAGTAGAGAGCCATTTAAGAAACAACAAGGGAGGAACAGTGGCAGAGAGCATTTGGGGCTCAGCATGACATTTTTAGGACTCCTAAACAAGCAGCTTTTAGCTGTCTGTTGTCAAAAGACCTCTTGCAGACAATAGCAAGACTCACAGTGGGCTTAGAGGCAGTCCATTTCTTACCATGGATTGGCTTTCTTGTCACTCTCATTTGCTTGCTTCTCACTCAATGTCTTTTCTTCCTCTTCTTGTGTGTGTACTTCCCGTAGATCATAGCTGGTTTACCATCCTTTTCACTTTATGATATATGTCCTTTTGCTGCACCCTTTCAGGGAACTTATTTTACCACCCTTTTGGTACTGCAAGGTAGTATTGCCTAGATGCATCAAGGGTTTTTGCATTCGCAAACGGTGTGAATCGCAAAAATCGGCCGTTTGCGAATGCAAATCCCGTTTTTGGGATGCATCAAGCATTTTGGAATTTTCGTAGTTTTAGAAACTTTTGGCCCATAGGAATCAATGGGAAAGGTTTTCCTTAATTGCGATTCGCAAATTGTGAATCGCAATTTAGGAAAATTACCGATTCGCTAAATAATTTGCGATTTTTTTGATGCATAGCATTTTGCGATTTCTTAATTGCGATTCCTTAATTTTCGCAATTAAGAAATCGCAAAATGTTACAATGATGCATCTAGGGGTATGTGTTTTATGCTCTCTCCCTTGTCTGCTGCTTCCTACCTAAAATATTGCCCCATATGTGCTCTGTGTTGCTCCCTCGCTCCCATCTCATCCACTGCTTCCCCGCCACCATCTTTTTGGGATTTAAAATAGTCGTTTTAATTCTTTCCATGCCTTAAGTTCCTCCATTGCTCCCCCACCCACTCTTAGTTGCTTTCCTCACTTGATCCTCTTTTGCACCACACCTCTCCCAACGCAGTCCTTGTAAAACTAATTTGTTCTATTTTTTGGAGGGCCAGGCAGCTGTCTTTTGCAGCTGGGCTGCTCTGTTTTTAGGTCTTGCCTGAGACAGTGCATGCGCTGTCGCCTTCGACACGTTTTGTTGACTAAAAGAGGCTTGGAGCCCAACCATTGCTGGCCATCCTTCAGTTTCATGGTCCCTCTTATTTGCTGGCTCCTGAATAGCCAGTGCATATCGGATTCGCTTTCTCTTCATTTATTTCCTCCTTCTGTGGCTCATGAAGCAAGTACTTTTTCATTAGTGTCCTTCTACTGCTCAAGCTGTGATGGGGTAACATTTTTCTTCTTTCCATTGTCATTGTTGTTTGCTTGTTTTTCTATCCTCTGTCCTACGTCATCTCTTGCCATCCATCTCCTCCATCAGTGCTTGCCCGTCATAATTGCTTCCCCATTCTCCCTGCCAAGTAGTTGCTTGCACATTTCTTGCTTTGCCATTTGGCCCCTCCATGATCCAGTCTCATTGCTTGCCACTTCATTGCTTGCCCAACCATTCTTGTTACTTCCCGCGTGGACATCTCCCCCATTGCCTCTTACCCCTTCCCACCCTCTGCCTTCCATCTCCCACCCTCCCACCTATCACCCATTGCTTTTTGTCCCATCCCACACACAGTCCACTAGCCACAAAAAAAGCCTGCACGTGCACACGTGTTCAGACTCACAATGGTGTCCAAGGACATTAGGGTTTGGTGGCTGACACTGTACTGGTTCACTTTTCAAAATAATCACACTGATAGCTTTGATGAATAATTTACTGTCCACTACCTGGGCTGAATGAAGGTAGAGTGTACACCTGGGAGGGATGTTTTTTTAGGTGTTTTTAGCACCCAAATACAATGACAATATTTACATAGCTTTCCTTCGGTAGTCCTGGTCCCAGAATGGTATCTGAATATGTTACTCAAGTTAGTTGGATGCTCTCAGCTAAAGAATAGGCAAGTTAGGACCCAGATATTTTAATTGACATTGAGAATTCCCAAAATTCTCTTTTGGATAAATAGACAAGTTTATTCCTTCTTGTGTAAGTAAAAGTATGTTTGTTTCTTGATCGTATTGTCTATAATATCTCCAGTGCATCATCTTCATATATCTGATATTAATTTCCTGCTACCGCTCTACGGATATCAGATAAAGGATTATGTCAATGGAAAAGGTAATCCTTTGTGACACGCTGACATGTGAGCTTCAAAGCCAAAGTCTGTGTCTCTACCAGCACGCTTGGCCTGGATCCATACATTCAATTTTTGCACCTGGTGTTGCTCCTGTCTCCTGTGATATCCTATTCTCTATGTACATGCCATCACTTGAGGGTCTGCCGGTGGTCTCAAGTGTCTCCCTCCACAAATACCCAGAAGACATGCAACTGTATCCGTGGGTGGGAACCCTGGATGACGTCAAATGCCGGGGATTGATTCGATTAATAGAACAATCAGCATCCATTTTCATGTTGAAGGTAAAGAAAACTATGACAGTTTCTTCTAACTCGCTAAATCACGGCAAATAGCCTACCAAGATTGAAGCTCCAACAGATCCCACGCCTAAGAAAACGTGAAGTCCTTTTGTTAGAGATAGCAGGCTACAATTTATTAATATAATCTATAACGTGTTTCCGCAATGTATCAGGAAAAAAGTCTGAACAGAAGCTTAGGAAACTGCTAAAAACCATCCTGTTCAATTAATTCAGCTCATTCAGATATCTCCTCTTTTGGATTAGCGCTGGGAGGACCTTTGGGTAGCCATGCGCTTTAGAAATCTAGATGGGATAAAATATATGAGCCACGGTCACTGCTAGAAGGTGGAAGAAAACCACTGGCATATTTAAAGAATTGTGCTGCACATTGAATCTTAATAAATCAGTGGATGATCATTGCAGAGTCTGGTCTTCCCTTGGTGGCATCTAGGCTGTGACCTAACTACAAGTCATGTGTCTGCTATGCTGTTCGACCAATCTTTTTTTTTACCCACTTTGGGACTGCCACCAAGCATTCCAAGACCACCCAGGTATGGCAAACTTTACTCCACACTAGGGGACATATTAACAAGGGGTCATCGCCACCAGAACATCACTTTTTTTGAGGTTCTGGTGGCGATAACCCCTTTTCCTTATTTACAAGGCAGCGTTAAGTCACTTAATGTGGTTTAATGCCGCCTTGTGAATAATGCCCCTTTTCCTGCAGCACTTAGCGTGAAAGGGGCAGCAATGGGTGCTGCAGTGGGCATTCCACCGCAACACCCATTGCTTTTAGACACTGCCCCCTATTTACAAGGCTGTTGTAATATGCCCTGTTCCCATGATGCACTGGGCCAGGGACAGACTAATTTGCATATAGCCAGGTTCTGAGCTGGGATGGTACAGTGAGCTAAATAACGGTGATGGATCAAGCCCTGATCTTTGGACTGGGTAAGAGTGGTCTGATTAATTCAGACACTCTGTTCATCACCACCCCCTTTTCTGAATCGTTTTTGGCCACTATAGGTGTGGCAGGGTATACTCAGACATGAGTCCCTTGCTCACTGCACCATCAGGATTCAAGCAAGCTGGGCCGACGACGGCTGAAATGCCAGAAACCGGTCCCCGGTAGCTTGTCTCCTTTCTGGTGAAGAATTGGCTTGGTAGTTTGGTCTGCCCTGTTCCCATGATGCACTGGGCCAGGGACAGACTAATTTGCATATAGCCAGGTTCTGAGCTGGGATGGTGCAGTGAGCTAAATAACGGTGATGGATCAAGCCCTGATCTTTGGACTGGGTAAGAGTGGTCTGATTAATTCATACACTCTGTTCATCACCACCCCTTTTTTGAATCGTTTTTGGCCACTATAGGTGTGGCAGGGTATACTCAGACATGAGTCCCTTGCTCACTGCACCATCAGGATTCAAGCAAGCCGGTCCGACGACGGCTTAAATGCCAGAAACCGGTCCCCGGTAGCTTGTCTCCTTTCTGGTGAAGAATTGGCTTGGTAGTTTGGTCTGCCCTGTTCCCATGATGCACTGGGCCAGGGACAGACTAATTTGCATATAGCCAGGTTCTGAGCAGGGATGGTGCAGTGAGCTAAATAACGGTGATGGATCAAGCCCTGATCTTTGGACTGGGTAAGAGTGGTCTGATTAATTCAGACACTCTGTTCATCGCCACCCCCTTTTCTGAATTGTTGTATATGGGGCAGCGCCAAAAATAAGACCAGGAAAAACCTGGTCATAAACTGGCACAATGAAGAGAAATTATTAATTTCTCCTTGTTTTTGCTGTTTCCATGTGTGCTGCATTCTGCACACACAGTGAAAGACTGCGCTGTAGTTTCCAGATTACACAGAGGAACTTGATTTGATTGTGCAGACACCAGCTGGTCTGTAAGTCTAGAAATATTACTTTAAATGAGGGGGGCTTCCAACCAAAGCCCACACACAGCTTTTCTCTGAACACACAGATGTTTACTGTGGTTTGTTCCTGACCGGTATATGGTAGCAGATGCCAATGCCCTACAGAACAAATCATATTGCAGTCGGCTGGAATCACACACCGGACTAATGGCGTTATCAGGAGTATGGCAAAGACGATATGCTATCAAAACATGCCAAATATCTTGTCCACCTTAGTAAAAGTGCTATAGGATACAGTACACTTGTAACACAGCAGAGAGGTCTTCTGCCACATTAGTGATGTGTCACATCCATGGAACTCTAAATAAGGCCCTATGTATTTTGACAACAGTTGCTCCTATTTGCTGTGCGCTTTTGTAATCAGAGTAAATTGGTGTGATTGGCCATTTTCACATCACATGACAAGGGACTGTGGTCTGATAGAAAGGGTTGCCAGGAGCAAGGTGTCATATTCAAAGGTGCTAGTGTGGCTATGAGATGTGACAATGGTGTGCTTGTAATGGGGGCCCGCAGTGATTATTGTAACCAGAGTTCGGGCAAGGCATGGAAGGGGACCCCAGCCTGAGGATAGGAGTCATAGAGGCGGCCATGAGAGTAGGACAGGTGAGACACCATTGTAGGTGTCAGCAACATTAATAGCCAAGGTAACACACATAGAAATCTGCCATATTATGCCCTTTCTCACTACTTTAACACTCTCTGTGATCAGGTAATCATTTTACCAATACCATGATAACTAAACAGTATAGTCATTTTTCATTATAAAGTTAAAAGTTCTGGAGATGAAGAAACCATCCAACGTCGGTAGTATAATCTGGAGTTTTTGTTCTCCCTTTTTAGTAGGTCATCAGGTATAGGTTATGCACAGCCAGCCGACGTGTTTCATTGTAGAAAAAGGCAAAGTTCTACAACTCATCAGGGCTTAGTGGCTGAATCCAGAGTAAGGTAGGCCCAATTCCGGTGTTAATTCCAACCCGGAAGGGAAACCGAATTATGAGTGATCAAGGGTAGGTAGAGGTCGAGTAAAAGCCCGTTGGCAATTTCACCTAAAGTATCAGGGCGCCAGTTCCAAATGAGTCCTATGTAACAGTAAAAACGTATCAAGTCCTGCACCTAAAATGTAGAGTGGCAAGGTAACAGGAATGGAGAACCGGCTTGTTCCCGGTGAGGCACGACTACGTGTGTATCAAGGCTAGAATCGTAGCTCCGCTCTTGACTGCCAGTCAAGAGCGGAGTAACGCTTCTAGCCGTACTTACACATTGGTGTTTTTCAGTTTTGAGTGTGCAGGACTTTAGTTAATTTGTGATTGTGTGGCGTGCTCCACACGGATTGAGGGGTTTGAGGGTCTCCCCTCCCTGTCAGCACCATTCCTAATACTGGATACTTATCACTGATTGTAACGCTAATAGTGCTTGAGCGCCAATACTTCCTGCCTACTAAAACCTGTTTCTTTCTTCAGTACAATTTCTCATTATCAAGTTTCTCTTGTTTTTCTAATGCATTGATTAGTGGTGTGTAGCACCCAAGATGAATATTATTAGCTCCATCTTTCACTGCGGATCCATTAAAACTATGGGGCATATTATCAACAAATAGCAATATTTATCGCTAAGTAGGCTTAGCTGCAATTTTTTTATCGCCGCGCATCACCGGATTTTATCGCTGAGATAACGTGCTATTAGCAACGTTTATCTCAAAAGCGATAAAATTCCCGGCGATAGCGGCAAAATCTGTGAACATTGCTGAGAATACAGCGATATTCACGCATTATCGCCAACAGGGTCTTAGCCATTATATCCACCTGCCATTGGATATAATGAGTAAGAACTGGTCCGAGCAGGCGTTAGTTTTTGGAGATATTCATGCTTAGCGCGAATATTTCCATCGATACGCCTGTGTTGGTAATAGGCGATAGCGATGTTAGCGACTGCTTTCCGTCGCTAGCAGGTTGGGTGCGCCCACTTTGCATGTCATTAGCCATAAATATCGCTGACATGCAAAGCGGGCCCCAAACCGCTCGCAATCGCCTACAAGCTGTCGCTAACTGCTGTTAGCGACAGCTTGCTAATAGGGCGATAGAATTATCGCAGCTTAGCGGTCGAAAACGGCCTATAAAGCGGTGATAATTCCCTATCGCCCCCCTTTATAATATGCCCCCAAATCCTTTAAAACCATATGGATAATGTAAGTGACATCATGAACCCTCTAACCTCTGAAGGGCATTATTGCAAGAGACATCCCATAATTGGTTTACCCCTTCACTCCTGTGTTACAGACAACATGCCATGAGTTCTAGCCCAGTTTATGCCTCACACAGCCAGGGACTTGCAGCACATTCCAATCTACTATGTAGCCTCCTCCCATTTGACTCAGTTGAAGTGGGCGTCTAGTTTTCATCCTGAAATCCTAAAATCGACATTGTCTGAGTGGAATGTCCGTGGACTCCCTCCATAAAAACTTTTTTAACACATTATTTGTTGGCTGGTTTTTGTCCCATACTGGTTGGTCACTCATTGCCCTGACGAAGGTGCGGCCTAAGTGGGCCGGAACACCGAAACGCGCGTTGGCGTAATTTCCTCCATGGGCTGGATCAATGATATCACCTTTGATCCTTTTTCCATCCTTATGCCCTTGTCCTACCCGTTTCACGCTTTGTCTATGAAATGTTGACCATTGTGATTATGATTTTTGATATGGATGAATCACTTTGGGGTTTGATTGTATGAATGTATGATCTGTGGAATGACAGTAGTTTCCGGATACGTTTGTGGCCATGAATGTTTAATGAATGTTGTTTGTATGGGACTTTTCTCTTTAGCAATTAATTCTACATGCTACGAAATTTATGTATGCTCCTATGTGTATAAATGAATTTGATTTTTTTTTAAATAAGAATTGTTGGAAAAAATGAATAATTATGAGAATAAAAATAACTAAAAATGAAAAAAGTAATGTGTTCATGAGCTAAATATCTTGTGTGGCTTTGATTATACTAAATGTTGCTCATTCAAATAATATAGGATCCCCTAGTAGGACCTTCATATAATAGTGGCGGCAGGGTTTTGGTTCTATTTTTGTGTTATTTATCCCCATTCCTGCTGTCTATCGTTACCCACTGGGGACCTCCCTTCTATTCTATTGTTTCAACTATACAGTATCACATGCCCAAATAATTGTAATTGCATTTATATAGCACTTACGACCTCTGACAAGGCGTTGAAACGCTTTTTCAGTGAGTAGCACGCTAATCCTGAACCCCAAAATGATTAATGGTGAATCAGTATAATGAAATATGAAATTAATTTGAGCGGTGGACATGTTAGTCTGTTGTTTGGATAAAGAAAGATAGCTGAGGGATAGAAGTACACCCATCAGACACCATGTTCAGCATCATATTCCCAATTGTATCCCTCACATGCCCAGGAGAGGAGTCGTAGGCTAAAGTAGTAGCTCATATGCTGGGATACTGTGGTTGTATCCCAAGTGTAAGGTATACACCCCACAACTTAAGATGCTCCAGAAGCTGGCTCAGATGTCCCATCTTGTCATTAAATATGAAGTACTAAACTATGTCTCATGTCCAGATACATCTTCACATGCCCAGGCAAAGCCATTCGCCCCAATAAAGCCCTCATATGTCAAGGTACAAACTAACATGACCAAGAGTAGCTTCACATGTAGAGGCGTTGCCGTCATATGTTAAGTAAAATCACATATCGCTAAGCCCTTCCATCGCATGACTTTACATGCACATGTGCTAACGTGTATGGCCAGTTACAGACTCCCATGCTGCAACATATACTAAGTGCAACCTTACATCTCACATACAGATACGGCATCATGCTAAGGTAACCTCCATATGTCCATAGAGCACCACCACCATATCCCATGTGAAGCACAGAGGCACACATGATAGCCATACAATTTCTTTAGAGCACAGATAAACCTATCACATGCTAGGTACAGGCACGTATGCTTAGGTAAAGTACAGGCTCATATGCGTGTTTAGAGGCGGCCCAGTATATATTTGCAGGTCTAGCCTCATATGCTATGACACTGCCATAACACGAGAACTGCAACGTCCCATGTCTGGGTCTTCCCCTTTCAATCGAATGCAGCATTATATGTCCTAGTGCAAGTGGTGTCAGTCAGAAGTCATGAGTCTAGTCATGGAATAAGTAATGCTAGATCTCTTGGTGATGGAGTTATCCCAAGATTTCGAAATCTAGCAGGAGTATACCCACTGATAGAGAAAACCCTGAATGTTGTAAATTTGGCCAAACATGGGCACATTTCACAACTACAAATGAAGTCTCAAATTGTGGGGCATATTGTGACAGCAGAGATCTAGGCATTTATCAAGGTTAATTGTATATTTATAAATGTGGCACCCAACTGCAACATAGTCGAAAGTGAGCTTTACCTGTAGTAAGATAGACACACCTTGAGTTAATCGATACCTAAAGCCTATTTGATGTTCAAAGTCTAATGTACCCAAGTCCAACAGACTAACAACTTAATCCCTCCAAAGAGCCCAGGACTACAGGCATCTGTGAAGTCGTCCTGTCATTGGAAGGTACTAATTCTATGTGCTTTGCAATTAGGTTTTTACAATCAGGACAGGACAGGCCTTTTATTCCACCGGGCATTTCCCCAATGGGCCTAATCCCTTGGAGGATGTTTTTTAAAGCCAATGGCCGCACCTGGTGTCTTTGTGACTTTCCCCAGCTTCCCAAAGTTAGTTGCAGAAGGCACGAGGCGCTTCGAGAGAGAAAGAGAGGGTGGAGAAGGTAGAAAGTAAATGAGCAGAGAGAAAAAAGGTAGAAGAAGAGAGAGAGAGAGAGAGAATGGATGGATAGAAAGAGAGAGACTGCCTATGGAGTCTAAGGGAGAGTAACTGGTTTGAGGATTTTTGCAAAAACTGCTTTTGGTTCCCCTGTCCGGCCCTGCTCATCATGCACGGTTCTATACCTGACTTTCTCCAGAAAGCCTCAGGAGGTTCTTGGCGGCAGTCAAAGCCCAAGAAAGCAAAAGCAACGTACCGCTAAACAGCTCTTTGTAAGGTCTATGCACGCCCCATATAATGTACTTATTGCTAAACAATTATGAAAAGCTGAATGTCCTTTAACATGTACATGACATGCATGATAGAATGGCACACTTTGCACATACCAAATGCACATTAAATGCACATCTGCGTTTTCCTTTAACCCAATCATTATAAACTATGCATCTTAAACGAGCAACGGTCTGAGGTCAAAGGTCTTGACACTCCCATTCCGTGGAGCCCTTACAGATAAGAATATGATGGATGGACGAACAACATTCCAGAGCTAGAAGTCCTGCCTGCAGAGCACACCAGGCCTCCCCGCTTCCACCTTTTAATGTTTATCAGAGATATTTGACTACAGACGTCCACGTGCCTGGCATAGGGGGGGGGCATATTTACATATTTACAAGCTTTGTGCCACCGGAGCGTGACTTTTTGTGACGCACTGACGGCGCATTTTGCCTGTCCATATTTACAAGACCATGTAAAGTCTCCTTGTGTGGCTTTTCACGGTCCCTTTAACCAGGGCCGGACTGGTCATAGCGGGCACCGGGCAATTCCCCGGTGCGCCGCACAGGTGGAGGCAGGTTTTGGGCTCCTGGGGGCCATTTTTTTTACAGGGCCGTTTTTGCAGCATAGCTGCAAAATTGGCCCTGTAACAAAATCGTCCAAAAACCGGCACCGGCAAAGAGCTCCGCGGCACCTCCTACCCCCTCTAGGGGGGAAGGGGGCCAGTCGAGCACTTTGCCAGGGCCAGTTGTGGTTCCCAGTCCAGCCCTGCCTTTAACGTATACCTCTGCGTGAAAGGGGCCTTCTATGGGTGTTGCAGTGGGTGTTCTCACGCAACATCCATGGAACCTGTTGCATTCCCAGAATTATATGGTTTTGTAAGCCTGGGAATGCGTCCGATGAGGCATAAGGGAGATGCAACAAGGAGAAATACCTTTATTTCTCCTCGTTTTCATTTTTTCTATATTTGCTGCATTCTGCAGCACACATAGAAAGAGGAAAACACCTCTTGTGATTGTTTTAGTAGATGAAGATGTCCCATCCTGCACAATAGAATCACCCCTACACCTCAGAAGCCTTGCACCATGGCGCATGGGTGCCGGCTTTGGCGCATGGCTGCTCATTGTGCATATGCGCACAGGAAAAGGATGCAGCAGGAAAGCTTGATGCCAGGGCAGGCACCGGGCGTTTCCCCGGTGGGCCGCCAAGGTGGGGGCCGTTTTTGTTACTGAGGCCGGTTTTGCAGCATTGCTGCAATATCGCCCCCTGCAACAAAAGAGGCAGCAGTGATATGGCCCCGCCCCCGGCCAGCTGAGCTGTTTGCCAGGGCCGGTTTCAGTTCCCAGTGTGGCCGTGCTTGCTGTGCTGCAGTGCATCAAAATGTTGTAAGTGACACCCAGGATATTTTTTCCCCTGAAAGTGGAAGGCAGCTTTTGTGGGACTCACTTGTGAGTTCTTGTTATATTCTGGTCTTCTCTTTCTCTGCTGCTCAGCCTGTGTGTGTGATGTCATTGGAATGTTCGTGTATGCATGAGTTCTCTAAACTTATGTTGGTTTGGTCAATTCACAGAACCAAGGAAGGCGCTCACTGCAGGGGCCGCAGACTTCAGTGCTTGGCTTGGAGGCCCTGTTGTCATTTTTGTTTTTTATGCACACAAACTCATTTTATTTCTTCTGAGCAACGCCTGACTTTCATTCATTCATCACGATAATCCTAATGTCATCAAACGCCTCTTGCCCACGCACGTTACTAAATATTGCCACCTAGTGAGGTGGAGTAATGCCAAAGAAAGAGCTTTGACTTTCTGAACTTCCGTCTTGAATATTGCTTACTCACCCCATGCAGCAGCGGCAACAGTTTCACAGTCCCTGTGAGACATTTCTGCTGGAGCCCAGCTGTCCACGGAGAAAATTATGCGGTTGGCATACGCGCAAGCAAAATGGAGAATTACGCAATCTAGGAGTAGCCCAATAAGGAGATCTGCAGGGGATTATTCTTATGTGATTAAAATTAAACATGGACCTTTGGGAGGGTTGCGGTTTGGAGTGAAACATACAAAGATTTTAATTGCATTTATATAGTGCTTACTACCTCTGACGAGGCGTCAAAATGCTTTTTTAGTGAGTAGCAATCTACTCCGGAACCCAAAAAGGATTAGTGGTGAATTATCATCCATCATATGTATTATAAGAGAAATTTGATAAAAGGAAATTGCACAATTATACTCACTCTATTTAAAAAAAAAAGAAAACAGTAATCTTCAGGAAATCTACATGTTTCCATTTTTCAAAGACAGTTCCAATGAACTGATAGTCCTGTAACCAGAATCACTGGAGTAAGGACAGTGTTTCACAATAGGGCATGTATGGGCTACTTAGGTTGGACTGTCAGACTATGAAGGCGAGTGCACAGTGCTAGTGATAACACAAGGACTGGTTGTGCTATCACTAGGACTGTGCGCTCGCCTTCATTCTGGAACCTTCTTTCATTATTGCCACCTGTGTCTCATTTCAAACAGTTTGTTCAGATATAAAAGCTATGTGTTGACTTTGTTTGTGGTTATATGGCCTGATTAGAACAACTTTATTGTCATTTTGTGGATTGGGATTGTTTTTTCAGCTATGTTATATTATATTTACATCACTTGATATAGCGCAGTTAATCATCCCCAGAAGAATATCTTGGTGCTTCTGCTGAAGTACAGGACTAGTGAAGCTAATTAAAACAGCCACCTTTTTAGGAGTTATTTAAACTTTTCCAGCTCTGTACAATTGGTAGGGGGAGTTTATTCCAGTGAAAGGGGGGCAGGTAGGAGAAAGACCTCCCTTTCCCTGATTATGTAAAAACTTGTGTTCTGGGGGCCTCATTATAATGTCAGTCGGAAAGCATTCCGACTGACTCCTTGTCGGAATCCTTTCTGACCGACTTGGGTTCGGGGAGTATGATCAACTGATTATGATGTTTCCGAACATTGTTCAGTTGGACTCCCATTGACTTCAATGGTAGCCTGTGTTCTGACTGACAACACTGGCTCCCATTGAGAAAACAGGGTAGTTGCGGAAAACCTGCACCCTGTGGCGGGTACCCCATGGTGCCTGCCACACTGTGCATGGTTGGAAGCCCCCACGGGTCCCAACTGAAGCCCTCTGAATGAAGGGGGTCTGCTACGGGCCCCCCAAGGTCAGTTTCCAACAGCTGTTTCGTGTCGGACGGACCGATTCAGAAAGGCTGTCTGAATCCGACATTGTAGTATGTTGGTTGCAAAGGCGGTCCATAGAGTTGTCTGATTCGGACAGACTGAACGGTTACCTACCATCGTAATCGAATAGTCGGAAATGTTTCAGCGTTGGTCGGAAACATGGGTTCCGACTTGGCTTCGGAAAATCTGAATGCCGTTCAGAGCCTTTCCGACCAACATTATAATGAGGCCATAAGTTCTATGTTAATTGGATCTTGTTGTTTTACAGGAAACATACGCCTATCCAACTCTGATCTGCGGGTCACTCCTGTGATTTTGTACATTGGTTGAAAAGTGCCACATCTATGCCAGACTTTCAGGACAACCACTGACTACGTAGAGGAGTTCCAGGTGGTTCACTTATCGTCATTGAGTGTCTGAAGATTTGAAATGCTTCTGGCCCTGCAGGATCTATGTTGGGCACCTGTATATTTGGTGATTCAGTGGGGTGTTAAGAAGGAATCCAGTAGGCACTTAAGCAAATATGAGTCTTTGGGGCCTTCTATTCATGAACTTGATTTTGGCGTGAAAAAGCCCCATTTCCATTTCTTTCCCTTCGGGAAATAGCCCACATTCAATTTAGGAGTTAAATCATGATGCAAAGTGCATGTCGAGAAGATAAATCTGGCTATCATCTATGTTTCGAAAAAGCTTTACTGCTATCCTGATAAGGTACAGGAACATTTGTATCACTCCCTGGTCGCACTCTTTGCCCTTTCATTCTCTTTCTTTCTTTCTTTCTTTCTTTCTTTCTTTCTTTCTTTCTTTCTTTCTTTCTTTCTTTTCTTTCTTTCTTTCTTTCTTTCTTTCTTTCTTTTCTTTCTTTCTTTCTTTCTTTTTTTCTTTCTTTCTTTCTTTCTTTCTTTCTTTCTTTCTTTCTTTCTTTCTTTCTTTCTTTTCTTTCTTTCTTTCTTTCTTTTTTTCTTTCTTTCTTTCTTTTCTTTCTTTCTTTCTTTCTTTCTTTCTTTCTTTCTTTCTTTCTTTCTTTCTCTCTTTCTTTCTTTCTTTCTTTCTTTCTTTCTTTCTTTCTTTCTTTCTTTCTTTCTCTTTTATCTCTCTTCACAATGCACAGAGATGCTATGTCTCCCTCTGGATTTTTCACTCTCAACTATCCTTCATATAGTACAGGATCCTCTTGGTACTTGGAAGAGCCAATTTCCACTTGTTAAGGACACAATAGAGGTTGCATTGTTTAGGAATACATTGACTGTGTTATCAGGAAAAGTGCCAACCACAATAACTGCAGGAAAGCAGTACATACACTGTTCATATTTATTCCTATGATATGATTTAATTAGAGCTGGTTGGTGCCAGGCCAAGCAAAAGACCAAATGGACTTGTGGTAAATGTGCGTGAGGTGAAGGCACCAGACATTCAACCACAGAAGGGCCTCTTGTCTGGAAAACTTTGTGAAATATAAACAAACATATAAACAGATGTAAACAGACGTGTGCTTCTCATACCGTGCCTTCTGAATGCCAGTCCCTTTCCAAGAATGTGTTCTAGCACAAGAGAGTTCATTGTAGGTGCAGATGGGCCAGATCCATGCCAGGTCTACACTCTTCATTCATGCAATAATTCCAAATGGAAATCATGTACATGGATTACGGTAATCCTAAAATGCTGGCTTAGATGCCAGCCTTCTGGGAGATACATTGAGCATTTCTGATGCTTGACCTTCTTAGCAAACCTCGGCTGGGATGTAAAAGGAACTTAGTGGAAATCAGAGGACAACCCGGGCTCTCTTCTGAAACATGCAAAGAGTGGGCTTCAGAGGAGTAGAGCTACCTCACTATTTGAAGTTTGGTTTTCACTCCACCTCTGAGGAAGTGATTCCATTGTAATACAAAAAGTTCTTAAAAGCGTAATTGTACCACATTTTTTCTCTTCCAGTGTTTTATGTTACACTGGGATCTAAACAGAAAGCAATCCTTTGCAATTATTGTTTTTTTCACTGCAGCATGCTTTAAGTCATTTGTCAGGGTTCAAGTGCAAGCCTGATCCTATCATTCCTGATCCTAGAATGCCTGATCCTATCATGCCTGATCCTATCATGCCTGATCATATCATGCCTGATCCCATCATGCCTGAGCCTATCAGGCCTGATCCTATCATGCCTGATCCTATCATGCCTGATCCTATCATGCCTGATCATATCATGCCTGATCCTATCATGCCTGATCCTATCATGCCTGTGCTACAGGCCTTTCCTTTTGTATGATTATACGACTGAATATCAACAGCAACAATATCTTGGTAAATCAATATCGAGGACGGAATATTGCTGGACAAAATATCGAAAGATACGTGCATATAGAGAAGTATAGGTTTAATAATCCATATCTTTGTACATTAAAGATATGTGTATCACATAGGTACATATATGTGGAGTTAGTATAGAAAATCTAGATTCTGCTCTCTATATAATCTGTCCCATCAATGTTGTTGATTCAATATTGCGGAGGAATGTCCTTTTGTCCCTGGGGTAGACATTTAATTGATATCATATCAGACAAATAATTAGGTAATTGTAAATCTAATTTCTTACACTGGCAATATACACCTTAAACATTTGTTTGCTTTTCCCACTAATAACTTCTAGTCACCAGCACCCTTCGAGTTATTTTTTCTCTGTTTTTCACTCCTGTGTTTTTACTTTCCTTTGTAGAGTT
Source organism: Lissotriton vulgaris (assembly GCF_964263255.1). Classification (NCBI taxonomy): domain Eukaryota; kingdom Metazoa; phylum Chordata; class Amphibia; order Caudata; family Salamandridae; genus Lissotriton; species Lissotriton vulgaris. The sequence continues at coordinate 1,714,294,346 of NC_141695.1, read as the reverse complement.
CACCTTGTCTTTATCGCTTGTGCACAGAAGATGTATCTATTCAATCCTTTTTCGTTTTTTCTTTTTATATGTTTTCTTATACTAGTTTCCATTTTTAGCTTTTCTTTTTGTAAGAGGTGTTAATTATTGTTTGTCTTTTAAAATGGAAATGGAACTGCATTTTACAACTTTTGCAAATGACTGATCAGGATGTTAGTACACATGACGACTGGGGCTGTTTTTCGGTTACTGAAGTATTGATGAATAATGAGTGATCAGACTTCAAAATCTGGGCTCTATTAGCTAGATGCCTCGTTTATGAGGAATCGGCCTATGGCAGCACCGCAAGTCTTCTTGCTAAGCTGCCCTACACTAACGTGAAAGGGCAGGAACATACCGTATTTATGAAATACGGTGCATTCCTGTCCTTTACCGCTGTGTTGGCGCGCAGTTTGCTGCCTAGTGCCAACACACCCTTGCACTATGCTGCAAGGGTGCCTCCGTTGCAGGCAGGTTGATTTTGTGCAGGAAGCGGCCCCTTCCTGCACACACTTCCTGCACAAAAACAATCCTTAGTGGCATTTTCCTCTTTCTGTGTGTGTGCTGCGCAGCACACATAAAAAGACGAAAAAAGAAGGAGAAATAATAAGATTTCTCCTCGTTACACCTGCTCTGGGGAGGCATACGTTTCTGGCGCTGCCCCAGGTTTATGTAATAAAGTAAATCTGGAGCAGTGTCAAAATCTACGGGTGCTGCATAGGAAAATACACTGCAACGGGGATGTATGTCGTTACAACGCATGGTTTTTCCACGCATGCCTTTACACTCAGGTTTTACAACGCAAGGCATTACAACGACGTGCATTGGGGGGCGCTGGATAGTGAATGTTTAATTTACTATTCCAACTCCAGTCCACGTGGATAGTAGGGAAGGTTTTGGATAGTAAATTAAACTATACCCTATCCTACAGCGCCCTCCAGCACAAGTCGTTGTAACGACTTGCGTTGTAAATCCTGCGTTGTAAAGGTACTGCGTGGAAAAAGTTTCGTTGTAAAGGATGTTTCCCCCGCAACGGCCATGGAATGCCTCCTTGACAACTTGCGCTGCTTTTTCTTCCTCCTTACCTATGAGGTTATGCAAAGCCATGCAGGGTGGCTTTGCATTGCGTCATAGCTATGATGGAGAGGCTTACTCCACCGCAACGTCAAAAAAATGCGGCGCAGTCCTCTCATAAATAAGAGTCCAAGCATTATTCTCGTTGTGGGTTCTTGGCAGTAATGGGAGAGAAGCACTGGCAAAACCAATAAGTCTGAATTTAAATTTCTAAGGCATGTAATAATAGACACACAAAGACAGGCATACAGAAATGCTCTTTGCATGTCCTAACACATTAAAGCTAGAGCTGCTGGCTTTTACAATGCATGTTTTCTGATATAATTTGACCCTAGTCGGGACCACGGTGCCCATGCAGCTGCATTATTGTTTTTTGCTGAATAAGTAATTTTTCCTCTTTTCGAGGAAGAGGAGGGACAAAATGAAGACATTTAACAATTCTTCAGTGATTAGGCCACAGAGTTCCCTATGTGTGGGAAAGTTTGTTTTGCATAAATGAAGAACACTTTTGTGGTTTAGACTTAATTAACATTCTGTGGCAAGGGCGTTGTACTATCATGGTGCCTAAAAACGAACGGTTTCTGAATAATATTCGGTTTAACATGTCTGGCTTATGGGTTCATCTTTTTAAAGCTTCTTGCTTCCAATATTCCTCCCTTCCCTCTTTGTCGTCACTTGACAGCTGTCACTCGCCTGTCAGGGGACTTTCATGTCTAGCTGCAGGCTATTGCGGCTAATACAGTTGTCCACCTGCTTCTCAAGCCTTCAAGTTCGTAATGCACTGCTGTCTATGTGTTTCAACTGACTTTAATTTAATGTTGCCACAGAAATCTGTTGAGATATTGAAGATGTTGTAGCGTCCTCCCCAGCCCGGAAGCATGCAAATGAACACACCACACACGGAGATCTGTAACAGACTTCTTTATTCCTCAACACTGCACTCTCATTACGTCATAACTGTTATAATAACACCTTAACTCCCCCAGCAAGTCACGTAATTCATCTGTCATGTACACCCAGAACCCCAAGCAGACCCCCCAGGATATAGCGGCATGGATTACCAAATTTAGCGGCACAAAAATGAAAATTTAGCGGCACAAATATGGAAATTTAGCGGCAATTTTGCGGCATTTTATGTGGCCATTTTTCCTACAACATACACAGATATCTTAGTTTTTTTTGTTATTTAACAACATGAAGCTATGTATATTTGGTTTATTTACAATGTAGACACCTTGTTTTCCTCGAAAAGCAAAAGACTGCCCGCAAGATCGCAGACATCCACAGCAGCTTCAACACCACGACCGCCCCAACAAACACTGAGACCTCTGCCCCCACGACCACCACCAGCACCAACCGCATACTCTCCTGGACCAACATCAACGACTACGACACCATCACGATCATGAACACCATCCACTCCGGATCTCCGTCAGACCCATGCCCACACCACATCTTCAATAAAGCCAGCACAGCCATAACACCCCATCTCCGGAAAGTCATCAACATCTCCTACGAGACAGCAACCTTCCGGGAGAGCTGGAAGCACGCCGAGATCAACGCCTTACTCAAGAAACCCAAGGCGGACCCCAAAGACCTCAAGAACCTCCCGCCCATCTCCCTGCTCCCGTTCCCGGTGAAGGTCATCGAGAAGACAGTCAACAAACAACTGACCTGCTACCTCGAGGAGAACAGCATCCTGGACCCTTCCCAGTCTGGGTTCCACAGCAACCACAGCACCGAAAATGCCCTCATTGCCGCCACCGATGACATCAGGCTGAAGAGGGTCTATATTTATTTGGCTACTATTCTTTTTCCCTGCCTGGGACCACTGTTGTTTTTGTACCGATGACATCAGGACCCTACTAGACAACGGAGAAACAGCAGCCCTCATCCTCCTGGACCTGTCAGCCGCCTTCGACACGGTCTGCCACCGCACACTACGAACACGCCTCCACAACGCTGGGATCCTAGAGAAGGCCCTGGCGTGAACCTCCTCCTTCCTCTCCGGCGTTTGTTTATGTATAGGAAGGTGTCTCTTCCTGCACATAAGCAAACCTTAAATGCCAGTTTGTAACTTACATGTGTGCTGTTCATGCAGCACACATGTAAATTACAAAATGGCTTTTTTTTTAAAAAGGTTTGTTTATGTACAGGAAGGGACACCTTCCTGTACGTAAACAAACAATGGCATTTTGCATTTTCCATGTGTGCCACACAAGGCAGCACACATGGAAAAAGCAAAAACGAGGAGAAATAAAGCTTTTCTCCTCATTTCGCTACCTTAAGACCAGATTTTTCCTGGTTTTAAGATTAGCACTACCTCCTATTTATGCTGCCTCTGTGAATAGGAGGTAGCGCCAAACTTAATGGGTGTTGCGGTGGAACGCCCACTGCAACGCCCCTTTCAGGCTAAATACAGCGTGAAGGGGTCCTATTCTAAAGGCAGAGTTAGGTCACGTTGGGCCACTTAATGTGGCTTAACGCTGCCTTGTGAATAGGGCTAAGCCCCTAGCGTCACAACAACGTCACTGAAAGTGACGTTGTGGTGGCGATGGGGGCTTGAGAATATACCCCTGAATTTTCAAGGGTAACTTGATCAGTTTGAAAAGATTGCTCTATTCAATTCTATTTGTTTATTTTCGGAAGATTGTTCCATAAAACATGCAAACATACACTATTATATTGTGGTTGCATAAGTAGAAAAGGCAAAAGGTTTTATCAATAAGATCAATCCGTTATTAAAATCTTCATAAAACATTTGTTACAACTCCCTAGTCTAAAAACCTGAACAGCTTAAAACAAAGTACATCTTGTGCATGAAAAGTATAGGGGCCAGATGTTGTGGCTGATTTGCATATTCTGATATCACAGTCATTTTAAAAGTACACTGCTTGTCCTATTCAGGCAGTCATTAAGCGAACTCACCATTATACAGCGATCATAGCAATGTTATCTGCTTACCCATACAATTCTACGTGCTGTAGGACCAGAATATCATGAATAGAAAATTAACCAACGTGTACCCTGCATGTACCTATGGACCGAGGACTCTCTCAATTTGAAAACACCCTGCCCCTAGGAACATCATCTAATTCTCATTCCCTTGGAATAAACTTGATACCTCATTGGCTTTCATTATATTAGACATTTTTCTTCAATTCCACCATAGCGAAATAACACCTAGAGATGGAAGCACTGTGCACTTTATAAGTGTATGAAAATGCTCAGTCACTAGATTTTTTTAACATCAGAAATACTTTTCTTCGGGGGTTGAAAAGCATATTAATAATGTTTTAGTGTGCTCGGTTTTTAAGGAAATCTATTCTTGCAGGCGGAACAATGGACTTAATTTTTAGACTTTATTTTTTTCTTTCCTGGGGGGACAATAATATTTTCTATATAGCACTATAACAGCGTGCATACTTTCAGCAAGATATATATATATATATTCATATCGCACACAATAAACAGTGAGATGGAACGGCGCGCACAGCTTTGTCAAAGTATAAAAAAAACATATCACACATGAGGACAGTGACGTGGCACAACATGCACAATCTTCGTCAAGTTATATTCACGCACATCATACAGGATAAACAGTGACATGGCACGGTTGCTATAAAATGGCGTGGAACAGCCTTCACTAAGACATGGAACAGCATGGCTCAGTTCCATTCACTGCTGCTGCCTCCAAGCCACGGAAGGCCTCGCCCGGGCAGTGCCAAGGCCTAGCCACCGTGACTTAGAACCTCGACCGGAATGTAGCACTTTTAAAAGAATAATACTGCTACTTCTCAGAGGCAGCAAGTACTCGAGACAGTGAAAACCAGCACTTTTATATTTTCAGTTTCCGCTCTGGGTACAGTGAGTGAAAATCTGCCCCATTCCTACAGCTCTAAAATTACGACCACAGCTCTACACCGAGTTATGCATAGGAAGCAGCTATTGTATGGCTACACGGCGACACCTAGTGACGTGTGTGTCACTTGCAACCAATAAAAAGCCTTCATTTTTTCCTTTTTTCAGGGAGACCCTTTTTAGCGGCCGAATCAGCAAATATCGCGGCCATTGCGGTAATCTGCCAATTTCGCGATTTTTTCGTGAATCGCGAAATGCTGGAGGGTCTGCCCAAGGGTCCTAGCGCCAGTGCTTAATTTGAGACAGTGCTTTCCGGTGCTCAGCACCAGCACTTAAATGGCAAACACCGGTACTTATGACAGTCTGCACCATGGTGGCACTGACTGTCTAATTCAGAGATGAGCTCAACAACAGATGTTTATTAATTCAAGATACATCAAAAATTACTATTAACAGCTCTTAAGCTTTACTTATAGCATTGAGGGCCTGGAATAGTCAGAATAGTCACACTTTTAGCAGTGTCATGGTTAATAGTTGGTTTGGTACTGCCATGGGCAGCACTGGCTGGAGCAATGTGTGGCGCAAGCTGCAATGACCTCTTTGTCGGGGGCCCAGCACTTTTTTTGTGCAAATTAAGCACTGCCTTGCGTACATGGTCTCATGACACTACATCTCCCCCTTTGTTAAATAAAAAGGTACAAACACCAGGTACATCATACTTGTTTAACACCTTGGGTGATAAGCTGATCCCCCTCCTGTGCTGATATTTATTGAATCCCCTTGTTCATGACGAGCTCAGCTCGTCATGAACACACGAGAGGTGTACCTCATGACGAGCTGAGCTCGTTATGAGCATCGAAGGGGTTAATAAGTTGTCGAGGCGCTCACACTATGTGGCCAGTATGAGTAGTATGCAGTAGTTGAGATGCACTCGGTGCACAATGGCACAGGTTCTGATGCTTGATCTCGACTGTCAGGCGGGGTTGCCTCATTCATGATTTTAAGAGCTGATGAATGTCAAGGTAGGTGCTTAAAGTGTGATGGGTCCCTTTGTGATGGACTTTCCGGGACAATGTGCTGTCACCATGTGTCCTGTGCATGTCACAACTCTCAGAGGATCGACAACAAATGCAGTGTCTGTTTTCCATGTTCATTTTTGCTTAACTAGGAACAAGTCACCTTCACCGAAGAATGTTTCCTGAGCTCGTTGATGCCAATCAGCATAGGTCTTCATTATGCACTTTTGAGCAATGTCCGTGATATGAACTTCATCAGCAGTCCAAGATCGGTCTGCTGTCCAGCTTGGTTCCGATGGCTCTCACAAATAACAAGGAGGCAAGACTCTCACCAGTTGTGGAGTGAGAAGTTGACCGATAAACACAGATAGCTTGACACAAGGCCTGGTTTAACTATATTCCCTCCATTGAGACTCGTTACACCACCCCCTTAAGGGTACCCATGAATCTTTCAACAACACCATTGGCTTGACACAGAACTGTTCTCTTTTGATGCTTGACATCAAGTCTGACCAAGAACTCCTTGACTTCAAATGAACGGCGGACCATTGTCAGACTTGGGACTAGTGGGGGTACCCCATGCCGCAAAGATGTCACCCAGCCACTCAATGACCTTGTCATGGGTTGTTAATGATGACTCCTTTACTAGATGAAAAGCATGAATCCTTTTAAATGATTACCATGAGATGTTGTCTGTTTCCTAAGGACCCAAAGTAATCAACTGCAACTCTTTCCCAGGCATGTGTCTGAAGGTCAGACATTGTTAATAGATTCTGTGTCACTTTGGGATAAAGACAGTTGCAAAGGTGGCATTCTTTTAGCTCCTTCTCTACTCGCTCATGTAGGCGTTGGAACAACACTTGGCCCTTGAGGGCTCTTTTGGTGGCTACAATGCCACAATGTCATTTATGGGCTAGCTCAATGATTTGCTGTCCTAGGCTCTCATAAATGACAATTCTTAATCCTCTCAACACAGCACCTTCCCTTGTAATGGACAGTTCATCCTGTACATTTTTGAATTTTTGAAATTCAACATTGTCAGCAAACGGTTGAGTACTCTTCTTCCACGATTGAGTTGAAATGATGTCTTTAAGGATAAGCATGCTTTTATTGGCATTAGTAGTAGCAATAATCTGTTCAAGGGATAGGGCTGCAGGCGTGCTGGATCTCACAATGAAGCTGATGTACTCCCCGGCCATTTAGGGTGTCAAATTGTGGTGATGTAATGATACTTGTGAAAAGTAATCAGCAGAGTTCTTGCTCTGCCGTGCCGCTGGGCAACAGGGCGAATGTCCTCATCAATATGAAGTTGCACTTTCATTGTCTTGAGCCACCCTAGGCCTGGAAACAATGACAGAAACTGAATCACAATTTGTAGGTTGTAGTTTAGTGATATTAGTCACTTGCCAGCAGCAGTGGCAAAACTGAGTAGACATGCACTGCATGAAGTTCCTCAAAGACCATGAATTGGCGCTTGTACTGACACTGCTTTATGTTGCATTGTCTCTGTGAATGGCCCTTGACTCCGCAACGTTCTAGGAGCAGCCCACTTGTATACCCTTGTGTCTGATGGATTGAGGCGTGGCACGGGAGAACACTGATTAACTGTTCAACTGGCATGATTTTAAAAGACGCACTGGAGTAACGTGTTGGTAAATTCCAGAGGTAGCCTGCGATAATAAAATTATCGCTAAGCACGGCCAGCGATAATTATCGCTGGCCGTTGATAATATGCCCGCCAAGTGTTTTAAAAAAGTGTTGCAGTAGCACTATGGGAATGTTTATAAGAAAGGTATTGAACTTTGGCCAGTATTACCATTGTCATAATATCTATTCGGTCTGCTAAGGACATCGGTAACCTGGACCACCTTTGAACTTGATCTTCCAAGTGCAATATGGCCCTGCCACAGTTGTAGGGGATTACAAGTTTGGGATCACTATGGATACAGATTACCAAGTGTTTAACAGGAGTCATAATCCACAGCAAGGGAAAGTCTGATGGGTATGCTTGGGTGTTTGCAGTAAGGAGGAATACCACAGATTTTGACCAGTTAATTCTAAGGCCTTTGTGTCATTCAAATTGAATATATTCCCGGATTACTGGCGCTAGAGGCGAGGCAGGGTTTTTAATGCATAGTACAATATCGTCGTCGTATAATGAGCTACCCAGAAGGAGCAATCGAAAGAGGAGCATTGGAAGTGGCATGGAGCTGTTAGACTATACAAGCCAGGAGCTCCAGTGCACTAGCAAATAATGAAAGTGACCGAGGACATCCCAGTCATGTGTCCCTGTGGACTGGGAAATCCTCGGCCGTGCTCCAATTGATGCGCACTCGAGCCAGTGGGTCTATGTGGAGCAAGCGAATACACCACAGGAATGCCGTAGGTATTCGCATATGGGCCAGAATCTTGAATATGTGGTCCCATTTGATGGAATTTAAAGCTTTGGCAGCCTCCAGCAGAACTGCACCTCCTACAACGAGGACTGTACTTAATTTGAGCTGGTGGTTTCCGGTGCTCAGCACCAGCACTTAATCATCAACACTGGCGCTTTTCATGAGCAACAGTTAAGGACATGGGGAGATTGAGTGAAATGCCCAGAATCACAAGATGTTGAGCCGACGCCTAGACATGAACCTGATTCCCCAGTTCCGAAGTCGGCAGCTCTGGCCATCACCCCACATCTCTTTCCACTTTCATGGTTTGGTTTTAGGCAGCGTTAACAGGCCAGGAGAAATGGGAATGGTGTAAGCTGCCTCCTGACGAGACTAATTTTTTTACAAATTAAACACTGAACGAGGGATTTAGTTGGTGTCACAGTGCGAACGGGGTGCACAAGTTATGTGGGGTGTATCAGGCTGGTATGAAGGCTGATTGATCCGGCAACACCAGGCAGAGGTTGCAGGCCAGTCGCCAATATCTTGGTTAGTATCTTTGCATCAGTATTAATTATAGACAGTGGTCTGTACAATTCACAGCACTCTTAATGATTGGCCAGGTTTCTACAACGCAACAATGAGAGCTTCCCGCGAGGAAGGGGGCAATGTCTGCCTAGTTTATGCCTCTTCATAGAGGGCTTGTAGATGTTGCACCAGCAAATCAATGAATTTTTTATAGAACTCTCCTGTTAGGCTGTCCAGGTCTGGATCCTTACCATTAGGGCGTGAGCGAATGGCATCTTTAATCTCCTCTGGCGTAAAAGGTTTTGTCAGCTATTCCTGCTGTCCTAGTGACAGCCACACCAACACTATGGGCCATATGTATGAACACATTTTCCCATAGAAACAGAATGGGTAAAACTCTTTGATACATCTGACCCTATATCTTCAAAGTAACTCCCCAGTTCAGCTTCCACAGCAGAATAGCGGGTACTATGGAGAATGGTATAGAAATTCCTAAAGTCGGAAGTATAGAGGGGGCATCATAGTGGTCTACACGCTCCGGGGGGGTGATCTGTACAATGTGTGCATGCCCTTTCAGTAATCTAAGCTTTGTAGGCAAGCTACGTCCAGGGCACCCACCCTCTACGTACATCCTACCCCTATGACACTTGAATAAGAATTGCAGTTCTTGTGAACCCAGCTCATTAAAGGTGGTGATGTGTTCCTAAATGGCAGTCAGGGTAGTAGGGAAAGGATTAGTTTGCTAATCACCTTCAAATGATTTGAATGTGTTCTCAGCATTTTGCAATTGGGTGCGTAACACCCACAGCACTCTGGCAGGCGTGCCGATACACACACCCCTGATTGTGACCTTGAATGCTTCCCATAGTGGATACACTCCCCCAAGTGAGCCAACATGCTTTTCAAAGTATTCTTCAATAGCGGAGTGGAGTCTCTTGTGGAACACGTTAGTAAAATAAGAAAGGTTGAGGAAAGAGTGTGGCAAGTCAATGAACATATGGAGCTCCAAATGATGCATGGTCACTTATAGGTAAAGCATTGATTCCAAAGATCGGCCTGTAGTAAACATTGTTCCAGCCCCCGTTATTTGTCAAACCTGTTCCAGATCATTTTTTAGAGAGCCAGAGCAAATATGAGATAGTCCAATTGCAATAATGATTAGAAATGCATTGTCTTGTATGTTCTCCGTGGATGGCAAAGGGAAGAGTGGCGGGATGGGATAGGTAAAATAAATAAATAAAACCACTTATCTTGCGCTCGCCACATTGCCGAACATTCTTAAAATGTTTATTGCTGGGAAAGTAAGAAAGGTGTGACGATGGATGGACAAATTGAGACTAGTACGGATGATCTGTAACAGAGTACAATACTGTTTGACTCCAAACTTTCATGATATATTGATTGAACAGAAATGTTCATTAATTTCATTTTGTGAATTTGGAGGGTGTACATATCGCTGATACATTAAGTCACCTGACTCTAAAATAACATGGTCCTTAAATCTGTCAGCTGAAGATTTTCTAAACATCGGAGCGACACACACACACAGCCACACACACACACAGAGCCCCCCAACACACACACAGCCACACACACACACACACACAGCCACACACACACACACAGAGCCACACACACAGAGCCCCCCCACACACACACAGACGCACACACACACATAGCCATACACACAGAGCCACACACACACAGCCACACACATACACACAGCGCACACACACACACAGAGCCACACACACACACAGAACCACACACACACACAGCCACACACACACAGGGACACACACACACACAGAGCCACACACACGCACAGAGCCGCATACACAAACACAGAACCACATACACACACACACACGCACGCACACACACACACACACACACACACACACAGAGTCTGTATTTAGAGACAGATGCAGTCATAGTCTTCTTAATCAGTACCCAGACCAGGCCGGTTTTAGGGTGGTGAGACTGGGCAAGCCACCTCTGGTATTGACCTGGGGTGGGGTTGAGTTGGGGAAGAGTTGTTGTATTAAAATAACTTATGGGTTGAAAAGCACCTGCTGCAGAGTACCTTGGGTGTCTGGCAGTTTTATGGCAACAATTAAAAACGTCAAGATAACTCTGGTGAATAATGTTCCTGCTAGAGAGAGTTCGGAGTTCTGTCTAGTGGCAGTTTTGATGCATCATAAAGTAGAGCAGAAGGCTAATGTGCCTGCTGCAAAGAACCTGTATCATACAGATCACAGAATTGAGCTTGATTGAACTATAAGTAGCGCTGTAAAAAATGAAATGTATTGGAGAGAGTTGGTATGGAAAGCTAAGGGCCCTTGTTAGAGAGTGGCAGTGAGGGGATTTGTGAAAAATGAGTTCATGGAAGGATGCCAACAAAGATTGTCACACCGATTACCACCAGCACTAAAGCTGGGCCTAACCGAGACTACTGGAAGATGGCACCAATGTAGGAGTTCAGATTCTACTGAACCTGTTGTAGGCCTTCATCCTGATGACCACACCAATATAATCAACCTTCCTAATCAACTAGGCCCTTCTGGGTGAGCCTCAAATTGAATGTGATTATTCCACACCAGAAGAAGACAAGTTATTAGTGTGCTTCCATTTCAGTCCCATTCTTAGTCCCTTTCTCAGCCATTGTGTTTTTATGTTCAGCAGAAAAAAGGTACCTCTGAATAAGTACAAATGCAAAAGCCCTTTACATGCTTTAGAGTAAAACCAGACCTATTGATTTGTCTTCGGCAAAGCTTGTTTTATTAGTAGTCTAATCGAGATAGTCCTGACTAATGTTTTCCACCACCATAACACTTGCTCTAATAAATGCATTGTAGACACAATTAAAGTAGGATTGTTTAGGGGACTCCACAGGTTATTGCACCATTTTAAAGAATAAAATAACCCTAATTAATTCAATAAATTTGATAGAGGTGGCCAAACCCATTATCGGATGTCTTGTCTTAATACAACAATGGTAGGGTGTAGAGTGTTGTAGGACGCCCCCAGTTGATGAGGATATTGCCTTCATCTAGGCCTATGAGTAGGTTCTCTCTTATGTTCATCAAGATTTCTTTGTGTTTCACATGGAGATTTCAGCTAATATGTATTTATGTATGTGGTATTTCTGTAGCACAAATCTAGCCAAATGCAGCGAAAATCCCCATGTGAAACACCTAGGAAAGTCATGCTCGAAATAGCGTGAATGCACTCATTTCCACATGTTATTCCTGAAAATCATGTAATCTGTTATGTCCCATCCTAATAATCCAGGGGGTGGGTAAAATAACAGGTAATGCTCCACTTCACTAGTAATGAGAGTCTAAATGTTTTACAACCTTCTCGTCAGACGCAACACAGTGGCTTCAGCTCTTTGAGGAGCTGGATGACTTGAGTTAGTATAGGTACAATTTGGACCTTTGTCTTTACGGTTCTGTGTAGAACCAAGGATGCTGTGAGAGGTGGAAAAACAATGGGCCCGATTCACAGACCTAATTTAAGACAACAACCTAAACTTACTTCTTTTGGTATTCACAGAAGTTAGAATTTTGTCTTAAGTTTGTCTTAAGACAAACTTAAGACAGACTTAAGTTAGGATTTTGTCTTAAGTTTGTCTTAAGTCTGTCTTAAATTTGTCATAAGACAAACTTAAGACAAAATCCTAACTTCTGTGAATACCAAAAGCAGTAAGTTTAGGATTTTGTCTTAAGGTAGCTCTCCGAATCGGCCCCAGCGCCTCTTTCCCCGTTGCAACAGTCCTCCATAATTTTCATTTTTGGCTGGGAAGTAGTGCAGAATGGGTACTAGAGCCTGCAGATGTTGTACAGTTACTGCATTTCACAGCTTTGTGTTCGGTTTGATACTGTTCCTCATTATCACCCCTCCCCCCCAGATAAACCCTGCCCGCACCCATGCATTCATCACTCTGGAGAAGCCATTATAAGGGTTGTTGTCTTGTTTCAAGAAATTTGCTAGGCTTAAAGTAGACAGAGTACACTTTGGTGTTATTTGTGGTTTTTGAAAGGTATTTGATTAGTATGTTAAATACTATGATGAGTGTTATGGAAGTCAACAAGCATGCCCTAACATCAGTAAATGAGTTAGGGGTTTCTTTAGAAGCAAAAGAAAATTGAAACAATATCTTCCAGTATCATCACTATAACATTAGCATTCTTCTTAAAGAGAGTGGTCGCTTTGCACTACTCTACACAGTTGTAACAGATAGTTAAAAGGCACATGGATCCACATATTCTATCCCATGTTTGACCTGTGTTAAAGCTACCATACAACAAAGATAAATTCTATATATTTTAACTTTTAATGTGTGTCCCATGTACGTTCACCATAAATGGCCTCTTGACACTGTGAGAGGAAGTCTTCTCACACAAAACACAACATAGTTGTTTCATCCCCAGGGTAAGATGACGTGGGTTCTGAAAAATGAGAATGGAATATCATTATACGTTAATATCATAGCCATAATATTGAGGTCAAAATATTTCTTGGTAAGTATGCATAGATTTTCTATACCTAACTACATATCAATTTACCTTGTCAATGTATGTCTTTAAAGTACTCCGTATGTGTACATACCTTTCAGCATTTTTAAAGATATTCTCTACATGATAATCCAGATTACACCTGAATAATATTTTGAGCCTGATTCAGATGTTGGCAGATGGGGTTTTAATCTGTCAGGGAGATGGAGAAAGTACTCTGCCTGCTACATTTTGAGATGTTTGCCAGCCCAACTAGCATTGGCCGGAACCTCCTTCACGCCTTTCCTGTGAATGCATTGCAAATTTGATGAACGGCTCCGTAAACAAGATAAAGTTGCACAGCACACTTACAATGTTCTTTTTTACTTTCCAAAACAAAAACCCAAAGTGGGATTTTGATTTAGAAAATAAAAAAGATCAAAGCCTTCCTTGCCAATGAAGTTTTCTCGCATGGCGAGAGGGGCTTATTTCAATTTCCACTGCCCCTTATCACCAGGTTTTGCCTGGCGGTGACCGGACAGTGAAAACTTGCAATGTGTTCACCCACTCAAAATCAGGTGGGTGGACACATGCCCAAACATCCGATGGCCCTTACTCTGTCGGCCCATCATAGGTTTGTGTCTGCAGCAGAGACGGACTAGTCTTTGCGGTTGACATAACGAAGGTCCACCAACTTAAATGAGGTGGACGGCCCTTCAGTTTGTCGGAGAGGGTACTCTGTCCCTGTTGTGACAAACTCTACCAAACTCAAAATCAGGCGTAATCTCTTCAGCCTCCATCTGCATGTCTAGTTGCCCTCTAGTATGGTGAAAGTTCCATAAACTAGCATGTTGGTTTCGGGAATGGAGCAGAAGCAATGACTTTGAATGACAGGGACGAAGCAGCGGAGGTGTTTAAAATGCTTTGAGCAGTAGCTGGTGCATCCATCACGGGAAACAACCTTTACAACGCAACTTTTACAATGCACTACCATTACAACGAAACTTTTACAACGCAACATCCATTACAACGCATGCATTTGCAACGCAACCATTACAACGCATGACACTACAACGCACAACACTACAATACATGCCATTACAACACAGTCATTACAACGCATACCATTAAAACACATAGCATGACAACACTTAGTACCCTTAAACTATCCAACACTTACCCTACTGTTGCACCCCCTGGAGTTAGAATAGTAATTTTAACCCCTACACTATCCAACACTTACCCTACTGTTGCACCCCCTGGAGTTAGAATAGTAATTTTAACCCCTACACTACCCAACACTTACCCTACTGTTGCACCCCCTGGAGTTAGAATAGTAATTTTTACCCCTACACTATCCAATACTTACCTTACATGCAATGTAATGTTATGCGTTGTAATGGTATGTGTTGTAAATGTAGTATGCATTGTAGTGGAATGCGTTGTAAAGTTAGTTTCAAAGTATTCGTTGTAATGGTATGCATTGTAATGGTATGCGTTGTAATGGATGTTGCGGTGTAAAAAATGCGTTGTAAAGGTAGGCGTTGTAAAAGTATGCGTTGTAACGTCATACATCCTTCTATCATACTTGTCTTTCAAATTAACTTTGAGGTGAAAACACATTCTTTCACCTACAACGTTTTGTGAAAGATCCTAATATATCTCCTCCTTTCCCATGAGGTTGACACTAATTATTGGACAAGGGACAATTAAGCTGCACATGTTGATATCATAAGATAAAAGTGGTTTTAATAATACCAGAAAAGCTTTTAGGATTACAAAGTATCCAGTTCAGGACTCAGTAGTTTGAATGTAAATCCTTCAAGGGAAAAACAGAACTTTGTAAAACAACAAATCTAACATAAGAAAATTGGGATTTGTGTCAGGTAAGGGCTTCCAGGAACTACAATTTCCAACTTTAGAAGACGGTACCTTGAGTTTTGTGAGACTATTTACGATTTAGGTAAATACTTTTCTAAAGTGCTAGAGATGGCATGCATGTAAGTCTGATAGTTTTGATAGCATCCTACAAATTCTCACTGTGATTAAAGACCTTAATAACTTACTGGAAGGCATATAGGCATAGGTTTCCAGTTGAACTACTCTCGAAAAGACACTTTCTTGTGGAAAGGGACTTAGGTATTGTTTGTGTCTCTTATAGCATTTCCGGTACTATTAGTGTAATCCTGAAGATGACCAAGTATGTCATGATATAGACTTGAAAAGCAAAAGATACCAGAAACTGATTCATCATGGCTTTCATCTTTGACATTTTTTCAAGTTTTTCCTAAATCTTTCCCTAATCTTCAGTGGCGCCTGGCAAACCAGGGCATGGGCTTTCTCTGCTCTACTTTTTGCCTTTTTTCTCTTTAATGGTGACTACTATTAAATAAAAATATCCCCACACTTTCTAGGAGTTATGCAGTCTGGATCAGTCAATCTGTGTGATGACTGGCGCATGTGTATGAATGCTCCTGTGCTGACCATTGCAGAGATTGTTCTGGGCTGGTGAAGGCACCGCGCTTGCTTGAGAGGGCCGCCACGCCTCGGCGCCTCCTCGTCGATGACACACAGAATGGTAGCCCCAGCACTTTAAGCTTTAAGCTTAAGCCCTAAAGTGCCAGGGGCTACACTTCAATCAGCTTTAAAGCCCACTCCTTCTCAATTCATCTCAGGGCAGGGTGGGGTCAGTGAGCTTCATAACTTGACAGCTGATTCCTACAGCGCTTTACACTATTCTCACAGGGATGCATGAAACTTAAGATCTCCTGTCCTATCCCGCTTAAGCTAATGCCTGCCATGAACTCTGTGTCAGCTGACAGGAGATTGATTGAAATACATGTCTGTTTGACTTTTCAGTCCAGTGACAAATTACACCTGTGTTTCAAGTCAATTGGGTATATGCGCTGCCACGACAGAGCAGTGAGTCCTGCCTTTGACTGTAACTTCACTTGGTAAAGGGATATGAGGAGAGAGGGAAATTGTACTGTAAAATGCACCATTTTACCACTTTTTTTTAAAAGACCCCTATTAGGACAGTAAATCTCACTTGCTGTGCTTGTTCACACAGGAGGGTTTATTATTTGGACTTAAGGCTCACCACTCTCAAAGCTCATCAGCCGCCACTTCTAAGCATATATTCATTAATTCTTTTTTCTGCTCATTCATTCATCAATTCATTCTTTTGATCAAATACGGAGTCACACTTTCTCTGTCTCCGTAAATACTGGTTTCCAGTTTTAAAGTTAGACAGTCCATCGCAAATTGGTCTGGTAAGAAGAAAATAGGTGAAATGATTAAGTTGGTCAGATCTATTTAAAATTTTTAAAACAGGTTTAAATTGTTCAGATTGCATTCTAAAGAAAGCCTGTTAGCTGAAGCTTTAAAATGGGCCAGGGAGCTGTACTGCAGTAACTGAACCTGGGAAAATGGATTATGGGCCATATGTATCAAGCCTTTTGCGAATCGCAGAGGCCGAAATTCGCAGAATTTCGGCCTTTGCGAATCGCAAAAGGCCTTTTTGCATGTTTTGGTATGTATGAAATATTCGCAAAATAAGGAATAGCAAAGATTTGCGATTCCTTATTTTGCCATAGCATTTAAAGAATCGCAATTTTGCGATTCCTTAAATGCTATGTATGTAGCATTTTTGGGCTGTAAATTATGGTTAAGAATTCGCAAATTACCACCAACTTGTAGTTGATGGTAACTTGCAAATTTTTCAAAAAATTCACAATTTGGCATTTTTGAAGGTGGCATGTGATGCACACACATGCCCATAGGGCATGTATGTGTGCCATATGCACACTCATGTACATTTCAGGGCTGCAGCAGGGTGTCTTTGAGACACCCCTGCACCCTTGAAATAATTCTCAAATTGCGATTAGCAAATTGCGAATTCGCAATTTGAGAATTATTTCACAATCATTCCTATGGGCCTCCTGGCCCATAGGAATGCATTGGAAATTATTCCTTAATTGCGAATTCGCAAAATGCGAATTCGCAAATAAGGAAGATTAAGGAATTGCAAAAAAAACCCGAATTTCTTCATACATACCATTTTGCGATTCCTAAATAGCGATTCCTTAAAAATCGCTATTTAGGAATCGCAAAAGGGTTTGTTGATACATATGGCCCTAAATTCTGATGAAGCGAGGATTTGTGGGGAATCAAAGGGACTGGTTTTGGTTTGTGATCTGCCAATGCATCCATGAGTGAAGCTGCAGAGACACTGGATAGTGAGATCTGCCTATTTCCTGACAGGTTTATGATCATCTATGAAGCTCATACCCTGGAGCAGGACTTGAGAAACAACCTAAAACATGTTGACAAAGGACTAGAGGTGACATCTAAGGTTTATTGCAGCCAAGTGGAAAGTCATGGCTGCAGGGAGGAATTCATGTCAGGAAGTGATGTCTTGAAAGTGTCCAAACAGGTGTTGGACACGGGAGGTAGGACCATGCATGACCTGACATTGACTAAAGAATGTGACCAGGCAACACAGAACACAAGAAAAATGTCTGACACTGAAGGCGGAGCACGTCTAGCATTTAAAGACCAACCCAGACTCCTCTGCGGTGTGTTCAGACCTGGATGCTGCATCTCCAGAATGATAGAGGCAATGGGTGTCCAAAGCTGGGCCATCAGACCCAGAGACAAGCTATATTTTCAGGATACATTGAATTACAGTGTATTTAAATGAGATTCATTTATGTAATTGGTGATGTCTGTCACTGGTGTGGCATTCATGAGCCTAGGTGGACACTCCTCAAGTGGAAGACTTTGACAGTACAATGACTGAGATATCAAAATACAGCTAGACGTAGGTCCCATGTGCCATGAAGCGAGACTCAAATACCAAAACATGTACATAGCAGAAGAAAGGAGGGAAAAGATCTGGTTCAGCCATTAAGAGTAGGGGTATGTGAAATACACGGAATTTGCTTTTGGGTAATTATGCGACATTTTTGAAAAATTATGAAAAATTATGTATTATTATGTCAAATGCAAAACTGGCATTTGGTGCTGTATTTTAGATTGAAATGCGTTCTCATGTACAATCTGGGCACGAGGAAACATTTTGTGCTAAAAAAAGTAGTGCAAAAAACACACAAATGCCATAAATAATAGTCACTTGAGTTCTGGTCGGTTGCATTGTTCCTGTGCACTTGTGTTAAATGTTTGCTGTTGTGAAATCGTGTAATTTAGAGACTCTCACCTAACAAGTCAATGCAAAATTGCTGAATCCACACAAGATTACACCAGCATAACAGAAGTTACACCCAGGCTTAATTAAGTGTTAGGAGAGAGCGCGTCCAAAGCTATTTGAGAAAAAGTGCTCGGAGGCCTTAATTAAAGCCCACCGAGCAACAACGCATATATATATTTAGTGTGAATTGGAATGTGATTTGAGAAGGCAGGCATAATCATTTCTTCGCCATGAGGGCACTCCCTGACAAACTCCGGGGGCCAATCTTTCTCAGCTAACAGGATATCATAGCCCTTTGAGAGGTTATCCCAAAATAGACCCCTTATTTTCCTAGTCTTATCACCCTCTATACGCAGTGTTATTTCGTATATCTTATGAGGTTCGCTAACTCTGGTGTCGGCAGTTTTTTGACCTATGAACATCCACAGTTGATAGTGGACAATGACACAAGCCAATGAAAAATGTGGGCCGGAGAGTGGGCGGAGCTTCAAGCACTTACCTCAATACAGCATGCCTCGCAGAGCAGCGCTTGTGCTGCCCAAGCTCGACCTAAAAAGGCTTCAGCCTTGCAGGAGAGCAGTAGTAATAAAGCAGCAAGGATAAAGCTTGAGACCATGTTGGATCCAGTGTCAACAGCAGGAGGAAAAGCACGGTCTGCATATAATCTTCTAACGCATGCAGCATTAGCACAACAGAGAGACAGTGAGGCAGGATGGAGTCAGCAGACCAAAGAGGGATACCGTTGCATAGTAGCCCCTCACCTCTCATGCGGAAGAATAAACCCAAATAGCCAATAGCATCAGGGGAAAGATGAATAATCCAGTAGGCTTAGCCAAGACGTAGATTGGCATCCTCTCAAAGCAATTGCTGAAAGAGGTGGGTTTAAGAAAACCAATAGCTGGAAGGGGTTGATCTAAAGCCCACTCTACCAACATTGTTATTATAAAGGTCTGTTTGACAGCTCTGAAGACCTAAACAATACACTGATTAGATGAGTGATGTTTATCTAGCATTAAATTCTATATTATCAGATTCAAGAAGAACACACACATTAATGGCTGTCAAGAATATGGGGGCAACTTACTAACCTTGTCTTAACACACCAGCGACACTTGGGGTATGGCATTCACTAGTAAACATGATGATGTAGCAACAAAATAGAACCATATGAAACAGAGGAATCATGTTTTCTGGACAATCATCTTCCAAAGGACATGTAAGATCTGATCCTATGGGAGACATAGGATCCCTTAATTATCTCAATATTCAGTCTGAACCCAATGTGCATTTATAAAGACTGAGGCTTTCTCAAAACCACTTACATTTCTAAAGACTCGGCTCTGCAATTAGAACTGAGTGCTTAACCATCCTCTCTAAGCACAGAACATGCCCTCTTTATCAGCCCTTCACGTATCCTTGGGTGGTCTTGAAGCACGTATACCTTTTAAAATGGTACAGACTCAAACGGTATGCATGTGCCGGTTCACTGCCTTCACCTGACAAGTTTAAAAGAACTCTGCCTGCCTCACTCTCTTCCTAACACAGTACACTTCTTCACAGTGCCCATGTTTATGTCTCCAAACACTCCTACAGCCAGAAAGAGATCAAATGAGCATAACCTAAACCCTCCCCAAATCATGGCCACCCTGTAACCATTTAACCAAAGGTAATGAATAGTGACCTGAGACCACACAAGTGGTGGAAGCCACTGATAGATATAAATATGTCATACAGGCAATGTGCTCCTCCAACCCAGGACAGGACAAGCCCAAACCTGAGCTCATCTTGTGTTCAATAATTGTTGTTTTTCCTGTAAGTAGTTCAGAGTGCGGGAGCGCTTTGTACATAATCCCGCGAAGTGGGACCGGCAAAGGGCAGGTGCACCGGGGACAAATCACAACAAGCAGAAGGAAGGGCTGAGTTCAGAGATTCTCCGTCAGGCGTTTTATTCTTGTTATAGTATACATTTTTCACTATGTTTCTAATTTTCATGCTAGGCTATAGGAAACCTTTATCACTGCACAGGATTCCTACAGAACCTCGAAATTATGGAGCCCAAATGATGCATTTGGATTATACTATTACATAGGCTCCAAACACCAGGCTGCACTCGCTCAGAGGAATATCACCCATCAAACACATGAACGTGAGGTAAATCCAGTACTTGTATAGCACACAAATCACCCCCACACGAATCACCCCCGAAGGGGTATCTCGGCCCTGGGGCCATTGGGAAGATTAAGCGAGCTATTGCCCAGAGTCGCATGGTGCTGGGCAGACCCCTGATGCCTGAGCCGTGGACCGAACTGTGATCCCCAGCGTCCAGCATCAGTTGCACTGGCCGCGGCGCCGCACCTCAAAATATTGTTTACCCAACATCATGGTACCAATCCTATTCATCAATTTTTACGTAGCTCTGACGTGGTTTTATGCCTTGAGCTATGACCAAGATGTTTTCATAAATAAATATGTACATACATACATTAATTAAAAAATACAAAATTCACAGTGATGAGTGTTGTCTGACTTAGTAGATACTCATAGGTTCCCTTCCCCTCAGGTGGACATCATTAGTTTTGGTGAGTTCCTTACACGCGTTCTCTGTTTGGAACCTAAGGAGCTAGTGTGGGAGCAGCACCTCCTTAGGAAGGATTTACCCTGTCACCCCTCTCTCCAGTGGTGTGACTCCCACCGACACGCTGAAGTTCCTCTGGGAACTTTTCAACGTTCAGCGGGTAAATAGTCCCTTATTTGGGGGCGCACAACAAGGTCTAACTACTCCTAAACCCACTTTATTAATATACATCTTTTAATGGTCAACTTGAATACATGGACATTTTACCACCTGTGTAATTAGAAAAGAATCCTATTAATTCGCTAATTTAATGGCCTAGGGACGTATTGGGGTGTCTTCCCTAAACAAACTAGCCCTAAACCTACTTTATTAATATAAATATTTTTATTGTGGTATTGAATGCCCAAAATACACCTACCACACACATTACTATGTAATTCAACAGATTAGTGATAGTACTGAATCCCTCAGAATCTTTGTATCATGTCCACATGAGTGCTTTATTCTAACACCGTTATTGAAAGGGGCTTGTAGATGAAGTCTGTCACATGCGTAAATACCCGGCAACGATGGAACTAAATTCCAGTACACTCCACTTGCAACTTTGCTCTGGTCTTTGCTGTTGAATAGTGTCTGTTGGTTTCAGTTTTTATTTTCTACCTGGAAAACTTCTCTTTTGTTTTTCTTTGGACTTTTATTGGATTTTATTGCACTTGCTTTTATATAGTGCTTATTACTGCCATACATAAATGGGAACATTTTAGATCAGAAAAGAAGTAGAAGGTGAAAAAGAAAGCGGGGGTGGAATGGATTTTCCCATTGACTTCAATTAAGGCAGAAATAATCTCAGGCCATAGGCAGCCCAAAAAAACAGAAGCCATTTTTGGCTTAATATATGGGGAGTCTGCGACTGAATCAGGTCTATTGCATCTATGTACGACCGATGAGGCTAGGCCAGTGTACCAGGATACAGTCAAAAACAAACAAGGCTAGTAAACTGGAACTTTCATCATTCAAATGTTGTAGGATGCACATCTAGTTACTCATGTCAATTAACTTTTAATGCTGCTTCAAGGCATAGAATATTCGAGTGCTACCCTCCAACGTGCTCCGTCCGTGCGCGTGACTTGAACTGAACCATATGTGGAACCTCGTCAGGACCCAGCTCAGGATGTACAGCGTTGCATTGTATTCACCAACAAGCAAGTTCCAATACTTTTCTCTTTGTTTTCTCCATGTGTTATTGCCCTCAATTGATACGTAGTTAATTTTCTCCAAACAAATAGATTATTCAAAATTTTAACCACAAGTTCAACATATGCCTATGATGGCTTTTCTTCAAACCACAAGGGGGTTCACTTTCCTTCATGGTGTGCAGGGCCGGACTGGGAACTGAAATCGGCCCTGGCAAACTGACCCCCGGGGCGGCTGAGGGGGTGCGGCCGAGCTGTTTGCAAAACCTGGTTTCTGTTGATTTTGTTTCAGGGGGCTGATATTGCCGACACCCGGTAAGACAAAATGGCCCCCACCACCCGATAAAAAAAAAATGGCCCCACCCTGACGGCCCACCGGGGAAACGCCCCTCTAAGGCCAGTCCGGCCCTGATGGCACGTTGAAAACTCATGTGACCCAATGTATTTCGGGCACTCTATTATGGATGCATAAAAATAGGAGTCTAATTACATCGGCAGAGGTGCGTATTACAGAACAACAGTTCATGTGAGCTGGGGAAGGGCATTGGGAACTGAAATGCGTTTCCTTTCATTTTATTGTAGTTACCCCTGAAGAAGGGCACGAAAAATGAACTATGTATCAATTGAAGGCAATAAAACATGGTAAAAACAAAGAGAAAAGTATTGGAACTCATCTGTTGGTGAATACACTGCAACGCTGTGCATCCTGGGTTGGGTCTTGACGAGGTTCCCACATATGATTCAAACTGGAACTTTTACCATCGACAAGAGACCGTCCTGTTGATAGTGAACACTGTATATCATTTCCCGGTCACTCACTCGCAAGGATTATAAGAACGTTTCAGTAGAAGTCTTTTATGGTATAAAAACAAGCAACAACAAGCCTGCCCTCCGCGGTTAAAGAGGGATGGTTCAGTCCTCAGCCCGGTTTATCCCTCCATTGTACGAACTACTCGTCATGAGAAGGTAAACAGAAGCCCTGCTCTGTGGTTCAGTGCAGAGCTGTGGTTAGTTGTCGTCAAGGGCCAGAGGCATCCCTTCAGGCACGACAGCCGCCATTTTGGTTGCCATGTCTACAGCAGTGTCTAAAACACGAGTACTCGCAAACATTTGCCCAGGGGCCGCAAAGTACGCCTCTGCTGTGACCGAGGGTGGCACTGATGCCAGCAGGGTGGTGGTAGGGGGTCTGGGTGGGTCAGGGATTGTGTAAAGAGGTCTAAACACATGTTAAATAAATGGGCAAGCATTTATTTGCAGGGTAATAAATGCTTGCTCTTCTATTTAAAAAACAATTCTGAATATTAGTGCTCAGCAACTAAACAGCAGTTCCTGCTACTGTTCACCAGGGGGGCTACTTGTAAAGGTCAAGAGGGGTGCAAGGGGCCCCCAGGCCAGTATCACTGGTCTAAAAGAAGGTGCCGCCTTTCTACGTGATTTATTACCCCGGAAGTAGACTAGACTGCGCATAGCGTACCTGCTTGTGGTAATAGCGTTTGTACCCGCCCGTGACCAACTCATTCTCTGACACAGGACACCTGGGCTCCTCCTGTTCAACCAGAGATAAGATGGGGGCAGGAAAGGAATTCCTCGCATTCCTGAGTGGGGTTCTGCAGGAACAGATCTGCAGCGTTGTGTCTTCTGACTGCTCCTCGTAAAGAGCTTAAGGGACTCTTGGAGGTGGGGAATAAACAAAACCTTTTTATTTACTCTCAGGGCTGATTATATTCTGGACTGGGTACCTGTTGCTTCAGAGTTATTCCACAGCCCAAGGGAGGTGGTCTAGTGGTTGTATTGTTGACTTTCCCATAGATCACCTCGGTTCTCTTTGTGCCGCCGGCCAGTGACCAAAAATCGGGTAATTTACATAAACTCGTTCCCACGTGCCTTTAACTAAAATTTATTCTTAAAGCTTTCTAAATCTGTACCAATCAAACGGCGTTACCTGCCTCATTTTTACCGTGTTTTGGAATCAAATCCTGTAGACGCCATACAGTGCTACACACAGCGCTTTCCCTTTTTTGTATTTTAGTTTTTTAATTACCTCATCTTTTCTTTTTTCCCCTATTGTTGATGGACACAAGAGGATTTTCACGTTTAGTTATTCACCCTGGAAATCCTTCAATGTAGCCTTTTCTAACTCTGTCAGAACCTGGTAACTCGTGACTCTCTCTGCATGGAGTAAAACACACTTTCTATTCAAAAGTAAACTGGAAGTATTTAGGGGCAGATTTACAAGCTCCTTGCACCTCTTTGTGCTGCAAACAATGCCCTCTATTTACAACGTCACGCATCTAGGGAGATGCGTCACGTTATACCTGCGTCAGGTATAATGTAAGCAGGGGCTGGGTGTTCCTACGCAGGAAAGCCTGGTAAAAGTGACGCAGTGAAATCTACAAGATTTCACTGCGTCACTTTTAGGACGCAACTGTGTCAAATTCTTATGCCTGCTTGAAGCAGGCATAAGGAGTGATGCAGTGTAGTGGGAATAGGCCACAAAATGGATTGCTGGAGTTGCTTCGCGCTTGCGACACAATTCCAGCAATGCGTGACTTTTGCGTCAACAGATGCGTCAGAATTTCTGACGCATCAGCCATTCTTTGCGCCATGGTGTGCAGTATTGTAAATACGGCGCGTCCATAGTGGCGCAATTGTTTCTCAAAGTGGCGCAGGGAAAGTGACGCATCTTCACAGATGCGTCACTTTCTTGTAAATCTGCCCCATAGTATTTTTGAACGATTTGACATGCACATGAGTCATAATTATTCTTTTAAATTTAATATGGTATCCAGTCTCAGACCCATTTTACGAATTGTGCAAACTTTAAAGACTTCTAAAATGGGTTTTGTTTTGTGCACAGGAAAAACGTTGTAGTGGTCGGACACTCACACATTTCATGGATCCCAGAGTTTGCAATCACTAAAATGTTTTGTACATCTGCCCCTATGCCCCTATGGTATGCCCTCCTGATACAGTGATTTGATTCAATTGTTCATTTTCTTGTCTGAAGAATTATATTTTTCTGTGAAGTGCATTAAAACTGAAACCTGTTTAATTGAGCTGTGTTCTAAGTACACCATTCTGCTAGGCTAGGAAGCACCATTACTGTTCTTTTAAAATTATAGGCAATTACAACCTTTTTTATGTAAGATGTTTATTTAAAGCCTATGGCCACTACGTTTAGGCAGTGGCATTTGTTTTCTTCTATTAGTTTTTTGTCATTTGCTTGTAATAAAACAAAAACAAAATGCAATTGCAATTGCACCATCTTGGAAAGGGCGGAGATATTGCATTTGACAATAGTTAGTCTTGATGAAGAACAATTTGAAAAATAAGGCAATGAAAATAGAACATTCCTGGGTGTGAAGTTTCTATGAGGTTGGATTATAGAAACCAAGATGTGAGGAAACTTGGGTACTTGAAATCAGGATATTAATGTGTCCCTCAAATGAGGGTTAGGTGGGAAAATACTGAGTGTTTTCCTACCGAGCAGCATGTCTGAAATGTTGCTGGGTATTTATAATCCCTTAACATGAACACCATTTTGCTGTGGAAACTAGATCTTCAACGGTGGAAGGGTCTAGAAGAGAACAACAAGCATCGGCTAAGACAATGGGTCTTGCCTTTTATTAGGAGAACTATTTGATCATAGTTAGGGGTCTTTTTTTGTGTATTGCCCCCAGCAGTTCTTGACAGAAACCCCAATAATAAAACAAGATATTGTCCTACAGCAGTATGGAAGCAACATGCTCTCCCTTGATGAGCAAACTGCATTAACTGAGTTAAGTTGCACCCTCAAACAATAGCATTAGGAAAAGGAGTTAGAAGATGAAGTTGTCATTGCAAGTGGCGAACTTAAAAGGAGTACACTGTACAATATTGCATCGGTGATAATTTTGCTAAAGGACCAGTATTTTTATTATGTCTTTAAGAAAACGTGTCTGTGTGCACGTTTTGACTTATTAAATATAAAAAATCTGCAACGCCTGCATCTTATCATGACAGTAAAGTGAAACAATTGAACGCAAAGGGTGATTAGTAAATAGCATTGTGGCTTAAATAACCCCTTCACTGCGGCGGCTATTCTGCCGCAGTGCTAAGAGGGTGGGGGGGGGGCCGCGCGGCGGTCCCGTGCTCGTGACGGAACAGCTCCGTCACGGCATGCGGGTGAGCTGTGATTGTGACGGAACGGTTCCGTCATGGCCCCGTCCGCGCTACAGAACGTTAGCGCAGGTACAGAATTCGCGCCGCGCAGGCTTGGCGAGTGGGCCGTGACGGAACTGTTCCGTTACCAGCACAGCCCACCCGAGGCTCGTGACCGAACGGTTCCGTCACGAGCATGGGAAGGATTAAACTGCAAGCACTTGCTGCAAAAAAAACCATGAACCAGCATCTAAAATCAGCAAAATGAATGTATTAAAGAACAAACACTGGTTCTGAAGGTACATGTCTGCAGTCTGACTTTAGGGCTACTAGATGGACAATGTATCAATGCTCACAATGACGTGACCTGGATGGACTGCCAATCCAATCCATGGCAAACCACGAAAGCAAACTGCTGAGTGAAGCTTCTTATTGTACTTTTTTGAAGAATTGATAATGTATGTATGTATGTATTGGCATTTATATAGCGCACTACTTACCCGGAGGGTCCCAAGGCGCTTCGACCGCTGCGAAACCCTTCCTGGCTTCCCTGAGAGATGGTCCCTTAATGGGTATCTCCAGGGTGAGACCAGGCATCCCCGGCGGTCTGGTGGGGCCGTTAGTGAAGATGAGGCAAGCTAATGCCCAGAGTTGCCGAGTGTGATCGCTGATCAGAGTGGGCACCGAGGCGAGAGAATTATCGAGTCCGCTGACCCTGGTCCAGAAACCTGCCGCACCGGGAATCGAACCCTGGTCCCGGGCCGTCCTCTGCTCTCGGGTCTGCCGCCTCTAACCAGTGAGCCACATAAAGTCACACAGACAGGAGACATTCATTACAACGCAGGCACTACATCGTAATGCCTTTACAACACATCTATTACAGCACAGACAAAATTAGATGGCATCCCATTACAACGCAAATACCATTACAACGTATGGCATTACAACGCATGCTATTACAAAGCATTCCAAAACAACGTATTGGTATGTATAGTATGGTAAGTATTTGTTAGGTTGTGGTAGTTTATTTTAATACTCCGGTATTAAAATTAATAGTAGAGTATATATAAAAATAATTAAACACATTTTTAACAAAAATTCAATTACAATTTATTTAATGATGTCTACTATTTTTTAAAGATTTTTTAATTTTTTAATGTTCAAGTATTTTTATTAATGCACAGGTATTAATTTTAATATTGAGATATTCATTTAAAATAATACCCTACCCCACCCAATACCCCTCTTTTCCCTGCTTCCCATCCCATTGGTTAGAAAAGAAAAGCGCAAATAAAAATTACACAAGTATTAATGTTATTACTTGCGTATTACTTTTAATACTCAGTATTAATGTTAAATGCCCGTGTATTAGTACAGAACCCCACCCAAAACCCTATTTTCCTGCATCCCGTCCCAGGGGTTTATTGTACTTAAAAAATGTATAGTAATTGTATGAGTTGGACATGTATGCATTGTAAATGTTTGCAATGTAATGGATCTTTTAGTGCATTTAGATTTGTTTGCGTTGTAATGGTATGCGTTGTAAAAACATGCAATCTAATGGTAGCTGCTTTGTAAAATCTGCGACATAAAAGCATGCATTGTAATGGCTTGCGTTGTAACATCATATATTCCACACAGACAGCCTAGGCTGCTTGTAGCAATTCCTAAACCAATCCAAGGACAGAAAGTAAAGATGAAGAGAGTGTTTCTTGCAAATTCTGTAATATCTGGCTATCACTTTGGGAAGCATTCCAACCCTTCGTTTTTTACTGACTGCACCATTCTAGAGAAAGGCCAACCTTGTGCAAATCAGTACTATCCCTGTAGCCCAGGGCATTGCCAGTGGTTAGACTTTTTGCAGGCCTTCCTCCCCGCACCTTTTCAATGATTTACATTCCAGGGTCACCACAACTGATAAGACCCTGACAACCCATTGCAGGAACCTTTTTGTCTTGTTTTCCTTAATGAGACCTCAGGCAGGGCATTTTTTTTATGCGTACAGTTTTTTTTTCCGCTGGTGAAATTTAGCAAAGTTTCGGATTTTTTCATTCTTATCAACGTTTTTGCAAGTTATCCAGTTTCTGATGCAGAGTTTTCATGTGTTTATCTTACTTGGAAATTACTAACACATCTATTACAACAATGAACTCTTCGGCACTCACTGAGTGGCTGCAGTGGGATATAGACTTGGTGGGGGGGGAGCCTATGGTTAGGTTTGTGTAAGAGCGTGCAACCAATGGCCAATGCTGTCGGTGTTGCCAAAGATTCTGGATGATTCTTTTCCATATGCCCCACTTAGGAGCTGTGCCTGGATCACATTTGCCAACCAGAAGAATGCCTGAACACTGCCCCCCCCCCCGCCCCGACTATCTCCTTGTATTTACATGGTTTCTAAATGATGCTTGAGCACTGAGGGATGATCCAAGGTTTTTGGTTTCAAAGCAAGCAACACAACCTGGTGCCAACCTCAAAACCTGTGTCCTCTACTGCATGCATCACAGAGTGAAAGGCAGCACAGAACAAACATAAGTTCACTGCTCTATTGAAATCAGGTCACATATTAGGGTATTTAGGACAAGTTCCAATAGTTACTTGAGAAAATAACAAAAAGTGCTCTGAGCAGTTTCCAATACCAGCAGCATTTGTATTGCTGAACATCTGAAATAGAAATGTTGTACAGAGAGCTGTGCTTAATTTGTAAAAAATAAAATAAATTAAGTGCCAGGGCCCTCGTCAGGAGACCACTACAGCTCACACCACCCATTGCCCCTGCCAGTGCTGCTAAGGACAGACCCTATACAGCTACTAAACTTCACACTCCTACAAGTGTGAACATTTAGATTATTCCAGGCGCTCAACACTATAAGAATGGCTTGAGTGACAGGTATTAGTCCTTTTTTGTATATTGAACTAATATACAACTGCTGTTGTGCTCATTTCTAAATTAGACATACAACGTCACCATGTGGCAGACTGTCATAAGTGTTGGTGCTGACAATTATGTGCCGGTGCCGAGAACCGGAAACCACCTGTTCAAATTAAGCACTGAAGAGAGGATACATCAACAGTGATAATGCAATTAGTTACTGCAGACATTATTATATCATAGCCACCTTTCAAGGCCTATAACAGTCATTAAAGGCCCTCCATCTGAGTTCTAGGACTCAGCTGCAGGTGAGGACCTATAACGGGAGACAGAAGACCCTTAGACTAGTTTGCGGTAGATAGCCTATAATGCGATTAGAATATTCGACCTGTGGAGGGTAGGGGGTTCGAAATGAAAGTGGGGGAATCATAAATGCAAACTTTGGAATGTTAGCGCAGGAGTCCTATGCCTGCCATTATTGGCCCTCCGGCACTCTCTTCGGTGGTGCTCCCAATATTGCAATGTTCTCATTTAAATTAGAGATTGGAGGGTGTTCATTCTCTACTCAGTTTAAGAGATGGTATTTATGCCAGGCTAAGAGGACACTACTCTTTGAAGAAACTTTGTGTTTCCCCAAAAGTAAAGCCCCCCCCCCCCCCACCCTACATGCGCTGCACATTGCAGGCTTTACAGCTGCCAAGTGCCTTGGTTTAGTGATCTCACACTGTAAGATTTACTGCGTTCAGATTTCATAACGTTGTGTAGAAATCTGCACATCCATCCAAGACAGGGATGCACAATGCGTTTAAAAGCATCGCTGAATATCAATGTGCCAGGGTATACCTCCAAAAGCATAACACTCTCAGTTTATGAATGGTTTGTTCTCGAGTTACAAGGGAAATAACGAAAGGAGTAGAACTTCCTAAGTCCCACTCAAATGTAGCATTTTTAAGAAAATGTAGATTACAGCATTTGTGACGAGTTAGCGCCAACTTTATAATAGATTTAGGTTCAGTCCGTCAGGCAAAGAGTAATAGTAAAAACACAACAACAACTTTCAGCCATGCTACACAGCAGCAATGCTTCTGAAGACATAGCTAAACAACGTTAATAACACCTCTAGTAGGTGAGACAAATTGACTTTGCCAACGCTTTTTGGTTTTTTTCTCGCCCTGTAAACTAAGGATAAAACAACCAATCTTTAGAATATAGATATTTGGATACTTGATTTCAGTTCACAAGTGGCATTAAAAAGCGTTTGTAGATAAAAAATCTGGGGGCATATTATCAAGGGATCTATCTCCGCTTTTTTGGCTTTAAAAGCCAAGAAAGCGGAGATAAAATTATCTTCCTATCAGCAACAAGGTGCTAACACGCAAATTCGCATGTTAGCACCCTTTTTCTCCACGCTTCCCCTTGCATCTCTAATGAGATGCAAAGGGGGCGTTCCAGAGAAAAATAATAGGAGAAATGTTGTTAAGCGACATTTCTCCTATTATCAAGGATTACCTACTTTTGGAAATATTCGCGCTAAGCGCGAATATCTCCAAAAGCTAACACCTGCCCTGAGCTGTTCTTAGCCATGTTATCCAATGGAAGGTGGATAACATGGCTAAGAGCATTAGCTCGGTAATGCATGAATATCGCAGATTTTTCAGCGATATTCATGCATTGCGGCTGATTTTTATCAGTTTTGCGATAAACCTTGATAATAGCAAGGTTTATCTGCGATAATTTCTGACGATGCTTAGCGTTAAAAAATTCGTTGCTAAGCATCGTTAGCGATAAATATCGCTTAACGTTGGTAATATGCCCCATACTCCTATTTTGTGATTTCCTTCTTTTATGGAAATGTTTGGTAATCAAAGACCTTTTTAGGGCTCGCCTGCTAATGCGCTTGCGCATCGCTGGCGAAGCTCTATAGTGGCTTATCCAGAGTTTAACCACTGGTGATTCCATGCAGTGCATGTGCGCTTTTTAGGTCATTGCGCAAGCGCAAGCCCGAAAAAGCGCGTGCACAATGCCACCAGCCGCCTGCCTGCCTGCCTCGCATTACCACATCAAAGGCAGCCCAGCCTCCCTCCCACAAGCTTCCCAGCGTGCGCTCTGCATTTCTCCTCCCAGCGCATTTCTCATCCCCTAATTATTCACGGCCGGCTGGCCGTACTTTCAGTTTCACGGCCGCCAGGCCGTGTCTCCTTTTATGCTCTCTGATGCTTGTTTTTTTTTTCACTTGTTTTTTTTGTTGTTGTAAAACTTCCCCAAACACATTATTTTCCTTTCCACTTAAGGACGCAGCGTTTAACCTAGATGTGTGGTTTTTGACATCTTCACCTTCAGGTTTTTCGGTTCTATTCGCCAACCTACTGAAACGTCGCTTTGTAATTGTCCTAAATTAAAACATATGTTATTTCTTGAATGACGCTCCTCAGAGAAGATTTTTCTCCCTTCCCCACCACTTGAAAAATTATGCTTGATTGTTTCTCTCTCGTTCCACTCGGGCTATTTGTTTACAACCCAAACATTAAATGTCTGTACGGACATCTTTAGCCTCCAATGATGGGGTTTTCCAATAGCCACTTTTTTAATGAAACACATTTTGTCTTTCTGAAAGGAGCGTTTGTGTTTTTATATGGTAACTAATAAAATCCTACTTATGTTTTTGCTACATTTTATTTTATGCTCTCTCCAATAAGTCTGTCTGATATACCTTTTCACGAAGTTACTTTCAGATGAAACTGGAATTTTTATTAGTAAAACGTCGAGTTTCTCCTTAAACTCGGACTATGCGCCTTCGGTTTAGAAAGAGCAATATGTTCCATCATCTTCTACCATGCACTCTAGAACACGTGTAGTGACAGCTGTCTACTTAGCTGTGTTTAGAGGAGTTATACCAGGCTTTAGTGGTGTCATGTTCTTGAATGGGGGAACAATGTGAGTGTTTGGTAGACTTCACCTATTTGCAATTCGTTTTAAGCACTTAGTTGGATTGCGTGTTTTTCTGCTGTGCAGACAGATACTTGCGTGATTCGTAGGTCAAAGGTTTGAAACCGCACAGTACCATATGGTCATTAATTGTGTCACCAAATAGAATGTGATTATGGTGAGGTTGGGTAACAGGAATATTATTTACCGAGCTTTGAAACTACAAAACCTCGATGTTAAAAACCATAAAGACAACATTATTTATAACGTCCTCAAGTCTCTGAACCTTTTCCTCACTAAATGTATTATCCTTATTTAATACATTTCACCCTTCTAATTCTGGCGGAAGGTGGAGGTAATATGGACGCAGCCATACAGTTCGAACTTGAATCATCTAAGTTCCATATCTTTGAAGCTGAATATTTAGATTTGCAATGGCATGGTTTTAAAGAAGCGTTTCAGAGGTTACGCAAGATTTATTTTTACTGTGACTTTAAAGAATGCAGGGGTACACCTTTCTGAAATGTATTGGTGACAGACACCCGTGTGTCATTTCGAATCGGATGGTTTTGCTGACCAATCTCTAACTCTCAAAGAAGTTTTAGACCCGAAAGACAGCCTTTGGAGAAAAGTGTTAAGCCTGTGACACTCGCACCACCCCAGCATCACTCAGAACCACCACAGCATCACTCAGCGCCACCCCAGCATCACTCAGCGCCACCACAGCACCACCACAGCACCACCCAGCAGCATCACTCAGCACCACCCAGCAGCATCACTCAGCACCACCACAGCATCACTCAGCACCACCACAGCATCACTCAGCACCACCACAGCATCACTCAGCACCACCACAGCATCACTCAGCAGCACCACAGCATCACTCAGCACTACCACAGCATCACTCAGCACCACACAGCATCACTCAGCACCACCACTGCATCACTCAGCGGCACCACAGCATCACTATGCGCCACCACAGCATCACTATGCGCTACCCCAGCATCACTCAGGGCCTCCACAGCATCACTCAGGGCCTCCACAGCATCACTCAGGGCCTCCACAGCATCACTCAGGGCCTCCGCAGCATCACTCAGGGCCTCCACAGCATCACCAGGGCCTCCACAGCATCACTCAGGGCCTCCACAGCATCACTCACGGCCTCCACAGCATCACTCAGGGCCTCCAAAGCATCACTCAGGGCCTCCAAAGCATCACTCAGGGCCTCCACAGCATCACCCAGGGCCTCCACAGCATCACTCAGGGCCTCCACAGCATCACCCAGGGCCTCCACAGCATCACTCAGGGCCTCCACAGCATCACTCAGGGCCACCACAGCATCACTCAGGGCCACCACAGCATCACTCAGGGGCACCACAACATCACTATGCGCTACCACAGCATCACTGAACGCCACAGCATCACTCGTCGCCACCACAACATCACTCCGCACCATCACAGCATCAATCTGTGCAACCATTCAACAACAACTGGTTCAAATATGTCCTCTCAATGTTTCAAGCTTTATTACAAATGTCACAAAAATGTTTTAATATTTCAATTCTGTTCTTGCATTTTCGTCACAATAAAATACACTGAACTTAATCTTCACTAAAGTTATTTACAAATGTTTAAGCTATTGCCATTATAAATTACAATCACTTTTATTTAAGTATTAATTATTTAAAAAAATTAAAAGCCATTTTTATTTGTAATATCAATACATCTAAGTCACGTAAATACAAAACATCTTGCATTACAAATGCTATAGGTGTCACATTTGCGAAAGTTATAACTATTGGCATTGTAAATGACAAAGCTATTAATTGAGCTATTTTCAAAACCAACACATAAATAAAAAAACTGTCATTTACAAGACCAATAGCACAAACTTTCCTAATGCGAGACCTATTGCATTGCAAATGCTTGTTTTAAATTCCTCTGCCTTACTGCTGGATTTTTTTATTAATTTCCTTGTTGATGGGGTGAGTTTATTCATCTTCCCGCCTTGCCCCGTCTTTTCTACCCCCTCCTTTTGTCCTCATTTTTGTCTCATATGATCTAGTTTGATTTGTCGCATTTTCTTTCTTAGTTTTTGTTTGTTGATTTTAATGAGTAGATATTTCACGCGCAATGAGTATATATGTTTTTATTGCAAGATTATCTTCATAGTAATAGCTACAGATACGTATATAGTTGAAAAGTAAACTGTATAAAAAATAACTGAATGCCTCGCTTATAGCTGATGCAAAATCTGGGCTACATCTAGTTTTTCACCTGCATCATCTTGATTAGCACCATTTGGAAAGTAATGAGTCTCGGATTGTTGAGCATCTTTGAGAGATGTCTGTCTTTTGTTGAGAGAGTCACATTTTAAATGACACCAATTTCGATACTGCTATTATTCCGTGGTAAAATACTTGGTGTTATCACTTTTTGGGTTTCTTGCAGAGATTTTGCAGAAAACATAATTTCTTGTACCTTGAATTTGGGGTAACCTTGATAGTGACGCATTGAGGGTTTAATATGACTATATGAAATGTGTCTTTATACGCTCTAGTTATAAGTTACCTAAAACTACAGGTACTGTCCAGCTCCAAACTTCTTACCTCGAGTTTATGGCCTAGAACACTCGTTTGCTTTATTCGTATTTACTGAAAAAATGCAATCCATAAAACTTTTTTGCCTTGGGAGAAGATTTAAAAATTACAACGAAACTTGAGGGAGCTGCATACATGTTAGTATCACGCACCCTGCACACCGGAGGGTGATAAAAATGTCAAATAAACAGAAGGAACTATTACAAAGCCATGTCTTCTGAACACATGGTTTCACCCCTTGAAGCCTTTTGGCTCTGCGCCCACAATATGCGAGGGAATACCAGATTAATTGCAGGCTTCCCCAGAGCATGATCTAACATGTTGTGGAGAACAGACAGGTTTTAGGAATGTTATATTTATGTATTTATGTACTGGTATTTATATAGCAATGGAGTACTGTACTGTACTGTGATATGGGTGTTGGCAGGCAGTGCATTCCAGTATATCTTTTGGGGATATACATATTTTA
The DNA here is from genome assembly GCF_964263255.1 of Lissotriton vulgaris. Classification (NCBI taxonomy): domain Eukaryota; kingdom Metazoa; phylum Chordata; class Amphibia; order Caudata; family Salamandridae; genus Lissotriton; species Lissotriton vulgaris. The sequence goes on along the minus strand of NC_141695.1, from coordinate 1,714,258,995 downwards.
TTTTCTCAAGTATATAACATTTCTCATATTTTCAGTTGTGTTACAATTCCAACACATTTGCAGTTTAATAAACAGGGACATTCAAGGGCTAATTTAAAGTACAGTGGGCCATTTAAAGTATTTCTTGTGTACGCCACCGGGGGCGGTAGAGGTTCTACTTCCGCCCTCCAGGCAGCGCAACACCTGCCAATCTTAGACATCCCGAACATGTTGGCTAAAAGAAGCACAATGGAAAATATATAATATCAAATTTCGATTAGTCCCCATGTTTTGTTGTCTGGCTGGCATTATTGTTTTTTTTAGGGACAAACACAACAAAGCTTGGGTTTGTTTTTAAAAACAGAAACATAAAAGTGTTTCAATCAATCAATCAATCAATCAATCAATCAATCAGGGTTCTTATAGAGCGCAGCTAATCACCTGTTCAGTCGAAGAGCCAGGTCTTGAGGTCCTTCCTTTAATTGAGGCAGTGTCAGTGATTGCCTGAGATGTAGAGGAAGAGAGTTCCAGGTCTTCGCAGCGAGGTAGGAGAAGGATCTTCCTCCGGCCATGGTCTTGCACTATCCGTGGGATAGTGGCCAGGGCCAGGTTGGCGGAGCGGAGGTGTCTGGTGGGAGTGTCGAAGGAGAGGCGGTGGTTGAGGTATGCAGGTCCGATGTTGTGTAGGGCTTAAAGCGCAGGGAGTATTCATCTTGTACATAGGGGCCATACATGACATTTGTTGTCATGGTGCACCATGCCTCGCATCTGTCTTAACAGACAAGTTGTTAAATATGCAATCCTTTTGACACAGCTGTGGGTGGCCATGTGGTACATAAGCAGCGACCAATGATTGGCCACCTGCACTGGTTCAACCACCGATCATCAGTGGGTCTGCCCACTTCTAAACTGACGTGGCACCCGCAGGTTTGGCAAGGCGGGGCTCCCTCTTTGTCAAACAGTAAACACCCCTATGGGTACAATCACAGATGGCCCAGATAAACTAGTCGCATTGGAATTAGAACTGATGTGGGAACACCTGTCTCACCAGTTTTCAACAAGATATTTCAACTGCTGAAAGCCAGTGAAATGAGCAGGTGAATAAACACCTCCAAATGAGCAGTAGGTACTATTCACAGGTTATTTCCTTTTTATCCACCACACAGAAGTGTTAATACCCACAGTGTCAGCACGCTCGAGTGAAGGAGCATCTCTGTTGTATTCCCGTATTACTTGCAATGAGATCCAAAGTGCTCTGTCCAGAATAACACCATTTTACCTCAAGTATTGGTTTTAGAACCCATGCTCTCAGAAGCTAAGTCACTAGGCCACACCTCCTTCATACAACGAGGGCCGAGCTGAAATTAGCAGTAAAATACTTTACACTGAGCAAGTTCACTTTTAGCAATGGGTGGAGCTAAAACTTTGGTAGAAAGAGAGTGCAGCATGTGGCAAAAAGGTTACCATATCATTCAACTGTTTGTGCCACTTCAGAAAGAGTGCTTCCATTTCAATGCATGATGCCGTAGTGAACTTCACGCACGGCTGGACTGGGAACCGAAACCGGCCCTGGCAAATAGCTTGCACTGCCCCCTGGGGTGGGTTGTGGGTTCTAGTTGAAAGCACCACTCCCTTCTCACCGCTGACGCTTTTGTTGCAGGTGCCCGACATATATACCCCCCCCTTAACAAAAACGCCCCCCCAGGGGCCGACCCTGGCGGCACACCAGGGAGACGCTCGGTGTCCGCTACAGCCAGTCCAGCCCAGACTTCACTGTATGGTATGCACAATAATACACTGATATCATTTTATTGAAAATGTGTAAAACAGGTTTGTTAGCATAAACAAATCAACAAAATGCTGAGTTGACATTCAGCTACTTCAGATTTCATGAATGTAAGCAGGTCTGACTTTATCTGTACACAAGAGCTCATACCACCACACAACACAGATCAGACTGCACACAACTTACACACACTGATACTTCTATATATACAGATAGAGAAAGGAGCTTTTGCACAGTCCCTTTGAGCCACTGGCTCGAGTTTTGAGGATCTAAATAAAAAAAAAGTATACAAAAATTGTCCTGAGCACTCAAAGTAACATCAAAATTAAATGTCCAAATAGGAGTTCTGTCTGTTGTCTTTTATTAGATCCATAAGTACTTCCTTGAGCCCATATTCTTTACATCAATTCATGCACAGCGGTGAAGATTCTTAGTTGCCGCAGAAGGCTATACACTCAAAACAGGCACCACGTGTTTCGTCATAGGGACACAGTCACCTCAGACTTCCTCAGGGCTTAGACGTATTAGAAAAAATCTCCGCTTCCTTTGTTCAGATTAAAATAAAAACTCCTCCGTGATAACAGGTCGTGTAATCGCAATGTATCTAAAGGAACTGAAGCTCTGGAGAGTTCTCCTCACTGTTTCTTGGCGTGGATCCAAAGAGTTTTTATTTTGATTTGAGCACAGGAGAAGGGAATTTCTTGTAATACGTCTAATCTATGTCACTTTGAGTGCTCAGGACGATTTTTGTATAATTTCAACCCCCTTGGGTTATATTAGGGTTGGGAGGAGGCCAACTCTTGCCAGAGAACACTGAACCGTGGTTTAGATTCTACACCAGATGACCACGACTCATTGAGGCGAGATCTCGCGTGCCTGGCTACCATTTTTGATTAGTACTTAAAAGAGTAGGGCCCGATTCACAGAACTAATCCGAGACAAAATCCTAAATTTACTACTTTTGGTATTCACAGAATGCACTTACTACTTTTAGTTAAACTTACTACTTTTGGTTAAACTTACTACTTTTGATATTCACAGAAGGCATTTAGAAGTAGTAAACTAACGTTACTACTAAGTGCCTTCTGTGAATACCAAAAGTAGTAAGTTTAGGATTTTGTCTCAGATTAGTTCTGTGAATCGGGCCCCTTGTTAATAAGTAGCTGAGTCACACATTGATGTTAATTCGTTTTCATTTATGGCTTTTTTAATTCATTTTGTAGAGGAGAGTCCCTACTTCTCTGCTACAGCTTCTTTTAGCACATATTTACCACAAAAGAGTCTGGCAAAGAGCTGACATGCTATACTGCTTAATTTGAGCAGGTGGTTTCCAGTGCTCGGCACCGGCACTTAATTGTCCACACCGGCGCATATGACAGTGCCTCATGGTGGCACTGTCTGACTTATTTAGAGATGAGCACAACAGTTATTTATTAATTAAGTAAACATTAAAAATGACTAATACTTGCCACCTAAGCCATTCTTATATCTTTAGGGGCGTGGAATAGTCTGAATTGTCACAGTTGCAGAATGTGATGGTTTGTAGCTGTGGTGGTGCTGTTATTAGCAGCAGGGACAATGGTGTGGTGCAACCTGCAGTGGCCTCTTGACTAGAGCACCTGGCACTTAGGGGGTCATTAGGATGACGGGCGGACTTTGTCCACCTGCCATCCCGATGTAAAAAAGGGACCCGCCCGCCATAAGGGCGGGGGTCCCGTGGGGGCCATTAGGATGCACCTGCTTAAGTGGCGGGCAAATTCCGCATATTTAACATTGAGGTGGGCGGTGCTGAAAGCACCGTCTGCCGCAATGCTAAAATGCACGTCATGCATTTCAAAGCACAACATGACAGGCACCACGCAGTGCCTGCCACGTTGTACATTGCAATGCAGGGGGGTACCATAGTTAACCCCCCATGTGCACCCCCCACACCCAGAGTCCATGGGGGCCCACAACGGGCCCCTGCAAGAGATTCCCGCATGCCTTTCCGTGGCGGCAACCCCGCCACGGAAAGGCATTTGTCCACCTCCATCATAATATGATGGCGGTGTCTAGCAGACACCGCCACCATATTAAACTCTTTTCCGCCCAGTCGACTTGTCGACTGAGCGGAAAAGCGGCAGACGGTCTTTCCGTCCGCCCTGGTCCCCCCGCCGTAGTAATATGGCGGGGGAAATGGGTGGCAGGCAGGGACGGTTCTCGGGCAGATCGCCACCGCCATGCGGGAGGTGGCGATCCGCCTGAGATCCTAATGACCCCCTTAATCTTTTACAAATTAAGCACTGGCTATGTCATCCCACTCCTCCTCTTCGTTCCACTTGACCGCTCACTTTATCCAAAAGCTCCCATCATGGCTGCCCCCACTGCTTTCATTACATCCTCATAACATTATATACTAAAAGGGAATCTGTGCTCTCTTTCATGGCTCGAGGTAGCTGACTAGTCTAAGGCCTTGCGTTATGGAAGCAGCACCCTCTGTAGGTGTCGGTCTGAATACTATGTTAAGCAGTACTTTTTGGGTTCAGGTTTTTTAAATATTATTTGAAATGTTACAGAGATTTCTGTTCATTAATTTTGCTTTCACAACTTAAATTCTGCTCTTTTATTGTTATTTGCAATAGCTCATTTTGCCGCAGAAACGCAGCTATAATTATGTTAGGATTGCCAAGAGGTCCCTTGGGGTCTCACCCTAAGTGCCCTATTAGAGTCAGGCAGCGTTTAGATGCCCACTTCCTTTTTAATTGCAGATCATGCTCTTTACATGTAATGTTTACTGGAAAATCTGTGTCAGTCCTTTCCCAAGTCATGATAGTCGAGCCGTATAAGATGCTGCTAATTTCAGGATTATTACTCTAAAGATAAACATGCTAAAGTGTTCTTTTTTTATCAGTTCTCATTGTTAAATTCAACTATCACAAATTTGTACATGCATAAAACACATGCAAATTCAGATGTCAATCTCGTGGGTAAGGAACTTGCATGTATCGTTTTATTGGCAAACAGGACACAATTTAATACACCTCTGTGATCAAGAAGGTTTCAGTCTTCACCCCCCCAAATATCCATCCGAGCCATCCTACATATTTCAATCAACTGCAAACAAGGCAAACAACTTCCTTTCTTCTGGTGAACAGTTTGTATTTATTTTACTATACCACAAGCAAATCGATGAAAAGAAAGGAAATACCCCAAACTCTAGTGAGCCACCCTGGCTCTACTCTGGGCGGAGTGAGGGCAGCACGCACTCTACCGGGCGAGCGTGGCGATGGGATAGATAAATGGTAGAGTCGCTTGTGGCCAGTCCCACTGCTAATCCTGAGTGTGTAAGACTTTGTGTCACCAGAACAAGATCCAGACTAGGCCTTGCGATTTCCTCTGATCAAATTGGCGACAAGGGCGGTGCTCCTCAGAGATGGACTGACTTTGGGCAGACTCTCCTTCGTCTCCCCATCCTATCTACCTCCTACCCCTTTAGCCTTCTAAACTCCATTTATTTCGTCTTCTACGCTCTTGAAACGTTTTCCTAGTAACTGATGTAACTTGTAACTTATGTAACTTTGTAATTTTGTGGAACCTTATGTAAAGCGCTCTGATACCCCCTGGTCTAGCCAGCGCTATATAAAACTCAAATAAAAATTCACGCCCGGTGCAACGCTGCCCTTCATTGCCACCCACCTTGTATATTTCTCCCTGCATCTGCTGCTTTCTGGGTGGGAGGAGGAGTGTTGCAGCACTGAAGACTGGCCCTACAGCAAGTGAGTATAGAGGCCCGCGTGCTCAGCAACCGCAGTAGTAGAGCTCTACTTCCAATGGAGCAGCAGAGATCGGCAAGTGGGTGCTTCAAAGCGCCAGCGGAACCATCCGGGGGGTGCAAGAAATGGCATACCACCTAGGGGCACCTAAGGTGTACCGAGCTTGTGTGCATCTTGTTTCAGCTCCCAGCTCTCACGCAGCTCAAGTAACTGGGCAGTCTGACGACTCACCCACACGCATCCGCTAGTCTACTCTAGGTCTAAGGAGGCGAGGTGGCGAAAGGCAATGAAGAGGATTAGCATTCTCCTGAAGCGGGTAACAACCTTTACAACACAACCATTACATCGCACTACACTTACAACGCAGTCATTACATCGCAACATCCTTTACAACGCATGTCACTACAATGCAGGCATTACAATGCATACCATTTCAATGCATTACACTACATCGCATGTCACTACAACACAGGCATTATAACGCATATCATTGCAAAGCATACCATTGGAGTTAGAATAGTAATTTTTAACCCCTACACTTTCCAACACTTACCCTACTGTTGCACCCCCTGGAGTTATATACTATCCAATACTAACTTTAAATACAATGTAATGATATGGTTGTTGTAATGGTATGCGTAGTAAAGGTAGTATGCGATGTATTGGAATGTGATGTAAAGGTAGGTTAAAAAAATGCGATGTAGTGTCATGCGATGTAATGGGCTGCATTGTAGTGGATGTTGTGATGTGAAAGCTTTGTTGTAAGTGCATGCATTGTAAATGTATGCGTTGTAACATCAAAGTGGAATCCACTCAGAGTGATAGTGATCCCTAGAGTGATGGGGAACACACAGTGTTGTTTAAATGCCCCTCACACACCAACAGGCCCCTTGGTGTCATGCTTCATCATCGGGGCCTTCGCACCCCTCTACGGGATGCGGCGTGCTACGACTCGCGGATACGCAGGAGCACTTGAAGTGAACTATGTGTAGGGGTGTGTGATTGTTACAAAAGTGTGAGTGAGGTGAGGTGAACAAAAGAGTGAGTGGTTAAAAAATACCTGGCACGTGGGAGGAAAAAATACTTTATTTAAATCCCCGGCTGGTATTATTAAAACAAAAGTGCAGGGCGTGGTTTAAATAGATACATATTAGGGTATCCAGACCACTGTATCAAGATGTCAACATGTTTCGGAGGTCACAGCCCCCTTCTTCAGGACAAGGTTAATGCACTTACCCTCCCCTTACTCACATGTAAAATGTAAAAGTGTTATTAAAAAATTACCACAATGTGTAATGTTCCTAACAATGTTTTTATGTTAGAGAATGTCTCACTTCATCGGAGCCGAGGGAAGGCAGGCGATTAGCTATTGCAGTAACCGTTGTTTCTGATTAGAAAGGAAGGATTCCCCAATATACGCTTAGGCTCATGAAGTCCTGTAGTTGGGAACTTTAAGTTCTTACGCCAATTGGGCGCAACGACATTCACTAACATAAAAACATTGTTAGGAACATTACACATTGTGGTAATTTTTTAATAACACTTTTACATTTTACATGTGAGTAAGGGGAGGGTAAGTGCATTAACCCTTGTCCTGAAGAAGGGGGCTGTGACCTCCGAAACATGTTGACATCTTGATACAGTGGTCTGGATACCCTAATATGTATCTATTTAAACCACGCCCTGCACTTTTGTTTTAATAATACCAGCCGGGGATTTAAATTAAGTATTTTTTCCTCCCACGTGCCAGGTATTTTTTAACCACTCACTCTTTTGTTCACCTCACCTCACTCACACTTTTGTAACAAACACACACCCCTACACATAGTTCACTTCAAGTGCTCCTGCGTATCCGCGAGTCGTAGCACGCCGCATCCCGTAGAGGGGTGCGAAGGCCCCGATGATGAAGCATGACACCAAGGGGCCTGTTGGTGTGTGAGGGGCATTTAAACAACACTGTGTGTTCCCCATCACTCTAGGGATCACTATCACTCTGAGTGGATTCCACTTTGTTTATTCATATAACCCGGGAGACTGAATCCACTGACTCTCTCTCTCCCCCCTCCTGTTAAAATTTATTTGCGTTGTAACATCATACATTCTCCGAAAGCACCAGCCCAGCAGCTTAGAGTGAGTCAGCAGCTCAACCTCGTGCCACCATTTCCACTACTAGCCTGCCATTCATTTCAGGGGACGGGTGCTATTAGCACATACTCTGCGCTGATCCATAGCTGATGAGACACACGGAGCTCCCAGTGTAGACCTCACACCAGCAGGACACTTTAAAGGGGCAACCAGCACCCACATAGCTATGGTATCACTACCACCTATGAAAAAGCTGGTCGACCCTGCAACAGCAGCCCCCAGGTGAAAAACATGCGTCGGTCGCCTTAATAATTACTTCAGAGACACAAGACAAACTGATGGGACTGTAATGAGATTGCTACTGCAGTGTTTTCCAAGAAAAGAAATCTAGTAACTGAGCACCTTCCAGTCACAGGCTATGACTATGACACAGCAATCACTGCGCTGAATGCACATTTTGACCTTCAACTAAACCCAGGCTTTTAATGATTCGGACTGAGGCGGGCCTGGCAACAGGAAGAGGAGACCATTGGCAACTTCACTACTCACCTGAGAGCATGGTGAGCACATGTATGGATGAAGATAAGCTGAAAGAACTCTGGGCACCACTGATAAAAGGCTGTCATGTGTCCATGAAGAAATGCCGAATCCTACACCAAACAGGCATCAAACTGGCGGACAATGCAGAACCTCACAAGGTCCTATGACCTCACCAGCGCTGAAGAAATGGCAATGCCAAAGCCCACAAGGCGGAAGCAGTAGATGGCCTATAACGCTGACCCAGCCTGAAGCCATCCGGAGCAACATCACGTGGGCAGGAGGGTACTCCTAGAATTGTGGGCTAGAGCCTCGCCTGGTGGACAAATGGCCAAGTCAAGGCAAGCTCTGCTCTTCCTGCAGCAAGGCTAACCTCTTTGCCTGGGTGTGCTGGGGTGAATATAAAAGACACGGATCAAGGGGAAAAGGCCCTCCAATGTCAGTGGTCTGGAAGCTTCCCGTAGATGAGGTGGAAATGCCACAGTCAAGAGATCCCAGACCCTGGGCAAGGGAGAGACCGGATGATGAAGAGACAAAAGATGAAGACGTGTCCGTCATCTCATTTGTATCTCTGAAGAAGAAAGGGCGAGGCCTTAACCAGTATGTGAGGGGCGGTCTTAGACACACCAGTCAAAGATCTCGTAGCCACTGAGGTATATGTGAATGTTTTGAATGGGAGTCAATATTTTGCTGAAACCCTGACCCACCCTGGTGCCAACAAAGTAAAAAATATATGCCTATAGAAGCCAACATCTGTCACCACTGGCAGGTGTGATAGAAGTGACAGTATGCCATGGCAGAGTGAACACTAATCAATCCCAGAATGCTGATGTCCGAGTGCAGAGGGATTGTAGAAAATATTCATGAAAAAACATTAATACACATACAAGTTAATTTAGAACATATAACAGGATATTGAGTTGATTGCTTGAAATCTATAAGACAAACAATAGTCCTCCATTAGGAAAATGCTTGTCATTGTAAGATTCCAAGAAGGCTCAATGATTGCTGCAAAGTTTCAAGTTCAAATCTCAATGCACCAAGTCTTGACTGACTAAGGATGGATTCTCCAGTGGTTTGAGAGAATCTGAAAGTTAGGTTTGGGGAACTCTTGTCACCTGAATCTTTATCTTAACACAGGCACTTGGCCTGAGGATTAGTAATTATTCGGTAACACTACAGGGTATTCATTAGGGCTCACCTTTCCTATTCCGCAGGAATAGGAAAAGAGCCCTAATGCAGCTAAACAAAACTTCAGGCCCCAGAGGATTTTGAACAGTTCACGTGAATCACAATCACGTGACCTGCTCTCATGCACGAGCCTTCCCCCTGGCAGCAGCATTTGGATCAAGTTCAAGTTCAAGAATTTATATAGCGCACTACTCACCCAGAGGGTCTCAAGGCGCTTGGGGAAGGGGTTCGTTATTTGTCGAATAGCCAGGTTTTAAGTTCTTTTCTGAAGGAGATGTGGTTCTGTGTAAGGCGGAGGTGAGTGGGGAGTGAGTTCCAGGTCTTGGCCGCCAAGTAGGAGAAGGATCTACCTCCCATGGTGGATCTTTGGATACGTGGAACTGCGGCGAGGCCTTGATTGGAGGATCTTAGTTGGCGGGTGGGTGTGTAGAAGGATAGTCGAGTGTTGAGGCATTCAGGCCCTAGTTTGTAGAGGGCCTTGTGTGCGTGGGTGAGGAGACGGAATGTTATTCTCTTGTTGACGGGAAGCCAGTGGAGGTTTTTCAGGTGGCCGGTAATGTGATCTTGGCGAGGGATGTCCAAAATGAGTCTCGCTGATGCGTTTTGGATGCGTTGGAGTTTTTTCTGTAATTTGGCTGTGATTCCGGCGTAGAGGGTGTTTCCGTAGTCTAGTCGACTCGTAACCAGTGTGTGGGTGACGGTCTTTCTTGTCTCGGCGGGGATCCAGTGGAAGATTTTTTTGAGCATACGAAGTACGTTGAAGCAAGAGGATGAGATGGCGTTGACTTGTCTGGTCATCGAGAGGGAGGAGTCTAGGATGAAGCCAAGGTTGCGTGCGTGGTCTGTGGGTATGGGTGCTGAACCCAGATCCGAAGGCCACCATGAGTCGTCCCAGGCAGAGGGGGATGATCCTAGGATGAGCACTTCCGTTTTGTCTGAGTTAAGTTTAGGCAGCTGTTTTTCATCCATACGGCTACTTCTTTCATGCCTTCGTGAAGATTCGTTTTGGCGGTGTTGGGGTCTTTGGTGAGGGAAAGGATCAGCTGGGTGTCATCAGCGTAGGAGATGATGTTAAGGTTGTGTTGACGCGCGATGGAAGCGAGTGGACTCATGTAAACGTTGAATAGGGTGGGACTGAGTGAAGATCCTTGTGGTACACCGCAGATGACTTCGGTGTCCACTGATTTGAATGGGGGAAGTCGGACTCTCTGAGTTCTCCTAGCTAGGAACGAGATGATCCAGTCCAAGGCTTTTCCTTTTATGCCAATGTTGCTGAGGCGTTGTATGAGGGTGCTGTGACAGACAGTGTCGAAGGCGGCGGAAAGATCGAGTAGAATGAGGGCCACTGTTTCTCCGTTGTCCAGTAGTGTTCTGATGTCGTCTGTTGCTGCGATGAGGGAGATTTCGGTGCTATGTTTGGCTCGGAAGCCGGACTGTGAGGGATCGAGGGAGTTGTTGGATTCGAGGAAGGCGGCGAGTTGGCTGTTGACGGCTTTCTTGATGACTTTGGCCGGGAATGGGAGGAGGGATATGGGGCGGTAGTTTTTGAGTTCAGAGGGGTCTGCTGTGGGTTTCTTCAGGAGGGCGCTGACTTCGGCATGTTTCCAGCTTTCTGGGAAGGTAGCAGAGTTGAAGTAGCAGTTGATGACATCACGGAGATGGGGTGCGATGATGGAGTCTGCTTTGTTGAAGATGTGGTGGGGACATGGGTCGGGTGGCGAGCCAGAGTGGATGGAATTCATTAGACGGATGGTATCTTCGGTGGTGATTGGGTTCCAGGGGCTGAGATTGTTAGAGGGCGGTTTGGGTTCTGAGGGGGGTGGAGAGGATTGTTCGTTGGAACTGTTTTCGAAACTGTTATGTATGTCGGCAATTTTGTTGTAGAAGAAGGAGGATAATGAATCGCAGAGGTCTTGGGAGGGAGTGATGTCGTTTGAGGCTGCGGTGGGGTTGGTGAATTCTTTGACGATGTTGAATAGTTCCTTGCTGTTATTGGCATTGTTGTCGATTCGATCCTTGAATGTTGATTTCTTGGTGGATCGAATCAGCTGGTGGTGTTTGCGGGTGGCTGCCTTGAAGGTGATCATGTTGTCGGTGGGTGGGTTTTTTCTCCAAGTTTTCTCGAGAGTACGGCATAGCTTCTTGGATTTCTTGAGGTCATCGTTGAACCAGGGGGCCTTTTTGCTGTCTTGTTTGGTGTAATGGTTTTTCAAGGGTGCTAATTCGTCAGCACTGTGAGTGATCCATTGTTTGAGTTTGATGGCAGCTTGGTTTGGGTCCGATGAGAGGGCGGGTTGGTTTTGGTTGAGCGATGTGAGGAGTTGGTCGGTGGTGATTTTGTTCCATTTACTTCGGGGAATAGGTTGTGGGGTGTTGTGGGTCGAGGTGGTTTTGTAGCTGAAGTGAACACAACTGTGGTCCGTCCAATGGAGAGCTGTGGTGCGATCGAAGGAGATGTGTTTGCTGGAAGTGAAGATTGGGTCGAGCGTATGTCCGGCTATATGGGTGGGGTGTCAACAAGTTGTTTGAGGCCGAGATTGGCCAGGTTGTTTAGAAGGGTGGTGGTGTTGCTGTTGTTTTTCTTTTCCAGGTGGAAGTTGAGGTCTCCTAGTAGAATGTAGTTCACGGAGGCGAGGGCATGTGGACTCATGAAGTCAGTGATGTCCTCGCTGAATTGTTTACGTGTTCCTGGAAGCCTGTAGATGAGGGTGCCTCTGAGTGTGGTCCTAGGGTCGGTGTGGATCTGGAAGTGGAGGTGTTCGGCGGTAGTAAGGTGATCGTCGGAGCTGATCGTGATTTTGATGGTGTTCTTATGGACAATGGCGATGCCTCCAACTGTTTGGGCGGTGCGGTCTTTTCGGATGATCTTGTAGTTGTCCGGGATGGCTATGGCGATGTCCTGTGTTGATGATGCGTTCATCCATGTTTCAGTAAGGAAGGCGGCGTCCGGTGATGTAGTGTCGAGTAGATCCCAGAGTTCGATGGCGTGTCTGTGGACCGAGCGGGTGTTCAGCAGGATGCACTTCAGGTGGTTAGAGTCGGCGCTGTGTTTGGGGTTAGTGGATGTGGTATTGGTCTTGATGCTGGTGAATTTGCAGGAGTGGCAAGCGAAGGGACCGTGGGTACGTCCCGGGGCAGCTTCGTAGCATTGAGGTGTGCGTCCGGGGTTAAGGGCTAGGAGGGTGGCGGCGTCATACGTAATGCGGGAGGAGTACGGATTGCGGGGGCCAGGGGGTCTAGTGCTGGGCGTGGTCCAGGCGCGGACGGGCGTAGACGGGCTTACCTTTGGCGCACCTTCGGCGCGCATGTGGCGCGACCGCTGCACGTGAACGCTGCACGTAGGTGCATCTGTCATATGTGGATAGTGGGAGGGGAGGGGCGAGGGAGGGTCAGCTGGGAGGCGGGGCGGGCTGTGGAGGACGGGCTCCGCGCACAACAACAAGTAAAATGGCAGCGAAAAGCGAAAGTGGAGATAGGCTGGGGTACAGAGTCAAACAATGGCTGGGACAATGTGTCTGGCGAGTGCGACCACTATCACTTTAAAATACAGGCGCTGCCCCGTCCCCCGCCGTCACTTATTCACGGCCGCAGGCCTGCCCTCCTCTTGCTGTCTGTAGTTCCTTTCACCTCCGCCGTCGTCCTGCTGTCCGTGGTAACTCTCACTCATTGCTTCTGTTGCATATGTTTAAACTTGCTGTTATATCGGCCCTTGTGTAGCACAAGCAATGGATTACAAATGCTATAGGTGTCACATTTCCAAAAGTTAACACTATTAGCATTGTAAATGACAACGTTATTAATTTCCAAAATTTCAAAACAAAAACATAAATAATAAATTTGTCATTTACAATACTAATCCCTCAAACTTTACTAATGCAAGCCCTATTGCATTGCACATGCTTGTTTCAAGTTTCACCTTCCTCTCTTGTGGCTTCAAATGCTAAGAATAAGTCCCTGAGAACTTGCACAGAGAGAACAAATAATTCTGTGGTTGCACATTTCTGTGCCTTTCTAAGATTGTGTCTTACCCTAATGAGCCCCTGTTGCAAAAATATACGTCAATGAGCACATATAATTTATTTTGCGATGCTATTTTAAGCTTGAGATCTCACGCCTAAGAATTTATGGTTATTGGACATCAGAGTGTCATCAAGCCCTTCTTCTCTTCATTTTCACTGCTACCCACGATCAGTGTCTTGCTGCTTCTATGAAAGTCTTTACTGCAGACCTGATGTGTTTGTGAGAGTCTCTCTGTGCACTCGGCTCCTGCTGAAGTTTCACGTATGCTCGACTGGAAACCTTTTAGGAATCTTTTGGGTTAATCCCATTCAACTAAGCTTGGAAAAAAATGAGTCAATTGTGGTAGCCAAGAATAGATTCAATTCTCTCCACAGATCCTTCATTCAGAAACCACATTTAAAAGAAAGTAGTTTCAAAATTAATGATAACAATATTTGATGTAAGAGGATCATTTGAAGAGGGTGTGGTTCTAGGGGAAACATAGCTTTACCAGCTTATGAGGGCCTTTTGTACCTGATCCAAGAATGAATGATACCCAGACATGAATTAAGATCCATTACTTTGGATGTATGTCATTACAACGCATGCTTTTACAACGCATGCCATTACGACTCAACTTTTACAACGCAAGTCGTTACAGCGTTGGGGGCGCTGGATAGTGAATAGTTTAATTTATTATTCCAACTCCAATCCCCGTGGATAGTAGGGAAGGTGTTGGATAGTAATTACACTATTCCCTATCCTAGAGCGCCCTCCAGCGCAATTTGTTGTACTGACTTGCTTTGTAAAAGTTGCGTCCTAATGGTAGTGCGTTGTAAAAGTTGCGTTGTAAAGGATGTTTCGCATTACTTTCTTCATTACAATGTCCTTCACTGCCACAGTTTATCCTTTCATGACCCGTCTTGATCCCAAGTTGTCCATTTTGGTACTGCATGAAAGTTACCCCTTCTAAAATAGAGGATCTGCTTCAAAGGTCAGTAGACGAGCCTCTCCGTTCCCTCCATGTCCACGCATAGTACTGTGCACTGGAAGGGTAGCTCTCCAGTCCTATCCTATTCTGGACACACCCTTGCACTATTGTACATGAATCAAGGCAGACAGTAGTGCACCAGTGCAGGTCAGACAGAAACAGCGCCATGTCTTGGTGAATATGGGACTGTTCTGCTCTCTCCTGTTGATGCAATGGATTTCTGCGTCAGACCTTAGTAATCTGCCACCAAAGCTTACATACTTGCTAAAAAGTTTCATAGAGGACAATATCTGTTGCTTTTTTGCACCTGAGAGCACTTTCCAGACACCATCATGGGAGGTGCAGCCAAACAGCTTCAGGGGTTCAGGTTCAAGAAAACAAATTGGCTGAGGTGCATGGAATACAGATGATTCAAACCTTATGGAACAGGTGGGCTGTCTTGCTTTGACTTGATAACAAATAAAACAGAATCCTCTCACGCAATATCTTTTCTTAAAATCCATGAATAAATCTTTCAAATTCGTATCTGTATAATCTTTGGCGTGAAGTTTGCATGCTTGACTTGTATCAAAAATCTGAATCATCACAGGCTGCCTTTTCCCTAGCTCGGAAATCAAGACGATTAATTAAATATTGTTTTTGAGTACAAGTCTTCTCATAACTCTGCAGTGGCAGGTTTGCATTAAGGGGATAAAAGCTGATAAATTGTGCTGCTGATGACAAGCATTATGGAAAGTCTGTTGCCCAATCAAGAGCACACAGAAGGATACAAAGTTCCCCGGGGAGAGTACTACAGTGTGGTAGAGGTGCAGAGTCAGGGAACTAGAAGGGTTCCCTTGTCGGAACTAGAGAGCCTCACACACCCAGAGCGTTAGGTGTGAAACACACCCTGGCTGTAGGATGTCCAGTATCATCATCGGCTCACTGCTCCTCGTCAGACCGGCACTGCAATGTCTGACGGAGTGCCCAAAGGCACTCTTTTGGCGGAGTTCTTTTGTTCCTTGCCGATGGTGTGTGTGAGTAAAAAAGGGAAGTGTAGTCGGTGTAAAGTGAGTGAATATTAAAACAGGGTAAGCAGTCCACAATGGGTTTTATTAACGTGGCTGATTCCCTGATTAAAAGGGGTGGGAGGGGAGCTAGAAACTGTGGAGGTATACAGAAAACTAACTCAACCCCCTGGTGTGGTCAACATGTTTCTCGCCAACCGGCGATTCGTCAGGACCTAAACAAGGTACTACACAAGAAGACAAGTGATATAATGCTATTCAGGAAGTAAAAAAGCAAATACAACCTCACTGGGTCGGGTACAAAGAGGGCCAAGGGGTCCTGCTCTAATTAGGCGACCTCAAGGGAGAGTAACACGGGCCTCGCAGCAAGCTCCCGTGAGGCCAACGCTGTCTGGTTAGTGTACCTCTGTACAGACGCTGGGACGGCGGAGACACCTACCCCTCACGCTCGCGGCACCTGGTCAGGGTCCAGTCAATCAAGTCATGTTGTTCAAGGAGAAGAGCCTTCTGGTAGTCCTTGCCAGAAAAATGCATCAATTGACTTGCCGAAACCCCATAGTGTAGAGCAGAGAGAAGTACAAAGCTGATCTCAGGGTACTTCTAACAACACCACCTTACATACTTATTGTATTTGTAAAGCACTGGGGTCAGCACAGAGTGTTTTGTAGGGGGAAGACCTGATGAGTGCAGGTACAAGAACATTGTTTCATACTGTGAATGGTAACTGCCCGACTCCCAAATCCATATGACGTTCCAAGCAAACAGTGTATCTACACGTATAAAGCCTTGGTGTGCAAGGTGTGCAACAGACATGGATTGGCTACACAGGGGATCTGGTCTTAAGCTTCTGACCAGTATAAAGTGCGAAGAATAATCTTGAAGGCTACTGACCTGAGGCGGTTTTCTATTTTATTTGCTGAGAAGAAGAGTTTTCGGACTTCCCTGAAACGTCAAGAAAACTCTTTTGAGTCTTGTGTGTACAGAGATGAAGATCCACAATGAGTATGTTGTCCAGGAACACATCTGCCTTAAAATTGTTAGCACGGTTGCATGTGAGAAGGTTATGGGTAGGTGGCTGGCGGCTACATGAAGGCAGGATGAGCAGGAATATAATGTAAAGTTGTCCTAATCTGTGGCAGTACAATGCCTTGTAGATAAAGAGTTTTTGAATTGAGACTTCTTTGAAAGGAAACCAGTAATGAGCTTGACATGTTATGATCACACTGAACCCCCAAGTTGTCTGTGTACATGTGCTAGTCAATATGATGGGGTTCAAAGGTGAGTGTTAACACAATAGATATATATTCTAGTTGAGCTCCAACACATTACATTCTAATTCTGAGAAGATACAGATGCTTTCGATTCAACAAAGCCTGCTATCACAGCCTTTGCCTTCTGCCTCCTGGATGCCGTCTTGGTATCAACCACCTGATCCAGTGAAATCAGGGAAACATCAAGGCTTCTTTTTAGAATCGGATCTTTCGCTGTTAAGACAAGCTAATCATCTGCCATTCACATTTTGGGTAGTGGTCCGGGCTATCATTTTGAGTCACCTGGACAAGAACAATTTCCTCTTGTTTGGAGTATTTTTGTGCCTGTTCAAAATGAGGCAGCCAAACCCACTCCAGGTCTTCATTGGCTTGTCTTAACCACCACAGCATCGGATTAATTTCATTGGTTCCCAGTGGCGAAGAGTATTGTTCACTTTCTGCTACGTTCACAGAGCCTTTAGTCATACAGGTGCAATATATCTCAAGAATAAGTTCAGACTCTATCCTACTGGATGACCTCTTCAGTCCACTAATGCTTTCTTTCGTTTGATTGCTAGATTTAATAGGCTTTGGTCTGGCATCAGGGCCTAAACACATTGGGAGTTGGATAGAACTTCAAGATCTGAATACATTTGTTTCACGAGTGAGGTGACAACCTGCTTAAGATTATTAGGGATTCAAGAAATAGAAAGCGAGACTTTAATCAATTTGGTGGTTATGGGGAAAGAACATGGAGGCACATATTAGGTCATGTGGTAATCTCCAGATCATCTCAGGCGACCAGAGGGAGACTCAGTCAATAAAGTAAGCAGTAATGAGACGCGCCGTAGTAGTGACATGGTAGGAATTCCTTCTTACGAGCATGGGAATACTTTTATTATTCTCACTTCAGCAAGCTAGGTATCCCAGATGGGTGCATTGCAAGCTTTGCCGGATATGACACCCCTCATCCCAACTAGAAAAATATATGTATAATATGTCTGGGCACAATAAATTTAACAAGTAAAATAACTGAGGAAAGGGGGTGCAATAAACAATGTGATCAAGTGGAGAAACTTCAATTAGAGCACATGTTTTGCTGCCTTCTATAACAGCATCACACTTCTGCAGACAGTTTGCAAATGCTTCAGAAGTTTTTTCAAGGGTTGCAACCTTTCTTGTAACCTTTGTGACTCTTCAACAAATAGTTGAGGTTCCCACACCTCCCATCTCACCACCAAGATAGTTCACAAATTCATCTAGCTGTTGCTTACATTGTGACTCCCCCTTTCACTGTCACAATTCCCCGAATCAGTGAAGCTTCTGAAAAGCATTAAATACAATGCTGTTTGCTGAAGCAATGTAAATCTTGTCTCGTTTTCAACGCAACAAAGAAACATAGCTCTGTATAGCTAGCTCCAGACATTTTATGCCTACATGGCACTAGAGACATTTTCTCCTTTCTGACCTATAAACCATTTACTACCTGTCACCGAATCTCTTTAGAAGCATTTTGTGTCAGTCCCTCCTGACCTGTTCTCTGAGGGAAAGGGTATGACGTGATCTCACCAATTTCAATAGCTTAACCACGCCAACACTGCAGACCACCTCACTTTACACACATTCAAATGAACATAGTAATTGACTTTTCACCACACCACTATGAATCAATCAATCGATCAATCAAGACATTTGTAGAGCGCGCTACTCACCCGTGAGGGCCTCAAGGCACTGTGGAGGCGGGGGGCAGCTACTGGTCAAGCAGCCAGGTCTTGAGGAGGGTCCTGAAGGTCGGCAGGTCCTGGGTCTGCTGTAGGTGGACGGGAAGGTGTTCCACGTCTTGGCGGCCAGGTGGGAGAATGATCTGCCGCCAAGGTGGTCGTTCGGCGAATGCGTGGGACGGAGGCAAGGGCAGGGTCAGCGGAGCGAAGCTGGCAGTTCAGGGTGTAGAAAGATAGCCGCTCGTTAAGGTATGACTCTCTTTCTACACCCCGAACTGCAAATGCCTATTATCAAGGTGCAGTTGCACTCCACAAGGCAGTGATGAATCAAAAAAACACTTGATATCAACTTCCTGTTTTCATGTACCTTTCTGGAAAAAATATTTTCAACTAAATATGCAGATTTAGAGATGGGTAGATGTCAATAACTGGGTTGTTTTTCACCTAGGTTGTAGAACCGGCTTTTTGGAGACCTCTCCACCACTAGGAGAGTCAAAGCCAGTGGTGCAGGGGACACCTAGAATCTACGGGTTCTTCTTACTTAAATCATACATTACCAAAGAGACCAGGACAACCAGTCGTGGAGGGAAGTAAGTTATTTATTAGCTCGAGCTAAGGACAGGGTCCCAGAATGGTACAAATTCTACGGAGACTGCTGTTTTACTCCACAGCTTACACATATTTATAGTACTGGCAACCCCCCTCACACAATGCAAGTTTCTCATCTGTCCAATTCTAGTTAGGTCTCGTGCTTCCTCAGCCTCAGGTGGCGCACTCGTGGTCATTGAGCATGTGCCTCAGGTGGTCCAATGATCATTGGGTCTGACTTCCGTGCTCACATGGCGTAGTCACAGAGCATCTGTTTCTGCTTGCACAACACTCACAGCCTTTGTTTTCAGGACACAGATGGTGGTCACAAGTCACAGTTGCTGGTCATGAGAGGCTGAATTACCAACAGCTGACAGGAAGTGGCTGAACCTCTGGTGCAACTGGAGGACAAGTGCACGAGCAGCTTTTTAGGAGGCTCAACCACGAGGAGCAGGGGGTTAAGCAAGGTTAAACAGAGTCACGGAAAGCAATTCTTTACCAGGTTGCCAAGAGCATGGCAACACAGAATGGAGTCTTGATGGTCATTTTTAAGCACAGTTCAACAAGGTGGAATGAGTGACTTTAAATAGTCAACAAAAATGAAGCTTGAGTTCTCTATGATGTTACTTGGAATCTCAAGGTGGAAAAACTCTATAATATTGACAGCTTCGATCTCAATTATCTTCCCACAAGCGTCGTATCCTATATCTCCACCGTGTTGGGGATGCAAAGTCAAAGGGAAGTTATGCACATCATGGCCTCCCTCTTTTATTCACTAGTAACTGTACTTTGAAGATATTGTAATGAGGTGGGTGAGTGTGTTTCGAAGGTAGGGCCTTTTTTTATACTGAAATAGGCGGATTCAAGAGCAGTTTGTATAGTGGTAGGACAGTACTTTTTCATATAAACAAAATTAGGATTGGTTTTGGGGAGTGTTTGAAGGATAATTTGGGAGAGTGGCAGGTATAGTGTGTTTTCTAAGTATTGAAATAAGGTGCAGGAGGGTATTTTGAATGTCGTGTGTAAAGATGACATTTGTTTTATGTAGGGGGGCTGCTAAAAATCACAAACTTACAGTCTCAGTCCTCAGACTTCGCCTCTCCTACCTTTCCTGTACAGAAATCTTCACCACTGTCGCAAAGATCTCTGCACATATTGGTATACTTATTAGTAGTAAATGTGGGAAGGACAAGAAGGAGTGATCTAAAACATTGGGAATACTTTACAAAATACACCTATAAAGTTGTTAAAGCTCTAAAGGCGTTAAAAGAGGCACAAATGTACTCTGGCTCAGCTTTAGAATGATTTGATCACCACATACAGCCAAATACTGGTGCTGAAACACACTCTCGTAGAAAAGAATTGAAGCAGAAAATTAAGATGTCACCCATAGGTACTAATCTATACTACTATTATAAAGAGAGAACTTGCACCTTTTGGCCAGGTAAACTCGGGAACCAAAGTGCCAATCTACACACCCGATACATCTATGAAAATGTCAGGGTGTGTAGATGGACATAGGTTATATAAATAAAATAAAAAAGTAAATTAAAAAAATTAAGGTTGAAAACAAAGTAGTCCCCTGAAAGTAGCGCCGGGCGGGACGTAGCGCTAGCCGCGATGCGACGTGCGTGATGACCGCGACGTGCGTGATGACGACAAAGGAGGAGCAGCCATGCAATGACGAGCGGCTGTGCAGTGAGGAGCGGCGGCACAAGTAAGGAAATAGAAAGTTTTCGAGCTTTTCCTAAACTCTCAGTGCGAGACTGTGTGATGCAGGGGGAGGCGTCCCAGGGGGGGGTGAAGTGAGGCAGACAGACGACATGTCGATGGCCTTCCTAACGCGTCTGCACATGATCACACTTCAGAAAGACATCTTGAAAGAGCCGGGAGCACAGAGAGGAGGCCAGGCGATAGAAGCACGGAGCTTTAAATAGAAATCTTTTCTCAAAAGGAAGCCAGGCTGAAGCCTCAGATGGAAAGTATAGATTCGAGTTTCCTACTTCCAGGCAGAGCATGGCACCCGAATTTAAGCCGGAGCCAGCTGCTTTTGTTTTTGGGGAGATAGAGGAAGGCAGAGTTACGTCAGCGAAATCTTCCTGGGGTGTCTTGGCAATGGTCCTCCTGTAGGACAGGTGTTCAAAGAAGGACCTTCGCAGTGCTATCAGCTGGAAGAGGCAGCAGTCATCATCTTTTTCGAATATGAGGCAGCTAGGAAAGGAAAATGTCGGAGCGGGAGTGAGTCGGGACGGGAGGGGGGCGGGAGGGAGTCGGGGCGGGAGGGGGGCCTGGTCGGTGTCCGTGCATGGGCATGCACGGACAATGTCGGGGCAGGCGGGGGCCTGGGCAGGCGGTTGGCCCTGAAGCCTCATTGCCCCCAGGCAATGCTGGTGCGGGCTGCTAGTATTAAAATAATTACATGCATTTCACATATAAAATTAGGTATACAGTTGAAAGTGCTTACAATATATAATTATTGATTAAAAAGTATAAGAAATGTAATAAAAAATATATTAGTTTCTTAAAATATTGAAATTATTTTTAGATTAATTAGATGTATATATTTTTAACCAAGTTTACTAAATGTTAAAGAAATTAAAATGTTAGAGAGGGTGAGAATGTTTTCTTTATTGCTTAAAGATACAATAGGACTTATAAAGCGCACCGTCTCTAAACAGGATGCCCCGAAGCTAGAAGCAAAAGAGACCCCACCGGAAACCCTCACTTATTAAATAACCAGGTCTTTAATTGTTTCCTAAACTGTTATTCATTGGGAATATGGTGAAGTAAAAGAGAAGCCTGATTCCAAACCTTTGGACGCTAAATAGATGAGGGTGCGGGCTTCCCTGGTTTTGATGCAAACCTAGGGTTTTGGATCAAAAGGTCATCCCTAGACCTAAGATCTCGAGACAGCCCATATTGACAAGGTCTTCTACATAAATAGTCGGGGACCATCCCTGTAAAAGAATGAATGCAATAACCAGGGCTTTTATAAAGTAATGCATTTCTCATTTAAGAGCCAATGTAGTTAATGCATTCTGTTACCGAATGGCGTTTGGGAACATCCAATCATAATCTGGCAGCTGCGTTTAGAACAACTTGTTAATGTTTAATCAGATAGCCGGGAGGACCCAAAAACGGCATTAGCACAATCAAGTCTGTAAGTGATTATCCCTTTGTAGTATAGTTTTCCGTGATTCAAGTGGGACAAATTCAAACATCTTCTTTAGTGAATATATCAGAATAAAACACATCCCTACCAATGATGTAATATGGGGACAAAATGAGAACCTATCGTCAAATTTTGCCTCAAGTTTTATTTCCCTTGATGAGAACCAGGCCTAGTTCAGTCGGCCACAAGTCATTCGACCAACTGGACTATTTATGGTCAAAGAGAAGGCTCTCTGTTTTAGCAGAGTTACAGTTCAGGCAGTTCATATGCTTCCAGTCGACCACCTCTAGAAGGTAGCGCTTAAACAGCAGCAGTGCCCCTGTAGAGTTATTACCCAGAGACAAGATATGTTGATTATCATTTGCATAGGAGAAAACTTGAATGCCAAAAGGTCTCAGCGATGGCTGCCAAACGCACCATGCACACACAGCATAATATCAGAGAAGACCCTTGGGGGACCCCACATTTAAGTGCTTTAGAAGAGGAGGAATAAGGCTCCAACGTGACTGCTTGCTCCCCACCTGACAAAAGGACTAGATCCATTGCAAGGCAGTGCCACCTATCCCAATGTCAGCTAAACTGTCCAGCAAGACTTGATAGGAGATAGTATCGAAAGCCGCCGACAGATCTAAGAGGATAAGGGAGGCCCGTGATCAAGGTACTTCTTAATTGATTCAGAGTTCTCCATCAGGGCAGTTTCCATACTATGTCGAGAGTGACAACCAGGCTGGGAATGATGTAATAATAGTTGGTACGGAAATGTATTCAATTGCTGATTTACCAGCTTCTCCAACATTTTAGAGGAATCTGGAGGCAGTGAAATTGGTCTAAAATGATCCAGTTTGGTGGGGTCGGCCATAGGTTTTTTTGAGCAATGGAATAACCATTGCCTGTTTCCACTCCTTAGGAACCACACCAGAGGACAGCGAGTCACACAAAAAATCAAAATAGGGTTAATAATCTCAACAGACGAAGCTAAAACCTAGGGAGGACACAACTCCATTGAAGAACCTGACTGACATTGTAAGATTGACTAGATTCTTCCAAAGTGATCTCCTCAGAAGCAAGTCAGCAGCCAGAAAACTTTTTCTGAAACATTTCTTGTCAGTAAAAGAGCGCTATCTGAGGAGATAATAGCTCCCGCTGGAGTATAGCTACTCTGTACAGAGTAAATCTTCTCTTCAAAAAAGGTGAGATATTGTCGCACAATTACTGAGTTGGCGTCTGTCTCAAAATGCACGTTTTGGGCGTAAGGAATGTTCGGACAAAGGCCCTGTTTAAATAAGGTGTCGGCTGCATTCCGAGACGCTAGAACATCAACAAAAATGATGCTTCAGGATGACACAGGTACCACCCTCCCTCTGGCACCTAAAACAAAAACCAGAGTGAGTGGAAAAACTAACGAATCAGGTAATTCATGTTTTAAAAGTACACACACAAAAAGTAAAAACACAACGTCTGATGAACACCAAACAGCCAAAAATAGTAGAAAAAGTGGAAAAGATAAGGTCTAGGCAAAATTGTCTTTATAGATTTATAGATTAAATTATTATATTTAAATTATTTTATTATTTAATGTCCATAGAATTTGATAGGTTAATGTACTATAACATGCTATTTTATTTTATCCAAGTTAGTATTAACTGTTTTACATTAATTTAAATTTATATTAGATAGTAAAAGAGAAAAATATTTTTAAATATTCCACTTTAATCATTTTCGCCAAACATTCCTATAGGAAGATCCTCACCCCAGTAGCATAGATCTCCACAAGCAAGTGAAAGTAACAATAAGTAACATAAATTCTGTTGCTGGAGACTCCACCTTCTAATTTGAAGGGGTAGTGACATGTAAGTTTACACTTATGTGTAAATCTCCACTCAGAAATGGTTAAGAGCAAGAAAATGAAGAATTACACCTAGACATATGTATATTTATATTTGTGAATAAGGTCCCCGGTGAAGTGTGGGGGGGAGTCACGAGGCAAGCATTGCTTTCCTTGACGGCAGCTCAATAGTGTACTTTGTGTCAGTACCAGTGGATATATGGAAGTAGAATCCAGTATTCGTGGTACTAATTTCCATTTACACCCAAGGTCGGACTGACACTTAGGGCCATCAATCAGTGCTCTGAGGGCTGATCTGAAGAATCAGAATGTGGGCCTGTTTTGTGGTCTGCTGGGCTGGTTTTTACAGTGGATTCAAAAACTAACATTGCGTGCACCAAGCTCAAATGCATTCAGTCTTGCATACCTTGCAAAATACTTATACAGCGTGTCTGTGCAAGTTCATAACTGCCCTCATTTGCAAACACGGGTCACTGTTTTAGCTATCTCATTCACTAATGGGGGCCACTTTTATTTTGGTGCCGAGCCTATTTTCTGGCCCAGTGCGACCATGTTTAGAGCAATAAACATCTTTACTGTTGATGGTTGCAATGCATCTGAAAAGAGCTCTGAAACATTCGAGGCTATAACCACAAATGTAAAAAACATACAAATTTAGAAGCTTATTTACAAGAGGCCTTTGCTGCCGGAGCGTCACGTTTTTTGACACTCCGGTGGCGCAGTCTTCGCATTCATATCTACGAGACGATGCCAAGCAATCCCGCGTAGCTTTGCATGGCCTCATAGATATGTAGAAAGGCAGCACAAAGCACCTTACCTTACTCTGTATCAAAGAGGCATTCGATGGGCCTTGCGGTGGGCTTGCCACACAACACCCATGGATTTTGATGCTGCCCCAGAATTACAAAACATTGTAAACCTGGGGTAGTGCGAAAAACGTATGCCTCCCCAGAGCAGGCGTAACAAGGATAATTATTTATTTTTTCTCCTTGTTTTTTTTGCCTGTTCATGTGTACTGCATTTTGAGCTCACATGGAACGAGGAAAACACCCTGCATGGATTTGTTTTGTGCAGTAAATGACCCATTCCTGTAGGAAAACAATCCTGCCAACAACACAGACACCTTTGTACCATGATTGCAAGAGTGCCTGCATTGGCACTAGGCAAAATTGTGTTCTTGCGCTGGCCGAAAGGAAAGGAATGCCCTGTATCTCGTATTTACGGTGCATTACTGCCCTGTCAAATTGATTTAGGGCAGCGCCGCTAAAAACTTGTGGCGCTGCTCAACGCCAATTTTTGGTGAATGAGGCCCTTAGATATTATAAATAGGTCATGGTTAGCAAAGCATAAGCACACATACTATCCAGATAACGTGCATTTCCTAATATCGTAATAGACATGACATCAAGGAAAGAAGGGCCCCAGAATGCATCTCTCTATACCTAATTTTAAGACCTGGACAGAACATAGTAGGGCCGATTTGCCACTAAAATCCACCCATGGGGGATGAGCTTAAGTTTTCTTGACAATCACTCTGGCATTTAATGTAAAAGTACATAATGGGTCAAGCAGGGGACATGAGAGGGGATTAGGAGGCAGTGGAAAGGAAAAAGGAATGCTGATTGGTAGGATTACTAAATGGGAGAAACACAATATGAAATAAACCCCATGTGAAATTCGGCTGAAAGCACCTGTATCCAAGTATTCATCAGAAAATACATTTTTTAGGGGAGTGTAACACCCCAAACACCCCACCCCCAAGCTACACCTTGCCCGCCTGCTTCATCGGCGGGGGGAGGCTTCAAAGAGTGTTGTATTACAGCTGGGAACTATGCCCCCTTGGGATATGGGAAGTTACTGACAAATATGCATTTTTGCCAGTGATACCGATAATAACTCCCTCATTCCTGGAACCCAACCACTATATTCTAGACAAAATGGCACATGATGTGTGAATAGGGAGCAGGAGAGAATGGAAAACAAGCACTGGCGCTGGCAATAGGTCTCGCAGTAGGAAAGTTGGAGCTATTGGTTTTGTAAATGACAAAGCCCTTTATGTTTTTAACATGAAAAAAAAATAAAAGGCATTGTTATTTGCAATGGTAATGGCTCCAACTTTCCTACTGCGAGACCTATTAGCAACGTGAGTGGCGTTGCGTGTGTGAGTGGCGTTGCGTGTGTGATTGGCGTTGCGTGTGTGATTGGCGTTGTGTGTGTGAGTGTCGTTGCATATGTGAGTGGCGTTGCATGTGTGACTGGCGTTGTATGTGTGAGTGGCGTTGCATGTGTGGCGTTGCATGTGTTATTGGCGTTGCATGTGTGAGTTGCGTTTCATGTGTGAGTGGCGTTGCATGTGTGAGTTGCGTTGCGTGTGCGAGTGGTGTTGCATGGATGAGTGGGGTTGCGTGGATGAGTGTCGTTGCGTGTGTGAGTGGCGTTGCGTGTGTGAGTGGCGTTGCGTGAGTGAGTTGGGTTGCGTGAGTGGCGTTGCCTGTGTGAGTGGCGTTGCCTGTGTGAGTGGCGTTGCCTGTGTGAGTGGCATTGCCTGTGTGAGTGGCGTTGCCTGTGTGAGTGGCGTTGCATGTGTGAGTGGCGTTGCATGTGTGAGTGGCGTTGCATGTGTGAGTGGCGTTGCATGTGTGAGTGGCGTTGCTTTGAGTGAGTGGCGTTGCGTGAGTGGCATTGCGTGAGTGGCGTTGCTTTGAGTGAGTGGCGTTGCTTTGAGTGAGTGGCATTGCCTCTGTGAGTGGCGTTGCCTGTGTCAGTGGCGTTGCCTGTGTGAGTGGCGTTGCCTGTGTGATTGGCGTTGCGTGTCTGAAAGTGGTGCTGTGTGGGTGAAAGTGGCTTTGCGTGAGTGAGTGAGTGGCGTTGCGTGGGTGAGTGTGGTGTTGCGTGGATGATAGTGGGCTTGCGTGGGTGTGAGTGGCGTTGCGTGTCTGTAAGTGTTGCTGTGTGGGTGAAAGTGTCCTGATGTGGCCTGGCGCAGGAGAAATGCTGCTGCTGCTAATTAAATGTAACTTGGGTTGATGTAACTAGGGTTGAAGGCATGCGGTGGAGCTGATGGCCTATTTGTGGGGCGCACGTAC
Organism: Lissotriton vulgaris; assembly: GCF_964263255.1. Classification (NCBI taxonomy): domain Eukaryota; kingdom Metazoa; phylum Chordata; class Amphibia; order Caudata; family Salamandridae; genus Lissotriton; species Lissotriton vulgaris. The sequence goes on along the minus strand of NC_141695.1, from coordinate 1,714,232,005 downwards.
TTTCTGTGGATTCTGACAGTCTGGAGTGCTGACTCTGGCGGCTCGGGTGTTTCCCATTGTCTTTTTTTCCGCCTGCTGGCGCAGAAAGAAGCCAAAACAGTAAAAAAAATTTCACTTTGAATTACTGTCCCAGTCGAGATAAGCCCCGCTGCAGAGGATGTTTCCTGTAAGCCTTCCTCTCTTTTAGCGATGGACGTGATGGAAATAAGAAGATAATACCATGCTCTGAGAAACAAGGGAACTCCGAGACAGTTGAAATTGGAAAAAGTAGTTTGAAAGTAAAAAGAAACAAGAACGAGCATCTGATTGACTGATGCGGAGGCAACGACGAGAAAGGAGGCATGGTTTAGACAGGGCGGAACTGAAGTGCTGGTGGGCAGAAAGGACGGCCATGCGAGGTGGGAGGAGAGTGAGGCGTCCGCAGCTCTAGTGTGGCAGGCAGATGGCGGAGGGAAGCAGGATGGGGGCGGGAGAGCCTGGGGCGGGAATGCGAGCGAAGGGAGGCGGATTAGGAGGGAAGCCGGATGGGGGCGGGAGACTGGTGGGGGGGCGTCATTTCACTTTGAATTACTGTCCCAGTCGAGATAAGCCCCGCTGCAGAGGATGTTTCCTGTAAGCCTTCCTCTCTTTTAGCGATGGACGTGATGGAAATAAGAAGATAATACCATGCTCTGAGAAACAAGGGAACTCCGAGACAGTTGAAATTGGAAAAAGTAGTTTGAAAGTAAAAAGAAACAAGAACGAGCATCTGATTGACTGATGCGGAGGCAACGACGAGAAAGGAGGCATGGTTTAGACAGGGCGGAACTGAAGTGCTGGCGGGCAGAAAGGACGGCCATGTGAGGTGGGAGGAGATTGAGGCGTCCGCAGCTCTAGTGTGGCAGGCAGATGGTGGAGGGAAGCTGGATGGGGGCGGGAGAGCCTGGGGCGGGAATGCGAGCGAGGGTAGGCGGATTAGGAGGGAAGCCGGATGGGGGCGGGAGACTGGTGGGGGGCGTGCCTGTGGGAGGGTGATTGAGAAATGTTGCGGCGGATTAGGAGGGAAGCCTGATGGGGCGGGAGAGCCTGGTGGGGGGGCGTGCCTGTGGGAGGGTGATTGAGAAATGTTGCGGCGGATTAGGAGGGAAGCCTGATGGGGGCAGGAGAGCCTGGTGGGGGGGCGTGCCTGTGGGAGGGTGATTGAGAATTGTTGCCGATGCGCGTGCATGTTTAATCACGTGGTTCACGTGAACTGCATGAAAACCGCGGGGCTGAAAGCCCTTTGGTTTCATGATGTTTTCGCCACTTGAATTCTCGCTCCGCTCGATGCACTTGCGCACATCGATAGGTCACGAGACCTAAAAATAAGAAACTACATAAAAGTTTGAAGAAAAGCGGACGGGATAGGGCACGATACTAGGCGGTGACTCACTTAGCCCCTGCAGGGGGTGGGTGGGATCTTTCTTAACACCTGAAATGTCACATAAACTGCAAAATACTTTTATCTTGAGCCAAGATCTTGAGTTAGTGGCCCTTAGGCCGGAAATATTACTGCTTGGAAAGTTAAGGCTTTGTTGTGATAATAGCAGAAATTTTGACACCATAATTACCAGTTTCTGAACTGGGTGAGTCAGACTAATTTTGAAAAAAAAAGCAAAACAAAACTAACAGAAACACACAGTTCCGGAAGAGAAAGGTAACTTCATTTTCCAAAACAGTCTAATCCTGCATTTCAAGGTTACATGTGGTGACCCCAGTTCCTAATTTGTGCGTATTGATTTGTTTACAACTACAGTGAAGGGGTTAGTTCATGACAACCATTAAGTCCCATTCTTCCATGTCTGAATACAGCTGTCACAGTGGTAGCAGTGAGAGATTCAACCTGTGATATGATATTAGGACTGTTGTATTGAGGTAAATCAGTGTGCTCTACTCATAGACACTACACTACCTACGATTCAAATAGAACTGATCATAAAGATGAGTTAATTGCACCATTTTACACAGATTAGTGGCACATATCAATATTCGGTATTGAAACAGTGTACAATGATATACAAAGTCATATGTCCATCTTAATAACGTATGTTTCTTTTGTTGCATGTTAAAGTATTTTTTTTGGCATTGCAAACCGTGTATTATTGTGGCACAGCATAATAGCCAACATGTGTTTCGACGCTTAGATATGACTTTTTCAAGGCAGAGGTTAGTAAGACATTCAAGTTTGATTGCCCTTCTCTCATACTTTGGTTTCACAAAATTAGAAAATACATGGAACTTGTCAAGCAGCCAAGATAGAAGTATCTTAGATATCTATTTACATGAATTATTCCTATTCAATGTCTGGATGTTTTCCATATATTCCGTTTGAGATCAGAAGGATATAAGTGTCTGCTTAATTAGTATCAATTCTTTAACTTGTTTTTAAATGAAGAGTGCTAATTAGGAGTCCCTGAAATAGCCTTAGTAAGTATATCTTCAAGCATCAGATGTGAGCGAAAGATGTCAGAGTAGCCAAGCAAAGAACCATCCCAGTGTAGATTGATAATTAAGATACAGTAAGTGCTGCAACATCATTTGGCGCTACCTTGAAGTGAGTACTACTTTTTTTATTACCAACACTTTTTATCATTGCACTGATTCATCATTGCTTCAATCAAGCTATTTATATGTGCATTATTATTTACATTACCTTATCTTTAACCATCAATTATCACTAATAGAGTTTATAGATAGCATTACATCATTTCATATAAATGTCCTCAATTAGCATTACATCATTTCATTAAAATTTCCTCAATTCAAAATGTCAGTGTATCTAATCACTATATTAAGTTGAAAAACATGTGTTAATTGTGAGAATGTTAGTATTATCACTTATTCGGACATATATTTGCCAATCGTATATTGATGTAGATATGGGAGAGGAAAGACGTTCTGCAAAATACTCATACAAAATCATGAAAATGCAAGCTCCTAATGCAGGATTTAAAAATTAAATTGATACAGATCCTTTAAAAATATGGATAATACATTAGAGGCTACATAAAAAAATTACTGCTTTTTGCAAGCAATTTCAGATACTAAGACCATCCATGAGACTGAAATAGATTCAGTGGCAATAGATATGAGTTTCCTGAGAGTGGATTACAGATAACTGACCAAATAGGTCACTGAGAGGGAATCTACACTGGCAGTTATGTGACTGTCTGTGAACAACCAACAGCAACAGGTGACCTATTAAGAAGATGGTGAGGTACCTACAGGAGAAAGTTGAGGATGCAAAGGGACATTCCAGAAGAAACAATATCCTGCTTGTGGGATACGGGGGAAGACAGAAGGAAGCCGTTTCTGGAGCAATGGCTGACGAAAAACAAATATGCTAGAAGTCCTCCTACCCTTGTCTCAGTTGAAAGAGTACATAGGTTCCCAGGTCGACCATCTTTACCAGAGGCACCACCTGGACCAATGCTAGCTTGATTTCTAAATTACAGAGACTGTATACTGTAATCCTCTCACTGAGTTGGCCCATGTACAGAGGGAGAGGGGAAGGAGCATCTCTTCTCGGACTATACCACTAATGTACAAGAACCGATGGCATCAGTCCTAAAGGTTAAAAAGATATTGAGACAACATGCCATTCATTCCCTGATATTGATGATTAAACCCTGCATAGTTAAGTATACTTTTCTTTTTTGCCACTGCAGCAGACGTGAATGTCTGGCTTCAACAGCCGCAAAACGTGATAGGTGAAATTAAAAGTGGAGACATACACCAGCCACAGATCAAATAGGAATACATTAAATCACAAACAAGACCTACCAGGGAGGCTAACAAGGGAGAAAGCTGAACCATAAAGGGCCTGATTCATAAGAGATGTGATGCACCACAGGAGCACTCACGGAGTGGACTCTGACCCTGAACGTGAGACCTCTGGAAGTGTGGACGAATCTATAACAAGGAGAAACTTGAGAGCTGGTCCATCAGTCAAGCACTTACCTGCAGATGAGGTGCTTTGAGCTGTGATGCACTGACAATGGAGATGTGGGTGGGACCCTATGATGTAGACAGATACATTGGGAGAAGCATATTGTGGGAGATGGAGAAGGACAATAGCATCTGAAAGGTTTTGCATGTGTATATTGAGTGTCAAACCAGGATATCTATGAGCTCTAAATGCTTACATTCCAAATGGATATTCTAAGAGTTGTGATGGCAGGTAGGGGAGGACAATGTTTACCAGAAGGACACCAAAACATGTCAGTCGAAGAGAGGGTCCAAAATGATAGCAAAGGCAGCATATTTTATTTACAAGCGATAGTCCCCATTGTTAGTGCAACCAAGGGAAATTGCACGTAGCTTATCTACAAGAAATACAGCTTACTCCCTCAGAACTACAGAAGATACAAAAGAGATGGTGGGGCAATTAATTGACACTGTGCACTCAGCACATGCAGGAGGTACGCTTATTTGATAGGACCTTCCCATACATGATCAAAAGGGAACAACATATTGACATTGAAGGATAATACATGGTAGTAGATGCCAGTCTACATGGGGTGCCTCTTGATTTTGATAACATATAGACCCCTCACAATATTCAGATGAATTTCTTTGATTCTTTAGCCTCATATGTGTTCAGATCACCGCAACAGACCTAGCAGAGGCATCGAGGTTTATAGTGCAGTCTTGGATTGGGATAAGGAAAGGGCACTCCTACCTTACAGGGGACGCAAATCATTGTTATGTTGCTGAAGCTTAAATATTGGGTAACACAATGGTAGTTGGTAAATCCATGTTGTGAGCTGCTACCTAATGATTGAGAACATTCCTATATTTCTGGTATACAGAACTCACACCAGGCTTGAAATATTTTTGATGGGACTGAGGATAGAAACTAAGGTGAGTACTATTGAATTTTTGGGTTGCACTAACTCCGACCATATTCCCTTATTGATGTCACTTAATTGAGAAAGCATTAGCCCTACTAGATCAACATCAGGGCTTCAGGCTCAGACATTGTAGGTTCACAAAGGAGGGTATAAGGGGTGGGGGTGACTGATAACCTTTAGGAGAATGAAGGCACAGCACTCAGTGGAGCTAAAGAAAGAGATACTTTTAAGGTTGTTTTTAAGCACATATGTTTCACAACTACCCATGGTATACAATTGACAATAGATGGTGATATTTGGGCAGCAGACCATAATATCCTCCAGCCAGAAATTGAAGCTATAACTGATCCTGGATAGGCACATGTGGAATAGACTACAGGAAGAATGTAATACTACAGTGGAGTGATTGAACGGCATTAATTATAAGGGGTTTGTTTCACAACATCATAGTGAAGGAGACAGAACTGGCCGACTGTGGGCATGACTACTTAGAGCGGAAACAACTAAGAATCCAATCTGTGCAATTAAATGTTGCGCCTGGTGGAATGGTGAATTTGCAGATTGAAAGAAATAATACCTTTGTCAGTTTCTGTGCACAGTTATGTACTCTCCCCCTCCCAGAGCCGTTACTACAAATAAGAAACTACTTGGATGCGACAATACTAACAGGACTAATCCAAAAACAAAGAGTAGAGTTTGATTCAACCCTAATGCTTGCAGAGATAAATAATGCCAAGGATGATATGGGCAGAGGTTAGACACTGTGCACTAACAAACTGCCCCCTGAATGTAATTATTCCTATAAGTCTAAACTGGCCCCACCCTCCTGGAAATATATTGGGAAGCTTATTGGTGTTGAGATCCTTCTGCAAACCACTAGAGAGTGGCAGGTAGTGGTGTTGCCAAAACAAGGTAAGACCTTCCTCTAGATGTCAAATCTTACTGAATTCTATCCCTCCTCAACACTAAATATAAAATACTGGGGGAAATTATGGCAACCAGACTGATGCTATTATTAAAAGACATAATCCACCGTGATCAGTGTGGGTTCATACCCGGCGGAAACACACATATGAATCTGAGATGTTTATTTACATTATGGATGATTTGGAGGTGAATGATTGCTCCTCCTCAGTTGCCTCTATCAACATCTTCTACATGCTTCTTCGCAAAAGGTTTATCTCCCTTCAGAGTCATATTCACTCACTGTCCACTCTCCATTCATACCACAATCATCCAGTAGTCACTTTTAGTCCAGTATCACAACAATATTATACAGGTGTAAAAATGCAACGTTGTAATAAAAAACATTTACAGTAGGTATATACTCATGAATACAATATTAACCACAAGGATCATCAGATCCATACAAATTAAAAACAATTATAAAAATGTCACAACAGTTAAAAAGAAGAAATATTCCTCACAACATGGCGCAAAACCTTTCAATGCATTAAATGAAAATTCGAAAAACAAAAAAAAATTGGGAGGAGACAGAACACAAGCTTTTTTGTCTATATCTGCAAACTGATCCGTTAGATCTCTGGTGGGAACCCCTTCATGAGATTTCCCGAGTATCAATCTCCCAATCCACTGTCAGCACAGATTCACTATTCAAAGTTACATCGACTCGTTTTGGTGGAAATTACTCTGTCGTTGCCACCTTCCTCAGGACTAACCAAACTATTCTGCGAGAATACATAAAAATTAAAACTGTGCAAAAAACAACAATACATTGATGTAACCCCTGTGTGTCTAAATTATAAATAGAACATTATACTTTAGAAATATACATAGAGATATACATATACCAGTGTGTTATATTATAAAACATTGTTTTTGCTGACAATAAAGTGGTACCCCAAAGAAAACTCTCTCCAATCATCTCTCATAGCTAGGCATTCACCTATGATATACAAACAAGGACCATGGAGCCCCACATCACACCACAGTGGATGCTTATATCCAGTTTCATCTATTCCAAAGCACATCACTTCATTACCCACAAGTAACTCCATTCACTCCTGTGCACCCACCCACTCAAAACCACGCACTCACCTCAGACAGATATAGTGCTGGAAAGAAGCTGGGACCCGATTCACAGAACTAATTTAAGACAAAATCCTAAACTTACTTCCATTTTGGTATTCACTGAAGGCACTTACTCATTTTGGTATTCACAGAAGGCACTTACTCATTTCGGTATTCACAGAAGTTAGGAGTCCTAACTTTAGGACTCCTAAATGCCTTCTGTGAATACCAAAAGTCTTAAAATTAGGATTTTTCTCATTTTACTAGTAGTAAAGTTAGGAGTCCTAACTTAAGGACTCCTAAATGCCTTCTGCGAATACCAAAAGTCTTAAAATTAGGATTTTTCTCACTTTAGTAGTAGTAAAGTTAGAACTCCTAACTTTAGGACTCCTAAATGCCTTCTGTGAATACCGAAAGTCTTAAAATTAGGATTTTTCTCAGTTTAGGAGTAGTAAAGTTAGGACTGCTAACTTTAGGACTCCTAAATGCCTTCTGTGAATACCAAAATGGTAGAAAGTTTAGGATTTTGTCTTAAGTTAGTTCTGTGAATCGGGCCCCTGGTACCTATCAGGTAATTTGGGCCCGCCTGTTCTCTTCTTTAATAATTCATTTTCAATGATGTAACATGGGGAAACACATTTTCAATAGTGGAAGTAGCTTGCCTCTTTCCTTCGGTATATTTTAAAACTATTCTATAAGAAAAGAGACTCTGCTTTATGCTTAGAACCTCTCTAATATCTTACACAAAGTCATGCTTATCTTTTTCAATATTAAAGCTTTACTTCATCATATATAAAAAGCAGATCCTCACGGCCTCTCCACCTCACCTCTTCACGGCTGCAGTGGCTGATGCGAAGGTGAGCCCGGGGTGGACTCAGAGGGTACAAAGTTACAAGCCTGCTTAGAGATACATATCATACATAGCATGTTGTCTAATGGGGCGAAACTGAAAACACATTGCAAGGCACTGATAACAGTGGTGCATTCCTGACAACAATACCTGAAACAACTCAGGGGTCCATTAGGATGGTGGGCAGACTTTTGTCCGCCCGCCACCCTAGCGGTGCTGGGACGAGCCGCCAGTGGTGCAGCGGTCCCGCACTGGGAATTAGGATGCCACCACCACAGTGGCGGTGGCATCCCCTATCCACACATTGTCGCAGGCGGTGCTCATAACACCGCCCGCCACAATGCTGTGGTTGCACCACCACCCCCTTTTGTACCACGTGGCTGCACCATGTGCATTGGCATGCACAAGGTGACAGGCACCGCGGGGTGCCTGCTACCTTGTCCATGCCAATGTATAGGTACCCTCCATGTGCACCTCCCACCTCTCCAAAACTCTGGGGGCCCGCAACGGGCCCCCACATGCAGGAACCGCCTGCCTTTCCATGGCGGCAACGCCGCCATGGAATAGCACTTCTCCGCCTGCATTGTAATATGGATGGGGCTGTCTTGAAGACACCGCCACCATATACAGCCCCTTTTCTGCCCGGTCGAGTCATCGACGGTCTGAAAACTGGCGTACGGTCTTTCCGTCTGCCGGGGTCCCACCCGCCATCATAATATGGCGATGGGCAAAGGGATTGCGGGCGGGAAGAAATGGCGGGCGGGAAGAAATGGCGGGCGGATCACCATCACCATACGGGCAGTGCGATCCGCCCGCTATTGTAATAGACCCCTTAATGTGGAGGTGCTCCGGTCACCTGCAGTTCCCCTGTGATGTCTTAAACCTTATCAGGATGTGGCCTCTGAACAGCATAACAACACATCACAGGCAGATGATATAGCAAGATTGGGCTATTTAAATTTAAAATTAAATGAAAGTACTTTGATGAAGTAAGAGATGAGTATGGGATGGGAGTTGGGCAACTCATAGCACAATGCTTTGACAAGGGCGCACATGCCGCTTTACAAAAAAAGAGATTATTATGATGGGTTATAGTCGAAGGAAATGTTATAACACATGCTGCGAAGAAGAACGCTTTATTCTTCTGTATTCTTGCAATATTAATTTGCGCATTTTAGAAAACGGATTTATTTTAAAAGCAAAGTATTTAATTTTATACAGGTCTTATTAAATTGTATTAATTATAATATAATGTGCAGGGATCATTTAGAAAGGCGATGTATCCTAATTAGAAAAGGCGATGTATTTTAATGTAAACACATTTATCTTGTATCAATTGTAAAATATTATGACGTTTTTATTAACTTATAACAGCAAACAAACATTGAGAAGGGTAGCTAGATTGAATTTGGGGAAGGAAAATGATGAAAACCTACAGCAGAGTTATCCCCCATTTTACTGACATATGGTTCAATCATCATGTCAGTAAAACATTCTGAAATGCAGAGCGAAACATGAACTTCCAATACCAGCAGCAGTCTGTCAGCCAACTCCAGAGTGATCAGCTGTAGATTACCCACAAAGTTTTAATGAGCGACTACAGAGCTAACATTTTGCAATCAAGAAAAAAGTGAGGCACATCTGAATGCCATTTTGATACAATAGGAGCTGTCAAATTTAAAGTCTTTCCTGGGGAGCACCCTGAAGCAAATGGCCATTGAGATGTTAATGCAGTTCTTTAAACCGCAGGTTAAAAGGGTGAGATGGGGTATGGATTTTTAGTAATTTTAGCCATAATGCTTTTTTAAAGGGGATACAAACAGTTAAAGAGAGAGAGGTCTGCATAAGTACAGCATCCCCTTTCCACATCTGTTTACTTAGCATACCCATCTTCTCAGTCACTTAACAGCTCCCTAATTTGAAAATAGTAACATTTGGTAGACAAATATACATAACTATACACTGACAAAAAGCAAAGTTTATAGTGACGCTATAATTAGGTTAAGTGCTATGACATTAACTTTAGCTCAAAAAAACAAACAAATGTGAAATAAGACAGTTATTTTTTAGTGAATTAACTATTACTTGCACCCCATCATGCACCGCTCATGATCTCACATGTTAAATCAATCATGACAGGTTAAATGACAACATTGATGACCTCACCCTTGACATCTGAGCCATAGTCTTTGGTCAGAACCTGCATCCAATCTGCATTAGGACTTGGACTCAATGCCTGGGCTCCAGCAAGTCTCAGTACCCAACCCTCTGCAAGCATCAAACCTCCAATGAATACAAACTTCAGTCATACGTAGGACAAGTTTGACAGAGGGCTTAGCTTGTGGATGAACCCATCCCTTCACAACTGGCAAACCCCCACCATGCACAGACTTTGGACATACACAATGGTAGTTGTTTGCTAAGCCTGGTGTCACACCAGACCCTGCATCCAACATAAAATAGAAGTTGAGCAGTGGGCTTACCCTATGGACGGCACCCAACACTCCACATGTGGCCAAACCCTGCTATACATGTTCTTCACCTGTGGCCAGGCCCTGTCATTCCCTCCATGACCACCCAATGCTCTACTTGCTCAGTCTTCAGACCCTCACATCAAAGGTTGACTAAAGGACCTGTTGTTCAATGGTGTTCAGCAGCTGGCTTTCCACAAGTCACCTATCTCCACTACACACATCTGTTGGGTGAATACAAGTAAAAAGACAATGACGGCCATCAAATGTTCTTCACTTTTGAAGAACCCATGTTTTGAAAGCTTATAGATAAAGCTTATAGATATAGATAATTGTATGAGTCTAACCATACATTTAAACTCATATATTGATCTTCATTCACAAAGCCTATAGCACACTGTCAGTCATTTGTTGATCTCATTAATAATTTCAATATTATTGTTATTTAAATATAATAATTGATACCACCAATTATATCATTTGACATGTCATGAATGATCTAATATGCAATGTCATAAGCAGTGAATAATGTCAGTTGTGCAACAGTGAGCAAAAAAAATAATGGAGTGAAATGCGGCTCTTAGTTGCTTACCTGCTTCTGAGGTTCTATCCAACCTCTCCATCCTTTGCTTTTTACTCTTCTCATGTTCAGGTAAGTATTCAGCAACACTGTGATAAGCATTGTTGAACTGAGCTCACCAGGACAATGTTTCTTAGTTCCTAAGACTTATTTCAAGGCTCAAATACTAGTTCATCTTCCCTCTTCATGGAACATAAGCAAAACAAAACAAACTTAATGATGGCTGATGCGAGGACAGACGAGCAAGACCACTGACTCATTGTCAGTGAAATTGCTCTCCCTCCCTCTCAGCTCCACTATTAAGTGAGGCCCTCCTGAGCCCCCGCACTCTGTGTTGGTGTTCAAGGCCTTCCTCCACTCGCAGGTTATACCTGCACCTCATACCTTATGGTCCAGTGCCCCTCTGACTCCTCTCGCTCAGCTCTATCCTCTCCTTTCTGCTCCGTTTTTCACTCTTCATTTTTTTTTCAACCTTTCACTCTCTTGATCTTCACCCTAACACTCTTTCTTCCACTTTTCCTTTTTCCCACTTTTGCGCCCGTTTTTCCTCTTGCTGCTGCTGCCCCGTGGCTCCTTCCCCCAGCGTAACCAGCCCAAGCTAGTTTCCTCTCCCCGCTCCCGTCTCTCAGCTGTCCAGCCCACCCGACCCCTATTTAATGCCAAAGGCAAGCTCGTCTGCTCCTCTCCTCGACCCGAATGGGACCAACACCAGGAACCCTGGACCCCCGCACCGCCCACACTACAACCCAGCGGCACGCCACACACTCAACCCAGGCCGCAACCACAACTGCAAGCTAGCATCACCAGCTGACACCCACAGACCCTTCAGCTGTCACTACTGCCGGCACACCTGCAGCACCGCCAGGAACACAGACCCAGCACAACCCGCCCACAAGAACACAACCGAACCAAAGACCCTGCAATGCATCCTCCTCAACCTCCGAGTACGAGATAAACATGCCACCGAAATCTAGGACCTCCTCAATAGCACCACCCCGGACGCAGCATTCTTCAGTAAAACCTGGACTAACACCACTTCGGGACCAGACATTCCTCAAAGATACAAGATCTCCCAGAAAGAAAGCCTCACCCTCCCAGGATGAGGAATCGCCATCGTCCACAAATCCACCCTCCGGCTGAGCACACTCCCCAACGAGCCCACAGACCTGTTGGAACACCGACACTTCAAGATACAAGCCAGCCCTACCACCACCCTCGGAGGAACTCTCATCTACTGATCCCCCGGAACCTGCGGACCTTCCACCAACTCCATCACGGACATCTCCCCGCAAGCCATTGCATCCACCAACTACACCCTGCTGGGAGACCTCAACTTCCACCTCGACAACCAACTAGACCCCAACACAGCATCCCTTCTGGACAACCTCCACAACATTAGACTGCACCAGATCGTAACCGAACCCACGCACTCAGCAGGACACATCCTTGACCCCCTCTTCACAACAGAACACTCAATCACTTTCGTCCACACCACCGAACTCCCGTGGACAGACCATTGATGCATCCACTTCACCTTCAGCACACCCACCATCCACAGACACCAGCACCTGCTCCCACGAAGAAACTGGACCAAAATCACCGGTGACCAGCTCACCTCCTCACTCGGCAACTCCAACCCAAATACCGCGGAAGACAAAGACCCCAACACCGCAGCCCGAACTCTGCACAGGTGGATCTCCAACAGCTCCAACATCATAGCCCTCCTTAAGAAGAACAACAGCACATATGCCAAGAAAGCCAGATGGTTTACCACCGAACCTTGAGAGTCCAGATGCACCTCCCGCCACCTCAAAAAGGCCTGGAGGTACTCCAAATCCACAGAAGCCCACAACACCTTCGTAGCCACCACCAACGCCCACCACCAACTCATCAGAAATACGAGAAAAACAGTGATCGAAAACAGAATCTCCACACATGCGCACAACAGCTAAGAACTCTTCAGCATCATCAAGTAGTTCACCCAACCATCCAGCGAGGCTACTGACATTCCTCCCTCACAAGACCTCTGCAACCAAACTCAGCACCTTCTTCCACCACAAAATCAAGAACATTTATGACAACTTCGACGAAGACGACCAACACACTGAACCCTCACCAGCCACCCTGACACACTAAAGCCAACGATTGACAGCTGGACAACCCTCACCACTGAAGACACACTGAAGACAATGAAGACAATCCACTCCGGGCCCCCACAGACCCCTGCCCCCATCCCATCTTAAACAGAGCTGCCGACAGCATCGCACCCATACTACGCCACACCATCAACCTCTCCCTGGAAAACGCCTCCTTCCCCGATGACTGGAAACACGCCGAGATTAACCCCCTCATGAAGAAGCCCTCGACGGACCCCCAACCTCAGAAACTACAGACCCATCTCCCTGCTCCCGTCCCAGCGAAAGTCATTGAGAAAGCCATCAACGGCCAACTCGCCACCTTCATCGAAGAGCACAACATCCTCGACTCCTCCCAATCCGGCTTCAGAAAAAAACACAGCACAGAAACCGCCCTCCTCACCGCAACAGACGGCATCTGCTCCCTCCTGGACAGAGGAGAAAAAGTAGCCCTCATCCTTCTCGACCACTAGGCAGCCTTCGACACTGCCTCCTACTGCACCCTAACACGCAGACTCCATGACACAGGGATCCGGGACAGGGCCCACGACTGGATCCACTCTTTCCACTCCAGCAGACCGCAGCGGGTGAGGCTCCCTCCTTTTCTCTCGGACCCTACACCAACCACCTATGGAGTCCCCCAGAGGTCCTCCTTCAGCCACATGCTCTTCAACGTCTACATGGCTCCGCTCGTTCCCATCGTCAGAACCCACGGACTCAACATTGTTTCATACGCAGACGATACCCAACTTATCCTCTCCCTATCCAACGAACCCAATGCAGCCAAACACAACTTTCAAGAAGGCATGGACGCTGTCGCCAAATGGATGAAAAGCAGTTTGCTACAACTCAACACTGACAAAACAGAAGTACTCATCATGGGCCCACACCCTGATGCCTGTAACAACACCTGGTGGCCCCCCACCCTCGGAAGCCCACCCACCCTCACGGACCATGCATTCAATCTTGGAATCATCCTGGATTCCGAGCTCAAAATGGACTGCCAAGTCAAGTCAAGTCAAGTCATAAAATTTATATAGCGCACTACATACCCAGAGGGTTTCAAGGCGCTTAGGAAGGGGAGGAGGATTATTTGTCAAATATCCACGTTTTAAGCTGCTTTCGGAACGCTAGGTGATTTTGGGTGAGGCGAAGGTAAGCGGGGAGTGAGTTCCATGTTTTGGCAGCCAGGTATGAGAAGGATCTGCCTCCCATGGTGGTCTTGTTGATGCGAGGTACAGTGGCGAAGGCTTGGTTGGAGGAGCGAAGTTGGCGGGAGGGGGTGTAGAAGGATAGTCGAGAGTTGAGGCAATTTGGTCCGATGTCGTAGAGTGATTTGTGTGCGTGGGTAAGCAGTCGGAAAGTAATCCTCTTATTGACGGGTAGCCAGTGGAGGTCTTTAAGGTGACCAGAGATGTGTTCGTTGCGTGGGATGTCTAATATGAGCCTGGCTGAGGCGTTTTGGATTCGTTGTAGTTTCTTCTGGAGTTTAGCGGTGGTACCTGCGTAGAGGGTGTTTCCGTAGTCCAGTCGGCTCGTGACTAGAGCGTGGGTGACTGTCTTCCTTGTCTCGGTGAGGATCCAGCGAAATGTTTTTCTGAGCATGCGAAGAATGTTGAAGCAGGAAGAGGACACGGCGTTGACTTGTCTGTTCATTGAGAGTGAGGAGTCCAGGATGACACCTAGGTTCCGTGCGTGGTCTGTCGGGGTGGGTGCTTTTCCGAGGGCTTCCGGCCACCAGGAGTTGTCCCACGCAGAGGGGGATGTACCTAAGATGAGGACTTCTGTTTTGTCTGAGTTCAGTTTCAGACGGCTTTGTTTCATCCATTCGGCGACTTCTTTCATTCCTTCGTGAAGGTTAGTTTTGGCGGTGCTGGGGTCCTTGGTGAGAGATAGGATCAGCTGCGTGTCATCCGCGTACGAGATGATGTTGAGGTTGTGTTGCCGGGCGATGGCCGCGAGGGGGCTCATGTATACGTTGAAGAGGGTGGGACTGAGTGAGGATCCTTGTGGTACGCCGCAGATGATTTCAGAGGCCTCGGACTTGAATGGTGGGAGGCGGACTCTCTGGGTTCTTCCGGTAAGGAACGAGGTGATCCATTCCAGTGCCTTTCCTTGGATTCCAATGTTTTTGAGGCGTTGTAAAAGGGTGCTGTGGCAGACTGTGTCGAAGGCTGCAGAGAGGTCGAGGAGGATGAGGGCGACTGTGTCTCCATTGTCCAGTAGAGTTCGAATGTCGTCTGTTGCTGCGATGAGGGCGGTCTCAGTGCTGTGTTTGGCTCGGAAGCCAGATTGTGAGGGGTCGAGTGAATTGTTGGCTTCGAGGAAGGCGGCGAGCTGGTTGTTGACAGCTTTCTCGGTGACTTTGGCCGGGAATGGAAGAAGCGAGATGGGGCGGTAGTTTTTGAGTTCGGTGGGGTCTGCTGTTGGTTTTTTCAGAAGGGCGGTGAGTTCAGCGTGTTTCCAGTCTTCCGGGAAGGTAGCGGAGTTGAAGGAGCAGTTGATGACGTCTCGGAGGTGCGGAGCTATGACGGAGTCTGCTTTGTTGAAGATGTGGTGAGGGCATGGGTCTGTGGGGGATCCAGAGTGGATGGAATTCATCAGGCGGATGGTGTCCTCAGTGGAGATTGGGTTCCAGGCGTTAAGGGTGTTAACGGGGGAAAGATGGTCATCTGATGGTAGGGTGGGTTGGCTTCCGGGTTGGTTGTCAAAGCTGTTGTGGATGTCCGCAATCTTGTTGTGGAAAAAAGAGGCTAGGGAATCGCAGAGGGTTTGAGAGGGGGTGATGTCGTTGGAGTTGGCTGAGGGATTGGAAAATTCCTTGACGATGTTGAAAAGTTCCTTGCTGTTGTGGGCGTTGTTGTCAAGTCGATCCTTGAATGCTGTTTTCTTGGCTTTTCGGATCAGTTGATGGTGAGTACGGATGGCGCTTTTGAAGGCGTCCTTGCTGCTGGTGGATGGGTCTTTTTTCCAGGCCTTTTCAAGGGAGCGGCACAGTTTCTTGGACTTCTTGAGGTCATCGTTGAACCATGAGGTCTTCTTGCTGCCAAGTTTGTGTTGACGTATTTTCAGTGGTGCTAAGGTGTCGGCGGTGTTGGATAACCAAAGGGTGAGGTTAGAGGCGGCTTCGTTGGCGTTAGAAGAGAGGACTGGGGAGGTTTGAAGGAGCGATGTGGAGATCTGTTCCGTGGTGATTTTGTTCCAGTTTCTTTCAGTGCCAGGTCAACTCGGTCGCATCCTCCTGCTTTTACAACATCAGCCTCCTATGTAAGACCTTCAAATGGATCCCCCTCGAGCACAGAAAGACCGTCACTCACGCCCTTGTCACCAGCAGACTATGGTATAGTGAGCTGAGGAACCCACTTGTGGGCATATCTAGTTTATGTACTGGTGGTTATTTATTCCAAACAGAGGTTACCACACTGAAAAAAGACTTTTTTCAAGTTTTTCTGGAGTCAAAGTGCCAGATGAAGGTGGCCCAATACCGGTCGGTAACGGCCGGAATTACCGAATTTCGTCTGTTACCGACCGGTATTGGGCATGTGGGATGTAGGTGGCCTAAATTGCAAATTCGGTAATTTACCGATTCGGTATTTTAAGGAATTGGTAAATTACCGATTCCTTAAAATACCGAATTGGTAAATTACCGAATTTGCAATGTAGGGAGCACTCAAATGAGTGCTTTTCCCATTTTAGTATTCGTTATTTAACACCAACTATAAGTTGGTGGTAAATAAGGAATACCTTTGAAAATGCAAATCTGTGCATTTTCAACTGTGCCATGTGGCAGAAATACATGCCCTTAGGGCATGTATGTGTGCCACATCTGCACACAAGCACGTTTCAGGGGTGCAACAGGGTGTCAAAGTGACACCCTGGCACCCTTGAATGTTTCCCCCATTTTATAGAATCGGTATTTACCGATTCGGTAATTGTCATTCATTCCTATGGGCCTCCAGGCCCATAGGAATGAATGGCAATTACCGAATCGGTAAATACCGATTCGGTAAATACTGAATCTTACCAATTCAGTAATTTTTAACGAAAATGTATCTACATCCCATTTAATTGTCTTAAATACTGAATCGGTAAAATTCAGTATTTAAGAATAGGTAAATTGGGATTACCTACATCTTGCCCAAAATCTTTCCACCCCCAATTTTAGGATCTTAGAATTGCTGGCTAGGTAAAGAAACCTTACATTTCAGCCACATATTGTGGATAATACTGAAAAAGTTTTTATTATAACTGCATGATCACCCAGAGAGGTATAGTAGCACTGAGAATTGCCAGAGAGATGCACAGTACCAAGTGACCAGGCTTAAAGATAGGAAGAAGGAAAACAGCCAGGTTTTGAGTTTTAGCTGTCAATTACGATTAACACCCGCTAATACAAGGCAGGTGGACCTAAGGAACGGACACAATTCTAAACGGAAAAGAACAAAGAACAGACGACTCGGGATTGTAGTGACAGAATTTGGAATGTACATACTTAGGGTTAAACTTGTGAAATCATGTGAGCAAAGCAGAGAGATTTTTAAACAAGCATTTACAATGCAATGGTTTTGCCTTTGGAAAAATTAGAGCTATTGGCATTGTAAATGACAATTTGTATTTGTGTTGGTTTTGAAAACAGATAAATAAATGGCATTGTCATTTACATTGCCATTAGCTTAATCTCTGCAGTCACTCTCTACTCTGCGCACTCTCTACTATGCGCACTCACAACTTCACACTCTGGGCACTCACAACTTCACAATCTGCGCACTCACAACTTCACAATCTGCACATTCTGCACTCTGCGCACTCACTACTCTGCGTACTCTCAACTTCACAATCTGCACATTCTGCTCTTCGCACTCACAACTTCACAATCTGCACTCGGCGCATTCTGCACTCTGCGCACTCATTACTCTGTGCACTCACAACTTCACAATCTGCACACTCACTACTCTGCACACTCACAACTTCACAATCTGCACTCAGCGCATTCTGCACTCTGCGCACTCACTACTCTGCACACTCACAACCTTCACTCGACGCATTCTGCACTCTGCATCACAGGGAGCCTGTGGTAACAGAGAGCCCCAGATTTAAGCATGTGTCTCTAGTGAGGTGCATGGAGATTGCCCTTTCCCTTGCCATCCTCAGCTGTTTGTGGGATGTACATGCCCCAACTGAAGTAAAAAATAGCCAGTACAGTGTATTGTTCTCTCTGACCTTACACGCTGTGAAAGTTGCGGGAGCGCCGCTATGACCTCACAAACGAAGTAATGCAACGTTTTGTCTGGGTAATACCCAACTGCCGGTACAATACACCACGCACCTCCTCTGACATCTCCAACAGCAATGGAGGGCATTGTTCTAAGCATATGACATCACAAACAGGCGTGGGTATTAAGCGGTCTAAGCTCGTGACATCACAAGCACCAGTTGTAATGGAGCATGTTAAGATCGTGACATCACAAACAAGCATTACAATGAAGCGTTCAAATCTAATGACATCACAAACAGCCGGTGACATGCACCGTTCTAAGCTCATGACATCACAAACAGCTGTTGGAGTGACGCGGTCTAACCTCATGACATCACAAACAATCATTACATTTAAGCGTTCTAACCTGATGACATCACAAGCCGCCAATGGAATGATTAATTCTAAACTCATCAAATCACAAACAGTTGGAAGGGAGCGCTCTAAGCCTAGAACATCACAGCCAGTCGGCGGTACACTGTTAGTCTGACCTCACATAGCCAGTGTAATGCAGGGTTGTAAGCTATGACATCACAAGTCATTGGAATGTAGCATTCTAAGCCTATGACATCAGTCATTAGAATGTAGCGTGCTCAGCCCATTGCATTACAAACGGCCACTGTAACAAGGTATTCTTCGTTTAGGACATAACAGCCAGGCTACTAAATGTAACCTGCAGAGCCCGAGGAGTGTAAAAGCCGCCACGTAGTGTATGACTGAGAAAGACAAAAGGGGAGGGTCGTCCTTGAAACGCCTGCGTCTTCCCTAATGACCTCATGCTCACTGGCCATGCCCCTTCTGTAATTTCCGAAGGTGCACCTCTAGCAGGTGATGTTTACACGGAGTGTTGGAGCAGACCGGAGCAGGACGGGTGGAGCGACGCCACTTGCTGTGCAGGGGTGATGCCCAGCAGGTTAACAACCGACGGGGTCCGGACCGGACTGCAGATGATTGTGACGTCGGCAAGGTGAGGTAAGTGAGAAGGTGGCTCGTGGAGGGAAGAGAAACATGGTCCCAGACCTGCAGTGCTGGGGTCTTTGAGAGAGTCACTGGAGTCTATGCCACCAACCCCTCGTGGCTAAGGCGTGAAAAGGGCAGCATGTTTACCCCACAGCCCAGGCTTGTGCAACCCTCCATGTAATCCAGCCAGCGAGGCAGCTCAGTATCACAGTGCACCTGTGGCAGAGATCTTTGATTAATCTGCCAATTAGGATTACTGCATCCAGCAGGGCTGGTATGGCATTTCATCCTTCCAGGGACACAGACTCATCACAAGCCGTACCTGTTCTTTTTAGCGCTTCACGGCTGAGGCTGGAACTGCAAGCATTGTATAAAATAAGTTCTGTGTAACCTCGTTCCCAGTGCTCGGTTTCCCCTCATGCCACCGTTTCAGCGGGAGTCTCTCTGTCGTGTACATAGTAGACAGCCGGCGGCCGTGGTCGAAAAACGTTCCCAAATCCCCACTTTAGCCACTTAACTTGGACATTCCCATCCCATACACTCACTCCGCGGCCCCCGGTGTCTGACACTCACTCCGTGCTTGGCCTCCTCCTCCGCCTTCTTCCTCTGCAGGCCCCGGTCCGCCAGGGTCATCAGGTAGGCCCACACCTCGCTCCTCGGCCGGGGGGCACGAGCGGGCCCTGAGGGGCCGGGGGGCACGAGCGGGCCCTGAGGGGCCTGGAGCGGCCCGGGAGAGGTCCAGGCGGAGCCGCTGTGTCCCGCCCGCCTCCATGGAGCTGTGTCCAGGCTCAGCCTCCAGGAAAGAAGCGGGAGGGGGCGGGAAAGGGGGAGGAGAGAGCTGACGACGGCCGGCCGGAGCAGAAGACGGGCACCAAAACAAGCGGGAGGGGGCGGGAAAGGAGAGGCCGGAGCAGGAAGGCGGGCATTAGAGAGAAGCGGGAGGGGGCGAGAAAGGGGGAGGAGAGAGCTGACGACGGCCGGCCGGAGCGGAAGACGGGCACCAAAACAAGCGGGAGGGGGCGGGAAAGGAGAGGCCGGAGCAGGAAGGCGGGCATTAGAGAGAAGCGGGAGGGGGCGGGAAAGGGGGAGGAGAGAGCTGACGACGGCCGGCCGGAGCAGAAGACGGGCACCAAAACAAGCGGGAGGGGGAGCAAGGGAGGTGCCGGCAATGCCGGAACAGAATCGGGGGCGTTCCCGGCGTCGCGTGACGTCGGCAAAAGCCAAAGAATGTCGGGAACGCCCCCGTGTCTCCTCCGGCATTGACGGGCAGGCCCCTCGTCCAATGGCTAGGCTCCATTTATGGAGCCAGCCAATGAATGACGAGGGCCGACCCAAACCCACACTACAGTTCTCATTAGGTTTTCGCCTGCGCGAAAAAGCTGCGCAGAGCGCAGCTTTCGCCAGGCAAAACCTAAAAAATGACTATTTCTGGTTGAAATTTAAATGAAGTTCATAATTTACGTGATTTGGAGAATTTTGTGTTAAGCTTCCTATACATAGTTCCCGATATTATGCTGCTTCATGCAATTACTCCACTGTGGCAAAAGTATAGTGCATGGGTCCAAAAACAGCACGTACAACCAGAACATGAGCAACTGATGTTCACAGTAATTGAGTCTTGGGTGCTATTTTTTTTAACACAAAAGGTGTCCTTGCATTAAAAAAAGTATGCTGGGACACGTTGCGCTAAAATATAGCAATAAGTGATGGATTTGTAGTTCATGTAATTACGAGTAATTTCATGTAATTTTCCTGAAATTTCATGTAAATATGTGGAAGCAGATGAGGTAAATTTCACAAACCTCCAAAAATGACCCCTTTAGGGACAAAAAGCCAATAAAGAGTAGCCCGGAAAATGAGATGAGTGGCTGCATGTTGAATATTCTTCAGATGAGACTAGAAATAAGAAAGATGTTAATGTTAATGTTAGGCTGCATTTATAAAGCGCACTGACACCGGAGGTTTCCTGGCGCTAAGATTGAAATTGGGGTAGGAAAGAGAGCTAGTGGGAGTTCGAGAAGAGCCAGGTCTTTAGGCTCTTTCTGAAACTCAGCAGGGTGTCAGAGGTTTTGATGTGTAGGGGGATGGAGTTCCACAGCTTGGGTGCCAGGAAGCTGAATCTCCGGCCACCCAGTTTTTTTAACTTGATCGCTGGGGAGGTGAGAAGGTGAAGATGGGCAGAGCGGAGGTTGCGGGTCGGGCAATGTGGGTTAATGAGGGATTTCAGGAAGGCCGGGCATTTGGTATGCCGTGCTTTGTAGATTAGGCATCCAATTTTGAAGGCAGCCCTTTGTTCAATGGGCACCCAGTGCAGCTTGGCCAGGAGGGGTCTAGCAGATTGCCATTTGGGGACTTTACAAATGAGTCTTGCTGCCTGGTTCTGCACCATCTGGAGGCGGTGGAGCAGGGACCTGGGTAGGCCCCAGTAAAGGGAGTTGAAGAAGTCGAGGCGGGAGAGGACAAGGGAAATAACAATTTGCACCAAGGCCTCGTGGGAAAGCAGGTGAGAAATTTTTCGAATTTTGCGTAGCTGGAACATGCTAGCAGAGATGATGGCTCCGACGTGGGTTTTCAGGGAGAGGTCTTTGCCAATGGTGACACCCAGACTTTTTACTGCGCTCGACGGAGTAGGGGCAGTGCCCAGCTCGGCTGGCCAGAATTGGGGTCCCCAGTGTGCAGAGCTAGTGCAAGGCAGGATGAGTTCCGTGTTTTCCGGATTTAATTTGAGCTGATTAGAAATCATCCATTGTTGGATGTGCAGCATTACTGCCTGGAAATTAGATGCCGCATCCGGGGTGTCTAAAGGAAAGATGATCTGCATGTCATCTGTGTAGTTGAGGACAGTGCAGTTCCAGTTGCTGAGTGAGTGAATTAGCGGGCGAAGGTATAAATTAAAAAGTAGAGGTGAGAGGGAGGATCCCTGGGGGACTCCACAGGTGGTGGGTACCTGGGTTGCAGTGAAGGGGCCTAGGTGGACTGTTTGCACTCTGCCAGAAAGGAAGGACTTAATCCAATCCTGTGCAGGGCCCTGGATGCCTGCTTGTCCGACACGGTGGAGGAGGATGTCATGGTCCACCGTGTCGAACGCGGCCGAGAGATCCAGAAGGATAAGTGCCTGGGGGACCCTCTATCGGCATTCTTCCGAAGAGTATCGATGACTTTTAGAATAACTGCCTCGGTAGAATGAGCTGGCCTGAAGCCTGCCTGGTTAGGTACTAGAAAGCCAGAGCTCTCTATGAACGCCGACAGACAAGTTGTCACATGGGCCTCCAACAGTTTAGAAGAATAAGGTAAGAGGGAGATGGGCCTGTAATTGGCGGGGTTGGCAGGGTCGGCTCCGGCTTTTTTTAGGAGGGGAACCAGTATGGCCTGTTTGAACACAGAGGGGACCGTACCAGTACTTAGGGAGGTGTTCAGGAGGGGGAGAATAATGTCGGGTAAAACTGAGAAAACTGCCCTGAGGACCGGGGGGGGGGACAACAGCCCTTGGGAGAACCTGATTTAATACGAGTTGTAAGCTCGGTAAGGGTACTGGGAGTAATAGCTGGAAACTGAGTGAAGGTGAATGGGTTGAGAGGGGAGGAGTCTGAGGAACTAGAGGGAATAGACGAGAGATGGCGTTCTTGATGTCAGCGATTTTCTGGACAAAATAAGTATTGAGAGACCAAAGAACGAGAGTTGCAGTAGTTAAGGAGACTGTGATAATTCCACGAATTACTTCACAGCAAGAACCACAAGGAATTAATGGAATGATTTTGTGCAGCAAAAGAATACGTAGAAAAAATGAAGAGAAAAAGATATTGATTTGATGAGAAAGAGACAGATCAAAAAGAGAGCCTAGATTTCGAACAGAGGGCACTAGAATGTGGGCTAAGCCTACATCAGGGGTCACCAGTCATTGGACCAAGAAGTACCTTGTATCTGACCACTAATGTTTCAGTTGTGGATATGTTAAGTGTCAAGCTGATTCATCTATCTTGGGCCATGGTCAGCGGACTCGATCATTCTCGCCTCGGTGCCTACTCCAACCATAGGTCCCACTCAGCAACTCTGGGCAATAGCTTGCTTAATCTCTACTAACGGCCCCATCAGCGTCGGGGATGCTTGTCTTCACCTTGGAGATGCCCAGGAGGGACCATCTCACAGGGAAAGCCAGGATGGGTTCCCCAGCGGTACACAGCGCCGGGACGCCCCTTTGCTGGGCCAGCTGTGCGCTTTGCAAGTATACGACATTTAATGACATTTATCTACGGCATTTCTAATGGGAGGCAGCATTGATAGTCATGGTAAGTTGCGAAAGATTGATCATCAAGCCTGACAAGAATTTTCATGTCATCTGCGTGACACGTATTAGTGAAATCAAAAGAATGCATATGATGTGCAGTGACAAAACATAGAATTTGATGAAGGTAGGACTGAATGAGGAACCTTGTGGTATTCCATGGGGTAGCTGTTCAAATTTCGATTTGAATGAAGGAAGATGTTTGTGGTTATTTAAAGAGGAATTAATCAAGTGAAGGGCCTTATTTTGCACACCCTCCTGATAGAGGTAGAAAGTCATGGCAAATGGCTAGTCACAAAAAAGTAATGTAGCCTCCATGGTCTACGAGATGCTTACGTCATCTAAGATGGGAGAAAAGAAGATTTAGGGCCATATGTATCAAACTCTGATTTTGCGATTCTCAAATTGCGATTTTTTGCGAATCGCTATTTGAGAATCGCAAAACGCTAATTATGCAGGATTTGCAAATAATTTTGTGAATCATACATATTCCTTAATTGCAAATTGCAAATTGCGATTCGCATTTAAGGCATATCTCCCCATTCATTCCTATGGGCCTAGGGGCCCAAAGGAATGAATGGGAAGACATTCTCAATTTGCGATTCTCAATTAGAGAATCACAAATTGAGAATGCATTTTCAAGGGTGCCAGGGTGTCAAAAGGATACCCTGTTGCACCCCTGAAATGTGCATGTGTGCACATGTGGCAGGCATACATGCCCTATGTGCGCCACATGGCACTTTGAAAAATGCAAAAAAGTGCATTTTTCAGAGAAATCGCAAATTACCATCAGCTTGAAGTCGGTGGTAATTTGCGATTCCTTAAGGCCAAATTGCACTTTTTCTGTGTTCTTACAATGCATTTAAGGAATAGCAATTTGCGTTTCCTTAAATGCAATCGCAAAATAGGGAATCGCTAATTTTGCGATTCCTTATTTTGTGAGGCAGTTTTTTTTTCATACATACCACTGAGCCCAATTGCGATCGCAAACTCCGAAATTCAGAGATCGCAATTTGGAATGATACATATGGCCCTTAGTACTATGTAGAGGACTGAATCCCAACTGAACTGGTTCAACAACGTTACTGTATTCCAAAAATCATGTGAGTTAGGAAGTAATCTCTTTTTTCAGGCTCTTGATTGGAGGAGGAAGGGCTCAACCTATGGTTTGTTTAACCTGGAGACAAACAAAGCTTGTTATGAGAAAGAATGAACTAAAACTGTCCTCAAGAAAATTAATGTAAATTATGTTGAGCACAGCACAAACTGCATGTACCACAAGATGAAAACAACAGGAAGGGCAAAAATTAAGTAGAGAACAAGACTTAATAAAGCAATTAAATTACTTACCCTTATCAAGAGAAAAAGGGGTACATTTGGCTAAGAGGAGAGGACCCTGAAGAGTAATGGTAAAAAAAGATACCCTATCATTCAAACTGCACGCGAAGGAAAAATACAGAATTTTTTCCAATTTTGTCATAGAAGAAATCTGAAGGAAGTCAAACTGACACGGAGAAGCATGTGGGATTCAACAAGGAATCTAGGGCCAGATGTAGGAGCCTTAATACCGGTCGGAAACGGCCGATTTCGGCCGTTTCCGACCGGTATTAGGGTTTTCAGATGTAGGGGGCTGAAAAATACAGAATTGGTATATTTACCGATTCGGTAAATTACCGAATCGGTAAATATACCGATTCTGTAATTACAAATGTAGGTGGCACAGTTTACAGTGCCACAGGCCCTTAAGAGTCGGTATTTTACCACACAATCCTATTGGGTGGTAAAATACCGAATTCAGGTGTGCATGCACATCTGTGCATGCACACCTGTGCAATGTGACACACAGACATGCCCTTAGGGCATGTCTGTGTGCCACATTGCACACAAGCCTGTACTTGGGGTGCTAGAGGGTGTCAAAGTGACACCCCCTGCACCCTTGCAGGATTCGGTATTTACCGATTCTGTAAATACAGAATCGGTATTTCCCATTGATTCCTATGGGCTTCAAGGCCCATAGGAATCAATGGGCAAAAGCGATTCGGTATTTACTGAATCGGTAAATACCTAATCTTACAGATTCGGTAATTGTGTTTTAAAAATTACCTACATCTGCCTCCTTCTGATTTACCGATTCATAAATACCGAATCGGTAGAATTCGGTATTTATGAATCGGTAAATTAGATTTACCTACATCTAGCCCTTACTATCCTAAAATGTTTCCTGGTTAACGCATTGTCCTGAAAAATGCAGGATGGGTAACAGGAAGTATGTCTTGTTCCAACAAATTTCTTATTAGCTCTTTATGGGGCACATGCATCAAGATAATGAATTGCGACTCTTAATAGCGATTTTTAAGGAGTCGCTATTTAGGAGTAGCAATTCCTTATGCATGTATTAATCGCTAAATAAATAGCGATTCCTACGCATTCCCTAATAGCGAATCGCGATGGGAATGTAAATGTAAATGTATGTGTCTTGTAAAGCGCACTGCTGCCCTGAGGCGTCGTGGCGCTGTAGACCGCTGGGGAACCTTTCCTGGCTTTCCCTGTGAGATGGTCCCTACTGGGTATACATATTCCTTAATTGCAAATTGCAAATTGCGATTCGCATTTAAGGCATATCTCCCTATTCATTCCTATGGGCCTAGGGGCCCAAAGGAATGAATGGGAAGACATTCTCAATTTGCGATTCTCAATTAGAGAATCACAAATTGAGAATGCATTTTCAAGGGTGCCAGGGTGTCAAAAGGATACCCTGTTGCACCCCTGAAATGTGCATGTGTGCACATGTGGCAGGCATACATGCCCTATGTGCGCCACATGGCACTTTGAAAAATGCAAAAAAGTGCATTTTTCAGAGAAATCGCAAATTACCATCAGCTTGAAGTCGGTGGTAATTTGCGATTCCTTAAGGCCAAATTGCACTTTTTCTGTGTTCTTACAATGCATTTAAGGAATAGCAATTTGCGTTTCCTTAAATGCAATCGCAAAATAGGGAATCGCTAATTTTGCGATTCCTTATTTTGTGAGGCAGTTTTTTTTTCATACATACCACTGAGCCCAATTGCGATCGCAAACTCCGAAATTCAGAGATCGCAATTTGGAATGATACATATGGCCCTTAGTACTATGTAGTGGACTGAATCCCAACTGAACTGGTTCAACAACGTTACTGTATTCCAAAAATCATGTGAGTTAGGAAGTAATCTCTTTTTTCAGGCTCTTGATTGGAGGAGGAAGGGCTCAACCTATGGTTTGTTTAACCTGGAGACAAACAAAGCTTGTTATGAGAAAGAATGAACTAAAACTGTCCTCAAGAAAATTAATGTAAATTATGTTGAGCACAGCACAAACTGCATGTACCACAAGATGAAAACAACAGGAAGGGCAAAAATTAAGTAGAGAACAAGACTTAATAAAGCAATTAAATTACTTACCCTTATCAAGAGAAAAAGGGGTACATTTGGCTAAGAGGAGAGGACCCTGAAGAGTAATGGTAAAAAAAGATACCCTATCATTCAAACTGCACGCGAAGGAAAAATACAGAATTTTTTTCAATTTTGTCATAGAAGAAATCTGAAGGAAGTCAAACTGACACGGAGAAGCATGTGGGATTCAACAAGGAATCTAGGGCCAGATGTAGGAGCCTTAATACAGAATTGGTATATTTACCGATTCGGTAAATTACCGAATCGGTAAATATACCGATTCTGTAATTACAAATGTAGGTGGCACAGTTTACAGTGCCACAGGCCCTTAAGAGTCGGTATTTTACCACACAATCCTATTGGGTGGTAAAATACCGAATTCAGGTGTGCATGCACATCTGTGCATGCACACCTGTGCAATGTGACACACAGACATGCCCTTAGGGCATGTCTGTGTGCCACATTGCACACAAGCCTGTACTTGGGGTGCTAGAGGGTGTCAAAGTGACACCCCCTGCACCCTTGCAGGATTCGGTATTTACCGATTCTGTAAATACAGAATCGGTATTTCCCATTGATTCCTATGGGCTTCAAGGCCCATAGGAATCAATGGGCAAAAGCGATTCGGTATTTACTGAATCGGTAAATACCTAATCTTACAGATTCGGTAATTGTGTTTTAAAAATTACCTACATCTGCCTCCTTCTGATTTACCGATTCATAAATACCGAATCGGTAGAATTCGGTATTTATGAATCGGTAAATTAGATTTACCTACATCTAGCCCTTACTATCCTAAAATGTTTCCTGGTTAACGCATTGTCCTGAAAAATGCAGGATGGGTAACAGGAAGTATGTCTTGTTCCAACAAATTTCTTATTAGCTCTTTATGGGGCACATGCATCAAGATAATGAATTGCGACTCTTAATAGCGATTTTTAAGGAGTCGCTATTTAGGAGTAGCAATTCCTTATGCATGTATTAATCGCTAAATAAATAGCGATTCCTACGCATTCCCTAATAGCGAATCGCGATGGGAATGTAAATGTAAATGTATGTGTCTTGTAAAGCGCACTGCTGCCCTGAGGCGTCGTGGCGCTGTAGACCGCTGGGGAACCTTTCCTGGCTTTCCCTGTGAGATGGTCCCTACTGGGTATCTCCAAGGTGAAACCAGGCATCCCTGGCGAATGTGGGGGGCCATTGTAGAGATGAGGCAAGCTAATGCCCAGAGTTGCCGAGTGTGATCCCTGGTTAGAGTAGGCACCGAGGCGAGAATTATCGAGTCCGCTGACCCTGGTCCACTACCCTGCCGCGTCGGGAATTGAACCCTGGTCCCGGGCCGTTCTCTGCTTCCGGGTCTGCCGCCTCTAAACGGTGAGCCACACCACTCCGATTCCCATTCATTCCTAAGGGCTTAGAGGCCTATAGGAATAAATGGGAAAGCATTTTCAATTTGCGATTACCAAATAGGTAATCGCAAATTGCGAATGCAATTGCAAGGGTGCTAGGGGGCCTGAAGCCCCCCTGATGCACAGCCAAAAAGATAAGTGTGCACATGTGGCGGAGACAGTACGGATACATGGCACTTTGAAAAATGCAATTTTGTACATTTTTCTAAGGATTTTCAAATTACCATCAACTTGAAGTTGATGGTCATTTGCGAATCCTTAATGCTAAGTCACATTTTTTAAATGCTTCATGCAAATTGTGATTCCCTAAATGTATTCGCAAAATGAGTAATCGCAAAAATTGTGATTACCTATTTGCGAATGCAATTAGGTTTGATGCATCGGACATGGCTTTTTACTGGTTGCAAATGGGCCTTAGAAAATTCTAGGAGGTCAAATCTGCCAATATTAACCAGGAGGAATTTATCAGGTAAACCTTTTAATATGCGGATTTTGGCATGTTACACATTGATTCACACT
This sequence comes from Lissotriton vulgaris, assembly GCF_964263255.1. Taxonomy (NCBI): domain Eukaryota; kingdom Metazoa; phylum Chordata; class Amphibia; order Caudata; family Salamandridae; genus Lissotriton; species Lissotriton vulgaris. Next base: position 1,714,203,215 of record NC_141695.1, on the reverse strand, counting down.
TGATAAATGGAAAACACCTCGGTTTCTGTTTTGTTGTGTGCCAAAATAACTACATACAATATCAGACAACCCTTATGAAGGTCCTAACAGCATCAAAGATTGTCTTATGAGAATACTCTTAGTACAAACCAAGTCATGGCCTGCTACAAAAATAAAAGGGTAAGAAAATGGAGCTATGAAGAGTCCCTTAGCTTGGTTGCAGAGTTGGAGAATGGATTGCTTTGACTGAGTCAGGTGGGTGCCTACCACGTCACTCAGTGCGGTGGCGGGGTGGTTTTAGGTGTAAGCAGAACTCTGTGGGGCAGATTTACAAGCCCCTTGCGCCACTTTTGCGTCACTTTTCCCGACGCAAAAGTGGCACAAGGGGCTTGTAAATCTGCCCCTGTGTTTGCAAAGGGCTTCCTCAGCAGTTTTGGTGCCAAAGTGCCACTGCAGCCCAAATGTGGTCTCATTACCCATAATGCCACATCAGCTATGCTTGCAGAGGGCAGCGTACACTCTTGCACCTGCCCTGGTTCTTGAGGTGTGCACTGACTCCGCTGAGATGAGCCGGAGGGGGTATGGAATTAGATGGACAGAAAAGCTAGCGTACACATTTTGGGCTGGGGTGGAGTGATGGCAGTTTTATCCCTGGGGGTCATTGTAGTAAAAGCTTAATATCTCGTGCTTGGTGAGTCAGCTGGAAGGTATTAGGGCGGTGCAGTAGCGTGCGCCCAGAGGCCTTTTTTTGCCGGGCGCTCCTCTGAAGTGACAACTGACGTCCTGAATGAAGCTGTAAGCGAGTCATTAGCGGGAAAGACAGGCGCACTGCACTGCCCTAAAGCTTTTCAGCATCCTTGCGCAAATACACTGTTACGCTAGGATCAGAATCACGCGCGTTGCGCCATTACAGCTTCTCTAAAATGTTCCACAAATCAAATTCGTCAAGTAAATGTGTCTCACAAGGGAAGGGGTGGGGGGATAAGCGAGGGACTGCCTGGTCCTGGTAAATACCCGAAAGTGAGACTATTAGGTTCACAAAGCACAAAATCCGCGAACCAACTACTAGATTCATGAAAGGAAAATCGGCTCGCAAAGGGCCGGATTCTGCGAATCTGGCCCTTTGCGAGTGCAATTTTTGCATTTGGGATTCATCATCCCAAATGCAAAAATCGCTAATTGCGAAATCGCATATTTGCGAGGAATTGCATTTAAGGAATCTCTATTTGAGATTCCTTAAATGCAATTCATTATCCATTTATTATTCGCGAATTCGCTATTTCTGGCCGTTATTTACTGCGAAGTGTAACTTCGTGGTAAATAGCGAAAACTTAGAAAAATGCACTTTAGTGCATTTTTCTAAGTGGTATGTTACACACACACATGTCCTTTGGACATGTGTGTGCGCAACATCAGGCTACATTTACATTTCAGGGGTGCAACAGGGTGTCCATTGGACACCCCTGCACACTTGAAATCGCAAAATCAAAATGCGAATCGCTAATAGCGATTCGCACATTGATATGTCTTCCCATTCATTCCTATGGGCCTTTAGGCCCATGGGAATGAATGGGGAGTTATTCCTTATTTGCGATTAGCAATTAGTTAATCGCAAATAAGGAAGCTGTAGGAATCGCAATAAATATTGAGATTCCTACATGAATCCCGTTTTGCGAGTCTGTAATAGCGATTCCTTATTATTCGCTATTACAGACTCGCAAAACATGCCGATGATGAATCTGGCTGTATGTCCCATTTTTAGAGACGCAACTTGTAACAGGCGATAATTTTAGCACCTTTTAAATTCTTATTATCGGGAAATCTGAATTTTTACAGTTAACAAGTTACTCCACCCGTAAGGGGGCTACTCGAAACGAGGACTTTTTATGATCTTCAAATGAGTCTTTTTGTAACCTACGGTGTTTTAATTGATTGTCAACATTGTTAAATGTTTCAGCGCCTTGAGACCCTCACGGGCGATTTGCCGCGCTTTACAAATCCTGGATGGATTGATTTGTTTTGATTATTTTCTTTTACTTTACAACAGCATTTCCTGTCGGTAAAATGCCACTTTTAAGCGCTCACAGAAGCAGCCAGGGAGTGAAATTTTGATGATATATCACAGGGCGAAACTGGGGGCTCAGAAGTTTATACTAAACCTCTGTGTTGTATCCCCTTTAAACCGACCTTTTAACGGTACCATAGTTCAGGGCATTGAGTGGAATGAAAAAACTGGGGGGTTGGGGGGTCTCCTAAAGGGGCGTGACCGATGTAATTAAGGGTGTGGCTTGAAAACGCATACGCTAAACATCTGTACTTAGCTTAGTGTGCCACCGACTGGTAATTTGCTGTTTCTGTCATTGCATCCAGGTATATGAAACAAGTAACATTACACCTACAGCAAGTCAGGACTCTTGACTTTGTCAATGGTTGCTATTTGCATACATTAAATAAACAACAACTATGGCTTTGTTGCATATAATACTGAAATTGCTTAATTTCTGAAATGAGTCTCTGAAGTTACATCAAAGGCAGCAGTGATACTGCTGCAAAGTTAAGATTTTTTTTCACCTTGAGAGTGAGGGCAAAAATGGAGAGCCTGATAGAGACCCGTCTCAGCATCTGCTTTTAAGAACTTCCAGTGCTGAGCACCAGCAGGACCCGGCCCACTTAAAGCCCCGCCAGAACTGATTACATTCTTCTTGGCTGTTTCGCCTCGAGGCGCGCCTCTGATGTTGACCGTGGGACGCATCTGAGAGTATCATCACCGTGCACCCGTGAGATATTTCTGTGAAGTAGTAAATCTTGAACTGCTCTTTTCGTAAAGGATGTCTGTCATAAAAGTGGAGACAGGGAAACCTAGAAACAAATTCTCTGAAAGAAGATACAGGCACCACACCCATCCTGCCTACCTGTAGCTCAAAAGAAACAGAAGCAGGTGGGAGCCTTCAGCACCATGCCAAAGGCCATTTCTCAGCCTTTTGCTCTACATCAGCAGTCGTGGACAATCAATGAGTCATTGCGGAAAAATGTATTGTATTGTATTGTAATTACATTTATATATCGCTTACTACCTATGACGAGGTTTTGAAGCGCTTTTTCGGTGAGTAGCTTGCTACTCTGGGACCCATAAAGGATTAGTGGTGAAATAGTATAATGAAATATGAAAGTAATTTGAGTGGCGGATATACTAGTCAGTTGTTTGGATTGAGAATGACAGTGGGGGGTTAGAAGTGAAAAAAAGGTTTGCGTATATATAGCACTTGCTACCCCTGATGGGGTGTTGAAGCGCTTTTTCGGTGAGTAGCACGCTACTCTGGAACCCATAAAGGATTAGTGATGAATTAGCATAGTGAAATATCAAAATTATTTGAGTGGTAGAAATGTTAGGCAGTTAATTGGATTGAGAAGGATAATGGAGGGATAGAAGAGGATAAAAGGTTTGCATTTATACAGCGCTTGCTACCCCTGATGGAATGTTGAAGTACGTTTTCAGTAAGTAGCATGCTACTCTGGAACCCATAATGCATAAGTGGTGAATTACTATAGTGAAATATGACAGAAATTTGAGTAGTGGCCATGTTAGTCAGGTATTTGGATTGAAAAGGTTAGTGGAGTGATAGACGAGGGAAGGATTTAGAATTTATTTTGTTTTGTTTTGAAGCTCAAAGCATTAGGAGGAGGCTTGGGATGAGTGAAAGGGAGGTGGAGGGGGAAGAGTCAGAGGGAAGGGTTTAGAAAGGCTTGTTTTGGGAGATCGGAATAGTAAAAGGTATGAGATAATGCAAGGAGGGGTAGAGTAGGGAAGAGTCTAGAAAGAGTTATTTTGGGGATCATAGGAGTGGAATGGGGTTTGGGATGAATGAGAGAGTGAAGGTAAAGGATATATTGATAGAGGTATAGGGTGAGAAATTGGGTAATGCATTGGAAAGAGTAGTAGAAAGAGATTTGACATGAGTCTGGGAGTTGAGCGAGAGATTATATTGAGAGTGGTATAGGGGGAGAAATTGGGTAGTGCATTGAATATGCTGAATTAGAAGAAAAGTAATAAATATATAGATCCATAACTACATGGAAGGTATATAGAGGCATAAAGAAAGGTAGTATGTGAAGATTAAAAACGCATTAAATATACTCCGGCTTTCAAGTGTTGTACTTAAAATATATATATATATATATATATATATATATATATATATATATATATATATATATATATATATATATATATATATATATATATATATATATATATATATATATATATATATATATATATATACACACATATATATATATTGCCACAGCTTCTTTTCTCCACTTCTTGTAGATCAAAGGACACGGCACAGCAACAGATGGTTTTAGCGTTTTTTATTATTTACACACCAGTGCAAATGTAACGTGCATCAAAAAAGGACGGTCTATGCGTTTCGGCTCCTGCCTTCCACTGGACCATATATATATATATAATTCAATAGTGAAGCAATTGTAGATAAATAGTTATGATAAAAGGTTCAATTTTGAATAAAAGTAGTTAGTTCTTACTTACCTGTTTCCCTCTTCATGCCGCCAGTGATCAAGGGCTCAAGGGAGCTCGAAACGCGTATGGCCAGATGAAGCACACGCAGTCTGATCGAACGCTGCTGCTTGAGGAGTGTTGTGCTGTACTCCTTTGTGTGTGGCTTTCTCATTGGGGCAACCTTGTGTTTTTGGATAATATGCAGCTGGTCCGGCCGCGAGAAAGCCCCAGCGCTGTCTCTGTGGGCCCGATGCGCTCATAACCTTGGGTGCATGTGGGACAAAGGTGGCCTCAACCGCTTGGAGACTTAGCGTTCCTGCGTTGGCTGCTTGAACAGAGAAGGAAGTGCCACCCATGGTTTTTGTCTTGTATCTTGGGATTTTGAGGCGAGGTGCCACTCTAGAGCAGGGGTTCCTTTGTTGAATGTGTTTGGTGTTTTTATTCCTGATGAAGAGTGGTCCTGTTCCATGTATCGCTTTGTGGGTGATACAAAGCAGCTTGAACATGGATCTTCTGGCAACCGGTCTCCGATGCAGGGCTTTCAAGGCAGGGGGGATGTGGTCTTGCGGTTTTATATGTAAGAGTATTCTGGCAGCCGAGTTCTGAATCCGCTGTAGTTTTTTCATGGCCGCTGAAGGTGATCTGTGGTAGAGAAGAGGGTATTAACATAAGCACTTTTAATGATTTGAACCTCAAACAATACACAAAAAAACAGGTACACATCAAACAAATGCACAAATAATGAATTTGTTCATTTCCAAACAAAAATACACAAAACCGACATTTTAGTGAGAAGGTTGGAGCTTTTCCAAATGTATTTTTTTTCTAAAGGATGAATGCAATATGCTACTCTTTAACATATTACATATTACTTTGTCTCTTTTTTGACCCAATGCATGCCCTCATTTGATGCCACTGATCATCCACATTAGATTTTGTTTGCTGTACTTACCAGGGTCGGACTGGAAACCCAAAGTAGCTCTGGCAATTTTGTTGGACTAGCCGGGGGCAGGCATGGGAGTTGCAAATGTGTAGCACTGCTGCTTTTGCTATTGGGGGACCCCTGTAACCAAAAAAGGGGGAAATCCCTATGCAGGCTATGGCCAGTACAGCCCTGGTACCTCTGCTGCTTGCATTGGTCAAAGTCAATCTAAATACATCAACTTCATTTTTATCTTCCAATTAAAAATTATTTCACTTTTATAGAGCATTCAATTTATTTACATTTTCAATGTTGCACAAACATTGATGAGGTGTAGTGCAGCGGCCAGGGCAGCTGCCTTCGGAGCACAGGGTTCATGATTCGATCTCCGGCGGCAGCTCAGCTCAGCACCATGTGACTCTGGGCAATAGCTCACTTAATTTCCACAAAGGCCCCCAGCGCCTTGAGACCCGTAAGGGGGAGTAGTACACGCTTTACAAATACTGATTTACATGCATATATATATGTGTGTATATTTATATATGTATGTATATATATAGATATGTAGATCTATATATATATATATATACACATATATATATAAACACATATATATCCACACATATGTATGCACACATTTATACTTTATTAACCTGTTGATGTTATTTATTACCTCAACATGCACAGTTTTGTCATCAATAATTTAAATGCAAATGTTTAGTGGTGCCCCTGATCCATCTAAAGACCCTCCCTTAAAATATGTAGGCAGGAGTGGGGGGCAGAAACAAATATTTAGAACCTGATGTCTATGGTGTAAGTGACGGGACAGGGATTGTCTTCAGTTGCAAAAGAAAAAAGAACAATAGCAGATAATGTGACAGTAATCGACAATAGCAGTGGAAAATGTTATGTTTGTGGATTGTAACCTGGAAACAGAAATCATGAGTGGTACCACGGCTCTTGCTAGTCACTATATCTCTAGGAGTGTATAGGAAGTGGGGCTACAGAAAGCAGCAGAGGCAAGGTAAGTTGGCACTCACTGGAGATAGCATAACATAACATGTGCATTTGTAAAGCGTACGTTCACTACGAAGGGTATCTTGGCGTTGAATAACAGATGTTTATTGTTTAGCATAAGCGTGCTCTATGCAAGACGAGCCAACTTTAGCTGCTAGTTCTCACTCATTTGGTAAAAAGGTTAAAACATACTATGATAAGGGCCCTGAAAGATTCAGATCTTTGAAATTGAGACTTAATCAAAAATCCAATAAGTGGCCAATTATATTTTCTTTCCAAATTGTTCTTATCCATATAAAAAGTATGTGGTAATGTATTGAAAAATAATATATTGTGTAAAGTGGCAGAAATTGAAGATTTACAAAAAAGGAACATAGATTGATAAAGGCTGTAAACGTGAATGTCTTTCAGTACTTGATGTGCATAACTTGTCTTTGAACTTTGTTGTAATGCAAAATGATTAAGACCCCTGCAAAATGTGGTGAGGGTCCCTTGATATTTCAGCATTTCATTCATACATAAAGCCCTTAAATATAGAAGTACAGTACATTTAAAAAATATAGAGTTCGGGAAATTCTAGGTTGTAGTTGCTTGTACCAGATAAGCAAGTTTATCTTACCCATGAAGTCCTTGGAGTTGCAATCAATCAATCAATCCAGGGTCTTGCAGCGCGCACTACTTACCTGGGAGGGTCTCAAGGCGCTGGGGGTGAGAAGCTCCGTTGGGGTCATCTGAATAGCCAGGTCTTGAGGTCCTTTCTGAATTGGTGCAGTGTCAGGCTCCGCCGGCGGTGAAGGGGGAGTTCGTTCTAGGTCTTGGCAAAATATATTATTACTGACACTACACTCACGTTGATCGAATCCATTTGTTCTACACAGAACACCCCAGTAGTTGTAGAATGTTACAATGAATCCCCATTGTATACAAGGGCGTAGCTTAGTCAGTGGCACTCGGAGTGTAAATCTCAAATTTCCCGACTAAAAAGCAACAGGCTGCAGGGTGGACGTGTGAGCAGACCAAGGTTCGGGATAGATTGTTTCCTTGAGGAATAAGGGCAGTACCGATTTGCACTAGGTGGGCCTCTGTCTAGAGAGGCCCAATCAAAAACAAAGGGTTGGAACGCTACCCCAAACGATTGGCACTTGGTTAGCCTTTTCGTGGAGAAGTGTGGCTCAATGGTTAGAGCAGGCAGACCTCGATGCAGAGCTCTGGCTAGGGACCAGGGTTCGATTCCTGCCCCGGTGGGTCTCGGGCTCATTAATTCCCCTGACCGGATATTCTCGCCTCAGTGCCTATTCTAATCATGGGTCCCACGCTGCAACTCTGGGCAATAGCTTGCTTAGTCTTCACAACGGCCCCCACAACGCGAGGGATGCCTGGTCTGCACCATGGGGGTGCCCAGGAGTGGACACTTCACAGGGAAAGCCAGGAAGAGTTCCCTTGCGGTATTCGTACAAGCGCCAGGAAACCCACTGCAGGTAGCTGTGCGTTATACAAGTACAAAACATTTACATTTACATTTACATTTCGCCAGCATTCATCCCATCACCCTCTGGGTGTTTTATTGCCTGTAATTTCCCTGGAAACCTGACATTGATGCAGCTTTCAAGCCTACTGCTGCCAATGTTTGTGAATTCCAAAAAGCAGTACATTTGCATTTATTCAAGGAGTACTTCTATGGGTGCAGAATCACTACTTTCTTGGTAACAGGTCACTATCAGGCACATACATCAAAGCTTTTTGGGATCGCAAACGGTGCGAATCGCAAAAATCATCCGTTTGCGATCGCAAAATCAGCTTTTGGCATGCATCAAGGGTGAAGGCCCTCGCAATTTAAGAATTTGCAAATATTTGCGAGTTCTCAAATTGCGATTGCATTTAAGGAATCGCATTTTGTGATTCCTTAAATGCAATGTATGAAAGTTTTAAAAATAGCTATTTTGCAATTCGGGGGAGCAAATTACCATGAGGTTGAACCTCATGGTAATTTGCGAAAACTTTGAAAAATTTACTTTAGTGCATTTTTCAAAGTTTTATGTTGTGCACACACATGCCCTTAGGGCAGTGCACAGATTAATTTCAGGAGTGCAACAGGGTGTCCTTTGGACACCCCTGCACCCTTGAAATCACATTCTCAATTTGCGACTCGCTAATTGCGAATCGCAAATTGAGAATGCCTTCCCATTCATTCCTATGGGCCTCTAGGCTCATAGGAATGAATGGGGAGGTATTCCTTAATTGCGACTCGCAATTTGCGAGTCGCAATAAAGGAATGTTTAGAAATCGCTATTTTTTCAGCGATTTCTACATGCATAGGCTTTTGCGATCCCTTAATTGCGATTCCTTAAAAATCGCAATTAAGGAATCGCAAAAGCCAACATTGATGCATGTGCCTGTACATGTATTTAAGATCCCATTCTAAAAAATGAACAAGCAACAACCTATTATTGAAATGAGAATGATACGAAAAAGCGACAGACGTAGCAAACCTGACCCAGGCCCAGACCAAAAATGCATTTGATGGCTGTCACATGTCAAACAACCCTGCTGAAGCTACACCCCTGCTTGTCCCACCTTGGTGTGATAGTTCTCTCTGGGAACTCATGACTACAGTCATGTACAACACAACAGCCTGGAGTCCCTGCCCTGGCATCACTTCTTTTAAACATATTCTCACTGCCTGCACTCTTCTTCGGCTCTGCTACAAGAAGCTTTGATGGTAGAGTTGTCAGATCGGTGCACATAGGTAGAGCTCGATTTTTTTCATACCCAACTTTTGCAAATCATTTTATCGAGTGACTGACATGTAATAAACCTGAGGCGCAAGTGGAGGAGGGCGAGCAGGCAAATTAATCGGGTTAGCCGAGCTAGAGCTGAGTCTTGGGTTTGGCTTAGGTCTAAGAGTATGTATGCAAGCTGAGGCATGAAAACATTTGGCAACAAACATAATGTAAAATTATGATACCATCTCTTCAAAATAAAAATAAATGTATTTCTTAAACATGTGGAATTTTTTCACCGTAGTGCATCAAAACATTTGACTGCATAGCAGAAATTTATTAAAAGCACTAGTTTATAGAAACATACATGGCTTGCCCCCACCCCCATTCCATTACATCAAACACAAGAGAGGCTTGTAGAGCACACATGTTAATCTCAAGTATTTAAAGGTGCACTCACATGTGATAGTAAAGAAGACAGAAATGTGAAATAAAATATATGCCTAGGATCACATAATTTAGACATGCAAGGAAGCCAGATTTCCTGGTTATTTGGATTCACATTTTCAAATTGAGCCCCCAGGTGGAGGTCTCTCTCTCTTTCTTTCCCTCCTTTACATCAAAAGTCACTGTTTTGTTTTTCATTCTTGGCTCATAACAAGAAAACAGGACACAGAGTGTCACATCCAAACCACTGATTTTTCATCACATCGGAAACCTACAGAAAGTGAAAAACATGCCATCTAATACATGCACCTATCTGCCAATGAAAACGAATGCCAGTCGTGCGTGCGCTTGTGCCAATGATAACTGAAAGCAACAGTTTCCAAGAGTACCAGAAGACAAATAAATATAAGTAAAAGCAAATCTGGAACATGCTGTGGTTTCCAGGAAAAGGAGTTCTGTGCACTCCAACCTTTATTAATGGCATGCATTTTTTCAAAGAAGACTACAATAACTACATGTATCTCAATGGGGATATCCCAAAAATCTGGCATGGATCCTGCCCTCCAGGACCGGTTTGGAGACCCCTGCTTTAGGGAATCCAGGGAGAAGTGACCTTCACTGTCTTTCTTTTCTGAGTGGCCCATCATCCACACAGTACAGAAATGTCCACATGCCGGTATCGGAATCTCCACTGGTGCATTGAAAGAAACAGGTCCTTGTTTTTGCAAATCAAAATTGCACACTGAGGGATATGAACAGGAAATACTTTGTTTTGTTTTATATAAAAGGAGGGCACACCCCTGTTCTCACAATATATTTATTGACCTGTCAAAACTTTTCTGCAATCTACTGGAGGTTCCCAAGTGCATCTTGGACTAGGATTAGAGCTGAATCCTAGGAGTTTAGGGCTCCTCGAGCTCCAATGATGGGGTACCAAAGGGACCTGGGTCTGGATTACAGAAGTGCCTCAGGGACGTAATTGGCATGTGCGGCCGCTTTATGTGCCCCCTGTTCACCTTGGTACAACAGAAGGGGCTGCAGACGCTTGTGCGACCCCTTCTGTAATGCACTGGGGCACATAAAGCGCCAGCGCTATCTCAAGAGGACGTTCCCTCATTTGCATGGGGCCATGGCCCCAAAAAAATTAGCAAATATCTTTGCATCTGCGCCAACGCCATATTATGGACGCGGGGGCAGAGGTAAAGAAGCTGTCAGGAGGCGCCTTGACAGTGCGGGACCATAAGGCGATGGCAGCCCTCTGTAGGAGGTCAATGGTGTGCTAAGGACTTCTCAGACATCCCTTTGCAGGAGGGTGCAGTCACTCACTGCACCCGCCTGCAGGGGATCTCTCGCCCCTCTTTAAAGTGCAGGCAGGTGCCGCCTGCACAGCGAACCACGGAGCGGCTTTGAAGCAGCACTCTGTATTTCACTAGAACGTGCTGCCTCCAGGACAGCTCACATTCATGGTTGCCCTGAGGGCAATGCATTCAACCCAATGGGGTGCACTGAACGGGAGAGCTGTTTGAAGGTGCGCCATGGTGCAAACAGGGAAGGTGTGCCCTATACGGAATAGGGTCCGCGATTGTTAGAGGGCTCTGAGGGGCTCTGTGGTGACAGAGGGGGATGTGTAAGTTTAAGTACCCCGTGTTGCCTCAGTCTCCGATTACTTGATGGCGACTTCTCCGTTACACTGGACAAATGTCATTATCACCATATCCGTAACCAGGTTACTAGATAGATATGTTTGCCTTTATTTTTACACTTGTTTCACCATGGCACACCTTTTTGACTTTACTTACAGTAATTATACCCAGCTGTTTAGCAATCTGTTCTTTTATATTGTACTGTGTGAGCTTTGGTAAAACAGGTGTTTGGCTACCAGCCTGCAAGTGCCAGGTTCAAACTTGCCCTCTTGCTACATTCTGGCACTTGCATCACCTGGAGCGAGGAATGACTTGTAAAATGAAAAGAGCTTGATGCTTACATTGTAAAGTCTTCACTCTATGAAAGCCGCTGGGTGGATCTCAGTTGGCATTCCGCCTTCAATTATGACATTATTATATTTTATTACCTTTCCCTAGAAGCACACTCAGAGCCTTGCTTCATTATCACCATATTAGATCTGCAGGTACATAACCTGCCCACCGCCCTAAAAAATATGAATTTTGCATGTTGTGTAAACAAACTAGGGCCAATTCGGATTAGGATGACTATTTGCGTGTCACACAAAACACCTAAATAAACATAAACACATAAATAAATAGGATTTCCATCAGTCATGTAATTGATATGTAGAAAGAACTAGAAGAGCTGTTTGGGATATCATTTTTAGTCAAGTTTTTACACAATTTCCATTGAGTTTTTTGAGTCAGGTCAGATTGTAAATGCATGACACATATAAAGAACATGTATGAGTCCAATTACAGAGAAAGAATTCCAGTGTGTATTAGAAATAGTCTCATGTTCATATGGGCCGGGATGCCCGCCACTCCTTCCACCACCAATCCCAATGGGAGGAGACAGACACAGGTTGAACTTTTGGAAGGCAGGGGGGCCGACCGACCCCCCCTGGCCGTATTTATTAAAATATGAAACAAAATGTATAACTTTAAATTAAAAACGTTTCATGTATCATGTACACATTCAACTTCCATTACATTTGATGAAGACAGGTATTCAGGCTAACCTTAACAAATCTCTAATACAAAGATTTCCTAACCGAGTCTAACATCATGACATAATGCATTGCATACGAATTTGTACATCCTAACGTTAGGGGCCAACGGCAAGGTCTTAACCGGTGTCAGGTCCCTATCATCAAATTCCCGCCCTCACGTGTGAGTGGCGCATGCGCAGAGGACTTTACCCTCGTTGCCAACTATAACTTCCCATGTCGTGGGGGCCCCCTTTCACTCGACGCCATCTTAAGGTCGTTCGAGTTCCCGTGCGGGATATCCGTAAGAAGGACAGCGTGGACTCCCCCCCTTTCCCCGCACTCTCTTCCGCCGGAGCGGATTTCCGGCCCCCGGGAAATTCTGGGGAGGGGCACCCATCTGTAATGGGTGCCACCCCCCCTGGGAGGGGCCAATGGCCGCCTCCCCCTGGGCGCACCCACCATCATGACCTTACCGCCACAGGCCAGATAGTTGACCGACTATCTGGCACCCCCACACCTCCTATAGGTCATGTCTCTTCAATCCCACTAGCCAAGCTATCATGTCACCTATCAATAAGTCATTCCCCACCCTGGACAGGTGTACCCCATCATCAGAATAACAGTGATCGCCCCAGATGCACCCATGAGATATGCTTTGAAGATGAGCAGAGTGAAAAAATTTCTCCATTTTATTGTTGACCCTCTTTACCGAATGGTTCAACACTGTTGTGGACAAAGCACCCCGCCATACCCTCCTCGGAATCATGTGAGACCAAGCTACTGTACATCCCGGGAGCGTCTTTGCTAACCAACTAACTGCAGAAAGTATTTGCTCAATTAAAGCTCGTCTGCCCAACCTTACCAAGTCATTACCCCCAATGTGCACTATGACTACAGATGGCGGTGACCTGTGCCGCCCTAATAATTCTTCCACAAAACTTTGCAGTCGGTCAATACACAGGCCGCCCTTCCCATGGAAGGATACCCTGAAACCATATTCCTCAGATGTGTGGATCGCATCACCTGTCTTGAATATGTCCCCGGCACGCCTCACGTATGAGTGGCCCACGACCCAGACCACTCGTCTTCCATTCCTTGTTCCTGAAGTGGTGGTTAGCTGACACTGGGCCGGTCCCAATTTCCGCCCTGCGTCACAGGCTCGTGAAACTGTAATCCAAACAAAAGACAACAAGCGTGAGTGCACTTCTTCCGTAACTTACAACATGTGCAGCCGCACGTACCGTTTGAAACAATTCGAAGACCAGCAGCCTAACTGTTTAACATTGTCTGCCTGCAGACCTCGAGCCGTTGCTTCTGTAGCGGCCCCTATCCTGAATGAATGGGTCTCAAAATCAATCGGGTTCAAGCCCGCCGCTGCAATCGTGATTGCCAGCACACTCTGAAACTGAAACTTTGTTAACGGGGTGACGCCCGCATGTCGCAGCAAGGCCTCCCCCCCCACGTTGTCAACCTCTGTTTTAAGTAGGCCTCAATATGCCTCACTGGACAACAGGGACTACCTGGAGCGCGCTGCAACACAATGCTATTCCCCTGGGCCTCCTGATCCGTCTTTGACCTGGCTATCGTGATCAGCAGAGAATCCCCCCTCACTTACGTGTGATCTCTGCGCAGACCCCCCTCCATATCTCTTTTGTTGGCAGCCACTAGTTCGCTCACCCGCAGGGCCCCATAGAAAGCCAACGCGAACTCTGCCCGGAATAGTACAACCTCGCTAGGTGAGGAGCATGTCTCCTCCAGTTTAGCCAACAAGGAGGTCAACCTGTCAAATCCTATTGGGTGCCTGGTATCCTTTTGGCGCCCCTCTAAGCGCTGCCAGCCGCGCAGCGCCTTCTTGACTATGAAGGAGTCCGTCGGGTCCCTGATCCCATGGAGCTGAGCCATAAATGATATGGCGGCCTTATACCGACTGGCGGTTGCTGCCGACCGGCCCTCCTCATGAAGTGCCACTAAAAATTGGGTAAAGGACCCCTCCTGACCCTATCTATGCTCCCATGCAGGGCCCAAAAAGGCGCAGTACGAGCGGAACGCCCCTTCATAAGCTTTCCTTGTCCTGGGCACTAAACTGGCTGCCACGAGGTTTTGTAGTCCGGGGCGCCGATTTGCCATAGTGCTTCGGGAAATGGCGCTGCCACTAGCTCCGCTGAGGGTAAACAATCCCTGAAAGCCTGCATTTTGAAACGAGAGAGCGCATCAGCTGCATTATTCAGCACTCCCGGCACATGTTTTGCCCTGAATTGTACATTTAGTCTCAAGCATTTCAACACAATTTCTTTCAACACTCGCAATATCCACTTGCAGCGTGCTGCCTGCTGGTTAATGCACTCGACCACAGTCATGTTATCAGACCAAAATACCACCGAGCGGTTTCGGAACTCTTCTGGCGATGCCGACAGTGCTACCCAGATGGGGAATAGCTCTAGAAAACCAATGTTGCTCCTCAAACCGCTTGTTTCCCACCATGCTGGCCATTTCTGGGCCGACCAATGGTTACCAAGGATCGCGCCAAACCCAACACTGCCCGCAGAGTCGGTCCATAAACCTAATTCTGCTGACGAGGCCGGGGGTTTGCTCCAGACTACTCGGCCGTTGAAATCCGCCAAGAATGCCAGCCAAATGAGCATGTCGTGGCGAACCTCTGCCGACAGTCTCGTGCGTTGGTGCCCTTCCTTGAGGCCAACCATGGCCTGGGCAATGGATCGTGAGAAAGGGCGAGCCATCGGCATAACCCTCAATGCAAAGTTAAGCTGACCCACTGTTAGCTGTAATTGGTGCAGTGTGACTTTGTCGTTCCGGAGACATTGCAACAAGGAGGCCCTGAATTTGGCGATCTTCTCCGCCGGCAAGTGTAAGCAACCCTCCACGGAGACTAGTTCGATACCCAGAAACTCTAGAGAGGTAGTTGGACCCACCGTTTTACCTGGCGCCAACGGTACCCCGAAACCCCGCATGAGCACGCAGAAATCCTGCAATGCCCGTGCACAGTCCCGAGAGCCCGCTGGGCCGAGAAACAGAAAATCATCAAGATAATGCATCACATGTTGGTGCCCTGTGGCCTTCGAGAATACCCACTCCAGAAATGAGCGAAACATTTCAAAATATGGACATGAAATTGAACAACCCATCAGCATGCACATATCCATGTAGTATTTCCCCTGAAATTTAAAACCCAGCAAGTGCTGATCCTGGGGATGCACCGGAAGCAACCTAAATGCAGATTCAATATCCGATTTTGCTAACAATGCACCGGGGCCTAAGTGATTCAACATTACCACTGCGTCATCGAAAGATGCATACCTCACACTGCAAATGTCTGGATCGATCGCCTCATTGACGGAAGCCCCCCTTGGTGCCGACAAATTATGAATGAGCCTGTATTCCCCCGGGTCCTTTTTAGGCACTACCCCTAGTGGGGAACACACAAAATCGGCCGTTGGTGGGTCACTAAAAGGTCCTGCAACCCGCCCCAAGCCAACCTCTTTGGCGATCTTTGTGGCGGCAATGGCCGGGTTGTGCTGAACGGACAGTTGGTTCTTACATGAGGGGTCCCCCCGAAAATCACCCGTCGGGATCCTGAAGCCATACGAGAAGCCATCTCGCAGGATCCCAGCGGACACATGATCAGGGTATTTGTTCAGCCACGGGGTCAAAGCCAGAATATCTACGGGTGATTGTTTGGACTTCCGCGGCACCGTATCAATTCTGCTTGGTACCCCCTTTTCCTCCGGTACCATTGGCTCTGGATCGGCAGCTAGTTTCGGGGGGTGGGAGGTGTTACCACAACTGGAGCACGCATGCCTGAACCTACACGTTCCTTGCGGCCTGCTACACGTTCCCTTATTGAAACCCCAACATATTCCTCGCTTATTTCCGTTCCCGCCCGATCCAGGCTGAGACTCTGATCCACCCGCTGATCCCGTCAAGAACTGCGCATGCCACGATACAGTATCCAAACAATCCCAAGTCAGTGTTTCATTAAACTCTTTCGCTTTTCTAAAAGCCATGTCATACCCTTTCCATTCCTCTCCTCCATACTTCTCATGGAAGCCCATGATCCTGCTCTGGTAGCAAGCCAGGTCACTCAACAGTTCTAGTGTTCGTTCAGCGATAATTAGAAAAGGCCCTGATCCAGTTTATCATAGACTCTTCCACCCTGAATTCTGCCATTTTTGCCCGCCATACACTGGGGTGCCATAAATCCTTCTGAGTCTTGGCATATTCTAACTCTCGATGATCAGTCAACAATGAAAACATGTTTATGTATTTATTAGCCCACACCATTTCCTTAGTTGCCATAGGAATATGTTGTGCCAAGCTTTCCCACCTTGAGGGTACCGCGCCCTCCCCCATCATTGGGAGTGATCTCTTACAGGCTTCCGCCGTACCTCCAGCCGTGTCCGTCGACTTATTCCGGTTTTCGACCGCGACCAGCTTCACCACCTGTGGAGAAATAGAAGGCACGTTCGCTGTCCCAGCACCCCTTGTCTGCCTTAGCTCCTCGATAATCTGCCTAGCTTCTTCGGCCGGGTCTTCCACAGCCGCGGATCCCCCGCTCCCTTCTTCAACCAGGGTAACACAGCCGCCAACTGACGCGCTAGTTCGGGAGGCATTTGGTCGTTATCCAGCGGTGTGATAACCACAGGGATTGGCAAACCCCCCATCCGGTGTGGGTACCGGGCTGGACGCTGGTGCTACTGGGACCAGTAGGACCTCCATCGAGACTGGGGCCTCGCTAGGACCCGCTTTCCCCTTCCTCTTTTTCCCCTTATCCCCCCTGGGGTAATGTTTGGCAAGGCAGGCCCCACAATCCTCTTAGGTCACCCTGAGGGGCCCGCTTGGGCCTCCACTTGTTTCCGGAGGTCCGCCAAGCCGCGACCCAGCTGATCTACTTTACCGAATTTTCTGTCCATCGGCGACACTCGGTTCACCAGTGTGCGCAGCATTCGTTCCATCTCGGAGCTCTTCCGCTCTTCTTGCCAGGCATCTCTGCGTTCTGCTTTATCTCTGCCTGTTTTCCAGTAGTGACTCGGACTCCAGCTACGCCTTGACGACTGAGACAGAAAAAACAACGATTACACGTTCAAAAAACTGCACCTTGTTCCCTTGAGGGCTCACGAGCGAGGAGTAGTGCCGCCTTCAGAGCGCAGGAACAAGAGGACGCTTCCCCGGATTCCCACGTCTTTTATCCAGCAGGGGGAAGGCGACCCCATCCCGCCCATAGGTGCACGGACTTCCGGGCGGGTGTTTAGGACAACCCTTTTAGGTGGCGGGGGCGTGTTCCGACCACGCCGCTATGGGCATACCGGCCGGGACACGCCCCCCGCCCGCAACGGTTTCCCGGGGGATCGGGGCACCCACCCATACTTTCGGGGTGACCGAGCGGTCTCCCCTTTCCATTCTTTTTTTTTATTTAAAAGTATTTTATTGAATTTATATTCCAAGACATTAGCATTTCGGTTATAGGGTTAGCCATATGTGGCTTGTATGACAGTGATTACAATGGCTCCAACACATGTGCTTGGCTAACCCCACCGGATGTGGCTTAAACCCATTGCTGCTAGCGTCGGCCGCTGAACGTTCGGAGCTCTACCGGGCTGGTGCTGCGAACGTTCAACGGCTGACGTGGCCCCGCCCACTCTTTCGAACCCCCAGCACTGCGCCGAAATAACGGCCGCAGCTATGAGGTTAATGAGAGAAAGAAAGAAAGAAAGTGAAAGAAAGAGAAAGCAGATGAGAAGGACACAAGAGAGGTTCTCTATCTGTGAGACCTATAATCGCCTGACCAGGCCGTCACATTGCTTGATTGCTTGTGGCGATATGGGCAGACAAGTCAGTCGAACCTACCCTTAGGGCCAACGTGATTGCGCTAATTTACGTTCCTTTATCGCACTCACTGGTTTGGTTGATAAAATGTCCAAAGGCATGGATCTCCGCTTCCATCATTCGGCCTCAGATGTGAGAGTTTCTTAGGGCCCAGCCTTTTCTCCAGTTCTTGGGGCAGGCCGATCACTTCAATGTGGGCACTTCTATTTATCACTGGTGCCCCAAGTGTTTGGGTGCAGCTGTCCTGTTTACTGAGAGCGAAACATTCGTCTTGAAGTTTTGACTCTCAAAAAGGTGGTATAAGAAAGGAAGGATTGCCTACGAGTTGAATTAGTATTCACTGCTCTGATTCTGTGTGGCATTAGAAATAACATGAATAAGGATAAATGTCCAGGCAACCAGAGTCAGTGGTGCTGGAACAATATTCAGAGTGGGGGTGAGGGCTGTCAGTGTCACATAACTCAAATCATAGGGATTGTGAAAAATCCAAGTGTCACACAAAGAACAAATGAGCCACGCCGATTCAGGAGGAGAGTGGTAAGGATGTGCTACGTGGCCGGTGGTGCATTTTGGAGCACACTGTCACAAGTATATTGCTAAAGCATGGTGTGGTAATGCACTGTAATTTAAAGACGCAAAAACAACAATTGATGGACAGAATGCAAAACAATGTCAACTAGTACATTGTACTAGTTGGCAGGGTATGCTCAGACGTGAGTCCCTTGCTCACTTTGCCACTGGATTCAAGCAAGCCGGGCTGAAGACGGCTGAAATGCCAGAAACCGGTCCTCGGTAGCTTGTTTCCGGTCCAGGGAAAGCATGGCTTGACAGTTCGGGCTGGACTGTTCCCATGAGGCACAGGGTCAAACTTGCATATGGCCATGACTGAACTGGGGTGGCAGAGCGGGCTAAAGAACGGTGATGGATTAAACCCAGGTCAGTTGACTGGGGGTGAGTGCTTGTATTGTCAACGCTCCGTCCATCATTTCCTTTGGTTTCTGTAATTTACAGACAGCACGTTTTCATTATAATGGCCACTAAATTTACACTGACATGCAGTTTTACTGATAAACCTATATATTGCATAAACAATGTGTGGAAATTGGGTTTCAGGGAATACTTATGCCCTTTTGCACATCACCAAGTAAATGATCTTGAGTTGTTTTGATCCTAATATAATCTTTGTTTCCACCTCACTTCAGAATTACAAAAAAGGACTTAATTTATTCTTTCACATCTGTTGCTATATTTTGAAATATTTGTACTGTCCATTCACAGGCCTTTACATTTTACAGGCTTTCCTTTCAAATTCCCTGTACTCCAGCAAGTTAGTCACCTAATTCACTTTACAAAATCCTCTCACTTTGTAGTCACAGAATGGCAAGTTAACACCAGTCTCTATGTTAAAGGAAAAAGCAGCAATTTCACATGAGACAGATCCTGACTTTTGACCACTCTCTTTGAATGCAAATAAATGGACAAGATAAAGGGAACATTTTTGAGCATCTTTATTTCTCATTCACCTTACTCCCTTGATGGAGCAAGGATTCGCACGTAAAGCGACTTGCTTGGATTCAGTCCTCTCGAATTAACGTTTAATATACGGTTCTTTGGGGCTGCTGCAGCAGCCCCCGCTCCCCTACTTCTAGCGCCTATGGCAAGAATGGAGAGAAGATCTGTGAATGAGCAAGGATTCTAGACCAGGTTGTAATGGTGACATTTTGCTGTGATGAGCCGAAGGTTTTGAGGCTGACTGAATCAAAAAGGAAGACTTGAAATGGTTCTGTTTGGCAGTGGGGGCTGGCTTATACAGGGTGAGGGGTGAAGGGGCGGGTCGGGACTGTGCAAAAATAAAATTAAAAATTACAAACTTACTGAACACATCCTCTGCGCTGGATCTCTTTTTCTATCGACTGCAGTGTTGGCACCAGCAGACTTGCGGTCGCTACTCAAATTAACCAGCATGAGATCAGCGCCTTGATTGGAGGGAGCAGCCTTTCTCTGCACTCCCCAGTGGATTGGAGGCCTGCACTTGCTCTCAACACAGCTGCCTAGGACAACTGGGTTGAGAGGTTTAAAGTGCGCATGTCAGGCTGGCCGTCGCAAGACGGCCGGCCAATTAGACATGCACACTTCAAACTGTGCACAGAAAGCCCTCTGCCCACCACTCGCCCCTGCTGCCCCTAAGCAGGCCTCCTCCCCCGTCCTGTCACTTGGTTCATGACAGGATGTTGAAAAATAAAATGGTAATGAATTACCATTCATTTAATTTTAATTGAATTTAGTATTTGTATGACGCAACAAATCATCCACAGGGGGATCTCTTGGCGCCCGGGTGGCAGACTGTTAATGATAACATGGTTGAACAATGCTCATTGAAATAACCATGTTTTAAGACGTTTCTTAAATTGTGCCAGGTTGGTGCATGCCCGAATATCTTCTGGCAGACCATTCCAGTGTTTCGGGGCTAGGTGGGAGAAGGCACTGCCCCCATCTTGACTTTCTTGATTCTTCGGGGACAGAGCAGCTGTTGACTGCTGGATGTCAGCTGGCGTCCCGGGGTATACCATTCTAGTGTTTTTTGGTAATCATACTGGGCCTAACCCATGGAGAGATTTAAATACCAGGCATAAGAGTTTAAAAACGGATCTTTTCCTAATAGGGAGCCAGTGCAGTTCTTGTAGGAGATGCAGTGATGGGGTTCGTGCCAGTTTGTTGAGGGCAAGGCGTGCTGCTGTGTTTTAGATGACTTGCAGCCTTGATAACAGATCTTCCCTAATCGATACCAGTAAAGAGTTCCCATAGTCTAGTCTACTGACTGGAAGCGACTGAATAAGAACTTTTCGTTTTTCATCTCTGGGGGTTTTAGGGGGCATTTAATTGGGGCAATGCTCCTCCTCTCAAATGGAGAACCTATCCCTGCTGTTTGGGTATGTGTAGCCATTACAGGGTAGAGATGGCTGGAGAAGTGTGGCTGCTTCTTGTTAGTTCCAGTGGTAGTTGAGCTGCAGAGTTGAGTTTTGTATTCTGTGGTGTCCTCAAATTCAGATAGGTTGAGGTGGATAACAGTTACTTTGGGAAGTACCCTCTTTTTGGGATATAACTTTCTTTACATGAATAGCCATGTCGAAGACAGGTGTGTCTATGTTGCAAATTTGACTCAACAAGCGAGTAGGATGAGTATTGCTTTGTGTTAGTAAAATCTTGATAGAGTGGCTTTATGAGAACTTGTTACT
This sequence comes from Lissotriton vulgaris, assembly GCF_964263255.1. NCBI lineage: Eukaryota > Metazoa > Chordata > Amphibia > Caudata > Salamandridae > Lissotriton > Lissotriton vulgaris. The sequence goes on along the minus strand of NC_141695.1, from coordinate 1,714,181,878 downwards.
GCATTGTTAGGACTAGTCAGGGTCAGAATAGTGCCTGCTCTTATTTATTTATCCTTACTTCCACAACCTAAACCCATATCCACTTTACCCTAACCTCTACCCTTGTCCCTTACCTGTATACCGCTCCCTTAATCCATTACCTTTCCCTCCTTATTTTCACCTCTTATCCTGTACCTTTTACTCTTAACACACTACTTTTTACTCTTACTCTATTCCGTATTAACCTCCTTACCTTCAACCAAGTTCGTTTACTTTACCCTGTGCCACCTACTGTCTTACTCTTAACCTTTAACCATAGCCCTTAACCCTTTACTTGTTTACATCTTCACTATTAACCACTTACCCATCCACCTTGATTCATGTTAACCCCTTTAACCCCTTACCTTTGCATTTAGTCATTTACACATTAAATCTTACACTTAACCCTTTGCCTTTTTACCCTTTTCCCTAACGCTGTACATTTATCCTTAAACATCTTCCATTAGCCCCTACACCTTAACCCGTATTCCCTTATTTCTTTACCCACTTACCTGTACCTCTTGGACCCTTACCCTTAACTCATTACCCTTACCAATTTGCTCCTTACCCATATCTGTAATTCTACACCCTTCCCTTAACCCTTTACCCATAAACATTGACCCTGCCCATACCCCTTACCCATAACCCCTCCTCTCATCCCCTTAAGCCCTTACCCTTAACCCATGCTCCTGTACCCTACACCATTTATCCCTTAATTTATCCTTTCACTCACGTAAAACAGAATCCATAAGAGTCATATCCATCAACCAATACTTTACCAGTCTATAGCAATAAACCACCAATCACCAACTTAACTGGAATTACTGAAAAGATCTTCCACATACCTTTGCCTAGTGAGGGGCTCTAATTAAGCCCACCGCTGCATGACCCAAATAGCTAAATACTCTGCTCACTTCTTGACATCTCACAATGATAAGCAGATCTCCCCACCATCTCTCCCTCCACCCTATTCCTGCTCAGAATCATAAACTTTAACAGAATACCTCAGAATGAACAACCCAGTGCAGTAACAAGCTCAGTCAATTATCATCTTAAAAAATTCCATATATGTACCTTTGGAGCTGTTTAAATCTAATAACTATGGAAAACCATTAACTGTGAGCTAATCCCCCTCATTTCTTCATCCATCACGCTGTGAGCAATGCATCCCATAACTGCATGATCACACCCCAGTGGTTGTCATGCTCAGCATGAAAACACTTCTCACATAGGCTCCAAAGACAGTACCCTCGCAACCACACACCTTACACAGTGCTGCGTTCTGCACTTGCAGAGAAGTGCTTCAGCATCCGACAGAGAGGTAGTAAGTGATGTATACGTTTTGCAATATAATACACGTAATATGTTTAACTCCTTACCTTTAATCTCCTAACCCCTTACCCTAACAGTCTGAAGTCCTTCCCCTTTACCCCTAACCCATACACAAACTCTTAACCCCTTATCCTGCACCATTTACCCTCTACCCTCTAGTCCATATCTGGCTAATAATGTTAAACACAGTAAGAGTGTTTAGTAAACTGCAGGTTTGCAAGTTTGTGCGGTGAAATGACAGGGGCTTACTACACAGTCCAAAACTACATTTTTCAAGATAAAATGTGTGCAAATTGTTACAGGTTCTCCACTTAATTCTTGCAAAGCCTCCTCAAAGAAACTTCTGTGGTCAATAAAATGAGTACCATTCAAAGACCATGGTCTCCACTGAGAAGCACTGTCCAACTGCGCTTGCAGCAAAGTGCGCAGCTCACGGTACTGCGGGCTGTCTCCGTGTGCACGAGCAGTGCAATAAAGCCATCCTTCATCTGTGCATGCGCAGCGCAGAAGAGGCACCTCGCGTCCTTTCTGCATATGCAGCGCTGCAGAACGACGCACAACAGTGTTCACGTGCAGCGCTGTACAGCGAGCTGCGCCTTCCATGCATGAGAGGCGCACTAGATCTATCTTTCCTTTGTACATGTGCAGCACAGCAAATTCACACTTTTGTCTACACACGTGCAGAGCAGCACTCGTCCTCTGTGCACGCACAAGTTGCAACGCAGCAGTCGCCCCGTCCACTGTGCATGCAAAGGGCAGGAGAGCCACCCCCGTCCTCTATGCAGCCCATGTCCACCGGTATAGGAGCCCAGCTCGGACATCCTGCGCCAGGCAAGGGCTCCAGGAAGCGCCAACCTGGAGCTGCCCTCTGAAAGAGGCCACTTCAGGGCTCGTGCACTGACCTCCAGCCTCGGAGCCGATCTCTGTCACCTTGCACCAGGGGAGGACCTCTATGAGCGCCAGCCTGGAGATGGCCTCCGCGCAGGGAACTCCATGGCTGGCGACTCTCCTGCACCAGGGAGGGGCTCCTAAGCGCCAGCCTGCAGACGTCCTCTCAAATAGGCACTTCCAGGTTGAGCTCAGTCCTCACACTTCGGAGCACAGCTCGTTCCATGCACCAGGAGCGCCATCTGGAGTTGTCTCAGAGCCCAGCTCTCTCTCTGTGCACCAAGGGCTTCCAAGAACACGAAAACCGAGACATCCCCTGTGAGAGGTCTTATGCGTGACATCCTCCAACACAGACCGCTCTCCAGCAGGGAAAGGGCTTTGAGACCTGTATCTGCGGGGGCTGGAAGAATGTGGCGCATTACAGATGCTCGGAGTCCAGCTGTGCCTCCTTGCACCAGGGCACCGTGGATTTCATCTGTGACATGCCCTGCCCTCCGGAGACAGATGGGGAATGGACGTCTGAGAAACACTGGGGGCGCGAGCAGAGTGTGTCACTGTGCAGATCATTAGAGATCTGCAGCGTCGAGCAGAGCCTTAAAAAAAACTCCATGTGGAATGGAATGCAAATATATGTATCTAGACTTCGGGCTTCAGCAATGGAGTAACGAAGGGAGCTGCATATAGAGCAAGTTCCAATCAGGTGGCAGTCGGCCTCTCCGCCGTGGGAAACAATGAAAGGTGAAATGTTATGGTGGAGTGCGCGCCCCCCTGAGATGGCATCGCGCCCCCCCAGGGGGGCGCCCCCCACAGTTTGAATAACTCTGCTTTAACCCCAAACCATTGCCACTTACTCTTTACCTCTTACCCCTTACCTTCTCAGTCTAACCCCCTTTCCTTTTACCCCATTTCCCCTATATCCTTAACTCCTTACCCTTAGTTTTTTAGGTCGAGGGACCGTAGGGCTTGGCCGTAGGCCAAGACCGGAAGTCCGGAGAATTGTTGTTGTTTAGAGTGGCTGCTTTATCCCGCCTCTCTTTTCGTCTCTCCTCCATTGGCTGGCTTCCTAAACGGAGGCCAGCCATTGGAGGAGAGAGCCATCCCTCCAAAGAAGCTCCGTCTTTTTTGGATTCGGAGGCGTGATTTTTGCGTTCTTTTGCCCTGTGACGTCATCTGTCACTCAGAGCGCAAAAAACACGCCCCCGAATCTGAAAATGGCGGCGCTTTTCTTTATGCCATTTCGCGATGACCGCCACACCAAGAAGTCGCCGAGTCCTCGCCCCTGCTGCTGCATTACTGCAACAGAGCTCGCAATGGCCGGGGAGTTAGGCGGAGGCAGCCCGGCCAGACAGAAGACATGCACAGGATCGCAGGTACGGAGCGGGAGCCAGAGCGCACAAGCAGCAGCCCCACTACACCCCATCCTGCAGCTCGCACAGCCTGCACTCCCCATGGCCACCAGCGCCGTGCTGAGCATGTCCCCCGCAGCCCCCAACACGCAGGCTCCACGCTACACATTTCTCCACGGAGGCTGAAGGCATGCAAAGTGTTTGTTTCCGCTTATTTCCCTGTGTCTTTCTTTCTGTTCGTCGCTTCCAGGCCGAGAATGGCATGCGTGTTAACACACTTGAAATCGCGCATTCACCTTGAACACCCCAGAGAAGTGTGCGCACATGATTCAAAAGCGATTTTCCCAGAGCAGACTTTCCACCTCCAAAACCAAATCTTTTTAGAACCTGTGACACCAGATCCACACCACGCCCTCGGATCTGAACATTGTGTCAGATTCAACACTGACCGGACCCTCAAACTTGGCATTTCATAACCTACACTCCCCCCTCATCCAGGGACATTCCAGAAGCTACACTGTCCGCCCCCACCCAATCATTGGCATTCCAGACACTGGGAGGGGGGCGAGGGGACTGTCCTTGTCGTGTGGTGGAAATCTCTTTCAAGAACCGGCTCCGAGAGTCCCTGAATCCCAACCAGAGCATTCATTTCTCCTCCCATCCACTATTCTAGCGCCACTCTCTCATTGATTCAACGAGACAGCACCCCGCCTCCCCGCTACCACCCCTACCCCCCCACACACACACATAAAGAGCAGAGCAGCACAGACCTCGCATCTCCACACATCTCTTTTGCGCTCAGCAGTCTGCGCTGGAACCACACACGCACAAACACACACACCACCCTCCACTCAACAATAAACTGGCTGGGGCTGCCAGCGCTTCGATGCTGCAGCAGGTCAGTAGCCGCTAGAAGAGGGTGTGCGGCGGGTGAGGTGTGCAGGCAGGGCTTGGTGTGGATGCTGTGTGGTGCTTGGAACGGGCGTGAGAGGTCGGCGTGGTACTGCATAGGAGTTTAACGGTGTGCGGCATACTTAGCAGTACCATTAACGCTATAAAACAAAAAAAATATATAGCGCTTCACACGACACATCTAGGTTTCTAAGCGCTCTAAATAAAATGCGTTGCTTTACTAATTGAATGGACTCGTACCAGTGAGCAGGTATGCAGGAGGCATGGGGTTGTAGGGTGTGCCGGAGTTAATGAGGTGTAGTGGTGTCAAATTGGTGGGAATCTTTTTAGAACACGTGACACCAGATCCACACCACGCTCTCGGATCTGAACACTGAAGACCCCTAGCCCCTCCGGCCCTGGTATCAAAGACACAGGCTTGGCTTTGTGTGGTCCAGAGCATACTTATGCCACCAAATTCTGGCATTCAGTGCACTGCATTGACCCCAGGTTGTGTCCTATCAGATTCAACACTGACCGGACCCTCCATCCTGGCATTTCATAACCTACACTACACCCTTATCCTGGGACATTCCAGACGCTGCACTGTCCGCCCCCACCCAATCATTGGCATTCCAGACACTGGGAGGGGGCGAGGGGGCTGTCCTTGTCGTGTGGTGGAAATCTCTTTCAAGAACCGGCTTCGAGAGTCCCTGAATCCCAACCAGAGCATCCATTTCTCCTCCCATCCACTATTCTAGCGCCACTCTCTCGTTGATTCAATGAGACAGTGCCCCGCCTCCCCGCTACCGCCCCCCCACACACACATAAAGAGCAGAGCAGCACAGACCTCGCATCTCCACACACCTCTTTTGAGCTCAGCAGTCTGCGCTGGAACCACACACGCACAAACACACACACCACCCTCCACTCAACAATAAACCGGCTGGGGCTGCCAGCGCTTTGATGCTGCAGCAGGTCAGTAGCCGCTAGAAGAGGGTGTGCGGTGGGTGAGGTGTGCAGGCAGGGCTTGGTGTGGATGCTGTGTGGTGCTTGGAACGGGCATGAGAGGTCGGTGTGGTACTGCATAGGAGTTTAACGGTGTGAGGCGTACTTAGCAGTACCATTAACGCTATAAAACAAAAAAAATATACAGCGCTTCACACGACACGGCTAGGTTTCTAAGCGCTCTAAATAAAACGCGTTGCTTTACTAATTGAATGGAACTCGTACCAGTGAGCAGGTATGCAGGAGGCATGGGGTTGTAGGGTGCGCTGGAGTTAATGAGGTGTAGTGGTGTCAAATTGGTGGGGTCGGTGTAGGACTCACTGAGTGGTGTAGAGATACTGTAGGGGAGTGGAGAGGGGCTAAGTTTTAATGTGTGTTGGACGAGTGTGTCGTGTTCATGCGAATGGTATGAGTGGATGTGACGGGGTAGTTTCGTGGGTATACGTGTTGGGTTGTGCCCTAAGTGTGTGGCATGTGTATGTGTAATCTACTTATTGGACATTTGATGTGGGTGTGTGGTGTCGAAGATGACTCAGTGGAGCCTATAGGTGTGATGTGGGTGGATGATATACATCAAGGTATAGATGTGGTTATAGATAGTGTGTGTGTGTGTGTGTATGTAGCTTGAGTGTTTGGAGTGCGTGCAATGGGTGGGGGAATCTTGTAGGGTTTGAGAAAGTAAGCGGTAGGTTCTTGGGGTGAAACCTATGAGTCTCACACCAAGGGTAGTCATAATAGTGGGAGGGTGATGTTAGATTTTAGAGCGAGGCTGAAGGGAGACATGTATATATCAAGCTGTGGGACCAGTTTTAAATGCTAATGTAGAGTTTAGGATTTTTTTATTTGTGTGATAAGCAGGTTTATTATTTGAATGCAGGAGGATTATAGCAGTGCGGTCCAATGTGTGATTGTTTGGAAGTGGTTTTCTCTCGTGGTGTAGAAGATTTGGGGTGAGTGTAGAGTGGTTAAAGGGGTTTACAGTGCATGGAGGAGTTGGGACAGTAGGCAGGATATGTGTTAGCAAAGTCTGTGTGTGTGTGGGGCTCGGTCTGTGTGTTTGTGTAGTCTGTGTGTGTGTATAGTCTGTGTGGCGCTCTGTCTGTGTGTGTGCGGCGCTCTGTCTGTGTGTGTGTGGAGCTCTGTCTGTGTGTGTGTGTGTGTAGCGCTCTGTGTGTGTAGTGCTCTGTATGTGTGTAGCGCTCCGTGTGTGTGTTTAGCGCGTAGCGCTCTGTGTGTGTGTGTGTAGCTCTGTGTGGATAGCTTTTTTTGTAGGTGGCTCTATGTGTGGGTGACTGTCTGTGTGAGAGTAGCTCTGTGTAGGTGGCTCTATGTGAATGACTGGGTGGCTCTGTGTGTGTGGCTCTGTGTGGGCGTAAATTCAATAGGTCATGCATTTGCGAGCGATTAAGCTATTGGCATTGTAAATGACAATGCCATTTATTTAATGATTAAGCTATTGGCAATGTAAATGACAATGCCATTTATTTATGATAAAAAAAAGTCATGAGCAATGCCAATAGCTCTACCTTTAATAATGCTGAGACCATTGCATTGTAAATGCTTGTTCATTGTATGATTTACAATAACATGATAAACAATGAGATGGTCTAGAATAAAACTGTATTCCACATTACAATGTCCTCAAGGAAATGGGATGAAAAGGTAATAGTTGCAAACAACTGGCATGTTGCCCTGCTGTGATGTCATTAAATAGACATACTAAAGTATACAGAAAGAGATGGATGGAATGCTTGAATTAATCTCAGCCACTGGTAATTACTGGAGCCACAGTGCAATCCATTGCTATTTTACATAACATGCCACGTCACCTTGGACCCAGCAGTATGTAAATCAGTCTTGACTCTGCTGCAATGGGAACAGTCCGGCCCAAACTGCAAAGCCAGGTCATCCATGAACCAGAACACAAACATTATATTGTGGATTTTAAATCTGAAGGCAATAATATTTTTCTCATAATATTGACTATCAACCTATAAACTAGTTAAGTATAGGCACTGCTTTAAATTGAAATAAATAAGTCCTGGTGGTTATTTCTCAGAATACCTGTTGGCTCCTGAAAAGTGCCAAACCCCTCCCATTAAATGTATTGCAGCAGTGCTGAAAAGTGCTGGGACACTCCCTTTCACATTACAGAAGTGCAGGCACTTAATACTTGGCAGTACCTGCCCATGTAAAGCACTGAGTATAAGTGAAGGTAAGAGGAATAAATGTATACTTATCTATATATACTTTCCTTTACCATATGTTGGTAGTCAATGTCATGGGTACAATATTACTGCAGGTTGATGTAAAAAATTTGATACTTTGTCATAAAACCCTTTACTCAGTACATTTTTCAAAACCTGTGGCTAGCAAGAGCAGTAAACTAGGTCGTAGCCAACGATGAATGTGCTTGCTTGTATGCTGTCATAGTTTCAGTTCTGAGAAGTAATTGGTATTACATTTCTTGTCCCCTGGGTAATTTAAAAAGAACAAAAGAATATCAACTGCTAAGAGCTTTCTTGATATATAATATCTCAAAGCTGACGGCAATGATCTAAATGTTTTTCTAGTTCATTGTTTGTGAGCAGTATAAAGCATGCTGTGTGGCCGGTTTGAAAAAATTGCAGTGTTGTGATTGTTCTGAGCACTCTGTTTCAGCACTCGGGCGGGACATGGGAGGCTGGCCATGTTCCTCACCAGTATGAATACCACAAAAGAACCTGTAAGGTCTATTAGCCAAATCAATTGGCCAGACTGGCATGTAGTACGCTATGTCAGTGGGTGCTACAGTCACCATGAGACAAACTTATATATAGAGCGAGAGAGGGCATGAGTCACATGTGTGAGAAATACAAACTCAATTAATTAAAGCTTACTCAAAAACTGGTCAACAAAATCCAGAACAGCTGCTTGTGAATAACCATCAAACAAACCAAGTGATCAGTCATATCATTTGGCCGTCCACACTGTGCCCAGGCCGGTCTTAGATCATCTAGACCCCATGCCACACAGTAAGTTGTTAATACTGGATCAGGTCCACAGTACCCTATGAACCACCAATTGTTGGCCAGTTGATGATGGTTGAAAAAAAGTGGGGAAAACACAGTGCAAGCTAACAAGAAAGTGGTGAGTTTAAAATATGGTGATATGTCTAAACAACTCTTTAATAGAAACAAGGCACATCCCCTAATTAAAAGAACAGGAACAGTGCAAACGACAGTATGAAACTAATGACTGTTGCAAAAAGGTCCAACATGTTTCTGCCTACCGGGCAAAATGTCCCTTGGCTTTCAACAGGGCCACTGCTCTTAAACGTTGCTACTGTAACAAGTATGTGAAAGAAATTACACCAACCTAATCAATGAAACGAAAAAATGAATGAAAAAAGTAGGAACGATACAACCTGTACCTACAATTATGTACTCATCCTCCTAGTCATATGGAAACTCAGCGTGATCTGGAGAAGATATACATCTGTTACTCATATTGGTACAGAACTTTCAAAGATTCACAGCCACACGTGCTCACAACATCTCTTATGTGTATATTAAAACATTTAAAGTATATTGCTCACCCAAAATGACAGGGGACTGGGCCTCACCTCACCTGGACCGTACTCAGGTATACGAGGCCCCGCTCTGTGGAACAAAAAGGTGTGCAAACAGGGGAAGGCATCAAAACTCCACCCTTTATCTAGAATCTAACCGTGCCTATCTGTATTCCCTGCTGTATACATCCTATTCGTCCACAACTCAATTCAATGTCAGAGCGAGACCCCCCACACCCTGGTCGCTACCCCCTAGACTAGCATTACAAGAACGCCTGCCTAGTTCCTCATAAGCATATACTATGTCTTAGACCAACCATGTTGTCTCGCTAACTGTGCCTTACAGCCTGGTGGGGAACATGCAAAGTGCGCATGACTGTTTGGCCGGCCCAAGAGGGCAGGCCAAGCGGTCATGTGCACTTAGAGTGTGCAAACCCCTCCTCCCCCTGTAACCCCAGCCCCGCCCTGCCTGTGGTGAAAAATAAAATGATAATAACGAGGTTATCATTTTATTTTTCTGCTGCACTGCTCCTAAAGCAGTTGGGCGATGCTCCTCCTCCTTAGCGGAGGAACCGCCACTACACACAACAAACATAATCTAAAAGAAAAAATGGCTTTCCTCTTTTACTTGCGCTATTAAACATTTAATTTATCATTTTTTACTGTTTTACTTATATCTTTTATACATACTCTATATTGTTTTATCTTTATTTTATCTAGGCCTTCTTTGGTGTCTATTTTATCTAGGCCTTCTTTGGTGTCTATTTTATCTAGGCCTTCTTTGGTGTCTATTTTATCTAGGCCTTCTTTGGTGTCTATGCTTGTACATAGCACCAGGGAAGGAATGTTTAGCAAACAGAAAATAATCCAGAGAAAAAGATACATAGAAATACATAACAGTGTGTGCACTTAATACTCTTAGGGCTTGATTACAAGTTAGGCAGAATGTACTTAAGGGATGCTTGGATGGGTTTATTTTGCCTCACCTGACTATTAGTGGTTAGGTTTTTCTGTATCTAGAATTAGGTGGGATAAACCTGACCTGATTTTTTCTCCTGGAAACTCCCCCCTGGATGAATCGCATGAGGTTTGGCTGCAACAGCCGCCAACTCTCCCACCAATTTTTTTTGCCAGAGTTCTCCACTACTAAAAAAATATTCCCATCCCTACAGCCTCACCCACATACCACCACTAAACCGTGCGCACAGGCCCTGGGACTTTTACCACCTACTCAGAGCAGGTGGTAAGTATATGCGTTAAACCCACTGTTAATATGGGATTCCCTTTGGTTTTATCACCAGAAAAATCAGCTCCACACACTAAGGGGCTTATTTACAAGCCCCTTGCGCCGCTTGGAGCCTCACTATTTGTGACGCACTACGGCACATTTTCTGCCCCATATATACAAGGACAGGAAAAGCCACCCTGCGTGGCTTTTCCTGTCCTTGTAAATATGGCCCCTTTACATGTAGCACTTTGCGTGATAAGGGGCGTTCCATGAGTGTTGCTTTGGGCGTTCACACGCAACGCCCATGGAACCTGACACATTTCCAGATTTACGAGAAATCATAAACCTGGAAATATGTCTGAATGCTACGGGGAGGCGCAACGAGGAGAAATGTATTCATTTCTCCTAATTTTTAGGTTTCGCCTATTATCATTCGCTTGCGAATGTAATAGGCGAAAATTCAAGTGCTCAATCGACTCGTGAAACCACTGCGGTTTTTCCACAGTGCATGTGAGTCACGTGACCACAAAAGTTGGTCACGTGACCACACAATCACGTGCATCTCCGCCACGATTCTCCTCCCCTCGCTCGCATTCCCGCCCCCCCACCAGGCTCTCCCGCCCCCATCCGGCTTCCCTACGTGCTAAGGACACCTTCGGTATGCATGTCACTACTTACAACACCCTTTGTCATGGAGTTTAATCCATCCTTTATCTTTTTATTCAATGGTCTTTTCTCTATAGGTTTTGTTTTCCTCGGTCTTTTCCCTTGTTTCACTCTTCCCAGCCTCCTCGTCTTCTCCTATCAGGAAATTGAATCCTTCTTTCTTTTTTCCGTCACAATATCTACTAACTTCTTAACAGAAACTCTAACCTCCTTCTGAATTAATTCTTAATATAATTGTCCCTCATCCTGCCTTATAACACTGACATCTGTAGCTATTTCGTCCTACAAAATTATCCTTCATAATCAGCCGAAAAAAACAAATATGGCTGCCAAATCACGCAATATTTGCATGCCTTAACGCACGCTGTTACGTCATCAGCTTATTCCAGAGCATGCGCTCAGCAATAGAAAGCAGCAGTAAGGGATGTGTCCACATGCTGTCATACATACAATCAGTCATTGGCGCATGGTGCACTAATGCCATCAGATGTTTCCCTTCTTTAATTACAATGACCAAACTGCCTCGATCACCCTTCCTACTGCTGGCGCGCGGTCATGCTCCTAAGGCGGGGACACGTTTACAGAAAGCCTCTAAATCTCCTCAAGCACACCTCGCATCCTCATGGTGTGGGCAGAATCTATCAGCAGGATCGCAAGCGCATTCAAACGGCCATTTGAATGCGCAAATCTGATTAAGCCAGTTTAAACAATTGTTTTATCACAGTCTTCAATAAAAATGTTTTTACCAATACTGAATAGTTACCGATATGAAAAATAAAAGCCCTATTGAGTCTGTTTCATCCCTGGTTCACCAACAAACAAATGTAACCATACTAAAGCTTAAGTATAATATTCCTACTAACACCACTCAGACTACTTCTAAAAATCTGAAGTGGTCTAATTTATATTTAGACACACTCATACTTTAGCCAAAATAGCAAGACAGTAACAAAGGTACTTATCTGAACAGAAGCAGCTCGCTCGCATTCCCGCCCCCCCACCAGGCTCTCCCGCCCCCATCCGGCTTCCCTCCACGCACATAAAACATCTGCTGTGACTTTAGTCACACCGAAGTCCGCCTGCCACACTTCTCCCCTCGCTCGCATTCCCGCCCCCCCACCAGGCTCTCCCGCCCCCATCCGGCTTCCCTCCGCGCACATAAAACATCTACTGTGCCTTTAGTCACACCGAAGTCACGTTTTTAAACAACGCTTTCTTCTAACTAATTACAGGTTTGCAAAATATTTGATATCACCATCGCTGACACGATTAACAGAAAACATTCCTGTGAGACATAGTTCTGTAATAAAAAAGTCAGCAATTATTCCACTGGATGTCACCGCCCCACATCCTGCTCCGATGTACTCTAGGGGGTGATGTCACGCACACTTTATTATAATTATAATGCTCACGTTTCAGCCCTAGACACAGCTGTCTGATATACGGCGTGACGTCACTGCAGTAGCAGAACAACTAGCTTCCATTGCACGGGATGCACAGAACCCTGCACCCCCTCCCCCTTGTATCCCGTGCAGAGGGTATTGGTGGTTACCAGCGCCCCAAACTGAAACTCAGCAACCCATGCACCCAGACCCTCTCTTCAACAAGGCACTCACATCTTCAGCGGGAGGCAGTGGAAGGACAATTCATTCATCTTGACCAGCAAGGTGGCCTTAGCCTGACTTGGCAAGGCCTGTTAAGATGGAAACGTCCTGTTCAGATAGTGTTCCATCGTGTTTGTTTCAGTTTCACTGTTTTGTGCATACCTTGTTTTCCAAATAAACACATGGGGTCTGGTTCGAGGCAGGCTCCATTATTTTGCCAACATTCATGCTTCTCTGTCATGTGCTGGTTCTCTGTTTGATCAGAGCCTCTGACAGGAATACAGTACAAAGTGTATGCCAAAATATGTCTTCTACGACCGACCACAAAAAGGAGTCGTGCGAAGTTGGAGCTATTGGTTTTGTAAATGACATTTTATATTTCTATATCGTTATTGGCATTGTCAATAACCATATATAAATATAAAATGTCATTTACAAAACCAATAGCTCCAACTTTCCAAATGCGAAACCTATTGGCAACGCCAGTGCTTGTTTCCTCTTTTTATGCGTGCTGCATTCTGTAGCACACATAGAATGAAGAAATCACCTCTTGTGATTGTTTATGTGCAGGTAGGTGTCCCTTCCTGCACATAAACAATCCTAAAAAATTGCGTTTTGTAACTTCTATGTGTGCTAATGCAGCATAGATAGAAGCTGACAAAATGTCATTTCAGATTATTTATGTGCAGAAAGGAACACCTTCCTGCCTATAAAGAATCATCCCCCTGACGCAGGCTGCCTTGCTCCATGGTGAAAGGGTGTTTGCGTCAGCGCATGGCAGTCAATTTTGCGCCAGCACATGGATGCAACATATTATTGTAAATATGCTGCATCCCTGTGCTTTGAAAGTGCTGTAGCGTGGCGCAGCCAAAGGACTTGCAGTGTCGCGCTGTGTCACTTTCTTGTAAATGAGGCCCTAATTCCTCATTCCATGGGGTTTTACAAGTACTTGCACAGTACTGGGGTGATTATATGCATGGAAATAATAAAATCACACATCATTGTGCGGTATCATTTCTGCAGTAACGTGCAACTTGTAATTAGAGGCTTATACGTTTACATCTGCACCAAACCTGTTTATGGGATATCAACCGTTGATGGCCCAAAAGGGATTTATTTGTGAGTCAGGAAGATTTTGATGGGCAGGAGTTGATCAGGCCAATAAATTGGGCTCTTTTCCCATTGATTTGACAAAAGAGGAGGTCCTGTACAGCGCTTGAAGTCGGAAGCGTCTGAGTCAGGTTTAATTGTACAGAGAAGGTAGAGGCAATACCAAGCAGTCTGGGATTTCATTATTAACAAGCACTTAGAAGTTAGTTGTGAGACGGTGTAGAAACATTAGTGATTGGAAGCTTTAAAGAGAAGAGCTGAAGAAGTCAGGTTTTGAGGTTGTGATACAATCTTGGACTTTTGGATTCATTGAGTACCAGACAAGATTTATTTTGGGGAATATCATTACCCAACATGGTTTTAATTGCTTGTATTGTGAGCAGGGATGCTAGAGACCCCAAATATGGCATTGAGAAAACTGGTTAAAAGTTGGAACCTTCGCAAATATTACATCGCATGCACTTTTGCACCATAGTGCAAGGGTGCCTGTGTTGCAGGGTTGATTATTTTTGTGCAGGCAGGGAAACCCAAAAACAATCACAAGAGGCTTCTTCCTTATTCTATGTAAGCACACATAGAAAAAGGAAAAACAAGGACAAATAAAGATATTTCTCCTTGTTGTGCCTCCCTTACACCTCACATGGGGACGTGTGTGTTTTTGGCGCTGCCTCAGATTTACGATTTCTTGTGTGAAAAAGCCATGGTTGTAGCTGTGAGTGCCTCCAGCAACACCCATTGCACGCCCCTTTAACACAGGAAACAGTGTTAAAGGGAATGAAATTTTTGAGGCTGCATTAAGCAAAAAAAGTGGCTTAGTGCTAGGCTCCTGTGCCAAGGAACATCACAAAAATTGACGTTCCGGCGGTGCGAGGGACCTCATAAATGAGGTCCTTAGTTCTGTGTGAATAGCTGCTGCCTGTTAGACAAGAGGTATATGGATGACTTGAGACAATTATGGTCGAAACAACTTAGATATGTAAGTGTAGAAAGGACGGATTTGTGTTCAACAGTGGCAAACCCCACTGGCTGGTCAAGTATGACCCTGAAGCGGTTTTTGTATTGTGAGCCATTCAGTGCCCCAAAATGTTCACAGCGTGTAATTTCTACTTTCATAGAACATAAAGTAGATGTATCTCTCCTTCCTTCTTTTCTATGACTACTTTCCCACTTTCATTTTCACTTCATTGCTCCTTTCTTTATCTCCTTCCTTTGTAAAACGTGGTATAAAAATCCAACATGACATAAGTTGATTGTTGCAGCAAACTCCAGGAGTGCAACTTTGTGTTAAAGATAATTATTAGTATCTTTCTGGTCAAACGCTCTTGACACTACCACTTATATTACCACCCGATGAGAAAGATACTAATAACATAAGGAAAGATAGAGATCTAAAAAATCCTAAAAGGTACACACACATAAACCTTAAGACACGAGCCGCACATACACACTTTCCAGACCCGCAACATCAGATAGGACAAATAACACATCAGAAAGACAGCTAAGTGGTGATAAGGGCACTCAGCCCAAGTAATACGCTTTCACATAGCGACAAACAAGAACATGGCGAAAACGCATCTGCGTAATACAATTAGGCAGATAGGTAGCACATACACGCAGTGAATTGATACGGTATCAAAGTCACAGTGTTCACAAATGTTGTCTCGTGAATATACACCACGGGTCCTCCGAAATGTGCAATTGTTAATATAAAGGGTACACATAAAGTTTGATGTAATGAAATGCAGAAACTGCATATCCCATAATGCACTGCACGGCTCAACAGTATAAATAGAGAAAGAGATGACGGACAAACTGTAAAAACACTGCCGTGAACAAGGACTCAGGTTCGAAACGCGTAGGCGATCACAGTTTGGAATAAAGAACTTTAAATAACTACCGAGTGGAGTGCCATCACTTTATTGTTTGTGGTAAATATATATATATATATATATATATATATATATATATATATATCCGACAAAACAAACCTCTCCGATAGGGAAGATGTGATCCCACACAGGTAAGTTATAATCAACCTTCTTTTATTCCAGGAAACAAACAGCATTATGCATTTCGGCACTCCGTGCCTTCCTCAGATGGCAAGTGCTTGGTTGAAATGAACTGTCCACTTCAAGTCCCACCTTTAAGAGGATGATTTTCAAATTCGCTGCCCCGAGTTTACTGGCTGAAGTTATGCATGTGGAAGTCCTTGCCCCAGTGGGCGGTGACTGCAGCCCCCTTAGGATTGTGGTTCTTGTAGTGTTCTGGTGGCTCTATTTGCGGACCTTCACCCTACTATCAATGTTCACAGCGAGCCGGTGTACCTTTGCCTAAGTAAGCAGAGGCGCCGCGATGAAGTCATCACCCAGTTCTTCTGGCCTGGCAATGTGCTGCGAGTTGCCGTGGCTCGGCTTCTACTCAAGCACCTTGAGATGCACCACCAGTTGCCACAGTTTGCCGAACTATTCAGGGCGGGGGCTCGAGTGCGAGTGGCCACGCACACAACATCCAACCAAACAAACCTCTCCGATAGGGAAGACATGAGCCCACACAGGTAAGTTATAACCGACCTCCTTTTATTCCAGGAAACAAACGGCATTATGCATTTTGGCACTCCGTGCCTTCCTCAGACGCCAAGTGCTTGTTTAAAATGAACTGTCCACTTCAAGTCCCACCTTTAAGAGGATGATTTTCAAACTTGCTGCCCCGAGTTTAATGGCTGCAGTTACGCATGTGGAAGTCCTTGCCCCAGTGGGCAGTGACTGCCGGCCCCTTAGGATTGTGGTTCTTGTAGTGTTCTGGTGGCTCGATTTGCTGACCTTCACCCTACCATCAATGTTCACAGCGCGCCAGTGTACCTTCGGCTAAGTAAGCAGAGGTGCCGCGATGTAGTCATCACCCAGTTCTTCTGGCCTGGCAATGCGCTGCAAGTTGCCGTGGCTCGGCGTCTCCTCAAACGCTTTGAGATGCACCACCAATTGCCACAGTACGCCAAACTCTTCAGGGCGGAGGCTAGAGTGCGAGTGGCCACGCACACAACATCCGACCAAACAAACCTCTCCGATAGGGAAGACGTGAGCCCACACAGGTAAGTTATAATCGACCTCTATATATATTAAAAAGCTGTCAGTGACAGCCAGTAGGTGGTAGTTAGGACTAACTTTTCCCATAGACAAATGTTTTTTTGTTTCGCTAATAACCTTGATGTCGTTTGTCAAATCTTTACAAAATTTTCCTTAAAAAAAGTGCCCTGCTTTGCCTAGTACTGCATGGAAAGTTTCGGGGTGATTCGTCAAGCGGGGCAGAGAAAAGGTTTGATTACAAAATACTTTTTCCCCCCATGCAATGTCAATAGAGAATTAGCAGTTTTAGACATGGCTACAGCCGGAACAGCTAAAGGGAATTAGCCCACATTTGGCAGCAAGCTAGATCTTGATCCAGAAAGATCTCCTCTTGTAATTTGGTGTAAATCCAATCAGTAGTTTGGGTGTTATCAAAGAAAGAAATATATCGATATCTTGGGACTCAGATCCCTTGCGGATCTACCTGGGGGCAATAAGGGGGTACCCACGGGGGGAACTGTGGATCCAGAGGAAAAGCAAGGCCCTGATTGGCTGCCAGCAACCTGAAAGGAAAGTTGCAGCTGACATTTTGTCTGTAGGTTGGGCCAGGCAAAGGAAAAATAAAGTGTCAAAACAAACAATGGGTCAGCCTTGCCAATCCAGCTGCGGATGGAACCATCTGAAACAAGGTTCAGAGCCAGACTTAAAACCCATCTATTTCCCAAAAATTAACTCCGTCCGCCCAACTCCTGGTCTTCTTGATGGTTTGCATTTGCAGTCAGCGCGGGGACACACAGTTTTGTGCAGCCAGGCGCTTAATAAATGCTTATTATTTATTATTATTATTACAAGTAATCTGGCCCCATAGGACATATTTGGCAAGAAATTGCCCAAAATTTAGTTTTTTTTCCCAAATCTAGGATTCCGCGGGTATCTGCTGGGAATCTGTGGGTACCTGCAAATCTGAAGCCCAATGGAAAAAGAAACCCTCACCTACTCACTCACCATACCCTCACCTTAATGGCCAAAAGTTGTGCGCTGTGTGAGGTTGAGTGCATGCAGAGATGTTGACCACAGGACCTGACCACCATGTGCAAAAGTGGTTGTATTAATATACGGTAATTATACATTAAAAAAACAGAAATTTACTGAAAAAAATCAATGGTTACAGAGATGTTATAGTTAGGTTCACATTTTACTCACACAAAACCATAGACATTTAGTAGTAATAATATTGTTATCATTAGCCAAAGTAAAATGTAACTCGTGCCGTTAAGTAACTTTAGGCCATGAGTTATAGTTACTTAATGTAAGTATAACCTTTGTTTTTCAGAGAATTCCTAAGGTTTTTTCAGTAAAGTAAGATATTATTTCAATTCCTAAATGTTACTTTAACAATTGTTGTTTTTTAGTGAATATCTGTTTTTTATAGTAAACTAAGATGTCCATCACTGTGTACGCTCCACAGGTGCCCAACCCCCCCTGTGGGTGCTCAACGCTCTGCCGAATACAGCGTTTAGCCTGGATGCAGGGAATACCCTGTGCCCAGGCCCTAAGCACAGCCCCCACACCCCAAGGGTACCCAACACCCCTAGGAGACAGTCCCCTTTTTTAAAATATATAAATTAAAATGGCAGGCCTTTTTTTGTTTATGAGGTGGTGAGCACATCAACATACATAAAAGCAGCCCTATTGAATCTGTCAACATGTCAGCAATAATTCTAATCAAATGTATATTTTTATAAAAACACACATTGCAATGTTTAAATATACATATTTTAACAACATATTTTAAATAAAGCATTTTTTAAAACAACAATATCTTGAGTCTTTTTTTTAACAATTTTCAGGCCATAAAATCCAGTTATAGAACTAACCGAAAAAGGTCTCTACAGTGCAGAAGTATGCAAATCCAGCTTGAAGTGCTTTAGAAATGATGGTAAGCTCTCCTGGGTTCATGGATTCAATGACCTGGGAAGCTTAAAGTGTGTTTCGTAATGTTGCTGGAGGGCGGGTGCTCTCCCTGTAGCCCTCCACAACATAAAAGAAAATGTTCGGTGATGCCCCCCGCTCCTTCTGACTGCAACATCAGGATGAAACAATATCATGAACAGCCCACCTAGGGCATTATGAGGCACTCTTTGACTGGAGCAGTCTCCTGCTGCTCCTTTAATATTCCTTTATATTAGTTTTTTGGGTGTCTCGGTCCCACCCGGAACATTCACTCTTTTTGTTCACTTTGGGGCAGCATTATTTTACTGTGAGTGCCCCAGTGCCACCCACAACTATGGTAAATGTTTGGGGCTGCAGTTGGCAAGGTCCCCTGCCAGCACCCGTCCTGGGTGCTGGCAGGAGCTGACTTGCACTCTCTGCTCCCATGGTAGGAACAGTGTTTCTATGTGCTTCTGCTGGATGGCAGCAATCTTCTGTTCCCTGTCCATCAGAAAGTGGGCAAGGAGATGATCTGTGCTCCCACCTGGCGGGAGCGTTTCTGCTCCTGCTGATGGGAGCAGTGATACTTTTCTGCCCCAATCTCTGTTGAGCAGAGAACATAAGTGTCTCGGGATTGGAAACCCCAGGATGCTATGGTCAGATGGACCCCTGGGGATGGGGCTCCCCACATCTCTTTCCCACATAAATATTCACCATGCCCCAGGGACTGGGGCCCCTGGGGCTGAAATTAGCTCAGGGAGGGGAACCTACACCCCCCAGCCACACATTCGCTTAGCACAAGGGGATGACGTCTTTGTGGCCGAAATTGGCAAGCGGAGTAGGGCCCCAAGTTCCCCATCCCCATCTAAAAATGCATGGGCCCTGGGTAATGGGATCCCTAATGCTGAAATCATTTTGGGGACGGGGCCTCACCATGACCACTCCCCATCTTTTTTAATTGGGTGACCCCATCAGAATCTTGCTTGGGGATGAGAGCTGCATGCCCCCTCCCCTTAATTAAAAAAATAATGCCCCAGGGATGGAATCCTCATTGCCCTAGTGGCTTGGGATAGTGGGCCGCATGCCCCATCCCCTTAATTAGACAAAAACGGCCATAGGGGATGGTGTCCTCGAAGATGTAACGACTTGGGGGTGGGATGCCATGAAAAACCCACCTCCATAAATTTAAAAAAGCACCAAAGTGAATAAAAAGTTTTGCGGGTGGAGCACTGCCAAGTGGTTTATTTTGATGTAGTTGAGGACTGCAGGGAGTGCAATAGCCCCCCGGCAACATTAAAAAATATAAACAGTAAGTCTCCTGGGTTATTCAATTCATGACCCCAGAAGAACTTACCATAATTTGTTTCAAGGAATCCTATGTGAAGCTCTATGCTCTTCAACAGGAGCGTAGACCCTCTTGTCGTTGTTTTTATGATTCAATTTTCTGGGCCAACAAATGACTCAGAGAAATGTTGGTTTTATTATTAAAAAACAATGTTACTATTTATTTTAACACTTTTCAACCACAAAATGTAACATTAAAAACCATGTTCACAGAAAGAGTCACAAACATTTTTTTATTGAAACCTTATAAAACATTTTTATAATAATCAATATCAATAAACATTGCATTGTGTGAATTAACAAAGTAGATAGGTCAATTTATTGTATTTATCATATTACAATAAATATGATAGCTATTAAAATAGGAACTAAAATGTGCCTAAATTAATCACTTTTGATACACATTATAAGTAATTTATCATTTAAAAAAAACACCTTAAACATTTAAAAAGAAAAATACATCAGGTAACTTAAGAACCCAGGCTAGTTGGCAAGGTTTAAGAATGTCATTAAAGCACAAGAAAAAGATGGGGACTGGATAAAAAGCACAATTTAAACAAAATATATATCATTTTCGAGTGATCTAAAAGTTATATGTTGTCATTATGCTTGTAGTTTGAGAGAGAGCGTAGGTCTTCCTCATGATAATTATGCTTAAAAGATCATTTTACCATCTGCTTCCTTTCAGATCAAGGTAGGGTTGAAATTGTGGTCAAGTCTGTAAGATTGTGATGCCTGATCACAGCGTCAATACTGTCCAAATTCAGATCAAAATATTTGCAGGCACTGCGTTGTAAATAAGTAAAAATTATCCTTTTTCTTTTTTATTACTTTTGGAGGTCCAGGCAGTAAATTGCTGCAGCCCCTCCCCCTAAAAATAAGTGCTTTCAAACTTTATTTTTTTTATTTTTAATTTACAGATTCATCTTGGAGCACTAATTTAAATAAATCTTGTTGCCAGTGTCATTTCAAAGGCACATGCATGACTAGATGACTCATGCATATACACACATCATCAGGCATTTATGTGCCTACACAGTAGCATCATTGTGTCTCTTTTTTTTTTTACTTTTGGCCATTCTAACAGCATTTTTTGCCAATGCTCCGCAGCATCTTCAACAGTCATTGGCAAAGCCAAATGGTCCCAAAGGCAGGATCTACTGGCTTTACAAATGCTTCTGTCCTGTGTAACACATATGTTTAGGCCTAAAGGCCTATATGAGTGAATTGTTTTGCACTGTGTTAAAGCCTGCAGTCAAGTGTTTCATTATATTAAGACTCATCTTTGTACAGACACTTGTGGTGTTGGTTACCCTCTTTGTCAAACAAGAGGGGTGCAAGATTTGCACTGTAATAATTCTTGCCAGTATTTCTTGGGAAGGATTGACAGGCCTCTCTGACTGCTAGAATCTTGTAGTAAAAATTCATTAAATAATACATACGTACATATATGTACATAGAGATAAACAGAGGACTATTGGGTCATCCTTCTCCCGCCAGTAGTCTCTCAGATTGTCATTTGGAGTCTGATTCCTAACCAGGATAATATAATTAATGGGGGTAATGACTGAGTCCACATAAGGCATTGCCTTTCTTGTCCTGCTGCTCTGTTTAGTTTCATTATTGCCAGCATATTACAACCACTTTTTGGATGGCAGCATGGCTTCTTTTTCCTTTCTTTTAATTTATCTTGCATATGTTGTTGAATTTGATTGTGCTTTATTGAGGTTGTGTCACAAGGAGAATACAGGAATGTTTCAGTGGATGGAGAGAATCATTCCCGGTGTCTGCTCAAATTCTAATCCCAGCAGGTTGATTGAAGAAATGAGTTCAACTGTCTCGAGAAGTCTCACTGTCAATCAGCACCTTGGGATAATGTGAAGCACAGTGGACACAGCTCCCAGAATGAAGATAAACACGCTCAGGTGTTCATAGTATCCAAATCAACATTAACAAAGGCCAAAAGTCTCCCAGTGTGCACAAAAAAGAGGTTTATATACATGTCCGGAAGAACTCCTTAGCCCTTTGGAACCTCTTCATAAGACAGTCTCTACACTGTAGATCCAGACTACATTGAAGAGTGTTTTTTTAGGAAACCCAACACATCACAAACATGGTAGAAGTTTATTCCCAGAGTCTGTTTATCTTTGCCTTTGCCTGTCCCATGGATGTTGCAGGCTGCAAGGATTATGTGTTTCAGTCGACTCTGTGCTCTGTCAGATTTATGGCCTCTGGGTGAGTAAGGTGAGCTCTTTAGGAACTGTCTCAGTTTTGACCTGTGCAGCTGACATCTGACCTGGTGACCTTTTTCGTGTTCTAGCAAAACCAAGAATACACTTTGTCGAGCTAATGCTGGGCTAAGGTACATCATGTGATTTTGTTTTTACACACTACGAACTAGAAATACAAGCTACAGTGAAATAGAAATGATGGAGCATCACATATTGCCTATACACTTGCTGGAGTCCATTTTTTTCCTTACATCCGTAGATGTATAGATAGATGAATGAGTGCAAAGATGAATGACAGAGTGTATGTATGATGACTTATTGAGTGCTTTAACCTATCATTGACATGAAAGGCACTTTTATCCATAAGCTAGCCCTACTGGCAGTTTTCCACTGCTTGTTTTTCTTATTTTTTTATGATGGAGTGGAGAAGTAAATAGCGGATTTTGTAATTTTGTTTCTACGCTCTCAATTTCTACTATGGATAGCCAGGATTGTGCAGAAGTGTCCAACATTATACTATGAGGCTATTATGTGTATTACATATTTGTGTATCCTGATTGACTAAATTATCTGTGTATTTTGCTTGAAAAGAAACAATTTACATGGTTGATGGCTATCCTAATGCCTATTCCTTAACAGACAATTGCTTACAAAAAAAATTAATTATATATATATATATATATATATATATATATATATATATATATATATATATATTACATACTGGCGGTCGCCAGTAGGTAGTTATAGTTAGGATTTTTTTCAATGCAATATCTCAAAATTATATTGTGAATAACTTTGGCGCCGGTTGACGAATCTGCCTGAAAATTTCCTCAAATTTTCCTCGCGGAGCTCTGGTCCTTCCTTGAAAGTTTGGGGGGGATTCGTCAAGCGGGGGCCGAGATAAAAGGGGGGTCCCAAAACGTGTTTTCCCCATGTTAATTTCCATAGGGCGGTCGACCTCACTTTTAGCCTGAACGGCTGAATGGATTTCCACCAAACTTGGCAAAATTGTAGGGACTGGTAGCCCGATGTGCCTTTGCTATGTCTCAAGATATGTGCTCCAGTGGTTTTTGAGTAATTTAGGTTCAAAAGAATATATATATCTAGGGCAGCGCCCCGGTACGCGCACCGGGGAGCGCTCCGGGCACGCCACGCGAGGTGCGCACGGAAAGCTGATTGGCTCTCGGGTGTCTGTAAACATTCGAAACAGTCTGGAGCGGCCGCCATCTTGTGTCTCGGTAGGATCGAGACACAAGAGGTGGGAAAAACAAAGGGGGAAATGACCATAAGGGGGCAGAGTAGACCCCTCTTGACCCCCTAGGTATGATGTGGGGGCTATGAAAGGGCCCCGCGGGTGATAAAAAAATTTTTTTGATTTGCGCGGGGGGAGCGCCCGGTACGCGCACCGGGGAGCGGACCGGGGAGCGTACCATGGGGAAAAATGAATGATAGAGTTTTTAAAAAATGTAGCCTTTTTTTAGAAATAGGAGGTAGTTTTTTTCTTCTTTTTGTTTGTTTATATTTTTTTAAATGTTTTTTTTAACATTTTGTACTTTTTTTGGCTTTTATGAACTATTTTGTATTTTTTTGGTTATTTTTATGGGGAGAAACAAAAAACAGGGAATTCAAAATGGCTCAACAGGAGCAAAAAAAATCAGGAAAAAATTAGGGGTTTTTTGGGCAATTGTGATTGTCACCAGCAAGGAGGATGAGCTTTATGCTCTGCTCACCATAGTAGATGGTCTTACCACAAAAAATGCATGTAATTCTGAATTCCCCAAACCGTGGTTGTATGCAAGGGATCGTCTCCCTTGTTTCTGGTCCCGATGTAGTGGGTTGCTTTCTTTTGGAGGTGGTGGTTGAAGATTGGGGAGGGTTGCTGGCCAGTTCTCTCACCTCTGCAGCAGAATAGTTTCTCGGATGCTTGCGCTGCATGTGTCTAATCATGGTATTATTACCGAAAGAATATTTTTTGTTCGGGTTACTCCTTGAAAGTTCCATGCCACAGATTAGGCAAGTCACCTTGGGCGCATTGACTTTCTTCTTGCCCTCTGGTATAGAAAAAAACTCCCATACAATGTGCTGCCTTGGTTTGTATGGGGTATTGTCTTCTTGCAGCCATCTACTCCCCTCCTCCTCCTCCTCTTCCTCCTCCTCCTCTTCTTGACCACCAATGTAATGTTGTGGTGGTCCTCTTGGTGGTTGTGGTGGTGGTGGTGGTGCAGGTGCTCCAGCTGCTGCTACTGTAGCCATTTTAAAGTACAAAATATTTCTCAAAGATGTTCAAACAGGTCTTCCTCAGTCAAAGGACAAAGTCAGAATAAGGAAAAAAGGTGGGGTCTTTCATCATTTGGAAAAAAAACTGTCCTGAACCAATGAAAAGTGTTATTTTCAGGTCACAAGACCAGGGGCTTCATCATTATGAAACCAAAACTGTTATGAACCAATGAAAAGTGTTATTTTCAGGTCACATGACCCGACGAGCTTACGCTACGCGCCCCCGGGCGCGCCCCGGGGCGTGCCTCGGGGCGCGTCGCGTAAGCGCGTCGGATGCTTACGTTGCGCGATCGTATTCGCTCGAGTGCTTCCGGGGGCGCTTACGCCGTGCGTATCACGCGGACGCGGATACGCGATACGTCACGATCATGTTTTCGTTCGCGACATTGGCGCTAACGGGACGCTTCCCGGTTCGCGCACCGGGGCGCTTCAAAAGACTACACTTTCCGGGGCGCTCACCGGGGCGCGCACCGGGAGCGCTCCAGGGCAAAAAAAAAAAAACAATATACATAAAAAAAATTGTTTCACATAAATATATAATATAGGATTCATTTTCAAAAATATTACATGTCATAGCTATAGACATTTGCTATTAAAAAAACTTTGAAATTCACTGAAAAAAACATAGGTTTGGGGCCTTATATATAGTTAGGAATCAGAATTTTAAAAAAACTATGAAATTCACTGAAAAAACCATAGGTTTCACACCAGTTTTAGTTAGGAATTAGCATTTAAAAAACCTATGAAATTCACTGAAAAACCCATTGGTTTCACACCAGTTATAGTTAGGAATTAGCATTTAAAAAACCTTTGAAATTCACTGAAAAAACCATAGGTTTCAGACCAGTTATAGTTAGGAATTAGCATTTAAAACATTTATTAAATTCACTGAAAAAACCATAGGTTTCACACCAGTTATAGTTAGCTGGAAATTTTACTGACATAAAACCATTGAAATTCCCACGTTATAGTTAGTTGGACTCACTATAACTTGCGCGCCTGTAATGCACTGCTGATGACGTCACATATTACATCACTCATGACATGGTCAGTGACATCACTCATGACATCACTGATGACACCATCCAGTGAATGTGTGTCTTTTTGAAAAATAAATATGTTTTATATATGTATATGTAAAAGGATTTTCTTTTTTTTAAATTGATTGGTTAACTGGCTTATTAAGTGTATCTTAGTGAATACATATATTAGCGAGTATTGTTTAAATATTTAAATGTTTGTATCCGTGTTTCACTTTGTGTATAAGTGGCTGCATGGGTTGGTGAGTAGCTACATGTGTGTGTATATGGGTTATTAGATGTTTTTTTAGTATCAGTATGAGTGTCTGTATGGTTTGGTGGGGGTATTACTTAGCACATAGATGCATCAATGACTGACTCACTGTTTGTATGTGTTTTGAAGACAGCATATGTGCAGGACTGTATGGGTGTATGAGTGTGTGTATGTGTGTGTGAGTGAGTGAATGACTGTCTCACTAGTGTCTTTAGCAGTAACGACATACGTTTTAATCTAGTATATGTGAGTATAGATGTATATAAGTGAGTATATGTGAGAATGAGAGATTGAAAGAGTTCTTGTTTGTATAAGTATGTTTTCTATAAGTGATTGTTTAAGAGAATAAGTATGTGTAAGTTTCCTTAGAAGTAAGGTGGTAGTGTGTGCATAGTTGTATATGCAAATAAATGGATGTTCAATAGTTTATTTGCATGTGTGAGTATGTGTGTGAGTAACTTTTGGATGACTGTCGGTGTGTAACAGGATGTGTAGGTGTATCACTACATATGATGAGTGAGTATATGTATGAGTGACTATATAGAACTGTTGGTGAATGAGTGGATGTGTATATAGATGGTTGAATTACTGATTTGGTTGTTCTAACTGGTATGGGTATGTCCATCTTTTTGAAAATGTTTGTTTCTCTTTTTGAATATGTGTTTCAAGGGTTACATTACACTGAAAGAATGTCTGTCACTTTCTCACAAGGATGGTGTCATCAGTGATGTCATGAGTGATGTCACTGACCATGTCATGAGTGATGTAATATGTGACGTCATCAGCAGTGCATTGCAGGCGCGCAAGTTATAGTGAGTCCAACTAACTATAACGTGGGAATTTCAATGGTTTTATGTCAGTAAAATTTCCAGCTAACTATAACTGGTGTGAAACCTATGGTTTTTTCAGTGAATATATATATATATATATATATATATATATATATATATATATATATATATATATATATATATATATATATATATATATATATATAGCATAACAGTGGCCTTCATCCCGTGGTCTAATACATTTTTACTCACTTTTCTTCTGCCCACCAAACCATACCACATAGGGCAATT
The DNA here is from genome assembly GCF_964263255.1 of Lissotriton vulgaris. Taxonomy (NCBI): domain Eukaryota; kingdom Metazoa; phylum Chordata; class Amphibia; order Caudata; family Salamandridae; genus Lissotriton; species Lissotriton vulgaris. Next base: position 1,714,155,013 of record NC_141695.1, on the reverse strand, counting down.
GATCAGCCCTCTTCAATCATATGCTGTTTTCCCTGTGATACCACAACACGCACGACTGCCATTAAGATAGCCTTCTTCAGTGCCAGGGGTACATAATGTGTGCAATTTTTTTTTTCGTTTTAACCTTTAGTTATGTGTTAATGTATTTTTTAGTGTGCCTATTTATTTTAACTTTTTGGAGCGCCTTGGATCTCCTTTGGCACTGCTATCGCAGTGTGGCATATTCTTCACTGGCACTAATAGTGAAGGCCACCTTAGGCTTCGATATTATTTGTTAATAAGAAATAATATCCAAGCCTATTCCAAGATGGCTGCCCATGCAGGCACATTCATGCTCTAGCTTGGTGTTTGTTATACTTCCTAAAAAAACATTCTAAGATGGCTGACCATGCTTCAACTTGTGTGACTATATATACATATGTATAATATTATATCGTAAAATATTTTAATAGCTGTTTTTCCATTAAAAACAAATGTGATTTAATTTTTAAAAACTACTGTTAATTTGAATTATTTTATACATTTATAACTATACATGGTTTGTTGAAAGTGAGCCCATAATTCTATCGATGCCCAGGCTGCTGGCGCAAACCGCCTCTTCGTTTCCATTCCGAATAATTTACCAAATAAAGAGACGGGCGCTGGGAGCAGGAATCAAGAACAGAGTTTATTTCTCATGAGGAGAGCCAGTCATTTCGGACACGAAACACAGTGTCTTTCGGGAGGTGCTCTAACAAGTGAGCTTGAGACTCTGGCTTTTATACATTTGCAGAACATTTGATGATACAATCAGGTCAATGTGTCGCAAAAGGAAAACATTCCTATAATCCTCGTGATGATCCTACTCCACATACGTTCACAATGGGGACCCTTGACCTGCTGATAAGAGGGAAGGGCGATCGTGCAACTGAGTGTGTCGTAGGATGTGTGCGCCTGATCATGGCCCAGGGGGTGGGGTGGCTAGGCATACAATAAGGGCAGTAAATGGTATCTCCTGGCTTAGGCGATGGCCTCGGACATGTGTGGTCAGCCGGACTCGGGGGAAGGGGTCATCAAAGGAGTGGTATTCATGCCTGCGTGGACAATCGAGCGCGGAGGGAGGGCTTGTCAATAGAGGGGTATTCATGGAAGGGAAGGAGGTGCTGGTCAGGCGCGGCCGTGACTCTCAAGGACAGGGCTTTGCGAAAGAAGAGGGTTTATGACTTGCTCATATGAGGAGAAGGAGGGGGGGGGGGTCAGGGTGCATGCAGGGCCAGAGTCGCGCAGAGAGAGAGATCTTATGACCTGTACATGAGAGAACAGGGGCAGTCAGATACAACTGGGGGGCTATGTCAGCTGAGGCGAAGGGTGCCTCTTCAAGAGGGAAATGGGGGGGGTGCCTGGGTCAAGCAGGAGGGTTGCCTTTCATAGCAGGGTCGCGCTGAGTGCTGGGTTTCATGGTCTATGTATGTGAGAGCGGGAGAGGGGGGGGGGTGCTCAAATGCGCGCAGGAGGGAAACCAGTGATTCTAATGAGTGGGCAAGAGGCCAAGGCGCCTAGAATGGCTATCATGTACACATGGGTACAGGCCTTTGCGGGCTGAGGGATGCAGTCAATGCTTTACGATATTCATGGTGCGTGCAGGGAGGGGAGTGGAAAAAGGGGGAAATGAACGTTGCCTATGTACATCAATACTTCCCATTTTCTACAGTCGCCCCTTTTTACATAGCAAAGTTCATTTCTGTAGTTGATGAAGGTACATATAAAACAGGTGTGATCGAAGAATTTGCATTTGTCAATACTAACATATGGCATATAATCATGGACAGTTGATGTGTTTGGTAGAACGCAGCACGTAGGGGATGGCATTTGTCGAGTCCCTATCATTTCAAATCACTACATAGCATAAATTTTTCTGACTTAAAAATGTGACCAATGAACATTTTGACCAAGTAGTCAAGGGAGGAATTCAGTTCAATACGCAAGATCTCTTCATCACAGTGTCTTTTATCAGTGAGCCATCACTGGTAGGCTCTAGTCCGTGTCCTGTCGTTGGCGCTGTTGAGCACCCGCGGTGGAGCTATAGGTCCAGCTCGGTTCTATCCTTACGCGTTGCAGGGTGCGGTCAGTCCTCTACTGTTAGACCACAGTCCTGTTCCCTAAACAGTCCGTTTGGCGGCGCCTTGTGCTCGGCACCTAGCGTTCTGTGGCAACACCCTCTTCCCATATAATTGGAGTTCTTTCCTTTGGCAAAAAGTCACGTGGGAAGGTGGGTGGATGTGGTTCAGACAGTCGATAGGAGAAAGAGTGATCGGAGTTGGGTCAGAGTTCCTGGGACACACAAAAAGGGACCAAGGGAGCAAAGGATAACAAGCAGGCAGGCCCATCAATCGGGCCCAAAGAAGGGGGACGGAGACTCCAGGCACACGTGGATTAGCAGTCGGAGGGCTTCGAGGCGGCCCGTCATTTTTTTTCATTTTCCACGTTGAAATTGCGGTCTCGTCCCGTGCCTTGTTGCTCTGCAGCTCCACCTCTGGTCGATGTCATACGTGTCCCAAGATCTGCAGTCAGGCTGAACGTCACCTCTGACCCATCTCCTCTGGTGATCGTGAATCTTTGAATGAGTACAAAACAATGTTTTAGAGAAATGGCAGAAGAGGACATCTACGCATATGAATTCCATTCGCAATCCTAGCACCTGGCGTTATGCTCATTGGTCATAGTCAGAGGTCTATTACCATGAAGTAAGTAGGTGGATATTTCTACTGCGTTCGCGCCAAGTCTAATCGGCGTTTGTTCATGACATATATGGGCAGAGGCTGGCATATAATCACCTGCGTATTTCAACAAAAACCCAAGATTGACAACATTCAGGAGAGACTCGTCCTTCTAATTCGAGCCTTAACAGTCTTACATTTCCCTTTAGAGCCGGCTAACTCTTTAAAACAAAGCGGGGGTGCAATCATTGAAAGACAGAGTCAAACATGTTTTTTCTCGAGGGGCGGCAGTTACTCATGGTCATCATATATGTATATCGGGGACAGTAGCTGGGGTCGATCAAGTGGGGCGGGGACGCTTCGGGCATTCGCGCTTGGGTGCAAAGGGGTGGGACAATCTGGGCATTGGGGGTCAATCTGGACCTTGGCGCTTGTCTCTAACAATAAAAATTAGGATGCCATTGACATATAGTTCCCCTATAAAAGGCCAAATTGGGGGACTTTAGTCGTCTTACCTGTCCTTTCCTTCTCAGCCAATTCAAGTTCATTCATTTTGCAGAAAGGAGAGGCAGTAACATGGCGAGATACAGTCATTTTAGTTTCGGTCAATTTCGCTGAACACCTTCGTGTTCAATATGTATCAAATCAGACTGGTGCCGGTGGGGCACAATTTTACCAAAAAGGGAGAGAAAATAGGGAGACTCCCGTAGAGAGTGAGAGTCGTCCGCAATCTAAACGAGCCATTCTGTACACGTATGACATGTAGAGAGAGAGAGAGAGAGAGAGAGAGAGAAAGAGAGAGAGAGAGAGAGGGAGAGAGACGTGTACGAAAATAGATCATTTAGTGCGCTCACAACACAGAACAGCAAAGGTCAGGTAACATGCAGATATAGACAGAGGGGAGACATATATTCGTACATTACACACACACAAACTCAGACAGGGAAGACGGCACATGTATTACACATATACAAGACATTCACAACAAGACAGGAAACAATTGTTAGTCTACAACATCTGTTTTTATATATATCCTACGTATCTTTACTATCCTATTTATCTACGTGCTTAGCTCTTTCTGCCCTTCCCCCCTTTCCCTTCTCGCTTGTCACGCCTGTGAGCGCTCCCAATTACCAATACTCACACCTCGGTTGGTTGATCAGAAATTAACCTGGTCGCGCTAGTTACCCATGGTTGAATCTTAAACCATTTTTCTGTTCCCTCCTGTGGTGGGAAGTTCTCCAGGCTGAGGCAACGGCAAGCATTGATCGGGAAAACAGTCGGACAGCTTGGCTATATCTGTAAGAGTGTGAGAAAGGGTGGCAGTGCATTTTGAACATCGGCAACATTTTCTAACTTCCTAGGCCGGCGGTGCCGTGGCAACCCTTACCCGTACAATTTTTCTTTGTCCTTTCCCTACCTAGTCAAAACGTCCAGTCATTTCATTTAACGCGTCTTTTCTAGTCAATTTTATTTTTGTCATTCAGTACTTGTCCAGTCTCTATGTCAGTCCGTCCTCCCGTTGCTATGCTCTAAGGAGGAACAGTCATGTTTAAGCCTACGCCTTTTAAAAACTTTTATTTGTCCTAAGGACCATGCTCATATTCCCTTTTTCCTCCTTCCATCGGCGGTTCGGTCGTCGTCCATCCATACATCAGCCAGTGTTCCGACGTGACCTGCAGAAGGGAGGAAAAAGAAGGGGTGGGGGACAACATTCAAAGCCTTATCAACGTGCAGTAATCCGGAAATGCTTTACCTACCACATACTCGACCTATTTTCACGTAGTGCATTTCCCTACCATCACGGCGCTTAAGCCCAGATGGACCAGGAAGGTCAGGCATATAATCATTGATGACCTGTGTATCTACATGAGTTACTTGGTCGTAACCCCTTTCGATCGGGTACAAGGGTGGCGGTCAGGTGGCATTTCTGTGGTGTCGTTTTTAGGGCTTTCAAAGCACTTTTCCGGCTGCCTGTGACACATAGCGTGGCTGCTGAATATCGGGTCCTTTTTTTAACCTTTAACCTTCATCATGCTTTCTCGTTGTTCACAGTAGTAATACATTTAAAACTCATTAATGCAACCGCTACAATTATGCTTTCGTTTCCAAAATACCTTTAATAAAAAGTGTTGACACATAAATACAGGCCTACAACCCGGTGGACTAGCCACGGAGCAGATCGGAACTGTACATGGGAAGAACGAAGCTGGTGGCAGTTCATTGCATAAAGCGCGGCAGTGCAATAAAATCATATTAAACTCCCCTACAGAGCAAGCATGATGCATGTCAGTAATTCATCTTTAATACATTCATAAATACATCATCCAATGATCCTTCATTACCTTAAATTACACCAATTCATTTTCCAATTCATAATCAGTACCCACCCTAAGTCAATTCATTGTCCAAGCACATGCTCAATATCCTTCATATCTACTTTCATTATCCAAACGTTATATATCTCGGGGTAAAAGCTTGTGCAATCAGGGTGCAACAAAGTTCATGAAAAACGTCTCATTTTGGGTCGACGCCATTTTGGGTGGGGTCAGGCAAGTTCTAGCACAGTCAGAGTGTCTCTAGTCTCGCAAGGTTGGCCCAGAACTTTCCATTGGCAGTTCAGAAAGTCTCGTGCAATGTGGTTAACAATCTAACAAATATGGACCATGAGTCAAAGAGTGGGAAGGGCGGCAACAATTTTCCTACCGGGTCATTCTGGTGTTCCTCCGGAACTGAACAAGCTTGTGCCGTGGCGGCATCTTAGCCATTTCCGATCCGAGTCTGGTGCCGGCAGGAGTAGCACCGATGTCGTGGTTCCCAGCGAAGGGGGCGGGGGCACCCATGCAGAGGGTCGGGGGCCCCCCGGCTCTTATAGAATCTTCAAGGTCGAGGAGAGGCGATATGGAGCGGGTGCCCGTCCTGGGCAGAAGACCTCTTTTTGATGTTGACCCTCTTTAAGCAAAGAGTGTTGGGGTGTCGCTGGAAGCCTCCACCTGGAGGGAGGTGGGGGAGGGTCGTTCGCGACACCTCCCCCTTCCAGCGACCCCGCGCCGTTCTTCGGCTCCATCGTTCTCGACATCGGCCGTGCCAGCCATTGATGATGGGGGGGGGGGGTGGTCGGCGGCTGAGGCAAGACAGCCCCCCCCCTTCCCTCGGCGACATGTGGCGGGACTACCTTCAACTCTCCAGGGAGCGTGGAATGTGGCGGGACTGCCTGCACCTATGCAGGCAGGCGGCAGGCGGCGAATTTGGCATCTGGCGGGACTATTTGATTTGCCGCCGTTCTTGCCTTGGCTTCGGCTGTGGACCAGCAGGCGATGGCATGCGGCGAATTTGAAATGTGGTGGGACTACTTGATTCGCCGTCGTTTTCGCCTTGGCTCCGGCCCTCAACAGGAGCCGGATCGGGTGAGAGAGAGAGGTGGTCGGCGGCCGAGGCAAGACAGCCCCCTCTCTCCCCGCGGCCTGCAGGGCGGCAGAAGGGAGAAGACGGAGAGGTCCTTGTCATCCTTTGGACCGCCTGCCCAACGTCATCTCCTCCTGACCGTGGCCAGGCGAGTCCCTCGTGCCTCCAGGCCTCGCCTTCCGGATGGGCGTAACCGCGGACCCGTTGCACTTCGGGAGCTTTCTGGAATGGGGGTAGGTACCTATTGAATTGTTTCTATTTCATGTGACCGTTATTTGGGCGTGGTGGGCAATGAGGCAGACATGTTTAGGGCAGAAATAGGCAACGGAACCTAGCTACCTCGTGGCTGCCTTGGTGTCAGGCTTGTCTTCCCTCGCCATTTTTATGTTTCTTATTGCTAGTTATTTCTAATGTTTCTTATTTTTGGTGAAGTCAAAAGCTCATCAGGGGGTTACTGACTTAGCCTGATTTCCTTTTATTTTTCTTTCTCTTACTTAGCGTGTTTCGAGCTAAAGTTTTCTGTTAGTAGGGAACGGTGATCACTTCATATTTTTATGTGTCCTTTTCACTGGGGGGGGGGGTACACCTGGACGGACCAGACGAGTCCCCTCCAATAAATGGTCCGGGGTGGAACGAGATTATCGATCAAAAGGGGAACATATATTCCTTCATTAGGGTATCATCCTGGACAGACCGAGCGATGTACTTCCACTTACTAGGGTAGCCTCCTGGACGGACCAGTCGGTCTATTTCTATTAAATGGCCCATGAGTAGAGAGCATATGTCCTCCATAAGAGTAGTCTCCTGGGCGGACCATGTGAGCTACCCCACAATAACCAACCAGTGGGGAGTGGGTAGGACTGACGAATTCACAAAGGGGCATAACCTACCCTTTTCTACTTGCAAAGACTAGACAGAGTGTTTCTATTTCACGTTGTTTGCAAATAGAAAATACCTCAAACGAAACAATTCCTGGAACAACAATGTCCAGGCAACCAACCAATCAGTGGGGAGAAAAACAGGCATGACGGATTACAACGGGGACAAATGTCTGCATTACCTGCCCTTCGCTATCCAAAAAGGAAGACAGAATATTTCTATTCGTCTCAGTTTGTAGACAGGGAAGATCTCAAAGAGCAACAATCGATTATTAATCGATTTCAAACAATCAGTGGGGAGAAAAGTAGGCATGACGGATTACAACGGGGACAAAAGTCTGCATTACCTACCCTTCTCTATCTGCAAAGAGGGACGACGTTCCTATTCGCCGCTGTTTGCAAACAGAGAATGTCTCGTTCTCTAGAAGAGAACCAATATGTCAAGTAGCCCTCAAAGCTAAATGAACCAATACCAACCAATACAATATCAGTATACAAATACCGATTTCAATACAAACAATCAATCAATCAGGTGGACAGAGCCACCCTACCAATCAGACGTAAAAACACCCTACTTAATCTTACCCGGACCGGACCATACGGACAGTTCTTCGACTCCTTCCTCCAGCGCCCGATCGTTCTCTTACTCCATGTAGCATTCCTGTGGGATTCCAGTCAGGACAATAGGTCACTCAAGAGAGGTCCGTTCAGAATTGGTGAAGTTCTGTCGATCGGCAGCCGGGCTAGGGCCCTCTCAAGGCAGGTATACTCCGATCATTTTAGACGTTCACTTCTTCGTCTGGATCTCTCTTACCGAACCCTATGTCACTGATGGGCCCCGCGTTGGGCGCCAATTGTTGAAAGTGAGCCCATAATTCTATCGATGCCCAGGCTGCTGGCGCAAACCGCCTCTTCGTTTCCATTCCGAATAATTTACCAAATAAAGAGACGGGCGCTGGGAGCAGGAATCAAGAACAGAGTTTATTTCTCATGAGGAGAGCCAGTCATTTCGGACACGAAACACAGTGTCTTTCGGGAGGTGCTCTAACAAGTGAGCTTGAGACTCTGGCTTTTATACATTTGCAGAACATTTGATGATACAATCAGGTCAATGTGTCGCAAAAGGAAAACATTCCTATAATCCTCGTGATGATCCTACTCCACATACGTTCACAATGGGGACCCTTGACCTGCTGATAAGAGGGAAGGGCGATCGTGCAACTGAGTGTGTCGTAGGATGTGTGCGCCTGATCATGGCCCAGGGGGTGGGGTGGCTAGGCATACAATAAGGGCAGTAAATGGTATCTCCTGGCTTAGGCGATGGCCTCGGACATGTGTGGTCAGCCGGACTCGGGGGAAGGGGTCATCAAAGGAGTGGTATTCATGCCTGCGTGGACAATCGAGCGCGGAGGGAGGGCTTGTCAATAGAGGGGTATTCATGGAAGGGAAGGAGGTGCTGGTCAGGCGCGGCCGTGACTCTCAAGGACAGGGCTTTGCGAAAGAAGAGGGTTTATGACTTGCTCATATGAGGAGAAGGAGGGGGGGGGGTCAGGGTGCATGCAGGGCCAGAGTCGCGCAGAGAGAGAGATCTTATGACCTGTACATGAGAGAACAGGGGCAGTCAGATACAACTGGGGGGCTATGTCAGCTGAGGCGAAGGGTGCCTCTTCAAGAGGGAAATGGGGGGGGGGTGCCTGGGTCAAGCAGGAGGGTTGCCTTTCATAGCAGGGTCGCGCTGAGTGCTGGGTTTCATGGTCTATGTATGTGAGAGCGGGAGAGGGGGGGGGGGTGCTCAAATGCGCGCAGGAGGGAAACCAGTGATTCTAATGAGTGGGCAAGAGGCCAAGGCGCCTAGAATGGCTATCATGTACACATGGGTACAGGCCTTTGCGGGCTGAGGGATGCAGCCAATGCTTTACGATATTCATGGTGCGTGCAGGGAGGGGAGTGGAAAAAGGGGGAAATGAACGTTGCCTATGTACATCAATACTTCCCATTTTCTACAGGTTGTCAGTTTGAACCTTTTTCAAGAACTAAAGTATTATATATATATTTTGCTCAACTTTGGAGATAGAATGATGATTTTTCAAACCTCTAGTACAATGTATCTGCCCAAACATAGATACTTAAGTCATCTTTGCATTTCAATGTGGGCTGTCCTCATGGTATGTTAAAGATTGCAAATTGATAATGGTTTCTCAGCTGAAAAGCACTGTGAAGTAAAAAATATTGTGAGATGTGTAAATAAAGCAATAGAGTGGTTAAAGTGCTGAGATGGAACATCTGGTTTGTCTTTACAGGGGGCATCTCTCTTTCTATCAGAAAGCTTGAAGACATTACGACGCTCAAAAAGAAGATGGGTCTTAACAACAATTGTACTGGAAGAAGGAGACCCGGGACCATTCCCAAAGTTTGCTGGCGAGGTAGGGGAAGGGTTTGCCTAAATGAATTGTTTGGTCAAATCACTGTTAATTTCTTTTTTGGTCTCAACTGATTCTTTTGAGGTGGGGATCAGAATAGGGTATCTCACAGTCTTTTATGACACAGAAAATACAAAGAACTTGATTGGACTGTTAGTCAAAAGAAATGCTGCAGGTTGCAAAATTAAGATTGAGGAATTTACATGTATATCCTTTTTGAAGATCCAAAGATATGGTTGGGTGGCAGCATTATTGTAGGTTGAGGCACCATCTGGATAGCAGAGATGCTGTGTCCATACATAGTTGCTGGACACCATCTCCAGAGGAGGGCTGTTAATGACGTAACTGAAAGGGTTTCTGGAATTGGAAACTAATTGGCATTAATGCAAACCATGGAAGGGCATCCTAGTATGCTTATGGAAAAGATAAGTCAGCTATGCACCTAAGAAAGGAGGCCTGTGAGTGCAGTTTGTGTTACTGCCTTGAACAAGGGTCAAATAATTAGTAAAAAGAAAATAAGATCTGGGCATAAAGTGTTCCTCTTAGGAGCCCACTGGATATCAAAGTTTTCTCTTCTTGATTTCACCTGCCTTTCACCACCCTATACTGTATTAAATGGGCATTGAAATGTAGGTTTTACTCCAGAATATGAGGGGAGGAAAATGCTACCTGGAGACCCTACATTGTCTCCATCATTAATTTGTTCTTATGGGCTGCAATGTGGCCAAGAATTGTCTTTTTTTAACCTCAGTACTCTTTTTTACGATTCCTAATGTCATCATCAGACCCTGAAGGGTGCTATTTTAAGTCCTTACCTCCATTATTTTCAATGAGAGGGTGTTGCGGTACTAGTGGCCGGTTATCTGTGGTTTTTACACCAGGTCTGAACTGTCTTGGGTCGTTTTAGTTGTAGTAACTTTAGGACTAAAATGTATGAAGAGGGGTCAGCTTGCAATTTTGTGGGTGGGTGCATGCACCTCCTAATGCCCTCCCTAACCCCATTGCCCATTTGATAGATACTCCTCCATCCCTCTCAAATTTACTACTAAGGCATATGCGACCATACATGAAGATCTCCACAGTAAATGGAGGTCTCCGCACAAAAAAAAATTAGGAGGCGTAGACCTCCGAGAGGCTGAGGCGTAGACCTCCGTATATAGGTTAACAAATTGAATTTTGTAGTATGTGGGTAATACTTATGTAGTAGTACTAATTGTACTTCAAAATGCAGTTTGTGAACAAGTCACCGCAAGGGAGGAATTACAGAGCGGTGGAAGAGGCAGGAGACAGAAACAACAAGCATTTATCCTTTGCATTCTGCAACTCCAGAACATGGTATAAAAGATTGATTGTCTATAAGAAAAACACTGCACCCTTTCCTTTATTTGTTTCAAATTAAGCTTCACCTGCCTTTGCCCTGAGGCTCCTGCTGGCACTGCATAACTGCATATCATGTATACATAAAGATGGCAGAATGAATGCCAGATGTGTTACATTCCGTCATCAGGTTAAACTTAATATATAAGAACAACAATGTGCATATCTAGGTACACAAACAATAAATTATTATTCTGATCTTGCTCTTTTGTTAATGTGTTATATGTTTATATATTGCTTAGTACATTGCCTAGTACATTAGTACATTAGTAATTTGTCAAACCATCAAGGTTAGCAAGCTTTGGTGTGATTTATATACACTCTGTTGCAATGCCCACAAAGTATACCTATCACCAACATGAAGGTCTGCCCGCCATATTTAAATGTGGGCGGACGTTCAGTTTGGCCACATTGGAGACTGCTCTGTCTCCACCATCGCCAAGGGCCATTGGAGAAATGGTTAGATGTCTGCCCACGCAATTTAGATAGGTGGTCATGGAGTACTTTTTAGGTTTAGCCTACTTGCGCTGTGCTTGTAAAATCTCATATAATCAATATACATCTTAACAGGGTTTTACAGCCCGCCCTTACTTTTCATTTGTTCGTGTACTTGTCACTTTGTTTTTCCCAGTTTCTGTTGGTTATAGCATTACATTTCTTGTTGTTCTTCGTGTGTTTTTATTAGTGGAGCTTGGCCCAAGTACACCTTTTTAACTGTTCATCTGCTTTTTTACGTACTTTTTTCTAGTACTACCAGTGAAACCAATCCAGCCAGGGTCTCAAAGACTATGTCACAACTAACACAGCCCTAGAGACTGGAGTCTTTTTCCCATCGCTGAATAGTTTTAATAAACCTTGGTGCTGGGACTGGTTACCCCACTGATCAATCGCAAAAGAGTTAGGTCTGTTTTAAGGGACTCTTTCTCCTGTAAAAGGATGGGGTTATGTTCCAAATTGATGAACAGGACAAACAATTTTCTTTCTTCTCAGTCATTTTTTGTGTGCATGTCTATTTCTTTTGTATTTAAACTATTATCAGCACAAGCAGCAATCATGGTCACTGTCATTGTGAAAAGTAAGCCCTAACAGATCTCCTCTCTCCCTCACAGTTGTTCAACGATCGCTCAGTTAACATGACCATCAAGTACCTCATCAGTGGCCCGGGCGTGGATGAGTTTCCCGAGCCTGGGTTGTTTTCTGTGGATGACGCTGATGGAAAAGTCTATGTCCATCGTACTATTGACCGGGAGAAGACTCCTTTATTCGTGGTAAATATCGCTGCCAAGAAAATGTTAGACTGCATGTGAATGTGGGAGTCACAGAGAGTATGAATAAGGCAATTGTGCTACTGACAAAATGTGTTTCCATGGTTTTCTCAGAAGCTTCCTGGGAGGTTGCTGGTGTTTTTGGTCATGCATTTGACAGGGCAGTGGTGAGGTGGGGCTGTGCCCTAATGCCAGCAGCTTATTCATGATTGGATTGGCTGTGACATACAATTATTCATTGGGAAATTGAAATCAAATTGGCCCTGCTCCTTCATGAAGGTAATAAGAGCATTAATAGATCAACATGATAGTCACAAATCTGAACCACAGGTACCACCATCACTAAGTGCGTCAATGTCTGGATAACATCAGAGGTGACAAGAAGTGCTCCACAAATCTACTGATTTTATAGGAATTTAGAGTACGGCAGAAGAGTTCACCATCTTATGAATGCTATTGGTTATAAGGGTATAGTAATTCAGCGGATGGGATATCCATCTCTTAAATGGGCGGAGTAACCTTTCGCTCAAACGTTAAATCAAGCCATAGAATTGGATAACTCATTTTGTTCCAGTGAGGAGATCCTTCTGGAGTAGGGATAAGGATATTTTCTAAGATGTTGTTACAATTAAAATGATCTAGTCATCAGAGCTCTTAGGATGGCCTTTAGAAGAATAGTTTGTATGTAGATCCATCACTGTACTGTATTGCCTACACAAAGACGTACAACCCGTGGGTTTTTGTCTTTCATCGCTGATCCTGTAGTCTCGGAGCAAATCACATTTATTCCTTTTTATAAGATTTTCAGTGTTGTTGAATTGGAAAATTTTAGCAATAAAAAGGGAGCTCATACAACAAATGACCTATCTTTATTACTAAATATCAACTCACAACCCTGCAGTGCTTAATTTGAGCCAGTGGTTTTCAGTGCTCAGCAATTAAACGTAATTGCCGGCACTGCCACTTAATTGCCTGACCTTGAATTTATGACAGCTGCCACATGGTGGCGCTGTTTGTGTAATTTGAAGATGAGCAGAAAAACAATTCTTTGCTAATTCAATATACATTAACACCACCGAATACTTGCCACCCAAGCCATTTTAAAAGCGTTGGTGGCCTTGAACAGTCTGAATTGCCACACTTCAGTGCGATGGATAATAGCTGTGTAAGTACAGTGGCAATGTGTGGTGCAAACTGCAGTGGCCTCCAGACAAGGACCCGGGCACTAATTTGTTGTACTTATTACTTTATAAATTCAGCATTGCAACCCTCTGTTCTCATTGTAAAGGCCACCATGCCAGCGCCATGCTCCAAGACCACCAAATCTGTAGACTGGCTGATCCGCTGTATTCCAATTGAAATAGAGTTCGGGCGATCCTGCGATGGGTGGCCCTCAGTGGTGTCTTTCATAGGCTTGTATGTGAGCCTTAGAAAGGCAGCGCCGTGGGACTGCCACTGCAAATTACTGCACGGCATGGACTGTGAAGTCCATGACGTGCTGGAACAGTAGTGCATACAGCCAGGTGGGCACATACTGTGCCTTCCTGCATGAACCGCCTGGCCCAGAGGCAAAAGGGATCCCTGTGGGGCCCCCTTAGTTTCCTTACCACACTACTTTTCTTGGTGGGCTCACCACCGTGAAAACTGTAGAGGTGAGGAAACTTGCAATATGCTTGGTGGTGCCGTGGCAGCACCGCCAGCATATTGTGAGCCTCCGACCACTGCAAGACCGCCAGGGAACGCAGATCTCTGGTAGTAGCAATGATCCTATGGTGGTCCAAATGTCAAGCTCGTAATACAGCAGTTGGACCGCCAGTGCGGCGGTAGATGCACCACCACCGTGGGTTTGCCGGTCTATCAGACTGCCAAACTTGTAATCGGCCCCTAAGTCGCAGGAAGTCCAAGAGCTAGAATCTGGAAAACTACTAAAAAAGCAGTGAGCATTTCAGTCTTCCTTTCTGCCCTTCTGAGGCACCTTCGCAATGCAGAAGCCACCGCAGATGCTTTCATCGCTCCTACAGTAATACATTTTTTGCGGGTGCCTGGCACAAACACATTTCGTGCTCGCTCACTGTGAAGGGGAGTTTCTTCTTTTGAGTAGGGGTGTGCTTCTATTAGAAAGAGGACATGTCTTTATCCATGCAGGTGCACCATTTAAGATTTAACATATGGCTCATGGCCAAAGAGACTATCAGGAGGAATCCTAACTCTGCACCACCTGGAAAGTGGAGTGTATTTAGTGAGCGCCTGAGAATTCTGTCTGAAAATGGGTGTGGAAGGTTCTGAGAACACCCCAAGGGACTTTCAAAGTGGTGAAGTCACAGAAGGAACCCCTAATCTGGGGTCCCATCCCTCCTTCAAGGGAAGAACAGTCCTGGCTGCAGTGAAGGTAGGAGATGCATTTCAAACCTCTGTTATGACCATCACTGCTGCCCTCTCTTCAATACATGCCCTAGTTCACCATATGCACTGAAGAGAAGAGAGCACAGTTTTTTTCTGTAATTGAGTGCAAAGTGTCAGTTTGTGTTGGGCAAACCAAGTTAGGATGTACTCTGACATGCCGGAAATCGAAAGACAGTGCTTGGAAGCCAATAGGTACATCATCAAAGCTGCACAAACTTGCTCTCGAACAAGCTAAGCTTGTCACACAATGGAGTATTGCTGGTGGGTTTGAAGGACCATAAACAATGCTCAAATATGTTATCAGACCCAAAATATCTAGGAATGTTAAATGTAGAACAGAAGTCTACCTTACAACAGAGACATCCTTTTGAGAAATGTGTCTGTTTTTCACAGGTGCGCTTTGATGTTGCGGACAGGGCTTCGGGGAGGATAGTCGATAAGTCCTTGATCTTCAATGTTGAGGTGAAGGACAAAAATGACAACGCGCCCAAATTTGAGCATGATGTAGTGAATATCACTCTGAAGGAGACCTTCAATTTTGGTAAGTTCAGTGGTGTCTCTGAAAATGGTGAGCTTTGTAAATATCATACTGTCTGTGATCCACATGTCCTGGTCATGCTGCACGGTTGATTCCTTGACGGTTGTAATATTATAAACCGGAAATGAATAAAAGTGCTATCTCTGATATAATGCATTGTATGAGTCAAGCTATGAACCCCCTTAAGTCACATGAAACTTCCACCCTCATTTCTAGGACCTGGATATGTCATTTATGGTACTTGATACTCCTTAGCACACGTTTTATATCTCTTAATTTAAGCAGTATACATGTGTTTCCACCATACATCAGTCTTTCACTCGTAAATAAATCTGATCCTTTAGGTCTGGATTGTTGTTGGTGTTGTTTAATTTTCTGGAGACGTCACAGCCAACACGTGTTTCGTCGTTGCGGGAATGTAACCCACGACTTTCTCAAGGCTATTCTCCAACTTGGTGCTCTTTTTTAGTTGAGGTGATAATTCAGACCCTCAATGGGGTTCTGTTGGGAGACTCTATTCTTTACGTGTATCTCCTTTGTGGTAACCGGTGTGTTGGTTTTCTTAGTTTGTCAGCTTTCGCCGTTGTCAATCGTGCTAGAACCTGTTTCCCCTCTGCCGTATGTCATTTATGGTACTCAAGGTGTTAAAGAACTCTAGAAACATTTTTGGAGTTTCTCTCAGCTGGGATGTTATAACGTTATGTTATAACGTTTTATTGAGCGCGAACAGCTGCCCCAGCAACGAGGCGTCCCGGATCAGGCATGAACACTGGTGGGGAACTCCTATGATGGAATTGGTTAATTAAGCTAAGGTGAATGAGCCGCACCAATCAGCAAACCGAAGTTCAAAAAGTTTTACACCCATTATCATTTGGCTAAGGCCCTAATTGTGAGTTTGGCAGTCCATAAGACCGCCAAAGTCACGGTGGAGGTGCGGTGGCAGACGTGAACCGCCGCATCAACAGTCCGACTGTCGTATTACCACTACGGCGGTCGGACCTCCAGGGGACCACCACACCCGCCAGGGATCCACAATCTCTGCTGGTCTTGCAGTGGTCTAGGGAAGCGATATGCTTGGCGGCGAAGCCTATTCATGGTGGTGAGCCCACCGTGAAAAGGCTGGCAGAGAATAAACACCTGCTGCCCTGTGCAAGGGGATTCATGAAGGTGGCACATGTTGTGACCCCCTGTCTGCATGCAACCCCCTTTCCTGCACAGCATGGACTGCACAGTCGATGCCGAGTAGGAACAGCCTCGGGCACTCCTATTGCAGTTCCTTTTCAATAGTCACCGAAATGGGACCGCCTTGTGCGCCGACCCGCCAGAAAACAAGGAAACTCGTAATTTGGCGAGTGGGAGTAGGTTGACTTTGGAAGTCTGGTAGTGGCTGCTGGCGTGGCGGCCCGCTGCCAGACCACCCAAGATGTAATCCTGCCCTAAATAGGACTTGCTTTATCGCTAAGTGTTTCTTGCATTTTCTTGACACGGAACAAGGGCAGGAGAAGATAATGAGGTGCTTCATCTGTGTCCACATAAGGCTGGTCAACTTCCCTCCTCGACCTTCCCACTGCTCCAGGAGTCAGGGGCTGATGAGGCGACGCAGGCAAAGCTAGACAGTAGGGCGTCAGGCAGATGTCATGCCTTTGCGTGTGTCTGTAGCCAGACCTGTAGTGATGAAGCGCGCATGTCAATGTGGGGTGATTATAAAATGTCACCCATACAGAAAGTTACAAATGTATGAAAAGGTTGGGGGGACATGCAGAGGTTCACTTTGCGTGGGAACAGACACTAACATTTCTCATGGCACCCCAGGGCTGGGCTTTATGCACAATCATAGCTGATCTACAGAGGTCAACACAACTCAAACATAAAGCATGGAGACTGTCTATAGACACTGCACACCACAGACATTTTAGTTTAGGTGCTTAAACGTTAGTCGGGACTATTACAATTTAGAACCAAAGTGTATTAGTAGCCACAATGACACCCTTAAGTAAATGCATAGCTCCTGTACCTGGATGCAGCTTTGCTTCCTATTAATATATGCACAATTTTCATTGGAGAATAGCATGCACAAACTGTATTCCTGCCCTCTTTGAGTGTGTTAGTACCACTATCACAAAGTGGTGCCTTTGCACCTGCCACCAGGTTAATCTAATGATAATTTACCAAACAGAAGACAGGTAAAATCACTATTTATGCCTATTTTTTAATGAGGTCTACTCTAAACTGGAAGCAAAGGGTGCTTATGATGGAAGTTTATACTAGCGTCCCAGGTGACGGGACCACTTGGATGTTATTATTACCCCATTTAATGGTATTTTTTTGTAAGTTTGCTTCATTTTTGCTGGCATTCAGTTACTTGACTTGTAGGTCTGGGGAAGGTGCTGTAAACACTGCTTTTGCTTTTCTTGCTGCTGATGTTTTGCTGGGTTACCTACCCCTAGCCACAATGAACATTTATTTTTGTCTTAGCAGTGGAGCAGCTGTGCACACCCTTCACCACCTGCAGTGTATCAATGGTAAAGGCTGTTTTCTTCTCCACAGAAAATCCAGTTATCCAGCTCCATGCCTACGATAACGATAAAGAAGACACACCAAATTCAGAAGTCATCTTTTCTCTTGTGTCGCAGAGTCCTTCCACCTCGGACATGACATTCACCGTTGATCCCAAGAACGGATTGATACGCGGGAAGGGGTGCCTGAATTATGAGGTCAGTGCCTACTGGATTGAAAGAAGGGGTGAATACATTGGGAAATTGGGGTCACTTTGTGAGGAAAGGTGATTTGTTGCAGATGATAGCCTCAATTCTTTTGTAAAGGGGCTTGAGGCTCTGGAAAAGAAAACAGATGAGAAACACGTGTCTGGCACTTGACAATTAAGTGAGGGTGCCGAGCACCGGAAACCACTGGCTCAAATTAAGCACTGCGTTGGAGTAGGTTTTACAATATATGGTTTCAGGGGAGTTTGTGTAGGGTTTCCCACTCTGGTGTTCCATGTATATGTGAGGTGAGTACAGTGCTAAATTTGTGACTGTGGTTGCTTGTGGGCTCACCGCGTGGGGGTTATTTCTACCTTTTTAAAGAGCATGGTTACACTGCAGAGACAGTCGGAGGAGAAAAAGTGAAGGGTCTACATAGATTGGGGAGAGAGCAGAGCATGAACTGTAGGGGAGAGGCAAGGTACCAATTGTAGAATAAAGAAAGGGCAAATCAGAAATAGAGGGAGAGAGGTAACATGCCCGGGATAATAAAAGAAAGAGAGCGAAGGGGAGAGGGGTGTGAGGATAAACAGTTGACAAAAGGTAGGGGGTAGAAAGGAAAGCAGGGGTACAATATAGACCGGGGGAATGCCAGCGGTGGAAGTAGATTGCGTCCATGGTGAAAGTAGACCACTGGGTTTTAGAAACATTGTGGGAACCTGCACTTATTTTTGTACACAAATTGAGCACAGCAGTGTGTCCAGAAACTTTATGGGACAAGAGCGTGTAACAGGAACCTGGTGTGTCACTTTCAAATTGGCAAATGGTTGCAACTTTGCAAATACACACACATCAGACATTAGAACTCAACTGCAACAATGTATTACCATTGAGCAGCTGTGTCATTTATTTATTACAGGTGACTAAAGAAGTCACCTGTGATAATGACATTAGAGATGTTTTTTTTACAGACACTGCATCCTCCCATGTATTACAAATAAAAAAATAATGAATAAATACATAACATTACAGAGCACATTATTAAAGGCATATCTGACTGCCCAAAAACTTTCTTTGCATTTAATATATGTTTGATTTTTTTTCTATTGTAGGCTGCAAAAAAAATCCAGATTATCATAAAAGCAAGTGACAATGGTTCCCCAGTCTTGTCATCATCGGCAACTGTTAATATATTTGTTGAAGATGGGAACAACCATATGCCTGTCATTATCGATCAAAAAGTAAGTTATTTTAGTTACGCATTGAGGCTAGCTAGGAATGCAAACCATACTTTAATCAAACTGTGTATGCCTACATTTGAACCTCTGGATGCTGCTGATGATTGTGGAATAATTTGTTTGACACATGGCTGCTCGCAGCTACTCTATGATCTTACTTTGCTTATGCATGGGTCTTTGCCCTTCTTCCCCCTGAGGATGCACGATTTTGGATTATGTTCTTCAGTGGTTTGCCACTTCCCTTGTGCAAATTGTTCTTTTTACCATTGTCTGTCTTGTACGTAAAGTGCCACCACCCTTCTTGTCTAACTGCAACTTGATGAACTAAACTGATGCTCTATATATTCTGTTACAATAAAGTTGTGCAGATCCAGGGCTGAGTGAATATACCTAAAAATTAAAATCACTGTTTGCAAGCCCACCTTTTTAATAAAACACAGCACTTCATTTTAATTTGAAGTAGAATAACCAACAAAAACAGGGTGTCCACAGAAAGACTTTTCAAAAACTTCCAATAGCATGTTGGCCATACAAGTAATCTCACAAGCTTTTTTCTTGCTAATTGGCTCTCAGTTGGGCAAAAACGTCTGGTACTATTGAGTTATATGAAATTAATACATGATATTCTACATTAAAAATTGTCAACGCTGTATGGATAGACAGATTGCTGAATCATCAGACATTTTTCCAATTTACTAATGTCCTGGTGTATGCTTCAAAAATCAAGAAGGTTCATACATGCCTGTATGTGTGACCCTTCACCCTACAAATTCTTGCCACCGCCCCACAATCACTTGCAGGACAGAAAATTTGCAGGTTTGGGGTTAGGAGTAGAGGAGGCTGAAGCTGGATTATCAATAAAAAGGATAATCCTCGCACAAGTGGGATCAGCCTAAGCGTTCCTCAAGAAGGTCAGAAGAAGGCACGATCAAGAGTCAGCCTCAAAAGGACCATCCTGTGTAGAGATTGAACAGTTCTCTTTAACCCGTCCAAAATCTCTAACAATCATCAACAGTAGAGAATGTTGCTTTGTTTGATGACCTATGTTCAGGGTTTGAGATGTATTGGGACATAATTTACCTGAAAGGACTCTCTTATGATGGGGTCCATTGCAGAAGACAGCCCTGGGAGCAGGCTGGTTGGTTAGACCCTCTTTGATCAGGAGTGTCCAGGTCCCTGAAGAAGCATACTGTGTAAAATGCTGTGTTTCTCTTGTTCTTTGTCCCTTTCCTCTGGCAATGGCTGCCTTCAGAATCTGATACTGTTCAGTGCTTCCCAAAGAATATGTTTTTATACTGAATGTGGTTCTCTCCAGTATTTCTTCCTCCACAAACAGACCCCCCAGGATTTAGAGGCATTGATTAGCAAATTTGTGCGGCAGAGAAATGTAAATTTGTGCGGCATCATTGCAGCACTTTATTTTTCCTGCAGTCATTCGTTTTCAGACGTAAATTAATGGACACTACTCCATCAGAGTATTCCATCTTGGTAGAGGCATGTTTAAGGTATCTAAGGCGGTTTGTTTGCTATTGCCATTTTATTATATCAGCATCAGAAAGGTGAACGCCTGAACTGATTCT
This sequence comes from Lissotriton vulgaris, assembly GCF_964263255.1. Taxonomy (NCBI): domain Eukaryota; kingdom Metazoa; phylum Chordata; class Amphibia; order Caudata; family Salamandridae; genus Lissotriton; species Lissotriton vulgaris. The sequence continues at coordinate 1,714,134,511 of NC_141695.1, read as the reverse complement.
TCCCAGATTCAGACTCATAGCCTGCTAGTTACCCTAAAAAGTAGGCAACAAGGGCTTACCTCCTTGAGTTACTTGCTGATAAAACACCTGGACCAAGATCTACAAAGGTTTTGCACCAGTCTTCTGTTACTTTTTTAGTGCAGACCACATGCAAATTCCCAAAACACACCATGCTGCATGCTAAAAATGTTCCCTGCAAGAGCCCACCACAGACCCCTACTCTCTCCACTCAACAACAGACCACAGCACTCCTCACTCTTCTCCCTGCACAAGCTCAATGAGCGCTCACAACACTGTATCAGGGCAAGAACTCGCTGTTCCCATCGCAGCTCTCACTACAGGAGCTCCGTGCACCACTTACCCACCCCCCGGAGCACTCTTTACCTCTCCTTCTCCATCATGCAGGTGATCCCTATGACCTTTAGGGCTTTAACAGCAGGAGAGCTAGACACCCCTCCCTTTCCTCCTTGCTGGAGCTGTTTGCACCCTCACAATGCTCAATACTGGAGATCTTTGCACCTCTCATTCCCCCCTCAGTGGGAGCACTCTGCACCTCCCCCTATCTTCCAGCAGGAGCTCCCTGCTCCCCTCACAGCACTTACTTCAGGAGTTCCCTACACCCCTCACTCGCCTCCATGCATTAATGCAATGCAACTTCACAACACTCCCTGCAGGAACACCCTACCGGCCTCACTTACGTCCCTGCACTCTAAGTACCCCCTGCTTCCCTCCCTGCAGGAGCTCATTGCATTCCTCGCACTCGTCCGACCATGAGAAGTAAAGTGGCATTGGCTGACTCCCTGCAACCCTCTTTCTCCTCTCAACATCTCTCACAACCCTCTTTGCAGGAGGAAAGGTTGTGCAGTGGTGTAACAAAACTCTCACAGCTCTCATCGAAGAGCAGATGGGGCCCGGGGTCCCCTTCATTTACTGAAGAGAGTGGGGCCCCCCGCCCCGCGGGGGCTGCTGGGGTGTTTGTTATGTCTTGGTCACTCATTCCCTGCCTCAGCTACCAACGATTGTGGTGCGCCAGAAATGGCCGCGGCTCTGGTTCCACTCAGTCACCAGAGCCGCGACATGTAAATGGAGCGTTGGGACCGCTAGTTCCAATATATGGTGGAGCTCACACTCTGGCAAATTTTAAATGAGGCCCTTGAGTGCTGCCCCTTGTCCCCTGTAACCTTTCGATAGTTTACTCTAGTTTGTTGTATTTCACTGTATCACATTTACGTGTGACCCACTGTGCTGCCCATCTCCCTAGCTTCTCAATAAAAATAAAACGTACCTCAGCATTTTCTTATTCTGACCATTGGCTTCCAAATGTCTAGGGGCCTGATCACGAGTTGCTTGTTATAATATGACCCATGTGCAAACTCCTATTTTTGCATGGTTAGGAATTACGAGTTATCAGATACGTTAGGCAGCTCATCATTAGTCAAATTTTGGCAGGCCAAACATACTGTATTTACTGTATCCTTTTGGTGGGTTAAAAATCAAAATATGCATGTTATTCCCCATTAACTCGTAATAGGTGTTATTTAGTGCATCCAATAAATAACGTATCCTGTGGTATCAGGGGCGATAAATAAAGTGGCAGCTGCCACAGGTAACAACGGTAGGGTGGGGTAGGGCGGGGCGGGGTGCAGGGTTGAATCGAAAAACGATGGGATAGGTAAAATTGAATACAATCTATACTTAATATAATAAAGAGAGAGCCCAAACCTTTGAGGCGGGTAATCTCAGGAACCACAGCACTAATCACAACACCCAATACAGCGTTGGAAGGGGCAGTTGCAGCAGAAGGACATAGGCTATGCAGACGCCCACCATATACATTTAAAAGGTTAAAGAACCATGCCAGCAAAGTAGTCCCTTGTGGGTGTGTCTACGTTGTGCTGTGGGAGTGTGCTGGGGGCGTGACAAACGCTGGGGGCGTGTGGTACGTTCCGCCCTTCATGCCATGTCTCATATCGTGTGCTGTGGGCGCGTGCTGGGTGAGGGATTATGAAAAAAAGCGAGCGTTGTGCCCAATATTTCATTGTTTTGTCTTCCCAGGTTCTGTACATTCCAGCTCCGGGTGTCCACCCTGCTCCCTTTAAATACCCCTGCACCCCATAATCATATCCCACCCTTACTCCTTAAAATACCCCAACACCCTTAAACACTAACCCATCTTAACCCTATAAAGATACCCTGTACCCCAAAACCCAAACCTATCCCTAAACCCTAAAAATACCCCTGTACCCCAAACCCAAACCTATCCCTGAACCCTAAAATACCCCTGTACCCCAAAACCCAAACCTAGCCCTGAACCATAAAAATAACCCTGTACCCCAAAACCTAAACATACCCCTGAACCCTAAAATACCCCTGTACCCCAAAACCCAAACCTAGCCCTGACCCCTAAAGATACCCCTGTACCCCAAAACCCAAACCTAGCCCTGAACCATTAAAATACCCCTGTACCCCAAAACCCAAACCTACCCCTGAACCCTAAAAATACCCCTATACCCCAAAACCCAAACCTAGCCCTGAACCCTAAAAATACCCCTGTACCCCAAAAGCCATACCTATCCCTAAACCCTAAAACTACCCCTGTACCCCATAACCCAAAACTATATCTGAACCCTTAAAATACCCAAACACCCCAAAACATATACCTCAGTACCCCAAAGCATATACCCCTATACCCATACTTACCTTATCCAAACATTAAAAAAACATGCTTTTACCATTAATGTATTTACAACGAATTTCGTTGTAAATGTATGCGTGGTAAAAGCATATAAAATGTAATGCCATGCGTTATAATGGCATTGCGGAGTCATGGTACTTTCGTAATGAAAGTATGCGGAGTGATGGTATGCGGAAAGAAAGTTGCGGAATAATGGGTGTTTACCCTCCCCCGGTAAGTACATTGGTGGCACGGCGGCCCACATCTCCAGCAACATACTCATATTTTTTCACCACCGATTTGAAAAATGCACAGGTCTCTCTCGTTGATGGCCAGCACCGACATACACTTTTAGACACACCTCCCGCCACAAGTTCTAGAATTGCTCACTTTAGAGCATGGGAGCTACGTTTGAATCTCGGCATCAGCTCAACATCCTGTGATTCCAGGCAAATTGCTTTGTCTCCCCGTGCCTACCACAAATGAATGCGTTCTTCTGTAATGTAAATTGTGCTCATGCCATGTTGTCGAGTTCGCGCTATATAATATTGCAAGGAAAAATAAAGTAGGGAAACTCGAGTTCACACACTACTGAACGCGCACTCTTAAGTGCATCAGCAGTGCACTGTGAATCGGAGCGTTTCACAGGCCTGTCACAGATAAGGAATGCTATCAAAACGAAATCCCACAAAACAATATACTACTGGCCGGCAGCAATTCATACCCGGACAACGTCGGGACGGGCTGCTAGTACTAAATAAAACCACTTATCTTGCGCTCGCCACATCGCCAAGTCGGCGATGTGGCAGGCAAAGTAAGTGGTTTTATATATTTTTTATTTAATTTTCCCTAGCCCGTTGTCAGTTGACTTGGCCCCCTCGCACGCACCCCACAGCTTACCACTCTTACCTGTGCCGGCCGCCACTTGATAAATAGCGTCTTACCTTGTAATCAAGCCCTAAGATTGGCCATTAGCTTCTGTTGGCCCTCTTATTTGCGAAGTAACAATTTTGCCACGTGAATTTAATTGTCATTTTGGGAATCTTCCCTCGCTGCAGCAAATGAAAAGTTGATGTTTAAAATAAAGTGATAATAATAACAACTTTAAAATCGGAAACCATCATGGTATTAAAGACACTAAATAAATGTATCACCTCAGTGTTTAGCATGAGGAATTAGCAATACTTAAAAGTCACGCAGCTCGTGATGGAATGTTATAGTAATAGGTGAGAAAACGAAACATTCTTACAAAGACATTCATGACTGTCAGCAGCACGGAATCGTAACTACACTCTGCCGAGTATTTTCTGTTGACGTATCACTGACGTAAGAACCGTGCGTCACGTGTTCCCAGTCCAGTTTAAGACGGCATATTGCCCGCGGTATATAGGTGGAGGGAGAGGGGCGGCTCACAAACAGAACACACTGCAGGCAGGATGCTTGTAGCATGACTGTCCACACCTCAAAGGTTGCAATTGTTATGGAAACGAAAACGGGTCGAATTGTTTTTGTCTGCAGTTGTGAATGCACCTATTTGACCGAATTTCACAATTTTGCCCCATCAGTGGAATAGCCCCAGTTTTATCGGATGGGTTTCCCAAAACATTCGATATGAAATGATTTGTGGCGAAATCACAAGAATATATGGTAACAACAATGTAAGTTTCTAATGGCACATCAGTGTCAAGTGAAGGAAGACCCACTCTCCCCTCGATTTTTTTTTTTTTAGATATCTAGGGCCTCATTTATGAAAGCCTTGCGCCACCGGTGCGTCACTTTTTCCCATGTTAAAAGTTACGCACCGGCGGCGCAAGGCCTTCATAAATAAGGCCCCTAGGGCTTTAAGTAGGATGAAAAAATTGGGGGCGCGGGGCATTGTCTCTAAAAAGGGTGTGGCAAATCTATTAAAGGGGCTTGGCCATCACAATTAGGGGCATGACCTAGATTATGAGAGCTAGACGTGTGTTAAATTTGCATGCAGCAAAGGATAATAAAATAGAAAAAAGTATATTTATTTTACCTTACCAATAAAAACAATAAACACTTTAGAACGCATATACAAATCTAGGAATCAGAATGATACCTTTAGACGCCTTATGGGTAATTGGCAGCATTCTGATCAGAGCTAAACTGATGGTAGCCCTTTCTAACTACGCGCCGCCTTTCCCAGTAAACTATTATTTGGCGCAGTGTCATGTGCTTTCTGTAGCCTTCCTTGTATGATGCAAGGCACGCATAACATAAGCTTTTGTAAAGCACACATTCACCCAAGGGCATCTTGGCATTGAATAACTGATGTGTATTGTTACCCAATTCAATGATCCTCATTTTATCAACCTCAGAAGGATGAAAGGCTGAGTAAACCTACTGGGGCTTGAACCTATGACCATGAGGTCAAACACCGGTCCCCACATTGGACACAATAATCCACTAAACCATCAGATCCAGCACACTCATTTACACTTGTATCTTTAAGACCAATCTGTTGTTGTTTTGGGTCCGTAGCTATCCAGTAACAGGCTCCAGAGAGCAAATAAAGGCATCATCTAAGCACTGATTTGGGAGAAAAATGGGGACAAGTTACAATCTAGATATAGTTTCCTGGTTCAACCGTCTGGTCCAGGCAGCATTGGACAAAATGGAATTTCCCACTGAGCAGTAATCAAAGAAAAGAAAATTAAAAAAACGGTTACCTTTCCGTGGCTGCCGGCTCTCTTCCTGGCAAGTCCAGAAGCAGGAAGCACCCGGCTGCCCTAAAACAATCACAACTCTGCAACACAGCGTAGTGATTGGTGTGAGCGCTGTGGTTCGGCACTCAGATGGGGACTTGGGGCCTGGGCATGTTCCCTACCAGGCAGTGTAATGCAGCCTGGTGGGAACATGCTAAGTGTGAATGATGCGTTGCCGGGCCAAGACGGCCGGCCAAGCAGTCATGCGCACTTTGAGAGTGTGCATTCACCACTCCTCCCAGGCTCAGACCCCAGTCCAGCTCCCCCCTGCCCTAACACAGCTCCATTGCAAAGAGATAGATAATGATAATAACAAAGTTCTTATTGTTTTATTTGTTTCTGCTCTCAGACCAGCAGGGCGATGCTCCTCCACCATACATCATGAATGTGGTTGTTAAAGATGTAAACACTCACTTTGATTACTATCTGTGTTTTATCCTTTGTCCTAGTGCATCTGCTTTTTTCAAACTTAACTGACTATTTGGTTAATTAGATAAACAAAGTGTGGTTATAAACATAACAGTAAAATACAGAAAATTGTAAAAACAAAAAAGAGAAAACAAACATTTTTGTTACTTTACACCAGGATCGGACAATGAATTTAGCAGCTTCATAAACAAGAATGCTCCACCGGACGAATGCACCTCGAGGGATGATTTATGGAAGCCATTATCAAACAAAAACCCATCACAAAAGTATTCGTTGTGACCTCTGCCGGCCCTTTAGTCACAGATAGAGCAAGGAGAAGACTTTGGCCAAAAACATCACACACAAATATTTGTGACTCCCACTTATTCAAATTCCCACTCAGGGCCAGACTGGGAACGGAAACCGGACCTGGGTAACTGCTCGGCCTGCCCCCAATTAAAAAGGAAATAGATGCAGTTGTCGGCGTTTCGGTCAAAACAGACGCTGACTGTATTGACAGCGGCGTGTCGGAGAAGTAGCGCTATTTCTTGTGTCTGACGTTCACTGACATAAGTATCACGCTTATTTTCTCCTACGAACGCCGACTGTTTTCACAGTGGACTGTCAGAGGAGTTGCACTCCTTTTTTAATTTGACTTTTGCAAGCACAAATGCCAAGGAAACTTTTACAGGGGTCTCCACCAGAGCCTTATAATTGGTCGCCGACTGCAGGGATAGCCACCAGTCATAGGAGTAACGTCCGCTCTTTGCTTGTTTGAAAGAGATCTTCAGTAGCTTTTTTGTGGTGCAATTAACCAGGAAGATTTTACTTACATAACAGACTCAGTCATGATTAGACATTGCCCATGAAATGTTCATAAGGGTCATACAACACTTTATTTGATTGTCCTGAAGATGGTCTAACGGATGCGAACACCAACAAGACTGAAACGTCGACAACTGCATCTATTTCCTTTTTGATTGATTTTCTTTAGAAAGTGTTTTCTGTTTTGTTCAGATTCACGGTTCTATTTATGTATTTATGTTTGGAATATAAGTTCGCATTAATGACTCTGAGGTGTTAGTACAGAATTCTTTTGTAAACCTCAGTCATTTTTATGCTACTCTAATTCTTGTACCCTTTCTATTTACATCACATACATTTATTTTTTGAATAATTCACACCCGTTTCATTAGTATCTTTTACATATGTTTTTAGGAAGTAATTAACAATTGAATTGTAGATTGTTTAACTGTAGGTTACCAGCTGGAACTATGACACATTACCATATGAATTATCTAACTAAGTATCCTTATTAACATCATCTGAAGAAATGAAAATGCGATGGGCGGGAGGTTTGAGAAATAGACCTAGCAAAGGCGTTATCTATGGTCAACTCCCCAGGCCATGTAGCTGGTTTTTCTCAGCTGTTGATAAGTCGTGCAACACAGATAGCTCTGACCCAGTCGCATTCCCAAAACAAGCATCTATAATGCAATAGGTCTTGCATTTACGCGAGTTTTAACTTTTGCCATTGTAAATGACAATGCCTTTTATTTATGTTTTCGTTGTTAAATGCAAGGCCTATTGCATTGCAAAAGATTGAAGGCATTGCTGAGTTGCCCCCTTCTGTCTCCCATGGATTATCGGATACTGTGCGTTTCTATTGTGGACTGAAAGAATAGTGATTGTACGGCAACAAGAGAATTTTGGATTAACAAGGCAGACTGCCTATTGGATAATAGAGACTAAACAAGGATGTGCACTGATGTGTTTGTGACAAGAGGTAACCATGATGTGCTAATTTCCCAAGTTTGCACCCATGCTAGCATTCTGGATGTAGAGATTACAGAATTTTAATAATGACCAAAACTGCCGATTTAATGTTTCATGCTGTTATTTGAAGGCACATACATTTGCTTAATTGTTCCAAATGTATATGCTATGTTCTTGGTTTTACTCCCCAAGCAAACTGTGTTTCAATGGATTCCTTTTGAAAGATTTTTTGTGAGTATGTGTGAGATACGTATTATTCTCTTCTGAATTTCCATAAGCTAGTTACAAGTATTCATGGAAAAAAGTAATATGAAATGTGTGCATGGTCTTCAAAGACAAGACCACAAAAGAAATATGTAAAAGATCCAACAACAACAAAAAAAATCCAAGGATAACTTTCTGCTAAAATGTCTACTTGTAAACCTTTTCCAAATCCAGCTGAACTTATTTCGCACCTGTTGTAGCTCTGGGTGAAATTGTTATTTTAACTCCAGCCCTGGAATATATGCTATCATGTGCATATGATGGTGGGTTCTAGATTTTTATCCTAGGAGAAAGAAAGGACCAATTGCACTATATGAAATGAATGTTAGAACATAGTTTCAAACATTATCAAGAAACATTTTTCACATCAACAGATAAAAAGATTGAAAAAGGAAGTGACTTTCACTAAGCAGTCTCTATGTAGAACCTTAGAAGCTCTTTCTTTTGTATCCGATAAAAAATATGCCACAGTTTATAAACTAGCATTGACCATAACAAGTCAGAGGCAAGACAATAGGCATTAATATGGAAAATTAAAGCAAAGTAAAATTGATAAGTGACTCATGAGACAATGCGGTATCCATTTCGGATGTATCCACAAGTACATTTCAATAGATTTTGACAGTATAAACCTGTTAATCAAAACAATTTCATGGACCAGTAATACAATAATATGTTTTTCTTTTAGGTATAGAGATTGCATGAGAATTGAGTTAAGAGATAATCTAAGAAGATCAACATTTATTCAAGTTCTTTCCAAGTTTTCTCATGAACTCTGCATTGCCTGAATTGATTTAATCACTTCTTTGAATGTACAAAACCCATGTCCATGCTTTGGTAGATTCTCAGGTGGTTTCAAATCACACAACACAGATTGTGTAGCTAAAGTAATCTTTAACTCTCGAATAAATATGTCACTCTTCACTGAAAGTCTATTTAGAGTGAAGTTTTTTTGGTTATGACAGAATCCTTTTGTTTTTCAGTATGAAGGTGCAATCCTCGAAGGAAAAATTAACCAAAGTATAACCAGAATACGCGTCGAAGATAAGGATACTCCTAAAACACCAGCCTGGCGCGCAAAGTTCAAAATATTGTCAGGCAATGAAAAAGGCAACTTTAACATCACCACGGATCCTGAAACCAACGAAGGCATTTTAGCTGTCATAAAGGTAATTTGTTTGCTCCCTAAAAATCATATGTGTTACCTCCATATCTAATCTGATGATCTCATGATTCAAAGATAATGGTGCAAATAAATACATTTGCTTCTAAAAATGAAATATGAACATTATTTTGAGGATTTTAGGTCACAAATATGTACAAGCATGATCCCGGATTCTGTATTCACATATCAAATAGCCACAGGACTCTCTTTTCAGGTCATAATCAGATCTGCTATGAAATAGGAAGCAGGTTAATTAGCTCACTGTACTAATTCGTCAGTTGTAGATTTCTCTATGTAGAGACGAGACAAATTGTGAACTGTACTAGATACATAAAATATTAACATTAAACAACCATGTTTCCAACTAAATTTTAAAATATTTGTAGGCACATTGAAATTGTATCTGCTGATTTGTCCACAACCATGATGTTATGCGCAGGGACAGATCTGCTGACTCCTTTGCAAAAACCTGCCCGTTTTGAGGATTTTTCTTTTTTTCAGGGGCAAGGGGATTCAAAAACCTGCAGATCACATCTGCCATTTGTAAGATGCATGGAATTTCTTAGTTTGACCAAGTAAAACAACTGCTGTTTATCTAAAAAACTGGGTATCTAACCAGGAAATGAATAAGCATTGGCAAATCCAATAGGTCTTGTCTATGCGAGAGCTATTGGCTTTGCCAATGGCTTTTATCCATGTTGTTAAGCAGGATGGTTAAAAGTTAGGTTAGAAAGAAAGCGCTAGGACGCAGCCAATGCCGACCACATCATAGTACTTTTATTCTTCTGATGGGTGGGGTGGGCAAGACGGAAAACGGGAGGGAGGGAATGGGTAAAATGGACAATTGGGAGAAGTGTGTAAGATAGGGAATAGGATAGTAAAAAATAAATGCTATAACATGGCCACTTCATAGCACTTTTTGTAATGTGGCTGGGGGGAGAAGCATAGACAACTGGAGGGTGTGAGTGGGAGGGATGAAGCAATACGGACAGCAGGGACTGAGTCGTGGGGAGTGTCATAGGGAAAGAAGCGACACCCTACAATTGTACATAGCTGTAGGTCTGTGGTATCCCACACCTTTTGATTTTAGTAAAATGATATGTATAACATACTTACTTGTAGGGGCTTCCAGCCAATCCTCTTCAACAATTGGTCCGTTTTTGTGCCTGTCGCATTTTTCTTCTGCTCACAACAGCATTCTGCACAGGCAATCGGTCGGACCACTGCAGCCACTGGCTAACTTCACTGTCAGTGACTGCACTCTTCCATTTCACAAAAACACACACACACACACACACACTGCTCCCTTCAGTGCCAGGGACTCCTACTGAAATGTGTGCTTTTTGAGATCAAAAATTATTTTTGCTTGTACCCAATGTTTTTTTTAAGACTGACGACGGCTTCCCCAGTGATAACATTTAGCACTAGCAATGAAGAAACCAAACAAACACCGAAAAAGCCTAAAGGCAGACAGCCAGTGCTAATGCCTACTGGTTTTGCCAAGTGCTTATATTATGAGTTTTTCAGTAAGTAATAAGCAAATTATCATTTATTAGAAAAGCAGGAACAATCACGTCACAACAAAGTCCAACATTCCTCACCTTTGTACGAAGTTTGAAAATATTCTAATTTAAACTTATTTTACATTTATAAGGTATTAAGCCTATTCTAACCCTATAAAGCAAATCCTATTTTGTCATAATGCTGGACTCCTGCATTGATGCATTCATTATAATAAATGCAAAAGCATTATCGCATTATAAACACAGCATTTTATTTTCGTATTACAGGAACGTTTTCAAATTACAGGAAAGTGTTTGTGTCATAGTGCACCTGTATGATAAAAATACCTCACTACTTGCTTGTGACTGTACATATATAAGAATATTGCATATGACCATGAAAGTTCTCAAAAAGGCACCCAGCTAAGACCCATATGCTTAAACATGGTCATGGAACTCTACAATGGCTTGTCATTTCCTTAGTATGTATATTTAACTCTAGATGATGCCAAATGTTCTTGCTTTTGTGCCTGGTACAGTATTGAAGACCTTTAGGACTTGTATCACAATGCACACAAATAAGTAAATATACAAGCTTAGGCACAGCCAATAGGTAGTGCAATGTTTGCCAACGTTTGGCTTTGCCAATGTTTGTGAATGCTTCTTTAAAACTAAAAATGGGACTACTTTTGTGTGTAAATGCAGATTATGTAAGAGCAGGCAGCTATGGTATGCCACTGCTGTAAGCTGGGGTGGACGGAACAAAATTGTGAATGACATACTTGCTGACCAATGGATGAAGGGAGTTGGCTGAAAGATATATATCAAATCTCCTGTATCTACAGCACAGTCTCTGCACTCGCGGACGGGTGCATGTTCGCACGTGGGTGTATCCATGTTGAAAATTAACGCTCCGTTTTACCAGTGCCCAGAAGCACTGCGTGATGCACACGCGGGTGGTGAGTGTTCATATAAGATTTATTAGAACTCTGCAGCAAACAAGACGCATTTCAACAGTCACCTTCGTCAGTGCCTGGCGCGCCGCAAACGGTCACCATTTTATCATTTTTGTGGAATACAGAAATTAGCTTATTCAAATGAATTATCCAACGCCATCTTAACATGGTAAATAATACAGCAGTGCTAGTATATTAGCAACATCAGATGCACATTAGGAACAATATCACAAAGGCAATTCATTTTAAATACAATTCATCATATTGGAGATAAAAATTACTACAACAATTATGCCCTGAATGGGCTTGTCAAACTAATAGACATATAGTGGAGAGACTTCTGTCAAAAAACACAGGGATGCCATATTGACGTAATATTACTGTTGCCTGCATCAAGTATCAACGTTTCATAAATTGATAAACAACCAACATTATGCCCTGGATGGGCTAATAAGTCATTCTTCATATGTCTTATTATCCCCACTGTTAATGCTCCCAGCATACAAATCAGCATCAATTACCACATAAAATATTTCATATATGACGCCCCTTCTGCTTGCTGTTACAAATGCGTCCAGCCAACTGTATAATACAACAAATATGGACGGAAAAAAAGAGAGGGAAAAGGAAATAAAAGATCAACTAAAGGATAGGATAATTGCAGTCACCCGCGCAGTCTGATCAGGAGCATTCCCTATGGAGAGCTCCTGAGGATCAAGAGAAACAATACCACAGACAGCGATTTTAAGAGGGCAGCGCAGGCTCATTTCTGTATTCTGAAAAAGCGATAAAATGATGACCGTTTCCGGCGGGCCTGAGACTGACGAAGGCAACTGCCGAAACACGTCTTGTTTGCCGCAGAGTTCTAATAAATCTTCTATGACTCACCCCCATGAGTGCATCACTCTGTGCATATTGGACATTGGTAAAACAGAGCATATATATATATATATATTCCAACAAAGGATTGCCCATATGGAGAGAGCCTCACAGGTAAGTTCAGTCTCAGTGTGAGGGGGCAGCGAATGGGGCAGACACCCCCAGCAACATCAGCCGCCAAACGCGTTTCGGGCTCATGCCCTTGATCACAAACAATTATGACTCACACACATGAAATTGGCGGTCAACTACTTTATTCATAATAAGCCCCGCCCACTGGCTTCTGAGCATCATGGACGTTGTAGTCCTGAAAATGGGCCTCAGTGGGTTTTTATGTGGCGCCCCTTCATGAAATCAAAACACGCCAGTGGATTTGCTGCATTGTCTGTATCCCAGTACACTGCCAATACTTTACCCCCCCAAGGGGAACACCGACCTGCCGTGAACACCAGATAGTTCAGTGCTCGTGATCCGCAATTACGCGGCGCGCAGTCTCTGTGACCGGGCCAGCCACATTCAAATCTAACAACAAAGGATTACCCATATGGAGAGAGCCTCACAGACATACCCAGCAACATCAGCTGCAAAACGCGCCCTCTGGCTTCTGGACATCATGGTCATTGTAGTCCTGCAAATGCTCCTCAGTGGGTTTTCATGTGGCACCCCTTCATAAAATCAAAACACCCCAGTGGTTTTGCTACATTGTCTGTATCCCAGTACACTGCCAATATGTAATGGTGGATCACGAGCACCGGATCCTCTGGTGTTCATGGCAGGTCGGTGTTCCGCGTGGGGGGTAAAATATTGGCAGCTGATGTTGCTGGGTGTGTCAGCCCCATTCGCTGCACCCTCACGCTGGGACTGAACTTACCTGTGATGCTCTCTCCTTATGGGTAATCCTTTGAATCCTTTGTTGTTGGAATATATATATATATATATATATATATTTATATATATATATATATATATATATATATATATATATATATATACATATATATGTGTGTGTGTGTGTGTGTGTGTGTGTATGCTGGATCTTAAAAAAATACGTCAGTAGTTTCAGGCCATGAAATATCGGACATGAAGACCAATGAGATATAAGTGCAAAAGGTAATACTTTTCAGATTAGTAACAGGAGGACATCTTTTGTTGCACTCGAAAACACATAGAAAATCTGCCCATGCACTGGTTTAGATTTCAATGCATATGAAAGGTGCATGCAACCTGTTTGCTAATTTTCCACAATTTTCTGCTCTGTCCTTTAGAAAACGGGTGACGGACAGCTTGGATGACTGACTGCATTGTGCAATGGCTTTGTTTTTCTTTGAAAGCTACCTTGTGAGGGAAGGGGTGGAAGCATGGATGATAGTACAGGGAGCTCTGTACAGGGTTTCACTTCTGTTCAAGGGTAATTCAGCATCACCGAGGTCACCGAGGTCAATCAACTTGACAAATGAAGCTGTGCTGGCCTGTGCTTCCCACTGAAACCTGAGCCCTCTCCATAGACAATATTCTCCATGTAAAGCAAAGACCACTGACATTCCAGACAGTCTTACTGCTGCTATGCAGAGTAATGCATATTAATTTTAAGTAAGTCAAAGTAACGCCTGCCAAAAACAAGATACAAGTGCAAGCGCTATGAAGAGGCAGGCAATGGAAGCGGGGAAGAAATAGTACCTCAATCTCGTCGGAAGCAGAGGAAATTGAATCTGTGCTTGGTCTCTGCTCCAAATAAATGATCGGAGATTATGTTTTGCATGTATCGGCCAATTAAGGAGGCTGCAAAGAAGAGTGACATGAAGCCAACAAACAGTTTTTGTTGCATACAATAGGGTCTTGTAAGCGACACACATGCGCCTGTGCATGCTCTCTTAGGCTCAAACCAAGAAATGTAGTCATTGACTTTATACAGGAAATTTTTTTTGTGTTTTTGTGTGAAATATTTGTTCTATGGTATTAGCATCTAGATGATCATCACTATTTTGGAAACAATTTGTCCCATCTCATCGAGATATTTCTAATTTAAAAAGTAATATTAGGATTAAAAGGGAAGAGAAAAGACTAGAATATGTGAATGAAGACAAGGAGTAGAAGGGGCCACAGTATAGAAAATTACAAAGGAGCTAGCAAAGATTCAATCAAAAAACGTTATCATGAGTCACCATACAACTGAATAAGATGTTCGTAAAATGTTCGTAAACATTATAATAAATTCTAGGTTTACTATCTATTCTGGAAGAAGCCTTCTACAAGTCATCTAATTAAAAAAGAGTTTCTTATTTGACGTCACGTCACAAGATTTCCTGCTCATCAAAATCAAGCCTTTTCAAAATCCACAAGACTCTCATTTCTTTGATTCCAGTAAGAGTATTAGTACAGCACAGAAATAATAGACATTAACTTTAGTCTTATACTTACAAATATTCCAGGGTTTGATATGTTTTATTAACCTAACCAACAATAATTTCTTAATAATGCATACTCTTTTGAAGATTCCCAGAGGCTTTATATGGTTGTAACACGGCTCCAGCAGGTAAGTAATATTTTTCCATCCAGTAAAAAAGGTTGGAAGGTGTCTTCAAACTATGTTACAGAAAAAAATCGAGGGCAAAAGCAGTTAAAACAAAGATTGGCATTCAAACAAGCAGGCCCAGTCTTGATGTACCCTTTATAAAGCTTGAACAAAAGTAGTTATTTGAATCATTAGTAGACTAAAATATCACCGTGTAATTCCACTATGTGCTATGTGGTTATAAATATCTTCCATGTGCCTTTTTATATTTTTGTTAATTCTTTTCAATCATAGAGGTATAAGCAGCATCAAACAGTTCATCTCTGAAACAACATTGCAATAGATATTTCTGAACTGGAATCTTGTCCATTCATTATAGTGGGTCTCTTTTATTTATTTTTTAAGACACCAGCAACTTGTTACTTGGTACATCAACACCTTGTAAAATATATGCCATCTTACATTAAATAACACTGTTTTACCTTAAGGTTATTTCTTAACCCCGCATAAAATAGGTAACTGTACAGTGATTTATCACAATATTACTGCTAAAATGATTAACATTTGTGGTCGATCATGAGGGAATTACACAGGAGTTTCAAAGTCATATGTACAACTGATATTGATATTGTCTACAGTGGATCACTGGCTCCCTTAATATTTATTTAGCCCACCTGGTTTGTGATAATAAACAATTGAAACTCAAGTCTATGTTGCAATCTCTGATGAACCCAGGATTCAACAGGTGCTACATGACTGCTCATTAGCATTCCAGAACTAGAGGAACTCCAGTCAGATACACTTGGGCTGGGTCATAAAGAATAACAATGAAAAATAATCAACAGTTTACTAAAGTAGAAAAAGGACACAGTTCTAGATTTGGTCTTCCAGCAATCTTTGAATCTAGTACCATCATGAGAGCAGTGTGGTGGGAGGGGAACTCTACCCTCAGGATGGATATGACACACTGGTCCAGGTAGTGAATACAACGCTGAAAGACGTAAATAACATTAAAATAGTAGAAGCAAGAACAAGGTCATTTTTGCATGCACAAATAGATCAATAATGGACAGTCAGAGCACTTTGAGAGTTTTTCTGCAACAACATCCTCTTGTTTTGGTCTCAACTCTCTCCAGTGGTGTTTCCTAGATCAAAAGCGACCAAGAAGCTATGGAAAACCAGACTAGGATATCTAACATAATGTGTGTCACAATTCTGAAATCTCACAAAGTGAGAAAAAGTTTTATTTTGTTGGTCATTATTTTTTATATGTAAGCATTTCCTGACTTCCAAGTAGATGGCAATTACAAGAGCTCATCCGTTGACATTATCAACATCTAAATAGTCCTCATCCCCTCAAACTATTTTAGTGAATTTTGCAGACTCTATGATAAAAAAGTAAGTACTTCACCATTCAATCCAGACAAACTCATCCAGTCCTGTGAGATTGTGAGCAGGTGGTAATGTATACAGATGATTCCCAGTTTTCGTGCAGTCTGGATTGATGTCTGTCTTTTCAACAGGTGAAGGTAAGTATTATCGTCAATTGCAGAATCATAGCAGTTTCGGAAACAAAAAGGTAGAGCAGCATTTCAGAGAACACGTTTCGTAGGTAACCGCTAATCCTGCTGAGTATGTATCGAAAGTTATATTGAAGTCTTTCAATAGAGGTGACAAGTTGATGTTATGTGTTCTCTTAAATCCCCTTGGGAGTCCAAGTCACAGGCCTGCAGGTCAAGTCAACAGTACTGAGGGGTAAAAGGGGAATAGTAGCAAGGGTGGAAGGATGGCTTGGGGCAAAGATGGAATGCGGGCATTACTAGGAGGGCATAGGTATGTTTGTGGGAATCTGAGAACTCACAAGTTTCTACAAAAAGTTTAAACAGTCAGAGAATACCTCATTTCTATATTGAACTACTGATATCGATTAAAAAGTTCCTCTTATTGTTGCTCTTTTTCTCCGACCTTTTGGCAAGTTAACAACCTTAAAGTAATTTCATATAAAGCTTGCTATTTCAATATTTAGGGTAACACAACCAAGGCTTTGGTTTTAAGTCTTAATCCATCTAATGTTCTATAGAAGCCCCATATTATCAGACCTAAACTGAAACAAAATAATGTTTTTCCAAGATGTTCAGGTCGCAAGATGTTTGCATTAATGGAAACTGCACTTAGACAAGTATTTATATGTTTCTCTAGAACTTAGGAAGTTAAGATCCTATCTTCTAAATCAGTCACTAAAGGGTGATGGACTTGAGTGATCTGCATGATAAACTCAAAACTCTAAAGCTTAGTTAATTATTATGGCCCAATTGAAGACCAACCATGATCATTAAATGATGTACCAATCGCACTGCTAAAACAAGAATTAATTATCTGAGGAGACTTCTAAGTTCATGCAATCAACAATTGTAGATACACCAATCTGTAGTAGAAAACAAAATAAGTGTAAAGGTTTGAGTTTGATAAGCAGCATCGACTTGAAGTTTATTGATCCCTGTTAGCAAGCATTTACTCAAACCAAGGAATTTATCTGCCCATCTTTGAAATTAAAGTCTGCAGCTCAGATTGACTATTTTTATCTTCTCCACATTGAATGATAAACCGGGTCGTATTCTCCTGAATAGTTTTTCAGATCATGACCCTTCCAGCTGGATTTAATGCAGAAATGCCAGCAACTAAGAGTGCTAGGTGGCCCATGAAACTGTTGGATGATGAAAGTGGGTTGCAGAATCGATGTGATTTATTTGTTAATCATAAATCAAAATGGCTGATTTGTCAATAGTCCTTTTAAAGTAATACTTTCTGGTAGAAACAAGTTGGTCTAACGGCTAGGGTGGTTGACCTTGAATCTGGGGAACTGGGTTCAAGTCTCAGCAACAACATCCAGTGAATCTGGGCAATTTGCTTAATCTCCCTGTGCCTAATAAAAATGAATGTGTCCTCATGTAAACACAACTGGTGCTATGTAAAGTGCTCTGATACCTGATACCTTTGGGTCTAGTTACCGCTATATAAAACTCTGTAAAATAAAAAAGAATAATTTTCTAGTTCATTGCTATTTAACAAGAATAAATATTTAAAACCGTGTACTCACAGAGGAAACTAAACACGCCAAAAATTGCATAATTTTCTCCAAATCCCTTACACATAGATAAAGGTGGGAAGCAGTTGAAAGCACTGTTAGGGTTATTTATTATAGGGATGAAGTAGATATCATGGCTACAATATCACAAAAGTGGTACAAAGAGGGAGAATCCAGTGGCAAAAGCTTAGCATGGCCAGCAAAAGCAGAAAACAATAACTGTAAGATTGAAAATAAGTGTTAGTCTGTTGAACAACCTGTTAATAGTGGATCTGAAAAGAGATTCAGGGAGTGTTCTCGGAACATTTAAAGGAGGATTTTTGCAACAAAATGTGTGGTTAAAGATGAAGTTGACTGGTTCAGTCTCAAAAAAGAACAAAACAATGGCACTGTTTAACAATCCATGTTTTTGATCTGAGTGCACGTTAGAAATGTTCAACTTTATTGACACAACTAATGACATCATTTGCTTCAAATAAACACACATTTGTATCAAGGTGCCTTCATAGCTTCTAAACAGTGAGGATAGATGCTTTAGTAAATGATTTTCTCCTCCTTCTGCACATCTCTCCTCTTCCTTCCTAATTAAACCCTTTAAGTTGAGTGATGGCTCAATTAAGACATCTGAATCTGAGATAATGATACCATTCAACCATGATTCATGGTTTGCTTTCAACAGAGAATGTGTTGAGCCACGCCCAAAGGAGAACTTCTGTAAACAGGCTTCAGGCTCAGGGCCAAGCACAAGCCAGGCACCCATCTTCATACATGGTTACAAGCGTATGTAATGAGACAGGAGTGAGTAAGGTGATAACACTAAGCTGCGCTGATTTCAAATTGTAATATCTGTATTGTCTATTAATTGTTTTTACTGGCTGAGAAGGGAGCATGATAGCATGGGGGAGGGATTGGGAGGAGGCACTTTTGCACCACAGGACACTAACAAGAGATCAAAATCATTAGGGGGTGTGAGAAAAAGTGCCTCTTTTTACATGGTTAGCCTTCACTTGTTGCCTGGTTTTGATATTGTTTCAACTGTAGTTTACAGGGTTGATGCCAACTAGGTACCATGTGCCAGTGCGTCTCCCCCAAAGCATATCCACAATTTATACTTCCCCCCTTGTTAATCCCTAGTAAATGGTCCCCTGGGTACCTAGGTCCTGGGAGCTGAAGAGGGTCCCCTGGGATCCCCCCTCAAGGGCCCATACCACTGCACTTGCAGCTCGCATGCCCATGTGAGCTAAAAATGACAAAGTCTACAAGGCACTCTGCCTGGGTGCCATGCCAGCCAGCACTGCCTGAAGGTATAGATAGGTCACCCCTCTAGCAGGCCTCACAGCCCTAAGGCATGGTGCACTATACTCCAGGCGAGGGCATATCTACATGAACAGATATGCGGCTACAACATTAGGGCCCATTCCTTAATAGTGTAAGTCTTGTTGCCACTAAGGCAGACCAATGGCCCCACTACTGAATGCTGTTTTTTCTTTGCAGCCTTTGGATTTTGAGGGAATCGCACAGAAGAAACTTCAAATTTCTGTGGAAAATGAAGAACCTTTTGCGTCATGTGAAAAAGGCACAGCGAGACGATCGGACTCAAACCCAGCAAGCACAGTCTCAATGAATGTCAACATTCTGGATGCTAATGATGCACCCCATTTCAACCCAGGCAAACAAATCATCCGAGAAAAAGAGGGCCTTAAGCCTGGTACTGTCCTGGCGAGATGTAACGCCACCGACCCTGATGTGGTGCCCAATAAGATAAGGTAAGTGCTGCTGCTTTTGGCTCCACAGCAGGAGCAGTGATGGGGGTATGCAGAGCAGCTGCTGTGTGTTACATTTACAGGAAGCCTGTATTCTTGTGCACAATTTTTTATCCTTAGATGGCCATCTTATTTGGGATCCCAATAGTACATGAAGACAACAGAAGGGTTCCACATACTTGATATCAACCAATCAGAGTGTCTAAAAGTGAGGGGAGACTTGCGAACAAATTTATTGGTTTGTTTCGACAGAGGAAACTGAGATGAATAAACATTATCTAGCTGTAAACCTGAAAGGAAATTAGAATTTGCTTTTCTCCAAGTGCCACAGAACAGTCTTTGCTCCATCCCAGTTCTAGGCACTGATTGTACTGACTGCCTTAGAACTCCCACCTCATCTTCAAAAGACTGTGAATCAAATTAGATCTCAGGCAGGTCAGTGATCACCCAGCCTGGAAAAACCAATGCTATCAGAGGCCTCTTGTGGTGCTGGTTATTGTCATTATGAAAGAAAGACAGATGCAATGCTCCAGGGCAATTTCAGCCATTCTCAAATATGCACAAAAGACTTTTACTGTTACTCATGATTGAAGCATGGCATGTGCTGTATAACTGCAAGGGATAAGGATAATCGTAGGCATTTGATTGACCAAAGTACTTGCTGCTTCAGAGGAGCTGATCATGTGGCAGAATGAAAGCACTGGGTTTTTAGGTCTCTCAGAAAGAAATCGTCTAGCATTTAAGTGTGGAACAAGACTGTTCCACAGCAGAGAATCTTGCTGGTGGGGCGTTCTTTTCTCAAATTGTTTATATCTCAATAGTTAGATTGTGAGACCATTTCCAAAGGATGACCCAGAGCTTCAATAAGGTGGATTTTGCTGTAAGATCTAAGCTTGATATTCATTATTCTGGCCAAGAAATGCCTTTGAGAAATTTGACATTGATCAGAGTGTCATTCACACATATGTGATCAAAGTGGCAGGTTTCCAAGAAGCAGACTAGTGTGGCCATAAAGACGTTAAAAAGATATTTAAGAGATATGATCCCTGCCAGTCTCCACAGTCAATAGCTAAGATTTTGGATAGGTCGGTGCCTAATGTGACTTTCCACGTTTAATGGTTAATATAGGAAGTGAACCAAGAAACTGCCTTCCCACTAATTCTAGCATGTATGACTGGATGATTACCCAACACATTGTGATCAATGGTATCAAAGGTTTCCAAAAAATCACCTTGTGATCAATGATATCAAATGTTTAAAAAAAAATCAGAGCTTATGCCTGGAATTTGTTACAAAAGGCCAGATGCTTTTCTCAAAGTATTTGTAGTGTTGTTTCTGCCTTTCACTTAGGAATAAAACCCACTTGGAGTACACTTTACAGGTTGATAGTCTCCAGACGTGCTGAAAGACAACTGATCTTTAAACTCTAATGCATGATAGGCCCAAATGGGACAGTAATTGGATAAATATTCTCTATCAGCATTTGTTGTTTTCCGGATAGAGTTTATGAATGGCTTGTTTGAGTTTATGGGGGATTACGCCTGTATGTTGGAGAGACATTAGTAAGTTTGTTGATGGTGGCAAAATTACCAATGTGATTTATTTTAATGGTGATTGAGGATAGCAAACATGAATGCGTAGATCATTAGCAGTGGCCAGAAAGAAGAGGAGCAGGTGCATTTGTGTACTGATCTCTACTCCTTGAACAAATCATTTGGTGGACTGGCATTCTTTACTCAAGATTAATGAACCCATCAACACACTATATGATTCAAAAATATTTTCAACCTTAGATCTAAAAAGTGCAGATCGCGAAATTGTCTTACAAAAAAACCATGAGATCACAAGGCATTAATCACTGCTAAAGGGGCTTTCACTTCATAAGAATTGCTGTTAGGTTTTTTTTCTATAGCATTAGTTTTATAATGACTATCACATTTTCTTTTTAGGCAGGAAAACGGTGTCCTTTTCATGATAAGATTTGGGGCCAGATGTAGGTAAATGAGATTTACCGATTTTTAATTACCGAATTTTACCGATTCGGTAATTAAAAATCGGTAAATCTGAGGGGTGGATATGTAGGAACATCCAGATGTTCCTTTTACCGAATCGGTAAATATCTGTATTTACCGAATCGGTAAATACCGACCGGTAATGCCCCATTCATTCCTATGGGCTTTGAAATACCGATTCTGACAAGGGTGCAGGGGGTGTCACTTTGACACCCTCTAGCACCCCCAAAAAAGGTTCGGGGGCCATGTGGCAGGGTCTGCCTGTCATATGGCACAGGTGTGCATGCAAACATGTGCATGCACACCAGAATCGGTATTTTACCATCAAATAGTATTTGATGGTAAAATACCGATTCTGTAATGCTTGTGGGACTCAGAAGAGTCCCACCTACATATCAATTTTACCGAATCGTAAAAAATACTGAATCGGTATTTTACAGAATCGGTAAATTTACCGATCGGTACATTTACCGATTCTGTAAAATACAGGGCCCTACATCTCAAATTGCATTTACCGGTCGGTAACGGCCGAATTCGGCCGTTACCGACCGGTAAATGCCTACCTACATCTGGCCCCTGATCTCTTAATTAAATTATTTTCATGAAAGGCAAAAGGAAACCATTTTTCTGTATAAAAAGAAGATGTGAGACTCAAGATAAGGGCAGTGACATAGTAAAAAAACAAAGGGGTGAGATTACAAAAGGAAAAAGTTTTTTTTAGGTAAAAATCATGTAAAGTACGTATTTGGGACACATCGTTACAGATTATTGACTGTTGCCCAGCCCAAGCCTAGTAGAAGTTATCAATTTAGCACCAAGCCCAGGAAACAATGAACAACTGTAATGATTCCTGAGTTCATGTGGATATACACAAAGGGCCTCATTAGGATGGCGGACGGACCTGCGTCCGTCCGCCACCCTCGAGGTGGAGGGACCGTCCGTAGGGGTTACGGCAGTCCCTCCAGTGCAATTAGGATGTGACCGCCACCCTGGCGGTCACATCCTGGATCTTTAACCTGGCGGCGGGTGCTGCTTGAAGCAGCACCCGCCACAAGGTTAAAAAGACCATGTTTTACATTTACATGCACAAAGAGGCAGGCACCGCGCGGTGCCTGCCGCTTTGTACATGTAAATGCAGCGGGGTACCATAGGTACCCCCCATGTGCCCCTCCCACCCCCCTTTCACCCTGGGGGCCCGCAACGGCCCCCAAAGTAAAGACCGTATGCGTTTTCGTGGCAGCATTGCCGCCGCAGAAAGGCATGTCCCAATGCATATCCTAATATGGCTGGCGGTGTCTGATAGACACCGCCACCATATTAGAGCTTTTCCGCCGCGGTGGGAAGGCGACTGCGGCGGAAAAGCGGTGGACTGGCGGGGGTCTTTTGAATCACCGCAGCGGTGAATCCTCATCCTCCGGGCCGGCGGTGGCTTCTGCCAGCCCACAGGATGCAGATTCACCGCAATTCTAATGACCGCCAAAGTGTATTCCTAATTTCACCAACAGGACATACATGCCAAAACATTTTTTTACATTTTTTAAGTATGCATGGAACAAGGAAATGTAAAACGTGTTTTCAAAACGTTAAGAACTGTATCATTTTCAACAAAAGCTCTCGATAACTGTAACACGGAACTGAAATGCTTCATAACTGTGAATGCCAGCACTTATCACTTTGGTGCCATTTTCAAACAGGTAGAAGGCTCAAATAAAACACTATTTCCTTTACCTATTGTATACTATGATCAATGAAGCACAATTATAGACTTATAGAAACGGTGACGCTAGCATGCAGTTTGGCTGTAGTAAAATGCAAAAACAACAAAATATAGGCAGTTTATTTAGGGAATTTCATTTATTCTATGTACTAGTAACATGCAATTTAAAACACATTTTGTCAAGGCGTTGCTTGCAATATGAACTGTTCAATAAATAAACATCATTAAGACACATACCTAGAGCGAAAACAAAATGAATCAGCCAATTGCTTGACCTTTAATTACATATGCTGAGACTAGTGAGTCTATGAGGGTGTCAGAGATATAGTGTCTTTG
The DNA here is from genome assembly GCF_964263255.1 of Lissotriton vulgaris. NCBI lineage: Eukaryota > Metazoa > Chordata > Amphibia > Caudata > Salamandridae > Lissotriton > Lissotriton vulgaris. The sequence continues at coordinate 1,714,110,733 of NC_141695.1, read as the reverse complement.
CACATCCTTGTACCACCAACAAGCCAGTGGCCTTTCAGAGAGAATTAATCTCATAATAAAAAAAAATATTCAGTGGACATTTACTAGTAGGACTGATCTAGGAGTGGCTTTAAGAGCCTTGACATGGGAGCACCTTAATGCACAATATAGTGTAACAACATTTGAGTTGCTGAGAGGATGATACACATCTTCCACTGTATACCCAAATTGAATGCAAATGTGGAATCAATGTAACAAAAAGAATAGAAGCAATAAACCTATGCCACAAGAAATAACTCACAAGATTAAGGAATTGTGGCATAATGGTTAATAATACTCTGACAAAAAATACAGTTGTAAAGAAAATAGAATAAAGGTAGAACGTTGGGTGGCAATAAAAAATATTCAAGGAAAACAAGGGTAAAATGGATTGTTTTAAACTATGCATGTTTAGAGAGTCAGGAAACAAAACTACCTATATTAAAAAACAGAAAATGGTTAATCTAAAACGTAGGGTCCTGTTACAATGACAGTCTGTCGGACCGCCGACCACCGTCGTTTCGGGCAGGAACCACTCGACAGTGAGTCGGTAGTCCCTTCCATTATATTAGAATATGACTGCTTTGCTGGCGGTTGTAAAATGCCTTTTTCTAGTGCTGCTTGTGCTGCAACCCCAATTTACAGTACTCTTGTAATATCCTACCTATTGTTTGACTTTTTGACTCTGTAAAGCGCTCTGATAACCTAACGGGTCAAGTTTGCGCTCTATAAAACACTAAAAATAAATAAATAAAATTAAAAAAACAGGAAATAGGCTGCTGCACAAGCTGTGCTAGAAAAAGGCACTTTGTGCACATCATGCACTGTGTGCCAGGAACCATGTGGTGCCTGGATGTGTGGGGGGACACCACATGTGCCCTTCCAGGCCACAGTAATGAGCGATGGGGGACGGGGCCCTGCTTGGGGCCCCCAAAGTCACTTTCTGTTTGAATATTCATGGCAGTCAGACCACCTTAGACAGGCAGTCGGTAAGGGAAATCCTAATTCCTATGGCAGTGCCTGCTCAGGCACTGCCTCCATAGTAGGGTTAGGAATCCGGCTGGATCTTTGATCCTGTTGGAGGCAGCGGTTCTTCCCCGCAACATTATCTCTCCGACCGCCTGCATTGTAATGTAGCGGTCGGACCGATGACATGGATGTTGTGCGTTCCGCCCTACATTATAATGAGGACCTTAGTGTGGAAGTCATATGAGGTTCTTGAAATCATGGACTTTAGGAGGGAAACACACACATAAAATGGGGATTTCAGAGCACAGCATAACTTTGTATTCTGAAATGGCTGCTTGTTGTTGGGTGAGGTTACTGTTATGACATTAGGAGTCGGTGTCTTTGGGCAGGTGTGGTAGCATTGACTGTGGAAGGGGCTTTGTGAGAGGTATCCATCTGTAGTTTTGGTTTTAAAAGTGACTGCATGGTCCAGGGTTCTCTAATCATTTTTAAATGGATTTGCGGTAGACTCTTAGGGTGATGTATAGTACTGCATTGTATATCACTGTTTACCTATGGGTGTTTTGGTATGTTTGGAATTAAATGTCACTTCATTGGTCAAAGTGCTGTGTTGGATTTGGGTTTAAGTATTCTTTGTTTTGGGTAGGTGTGGTATTTTTGGGATAATAAGATGGTGTATGTTTGAAGGTACTGTGCTACGTTCGGGTTCCTTGCTCACCGTGCATCAAGTTTACTCTAGTCTTTCTGGTTTTACATTTATAAGTCATTGTATGTATAAGAATGATTTAGTAATTTGGGTTTAGAAGTCACTGTCTGGCTCAGGGTGCTTTGGAAGTTTTGGGTTTAAGAGTAAATCCGCCACCCTGAGACCCTCGCGGGTGAGTAGCGCGCTCAATAAATGGACTGATTGATTGATTGATTAACTCTGGTTGATGGTGCTTTGTTAGTTTTGTTAGTTGGTGCTGTAGGAGGCCTGGGTAGCTGAGTAACTAAATGGCTCAGGGTATTGTTGTTTTAAATGTAGAGGTCACTTTTTGGTTCAGAGTGTAATGACAGTTTGAAGTTTTTCAAATCCTGTGTGATGTAAGTGTGTTCACTTTGTTTGGGCTTTAGAGGTTACTACAAGTGGCAGGTTGGGGTTTAGAAGCTGCTATCCAGTTTTGGGAGATTTGATAGTTGTAGTATTCGAAGTCACTGGGTGACTGGCAGTGCTGCCATACAAACTTTAGATTTAGCCTTAGCAGTGTTGTTTATGGTGGTCTTGTCATTTTGGATTTGGGGTTATTGTGTGGATAATTCAGTGGACTTGATTCACAACATAATTTGAACATTCACGTTTAACTTACACGCAAATAGCGTTCTTTATAAATTGAAAATCCATTTTTCAATTCACAAAATCTTTACAACACAAGGATTTTCGTATATGTAAATTTATAGCCTTTGGCAAGGAAAGAGTGGGAATACCCTGAACGCCTGCAAAAACACCAGAGATATATTTAAGTGTAGGTATTCACTAACTTCTTTTTACACCCACTCCTATTCTCCAAATGGAGATTTACTTCTAACAAGGTAAAGAATATCTGAAGGTAAAAAAACTATTTATTCCCTTGAGAAAAAAGATAGTGAAAATGTGCAAATACGCAGTTATAGGATGTATTTCTCAGTGTGCGATTGTGCACTTTGTACAATTACATATTGCAGGCCATTAATCCGTGGGTGCAGGTTTCTATATTTTTATGACAATCAGGCTGACTCTGGATCAGGGTACTGAGAATGTTTTGACATTAAAAGTGGTCATCCACACTGGCCTACGATTGTTAAGGATTTGACTCAGGACAGAAGTTTGAGAAAAGGAAGACATTTCTTCGAGTCCTTTACAGCTTTAATCTCAAGGACATTTCAGGCGGGCCGTCTTTATTACTCTGCTGCGATGGCGCCCAAGATCTATCGCACTAACAACAAAAGTAGGGATTTACCCCCCTCCGATGAAGAATGTTCTGAAGAGGGTCCTGGATCTTCAGCTACTAACCTGAGAGCAAAGTCGAGGAGCAAAGCTCAGCTGAGGCGGGAGGCTGCGAAAGAGGCAAAGGAAGCAAAAGCACGCAAGCTGAAAGAAAGGGAGCTGGCAAAAACAAACAAAACGGAAAGCGCCCGATCTGGTAGGGGTCCTGGCAAGGGAGCCACAGACCCGAGGCTGCTGGAAGCGCTGGGGAGAGAACCTGCCTTACGACAGACCACGATAGTGGAATCATTCCTACCTGCACCTGGAGCGGCGGTGGCAGTCTCGTCGGATATAACAGCTGGGCAGCAGGCGTCTTTCATTCCCACGCTGGCAGTTTTGTGTGGGAGCAAGCTGGGCCATGTGCAGTTGCAGAGCTCCGTGTTGGCTGGTGTTATTCAAGAAATCAACGTGGACGTGGTGCGCGATGAGATTGCTGGCTGCTCGGCGACGCCTCTTACAGGAAGTGAGGTTACAGAAGCAGAGGCTGTGGCTGTCTCTTCAGTGGTTGCAGCAGGGGGCGGGCCCGCGGTCTTAAAGGGCCAGGAACATGAAACCGAGTCAATAACAAGGAAGGTAGGAAATAACCATGCAGCAGCGCTGCCTTCACTCCAATTTCGTAATAGAGACTCTGGGGCAGAGGGTAGCCTTGAGAGTGAGGGTATGATCTCAGCCCTCTGTGGAAACAATGAAGGAACGCAAGATGTGCAGGATATGAGGAAAGAGACACGAGCTCAAGCATATGAGGTATCGGATCAATTAAAATTAGGTAGTAATATGTCAGTGGATACAAGTATGACTATTAGCAGCATGGAACATGTGCAAAGCATCCCAGATCCATCTATGGCATCTCCTGGTGAAGACATCTTTTTTACTGGGAATGATGAAGCAGACAATGAAGGAGATGAGGAGGAGTTAGATGGAAGTGAGACAAGCACTGCAGAATCCTCTAGTGCAGAGTCAGAATTGGGTGATTCAGATTCCATAGTAGGTTCAGGTTCAGAAACTGACATATCCGGTCTCGGGAACGTATCGACCATCTCGGATAGCGATACTGATTCAGTGGCACATGAGACAGTACAAAGGGTGGCAAGACCAAAACTTAAAAAAAGTTTAAGAGAGGAGCTCAGAAAGTCAAAAGATAATGACTCTGCATACACGGGGAAAACAGGCAATCCAACCCGCAGGAATGAATCTAAAGCACCTCGCAGAAGACAAGTGAAACCAGTTGCAAAAAAATTAATCTGGGATAACATCGCAGAGCATGGAATAGCTCACACTGGAGTATCCGTGAATACGGAAATAAGGGCTCAGGAATCTACCACTCATGGAGCAGAGGGGGACCCTGGAAGGGGTGCCGCCAATTTTGAACTTTTGTTTGCAACCCTAAAACAAATCCAAACTGAGGCACGCGCTGAGAGTCACAGATCAAGTAGAAGGGCCAGGCGTGCAAATAGAAAGATACAATCCTCTCTGCAAAAGGTCAACAAAATGTACGAGGATATGGTCGGGAGAGTATCCGAGCTTGAGGTCAGAACAAGCAAACTGGAAGACGACTTCGTTAAGATGAAAGACGCTGGCGATGATAAAGACAAGACAACTGCAGATATGCTCTGGAAGCTAGAGGACTTTGAAAACAGACAAAGGCGGAATAACATCAGATTAATTGGAATTGAAGAGGGGAAAGAGGCGGGGGATGTTAGAACATTTGTTATTGATTTGTTGAAAGGCGCATTCCCTGAGTTGGTCTCATGGGATTGGGAACATGAGATTCAAAGAGCGCACCGATTTCCGTTGATACGAAAGGATTTGCAGGGCAAGCCACGGGCGATATTGATCTATGTTGGTAATTTTCTTCTGCGCGAAGAATTAATCAATAAGGCAAAATCACAGGCTAAACGCTCTTATAAGGGAATTGAGTTTTTCACCCGCCCCGATTTTTGCCATGCCACCGTGGAAAGAAGGTGGCGGATGAGACAGCTTATTACTCCATTCCATAATATAGGCTACGAGGCTTATCTTTTATTTCCGGCACGTCTGAAAGTCGGCTTGGAGGGTAGCTTTAGAGTTTTTCATTCTGAAATTATGGCGCAAGAATATCTTTCTTACTTGAGAGAGAATAGAGGTCGTCAAAAGCCTACACGTGGATCTTTGGAGGTCCAAGATACACAAGCTGGACCTGTCCAAAATATACCTCGTAAAAAGTAAAAAGTAGCATATTCTGCTAAGCAATAAGTATAAAAAGGAAAATGAGGCATCAGGAGCAGCCTGATTGCTAAACTCCTTTTCTCCTCGTCTATATTATTAATTGAAGGGTGGCTGCATAGTGGTATAGCGGTGTATGGTAGTGTAGTCAACTACTAACCCCATTAGACATATTACTCTCTGCAATATATTTTTATATTCAAGAATTTGGTTTTTTTTTTTTTTTTTTTTTTTTTTGCTGCCCAAATTGGTGACATGCTTTTCTCCCTTTTTCTTTTTTCTCTTTTTTTTTTAAGATAAGGGGGGAAGAAGGGGGGAAAAGGGGGGAAAGGGGAAAGGGAGAAGAGGGAAAGAAGAAAAGAAAAAAAAAGTGTAAAAATTCTGAAATTACTGCTAAAAATTATGAATCATGGTGGGGGGGGGGAAGGAAAAGGGAAAAATAATAACAAAATGATTGGGTCTGTGTCTATGCTGTGAGCATTCTGAACAATGTATATAGTTAAAGGAAAATCGGGGAGGGGAGGGTGAGACAACCCAGAGGCAAACGTCAGCCAGACATAGGTCTTATGGACCTATTTGCCTGTTGGGGGGGAGGGATCATGAGGGTGGGGCGTCTGGGGTGGGGGAGGGAGAACTTAGGGGCAGGGCACAAGGATATGGTAACTTGTAGAGGTAATGACGGGCATGTGATGGAAAAAGTTTCTCAGTGGCAGGATGTCAAGGAAGGGATTATCAATTCTAAGCTTCATGTATTGAGTGTTTTAGGCGAATTGAAGATAAAGTATGTTAAGACAATGTCAAGTGATCAGGCAGTCAAAAGTTTTGTGAAAATTAGTAATGACACTTAGGTTTGTAACATGGAATGTGTGCAGCTTAAATGATGTCCAAAAGAGACATAAGATAGGTGTACGATTACGCCAGATGAATGTGGACTTCATTTTCCTGCAAGAAACGCATATAATGAGTACCCAAGAGCTTTTCCTGAACCAGATGGGATATCAACTCATAGTTAGTTCCAAACAAGGTGCTAAAAATAGAGGAGTCGCTATTCTGTCAAGGAGTAAAAACTTGAGAATAGGAAAAAAATTAGAGGACAAGTGGGGAAGATGGGCCATGGTAGAGATCGAGATAGATGGGGTTTGGACGACGATGGTGTCTATTTATGGATCTACACAGGACGACCCGGAGGTGTTACAGTTTATAGATTCTGAGTTAGCTGCTTGGCCCCCACAGATTATTATAGGAGGAGATCTTAATATTAACGGGGCCGATGGGCTAGGAACTGGTCAAAATGGAAGCTATAAAGGCCGTAAGAAAAGAGTTCATAAGGCACTTGTTGATCTCCTGTGTAGTAACAACTTGAATGATGTTTGGGGTATTACTAGACCACAACAGAAAGGATATACTTATTATTCTGCACCACACCAAGTTTGTGTTAGGCTCGATTACTTTTTAATTTCTAGTAATCTAATGTCAAGGGTCAATATTGATAGATTGCCAAGAATTCTAAGTGATCACAATCCATTAATTCTGGAACTAAAGGTAGAAGGAGGAAAAAGATCCAATCGGGTATGGACTTTTGAAAGAAGACTTCTTTTAGAAGAGGATTATGTATTACATATGTCGAAATGGATCACTGACTTTTTTTACTATAATAAAGGAACGGCATCGGAGGGAGTTATATGGGATGCTTTTAAGGCAGGCGTCCGTGGAGAAACATGCAGTTACAGTTTTCACAAACGCAAAATGGAAGGGATATTACAAAGGGAGCTAGAGAGAGCCGTCTCAGAAGCAGAAGAGCAAGTCGATAATTGCCTTATTAGAGGTGACCCAGTAGAACAATATCTGATAGATTTACTAAAAGTCAAAAGTGAGGCGGAAGGGGATCTGGCAAAAAAAGCGGCAGTACACTATACAATCCGTAGGGAAAGATGTTACGAATATAATGAAAAAGTTGGGCATGTACTGGCCATGCCTACTAGGCAGATAGCGGCAGCGGGCACGGTGAGGCAAATTAGAGATGAAAATGGTAATATACAAACTGGTCCTGAAGAAATTAGGGAAGTATTCAGGAAATTTTACCAGACCCTCTATGATCATCAATATCCTTGTAGTAGTGAAGAGATTAGTGACTATTTGGAGAATATACCAAATGAGAGGGTAACAGACGAAGATGCAGATAGATTAGAAACCCAGTTAGAAATGGAAGAGGTCAAGGAAGCCATGGGCAAACTCCCCTCTGGTAAGGCTGCCGGCCCCGATCAGATACCTCTAGAATTTTATAAAACTTTCTGGGGGGTACTTGCACAAGAGTTAACTAGAGTGCTTCAATCTGCACAGCTTGGGCAGTCTACACCAAAGTCATGGGGGGGTGCAGACATCGTCCTGATTCTTAAGAAGGGCAAGCCGGAGGAGGAGCCTGGGTCTTATCGCCCCATTACATTAATGAATAACGATACTAAAATATATTCTAAAATATTGGCAATGAGATTTGCAGAAGTAATTAACTCACTAGTTTATCACACCCAACATGGCTTTATCCCTGGTAGAGGAACAACCCATCATACTAGGAAAGTAATAACATTATTGGATGCCGCCGAAGTCACAGGGGACCCGATGGCAGTCATTCTATTGGACGCTGAAAAGGCGTTTGATCGGGTCTCCTGGGACTATTTGTGGTACACCTTGGCTAGAGTTGGCTTCAGGGTGGGTTTATAAAAGCACTGCAAACCCTATATAAAGAACCGGTCGCGGCCCTAAGAGTCAACGGGGGGACTACTGGCCAATTCTCTATTAAAAGGGGTACACGGCAGGGGTGCCCATGCTCCCCATTACTTTTTGCCATGTATATGGATCCACTGATCCGCAAATTAGAGCTCTGTCCAGAAATAACTCCATTGCCGACATTACTGGGACCATGTAAGATTTTAGCTTATGCTGATGATGTGGCGGTGATAACACCAAACCCCACAGAGGCAACTGGGCATATAGAAGAAGAGACCCGCAGATTCGGACGCGTATCCGGGTATGCCCTAAATGTCTCCAAGACTCAGATAATTAAAAACTCGACTCCGTGTGATGATAATCGTGTGGTACAGGCAGGGACTTACCTTGGAATTAAAATAACAGCTGATTTAAACAACTTGGTGGAAAATAACATCGCCCCAATAATAAGCAAAATAAAGAAGGATTTGGATCGGTACGAAAATTTACACTTATCGCTAGTGGGTCGGGTTAATATTATTAAAATGATGATATTGCCAACATTTTTGTATATATTTAGGGCTATCCCACTCTTATTTGAAAACAAGTGGTTTAATATATGTGAACAAATGATCAACCGCTTCGTATGGGCTAAGGGAAAGACACGCAGAGCACTGAGGTATATGTCTCTACCACGGGAACGTGGTGGCTGGTCCCTACCAGACCTAAAAGTGTATTACTGGGCCGCTGCATTCCAAAATATGTTGGGATTGGTAGGGGGGGCTGATATAGATGACTGGGATAAAGCAGGATCACTTGCAATTTATGGTTTGGTTTTAGGTAAAAATGCGGAAAATATATTTTTAAGATTTACGGAGGAAAGTTATTATAAACGAACACGGTTCAAGATTCTAATGGCTGCTCAAATGTTTGGAAGGGAATATCAAAAAAGATTGGATTTGGGAAATATAATTTTTCCACTAGACTCAAAAATAATCCCTCACTTCCGGGTATGGTTTTTTCGGGAGCTGTATTCCAAGACTGGGAGTCGCGTGGGATAAGAAAGATTGGAGATATTCTGGGCCCCCAAGGTATTTTACAATTTGTTGAGTTACAGGATCGATATACCCTAGATACAAAACATTTTTTTAAATATCTTCAAATAAGGAGTTGTCTAATAAACAGGAAAGGAGGACCTATGGGGTTCGATAGAAATATATTGTTGGATATTATAGAAACAGGCTCGGATTGTACTATAAAGAGGTTCTACTGTGAGATGACAGCGTTAAAGAAAGATGATATGGAGAAATGGATAAATAGGTGGTCTGTAGATTTGGATATAAGTTGGGATATTTTTTCAGAATCATTAGAGTTGGGAAGAAAACTGTTGTGTTCATCTTCATTACAGGCTCAACATTATAAGACTTTATTCCATCTCTACTACACTCCTGGAAAAATTGCTCAATGGGGGGGTACTACGGGAACCACCTGCTTTAGATGTGGGAGTCTGGGGGCGGATTTAACACATATTTTTTCACTCTGCCCACATCTGAATAATATAAAACGGGATATTGAGCAGTTTCTACAGAATGTACTATCAACAACAATAGAACTAAGTCCAGCTGTCATGCTATTAGGAGTCAATCCTGAGACTTGTGTGGGTAATGATAAGTTTCTATTCGTAGCTTCGGCTATCCTCAGACTCTTAGTCGCCTCAGCATGGTTGGATCCTAACCCTCCAACCTATCATCAATGGCTGGGGAAGCTATTATCTATCCAAAAGCTAGAATCAGCTATCTATGCGAGGAGGGGGAGAAACGGTAAGAAACTAGGCTTAGCAATATGGGAGCCGCTCGTCCACTGGAAACAAGGTCCCGATTAGTGATCATCAGGGGGGGGTTCGAAATTGAGAATTTAGTATATAGAAGTCTGTGTATATTTGGAGTATATGATTTGTTTTGAGAAAACCATATATGAATTGATATTATTTTATGATCATAATGCTCTGTATAATCCCAATACTTATTTATGATTTTGTATTGTAATGAATGTTATTGTGCCCTGTTCTCATCTCGGGGGGGAAAAAAGGGGAAAAAAATTTCAATAAAAATACTTAAAAAAAAAAAAGTGGTCATCCACCTAATGCAGTGTGGTCAATTTGGTTTTAGAAACAGTGGCCTGGCTCAGGAGTCATGTGAAAGTTTAATTTGTTTTTGGGGTGACTGTATGATCCTTGTGGGCAGTGGTGAAGTCAGGGTTGAGTTTCTGACCTTGTAACCACAACAGGGTATCCCAAAAGACAGCACCTTCATCTGCAGCGAAACAACAATTGCTGCATTGATTTGAAGGAAGAACGCGCACTAGCAAGAACCTTCGTCCAGTGTTGTCCCCCCTTGAACCATCACCTCATATTTTGAACACCAATTTCTGGGAAAGTTTGATTGTTAGCATCTGATCACTGTGTAGGAGCAAAACATAATGCATGTATTACTCTCATTTTACAAGGTACAAAGTGGCCCACGATCCTGAGGGCTGGGTCACTGTTGATGAAAACACTGGCGTTGTCACATCTGTAAAAGAACTTGACCGCGAATCACCATTTTTAAACAACTCTGTCTACTCTATCCTTATTCATGCTGTTGATGACGGTAAGTAACAAAACGGATACAGACCAAGACTTTCCTCACAGAGGACAAAAACACAATTATTTAAGTATGTGAGGCTGTTTCACTATCATGTGTGAGTCCTGGTAAGCCAGTGGGACACCTATGAGCCCCTTCTGAGAACTTTTATATCCAATTAATATGCACCGTTTACTTTAAAAAGCAATATGTTTTATTGTCCCTTAAACATATGACTTTCCAATATCACAGAACGCTCTTTGAAGCTTTGAAGTGAACTTTGATCAATAATTCTAACTGCAGTTTCTTAAAGATATATGTAAAGCAGCAATTTAACTATAAAAGATGTTATAAATGCGTGACCTACATTAGTCTAGTCTGTATGGTGCAGATTCCAAATTCAATCAAGGATTTAATAGAAGCATAAAAAGATCTTTAACAAAGCTTTCTTTTTTTGTATTGTGTTTCTGTCGGTTTATCTGTGACAACTAGCTTTAGTGTCCTCATATTGAAAGTGTTTTACTGTCCAAGATCATTTGTATTTCAAAATATGTGCATAGAAGTTATACATGCACTGATATATAAAATGTATCCAGTTCAGACAGAATGCACCTTAAATGGCCTAAACAATTATAAAGCACAGCCACAAACAACTGGTGAAAACCCTTTGTTGACCATGTGGAACTTTACCCCTCTCTTGATTTGACCTTCTTGTTGAGTCCTTCGGATTTTTATTGGAAAATTCCATTAATATGTAATTTCGTGGTCTATTACTGTAATCCCATACTTAATTACACAAAGCTTGTCAATTTGCTTAAAAATCAAGGGATTGGGAGAACAGATAAATTCTACAAGGTAAAGTGCAGAATTAAGAGGGGGTTCTACAAGAATGTATCATTATTTTTCAAACATAGTAGTATCTGCAATCCTCCCTATGATGAATCAATCTAGTCAAGAGGGTGCTGTCAAGTAAAATAATATATATGTGTTCTGCTCCCTTACAAGTAATGTACAGCAGCCTTCTTTTAATAGGTCAACACACCTCTTTTTTGTAAATATGGAGGTATATAAAACTTAGGAAAGTCCATCTGTTCTACTAAATATCATTACGAGGGGTGAGGGGTGCTCCAAAAGCTCCAGTGTTACACTAGTCTGCTTCAAGACATTACCACTGTGCCAACAATCAAAGCTGTGGAACGGAAATCAACCCATCCCTTTTCCTTTGCGGAGATTGCTAAATTAAAAAAAAATTGCTTGCCCTGTGCTGAATGTTGTGGTGTGATATGTGCACCTCAGACTACCAAGGTTACATGAAGCTATTACTTTATGGAATAATAAGCCACTCACAGAAATCTACCATGTTAATAAGGATTCACAGTGGTCTAAATTCAATCTACAGTTTATAGACTGCTGTATAAGTATAGGAATTGTATAGCTATTCTTGATCTGCAAACAAATGTTTGTACACTACAACAAGATTATTGACATATTTTCAATGACAAGATTATTTTCATAAAGATGGGGCAGGTCCGGACATTTTCTTAGCTGTGCGGAGGACCGCCTTCCCGAACATACTCCATGTTTATGATATTGTTTCCAGCAACCCGGAGTATATTGAAGGATGGATGGGAGGAGGATGAGCTAGACCAATGGGCTTCGAAATGGTCAAAATGGCTATCTTGTGTTTTTGATATGGCTTTGCTCGTTGATTCCGTCATTCAATCCTTGGAAGTCAGTGCTTTGCCTAATATTTTCTTCAGCATTATCACCTTCTCTTTGATTTTATGTAACTCCAACAAAATTGTTATAATGGAGAGGCATTAAAAACAACTAGATGAGGACAATCAACAACATATGTTTGCAACTTCCCAATACTTTGACTGTTTTGAATCTAAGGGGCATATTACCAAGGGGGGCGATAGGCAATTATCACTGATTTAGTGGCCGTTTTCGGCCGCTAAGCGGCGATAATTCTATCGCCCTATTAGCAAGCTGTTGCTAACTGATGTTAGCGACAGCTTTTAGGCGATAGCGAGCGGTTTGGGGCCCGCTTGGCATGTCAGCGACTTTTTTCGCTAATGACATGCAAAGTGGGCGTACCCAACCAGTTAGCAGGCGTAGCGTTGGAAATATTCGCGCTAAGCGCGAATATCTCCAAATACTAACACCTGCCCAGACCAGTTCTTAGCCATGTTATCCAATGGGAGGTGGATAACATGGCTAAGAGCATTTTGTCGCTAATGCGTGAATATCGCTGTATCATTTTGCCGCTATCGCTGGATATTTTAGCACAATGGAGAAAAACGTTGCTACTAGCATGTTTACTCTGCTAACATATTCAGCGATAGGCAGCGATAAAAAAATCGTCCCTAAGCCTATTTAGCGATAAATATCGCTACTTGTTGGTAATATACCCCTAAGTAGCGCCGGGACACCTCCGACGGAGGTAGCCGTGCGCTCTACAAGATCCATAAATAAATAAATAAATAAATAAGTCCCTAGCTATGATGTCGGGCAGACTGCCACTGACAGGCCCTCTGTAGCGGTCCTTCCTGCGTTGTGATGCAGCCAGTCACACAACACAGGTTAGGTGGAAAGACCGCCGCCTCTCACCGGACCCATGATCACGTCGGGTGTAGGATCCTATCCCTACAAAGGGGGCAATGCCTGTGCAGGCACCACCATAGGGATTAGGATGTCCCATACCGACTGCCTTTTCATGATGGTCCCAATGCCATGTAAAGGCAGATGGAAACAGATTTTGAGGGCCCCAAGCGGGGCCCCTGTGGGCCACTGCTAAGTGGCCCTGGGGACACATGTTGGTGCATGGATGTGCTCAAAGTGCCTTTTTCTACTGCGGTAGAAAAAAGCACTTTCCGGCCGACTGCACCTGTTCTGATCAAAATAGTCTGGGTGGGATTGCTGACTCATTGTCGGACAGTCACCTGCCTGATACGATGGCAGTCAGCGATCCGACTGACCTCCATCATAATTAGGACCTAAGTTAAAAAAAAAAATATCCGGCACCCTGGAAAAAAGAATCAATATTGACAAACACATGACAAAGTTTCTTTTAAACTCCAAACAGAATGATCATTTTGTATTTTTGTTGCATGCCATTTTTATTGCTCCTCTGCAGATTGTACACCAGTGGTGAATAGTAAGATGTGAATTGTAGTGATTTGGGAAAGGGCTCTAGAGGACACACAAACCACAGAGATTTCCTCAGGTGTAGGTGAAGTGTGCTTTTGAGTAGTTTCTGAATACTAATTATAATAATTTGAGGTTGTTTGAATAGAGTTCATGTTATGATATTTTCACTCCCTGGTAGGGAAACAGATTGGTACTTTAACTCGAATGCATGTTTCTTGCTTCTAATTTGTATCCTCTACTGACCTCTTGATGCTGCTAAGAAAACTTAACAAAAAATGTTATTTTGGGATTAGGAGAGCCTCCTCAGACGGGGACTGGAACAATTCTGCTCCACGTGGCCGACATCAATGATAACACCCCTTACCTGCTATCCCCTTACATGGAAGTATGTGATCAGTTGAAGAACCCAGAAATGATGATCCATGCTGCTGACAATGATGAGGATCCTTTCGCAGGTCCCTTTACCTTTGAAATGTCAGATGAGACCAGAAATGCAAAGGATACGTGGAGATTAGGAAACACAAATGGTAAGTTTCAGAATCAACATCATTCATTCCAAGAGCACTGTGAAGGTACTACCGATACTCATGTTACTCTTGAAAGGGCCAGGCCCATAAGTTCTAGCCCTAATCTTGAATCACAATCTGATGGCTCTTTTTAGCAGCATGTAACTGTAGAGGGGAGAAAGTTGTTAATTATTGCCAATTAATTCTACAGGAGCTTCTCCACACATAATAACCACAGACAACTACGTATGATTAGTTAATTCATTACAATGCAAAAAATAACTTGACATAAACACACCTCAAGATAAGAGTGTAAAAATACATTGGAATCAGCATAAAGCCAAACCTGTGCAACCAGTTTAAATGGTGCAATATATACAAAACAATTCATTCAAGAAGCAGAGGACTGAGTCCTAGTTTCCCTGCACCGAGGGTTGATGAATAAAAAGCATTAATCTATCCCTACACTAACGCTAATATCACATTACTACTTAAGCATCTTCAGGTAAAAGAACTACAAGGTGTTAGTATTCGGAGTCTCCCTAAGAAGTCTCTACACCATCGATGGGTCAGATAGCATAACGCTTTGAGACAGAGCTTGTTCTAAAAATGTCTCTCTCCGAAGGGTTACAGACAGAATAGACCACAAAAAATATAGATGTAAAAAATATTGAGGGAAAAATATAGAATACAAAAATATCGACTCCCTTTACTTTAAAAAGTAAGTACAAACAAAATCGGAAAAAAATTGTTTGTAATAATATATTTGTATTCAATATCGATTTTAAAAATATATAATTTAAAATATTAAAATAAACATAAATTGAATACTAATTTTAATTTAAAAAATTATATGTATAGTTTAACAAATACAACAAATAAACTTCCTTTTAAAATATATAAACACGTACATATATTTATATATAATATATATATAATTAAACATATATAAAATATAAACTAATATTTAATTAATAATATCATTAAAAAAATCTTAAATAGCATAATATTATCAAAAATATATGTAAACATATTTAAATATACCAAAAGCATAGAATAATAAATAAGGTAATCAATTTAATTTAAAATAAAAACACACACATTTTACAATTTAAATAAAAATAAGTTACAAATTAAAAAATTTGTAAATTATAATATTATTACTGTAATAAATCAAACACATAATTATATAAATTACAACATAAAATAAATTATTACAAATCAAAATAAATATATATACATTTCCCACCACACAGACAAAAACACATCACATTTCATGTTATTACATTTCGAAATTATAACACTTCACCTTAATACAACAAAGGATTATATGCGGGTGCGCTCTACACGTGTGATTATAATGCACCCCTATAAATAAACTTTAATTTCCGCTACATCACCCTTTAGCCTTGCTTGGTCATATCTGTTTTGGTATTCCTTAAAATAATAGGTTGCATGACATCATTAGCATAACAAACTAATAACCATGAAAGCAACATAAATGCTATACAGGTTTGCAATTTGACTTGTCAGTTCCTTTAAAAGGCTGAGCTATGCTGTGCCCTCCATGCACCTGGAATATTCCTAGTACCTTGAAGGGACCAGTATTTTAGATGCTGCCAGACTATGTGGTCCAAACATTCAGAATCTTCATAATACATGAAACAGGTAGAACGTATGAGTTGCTGAAGTGGATAAAAGGAATGTGGGTACACAAACTGAGGAAAGCAATCCATAACAACCAATATGCGGGACACAAAGCCGGTGACAAACTTAACAAAGTGGGAGCCCTACAATGCAAAAACAGTTCAACAGGTGCCATTTCACTAGGTCTGATGTTATATATAGGCATCTGATACCACTGTGAGTGTCCTCCATCAGTGCGGCAACGCAAAGGTTTGTGGCCCTCTGCAGTTTGTATTGTATTGTATTGCATTGTAGCATTTAATAATTGCTTACTGCACCTATGTGGGGCGCTGAAGAGCTTGACTAATTGAGTAGGGTATGCAGTTGGAAGGATATTATTTTGTTTTGCTACCAAGTAGTTAGTGTTTTCGCGTTGGGCATGATTACCTCTGAGTTTCGGATATTATGTTATGAAATGCAGCATTTATCAGTGTGTTGGAGGGTGGAGGGTAAGAGACAGGTGGAGAGTTGTATGGTTTTCAGTTTGTTGTCAGCTTTGAATAGCTCTGCAGACCCCTTTATGATATTTCGCATGATATAGCTTTCTTAGCTGTTTACTTCACTCTGTTGTCCAATCTGAAATCATATGTATCATTGTGATCCTGAGCTGGCATGGTTGTAGGGAAAGAGAAGTAGAAAGATCTGAAAGGATGGGTATTTTTATTAGCATTACATATCTGAGTGTCTTTTTGTGAGACAGTTTTTATAGATATTTGCAACCTGCAGTGAATGGGCTATATTAAAGTCCTCCAAAATTGTCCAGTAATGCGTGACATATCTCTTTAGTTATTCTGTGCCTATTCGTTTGGTGATGTTTAGTTTTTGACTGTACGGTGCTGCTGGTGTACAACCCTCATAGCAGATCTGTCATGTGAATGTAATAGATATCATTTACAATGTGTTGCTCACTGCTGTGTGTTATGGTTTTAGTATTATTGTGGGCCATAACGGTTATATATGGAAGTACATAACTATATAATGCCACGGCGAACCATGGGTCAGCAGTTTTGTTTTTGCTTACCTGTATAATGGAAGCAGTTTGATAGGGAGTTGGGTGCAGTTCCTGGGTTATGAGGTGAGGATTGCCCTTGAGGAAGAGTCCTGTCTTCTGAATGCAGGCGGTGCAGTTATCTAGGAAAGAGCGAAGTTTGCACTTGTCTCCAGAAGTGTATATGCTCCTAGGTGTTTCTAATGTTGGCCTGTGTGTTTTTGTGTTGGCTTTCGGTGCGCAGGACTCACATAAAACCATATGTGGGCCTTGCTGAGTTCCACGGGAGAACAGAAGTTCACAACTGCATTCATTTTTTCAACATGGGGGGTGTTATATATATATATCTATATATATATTCACTGAAAAAACCATAGGTTATAGACCATATATAGTTAGGGATTAGCATTTACAAAACCTTATTTTACTCGCACAAAACCATTGAAATTCGCATATATAGTTAGTTGCACTAACTACATATCGCGCACCCGCAATCCACTGCTGATGATGTCACATATTACATCATTCATGACATGGTCAGTGGCATCACTGATGACATCACTAATGACATCTCAAATGACATCACTGATGACATCTCATTTGACATTACTCATCACATCACTGATGATATCATTCATGTGATAATACGATGAACCTCTTCAGATTCTAATATAACCTTAGATACAATCAGTGTAAACAGACACTCACAGACTGTCACTCATCCATGGAGTTACTCACACACCTAGTCACTCATGCAGAAAATCAATCACACTTCCATTTGCTCAACTATACAGTTATACACACCTTACTTATTCAAACATATACTAACACATATTTACTCTCTTATACAATCCCTGATACAAGTTTACAATGATCCATACAGCCACTCACACATTCACTGGCTCTTATGCACCGTAATTTATATATGACAACTCTCACATGTACTGTGTTTTACATATGTACTTACTTTGACATGTAGCACTGAGATATACATTCACTCACCAATACACCCATGCACACAGTCAACAACCCATACAGTTGTTTCCACATGCAGTTTTGAACCCATACATCTAGTGAATCAACTGTTGACACATCTATGCACAGAGTCACACACCTCCCAGCCACCCCCACACACACACTCACTCTCCCATACAAATACTTGGGCAACCAATCAATAACCCATATAGTTACTCATATAGCTACTGGTCAACACATGCAGCAGTTTACAGAACAACAGATATAATGATGCACAAATTAAGACAGTTTAGTCACTAACCCATGCACTCAGTGAGACACATTTAATCGCTCTCTCATACAGTCAGTCATGCACCTACTAAATCCTTCATCCAGACACTTATACATCCACTCATTCTTCAATATGTAAGACATATTTTAACTTTACAGAAACATACAGTCACTGGATAATGTCATCAGTGATGTCATCAGTGATGTCACTGACCATGTCATGAATGATGTAATATGTGACATCATCAGCAGTGGATTGCGGGTGCGCGATATATAGTTAGTGCAACTAACTATATATGCGAATTTCAATGGTTTTGTGCGAGTAAAATAAGGTTTTGTAAATGCTAATCCCTAACTATATATGGTCTATAACCTATGGTTTTTTCAGTGAATTTTTAAGGTTTTGTAAATGCCAATTCCTAACTATATATGGTCTATAACCTATGGTTTTTTCAGTGAATTTCAATGTTTTTTTAATAGCATTTGCCAAACCCTGACCTCATAATAGTGCACTGTGGAGGAAATGATTTGGGCACTTTGACTGGGGTAGGTCTGGAAATGCTCTTTAAGGACACCTTTGACCAATTAAACCTAGCGAAAAATTAAAAATCTTTTTTTTTTATTCCAACATATATGAGCCTCCTCAGCCACCCTCAGAAAACCTAGGGGGTCAGGATACATCTCCCGTGCCCCCTTATACCCATTTCCCACATTGTTTTTCCTCCATCTTGTGATTAAATTCCACCGAAACACAAAATGGCGAACTCCCGTTACGCTACCGGTGAGCGACCCGGTTCGCGTACCGGGAAGCGCTTCTACCGCGAAAAATCGAATTTTTTTTTTTTGCCCCACGGGACCCTTTAATAACCACAACATCATTCCTAGGGGGTCAAGAGGGGTCTACCTTGCCCCCTTTCATTAAATTCCCCCTTCGTTTTTCTCCTCCTCTTGTCTCTCAATCCTACCGAAAGACAAGATGGCGGCCGGTCCGGACTGTTTAGAATGTTGACAGACACCGGAGAGCCAATCAGCTTCACTTCGCGAAGTTCCGTTACGCGTCAGGTACGCGAACCGGGGCGCTAACCGGAGCGCTGTCACAGATATATCTGTTTTTTAAAACGTTAATTTCTCAAAATCCACTTGAGCACATATATTGAGACATAGCAAAGGCACGTCGGGCAAACCATATCTACAATTTTGCCAAGTTTTGTGTAAATCCATTCAGCCGTTCGAGCTAAAAGTGAGTCCAACCGCCCTATGGAAAACTCAATGTTAAAAACACGTTTTGGAACCCCCCTTTTTTCTCGGCTCCCACTTCACGAAACCCCCCCAATCTTTCAGGGGATGCTCAGAAAACAAATGTGCCATTTTCCTGAAAATTTCAGCCAATTCCGTCCACAAACGCCAAAGTTATTCCACATAGAATTTTCAAAAATCCCATAGGAAAAAAATCCTAACTATATATACCTACTGGCGACCACCAGTAGGTTATATATATATATATATATATATATATATATATATATATATAGATAGATAGATAGATAGATAGATAGATAGATAGATAGATAGATAGATAGATATATATGTAACTGACTTGCAAAATGACGCCCATCCAAAACGGGTCGGGACGCTAACACTCAATATCACCACAGTTTCCCCTCATGCTGGTTAGTATGAGAAGACTGAGCCACTTCGAAATTAGAGATTCACGAAGATGAAGGTTTAATGGCACAAAAATGACATGTTTTGACCTCTCTTGTGGTCTTGGTCACATGGAAAGATTCAAAGTTCAGGAACCCATATATCGTCATGCATGACGCAGCGTGCGACATAGACATAGTGAAAAGACTGTACGGGTTTGAAGTTGCAAACTAATTAACAAATTATAAAAGTAAATCTGGACAATTCATTCATTGCCAGTAAACTTTGTATGTTTGATACATTAAGTTATTTATTAATTACATGGTTTTACTCTAATCAACAGATTAATCGACATGTATTAAAACTTGAGCATAGACCATCAATGTACATATTGCAAACTAAAAGCTATTTATGCAAAATTGAGATTCACCAAATAGTGATATTGTATACAGTGGGACTCCTGTCATATTCATATTACTTTTGGATATGTACATATCCGTTTATACTATGACTGCACTTTTCTGATATCTTCTGTTGTATGTTATTTATTCTGTATACAGCTTGTTGCATTGTTACTGATTGATTATCACACACTTCTGTTTGGGTGCGAGGGGGGTATCCTCTATGATATTAGGTGTATGGATTCTATTGGTAGATTTTTGAGGATAGTACAATGACATTTCAGACCGATCCTTAGGTTTTTATCACTGGACTGTGCTTCGATACAAATTCTTAGTTGAGCTTCTCTTTTTCACCTCATGCTGTGATGCACTTTGACAATGAATTATGTTATATTTCGTGTTTTATTTATGTACAAATTTTTAAGGTTTTTAACTGAAATAAAGTACTTTTGAATGAATGAATGACTGGTTGATTGGGCCACCCAGAGAATGCCTGCTCATCTATCACATGCCGTAAGACCCTTGTTAAACTGCTATACATACTGGGTTCTCACAGTTGTATGAAATAGTGTGAAGGGATAATTTCAGAGCAATGCATGCCTTCCATTGGACAGTTCTTGGGATTATAACTAAAGCATTTTATCTGCCCCGCAGATGGTTCAGCTGAACTCCGAATTCTGAAAAATTTGCCCAAGGGAAATCACACGGTAGGCCTAAACATTTACGACCGACAAGGACATTCAGCGACACAGAATCTTGTTATCCGAATATGCTCCTGCCCGGATGGTCGCGTATGTGAGAAGATGGAACCTGCAGCTCACTTCCTGGGTGGTGGCAGCATTGCTGTAATGCTAGCTGCTCTGATGCTCTTTTTATGTAAGTGGTGATTGAGATGTGTAAGTTCTTCCTATTTAACACTTGGCATAGCATAGCTCATTCTAGTTGAGGGCTTGATTTATTAAACATCAGTATAGCAGCATAGCTAAATCAGTGTTCCTCAAAGTATGATGTCCACCTGACAAGTTTGATATTGATTGTATCTGCATCATATTGAGGATTAGATCATGAATTTATATGGGGAGTTACACACATTTTGCAGTATTCCATTCATGCTGTGATTCTGTTTATTACAACTTTTGGGCTAAGCCCTGCTATTTAGGGTAAAGCAAACAAAATAACATCCATCTATATCCCAAGCTTGTCTTTGGATAAGACCCCATCCGGAGTTAACAACATAAAAAGTTTAGTCTAGTGCAGTGGGTTTTCTACTTCAAAAGCACATTTGTTGTGGAGCTGATAATATCTGGTAATGTATAAAAGGATATTACCATTACATTATTATTTAATAGTATACACCTTTTAAAATGAATATACTTCAAATAATTTTTCCGTGATGGCCATGTGTGATGTTTTAAACTATATTTACTAATACTCATCACAGCTGCTTATTAATAGCAAGAGAATAGGCAAACTATCTGTTTAATAAATCTAACAAGAACTAACAAAACAATTCTTTTTTTTAAATATCAGAGTGGTTGCAAAGAGGTCCTTACTGCCCAGAGACAGCAACATATAGGTAGTAATTGTTACTCCTACCTGCCATTGAATGATGCTCATGTTCAAAGAGCATAATTATTCATTGTTTAGCACTTTTATCAAACAATGTTGGAGTGAGGGTGAGATATCCCTGAAATATCACAGTCTAAGGGGCGATACCTGGACTTAGCATAAAAGAAGCCCTACCTGGTAATCATATAAAGAGTGCTAAAATGCTGAGCCAGAATATTAAGGCAACTAAGTACTGTTTATAAAGAAAAAAATAACTAGTTCATTTACACATCTTGAAAAAGAGATTTGAATGATAACTAATGAGATGACCAGAATTATTGTGCATGAATTTTACAGAAACAGGACAGGACATTTTGAGATTTAAGTCAATCATTAAGTTAAATAACCTATATTCAAATCTAAAGAGGAACAAAAATAATAATTAACACCAATATACATGAAAAAAAGTGTATGGAACTCAGTTAAAACCCTCAAATCATTGTTGAAAAAGATAGCTATAAATTGCCCCCCCCCCCCCGAAATGTCAGCGTATCCCAGAGATAATGTAAAGGTTGTTAATGTTTTTTTTTCGGTCAATAACTTTCTGCAATATTTGATAGGTTGTGTATGCACAACCCAAATATTGATATGTTTATACATGGTGTTACTACATAGATAATGTATGACACCCACTAATTTGAAACGTTGAATCTACAGTAGAAAAACTTGATTAACCTTAAATGTGCCATACATTAGCATTTAGTAGCTAGGGATTCTGTTAGCTGGCTAAATTCATGAAAGATCGATTGCTTCATTCACAATACCTCATTCCGCTCCATGAAATTTTATCAGGAAAGCGCCTCTTGGCGCACGAGAATGCAGTGGTTGGACAGGTCATCATCTTCTCATATATCTGGCCCTCTTCTCTCCCACTGTAGTGGCCTTCCTTCTTCTGACATGCCTTCTCTGTGGCTCCTCCCAGAAGAGTGGTGGATTGCCACCTTTCGATGATGGGAACCAGACGTTAATCAAATACAATGAGGAAGGTGGCAGCTCCTTGACACAGGTACCGGGGTGTGCAAGTGATGGGTCAGTGATTGTATCAGGGACTAGGTTTGACAAAGTGGTGATAATAGCCCAGCTTTCAGCTGCTTTCAGATTTTGACTCCTAGGTGCAGTTATTTTTTTTACACTGACTTGTTTTGAACAAGTGAGGTCTCTTCATTGTAATGTGAGAATGAAATACTTGGTCTCATTCCACTAAGTTGTATTTTGTGACTTGCTGTAATTCTAGTCTCATGATCAATCTTGCACTTCACATTTGAGTTGAAGACAAAGCTATGACCGGGGAATGGAATATGGGGAAACACTAATTGGTATTTAAATAATAGTTTGCATGAACAGACGGTGGGAAACATCCTTTACAACAAAACTTTTACAACGCACTACTATTACGACGCAACTTTTACAATGCAAGTCATTACAACGAATTGCGCTGGAGGGCGCTCTAGGATAGGGAATAGTTTAATTACTATCCAACACCTTCCCTACTATTCACGGGGACTGGAGTTGGAATAGTAAATTAAACTATTCACTATCCAGCGCCCCCCAACGCAAGTCGTTGTAACGACTTGCGTTGTAAAAGTTGCGTTGTAATGGCATGCGTTGTAAAAGCATGCGTTGAAACGTCATACAACTGCAGACGGTATATGCTTGTTAAATGTCTACCTTAGAAACCCTAACACAAGGCATTAATGAATATGTCAGTCGTATCAACTGTCTGCTACTGTCTGCATATACCGTAAATTACCATCCCGAAACACTGGAACCTTATCCTCCATCACAAATATCTAGTCATAAGGTACCCTTGCAGTGCTGAATGGTGCCCATCTACACCATGAGAGCTCGTGAAAGAAGTTTTGAAATTCTGTTAAGACAACGATGGATGATACGCCTGTATTCAAAATCACTGAGCAGCAACATGGCAAGCAAGAACTTTGCTGTCTCTGGGTCTTCACTTTTAGAAAAGGCCCTGTAAAGTCAGTTCTTTTCCAATATTGATTTGCTGAATATTGCAACAAGGAGACTCGTCAATTATTTTGTGCATGAATACATAAAACCCTTTTTTGTCTTTGCTTATAAAAAGAGTGGCACACTTAATTCCCTGCATATTTGAATAAAAAGGCAGGGAATAACTCAACTTCAACAGCCATATAAAAGCAATGATATGGGAAATGTTGATATTGTTTTAACTCAAGCATTTTTGGTGATTTATTTTAAATGTTATTATAAAATGTCTAAAAACGCACTACGAAGAGAACCAATTAGGTCTAGTATTATGCAATATCTTTTTCGTAACTCATTTTGGACAGTGGCTAATATCTAGGAGCCTACTTAGGAAAGTATTGTGAGTACATGGAGAAGTACTCCTGTGGTACTCACAAATCCTATTTGCAAATATCCAGATTGGGATCTCTACCCTTGCCTATGATATCTTTTATATGTGAAGTTCTCTACCACAGGTGTAGAAATTTCCATACAGGAAGATATATATTTTTAAAGTACATTTGTGAAGAACAAGGGTGAGTGGTTGGAAAACCCAAATGCTTGGGGTTAAGGAGAATTTACGGACAATTGTGGATGTCACATGCAAATTCTAAAACACTCAGAAAAGAGTAAGATAATTGCTGTTCACAAAAATTACACCTAAATCTACAATACCTCTGACAAAATAGGCTCAAAATTACATCAGCCAAACTTTTGAGTTGTCAAGCACACCACATGATCAAAATATCTGGTGCAGTAACAAACTGTCATAGAAATCAACGGAGGCAAGGAATAACACCACCACCACATGGGGAAAAATAAATGGAACAAATGTAATTTCTTAAATGTATTATTATCATTATTCTGAATGAACATTTGGAAAATAAAAACAACATTAAACTTAGTCATAAATAATATAAAATAAGGCTTCAAACACATGCAACCCACCTGCCACTGTAAACGGGGAGGGCATGAGAAGTGGGGATGCCACCAATCCCATCAACTTGTGAATCTCACTACAGCATCACCTAATCACACAGAGCGTGCTCAGATAAGGAAGCAACACAGACATAATAGGTTTCACCATGATGGTGAATACCTTTCCTGCCTTCCCCTTCATTCCGAAGAACAATTATTTTATGAAGAGAGAGGGATTTAGAGGCAGTGGATCAGCATCTTTGGCATGTCCAGGGAAGCAGTTGTTGTTCGGTACCACTTCTCATCTGATGTGATTGTAATCTAGAAGCAGGAGCTCAGACCCCTTACACCACACTCCAGGCCCCACCACAGATGTTGAAATTAAGCCTGCACTCCAGTCTGATCACTGGATCTTTCCAGAGGCTCATTGGAGACACCGTAGCCATCTCAAAGGCAAGTTCATCATGATGCTTGAGACAGGTATTGAGATATGCCACCAGCTGAGTGCAGCGGCTCATCGCCCGCCGCAGTGGGAACGGCTCCTTCTCAGCTGTTGCTAAGAAGCTACTTGGTATGAGTATTGTATGCCAGAAAGGTAGAGTGCATCTGGAATTTTTTTGCTGTTTAATTTCTTGAATGGGTAGAGGGTTACAGGCTGTATGCGGGGGACATATGTGTGATGTCTGCTTATCTGTGAAGGGTGGTTGAAGGACATAGAGGAATTAATTGTTATAAGAAATTGTTGTGAGAGAAGAGTGTTGGGTTATTACCTGGCCTTTATGCATGGAGTTCCCTGAAGTAAGCAGGCCATGTAGCAAGGCAGGCTGTATGGGAAAGCAGACAGGCTTCTTGAAAGAGGTGAGGTGGAGATGGATTCCAGGTTCAGGTCCTGGAATAGAATTTGACACCTGTTTCCTGCAGAACTTCTCCTTTAGACTCCTTCTAATTGTATTTTTCTTGGGTTTCTTCATGGTGCATGCCTTCACCATTTAGGTTCGTGAAATGTGTGTAATTTGCTTTCACCTAACTATGCAAAAGAGTGGCAAAATTAAGAGAAATTTTATAAAATGAAAATCTGTTATTTCAATTTATAATTTAGCGCAAAATAAGTCTCTTCATCAATTTTGAGGTGAGAAAGCATTCACACTAAGAAAATAACTGGAAAACAACAGCTGCTTTTTACTGCGAATGACACTTAATTACGCGAAGCAGCACAATTGTGGGAATTTCACATAACAAGCATTAAGCAAAGTTTCTTAATCTAATTATGCTAATTATGCCAGCGTAATTTACATTTTACTAAGAGCTGATTCACCCCCAATGCATTGAGTCTGTCAACTTCTGCCACAGGACTGCCTTCTCTCCCTCACTGAGAGTCTGTGGAGGCAGACTGTGTAGTTTTTTGTAATGAGCAACCCCGAAGGGAACACCAGGTATGTCTCCTCTTCCATGAAGCTCCTCTTCCTTCTGAGTGGGGATGGTTGCATCTTTGAATTTGCAATTGGCGGTAAATGGTCTAAAGGGAAGAAGGTAGTATCTATGATGTGAGCTTTATTTAAGTGATTGCATGGTGCAGGGAATGTGACATTTGTGTGTAAGGTGTTTCCCTAGTCCCGTGCATTTGAAAATCTTTACCACAGTGGCAGAGATTTGCGATCTCAGCCGTCAGGGCGGAGAACCTCCCCAACAGCCATATGACTGAAATCCATCAAGTTACCAGTTATACTTTTACTGTCCTATTTTTTTCTGTAAGAGTCTTCATCCTCCCATATGAATTGTTGGGAACTCAAAAATCCTAATACAAGGCAGAGACTTGCGACAAGGATTGGCCAATGCCTACTGGGAGGAGATCTCGGCATAGGCAGAAATTTACATGCATGCAGAATTCTGCATGTGGACTTTCCTTTGTTAACTGAGCTCCTAGTTTACAGTTGTGATCAAACATGGGTTATAGAACCACTGCTGCCCTTCACTGGAATGTTTAGCTTGCTGTTTTAGCTGAAGTGACTATGTATTCCATCTGTTGAACAGGGATGCTCTTCTAAATTGCACTTTGCATTGGTGGGTTAGATGGTAAAATGTAATATAATGCTAATATTCATAAAGATGTTTAGTGTGGTCAGTTCCTGTTGGGATGTTTGCTTGATCTCTATAATCCTATTCTTGATTTTACTGAATAACCCTATTATGGTTGATCAATATTGTCAATCTGTAATTTTGGAATTATACATTTTCTTTGATTCAGGCAAGCCCAAGTGTGCTTTCTTCTGCAGCCAAAGTGGGAAATGGTCCAGATATATATATCAAAAATCGGGTATGTTACTTTGTCGCTATGTGTTACTTGTTATCAATGTAATAAAATTCAACCTGGGCAACTCCCTTTCCTTTGACTGAGGAGTAGTGTTCCGTTCTCTGGTTTTTTATATTTGTATGTGACATTGAGGCATCACCTTGTGCCAGGTTGCCTCACCCTTGGCTTGCCAAACATCTGGCACACCCTCCAGGAAGGGTCCATGAAGCGCTAGGTCCCTCCTGAAGGGACATCTTTGTTCCATTTCCCTAAACAAGTGGCAGGGCCTCGATCCGGCAGGACTTTCCCACAGATCTCTCCTTCCAGCTTCCACCATTCTCCAGTCTAATCTGGAAAGTTTCAGTTCACTCGAATGTATACTGTTTAGAAACTCCCATGCATTTAGGCATCATCTCACGAGGCATACCCTTCCTTATTATCCCTTACTCACTATTACAGATTGTTTAGCCTTCCTAATAGACTTATCCAGATAGTTGCCTACTCCCAAGAACATTGTATCTGCTGTGAACTATCTATGCCATCCTATAGGGGAGACAACCCTCTTTATATTTGACACACACACATGCATGGTCCCAAACACTTGTCTCTCCTTGAGTAATTACATTGAAAACTTGCCTTGTTCTTTGCTGTACTTTTCTACTTGGGACTTCCATCCCATGGTCAGTGTATATAGTCTCTTGTGCTGCTTGAAAGACTCTAAGCCGCGTCACTCTTTTTTGTATTGAAGAATGCTGTTGGAACCTCTGCCATGTCTGGTATAAAGGGTCCAGAGAAGACGGAGATGTGGGCGGCTCAGGTAGGTTTCCTGTAGATCGTGAGATATTCGATAACATGTTTGTACAGCGGCACACTTCTTGGAGGGTGGAAAGAGGCTGTTGTAATGCTCCTTTTCTTGTGGCGTTTGATTTTCTACTTTCTCCTGTACATTTTATTCTGATCTTATATTCAGGACATATTCACAGTCTCCAAAAATACATCTAGAACCTTATTTTTTGTTCCAAAAGATAATTCAGTAACTTAACACCTTGGCTGCTAGGTGTTTTCCC
This sequence comes from Lissotriton vulgaris, assembly GCF_964263255.1. Lineage (NCBI taxonomy): Eukaryota > Metazoa > Chordata > Amphibia > Caudata > Salamandridae > Lissotriton > Lissotriton vulgaris. The sequence continues at coordinate 1,714,082,726 of NC_141695.1, read as the reverse complement.
CCCCTGTGCTGGAACTCATTTATTCCCATTGTTCATGACGAGCTGAGCTCGTCATCAGCATCGAAAGGGTTAAAATGCGCAATACTTTAGTGTTGTGGTAAGAGCAATATAAGAGGGGATAGACAGCCAGAGAGTCAAACAGGCAATCAAATAGATTTTGTTATTATGACTCTTGTTATGAGCAGATTGTTTGACGTGATTGACAGAGGCAGTGCCTTGGGAATGAACATAGAAGAAGTAGGCGATAAAAAAGATGGAAACATCAAAGATTTCTAAATAAGTGTTGTACAGGAGTGCAGCTTTCGATGGTGCAGGTGCACCAGGCCACAGAGGCCTACTGAACCCTGGTTATTGCAGAATTTCACTACCAAGACAGCAGTCAAAGAGGCCACTGGTCTTAAAGGCATAGCAGCCATGTCTAGCCTTGAATCCACAGAGGTGTCCAGGTTGCAGAGAGTAGTGGAGGACGAGACCTTCAAGAAAAGGTTTTAGAGATGAGAAAAAACAAGGTACCACCACTCTCACCACTCTGAAAAGAACACTCTGTCCAGATAGTGTGGGACCATTAAGGGGTCAGTGAGAGACATGCAGAATCCTTAATGGCCTAAACCTCATCTCCCAGTATTACAATCCGAATCTGTTGCGGCAATTTCAAGCATACTCAGATTACTCTGAGGGCAGGCGGAGTACCTGCTCAGAATACTTGAATTGCCATATTTACCTTGAACATAAAGAATCATTGTAAGGGTATGTCACCACTGATACGTGAGATGCCAGCTTTGCCCTGGGCCAAACTGGAAACCTATGGAGCGCTGGCAAAAAGTACCTCATACGAGCCCCGTAATGTGAAGGTGAGCAAAGGGAAACTTGACCTTTCTTGGGTGGGTTTATTCAACTAAACTCTGAGAGCATGGAGAATGGTTTTAGTCTGCTCCATAGGAGGGCGCTGGATTGCAAAGCTGGCTCGTCCGCACCAAGCCACTCACTCTACTAAGGCTGTCCACAGCCAGAAGCTGCTGCTGAAGGCAAGAGGGGCTGCAGTGTGGTTGTGATGCCCACTGGCATTGCCTCCTCTGCACAGAGGGCTAGTTGAAATTTGTCACACCTGATCAAATCTGACCCCACCTGGTGTTGGGATTTATCAAGTGTAATACATTTATTATATTCTGATTTTTGGTCAATACCAAGAGCATTGCAGTGTTTACCACACCAAAATCTGCATTTGCCAGGAAAAATTGGCCTTTCCCCTCTTAACTTCTGTTAGGTTTGACATGCAGAAAATTAACAGATGGTGTGAAGGTTTTTGCACCCATTAATTACCAGGTGAGATAAACATCCCACCAATTACAATTGTGAACCCTGTGCTTTGCAGATGGATTTCAGTTTTATGGACCATGTGCAATCAATCCCTAAGTCTGCTTCTCCTCCGCATGTGCAGACATGCTGGGTAGAAGCAACTAAGCTGCATCATTTAACCACAACTAACATGCTAAATTGTGCAGCAGGATGTGTGCATCCTTGTTGGCTCCTCGTCACCACAACAACTAATGTTGCTGCATTTTACGAGTATATTGGAATAGAATAGATATGCAGCAAAGGCTTCACTGCAAACACTGAAAAAAAGAAGACGTCAACTCATGGACTTGGGGTAAGGTAGGACTGTGAAAGAAAATAGACCCCGGTACCAAAATAAAAGTGGCCCCTATTAGTGAATCAAGTGGCTAAAAAATTTCCCACATTTGCAAATAGGGCAGTTTTGAACTTGGAAAGACAGGTTGTATAGATATTTTGAAAGGTATGGGAAACATGTTATGGTCCAATGTGCAGTTCACCACGGGGTTCAGAAGCCATCTGTTCTCACCCTCTTCCATCATTTCAACTCTCCTCTTCTCTCACTAATGTTTTCTTATCATGGTTACTGCTCATGTCATATTGTATTTGTTTAACATGTCTTATTATTAGCCACCAGTATGATGATTATGGACTTTTGATAAGACTCTATTGTCTTCAGATGTCGATCTTCCTCTATCCGCCCTGTGCTTAATGTGCATCGGGGGTTGCAGGTGGTGGGCTCCAGCACTCATTTGTGAGGCTCTGGGCTTAATAAGACAGATTTGATGGGAAATAAAGGGAGAAAACAGGATAAAAACGAACAACTAAAATGGAGATAAAGAGAGGAAGTGTAAGCTTGTATAAGAAAGGAGCAAGTGGTGGAATCAAGACTAGGCAGCCTTGGTATACAGCAGCCCCTGCATTCATTAGTGCCACCAGTGGGCCAGAAATACCAAGGAGTCTCTTTACTAATTTAATTATAAATTAAACACTTTTACATATTGACATACTGCTATGTATATAACTTCCCTGCCTGTGTGTCTATACTTGTACATTTGTAAACATTCTTGAATATAAAGTGTTATCTTGTGTTTTTAAGGCTGCTGTTGGAATGTCAACACTTGGGACATCACGTCAATCAAAGTCAGATAAATGGACAGCAAGGGTACGTATTGCATTGCTTCTGTCATCATCAGGATATTCTTTGGGGATTTGCAACCTAGAAGGCACTGTCAAACAGAACAAGGAACCATCAGCATGCAGAGTTCCCACAACGTTTAGCAATGGATAGCATGTATGTGCCCATAAGAAAATCTTTGGGCAGAATTGGCTTAGGGCTATAAGCCAATGCCATTATACAAGAATGAACTGGTAGGTGTGCCTACACGTGATTTGCTTAAATACTTAGGGCCAGATGTAGGTAATCCATATTTACCTGTTCTTAAATACCCAATTTTACCGATTCGGTATTTAAGAATAGGTAAATGGGATGTAGATAAATGTTCGGTAAACATTACCGAATCAGTAAGATTCGGTATTTACTGAATCGGTATTTAACGATTTGGTAATAAACATTCATTTCTAAGGGCCTGGAGACCCATAGGAATGAATGGCAATTGCCGAATAGGTAAATACCGATTCGGTAAAATGGGGGAAACATTCAAGGGTGCCAGGGTGTCACTTTGACCTTCTGTTGCACCCCTGAATCGTGCTTGTGTCCAGATATGGCACACATATATGCCCTAAGGGCATGTATGTCTGCCACATGGTCAGAAAAAGATTCCCCTTCGGGTGAACTTTTTAAGCTAACCTAAATCTGGAAACACACATTCACAATCAGTACAAATATCACAACTTCGGAGCAGCAAATGATGTAATCGATACAGTCATACAAAAAATGTACATTTTATTTTGATATATTAAAAACAGGGTGAAAGAGGTGTCTGCCACATGGCACAGTTGAAAATGCACAGATATGCATTTTCAAAGGTATTCCTTATTTACCACCAACTTATAGTTGGTGGTAAATAACGAATCCTAAAATGGGAAAAGCACTAATTTGAGTGCTCCCTACATTGCAAATTCAGTAATTTACCAATTCGGTATTTTAAGGAATTGGTAATTTACCGATTCCTTAAAATACCGAATCGGTAAATTACCGAATTTGCAATTTAGGTTAGAGTGGGCTAAAGAACGGTGATGGATCAAACCCAGATCTTTTGACTGGGTGTGAGTGTTTGATTGATTCAGATACTCCGTCCATCACCACCCCCTTTTGCACCGCAATTTAGGCCACCTACAATTCAAATGCCCAATACCGGGCGGTAACGGCCGAAATTTGGTCATTTCGGCCATTACCGACCAGTATTGGGCCACCTACATCTGGCCCTTAATGTTTAAATGATGTTTGCTCTTTACTTAATGCAAGTTCTTATGTCTTATTTGCAGATTAATTTCTTTATGTATATTTTACACTGTTCATGCATAAATGATTTATATACAATTTTGGTTTTCTAATAAAATATGAAAACTTCAAATTATATCAGTAAATGTCAAAAAATATATCAAAACACACGGGTGTATGACAAAAGACACATTTTATCGTAACCAATGATAATAAAGGTTACTAAATCATTAAACATATAATGAAATAGGAAGGTGTGGAAAAATACAGATGTTTTTGTACTTCACAGTAAAACAAATTTGTACACTTTTTTCAGATTAGATTAAGGCAGATCAACTGGTTAATAAGAAGAATACAGCCTATGGTAACATTGTACAGAAAATAAGTGCAATTGTCGATGTTTTGGTCTTTAAGTTGTCGTCTGTAAGACCATCTTCAGGACTATGCAAGATAAAAATGGTTCATCCTCTAAAATCAGTGTGAAAATCACTGTCACTGTAGCGTCCAAAAATATAGTAAGTCAACAGATATTCTATGTAGAGGAGCAAATCCTAATTTCAAGTTATAACGGAACTCCAGAGAATTTGTAGATGACTCAAGGAAAATTGGTTATGCCTCTCTTTTTGAGAGACGGTACGTCTGATATAGCCTCTGTTCAATATATGAGAAGAATTATATATACGCCTGAGATTCGTTGAAGCAAATCGCAGTTCGAATCTCATTTATATGGATGTTTGCAGTGGCAAATAAAACGTGCTGAAAGTGAATCTGAAGTCTGTCGTGGCAGAATCACATCAGGTAACATGCTCGCTCATAGTCTCTCAAAACAGAGCCCTAACCATTTTATTAGGATTCGCGCCTCCACATAGAATATCTGTTCACTTACTATATTTTTGCACACTAGTCCTGAAGATGGTCTTACAAAATTAAGTATTTAAGCAAATCCCTTGTAGGTACACCTACCAGTTCATACTATATTGCCCAAGCCGTCAAGGGTTGGTTGGGTTTCCCATTGTAATGAATAATTATACAAGATTGTCTCTGTCCACCAGCCTACAAATGTTTTTCAACTATCCTGTATGTCTATTAAAACCTTGAACTATTTGAGAGGAAGGTCCCCTGTATAAACATTTCCATCCTCTAAGATCAGCTTTAAGTGGCCCTGTCTTGAGAGATTGAGTAATATTGCACACTCTCAATGATGAATTTGCAGCATATCTAGTTCGTGCATATAGTGATTTATACACAATCTCAGAGTGTGTCAATATTCGAAAAAATCGAATCTTTGGGCTATTGATGCCTTAACAGCCAAGCCAGTCTATTTCACTAGATTACTTATAATCACTGGTAAAGTTCTTTCCTTGTAGACCACACCACCACCCTAGACCCTAATTGCACCCTAATGCAGACCACAATTTTACTCTTGACTACTACAGACCACAGCTTTACCCTGGTGACACCCCTCCTCTTTAGACCACACTTGCATCCTAGGCTACTCCTTCTCCCGGGTCCACATATATTCTGACTTGACTACATCATTGTGAGAAAGTCATGCTTTTTTCCCTGATCACACCCATTTTTGACAGATACTGGTGGTAACTGACTCTGTGCCTTAGGCCCTGCTAACCAGGCCCAGGTCCATTGCTCTGTGTAAAAGGTATATGGTAATTAGGTGTCATCACAATTGGAATGACAACCTACCTGTAAGCTCCTAGGGCCAGATGTAGGTAAATTTTATTTTCCGACCTCTTAAATACCGAGTCATACCGACTCGGTATTTCAGAGGTCGGAAAATAAAAGTACCGATATGTAGGTAAATGCAGATGTGCAATTACCGAATCGGAAACAGTCGGTATTTTTCGATGCGGGAAATACCGACCAGTTAATGCCCATTCATTCCTATGGGCTTTGAAGCCCATAGGATTGATTGGGCATTTACCGGTCGGTATTTACCACATCGGAAAATACCGACTGTCACAAAGGTGCAGGGGGTGTCACTTTGACACCCTCTGGCACCCCCAAAAGAGGCTCGGGTGCCATGTGGCAGGCATACCTGCCCTAAGGGCAGGTCTGCCTGTCATATGGCATAGGTGTGCATGCACACATGTGCATGCACACCAGAAACGGTATTTTACCATCAAGTAGTATTTGATGGTAAAATACCGATTTTGTACTGCTTGTGGGACTCAGAAGAGTCCCACCTACATACCAATTTACCGGAATCCGTAATGATACCGACTCGGTATTTTACATACTCGGTAAATTTACTTATCGGTAAATTTACTGAGTCTGTAAAATACAGGGACCTACATGTCAAATTGCTCTTACCGGTCGGTAACGGCCGAATTCGGCCGTTACCACCTGGTAAACGCCTACCTACATCTGGCCCCTAGTATTTGATAGCTCATGTAGGTTTAGAGGCCCAGTAGATTTAATTCACTTAAAAGTGCACTGCTGCGTTGCTGCTCCCATTCTAAAAGCCAGCCCTGCTTTGCAAGCTGTTTTTAAAATAAGACTATGTCTAACTTTGACTTTGAAATTAAAGGTACTAAGCTACCTTATTTTTACATATAAGTCACACCTAACGTCTACCATAAGGCCCCCCCCCCCCCCCCGGGTAGGGTGCATTGTTAAAATAAGCAGGGACATTTTAAAAGATTTTTGATATGCCCTGGTGAGGGAAAACTACCAGTTTCATTTTCCCATTGTGTTACATTAGCTCCATAGGCTAACATGGGAATACTTTAATAAAGTATAATTATTGACAGGAATGAGCTAAAATAAAATTAAAAGACTTAACCCCTTCCGTGCGGGGCTGTTTCCCCCGCTGTGCTGGGGGGGCGGGGCGCGTACAGCGCCCCGGTGCTCATGACGAGGTCAGCTCGTCATGAGCTATGGCGCTCCGGTGCTCATGACGAGCTGAGCTCGTCATGGCCACACCCGTTTCAATGGAATGCTCAGCACAGCAGGGGAATCAGCCCATTTTATTGCACGATATATATATGCCAAACATTTACATGACTTGGCTCCTGCATGGACTCTTAAAGTTAAATCAGACCCATGTTTTTGTACTTGTATAGCACAATGCTACCCGCAGTGGGTTTCCCGGCACTTGTATGAATACCACAAGGGAACCCTTCCTGGCTTTCCCTGTGAAGAGTCCACTCCTGGGCACCCCCATGGTGCAGACCAGGCATCCCTCGCGTTGTGGGGGCTGTTGTGGAGACTAAGCAAGCTATTGCCCAGAGTTGTGCAGCGTGGGACCCATGGTCAGAATAGGCACTGAGGCGAGAATATCCAGTCAGGGGAATTATTGAACCCGAGACCCGCCGGGGCAGGAATCGAACCCTGGTCCCTGGCCAGAGCTCTGCATCGAGGTCTCCCTGCTCTAACCATTGAGCCACACTTCTCCCATGGCTCTGCTCTGGCGCTGCTCGTCTTATTAATTAGCCTTCATGCCCTCCTCTCTTTGCAACTCGGGCTTAGTACATGGGGTTGTCAGTCACTTGATACATTTATTGTTAAAAGCTAAGAATTAGAAACACGGAGCCCTGCCCACATGCACCGATTTGGAAACTCTACCATCGAGGCTTCTTCTAGCATATACAAAGAAGAGTTCAGGATGAGAAAATGCATTTAAAATAAGTGAACCCAGGGCAGGGAGTCAAGGCCGTTGTGTTGTACATGAACGTACTCATGAAATCCCAAAATGAACTACCAGGCCCAGGTGGGATGGGAATGGGTGTTGCTTCAGCTGGTGTGTTTGTGGCTGTTTGGGGTGTGACACCCCTCAAAAGCATTCTTGGTTCTTAGTTGGGATTGCGGGCTGTGAGTCGGGGCTGGTATGTCTGTGTCGGTTTTCCCAACATTCTCATTTCACTAAGAGGTTATAACTTGTGCCTCCTTTGGATCAGGATCTTAAATATAGCGCCTGGTTTAACCAAGGGAGTAGTAAATGTGAAACCACAGATGTACTGGTTGAATATACTACTTTTTAGAACTCACTAACAATGGCACTACTAAACTCAGAAATCCCCACCAGTCTCTGGTTTCCTGGCATACTACTGGCAATCAAACACCCAAGACGTGATAGGATGAATACTTGCAAACATTCTAACCACTGGTTATCACTGGCATATTCCAATCCATCGTTTTTTGCCCACTGTGCCACTCTAGACGGGGCCCACCTGAAACAGATCAGTGCTAACCCTGTTCTTCATGAGAACACTTCAACAGACCTAGGCGTAGTAGCGAAACTCAGTGAAGTGACAAAAAACTCCATGGGTTTCTGCAAGTGGTAGAGTGCAGTGCGAACTGCCTTTCACGCTGATGTTCCTGCTGCTCGAGTAGAAATTCTACCAAAGCGGCAGTTCGCGCTCGCCAACTTACGGTTCGCAAGCGGGGAAAAAACTCTACTGCACTACACAGTGCGGAGTTTTCTGCACTCTGTGAGCTCCGCGGAGCATGGAGTGCAGAAAACTCAGCAAACGCCGCGAACGGAGCAAAGTTCACCGCCGAATCATCTACAGTTCATCCCGAATCTTGGTCATTTCGTCTCTCCACTCTGCAGCCCACTGCTTTTTAGTTGGGACATTTGAGACCCCCCGCCCCCCACTCCAAATCTCACTGACTCAGCCACGCCCTTGGTTATATTTTGGTGAACCCCTACAGGTATTTTCCTTAAAAAAATATTCTGACCTTGTCTGTATGGTTGGCCAATTATAACAAGAAAGTGTTTGAAATCATTGCAGGTCCAGCATCTATTATCTTTACTTAGACTTTACATAAGACTCCCGCTGAGTTAAGAGTATGCTATTTATTTGTCTTTTTTTAGTGTTTTTAGCTGTCTGTTGCCACGGCAATGAGTTCTTACAGTACAGGGCTGGCACCTCGCGGAGGGACAGATTGCCATTCATTTTCTAGTATATCTGCAGTCAAAGGGCGCCGGAATTTCCAGCTTTGTTACATCACTCTCATTGCACTTTGCTGCTACCCTGTGTACACTTACTATATTGCAGCATTCAAGCCAGATGAGTTTTGTCGTTTTCTGTTACAATTTTGATAGAACGACTTGAAGAAAACGTGTGCATTCGTGTAAACCTCAACATCAGTCGATAGTAAACAGATCATTTTGTGAAAAATACGGTGTTCAGTATAAGATGTTGATCGGTGTGGGGAGGTGCCGAGTTAATCGGTAGATGAGAGAGAAGCTTCTGTATGGGCAGGGGGCCTTATTTATGAGGCTGTGCGTCACTTTTACGCTGCCGGTGCGTCACTTTATGTGACGCATCAGCAGCGTAAAAAATGTGCCTTGTTGCACCATATTTACAAAGTGATGCATCTAGGTAGATGCGTCACTTTGTAAACCCCAGCGCCACATTATACCCGCGCCAGGTATAATGTATGCAGAGGGGGCGTTCTGACCCAAGAATGGTTCATAGAAGTGACGCAGTAAAATCTATAAGATTTCACTGCGCCACTTCTAGGACGCATATGCCTCAATATCTTACGCCTGCCTCACTGCAGGCGTAAGACTGACGCAGCCCCTTTCACATGAGGCTTGCCCCATGTGAAAGGACACATTGCTGGAGTTGCGTCACTTTTGTGACACTCTCCAGCAATGCGTCACTTTTGCGCCATACAGATACGCCAGCAATACTGACGTATCTGTAACTCCTTGCGACACGATGCATCATTTAGTAAATATGAATCATCAATCATGTCGCAAGGAGGGCGCACTGAGAAGTGACGCATCGCTGCTTTCACGCAGCGATGCGTCACTTCTCATAAATGACGCCCAGGATTTTTACTTGGAAGGATTGAGGGGCAGAAGTTGAGTGGGTTCTTATGTGTGTAGTGACATACTTGAGTAAAGATTTGGAGGAAAATTTACAAGGCCCTTGTGCCACTTTTGCTTCACTTTTCCCATGTTACAAATGACGTAAAAGTGGCGCAAGAGCCTTGTATATGCCCCGTGATATTTATGTTCATATGGATATTTACAATGTAGTTGGGACTTTAAGTCATCCTTGAAGGAGAATAGGGCAGGCAACAGTCTTCTAATCCTATGGGAAGCTGTTACAAAGCCTCGAAGGGTGACCAGGGAATGTTTTGTCTGAGAATACCAATGTAATTGCCGGATTGGGGTTTCATAGACTGTAAATATATCACCTGTATTTTCCTGTTTCTGTTTCACAAAACCAATAACTTTAAACATGTTTTACAGAGTTCAACAGGAATGCCATCACCAAGACCACCACAAAAGGAGAACTTGTATGAAATAAGTGTAAGTTCTGTTCTCTCAGGGTTATGCGAAATACATGGAGCAAACTGAGCACCTCAGCATGAAGATTAACACTGTATATTTGCATTCGGCACAAAAAGATTTTCAGTGGCCCCTGCAAAAAAGCATTCTAACATGGGACTGCTCCAAGCCCTTTTAGCAAAAGGCACAATTGCAAGCCTTTTCCTGTTGGTTGGCACCACCTAGTGGTGACGCCATAAGGCTTCTGTGTCACCTTGTCTTACGAAAGCACCAGATAGCAATCCATTCATGTAAGGTCTGCTATTAGAGAACAAATGATAGTATGTTTACATACGAAATCAGTTCAAGAATCCAGGCTTGAGAATGCAGGTAAATGCAATCCTTGACTAATAGAAACTTGTTTACGTGAATTAAATAAAGAATGCCCCACATAGGGCCAAACACCAGTAACACTTCTCTTGAGTCTTCCTCAATCAGTACCTCCATTTGACTCAGAAAGCTGAAGTAAGGCTGGCTCGTGGCCTCAAGAAAAGAGACCTGATCTCTCAAGCCTATGAATCACTCACTGGTACCCTACACGATGCAATGTATTACTGTCTGCATGGCTGCTGCCCATGACCCCTACATATCTAAAGTCACCAAATATGAGCCTCCTGTCCACTTTGCATCATAGGTCCCCATCTCTTCGCGGTCACTGAGCACTCCAGTCCAGTAAAAGGGTTATTCGGTTTGCTTTCAAGGATGGACTAAGGAGTGGGGCATCCTACCTTAATTCTGTGCATCTTCCTCTCTCTGTCACCCCATAAACATCTTATAAACTATGCTTTGGAAGGTGCTTCATGCCAAGATCATTGTATTGATTACACCCTCAAGTAACGCGTGTAACATATGGACACTCACTCACTCTGATAGTTGTTGACTCTGCTAAGACAAAGCACATTGTGTCATGCATACATACATGCATGCAGAGCATCATGTGCAAGTGAGTGCCCTGTTGTGAGAGTGCTGCAGTACAGCATGCACGTCAGTTTGAGCTGTGCTGCTCTCGTTGGAGGTATTTTGTCTTCTGTTAACTTTCTTCTGTGAGAAATAAATGTCACATAGGCAGTCTCAGGGCAGATAGTGTGAGCACATGATAGGAAGCACATCAATATATCATCCTCTCCAGGCAACTCCTCAGCCCCATACCCACGCGTGCTCACTATTACACAAGGCTCTACAATGGACAATACATAACACCCAGCCATAGTCCTAGATACTAAGCAGATTCTACTGGGGAGACATGATGTATCCATTGACTTTACCTACACACACATTTGAGTAGGGTTTCTGAAAACATCTGTTATTATCTCTGGTACATACATGTAATATATTTTGCTGCTGCATCATTATCTTACACATGTTCTATGGCATTTTTTTCATATGTAGAATGGAAGATATGGGACTAGACTCCAGAACCAAAATGCACTCAAGGACCCTTTCGTTGAGCAAGTGGGCGAAATGGTGACTAACGTAAGTTTTCTTGGTGGCGTTGTGGCCGTTGTTGAAGTACAAATATGTGGAACTTCAGACATGTAGCCAAAGTGGTTGTGCCCTATAAGGTGGCAAATGTTTGGCTACCAAGCTATTATGTTGTTTTGCATCTTAGATCATTCAACCGTACACTATTCCAAAAATGAACGACTTACACCTGCACATTGTTTTCAAAATAGAGTCAGTGGCATACCGGAGTGCCTTGTTCCCAAATTAAAGGTGTACTTAATATGAACGGTCTAAGCTCTCAGGTGCAACTGTTCTTCAGGTGATGCTAGAGGAAGTCAGAAACGTGATTACTGTGACCCCCATTAAGAAAGCCTCAGGCCTTGATGGGGTCCCGGTGTATTTATATAAATCTGATGTAGCGCTTTGTATAAATCTGATGTCGCACTTTGGTCTCCTCTACTCGCATTCACCTTCAAGGCCGCAGCCAGGCATGGTGTCCCGAGGTCTTGGTCTCAGTCCATAAATGTACTTGTTGTCAAGAAAGGCCAACCGTCTTAAATAGGGATAGTGAACTGGATAATCTCAGATCTTCAGTAAGGTTTTAAACCGGGACTAGGAAAGATTGATCAATGGTTAAATCTTTATTTGATCATCAATAAATCTACAGTGACGAATATAGCATGTTACATCTCATGCTATTACATTGCGTTCCTTTACACTGCGGTCGTTACCACAACTGTGTTGTTAGAACGCGATACCTTTTCAATGCAAGTCATTAGATCGACTTGCTGTAGGGGGTGCACTGGATTTAGGAATAGTATAATTTACTATTCTAACTCCAGCCTGCAAAACAGCTGGGAAGGTGTTGGAATAGTGAATCATACCATTCCTTAGGTTTGAGCGCCCCCTAGAGCAAGTCGATCTAATGACTTGCCTTGTAAAGGCATCGCGGTCGATGTAACAACCGCCTTGTAAAGGCACTTTGATGTAATCACCGCGTTGTAAACGCTGTCTCCCACAGTGACCAAGCATTCATAGACTTCAGCTCAGCCTTTGAAAGGGTCAATAAAGATAAAGTGTGAAGCATTGCGGTCTCTGCGTGTTGAGTCTAGTATTGTTAACTTTTTAGGTGCTCTCCATTTGGATCTTCTGCCTCTGTCAGGTACAACCCTGGGGGAGACTGTTTAGAGTCCTTTTAATTAAATCGAGGAGTACCACTATGGTGCATTCTTGTATATAAGCCTCTAGAAAGCACTGTATCCAAGAGCGAATAGGACATACCTCTTGTGGGAAGGTGCCCGATTTCTGCATTAACTCTATGCTGATGATACTGTCCTTTTGGCCGGAATGGCACTAGGTCTGCAAACATTTCTAGATTATTTTGTGTCATTAAAATACAATTTAGATTTGTGTACCAGTTTCAGAAAATCCCATGTAATGGTTGTAGGCCCTAAAACAACCAAGTTGGGAGTGTTCAAGGTTATGTTAGATTTAACAAAACAAAAGTGTACTTGTCAGGATTGTTTCAACATTTACACAATGCATTGGTTGGCACACTAATAATCTAGATATGCACGCTGTGTTTTGCCACAACACCCCTATCAGCATTTAGCTGATATTTCCACAATGTCACAGACAGCATACCTGTCTTTTCCTTGTATTTCTCAATTCAATATTTTAATTCAGTTGTAATGAAGAAAAAGCATGTAACACGCACCATGCTTAACATTTCATCATGTAGACGCACAAAAGGAAAATCATTTAACCAAACATAGATGCAAAACCTTACTCTTCTTTCAAAATGTACTTCGACAACAATATAGAAATGACTGTCAAAGGCACAAAGAAATTGACCCGCAGAAAACGTCATGTGCGGCAGACTTTATCAAACCAGAGCATCTGCTTCCAACTATCCCACACCGATCACCCACATTGGAGCTCTTTTGGCAAGTCCTGGATATGTTTTTTACCATATTAGCTTCAACATTTTTGTTAGACAGCACCACGTAGAAACAATACAGATTCTTAGATCCACACAAAGGCCTCTTCAATGCGCTTTTTATTGAGAGACCAATACCTCTTGGGATTGCATATTGTTTTACTGTGCATTAAAAGTGAAGTAGTGTGGCTCACTGGTTAGAGGCGGCAGACCCGAGAGCAGAGGACGGCCCGGGACCAGGGATCGATTCCCGGCGCGGCAGGTTTCTGGACCAGGGTCAGCGGACTCGATAATTCTCTCGCCTCGGTGCCCACTCTGATCAGCGATCACACTCGGCAACTCTGGGCATTAGCTTGCCTCATCTTCACTAACGGCCCCACCAGACCGCCGGGGATGCCTGGTCTCACCCTGGAGATACCCATTAAGGGACCATCTCTCAGGGAAGCCAGGAAGGGTTTCACAGCGGTCGAAGCGCCTTGGGACCCTACGGGTAAGTAGTGCGCTATATAAATGCCTATACATTTACATTTACATTTACAAAATAGATTGTTTGCTGTGCAGTAATGCAGCAAACTCTGAAGGCATGCTGGAGACCAACTGGAAAGAGGTCAAGAAGCAGTGTGTCATCCGTGGAAGACAACAGTGGGACTACACACACACACACACACATACACACACCAACTTGCAAGTGCATGCATACTTAGATTCCACTTGTTTGAAAACATCAGAGGCAAAGAGATTAACTTGTTGACCGCGGCACGAATAACGCTGCGGTGCGGGCATTTTAAACAGTGGCCATGGTTTGGACGGCCCCCGGCCGTCCTCCGCACATGCCCACCATCACGTGGGACGGCCGGGAGCCGTCCTCAGCATGGAATGGGTTAAAATACAAAGTCAATATGGCGCAGTCTTGCTAAACTTGATGTCTGCAACTCACTATCCTAAAAGAAAGATCAGAATTGCCCAGATGGGCCGTTGGCCAACGGGTAACCTAAAGCGACTGATGATAGTCTTAAAAGTGAGAATGGCCTACCACGTGGTCAACTAAGCACCTAAGATTCTAGGATCTACCTTATCAAGTCAAATATACTGTGTAGATTTATAATTGTGGCAAACATCAGAAATACATTTGTTAGTAGGTATTTAGCCACTGTAGTCAGTACAAGAGCATTACGGGTAGTCAAGGATTTCCCACAAAAAAGCTTATGTGTTGTTTTTATAGGAAGAGTTGACTCAGCTAATTAATAGAGGTGATTTATAATTAATATGATCAACGAAAGATCGATGGGCACAATGTGGTCAATAAGCTGGCAATTTCTCGAATTGCGCATGTTTCCTGTGACAAGCATATACCTCTTCAAAGTTGACAGAATTGCTGCGCCCCTCATAATAGATGCACATGATGGGAGATACCGAGGCGCACTACCACAGTTTTTGATTAGGTCAAGAGGATCCAACATTAGTCCACAAAGGTGGATCAGTGCCAGACTTTCCATAAAATCACAAGTATTCAGTTGAGATGGTGAGGGTCCTGGCACTTATTATTATTTTTTTACAAATTAAGCGCTACAAATAAAGCTTGAGATGTAGCACTCTGTGGTAATCTCTTAATCAATCCAAATTGATTGCATAATGTGAAAAAAGATGACTGCATAGAATGACAAAAGCAGGTGCTGCTTGCTGTTCCAATATTTTTGTTAAAATCCGTATTTCAAATAATTCTTTTGTTGTGCCTTTATCAGTGCCTGGCACAGGCCACAGAGGTGCTCACGGGCCACGAATATCCACAGAAACCCAATATGCTTATGATAATGGTGTATATAGTGAAGAGTTAAAGAACACCATACTATTTATACAGATGTGTGAAATCTAAGGCAAATCAGGAAATTTTGTATTTTGAGCAGTCAGGCAAAGTTTCCTGATTTTGCCCAAACTAGATGAGGCAGGTTTCTCTTCTCTGATACATACTCCCTTCAGCTGGGTGTCCCACATAAAGGACTAGGACATCAGACTGCAGGAAATTGGCCCCCTAATTTCCCCACTAGCACTCAGGGCAGAGTCTGTCTCTCAAGGACAGAGAGGAAATGCTGTAGTTCTCACCCACCATCCAGGACTGAAATGGGACTTGTGGTGGACCGGAGGCATGGTTTGTGTAGAGGACCAGAACTGGTGGATTTGGGGGATTTTAGGTTCGGATGTGGAACCATAACTTCACTGTAACTGTGGAGTTTTATGTGAATTTCATAGTCGTTTACATTGTCTCAAATGTGTTTGTTTCAGTCAATTTCTTTTTTTTGTTTTAAATGACACACTAATAGTTGGACACAGGACCACCCCTTGTATTACTGGTGATATTTTCTTTGGCCATGCATGTCTGAGATTGAAAAAACAACCTTTGGACTGGTCCTGTGCCCAAACATATGTGCTTGCCAAAAAGCCCTGCGGCAAGCCACAGGCTTGATGATTTATTCATATTTTTCTTTTTTTTTTTCATTTCACTAATTTTTTGAAACTCTTGAGCTCACCAATTTCTATTTACTTAGAACGGGTACTGTATGCAAGTGTTTTATATTTTTTATTTTTCCCTTCCCTCCCCATTCCACAATGATAGTCCTCTACCTTTATTCATCCATCCTTACTCTCTTTGTCCTTCAGTTTTGGTTAAAATGGTTCCTTATATTTTTGGCATTTCTAAGCTGCTAAACCATCGAAACTTGCAGGCTCTGGAAAATGGCGTCCACTATTATTTCCATAACGTCAGCTCTGTGCTCTCAAATTTTTGAGAATTCGTGAGATTATTGTGAGATTATTATCCACTAAATGAATTTTCACACATTTCACTGTTCAGTTTTTCCATTACCCTGGGAGCTTGTCTAGCCACTTTTTGTTGAATGGCAGGGCTCAGTGAGCCCCCCCCCCCTTCTTTGTGAATTTTAGTTTGATCATGTCAAACATACACTTTTTTTTAAACTCACTATGACAACATGGAGGGTAAAATAATTCAAGGACAATCATAGTTCATGAAAATTCAAATGTAACTGGCAAAACTTGCAAGCTTCCTGCTCATACTTTTAACAGCTAAGGTTTTTCTAAATATAAACACTTTAAGATCTGGCCGAAACATTTCAAATGCTAATGTCTCAAAACTACTAAACTGATTTACGCCAAATTAAAAATCAACCCTCGTGATTGAAAATGTACTTTCATGCCAAGCCTTGGGGAAATAATTTCAAAGGGTTTTGTTAAAACATTGAGAACTATTTTCTCTGAAAGCTTAAGTGGGACATATGGTTTGCCTCCCCCTAACTTTTTTCCCCTGTGTAAATTTCCACAAAACATTCTATACCTCAGGCAGTTTTGTTCGCGGGGTGCAAAACTGAAAAACAGCTTTATTAGTAGATATGGAACTTCTTGAATGTTTTTAAAAACTTTGAAAGCGTTGGAAGAAGAGAGGAAGGTGTGTTGGAAATAATTCCTGTTGCTGCGTGGAGCTGCAATCAGTGGTGTAACAATTGCCCCCGCGGTGCGGAGTGTGCCCGAGCTCCAGGGGGCTCCCACCAGCACTGCGCACCGGTGGCAGGTTTGCCTTGCCCGAGAGATCCTGACTGGGTCCAGAGCATGGAGGGGGGGGGGCTCAATGTACTTTGCAGGGGGTGCTCAAGTTTGTTACACCACTGGCTGCAATGGGTAGCTGGTAGACGGTGCTCTCCAGCAGCAGTCCACTGTTTGAGGCCTCTCAGCTCGTCCACTACAAAAACTCATCCCTCAGGGCAATGATGCTTTGGTGTCCTCTCGTTCCACCCTCCGTGCACTGCCTGGGCTTGCCAGGCCTAGTCCCTGCGGCAGGGGCGGCCTTAGGCATGTGCAAGCTATGCACCTGCACAGGGCCACCAAATCCCAGGGGCCACCACACCAATATAAATCCTTAATATAAGAATCCTCTGAGGATCGATACATATTTGCGTGGCGGCCCCTGGCAGGGATTTGGTGGCCTCTGGCTCTGTTCCACTTCCAAACACCCTGACCCCCCCCTCTTCACTGGCCTCCGTGCTCCACACCGCCCGGACCCCCTCTTCCAGGGGCCCCTACCTACGCTTCCTGCCCAGGGCCACCATAAGCCTAGAGTCGCCCCTGCCTGCGGCATGACCAGCCTCAAAATATTTGTAGGAATTCATTCAAGTGATGTCTATCTCATTCTACTCTTTCTGAAGGCATTAAAAGGCCACTATCTTTGCCAGCAAAGCTGACCACAAAGTAATGACCTTCTGCTAGCCTTTCATGTGACTGATGAACATGTCACAAACGTTGTATCCAGCACCACTCTTTGTTGTTTTAACTCTGTCACTTTAAAGGTGAGCAGATACATGGAGTACATATTCTAAACACGCAGAGGCATATAGTTGTATCTGAAATAATCTGTAACAACAGAGCTATTGTTTTCTCTTGCTCTGCTGGCTGGTGCTGCATGCAAAGGTCTGTTCTTTAATAGATGTACATACAGATCAAAGCTACTATGGATACAGGGATTTATGGTCTTGAACGCGTTCCAATCTGATCTCTGAAAGGCAGACAATGGCATACAGTAACAAGGTAAAGGCAGAGTTGAAATAATCTGGCAGCAACTGAACATTTTTTTTATTTACACATGTTTCTTGTTTTAATTTTAATAAAAAACAAGTCATAACCTGAACAACCACACACCAGGAACTGCAAAGGAGCGACACTCCATAGATACATATTAATGCACCCACATTGAAATTGACATAATCTGCACAAGAGCAGCACAAACACATCAGTTACCGGTGGCTAAAATTCTGGAAGACCAGGGGCCCCATATTTTCTGGAATTTACTTGCAGTTGTAGATTTACCTCTCAGCATTACTGCAGTGGTCCATACCCCTGGCCAATACCGTCAGTGGTGGGGGATCGGGAGATCTCAGTATTTAGCAATGTCACTTTTGTTCTCAAAGTAGCCTATGCATGTCAGTAAACTCTCAAATAGAGAATACTCTCAACTCTCCATAGCCCTCAGGAGTAGGATGTTAGGAGTTAGATACAGATTTGCAGGATGCCATGTACTTTTGGCAGCAGGAGAAATGACAGGACATGTCCAAATGATATGAGAGAAGGCACCCCCTGGGTTGCCACAGCACGTGCAATCAGTCTTTGGGGATCTCTCCATTTTTCAAAGCTTATCATGGCTCTAATATATGCAATGCAAATAATTTAACTGAATCATTTTGAGGTTAGGTGCAATGGTGAGTGTCAGGGCGGCCATCTTGGCCTCCTACCACTCCTCGTCGCTGATCTAACCCACATCTTTTTCCCAGGCAGTCTTGAGGCCCTGGAATGGATGAGGGATGTTAAGGAGGAATTATATATAGAGCCTTGATATCCCCTAACGTCCCAGTGGGCCTAACATTAGTTTGGTCTGAAGTATGTTAAGTTCCATTAGAACATTGTAATGGTGGGAGCTCCATTGAAGACAATGTAGTGCTCCCTACTTCTAGGGGCCGGAGCAATGCTTTACAAGGGCCTCACGGAGCTCGAGGGGATTTAAATCCCCTCGAGCTTCGAGAAGCTTTATTTGTTAGAACATTCTGCTCTTTAGTGGCAGAATGTTCTAATAGCCTTATAGCCCTTCGTAGCAGGGCTATACCGGGTATTAAAGTCCTGCTCTGTTGTTAAAGTCCCTAGCCTTCGGCTCGGGCCTTTAACACAGGAGCGGGCCTTTAATAGCAGGTATAGCGTGCTACGGCAGACTATAAGGCTATGCTACATTCTTTAAACCTTTCTTATATCTGTCTAATTTGTGACAGAGCTGAAGATACTTTAGAAAACTGAATTTTTTGTAAGTCGAATTCTTCAACTAAATGGTTGAATGCCCTAATGTGATCATGATCCCAGACATCTCCCAATTTCGAAATCCTGATCAAGTCCCTTGCACGGAAGCCCTCCAGTTGTGTCCCCTGTTTTAATCTCATGCCTTTCAATAGAGGGGTCTGTGCTATGCGTTTGTCAAGCCTTTTAACATGGGAAAGATCTGCCTTTTCAGCACAAGAAAGGGTAGTTTTGTGACCTCTGGGAGCGAGGCCAGAGATCGCCTCCAATATAGAAGGTTTAAAGTCCCTTGTTTCTCAAGGGAAACCAACTTTAGCCTTCAAGTGGAATCATGCCTGTCACCAAAGGTCAGTATCCACTTAGTATTGTCTATGCCAACCAGTAGTAGAGTCGGAGGTCCGGGCCCCCACACTGCCCTTGTCCACCTAGCTGGCCTATTTAGCGTACGTCACAATGCAAAATTTACCCTCTCAGAATAACTTAGAAACCAGGACTTGAAAGAAATGTGGAGGGAATACATAAGGGTAATTTTGTAGTATGTAGAGGAATAATGGAAGACAGTTTCCTAAAATGTCTCCCTTCCCAGAAGATTAAGCAGTAGTGGAGACCCGACTCCTAGTTGGTGTGAGAGCAATATATGTGTTCCAAGCTGCTTGTTGGTCACAAGTTATATGTATGTCCAGATATAAGAACTTACCTTTTGCTGTCTGGAACTGGGCCCTCTGTGCTGCTGTGGCTGGCTTGCTGGCCAGATGTACATACATTGTTTTCCCCAGTTAACCATTAAGCCAGATGTGTTGCTATAGATCTTCAACATTTGTGTCAGGCATGGCAGAGAAGTCAGGTGATGCTGAAGATACAAAAGCATGTCATCAGCATATTGCCCCACTCTATCTTCTTGATCATCTGTCCAAAGGAACCCACATGTATTCACATCTCTCCTAATCCACTCCGCCAGCTGTTCCACCAGCAAAGCAAAGAGGAGAGGAAAGAGGGAGCAACCATGACATGTTCTGTATTTGATGAGGGAGGAATGTATCCCATTAACCCTTGCACATGCTCTAAGACCACCCAACAGGGCCTACACAAAAGCTATTGTGGAAACTGAAAAGATCTGTTGAACCCAAAATCATAACTCACAACCACCTGAGTAAAATAAAGAGAATTTATTTACCATGCACAGGAGCCTCCGATGGGTGCTGGGTGCTCGAACAGCAAGTAAAACACAAGCATTTATAGACACAGACCAGAACATTTTATTATAAATTGTCTGCATAACAGGTCATGTCTAGGCCCTCATGTCCGGCAAGTGGTGAAGAAATATTTTGTGCTCGGAAACTTACAGTACATCGTTACACAAGAACACATTGGAAATCACCCGATGTGCACTTGACAAGCCCCCTGTGTCTAAAGCCAGACAGTTAACTATTACATTTATGCCCAAATGCAATCACAATGGTCTACATTAGTTGATGTGGCTGAATATACATTTGAGGCCTACAGGGCCTGTTGCTAATGCAAGCCGGCAGAAATATAACAACATGGAAACGTACTCTTTCTGCAAGCCTTGCAATGAGGTGCGTCACAGGCAGCTTACTAAAAACAAAGTTCTAACTCTTATTTAGGACTGTCACATGATATCAAGCATTTATTATATTTGTATATAATTCCCATCATCATTGAATTATCACAATGTCAAATTATACAAAATGGATGCAACCATTGTTATCTAAAGTTAGCTTCCACACTATGAATCTCAGACCAATGGTCATCTTGCAGAGTATTTGGAACAGGAAGAGTCAGTAGACAGTATTGAAAGCCAACTGATAATCTATTAATAATAGAGGTTCTGTGATTTGTAAATTGCCCACACTGGAAAGGGTCACCTGCAATCTACATTAGCAATGACGAGTACTGATACAAGACATAAGTCCATTTTGGTCTTTATGGATCAACGTTTTAATGACCCTGGCCTGCCTTCTGGCTAAATCGTTAGCTAAGAGCTTGATTTCCATTTTCAGAACAGAGATTTTGGCCTGCAAGAGGCACAAAGCTCTGGATGTTTGTAGTGTTTAAGGATAGTAGAGATAGTGGCACATCGAACATCTTCAAATTAAAAAAATGTACACCTCTAAAGCAACAATTTCCTGTTGCATGTATTTTTCTTTCCTGTGCACTGTGAAAAATGCCCCGCCACAGACCACCTTAATGGCTTGCTCCCGGCTCACTGGGGACATCACTGAAGGTAACTTTACCTCAAAGTAGTCTCTGATAACATCACAGAGCAGATACTGTAAGGATTCCTCTCTGAGCCACCTTGCGTTAAAGTGCCAATTGGCCCCTATACCTCGATGTGAGCCTTTAAGGAACATCTCAAACAGTGCGTTGTGGAAGAGGCCCCTTGGACGGATGCAAGGGCGAGTGATAAGCAGCTTCATGGCATGATTAAATAGTCAATTGTGGAGCTACATTTGTGAGAAGTGAGAAATGTGTAAAACTCAGTTTGTCAGGGTACTCATTCTCTACAGTCCAAAGAGGTGAAGCATCTATCTAGCATCTGAGTTCTACAGTCAGAGCTGCTGTTGCGATGTCCAAGGACCTATTGCACAAAGTTTTAAGGTCGCCCTGTAAAATCAGCGTATCCTACGGAACATGGATCATCTCAGCAGATAGCTCCTGCAATGTGCTGCATTGGATTGGTGTCACTACAACGCATGCTTTTACATCGCATGCCTTTACAACGCGGTTTTTACCACACAGTCCATTACAATGCATAATGCTTTTAGGCGCTGGATAGTGAATTATTTAATTTACTATACCAACTCCAGTCCCCGTGGATAGCAGGGAAGGTGTTGGATAGTAAATTAAATATATTCCCTATCCTAGAGCGCCCCCCAGCGCAATGCGTTGTAATGGTTTGCGTTGTAATGGTTGCGATGTAATGGTAGTGCGTTGTAACAAATGCGTTGTAAGTGATGTACCCCGCTGCATTTTACCGTAGGCGGTGTGTGCACTTTGCCCAAAACTCACGGATCCCTTCTTTGAAGCTGCCAACAGCACAAAGTGGCCCTCTCAGTATAAGACTTTGTAATTACCAGTGGGAGGGACCTAAGAATAAGTATCGCCAACCCTCCCAAACCCTCTTTTGTAGCTCTGGAGTAACCTTGTCTTCTCAAGGATCTGTACTTGGTGCCCAGCAGGTGAGTTTCCTCTAAAGAAAAAATGATTTTAGACATGAGTCTCTTTGCATATCACTGCCCCCTCTAACTTCTATCTAGGAGCCCATTTACATTCCAGGTCAGCACCTTAATTTGTGCATGAGTGTTGATATTCATCCCAATTGTGCTGAGCTTGGTGTGCGTGTGTTATTAGCATAGTGTTGCTGTGTGCCATTAGAACATATGAAATATGGAGAAGTGTAGCCCACCCAGCAACCTGCTACCCTACACCTCCCACCTTAAAATATCTGTCATCCAACCTTCATCAAATACCCCATGGAATAAACTACCCAAGCTTGATCAAGATTAACCCTGGGCACCGAACTCCGAACTGCTGGCGGAGTTTGCAGAATTTTGCAAACTCCGCGGAGAACGCAAAGTTCATGCAAAACGTCCAACTTCGCAGCGGAGTGGAGTTCAGCCCCAAACCCTCCCGCCTCCCAGCCCCGCAAAAAATATTTTTTAAACTGTCCAATTAAAGTAAAATAAAAGCACACTTACCTTATCGCGGCGTTGCGGGCTGCCCTACTTCTCCTTGCCGTAATCCCCTACGTCAGACATACGTCATGGTAGGACTGCGCACGATTCATACTTGACTTCACCCAGTCCTCCAACTGTCCAAATAATGATATCTCCACCTTGATAGTTCGAAAAACGGCCATAGTGGATCAGCGGAGAGCACCTGGCAACAGCCGCTGCGTGAGTGCATGGTGTCCTTGCTCAATTAGGATATCACAAATTCAGGACACCAGACTCTTCTCTGGATTGGGTCCATCAACAACATCTGGGAATCCTAAAAAGTGAATGGAGTTCCAGTAAGAGCGGCCCTCAGCATCTTCAATCCTGGCCACCACTTCATCTTGGAAGTCTGGGACTACTGGACCGTCTGTTGGAGCTCGCTCACAGTGTCTCCCAGGGTCATTCTGTGATTTCCCGCCTCAGCAAAATGGTCGATTGTGTTGAAATGCCTTGAAATAAAAGTACTACATCAGCGCCCACTTCCCCAATTTTTGTTTCTAGGGTTCGTCTGGAGAAATGGATCCCCTGCAGTACGGCTTTGGTGCTAGAGCAGTTGCCCTCTTCTGAGCTGATAGTGCTTCTCAGGTTTAGATACTAATTTGGTTGTGGGGCTTCCATCCTGCGAAAGGAGCTAGGCAAACTTGTTGGTCTTGCCATACTTGGGAAGAGTCTTGTATTTCTCCATTGAAGAACCCAGGTGCACGTCCACTATCTCCTCTATCCATGGGGTAAGTGCAGCTATGAGTGGCAAAATCTAACACCAGACCCACCTTACCTCCCAATTTAGAGTGACACGAGTGATCTGACACCAGCTGGGTTTGACGTTGCCTCATCACTCCGTGGGGACTGTCATCTTTACAGGGTCCACTGAGGCGGGACCCAGGGCCGCCAACAAGGAGGGGAACAAGGAGGACCCGCCAGGAGGGCCAGCTAATCTGTTTCTGTAACCTTCTCAAAGCACAGGTGCAAATGCAACCCACCACTTCCAGTAACAGTAAGGGCTTCCACTCTCAACCCACGGGTCGCTGGGCAATGAGGGGCAACTCACCCGGGCTCCACCAACCAAGAAAAGGGAAGACCACCACAGGGACAAAGTGTGCTCCATGCCTGAGTGTCTGTAGGTTCCCGCAGGTTGGGGATATGGAGAGTTCTATCAAGGCCATGGTTACCAGCTGCTCCACATGGCAGAGCAGCCACCATTGTCTCTCCAAGTACCTGTTCTCCCGGAGGCCTGCTCTGCCGAGATGACGGTACAAAAGGGGGTGGTGATGGACGGAGCCTCTGAATCAATCAAACACTCACACCCAGTCAAAAGATCTGGGTTTAATCCATCACCGTTCTTTAGCCCACTCTGCCACCCCAGTTCAGACATGGCTATATGCAAATCAGTCTAACCCTGTGCCTCATGGGAACAGTCCAGCCCGAACTGCCAAGCCATGTTTTCCCTGGACTGGAAACAAGCTTCCGAGGACCGGTTTCTGGCATTCCAGCCGTCTTCAGCCCGGCTTGCTTGAATCCAGTGGCAAAGTGAGCAAGGGACTCACGTCTGAGCATACTCTGCCACACTTATGGTGGCCAAAAGTGGTACAAAAGCGGGTGGTGATGGACGGAGCCTCTGAATCAATCAAACACTCACACCCAGTCAAAAGATCTGGGTTTAATCCATCACCGTTCTTTAGCCCACTCTGCCACCCCAGTTAGACATGGCTATATGCAAATCAGTCTGACCCTGTGCCTCATGGGAACAGTCCAGCCCGAACTGCCAAGCCATGTCTTCCCTGGACCAGAAACAAGCTTCCGAGGACCGGTTTCTGGCATTCCAGCCGTCTTCAGCCCGGCTTGCTTGAATCCAGTGGCAAAGTGAGCAAGGGACTCACGTCTGAGCATACTCTGCCACACTTATGGTGGCCAAAAGTGGTACAAAAGCGGGTGGTGATGGACGGAGCCTCTGAATCAATCAAACACTCACACCCAGTCAAAAGATCTGGGTTTAATCCATCACCGTTCTTTAGCCCACTCTGCCACCCCAGTTAGACATGGCTATATGCAAATCAGTCTGACCCTGTGCCTCATGGGAACAGTCCAGCCCGAACTGCCAAGCCATGTCTTCCCTGGACCAGAAACAAGCTTCCGAGGACCGGTTTCTGGCATTCCAGCCGTCTTCAGCCCGGCTTGCTTGAATCCAGTGGCAAAGTGAGCAAGGGACTCACGTCTGAGCATACCCTGCCACACTTATGGTGGCCAAAAGCGGTACAAAAGGGGGTGGTGATGGACGGAGCCTCTGAATCAATCAAACACTCACACCCAGTCAAAAGATCTGGGTTTAATCCATCACTGTTCTTTAGCCCACTCTGCCACCCCAGTTCAGACATGGCTATGTACAAATAATTCTGACCCTCCCTTCCCGTCGAAAAAAGAGACCGCCCGCCATAAGGGCGGTAGTCCCGTGTGTGCCATTAGGATGCGCCTGCCACAGTGGCGGGCGCATCCTGCATCCCTTTGTCCGCCCGCCATCCTAATGTGCCCATAATTATTAGAATTGAGAACTGATCTTATGTGACATATGATAGCACATGACTCATTTGAATAATTAACACATTTGTAACTGAATTATACCTTCTACTTATCCAGTGGACTGGCAAAAAGTGTCAATAGGCTTAGGAAACAGACAATTACTTTATTATTGATGGACAAACATGAAGTCTTTCATGAATACTGAGCTGCAGGAGAATATGTTTGAACTTCAGTCTGGCTCCTTGGAATATCTAAGCAAAGAAAATAGATTCTAGAATAGCAAAGAAGTTAGGTAAAGCATGGTAGCTAGAAGAGCAATGCTATGTACTCCTGTAGACTAAGATTAATGGGTTAAATTTCATAAAGTGTCCTTTTGTTTGTGCTTGTTCAATGAAAGAACATTTGCTGAGTTCCTGCACACATGGTGTAACTGCATATATAACCACTGAGAAACACATCAGCACCATAGAGTTAGTTAACCGGAGCAAACGCTGATTGCTTCTCCGCAAGGCTTCTATGCAACAAGGTCATCTAAAAACTGCACCCTTCAGCTTCCCACTGATTCTAAGGCACCAGTTGAATGTATGGTAATACAGGCTCATGGCCAGTCTCCTCCATTTCATAAGGCATTGTTTTTAATCCCAGAAAGATCACAAGTGAATGCTTCTGCCCATGTTGCTAGGGTCATCCTTTTTACATCATGATCGTCAAAATAATTTATTTTGAGAAGTTCCCATACAATGTTACACACATGATACAATACATACTACAAAATGCAGAATAAATCACCTGATTGTATCTAATTTTGGGCTTCACTCACCTTTGTTCCTAATGGCTTCCCTGACAAAGGTGTTTAAAGAATTATCTTAAAAATGAAGCCATGCTTCACATAGATTTCTTTTGACATGAAAGTGAAGCCAGCTAGTGAATTTTATGGACCTTCTTTCAGATAAGCAAATATTTTATTCTTCTAGCATAGTATATAAATGTTTTGAGCCCTTTATTTTCCCTGAGGACCATCAAATATTGGTGAAGGTATCTAATTGTGCATCATTCGGCTTGAGCTCTAGTCCATTATACTGTGAGGTTTCGCCTGACTTTCATTGGTTGTTTTTATGTGACATCTCTTTTGCTTTCTCTCACCAGAGGCTGTATGGACTACGAGACTACGAAGATGATCTGATCGCCTACAAGCCTCGCATTTATGCCTATGAAGGAGAACTGGAAAGAATTGAATCCGTTGACTCCTTCACATTTCCGGATGACATGGACAGTAACTTCTTGGATCACCTAGGGCCTAAATTTGCTGCTCTTGGGGATATCTGCCGGAAGTAAGCACAGTCACCTGCATCACCCATGGGACAGCTGTGCTCTAGTTTGTAAATTAGTGTGCACATAACAGAAAAACACAACAGGAGCTATCTAGCGAGTCAACTTAAACATATGCTGTCAAGCATGCCTACGTGTTTAGACTGTTGTATATAACACTATGCAAAAAAGCCAGTTCCTGGTATCGAGCGAAGCAAGCTCTCATTGTAAATATGTTTTGCAGGGATGGCACTCTCAGGGGATACATTATGCAGATTGGTTGTTTATTGATGGTATGAACGACTGTCAAGTACCAGGGTAGTTCAGCAATTTAGCTGAACGTTAATTCCATACATGGGGATAATCATGTGGTCCTGTGATGACCAATGCTGCTATATGCCAAGTCCTTTCTGTCTCTCTGGGAAGAAGGGCCTCTTTATTTTAATCACATTGCATACTTTTAAAATTCAGGAAACCCCCTGCATTGCATTTTCTTCTTTGCACTTTGAAATAAGGTGGTTCTCGCCTGTTATCAAGAAATGCAAGATCAATATTGCCTCAATTTTTTGGCCTATTGCTTCTATTCCATTTAATGGCATGAAGTGTAATTCTTCAAAGGACATCTTCCTTTGAAGGCAATAGGATATTATGTGAAAGAAGTTTAAAGCTTAGGTACCTGGAAGGACACTCATGTTACATCTTCTACCTGGACACTTCTGGACTTGACGCCAACTGTGATATTTTTTTGCACGCACCATTTGGGACACCGCTCTGTGAACAGAATTAGGACTTTTTGGGACAGGACTTGTTTATAAAATGTTAAAAAATGCTTCACATAAAAGGTATGTTTATACACTGGAAGCACGTGCATTATGCTTTGTATTGTTTTTCTCTCTGTGCAATGACATTTTGTAATAAACACATTTTACTGGAACTTGGAAATGTTCGCAATTGATGTTTTGTACGTTTTGCGTTTATGGTGCTTTCATGCACATGATTTCACTGTCAGAAACCTACAATACAATGTGAATATAATTTGCACCTTTTCAGATTATTTTTTATAAGAATTTCAATGTTTATTTGTGACCAGCCTTTGCCATTAAAAATGGTGACAGGAGTCTTCTGCAAACTTTTTAATATGCTTTTTTTTCACGTCCAAACCATTCCTCGGGGAGAGTTGACAAGACACATGTTGTAACTTGGTACACCCCTCTTCGCAACCTGCACCGCCATTGTCCCCCGTTGGTTCCTCCTACCTGGAATGTTGGAGTGAAGCTCGCTTTAGAATGTTGGTGAGCTCACTCTAGTGGTTGGCACTGAAGAATCCGGTTCATAATAAACTCTCTTCACCTTTCACCGTGTGGAGTTTATTCTTAACAATTTGGCGACGATCACCGTGCTGGGGACGGTTGGATTCTTTCCCCTGTAATCCTTGTCAACTACAAAAGTCAAAATCTACTGAGATGATGAGATTGTAACTTCCGTGGACGAGAGTAAAAGTTGGCGATTTTAAACCAGACTGGTGTGGAAAAGAAGAAAAGAAAGCGTCTTTAAACCAGACTGGTGTGGATATCGTTTGGCATTTAGTCAAAGACAAGCGTGAAGGAGGTAGGAAACGTCGTTGCCTAAATCTCCTCATTCAACAAGCGGGTTATTTTTTTGGAATGACTGTGACCCTGCGAGATTCCTGTCAGTAAGCGGGAAATTGGTATTGAATCGAGTGCTCGTTTCAAGGAAAAAAGAGGAGCGTCTTACAGTTGACTGTGACTCTAAATCATTCCTGTCAGAAAAACGACAATTTGTTCCTAATTTTAGCACACAACTTCTAAGGGGGAGCGTTCTACAGCTGACGTCGTGGGATTTAGTGACTAACTCATTTTTCTCTTCAATTGTTCCACAGTGAGCAGTTTCCTTGGTGTATCTCATTCGTAACAGCAATTAACCCTGTATACTTGAGTTTTACTCCTTTTAGACTCTCTATTACCCGTGGAGAAGCGTTACTGCTGGCTTAGGGAAGGTTAATTTGTGAAGAATTTCGCGGCAGGCGATCCTCTTATTTCCTGGAAAAAATGGTGTCACAAATTTTTCTTACGCGCCCAGGGGAAAAATTAAAAAGTGAAGAATTACATTGCAGTTTTGAGGGGTTTGGCAGCCACGTGTGATTTTGGAGTGATCACACAGTCTCTAATCAGGGACCAATTGGTCAGGTGCTCATGTGAAAAAAAATTCAGGAGAGACTTTTAGCTGAAGCTCCAGATTTACAAAGAGCAATTGATATTGCAATTAGCATAGAGCACACAAGCTACTGCATGAATGAAATGAAGGAAGCCCATGAAGTGAAACAGGTTAGTGACAATTGTGTGCACAAGGTGGTTCAAAAAGATAGCAGATCTAAATCTACCCTGCCTGATGTGAATAAAAATAGCACGCAGTATAACAAGCCTAAATGCTATAGATGTGGTAACCCAAACCATTTAGCTAATGATGTAAAGTGTCCGGCAAGGGGTGCCACTTGTAGCAATTGTAAAAAAAGGGGACATTTTTCGAGAGTATGCCATGAAAAGGACAGTACTACTCACATGGTGGTCCAGGACTCTGATCAACTTTTGCAGGTGGATATTATCTTCCAAGTTTTGAACATTGGTGAACAGAATGTGAATTGTTATCCCGAATGTGAAATATCTCTTGACAATGTGGTATATGAGGTCTTTGCGGATTCCTGTTCACCTTATACTCTGATAAATGAGACCTCCTTTAAACAAAATTCAGGCCATAAAAACTTTAATCTGTTGCCACCTGACATTAAACCAGGTGGATACAATTACAATCCTATTCCACTGGTTGGAATGTTGATGATGCAGATACATTTTAAAGGTAGAACCACACTGGGTAAAGTGTATATCACAGAAAAGGGTTCAAATTTGTTAGGATGGAAGCACCAAAAGGACCTGGGTATCAAATTAGATCCAAATGCCTCTGAACCCGTACTGCTTATTGATAGGCCTACAGTTGGGAGGGAAGTGTGTGAAAAATTTCCGGAGGTGTTCACAGACAATTTGGGACAGCTTAAAGGGTTCCTCCACAAAATCAAGCTTAAATCTAATGCAAAGCTGTTAGTACACAAAGCCAGATCCATTCCTTTGCTTTTGAAAGAACCTTTGCAAAAAGAATTGAACAGATTGGAAGATAACAGGATAATTGAGCGAATTGAAAGTTCAGAATGGTTGGCCCCCATTGTCGTAGCGGCAAAAGGGAGGGGGGAAGGTATCCGCCTCTGTGTTGACCTCAGGGATTTGAATGCTAACATCTGGGTGGATAGACACACCCTCCCCAACATTAATGAGATGTTGATGGCCATTAAAGGAGCAAAGTTTTTCTCAGTCTTAAATCTGTCCTCTGCCTACCACCAGGTCATTCTCCATCCAGAATCAAACACCTCACGTCTTTCATAACCCCTTTTGGTGCGTATCAATTCTCAAGATTACCTTTCGGGCTCGCATCTGCAGCCGATGTATTTCAGCGTATTATGCAAAACATCTTGCAGGGTCTTGAAAAAGTTGTCTGCTTCCAAGACGACATTCTAATCTATGGAGCGACTGAAATTGAGCACAACAAAATCTTGGAGGAAGTATTGTCAAAACTCAGCAATGCTGGCGTCACTACTCAGAAGGATAAATGCAAGATAGGTGTGGAAACGGTGGTGTACCTGGGGCACACGATTTCTAGTGAAGGTATTAAACCCAAGGCCAGCTTGGTTGATGCAGTAAAACTCGCACCGGCTCCCTCAAACAAAGATGAGCTAAAATCCTTTTTGGGCCTGGTTGAATATATGTCGAAATTTGTGAAGAATTTCGCAGACCAAGTCCAACCTCTCAGGGAGTTACTTAAACAGGGAACCAAGTTCGAATGGAGCACAGAGCATCAACAAACCTTCCAAATCATCAAAGAAGCCATTTCGGAGGCTCCTATCCTACACACCTTTGATCCGAATGCAAATACCACATTGTCTACAGATGCTAGTAATAAAGGTCTGGGTGCCACCTTGATCCAATTGGTAAATGGCGAAGAGGGGTGTACCAAGTTACAACAACACATTACACGTGCAGCTTTAAGGAGTGGAAAACGGTTTTACTTCAAGCAGATTTGAACTCACAGAAACACTATGGGCGTACTTAACTTCCAGCCTTATCAAATACACAAAATACCACTTTCTTTTGAATTCCTAAATTTAACAATCCAGACTCAATGACATAACACCCTCAGCCTATGCCCTGTAAGCTATATTCACTCTTGTTCCCAGCCCCTTTTCAAAATGTACCAGTCCTTTTGATTGGCTTCCTTGGTCTTCTAGATAACCCATCCAAAAATAGATAAAATGTGGTGTATAGCAAATGACATGTTAGAAACATGAAAGATGGCTATGCGCACTGACACAACACTTCTATCACTTCTGGGGCTGATGCTCCCTTCTTCGGCCACATCCTGTCTGCTCTACGGCTTGCACCAATTGATGCTGCCATCTTACTGATTCTGAATTCCTTCTCTGAGGTTTTGTGAGAAGTGGGAACTGCACTTGGTTCTGAGGTCAACATTTTGGGGGACTCTTCAGCAAATTATCACTAAATCAAACCGAGGGAATATCTCACCCCATCCCAACGGTAAACATCCTTGACACCGCCGTCAAAACACCGCAGTGCCATTACGACGCGTCTTTTACAACGCAAATCGTTACCACGACTTGCGCTGGAGTGCGCTCTAGACTAAGGAATAGTAGATTTACTATTCCAACACCTTCCCTACAGTACGTAGGCTGGAGTTGGAATAGTAAATCTTAATATTCCTAAGTCCAGCACCCTACAGCGCAAGTCGTGGTAACGACTTGCGTTGTAAAAGATGCGTTGTGATGCACCGCGATCTTTTGGATCGCGTTGTAACATCATACAACCATCCCAACAATGCCTATTTCAGGGAATCCAAGCACTTCATAACAATATGCCTCCTTTGGACATGGTGTGTTTTGAATGGCTATGATGATTAGTGGAACATGCTGAGCCCTCAGTGATGAAGCAATACTACAAAGTTTGCTGATCCATTCCGCCACAATCCAGCAATTCAGCATTATTATTTATAGAGAATTAGAACGGAAATCACATTGGTCATTTTGTTGTGAGAGCACATCTCTTCCTCTCAATTCACAAGGGTATTAGGACAAGTCCATGTGGGATTCTTGGTCCTATACTCCACAAACAATACTTCCCCAAAATTGTTTTAAGGGTAGAAGGCTAGAGCTGCGCCATTGAGCTGGCCCTTCCCTGGTGTCCAGTAGTTCAGGGGTTTCCATTAGGGAGAAGGGATCAGTGCTTATTGCTTTAAAAGATGCCTGGCTGAATGTGTAACAGATGCATCCTTCAACAGACTGTGAGACAGGGAATTTTGCTGAACCCAACTAGAATTCTTACTCAGTTCAATCCCCTAATAAAGATTAATACCAAAAAGAGTTTTTCCTTGCAGTTTTCCTACACAATCCATTTAACATAATCATACTTCAGACAAATTAATCAATGGGTTTAACATGCCCCTAAAGTGGAAAATTATTTCCTAACTTACACATTTCCAATGTATGCCCATGAGAGCAGCAAAGTCAATATCAGAGTTTCTTGCATAAGATAAATTTAGATGCAATGAATCCAACTGAACACATTTACATACTTAGTCGTTATGCTGCAAATGTGCAACAAATTCGTTGAATTATATCAGACACCCATCATAAAATGCTGACGTTTACTCTAAATTCTAGAAGAAAGTTTGCGAGGCAGTTCTGATTTCTTTTCAATCCATTTCTTTATCAATGTTTGTCTGTGTGCTCAATATTCTTGGGGGTATGATAAAATATATACCACATTATTTGTACTTGTGATACATCATCCTTTTATGTGTAATCTTTCACTGATTTGGTCCTCATGTGTGCACTGATTCCATACACATTCCAGTGGCATAGTAAGAATGCAATGGGTGCTAATGCAAACAGGAAATGAGACCTGTCCCCACTCCTGGGCAATGAAAGATAGCCATTGTTGGGGAGCAGCGGGTCTTTCACTCCACTGGGTGCTGGTGCTACTGCATCTGTCGCACTATTTATGACTACGTCCTGTGTGACTCACAGAATATTTTGTCTCTCAAATACTCTTTGTTAATCCATGTACTCATTGCCTAATAGGAATAAATATAATGCATGCCTACAGGAGGGGTCTCAAAACATTTGGATGTAATAACCTGTACACAACTTATTATTGTATACTTCTCTGTAAAGAAAAGATATTCCAAACTGGCCACAACACTTTTCAGGAATGTCACATCGTGGCTCTCTGCATGTATTTTATATTCCTCAAGATAAATAGTTCGAGGCATATGTGCTGTAGATACACATGCTTTGCATACTCCTGCCATCTAGTGTTGGGTCCGGATGTTTGCAAGTTGTTTTTCTTCGAAGAAGTCTTCCCAAGTCACGAGGTAAGGTGATAGTGCACATGGGCATTGACTCCACTTTTAGATTTAGTTTTCTTTCCGCCATCGGGTTCGGATGTGTATTGCTGCTCTCTTGTTCGAACCTGTACTTCAGGTTTCCCTCGGTGCACAATCCACTGTACCCTCAACGGTATTGTCATCAAACACGTTTTCCTATTCTCCGTGTATCGATTCGTTCGGAAAACTCTCGATCTTTGGTCGAACACATCATGGGTGGCCTTCAGGCCTAACCGTGTTGGTGCAACCATCTGCCGATGAAACTGACTCAGTTTCAATTCTGTGCTCCATGCCACTCCAAGTACCCTCGTGCCATCCTACTTAAAGTCTTCAACTTCTGCCTCTCACTGGAGCACAAGGATGAAGATTGTGAGGCTTGTTGGTCGTTCCAATAAAAAAAAACTCTTCTGGATCATTAGGCTCGACAACAAGAAAATCAGAACCAAAGCATCCAACATACTCCAGTTAGCTTCAGAGAAGAATCTGAACAGGAAGAAGCAACAGCAGCGGAAGAAGAAAGGGCCTTCTCTGTCCCAGAATCAGATTCCGAGCTGGAAGTCAAAGTGGAGCCCGAGGATGTTCCACCGGGACATGGTGCCGTGAGTACTAAAGCTCCTTTACCCCATAAACTCCCTTCCATCAAACATAAGGCTTTGGCACCACCTGTGCCTTTGGCCCTTGGTCGGCACTGAGAGGATGTTTTTGACGTCCACCCTCGGGCCCGGCACTGAAACAAACAGTCAAGCCTTCCAGTTTGGATTGAGTCGAGACAGATCATCTTCGGATCTGACACAGCTCCATCTGAAAGACAAGTCAGGTTTGGAACCAAAACCTCCTGCTTCGAAGGATAAAAAATACAAGCCGGTTTGGTACCGAAATCATCTGCACCAAATTGAAAGAAGATCTTCTAAAGCCCGCCGAACCAATCCTGGACGTTATGAAAGACAGATTAGACCCTAAACTGAAGAAGCTATACATTAATCCAGATACTGGACACATTTCAGCTAAAACACCTTCCAAAAGGAAAGTCAGTTAAGAGGACACTAGCTATAAGATTCCTCTCAAGTAAAAGAAGGACATGGCTACAAGTCCTATTCACCCTACTTTGCCATCCCCTCCACCTCCACCATCTTCACAACTACCACCACTGCCAGTCTCAGATACACTATGCATAATACCTCAGTGGTTTCCTCACACACAGCCTGCTTTAGGAGGTGATGAGGATGATGACGATGAAAATGGTCATTTACCAGCAGATCCATAGGATGACTATAATATTGATCCACCCATGGATAATTATCCAGATTTATACCCTGCAAAGACATCACATCCAGATGATAATGTAGCTTATCAAGAGCTAATTTCAAGGGCAGCAGCTTATCATGGAGTTACATTACATAAAGAGTCTTTGGATAAGACCTTTTATTTGAGACACTAGGGTCTTAATGTAGGACAAGTCAGAATCTACCCATGATAAAAGGAAGGATGAGACATGCAGATTAGATATTTAAGGACCCAGTTTGTGCCCTCATTTTAACACCTAGGGTTGACAAAAAATACAAACCCCAACCATCTGATCCTATTTTTATTAAAGGACAGCTACCCTTAGACTCACTGGAATGTCTCTAAATCTCGTAAGAGAGTAAACTCATAGATGTCTGCAGATTCACCTCCCCCGGACCAAGAGTCTAAATTGATCGACGCTGCTGATAAAGGGTGGCCGTTCAAGCCGCTAACCACTGATGCTTTGTCAACACGCAGGGTCTACTAGCTAGATATGACAGGGCACTCTGGGATGAAATTGAAGACCTTCTTCAACGCCTCCTAGAAGAACACAAAAAGAAATCACAAGAGTTGGTTTAATAAGGCAAGCTCACATCTAATTCATCCATTAGTTGTACTTTAGATGCCCCTGACACTGCAGCGAGGGGAGTTACTACCAGCATTCTCCTACATCGACATTCTTGGCTTAGAATTTCATGTTTTAAACCCGAGGTCCAGCAGTCTATTTTAAATACCCCTTTTGATAAACAACATCTTTTTGGACCTCAAGTAGATGAGGCCTTAGAAAAGATTAAGAAAGACACAGATGTGGCAAAATCCATGGAAGCACTTCAGTCCCCATCACTCAGAGGCTCCTTTTGCTGCTCATTTTAAATGGGAGGGTTCAAAAGAACATCCTTAGACCCTAACATTTTCTCATATAAGTAAAATACACAACTTCCTTCCTCAAGAGGCTTCTATAGAGGAAGGTACAGAGAAAACAACTTCAAAGGTAAGGATAAGAGCACATCAACGCATAACTCCCCTTCTGCCAATAAACATTGACTTGCCTACACTTCCCCCTAATCATTTCATACCTGTTGGGGGAAGAGTTCAACTTTTGGCAATCCATAACATCAGACAAATGGGTGCTAGACATCATCCGACATGGTTATTGCCTGGAGCTCACCAGCAATCCTCCCAATATTCCACCTCACACTCACAAACTCTCGTCAGAGCACCTACCACTCCTCAAACAAGAGGTACGGGCTCTTTTAACAATAGAAACTATAGAACCAGTTCCCTTACCGTACAAGAGTTCAGGAATTTACTCTCTGTACTTTCTAATTCCCAAAAAGGACGGCTCCTTAAGACCTATTTTAGACTTAAGGACATTAAATCTGTACATACTGTCAGAACACTTTCACATGGTCACGCTTCAACCAGTGCTTCCACTTCTACAGCAAGGCGATTTTATGTCCACACTAGACTTAAAATACGCATACTTTCACATTTCGGTTCACTGAGCACATCGCAAATATCTCAGATTTGTAAAAGCAGGCAAACACACTGCTCCCAGAGTGTTCACAAAATGTCTAGCAGAATTAGCAGCACATCTCAGAAGACAACAGCTTCATGTCTTCCCATACCTAGACGACTGGCTCATCGAAGCCAGCACACAACAAAAGTGTTTACAACACACTCAGACTACATTAGAACTACTCCACCAATTAGGTTTCATGGTCAATGCGCAGAAGTCTATATATTAAATATATAAAAAAATAAAATTATTATTTAAAAGATAAAGACGATTTAATATACATTTTAACAAATATAACAAATAAACTTAATTTAAAAAGTTAAACACATACAAAATAATAAAAAAAATATATATATATACTTTAAAACAATTAAACTATTAATTTTAATTTACTTTATAATTTTAAATTATATAAAAATGTGTATATATATATATATATATTCACTGAAAAAACCATAGGTTTCACACCAGTTATAGTTAGGTGGAAATTTTACTCGCATAAAACCATTGAAATTCCCATGTTATAGTTAGTTGGACTCACTATAACTTGCGCGTGCAATGCACTGCTGATGACGTCACATATTACATCACTCATGACATGGTCCGTGACATCACTCATTGCATGGAAAGGTCCAGAGATGCAGTTGGTCAACTTCATTAAGGCACTACAACACAATGACTTACATTTAAAGTTTACCAGTAATATAAGCAAAACTGAGGTTAACTTTTTGGACCTAACTGTTTACATTCAGGAAGGTAAACTAGAAACATCACTCTACCGGAAGCAAACAGCGGGCAATACGTTGTTGCACGCGAAGCGTTTCCATCGACATAACTTGATTCGCAGCATCCCCTATGGGGAGAGTCTACGCACCATACGCAATTGCAGTAATACAAGTACATGCAATGATGCCCTAAACAATTTGAGTCAACGCTTTAGAGCGAGAGGGTACACCTCAGAGTGTGTCGCCTCAGCAGCTACAAAAGCGAAAAAAAGACCTAGAGAGGAAATTCTTTTTGGAAAAAGTAACAGTGCAAAAAGAAAAGAGAATGAGGATAAAAGCATCTGTAGAATGTTAACCACCTATAACACCCAACATAATCAAGTTAGAGGTATTCTAAATAAACATTGGCATTTAATACGGAGTGACCCAATTTTGGGGAAAATTGTTACCAAAAGACCACAATTAACATTTCGCAAAGCCAGATGTTTTAAGCAGATGCTAGTAAGCAACACTTTGAAAACTCCGCTCCCGAAAATACCAGCAAAGTTGTGGCTTACTAAAAAAGAAGGTTTTGTGAAGTGCAATAAATGTAAGGCATGCCTTCATGGTAAAAACACCTCTACCTATTCTTATTCAAGAGATTGGAAGAAGTTTAAAATCCGAGGGCATTTTCACTGCAAAACAGACCATGCGGTCTACGTCCTTCAATGCCCATGTGGCCTGAAGTACGTAGGCAGCACCACGCTCCCCGCACATATGAGAATCTTGCAGCATTTGTGGGCAATAAAAAACAGGGATAAGTCTTATCCTGTCGCAAGACATTTTGATAAAAAACATCAGAGAAACATTGCAGGATTGACTTATTTTGTGATAGATGCTGTCAAACAGAGTGTAAGAGGTGGGAACTATGAGAAAAAGTTGCGCAAAATGGAGTCAATGTATATAATCAAATTGAACAGTAAATACCTGGGAGGTCTTAACATGGAGGAAGATCTACATACACATTTGTAATTAACAGGCAGGAATAAATCCCCTTCTGAGTTCGCTGATGTTTTTAACATAATTTTATTTTTTTAGGGTCACACTTAGTTATTGAATTTTTGTTTAAAGTCCAGAATAGAGTGATAGACACAATGTACTTGCTTATTGGAAATGCCCACTTGGGCTACACACGTCAAATTGATCGGCAACAAAACAGCGAAATGTTGTATTGGAGCACTTGCTCTGTATTGAAGTTACAGATTCTATGCAATGAGATATAATATTAATTATGAATGCTCAATGCCATTACATTGTAATATGTATATGTTTAACCCAAAAAATGGAGGAAATGTATTTTACGTTGTATTTATATAATGGTTAACATGATACATTAATGCTGAATAATGGGCCGTGGACGGAGTTGGAAACTCAAAAAACTACGAGTCTTTCTTCCATAGCACTGACAGTGTAGTTTCATTCACGTGACGGGATGTCAATGGGCTTTAAATATGGCAAACTTTATTTTCACTGTGGTGAACAAGCCTGGTGTACAGGCGAAACGTGTCCCAGCAGCTGACTTGCGTAAATAAAACTTTTGTGAGAAGCAGAACATGGCGTCGTCTCCCTGTGCCTTGAGTAGAGGATTTGACAATTAATTAAGGACGTGGTCGAGTCAGTCCTTTCAGGCGACGCACACCTCGTTCAGGAGCTGCGGTGGTTTAAGACTCGGCGTTTGGAGCCGTATATCTATATATATATATATATATATATATATATATATATATATATATATATATATATATATATATATATATATATATATATATATATATATATATATACATACATACATACATACATACATACATACATACATATATATATATATATGTATATATATATATATATATATATATATATAATCATAATCACAAACAACTCCTCACAAAAAAGAGCAGAGGCCGCAGTAGGGGACAACCTTGGAGGCGTCTTTATTCAAACATTCTGTGTGGCGAATGCATTTCGGCATCATAAGCCTTCCTCAGCGCCCGGAATAGACAGGAGGTTAAAACGCCAGTGTGGTAATGAATGTCCGGCTGCAAGCTGATAGGCTGCGGTCAGCTAGGCCCCTCAGACTGTGATCTCACTCACCTGTTGCTGTTCACATAGTGGTAGTGAACCACAAGTCCCAGACTGCTTTGTTCCATCCAGGTAGGTAATGCGGGGGGGTTTTGATTCCAGTATATATACCAATAACATAAAATCTATTAAAAAACCATTCTATTATAAA
Source organism: Lissotriton vulgaris (assembly GCF_964263255.1). Lineage (NCBI taxonomy): Eukaryota > Metazoa > Chordata > Amphibia > Caudata > Salamandridae > Lissotriton > Lissotriton vulgaris. Next base: position 1,714,043,582 of record NC_141695.1, on the reverse strand, counting down.
TTAAAACATGAAACTATTTTAAAAATCTTTAAACATAAATTTACCCCTTCAGTCAGTGCAACAGTAGGAAAAGTGTTGGATAGCGGAGGGGTGAAAATTACTATTCCCACTCCAGTGAGCACAACAATAGGGAAAGTGTTGGATAGTGGAAGGGTAAACATTACTATTCCCACTCCAATCAGTGAAACAGTAGGGCAACTGTTGAATTGCAGAGGTGTAACAATTAATATTCTCACTCCGGCCACTTCAAAATCAAAAACAAGCAAAATATTAACAACAAAATATAAAAAAAAGAAATAAATGTATAAATATGTTAAAAATTAAAATACAAATATATTTAATATTAAAAAAATGACATATTATAATGTTAAATGCATATGACAAATACCTACAAATATTATATTAAAAAATTAAAAAATAATTTTAAAACAAATAAATATTTTTAATTAGGTTTATTTAGAATCAAAAACATTAGGTATTACATAAATTAACTTTTTTATTATTTCCTACTCTATAACACCACACAATTCACAACCTACAACTCTGCAAAGTACGGAGCTCCCCAGGAGGCGGAATGCGTTAGAAAAATGCAGTTCGCTGCAATTTTCAGTGCCGGGTGATTGTCCATGCTGTGAAATCATCGCGAACGGCAGCATAACCAGCGCAAGCGAGCGCTGCTCAATTTCTGCCGCTTGAGTACATTTTCTCAATGCGAATGGACGGTTTCTAAGCACGAGTGGTCGCGAGCATACGTGGCCACTCTCATTGAGAAATCCGACCACCCGCGTTGAGAAATCTCAGCTGGAGGTTGATTCCCCTCGCATGCGCTTGCCAACTTAATGTTGATGAGCGCTAGCGAGGGGAAAAAATGACGAGCTCCACGTTACGCGAAGGACGGAAAACTACGAGAGCAGAGTCCACCGCCCAGGCTTAACCTGTGCCTCAATTAACCTCAGCGTCCTTCCGATAAAACACAATTGGACTTCCACCCCTGGTTACCAGTGACAAACAGACCTTTTTTAAAGGCAGGTTGCATACTGCACAAGGCACTTACTTGCACTTGTCCTGAGTAGCTCAGACTCAGCTTCAGACCTAAATGTCCTCTCACACGTTTTGTTCTTCTTGTGCACTCTTGATTGTGCTGAAGTTCCATTGCACCAGAGCTGGCAGATGCGCTTTCTTGGCGGTCTCACTCATATTACCAGTACACCACATGTAAAATGCTCTGCTCTTGGAGTGAAGGGCGAGCTGTGTGCTAGGGAGAATGCATGGCGTAGCAGATAAAAATCAGACCTATTGCCATTTATTTCAAAAGCTAGTTAGATTCAATTGCCTGCAAGTACTGTGTTTATATGTGGATGTTTTCTTCATGGTAAAACACATCTGCCCAGATTTCATTTTTGCGTTCCTCCATCTTACAGTCAGAGACATGATTTCAGGTATATGGGGTTCATCGACAGGTTGAGTGATGTGGGTCCCATTATAGGAGGGTCTCAAGTTCTACTCATCTGTCATTTTGTGTTTAACTAACATAGGGTTTGGGCAAAGGGGAGGTTTATTTTATATGCATAGGTACACAGGTGGTCTCAGATGTGTCCACCTCCTTGGAGAATGACACAGAGCTCCTTTGTTCAAGGGCATAAATACAGGGTTATCAATGACTAAGAAGTATGGGCCTCATTTACAACAAAATGACGCAGCAAGGCACTGAAAGCCATTTTGCTGCCCCGAGCTGCGTCATTTTAAACGCACAGAGAGATGTCATATTTACAACAATATGACGCATCCCTTTCCTTTCTCCTGCGCTGTTACATAATTGGCTGCTGTGCGCAAACTCAGGCAACACTGCACCCTGGTGAAAAGGTGCCTGCATTGTGGGGATGATTGTTTTTGTGCAGGAATGGACACCTTCTTGCATATAAACAATCACTGATGGTGTTTTCCTCTTTCTTTGCGTGCTGCAGTAGAAGAAAAATCTAGGACAAATAAAAATATGTCTTCTCAGTGTGACTCCTTCAGGCATAGGATTCTGACACATTCCCAGGTTTATGAAATGCTGTAAATTTGGGAATATGGCAGAATTCATGGGTGTTGCGTGGCAACACTCATGGCAAAGTGATGTGTGAAAAGGGGTCATAAAAAGCTACACAGGGTGGCCTTATAAATATTAGCCAGCACACTACACCGCGGTGTGTCAACAAAAGTGACGCCCTGGTGGTGCAAGGGACCTGTAAATAACCCCCAAGTGTGCCGAGTGAAGAGGAGCACTTACATTTAAAAATCTCTACTTCCACCAAAACACTCTGTCCCGCATCACAGCCTCCCGCCCCTTCCTTCACAGTGTGGCTATCTTTGCAGGACGCATGTGCTCATTTTGGGTTTACTTAGGTGGATAACAGGCTCATCCAATCAGCTGCTCAAGTGCCACCAGAGTTCCAGGCTGCAGCTGCTGATTGGTTCATTTGGCCCATGGGCTGGCCCACTGTGGCTGTTGTCAGCGTGCTCTTTCTCTACTGGCTGGTGCTGACTGCTGGCAGAAGACGCGTGTGCGATATTACAGTAATAAACAATGCCCTTTTCCCATCATCGCTCAAAGGGGCTATAATATTGTATAAATAAGTAATAAATGATGATGAAGTCAATTTGAATAAGCAGAGTGGGTTTAATAAAAACCTCATCCATGAACAGCCACAAGTAACTGACAGATAAAGAACCTTATAAGTAGACACATTCTGAGAACTTAGAATGAAGGGGAAAATGACATGTCTTAAAGGGGAAGAAAGGGAATATCGGGAAAGGAGAGGACATCACACATCTCCCTTCCTTTACAAAAAGAAAAAGAACATCACACATCTCCCTTCTTTAAAAAAAACAAGAGAAAAAGACCAAGTTAAGCAGAATAAACAAAAGAAATTAAACTAAACATAATCTTTTAAGTAATACGGAGCACTACGAATTCTTTGACTTCTTGACGAAGGAGACGAGGACCTGTCAAACGAAGAGTTGGAAGGAAGAAAGGAATTATTGCACAAACCAATATCATTATGAGTGGAGTCAACGAACAGATTAGGATTAACTAGCACAACACGACTTTTGTTCCAAATTAATATCGGGAAAGGAGAGGACATCACAGGGGCCTGCCGCCAGCTTGATATGGTCCATGCTGCAGCAGATGCATTGCTATTCACTGGTCACTTTGGAAACTAGTGTGTTAACAATTATTTTCTATTTTGCTGGGCTGGCATCGAAATGTATGGTGCTGAAGCATGGCAGGGTGGTTGACAGTGGTGTGTCTTCATTTAGCTGATATAACCTTGACAAGTACAGATTTGTGTATTTTGCTTCTATTGTCTTGAGTCAAGCTCTGTCTTCATGACAGCGCCTCATTGAAGGCACAGTCAACAGACCAACAGCATACTGTGTGATGGGAAGAGCAGGGATGTAATGTTATCTTTTTGATCAACAGGGAAAAAAATAATTTCACTCATGCTTTTTTTCAATAATCACTAGCTATGCCAGTAGCAAAAATAAACGTGTGTCTCTGCATCCCTCAAAGACCACCAAGAAGAAATAACACAATTTACCATATGATGAAGATCACATTTCTTTTTTAAAAATCCACTTTTTTTGTATGGGACCCCTGTATTTTGAGAGTCCTGGCCTATTTTATATCCCAGTCTGACTGAACTTGCCTTCCTGCTATTCCTGTCATTCAGTTTTTGCATCTGATCTTCCTGGCTCATACTTAGTCAAAGGCTTCTATATTTCTCTGATCTACACATTGATCAGGGTGGCGTGTTCGCTGTTAGGGAGCAATTGGGACTTTTTGCTGGCAGTGACCCCCTGCTGTCCATTGTTTTGAGTTTCCTTTCACCTCCTCTTAGGTTTGCTGGAAATGGCACCCCCATGTATGAGGCAAAAGCATCCTTCATCAGAACCTTGATCTCTGGCATACTGTAATGGACCACTAGGTGTCACTGCTGCACCGGAGTTAATCTACCTCAAAGGCTGCGGTGAAGCACACTTTCTCTTTCTGCACTGCCTCAAATGAGGACGTATGGCACATTCCTGCTCTCCCTCTGCGCTGCTGTACTGAGTGAATTTGCAAACAAACCACTGGAGTCAAGCTAGCCGGGCTGATGAGAGGTGTTACCTCGAAACCGGTCCGGTCCTCGGATGCTTGATTCCGTTCTGGGAAGGACATGGCTTTTGTAGTTCGGACTGGACTGTTCCCATGGGGCACAGGGTCAGAGCTGATTTGCATATCGCCATTGTCTAACCCAGGGTGGTGTGGAGTGCAAAAAAACGATGGATTTGGGCCCAGATCTTTGGACTGGGGTGAATGTGTGACATTGATCCACATTCTGTCCATCACCTGTTTTGTTTGCAATTACCGCCATAAGTGTGCTGGGGATGCTCAGACGTGGGTCCCAGGCACTCCACACCACTGGAGTCAAGCTAGCCGGGCTGATGAGAGGTGTTACCTCGAAACCGGTCCGGTCCTCGGATGCTTGATTCCGTTCTGGGAAGGACATGGCTTTTGTAGTTCGGACTGGACTGTTCCCATGGGGCACAGGGTCAGAGCTGAATTGCATATCGCCATTGTCTAACCCAGGGTGGTGTGGAGTGCAAAAAAACGATGGATTTGGGCCCAGATCTTTGGACTGGGGTGAATGTGTGACATTGATCCACATTCTGTCCATCACCTGTTTTGTTTGCTGTACTGAGTGAAGCCATGTGCCAACGCAGACACCCTGACACCAGAGAGTAAGAGTGTCTGCGTTACAGGCAGCATTGTTTGTAAGCGAGAAGGAACACCTTCCTGCACAAAAACAATCCTCTGAGGTATATTTTTCTTTCTATCTGTGCTGCCCAATACAACATACATAGAAATAGGAAGTAAAGTGAAATAAAGTTATTTCTCCTTGCCACACCTCCCCTGGGAAGGCGTATTGTTTTGATTCATTTCCAGATTTACTAATACATGGGTGGATGAGTGAGAACACCTACGCTCCATACATGACCGTCCCGGCCCAGAGTAATTCAAGGCAGTGATTTTCACTGCCTTAGGATACTCAACATTTAGTAAGCCACGCAGAGCCATGCAAGGTGGCTTTGCGGGGCTTCGTACAGCTCACTGAAGCCCATACATTGCTTTGCACTACCTTATATGACATAATGGCGATGCAAGGGCTTTGTGAATCTGGGTCACTGAACACAACTTAACACCTAGCTATCATTTCAAGGAGCAAATTAAATTTTAGATCAGTTTGTATCTGGTCTGCATTAAATATTTGGTGTTGTGGGATTCCTTAATATTTAATGAGTAGCTGCTATATAATGTGTATTATTCTACTAGTCAATGGAAACATACTGTAGAGTCATGCCGATAGGCAGAACTAGTCTCAATGATGATCTTCAGTAATCCCAGAGGACATTTCATTACACCAGTTGCGAGTACAATTTTCCAGATCCCTTTTAATCAGTTAGCATTTTTGGATGCAAACGAACTGCTAGGAAGACTATTTCTGTTAACTCCAGGTGCATCATGTAACTGATCTGTGGTGTCTAAGTCTAAATGTAAAGCACTAGAAAGAAGATGGAGGAGATCGTACTCTTTAACTTGTAAAGATGCTTACAAAGCTGCTCTTAAAACTTATCACTCAGCGTGTAAAAAGGCACGCATTTTTTACGTTGCTAACATAATAACGAAGGCATCTAATCGTCCTCGGGCTCTATTTTATGTAGTGAAGAAGTTAGCTGGCTCTGATACCATCCCTCCCCCTGCTGTCCTTGATGAAAATCAATGTAACAACATTGCTGACTTCTTTATTCAGAAGGTTGAACTTATTTACAAGTCACTCTCTGCTCCTTCCCCTTCCTTGTGTAGTATGGCTTCTGCATTTGACCCTACATATCACAGTAATTGTGACCAGATAGCCAAGATTTCTTCCTGGCACCCATTTGAAGAGGTGCCTTTCCAAAATTGTTTAAACAGTATTAAATCTGGGTCTCCTCTTGATCCTTTGCCTATTAACATCCTTTGTCAGCTCTCTGCCACATCTAAAGGTGTCCTTATCGATCTTCTTAACGCCTCTATGCGGGAGGCCTAGGTTATTTTAAGCCCCCTGCCCTTTAACATCTATGTCAGACCTCTGGCAGAGATTGTGGAAGAGGCTGGTCTTTCCCTATATTCGTATGTGGATGATACCCAGATTGTCTTTTCGCTTTCAACCACTAAAGACGCTACGACATCTGCCCTTCAGTGCGGCCTACGGCAAGTGACAGAGTCGATGCGCCTTACCTTTTTGAAGTTAAATGGGGATAAGACTGATGTCCTTATCCTGGGCAAGCACAAGGACCTATGGGGCCCTCACCATTGGCCTCAGGAAATGGGTTTTTTTCCCCTACCTGTCACCCACGTCCATAATCTGGGCATCATTATTAATGATAGTCTCTCTTATTAATGATAGAACACGCTATCTTTTGCACAGGAGTGCTTACCTGACGACTATTGTCCGGTCCTGCGTTGCTGGAGCCCTGAGCCTGTCCTCCCTGCTACGGACGTTACTTCTTGCCGCACCCGCTGCGCGGGTGCCGCTGCGTGGCTCTCTCCTCGGGAGAGCGTGCCTGGTGGACTTTGCGGGCTGTGAGGCGGTGAGACATCGACAGGGGTGAAGCGCGGCAGGGACTCACTCTTCCAGGAGTCCCTGCGTGGCCTACCAACATCCGGCCAGCGCCCCCTGCTAGCCCCGCCCCCCGCCCGGCAGTGAGAGTGTTTAAAGAGCCTCCATCCCGGGGAACAAGCGGGAACACGCTATCTTTTGCACAGGAGTGCTTACCTAACGACTATTGTCCTGTCCTGCGTTGCTGGAGCCCTGAGCCTGTCCTCCCTGCTACGGACATTACTCCTTGCCGCACCCGCTGCGCGGGTGCCGCTGTGTGGCTCTCTCCTCGGGAGAGCGTGCCTGGTGGACTTTGCGGGCTGTGAGGCGGTGAGACATCGACAGGGGTGAAGCACGGCAGGGACTCGCTCTTCCAGGAGTCCCTGCGTGGCCTACCAACATCCGGCCAGCGCCCCCTGCTAGCCCCGCCCCCCGCCCGGCAGTGAGAGTGTTTAAAGAGCCTCCATCCCGGGGAACAAGCGGGAACACGCTATCTTTTGCACAGGAGTGCTTACCTGACGACTATTGTCCTGTCCTGCGTTGCTGGAGCCCTGAGCCTGTCCTCCCTGCTAAGGACGTTACTCCTTGCCGCACCCGCTGCGCGGGTGCCGCTGCGCGGGTGCCGCTGCGTGGCTCTCTCCTCGGGAGAGCGTGCCTGGTGGACTTTGCGGGCTGTGAGGCGGTGAGGCATCGACAGGGGTGAAGCGCGGCAGGGACTCGCTCTTCCAGGAGTCCCTGCGTGGCCTACCAACATCCGGCCAGCGCCCCCTGCTAGCCCCGCCCCCCGCCCGGCAGTGAGAGTGTTTAAAGAGCCTCCATCCCGGGGAACAAGCGGGAACACGCTATCTTTTGCACAGGAGTGCTTACCTGACGACTATTGTTCTGTCCTGCGTTGCTGGAGCCCTGAGCCTGTCCTCCCTGCTACGGACGATACTCCTTGCCGCACCCTCTGCGCGGGTGCCGCTGCGTGGCTCTCTTCCCGGGAGAGTGTGCCTGGTGGACTTTGCGGGCTGTGAGGCGGTGAGACATCGACAGGGGTGAAGCACGGCAGGGACTCGCTCTTCCAGGAGTCCCTGCGTGGCCTACCAACATCCGGCCAGCGCCCCCTGCTAGCCCCGCCCACCGCCCTCCTTAATGGCTACATAAGGTCCGGTCCGGTCCGGTCCTCGGATGCTTGATTCCGGTCTGGGATGTACTGGGGTGAATGTAAGACATTGATCTACATTCTGTCCATCAAATTGTTTTTTGTAATTTTCTCCCTGAGTGTACTGGGGTAGCTCAGACGTGGGTCCCAGAGCCTCCACACCACTGGAGTCAAGCTAGCCGGGCTGATGAGAGGTGTTACCTCGAAACCGGTCCGGTCCTCGAATGCTTGATTCTGGTCTGGGAAAGATATGGCTGTGTAGTTCGGACTGGACTGTTCCCATGGGGCACAGGGTCAGAGCTGATTTGCATAAAGCCATTATCTAACCGAGGGTGGTGTGGAGTGCAAAAAACGATGGATTTAGGCCCAGACCCTTGTACTGGGGTGAATGTAAGACATTGATCTACATTCTGTCCATCAAATTGTTTTTTGTAATTTTCTCCCTGAGTGTACTGGGGTAGCTCAGACGTGGGTCCCAGAGCCTCCACACCACTGGAGTCAAGCTAGCCGGGCTGATGAGAGGTGTTACCTCGAAACCGGTCCGGTCCTCGGATGCTTGATTCCGGTCTGGGAAAGATATGGCTGTGCAGTTCGGACTGGACTGTTCCCATGGGGCACAGGGTCAGAGCTGATTTGCATAAAGCCATTATCTAACCCAGGGTGGCGTGGAGTGCAAACAACGATGGATTTAGGCCCAGATCCTTGTACTGGGGTGAATGTAAGACATTGATCTGCATTCTGTCCATCAAATTGTTTTTTGTAATTTTCTCCCTGAGTGTACTGGGGTAGCTCAGACGTGGGTCACAGAGCCTGTTTTTTGTAATTTTCTACATAAGGTAGAGCGGAGACTGCTCCGCGGGACGCGAGCGGGACACCCGGAGCTAAGCCTGGGCAAAGGGCGGGCCCTCTGTGGCCCTCAGAGGCCTGAGGAGGCTGGCCTGGGCCAGGAACTCTGCATCATCTACACGCCACAACGGGGATTGATTAAAAGAACTGTAAGCATTTGCCTTTAGACTTATACCATAACTTTGTAATAAGAGGTTTGTGGACTTTGTTCTCTATTGACTATAACTCACCACCTGGATATGGAATGCCGAGAGACTCGTAGCATGACTGCTGGGGTTAAGAAATTAACCGGTACTCTTGATGATTTTATAATTCGTACAAACTGTCTGATTGATCAGGGGATAGTTTTGATGAGTAGAAGGGTGTCGCAGGATTTGGCCTTGGCGAAAAGGTCATCCTTAGGCCATATTGCCCAAGCACGTACACCCGACACCTTAGAACGTGGTAACACCTCGGAGAGACTAAGTACTCTCTCAAATCCGGGGGGACTCCCTACATTTAATCCCATATCAGATACCATTGTGCCCAGTGACCGCATTTCAAATGTGGATGTACAACCCATATGTATTGATATAAATGCAAGAGGTCAGAAAGAGGGGGCAATACCAAAAAATAGTGCTAAGTTGCTTCCTGTCAATCCCACTAAGGTATTAGTACATGCACCTAGCCAACCGATATCGGTAATAACACAGATGCTGTGAGTGGGGATCAATCAACAAGAGCTAACGACCTAGAGGCCGTACATTCAGTGGCAGGGCGCCTGTCCCTGAGCATGTTGGAGGACTCGTTAGTGGATGACAGCCTGGCCGACATCCTGGGAGTAAGCGGGGAGAACCTGGAGATTGTGGGGGAGTTAAATCAGGATAACTCAGCCGCAGCTCTGACGTCCGTGAATGTCATTGAGGCCATAAAGTCCTTACTGGCACCCCTGGAGGCAAGGCTGCGGCGCATTGAACTTGTGTTAAAAGATGTCCACGTCAACACAAGTATTCCAGGTCCAACTAGCAATATGGCTCCTACTGTGAAAAATAGCAATCACATCTCTTCTGTGGCAGGGACGAATGTCAACACAGGGAAATAAAACATCGTTAAAAAAACCAAATAGCGGTTCCACCTTGGCAGGACCAAACTCCAACACACCTGTCATCATACCTGGCCCTACAAACATTCCCATCCCTGCCAAACCCAGGATGACATCCCAGGTTACATTTAAGGATCAGACTCCACAGACCCCACAGACCACCCCAATCCCCAAACAGGTTTCTTCGAACCCAGAAAAGTCTGAGCCTCGCAAAAATATTCATCTCCCCTTAGAGGCCGCCCCTTATGTAGTGGTCCTTACCGGGATAACTGAATTAAACCCTCCTCATGTGGAACCCTTCCAAGCCTTGAAGAACAAAGTGTGCCACTGGTTATCAAATAACTTTCCATTACCAATGAACATGCCTAGTAATATCTTAAAGGTGGAAAGAGCCCCCTGGGTGGGTGGAAATAGAAAGAGACTACCAGGGGACTGCATAGTGGTTACCTTTGAAAATCGACAGGTAGTGGATTACATCTGTAGTAGGCCACCTTCCCATCAAGCTGGCACAGTCACCGCCAGACCTCTCTCTTATTTTTATCAGTCAAATGAGCGGTTCGATAAAAGATGGAGCTGGCTGAAAGGCCAGACCGATCACAGAGGAAGGAGCAGGATTACCCCAATAATCACTGTTGGGGCGAAGAAGGTGACGGGGGTGGAACATGGTACAGGGCAGCGGTGGTAGACCAACACAAGTGGGTTTCGGGGGTGCACAATTTAATGGTTACCGCAATAACTACCTGCAGCCGGTTAACTGTCAAGATCAAATGTTATATACCCCTACGGCCAACCGTTATGCATGCTTAGCCAATTTAGGATGGCCAGATTGACATGGAGAGGGACCCATGGCAAAGGACCCCGTAACCCCACCCCGGGTTACATTACCAGAGGCCAATATCATCACCAACACACAAGGCTTGATTAATTCTTCTAGCACATTGCTTGTAGTGAATGACCCTGGTATTAATGTTGGAAATATTGTTTCTATACCCGTAGACATTAACGCAAGAAGGGAGGGGGAGTGTCTACTTGCCACATGGAATATTGCTGGGTTAAAAAATAAAATTGATGACCCTATTTGGCGGAATCTTGTAGGTAGTATGGATATCATCGCAATACAGGAAACTTGGGACACACGTAATGCTTTGACATTAGACGGTTTTACGACCTTTCATTGTCCGGCAGTTCCCTCTACCCGGGGACGGGCGCGGGGTGGACTGATCACGTTGATCTCTGCTAGAATACCAGGAACTTATAAAGAAATAGCTACGGGTAGCCCGTACTGTTTGGCAGTACATATCATATGTAAAGGCAAGCATAATGTTCTGGTGGTAAACTTCTATAACTCTTATGACAGAATAGAACCAACCAGCAACTTAAAAATGCTCAACCTCTTTCTTTTAAACTTTAAAGAGTCATTTGAGGCAGAGTGCATTATTTTCCTACTGGGAGACTTTAACCTCCACGAGTGCCCGGATAAATGTTCTTCTAATGTGTTTTTGGGCCCCCCAGACCAGGAAGAAACCCACTTTGAACATTCACACCAGGGTGCCCTTTTGGAAACCCTGTTGGCAGAAAATGGGATTACTTCGCCCAGTAGGGATGGTGAGGAGATCCCCACTTTTGAGGGACATGGTAGCGGGTCAATTATTGATTTTATTTTTATTAGTAGTAGTATCCATAGCCACACTATTAGTTATTCGGTTTTAATGTCACATTTTAGCGACCACAATCCAGTTCTGTTAATGGTAAAAAACGTCATTAAAATGACGGTGACCAAGGCAAATCTGGTGGATAAAAATGACATCCGGCCCACAGATCAAGCACGCAGAATTAGATGGAGAAATATAGTGCCCAGTGAGTTTCTGCTTAACCTTCGCAATAGTAGTGGGGTGGAGCTGGATTTATGTATGAATCCCGATGCCGGAGACAGGGAAGTATTGGAGGCATACCAAAAAGTGTGCCATGAGATTGCTACTAACCTGACCAGCATTGGCAAAAGCACACATGGTGCGAGGGTAGGCTGGTTCGATAATAATTGCTCATCAGCTAACACAAACTTGAAACTGGCCCTTAAAACCAGCCCAGTGGATAAGCAGCTTGTTGCTACGCTCAGGAAAAAGTATAAGGAGGCTGTGGCCAAGAGGCGCAGAGAGATCAGAGAGGACGCATGGGCAGAGTTAACATCTACTGACGTTCTAAAAAATAGTGCAAAGTTTTGGGCTGTGGTGAATCAGTCCTACTTCTCCGATTCTGATAATAACGAACTGGATTGTGGTATTCAGGAGGACAAGTGGCTACATCATTTTAAGTCAGTCTATGAGAGTGAGATTTCCGGGGATGAGGCATCGACCACCTTTAGGAGGCTCCCCTATACGCTGATAGTTCAGGAATGCGAGGTGGCCGATGCAATTGGGAAAATGACCAGTAACAAGGCCCCCGGACCGGATGGTGTTCCTTCCGATCTTTTTAAATCAAACATAACATTCTGGTCCAAGATCTTAACCAATGTTTTTAACAGAATTTCGAGTATTGGCGTTCCGGAGACATGGTCTCAGTCAGTGATCGTGCCGATCTATAAGAAGGGCGACAGAGGTGACCCGGGAAATTATTGCCCCATTTCCCTTATTGATTCCGCCGTAAAGGTTCTTGGGAGAGTAGTACTGTGCAAGCTGACTGATTGGTTAGAAGAAACTAACACTCTTTCTTCCCTTCAGTATGGCTTTAGAAAAGGGCGAGGTACCATAGATCAGAGCCTGAACCTGCAACTACTTATAGGGAAGTACACACAAGCCAAGAAAGGCAACTTATATATAGCGTTTATGGACCTATCCTCGGCGTTTGACCGAGTCAATAGGTCCAAGCTCTGGGGTCAACTTTTAAGAATTGGTATAGACGCTAATATTGTATACTTCCTGGCTGACCTCCACAGGGATGTCACAGCCTCTGTGAGGTATGAGCGCAAAGGCAACAGCACTGGTAAGATCAATATCTCTAACGGCGTTAGACAAGGGTGCATCTTAGCGCCTTTATTATTTACTCTGTACATCAATGACTTGGGGATGACCTTAAATACATCGAGTAAAGATATCCCCATGGTTGGAGATCTTCACTTGCCAGCATTATTATATGCAGATGATGCTGCTTTGCTGGCTCGTACTGCAGTGGGTCTCCAACGCTTATTAAATTCTTTTTATACTTTTATGTTTTCCTTAGATCTTAGCGTGAACCATGGTAAATCACACGTAATGGTTGTGAGCCACAAAAGCAGGCCAGAGAGAAACATGAAGGCTCTACATGGCAATGGGCATAGATTGTCAAGGGTGTCCAGATTTCCCTACTTGGGGGTTGTTTTCGATCAATGTTCAACTTGGATCCCCCAGTTGCAGGAGAAGAAAAAAGTCTTCTTACGTTCAATTTTTGCGGTTTTGGGGTTGTCCCGTAAACTAGGGGTTAAACCCTTGGAGGCGGTACTGCAGGTGTATAACGCTAAATGTATTTCCATTGTAATGTACGGGGCAGATCTGTGGGGATATAAACCAGCCAAGACCCTCCAGTTAGTAGAGGACAATATCCTTAAATCAATCTTGTCCTTACCGAGATCCACGGCTGGGTATATTGTGCACCAGGAATGTGGTATAGATTACTTGGAGGACCGCATTGCTATGGCCCCTTTATTGAAGTGGATTTCTGTATGTTTGAATCCAGAATTGACAGTAAACCATAAAATCCTTACCAATTGCTTAGCACTGGACCATTGGGACAATATCCCTTGGTTGAAATATGTCCACCTTTTATCAATCAAGTTGGGACGCCTTGAGATGTTCACTAATCCATCCCATCTGGTTAAGGGTGATGTCAATTGGGTAAAAAATGCCTTTTTGGAAATCAGAAGGATGGACAGAGAATGTTTGGAACTGGTAAAGCCCACAGTAAGAACGCACCAGTTGATTGTGACGTCAGGGTGTCAGCTGGAATTCTACTTAAAAGTGGTAAACATCTCAAACCACAGATTTCTTCTAACTAAATTCCGGCTGAATAAAATCCACCTACTGATCAGTGACCGCTCTGGCTGGACAAACTCAAATGATCTGGGGCTATGTAATTGTGACGGGCTTTCCCTTATGGACACTGCCCATTTTATGTTCTTCTGTAAACACTTCACCGCCCTTAGGAAAAAGTTTATTGTACCTTTATTAAAGGGAAAAGGGTTCTACCAAGTGAAACCTGCGTTGTTATTTCTCCAGTTATTACCAAGTGTTTGGGAAATTTACAACATTGCTAAATTTTTGACAATTGTAACAAGATTAAGTAAAAAAATTAATTGGGCAAAGTAATAACATAATGCACGCAACTCTTTTTTAACTGGTTGTATAGATATGATTGTTATTACATTTTAATTATGAAACGCTTTTTAACGTAAAAACATACTTATATCACTTTTAACTTGACCTTGTGTATTGTTTATTGCCAATCCTTGGTCCTTTTTAATTGTATAATCTGTTGCTTTTTGGACCAATTTGCATGTTTTTTGTATACTTTTGTGGTTTATGTTTGAAACCGAATAAAGTATTTTTGACTGACTGACTGATAGTCTCTCTATGAGACAACAGGTGGCGAGTGTTGCAACCATCTGTTTCACGATCTTGAGGTGGCTTTATAAGATCATTTGGATGCTTCCTGCCTCAACACAACGCATGGTAGTCCAGGCACTCATCACCTCTCGCCTCGATTACGACAATGTTCTCTATCTCGGTAACTGCCAAACAGTACTGAGAAAGCTACAGGTAGTTCAGAGCTCTGCAGTAGACCTTCTTTGTCAAGTTCCTAGACAGGCTTCTATCTCACTATTTTTACGTGACCTTCACTGGCTTCGAATTGATCAAAGAATTTAATTTAAAACCCTGTGTTACATCTTTAAAATCAAACAAGGTGTGGCACCAGCGTATCTGCAAGAGCTCATCCATCCTTACATTCCTTCTCGTCCCCTGCACTCTACAGCCCACAGAGACTTCGTGATTCCCAGATTTAAACTTGCACAAATGGGAGGCCGCTCCTTTTCTTGTCTTGGCCCCAAAATCTGGAATTCTCTTCCAGTGTCCTTGAACAATGACCCGTTCTATTTCAGCTTTCGAAGAAATCTTAAAACTTGGCTCTTTTAGTAGCAAATGGTTCTTGACTGCTCCTTTTGTAGCAATTTGTGTGCTAGGCGTCGGGAAACCCTTTTTGGGTAGCTGCACGCTTTACAAAACTAATTTAATAATAATAATAATAATAATAATGATTTAAACAGACAGCAGCTCTCTTCTTTTGCTGCTGGACACACATACTCCAAGGCACAAAAACTTATATATTTCAGCTTACATTGAGGACCATAGGTACCACGCCCCAGTACTTCATTTGTAAACATAAGTGATTGTGCCCAAAGTATTTCACACACCACCGTGGCGTGTGCATTTGGCTAGTGCTGTCAAAATGCCAGTCATTACCCATTATCTAATAACCAAAATACTCTAGTAAATGTGACCATTCGAATTATTCAATGTAACTAAACCTGTACGAAAGGCCTGGATGAGATTTATCTGTATATTGAATTTTTAAACAATCTGTGGATGTGCTCTGCTCAAAATTAGCCAGACAGCACCACCATGTGGTGGATTATCAGGATTCAGGGCCGGTGTTGAGAATTTAACGCCTGTGCCAAGCACTGGAAAACGCCAGTTTAAATAAAGCACTGGCCCACCCCCACCCCTTGGTACTGTAAAGGAATTACGAAAGAGAACGCTAAAGACAATAAATATCTGGTCTTTAATGCTTGAGTGGGCCTTTAACTCCATGGCTGCTAAGGGTTTCCCCCCCCGGTGCTGGGATCCCAGATTTTCCATTGTTCATGACGAGCTCAGCTCGTCATGAGTGCAGCTCCGCTGTGCCTCATGACGAGCTGAGCTCGTCATAAGCATGGAAGGAGTTAATGCTCGGCATGGTTGGGCTATAAGGATATATTTCAAACCTATCAGCCGTACTGTGCTGGAATTTGCCACCACATTAACCAGGCAGCCAGATGGAACACCTTGGTATGCAACATATTCTGAAAATAAAAGTAGTAGTTCAGAAAGGTTGGATTCTATAGAAAATGCTAAATGCCTTAAGCAATTGGGGTCAATGTAACAAGATTACAAGACGGCACTGGGACATATGCTCAGCCCTACACATGTATGCACATTCTGATATGTAACAGTTTAATCCATCTTGCGAGTTTGTAATTGTATTTAATGAAGAATTGTAGCCACTCTAAGAGAAGTGCAGTATGCAGTGCTAACTTTGAGCTAGTGGTCGGAGACAGGGAGTGCAGGTACCCTTTTTTAGGAAGCCTTTTAAACACAAGGGGGAGGGCGTATACCGCCTCTCCTCCCAGCATGGTTCACACCATTATATTCTGGTAAATGTAGCACACTTGCTTCAAGGTGGCTGTAGCTTTTCACCAAATTTAGTGCAGGTAGTTCTGTTATCTCTAGACATGTGTTTCTGGGTTTACCCCTTCGTCAGTGGAGACCAGGAGTAGTAAATAGCAGAGAAAAGTAATCTGGGGTTGCTGAAATGGTGCTCAAGTCTTAACAGGTCACAGTACCATTCCACAGGAGCACAGGTGCATCACAGGTGAGCTAGTCAGCTCGATGGCTCGCGGCAGCCTTTAAAACACAAAGGGAGAGGGAGCACACTGCCTCTCATCCCAGCACAGCCAATAAATTGACAAGGTCACCTGGGATGCACCTGTGAGCCTGTAGCCTGTGCATGTGCTGTCTAGTCCTGACCTAAAAATGAATACGTCCTTGTATAATGTAACTGTTTGTTTTGCAGTTTTATAAAGCAGGAACTTACCTGAGCATCAGTTACATTACACAAGAAGACATTCATTTTTGGTGTGCATGGGGAAAAAAAGTGTTTCGGCCAGAATCACAGGATGGTGCTCGTCACCGAAACTCAAACCTAGGGGCACATTAACAAGCTCCTTATCGCCGTGTTATCGGCATTTTTCTGCCGATAACGCGGCAATATCAACATCACCCTATCATCAAGGCAGCGTTAAGTCAATTAAGGTGGCTTAAAGCCACGTTGACTTAACGCTGTCTTGGTAATAGGGCCCCTTTCACGATAAACTCATCGTGAAAGGGGGAGTGCCGTGGGTGTTGCGGTGGGCGTTCTACCGCAACACCCATTCACTTCGACGCTGCCACCTATTGTCAAGCTTGGCGATAATAGGTGGCAGCGCCGAATTTAAGAACAGGTCAGACCTGTTCTTAAGGTGGCGAAACGAGGAGAAATGCTTCATTTCTCCTCGTTTTTGCTTTTTCCATGTGTGCTGCCTTGTGCAGCACTCAAGGAAAAAGCAAAATGCCAAGGTTTGTTTATGTACAGGAAGGTGTCCCTTCCTGTACATAAACAAACCTCTTATTAAAAATACCAATTTGTAACTTACATGTGTGCTGCATAAAGCAGCACACATGTAAGTTACAAAATGGCATTTAAGCTTTGTTTATGTGCAGGAAGGAACTCCTTCCTGCCCATTTAACTGCTATTATGGCTGCATTTCATGATTTGAACAGCAACCAGGTGGCCCATTCCTATCTTGCTCTAGGGCCTATGGTAGTAGCCATGTGGCTGATGTTCAGCCACAGTCACCTCCCCCCACCTCCACATGGCGTGTCTGTTGCTGTTTCCAGGTCAAAGGCCAGGCATCAAGAAACAGAAACATTTACAAATCAATACTCAAATGGCCCAGCAGTGGAATCCAGATTCCAGCCGGCTCTGCAGCAGTTGTTCATTTCTGCAGATATATCTGCTGCACGGTCTCCTTTCCAGGCTTGATTGTTTCTGACCTGATTATTCACATCCCCTACCCCAATAATGAACTGTTAACCTTGTGGTAACCATTAGTAACCATGAAAGGTTACATTCATCACTTTTAAACACAGGTGTGGCACTTATTTTACCATCCTCAGGAAGATGCAGTGTTCGTTTTGTAGACTCTGGAAGGATGAGTAGCTTTATGTGTTCCACAGGATTTGACCCCTTTGACTTACATTTTATTAATATATCACAAACTCAACTTTAAGTTATTGACCCGCTTACACGAGCACCAGTTACAATACAGTTACAAAACACAAGGACACATTCATTTTTTTTTTATAGGTAAGAGATTAAGTGGTTTGCCCAGGATCACAGGATGTCAAGCCGACGCCAAGACTCAAAAGTTCCCCAGCTTCAAAGTCAGCCCCTCTGCCTGTTACACCACATCCTCTCTGCAGTAAACGTATTGCTACCGGGCTCTAAAGGGAAAAGAAGCAACAAGGATGGGGATGGGTGGGAGGGAGAAGAAGCGATTGAAAACACAAGCACTAATATGGAGTGCTTAAAGACAAATAAAAAAATAGCTTCTAAAACGGGCACTGGATGAACACAAGTACTTGGTCCACGCTCTGAAGGAGGGCCAGTCACAAGAAGAGGCATGATACCACCATGTCATGACAAACAGGAACGAAGGATACTAGAGCGACGTTGAAACAAACAAATGGTTAGCTATGGGCGGGCTGAAAGCCACTGATTGTAAACAACATGTCTCAAAGAGTCAGCGCATGGGCTGTCTAGACGCGGCCTAAAAATGACATAAACATTGGTAACACCACCATGTCTAGCTGCATACTTGGTTGCATTACACAAAAGTAGCCACAAGGTTGCGCCTTTACTCCATGCACCGGACAAAATACTTCCCCCCCATCTGATTTACCAGTGACACAACGTAAAGTTGATTGGCAAATTGAAGCACGGTGCACTATGCTGCATCCCTGTACCCCTACATTGATGTCAGTTGGGCTACAACAATGCTAAAAAAAATTACTATCTGTAATCTTAGGGATGTGTTCCATCATACTATTGAATCAAGAATATTGTGGAATACAAATATCATGTCAATGATATTGTGATGTCAAAAATATTATTGCATGGGTATAAGTTGGGGAGTTTTGCAAAATTCTTATAAACATTTTTTATTGTCAATATGTTGATTTGATTAATAAAATGTACACAATTTAATTTTTGTCAGTTATTTCAAATCATTTTAACTAACATGGCATTTAATGGTACTTTTTCATTGGTTAGCTATATTAATGATGTTGTAAATTATTTAATTGGTTTTAATGCTTTGCATATTATTTGTTGAAATATGTTTTACATATATGAATAATTTTTTATTTGTATTTGTTAAATTAATGTGTTTTTATCTTTTTTCCAGTTATTATTTCATTTTGTTTTTGGGGTTGTTGAATTTTTGGCATAGCAGGTTGGGAATTGTTTTAAATATATATATTTTGTGTTTTTTCTTGGAAAATATTTGTAATTTCTTGTATTTTTAAATGTTAACATATTAATAGCGGAGGCTGACTGGCCCACACAAAAGGTGGGGGCCAGTCAACCTCCGCTAACAAAATGTCATATGTAGTCGTAAGATTCTCCCAAAATACCCCTTTGATTGTACGTTGTATGTCACCTTCAATTAAAAGGACTATCAGGGGGTGCTACTCTAGTATCAGCTGTTTCCACAACAACATATCGATCAGTCGCTGTCACCTTCAGTAGCGGATGCAGGGCCTCTCGCACTATGGTAATCTCCGCCGCGCTGTCCAGCAAGGTCAGAGCCCATGTCTTATTCCGAAGCTGCATTCTCACTATCTGTGGCATATCTCGCTGTTAAAGCGGCAACTTTCTTTTTCTGAAACTGGGGTCTCTTCGGTGTTGAATCGTCCTGCTTGCCTTTACCGTCTTTCGGGCGGGGCTGGTCGGGTCCTTGCTGGCCACCCCGACCTCTGCCGCCTCCTCCACCACTGGTCGATGAGGCCAATGAGTCCTGAAAAGAACGAGGAGAGCGTTGTTCAGAAACTTGAAAATGATCAGGTGATTTTATCGTCGCGCGATCGCGCAAGTCATGAATACGTTGTGTAGGCGCAGGCACTGGTGATGCAGGACGAGACTCCTGTTTCTGCTGTTGTTGTTTACCCTGTTTTTGTTTTTTCTGCCAATTTTGTTTTTTGGACTTAGGCTGTTCGTCATTCTCTGACTTCTGCCCTTGGGGTTGCTTTTTCTCCTTAGTGGGAAACGGCTTGACTCCCACCCTATTGCGGCCCACGGTCTTATAAGCCGCCACAATAATCCTCGGTAACTGTCAGAGTTTGTCGGCGTCGGGAACCGCCTGCAAAGCATTGGACACCTAAAAGTTCACCTCATCCCCCTTGACATTCGCAATTATGAGATCGGAAACTACATCAAAGGAGCCGCATAGGCGCATACCCAATTCAACTGCTGCCTCAGGTCCGTGCTCATCTTGAACACGCTTAATGACCGTCGGAAGGACAGTCATGGACGGAGTGCCAAAACACCTCGCATAAACTGCCGCAAAGATCTTCCCCCAAAACTCACAGTCACCAATTTCTGGGGTCAATTCCTTAGGCATGCTAATTGTCAGAATTCTGTGTTTTTTACCAGGAGTCGTGTTAGGAACTACTGCTTCCAGCTGGTCAAACTTCTCAGCAAGCCAGAAAGGAAATTCATCCTTATCCTGGGGACGCTTGCCCATCACAGCGTTGACCATTACAGGGCTAAGTTTCATTCCGCCCTGACCAGCAGGAAGTGCCGCACCTCCTGGGGCCCGCCTGGGAGATTGCGGGTAATGTATTGCACTAACGACCTAATTACATTAATTGCGACTGTATGTAACAGCCGCAAATCAGCAACGGCAACCGCTCTATGTCGAGGATGTTGTGTAAATCCAGCCAAAACAGGCCATGTAGCCCCTGGAATGGATAAAGGACCTAATCTTGGTGCCGTCAAGGAGTGGGGTACGGCACCATCAAACCAAACTCGGTGCTGCCAAGCATCAATCAGAACTTCCTGTGTCCTGTATGGAGCATATACCTGCGGCACAGCAGTGGGAGTGTATGTGTCGAACACATTGGTATTAGCGCTCAGAGCCGGGAAGGTCACCCACGAATAAAATATTTCGTATCGGTAAGCCACCTCTGCACTCACCACCATAATCACGGCCATGCCATCCACAGGGACATGATAATTCTGCAAGTGATAGCCCACCGCAATGCGACTATGTTGCGGAATGTCCACCGCGGCCATAGTGACACAGAAAGAGAAAGGTACAACAAAAAGTACGTAGAACAACTGGGTAGTAATTCAAGGAAACCGTTTTTAAAGAATAAAGCTTGAAAGGACCTATATCAATATAGGCAGGTTTATCCGACACTACTGTTTTCCGGAAACAATAGCGAAAGGTGTTAGGGACTGATATAAGTACTACTCAAGTGTCATGTAATAAGACCACCAACGATCGGGCACCATGTAGCAGCGATTTCTGCTCCTATATAGAACTGTGCATAAAGACTTAGAACCTCAGTGAATTAGGGACCGCAACTAGAGCGGCAACAAGTGGCACAGAAGCACTAAAACCCCACTAGGATCCCCTGCAAAAGGGGCGGGCGTGCGGAGCAGGTGGTGCAGAGGCAGCGTCTGCTCCTTCGATCGTCTCATTCCCATCTCACTCCTGTCTCAATCCTGCGCCTGCGTAAACCTGGAAACCTGTACCTGGGACGGTTCTCCAGGCATACTACTGGAAATGTTTGTGAATATTCAAAAACAAAAGTATGATGTTCCCAAAAATGACAAGTTGCTCCTTTGAGGTTATAAAATTATTCCTATGTTTAAGGATGCAAAACCCTCCCCCACTCTGTGGCATGCTTTATCATCAGTTTTGCTCCCCGTTAACAAAGGTTCAGATTATCCAATGGGTTCCTATGCTCAGGGGCGCTTGATGGAGATCTTTTTTGTGGACATTTTTCTCCTGTTGCTTATAAGAATAATGCTATTGGCATTCAATCCTATAAACATATCAAAATTACCTGAAAGTGAACAATATGACCTTCATTAGTTTTCCCTATGGGAAGACTAAAAATTCAAAGGGGCATATTTACAAGCCCCTTGTGCCACCGGAACGTCACTTTTTTTTTAGACGCTCCGGTGGTGCAGTGTGCTGGCCCATATTTAAAAGGCCATGCAAAGTCACCCTGCGTGGCTTTTCATGGCCTTGTAAATATGCCCCCTTTCACATATTAATCTGCGTGAAAGGGGCATTCCATGGGTGTTGCTGTGAGTGCTCACCCATGCATTCTGGCGCATTCACAGATTTACAAGGTTTCGTAAACCTGCGAATGAGTTCGATTCTAACTCCTCCCCAGGGGTTGCGTAAAAGTGGCTCAACGAGGAGAAATGCCTTTATTTCTCCTAGTTTTTTCCTCTTTCTATGTTGGCTGCATTCTGCAGCACACATACAATGTGGAAAACTCCATCAATTATTACATTTTTGTGCAGGAAGGTGCACCTTCCTGCACAAAAACAATCATCCCTGCAATGTAGGCCCCTTTGCAACATGGTGCAAGGGTGCCTGCATTGGTGCTAAGCGGTACAAAAGGGGGTGGTTATGGACGGAGCATCTGAACCAATCAAACACTCACACCCAGTCAACAGATCTGGGTTTAATCCATCACCGTTTTTTAGCCCACTCTGCCACCCCAGTTCAGACATGGCCATATGCAAATCAGTCTGACCCTGTGCCTCATGGGAACAGTCCAGCCCGAACTGCCAAGCCATGCCTTCCTGGACCGGAAACAAGCTTCCTAGGACCGGTTTCTGGCATTACAACAGTCTTCAGCCCGGCTTGCTTGAATCCAGTGGCAAAGTGAGCAAGGGACTCAGGTCTGAGCATACCGTGCCAAACTTATGGCGAACAAAGCAGTACAAAAGGGGGTGGTTATGGATGGAGCATCTAAACCAATCAAACACTCACACACTCACACCCAGTCAACAGATCTGGGTTTAATCCATCACCGTTCTTTAGCCTACTCTGCCACCCCAGTTCAGACATGGCCATATGCAAATCAGTCTGACCCTGTGCCTCATGGGAACAGTCCAGCCCGAACTGCCAAGCCATGCTTTCCTGGACCGGAAACAAGCTTCATAGGACCGGTTTCTGGCATTGGTGCTAGGCAGCCTATTGTGCGCCACCGAAGAGGAGAGCACAGGGATGCTTTATATTGTTCTAGATATGATGCATCCCTGCCCTTTCCTAATGACGCAGCTTGGTAGAGCAAGATGGCTGGCAGTGCTGCCCTGCATCATTATCTTGCAAATATGCCCCAAAGAATGGGCATATTGGTATTCATTCTCTTTGATTCCATTCTAGGTGATACATATGCTTGTTAACACCTGTGCCCAAAAGGGGTCAGTGGTATTTACCAGGACCAAACTAGGAGACCCTCTAAAAAGTCTATGTCCCCTACACTCATTATCACTGTTAGTGTGCACGGAGGGAATATGCAATGTAACATCGCATGCGCTACAACGCATGCGATTACAATGCAAACCATTACATCGTAAGTCATTTTTACGTCTTGCTGTAGGGGGCACGCTAGACTTAGGAAAAGTACAATTTACTATTCCATCTCCAGTGTGTGCAACAGTAGGGAAGGTGTTGGGATAGTAAATTATACTATTGCTTAGTTTAGCGCGCCCCCGACAGCAAAGTCGTAGAAACGACTTGCGATGTAATGGTTTGCGTTGTAACAATGTGGTCCTTGTAACGACCGCGTTATAATCGCATGCGTTGTAGCGCATGCGATGTAAACGCTGTTTCCCGTACGGAGGTGGTTGTATATGCTGAAAAAATTCAAAGAATGAAAAAGGGTTATACTAAACCTGTCTTGAGATATTCTGTATGACCTACATAGTCTCTAGTAGGGCCTCATAGGAGCCATAGCAGCCCTCCATGCCAAGCCTATGCATGAGGTGCAACAACACTCGTTTTATTTCTCCTTTCCTGCTGAGTCTTGGGAGCGGGGCCTGGGGATTGACAGGCACTGAGGGGAATGGTTGTGCACTCCCTTCACTGCGCATGATGGTTTGGCCAAACCATCATGTGCAGTGAACCTCTCTCCAACCCCAGCTGCATTGCTGGGAATAGAGAGAGCATGCACAAACTCCCAGTCTGTCCTGGAGCACTAATCGAGGGCACTCAGGCCAATCCTGAAGCTGCTCTCATGTAAGAGGACCACGACGCCGGATGTGGCAGGGTAAAGGTAAGGTTTTTTTTAATTAATATTATTTGTTCGCCCCCCTCATGCCCTCCCGCAGCCCCTGCCCCGCGGCTCATCTCAAACACAGGCTGCTACTGATTTTGATTGAATCTGGCCTGAACAAGTATATTAATAGTACTTGATCACAGAATGCATTTTGAGGCACAGTTTGGGAACAGCGGCTGGAGATGTTTTGAGCCACGTATCCCTGAGTTTTACAGATGGTGCAGGATAGTTTGAACTGAACTCTCTAGGCTACAGAAAGCCACTGCAATTCCTTGGGGCAGGAGCGATGTGAGAAGATGTCTGTAATTTTACTGGTTGATTATGCAGGTTCTGTAGTTTAATTATTTCTCTGTTCAGGCTGTGACATGCACAATATTGCAGTAGTCCAGCCTTCATAACACCTATGCTCTTTTCCTTCAATGAACTGAGGTATTAGTGGTGCATGGCTCCCCAAACATATTGAAGGCAGATGATTCCATATAGAAGTTATACTCACAGGACACATTTCTAAAGGGAACCCAGCTTTTATAACGATGTCAATGGGCTTCCTGGATTTACTTGACTTCCCTTATGTGCTTGGTGTCTACACTTTCCCAGGTGGATGCTATCTTCTGTTTGCTGCTGGCACTTTCTTATTTTCTGTCCCACGATGATGACAATTATTTTCTCACTCTGCCATGTGTCATTTACAATCAGAAGTGCTTTTTATTGACAACTTCTGGATTGCAAAACTAAATACCATAATTTAACATCCACCTTCTGGCGGTACTCAACTACTTCCCGCAACTATTGCCCTCATTCCTATTCCTTGGGAATCCTGATTTTGGCACATGTGGAACTTCGCAAATTGTGAGTTTTATCCTCACACAAATTTCTATTTAGTGGAGTTTATGCAGTGAAAAATGTGCATTCCGAAGAATGCATCTAAGAATGGGGGGCAGGGCACAAGTCCTAAAAAAATAAGTGGGGGGACTCTCCAATTTAGGTGGTGTCACAGAAAGACATCACAACAGGAAGTGACATCTCAACAGGAAGTGACATCACAACAGGAAGTGGCATCACTGCAGGAAGTGACATCACAACAGGAAGTGACATCACAACATGAAGTGACATCACTGCAGGAAGTGATATCACGGCAGGAAGTGACATCGCATGTGCAGCAGATCTATCATTTGCACATATTGCAAGATTTAACAATTGAAGCTGCTCAGTACTTAAGCCTGGGATCTAAGGTCTCTGTATAGAGGAATAAACAGCCCAAATATGGATAAAGTTTGGCATACAACTACATTAGTCAAGCCATTAAGTGCTGTAAGTGAGGCATACTAAAACATGGCAACATGAACAAAAGCAGAATTTTTGCGTTGAAAAAACCCCCCAAAAAACACATACTAGAAACTACAATAGTGATTATCAAAACTATCAAATTTATTGCGCTACCTTGAACACCACATTCAAATATATTGACAAGTTTAATACACTGTGACCATGAGAAAAAAATGCAAGGTGCACTCTGTACAGTTTCAACCTGATACTCTGTACATCTGTTATTGCAGACATTAAGGGACATGTTATATTGCCCCAGGATGTTTGACCATGGAAAATTTGTAAGACCACTTATAGTATTGAAAACCATCAATTAAAAAACGCCCATGCGTCTGCATGTCTTTTATTGTGCTGGGCTGTAGGATCTTACATTTCTAGACTGATTATCATCAGCATGGCGATGAGCAATCAACCACCTTTTGACATACGGCATTGGATTCCAAAGAGGCAGAGGAGGGCCCATGAGGTTTATAAACATTAATGAGGGAAGGCGTCCAATACCAAGGCAGTTTCGTATGGTTGACATTATCAAGTTCATTGTGCTGAAACCCCTTTCGCAGTCACTTGAAGTCACAGGAAGTGTATTTATAGCACTCAAAACATTTTGCAGTTGCTCTGGAATCTCATTACCACCATTATCACCATAGTCTCTGAAGCCTTCCGATTTGCCTTTATAATTAAGAGCGAATCTCTTGCACAGGTTTTGTAGTTTCTCCTCACCTTCATACCATGGGCTCTCAATATTGCTTGGCCACTTCTGTCGGTTGATAACATCTAGCTCTGATGTAAGAGCTACAAATTCATCTGTCCAAGATGATGTGGCCAACCTATTGCTTGCAGACTGTGCATACAACCTGGAGTGCAAGTTATCTGCCAGATTTTGATAAAACTGGGGAAGGTTTATTTTTACTTGCCCACATGAGACCTCCCAGCTCTTTGGCACTCCTCTAAATAAGCCACTCTCAATAGCTTGTTCAGCCTCCTTCCTGTGTCCATGGAAACTCCTTAAGCTTTTCAATTGCCCTTACTGAACGATTGATGAGCTGGTAAGCTCATGTCAGAGTTACTTCATCCTTTGAAGTGCTTTTGACAGTGTTCCAATTTCATGAACCGCATCTGCAACACCGGCGAGATTCAGCAAAAAATCGGAAGATGTCAGGATTTTATTGAGCCCGCTGAAAGTAGCCTGGTGTTTGGCATCACAAGAAGTACTTAAGCTGGACTGAACAAAATGCTGGTGATGTGCTGGGTATGACTCCCACACTATTGCCCTTTTGCTAGAAGCAATCCACCGGATTGAAAATACTCGCCCAATTTTCAGAATTGCAATTTCTAACTCTTTCGCACTTGCAGAGATTTCTCGCTGATTTTTGGGAGACTGGTGGTACATGGCATACAGTTTTTCAAAAAATGATGAAAGGTGCTTAAGGCCTGGCACTGTATCAACGGTGTCCGCTACACTGAGCTCAAGCCGGTGGCATAGACAGTGCCATTTTACAAGGTGAGGGCATTTACAACATAGCCTCTCAAAAAACACCAGAGTTTCTCCCAAGCATTACACTGGCACCATCACTGCACACCCCTATTTAATTGTCTGCAAGGAACTTGCTGCAAAACCCATGTTTTTCAAGACGTTTCCACAGTGAGGACCAATGCACTTTGCATCGCGCCTAGGCAACTCAAGCAAGTCAAGGAAAAAGGTGAGGGGCTTTTTTCCATTGATTGCAGCACGGACATAAATAATTAAAACAGTCATGGAAGAATGGGTTGTTGACTCATCAATATAAACTGAGATTTTTGAAGCCTGTTCAACAATGCCGATTAAAAGCATTGTCCGCATTTCCTTAGCAATGCAATTGGTTATCTGTGCTGCAGTTAATTAACTGTGTAGAATCAAGCCCATATCTGACTCATTAGCAACCTGCAAGGCTACTAGACCTAGAAAGTCTGAAAAGGAACAATTATTTATTGCACAAATGTAAAGCGTGAGAAACACCTTAACCGTTGAAACATGACAATGCCTCTGCTGCTCCAGGATCGTTGACCGCAGTACCTCCTTCTTGGATGCAGCTCGGATATCACATGCGTTACAATGTGCTTCTGAAATTTTATGCTTATGTATTTTTTTCCACAGTGAGCTTAACTGGCTAGCTTTTGTTGGGCCAGATGCAGCAATGCTCCCAGTGACCTATTCTCTAGACATACCCACACCCTATGATGCTCTAAGTAGCTTAACCTCACTGCATATGTTGCAGCCAAGGTGGCCATTTTCACTGGTTAGCCATGGATACTGTTCTTTAAATAAAAACCACTGGTTGTGGTTGCAACACTCTGGCAAGCTGGTATCCCTTTCAAAACTGGGGAACTCATCCGGGATCTTTGTTAAAGAGTCTTTCAGTGGAGAAGGTTGAATCAATACTTGGCTTGACATCATACTCTCCGTATGTCGTGCAGGTCCATCTTTCAAGCACGCACTGGGCTGTACTAGGCTACTTTCAGAATCAAACCCTGATCTCTTGTTCGCATTTGCAAAGAAATTCATGATGCTGGATTTGCGTTTGCTTATTTCTGTAAAAAGCAGAAAGCATTGACTCAGCTATATTTTTTTCATTTGTCACTCTTATATTCACTGATGATTGGTGAGGAGAAGAAATTGCAAAATTGCTTGGCAAAAATATTTTTCGTACTACTTTTCGCACTAAGGAAAATGTGTGTGGTCCAATGAGCCACCCATCCCGGTTTGTGGTGGTATTACAATTTTAAAAAAAAGAGAAAGTCACACAATGCCTTTTTAAAAAAGAAAAATTCCCTTAATTAGCAATTGATGATCTTCAATTTTAAGGGTGTGATCTTGCTCATTGTGTTTCCCATGTATTATATGAACATTAAATTAAAAATATTTGTGGTCATAAAAGAACCAAACATTTTCTGGCAAGGAGTACCACCGCTTTTTACCTCTCTTGGCTACCATAATTGCAGCCTCAGTGCTAGGGGCAGAAGGTAGAGTTTCCGGTCTGGCAGCAGCTGACTGTGCGACTTCCTGGTTATCTGTGTTGTGTCCTTGGTGAACATGGGACCCAACGAGGCCCTGCTGCAATGCAGGATAGACCATTGCAGGTGTGAGCAGGAAAAAATCAAAGGCAGGGAGATCTGTTGAACAGGATGGCTCCCAAGATACTGTAAGCTGTAGTGCAAATAAAACATTCCACATTAGGCAACTGTAAGCATTTTCATAGTTGAAGGAATGGTGGCCTCCTGCTGCCATGGTCATTCATTCCTTAGAAACCATTCTGAGGCATTCCATAGATTTCAACCAATCTTGAGCACCCACATTTTAATATTTGAAGAGGTTAAACCGCTTTTGAAAGTTGGCGGCACAGCAGGTTGCCATTAATGACAGCATTGCGACCTTTCGAAAGTGATCATTTTTAATCCTAAACTTAGAAACCTTCATGCTTCCTTGCCCTAACAACAATCCCACTAGGGAACTAAGAGGAAAGTCAATTGGAAAGGTCACGCATGAAGTGTGGAGGAGAATTGGTCAAGAGCAAAGCAAAAAGATGCAGTTCCTCAGGCTATGTTACGGGCTTGTATAGTGCAGCAGCACAAAGTGGGTTGAAATGTTTCCCATGTAAGGTAGGTATGGTGTATTTCAGTTAGGATGGACTTCCATGTCGCAAAGTGATGGGATAATAGTGCATAACTCAAATTAATACAAATAACTACCAAGTTTTCACAATGCTTATGTGAAAGGCTCCCCGTGTTCAGTTTTTAAGGATTTTTTACGGATAAATACAGACAGAAAGCAATGTGTTTTCTGCCTGCATTTATTTTTAAAAGTGGTTAAATACAGAAAATTGCCCTACTTTTAACTGACTTTCCGTGCTGTATTTCATGAATTATAGGCCAGCAGCTGGACAGCATGGACATTAAAAAACAGGATGACATTTCTTTAAACAATGGCATATGTCAACATACATTTATGGTATAATGCTAGTATTTACAGTGGAGGTATTGTTATGTAATAATTGCAAGCTTAAATAGCTAAAACTCGACAGACAGCAAACTATGAGTGCGCGTCACTCAGTGAAAAAAATATGGAAATGTACAGTTTGCCAACCTCATTCATACGCAAAGCATAAAAAAATTATAGATAAATGCAGATAAAATGGCCAAAAGATAAATATGAGTAAATACAGATGGAAATGTTAAAAAAATAAATACCATAAAACCGGGAGCCCTACTTATGTGTGACATTTCCATAGTTTCAGTGTGTATGTGTGGCACTTGGAGTGACACTTTCTACTCAGTGGAAACCAAGCTACAAAGTGCAAAGTAATAGATATCAGTCATTGCACCCTTTTCAGCAATGAGAAGCTCCACAATATTCTGCAACTGCTGCAAAACACCTGAAATAGAAAGGCGTGTTTCATACCATGTTCACAGATCCAAATGCAATCAATAGTTTTGAGAAATTGGAGAGCAAATACTGATTAGCATACACCTGCTTCGAGCAAGGAAAATGTAACTTTCTAAAAGTCAGCCAATTAAAAGCGATGGTAAAGCACCTATGCTTCATGGGAGGGTTGAACAAGATCGGCAAGTCGAGACACTAGTATTGACCACACATCTTACTCTTCAGATTTGTGTTGCTTTCTCCATTGTGTGCTTTCTTCACCTTCGGAACACCCCTGCACTCTGTGTTGCTCTCTCTCCTGTGTGCTTTCCCTTGCAAATCCCTGTCTTGCTCATTTATACCCTGCCCTTTTAATGCATTTCTCTCCCTCTCGTGCGCTTCTTGCTCCTTCAAACCTCCCTTGCCCCATGATATCTGTTCCTCCCTATCATTTCTGTGCTTCCCCCCCAGGAAGATGCTCCATCTGTTCTGTGTTACTCTCTTCCCCGTCTACTTCCCCCCTGCAAATTCCCTCCATGCTTTGTGTTACTCTCTCCCACCCTCTGTGTGCTTCTCCTTCTTTCACAATACGGCTCCAGAGTCCATCCTCTAAATTATTCCGTGTTAGTTGGTTTGTTGCATGTTTGTGTATGGGTATGTGTACGTTAGGAATACTCTTAGACTGCCCTTGCTCCGTGTGTGGTGTTGTGTAAAAAGATCTGCTTCATATACATTTGCCTATATCTTTGTTTAACCCCTCCCCTGCTGATGACGGAACCGCTCCGTCATCAGCTACAGTTGGGCTGTGCTGATGACGGAGCGGTTCCGTCATGGCCCAGCCGCCGTGCCTGCGCGGCGCTGATTTCGCGCCTGAGCGGGCATTCTAATGAGCGGGGCGGGTCATGACGGAACCGCTCCGTCACCAGCATAGCTCAACCGCGGCTGGTGACGGAGCGGTTCTGTCACTAGCATGCGGCCGCCCCGCCCCTTTAGCGCTGCGGCGGAATAGCCGCCGCAGCGAAGGGGTTAAGCAATTCAGGTTTCGCAGTGATATTGACAATTGAGTCCTGGTCTGAAGTGGTGCCCATTTATTCCAAGGTGTCCGTTTTTGTGCTCAGTAAATTAGATCTTTGTTGGTTTTAATGGGAGGTGTATGTGAAAAACGATAACCCTCCGTATTTTCTGCTTAACGTTTTCAGAATATTAAAATTGTGAAAAGAATAATCTATTTTTTATGCAGGCAGGCTAGTCCGTATTTGTATATCATTGGATTTTTTAAAATTATTTTTTGTATCCTTTTAACAAATATATGTTTTTAGTAAAGAAACAAGCGTGAAACATTCAGTAGCTTGTCGATTACATCCCAAACATAATCACTACATGTTGCTAATGATCACTATCATCAAGTTGTCTTATAATATTTGTTTTCTAAACAAATAAATTAGCACATCCAACTAGGACAAGATGGAATAAAAGTTCTTCAGGAAAGCGGTTTCATTTTTAACTTATTTTTATTTCATTTCAGTTGGTCTTTGCGGGCATCATCGAAAGACCTTTTATTGTAAATCAAAACCGAGTGTA
Organism: Lissotriton vulgaris; assembly: GCF_964263255.1. Classification (NCBI taxonomy): domain Eukaryota; kingdom Metazoa; phylum Chordata; class Amphibia; order Caudata; family Salamandridae; genus Lissotriton; species Lissotriton vulgaris. The sequence continues at coordinate 1,714,012,351 of NC_141695.1, read as the reverse complement.
CTATATTTTTATCATGTGCCAATAGAGGGCAGCAGTGTAACATGATGGATAGGGTTTGGTATTTGCTCATTTTTGCTGGCAGAATAGCTTAATTGACAACAAACATGTGTTTCAACCTTTTTATTGATCTGTCTTTTGAGATACCTCTGATTCTTTCAGGTTTCTGTGCATTATATCTAGAGCCACTGGAATAAAGCCATTAAACCGATTCTGTGACATAATTCTACACATTAGTATAGGCATTCTGCATTTGCCACATAATCCATCATCTACCGCATTGAACACAGAATTTAACAACAACACTATCCGACATGTTTTACTAAACCAATATCTCTAAATGTAAGTTTGCAACCTCTCTGTTCTTATTCTGCATAAAATATCCACTATTCTTTAAAGAAAAATAATAGCTACGAGGTTTGTCTGGATTAACACATACACCCCCTCAAAGTACACCCTACTTCAATTACACCTACCTTTAAGTACACCGCAAACCCAAATCGCAACAGCCCCCGCTGTGTCAAAGTGCATATGGTGCCCGAATAAAGATCAGTATATAATTTGGGAGACCCAATAAACCCTTGGAGGCTTAGGCTATACAATATTAAGAGGTGAAAAGTGCCTACAAGGGATTTTGTTTACAGAGGACTTGTATTTGTTTCGAATTACTTTAGGGGTGAGGCCTACAGGAACATACACCAAAATGTCATTAGACAACAACAATAAATGCAAATTGCAAGCACAAAAACAAGGGAAATCTACTTGTTTGAAAGTATATCTATTTTTATATAGCAGAAATTAAAAAGGTGTACAAAAAAATGAAACAAATCAGCAATGAGTCATGAAAGGAAGTAAAATCAAATTAATCCAACGATTCATGACAAATATCTATTCCAACCAAATCAAAAGCCACAACTCTCCTCATGAGAATAAAAGTCACTAAAGAACAACAAATTTGTCAGAAATAGATGGGGGTGTCGAAGTTTCGGTCTTTGTGGCGTCAGTCCATCAGACCATCTTCAGGTTAGTAGATATTACTTAGAAAAATACTCTTCTATAATCAGTGAATCCAACATAAAGCCTTAGCGTGGGTCTATGGTCAGAGTCGTAAATTTATCACTGATACACAACAGGAATACGTGCAATTTAAGAAACTAGCAGAAACATCAGTTTCAAATGGAAGGAAAACACTCTTCCATTCGTTAGCCGTTCTGACTCTGTGACTGACGCCGGATTCAACGCAACGCCTTGTCTCAAAATATCAGCGACAAGTAATGAATGGAAGAGTGTTTTCCTTCCCTTTGAAACAGATGTGGAAGGATGGCGTGCACTCCATTCCGGTTGTTTCATTGCTCGTATTGAAAAACTGCAAAGAAAATGCCCTTTTCTGCAACCAGTGAAATCCGATACCCAGAAGTTCTGAATTTACCAAGTGCGATAAACAGCACCAACCACGAGTTTGCCCACAAACAAAACGGGGCACAGCACGCAAATTTTGGTGCTTTTCGCGCCAAGCAGAGCAGTTAACGATATTTACCAGGACTTTCCACCCCCAATTAAATTTCACTGTTTTTACATGCTAAAATATAAATAGGGAAAAATCCAGAGAATGCGGGGGCGCAGTTTAAGGAGACTGACAGGGAGAGATTAAGTGATGTGCCCAGAACCTCACGATGCTTAAGCCGACACCAGACTCCACCCTGGTTCCTCAGCTGTAAAGTCTGCCGCTCTAGCATACAAAAGTAAGTTAGGTTTACTTTTGTAGGCTAGAGCGGCCGACTTTAAAGCTGAGGAATCAGGTTGGAGTCTGGTTTCGGCTCAAGCATCGTGAAGTTCTGGGCAAATCTCTTAGGGGCATATTATCAAAGACGGCATTAAAATTATCGCCGGTTGAAGCGGCGATAATGGGCTTGATAATATACCCTGGAGAATTCCAATAGAAGCCCATGTTCACACCCGAAAATGTGCTTCTATTGGAATTCAAAAGGGCATATTATGAAGCCCATTATCGCTGCTTTAGCTGCAGTTTACTGCCGCTAAACCAGCGGAATTACTTTAGGGGTGAGGCCTACAGGAACATACACCAAAATGTCATTAGACAACAACAATAAATGCAAATTGCAAGCACAAAAACAAGGGAAATCCTACTTGTTTGAAAGTATAAGTATTTTTATATAGCAGAAATTAAAAAGGAGTACAAAAACATGAAACAAATCAGCAATGAGTCATGAAAGGAAGTAAAATCCAATTAATCCAACGATTCATGACAAACATCTATTCCAACCAAATCAAAAGCCACAAATCTCCTCATGAGAATAAAAGTCACTAAAGAACAACAAATTTGTCAGGAATAGATGGCGGAGTCGACGTTTCGGTCTTTGTGGCGTCAGTCCATCAGACCATCTTCAGGTCTATAGATATTACTTAGAAAAATACTCTTCTATAATCAGTGAATCCAGCATAAAGCCTTAGCGTGGGTCTATGGTCAGAGTTGTAAATTTATCACTGATACACAACAGAAATACGTGCAATTTAAGAAACTAGCAGAAACATCAGTTTCAAAGGGAAGGAAAACACTCTTCCATTTGTTAGCCGTTCTGACTCTGGGACTGAAGCCGGATTCCAGGCAACGCCTTGTCTCAAAATATCAGCGACAAGTAATGAATGGAAGAGTGTTTTCCTTCCCTTTGAAACGGATGTGGAAGGATGGTGTGCACTCTATTCCGGTTGTTTCATTGCTCGTATTGAAAAACTGCAAAGAAAATGCCCTTTTCTGCAACCAGTGAAATCCGATACCCAGAAGTTCTGAATTTACCAAGTGCGATAAACAGCACCAACCAAATGTTTGCCCATAAAACAAAACGGGGCACAGCACGCACATTTTGGTGCTTTTCGCGCCAAAAAGAGCAGTTAACGATATTTACCAAGACTTTCCGCCCCCAATTAAATTTCACTGTTTTTACATGCTAAAATTTCAATGAGGGAAAAATCCAGAGAATGCGGGGCGCAGTTTAAGGAGACTCACAGGGAGAGATTAAGTGATGTGTCCAGAACCTCACGAGGCTTAAGCCGACACCAGACTCCACCCTGGTTCCTCAGCTTTAAAGTCTGCCGCTCTAGCATACAAAAGTAAGTTAGGTTTACTTTTGTAGGCTAGAGCGGCCGACTTTAAAGCTGAGGAATCAGGTTGGAGTCTGGTTTCGGCTCAAGCATCGTGAAGTTCTGGGCAAATCACTTAGGGGCATATTATCAAGGACGGCATTAAAATTATCGCCGGTTGAAGCGGCGATATTGGGCTTGATAATATGCCCTGGAGAATTCCAATAGAAGATGTGTAAAAAAGAAAAGGCAATTGATAATATAACAAGGGAAAAGAGCAATATGTAAGGCACAACAACCAATTAAAAATTACAAGTTTGATTTATTGAAGAGAATACAGTATCAATTTTAAAAAAACACAATCAGTGCAATGTTTCTATAAAAATTCACAAAATTATATGTAAAAAAATATTTGCAACACAATTATACAAAAACACATATAAAAAACATGGGTGGCAAACAATGCAATTCATCGACGCGCGTTTCGGCGTTAACAAAACGCCTTCATCAGGAGCCACATTCAATCTGTAAGACATGTGTAAAAAAAGTTTAGAGACATGTAGAGGTCATAAATACCTCATAGAAAATAATCAACAATCAATTAAAAACATATCGCTGTGCTTACATAACAAATGAACCCCTACAAGATGCAGCTACAAATTGTAGCTGCAACTGATACAAACTAGTTAATATATATTTGAGCAGTAATTATATCCATTGCTGGAAAATGAGGGCTTTTTTTGAGTGCAAATGACAGCAAAATGGCTGTCATTTATGGAGCAACAGAGGGAAATATAGATTACTCATGTTGGCTAAAGCGCGATCAGGCCGGGAAAGAAAAAAGGGCCTGGACATGGATCTCTTCTCTTTGGTCTTACCTAGTGAACACAAGATAGGTGTTCTCTATTAGTGCTGGACAAAGTCTGACAGCTGTTCTCTTGGCGGAACTCTATCTCGCCTTGCTAGAAGTCTCGGTCTGTAAAAGATGTATTTAATGAACATGTATAACACTCTATTCACAGTTTGGTTATAGAAATAAATTCTTTATAAAGGATGAAATAATTGTAATGCGTTTTTTGGATACTGATTATTTTTATATATATTGTAAGATAATATGACTTCATATTTATTTCACACAAGTAGATTTTATGGGCATTCCTTACATTTATACAGAGTTTTTTATTAGGATATTAGCTAAACCTTTCACACAAGTAGATTTTGTGGGCATTCCTTACTTTTATGCAGAGTTTTTTATTAGGATATTAGCTAAACTTTCATAATCCGCAAATAATAGGTTTCTACTTGTGTATCAGCTAAAAAGCAGCATGATTCCCATTTCTGTTCCTACCAGGTTTGTATTGTCATGGATCTAATGAAAGCATAGAAGATCGTATATGAATCAGGTAAGCAGTCAGATAATACCCATCATGCGGCAATTTGTTAGGCATAACATCCGTGCATCAGGTAGCAGAGAAAAAGCTTACCGTTTCTGTTAAAACGTGAATTAATATTGGCGATGTGCAAGCGATCCTCACTCTAGGATCCTGTATACTACCGGTGAAATTGGGACATGCTAGGAATAAAGGGCGCATAGTATTACTCTCAAGTGTGTCTGTAGAGGTGAACGGATTTGATGTAACCTTCTAGCTTGCTTACCGAAAATAAAAGGGAGGCCAACAATGCCAACGTCTGTGTTCTGGTGCTTCGCAGCCGTTGGTGTGCGTATGTTTGTTCCTGGAGGAGGTCTAGAACATAAACAATTCTTTATGGTCCAAGCTAGAACGGCGGCTAATCTAATTCAACTTTCAGTCACTTATGTTTTGCCTCATAGCTTGCTTACCGGGAATATCAAAGGTGCAGGCCGTAAAATCAACCTGTTTGACGCCACAAATATTATTTTATCTTTTTTAGTTAATCCCGACGTCTCGCAGCCGTTGGCTTGCACGTGTATGTTCCTAAACAGGAGTGCAAAACGGAACTAAATTATTAAAGTTCAGGATGCCGGTGCATAGAGATGAACAATAACGAACATCGGGCGGCGGCGTGCGTCCTAGCTGTTTGCTTACCGAGTTATGGTTTGTTACGGCGTCTTGCAGCCGATGGCTTGCACGTGCTTGTTCCTGGAAGGGAATACAGAACGGGACTAAATTATTTCAATTCAGGGTGTTGGTACATAGCGCTGAGCAGGAACAAGCATAGGGCGGCAGCGTACGTCTAAGTAGTTTGCTTACCGGGAAAAGATAGAGTCCGGTCCGTAACATCAACCTGTGGGCGCCCCGTTAGAACTTTCAATCGGCGTCCCGCAGCCGTTGGGAGAGGATAGTTAGCCAGCCGGAACGGCTGCCCTGCCTTAAGTACCCGGAAATGGGTTTGACCATAGTTATTAAAGGGGAAGTGACCGTTATTCTTCAGGACTCTGGTGTTAAGGTAACGGTATATGATTACAGATCGTGACCCTATATTGATCCTATGTTGGTCCTGTGAAAACCAATTAGGGATTGATGGGTATCGCGCATGCAACCACATAGCTGATAGAGGCTTCACTGGGTGAACCGTGATTGATACGAGCTATGTTTGCTGCGAATGAACATTTATTTTATGCAAATTGACTTGAGCAGAAAATGTTCTTATTAAAAAGAACGCACGGACATATTCACAACTCATGAATATTCAATGGTCTTGTACGAACTAACTTTAGTTGTACGGCTATTACGCACGTAGTTGCATGGGGATATACGGCTATATTGTTGATACCAATCCCACTAAGTGGGCAATGTTTAATATAAACAGTGATTAATACACATAAACATTATTCTGTAGAAAGTAACCTAATCATACAGAGGGGTTTTATTTGGAGGTGGGCCATATTGTACGGGATATAGATACCCACAGCCAGTATTGTTAAAGTGACCAAACATGTTCCTCTCAAAATATCGCTTATGGGCACAGAGTTTAGAATTCTTGGGAACGTAAGGCTTGTTTTCAAAAAAGAAAAAACAAGAAACTGGGCTTAGAGAGCAAATACAGTGGGCCCTACAAAAAATTCCAATAGAAGCCCATGTTCTCACCAGAACATGTGCTTCTATTGGAATTCTCAAGGGCATATTATCAAGCCCATTATCGCCGCTTTAGCTGCAGTTTACTGCCGCTAAACCAGCGGAATTACTTTAGGGGTGAGGCCTACAGGAACATACACCAAAATATCATTAGACAACAACAATAAATGCAAATTGCAAGCACAAAAACAAGCGAAATCCTACTTGTTTGAAAGTATACGTATTTTTATATAGCAGAAATTAAAAAGGAGTACAAAAACATGAAACAAATCAGCAATGAGTCATGAAAGGAAGTAAAATCCAATTAATCCAACGATTCATGACAAACATCTATTCCAACCAAATCAAAAGCCACAAATCTCCTCATGAGAATAAAAGTCACTAAAGAACAACAAATTTGTCAGGAATAGATGGCGGAGTCGACGTTTCGGTCTTTGTGGCGTCAGTCCATCAGACCATTTTCAGGTCAGTAGATATTACTTAGAAGAAGACTCTTCTATAATCAGTGAATCCAGCCTAAAGCCTTAGCGTGGATCTATGGTCAGAGTCGTAAATTTATCACTGATACACAACAGAAATACGTGCAATTTAAGAAACTAGCAGAAACATCAGTTTCAAAGGGAAGGAAAACACTCTTTTATTCGTTAACCGTTCTGACTCTGTGACTGACGCCAGATTCAACGCAACGCCTTGTCTCAAAATAGCAGCGACAAGTAACGAATGGGAGAGTGCTTTCCTTTCCTTTGAAACGGATGGGGAATGATGGTGTGCACTCTTTTCCGGTTGTTTCATTGCTCGTATTGAAAAACTGCAAAGAAAATGCCCTTTTCTGCAACCAGTGAAATAGCACCAACCACGAGTTTGCCCATAAACAAAGCGGGGCACAGCACACAAATTTTGGTGCTTTTCGGGCCAAAAACAGCATTTACCGATATTTACAGGGACTTTCTGCCTTCTTTTGGCTTCTATTGGATTTCTCAAGGGAATATATTATCAAGCCCATTATCGCCGCTTTAGCTGCAGTTTACTGCCGCTAAACCAGCGATAATTTTTAACGCCGTTCTTGATAATATGCCCCTTAATCTCTCTCCATGGCCTAAAAAACGAATGCGTCAGTCTGCATGGTGCTCATAAAAAGCGGTACGATCATCTTCAATACTCAATATTAAATGGCGTGTTGTTGAACACTTCTTAAGTGAAACTGTCACCAACATTGCCAAGAAGAAAATGTTTTCCTAGGTGACGGTGTAGATCGCAGATCGTAGATACCACGGAAAAGCAAGGCAGGTCAGGCAGCAGGCGAGGTCAGGCAGGAAGGGAAGTCTCGAGCAGGTCAGGCAGCAGGTGAGACCAGGCAGGAAGCAAAGACTCCAGTAGGTCAGGCAGCAGGCAAGGGCTAGCCGAGAGACACGTCAATATCCAGATCCGGTCACATCCAAAAAGGAAAGGAGGCAGAGCAGACAAGCCCAAAACAAAAGGGCAAGGAGCACGAGGGCGGGACTGCTGAGTTGCAGATACACCCATCCAGTAACGTCTGCTATGACCACTGATTGGTCGCAGAACATCTGTGATCTACTAGTAGGTCCCCGGCAAGTTTCCGAAGAGGTGAGGGCAGGTTTAAAGAGCAAGATCTGCGCTAGACCGTATAGGCAGGCAAGTTAACCTAACAACTAGGTGAGGGGAGTGGTGGCCGGCAGTCCGGGGCAATCACCAAATGCGTGGTTTGATTGATGCGCACTTTATCACGCTTTAGATGAGCAGCGCAGGGTGGACGGCGTGGTGGACGGTGTTTTGATATGCAGGGTGGACGGCGTCCAACCTGGATAATAAGTGAAGGGACGCCGTCCACTCGTGTGGTACCCCGACTCGTGCCCTGATGGGGGGAGGGAAACCTTCAGTATGACTGTGCTATCTCCCATTTAGCCTTGTAGAAGTTGACTGATGAAATACTACACCGTACTAAATTTGGAGAAAAAAAAAACATGTTCCAGGCCCTTGTCAGGAAGCCATTGCAGCTTGCACCACCCATTGCCCTTGTCAGTGCTGGCAATGACAATACCAACACAACTACTAACCATCATTCCCCTAGTAAGTGTGACAATTCAGACTATTCCAAACCCCCAAAGGTATAAGAATGGTTTGGGCAAGAGGTAGTAGTCATTTCTAAATGTATATTGAATGAATAAACAACTATTGCTGTGCTCATTTCTAAATTAGGCAAACACCGCCATCATGTGTCAGACTGTCAAAAGTACCGGTGTTTACAATTATGTGCCAGTGCCAAGCACCAGAAAGCACCAGCTCAAACTAAGCACTGATAGCACATCTTGTAATTACGCACCCTGTGGTACAGTATTTACCTGGTGCAATATTACTGTCCCAAAGTGACTGAGTCCTGGTAACGAGGTCCTGCCTTGGCTGTACTGCTGGTCTGGCAAGTATGACCTCTAAATAACCTTGTACCTCTCATGTCCGTTGTTTGGTGGGGTTTCTATTATTGCAAGTGCAAGCTGTCAGTCACTTGCTGTTTAAAAGCCGACAATATTTCACAACAAAAGTACCTCTGACACCATGAATGAGAGTCACTAATATCACAGAAGTCCCTTTTATTGACTCTGCGTTATAACTCATTTAACTTTACTTTATATTTTTTATATATTGGTATCTACATTCGTTTCAAAAGCTCTCCTCTTATACACAACAAATTATGTGAGGTTATTTCCACAAAAAACGTATTTACATCACAAAACATATAACTTTACACAAAACATATATGCACTTTCTGTGCGGTCAGTTAGATTCATCTGTACATTTCATTTGATTAGTTCAATCAAGTCATTTAAATGCGTCCTACTATATACACTCGAACAAATGCTAAATCTGGGGTAGAGTTATATGCCCCTCAGATTTAGACTGTGTCTATAGTCCTAGATAGTGTAGGAGAGAATTACTATATACAATTATGCTCCTCTAGAAAAATATCTTTTGTTTCTCCTATATATATATAAGTAGTTGTAGAGCATAAATATCTCCAATCCACTAATTCGTGCCAACGCGTTTCGACCGTCTTTCGTTAGGACAAGATAAACTTTTGTTGTGCGGTCTTCATCAGGGCTGTGATTTGGTTGTAGGACATCACCTAGAAGAGGTAATGGTACTAGTTCAGTATGAGTGTACAACTGGCTTTTAATCAAATTTGTGTGCTTTTAAGTGGAGTGTTATGATCACGTACCCTTGGTTTTCTGAATCCATTGTGGGAAATACTGTTGTCCCTCTTCGGGGTTCCTGGTGTGTCTTGGGTCACTGTCTTGGCTTTATCTGCAGGGAGGAACAGAGCGTCATGAGTTTTGGTGCGTGTGCTCTGGTCTATTGTTTCTTATCTTTCATTGGACCTATCTTCCTGTTATGGTCGGGTTGAATTTTTTGGGGTCCTTAGTATCTGGTAGCATGTCCCTCGTGCTGCGTGGTTGTTCTATCCCCTATTCCCTGTTCCCTGATCGTTCTCCCCCGTGTTTACCACATGCTTTACGGAGAATAGCATGCTGTGTCGCTCACTGTTCGTGTTCGGCAGGTGTCCTTTTGATATTAAGGTTTAAGGGATGTTTCTCACAATATGCTCGCTTTTTGTGGCCGAGGGTAGGGCTTCAAGTGTTCACTATCTCAGAGCGCGGGTTGGCAGTATTTATCTTATTTCATACCTTTCTTTGTTTTCTCCGGTCCCAATAGTTATTTCTTTCTTGTTGTCTTGCTCTGTCGTCTTCCGCGTACAGGATATGGATCTAAATCGTTGTTCCGAACGTAGGAAGGCGGTGATTGGTTCTAGTTAGCTTTATTGTTATTGGGTGAACTCCGCCAGTGTTTGTCACGTGGGGGGTGCTTGCGTGAGGGAAGTTGCTAGACAACGCTGTTTTGTTGGTTTTCTTGGTTTGATTGCCTGCCGAGAAAGGATATTCTGTGTAGATTATTCCGGGCAGGTTACTCCACTTTGTTTTCTTGCTTTTAGGGTGGCCGAGACAGTTACCAGTAGTTGGTCAATTCTGACATTTCGTTCAGTCCGTTGTTCATAGTTCCCAGATAAAGAATTGTTTTGGCTTCCAATCTCGACAAAATGTTTTCCCTGTTTTTGCCTTTTATGTGTCTCACAACTGTCCATTGTAGGTCCTCTGGTCTGTGACCCTCTTTCTCAAAGTGTGTTACCATGGGTGCGTTGGGGGTTTTGCACCGGATTCTTGAAAGGTGTTGTGAGATTCTAGTTTTGACTGGTTGGCTCGTTTTACCTATATATGCCATTGCGCATGGACATATCATACAGTAAATGACGTTATGTGTGTTGCAGTTGGTGAATTCGTCATGGTGTATGTATTTGTTTCCATATGTGAATATGGTTCCTTCTAAGGTACTGTCGCATGAGACACAATTTCCGCATTTCCTGTGGCCTTTAATCGGTGGTAGGCTCAACATGGACCTTAGGGACATCTCTCCTCTTGGACTGTAAGTGTCGGCTCTCACCAGCATGTTTTTTATATTGCCATTTCTTTTTAGGGCAAAGGTTGGTAGGCGTTCAAGTGGTTTTAGGCCTTTCACTGTAGTCCAGTTCTTACGAACAATTTTCTGGATGTCATTTGTAGCCCCAGAGAACAGGGAAAACATTTTGTCGAGATTGGAAGCCAAAACAATTCTTTATCTGGGAACTATGAACAACGGACTGAACGAAATGTCAGAATTGACCAACTACTGGTAACTGTCTCGGCCACCCTAAAAGCAAGAAAACAAAGTGGAGTAACCTGCCCGGAATAATCTACACAGAATATCCTTTCTCGGCAGGCAATCAAACCAAGAAAACCAACAAAACAGCGTTGCCTAGCCTATCAAAGGACACCTGCCGAACACGAACAGTGAGCGACACAGCACGCTATTCTCCGTAAAGCATGTGGTAAACACGGGGGAGAACGATCAGGGAACAGGGAATAGGGGATAGAACAACCACGCAGCACGAGGGACACGCTACCAGATACTAAGGACCCCAAAAAATTCAACCCAACCATAACAGGAAGATAGGTCCAATGAAAGATAAGAAACAATAGACCAGAGCACACGCACCAAAACTCATGACGCTCTGTTCCTCCCTGCAGATAAAGCCAAGACAGTGACCCAAGACACACCAGGAACCCCGAAGAGGGACAACAGTATTTCCCACAATGGATTCAGAAAACCAAGGGTACGTGATCATAACACTCCACTTAAAAGCACACAAATTTGATTAAAAGCCAGTTGTACACTCATACTGAACTAGTACCATTACCTCTTCTAGGTGATGTCCTACAACCAAATCACAGCCCTGATGAAGACCGCACAACAAAAGTTTATCTTGTCCTAACGAAAGACGGTCGAAACGCGTTGGCACGAATTAGTGGATTGGAGATATTTATGCTCTACAACTACTTATATATATATAAGAGAAACAAAAGATATTTTTCTAGAGGAGCATAATTGTATATAGTAATTCTCTCCTACACTATCTAGGACTATAGACACAGTCTAAATCTGAGGAGCATATAACTCTACCCCAGATTTAGCATTTGTCCCCATTGCACTTTTTCAGGCCTTTTTATCTACAGACCCCCGGGGCCTTCTACGAAATTCACTGAAGAGCTCATTGAGGCAACACACGCTATGATCACTGGCTCGGCCAACTTCACGATCTTAGGAGATCTCAACCTCCACCTAGACGATTCGGCGGACGCTAAAATCAGCAACTTTGCAGCAGACCTAGCTGCCCTGCAGCTAATCCAGCTCGTCCAAACCCCTACACATGTCGCGGGCCATTTGCTTGACCCGGTATTTACTAACATTCCCGAGGCCAGAGCTGACGACCCCAAACCCATGGCCTGGACGGACCACTCGCTAGTAACCTTCTCAATCCCGAACAACTCCCCTCCCGTAAAAAAGTCACCCACCTCTTGCCTAAAACGACCTTGGCACAAACTCCAACAATGTGACCTAGCGGCCAGCCTAGGGGGACCTAACCTGGAGGATATAAACGACATTGAAACATCATATGCGTCCTTCCAGGACTGGATCACCAAGGGACTGGACGCCATTATACCAGCTAAGTGGACAAAAGGGCGAAACACCCCTTCCAACCCCTGGTACGATGAGAACCTCAAAACGATGAGGAAAACCTGTAAAAAAACGGAACGGCAATGGAGGAAGGAATATAAGCAGGAGGACAAAAACGCATACTTGGCCACTCTCAGAACATACCACAAGGCAATCCGGGTAGCCCGCGCTGCCTTCTACGCTACTGAGATAAAAGCTAGCCCAAACCCCACGAAAACCATTTTCCAAATCGTGCAAAAATTACAAAACGGAGACAAACCGGCTTCTCACATCACCTCCACGCAGCAATGTGAAGACCTAGCCACCTTCTTCACGGAAAAAGTGAAGAAAATTTACAACGCCTTCCCCCAGGATAGTCCAGAGGACATCAGCCCTCCCAACGCCACCTTCGGAGACTCCAGGCTCACATGCCTACCCGCTATCTCCGGTGAAGAACTTACCAAACTTTGTAGGAAGGTGAAATCTGGTGCACCCACAGATCCGATGAGGCCAATTCACTTTCTGGGAGCCTTGGAATTCTTCCTCCCATCCTTGACCTCTCTCCTTAATCTCTCATTTGCCACAGCCACGGTACCCACCTGCTGGAAACAGGCCTGGGTTACACCGATTATAAAAAAACCCTCCCTAGACCCCGCTAAACCGGAGAACTACCGGCCCGTTTCACTGCTCCCATGGGTCGCGAAACTAGCGGAAGCCCACGCGAACAAAATTCTCAGTGATCACATGGCGAAAAATAACATCCTGGACCCCTCCCAGCACGGGTTCAGGCCGGGCCATAGCACGGAATCCGCGCTCCTCACCTCCACGGAAAACTTAAGGGAAATCATGGACACCGGCAAAAGTGCCGCGCTGATACTGCTCGATCTCAGCGCGGCCTTTGATACGGTCTCCCATGCCATCCTACTAAAACGCCTTGAAAACATAGGGATCGTAGACTCGGCGCTTCAATGGTTCCGATCATTTCTAACCAACAGATCATTCAGGGTATCTGCCCCTCCGTTCATCTCCCAACCCCAAGACATAGGACAAGGAGTCCCACAGGGCTCTGCCCTCAGTCCCTCCTTGTTTAACCTATATATGCAACCCTTGGCGGAGGTTGCCAAGAAATGGGGCCTCACAATGGTGTCGTACGCCGACGACACTCAGTTGGTCATCAGCCTCAATGAGGCCCCTTCTCCCGATGCCACTAGATTCAGGGATGGACTGACTGCCGTCGCCAAATGGATGACAGCAAACTGCCTCCAACTCAACGGTGGCAAAACCGAGGTGCTGATAATGGGGAAAAATAGTAACAACTGGAATGACCTCTGGTGGCCCCAATCACTGGGCCCAGCACCCCCCCCAAAGACTCTAGCAAAAAATCTAGGAGTTTGGCTGGACTCTACTCTTAGCTTCCAGTCGCACACCAAAAAAGTTGCCGCAACTTGCATTGGCTTACTGAGAAGTCTCAACCCCATCTTAGGCTACTTTGACTCCAAAACACGACAACTTATCGTACAATCTACCATCCTGTCCAGGTTGGACTACGCGAGTGTCCTGCTGTTAGGAGCAAACAAAACTGAAATAAAGAGATTCCAACAGATCCAGAATTCGGCTGCAAGGGCTATAGTAGGTCTTCCTAGAAGGTGCTCGGCGAGAGCGACCATTCACAGACTACATTGGCTACCCATGGAAGCCCGCATCCAGTTCAAGGCCCTCACATTTGCCTTTAAAATCCTGAAGAACGAAGGTCCAGAGCTCCTCCGTTCGCTGTTGACCCCCTATAATCCCAAACGGAATCTCTGGTCCAAGGGGCAACACCTAGCCATGGTACCCCACACAAAGTTCTGCCGCATCGGAGGGCGTTCCTTCAAACTACTGGGGGCCAAGTTATGGAACTCCCTTCCCCTCCACATTCGATGCATCGACAATACTCTAGCTTTCCGCAGAGCGATCAAAACCCATCTCTTTCCCTCCCTGTAGGTCCCGTCTCTCGTTTCAGCTGGTTGTGTTATGGTTCTAGCGCCGGGACGCCCCGTTGCTGGGGCAGCTGTTTGCGCTTTACAAAACAGTTAACATAACATAACATAACATATAGTAGGACGCATTTAAATGACTTGATTGAACTAATCAAATGAAATGTACAGATGAATCTAACTGACCGCACAGAAAGTGCATATATGTTTTGTGTAAAGTTATGTTTTGTGATGTAAATACGTTTTTTGTGGCAATAACCTCACATAATTTGTTGTGTATAAGAGGAGAGCTTTTGAAACGAATGTAGATACCAATATATAAAAAATATAAAGTAAAGTTAAATGAGTTATAACGCAGAGTCAATAAAAGGGACTTCTGTGATATTAGTGACTCTCATTCATGGTGTCAGAGGTACTTTTGTAGTGAAATATTGTTATAGATTCCACCTCTGATTCCCTTAACTGAATCAACCCCCCCATTAGTTTAAAACCCGACAGCACCTTTGCACGTCAAAATACCGAAGGCAAACTCTGACGAGGTACATTTTTGTCAACATAATAATAAGTAGAGCATATCTTCTCATCAACTTTACATGAACAGACACTACGAACAATACTATCGTTACTCAGAGGAGATATTTTTGCTATCACTCCTCCCTGATCCTGTTTAACTTAACGCGAAACTCAATGTAAAAATGAACGTCCTACAAAAATAGTTGTTTCCGGGCACCTGCTCCTCAGACTACGTTCATAAAGAACATACATTGATTTATCATCATCATAACTTAAAAACAACATAAAGTAATTGACAGGTCCATTAAAAGTAATTGCACCAGGGCCAAGGCATGTGTGGCATGTTGAGCCGCATACCTAATTATCAAATGACGTATTCCTCGAGTCCACCTGTTGCTTGCGTTTCGTAGTAAGGCGGCGCATGTGGGACAAAGAGCGACCGCTCAGCCACTTTCTCCACCGGTCGAGCCACATTGCTTTGTGCATCCCTCCGAGCGAGGCTCTAATTTAACCCGCACGCCACCGTGACGTCACTGCGCTCAAAGAATGGCCACGCGAGGTTTGGCATTCTTCCGCAATCCTGAACCCTGCACAAAAGAACAGATCTGAAATACACACTCGGGTGTTTTTTAAACCAGCGCGCCCTGCAGGAACACGCATGTAAAGAATTTAGCTTTTCTGCAACTACCACCTCTCTGTCTCTTGTCACAGACAGGAGAACGTCTAAAAACTTGTCTCAGACAGAAGAGCTATCTCACACCTTTGCGGATCAATGCCTTTGCCAGTGTCAATTTAAGGATTTGGGGGGGGGCCGGGCCACATCTATTTTGGGGCCTCGGTTGTGACAGCTTAGCATTTTATTTCTTATTTTTGGCTAACTCAAGCCTTAAGTTGGCCTCCAATGCTGAATGATACCTTAAAATTTAAGGGCCATATGTATCAACATCCTGATTTGCAATTCTCAAATAGCGATTTTTTAGAAATCGCTATTTGAGAATTGCAAATAGGGATGTATGTAAAAAATCGCAATTTTTTAGCGATTTCTTAATATTCCTTAATTGTGATTAGCAAATTGCGAATCGCAATTAAGGAATACTTTCCCATTCATTTCTATGGGCCAGGAGGCCCATAGGAATGAATGGGAAGTTATTCTCAATTTGCGATTCGCAATTTGACAATCGCAAATTGAGAATAATTTCAAGGGTGCAGGGATGTCAAAAGAACACCCTGATGCACCCCTGAAATAAGCATGGGTGCACATGTGGCGCACATACATGCCCTGGCATGTATGTGCTTCACATTGCACTTTAAAAATGCAAAAAAGTGAATTTTTCAAAGAAATCGCAAATTACCACCAACTTGAAGTTGGTGGTAATTTGCGATTCCTTAAGGCCAAATTGCACTTTTTTGGTGCTTCTTACATTGCATTTAAGGAATCGCAAAATTTGCGATTCCTTAAATGCAATTGCAAAATAAGGAATCGCAAAATTTGCGATTCCTTAAATGCAATCGTAAAATAAGGAATAACAAATTTTGAGATTCCTTATTTTGCCTTAATGCATACCATTTGGCACAATTGCATTCGCAAACGCCGAAATTCGCAAAATTTCGGCGTTTGCAAATGCCATTTTGCTTGATACATATGGCCCTAAGTTACTATATTATACACAAGTGAGTTCTCCCTTTCAGAAACTTCACTCTCCAAAGGGGGCACTTGGAAGGTGGGGGCCCTGGGCAATTGTCCATGCCATAAAGCATCTCTGGCCTTTGCCTAGGTAGCTAACATCTCTCTTAGTGCAGATAGCAAAGCTATTCCTCACTAGTCTAAACGAGCAGACCTGCCTCTGACCTGCTGCAACAGCTAACCCCCAGTGGTTACAGACTACAGTGCTCCAGTGTTCTCAACTGAGCAACCCTTAGATAGGTGCATACCTGTCTGTCACATTATCTGTCTATCTGTCTCACCTATTTGCCTGCCTGCTTACATCATGGGTGTCGATTCATGAAAATGCATGGGGTAGCGAAGGTAACATCACATACTCTTTGACCTTAAAGAAACCACAGGACGTGACATCATATGACCCATAACCCTGATTTTTTCCAGGAAGACATATCACATGAGCTTGACATCACACTCACGCTCACTTACACCCCCTTACACTCATTTGTATTCATTCTCACTCACTCACTGGCCTTCACTCTTAATCTTACTCATAATTATTGACACTCACGCCCAGGTGTTCTAATGCCTTGCACCGTGTTTGTGTCACGTTTGTGTTAGGGTGGGAGTTACTATACAACGCAAATTCTAATTTCCGTTGGATAGTATTCCAAAGTAACTCAACATTGTTTGATACACTGCTTTGCGTTATTTTGCATCAAATGGGCATTCCATTGGTAGTGCATGGATAGTGCATGAGCAAGCTCATGCAGTCACCCATGGGTTTTGAAGGAACCCCCTATCAACAAACATTGATAGAGAAGATTTTGTGGCAAAAAGTAATGACTCCTCGAGGCAGGCATAATGAGAAGAAATGTTTTAGTTACTCCCTGCATTCCAACTTTGCATGTGTGCTGCATTGTTCAAAACTGTGTATCAAACTGTGCTATGGTAAATCTTGAAGAATGTCTAAGGGCCCGATTCACAGAACTAATTTAAGACAAAATCCTAAACTTACTACTTTTGGTATTCACAGAAGTTAGGATTTTGTCTTAAGTTTGTCTTAAGAGAGACTTAAGACAGACTTAAGACAAAATCCTAACTTAAGTCTGTCTTAAGACAAACTTAAGACAAAATCCTAACTTCTGTGAATACCAAAAGTAGTAAGTTTAGGATTTTGTCTTAAGTTAGTTCTGTGAATCGGGCCCTTTATCACTAAAGATAATTTCATACAATGTTAATGGCTTTTTGAATGTTCGTAGAAGGGCAGTGTTTAAGTGGTTGGACTTGTTCTCCCCCGGGTGATTTGTCTGCAGGAGACACACCTTACGACTAACAGCCCAAATTTCCACTCCCCAGGAAGAATTCTCAAGCTTATTTCACCTCAGCCAATAGGGCATCACGAGGAGTGGGTATTTTATCCTCATCCGCTTAGGATTGGGAGGTGAGAGAAGTGATCCGTGATGAGGAAGCAAGGTGGATTTGGATTGAGGTTTTAGTCACTCGCATTTGTCTCATTTTCATAAACAATTATGGACCAACTTTTGACAATATTAAAGCATTAAAACAGATATATGATAGGTTAATAAATGTCTGCTGTCCTATAGTCATGGGGGGGGGGATTTTAACTTTATACAATATTTTTGGATATGGGTAGGCGGTCGATAAGTGACATAGCCAGGTTGCGCCCTTTACTATTCTGGGCCCGCATTAGGAGGACACCGGAGCTCTCTACATATGCAGAGGCACTTACTGAGGTTGCTAGGCTTTATACTGGGGGGAAAATAGGCTGGATACGCGACACCAAAAAGATGCTTTCGGCAATTGGGCTCAGTGGTTGCTGGGCCAGTCAGGAACCATCAAGGAGGGAGGAACCTATACGCCTCTACTGGGAATGGGTGGACCAATGTGATATTAGAAGAACTAATATGGGTAAATTGACAACAAAGTTCTACTTACATAAGCAAAGTAGATACTTTGAACCCTACCTGGATTTAATTTAAGTGCCGAGAGATAGAATACTCTACATGCACTTCAGGTACGGCTCTCTCACAGTAAGGGAGGTGACGGTAAAGTGGTCCACCAATAATGGAAAAGATTGCCCTAGTTGTCTGGCCCTTGTAGAAAGCATTTTACACATATCTTGTTTGCCTGTCCGGCGTACAAATTATCGCGGGAAAAATGGTTGAGCCCGCTCCGCCGGCAGTTTGGAACACAGGATCACCATGTTGCACTTCGAATTCTCAAAACTGATACCAGACCTTTTATATCTTGTTGTATAGCAAAGTTCCTAGGCCAAGCATGGCTGATACGAAGGAAAGCACTTGTAAAGAAGATGTAGTAGTTCTATCCGTTCAGCCAGCAGCCAATTTTATAAACTATTAACATTTATTGTTGAAAATACTATCGCACACAAGCACTTTATTTTATCTTTTTAAATATTGGCAATCCTTCTAGCACCTTGAAGTTTTCTCTGTGCATTTTAAAGCTATGAACTATTTTCCAGTTTTAACTTGATTTTATGATGACTAATTGTATTTTTGTCACTGTGACATTTTCACTTTTTAATCTATATGTAGTCTTGTGTTTGTGTTATTTTTGTTTTGTGTTGCTTTTATGACTTTTGTGTCGAAATAAAGCTTGTGATGATGACTTTATACAATACTTAGAATTAGGTACCTCAAATAAGGCAAAGCAGCAACTAAAATCAAGGACGGCAAAATGATTAAAGTTATGAAACAAGATTTTGCCTTAATTGAACCTTGTAGGGTAGATCACCCAGGATTGACACAGTTTACATGTCACTCCACTAGGTTTAAAACAGCTTCACAACTTGAGTTCTTCCTGGTAAACAAGCAACTTGTAAGAGAAAAGTCTGATATTTTTGCCAATTCCTTTTCAGACCATTCAATAGTTTCTTTGGTGAAATGCTTATGCACCCCCCAAAAATTCAACACCTGGTGGTACACCAGGTGGTACTTCGGTAAAGCACAGCTCTCCGATTCAGTATGGGTCACCGAAACTCTGAAATTTATTCTGCGTTTTTATATATTAACTCAGCCCCAAGTTTTATGGGGGGTAGTGATTGCATATAAAACTAACACATTTAAACAGAGGCAAAGGAAGATCGAATTACTACAAAAAGCTGTAGACAGGGCAGATCTTAAATCTATGCCCCTAAGTGCCCTCGATGAGAAGATACTACAGCAGGAATTATTGAGAGCAAAAGAGCAATATATTTTTTTTCTTAACTTTAGAAGAGATTTCAGGTGTTAGGCAATCCAGTAGAAAGTCTATGAAGAGAGCCAGCTCATAGGTACATTTTTAGCTGGGGCTATTAAAACACAAAAAAGCAGGCAGATGGCCTCACAAATTAGGGACACTAGTACTACAAACCTGGTAGGGGATAAAGACAAGATCGATGAATTATTCATATCCCACTTTAAGAGAATATATGCTGAGACCCAGATAGTAGATCTACAGGATCTCGAGTACTACTTCACCGAACTTCAGTGACTAAAATTAAAAAGTCTGATAGCGTGGCCTTAAGTAAACCGATTGAATTTTCAGAATTATTTGAAATTATAAAAGGGATGACCAGCGCCAAGGCAAGTAGTAATGATGGTATTCCGGTGGAAGTTTATAAGGGGTTTTTAGACAATCTCTCTCCGTTCTTATTATCCTTGTATAACCAAATCTTTGAAGGGACTCCTATTTCTGATAGATTTGAGGGGTCAGTGGTGATTTCCATCTTGAAAAAAGATAAAGGCCTGAACGACCCATGGTCCTATCGCCAAATACGTTCATTAACCCCTTAGCTGCAGCAGCTATTCCGCCGCAGAGCTAAGGGGGAGGGGGGCCGCGCGGCGCTCTCATACTCGTGACGGAACCACTCCGTCACGAGCCTCGGGCGGGCTGTGCTTGTGACCGAACGGTTCCATCACGGCCCCACCCGCTTAATAGAACACGGCGCGCAGGCGCACAATCAGTGTCGCGCACGCGCGGCGAGCGGGCCGTGATGGAACCGTTCCGTCACCAGCACAGCCCACCCGAGGCTCGTGACGGAGCGGTTCCGTCACGAGCACGCAACGGGTTAAACGTTGATTATAAGCTTTTTATGAAAATCTGGGCAAGTAGGATCTTGGGCTGTGCACAACTGGTGGTCCATGTGGACCAAACAGGCGTTCTGCCTTGTAGATCAATGGCAGCTAATATTTTTTTTGCTAAAGTCAATTGATTATTTTTCAGTTTTTTAAGGACAAAGTGGCTATTTTAATGATGGATGCAGAAAAGGCATTCAGCCCTGTGGACTGGCAGGCCCTCTTTTTTATTCTAGGCAAGTTTGGCTTCCCTGCCTGTTTGATAGAGATGTTAAGGGGAATTTAATTATTCATGCGGAACAGGTAGGAGAGGTGGCAATTAAACATGGCACTAGACAGGGTTGTCCCATGTCCCCCAGCTAACGGTGAGTAGAATCCTTAACCCTGCACTAATACCCCCTCCTATTTTCTCTTTTTATTGAGCCACTGGTGGTAAAAATGTGTTCTAACACTTCAATTGTGACCCCTTTAATGGGGATGGAAAAAATCAAGCTGTTTGCTGATGTCATGATTCTATATCTGAAGGCAGATAAGGTAAACATCCAGGCAGCGCTGCGGGAGATCCATGCGTTTACAGATATGGGGGGATATAAAGTAAACCAGGCTAAAATATAGGATTTCCTGTTCAAGTCTGCAGCGGTCTAACTCCCAGCAGGGCTTACATTTTTGCCAACTAGACTCATTAGATATTTAGGAATATATGTTACTGCAGACTTCTCCCAACAATTTAAAATAAACTATGGAAATACTCTTATGAAGGTAAAAAGTCTTTTAGAAAGATGAACGTTACTACCTCTATCACTAGTGGGCCGAGTTTCACTGGTGAACATGTCAATACTTCTTTTGCTGGTATTTCTGTTTTTAAATCTTCCTCTAAAAATACCAATCTTAGGGCCATATTATCAAGAAAGGGCGATACATTTTCGCCGCTTTCGTCGGCAGGAAAGTGCCGCCAAAGCGGCGATAATGGGCTTGATAATATGCCCTTGTGAATTCCCATAGCAGCCCAGGTTCTGGTGTTAACTTGGGCTTCAATGGGAATTCACAAGGGCATATTATCAAGCCCATTATCGCCGCTTTAGCGGCAGTTTCCTGCCGATAAAAGCGGTGATAATGTATCGCCCTTTCTTGATAATATGGCCCTTATATTTTAAGGAGCTGGATAAAGTTATTCTGGAGGTTATATGGGAAAAAAAACCTGGGTCAAATGATCCATTTTACAACTAGATATAGAGCAGGGGGTGCTAGCACTACCCCATTTTTCCACTTATAATCAAGGCTCGCTAGTTAGTTTACTAACTCAGCTGGCAGCCCTTTCTTCTTCTTTCGAAGTTTGATAATGTTATGTTAAACCATATGCTAGCAGAAAGCACAATTAAGCTTCCATTGTTTATTCGTACAATCAAATTACCAAACAAAACAAGATATAAGGTCATTATTTCAATTGTAACTCGTTCCCAATATTGCTATAAAGCATATAATCTTCCAACATGTCATGCATTTGCCTCTCTTCAAGATTGTGAGTTATGGGGTATTCAGCTTTCCCCAGGGGTATTACAGTCCTACAATAATGTGGGGCTCTGGAAGCTCGGAAATTTCAATAACTGCAACCATTTGATAACATGGGAATCATTTGCCTTTGTAATTTGATCCCCAAAGTAGAGTCTTGTGGTTAAGCTTCAGACAAATCATAGGCATCCTTAAGAACAACTACACAATGATCAATGAGACGGAAAAAACAATCCTAAAAACGTTCTCTGAGAGGAATCTGAGCGGTGTTGGTAACTGGTATCGGGTTATACGTCAAGGCATGAACAACAAGCTTATCAAGGAGATGCTCCCAAAAATTGCCCAGGAAACAAATTGTTGTTTTAATAACAAGGAATGGCAATCATGGTGTGAATTTGGGAATGAGGCTTTGAGGGCGGCCAATTTAAAAAAAATGTGTTTTCTTTGTAGATGGCTGGTGTATTAAACCCCCCATAGACTGCATAAACTGCTCCAATCAACTCCTAATCAATGTTTTAGATGGAATATGGATGGGGCAGGGGAATGGGTTCATATATTTTTACATGCCCTAGACTGCAGCACTTTTGGGAAGCGGTTTTTAGGTTCATTAGTCGCTGCATGTCCATGGTCATTCTCCCCTCAACGTTGCTAGACTTATTTGGGTTCTCCCACGTAGGCCTACAGCTGCCAAGATTTCAGCAATACTTTGTTTTTATAGCAATAGTGGTAGCTAGATCCCTGGTGCTGAAGAATTGGAGATCATTGAAGGTACCGGCTTTCTAAACTGGACTGGTCCTATCAATTTAAAGAGGCTTATGCAAAGAGGGTAGGGACACTCCGTCGATTTAGGGCTACATGGGAGGGCTATGCACTAATCACTCAAGTAAATTGAAAAAAGAATAAAAATAGAGGATGGGAACATAGCTTTAAGTTTTTTTAGCAATGCTTTATGTCCTTATATATTCTCAAGAAACAAATGTATTTTTGATGTAGGTGAAACTGGATATGTATCATGAATTTAGGCTTTTTATTGTCTGATGTAGTATGTGCACTTTTTTATTATGGGGAGTTTTTTGAAGCTTGTACCATGATGTTGATTATCTATGGATGCATTTTTATGATCTGTCTGTTTTTTATGCCCAATAAAAATAATTTTTTTAAAAGTTGTCAGAAGAATGTAATATGTGGGGAAATTAGCAGTTCATTGGTGAACTTCTGTGGTTTTTATAGTTTAAAATGATATGTTATTACTAAAAATTTCATCTAACTATAACTTTACTTTCGAAAGGTTTCTTCAAATAATAACTCAAATAACGCTTGAATGTACATCAAACCACCCTTTCCAGATCAGCCCTCACCGACCCCGCTCCTGCTCACCCTCCATGACACTTGACTCGGAGATCTTTGCATCGGCAGCTGAGACCTAGACATTTTGACTGACGCCCGGTGGAGCTACCTCGCGAGCTAAAGGGGAGATGGGCTATGGATTTCCCTCTGTGACCATCACCTACCCAGCCGGTCTTTGGGCAAACTCTCTTGCATCTCTCTAATGGACTTTTCTCCCTTCTCCTCTTCACCATAAACCCTACACCCCTCCTCTCTACTCTTCTCCTCTTTCCTGCTATTGACCTTTGCCCTCACCCGTCCTTTCTCATAGTTCCCACCATGTCTATCCACTGGACTTTCTTCTGTGAACTTTTCCTCGTCAGTTAAGACCTAGCAATCTGACTGATGCCCGATGGAGCCACCTGTTTAGCCATTGGGGTGATGGGCTGTGGATTCCCTCCTCGGACGTCACCTACCCAGTCGGTCTTTGGAGAGACTTCCTTTCATCTCTCCTGCCGTCTTTTCCTTCATCCTCTCCCTTCACACTTCCCCCTCCCCTCTCTGTCCCACCTTTCTTTCCTCTCCCAATTTGTTGCCTAATTTTTGACGTAATGTGTATTTGTTTTCATTATCGGTAACATTGTGTATCCTTATGTAAAGTGCTCTGATACCTATCGGTCTAGCCATCACTATATGTAACTCATAAATAACGTTCCTCTGATCTTCTGAAGGACCTTTGACGACGCCCTATGGTCGTCAAAACTGTCTGTACCCACCCGGATACACGAGCAACCTTGGCCGATGCCCGGTGGAGCTGTCTTGTGCAGCTAAAGAGGAGTCTGGCCCTGGTTTCACCCCCTCGGACTTCACCTACCCAGCCATACATCTTTCATTGTTTTCCTAGTTTTTCCCGTTGTGTTTTCCCTCCTCCCCTCCCCGCCTGTGGCTCTTTGATTTAAGTGATGTAACTATGTAACTTATAACTCGCTGTAACTCATGTAAAGCGCTCTGATACCTCCGGGTCTAGTAGCACTATATAAAACTTTTCAAATAAAAGTAAAATAAACAAAGTAAGATATTATTGTCTTACCTAACTGTAATGTCACATTAACCTTTGCTTCTTTTAGTGAATGTATTTTTTTAATGCAAGGTAATATTTTATTACCATCCCTAAATTCTACCCCCTGTGTGCATGGCTAGGGGTTTGGCTCCTACCAATCCACCCCAACACCCTATATATTAAGCAGATCCATCACCTTACTTCAAAAATGACCAATACATTTAATAAAATGTACATTTAAAAAATGCACACAATGCAATGTCTATTATTATTGTAGCCTTATAGCCCACTCTAGTGGGCTATACCAGCTGTTAAAGGCCCACTGCAGCATTAAAGGCCCGAGCATAAGGCGAGGGACTTTAACAAGGCAACGGGACTTTAATATAGCCTTATAGCCCGCTGCCGAGGGCTATACGGGCTGTTAAAGGCCCTGATCCCGAGATATAGGCCTGAGCTGCAGGCGAGGGACTATACAGAGGGAGAGGGCCTTTAACACCTAGTATAGCCTGAGGCAGAAGGGCTATAAGGCTATTAGAACGTTCCATCCACTAAGGGTAGAATGTTCTAAATTAAAAATGGAGAAACAAAAAGACAAACATTGGAAAGTTGGAGCTCCGGGCTTATACCAGCCATTATAAGCCCGGAGCTACATTCCAATGCTCTAATGATTATTACAAAATATTTAATAACGTTTTTTTAAACTACCTGTCTGTGACTCTTTCTTTTTACATAGTTTTTATTATTATATTTTGTGGGTGAAATATGTGAGAAGAAATAGTCGGAGATATGTATTTTTTTCTTGAAGAAAACAAATTAAAACATACATGTCTACAAGTTTATCATTTAAAATTGTATATCCCAAAAATGTAATCATAGCTATACCCACATAGAGATCTTGTATTTTATATTACACAGCTACAGGCTTTGTAAAATGCATTCATGTTCCTACCCCTAGGCGGAATTACAGTTCCAGTTGTAGAGCAAAAGCTCCAGTCTGGAAAATGCTTTATAAAAAAGGTATAGTAAGTTCTCCTGTGTACATGGTTTCAATGACCCAGGAGACCTAGAGTTTTTTTTCAAGTGTTGCTTAGGGGCTGCAAAACTCCCTGCAGCCGCCCCACAACATAAAAAAAGAATGAGCGCTATCCCTGCCCCTTTTAGGGCCATCACTAAAAACAAAATATATGTATATGGCCCTCCTAGGGCATTATAGGGCATTCCTGGAAGGAGTGGTGAATGATAAATGAGCATCTGTGGCACCCCACAGCGTGTTCCTCTTTGGAGGTTGCGGGGGAGGCCCTGGGCATCCCGCAGCCCCACTGACTCCCCTGCTTGCACCCATTGTGTGTGCAGAGGAAGCTGGCATTGCTCTAGCCTCTCAGGAGCAGTGTTCTTTTGCTCCTGTGGGGTCGGAGTAATTCAATGCGTTTCCCTGCCCATGTGCGTGGTTTGGGAAATTCTTTGTTATCCTAGCTGGTGGGAGCAGCTTTGTGTCATGCACCACCCCTCTCCTTCCGTTTGTTGAGTTTGTTAAGTTTGTTAAGTTGCTGGCCAGGGGAGCTGGAGGCCACTGGGACTTCTTGGAGGCTTGTGGAGGGGGGAGATTTGCACGGTCCCCCTAAAATATACTCTATGCCTCCTCCCAGTCCCTAGCTCACCCCAAGGGTTTTTTTCTAGAAACACGCAAGAGCCTGTCCTTTAAAAATAAATTGCTTATCCTCAGTGTATTTGTGGTAAACTTAAAACAAATTGGCTCCAAGTGTGGTCTCTCTGGGACCCCACCACCATCCAAAGGAGGTCAGGGTACCTCTACCCTGCCACCACTTACTGGTTGATGTTGTGGTAGCCAATCAGATCTCAGAAAGAGATCTGTTGGATCTGAGGAGGCTCCCCAACCCTAGATATAGAATGTTTGTCAGCATTACTTGCTCAAAAACTACTGAACATATTTACCCCAAATCACAAAAAGCACGTTTTCTGGACCAAGAACTAGCTTTCTACTAACTTTGGTGTAAATCTGTTCTGCCTGTGGAAAATTAGGAAAAGTGATGTACATAAGCAGTGTTCATTTGCCCTTTTTCACTCCTCTCCCTGTAAGCACCATGAATACCATAAGATATTGACCGCATCACTCCGCCAGTAAAAGCCCGTGCCCACGTGTACATGACAGCCATTTTAGGCACCCTGGCCTTTTGCCCGCTCATTAGAATCACCGGCTTCCCTTCTGCGCGTATTTGAAACCCCCCCCCCTCTCTCTCACATGCATAGACCATGAAACCCTCTTCCCCTGCGCGACCCTGCCCGGAAAGGCAACCCTTCTGCTTGACCCGCGCAAACCCCCCATTTCCTCTTGAAGAGGCATCCTTCGCCTCAGCTGACATAGCCCTCCCCAGCTGCACCTGACTGCCCCCGCTCTCTCATGTACGGGTCATAAGACCTCTCTCTGTGCGACTCTGTCCCTGTGCACACCCTGGCTTCCCCCCTCCCCTTCTCCCTCACACGGGCAAGTCATAAACCTTCTTCTTCTGCAAGACCCTGTCCTTGGGAGTCACGGCCGCGCCTGGCCAGCACCTCCTTTCCTTTCATGAGTAACCCCTCTGTTAGTAAACCCTCCCTCCGCGACTGACTGTCCACACATGTCCGAGGCCATCGCCTAAGCCGGAAGATACTGTTTATTGCCCCTTATTGTATGGAGTCACTCCTCTTCAAAGAACCCACTATTGATCCTGGTCACCCCACCCCCTGGGCTACGATCAGGCGCACATATCCTAATAATCAGCGGAACACTCAGCTGCGTCATTGCCCCTTCTCTTATCGGCAGTTCAAGGGTCTCTATTGTAAGCATATGTGGGGTAGGATTGACACGAGGATTATGGGGATGTCTCTTCTTTGTGTCACAATGTCCTGATTGTAATGCCAAGTGATTTGTAAGGTATAAAAGACGGTATCTCAGCTCACTTTGTTAGAGCACCTCCCGAAAGACACCGTGTTTTGTGTCCGAAATGACAGGCTCTCCTCATGAGAAATAAAACTCTGTTCTTGTGATTCCAGCCTCCAGCGCCCGTCTCTTTATTTGGTAACTATTCAGAATGAGAACTAAGAGGCGACTTGCGCCAGCAGCCCGGGCATCGATACTGATATGGGCTCACGTTTTACAATTGGCGTCCCAACGCGGGGTCCATCAGTGACATAAGGTCCAGTAAGAGAGATCCAGACGAAGAAGTGAACATCTAAATGATTGGAGTATACCTGCCTTGAGAGGGCCCTCGTCCGGCGGCCGATCGAAAGAACTTCACCGATTCTGAACGGACCTCTCTCGAGTGACCTATTGTCCTGACTGGAATCCCACAGGAATGCTACACGGAGTAAGAGAACGATCGGGCGCTGGAGGAGGAAGATAAAGAACTATCCATATGGTCCGGTCCGGGTAAGATTAAGTAGGGCGTTTTACGCCTGATTGGTAGGATGGTTTTATCCATCTGATTGTTTGATTGATTGTATTGGAATCAGTATTTGAATACTGATATTGTTTGGTTATTGGTTCATTTAGCTTTGGATGCTACTTGAAATATTGGTTCTCTTCTTGAGAACGAGACATTCTCTGTTTACAAACAGCGGCGAATAGGAACGTTCGTCTCTCTTTGCAGATAGAGAAGGGTAGGTAATGCAGACTTTTGTCCCCGTTGTAATCCGTCATGCCTACCTTTCTCCCCACTGATTGTTTGATATCGATTAGTAATCGATTGTTGCTCTTTGAGATCTTCCCTGTCCACAAACAGAGACGAATAGAAATATTCTGTCTCCCTTTGCAGATAGCGAAGGGCAGGTAATGCAGACGTTTGTCCCCGTTGTAATCCGTCATGCCTGTTTTTCTCCCCACTGATTGATTGATTGACTGGACATTGTTGTTCCAGGAATTGTTTGTTTGAGGTATTTTCTATTTGCAAACAACGTGGAATAGAAATATTCTGTCTAGTCTTTGCAGATAGAAAAGGGTAGGTGATGCAGACTTTTGTCCCCGTTGTAATCCGTCAGTCCTACCCACTCCCCACTGATTGACTATTATTTGGGGGGTAGCTCACCTGGTCCGTCCAGGAGACTACCCTAATGGAGGACACATGCCCCCACTTGTTGGCCATTTATTGGAAGTAACCCATCTGGTCCGTCCAGGAGGCTACCCTAGTAAGTGGAGGTACATCATTTGGTCCGCCCAGGATGATACCCTAATGAAGGGATATGTGTTCCCCTTTGATCGATAATCTAGTTCCAACCCGGACCATTTATTGGAGGTTACTCACCTGGTCCGTCCAGGAGTACCCCTAATGGAAGGACATATAAAAAAAGAAGTGATCACCGTACCCTACTAACAGAAAACTTTAGCTCGAAACACGCTAAGGAAAAGAAGGAATAATAAAAAGAAATCGGGCTAAGTCAGTAACCCCCTGATGAGCTTCCGACTTCACTAAAAATAAGAAAAATTAGGAATAGTTCGTAATGAGAAATATAAAACGGCGAAAGGTTTGACAGCAAGACAGCCACGAGGTAGCTAGGCTCCATTGCCTATTCCTGCTCCAAACATGTCTGCCTCATTGCCCACCACGCCCAAATAACGGTCACATGAAATAGGAACAATTCAATTGGTACCTACCCACATTCCGGAAGCTCCCGAAGTGCAACAGGTCCGTGGTTACGCCCATCCGGAAGGCGAGGCCTCGATGCGTGCAGGGCTCGGCTGGCCGCAGTCAAAAGGGGAGGCTGTAGGACGGACGGCCCGAGGAATCATGGAGGTCTCCCCTTTCCCTCTTCTGCTGCCCTGCAGGCCACGGGGGGGGGAGCTGTCTTGCCTCAGCCACCGACCACCCCCCACCCCCTCTCTTGCCTGATCTGGCCATCGACGAGGACCGGAGCCAAGGCGAGGTCGGACAACCCTGAGAGTTGCAGATAGTCCCGCCACATGACCACGCCTGAAAATTACAGGTAGTCCCGCCACATGTCAACGCCTGAGAGTGACAGGTAGTCCAGCCACACGGCAACGCCTGGACAGTTGCAGGTAGTCCCGCCACATGTCAAGGGGGGGGATGTCTTGCCTCAGCCACCGACCCCCCCCCATCTTCATCAGCCGGCACGGCCAATACCGAAGTTCTGGAGCCGAGGAACGGCGCAGGGTCGCTGGAAGGGGGAGGCGGCGCGAACGACCCTCCCCCACCTCCCTCCAGGTGGAGGCTTCCAGCGACACCCCAACGCTCTTGCTTAAAGAGGGTCAACATCGAAAAGCGGTCTTTTGCCCAGGACGGGCATACGCCCCGTGCCTTCTCTCCTCAACTTTGAAGATTCTATGAGAGCCGGGGGGCACCCCGATCCATCCGCATGGGCGCCCCCGTCCCCCTCACTGGGAACCGTGACATCGGCGCACTCCTGCCAGCGCCAGCCTCAGTTTGGAAATGGCTAAAATACAGCCAAGGCACAGACTTGTTCAGTTCCGGTGGAGCACCAGAATGACCCGGTAGGAAAAATTGTTGCCGCCCTCCCCCCTCTTTTGACTGATGGTCCATATTGCTAGACTGTTACCGCATTGCGAAAAACTTTTGAACTACCAACGGAAGGTTCTGGTCCTACTACGAGTCAGTGGAGGCAATCTGACTATACTCGGACTTGCCTGACCTCGCCCAAAATGGCGCCGGCACAAAATGAGACTTTTTAAATAAACCTTGTTGCACCCTGATTGCACAGCTTTGATGCCCCGAGATATGTATGCAGTTTTTGGACAATGAAAGTAGATAAGAAGGATATTGAGTATGTGCTTGGAACAGAAAGCGATATAAGATGGATATTGATTATGTGCTGGGAAGATGAACTGATTTAGAATGAGTACTAATTATGTGTTGGAAGAAATGAACTTGTATGAAATAGGCACTGATTGGGCATTTGAACAATGAATTGATAACCGTTAGGTATTGAGTAAATAGTAGGATAATGAGATGATATTATTGAACGCTTGACACGCATTATACTTGCCGCTTAAGAAAGTTCGATATGATTTTCATTGCACTGCTGCACTTTATGAAATAAATGGCCACCGACTTCGCTCCTCATGCCCAGTTCCAGTCTGCTCCGTAGCCGGCCCACTGGGTTGTAGGCCTGTATTTGTGCGCCAACCTTTTTCATTAAAGTTTTTTTGAACACGCAAATATTATCGTAGCGTTTGTATTTATGAATGTTATAGAAATGTATGGCTACTGTCACCAACATAAAATATGTGCAGTATGGCTAAGGTTGAAGTTTAAAGGGGCCCGGTACTTAGCAACTACATTCTGTGTCATAGACAGCCGGAAAAGTGTTTCAGACGCTCTTAAAACGATACCGAAGAAATGCCCCCCTGACCACCACCCTTGCACATGACCTAAAAAGCCACGATCAGGTGATTCATGTAGAAACACAGACCATCAGCAATTATCTATCTAACACTGCTGGTCCCTCTGGGCTTAAACGCCAAAATGGTAGAGAATGCACCCTGTGGAGATAGGTCGAGTATGAGGTAGGTAAAGAAATTCTCGGATTTATGCAAGTTGATGTATTTTGGATGTTGCCCCCACCCCCTTCCTTCTCCTCCCTTCTGTAGGTCGCGTCGGAACGTCGGCTGGAGAATGGAAGAGTGATGATCGAACGACCGACGATAAGGGAAGGAGGAGCTTTGAGCATAGTACTGACGCTAGACCGAGATATGACTGTTCCTCCATTAGAGCATAACGACTGGGAGGATGGACTGACATAGAAACTTGACGGGTACTGTATGACGGAAATTGACTCGAAATTAGCACGCTAGATAACGCGATTATGACGTTTAATTAGATAGGGAAAGGACTAAGAAAAGTCCTGAGGTAAGGGTACCCAGGCACCACCCATCTGGGAAGTTAGAAACGTTGTTGATGTTCGAAATGTACCACCTCCTTCTCACCCTCTTATAGATATAACCAAGCTGTCCGACTGTTCTCCTGATCAATACCCTCTGTTGCCTCAGCCTGGAGAACTTCCAACCAAAAGAAGAAACTCAAAAGTGGTTTAAGATCCACCTATGGGCAATGGCCCGACCAGGTTAATTTCTGACCGGCTGACCGAGGTGTAAGTATTGACAATTGGGAGCGCTCGCAAAGATAGCAAGCGAGAGGGAAAAGGAGGGAAAGGTAAAAAGAGCTAAGCACGTAGGTAAATAGGATCTTAAAGATACGCAGGATGTAAAGATAGATCTTTCTGGCCAATATTTGTTTTATGTTTTGTCGTGAATGTCTTATATATGTAATACATGTACTGTCTTCCTTTGTCGGAGTTTGTGTGTGTGTACTGTAGGGATTTATGTCCTCCCTCTGTTTGCGTCTCTCTGTTACCTGACCCCCTGCTGTTCTGTGTTGTGAGCGCACTAAATGACCTATTTTCGTACACGTCTCTCTCTCTCTCTCTCTCTCTCTCTCTCTCTCTCTCTCTCTCTCTTTCCCTCTCTCTACATGTCATACGTGTACCGAATGGCTCGTTTAGATTGCGGACGGCTCTCACTCTCTATGAGAGTCTCCCTATTTCCTCTTCCTCTTTATGGTAAAATTGTGCCCCACCGGCACCAGTCTGATTGGATACTTATTGAACGCGAAGGTGTTCAGCGAAATTGACCGAAACTAAAATGATCATATCTCGCCATATTACTACCTCTCCTTTCTGCAAAATGAATGAACTCGAATTGGCTGAGAAGGAAAGGACAGGTAAGACGACTAAAGTCCCCCAATCTGGCCTTTTATAGGGGAACTGTATGTCAATGGCACCTTATTTTTTAGTTCATCAGAGACGAACGCCAACGTCTAGATTAACCTCCAATGCCCAGATTGCCCCACCCCTTTGCACCCAAGCGCTAATGCCCGAAGCATCCCCGCCCCACTTGATTGACCCCAGCTGCTGTCCCGGATATAAACATGATGACCATGAGTAACTGTCGTCCCTCGAGAAAAACCTGTTTTACCCTGGCTCTCGATGATAGCGCCCCCGCCCTGTTTGAAAAGGTTAGCCAGCCTTGAAGGGAAATGTTAGACTGTTAAGGCCCGGGTTTGAAAGACAAATCTCCGCTGGAGGTTCCGGAAGGATGAATGTAACGAAATGCGCAGTTGATAGGAGTCTAATTTCTACCTATTTTTATGTCATGAATAGACGATGAATAAGCTTGGCATAAGCTCAGTAGGAATGCCGACATATGCACTGCTTGATAATAAACTTCTGACTGTGACCAATGAACGTGTCTGCGTAGGATTGAGGGAGGAATTCACATGCATAAATGTCTTCTCCTGCCAGTTCTCTAAAGCTTGTTTTGTACCTATTTAAAGATATACGACCACTGGAGGAGGAGGGTCGGACATGACACACAGCTTGGCCTCCGATCATGGGATACATGCGACCTCGACCAAAGGTGGAGCCACAGCACAACAGGAATACGGGACGAGACAGCACTCTCCAATGTGGTAAAACGAAAGGATGAAAGGCTGTCCTGAAGCCTTTTGTCCACCTGCCCACGCGTGCCTGAAGTCTCCGTCCCCCTTTTCAAGCCCGATTGATGGGCCTGCTCGCTTGTTACCCTTTGCTCCCTTGGTCCCTTTGGTGTGTCCCAGGAAAATCTGCCCCCACTCCGCCCTCTCACTCCCATCGACTATCGAAACCACACACCCTCTTTTCCACGTGACTTTTTGTCGAAAGGAAGAACAGCATCCAGGTGGAAATGGGGTATGCCGCAGGAATATGGGTGCCGAGCATAAGGCGCCACTAAAAGGACTGGTTAGGGAACAGGACTGTGGTCTAACAGCAGAGGACTGACCGCACCCTGCAACGCGTAAGGATAGATCCGAGCTGGACCTATAGCTCCACCGCCGGTGCTCAACAGCGCCAACTGAAGGACACGGACTAGAGCCTACCAGTGATGGCCCACTGCTAAAAAGACACTGGGACGAAAAGATCTTGTGTATTGAACTGAATTCCGCCCTCAACTACTTGGTCAAAATGTTCGTTGGTCACATTTTTAAGTCAGAAACATTTATGCTGTGTAGTGCGTTTGAATGTTAGGAACTCGACAAATGCAATTTCCTATGTGCTGCATTCTGCCCATCACATCAACTGTCCATGATTATATGCCAAATGTTAGTATTGACAAATGCTAATTGTTCAACCGCGCCCGTTTATATGTACCCCCATCAATTACAAAAATGAACTCTGTTATGTAAAAAGGGGCGACTGTGGAAAATTAGGAAAAGTGATGTACATAAGCAGTGTTCATTTGCCCTTTTTCACTCCTCTCCCTGTAAGCACCATGAATACCATAAGATATTGACCGCATCACTCCGCCAGTAAAAGCCCGTGCCCACGTGTACATGACAGCCATTTTAGGCCCCCTGGCCTTTTGCCCGCTCATTAGAATCACCGGCTTCCCTTCTGCGCGTATTTGAAACCCCCCCCCTCTCTCACATGCATAGACCATGAAACCCTCTTCCCCTGCGCGACCCTGCCCGGAAAGGCAACCCTTCTGCTTGACCCGCGCAAACCCCCCATTTCCTCTTGAAGAGGCATCCTTCGCCTCAGCTGACATAGCCCTCCCCAGCTGCACCTGACTGCCCCCGCTCTCTCATGTACGGGTCATAAGACCTCTCTCTGTGCGACTCTGTCCCTGTGCACACCCTGGCTTCCCCCCTCCCCTTCTCCCTCACACGGGCAAGTCATAAACCTTCTTCTTCTGCAAGACCCTGTCCTTGGGAGTCACGGCCGCGCCTGGCCAGCACCTCCTTTCCTTTCATGAGTAACCCCTCTGTTAGTAAACCCTCCCTCCGCGACTGACTGTCCACACATGTCCGAGGCCATCGCCTAAGCCGGAAGATACTGTTTATTGCCCCTTATTGTATGGAGTCACTCCTCTTCAAAGAACCCACTATTGATCCTGGTCACCCCACCCCCTGGGCTACGATCAGGCGAACATATCCCAATAATCAGCGGAACACTCAGCTGCGTCATTGCCCCTTCTCTTATCGGCAGTTCAAGGGTCTCTATTGTAAGCATATGTGGGGTAGGATTGACACGAGGATTATGGGGATGTCTCTTCTTTGTGTCACAATGTCCTGATTGTAATGCCAAGTGATTTGTAAGGTATAAAAGACGGTATCTCAGCTCACTTTGTTAGAGCACCTCCCGAAAGACACCGTGTTTTGTGTCCGAAATGACAGGCTCTCCTCATGAGAAATAAAACTCTGTTCTTGTGATTCCAGCCTCCAGCGCCCGTCTCTTTATTTGGTAACTATTCAGAATGAGAACTAAGAGGCGACTTGCGCCAGCAACCCGGGCATCGATACTGATATGGGCTCACGTTTTACATGCCAAAGTCCGTATGAGGGTGGGGTTGGCTGCTTGCTGGGGGGGGGGGGGGTTTAGGCCACAGGGCCTGACCTCATGCCAGGCCCTGTGGCCAACTACCTGCCATTCAAGGCCGAAGGCCCTGTGCAGTGTGGGATTGGCGGCCTTTATGGGGGTGGACACAAACAGACATTTGAGGTGATCAGATTCAATGTCACTGGTGTCGTAGTGTGCTATATACAGGAGTTGCTTTCCACCAACACTTGGGAACTTGTTTACATTGCTCATTATTCACCAAATTTGCTCTGTAGCAGTTCCATTTTCAAGGCTGCGCAGACCCGTACCTCGGCCAGTCCGAGGCAGCAGCCATTGCCCATAGCGTCCTCGACTCAGACACTGTTGGTCCAAGGGGTAATGTGGCGCTCTTTTTGGGGGGGGGGGCCTCAGCAGTGTTGCGTTCTCTTTTGTGACCAATACATGTAACCAAGGCTCCAAGGCAGCCGAAACGCGTTGTGTGATTCAACAGATTCTTGCTCCACTGTGACAACTTTTAGCAGTATCCTACAGTGCGCCTACCTAATCTTACATTGGATATTTATATATATAAAACACACCAGAGTTTGATTTGCTTAATACAGCATTTCATCAACGGAAAAGACACGAAGACAAAACGATCCAGACAGGGACTGTACCCCAAACAACTCAAAATTCAATAACGCTTAACGTAATGATATGAAGTTATCCTGGTCCAAGGTGGAACAGGTTAGCCATAAACTGGGCTCTACCTTATCTTAAGTTACCATCGGTGATGAAACCTGTAATACTAATATAGGTGAATTATTTAAACTTAGACCTCCTCCTGACCTTCTATTGACAGCTTTTCCATTGCTTATGCTAATGGAATTGCAATCCTTCAAAACTTCTCAAGTTTTCTTGGGCATTGGGATCTGACAGATTCTCCTGCATCTGTTAAGCAACTCGCTGTTTGGTGTACTCCGCTCCTTGCATCAAGGCTCAGTAGCATTATTTATTCGGGTAAGTTTCCAACACCAGATATAGGACACAGTACCTATACAGTCCTCCCAAAGCACAAGGGCCAAACCTGAAAGGGTACAAACTAAGCCACTGTAGCTTAATGGCCATGTTTCACCCTCCTCTAAACATTTGTGAGGCTGCTCATAACTGATCTGATAAATTGGATGTAATCAAACAAGATGATACCAGCTACCCCCACAGGTTGTAGGAGACCACCTTGTATATCTCTGTGGGTCTGGCTTTGATGGCAAGCACAGCTCTGAGGTCAGAAGCTCCATCCATTTTACTGTAACCTCATTGACCTTAGTAAGACTATCAACTGTGTAAACAGGTCAAACTCTATGGAGAAAATGGCTACATTTAGGAGCCCCTAAAGAACCTTGTCTATCTTATAGCCTACCTCTTCTCTCATTTTCTCTTGAAGCTTTGCACAGAGGCAAAATATTAAATGGCAATCAGGCATACTACAGGGATACAGCCAATTTTTTCAATATCTTTCTAATTTATTTATCCAGGGGCAAGTACACATAGACCAGCCAGACCAGCCAGATGGAGCCTGCAATGCATACGTTTTATGTTAATGATTTAGGGTCAAACTTCTTGTTGACCAACTACATGGATTGCAGAATTTGGTTAAGTACATCAAAATCAATGATTTGGATACTAACAACTCTGGAGAATCACAAGTGATGACATTCAGGATATCCGGGTTATGATCAACTGGCTTATAGGCCAAGTAAATACCCTCAAGCTTACTTATGACAGCCCCTTTTAGTTTTCTGCAATTGGCACTACTGGTGATTTCAATTAAGAGCTCATAAAACGCTTGTTAAGAATTAGACATTCAATTTCAGTCAAACTCATGTGCCTGCAGTTTTGAAGGTTACCCTTTATTGGTTTTAATATTCTCATCTTTAATATTTTACCTACTAGGATCCACAGTGAACTTTTAAATGTTGACCCTAGTCATTACTCTGCTTTTATTACACTTTCTGGCAGATGCTCCTAAGTTGACACATTTGTTTGAAAAACTCTTCGCCAACCCTTATTGTTTTATTAACAAAATAATCTTGTCTTTTAAACAGTTTGCTGGAACTGCCGATTTTGTAAGCCAATCCTTCCTACTCTTTTCATTGTAGTGTTTGCAGCTATACTACCTTCTTGGTGAAGTAGGGTTACCTTTTCACTGTCACAAAATTATGATGAGATGCTCATTAGGTTTGGCCACATACTGAGCTGTGATGACATTTCCAGATGGGGGCCATACCGTCTAAATATAGGCTGAAGATAATATGGATGTCCTGTCTAAACTAAGACCATGCACTACTTAATTGAAAAGATTTACACATCTACGAAATTACCATTTCAGGCAACAAATATTTGAATTTGACAACATGGGAACAAGTAATGCTTTGGTGCGTTTTTCGTTTCATATAGCTAAACCTTTATCCGAGTTTTGTATGTGTTTGAATTGTACTATATTTTGCTGCTTTGTTGAGGTTTGTTCAAGACCAAATAAAAATGTACAAAATTATTCTGCAGCACATACTTTGGGCAGAGGGATTGGAGGTAGGCACAGTGAAAGTAGGTGGCAGAGAGACACAGGTGTATTGGGCGTAGACCAGGAAACCACCAGATTGTGAAGAACCAGGCATAAAGAAAAGTGAGAAACAAGGTGCGAAGAGAGCCCACTTTCTGAACTGCAAGTAGCATGTAAGAAATAGTTAGAATGTCACCAAGAAGAAAGACCAAATTGAAGAATCCGAAGAGTCATAAGTAACCCCACAATAGGATGACCACGCCATAGGTCAACTAAGGAGCACCATAACCTTGACCTGTGCACCAATCTGTTGCACATCCAAAGCATGAGTCAAAACTGCGTATCTTAAAGGGATGAAGTGGTGAAAAGCAAGACACAAATCCCACCTGCAGAGCGCCCACCAGGATAATCCTGTAACAAATAAAACTCACTCCTATTAGGTAGGAAGGTATCAAATCCGACCCCTTCCAATGGTAAAACCACATAGGAAAAACCCTCTCCCTACAAACCACTTCACCCTTGCAATAGGTAATGGAAGGATGTTTTCCAAATTGCCCTACCTCACAGCAAAAAGCTTCCACGCGATAATCCTAGAATCAACGACATGAGTTTGCCCTAGAGCCTAAACGTCAATAGGACAATGAACTGGCTAATGTTGCTCAACCCAAGAAATGCAACATAACATACAACTATGGCCAGGTAAGCTGAATGCCAAATTTGACAGAGTGAAGGAACACGCGTCAACTCAATATATCTGTAGAAATTGTTTTGGCATTAAACTAGCTTTGTCAAATCCCACGGCTGACAAGTTAGTCAGCTTAGATAGGCATGTTTATTGCTCTTGAGGGATTGCTGCCTTAAAATAAGGTTGTGTAACTCGTGTTAAGTTTACCTTACCTTTTATTGCTTTCTTTCTTACTGTTTTGGAAAGGGTGGAAGGGGTGGGGAGCTCCTAGTGCCTAGGGGGACAGCAGTGAGCGTGCACAGGGTGGATGAAGGGGCGTGGCCGAAGAGAGGGTGGGAGGTAGCTGTCTACTCTTGGTTTCTTGCCTCTGGACACACACCTGATTAAATCCTGCAGAGAGTGGCACTGCTGTTAACTCCTTGTGGTGTGCAGATACACACAACATTCAGTTCAGAAGCACAGACATAACCACAATCCTGACACCAGGTGCAAATGACTCTATGACACCAGGAGAAATCGCTTCCAATACTAGAGTTTCATTTAACACAGCAGGGTATTCTGGCAGCTGTCGTTTTCTTTCAAATCAATTGAACCTATTAGACAAACAATCATGAAAATGTTGATTTACAAATGCAAACTTCGTTTTTGAATATTTGAGCAGATGAAATTTTTTAAACACTTTTAAAATAGTTTCCATTCAGGTATTGAGTGATCTGTGGTTCTACATCAGGATCTCTTTTGAAGAATTATCTTCCGAAATAAATGTCATGTCCTACGTATTATTTCCATTAGGTTTTCTATCATTAACTACAGTGGGAGATATTTTTGAGACAATATATAAGGCGCAATATTTATGTCAGGTTATATTGTGACACAAATATTCAGCTACCACATCCGATCGATATCAGCAAGTGAGGAATTAAAGCACTTTATAAAGCTTTTGAATTAAATATAAGAAAAGTACAATGCAGACGCTTGAGAGAGCAATAACCATAAAATATATAATACAAGAGGAAAATAAGTAAAGCCTATTTAAGGAATTTACATATTTTTAAATGGATTAGAAAAAATAGAAACTGTGTCAGAATAGAAACTGAGAAAAGAGAGTAGTACAACACAGGAGGTGGTGTAAGTTCAATGATAAGGTTACCAATACAATTTGAATGATCATTCCAGTTAAAAGATCAACATAAGCTGCATTGGCGTAAAGAAGAAAAAGATTAAGACAATAATAATACGGGTGATAAATAATGAGAGATTTAGGGGTGATTATAATTATTAATAAGATGTATTGTGAGATAATTGTTAAAAGGTTAAAACAAGACAGAAGCTTGAACTGGGTAGGGAGAGTGTTCCAACCACCAGGAGCACAGCTGAAAATTGATTAATTTCTGTATCAATGGGTTTAGATATAGGAAGTCATTTTGAAACCCAGTCTGACAGGGTATCTGATTTAGAGTTTGATGGACGGGTGCTCGTCACAACCATGACAGGTATCCTGTTGTCCTTATTGCATGTGCATTAGAACATAAGGGAAAGATATATATATATATATATATATATATATATATATATATATATATATATATATATATATATATATATATATATATATATATATATATATATACACATATATATATATATATATATATATATATATATATATATATATATACCATCAAGATACATACAGTTGGTGTTTAAGATAGTAAACCTATACTAAGCAAAATATGCTTAACTTGCTAATATTACAACATTTTGGTAGGACGATAATTCCGACTCAATAATCTATACCTTCACTGTCACATAGGCAGGTTGTTTTGAACGGTGGAAAAAGCCGAGGTTTTCCAATGAGAGAAAATCACGTCCCCTCCTCTACATGGGTGTAGAGCCTCCAGGTGGGCAGACGTGGCCTCGAGTGCCTTGTGATCCACCAAGCTGTGTCACTGTCCTTGCCCTTAGAGCTGAACCTTACAAAGAAGGGCGTATTGAGAGGCAACAGAGGTCATTTATTCATGCAGTCCCTATTTCAGTCTCATTGAATACTTCAGAGTGGCTGCACATTTGTTAGATTTCAATCATAATCTTAAAGGGAGTGTTTCAAGGAGAAGCAGCATTTTCAAGATTTTATTTTCAACTTTTTGGTTTAGCTGTCAATTCATTCCTCTCTGTCATTCAGTACAGAACTTTCGAGGTGAACCCATTAGTGGTAAACATTACTGGTCGTTAGAAATCTTGGATACTACAGTAAATTGACTTCATATTGTTGCCCAGAGACTTTGTCAGTCCCAAAGTTAGAACCTTGCCCTCCACAGGGCAGGATTCTCAGAGCTGTCAATAGGAACTACCTCCCAAGAGGACTGCCCTCCACATTTCTGGATCACTTTATATATAGTTCTGTTTTTTGTTGTGGTAAGGGGAAAATCCATGACAGCAAAGTAAGGTAGAAGCTTGGAGCTACACGAAGGGGTATGGCAGGTACGATATATAAAACTGGAATTATTCCAGATAAAATGCCATTTGTGGAATGAAATTGTCAGTGGTTCAGTTATGCCCTTTTTTGAATAATTTAAGTCCGAAAACAGTTAATGACAGGCCTACAAATGAACCAAGAAGTCAAGGACTTCCTTTGATTATATTGTCATAAAGTTATTAAATGCATGCATAGACCCTGTGAAGGAGTTTCCTACTGAAAGATGTCCACTTCTTTTTTACAATGTCTTCCTGACTCTATCCCTCTATCCTTCTTGATCAGATTGCATCTAATAAACAATCCTCTGGCTGCTCTACTTTGACAAAAAGGAATCAAAAGGATTCCACCTGGTATGGGACCAAATGACTGACCTCCAGTTTTTGTTGTGGATGTCATTCACTCACAAAAAATTGAGCATGGAGGTATTTTAAATTTCCAATTGGTAGAATGACTTCCAAAATCTTAGACATTAGTCCTTTCAACTTCCTCTGTAATGAAAGGATACCTGCAACTCTATAGGCTCTGTGTGTTAAGAGTTTCAAGGTTGTGTTCTACTTTCACTGTGGCTTGATCGCAAATCGAAAAATGCGAGCATGTGATGAAGAAGTTAAACAATAAGGTGTTACCAAGGTGGGTTTTACCTATTTTCTCATTTTTACTGAGAGAGGAGGAAGAGAAGTGCAGGATTAAATTTGATGAAACTTCGTTGGATCCAGATAAACTAAGAAAAATAGAATTTGGGGTTGACCATTATAATGGACATTCTGCTTGAGGAAATGATCTGTTCGGCTCACGACCTATGAACTGTGGGTAAAGAAACAAAAGTTATGTGTGTCATGAAGGCTAGTGATAGGCGGTGTTCAGATGATGATCATTTTAGAAAGAACAAACAAATAATCAGGCTCTTTGTAATGTACATACATTTGGGAACTTTGCCTTTCTCCTTTGCACGCAAAATTCCAGAAATTATGCCATTATGCCATGTTGCGTCATTATGCAAGACGTTCATGTTCACAGCAGTTGAGTCAAAACCCAATCTACTAACATAGAAAACCCTGGCTTTTTGCCAAACAATCTCTCCTCCTTGAAGCAGGGGGTGTCCAAATACTCCACACACTGCATGTGTTGCATGTGCTGCACTGTACCGCACACATACAATATGAGGAGTGTTTCAGAATTTGTCTAGGCATAGGATTTTGTGCTGGAAGGGTTTTTATCTATTACAAATCCTATGCAAGACAGCATGCACATAGACATGCGTAAGGTTAGGGAACCGTTAGAGGGTGTCAGCACAAGGGACAACAGCAGCAGGCCTTTTTTATATAAAAAATATGTCTCTACACGGCTTCCTTCCTCTAACGCAACACTAATAAATAATTCATGTGCCACAGAGTCACATTTACACCAGGGGTAATCTGGATGCATGGGTCATATGCAGGGTTTTAAGTGGGATGAAAAAACTGTGGGGGTCTCTCATAGTGTCGTGGGCACTGTACGTATGGGCGTGACTTAAAAAACACGCTAAAAATCTGTGCTTAGCATGGTAGGCTGTCCCACTGGTATTTTGCTACTTCTGTCCATTCACCCTCATATATAACACAACAAGTAACATTACACCTACAACAAGCCAGGACTATTGGTTTTGCCAATGGTTGTCAGTTGTATAAGATAAATAAACAACAACTATCACTGCGTTGTATATAATATTGAAAATGTTACTCGCTCTCGGGGCGAGGTTCTGGAGTACAGGTTCAATCGAGCCTGACGTCCTGTGGTTCAAAAAATGTATTTGCCTTTGTGTAATGTAACTCGTGCTCATGTAAAGCGCTCCAAGTTTGCGCTATATGCAGGGCCGACCTGGCCGTAGCAGGCACCGGGCAATTCCTCGTTGGGCTGCCAGGGTGAGTGCTGGTTTTGGCCCCTGGGAGACTGTTTTTGTTACAGGGCCGTTTATGCAGCATAGTTGCAATATTGGCCCCTGTAACAAAAACGGCCAAAACCGGCCCGGGCAAACAGCTCATCTGCACCCAAAACCCCGGGGCGGGGGGATGTACCATGTTACAATGCATACCATTACAACTACCTACTATTACAACGCGACCATTAAAACGCATACCATTACAACGCATAGCGCTTTGAGGTGCTGGATAGTGGTAAGTATAATTTACTATTCTAACTCCAGTCCCCGTGGACACTAGGGAAGGTGTTGGATAGTAAATTATACTTATTCCCTATCCTAGAGCGCCCCCCAGCGCAATGCGTTGTAATGGTATGCGTTGTAAAAGTTGCGTTGTAATAGTAGGTAGTTGTAAAAGTTGCGTTGTAACAGGTGTATACCGGGGCAGGGAGATGGGGTCAACAGAGCACCTTGCCAGGGTTGGTTTTGGTTCCCAGTCCGGTTCTGACTATATAAAACTGAAAAACGAGTCTCTTAGAAGTTACATCAAAGGCAGTGACGGATAGTACTATTGCAGAGTTAAGGTTTTTTCCCACCCTGAGGGTAAAAATGGAGAGCCTGATAGGGTCCCGTCTAGGCACCTGCTTTTAAAAACTGCTGGGGCTGAGCCCCGGCAGGACCCAGCCCACTTAAAGCCCTGGTCTAATGCATTTTCAGCAGTGTTTGTGATTGGTGGTTTACTTCCTTGTTCTTGTTGTGCTTCCTTCTTTCTCTTGGTTCAGCAGCTTGTTGTTTAGCTGTAAGAGCACGCAAAGCCCTACCCACCACCTGGAGCACAAGATCCAAGATAATCAGATGTGGCCGGCAGCAGGAACTGGAAATATAAGAGTGTGGTCACAACATGAAGAACAAGTTCAACATCTCTCCTCAAGAAGCCCCTGGCCTCAGCTCCAGCCTGCACAAACTTGTCCCAGCAGCAAACTTGAAACCAAGAATACTGTACATCTGCCACAGCCTTACCTCACAAGCCCCAAAACACACGGTACGCATCAAATAACAGTAAGCAGTACAGTTCAACAACAACCACACATGCACAACTCGAAAAACAAGAGGCTGCCACACAACCGTCTAACGTCACCTCGGATTGAAGTGAATTGTATTTTATTTTTAGCATTTACAGTAGGCCGGGCGAAATTGTAATTCATTAATCGGAGTAATTGCAGTAATTTTGTGTTACACTTATCATGCAAAATTACTAAAAATTACGCAATTATGCCCGTTTGCGTAGTTTGGGACAGAAATCCTAACACTGGAGCACAGGGTAAACGAATGTATGAAGCGCGAGCAGCTGCAGGCTGCTACTGTTCATTTTCTGTTGCATTTAGCACTCTTTTCTTGGTTTGAGGGTTTAGTCGTGATGTGATCTTTTTTCTAGGGTGTGTTTTACACCCCATGCAGGATGCATGGCCCTTTTTTGGGGTGGCTCCACTCAGGTGCCTCACTAGCCACCATATTTATAATTTTGTGTGTAGTGTTTGATTGTGTCTAGTAAAGTCTATTTCCATTTAAAAAGAAAAGGCACTGTTTGAAGAATGATTTATTGGGTGTTATTAGATTCCTTGCTGAGTGCTGAATTTCTAGCCCACATCAATCCCCTGAGTCAGCCTTGGGGCTGCTCTGCCTCGTTATTCTGAGAGTCATGCACTTTGTACCCATTTTAAGGTTCTAGAGTGGTGGTGGGAGGAGAGATGAATACCACAGGTAACACAACAGGGGACAATTACTAACTATCACACTCATACAAGTGTGACAATTCAGACTATTCCAGGTCCCAGAATCTATACGAACGGCTTGGGTATTAGTCATTTTTTATGTATATTGAATTACAGTTGTTGTTGTGCTCCCCTCTAAATTAGGCAGAGACTGCATTCATGTGGCAGAATCTCATAAGTGTGGGGGTTTACAATTAAGTGCTGGTGCTGAGCACCGGAA
This sequence comes from Lissotriton vulgaris, assembly GCF_964263255.1. Lineage (NCBI taxonomy): Eukaryota > Metazoa > Chordata > Amphibia > Caudata > Salamandridae > Lissotriton > Lissotriton vulgaris. The sequence goes on along the minus strand of NC_141695.1, from coordinate 1,713,967,966 downwards.
ACCACCTGCTCAAATTAAGGACTGCCAATATGGCTCAGTGAACTAAACTCTCACAACTGATATATGTGGTGATCTGCAATTCAGTAAATGGATTCCAGGAAAGGCATTCCAGTTTGTAAACGGAGTGCTATTACATTACATCATAGCTTCCTCTGTTACTAACAGTGCTTGGAAAAACCAGAAGGGTTATATGAAAAATAAGTTGTTTTTATAAAGACAGCTATGTCACGATTAAAGGTATGAATTTATTACCAGTTTTGATAATATACAGAAACTGCTTGACGTATCTCACTCTTGATCACTTTATAAACTGCATCAATGTTTCCGTGCACATTTAAAGTTAAGAATGCTTTCATTTGTCTTAACGTGTATGCCTTTGTCTTTGTCTTCTTGTAGCGGTTTTACGCATTACTTTTATTTATTTTCGAAGTTCTGAGCATAGTTTCACTTTTGCAAAATAAAAAACCAATGTAAGGTTGCGGTGCTTGAAAATGTACACATGACTTTCTTGCCAATATGCTTTAAAAAAAAAACACACGTTCACAAACACAGGAACAATGTGTAAATGAAATGCATGGTATAGTCCCATCCGTGCTGCGTCTCGCTGCGCTTTTCTCATCACCGAGCAGGAAATGTAAGCTGAAGTATCTTTATACGACCCAGGAAAAAAATGGAAATGTAAAACCACTCCCTTCAAATATGGGACCATATTTCTGATTAAGTTTAGTTTAGATTACAATCCATGTCCGTGTGATGGTATCAGTAAACAGAATGATTTGCACTTTCTATTCTTCTGTAAATTTTACTTAAAATATACTAATTGGTTTTTAACTCCTTATTTTAGAAAACAAAGACCCCTTTCGTTAGGGGAGTCTTATTCAATGTTACTTTCCCTGGACACAGATGAACTAATCTATCGCACTAGCACCTTTTTGAGACTTATAACACGTGTACGTAAAATGATGGAAAACCCCTGAAAATAGTCTTATGAGAACTGTATTAGATTTTTAATAATTATGAATTCTGTAATTTGTATTTGTTATGTAATTGAATTGTTTTTAATGTGGTACTTTTATGAATTTTATGAAATTCGAATAAAGGTCTTTCGAACTTGAACTTGAACTTGAACTTGATTAAGTTTAGTCATTTTTCTCTGTTGCAGATTGAGGATACCATTGTTGTCTTAGTCACCAGTGACCAATCGGGGGGACAGTGCTGAGGGAGGCTCGCCTGAGCAAATGTAGTTTCTCACACAATCTAGTACACGGACTGCACGAGTATCAAACCTTCTTAAAAAAGTCCATTTGGATGCAGCTGGTAATGGGAGTGGGATAACCTTTGTTCACGTTGAGGCTGCTGTCAAAGAGAGATTTACAATGTGAGGGTCTGCTCTGGGGAGGCAGCATGCAGTGGTGGTTCTGGTGCGGGCTGTGAGGTCAATGAGGAATCCTTGTACTGGGAGAATCCTCACAGCAAAGGGGATGCATTGGTTCTGTGCGGCGTTGCACTGTGCAGCAGAGGAGAAGTGTTGGTTCTGCTGGATCCACAAATGGGCTGGCAGAGAACCTTACAGCCCATTTTCAAGGGTCCAGACTGGAATGGCACAACTTGGTGGGGTAGGACTCACAGATGTCAGAGTCCAGGTGCTGGGTTCAAGGTGATTGGAGACTTCTGTCCCTGAGGCTATGTGTCAGGTAGCCAGGCAACTAGCCTTGGAGTCACCCTGGGGTCCTTAGTTCAAAGGGTGCAGGTCCTTCTCACCCAGGCAAGAGGGCAGCAGGCCAGCACAACAGGGCAGCAGTCCTTCAAGGCAGCAGTCGATCAAAGTGGCAGTCCTTTCAGCAGCACAGCAGACCTTCTTCCTAGCAGAGTCTCCACAGGTTCAGATGTGTACTGAAGAGTTGGGGCCTTATTTATGAAGGCCTTGTGCCGCCGTTGCGTCACTTTTAACATGGGAAAAAGTGACGCACCGGTGGCGCAAGGCTTTCATAAACGAGGCCCTTGGTGTCTGAGTTCCAATATTTATGCATGTGACTTCCTTTAACATGGAAGAAGGTTCTAGAGGTTTCTTTTTCAAGTGCCCAGGATTCCTGCTCCCCCTGCCCAAGACTAACTACAGGGGGTACTCACCTCTTTGTGGGGGAGGCAGGACCCAGCCTATTCAAGTGTAGTTAAGACTGTGACCAGGTACACGCTCCCATCTTGCCAATGATGGCCCATCTAACAACATCTAGGAGGAATACACAAAGCCCAACTCTCAGCTATACACAGTTATGTGAGCCAGAGACTGGCTGCATGCACTAAATCGCTAAGGCAGGAAAATGTCAACTTTCTATAAGTGCCGTTTTCTAAACTGAAATTTAAAATCTGACTTTACCATAAGAGAGGAATTTTCATCACAATTCCAAAGACATCAAACATGAACTGAATACTTCTTCCCATTGGTAGTTACAGCTTATTAAATGTAATGATGTAACTTCAGTGTTATCCTACTTTTCACTACTAGGGCATGTAACACTTAAAAGTGCATGTCCAAATTTTTAGGCACACCGTACGCTGCTGTCTGGGCTGTCCAGGGCCCGCCTCAGAAGGTTTCGGCCTGGCAAAAGTACCTGAGACAGTGCACATTATGGCAGGTGTTTCTGAGGGCCATTGCTTCCCCAGTCTCAACTAATCACTTCACCTCACACTTTAAGGGATGCAAGCACATCTGTATCAAAATAAGTTAATACGAATGATGGCTTTGTACCTAACCTGACAATGAGGCCCGTGTGATACGAGGGCTGTATGCCCACCAAGAAAGCAGATAATAAAGAGGTTCCTCACTTTAGCAGAAAAAAACAGAATTGCTATTTAGTTTATCAAAACACCCAATAACCAATACCATGATTTGTATTATAGATTGTGCCCCGGGAGCAGCCGCGTAGCTAGGGGGGGGTGGGGGGGGGGGGGCGGTCCGCCCCAGGCGGCACAATTGGGGGGCGGCCGCGCTGCACTCGAGGTCCGTTGCGGCGGCATTTATAATTTATTTGGGGACACTCAGTGACAGTACTGTCAGTGTCTCCAAATAAATTATAAACGAGTGTTGCCAGATTGGGTTATTTTTTTCACGCACCAAGTGAATGGGAATATTGTCGCCTATTTGTGCGGGGAAAAAATTCAAATTGTAGGCGGCTAATCTTTGGGCGTTTATTGGCCCGTTGTCACGTTGTGCGCATATTTGTAAGCTGGGGCGGCGCTTCAGCAGTGTCTACATTATCCTTGGCAGCCAGCCCTGATTTAGTGATTGGACAACAAGTGTGCTGCGCTGCGCAGCATAACTAAAGCCTCGAGTAGTCAGTGTGTGTAGCAACTGCATTGCGTGCACCACCTGAGTTTATTTTAAAAGTGTACTGTACTGTACCTTCATATTTGGTTGGATCTCGGGCGTCTGGCTGGGGGCAGATCGTGTGCGAGGAATACTTTCACTTTCGCTTCCCGCTGTGGAGCATGCAGATCGTTAAGACATTCAAGTAACAGCAGGTAAGTTTCCCCCCTAGTTTATAACACTATTTTGTGGAGGTGGCGGCACTTCTAAAAAGATAAAATGCGCGTCATTCTGTCTGGGGGTTGTGGTGGTGGCGTGTAGCTAGCTGGACACAGGCCTGGCTATGGCCTAGTCGCGTGCGCAGGGGCAGGACGCGCAGTGGACAGCGACTCAGACTCACACGCCAGTCCAGTCGGAAGTGACGTGTCCGTGCACACGCCTCCCTTTTATTTAGCCCCGCAGGCCACGCCTGGCCTGCGGATGAGGGGATGCGTGTACGTGCATCAACTAGACTGTAGACAGCACTACATCCCTATCCAACTATATAAACTTTGCACAAAGTCCCACAATTTTGGCACAACAGGATTATCAGTTCACAACATGACGCTCTGTACTTGCGTGTCCCTTGGTGGTCGCTTCAAGGCCTCAGCTGACAGGCGTAGTCTTTCAGTCTTTGACTCGGAGGTGGATTGGGCCGCAGGTTGTACCTCGGGACATCACCTCGGCCTCGCTCCATGGTGCTGGGCAGATTCCTGGTGGGAGTTGACGCAGCGGGGGATTCGCACTCTGGCTCGGACACCGCCTCCTGTGTCCCGGCCGGTGAGTTATTCTCTCTCTCCGGTGTGATGGCTCTAGGCAACACGCTGTCTCCATCGGTGGTCTCTGGGTTTTGTCTCGGGCCAGGGGATATCACTTTGAACCAGGATGTGTTCCTCGATACCTCTTCCCCCTCTTTTCTTGCAGTTACCATGGTACCTTTCGTGGCTGTCACGGTCCACGGACCCGGTTCATAGTAGGTCTGGAATTTTCCCCCAGGACGTCGGTTTCGTATGACCACTTGGACTCCCGGACGCAAACCCCTTGGAGTAGCTCTCCGGCGTCGGCTTGCCCGCTGGTGGTTTTGTTGTCTCCGCTCCTGGGCGTCTTCCAGGTTGTTCACATCTGGTACTGCCCCTGGTACGGCGGGAAGGAGGTCTCTGCGCTGGCCTTGGAACATGAGAGCCCAAGGGCTCCGCCGGGTGGTGCAGTGAGGGGTTCCTCGGTATTCCCGTAGAAAGTCATGCAGTCTTTGTTCAGGGTCAGCATGCTCGACCACCGCTATCCGGAACATCTTATTGAGTGTTCGCATAAACCTCTCCGCCTCCCCGTTGGCTTGTGGCCATTGGGGTGTGATGCGACGGTGTGTGATTCCCCGGGTTTTCAAGAAGGTGGCAAACTCTGCTCCCTGGAATGGTGGTCCGTTATCGCTCCGTATCTCCTCAGGGTATCCAAACATGGAGAACATCTTCTCTAGCACCGGCCCTACGTGCGTGAAGGCCGTGGAAGGGACTATCTCAACTAGCGGGTACTTGGAATACGAATCAATGGCCACAAGAGTATGTCCTTCTCCCGGGAAGCTCCCAAAATCTATACTGACTTTAGTCCACGGGGTCGTACAGGCTTCCTCTGTGATTATCGGGGCAGGTCGCTCGGGATCACTCGTTAACTGGCAGGACATGCAGCTCTTCACATAGTCTTCTACCATTATTTCTAGTTCAGGGAACCATACCTTCCCCCGCATGCGCGCTTTCATCTTCGTAGCTCCTTGGTGGCCACCATGAGCCAGTTGGGTAGCGCGGTATTTGAGGCTCTGTGGTATCACCAGGCGTGACCCCCTCAATAGCACGCCCTCTTCCGTGGCGCTGAGTTCATGCCGAACATGCCAGATCTTTGTGAGGGCCTCTTTGTCTGCTGCATTCCAGGTGTTTATTTATTTATTTATTTATAGGTTTATATAGCGCTGTGATAGTTAGCCCAAGAACCTTCCTGAACGGCCTGTAGTGACCTCGTGTAGATATTGTCCTCTGCGGCCGCTTCCTTGATTTCGTCAATCGTCATGCACTGGGGACAGGATGTCAGTGCTACCCATCGTGCATACTCTTCACAGTCGTCATCTGTGGGCATTAGCTCCTGTGGTAACGGATGACGCGACAAGTAATCGGCAGGGTTCTTGGCCCCTGGTCGGTATACCACCTCCATTCCATATGACTGGAGTTGAATCACCCATCTTTCAATGCGTGGCGGTGGATGCGGGGCGGTTCCTTTGAAAAGGGGTACCAGAGGCTGGTGGTCTGTGACCATGACGAATGAGTGGCCTTGCAGGTATAAGTGGAAATGGCCGCAGGCCCACTTGATTGCAAGAGCTTCTCGCTCAATTTGAGCGTACCTGGTCTCGGTTGGTGTCAGGGCTTTGCTGGCAAAAGCTAGTGCTGTCCATCGGCCGGGTTCGTGCTCCTGGGTCAGGACTGCTCCCAGGCCCACCGGGCTGGCGTCCACGATCACCTCGGTGCGTTTCGCCGGGTCAAAGTAGGATAGTGTGGCATTTTCCAGAAGAGCATCCTTTATCCCCTGGAAGGCTTCGTTTTCTTTTGGGCCCCACTGCCACGTGGCGTCCGTCTTGGTTAGCGCTCGGAGAGGTTCGCTTCGGGTTGCTAGGCCTGGTATGAACCGGCCACAGTAGGTCGCCATCCCGAGGAAGCTCCTCACCTCCGTTGGTGATCTTGGGGCTGGGGCATCCTTTATGGATCTGGACTTCCTTGGGTCAATTTGGATCCCTTCCTGGTTAAAAACGTAACCGAAGAATTCAATGGAGGACTGGAAGAATTGGCATTTGTCCTTGTGGAGTGTCGCTCCATATGTACTCAGTCTTTTCAGGACGCCTCGGAGGTGTTTGTAGTGCTCGGACGCGGTGGCAGAGTGAATTAAGATGTCATCACTGACATTGATTACGCCCGGCAGTCCAGATAGGAGTTCTCTGATCGTATTTTGGAACACCTCAGCCGCTGAGGAGATACCAAAGTTGAGGCGTTTGTAACGCCGGAGGCCAAGATGAGTGCTGAATGTAGTAATAAATCGGCTTTCCTCAGCAAGGGGTAGCTGGTGATATCCAGCGTTGAGATCGATTTTCGAGAACCATTTTGATCCGTTTACGTCGGCCACTATGTCGTCCATTGTGGGCGTTAGGTGCCTTTCCCTCCTGATAGCCGTGTTTGGCAGTCGCATGTCGATACACAAGCGAATTTCGCCTGGTTGCTTGGGCTTTTCCACGATGACCATGGGTGAGACCCACGGAGTGGGTCCCGTCACCTTTTCAATAACACCAAGGTTCTCAAGTTTTTCAAGTTCTTTCTCCACCAGCGGGCGGAGGTGGAAAGGTATCCTGCGATGGCGCAGTGCTGTGGGGGAAACGGATTTATCGATGTGGAGTTTAATGGGTTCGCATTTTATACATCCTAATCCTTTGAACAGTTCAGGAAAATGCTCCAGCAATTCATCCACTTGGTGGGTACGGATGCGATTGGCAAAGGCTATTAATTTTAAGTCTTCAGCCGTGTGGCTGCTTAGTGTTATAGTGTTGACGGTCTAGTAGTTGGGGTGGGCGGAGCTAGGTGGGCTGAGGGGAAGAGGTGGGGTCAGGAACAGGAAAGAGCAGTTAGAGTAGGGACGGGGACCAAGTAAGAAGCATCAATAAAGAGCTCATAACTAGAAGTCAGTGTCCACGTGTATGTGTGGGTTGGGACACGACAGCTGGCGACAAGGGTGGGATCGGAAGAAACCCCCACCTCACGAGTGCCCCGTCCTGCAGCGTGGAGTGCACTCCGCTGCAACGTAGCCCCTGCGGCGCCGGTAACGAGCCCCCCAGGAGTGGCCTGATCTCCCCTCGCAGGTGGAAGAGGGTCGAGAAGAAACGCAGCAACCCAGCGAGCGAGCGCTGATGTGTCCTGAAGAAAGCGCTGAATCGGAGCGCAGAAAACGCGGCAAAAAGGGCGCCGAGTGAAGAGCGCCAAACGCCGACCGCGCTGGACGCGCTGACGAGCCCACAGTGCGCCGAGACTGACAAGGGGCCGGAAACTCACTCCGACGCTGCCCAGGTGAGCCTGCAGTGCTGCGAAGGCGAGAGGAGGCGAAAGGAGAGCCCCAGACACGCGCGGCCCCACACAGACGCCAGCGCTAAATCGGCCAGAGACAGCAGAAGCCAGCCAAGCAGCAGGCAGTGCGCGAGACCAGCGCCGGACAGGCAGCCCTTACCTGAACGCGCTATGAGAGCGGAGGTCGGCCCAGCTCAACTGTGAGTTCCCCAATGCTGAATGTGTGTGCCCGGAGAGAGAGAGGAACCTCGTGTCGTGCCAAAGGAGGCGGCCATTACTAGGTCAGGCAGCCTTAGGGACAAGCCCTATCAGAACTGAGGGCGGCCATCTTTGAGTCAGGCAGACTCTTCAAATAAGCCCTGGCAGCCCCAAAGGGATACAGCCAAAAGCCACCAGTTAGTAAACAGTGCTCGTGGGGCACAGCGACAAGCAGCAACCAACAAGCATTGGCAAAAGAGAAAAAAAAAACAGCAGCAAGCAGCAACAAACAAGCATCGGCATCTACAAAGCCTACAGAAAACGCCAGAAGTGAAGGGAGCGGACGCCAGCCCCTGCAACCCGAGTCAAGCATCAGGATCGACACCACCTCCTCAGAATGTCCAACAATCGCGCGACAGGCGCACAGGATGCTCCCGCCGAAAAGGAGATCAAGGGCACGCATCTACGAGGGCCAGAACCCCTAACAGTCACGACAGGGAGCAGCATGGGCCTCAAGTGGCAGGAATGGCTGGAGGATTTTGAGGACTATGTCAAGGGTTCCAGAATCGAGACAGACGAGGACAAAATAATAACCCTTCGCAATCTAGGAGGGCGCGAGATCAGCAAGATAGTGCGAGAGATCCCAACCGCCGATAGCGACACCTATGTCAAGGTAAAGGACATATTGAACAACCGTTTCCTGCACAAACGAAACGTTGATTATGAGAGACACAAGTTTCACCAACAGCACCAGGACAAGGATGAGCCACTAACGTCCTTCATACACCGACTAAGGCGTCAGTCACAGTACTGCGATTTCACAAACTTCTCCCCAGATGCGGCCATCAAGTCTCAAATTATCTCGGGATGCCACTCAGAGTCGCTGAGACGAAGACTACTAAGGAAACCACAAGAGTTGGCGGAAATCGAGGAGAACTCACGAATATATGATCAAGCCGAAGAAAATGCAGCGGAGATCGAAGTTAAACCCAGCACTAGCCGAGAACATGCCAACCGCGTCTCCGACCGACGACATGGCCGACAGGCTTACCGAGGCAACCCACGTGACAGATCAAGCCGATCCAAATTCTCACCCAGACGCCGAACAGATTACCGGCCAAGAGACTCAGAGAGGAGAGACCGACGACCCGAACGCACAAGACGGTGCTACAGGTGCGGGTATGATTACCCCCACATTGACTCGTGCCCTGCCATGGGCCAACGCTGCCGAAAATGCGGACGATCCAATCACTTTGAGGTCATGTGTAGCGAGTATCACCGAGAACAACGTAGCGGTGCTGATCGACGCACCAGCCAGCCAAGGTCTTCAAGGACAGAAACCAAGCGGCACCACGCCAGAGCCGTTCACGATGAACCTGCTCACTCCCCATCGTCGTCTCACTCCAGTCGTGAGTCCAGACGGTCCAGATGGGATCGCCGATCCCCCTCGAGAGAGTCCAGATCCTCCTCATCCAGGCGATCGGGCTACACCACCGAGTATGTCAACATCGCTGACAACGATCAGCTCAAACGTTACCCCCGGCTCGACATCATGGTGGGCAATCATGCAGCGAAGTTCGTCATGGACAGCGGTGCCTCTCTCAATTACATCTCTGTTGCTGAGCACGAGCGCATGGTTCCCAAGCCTCACCTGCGCTTTGCACCCGTTCGAGTATACACATGGATGGCGAGAAAACCACTCCCATGCCTGGGGAAGTTCGACACCACCCTCACACACGGCGATATCACCATTCCCGCCGTCATTCACGTCATCAAGGGACCTGATGCCGACTGCCTGCTAAGCCTTCCGACTGCAGAGCGCTTACGCCTCGTTCACATTCTTTTCAACATAAACGACAGCTCCAACTACGCTGTGAAGTACCCAACCCTATTCAAGGGCCTAGGCAAACTAAAAGGCCGACAAGTACACCTGCACATTAACGAACGAATCAAGCCCATTGCTCAACATCCACGGCGAGTGCCGTTTCACCTGCAATCCGCGGTGGCCCAAGAGCTGCAAGACCTTCTGGATGCCGACATCATAGAACGCACCGAAGGACCCACTCCCTGGGTGTCCCCGGTAGTTGTCGTGCCAAAAAAAGGGACTCCCGAGAAAGTCCGTCTCTGTGTAGACATGCGCCTGCCGAACACAGCAATCGAAAGGGAGAGGCACCCAGGCCCACACCTGAGCGATATGATTACAGCCCTCAATGGAGCCACGGTCTTTTCCAAGCTAGACCTCAACAAGGGCTATCACCAGCTCGAGCTAGATGACAGCTCTCGCTCCATCACCACGTTCGCCACGCACCTCGGCCTCTTCCGATACAAACGCCTCAGTTTTGGTGTGTCCTCAGCAGCTGAAATTTTCCAAGAGACAATTCGACTTATCATCCACCACATTCCAAATTCCCTCAACTACAGCGATGACATTCTGGTGTATGGCGCCAACCTCCGAGAACACGACATCGCCCTTGACCGCGTCTGCAGGGCTCTGCTAGACGCAAACCTGACCCTTAATAAGGACAAGTGCGAGTTTCATCAATCGACACTGAAATTCTTTGGACACATTTTCTCATCCAGCGGCATGAAACCAGATCCCGACAAGGTGGCTGTGCTCAACAATACCAAAAGCCCTGAGGACGTGAACGATCTACGCTCCTTCCTTGGGATGGCGAGCTACTGTGCTCGCTACATCCGCGACTACGCCACGATAAGTCATCCTCTGAGGCTCCTCACGAAATCCAACCAGCCCTTTGAGTGGACCTCAGACTGCGAGCGTGCCTTCAGAGACATCAAACGGGCGGTTGAGTCGTCTGACTGTTTGTCCTACTTCAACCCCAAACGCAAAACGGAGATCACCGTAGACGCCAGTCCCGTAGGCCTGGGTGCGATCCTGGCCCAATATGACGACGACTCGGACCAACGGAGGATCATCGCCTACGCCAGCCGCAGCCTCACAGACCCGGAAAGGAAGTACTCTCAGCCTGAGAAGGAGAGCCTGGCGGTCGTATGGGCGTGTGAGCACTTCCACATCTTCATCTATGGGAAGCACTTCACGCTCATTACTGACCATCAGGCACTCGTGACGATATACGGCAACCCGAAGAGCAAGATGCCTCCCAGGATTGAGCGATGGGGCCTCCGGCTGCAGGAATACACCTTTACAATCATTCACAAACCGGGGAAGGGTGACAACCCTGCTGACTACATGTCTCGCCACCCCCGAGACTCTCCAGCACCGACTTCATCCATAGCAGAGGAATACATCCACTTCGTCTCAAACCATGCTCGCCCCCCAGCCATACCAATGGACACCATCCGCGAAGCAACCAACAAAGACGCCGTTCTGCAGATCGTGATGAAGCGAATACTGTCCAACAGGTGGAGGCATCATCCGCAAGATGATGAGGAAAACCCCGATGTCAGAAGTGAACTCCAAGCATTCCGACACGTCGCTGACGAACTTTCAATTACTGAAGATGGCCTTCTTCTAAGAGACCACCGGATAGTCATCCCGGCCACCCTCAGACAAGGCGTAGTTGATCTAGCGCATGAAGGTCATCGTGGGGTCGTCTCCACCAAGAGGGCGCTCCGAGAGCGTGTCTGGTTCCCCGCTCTAGACCAAATAGTCGAAGCCACTTTGAAGGACTGTCATCCCTGTCAGCTAACTGGTCCCAGCACGCCGCCGGCACCGCTCCAAATGACCCCGCTACCTGACGGCGTATGGCAAGAAGTTGCAATGGATTTCTACGGGCCCCTGCAGTCAGGGAAATATGTGATCGCCATTGTAGACGAATATTCCCGGTTTCCAGTGGCTCAATTCATCCCGTCCACCAATGCCACCTGTACCCTCAAAGTACTTGAGGAAGTCTTCGCAACCTGGGGTGTTCCCAGAATCATCAAAACGGACAATGGGCCCCCATTCAACGGGCACGAATTCAGTGACTTTGCGAAACAGATGGACTTCCAACACCGCAAGGTCACCCCGCTCTGGCCACAAGCCAATGGAACTGTTGAACGTTTCATGTCCACCATCAAGAAAACCTTCCAACAGGCCACTGCCGAGAAAAAGGACCTGCAAGCAGCATTGAATGAAGTCCTCTGTGCATACCGAACCACTCCTCACTCCACGACGGGTGTCTGCCCTGCCACTCTCATGCTCGGGAGGACACCCAGAACTCGGATCCCAACCTGGGAAGGCGCACTGAGGAAGCCCCTCTCAGACCATCAGATCAAAGACATGGCTGCAACAGATCGATATCACAAGGAGAAGATGAAGGAACATGCTGATCTCAAACGGAGGGCCCGATCCCCTTCCCTCAAGGAGGGCGACAGAGTCCTTGTTAAACAGGAACAGCGCCAGAAAACTGACTGTCGTTTCAAAAATGAACCTCTTACAGTTGTGCAGCAGAAAGGCACAATGGTGACCGCGGAGTCAGAGAACAGGCGGGTCACTCGGAACGCATCCCACTTTAAGAAGTGCCCTCCTGAGAAGCGTGACTGCACGCCCCCTGCCTCCGTGCCGGAGAACTCTAACCACCCAGAAACAGGCACGCCTGACTCGGCACCCTGCATGGAACCAGAACCCGTGGTCGAGACCGCTGTGTCCACCCCGGGTCGCCCACGACGCCAGGTACAGCCTCCAAAGAGACTGATTGCTGAAATGGACTAATTTCACTTTGCTATTTTGTTAAGAAGGGGGGAGATGTTATAGTGTTGACGGTCTAGTAGTTGGGGTGGGCGGAGCTAGGTGGGCTGAGGGGAAGAGGTGGGGTCAGGAACAGGAAAGAGCAGTTAGAGTAGGGACGGGGACCAAGTAAGAAGCATCAATAAAGAGCTCATAACTAGAAGTCAGTGTCCACGTGTATGTGTGGGTTGGGACACGACACTTAGCAGGGTGTCAGCTTCCCGGTCGATTATGTGAACTGTTGCCATGATCTCTGACTCATCCGCCCTGATGGGTATCACGATTTTCCCCTTGAGTGGTAGAGGAGTGTCTGCCCCGTAGGCAAAGATTCTTGTTTTGGATTTGAGGACCTCAGGCCGTGGACGTAGCTTGTTGAATTGTTGCAGTCCCATGACATTAACAGTGGCGCCCGTATCAATGATGGGCTTTACTTCGTTTTGCCCCATTTTTACCACACATGTTGGTTGTGGCCGTCGTCTTTGCTTAAGTTCTCGGGCGAAGGAGATGACGTATGCCTCCTCATCTTCCGAGTCCGAATCATCGTAGACCGTGGGTAGGTGTCTTTCCGTTTTCTGCGGGGGTGGGTCAGTCAGTGATAATTGGCGGACAGCTTTGGTGGGTGTCCACGCCTTCCTGGTGTTTTTGGGCTGGTTTTTCCTGCGGCAAACCGATGCGAAATGGTTTGGGATCCCACATTTCGCACACGTCTGTCCCTGGGCCGGGCAGTCCTTGGCTGCATGTGGTTCATGGCCACAATACCCACACCGGGCTTGAGGTGAGTTTCTCTGGTATCCTTTCTGTGCCTGCCCACGTGGTCGGGGTCGCACGGCGTCTGCGCGTTCCACTTTGATGGTTTCCGTTTTGACGGGTGCTTTGTGTAAAGCTTGTTCCATGGCCGTCGCTCTAACGTCTGAGAGCTCGTGGTTTCTGGCCAGGATAAGGATGTCTTCCAGAGAGATCCCTGGTTTGCGTAGGATGTGTCCTCTTAGCGTTTTATCCCGACATCCCTGAATAAGTTGTCTCCTTATGGCCCTCGGCTGGTCTTCGTCGGTGGAACTGGCTAGTTCCCTGACACGGGTGTGGAACTGGTCCATCGATTCTCCATCGCGTTGGCGTGCTTGCCCCAATTTGAACACCTCAAAATGCACGTTTAATTGGGGATCAAAGTGGCCGTTGAGGGCGTCCACGGCGGCCGTGTAGCTGCCGGCCGCTCCCGTGTTAGGAAGGTGTTTGAACAGTCGAAAGATCTCATCCCCCGCATAATGGAGTAATAACGACCTTTTCACAGCTTCATCCGTCTCCCTCGTGACCACGAAGTAGTTCTCCAATCTTTCTAGCCAGATTTTCCAGCGTGGTGAGGCCGTGGACGGGTCTATGGCTTCGCTGAAAGGCGGTAGCACCCCGGCTGCCGCGTGTTGGAACGGGATGTTAATGACAGGCGCTGGTGCATCACCGTCCCCCATGGCGTTATTCCTCTACAGGTGGGGATGTAGGGTGTCTATTACAGATTGTCCCCTCCCAGTCAGCGGTGGCGCGTGTACCTTGATGTCTGAAGTTCACCTTCCTTCCTTCTGTTGTAGCGCCCCCGTGGCAGTATTGCGACGTCACCCACGTGCACTTCGTGACTCTCGTCCAGCCAGATGTAGAGAGATGACTAGTGGCCCCGCCCAGACCACCTGCCAGCGCCCTCGTGTCCCAACAGTCGTTAATCCAGCAGTGGGAGGCAACTTCAGGACCCCAGCAGGCCGAAAGACGCGTTGCACGCGAGATGCGTGGTGTTTGGCAGGGTGCCGTATCTGCTGCACACGCGAGATGCGTGTAAAACGGCACCTCGTCGCAGTTGCCGGTAATGAGGTGCAGCGAGGTCGCGCTGATGCCCAGCGGTGGCGAGGAGGACCCCCACGGAGTGGCAGAGGGGAGTATCGTCAGGCCCCAGCAGGGGTTTAATGGAATGGAGCGCGCCGGCTCCGACGAAGGCAAGGCAGCACCCAGGACATGTGCGGTAGGCACCGCGTATGCGAGCAGGCAGCTCCGCCGGGTCCCAGGTGCGCGGGCGAGGGTTGGGCCCCCTCCGCTCGTCGCCAATGTGGTGGTGGCGTGTAGCTAGCTGGACACAGGCCTGGCTATGGCCTAGTCGCGTGCGCAGGGGCAGGACGCGCAGTGGACAGCGACTCAGACTCACACGCCAGTCCAGTCGGAAGTGACGTGTCCGTGCACACGCCTCCCTTTTATTTAGCCCCGCAGGCCACGCCTGGCCTGCGGATGAGGGGATGCATGTACGTGCATCAACTAGACTGTAGACAGCACTACAGGGGTGAGGTTAGGGAAAGAAGCCGAATAGAAGTGTTTTTTGTGACATGTGTAGAGAGACAGGGTGTTGCAGGGACAAAGGGACAAACGTTCACAGCTACAGGGGAAGTGTTTTAAATGGGCCTGCACATATAAATATTCTTCTCTTCGGTAGGTAATGGAACGTTATTTTACAGTTTTGTAGCAGTGTAGTTCGCCACTCAGCCGGTTCTTTGATTCCCTGTGAACAAATTGTGAGCACACCACAGACTCCATGCGAGGGGGACCCGAGGCGGGCTGTAGACATTTGGTGAGTGTAAAGTGTCCCTGGGTGTATGGGCGCCCTTCCATAACAGGCCACAGGCGCAGGAGCATGGACAGACACTGGACACCGTGTACGGTTGCGTGCAGTTGACCACGAGCCTTGGTTGCACCTTTATTACCTCCGGACCGAGCACAGGCAGTAAAATGCATCAAAGTGTTCTAGTGGCGGACGACTCACTACAGTGAGAGTGTCAAGGCCAGCGAGGGATGTCTCGAGGACTGCGTCCAGCATGTCCGGGGTGGGTGAGAACGTCCCCTGTGGCTAGTGTCAAGTGCTCATGTCTGAGAGATGTACTGGATTCTAAAGAGGGGGGAAAGGACCGGTGCACAATCAGCTGGGTGACTATGTCATGCCTTATTTATCTAAACTTCACAAGCAGTGCGATATGCAAAACTGAAGAATTTTAAACAAGCACCTTAGCAACCATTCCCAGCATCCCCTTCACAGCATCCCCTTCACAGCACCCTCTTCACAGCACCCCAACGCACCCTTCGCAGCGTCCCCTTCAACACCCCCTTCACACATCCTCTTCACAGCACCCCTTCACAGCATCCTCTTCACAGCATCCCCTTCACAGCACCCCTTCACAGCACCCCCTTCACAGCACCCCCTTCACAGCACCCCCTTCACAGCACAACCTTCACAGCACAACCTTAGTTGTGTTTAAAGCAGTAGAAAGTTCTGTGTATATTGACCAGTTTTGGGCAACAAACAAAGTGTCAAGCTAACTCTGGTGAATAATTTACCTGCTGGAGAGAGATGGGAGTTTCGTCTAGTGACAGTTTTCACTTGTGTAAGGTAGCCCAGAGGGTTAATATCGTAGCTGCCTCGTATTCGCATTGCTGTTGTGACTTTCCATGATTGCAGTGACTTATGAGTGACATTCCACAGGAAACGTAACTCTTCAAAAACACTTTATAATGTGTTAAAATAATGAGTTGTATATTCATTGTGCTTTAAGTCATAAGCTTGGACATTTACCTCACTGCCAGCCAAACATCTGGTTCTTTACTGTCTGGTTATATTCATCTGCAGTGACAGAATTAATCTATAAGATTTCATAATGCAAACAAGTGCATTTCCTACTGATTACTTTAACTTTGATTTATCTTTAGACATACAGTGTGCCTTTATTTTGAATGCTGTTACTTGAAGGTGAAGACAATCAAAACTAGTGACTGAATAAACCTATTTTGTCCTCCAACCCTCTTCCCATTCGTCCGGCCTGGTACTGCCCCAGTTGCAGCACTCAAGTTAGTCTAGTGATCAGGTGCACTGGACTCATCTGTAGTATCCTGAAGGTGCTGCCGGGCCAAGCCTGCAGAGTGTGTGGTGAAACCCAGTGTGATAGACTGGTCTGCAGACATTGCTGAGGTTACCTACAGGCCCAAGGCCTGCCAGGCAAGGCTACTCTTTGACCTTCTTAGTCACTGTCTCTTGCTGTTACACTAGGTGATCCTAAGTACTAGTTAGCAGTGCCAGCTTTAAACTGCGCCCGCCACCGCCCACTGGACGGTCTACATGGACCCCTTCGTGATCAAGGCCAGGTGCTGGTGATGGTTAAGTTGCTTGCTATCTTTAGGCAGACTGTCCATAGGGCAGAGTAGGGGCTGTTCACAGCAGAAAAATCCCCCACACTGTTCCAGTGACAGCTGCCTGCCAGCAGCACAATCATAGAGAGCACGCTGTAAGAGTCTCACAATGCTGTTTGCTTGGTGAGCATGGTAACAGGAAAACATACCAAAATTCAGCCACTGGCTTGGATTATCTTTGCAGGCTTTCTGTTGATGGTACAGAAGTGCCGGATCCTGGCTGTGTTTATGCTCTGCAGTGACACCAGATGACCAGGTAGAGGGCCGGGCCTGGTGCAAATGTATTTAAGCTGCAGGGCAGAAGTATATGTGTGTTTTTAGAGAAGTTTTGACACCATAGGTCCCAACGCTACTCCCTAACAGCCAAAGCGTTGCGGCGCTGGACAACCAGTAGCGCAGCAGGTGCTGGCAGTGGCTGCTTTTATCATAATATGAAGCAATGTGTTGTGATTCTTCCAGGAGCTATAGTATGCGTGACTAACACATTTTAGTACGGTGATGCGGACATCAGTACTAAAATGCCTTAGTCCAACCCCTGATGCGTGGTACTTTGCAAGACTAATACGCTGCTGCAAAGGACCTGTGCCATGAATATCAAAGAATAATATTTTAGGGACACAGCTCAGTGGGTTACTGCTTTTGTCACAGAGATTCTGTTGTTACTGTGTAGTTCATATGTTACATTCGTAATCTAGAACAGTGAGCTATGAACTGGTATCTAAGAGCTGCATGGTACTTGTTCGAAAGTTATGTGTTTTTTCCAAGTCTTTCTATTTCGATGTTGCTAAGAAAGGTTTGTTTGGGTAGAAATACATTTTTTATTAAAGTCGATCCTAAACACTGTGTTATGTTCGGAGTCTGTCCTTCTCCAGACCAAGCACTCTTAACAAGTGCCTACCAGCATGGGTGGCATATGAATCTTACACCTTTTGGTCTTCTTTGCCTTATGTAACATTTTCTATGCACTAATTCACAAACGTATGATTCATTGTGTCTGGATGTGTGATTTTGAAAATGTGGAAAGGTTTTGCTTTAGGAGCAGGGATTAATGGAGTCCTTTTTAAATGCAGACGGTAACATCTGCAGTTGTAAAGCAAGCATTCAAGCCTTTGGGCATTCTGGCATTAGATAATATGTTTGTTACTGATGAGCTATGTTTCACACAAGATTCCCTATTAGGCACACTATGTCATACCGCCTTCAATTCTAATCTGCTTTCGAGGCACCATGTTTGTTGAGACTAAGTGTGGTGGGGCAGCATATGCAAAGAAGGTGGGACTGTGTCTGACAAATAGTAGGGTGTTGAAAATGCACTGGAGAAAGTTAATTATCGTGCATTTCCAATGAATGCATGATGATACATAAAGCACAATAATGTATGAGATTCCATACATACTAGATGGTACCTCTGCTGTGAGAGAACTCATGTAGAGGCGTGCACGATATGCTGTACACAACAAAAACACACATGACTCCCCTATGATGTCCCATTTTTTTCCTATCTTCCTTGTCTCAGTGTAGAATAGTTAGGGATGTCTCTCAGCCTTGCCTTCATCATTATCCCATATATACTAGATGTTACCTCTACCTTGACACTCTTACTTAGAGGCATACTCCCATTCTGTGTGAACCTTCTTTCTCCAAGGGCAGCAGCAGGAAGGAGTGTCTCAAAACTTAGCCAGTAGCATTTTTTCATACACACTAAATGGTACCCTTGTTTTGAGCGATCTCATGTAGAACATGCTCCATAAGTAGCATGCACACACACTACTCCCTAGTGCTGACCCCAGTCTGTTCGCTCTATCGTTCGCCCAGTACAGTATCAGACAGTGGTGTCTCTGAGCTTAGCTAGTAGTATTCTTCCACATATACATAATGATAGAGATCTCATGTAAAACATTCACCATAAGCAGTATGCAACTCCCCAGAGCTTCCCCAATTCTGTTTCCGTGTGAACAGGACATGGAGAACCCTATATGCCAACGAAAAGCATGGTAATTGTATTACGTTCCATCAATAGTCCTGTGGGACTTATTTATGTTCTACTTCAATCTTATTTCAAAACAAATGTGTGTATACTCAATTCTATTAGTCAGAAGAAAGGTACAGGATGCCTTCTTATTTGAATAGGAGTTAATTTGTTGTCTAGTAACGAAATAGCTCATAAATCGAAAAATAGAACATACTCATGTAATGAAGATGAACTGTAAACATCTGCGTCGTTGACACAGTGTTCTGTGCTGTACACAGGAACTGCATTGCTGACATGGATTATCTTTAGGTTTTTTTTATGGCCATTATTGAGAAAGGTGTATATATTTTTGTTCACACTTTGAGCATTATTGAGATATTGATCCATGCTTTTGCCTTGAAATTTAAGGAGCTCGTTAGAGTGCCCATTAGTGATCCATTACAAAGTCAGTTTTAGTAGCTGCTCTGCCTAAAGCCATGAGTGGCTGATAGGTTTAAAGGCGTTGCACAGCCTGCGATTTCACTGATCAATGTTGATATGAGAGCCCGACGGTGCGTATGATGAAGAACTATTAGCGGCGGTACTACGTGTCTGTTGGACCGCTTGCAAGGGCTCGCCGTCCTTTTTCCCCAGAACCCCTCCATCCCAGGGGCGGCATTCTGAAGGATAGCCCCGGGCGCCACAAGCTCTAGCTACGCCCCTGCCCGGGAATGCCACGGGCATGCACACTCACTTTGTGCACACCCAAGGGCATAAAGGTTTTTACAGAAGGAGCCATAGAAACTTGTGTGGCCCCTTCTGTAATACTGATAGCGCTAGCGCACATATAGCACCAACACTATCATAAGAGGGGGTTTCCTCATTTGCATGGGGGCGCGATCCCATATAAATAGGTCCTTCTATAGGGGTGTCCAATGTGTACAGAAAGGGAAGGGTTAGGCCTGGCCAGTGTGGACACTGGCCAGGGTAGCAAGGCACCGCGGTGGCAGGCCTGAGACACAATTTGAGGGCTAATCATGTGGGTGGCACAATCAGTGCTGCAGGCCCACGAGTAGCATTTGAATCACCTGCCCTGGCACACTCAGTGCACTTCACTAGGGACTTCCTGGTAATACAAATATGCCAATCATGGATAACCAATCACAATTACAATTTACTCAGGGAGCACTTGCACTTTGACACTGATCAGCAGTGGCAAAGTGCCCAAAGCATCTAAACCAGCAAAAACGAAATACACCACAGCGTCAAAGATACAGGAGGTAGAGGCAAAAAGTCAAGGGAAACCATGCCAAAGATGCCAGGTCTAACATGTTTTAAATGTACTCTCAAAATTTTAAGAATATTCTGATATTACATAAAAAAACTTTCCCAACATACAAAAATGTAGTTCAACCTGGTGATAAGATCTTAGTGAGCCCCTCATTCCTAGCAACATGCAAATACTTAAACAAACTGTGTGGCATCTGCACATTTTTGGCACTCACTGCAAAACCCACTGCCTCAAAGTGGGACAAATAAAAAAACATAAGTGAATAAAAAGACATCTGACTGCTTCGACCAGGGTCCTCCAAAGTCGGTCCTGGAGGGCCAGATCCATGCCAGATTTTTAAGATAACGACATGTATCTAAATGGGGATATGCTAAAAATCTGGCATGGATCCGGCCCTCAAGTACCGACTTTGGAGAACCATGGCTTAGACATTGGAACTAAGAGGTAGCATGGTGGAGTGTTTTCTGAAAACGTGTCAGCCTCATAAGCTGAATGTTTTGGGGAATTTCCAAATCTATTATGAAAGATTACATTTTCAGTCGATTTTTTGCCTCCGCCTTGAAGCCGCCCTCTCAGCTGAGAGTGGGAAAATCCACAGTGGTTTCAGTAGCAGCTTGTCTTTTGCAGCGTTGAAATAATCCATCCAGGGATAAAAGGTTGCTAAACGTATTGATTAAGCAGATGCAGCCTTAAGAGACATGTCCCTGGCATTCCTCACCCTGTGGCAATTAACTAAGAACTGATCCATCAGGTTTACTGATGGCTGCTGTAAGGTAAATTCAAGTCTGATGTGTTATTGGCTTACAGAATTAGGAAGGTGGAAAATACATGTAATTAAATTGAATTGGGTTCTATTAAACCACAATGCCAGTTTCTGTGGAAATGCCAACTGGCCATAGTCAATAGAAGAGAGGAATCTTGCTCGTAAAACAGTTAATAAAGGTGCTAGTGAAGGAGATTCTAAATTATTGTAAAGTAATGTCATAGACTATTGAAGCAACTTTACATTTGAAATGTGCCAGATGTTCATTTGGAGATCCTTTGTCATCAGACCAGACACCCGATAGCAATACTCTCTTTGTCGGTCTATTTAATTTCCAAATGTGCCACCTACTCAGCTTACAATGCTTATTGCTGAGGTTGAAGAGTCAAAGAGGCAAGCTTAGGGGGAGCGGGACCTTGGGCCTTATTAGGGACAGGAAAATCTACTGTGCATACATTACAAAGGAGGGATGCCATCACACAGCCATTCATGAAACCTCTATTGCTTTTAATTTAGATGGAAATGTGGCCATTGCATGCAAGTTTAACTTGAAATCAGGTGTTCCAGTAAAGTGACTGAATGGCTCTCAATAGTGGGGGCAGGGTTCCCCATCTTTATAGTCAAAGAATTGAGCGGTACACTCCATCCAAGGCTATTCTATAATCTAATAAACAGGTAAGCAGACTGCAGCCTTTTAAAATGTAAAAAATAAATAAATTGATACTTGTATAGCGCACTACTCACCCGCAAGGGTCTCAAGGCGCTTGTATGAATACCACTGTGGAACCCATCCTGGCTTTCCCTGTGAGACGTCCTCTCCTGGGCACCCCAAGGTGGAGGCCAGGCACCCTTAGCATTGTGGGGGCCGTTGTGGAGATTAAGCAAGCTATTGCCCAGAGTTGCAGAGTGGGACTCCATGATTGGAATAGGCACTGAGGAGAGAATTATCAGGTCCGTGGAATTTTTGAGCCCAAGACCCGCCGAGGCGGGGAATTGAACCCTGGTCCCGGGCTAGACCTCTGCATCAGGGTCTACCGCTCTAATCATTGAGCCACACTTCTCTCTTTACATTTAGGGCCATATGTATCATCAACCTGATTTGCGATTTCCAAATAGCGATTTTTAAGAAATCGCTATTTGAGAATCGCAAATAGGTATGTATGTACAAAATCGCATTTTTTTGCGATTTCTTAAAATTCCTTAATTGCGATTAGCAAATTGTGAATCGCAATTAAGGAATACTTTCCCATTCATTTCTATGGGACAGGAGGCCCATGGGAATGAATGGGAAGTTATTCTCAATTTGCGATTCGCAATTTGCTAATCGCAAATTGAGAATAATTTCAAGGGTGCAGGGGTGTCCAAAGGACACCCTGTTGCACCCCTGAAATATGCATGGGTGCACATGTGGCGCACATACATGCCCTAAGGACACGTATGTGCTTCACATGGCACTTTGAAAAATGCAAAAATGTGTTTTTTCCAAGGAATTTGCAACTTACCACCAACTAGAAGTTGGTGGTAATTTGCGATTCCTTAAGGACATTTTGCAATTTTTTTGTTTCATACATTGCATTTAAGGAATCGCAAAATTTGTGATTCCTTAAATGCAATTGCAAATTAAGGAATCGCAAATTTTGCGATTCCTTGTTTTGCACCACATTTTGCTTCATACATACCATTTAGCAAATCTGCATTCGCAAAGGCCGAAATTCTGCGAATTTCGGCCTTTGCGAATGCGAATTTGCTTGATACATATGGCCCTAAGAGACTAGTGTATTACCATTGAGAGAATGAGGATGCTATCTGAAGAGTTACTAGCTCACCAGTAGTCTATTTGTGTGGGTGGCACTAAGTTATTAGATTCTGCCCAGGATTCTAATCCTTTATTAGGTTCTTGGCGTAATATTTGGCTTCTATGTCTCCCAGCCGCCTCCCCACCCATGAACTGGACGAACCACATTCCAGGGGCGTAGCTACCATTGGTGGAGCAGGTGCAGTGGCATTGGAGTCCCGAGTTTACTACGGCTGTGAAAGAGCCTGTTTTCCTTGCTTGAAAGATGGCCCATGGCATCCTTCGAATGCTACTACCACATTCCACTTTTATTATCTTGCCTTAGGGACAGGACAGACATATGTGTCAAGAGCTCATTGTTCTGGTGATTGAACCAATCAGATTGGGTGGAACATTAAAATGAAGAATGTGGGGCATCAGTCGACTGTCTTTGTAGAAGACCATAGTCTGAGCGGATGTGCCTTTGGACAAGGTTGTGACAGTCACTTTTGATTCACAACTTGATGACCTGAAAGGCTGAACATGTTCCAGTTGGTTATACAAGCATCTTGAAGCAAAACCTGACCTGAAATCCTGACAATATCATTTGAGCAGATAAACAGTATCTGAGGCAGTGCACATTATGGCTGACAGGTGTTTCTCAAGGCTAATGCTTCCCCTGTCCATACTAGTCCTCAACACTTGAAGGGTCGCATACACAGCAGTATTAAAATAAGTTAATCGGAATGACGGCTGTCTACCTAACCTGACCCTATGTAGCATGTGCTGTACAGGCTTAGCAGAAAAAAACAGAACTGCTGTTCAGTTAGTTTATCAAATAAATTACCCCAGGTACCCAATTTACCAAAAGGTATTACCCTATATGTGTATGTGGGGAAAGGCTCTGATACACAATGCCCTGACTTCTTCCAACTCTAATTAATCAAAGTTCTTCTTCACAAGAGTGTCCTTTTCTGCGGATGCTAGACCGTCACAGACCTTTTCTTTCAAGACCCACACATACCTAACTTGTGGGGAGACTACAATGTGGTACATACTACGGGGCCTGATTCTGAGGTGAAAGTCTAACTTTACGACTCGTAAATGCCCTTTGTGACTACCAAAAGTTGTAAAGTTAGACTTTTGTCTCAGTTTACCTTTGTGAATCAGGCCCTATGCACCTGAAAAATCAATCCCATGTATCAGGTAAGCAGGACAACTCAGCTTGTGTTTGCTAGAAGTACTAATGATGCATGCGCATGCCTTCCTAGGATAAAAGTTGTGCTTTGAAAACTTTTTATTGACAGCTTACACGTATAGGTGGCACATAAAATCTGTGCACTTAGAGGAGGGCAAAAAAAGCAAACTAACTAAGTATTAAAGGAGGCATCACTACAAAAAATTCTTCAAGAAACTACAAAAACAGGGAGAGAGAAGCCCTACACTAACAAAACGAAACCCAAGGTAAAGAATTACGATGGTGTCAGGTATTAAGTTCAATCAGGAAGCTCCTACTCACAAACTCGTACACGGACCCTCACACACACATCTACCTCTGTAACAAAGACTAAACTGTGCATCTCATTACAAATCATTAGACCTTGAATGTAACTCGAATATGCAGCCCTTTTCTGACCTAAAAGTCTTTCAACATTCTGCAATTCCCAGTATGTGTAGAGCCAGACATAAGCTATTTCACACTAAGAGCACTTCATCTTGCTGATAGAATGGTCAAAGAACAAGACCATTGCCCGCATCCCCAACAAAGTCACACTTACCACAAGAAGAAAGAAAACGCCTAAATAAAATGTCTTACCTGGATTTCCTTTTGTCTAAATTAATGCATTAAAGTACTCTGGTGCTTTACCAGGAGCGGCTCCTCCGTTATGGCGGCGGAGCGTCGCCCCACTGCTGGAAGGAACAGGTGAAAACATAAAATACAATGATAATTAAGCAATTATTAAAAGTGCTTTAATATAATTCTGTTTTACCTGTAGGAGCCGGTTAGAACACCGCAGCCGTCAACCGAGTCCTGGGGGTGGGACCATTAGCAGCAGGATTGGTGGGCACTGGGCACAGTTCTCAGTGCGCATGTGGGTTTGGCCAGCCGGCCCAGACGGTCAAACCGACATTATGGCCAGGCTGATACCAGGGACCACATTTTGCGCAGGGTCGGGAGAATGGCGTTCCTGGGCAGTGGCGCAGTTGGGGTGAATGCTGTGTGGAATAGCGCTTGGCTAGCCTCTCGTGGACAAATAATTAAGGATGAGGAGGACTATTCACGAGGGGAAATTAAAATATAGGCACTAACTAAGTTGCCTTACATGGCAGGACGAGGCAAGTCGCACAGGGGGTCGTAAGGTATAGCCGCAAAGAGCATTGCAGAGAAGCAGAGGAGAGCCAGTGTGGATGAGTGTTCAGCTAATGTGTTGAATTTTAAGGGACAGTAATGAATTTAAGAATTCCAATAAAGAGTTAGAATATCAGCCATCAGGCAGGGGCGGAACACAGGCCCCCGCAGGCCCCACGGTGCGGGGGGCCCCTGCCCCACGTTCCAGGGACCAGGACCCCCCAGCCCCCTCACTCTCAATAGAGGTCGGCAAGCAAGGCAGCAAGACTAAATTAAACAGTGCGCAGACGCCACCACGAAGGGTGACTCTATGAACATTAAATTACAGGGGGCGTATTAACACAGCCTCCCCCCACCTGCAGGGGCCCCCCACGCTCCAAGGGCCCCACTCACCTCACGTATCTCAAGAAGACGCTGCACACCACAGACGGGCCTCTATAAACATTAAATTACAGGGGGGCATATTAACACAATCTTCCTCCCCTCCCCCCCACCGCAGGGGGCCCCCACGCTCCAAGGGCCCCCTCACCTCACGTCTCTCAAGAAGATGGACGGAGCCTCTATAAACATTAAATTACAGGTGCAGTGTATTACCACAGCCTCTCTCCCCTCCCCCCCCCCAGCAGGGGCCCCCACTCTCCAAGGGCCCCCCTCACGTCTCTCAAGAAGACGCACAGCACACCACTGACGGGGCCTCTATAAACATTAAATTACAGGGGGGCGTATTAACACAGCCCCCCCCCCACAGGGGGCCCCCACGCTCCAAGGGCCCCCTCACTGTCTCAAGAACCAAACCGATGGGGAAGCCTTTAAATGAATTAAATAGTTGACAAAAAGGCACTGCGCAGGATGAGAACCTGCTGTGGTTGGCGACTAGAAGTGAGGTGAACTGCAAGCACATTGTAAGCACTAATAAGTGGTTTGTGGGTGAAATCAGTCGAAAAACAGTATTGATAGGGACATCCTGTTAAAGTCAGTGTCATCTCGTGACCATTTCAGATAAGCAACTCCTCGAACTGTTGGATCCGTGCATGCTTGTGTCTCTGAAGGGCGCTCAGGTATCAAGGATGTATTTCTGTGTACATGGTATGCTAGTGTAAACATGGTCTTTCACTCTGCATGCATGTTGTGGGGATTTGGACGTGCTTTACACTTGTGCCTTTTTTGCCCTCCTAATTACATACACTAGTGCTTGGTAGACACCTGCATATCCCTGCAGGATGGCTGTTGTTCAAGTCCTGCTTTTGCGAATTGTAATGTAACACTTATATAGTACTCACAACCTTTATGTGGGGCAGTGAAGCACTTGGCTTCATCTGTAGCATGCTACTTCATGCAGGGTGAACATTTCTACAAGTCCTTATTATGGTATTTCTTTCTGTCCGCTTAGGTGACTATTCTGAGATATTTAGGTAAAAAATATGTTCCAAAGCACGTATAGATTGCAAGAAGAGTTGGTGGGAAGATTTGCTGTGATGGACTTTGTTACTATGATCCGATAATGATTATCATTGCGAGATTTATTTTTTTTAAATGGCCTAGTATGTAGCTTGGTTAGACCAAGTCCTCCACTAGCCAGCAATATGTGCAGATCTCTTCATTTATTCAATGACTGCTCAGTTGGTGATGGGTGGTTTGTTGCTGTTGACCGGTACAGTTCTGGGCAACAGACATGACGTAAAGAAGGTCTGACTTATGTTATTGTAATGAGCAGTATATTAGTCTGTCTTAACTACAAAACACTGCCTGGCCGCTGAATGTTATGGTATTAATATTAGTGCGGGATAGGAAGGCTATATATGAATTGACATTACTATATAATACCCACACTAGACGGTCAGTCTTTCAAAATTTACTGGACATGTACAGCTGTGAGCTGGTTGGGCTGTTCCATATCTGTGGACTGTAGATTGTACTTGAAGGCGTGCTTAATAATCTGGGTTCAATCCCATGTTTGTGGGTTGGTAAAGTTATGTTGGAAGCAGCCATTTTTTCACCTTTCATCTGAAGTGCATATGTTGCTCAATGATTCAAATCTTGGCTGGTACGAGAACCAGAACTTGCTGGCATGTACAAAGAAAGTGTTGATTCCTGGTGTGCAGTGTCCTATTATGTTTGCATTATTTCAATTTCATTTTAGGTACTATGGTCAGTAAGTGGACAATGCAGAGAGCCTTGAAAATTGCTCTAATTGCTATAGCCAGTGGAGTGCTTGTATGACTGGAGTTGTGCATTGTGTTGGTGGAGGCAGATAAGGACTTTTTCGGCTGTGTTTTGGATTATTTGCATTTTGCACATGATGGAAGGGAAGTAGGAGTGCCACAGTAAAGTTTGTAGGCAAGATTGGAAATTAAAGGTGTAAGGATAGCTTGTAGGTAGGTTTTGTTGGTATTCAAGATATACAATAATGTGCTGCAGTGTTTTCACTGTGTTGAAGGTGCTCTTCCTGACATTGTTGACATGTGCTATCAAGAATAGTTCAGAATCAATGGTTATTCCTAAGTTTCTTACTTCTCTTGATGTCATTGGAGGAGCCCCAAGTTCCTTAGGTCACATAGTGCAGGATGATATTTTTGCCATTGTACATTAGTCATGATCGATATCTTTTCAGTGTTGAGCTTTAGGTAGTTACTCATCATTTATGCATGTATGGTGCTGAGGCAGTTATCAGTTTCTGAGCTGTAGAGATTGTCTAGGCCATACATTTTAGAATAATTTGAGTAACATCTGCACAGTTGTAATGGGTGAGGTTGAATCTAATCAGGACCAGTTAGATGGTTATGAAGATGTTGATTAACAGAGATGTTAGGATGGAAGCTGAAGGACACCACCGTTTTGGGTATGAGGAACTGATGTGAAAGATGGTAGATACGCTACACTTAGTCTGTCTCTGAGCTAAGAGGCAAGCCACTTGCAAGCATTTTCATGCAGATAGTTGTAAAATAGAGTATGCTGCCTTTGGAGCTCATCATCTATTTGTTGTTGGGGTTTTTTATGTAATATATGGCTAAAGGTAACTGAGGTCTGGTATGCAGTGCATGCACTTCAGATATTTGGAAGGTCTGATGCAAATGAGAGGGTGTATCAGTAGCAAATGAAATTACACCACTATGTCTTCCTGCCTAATGGAATATGCTGGACTATATACAATACCATGTTATCTGGAGATGGCCGAATTAGATGTTTTTGGCAGAAGGTTGGGGGCAGAGGAGGGTCAAGAGCCCGCTGTATTAGGAAGTGATGTAAGATGTAAAATGTTAATATTTTTATCTATACTACTATAATAAAGGAGAAACTTGCAGGCTTTGAGGCGGGTAAACGCGGGAACCACTGCGCCAATCTACACACCCGATACACCGTACAAATCGTCAGAGTGTGTAGATGGTTATAGGCTATGTAAACTTAAAAAAAGAACCTTATTTAAAAAATTAATTAAATAAAAAAAGTAGTCCCCCCAAAGTAGCGCCGGCCGACGGGGGGATGCTCCCTCCGGCCCTCGCTGTTGTGCTGACTCTGCCACGATTGACCTGTAAGCAGACATTTGACAGGGTATCGTCACTCATGCTTTAATAAAAAAAAAACCTCCGCTCAGTGCGGCCGCTGCCTCCAGTCACCCGGAAGTGTATCTGTTCGTGAGTTACAGAGGGCAGCAGTGTACAAAGGGGAGCAGTGTACCGGGGGGAGCAGTGTACAGAGGGGAGCAGTGTACAGAGGGGAGCAGTGTACAGAGGGGAGCAGTGGAGGAGAGGTGAGTCCAAGGAGGGGGTCAGGGAAGGTGAGTCCAGGGGTGTAAAGAGGAGGTAGGTCCAGGGTTTATTTATTTATGCGTTTTTATATAGCGCGGACTTTACCCGAAGGTGTCAGTGCGCTTCACAATAGGACCAGTAATGACACAAGAGGAAACAATTACAATTGAAAAATTACAAAAGCAAACGTTAAGTTACGTGGGGCAGCAGGCTGGAATGACAGGAACAGGAGCAGGGGTCTGAGGACATATGCCGACTACCGCAGGAACCACAAGGGAGGGATCCCGCCCCAGAAGACGAGGAAAACCTGCATTAGAGGAGAAAAGATCTGTGGAAATCCCTGCACCATCGGCAGAGACCAGAAACTGGGCCTACACCATCAGAACGTGAAGCTCCTGGAGCAGTTCATCTCTCCTTACACTGGCGAGATCCTCAACCCCATGCCACCGGTGTGTGTATGAAGCAGCAGAAGAAGCTGACAGATGTCATCGGCAAGGCTCGAGATTTTGGGGTGTTGGGCTCTCGTGTACCCTTGGCTGACTTTCAGGAGGAGGACTACACTAACTCACATGGTGCAGTGACAAAGACTCCCCCCGCACCCGCCCTGCAGACAGGGGCAGCATGGTACCCCTGGTACGAATGGCAACAGCCACCGGAGCAAGAAGTGGCCCTCATCCGGAATATCTACTGGCGCTACCTCAAGAAGGAGGAGGTACCTGCTACCCAGACCAGAGAGGGCCCGAGTGGACAATCTATTGAGAGCTACAGTGAGGCTAGGGGAGAAGCACGGGCGCTGTGGGATGAGTGACGCGATTGGAGGTTTCCAGGAGGAACCGCACTGGGGCGACATGCAAGATCGACGTCCGAGTGGCACTTGGGGTGGGGGCAGCAAGAGCGGGGAACTCTTTCTGGCCCTGCTCATTATTCCTGCTGAGCAGGATGAAAGGACTGTGTGTGAATCAACACTTATGTAATAAAGTTTACTTCTTGACCAAAAGAAGAAAAACAAGCATTTACAATGCAATGGTTTTGCCTTTGTTAAAGTTAGAGCTATTGGCATTGCTCTTGACATTATTTTTATTTATGTTTTTTTTTAACATAAATAAATGGCATTGTCATTTACAATGCCACTAGCTTTATCTCTCGCAAATGACACACACAAACACACACAGAGCCCCCCCACACACACCCACACAGAGCCCCCCACACACACAGCCACACAAAGCTCCCCACACACACACAGCCACACAGAGCCCTCCACACACCCACACAGCACAAGCAGGCAACAGGGGCACACGGAGGCACAAGCAGGCAACAGGGGCACACGGAGGCACAAGCAGGCAACAGGGGCACACGGAGGCACAAGCAGGCAACAGGGGCACACGGAGGCACAAGCAGGCAACAGGGGCACACAGAGGTACAAGCAGGCAACAGGGGCACACGGAGGCACAAGCAGGCAACAGGGGCACGGAGGCACATGCAGGCGACAGGGGCACGAAAACTGAGGCACAAGCAGGCAACAGGGGCACACGGAGGCACAAGCAGGCAACAGGGGCACATGGAGGTACAAGCAGGCAACAGGGGCACACGGAGGTACAAGCAGGCAACAGGGGCACATGGAGGCACAAGCAGGCAACAGGGGCACACGGAGGCACAAGCAGGCGACAGGGGCACGAAAACTGAGGCACAAGCAGGCGACAGGGGCACGAAAACTGAGGCACAAGCAGGCGACAGGGGCACGAAAACGGAGGCACAAGCAGGCAACAGGGGCACACGGAGGCACAAGCAGGCACCAGGGGCACACGGAGGCACAAGCAGGCAACAGGGTCACGAAAACAAGCACAAGCAGGCAAAAGGTTCACAAGCAGGAATTGTAATTTAGACGGGGCTGAAGTGGAGAACGGTCAGTAGGGAAGTAGTGCGGCTGGTGCAGTGGTACCAGGCCGAAAGGTGAGAGGGGCTGTCTGCACCCCAGTTTGGACAGTTTCCACTACCTAACAGGGATTGGTGGGAGGGGGGCGTACTTCTTGCTTGCTTTAGGGCTGTTACTTCGGGGACGCAGTGCACGCACTTGCCTGCTGCCGCCGGGACACGACAACAGGCAGGGAGAGGACAGGCTGGGAGAGGGCAGGGAGGGGACAGGCTGGGAGAGGGCAGGCTGGGAGAGGGCAGGGAGGGGACAGGCTGGGAGAGGGCAGGTTGGGAGAGGGCAGGCTGGAAGTGGACAAGCTGGGAGAGGACAGGCTGGGAAAGGTCATGGAGGGGACAGGCTGGGAGAGGGCAGGCTGGGAAAGGGCAGGGAGGGGACAGGCTGGGAGAGGGCAGGCTGGGAGAGGGCAGGCCGGGAGAGGACAGGCTGCGAGAGGACAGGCTGCGAGAGGGCAGGCTGCGAGTGGGCAGGCTGGGAGTGGGCAGGCTGGGAGTGGGCAGGCTGGGAGTGGGCAGGCTGGGAGTGGGCAGGCTGGGAGAGGGCAGGCTGGGAGTGGGCAGGCTGGGAGTGGGCAGGCTGGAAGTGGGCAGGCTGGGAGTGGGCAGGCTGGGAGTGGGCAGGCTGGGAGTGGGCAGGCTGGGAGTGGGCAGGCTGGGAGTGGGCAGGCTGCGAGAGGGCAGGCTGCGAGAGGACAGGCTGCGAGAGGACAGGCTGCGAGAGGACAGGCTGCGAGAGGACAGGCTGGGAGAGGGCAGGTTGGGAGAGGGCAGGCTGGAAGTGGACAAGCTGGGAGAGGACAGGCTGGGAAAGGTCATGGAGGGGACAGGCTGGGAGAGGGCAGGCTGGAAGAGGACAGGCTGGAAGAGGACAGGCTGGGAAAGGGCAGGGAGGGGACAGGCTGGGAGAGGGCAGGCTGGGAGAGGACAGGTTGCGAGAGGGCAGGCTGCGAGAGGGCAGGCTGCCATGGTACAGGGTGAGTTCATTAGCTCTCCTTCACAACTCTCAAAGCAGGTGCACACTTATCACAAGTCCTTAACATTTTTTTTACTAATGCCTCCATTTTGAGAAGCTGGCGGAGTGGGTCACGTCCCTTGCAAATGGTCAAACTGATTCCCACGCTGTCCTACGGTAGTATTTCACACATGATGTGACCAACATAAACCTACGCCGCCCATGAGTACATTGGGATGGCTGAGCTGGTGACTGTGGAGAACTATAGTGCTTCCAACTTCCCCCCAACAACCCCCCAACTTCCATGATCTTAGATGCCTTGCGTGCACCGTTGGGCACTCAAGCAAGTGAGCACACATATTTCACGTCTGGAAACTCAATCTACCTCTGGGTCCGTCAGTGGTTTCTGCACAAGACTAAAGTAAGACAAGCGACAACCTCAAGGTGCTTTACATTGTCCTGAAGCCCATCACATACTGATACCTTAGTACCCTCTACAGTTTCTCTGCGCGGGTTTGAGCTTCTCCTGGGTCCAGAGACTTCTGACTCTTACCTAAACCTCTCTGGCCTCAACTGCTTTTTATTATTTTATTTATTCAGTTTTTACATAATGGCAATCAGGCCTCAAGAGAGACATCAAAGCACTGCACAGACCTACAAATGGAATAGGAGGCAAAGAAAAGGTTTGACATGAAGCAAGATTTTCTGGAGATTGAGAAGGCTTAATAGACATGATAAAACGAGGAAAATAAGGTGATCTAAATAGAAAAGGTCACATTTTTTAGATTCATATTCTTTTTCAGCTGAAATAGGGAAGGGGCAGTTTGAAGCAAAGAGCATCTTTCCTACTGCAAAAGCGAAGATGAGCAAAATCACAAGTTTTGTTCTGCTGCTCCCCCGCCCCTCTTCCTTCCCCCGGGTGATTTCCAGGCTAGCACATTCTCCAGATGAGAGCCAATACCTACGTTTGCTGGATGACGTCGGACATAAGAGAAAGAACAAAGTGGATGAGTAAAGAGATAAGGATGGAAAGAGTGAAGTATTAGAGTGACTGTAAAGAGGGAGGCGATGAAGGAAGAAAAGGAGGGATATGAACAATTAAAAGATAGGAAAATATGAAAGCAAGGAAATACAAGGATGGGGAGGATAGAATGGTGAAAAAAGAGGGAATAAGAAGGAAGAAACACACACTAACAACCACGCCGGAAACAGACAGTACTCCCAGGCAGGGCCAAAGTAACAGGTAGTGCTCTCCCATAAGGCCCTTATTCTCTAGACATACTGATGAGAGAAGATCTCTGCAGCCAGATATAAGCATTGGCAAAGCCAGCAGAACTGGTTTTAATGTGCAAAACAGCGTCAGCACATAACAGAGAGAAACACAGGAGGGAACAACATCCCCCCTCTCCCCCCCCCTCCAGAGGAGAGGCAGAAAAGTGTACAGTTGTAAACTAGTCCCCTGGGTCCCTAGTTCAATGCAAACGCTTGATTTGAATAGCACATTTGACTGAGCCACGAAAACCTCAAGCCAATGGCTGAACGAGACTGGTCGAGGAAAGCCAATGGCTGAAAGGGGAGGATGCATAGCCTACTGTATGTATATGTGTGTTTGACAGCCGTGCTGTCAATCAACAGACCCGAAAAAGCAATATCGAGCAAGGCCCTGAAAAAACAAAGACCCAAGACGTGCAGAAAATTCCAGAGCGAGACGCGTGAAATACAATTATCCAGCAGTATGCAGTGTAGACTGGAAGAAAAACTCCACTTCACAGCCGAGCAATCACCCACAGCACGGGCACTGGGAATACCCAGCACCGAAAACAAGCACTCCACTAAAACACCCAGGCAGCACCCCAGAACACCATGAAGGATTCTTAGCACCCTACGGCGCTGCGTAAGGTGGCTCAATGAATAACAGGCACTCAGCACTATACGGAGTATCCCAGGAGAAAACTCGCCACTCACAGGATACACCCAGGGAACCGGAATGTCGAGGGCTCCACATCCCTGGACAATAATTTATATTAAAAAAAGAAGAAGAATTAAAAAAACAGCGCCCTACTGGCAATATCACCCAGCGCATCACTGACTAGCCTAGAGAACACCTACTCCCATATTTTTAACTCGTCATATCTTTTATGAGGAGAATTATTCCCTCCTAACGTATGTGCCCCCTGAGCAGAGGGAGAGAGGATGTAAAGCACCACAAAGAATATGCATCGCCCTGTTGTACTGCCAACACAAGCAGGCCACAGCATCACACCCACTGCATAGTTTATTGAATAGAAAGCAGTGCGTAGCACAGTGACACAACACCCAGTAGTGCACACTTTGTCCAACACTTCCTATTAAAGGGCAGATTACACCCAGTACCTCAACCAATACCAAGGGCCCCATGGCACAGAATAAAGAACTGAGAGGGCCCGGTAACATACCCAGCAGAACTACCCGGCATACCTCTGCAGACAGGCTCATTGACACAGACAGAGAGACAGGCGTGGAGTGCGCGATCAATAACGGAAGAAGCAGTTCATCGAGAGGGACGGGGGGAGGGGGGCGGGAGAGGACACGGACTGCCTGCTCTGTGCTCACCGCGCTCTCCGGTCCGCCCCCCCGCCTCCGGGGGGCTCCTTGCGACGGCGGCAATCTGTTGACTTCTCCGGTCTCCCTCTTCAGCATGGGAGACCGGCAACGTCCTCCGCTTCTTCCGGGGCTCCCTCCAGGCAGGCCACGGGAGCCCCGCGTGGGCCGCCATACTTCTTCTGGGCCGCCGTCTTCCTTCTTCCCCCGGGCGGCGGGGGGGCGGGCACTTCCGCCCGGCCGCGCTAGGATTGGCCGGCCGGCTGAAGAAACCCCCGGGCGGGGATCGAGCAGGAAGGGAGGAAGGGAGGGAGGGGGAGGAAGGGAGGGAGGGGGAAGGTCACTCACCTCCAGACCTGGGCATAATAAGGAGACCCGTCCCGAGCAGCAAGGGAGGTGCCGGCAATGCCGGACCAGATTCGGGGGCGTTCCCGGCTTTTGGCTGACGTCGCGTGACGTCGGCAAATGCCAAAGAATCTCGGGAACGCCCCCAAATCTGGTCCGGCATTGACGGACAGGCCCCTCGTCCAATGGCTATGCTCCATTTATGGAGCTAGCCAATAAATGACGAGGGCCGACCCAAACCCACACTACAGTTCTCATTAGGTTTTCGCCTGCGCGAAAAAGATGCGCAGAGCGCATCTTTTCGCCAGGCAAAACCTAAAAACGAGGTCAGTCTGGAGGGAGGAGGATTAGGCGGGGGTCGGAGCAGGCGGGGGACGGGGACTAACAACACCAGGCAAGGGTCGGGGCAGGCGGGGGACGGGGCGGGCGGAGCCACTGGGCAATGTAGGGGGAAGCCTGAAAGCACCCGGACAAGGTCGGGACGGGCTGCTAGTATGTTAATACATTGCTTCAAACAAACAAAATCATAGTCTGCAGACTGATCAATACATGCGTTCAGACATTTAAGCAAAATATATTGCTCACCTGCCCCTCCCCAATTGAAGTAAAAGACAATCCGGGTGTACATAAACTCTTTTCTGTCACTCACGTCACATGTTATAGCTGTGGTTGAGACTGGTTTATTTCATGTAGTTGTGGTTGTCCAACTCTTTTCATATATTACCTTTTTCCCATAGAGTTCACAGACCATGACACTGGTATTAGCTAGAGTGCACTGTGCGGACGGTTCATACCTAGATAGTCCTAAACACCTCACGAAAGGATACAAAGCAGCAGCACATCGATGAATAATTCAGCGATGGCACTGGGAGGAGTCTCTCTGCACCCCCATTATGGCTGTATTTTTCCAGTTGGAGGGGCATTTTCCTCACATGCTTATGCACCAATTCTGTAGAATCCGCAAATTGCAGATCCGTGTTAAGAAGCTTTCTGTGAGTGTGTCATCGCTGTGAATGGATAGCCACTCTACTCATCAGTATCTGAGTGCATTGTTCCCAAGGTGATTCAGAATCTTATCTGATAAGGCTATTTCCAGTCCCATTGGACCAGTGCCAGAGTGCCAGAATGTCAGCGTTTAAGGTAGATCATTCTTGGTTCAGGCCCCTAAATCTTGGAACAGCATGTCCAATCTGGGATCTGTAAGATCTAAGGGAACCCTGAGTAAGGCACGGGTCCCAGATCATCTACAAATGTGGCAAATCATTTCGATCCTAAAAACAATCACTTGAGCATGATGCCCTAAACAACTACTAGACAAGTCCATTACAGTCTGCATAGTCACCCAATTGTTGTTTCACATCCAATCAAAGAACCTCAGTGTAGAGAGAGAGGGTGGAGAGAGAGAGTGGAGAGAGAGAGACAGTGGAGAGAGAGAGTGGAGGGAGACAGTGGAGACAGAGTGGAGAGAGTGGAGAGAGAGTAGAGAGAGAGTGGAGAGAGAAACAGTGGAGAGAGAGTAGAGAGAGAGTGGAGGGAGAGAGTGGAGAGACAGTGGAGAGACAGTGGAGAGAGAGAGTGGAGGGAGACAGTGGAGACAGAGTGGAGAGAGTGGAGAGAGAGTAGAGAGAGAGTGGAGAGAGAAACATTGGAGAGAGAGTAGAGAGAGAGTGGAGGGAGAGAGTGGAGAGAGAGTGGAGAGACAGTGGAGAGACAGTGGAGAGAGAGAGTGGAGAGAGAGTGGAGATTGACAGTGGAGAGAGAGAGAGTGGAGAGAGTGGAGAGAGTGAGCGAGAGAGAGTGGAGAGAGATAGAGAGTGGAGAGAGACAGAGAGAGAGTGGAGAGAGTGGAGAGAGAGTGGAGCGAGAGAGAGTGGCGAGAGTGGAGAGAGAGTGGCGAGAGAGAGTGGAGAGACTGGAGAGAGAGAGAGTGGAGAGAGTAGAGAGAGTGAGAGAGAGAGAAGAGAGAGCGAGTGGAGAGAGAGTGCATTGTCGCATTGTCTAATGTTTTAAAATGGAAACGAGAAGGAGCAGTGGATGCACTTTTGTCAAAACTGAACAATGAGTGGGCCCGGTGTTGTATATCATGACAGGAGTCTAAATGAGGAAACCCACCTAAAATTTGGCAAACTTCCCCGGCGTACTGATGGCAAGGACCCTGTAATGAATGGACCACCACCTATGATAGCCTGCTGGCAGACTAAGCCCAACCTTTAACTCCACCATCCAGTGTTACTTATCACAGCTGTATTGGTGATAATGGTGTAACAATCGCCCCGCATTTCCTGCAGTATGGCGGGTCGCTGGCCTGAGAGCTCTAGAATGGCACGGAGAATTGGGGGGGCCCCCTCCATGTAGTTTGCAGGGGGGCCCCCTCAAGTTTCGTTACGCCTCTGCCGTCAGGGAAGAGCCTTACCTGGCAAGGGGGTTAAGTGGGGGGCTTGCTAAAAGTAGTCGCGTATGCATTGAGCAGCACGTGTATGGTATAAGACGGCGTATGTTTACACTAGGCTGAGTGACCAGTCATGGAAGAAGGGCTTGTGTGGGACGTAAATCAAAAGAGTGAAATAAGTGTGCCAGATTGGAAAAGCCAGAATGGCAGTCATCTTAGAGGAGGTCAATACATTATAAGAATCATAGGAAACTGATGCTATCAGTAAGAGCAGAGTAAGACCACATGAAAGAATAAGTAAATCAGCTTAACAGTATGCTAAACAATTACTGACTTTTGTGCACTGGAAAAATTTGAATTATGCAAAACAAATGAGTGTGGCAATAATATGCAGAAAACAATTAGGTCAAGATTATGGAAGGAGGGAGAGTTAGTTACAGGTGAATTTAGAGAATACAGTAGTCCTTCAGGAATGCTCGACTGAACCAGCTATTGAAAAGTGTGAATAACAAATGTATACAAGGGGGATACAATGTCAGAAGGGGCATGACTACAAAATTATATAAAATCCAGCACTAGTTACAAGCAGGCCCAAGATTGGTATCAAAGAAAGTTCAACAGTATCCTTTTGATTATGTGTAGAATGCCAAAAATGCAAATGATGTAGGTTATAATATAGCGGTGGACGGAATTTGGCTAGTCGCGTTACGCAAAGTTCCACGAAACGGTAAAAAATCTCCCCGAGCTAGGCAGAATTCCACGAGCATGCGGAATTGCTTGTTCCACCCGTTTGTGATGCGTTTTTCCTGTTTGGGGATACTGTTTGCATGCTCGGGGGAAATATCTTGCAAACTTGCCCATGCTGTCGCAGCCATATGCGTCACTTGTCCCACCCGCCTGTTCACGAATGCGGTTGTCCGATGGCGCGTCCGAATGACGTGTTCGTGATCGCACACTTTCGCGGGATCTCACGGCCGTCTACCAAAATCTTGTGGCGCACGCAAACGGATAGGAAAACTCGTCGGTGAGCGCAGGGATCCCGGTTAGTCGCTCCCGCGCACATGAGCACGCATTTTGAAAGCGCAAACAAGGAAAATATTCCGCTACGGCGCGTATCGCGGAATTGACAAAATTCTGCAAATTCTGCAAATTCCGTGAGCGGAGCAGAATTTAACGCCCAGGCCTAGTAGATACATCCAGTCCTCCATTTTGTTCAGTCCAGTGTGTAGTCTGTCTGCCTGTAAAATCCCCTTTCATTCTTCCTTATTTAGTATGGATGCAATGTTTCCTCCTCACTCCGGTTGTTTCACCACATCAATGACTTGCCTTTGTAGATCATTCTCATTGTGATTGAGTTCCTCAAAGTGTTCCACCAGAGGGGATTTGCAACCTTACATCTAAAACAACAACTACTGTGTGTGGACATATCCTTACTCAAATTCTTTGCATGCTTTGTCCTATGTATAACAAGTTGCTTGGACAGGTAATGCCATAAATCACATTGGATGTGTTACAATTTGAAAAATGTTGCAGGGTGACTCTCACATTTTCAAGTGGCCTTTAACACTTTTGTTCTTTTTAAATTGCAAAGATGGGCTGCTTGAAGGAGATGGTCACTGCATGTAATACATTCCAATGGTGTAGAATACTCTTTTCGCTTAGTTGGATACTAGGAAGAATGTAGTGACACAAACCAACCCATCTTAGTCCTTCTTTTCTCTGGGGTAGACTAATACCTACCAAGGTCAGTTCCAAGATCTCTTCATTGACCTTTTAAACAGTTTACGTGGGTAGCCTCTAGAAAGCAGTTTGTGTGACAGTGTCTCACCCTCCCTGAAGAAGTCTTGCACAAAAACTTTGAATAAGGGAGTGAGTCTTGTAGTACTTTGGGTTTTGTGGCCGGAGTGCGCCCGTAGTGTGTTACTTTTTGTGGGTTTGTGAGGAAGAGATGTGTATAGTTCCCCTTCCTTTTTTATGATGAGACCAAGAAAGGAGATTTTGTTTCTATTGTGTTCCTGAGTGAATACGAGACCCTTGCCATTGAAGTTAAGCCAGTTGAGAAATTCTGTGAGGTTTTCTACCAACCCCGGACAAATCAGGAAAAGATCATCAATGCAACGCTTCCATACCAATATATGGCAGCAAAATGGGTTAAAGTTGGAGATGAGGAACTTGGATTTAAGTCTTCCATGAACAGAATTGCAAAATTGAGGTCAACAACAGTTCCCATGGAAGTCCATTTGATTTGTTGGTACAAATCACAGTTGAGTTGGAAACAATTACGTATAAATGTCAGGTTCAGTAGCTCAGTGATGAAGGCCGTGGGTACCCAATATGGATGTGCTCTCTTATCTAGAGTTATTCTCAGGACTTCAATGACATCCAGTTAGGTGATATTGGCGTATAGTGATTCACTATCCATTGTACCCAATAGGCACTTGCTATGATTGAAAGGAATATGTTTGATCTGGATGATGAGGTCCAGACGATCTCTGACAGACCAAACTGTACTGGGGACAAATTCTTTAATAAAGAAGTTGATGTATCTGCCAATGGGTTAAAATATCGGCCACACCCTTATATTATGGGTCTATTGGGGGGTGGAGACTACTGGTTTTTATGCATCTTGGGTAGGGTATAGATAACCGGCAGGAGGAGAGTATTGGTGTATCAAAATAGGTATTAATTTTGGCTAATAAAGCCTACTTCCTTGTCTCTCCCGGTGGTATTGAAAATCAATCCCTGGAGTTCCTTGGTGAGGTCAGTATTGAGTTTCAGATAATGTTTGTTGTTTGTGACTTGCCTTATGATTTCTGTTTGTATTGGTCTATAATCTGTACCTCTATTCTGCCAGTCTTATCCACTGGTTTGATAATCTGTGATTTTTTTTGGGAGGTTGAGCAGTGCTTGCTTTTCTAATGCTGAAATATTGTAGGAGGTGAATATTCTTTGCTGTTCTAAGTTAAAAATTTCTCTGAACATGATTCTCTCAAAAGCGTGAAATTCAGTGGGGATGGAGTTATTTGGTGAAGAAAAAATCAAAGATGGTTGGAAACCAGTGTTGGCATTGGCCGCAGCATATGGATTGCCAGGACCAAATTGCGTAATCTTATTTTTCTGAAAAAACATTAGGAATTCGGTTTGTAGGTCCAAAAAATTAGGGCAGTTCATTGGGAAAAATGAAAGGCCTTTACTTAGAAATTATATCTCTGTGGAAAACAATTTGTAGACACATTAAAGACGGAGAAAGTCTGAAGATTGCCTGGCACAATATTGGCAGCAGCAGGTAATGGAGTAGTAGGGGTGTGCATATTTACTGGTCATCCCACTGGTAGTACTTCTGCCGAGTTTATCTGTTGCCTAGCATGCTGAACCATCATTTACCTCTGAAGATTGCCGGGCAAAGGAAGACGGAGGAGTGTAGGTCTAGGGAGAATGTCCTGTGCTCACCCCCTGGCAACATAGGAATGAAACATGTCGACCCCAACTTGTCCCTTAAATTTGTAACTATCAAGGTACATTGCTACTGAAGGATAGCTCCTCTATTTTTATTTAGTCAAGGGACCTGTACCCCAAAACACTCCTTACCTTAGAGTATTTTATACACACCCCTATCACCACCCTATTTTCCGCACGCTACCCTTTCATGCACTCCTCCAAAGTCGTCAACGGTACAAAAGATCTCAGATAAAGAGCCCCTTGGCCCCTCAGGCATTACAGCGGCTGCTTGACAAGGAGCATCGTATGATGAAGCATGACACCCTACCAGGTGTCTCTTGGCATTAAGATCTGACCATTCAAACCCCCTGTGATCACTGTGATTGGTTTTGTGATTCCACTGGTCTGCGGACTTTCCCCACTTATGAAGAACTACTCTCCCTGAAGTATTAAGGCTAATTAGCTTACATGCCAGGGGCCTTGTATTGAGCAAGGGCAAGAGGACTGTGTTCCGATGAAGCAGTGAAGTCGGGGTGCATGCCAGCATGGAATATCGATCGGCTAGCATGCTGTGAACAAACAGTTAATGATGAGGAGAATTTGCATGGGGGAAGTAAAATATAGGCACTAAGTAAGCTGCGTTACCTGGCAGCACTTTAATCCATTTCACAACCATATATTGATATAGAAGCATTACTTTGTAAATATTTTCTTGATTTGTCAGGGGTTGGTGGAAACCCTCACAGAATTTTTGAACTGGCTTATCATGAATTGCAAGGGTCTCATATTCACTCTCGAACACAATAGAAACAAGATATTCTGTCTTGATCGAATGATCAAACCAAAGAATGGGTAACTATATACATCTCTTTACCATAAACCCACAGAAAGGAACACATTACTGGCATACTCCGGGCACCACCCCAGGTTACTACGGGACTTACTCCCCTGTTCACAATTTTTGCGCAAGACTTATTTAGGGTGGCTGAGACACTGTCACACGAACTGCTTTGCAGAGGCTACCCACGTAAACTGTTTAAAAGGTCAATGAAGAAAACCTGATAGTGACCTAGGTAGGCATTAGTCACCCCCAGACAAAAGAAGGACACCGATAGGCTGATTTGTGTCACTACATTCTCCCCAGTATCCAACAAGGTGAAAACGAGCCTTCTACGCCTTTGGAATGGGTTCAAAGCCAGGAACCCCTGATTAGAGCAGCCCAACTTTGCATTTCAAGACAAATTGTAGAAACGTTATGAGTGCAAAATGCAGACAATGACACAAACTCATGTATTCCCCTTTACATCCACAGCACAATCCAGGACACTTGAGGACAGTGCAGAGGGAGATGTGTGTGGAAATCCGGAGGACCAGTCTGATGATGGGGACTCAAGTGAAGAGACAAAGCACACCCCAATCATGCACAG
The DNA here is from genome assembly GCF_964263255.1 of Lissotriton vulgaris. Lineage (NCBI taxonomy): Eukaryota > Metazoa > Chordata > Amphibia > Caudata > Salamandridae > Lissotriton > Lissotriton vulgaris. Next base: position 1,713,926,506 of record NC_141695.1, on the reverse strand, counting down.
GAAGCACGCATATGTGCCCCACTGCCACCATTGGAGGATGACATAGAGGCCACAGAGGAGGACAGTGAGCAAAGAGAGGCAAGGCAGGGTGTGTCACACATGCGTAGGCATGAAACCCCACAAATGAGTGTGCAAGAATGGAAAAACGCAGGTCAAGGTCCAGGACCAGCACTGCCACAGATGAAGAGCACACAGTCTTTGCAGGTCTTGAGACCAGCATGCAGGAGGTACAGCGCCTGCAACATAAATCATTGCGCTCTTTTAATAGGCAGCTCAGCAGACTGAACAAAAATCAGCGCTACATGGGGGAGGGCATCATGGCCATGGCAGGAGCCATACGTGACCTGTGTGTCACATTAATGCATGACCAAGACTCCAGGACAGGGCTACCCAACATGCCAACGCACGTCTGCATAACTACACCAAGGCGATGAACCACCTGTGCACCACCAACAGCAACTTGACCCGTCGCCGCATTACCATGCAGGTGGAAATGTCACACTGCTGCCACAACATTGCAAGAGGCCTGGCGCAGGTCTGCAGTTCAGTAGAGCAGATGCAGATGGCAAACTCAGGTGGCACAGCACTCATGGTCTCTGGGGAGAGTGAGGAGACATCAAGCAGGAGTAGCAACACGCCAACATTGCCAGATGCTAGAAGGCCTAGTGGCAGACAGGGTGCAGCACCTAGGTACCCAACGGAGGGCACTCTGCCTGGAGAACTGCTAGCAGCAATCCGTCACCGAAGGAGGTGAACTGTACACTTAAACAGTAGCGTCAATGGGTGATGCAACCCATTAATACATATTGAACACTTTTTTTGGAACTACCTGCACTGTGGACCTAACATGTGCTGGGTACAGCAACAGTCAATGTATTGGAACTATGCAACACTACTGATTTAAATCATTATTTTGCCTCATGTCATCCTTACTCACTTAGAAGTAGTTCTGTGTAATCTCAGTCCATCTCTGACGTCCGGCAGCTGCCCCAACTCCTGATGCTGGTCTTCCAGGGGGAGCTGGGCCATCGTCAGATGTATCTGTATCAGTCACGTCAATTGTGGTGCCTTTCCTCATAGCCATGTTATGGAGCATTGCACAGCTTGCCACGATTTTACAGCACGTCTCATGGCTGTATTGCAGTGCTCCTCTGCTTTTATGCAGGCACCGGAACCAGTTCTTTAGGATTCCAAGCGTACGCTCTATGACGCAGCACGTAGATCTGTGTGCCCTGTTGTATCTCATCTCCCTTGCATTGGCTGAATCCAGGTACGGGGTCAGGATGAAATCCCACACTACAAAGGCACTGTCACCTGCAGGGATAGACACAATAGGTGAGTCACTGCCCCCCCCCCCTCAGAAGATGTACTGGATGGATGGATGTGTGCCATGCATTACCTAGCAGGTATCCATCTCCAAACTCTCCAGCACTCAGACGTCTGTGTATCCCACTACGTCTGAAGATGAAAGAGTCGTGAGTACTGCCAGGGTATTTAGGTACAATGTCATTGATAATATACTTAGCATTGAACACAATCTGTATATTCAGGGAATGGTAGCATTTACAGTTTCTGTAGACATATTCAGTTGCTGATGGGGGTGTGATGGCCACATGGGTCCCATCAATGCAGCCAATGACATGGGGGAAATGTGCAATCTGGTAGAAGTACAGTTTTGTTAGCTGTAATGCCTTTTGGGTGCTGGGGAAGTATATGTGATGTAATAGCCTCTGTACCATTGCATTTAGAAAGGCATTGATAAAGCACGACAGGGCACTCTGTAAGACCCCGCCAGCCTCTGCTATGACCCCTTGAAAACTCCCTGAGGTCAGGAGGTGCAGGGAGCACAGGACCTGCACATGGGTGGGAATTGTTTGGGTCCTGCGTTTTGGGTGTTCCAAATAGGGCTTCAGCTCTGCAATCAGTTCCAAGATGGTCTGTGGGTGCAGCCTGAACTTGTCATGGATCTCCTCTTCAGACTGCTGGAACAGAGTGACGCGCAGCCTGAAGATCCGTTCTTGTCTCATTCTCTTCTGTGCAAGAGCCTGAATACGCACCCTTCCGGCTATCACATATAGTGCTGCCATTGTGGAAGGATCTGTTGCATTGTGGTCTGGTTTAAGTACCTTGCATCTGGTAACACCTGCATGCACTTGGTGGTAATTACGATGTCTTAATTTGGAAATTTGCCTCTTTAGCAAATTGTGAATTTTTCACACATTTCCTTGCGATTTCTTAAAATGCGATTTCCAGTTTGCGAATTTCGCTAATAGAGAAAATCGCATTTTAAGAATTTGCAAGGATATTCCCCGACTTTTTGTTTCGCAGAATAAGAAATCTCTATTTTTGCGATTTCTTACTTTGCGATGCGAATGTGTCTCATACTTCGCGATTTGCGAATTTTTTATCGCAAACAATGTTTTTTACGATTCGCAGCGTTTGCGATTAAAAAATCATTTCATACATATGCCCCATGGCCCCTTGTAATTTTTCTGCATATTATTGCCACATTGATGGGTTCACATTTTATATTTTACTTTTTATTTTTTCATTTAACTTTTGTAATTCGAATTGTTCCATTGCACAATGCCGGTAATTTTTTTTACCATACTGTTATGTTGATTTACTTATTCTCTGATTTTGGTCTTACTCTGCTCTTACTGTTAGAACTGATTCCTTATGGTTCTTTTAATGTATGGACCTCATCTAAGATGACCGCCATTCTGGCTTTTCCAATCTAGCACACTTATTCCTCTGTTTTGATTTGTGTCCAGCACAAGTCCTTCTCTAATGGCTAGCCACTCAGCCTAGCATACATATACTCTGGCTTATACCATACAAGCACTGCTCGCTGCGTAAGTGACTGCTTTTAGCAAGCCCCCGCTGCACTCTGTTTCGATCGCCTGATAAGGCTCTGTTAAGAATGTCTTCAGTTCCTCGGGAGCAGTAACGTCAAGAAGCCCCCCTTCTGGCAGCTCCGACTCTGATTTTGAATAACATAGGTTCAAAATGGCCAGATGAGGGGAAGGGAATTAGGGAGGGTACTGCGGATAGGGAGACCTGGAAAGAGAACCCAATACGTTACAGGCAATTCACTTGCAGTACATGGTCATCAGTATTTGGTATGGAAACATGTACATTCTGACTTACCTGTAAATATAAGAAGGAACTCTTGGTAATCTAACAAGTGACAAGTTCTATCTTGAAGATTTTTGCAACAGTAGAATGTCCGTTTCTTGTCACTTGCGTTATTGCTATACTTAATATTTGAGTGTTCACTCTTCAAGTTAACCCTAGTAAACTTTGAAGATGATTAACTTGTGACTTAAGTTCGTTAAAGCTTCTCCTGTAAAATATTCTGTCTTTTCCATTCACATGTTATGTCACAAATGGATGACAGATAAAATGTCAAGAATCCAAATGTTCTAAATGTTTCAATAAAATGTCAAGAATCCAAATGTTCTAAATGTTTCAATAAAATGTAATGAACCCAAATGTTCTAAATGTTTCAATCAAATGTCAAGAATCCAAATGTTCTAATGTTTCAATCAAATGTCAATAATCCCAAAGCTTAAACAAATAAGAGGTTAATCTTCAATGTACTCCTAGGTGCACAACTCTAGTTCAATATTCCCAAAGTTTCATGATGCATGTTCTATCACACACACCTTGTACTGCACTTTGTACAAAGGCATATTCATTTGCCCAAGTCTCTGCAGCCAATACTGATTTCTCCGATACAGACCGTCAGAGAACACTCCACATTGTCACTCATGCGGAATATAATTATCTTGAACACCAAAGTCTCCTACCTGCTCCGTGTTCCTCAAAACGCTTGCATGGTGCTTTGCTGCTGCCGAAGAAGCTGGACGGAGCTGCCGGATCAATTCACTGGGGGGACTCAGGATAATCCGCGTTCGGCGGATGGGCGTGGCTCCTTTTATGGACACGAGACGCCCGTACGGTAGCCGTGTAAGCTGATGTTTAGAGAGACATGAGGTACGTGAAAATGCTAAAGAAAGTGCCAAGTAATAGAAAAAGCTAAAGAAAAGAATAAGGATGTCAAACGTGACATTACCACTGTACACATGCCATCAACAACAATTAGTCTGCAATAGATAAGGTGTTACTTGTATTTTTCGATTGCTTGTGTCCTTTTTACTGTTATCAAGCTTTATTTCAGGATAATGTCTGCTGCACTTTTGTCACTCTTTATTTCAGGATAATGTCTGATGCTCCCCGGGGAAGATTCATGAAAGGCTCTTCACTCACCACGACATTCTCATTCCCCATTGGGAATTCTTAACCTCATTTCTATCCATTAAATTACAGCACATAAGCCGAGTGCTCATCCACACCGGCTCTATTCTGCTTTCCAGCAAATCCATTAATGGCTTTACCTGTACAAATACTGCTGCAAGTTGCCTGTACGGTAAGGTGACTTATTTAATACCTAGATTTTAATATCCCCATGCAAATTCTCCTCCTCGTCCTTATTTATTTGTTCACAATAAGCTAGCCGAGTGCTATACCATGCCCCCCTTTGCCCAGACAGTGCCACTTCCCCGGAACGCTGTCCTTCTGGTCCTGCGCAGTACTTGGTCCCTGGTATGTAGGGTAATTAGCCTGGCCACTTTACTTTTCTACATGGTTCATTCGTTTAGGTCATTAATTTTTCTAATTCCCGATTTCAGTGTTACGTCCGAGCTTATCTCTATGCTGGCATTCTTATCTCTTCAATTCAGGCAATGAACGGGTATAAAATCAACGCCTCTGCTTCGATGTGGCCCTTATTTCAAACCCAACACTGGGGGCAGTCACTGAACACGCACCATCCTTAGGCAATATCTTAGTGCTTGGTTTTCCTTACCATTAGGGTCTGCAACGCTATAGGTTTTGGCTGATCTGCATTCATCTATTTCCAGATTATGCCCTACCCACTCATGGCAATTATATGATTGCTTTGCCTATTCAAGGCATTGGCAGCTGTTGGTTAATTCAATTGTCCTTACATGTTGAGCACCCCTCTACCATATTGATTACCTGGTTGGGCCTCAGCCATGTGTTTGGCCATAGGAATGTAATTCTTGTCTCCCCATCAGGGTCGCTGATCATGGCATGCATACAGTTAATTTCCAACTGGCAAATCATTCTCCCTTCCTTCTTTTCTCTCTTTTATAATCCTTCTTTTCTCTCTTTTATAATCCTTTTTTCTTTCAGTCATTTTCTTTTACAATTGCGTAGCACATCTCAGGTATGCCATGTAATGCCCTGATTATGATGCTGTAATTGTGTAAGGGTTGAAATGCCTTTGTCTGTCTTGTCTTGTCTTGTCTGTCTGTCTTGTACTGACCCTATTGGTAGAAAGTAATAAATATAGGAGCAGAAGTGCTGCTGTAGGTTTACTTGTGACTAACCATTTTCTTGATTAATATCACACATTATTGCCTGAGTTTTTTGGGCTGTTTTTTTTTAGCCATTTGTGTTTTGTGTCTTCACCCACCAATTTTGATTTAATTAGTTAATACCTGTTTTGTTTTCTTAACTTGTCTATTGGACATTACTTCTGGGTATAATTGTTTTCCCCAGTAAAAACCCCACACATGTTTTGTTTAGGAATCATTGTGTCTTTAAAGCAACTTTCTGAAATGGCAATTTTAAAATTGTAATTTAAAATCCAATTTCAACATAAGAGATGTTTTTTCATTCCAATTCCAAAGACACCAAACATTAAATGGAAACCTGCTCTCTATTGGAAATTACAGCTTATTAAATACATTTGTTAACTCCAGTGTTATCCAATGGGGGTAAGATTTGTACACTACAAGGACATGTAAAGCTTAAAAGTGCATTTGCAACTCTTTAAATACACTGCACTCTACTCTGTCCAGGAACTACCCTAGGGGTAACTTGCATGTATTGAAAAAAGGAAGATTGGCACTTTTAAACTGCACACAGTTTCTGCAATTGTAGACTTGAGACAGGTTTAAAGTGCTACTTAGGTGGGTGGCACAATCAGTGCTTCAAGCCCACTAGTAGTATTTAATTTACAGGCACTGGGCACAGGAGTGCCAATTTGCTAGGGACTTACAAATATACCAATGGTGTATACGTCTGTGCTACCTTGTTTTAATGAGAGAGCAGAAGCACTTTAGCACTGGTTGGCAGTGGTAAAGGGTGCAGAGTCCTGAAGCAAGCAAAAACAAAGTCAGCAAACAAGCGTTGACAGCACCAATTACTGGGGAACTACACATACGATGCTGCAAAAGTGTTTTCAATCCTGCAAGAAAAGAGGTGGTATCCGACGAGGCAGATACCGCCTCTTTTCTTGTCCCTGATCGAAAAGAGGAAGCAAAAATTACTAACTCTGAGGTACAACTTGAGACGAGGACAATGCAAATAATCTTGCAAAGCAACCTCAGCAGCTATGGAATCTGACTTTGTTCATGCTCTAAGGTTTGTGGGGACAAAATTGAAAACATCAGGGGGAACTCAGCTTCTTCATTTTGCCTTGCACCACGGAAAATTTTTGAAAACCAGAAAAGTAACAAAGTCCCAAGGTAACAACTTTAACTAGTATGTCTTACTAGGCTTACTTGACCTCTGCATAATTGCTGTCATCCTGAAATCATGCTTACATTCTGGTCTATATTGAGCACTGACTTGAGGCTTTGCCATTCTTGGTGCTTTTTGTCTTTTAAATATTTTGTATCTATCATATCCCCAGTTATCTAAATATGCTTTTAACCATTTATGTGTCTTTGCTACTAATATTTTTTTATTTTTCTAAAATTTTTGTTGTGTTCTTAACTTTAAAGTTGTTCGGAAAGTCTTAAAATTAGCACACATCTCCCTGGCTAGTTGTCTGCTGCTCATGGCACTGTTACCAGGTGTTAAGCAGAGAGTCACATTGAACTGTCTTCTGACCGAACTAGATTCTGTTATGAAGTCGGAAGGGGGCACTCCATTCACAAGTAATCCCCTATAGACCCCTATGGAATGGGTATAACCTAAGGAAATCAGTGTTAACAGCAGCAACAAGCAACAATAACAATGCTAACTTTAACAGCAATAACAATGTTATCAAGTAAATATGGAACTTCTTTTTAGGGGCAATTATTTCATGTTTGACAAAGAACACGTGTTCCCAGGAAACAATGTGGTAATTCTGTATGAAGTATTACTGTATGTTTCGTAATATTGACTCAGCAGAACCTTTTGTTTCTACTAAAAACAATACTAAGAGCTAACTTGTAACTTGAGCTTTGGTCTCTAAACAGACTGGTGCAGATTTTTGAAAAAGTCACACACTGCACGACAGGGAAAGGGCATGAATGCACTGTATTTAATGCAATACAGCACATTCCTGCCTTTTCCCCTGCACTGCCGCCCTTTTGGCTGCCTAGTGCCAACTCAGGCAACCTTGCACCATGGTGCACGGGTGCCTGTATTTCATACAGAACTGTTTTTGTGCAGGAATAACACCTTCCTGCACAAAATCATTCCTGAAAGAAAAATTCCCTTTTTCTATGTGTGCCGCAGAATTCTGTACCTATTCCTATAGCTTTACCGGATTTATATCATCTAGGGAGACAATGGGATTTCATACCCGGTGTTGACAGCATTCCATCTGTTTCAGGTATAGTCCCAAACAACCTTGACAGGGCTTCACGATTCCCATTTCTGCTACGACATTAGCAGTTTTTCGGACTGATTCACGCCCGTGAGGCGGTTGATTGCTATACCTGACCCATCCATTTCTTTTGGTTCTGGTGAGCAAAGTTGTGCTATTTTTCACATGGATTATCTGCTTGCACACTCTTCTCTCTGGTTTTATGTGAATTTTTATATGTTATAATTAGTTTTGTATGTATTTTCTGACCAGAAACACTATATTTCTCTCATCTTTCTTGATCTCTATTGATGCACAATTTTCCTTCTATTTTGTCAGCACATCTGGTTGACTTGGGATTTCGGTTCTCCCTATTAGCTTTGGTTTACGACTAGAATCTGTGCACACGAGAGATGTTATTAACTTAATATACCTTTTCTCAGTAGATAATGCTTTTTTGATATGGTTGCCTGATGAAGGCGGCACGCTTACCGAAACGCGAGTCTATACCTCGAAGAACCAGCGCCACATTTATGTATTCTAATTCATGGTTGGTTTTTTTTGTGCATTAGTGTGGCTTTTCGTCTGTATATGTGTCTGTATTGCTTCCAGCTATTGTGATGTTTACTGCAGTGAAATGAATATTTTCATGTACATAGTGTGATCACAAGTCTTTCAAAACAACATTTAGAGCTGGCATATCACCAATACGCATTCAATCTTGGTGACGAGCAATGACAAATTGGTTGATCATCTATAATCCGTGTTTTAGTCATTGGCTAATAAATTCTGTGTCACCTTTTTAAGTATTTTGTAATAACAATAAAATTATATATTTTTATAATGGTTTGGTACATTGAGCTGATTTTTCATCTGTGTTCAAATTGAGGTCTGTTATAATTGTTTTCCAGACCTTTATGCTGCCTAGTGATTCTGTATTACCATTTGCATTTTCCTTGTACTAGGAACGTTTATTAGTTAAAGGGAGTCCTTATTTTTGCATTAGATATATATGTCTGGATCAAGAGAGCCACGTAACGGAATGCTGGGTGGTGCAGTGGGTAATAGTAACTTGTGAGTTTTTAGTGTTATGAAGTCCCACATTGTGACAGAAAGCATTGTGAATATGAACATCATTGTATTAAACTTGCATTGCACATAGTATAAAATAGGTTGCCACAAAGTGCACAAAAAGATTTACATTTAAGATAAAGCGTACTTCCTAAATATAGATCTGAGTAATATGCAGACTGTTAGTAGTGCAATTTTTTTTGTAACTGTCCATTAAAAGCACACACCCTATCCTTAGCTCAGTAGGTCACAATTCACAATACCTCACAAAAAGAATATTCTTTCCTTGACTCCATCAATTAAAGCCAATACTAGCTTCCAATCAGACTTTATATGTGCAGATTAACCAAATGTGCACATTTACATTTATCTCAGGAGGCAAACATTGCAAGGCTTGTTAGCTGTCTGTCCCTCTCTGACGTCAAGGCACAGGAGATTCCCTTCCCTTCCATTTCAGCTCAGGCATCTCAAGGGTCGGAATTAACCAGGAAAGGTTGCCATTTTAAGTGGAAGTAGTGGAACTGTTTTTTGCCAAAATAAAAAAGCTGGGGTACATCGTGAGCCTCAGATCCCACCCACTTCGACCTTTGATAGTAACAGGATATTTGGGGCATCACCCAGAAGTGCACATCAGGTTCCATTCCATTGTGTGTGTCACAAATGAAGGTGCTCACCTGGCACTGAACATTAGTAGGAAACACCCCTATGCAGGAATGTGTGCTGTGCTTTTCCATACCAATGAATTAAAATAAAGAAGTCCGCATTAGAGATCCTTGGATTTGGGGTGTTGATTCTGCACCCCTAGAGTTATTGATGCCAGGATCCTATTAAATCCAGGGGTGCCGAATTAACATGGATTCAGGTTTGAACCCTGAGAATTCTCTGAGGAATGAGAAATTTCCAAAAGAATTGGTAAATCTATTGAATTTTTCCCCCATGATATCATCTGTTTCCAGCTTCAAAATCTCTGGTGGACTCTTGAGATGGTCTAGAAGTCAGGCACTTAATTGCCAGACCTTTTGATATTCTGCCACATGGGGAGACTGTTTGCCTAATTTATGTATGAGCACAACAACAGCAGTTTATTAATTCAATTTACATTTACAATGACTAATACCTGCCTCCCAAGCCATTCTTATATCTTTGGGGGCCTGGAATAGTTCAGTTCAGAAAAACTTTATTTCGATCACTTTAGATCAAAAAAGTACTACACAGAACACAACACATACAGTCATAGCATAGCATGACATGGACTCTTTAAACAGATAAAATTAGATACATAAAACAAAAGAAACTTTAAATGCTCAATTATTAGTCCATTTTAATAGTAGCATATGAAAGAAATTTCACTTTATAAAAAAAAAGATAAGAATTAATCTTTAAAACACTTTTAAAATAGCAAAAAAAAAAGTAAAGTTCTTTTATAAAAACTAAGAAACGTTATTAACAGCAGGGCATCCAAGTAGTATCATGCGGGGAAAAGGTACCCAGGGAAGGGTGGCATTTAAAATCTATCAAGAACATATTTCACGCGTCTAATCCACATTGCCATCAGGAGTTTGGCCATGCAGAGTACCACAATCTGGCTTGAATCTGTCTGCAGTATTCTAAATGACTCCTGGTGCTTCGTGGTTCTCAGTTTCCTGCACGGGGGCAATCCATGTTGCTCTGCAATGTTTATAACAAGCATTTACAATGCAATGGTTTTGCCTTTGTTAAAGTTAGAGCTATTGGCATTGCTCTTGACATTATATTTATTTATGTTTTTTTAACATAAATAAATGGCATTGCCATTTACAATGCCACTAGCTTTATCTCTCGCAAATGACACACACAAACACACACAGAGCCCCCCCACACACACACCCATACAGAGCCCCCCCACACACACCCACACAGCCCCCCACACACACAGCCACACAAAGCTTCCCACACACACAGCTACACAGAGCCCTCCACACACACCCACACAGCACAAGCAGGCAACAGGGGCACACGGAGGCACAAGCAGTGGGTGCATCGGTGGAGCTGAGTGGTGGGTGCATTGGTGGAGCTGTGTCTGCTGAGTTGTTACCGAATTGTGATGGGGCTGTAATACCATTTACTGTGTAATATGGTGGAATATGGAGGGAAATGGGAAAGTCACAGATGTGGCTGTAAATTTTCCTGAATGTCACATGGCATATTCCTAACTCCCAAGATGCCCCTGAATCATGTCAGACAGCTATATCCCAATCCTCGTTTTTAAGCAACACTGCTTTGCCTTCTAGGCGTGTATGTAGTCTATCTTCATTAAAAGCATGGGCTTGGAACTTTCAGCAGGGGGAGGGGAGTCTACGGGGAGCGGGCCTGGCTACAATGCAATGGTTTCGCCTTTGGAAAAGTTAGAGCTATTGGCATTGTAAGTGACAAAATTTGTATTATGTGTTGGTTTTGAAAACAGATAAATAAATGGCATTGTCATTTACATTGCCATTAGCTTAATCTCTCGCAAATGTGAGACCTATTGTACCCTACGGACGAGCTCAGCAGACAGCAATTACTACCACACACACACCCAGAGCCACACACACACACCCACACACCCAGAGCCACACACACACACACACACCCAGAGCCACACACACACACACACACCCAGAGCCACACACACACACGCACACACCCAGAGCCACACACACACACACCCAGAGCCACACACCCAGAGCCACACACCCACCCAGAGCCACACACACCCAGAGCCACACACACACACACACACACCCCCAGAGCCACACACACACCCCCAGAGCCACACATACACCCCCAGAGCCACACACACACCCAGAGCCACACACACACACCCAGAGCCGCACACACACCCAGAGCCACACACACACCCAGAGCCACACACACACCCAGAGCCACACACACACCCAGAGCCACACACACACCCAGAGCCACACACACCCAGAGCCACACACACCCACCCAGAGCCACACACACCCACCCAGAGCCACACACACCCACCCAGAGCCACACACACACACCCAGAGCCACACACACCCACCCAGAGCCACACACACCCACCCAGAGCCACACACACACACCCAGAGCCACACACACACACACCCAGAGCCACACACACACACCCAGAGCCACACACATCTGTTGCCTTCAAAATGTTTATCAATAGAAACGGTATTACACATAAAACCACATCTGTATACTACCCAGCAGGTAATGGAGCGGTGGAAAGGTTCAACAGCAGACAGCAATTACTACCACACACACACCCAGAGCCACACACACACACCCAGAGACACACACACACACACACACACACACACACACCCAGAGCCACACACACACACACACACCCAGAGCCACACACACACACACCCAGAGCCACACACCCAGAGCCACACACCCAGAGCCACACACACACCCAGAGCCACACACACACCCAGAGCCACACACACCCAGAGCCACACACACACACACACACACCCCCAGAGCCACACACACATCCCCAGAGCCACACACACACACCCAGAGCCACACACACACACACACACCCAGAGCCGCACACACACCCAGAGCCACACACACACCCAGAGCCACACACACACACACACACACAAACCCAGAGCAACACACACACCCAGAGCCACACACACACCCAGAGCCACACACACCCAGAGCCACACACACCCACCCAGAGCCACACACACCCACCCAGAGCCACACACACCCACCCAGAGCCACACACACACACCCAGAGCCACACACACACACACCCAGAGCCACACACACACACCCAGAGCCACACACATCTGTTGCCTTCAAAATGTTTATCAATAGAAACGGTATTACACATAAAACCACATCTGTATACTACCCAGCAGGTAATGGAGCGGTGGAAAGGTTCAACAGAGTGTTGAAAGGAACCATACAACTAGCAAACAACAACGAGTTATGTTGAAAAATGGAGGTAAAGAAAATGATTTGGGCATTCAGAATAACAACTAGGGAGAGCACAGGAATCAGCCCATTTGAAATGATGAGAGGAAGAACAGCACTGTCCAAGGATAATGTAGGGTGGCTTAAGACAAGAAGGAAGGCTAATTGGTCTGCAGAGGAAGTCAGGAAGAACGTACTAAAAGCACAGAGGGCATACAAAAAACACTTTGATACAAAACACAAATGCAAACCCCTAACTATCCAGGTAGGAGATTTGGTGAGAGTAAAAAGAAGTGGGTACATTGAGAAAGGACAGAACAGGTTCACCAAACCATTTGTTGTGGAAAAATTATTTTGCAATTTAGCCCTCCTCAGCGATGGGAAAGTGTGGCATACATCTGCACTATCTAAATGCGAGAAGAAGAACAGTATAGAAAACGGAAAAGAAGAGGCGCTGGATACGAACAAACCAGTGGAAGAGGGAGATCGTAGGGACTTTGACAGACAAATGAACTTTGAAAACACTTTGATACAAAACACAAATGCAAACCCCTAACTATCCAGGTAGGAGATTTGGTGAGAGTAAAAAGAAGTGGGTACATTGAGAAAGGACAGAACAGGTTCACCAAACCATTTGTTGTGGAAAAATTATTTTGCAATTTAGCCCTCCTCAGCGATGGGAAAGTGTGGCATACATCTGCACTATCTAAATGCGAGAAGAAGAACAGTATAGAAAACGGAAAAGAAGAGGCGTTGGATACGAACAAACCAGTGGAAGAGGGAGATCGTAGGGACTTTGACAGACAAATGAACTTTGATTGGCTGTATAAAGATGTGTTGGAAGAAGAGAGGGCAGAGAGGAAGGAACAGGAAGACAGGGCCCCTCCAAATCAGGAGCAAATAGAGTACATTGGGGAAAACAGATCTCAGCAGCAGCGAAACTACGGACGCATCCGGGGCAGAAAGTAAAGCATTTTCTGAAGAAGAACTGGAGTCTGGAAGCGGTACCACCACTGCCAAAACCACCACCAGTAGATGCGGACGTACTGTAGCTATGCCAAGCAAGTTCAAAGACTTTGCGTGCGACTAACTATGGGGGGGTGTTACCTCCCACCACTATTCTATTGTTAACTTCCTTTGGGAAGGAGATGTGTTGAGCTATGTATAACCTATTTCCTATACTGTGTCCCTTGTAGGCTTCCGTTGTCCACCGCGCGTCCCCTGGCACGTGCTCACCCTGTGACATCAGCTGGAGTTCTAGAATGCCAGCTGATAACCAGTTTGCCAGTTGACTACCTTGAAACCTGACCGGAAGCTGTGACTTTCGCTCCTGCTGGTGTGTTGTACCTGATGACTTAAATAAAATGAAGTTGTAAACCTACCTGTGTCCGGTCATCTTAACAAAGGCAATAACCTTGTTAGCTGTAAAAAAAAAATATAGGAATAGTTTGGATAGATTTAAAATACATTTGAAGCGATTTCCTAATTAAGTTATTTCAAATTAGGTTTCAAATGACAAAATACCGACTTTTGATGGATTTCCACAATATCTGTTACTTATCTAGGCTTGAAAAATACTGTTCATGCGGGTAAGATACGGATAGGTGCCACTCAGTTTTGGAGAATGCCGACAAATATCACCTAACTATACGACAAACTGGAAGATTTGCAGGAGTAAAAAACTTACTGCGCATAATGAGCACAATAGAGTTCCGAATGTTCGCTCTTTGTTAGTGAGCTTCTTAAAACAACACTTTAATACCTGTTTCCATAGAGAGAACAGGTTAACAACACCGTACAGGTGTCTCTTTAGAGCCGTCTCCAACTAGCACTAAATTAATATGTAATCCCCAACACCTGCTGTTCAGTGGTCTTTGCTAAACCACGGCAAGTATGCGGCATTCCAGGGCCCCATCGGGTCACGTGCACAGGGAGGGCTTTCACGTTGCTTCTGTTCATGTAAAGCGCTGTGATACCTCCCGGTCTAGCCAGCGCTATGTAAAACATTTCAAATAAATATCTAACCCTGCAGAGTTACACGCAGGCTCTCGAGAAAACGTGAAGGAGTTCCGAGCGGAGGCAGCAGTCAAACGAACACTGCACCCACGCCTCTGGCACTGTGCACAATACGCCATGATGGGTTCTGGGAAAGTATATGTGAGGAAACCCAAAGCTGTCGAAACTGGTGAACGTTAGCTTACTCTGGAGCAATATCACTTAACCTGCCATTTCAGTGTAGAAACACCGGATATTACGTTCTGGACCCCGAAATTCTTCACTGCTCCTCACTGCAGAACAAAGGACGTACGGTGGTTGGATAGCGCGGTAGCACACCCCCAGTATTATTACCCCTATCAGGACATGAGACCAATTAAATTCCTAAATTTGCTAAGCTGTGAACACCTGACAACAAACAACGCTCTGAGCAGGGGTGGGATCCCAAAACTTCATGAACAATGTTTTCTCTCAAAATAATGTACAACATGCACTGTGAGAAAAGTCATCGACTCTGGGCACAGCAGTCACCAAATTAATAAATATCGCTCTTTTCCACAAACAAAGTAAAGATGTGCCGCCCAAAGTCAACCAAATCTTCGCAATGCTGAAATAAAGGATAAAAACGAGAGGAAGGAAGAAACTGACCAACCAAACTTTGTAGTGTAGAACAGAAAGACTGGAACGGCACATCAGAGGGATCTGAGGCAACGTCCTCCGCATCTCCCGGACCATTATCGTGGAGATGGGTACGTGGCGGTGGGAGGCAGGCCGGGTTTAAGAGGCCTCTCTCTGCAGATCAAGTGCCGTTTGCGCCGTGAGATAAAAGCTCCCGTTTGCCATTAACGTACACATCGCTTTAAAGCAGCTCCGCCGGCCTCACTGCGTTAAGATGTTTCCCTGCATGTTGTGCGTTAACCCGCCCGCCCTCTTGAATTGCCGAGATGGGGGTCGTTTCCCGTGGAGGTTGCAAGTGAAGGTAGGAGACAGGGGGAGAGAGGTTGGGGCAGTAAGGCAGGGGAAGAGAGGAGGGAAAAAAAAAAAAAAAATCGACTCACCTGCACCTTGCGACGGCGGCACTTCTCCGGTCTCCCTCTTCGGCATGGGAGACCGGCAACGTCGACAATCTCTCTGGCACTTCTCCGGTCTCCCTCTTCGGCATGGGAGACCGGCAACGTCCTCCGCATCTCCCGGGGTTCCCTCCAGGCCACGGGAGCCCCGCGGGCGCCGCCATACTTCTTGCCGTCTTCCTTCTTCTGCGGGGGGCGGGCACTTCCGGCCGGCCGCGCTAGGATTGGCCGGCCGGCCAGTCACGGGGCGGGAAACGGGGGAGGAGAGACGCAGAAGTGCCGGCAATGCCGGAACAGACTCGGGGGCGTTCCCGGCGTCGCGTGACGTCGGCAAAAGCCAAAGAATGTCGGGAACGCCCCCGTGTCTGGTCCGGCATTGACGGACAGGCCCCTCATCCAATGGCTAGGCTCCATTTACGGAGCCAGCCAATGAATGAGGAGGGCCGACCCAAAGCACACTACAGTTCTCATCAGGTTTTCGCGTGCGCGAAAAAGATGCGCAGAGCGCATCTTTTTGGCGAGGCAAAACCTAAAAAGGACAAATGAATACAAGATGCTTAAGTGACTTTGGCCCTCCTTGGCAGCCAGTCCAAGACTCATCAACCATATTAATTTCTTTGTGCCACTTCCTTCTTAATGTATTTACAGGCAGGCATCCATACCTGAATTGTAGGTATTTTTTCCTCGCTAGTGGAGGGACAATTTCATCAATAGTATTCTAATGCAACGGAGAGGATTTCAAATCAATAAGAGCAGCAGACAGTGAGGCTTTGCAGTTCTGAATATTGTCCACTGCAACACTTCCCCAGTAAACAGCTTTAATCCTGGTCTTTTGGATTAACCCCTCCGCTCCGCCGAACGTTCCGCGCTGGTGCAGAACGTTCTATCGAGGGCGGCCTTAGGCATGTGCATGCTGTGCACCTGCACCTGGCCACCAAACCCCAGGGGCCACCATGCCAATATATATCCTTAATATAATAATCCTCTCAGGATGGATACATATTTGCGTGGCGGCCCCTGGCAGGGATTTGGCGGAAACACCCTGACCCCCCCTTTTTACTGGCCTCCGCACTCCGCCCCGCCCGGACCCTCTCTTCCGGGGCCCCCTACCTACGCTCCCTGCCCAGGGCCGCCATGAGCCTAGAGCCGCCCCTGGTTCTATTGCGCGGGCGGGGCCGGAATGTTCAGCGGACGTGCGCAGCACTACCGAGGTAGTGCCCGCGACGTCCGCTGAACGTGCGCCGCACGTAAGTGGTTAAACACGAGCTTTCTGGAGAGTCCCAATATGGGTCAAGGCTTAACCGCTGAAGAAGAGCCTCGACAGTACGTAATTTTACTATCATTTTGTATAGTTTCTCGAAAGCACATTATGCAAATTTCGCACTCCTCTAGTCAAGACCATGAACTGCACCGCTCCTATTACATCCTGTAATGTCGTCAGAAGTACTACATGTCTTCAAGGACTGGGGCGGGTCTTGTAAATTTGGCACGTTTCCAAGGAAACCATTGCTTCTGAAAGGACAGTTTAGAGATGGACAAAATAACTCCTCAGATCGATTAACTCTCAGCTAGTCATTTCAGTGACTTATAAACGTGAGATGTCTTTAGAAGATAATGATCTGCCGTGCCCTTCAACTCAAGGGTTTAAATCCCAGTTGGGGCAACTCAGACTTACACCTTTAACAGATCGGTGATTGACGACCATTTATTTAAATAGATTGTTTATTTATTCCTTATGGTTGAAAAATATACCTATTTACTAAACCTACTTATCTATTTGATTCTCAAGAAAGTTTGAACAGCATCAAGGGACTTTACACTGATATAATTATCATGTAATCAAGGCATGTTTTGCCTCTAGTCATCTGTTCTTTACTTACATTACTAGCTTTGTTCCACTGTTGAAATTATTTAAGTTAGATTTCTGCTGGAATTGTCTTGTAACTGAACTTTTAGCTTCCACACTGATAATATCCGAGCAGTTCCCAGTTTTCTGCCAATCACTGCATACCCTTTAGATACCACTTTTAACATTGAGTTTACTATCTGCATATGTTGGTGATAGCCACCTTGCAATTACAAGTGAGATTCCTTTAAAGGTAGGTGCTTGTCCAGTTTGAGCCGCCACCATCTCCAAGCCTCCGCTGAAATGTCATAATTCAAAGGTCTGTAATTAAAGAAGGACCCTGTGATGGGTTTTGCATGGACTTGTTAGTACCGTCAAGCATCTCTCAAGTTGGTGGGACATTATTGAATGGCCATAAACTTCTATAATTTATGTTGTTCTGTTTTTGTATGAATACTTAGTACCTCAGGCAACTGGCAGCTGGAAGCTGCTTCAAACCCCCTTGCAGTTGAGAGAGAGAGAGAGAGAGAGAGAGAGAGAGAGAGAGAGAGAGAGAGAAGGGAAGGAAGAACATTGAATCAGATGTTGTTTCCAGTTGCTACCCATAGAGTTGGGGGCTTAAGTCTTGCCCCTTGCACATTCTAAAAGACTGTCTGTGGGTACTGACTGACAGATTATATTTGCTGGGATTGAAAAGATGGATTTCTGATACTTTCTCCTCTGTTCTAGGTAGACCGAGGCAGGGTGAACCGGGTGAATTGCAGCCCAAACAAAGGAACCTTTACGTTTGAGTTTTTAGGGGAAAAGTTTAATTAAGAGCAAGTTGTAAGATGAAGAAAGTGTAGTAGGCCACTTGCAATACAAGAGATACTCTTAGAAACAAAATTAATAAATGGGTGAGTGGGTATGAAGCATATTTGCCAGTTAAATGGTCAATGCCTCCCCTTTGCGTGATCATAATTACATTGTCATTTAATTTAAAATCTCAAACATTTGAATTCTCATTCACATTACCTTTTAACATATAAGGTTTGATGTAGGTGTTTGAGTTATAGTTGGGAGTAGGGGATAGGGTTGCGCATAGGAGCAGGTTTAGTGATAAGGTATGGGCATGGTTCATGGCTGGTTTAGGATTCCTGATTACAACCAGAATCAAGTGTCTAAGACACACTTGATATTAATGATAGGGACTTTGGGTTAGTAGTCAGATGTGTTGTTTATTATTGGGTTTAGGGAAGGGACTTTCAATTAAGGTTAGTGTTATCTGAGCCAAAACGTTGACGGCATTGACAGTGTAATGCTCTTCACGTCATGGTAAAGTACATGAAGTATAGGGTAACAATGCAGTGACATGATCAAGTGTAGGGGACTGTGATTATAGTTATGGTTTCGTGAATGTAGTTGTATTGATTGATACAATTGATTGATTGATTATTTCACCGCCAAACCTATGTGCGCACCCTCCGCCACATTATGAATTTTTTCGTCACTGACAGGCGGTTCTTTGACGTTCCCACCGGGAACATCAAAGGCAGTACCTGATTGGCATGGACTGCTGCAGTCCGTGCTGCGCAGGTACTGGGGTGCATACACACAGGTGGACACAACATGTGCCCCCCTGCATGCACCCCAGGGCCCTGTAGGGGACCCCTTTGTTCTTCTTCACCACGGTTTTCATGGGGGAGGCACCGCCATGAAAACCGTGGCAGAGAATAAACTCGTAATAGAAGCACATAGTGCCCTCAAGACCGCCGTGCTATCGCCAGAGAGCTCTGATCTCTGGCAGTTGCTGCAGTGCAATGGTAGTGTAACCTTGCTAGTCGTAATAGGGCAGCCACACCACCACAAGTTTGGTGGTCCGTGGACCGCCTGACTCATAGTCAGCCCTATAGTAGATAAAGTACCCACTGCCATACATTATAAGATATTGCAGGTCACCAAGAAGTTCCATAGCCCAGTTGCTATCTATGGTTATGGAACTCCGATGTGACTTGCAATATCCTTATCATGTATGCCAAGGGGTACTTTATATCATATAATACATGGTACACCATCACCTTTCCCACAAACCACTTAAAACCTTGGTGCATGCATAGCTCTTTCATTTGAAAGAGCAAGCATGTTTGCAACCATAAATAAAAATACATCCAATGCAAAATCAAACTCATCAAAAACTTGTTAGATATTTGTTTCAATTGAATTGCAAATGCTTATTGTGAGTGGGTTTTCTAAGACTCCTTTCTAGGAGTCCAGGAAACAGTTTGAATACATAACCCACTTACAAAATACACTCAATATTAGACCCCACTTCCTAAGATCTTTCTAAAAAGATCCCAGGTGGTAGGCCATTGGGGCCACCGACCCTGGAGGCCTTCATATTGCTGATTATTTCTGAAAGAATGACTGTCATCTGTGCATTTGAGATTCTTTCCACATCAACTTGAGGACAGGACTCAGTCACTACCCTGTTTGCAGTTTCCCCATCCCTATAGAGGCAGTAAAAACATGTAAATCAGTCTTCCTCACTGATATGAGCCTTCAGAGAGGAAGGTGATAAGAGGGTTACTAAATTCACCAACCTCCAGAGCCTCCTGCTAATTTTGTCCACAACTGCGGCCAACAATAATTCGCAATTTAACCTGTAAAACTCCCTCTTAATCTGGACACACAGTTTATGATAAGCAACTATCGAGGTCACTAGACCTTAGGCTAGTGTAACTCGGATCGCGGTTCAGACGCCGGGGATTCCTATTCGCCACTCTTCTGCCTTCACAGCAGGTGTCATCAAACCAACTGTACCCCTTCCTTTTGGTGGCGCGCCAGATTTACGAGGCCCCCTATTGCCAGCTTGAGTTGGGGTAGTAATTACTTTGTTAGTCCGCAATACCAGCTCATCACATACTCACTTTTTTCCAAATCTAAGAGTTCAACATTAATTTGGGAGTGGGTCTGCAGGGTGTCTACAGTGATTACAACCCAAAGTCTCCTGTGATAGGCTACCTGCGGGCCATGGTAGAGCATGCACGTAACAAAGCTACGTCTAGGTGGCATGTAGATGCTGAGTGAATACTATAAAAAGAGGAATCCTTGAAGAACTCTTAAAATGTAAAAAATGGGAGGGAGCGGACTACATAAAGTGTTGGGGAACCACCCTCTGAGACAGGTCTCTCAAAAGGTGCAAACTATTTCTGTAGCTTAGAGGAGTAATCAGAATGTGTTTGATCAACAGTGTGAGTGCCGCTGACAGTTTAAGCAAAGTCAAGGCACCAACACTATCGTATTCTGTTCCAAAGAAGATCATCCATGATGGCAATCGTGAATGGCTCAGTATTTCTAGTGGGGCAGAAACCTGTTTGGTCAACATCAAGCTTCTCAATGCCAACAACAATGACTCAAGTCGCCACAAGGATATTATAGATATTGAGGAAGTTGATGCGGATGATTCAGGACACACTAGGGCATCTAAGAGGTTGGGTACGCATTTTACAACCCCCCACCCTGACCCTCCCCTGCCTGACGTCACCTCCCGGTATAACGCCCTGCACAGGCCGTGCCTGCTATGGGGGTTTATTGGATGTACGGTAATTAATTTGAAGAATGAATACAACAGAATATTGATTCAAATCTGGGTCATCTTATATTTTTGAGTTTGGGACACGGAACAGGGGTCTGGGATGTGATATAGGAGTCCATACAAGAGGAATGACCTCAAAACATTAAAGACAATTAAACGGAGCCCATGCAGCTTTAAGAGTGCGGGGCTTCAGGAGTGGTTCCTTATACTTATTAGAAGCAGCCACAGTCTCTGCAGTGCTTGATCACTTCTAACGGACCTCATTCAGTCACTTCTTGAGGTGGGGGTTAACATCTACAACCACAGAAAATGTGTTGTCTTTGGAACATGTGAATATGGTTTCCATAAATTCTGGGAAGAAGGAGGTAGGGGTATCAGGTGGCCAATAATGAAGCAATATGGTAATAGTATTAGTTGGAGAAAGAGTAATCTCTGAAATACTTAAATTAATATTGTGAATATTGGAAGTGCTAAAATGTTTCATAAGTAATGCCAGCCTCCCAAACATTTCTGTCACCAGTTCCATCACACCTATAAATGGAACAACCATGTTGAACTAACTTGGCTGAAAAAGAGTGACACCAATCTAATTTTTTTTTATTTGAAAATGAAAAGTATTTGTAAAATACTTCTCTGCAATAAATGCATCTTTACATATTAATTTTTGCACTTTGTATTTTAAAAATATTGTTTTTTTACCTATTTCCTTCAAACTTTGACCTGATCTTGCAAGACTTGTTGGCCCGTGCAAACTCACATGCATTCTCTTTTTTGCAGCACCAGCTCTTTTTTTTTTTATAAAATGAGCTTTCGTCAGAGGCACTACTTACTATACGGTTTTTCACAGCTGTTATGATACAGTATTTTAGGAGGATATCAAATGAATCTTCGGAATTCGCATAGTATTTGAAACACAATATGAGTTTTCAGTTCTTCAAAAAATGTCAGATCAATTCTCTCAGGTTGAAACAAATATATTCAAAGATAGAAGCAATGGAATCCATATGTTTTAATTAGCACTGCTGTGCATATTAATGTAAGCAACAACACTGTGTTTTACAATTCAGAACGTGGTCTCCAAGATGCAGTCAGAAATAATGAATCTTTGAAGTACAGCGCTCGACAAGACTACATTTTTTGTATCTTTATAAACGACCAGCGTGAAAGGGTAGAAATCCGTAAATCAGCGAAAATCGGGAATGATTCTGTACTTGTGCTATTTATTTATTTATTTATGCGTTTTTATATAGCGCGGACTTTACCCGAAGGTGTCCGAGCGCTGAACAATAGGAACAGAACTGATACATGAGAGCATTACAAGTGAACAAATTACAAAAGCGAACGTTAAGTTACATGAGGCAAAAGTGACAATTGTGAACAAAATACAAGAGGTAGAAACGGTACATTTGGGGCCCGATGTAGGTAAATCTTTTTTACCACTTCATAAATACCGATTCATACCGAATCGGTATTTAAGAAGTGGTAAAAAAGAGAAGGGCAGATGTAGGTAATATTATTTTAAAAATTACCGAATCGGAAGGAATCGGTATTTACCGATTCGGTAAATACCGAATCGGTAATGCCCATTGGTTCCTATGGGCATTTAAGCCCATAGGAATCAATGGGCATTACCGAATCGGTATTTACCGATTCGGTAATTACCGATTTCTGCAAGGGTGCAGGGGGTGTCACTTTGACACCCTCTACCACCCCCAATACTGGCTTGTGTGCCATGTGGCACACAGACATGCCCTAAGGGCATGTCTGTCTGTCACATGGCATAGGTGTGCATGCACACATGTGCATGCACACCTGGATTCGGTATTTTAACACCCAATTGGATTGGGTGTTAAAATACCGAATCTGAAGGGCCTGTGGGACTGAAAGTAGTCCCACCTACATCCCGAATTTTAAAAATCGGTAAACTTACCGATTCGGTATTTTTCCGATTCGGTAATTCTACCGAATTGGTAAAATACCGAATCGGACAAAAAAAGGTCCCCTACATCTCAGTAGGCCAAATACCGGTTGGAAACGGCCGAAATCGGCCGTTTCCGACCGGTATTTGGTACCTACATCGGGCCCTACAGGAGGAAAAAGTGACATGGTGAGCTGCACTGCCTCTAATGTAGATGCATGAATCTCCAATGGTGTGCAAAGGATCTAAAGCAAGGAGGAACTGTCTCAGCACCTGATTCAAATGTGTTAAAGAGTCCCTCTCTGCTTCCTCATGGTGGATGCTAGACCTGAGAAACAATATGGATCAGTTCATGCGAATATTGACACTCAACATCTGCACCTGGGTACATTTTCAGTAGAATAATGAATGTGCAAAACGACACCTCATTTAGGGCTAGAAGTAGGTAAAGAAAATGTACAGATTCTAAAATACCGAATTTTACCGATTCGGTATTTTAGAATCGGTAAATGCAATGTAGATAAAAATTTGGTAAGATCGGTATTTACTGATTCGGTAATTCCCATTCATTCCTATGGGCCTGGAAGCCCATAGGAATGAATGTGAATTACCGAATGGTAAATACTGTTTCGGTCAAATAGGGAAACATTCAAGGGTGGCAGGGTGTCACATTGACACCCTGTTGCACCCCTGAAAAGTGCTTGTGTGCATATGTGGCACACATACATGCCCTAAGAAGATGTATGTCTGCCACATGGCACTGTTGAAAATGCACAGATTTGCATTTTCAAAAGTATTCGCTATTTACCACCAACTAATAGTCGGTGGTAAATAACGAATCCTTACAGCACATAAGCACTCTTAAACGTTCTTCCTATATGCCATTTACTGATTCGGTGGATACCGAATCAGTAAATAATGATTCGGTAAACACCGAATCGGTAAATACCGATTCGGTATTTACCGAATCATCCCCTACATCAGAAAAGGCTCAATACCGGTCGGTAAGCCTGAAATTTACAGAATTTCGGGTTTACTGACCCGTAATGGGCCACCTACATCGGGCCCTTAGATCCAACATGTGCACACTATTCTCAAAGCTACTCATTGTAGAAACATTTGAGGGCTCTTCTCTTGGGGACCATCAGTTTGTCAGGGGGTCCACGTCCAGTTCCCGATGTCTATAATGGATCCATATAATTTGGTCTCTCGAGGACCAATGTTTGACACTTCCATTTTGTCATCCTACACTTTATGCCACCGGCAGCTTGGGGTCACGTGCAAGGGCTCTCACCCAATCAACGAAGTGAGTACTCATTTCCGGTCTAGTCAGCAGGGGACCCAAGGTGTGGCCACCATGGCAAGAATGTGGATGGTGCAAACTTTGTCAACAATGCATAACCATTTTGGCACGTAGAAAAGGCAAAAACAGCAGGACAAGGCACTGTCGAATGAACTTGTTTTCACAGGTGTGTGTATGACGGGCTCATATGCATAACACATTTTTATGCCCAGGTGCCACAGGTTAGTTACGTTTTGCTCCTCTTCGCTGGTTCAGGAATGCGCTGTTTGTACACCTCGTTTCCATCCACAGGGCCTATGCATATGTTTATTCTGTGCATCCAGCATCCGGGTCCTTTTTTGCACTCCCATTTTGCTGTTCATCCCCCAAAATGGCGGACGCAAAAGCCGTGCAACATCTCAACACCCACATGCCCTCGAACATAGGGGTCACAAAAGGTACTGGGGCGGAAGGAGGGCATCAGGGGCGGCCTTAGGCATGTGCAAGCTGTGCACCTGCACAGGGCCACCAAACCCCAGGGGCCACCACGCCAATATATATCCTTAATATATTAATCCTCTGAGGATGGATTTAGGCCCAGATCCTTGTATTGGGGTGAATGTATGACATTGTTCTACATTCTGTCCATCAACTGTGTTTTTTGCAATTTTCACCCTGAGTGGGCTGGGTATACTCAGACGTGAGTCCCAGGCTCTCCACACCACTGGAGTCAAGCTATCCAGGCTGAATGAAGGCTGATAGCCAGAAACCGGTCCTTGGATGCTTGATTCCGGTCTGGGAAAGGCTTAGTAGTTCGGACTGGACTGTTCGCATGGGGCACAGGGTCAGAGCTGATTTGCATATAGCCAGTGTCTAACCCAGGGTGGTGTGGAGTGCAAACAAATGATGGATTTTGGCCCAGATCCTTGTACTGGGGTGAATGTATGACATTGTTCTACATTCTGTCCATCAACTGTGTTTTTTGCAATTTTCACCCCGAGTGTGCTGGGTACACTCAGACGTGAGTCCAAGGCTCTCCACACCACTGGAGTCAAGCTATCCAGGCTGAATGAAGGCTGATAGCCAGAAACCGGTCCTTGGATGCTTGATTCCGGTCTGGGAAAGGCTTAGTAGTTCGGACTGGACTGTTCCCATGGGGCACAGGGTCAGAGCTGATTTGCATATAGCCAGTGTCTAACCCAGGGTGGTGTGGAGTGCAAAAAAACGATGGATTTTGGCCCAGATCCTTGTACTGGGGTGAATGCATGACATTGTTCTACATTCTGTCCATCATCTGTGTTTTTTGCAATTTTCACCCCGAGTGTGCTGGGTACACTCAGATGTGAGTCCCAGGCTCTCCACACCACTGGAGTCAAGCTATCCAGGCTGAATGAAGGCTGATAGCCAGAATCCGGTCCTTGGATGCTTGATTCTGGTCTGGGAAAGACATGGCTTAGTAGTTCGGACTGGACTGTTCCCATGGGGCACAGGGTCAGAGCTGATTTGCATATAGCCAGTGTCTAAGCCAGGGTGGTGTGGAGTGCAAAAAAACGATGGATTTAGGCCCAGATCCTTGTACTGGGGTGAATGTAAGACATTGATGTACATTCTGTCCATCAACTGTGTTTTTTGCAATTTTCACCCCGAGTGTGCTGGGTATACTCAGACGTGAGTCCCAGGCTCTCCACACCACTGGAGTCAAGCTATCCAGGCTGATGAATGCTGATAGCCAGAAACCGGTCCTTGGTTGCTTGATTCCGGTCTGGGAAAGACATGGCTTGGTAGTTTGGACTGGACTGTTCCCATGAGGCACAGGGTCAGAGCTGATTTGCATATAGCCAGTGTCTAACCCAGGGTGGTGTGGAGTGCACAAAAACGATGGATTTTGGCCCAGATCCTTGTACTGGGGTGAATGCATGACATTGTTCTACATTCTGTCCATCATCTGTGTGTTTTTGCAATTTTCACCCCGAGTGTGCTGGGTACACTCAGACGTGAGTCCCAGGCTCTCCACACCACTGGAGTCAAGCTATCCAGGCTGAATGAAGGCTGATAGCCAGAATCCGGTCCTTGGATGCTTGATTCTGGTCTGGGAAAGACATGGCTTAGTAGTTCGGACTGGACTGTTCCCATGGGGCACAGGGTCAGAGCTGATTTGCATATAGCCAGGGTGGTGTGGAGTGCAAAAAAACGATGGATTTAGGCCCAGATCCTTGTACTGGGGTGAATGTAAGACATTGATGTACATTCTGTCCATCAACTGTGTTTTTTGCAATTTTCACCCCGAGTGTGCTGGGTATACTCACACGTGAGTCCCAGGCTCTCCACACCACTGGAGTCAAGCTATCCAGGCTGATGAATGCTGATAGCCAGAAACCGGTCCTTGGTTGCTTGATTCCGGTCTGGGAAAGACATGGCTTGGTAGTTCGGACTGGACTGTTCCCATGAGGCACAGGGTCAGAGCTGATTTGCATATAGCCAGTGTCTAAGCCAGGGTGGTGTGGAGTGCAAATAAACGATGGATTTAGGCCCAGATCCTTGTACTGGGGTGAATGTATGACATTGTTCTACATTCTGTCCATCAACTGTGTTTTTTGCAATTTTCACCTCAAAACATTGAAGACAACTAAACGGAGCCCATGCAGCTTCAAGAGTGCGGAGCTTCAGGAATGGTTCTTATACTTATTAGAAGCAGCCACAGTCTCTGTAGTGCTTGATCACTTCTAATGGACCTCATTTAGTCACCTCTTGAGGTGGAGTTTAACATCTACAACCACAGAAAATGTGTTGTCTTAAGAACATGTGAATATGGTTTCCATAAATTCTGTGGAAAAGGAGGTAGGGGTATCAGGTGGATAATAAATAAGCAATATGGTAATAGGTGGAGAAAGAGCAATCTCTGAAACAGCTACATTTATATTGTGAATATTGGAAGTGCTAAAATGTTTCATAAGTAATGCCAGCTTCCCAAACATTTCTGTCACCGGTTCCATCACACCTATGGATGGAACAACCATGCTGAACTAACTTGGCTGAAAAAGAGTGATGCCAATCTAAATTTTTTTTTATTTGAAAATTAAAAGTATTTGTAACATGACTTTTCTGCAATAGATTCATCTTTACTTATTGGTTTTTGCACTTTGTATTTTAAAAATATTTTTTTTCACTTATTTCCCTCAAACTTTGACCTGATCTTGCAAGACTTTTTTGGCCGTGCAAACAAATGTGCATACTCTTTTTTTTGCATTTGTCGAAGGCACCATTTACTATGCTGTTTTTCACAGCTATCATGATACAGTATTTTAGGAGGTATGAAATTACTATTCGGAATTTGCATGGTATTTAATACACAATATAAGTGTTCATTTCTTTAAAAAATGTCAGATCAATTCTCACAGGTTGTAACAAGGATATTCAAAACTAGAAGCAATGGAAGTTATGCATATGTTTTCCTTAGCACTGCTGTGCATATTAATGTAAACAACAACACTACATTTTACAATACCGAACGCGGTCTCCAAGATGCAGTCAGAAATAAGGGGGCATATTACCAAGGGGAGGGCGATAGGCAATTATCGCTGGTTTAGCGGCCGTTTTCGACCGCTAAGCAGCGATAATTCTATCGCTCTATTAGCAAGCTGTCGCTAACTGATGTTAGCGACTGCTTTTAGGCGATAGCGAGCGTTTTGGGGCCCGCTTTGCATGCCAGCGATATTTATCGCTAATGACATGCAAAGTGGGCATACCCAAGCTGTTAGCGACTGAAAGTGGTCGCTAACGTCGCTATCGCCTATTAGCAAGGCGGGCGTAGCGATGGAAATATTTCGGCTATCGCCAAAAACTAACGCCTGCTCAGACCAGTTCTTAGCCATGTTATCCAATGAGAGGTGGATAACATGGCTAAGAGCATTTCGTCACTAATGCGTGAATATCGCTGTATTCTCAGCGATATTCACGCTATCGCCGGAAAAATTATCGCTTTGGAGATAAATGTTGCTAATAGCAAGCTATCTCAGCGATAATTTCCGGCGATGCTTAGCGATAAAAAAATCGTTGCAAAGCCTAGTTAGCGATAAATATCGCTATTCGTTGGTAATATACCCTAGGTGTCTGTGAAATACAGGCATTTTTGGTATCTTTATAAACGACCAGCATAAAATGGTACAAATCTGTAAATCAGGGATAATCGGGAATGATTCTGTATTATTGCTATGGTGCACATGGTGAGCTGAACTGCCTCTAATGTAGATGCATGAATCTCCTATGGTGTGCAAAGGATCTAAAGCAAGGAGGAACTGTTGCAGCACCTGATTCAAATGTGTTAAAGAGTCCATCTCTGCTTCCTCATGGTGGAGGCTAAACCTGAGAAACAATATGGATCAGTGCATGCGATTATTGACACTCAACATCTGCACCTAGGTACATTTTCAGTAGAATATTGAATGTGCAAAAAGACACCTCATTTGATCCAACATGTGCACATTAATCTCATAACTACTCCTTGTAGAGGCTTTTGAGGGCTCTTCTCTTGGGGACCATCGGTTTGTCAGGGGGTCCACGTCCAGTTTCCGATGTCTATAATGGATCCATATAATCAGGAGGCTACCATGGACTCTTTGGAGTCACTGGTGAAATTGCCGCCTCACTCAGGGACAAGTGCAATTTGCCTCATAAATGCACAAATGTTTTCAGAGACTGCAAGTCCCAACTCACATCTGGAATCTGCTGGATGGTTGACGGCCAAGTCCAGGGTGCAAGTGCTTGCAATACAGGCCGCTCTTTGATGCGTATTAAAGGCTCTTATGGGAATTGACTCTACAATGCATTGGGTCCCATTAACCACCTGGGTTGGGTCAACGGGCATGCTGATGTCCATGGACTAGCTCCCTTCACCCCATCAGGCACAGGAACCAACATTGACATACACAGGCTTTGAAGAGGGTCCCCACACATGGGTTGCGCCGCAATCACATATATCATCTCCTGAGTATAGAAACCAGTGACATATGCACTAGCACAAGTTTGACCCTAACACAAGTGAGAAATGTGTACCAGGATAATTAGCAGGATGCAAAAGCAAATATTTGCACTTACAACACATTTTGTACATTGGACAATTTTGTTTGTGAATCGGCGCAGGCTCTTAATGTGGCAACTGCCTCTGGTGCAATAAAGAACCATTGCTCATGAATTTACTCCATTGCATGCACATTGATTTTATGTTGATATCCTGAAAATCGTGGATGACTTTGGTCTCTCGAGGACGAATGTTTGACACTTCCATTTTGTCATCTTACACTTTATGCCACCGGCAGCTTGGGGTCACGTGCAAGGGCTCTCACCCAATCAAGGAAGTGAGTACTCATTTCCGGTCTAGTCAGCAGGAGACCCAAGGTGTGGCCACCATGGCAAGAATATGGATGGTGCAAGCTTTGTCAACAATGCATAACCATTATAGCACGTAGAAAAGGCAAAAACAGCAGGACAAGCCACTGTCGTATGAACTTGTTTTCACAGGTGTGTGTATGACGGGCTCATATGCATAACACATTTTTATGCCCAGGTGCCACAGGTTAGTTACGTTTTGCTCCTCTTCGCTGGTTCAGGATTGCGCTGTTTGTACACCTCGTTTCCATCCACACGGCCTATGCATATGTTTATTCTGTGCATCCAGCATCCGGGTCCTTTTTGCACTCCCATTTTGCTATTCATCCCCCAAAATGGCTGACGCAAAAGCAGTGCAACGTCACAACACCCACATGCCCTCGAACATAGGGGTCACAAAAGGTACTGGGGCGGAAGGAGGGCTTAGGCGGTGCTATTGATTGCTTGTAAGAGTAAATATGTGCCTATTGGTGGGGGGGGGGGGGGGTCCATCATTGGTGACGCTTTAATCAGCCTGTTTTTTCTGCAGCCTGTGAGGTGTTGCTTATTCACTCGTGCTCCCCTGCTGAAACCATGATGGTTCACCTTCAGTTGCTCCTAAAGTTTCCCTTTATTCACGAGTTGGTGCGCTGAAATCGGGCTGAATATCTCTTTACCCTTTTAATTTATGGGTTTGAAAGGTCATGGTTTGTTTACTGCAGGGCCGGCAGCTGTTGCCTACAGGTGGCTTCTTGTCCTGTTTAATGTTTAAACAGATCGTTAACCGCCCTCTACACACCTGACTATACTAGTATGAGGCGAGGGACTGTCACTCATAAACGCCAATGGACCCGATTCAGGAGGGAGACTCCCGATGTTTCAAGTAAAAATGGCTGAACCAGATGCACTGGAAGCTGATGGGGGCTGTCCCTCTTTAGATGGATCTCAGAAACTGTACGAGTTCAAGAATTAACTGTGTGCAGCACGGCTCGGAAACACTAAGGGGTCTATTACGATGGCGGGCGGACAAAGTCCGCCTGCCATAGTAACGGTATGCGGGACCGTCCGCCAGGGGTGCAGCGGTCCCGCACTAGGGGGCCCATTACGATGTCGGGCGGATTGCCCCTGCCAGGCTGGCGTTAGCCACCACCAGCCTGGCGGGGCAATCCGCCCGGCTTCCACACTCGTTTACCCCCCGCCATATTAGTATGGCGGGGGGGACCTCGCGGACGGAAAGACTGTCCGCCGCTTTTCCATCCAGGTCGCAAGGCGACCGGAGCGTAAAAGGGTTTCTATGGTGGCGGTGTCTGTCAGACACCGCCTGCCATATTAGGATGCCTTTTTACTAAGTCCTTTCCGTGGCGGCAATGCTGCCATGAAAAGGCATGCAGTCTCCACTCTGGGGGCCCACTGCGGGCCCCCAGAGTGAAGGAGGGGTGGGGGTTGCACACGGGGGATACCTGTGGTATCCCCCATCATTTGCATATACAAAGCGGCAGGCAGCGCGCGGTGCCTGCCGCTTTGTTTATGCCAATGCATTTATGCATTTATAGCATTGTGGCGGGCGGTGCAGAGAGCACCGCCCGTCACAATGCTGTAAATGCAGGATTTGCCCGCCACTGTGGCGGGCACATCCTAATACCCCCCACGGGACCCCGCCCTAATAGCGGGCAGTCCCGAATTCCGACAGGATGGCGTGCGGACAAAGTCCGCCCGTCATCCTAATGAGCCATCTGTAGTTAGGATGGCACAGCCACCGTGGCGGTGGCATCCCCCATTCCCAGCATTGTGGTGGGCGGTGCTCACAGATGGATGAGTGTCCTGGGAATGGACAAGGTGAGGGATGTGGTGAGTCAATAAATGGAGGATTTGCCTTTTTTTATGATCATTTCTTTTTGTGACACTAGTAAAAATCGCTGGACTTTCACAAAAGTGCAGATTTAGCTATTTTTTGGAAAATATCAAAATAACAATATCCTGGGACGGTGTCTGCTTAGAAAAGTCAAAAGTGGGATACCATGTGCTTACTGTGTGCTCCCTCTGACCACTTGGTCCCTCGCATTTCTGTCTGGTTTGTAAGTAAACAATGATGGCTCTTTGGTCACATTCTATAACCATGCTGGCGAAAAGGTACTTACATATAGCAGCTGATCCTTACTGGTTTCTTTCATTTTAGGTTTTAATCGTGCTAATTTCTAAGCACATATCTGGAATAGCCTCTGAAGATCAATATGTTTTGAGAGTATTTCTAATTAGTGGAAGAAATCTGCTCTGTTCCTGCAGTTTCCTCACTTTCTGAGGAACAGACTTAATGAACGAAATCTGCGTTTGCAGTTGCTTTTCCACAGAATGTTCTAATCATTATGACTCAACGTGTAAGATGATGTATTTTTAAATGAATGAAATTTGTATCTGTAAATGCTCCTATCTACTGTGGTACTGGGTGTGTGTTTGGCATCCATCCAACTGGTGTTCTTTCCTGCATCAGCCTCTCCCACCTCATTATCTTTCATTTGAAGTTTGACATTTATGAACTTTTTTTGGGAAGATTAGACTGAAGGAATATTTCATGAGGAGCAGTGATGAGAAAATGAAGGCGATACACCAGTGGTTCTTCACCTGTGAACCTGCAAGGGAACCCACGACACCTACTCAGGGAGTCCGTGACTGTTTGGGAAATGAAATAATATTAGCAGATTAATAAAGCATATATAAATAAAGAAGTAAAATGTATCTTTAGACATTTTTTAACGCTCTGTAAATGTGAAAGAATTTGAAACTGTGGGCTAAAATTTAAATTGGTATCCGTAGCTTCGTTTATTGGAGCAGCACAAGTACATTAAACAGAATATAGTATAGACGTTGGTGGGCAAAGAAGACAAAGTGATGTGCATTAGTCCAGCATATTACTCCATCTTTTAGAATTAAAAAATAAACTTAGAAAAGCCCCAAACTTCCCATTACAATTCAAATGTTGATTGTTCTATAATTTGAGAATTAAATAAAATATTTAACCATTTGTGTATTTGTTTGATGTTAGATCATTCCTGCATTTCCATGATTTGCGAGTCACAAGTTGTGACTCGCAATTTTTCACAATTTGCGCATCACAAAAGCAAATGGTCGTACATCTGCCCCAAGATCTTTAACTTGATTCAGTCATGACACATTTAGCACAATGTATGACTTGCTATATGTTTATATGGGCATGGGTGGGAGAATCCTGGATTTATTTATCTATTTTCTCTCTTGAAGTCCTGAAAGTGTTCAGATCGATAATTCCAGGGCCCCATACCTATATTTTGCGGTGTTTATGTATGGTACCTCTGGGTGATCCAGTGGTCAAATCTGGTGTGCCCATCCATCCATCCGTATGCAGACACCACCCAAATCTAATTACCAGGGTCATCATAGACATCAACCGCCGACAGAACTGCCCTCTGGTGACTGAAACTTGGATGGCAAAAATGAGCCTCAAAATTAATCTAAGCAAGACAGAATTTGTTTTTTTTTTCTTTCAAAAAAAGTTGACTGCAGCTTCAGCCCTGGATTGCCATGCTTTCTACAAAGCGTGGCAACTTTTCACAACTCTTGGCAGTTGGGACAAAAAAAGGAAAACTTGGGCAAAGTTCTACTTATTTTGGGGGCCCTGGATAGTGTGTGCTGAGCTGTGAGGGTGAGCAGAACCTTGAAGATGGTTTCATTTTTGTAGCTATAGAGACAGTAATGCTACATCTCAGAACGAGTAGATGAAGCATCTTTTCAGCATCCCAATGGAGTCATGATGTGTTACTAAGGGCAATGAAAGAAAATGTATAGTGCAGGTCTTTTTAGATTTAGCACTGGCAGCATAGGGTGATATATTTTGCCCGGGCAGATGGTGCACAGAAAAGAGGCTGAGATGCAGATGGTGAGTGGTTTTGTCCTGATCTGCATGACTTGTCATATCTTTAGAACAAAATCTTGTCTGGCAGTGTACTTTGATGTGGATGATGCTTTGTCTCATTCACAGCGGCAGATGTTTGTGGGCTGGTGCCAGAACAAGATGAAGACAGGACACTGATGTCACCGGAGATTTGTGAGGTAGGAAGAAGAGGGTGTTCCAACTGACAGAGGAAACTTTGACATATCTACAATACAGACATACAAGGAGGAACTGGGAAAAAACGTACCAAGTGGCGCCAAGAATAGGGTGAATGGAGAGAGATGTGAATAAATGTATAGAGAATGTGATGCAATAGTTTAATTGAAAAAATGTGTTGGCAGTTACAATTGCATGACATTTACCTGAGGTGGCTTTAAATAGTTGACACTTTTGTGGTTATGAATTCTGAGAAGGGGAAATTGGACTGATAATGCTAGGGGTGGGCACTGGAGAAAGGAACAAGAGTAGGGATTAGAGGAGCAGAGCAGATGGAGATTCTGAGAGGGGTAATGGGTACTTTGGGACAAGTTTGTGAGGTATGGGTATTTTTGTGGCATTCAAGCTTGTGATGTGTGGGATCATACCTTGAGGATCACACTGAGGAAAATCAAAAGCTGAACAAGAGGTTTGGAGGAAGGATGTGTTTTTAGAAAAGTCAGGTGAGGCACCCTATGTCATCTGGCAGAGTGAAAAGAGTCTCTATATTTTTGTTAAGAAAGCAACTGGGCTACATTTGTACATGCTAATGGGTGTTTCTTACCGAGTTGTCACTTGCTTAGCTCTTTTATGTAATTTTTGGCCCATGTGGGGCTGTCAGGAAACCATAGGGAAGGCATTTGTTTAAGAATGGGTTGGTGGCCGAATGTCGGAAGCTGGGTTTCTGTTGCAGTAAACACTCACTTTTTGCCAGACTACTGATGCACTTTGAATTGATGTGCCCTGGGTCCCTGCCAATCAGGTTCCCAGAGCCTGTGTTCTTTCCCAAAACTGTACCTTGTACCCCCAATTGGCACCACTCTGGCCATGTCAGTCCCTTGTAAAAGGTACCATGGGTACCAAGGGCACTGTGGCCAGGGAAGGTCTCTAAGAGCTGCAGTACTTATTGTGCCACTCTTAGAGGCCTTGTGCCTTTACACACACTCACACTGCCATTGCAGGCTGCATGTTTTGATGCACAACATAGTGAAGAGTTGACCTGGCACACATCCCTGTGTGCCATGCCTACAATCCACTGCCTTGGCATAGGTCAGCCACCACTCTAGCTGGGAGCACTATACCAGTGGTGAGGGTACAGGTGCATGGGCCCTGTACCCCTACATTGTGTAGACCAATTCCTAGACATTGTAAGTGCAGAATTGTCATTAAGAGTATATGATGCTGGGAGTTAGTCACTATGAACTCCACAGCACCATAATGGCTTTACTGAAAACTGTGAAGTTTGGTATCAAACGTCTCAGCACATTAAACACATACTGATACCAGTGTGGGATTTAATGAAAAATGCACTCAGAGGGCATCTTAGAAATGCCCCCTGAAAAACGACCATCCTCTGGTGGGTCCCTGACTGGTACACACTAGCCTGCCACCCTGAGACATATTTCTGGACCCCTGGGGTGGGTGCCTTCACTCCCTGTGCCCAGAAACAAAGCCTTTCCTGGGTGGAGGTGGTCACACCTCCCCCAGGTCAAGAAGAGCCATCTGTGGCAGGGGAGCTTCAAAGGCCTTGCCGCCTTTGTAATGCGACCCCCAGCCTCTCCTGCTATAAGGAGCAGGCCCCCTTGCTGTCTCCACTCCTTTTTGGTGGGAAGAGAGCCTATAAGAAGTAGCACAACCCAGAAGGTGTGCCCACCTCTGACAACCCACCCCTCCGGTGGGGGAGGTGAGGTAAAGCCCACTCTTCCGTGCCCATCATCTTCCAGATAGCAGGCACTCTCCAATCAGGATTATGGATTGTGCCCATTTACCCACATGGGGTGAGTACATCAAAGGTGTAGTCACCCTAAGGTCAGTAGCCATTGGCTACTGACCTCAAGACCCCTAAAAACGCCCCATAAATACAATATTTAGGGGGCAGGCCTGAACTAAGAAGACAGATTCCCACAACCTACGAAGAAGAAGGATGAAAGAAGATGCCCAGTAGAGGAGACTGCAGAGAAGAACTGACTTGGCCCCAGTCCTACCGCCCGTATGCAGTTTCTAAAGATTGTGCGCCAAAAGTTGCCTTGTCCTGCAACCTCCAGAACCCTAGGAGGACTGATTGACAAAGACTGGAGCTCCTGTGAACAACATCTCTGTTCAAAAGAAACTCCCAAGACACACTCTGAGTCTATTAAGGACAAAGAAACCAGGCGTCTGGAACCACCACTGTACCTGATGCCTACGGCCCAAATCCGGGTGGCCCAACCATCTCAGCGAGGTCCCCCAGGGCTCCAGAGTCCGAGATCACATTGGGCTGACCCCTCCAGGAATCTCCAATGTCACCTGCAGCCTCTGCATGGAGACCCCCAACTGTGAGTGTTGCGGTAAGGTGAAATCCAACCACAAAAGACACCCCTGCATCCAGCCACCCTGCACCCTGGAGAAGAAAACCAGAGGTGCACCTACGTCCCAGAGCTCTCCAACCTACCTGTCCAGCTGTCGCTTCATCCCGGAAGTCTTCCTGGACCAAGCCTGCAGCCAAATTCCCAAACCGGCAACTCCCATTAAAAGCAACGGGGCACCCGATGCCAAAACTGCACACTGCACCCGGCCACTCCAGTACCGCTGTGGGTGCACCTTGTGTGCTAAACTGGATCTTCTTTTGCCCTGAGCCTAACACCAGGAGCTTTGCTCCCACACCATTGTGGCCTGCTCGTGAGCAGCCACCAAGTGGAGGGCCCCCATCCCCCATTGGATAACATTGGGCCTCAGCACTCTGCACCCAGGCGCCCTAGTGCCACTGAGGGTGCTTTGAGAGTGCAACATCTACCCTAGGGGAAATCCTGGTTCTAACCCCAGGATACCAACTCCCACAAACTTGTACTTACCTGCATACTGATAACTTCATTTCCTCCCGCAGGATTGCATTGACTGTTTTCTCTTGAAAATTCTTCTAAGTGTGGAGTTGGTTTGTATTAAACACTGAAAAACTGCAAATGTATACAAACTTACCTTTTCTCTAGGTAATGTCTCAGTGTGATATCTAGGCATAGCACACTGATTAGAAAAAGCAACTTAAAAAGGGAATCCAAAAAGTAACATACAAAGTAATCTGTAAAGTAACTGAAAAGTAATTTCCAAATATTGACTTACCTGTAATTGAACCAGATGCATTTGAACCTGCATTCAACTGTAAAACATTGCTTAAGATTTTGCAAAAGTATTTTTTCACTTACCTGCAACAGGCTTGGCTTGGTTCTAGAAATAAAATAATACTATTTTTAATACAAGCACATTAGTCTGATTTCAGTCTTCAGGTGTGTGACATCATTTGCGGCCTGAGTGTGTACAACAAATGGTTAACACTACCCTCTGATAAAGCCTTACTGCACGCCCACACTACCTCAAATAGAGAGTAAGGTGCTATCTACTTTTACCTCTCCCTACCTTTGGGGTTCCACTGGACTCTGTAAACACTATACCTCATTTTGGTATAGTATATACAGAGCCAGCTTCATACACCAAAGAAAACAGAATATGACTCACAGAAGGCTGGCAAAAAGCACTGGGAAAGGACCTCAAACAGTAGCAGGAGTTCTGTGAGATCTGAAGGTGAAAACGTGTTTTTTTGTTAAGCCCTGTCCCAATCGAACTTTTTAATGCTTTCAATTATACACTTTGCAGAACAGAACCAAAGCATGGGGACAACATAGGTCTGGATTTGTGGACATCAGTTTGCTCACTAGGTGGAAAGATAAGTGGACAAAATATTATTTTGGTGACAATTCTGATTAGCTATTGAGAGAGTTTGGGTGCAGAGGTGGGGAAAAATGAATGTGTTTTGGACAATTGTTTACAACATTGATAGAGTTGCAGAGGAGGGGAGGGTATCTGGATTGTTTGGTCATACACTTGAGAAATAATTATTTTCTGCAGATGATAAGGATAATAGTACTGAAGAAAATTAAAAAGGATGTAGGGGAGATAAAGTGGCAGTTGGCCAGCATCTCCACAGTTTGGAGGAAATTAGTGCTGAGGAGAAAGTGGTGGAGGGCGTTCCAGCTAGCA
Organism: Lissotriton vulgaris; assembly: GCF_964263255.1. Classification (NCBI taxonomy): domain Eukaryota; kingdom Metazoa; phylum Chordata; class Amphibia; order Caudata; family Salamandridae; genus Lissotriton; species Lissotriton vulgaris. The sequence continues at coordinate 1,713,888,701 of NC_141695.1, read as the reverse complement.
GCAATTGGTAAAGTTCAAAAGAAGATAAACATAGAGTTGATGAGGTTTTATATTTCAGAAGGTTTTTAGAAGATGAGACAGAAGGAAATTATTTTTAAGTAAAAGAGTTTGTATTGAGATGATGGTGTACATTTGATCTTCTAGGGAACGAGTACTATTTGATTGAGCTACTGTTTGTGAGGGCAAAGTTGTTGGGTGATAACCTGGCGAGACTGGGGTGGGAAGAGCAAAGGTGAGGAAAGGCAAAGGACAAAGCTATTGATGACTGTGGTAGGAAAAGAGTGCAGCGAGGATCTATATTGGAGCATGGTGGTATGTTGGACAGTTTATGCAATTGTTGACACATAGTGAGTAGCAAATCAGTGTCACAGGTGGAGGTTGGGTGTAAGCATGGGCGAATTTTGCGAATCTGGCGTTCGCGAATTTAGCAAATTTGCGAACTCGCAATCCGCAAAATCCGCGAATTCCCGCGAATTTGCGGATTTTTTTTTTTTTTGTGTGTACGCAAGTGTTTCTGCCAGTTCGCAAGGATTTGGTACTAGTTCGCAATTGCGAACTTACTTGTCGGCTCGCAACGGTCGCGACTATGTTGTTTCTACGTCTGGTTCATCATCACAGCCTCCCAGCACCCTCTGTTTCACCACTGCCACCCTCTCTTTGACCCATGCCACCCTCTGTTACATCAATGCCACCCTCTGGTTCATCATCACTGTAGAAGATGGGGGGGAAAAGCAAGCACACCTGCCCTGCTTCAACTGACATGAATTAATTTGGGGTTAGTTTATTAACCCTTTCAATGCTAATGACGAGCTCAGCTCGTCATCACCCACGGGTGTCGTGTGCTGATGACGAGCTGAGCTCGTCATGACAACAGCAAAATGGCAATTTCCAGCACAGGACGGGAAAACTGCCAGCAGCCATGTGGTTAACAACACCTGCCCTGCCCCAACTGACAATAATGAATTAGGGGCTAATTAATGTGTCACTGAATTTGAAGTTCCAGCCTGGCACCTGCTTGTCTGCTCCCTTAGCTGTAAATCAGGACCTTTGTGGCATACAGTTAAGGTCAGAGCAGGGTCACACAATAGTTGCAAGCAGGCAACCGAATTCTGGAGGGCACCTCAGGAAGCACAACAGGGAATCATTACAAATCATGAGATTGACCTTTTGCACCTGCTCATTTGTTTTGCTTTTGCAAAAATCGTTTTTCGGTAATTTCGTGCTATTTCCGAGGCTCGGCGTCGTGCGAAACCGACCGCGGAAGCCGCCAATTCGTGCGAATGAGCTTTATATTTTTTTGTGGCGTGTTATTTCGTGAGTTTTTTTGCAGTATTCGCGAGCCGCTTGCAGCGCAACACGCGAATTTACCCCAAGGTCGAGTACGGGCGCGGCCATTTTGTTTGCGTGACGTATTTCCGTTTCTGCCCGCTATGTATAATCTCGCGAAGTAAGCGCATTGCGAGTACAAGTTCGCACGAGATCGCGAGGAAAATCGCGTGCGAACTTACTTTCGCGCTCGTGAACGGGCGGCCATCTTGTTTTTCATTCATTTCCTGTGTCTGGGCATGGTGTTTATCCTCTTGCTATCTTTGCCATCCTTTGCTTGTTTTCAGTTTTTTTTCGAACAATTTTGCTTCTTATCTATCCCTCTCTTTTCCTAGCTGTATATTTTTGTCTTTTCTGCTATTTTTGTTTACTTTTAAACTACTTTTTTAAACTCTTTTCTTTTCTTCTTCCCTATCCTATTCCTTCTTAATTTTCTACTTCCTACCTTACCTGCCCAGACCATGGTGAAGCCAGGCGCCGTGAAGCTGCCCAGGCACTTGAGGGCCGTAGCGGCGGCGGGGAGGAGGAGTCCTGGACCCCGTGCCAGGACAGCATGCGGGCGATTGAGGGGGGAGCAGGTGACGCGACGGGAGATCTTCAGCCCGGAGGAAGTGGGCGCGCTGGTCTACTTTGTCCAGCGCCGCCTGCCCAGGACCATCGCGGGAGGCGGCAGGATCACGGCCGGCGGCTACAACATCCGGGAGCGCCGGAAGCGGTGGCAGAAGGTGTGCTGGGCCATGTCCCAACTCTCTGGGGTCCAGCGCACCTACAGCCAGGCCACCCACCGCTAGACGGACCTCCTGGACCGGGAGCGCGACCTGCTGGACCAGCTCGGCTTGGAGATCCCCAGGCTTGGTGAGTAGTAGTAGCTATTTCATCACTCACTACTATGTTTTCTCCTGCTCTGTGTTGTTGTATTGCAAATATTTGTTTTTTACATGGAGCAAGCCAATAATGCTGCTGACGATTACATTGTAGTTAAATTATATTTCAAAATCTTCTGTGCATTTCAGGTGCACTGCTCTCCTTCTCAGTGGCGTTGCTACTATGCTTATTTGTTTTCTATTTTGTGGTCTCATTGGCCTGAGTAACTATTATGTATGAGTGTACTTTACAGAACTGCGTAATGCTAGACACTAGGGGGCAGATTACATTTACAAGCCCCTTGCGCCACGTTTACGTTGCCTTGCGTGACGCAACAGCGGCGTAAACGTGGCGCATCCCTGCGAGTCATTTACAGCGTGACGCATCTAGGGAGATGCGTCACGTTATAAAGCCATGGGCCTGCGCCACAATGGGTGCGTTCCTAGTATGCAGGGTGGGCGGTCCGGCGGCTGTGCGCCTCGCAAAAGTGCCTGCGTGAAATCTACAAGATTTAACGCAGGCACTTCTGCGACGCTGCTACGTCAATTCAATTCCTTATGCCTGCTTGAAGCAGGCGTAAGGACTGACACAGCATGTTAAGTATTGGGTGGCCCTGAGTATTACTGGAGTTGCATTGCGTTGGCGACGTGACTCCAGCGATGCGCCGCTCTTACGTGACGAGATGCGTCACGCAAGTGCCTACCCTTGCGCCAGGGCGCGCCGCATTGTAAATGAGGCGCATCTGCCGTGTCGCAAGGGTAGTTTTGCGTGACGCATTTGATCTGGCGCATCTCTGGAGATGCGCCAGAACGCGTAAGTAAGTATGCCCCTAAGGGGCAGAATTGCAATTACCGTCGCATCCCTGCAAAGTAGCAGGGATGCGCCAGTAATTGTGCGGCCCGCTACCACCACCAAACATGGTGCGCCGTATTTGCAATGCGGCGCACCATGGGCCCAAAACGTCACCGAAGCTTTACTGCTGGAGTTGCGTCGCAACGATGGCGCAGCTCCAGCAATGCTCTGGGGTACCCTATCTCCCCAATGCTGGGTCAAGCCGTACGTCTGCTTCAAGCAGGTGCAGGGTTTGTGTGACGCATCATTGTCCTAAAGGTGACTGATTGAAATTTTGTAGATTTCCCTCAGCCACTTTTAGGATGTGTTCCAGCGCAGGAATGCCCTCCCTTGCGCCGGAACGCCCCCTGATGGCGCAGGGCTTTATAACGGGATGCATCTCCCAAATGCGTCACGTTGTTATAATATTATACGCCGCACCATGGTGCCTCTTTTGTTTAGCTGCTGCGTCACAAAAGTCACGCAAGAACGGAGCAAAAGAGCCGCAAGGGGCTTAAATCTGCCCCTTCCTTTGTACCCCTGACAATAAGAAAAATAGTGGCGGTGGATTGATAGTTTGACTATTTAAATGACTGGTTATGTAGCAGGCAACTGTTAGTGTTGTCACTGATCTGACTGAAATCACAATGGAGTTTGTCTGTCACTTTGCGTCTTGACTGCGGACTGCTGCCTGCCAGTCCTAGGTGAACCTTTCAGTACTTTGTTTAGTGAGTTACGTGACTTTCGAAGTCGCAGGTCCGCAAATCAATGAAAACTAACCCTAATCAATATAATTTCGCGGAAATATTTTGTTATTATTGTTTTGAAATGTTTGATTTGGTTGACATTGACAAGCAACAATCATCCATGTTTTCTGTTCTTTCTTTCATGTTGTACGTCAGCTCCCCCCAGGGGCGAGGGGACACAGGAGGAGCAGGCGGCGGATGCTGTTGAACAGGGCCAGGATCGGGCAGGCGAGGGCTCCTTTGCTGGCCCCAGTAAGTTTTCATTTTAGACTAGTACCTATTTTTCCTAGCATTCCTCATTTGATTTTTTCAAAATCGTCTTTGATCTTCTTATAGACTGTATCTAAATTCTTATCCTGCCTCTACTATGACTCCCTGTGGTATTACTAGATTATTCTTATTAGTCTGTCTGTGTAGCTAACTAAGATTGCACGGTTGGCGAAACTCCCATTCTAGTCAGCAATAGCTCTATCAACTTAGTGCAGTCCTCTGGGATTGTCCATAATGTCTTTTGAAGTGTTCTATCTGCTTTGAAAATTCCCAACTATAAAATGTGAATGACCTCCAAGAAAGAATAAGATACTACCTTTTGGTTTGGATAGGAGGACAATCCATACCACTACTGTTGCGGGGACAATTCTTCTGCAGAAACAGAACTATGGACAATAAATAGTGCATTGCTTATCAATTATAATAGGCGCTGTTAGAGTTTCCACATACCTCTGTGATAACAGACTTTGAACCCCCAATGTCCTTACTGACTGACTACATAGTGTGGCACAGTCATTTACCTCCCGAATTCATCGATGATTGATCCCCAATGATGATTATCCAACGTAGCTCAAGAGTACGGAATCAGAGTCAAGAAGTGTCAGAGGCACGGACTCATGCTTGCAAAAATTGAGTCTATTTAAGTTTAAAAGCTTTATTAAAAGAAACACATTTATTAAAATGAAGTCATAATAAAAAAAACTAAATGTTTAACTGAGAATGGAAAAGTGGCTAGTGCTGACGATTAATTGAAGACATTTCTTGTGGTCGAGCCGAACTCTCACCTGGTTTCAACTTGATCTTGTTGTTAGAAGTCCGTCTTCTGTCTGTGTGGAGAAAAATGGTGCGTGTTAAAAAGCCAGCCTTCATCAGTTGTGCCAAAAAGTGCAGCAAGACAACACCCTTCCCTGGAAAAAGGGACATTTTTTTTTACTTTAGAGTAGACAGTCACAAATGACATTGTTTTCACATGTCTTCATTCCTAGACCAAATACTAGTGAGTGGTTTATTCTAACATTCTTAAATGTACTTTGTAGGTGGAACATCTGGTGGCGGGGCCAGCGCGGAGGTGGTGGTGCTCGACACGGAGGCGGAAGGCAATTCTTCAGGGGAGGAGGCAGCGGCTCCAGTGCCGGCTGTGAGAGTTGAGACGGTGGTGGTGGCGGGCAGAGGTAAGCTCTTATATATTCCTTACTAACTGAGATTGAAGACGTGGCTGGGAGGGAAGAATATGAGATGCATGGCTGGGTGAATGATGAAGCAATGATTGGTGGAAGGACAACAGCCTGGGTGGGTGACCCAGAAACTGTATGTGTCCATATACCTGGATCATGCTACTATCTGACTCTTAGATAGCATATGTGTATCTAGAGCAGGGGTACTCATAGTACGGCCCGCGGGCCGGTGGTGGCCCGGCAAGCCTTCCTTGGCGGTGCGCAGACCTTGCAGACAATCACTGCTCCCCCGGCCCCCACAGAGCAGAGTGGAGATGCAGGGCCACAAAGAGGTGAAATAGAACAAAGCCTCTGCTCTGTGGGGCCGGGCAAGCAGTGATTGTCAGGGTGGAGATGCAGGGGTGCTACAACAAACAAAGCCTCAATAATATGTTAATGGTCTTTTAAAGACCTGTTAAGTACTTTGGTGTGGCTGTCTGTGTGTGCGCGTTGAGGAAGCTGTCTCAGCCCGGGCTGAAGGCTGACACAGACAGACACACACACAGTGAGATGACAGAGGGGGAGGGAGAGGGAGGGCAGGAGGGAGAGAGAGATGGAGAGGGAGGGCAGGAGGGAGAGCAGGAGGGAGAGAGATGTATGTAAATGCTGGGTCTGGTGGCTCAGTGGATGAAGGCATCTGCTGCAGTGACCTGTGTGCAACCTCATGGTCACAAGTTTTCGTTTTGCTTTAGCCCCCCCCCTCTGACTCCGCCCCCACCAGTGCGGCCCTCGGCCACAAACTACACTGTGAATTTAGCCCCTGAGAGAAAGTTTGTGAGTACCCATGATCTAGAGAGAGTAGACGGTCAGTGGATGAACTAAGTGTAACTTTGAAGAGCATGTAACACTGCACCCGCACGTCCGTTCCAGTGTAGGAAAGGCAAGGAAAAGAAGTTGTAATTTTGTCCAAATACTACCATCAATAGTAGCAGTAGTTTGTATTGCAAGCACAGCATAGATCCGGTTATTACGGTGGCCACTCCCTACCTCTCTTAATACGTTTAGTAGTACTCAGTCATTCATGTGTGGATGTATCACTGGTCACTCAATAAAAAGCAAAGCACCTAAAGTCATCCCATATGTAAGCAAAAACATCCCATGTGAAGTGATAGATAATCAGATTATTTATCTTCTTCATTTTCCATTTCTAGTACTCATTTGCACTGTAGGGTGAAAGTTAAATTAATTAAGCAGTAGCCCTTGTAACAGAGTATTCTCAGTGCCACCCGTAATAGAAAAGTAAGAGCTTCACCACCTGCATGTACTGGACCGGTACAGTAACGCAAGTGTAGGTCACTCATCATGGCGTGCGTCTCTTTTTCTCGGGTGCAAGTTCACTGCGCTGGCATTATGCCGGCTTGCAGAAGATAACGTGCCAATTTTCCTAAACAAGAGACTAGAAGAAGAAGAAGAATGGTGTACTTTCATAGTCGACTCCAATGGAAGTCCATAGTGCTCGTAGAATTTGTTCCTTAAACTCCCACTAATGTTAGAGCAAGGATGAAGAAGTGGGAGGTTAGATAGATACTGGCCTCAATAGTTATGTAATGTGCTTGCAAGTTGCTAGTTGTACTGCAACACAAATTTCTGCTGAATGATTGAGTTAATCTTAAAGAGCATTGGTTACAGACTATGTCTTTCTTTCTTCATATAGATGCTCCTTCCAAACCAACAAGGAGGAAGGAGCTGGCTAGAGCGGCCCGGCAACGGAGGATCGATGCCACTGTTGCAGAATATCGGCAGCTGGTGGCCCTGGAGGACGACGAAAGTGCGCAGTCGACCACGACAACAACGTCGGCTGCATCGGCCTCCGTGCCCCCACGGGCTGCCACCCAGCACAGTGCTCCAGCCAGACTGAGCCGGGCTGCCAAAGCCAAACGCCGACGCCGAGCAGCAAGGACAACAGCTGCCTCTCACAGCCATTGCAACTGCAAGGCACGCCTGCGCCGCAGTACCCTGAGGGTGTCCTGCCTTCAGCAGGAGCTCCACCACTTTACAAACGTGTTGTAGGGGCTCCGCTTAGAGCACGCCTTGCTCCGCGAGGAGTATGATGCCCTGGCCCAAAAAGTAAACAGCATCCACCCATAGTGTCCCTTGCCCCTTTTTTTGAGACTTTTGGGGGGTGGGAATCGGGAGTTGGGTTTGGGACTTTTAAAGGACAACCGTTGGGGTTAGGGAGGGTCTTGCGGGAGATTATTTTGTTAGGGCTATAAAAATATACTTTTTGAAACTTTATCTGACCATACCTGTTTTTACTGCTTGCCTGGTGGGTGGGGGTTTAACAATAACTTTGTTTTCCTGAAAGTTTAGTTCCATTTTCTTCCTTTAAGTGTAAATGCCCAAACAAGAGTCCTAGGACTTTAGTAGTACTACCGTCAGTCTCTCGTCTCTCCTAATACTCCATTATACTCCCTCCCACCAAACGCTTATCTTACGTGTCCTGTAATTTGTGTTTCAAAGTAGGGCTAGGCACAGGGCTGGCTCCACGGGAAATGGCGATTAAGGTTGGCAATCCTGGGCGGATGAAATTTCCTCATAGCGGTGGTACTAGTGGTGTGACACAGTGGCAGTTGCATGCCTATGAAAAAAAAGAAAATGAAATCTGGTTTGTCCTCCTGAGCAATACAACGGTAAATAGAGAATATAGCAGGTGACAGTACACTAGAACAGTGCCACATTGTAGCCTAACAAATGGTAAAGTATAACTACTAATTCGGTTGAAGTTCTTTGACATTAGCCATGGGTCTTTGTCAAGCAGAGTAAGAATATATCCTCGGATTTCTTCACCAGCCTGTTGCTATCACCTTATCCTCCCCAGCGAGTGTGTGGATTTATTGCTGTAATTTAGTCACACAACAATCAAAACCACACAGCCCGGGTGAAGAGGGTTAGGGTTTGAAAAATGGATGGGTACGGGGGTTTTTGGGAAAGGTTTTAGGAGACAAGAAAAAATAGCACAGCATGGACAAACAATTGTGAACATAAACAAATCTTTGGGTACAAACCTATCCATCAATCTTTGAAAGTGCATGCACTACTGCATGCATGTCAGTGAAAAGTAAGTAGTACTTTCGACAACTGTGGAAGAAAGAATGCGACAGTACAGGGCGTGTGTGGAAATATTGATAACTATATTCAACATAAGGTCTCTGTTGCCAGATACCTGAGAGCCTTGCTGGTCACTATAAATCCATTCACAACACTCAATGGGGTTGGTCTGGAAGGTATAGTAGATAGAAAAGGAGAAATTGCTCTTTTTCTAGGTGTTCCCTCACTCACCAGGGTTGCCCCTTGGTGACATGCTTCATCATTGGGGCCATCCCAGTCCTCTACGGGCTGGGGCGTGCTGCGACTTGCGAATTACGTAGGAGCACTTACAAATGACTATGTGTGGTGCAGATGTGATAGTGGAGTGGACTAAGTGATGTGTTAAGGGATCAATTTAGAAGCAGAGAGAGATCCAAGAAATGCAGTCACAGTCATAGAAAAAAACAATGGATACTGTATCTGTATGTTGTTGTAGTTGTCCTGTTGAAATTGGTAAGTAAGTTGCATGCAGAAAAAAATTCCTCTTATTAGCAGCACTCCTCCATTGCAGCTGACGCTTCGTCCATCAATGTTGGTGACCAGAAGACACCCTGTAAAAAAAGCACAGCATGGACAAACAATTGAACATAAACAAATCTTTGGGTACAAACCTATCCATCACTCTTTGAAAGTGCATGCACTACTGCATGCATGTCAGTGAAAAGTAAGTAGTACTTTCGACAACTGTGGAAGAAAGAATGCGACAGTACAGGGCGTGTGTGGAATTATTGATAACTATATTCAACATAAGGTCTCTGTTGCCAGATACCTGAGAGCCTTGCTGGTCACTATAAATCCATTCACAACACTCAATGGGGTTGGTCTGGAAGGTATAGTAGATAGAAAAGGAGAAATTGCTCTTTTTCTAGGTGTCCCCTCACTCACCAGGGTTGCTCCTTGGTGACATGCTTCATCATTGGGGCCATCCCAGTCCTCTACGGGCTGGGGCGTGCTGCGACTTGCGAATTACGTAGGAGCACTTACAAATGACTATGTGTGGTGCAGATGTGATAGTGGAGTGGACTCAGTGATGTGTTAAGGGATCAATTTAGAAGCAGAGAGAGATCCAAGAAATGCAGTCACAGTCATAGAAAAAAACAATGGATACTGTATCTGTATGTTGTTGTAGTTGTCCTGTTGAAATTGGTAAGTAAGTTGCATGCAGAAACAAATTCCTCTTATTAGCGGCACTCCTCCATTCCATCTGACGCTTCGTCCATCAATGTTGGTGACCAGAAGACACCCTGTCCACTGCCTGCCTGGCGGATGCTGAATTGCGGCTCGCTAATGTGAAGCCTGACTCCATCCTTTTTTCCCCATTGCACAGACTGAAACCCGGCCTGTAATTATTCAACGAAAAACAGGAAGTGATATAATATTACAACACCACTGATAAATAAATATACGGTATGTAGGCTGTGGAGTGCAAAAAGTCACACTTTGATTTTCCTAGTAGACAGTACAATATTTTTGAAAGTGCGTGCTCTGTCTGAGTCACCTTTTGAAGGATAAATAAGTATGGGCAAATTAATGTAGCGGATCTTTCCCCTCAAGCTAGGTGTACTGTAAACTGTGTTTTAGAACAAAATTAGATCTTCCCAGCAGTGCTCCCACCCAGACCCTTACTAAAGCCAGTCGCAAAAATGTAGAAGACCCCCAATCAAATTTCAAAAAACGAGGCCTAGCAGAAAACTGGTGACAAAACGTACTTTGAAAGTAAAAGTAGGCCCAAATACCCCCTTACCCACCGTGGATTGTATTCAAACCACTTGCAAGCAACCAAGCAAAAGTATCCATAGCCAGCATCGCTCCAAGACTCGAAAACCCCCCCACCCAAACACATGCAATAGAAATACTGCTAACCCTAACGAACCCTAAGTTAAGAATAGTGGCAAAGGCTTTCTTTAACTATGCCAAATCCCCACTTTCCCACCATGGATTTTCTTCAAATGACTTGCAACCAAAATTACACATTCTCACGAGTGCTCTAAGACCCCAGAACTCAGTTGCAAAAATCTAGAACACCCCGAAACACATGCAATCCTGCTGCTAGGGCTAACCCTAACGAACCCTAAGTTACAAAAAGTGCCAAAAGGCTTTTCCGCGTGGATTTTGTCCCAAACACTTCTACCCGGTATTAGACCTTCCCAGGAATGCCCCAAGACCCGCCAACCCACCCGCCAAAAAGCATAACACCCCCAAACAGGCCAAAAGCAAAATCTCATACTTACAATATTTCTCGGCCATCGGTCCAAACGCACTGTGTAGCTAGGCCATAACTTGGTTTACCACCACGGATTTCCTGAAAAGCAAATGCAATCAAGATTAGAGTGTCCCAGCAGTGCTCCCAGACCCCGAAACCCACCCACAAACAGCCGGAACCCCCCCAAAGAGCACCTCAAAGGCAAGCAAGTCAGCAAAAACACCAAAAAATGTCCGCCTCGGATTTGGTCCAAACCACTTTTATCCGGTATTAGAGCTTCCCAGCAATGGCCCCAGAGCCGTCAACCCAGGAGAAAACGAGTAGAAGACCCCCAAACAGCCAAAGAGTAAAAGTACAAAAATGGGGACTTAGTCATTTTTTTGCCAATTTCCCAAATCACTCCGCGCGCGCTCTGCAGCTAGGCCCTAACTCCCCTCTGCCACCATGGATTTGCTTCAAACCTCTTGCAAAGTAAAGTATCCATAGCCAGCAGTGCTCCCAGACCCCGAAACCCACCCACAAACACCAGGAAGCCCCCCAAACAGGCCCCCGAAAACGCTACATTGAGAAAAATGTCAGAAATAGCAACAACAAAAAAATCAGCGTGGATTTTGTCCCAACCACTTCTATCCGGTATTAGACCTTCCCAGGAATGCCCCAAGACTCGCCAACCCACCCGCCAAAAAGCATAACACCCCCAAACAGGCCAAAAGCAAAATCTCATACTTACAATATTTCTCGGCCTTCGGTCCAAACGCGCTGTGTAGCTAGGCCATAAGTCCGGTTTACCAACACGGATTTCCTGAAAAGCAATTGCAATAAAGATTAGATTGTCCCAGCAGTGCTCCCAGACCCCGAAACCCACCCACAAACACCAGGAAGCCCCCCAAACAGGCCCCCGAAAACGCTACATTGAGCAAAATGTCAGAAATAGCAACAACAACAAAATCAGCGTGGATTTTGTCCCAACCACTTCTATCCGGTATTAGACCTTCCCAGGAATGCCCCAAGACCCGCAAACCCACCTGCCAAAAAGCATAACACCCCCAAACAGGCCAAAAGCAAAATCTCATACTTACAATATTTCTCGGCCTTCGGTCCAAACGCGCTGTGTAGCTAGGCCATAAGTCCGGTTTTCCACCACGGATTTCCTGAAAAGCAAGTGCAATCAAGATTAGAGTGTCCCAGCAGTGCTCACAGACCCCGAAACCCACCCACAAACACCAGGAAGCCCCCCAAACAGGCCCCCGAAAACGCTACATTGAGCAAAATGTCAGAAATAGCAAAAAAAGAAATCAGCGTGGATTTTGTCCCAACCACTTCTATCCGGTATTAGACCTTCCCAGGAATGCCCCAAGACCCGCCAACCCACCCGCCAAAAAGCATAACACCCCCAAACAAGCCAAAAGCAAAATCTCATACTTACAATATTTCTCGGCCTTCGGTCCAAACGCGCTGTGTAGCTAGGCCATAAGTCCGGTTTACCACCACGGATTTCCTGAAAAGCAAATGCAATCAAGATTAGAGTGTCCCAGCAGTGCTCCCAGACCCCGAAACCCACCCACAAACACCAGGAAGCCCCCCAAACAGGCCCCCGAAAATGCTACATTGAGCAAAATGTCAGAAATAGCAACAAAAAAAATCAGCGTGGATTTTGTCCCAACCACTTCTATCCGGTATTAGACCTTCCCAGGAATGCCCCAAGACCCGCCAACCCACCCGCCAATAAGCATAACACCCCCAAACAGGCCAAAAGCAAAATCTCATACTTACAATATTTCTCGGCCTTCGGTCCAAACGCGCTGTGTAGCTAGGCCATAAGTCCGGTTTACCACCACGGATTTCCTGAAAAGCAAATGCAATCAAGATTAGAGTGTCCCAGCAGTGCTCACAGACCCCGAAACTCACCCACAAACAGCCGGAACCCCCCCTAAGAGCACCTCAAAGGCAAGCAAGTCAGCAAAAACACAAAAGAATTTCCGCCTCGGATTTGGTCCAGACCACTTTTATCCGGTATTAGAGCTTCCCAGCAATGGCCCCAGAGCCGTCAACTCACCCGCAAAGAGGTAGAACAACACCCCCACAAGTGCTGAGTCTTTCTTCATTGGGCGTAAACCAGCCCTCTGCTTTGATGGAAATAGGAGTCTGGAGGAGGAGGATAGAGGAGCATGTTCTTCTGAACTTGTGAACTTGAGGAATGCAGACTGCGGCACCTTCAAATCAATAAGCAAACAAGTGAAGACAGTTCTGCTGATGGGCTTGTTTTTGTGATTAGGTGATTAAAGTTTGAATTATATTAACTGTGCACAACAAAGAAAGACAGACACACAGGAATAAAAGTGAATAAGGACGAAAAAGAAAGTTATTGATTCATTGTCTCATTTTCAGGGCTCGGTGTCACGGTCCACGAATAAGAATAAGGCTTCGTCATCATACTCTGCGAATTCAGGCAGGGTGAGCTCAGTGTCACCTGACAGAGAAGAAATTCCCTCATCTATGTTGCTGTCCACCTCGTCTTCATCTGGCGCGCTTTCTCGTACTCTGTAATCTGGTGGTATGAGGTGCTGATTCATCTTGATCATTGTTAACCTCTCCACATTTTTGGGCGAGAGGCGGCTCCGTTTGGAAGTTACAATGCCACCAGCAGCACTGAAAACACGTTCAGAAGACACGCTTGCGAGTGGGCAAGACAAGTAGTTTAAAGCCAGGTTGGAGAGCAGTGGCCACAATTCTTTTTTCCCATGCCAATACGCCAATGGGTCAGCATTAATATAGACCTCTGTTGAGTCATTCAGATAGTCCTTCACCATCGACTCAAGGTTCTCCTCCAAGGTTCCTCCACTTTGCTTAGCTGTTGCTGTGACCTTTTGAGAACCAAACCCAAGCCGAGCTAGCCAATCCTCTTCAGCCTCCAATGTTACTGTTGTGTCTGGTGGTGCAGATGATCCGGTTGCCGGTCTCTTTAACGGCTGAGAGGTCACTTGTGCCGCAGCCACAGGTGCAGAAGTGGATTGTTGTGACTGGGGATGGCCTGCTGATGCTGATGTACTGCCTTTTCCTTCAATTTGCTGCCGTTCTCTTTCAAACCTCTTGGCTGAGGAGGCTAGCCACTGTTTGTACTTTGTAACATCTTCATCAGCAAAAGGAAATAATGCTTGGCCTGCCAGCGCCTTTTTGTAGCGTGGATCCAGAATAGTAGCACAAATGTAATGCTGGTTTGAGTGGATCATTTTAAGACGTTCATCACCTTGTAGGTGCTCTAATAATTTCTCCGCCAGAACAAAAGGGTCTTGGTTTTCTTCATCTTTTTGAAACACAGAACACACCTCCTTCAGTTGGTGCTCCAGCATGTACAACAATGGGATAGCTTTTCCCAAATTACAGTCCTCCTTGCTGACTGCACGCGTGAAGAACTCAAAAGGACGAAGCATGCGTGTCAGGCTTTTAACTATGTCCCATTGCGCCGCACCCATCCTCAGGTCCTCCTTCTGAGCTGTACCCTGTGTTAAGAAATAGTGATCGAGTACCGTATACTGCTCATACAGACGCTCAAGCATGTAGAAGGTTGAGTTCCAACGTGTTGCCACCTCCTGGATGAGTGCTTTCACTGGCATTTGACGTTCATATAGCAGGCTCCTCAGATGCTTCCGGGCCTTAAAAGAATGGCTGAAATGTTTGCACATTTTTCGGCAGATGTCCACTACCCTGTACGCTGCACTGTCTTTATCACTCAAGAATTTTTTGACAACCAGGTTTATACAGTGCACCAAACACGGTACTCTGAAATAGTCACCCAGCTGCATGGCCTTAACTACATTGGCGCCATTATCCATGGAAACATAACCAACCTGGCATTTTTTTGGGGCCAGCCAGTCAAGGACCTTTGTGTTAAACACATCCAAAATGTTTTCTGCTGTGTGACGTTTCTCCAAACCAAATATGGCTAGTGTTGCATGTTTCCGAGCAGCTTTAAAAACTTGGTCCGGGTCAACACCTGCGTTTAGCTTTGCTTTAACCCCTGAAAAAGAGACCCAGTGTGCAGTGATGCACATGTAATCAGCGCCTGCGCCACTGGTCAACATGTCTGTTGTCAGATGTATAGTGTGAACATCACTCTTCTGCAAAGCTGCCCCAATCACCTCCAGAACATCTTCATGTAGTGCTGAAACCGCAACTCGGGCAAAATAGAACCGGCTAGGAACCTTCCATTTAGGGCAGAGCGCTGCCACTAATTCTAGAAAACCAACCCCTTCTACAAAAGAAAAAGGGAGAAGGTCCAGAGCTAGCATTTTAGCCAGCTTAGTGTTATACAGACGCGTCAGTGGGTGGTTGCGTTCATATTGCGCTTCTGTAAACAACATCTTTTTAATGTTGCCCTGGACCAAGGATTTACGGGATGATGATGATGATATCTTCGACCCAGTTACGCTCGCTGATGAACTTTTTCGCATTGGTGTATCACTCTCTCCCACACTCTTAGTGTGGCTCACATGGGGTGTGCTGCTGACAGGGGTACTGGGTGTAAGTGAAGTGTTTGACACGTCTTCTTCCTCCTCGTCATCATCAGGTGAAACATCAACGTTTTCATTACGTGCAATTCGGGCTTCCTTGATCGCCTCTAGGTGTGCAAACCATTGGACAGTGTGCTGTCTCCTAAGATGACCTCTCTGGCCTCCGGTACCATAGTTGGTACCAAACTTACCACGACTAACTCGAAGCTTACAAATGCTACAAATGGCTACGTTTTCCTTTTTTGGGCAAACACTAAAGAAGTCCCAAACTGCAGACTTGAAATGTCTTTGGGGGCCGGAGGAGGCGGCGATACTGGTGGTGGTGGTCCTGCTGCTAATGCCAGATGAAGTGGAGGATATGGATTGCCGAACATCAGTACGTTTTGCACTTTCACCACCACTAATTGAGGTCGAGGTGTATGGAGGTCCCTTCTTGCGAGGAAGAAATATGGAAGCGGTAGGTGTTGGTGTACTACTTAACTCCAATGATTGTTGTGTTTCCATTGCCTCCTCGTCGACATCATCATCACGCTCAGCAGCTTCTCGGGTTAGGGTCAAAATGTCTCTTTGCTGCATGCCCGCTGGGGCTGCAGTGACCTTTATGATGACTGGCTCGTCGTCGTGAGAGGCTTCATCAGCAGCAGTATCCGTCACTTCTTGTTGAGCCTCATCACACTCCATAGCTATGAGTTTTTCGACGACCTTCCTTTTACGCTTAGGTATCTTTGTCAGATCATGGTGTGCCTCACTCTCAGACTGCCGTGATGGTTCCCAATCTTCATCCAGATCATCAGAAGGAGGTGGGCTTGAAGAAGATGTAGACACCCCCCTTGATCTTTTCCTTGCTAGGGATGTGGAAGACAATGAATGATCATCAGGACGAGTGGCTTCCTCAAATGATACCTCGGTTTGATTGTCAATTTCCTGATGTGCCCCTACTTCAGGAGGAACAACTATTGTGGGCACTTGTGACCCTCCATGCACCTCTGCTTGCGCATCTCCTTGCGCTGCCTCTCCTTCCACATGTACTTGGGCTTGTACTTGCACATGTTGTTGTTGTTGCGGCTGTGGTTGTTCAACACTTGTCAGATGAGTTACAACAACCTGTGTTGATTCAGGGACATTGCTGCTACTTTCTTGCGATGAGCAAACATCACTGGTCGATGGTGATTGAAGTAGTACACTGACTGCCTCTGAAGCACTCAGGGGCTTTGACATAAGTTGGAGTGGTGGTGGAGGCACTGAGCCCAATGGAGCGGGGGTGCTGCTCCCAGCTTGGTCCCTAGCAGATCCCGCTGCTGCTGCAGGCGTACTTTTTTTTTTACTCCCAAAAAACGCGGCGGCCGGCACACCAGCCTCCTTGGTAACTTGCTTCTTCTGCTCCTTACTAGCAACTTTCTTGCTAGAGGAGCTACGGGGACCTTTTTTTGGGGCCATCTTCTTCAGAGCAGGTCAGACAGCAGGCCGCAGTTGCACGAATTGCAGAGTTGTCTGAGGCCAGACGTGACGTCGCGTGACGTTATGCTGCACACACACACCGCTGCAGGACTTCTTCCTGGCACTGGTGGTTCACTTGAGTCTTGTGCACCTAAAAGCAATGGAAGACAGAGGAACATCAGTTCAGTTATACCCCCCCAAAAAATCGAAAAAAACCAGAAAAATCAGCACAATCCCATGCCCTCCATGATGCTTAAATTCAAGACACCCCACAGAAAGACTAGGCACATGCAACACTCACTAGTCACTACCCCTGGTGAAAAGGCCACAACAACAGGCCAAAAAAACGAAAATCACAGAAAAATCAGCACAATCCCAAGCCATCCAGCCCCTCCGTGATGTTTAAAATTCAAGACAACCCACAGAAAGACTAGGCACATGCACCACTCACTACCCCTGGGCATAATGGATGAAAGCTAGGCAAAATGGGTGCAGGCCTGAGAACACTGCCTGCATTCAAAATGGCCCCCTCCCTCACAGCACATGGCCAGGGCCTGTAGCAGCACTCAAAATGGCCCCCAACCACATGGCCTGTCCACAACAGGCCAAAAAAACGAAAATCACAGAAAAATCAGCACAATCCCAAGCCATCCAGCCCCTCCGTGATGTTTAAAATTCAAGACAACCCACAGAAAGACTAGGCACATGCACCACTCACTACCCCTGGGCATAATGGATGAAAGCTAGGCAAAATGGGTGCAGGCCTGAGAACACTGCCTGCATTCATAATGGCCCCCTCCCTCACAGCACATGGCCAGGGCCTGTAGCAGCACTCAAAATGGCCCCCAACCACATGGCCTGTCCACAACAGGCCAAAAAAACGAAAATCACAGAAAAATCAGTACAATCCCAAGCCATCCAGCCCCTCCATGATGTTTAAATTCAAGACAACCCACAGAAAGACTAGGCCCATGCACCACTCACTACCCCTGGGCATAATGGATGAAAGCTAGGCAAAATGGGTGCAGGCCTGAGAACACTGCCTGCATTCAAAATGGCCCCCTCCCTCACAGCACATGGCCAGGGCCTGTAGCAGCACTCAAAATGGCCCCCAACCACATGGCCTGTCCACAACAGGCCAAAAAAACGAAAATCACAGAAAAATCAGCACAATCCCAAGCTATCCAGCCCCTCCATGATGTTTAAATTCAAGACAACCCACAGAAAGACTAGGCACACACACCACTCACTACCCCCTGGTGAAAAGGCCACAACAGGCCAAAAAAACGAAAATCACAGAAAAATCAGCACAATCCCAAGCCATCCAGCCCCTCCATGATGTTTAAATTCAAGACAACCCACAGAAAGACTAGGCACATGCACCACTCACTACCCCTGGGCATAATGGATGAAAGCTAGGCAAAATGGGTGCAGGCCTGAGAACACTGCCTGCATTCAAAATGGCCCCCTCCCTCACAGCACATGGCCAGGGCCTGTAGCAGCACTCAAAATGGCCCCCAACCACATGGTCTGTCCACAACAGGCCAAAAAAACGAAAATCACAGAAAAATCAGCACAATCCCAAGCCATCCAGCCCCTCCATGATGTTTAAATTCAAGACAACCCACAGAAAGACTAGGCCCATGCACCACTCACTACCCCTGGGCATAATGGATGAAAGCTAGGCAAAATGGGTGCAGGCCTGAGAACACTGCCTGCATTCAAAATGGCCCCCTCCCTCACAGCACATGGCCAGGGCCTGTAGCAGCACTCAAAATGGCCCCCAACCACATGGTCTGTCCACAACAGGCCAAAAAAACGAAAATCACAGAAAAATCAGCACAATCCCAAGCCATCCAGCCCCTCCATGATGTTTAAATTCAAGACAACCCACAGAAAGACTAGGCCCATGCACCACTCACTACCCCTGGGCATAATGGATGAAAGCTAGGCAAAATGGGTGCAGGCCTGAGAACACTGCCTGCATTCAAAATGGCCCCCTCCCTCACAGCACATGGCCAGGGCCTGTAGCAGCCCTCAAAATGGCCCCCAACCACATGGCCTGTCCACAACAGGCCAAAAAAATGAAAATCACAGAAAAATCAGCACAATCCCAAGCCATCCAGCCCCTCCATGATGTTTAAATTCAAGACAACCCACAGAAAGACTAGGCACATGCACCACTCACTACCCCCTGGTGAAAAGGCCACAACAGGCCAAAAAAAACGAAAATCACAGAAAAATCAGCACAATCCCAAGCCATCCAGCCCCTCCATGATGTTTAAATTCAAGACAACCCACAGAAAGACTAGGCCCATGCACCACTCACTACCCCTGGGCATAATGGATGAAAGCTAGGCAAAATGGGTGCAGGCCTGAGAACACTGCCTGCATTCAAAATGGCCCCCTCCCTCACAGCACATGGCCAGGGCCTGTAGCAGCACTCAAAATGGCCCCCAACCACATGGCCTGTCCACAACAGGCCAAAAAAACGAAAATTACAGAAAAATCAGCACAATCCCAAGCCATCCAGCCCCTCCATGATGTTTAAATGCAAGACAACCCACAGAAAGACTAGGCACATGCACCACTCACTACCCCCTGGTGAAAAGACCACAACAGGCCAAAAAAACGAAAATCACAGAAAAATCAGCACAATCCCAAGCCATCAGCCCCTCCATGATGTTTAAATTCAAAACACCCCACAGAAAGACTCAGTGCACCCACCACTGAGTACCCCTGGGCAAAAGGCCCCAAAACAGCCCAAAAATCGAAAATTCCAAAATTGTAGTTGCAGCAACTGTAATGCCCCAAACAAACTTACTTGTGAAATTTCTAATCCAAAAGTGATCCAAAGAAAGTCAAAAAGGCCTCAAATCCAAATATCCAGCAGCATCCACAAAAAGTAATCCTTCCAGCTCCAGATCCAAATGAAAAGTGACCAGGAGATGGACAAAGCCCTGGGAGGAGCCTGCTGGACAGGAACAGGAAGTTGAAGACTGTGGGGGACTTCCTTCTCCCCCCCCCTCCCCAAAATGGACTCCTCGCAAAAAAAGTGCAGGCAAATGTCAACCTGAGGAGTTATTCAGATAAAAATCATCATTTCCAGTAGGTTTATGCTGCTTGCTGGTGGATTTGTTGTGTAGAATTGCAAATTTTGTATTTTCGCGAGTGCGAGATTGTTGCTGCTCGCCGCATCTCCAAGCTCGCAATTGCGAAGTACCGCGATACGTGATCACGGCGTACTCGCGTTGACAAACTCTCGCTGTACAAGTTGGCAAGCCGCGATTACGTAATCGCGCTTGCCAAATTCCCGCGGGATCCCGCAGCAAGATCCAAAATGGCGCAGCACTCGCAAAATATCAAGAAAAATAACTCGGCAAACGATGAATGACGGGAAGTAAACGCCGCGCGCCGCAAAATTGTATCACCAAGAAAAAAAAAATCCGCTGCGTGCGAATTTGCGGATTTTGCGGGAAATTCGCAAATCTCGCGGATTGCAAATTTACCCAAAATCCGCAAAATCCGCGAGCGGAACGGATTTTACGCCCATGCTTAGTTGGGTGTGTGGTTGAGCTGTGAGGCTCTTTTAAGAAGCTGCCTGGAAATGGGACAAGAGGGAAGAAGGAAAGGAAGTGACGGTAGGAAGGGCAGAGTGACAGTTGTTGAACTTGTTCGGTCTGAATGAAATGTTAAAAGTGAGAGGGTGGCTGATTATGTGGGGCGGATTAAGAGTGAAGTTTTTTTGCTAGGAGTGAACATTGCATTATTTCAGAGGAATGGTTTTAGGAAGTAAAGAGTTGCCTTGAATTATTTATAGTTAGCACACACCTGTTCCATTAAAGCTGCCTTTTGCAGATTACACCTGTGTCGTCATGGATACATTGTCTCATCTGAAGCCTGATTGGGCCTTCACTGCTAATAAAGAGAGACGTCTTTTCATTCTTGAATTAACCTAGTAAAAAGTTAGATTTCACCATTGCATTGCATTCCCATCTTGGTTTGCCCACCTCTCACTGCTTGGAGGAGGATTACCCTGTTTTCACAATTAGAAACATTGGAATTGCGGTCCTTCTTCAGACACTGAGCAGTTGCCCCTTTATATTATCGTTACTAATGAGTGAAAATCTAACAACAGCAGCACTAATCTGTAACAAGAGAATCACATTAAGGTCCTCATACATGGGCACTTTTGTGCCACCGGAACGTCACTTTTTTGATATTCCAGTGACGCAATGTGCCCCAGCATGTTTACGGGACCACGTAAAGCCAATTTACATTGCTTTTCATGGCCTTGTAAATATGTGCCCCTTTTGCACATTTGAAAGGGGCATTCCATGGGTGTTGCGGTGGGTGTTCCCACGTAACGCCCATGGAATCTGAAGCATTCCCAGATTCACAAGAAATCATAAATCTGCGAATGTATCAGAATCTAACGCCACGCCAGGGGTGGTGTTAGGGTGGTGCAACAAGGAGAAATGTTTTCATTTCTTCTCGTTGTTTTCTTTTTCTATGTGTGCTGCATTCAGAAAGAGAAAATCTTCAGAATCGATTGATTTTGAGCAGGAAGGTGTCCCTTCCTGCAAAAAAAACAATTGGTCCCGCAATGCATGCAACCGTGCACCATGGTGCAAGGATGCCTGCGTTGGCGCATGGCAGCTCATTGTGCGCCAGCGCAGGGGAAGGACAGGAATGTGCTGCATCTCATAGATACAGCACATTCCTTCCCTTTTGGTTTGACGTAGGGCAGCACAGTAAGATTCCTTGCGCCACTGCCCTATGTCAAAACCTCATAAATGAGGCCCTACGTTTTAACAAAACCTACACTGGGGGATGTGGCGTAACACAAAATACGGGGAGCGCCCTGCAGAATGTGTTGGAGGGCCTTTTAGTTTCACCTTGTGTCACAAACACTCATTGGGCTTGGGACCAGGGACTGGGGAACCCCTGAAGGGTTTTATTTATTTATGTATTTATTTATTTTATGCGTTTTTATATATCGCAGACTGTACCCGAAAGTGTCAGAGCGCTTCACAGCAGGAACAGAAATGATACATGAGGAGAAACCTTACAAATGAACAAATTACAAAAGCAAACGTTCAGTTACATGAGGAAAAAATGACAATTGTGAGCAAACAAAATACAAGAGGTAGAAAATGGTGCATTACAGGAGGAAAAAGTGACATGTGCAGGTTACAAAAGCGTACAAAGTACAAATAAAGGTATAATACTGCAATACATGGCAGACACTGAAGCACAAGAACAAACGTTACATAGGCAATAGTGGCATTTGTGCAAGTATCTAAAGCAAACAAAATGTAAGAGGTAGCAAACAGTGTGTTACAAGAGAAAAGTGACGTGTGCATGCTACAAACGAGTACCAAACACAGGTAGAAGGATAATACTGCAAAAACTGGCAAAACACACTGGGAAGGCACTTCCATAGTCATGGAGAAAAGGACTGCAGGGGCCTGTGTTACGCCGTGACTGGGGATGAGCCGAAACAGAAATCAAAAATCGTTAATTTCTATTAAAAAGCTAAATAGCCGTCACGCCTACGTGAGGAATCTATGTTCAGAAACTTTAGGCTTTTTTTCACTCGCCCCCTTACTGGAACAAGAGCCCTGCATTTCTTTGAGAGAAAGAAAAACCTGAATTATCGCCTCATAAATTATGCCGTGACAGTTGTGAGGCCTACTTCCATTGAGAGCGTCACTCCCTCTAGCGCTTTCTCCTGAAAAGGTTGGTGCATTGAAGGCGACCGTATTTCACCGTGCAGTGCGCCCTTCCTTTCAGGGGGAATGTGCTCGCTATGTCAGGACGACAGTCTCAAGTTCCACGGAACGGTGTGAGCTCTGAATCTAATGTCTGTTTGGAATGTTTTTCACTAGTTCTTCGTTTCTCTGTCTTTTCCTTGTACCCTGGCAGGCTGTAGGTGACGTGCCACCTTCTAGAACTGTCAGTGAGTCCCCCAGATTTTCTTTTTTTCCTATTTTCTGATTTTTTTTTATTAACATAAATTCCACATAAATGTATACAATCAAATGACCAAAGTTACAAAAAATTACAAAATACATGCATGCTAAAGTACACACCGCCATGCAACTCAAACGTAGCTAAGTATGTTAGGTAATAATGAAACATGTGCGTAAGTTAGTTGTGGGTTTTTACAAGACCCCTTCCTATGTGTGGAGCTGAATCCACATCCATTATCCGTAAAAAGGAAGGGGGGGGGGGGGGCTCAAACATCCTGTGATTTTAGGCAAATCACTTAATCCCCCATGCCTAAAAGAATATGAATGTTTCCGTCTGTAACGCAACTGGTGCTCCTATAAAGCGCTCTGATACCTTCGGGTCGAGTTCGCGCTATATAAAACAGCAAAAAAAAAAAAAAAATGGGAGATGGGCAGCCACCGTGAACACATCTTTCACCCCAAACAGAATGACCCACCCAGTCACGTGTCTCCTGGTGCAGCTGCACTTAGACCTTTGAAACGGGCCGGTCCATTGTCCTCGATTTAGAGGGTGGGTCTCGTTGCTGCAGACTCTGTCCCCAGGCAGAGCAGAATTTACGAGGTCGAGTAGTTGTAAAAAGCAAGCAAAAAACACGAAGAATGAATGCACCTGCTCCACAGCACAGGAAAGAAATTCAGAAAAGGCTTGTTTTTCAAAGTTAGTGATTACTAAGAAACAAAACGACAATAATTAACCCGTTGAGCTCTAAATGATGTGTATGGTCAAGGGAGTAGCCAGAAAAGAACTCCCAGTTTGAAGCATATGGCAAGAAAAGAGCTATTAAATTAGCTATACTGACACTTCTTATGAAGGTGCACTGAATTATTATTCTATTCTAACTTTAACTATTTATTTTACTTCTTATTTCTATCCTTATATCCTCAATCTTCCAGTAACTTTCTTTCTTTCTCGAGTTCTTTCCTTATTTCCATCATTTCATACTATTTCCTGCGTTCCT
Source organism: Lissotriton vulgaris (assembly GCF_964263255.1). Taxonomy (NCBI): domain Eukaryota; kingdom Metazoa; phylum Chordata; class Amphibia; order Caudata; family Salamandridae; genus Lissotriton; species Lissotriton vulgaris. Next base: position 1,713,865,239 of record NC_141695.1, on the reverse strand, counting down.
CCTTTCTTTCCCTTCCATTTGTTTATATTTTTGTTCTTTCTTCTATTCAACCTGACGCCCTTCTTTCTACTTCTGTCCTTCGTTTCCCTCTTTTCATTCTCTTCTTCTTTCAATCCTTTTTCCTTCTTTTGTGTCTTCTTTTCATTTTGCTCTTTTTTTCTCTCTTTCTTCTTTGCATTCAATTTAGCTTCTTCGCTGTCGTGTGACCTTTCGGCCACAGACCATAGTTAAGAAGGGCCCCAAAGCAATTTATTAACCCCACTAGCACCCCTGCTGAAGCTAAAATAAAGGATGCTTAGTTACGCCCTGGTCTGTGGTGGTGTCTGCTGTTGGGGAATCGGTCTGAGTAAGCAGAAAAATGGACAAGGAATGTGAAGACATACCATGCCCCCCTTCCAGCATATCTCTGCATGATTTAACACATTTTGCGGCATCAAAATAAAAAATGTAATGCAAACAGTGGCATTTTGTGCGCAATTTTTGTGGTACTTTAATTTATTTGAAATTATTTGTTTTCAACCTTAAACAATAGAAACTATTCCATCAGAGCACTGGATTTGAAATAGATATGTGTAAAGTTCTAGGAAGTTGTTTTTGCTTTTACATTTCTTACTCCAAGAAGCTGCAGTTTGTACTGCCCAGTACCTCAAGGGCTTCAACGAAGTGCCTCCATGCAGGCCACTCTGTATGCAAACTATACCTTTATTCTCAGAATGACTTTTCCTTCTCATTTGAGGGTAATCTACTCTCTTGGGCTCTTTTCACTATGCCTGTGGCCTGTTTCTCCATGTTGATTACTTCTCGGGCACCTTCCCTCCAGGGGCGTAACGAAACTTGAGCCCCCTCCCCCCCCCCTGCAAAGTACATGGAGGGGGCCCCCCATGCTCTGGACCCAGTCAGTATCTCTCAGGGGGGATATAATTTAACACAATTTAAAGTTAAATTTTTCCCCTTACACATCCTGGCTTCTTCCACCTCCCTCCCCAGTAAAATGTTGGCTGAGTATGGTTCATCACAGTTTCTGCAGCGGTAAAGCCTGTACCTAAAAACTGTAATGTATGTATGCATATGAGTGTGAGAAGTGCACATAAAATGTTTGTAAATACGATGAAATACACCTGAATAAGATTGCACCAGATATGTAGGGGGCTTGCCTAACTACTCCCTTCAGGATTACTACAAGTGAAATGTAGAAGAAAACATAGTTGTGCATACCTTCCTCACACTCGAATGAGCTACACACTTGTTTTTCACTGACTAGCACTTTGTTTACACTTTGGTGAATATGGTATAACTTGCTCAGGTATAGGTTGCTATTAGCAGGTCTTCAATAAAAACATTTTTTGTTAATCTGGGTCGTGGTATTGGCTTTCTGAGAGGTAGGTGTCGAGATATCAAAATTTCCAGAAAACAAAAATCCATTACATTTTAATTTATTTAGCGCTTCCACCCCTGATTGGTTGCTGAAGTGTTTTGTGTCAGTACTCTGCTTTGTAACCCAAGGTTAGTGGTTAATCCAATAGTTATTGGTAGTTATTGTGATTAGTCTTGTGCCTTAAAGCAAACTATTCCATGCATTCACTTTTGTGTCTTTGTGGTGGATTACATTAATATGAGTTAAGTGTTGAGCATGGGGGTGGGGAGATGCTGTGAGTTCATGCAGATAGAAAGTGGGGTTAATAGATGGGCTAGAAGAAACTAGGTATTGTGAGAATGTTGAGGAATAAACTTTAAAGAAGGAAACTTTGAGATCTTTTAAATGAGTTGAGGCAAACTAGAGAAGTACATTATTAAAGATTATGGCAAACATGCACACGAATAAGAGTGTGCTGTGCTGAGAGAAGGGTGGCATGCAGGGCATGAAAGGTAAAGAGAGGGGATTTGAAAGGAAAAAGGATAGGTGACTACCAGAACTTTTAGGTAAAGCTCAGTATTTCATGCTGGAGTTTTAGGGATATAGAGGATGATTTTTGAGACAGAATGCAGTTTCAAATAAACCAGAAGGTTCCAACCCTAAGGCCAAATAAACTTCAAATAAATCATTCTGTGAGAGACAAACAATAATGCCTGCAAACCAGGGTGTGATGTTATCATGAAATCCAAGTTCGTGGGAGTGGCCCCTGCTTTATTCTTCTAAGAAGTGAAGTTTCAAACTATTTTGAAGGGTATTCCCTCTACATGTATGTAGTCACAGGTTATAGATAGGCCCACGCACAATTTGTGTTATACTGTCACAATTAGCAACATTTCTGTAATTTTCCATTACTTTTGTTGTGCAAAATGTCATAAAGTTACGATTTTATGAAACGTGGAGTAATTGATAGAGCGCGCAGTCCTCCCGGGTCACCGAGTTTACCAATTCTTTACACGCACTGGGCCCCGGCGTGCAAATTTTCAATACCACACTAATAATTTGGTGAACCGGGTGAGGATTACTTGGTTTCTCCTCCTGCACGCTGCTATGAGCAATTAAGGTTTGGTTTCACCTCTGCTTACCATGCACCTGACTTACCACAGGCACAATTCTTATGACAGATCTGGAGCTATCAGGGAAACAGCAGACAGGCCTGAGATCATAATATTCTTTATCATCCGTACAATACTTATCCACAATTTCTGTAAAATGACCACAGACACCTGAGGATGTTCAAAGCTTTATATAAAGTTCAAAGAGAGTACGACAAGGCAATAAGTGATAGGCAGAGCAATGCATCAAACATCAAAATTAACACCATAAAATAGCTATAGATTAACACTAGGACCATTGAGTATATGGGAAGACTAAAAGGTAGGACTTTTAGAACAGAGCTAGTCACTGCAACTTTATACTAGGACATAGGATATGGATGGGACCTAGAACATGTACTTAACCTAAGTGCTTTAAACTATTTTTTACTAAGTTCACCGCAACCATACTAAAGGAAAGGGAAAAATTGGAACATACTAATAAAATATAACAGTTTGGCAATTTTCTAAGGGAGGGGAGAGAAGTGGAACAATTCTAAAACAATTGCATATAACTTGCTTTCAAGGTGATAGAGCAATATCACAGGCAAGAGTGCTTTATTAAGGAATAGAGAGAGAAGACGAGAAGGAGAGAGAGAGAGAGACGCAAACCCACAGGTTGATATTTACCTAGTTCTGAAAGAAGACTAACCCTGGCCACGGGTCAGTTGGAAGGACGGGGACAAGGACCCTCAGGAAGGAATGCCAGAATGCGAGCAGGTACAGCTCACGGACAGTAAGGACAGGATACCCCTCAGGATTTGGGATCAGGACTGGGCTCACCAAGGTACGACCAACACCCACAGTTTCAGAAGCAACGCCAGCGTTACCCTTCTCCGCAAGTAATCCGCCAGTAACCCCGATTGGGTTTTCCGAATTTCCCAGCAAAGTGCTTCGCCAGCACTTAGGATTATTTCCACCCCTTAGGAGTTTGTGGAAAGTATGGACAGAGTGCTCCGCAGCACTTCGGATTGAGCACCTATAGAGTTCGTAGGGTCAGTGACAGGTCTGCTACTCGGACAAGTCGGACAATTTTCCTAAGCTAAACTAGGGCAATTATACTGTTTTGGGGGCCCTTAGACCACCCTCTAATGTTGCAAGTGACAGTTTCCCACATTATGATTGGTCAGGAGAGGTGGTGTGGTCATTACCACCTCCTAGAATTCAACTTTCTCATCCCAAATATTAAAATTTTCCTACCCGCCCCTTGGGTTCACGTTCCCATGCATAGAATACAACAGCATAATAAAGTTCACAATAGGTAGCAACAGAGTTGCATCGTCCAAGGTAAGAATTCGCTTTCCCAGAGAAGTTCTCAGGCGCATTGTGCTTCAGGAGCCAGCTGGCTTGTTTCAGCTTCTGCGCAATGGAGTTTCCTCTCCGGTCATGTGACGGTGCCCAGCAGAGCTTCAAGTATGGCTCCGCTCCCGATTTCCCAGCCCCAGAGACGCGGTACATGAAAGGTAAGCGAGAACAAATTAAAATCACAAAAAAATTGATCACACTGTATACCATGATGAAATTCTAACCAACCCTTACTTCATAATGACTATAGCATTATTGTTTAGTGCGAAAAGACAGATAGGCTAAAGCAGCAGTAGCAAGCAGAAAGCGTGGTGAGAGACAAGCGGCCATGTTTGCAACAGTGCGCATGAGCACAAATTCCCTCCAGAATACGAGTACGTCACATCACATGGGTATGACCGACGCATGCGCAGACTGAATTTCAGCGAGGCAGCCGTGTTTAGTGCAAGCTTCGTTAGTTATGAGGAAAAGACGTACAAGCAAGCATCCTGGGGACACCCGCGTGTTTGGGAAAACACTTAATAAATGACGAACAATGGTGTTAATATGATTATACGGTTTAGGCGAGGGTTTTGTATGAGAGTAGGGCGCTTACATGCGAATCCCAGCTCCATCAATCCCCTCTTTGATGATATTTACTATCATCACCACATAGAAGGAAACAGATGCCAACTTTTCTCATTCATCCACATCACTCATTTGAATTTCAACAAATTTATTGTTGAGTTTTCTTTCAGCTTCTCTATGAGAGTGGTGATTTTTCACCTTTTTGTAAATTTCACTCTTTAACTCCTCTAATTCTAGATCATCAATATTTCTTTTCACCCCCCTCTTATTCACAGTATATTTCTTTTTGCACTTCTGGCATTTGCAGCAGATAAAAATGATCAATACAACTACGCCTATTACAACTATTGGCATCAGTATTTTCCACAAAAGATTTCTACCTAGGTTAGTAAACCAACTACCTATAGAGGAGAGACCTCCAGTCAGTCTCGTCCAGGCACTGTCAACCTCCAATGGTTTGAGTTCTTTTTCCATATTAGTTATGTTTTTCACATATTTTTTTAGTTCGATACTTTTATCAGGAATGTAAGTGCAACAATGTTGCGCTTTCAGCATTCTACAGACTCCGCCCTCTTTCGCTAATAGGGTGTCAAGGGCAAGACGGTTTTGCAAAACCATTGATCTGATCGCAACCATTTCAGTATTGACCATCAGGAATCCAGCAGCAGTGTCCGTTGATAACCGGTCCACTACTGTAGACAATTTGCAGATTCTATGAGTGTTCAGAACTACCCCCATTCCAGGTATCAGTGCACTAAAAATATCACCTATAATTTCACCTACACTTTCACGTCTACTACGCACTAAGCCATTAGTTTCTTCATCGCTTCCAGCTGCATTATTCACATGGTATATTTTCGGGAAAACAATGCCAAAGTAGCAGCTTCCATACCAGTGATCCGGCAATTTGAAATAAGCCTTGTTCCCACATATATAATATATTCCGGGAAACACAGGTTCTGACCCATTTTTGAAACCCCAACCTCCAATTACCTTGTAATTATGTTCACACTCGCTGGAACCGATGAATACATTGTTATAGTACTCTGTCTTTTCCCTATGGATACAAAGTTTCCCCTTTCGTTCAAAATCCAGCAACAAGGCAGGACTAGCTTCGCCTGGCGAGGTGTTATCCATGTGCTCAGCCCACCTAGGGACCCTATCTTTTTCGTCATTTGCCTTCCTCTGAAATTTTTCTCTTCTTTTGTCTGCCATTTTTATGAACATCTTTTCCTGCTCTTGCAGAGAACAGGTCAGATTAGCTTGTCTTGCTTCATCTAAATCTATGTTACCTATAGTCAGAAAATATTCTCCCATATAACGGGTCACGTCACTTTTAGTATGTACAAGGTTCAAGTGTCCTCTAATAGGAAGTTCAGAAAATACTACGTCAGCATTTGAATAATAATACTGTAAAGTACTTCTATAAAACAAGCTAGCTAATATACTACAGGAGATTCCGTAGGTTAAAGGTAAATGGTGGTATGTCACACCTTCAGCCACTGAGGTTGGCAGCTTCATGCAGACATAACAGTCCTCTATTTCCATAGCTTCTACATAATGCACTAACAAGTTAGCAAAAACATTTAGATGCGTCTTGTTTCTCATTTTGTGAAAGTGTAGTCCATCCTCATCTGATGCTTCTAAATTAGGTCGTGTGTGTGTCAGTCCTACTCGTTTGTCGCGTCTTTCTAGGCTTCGTGGTGTTTCTGCAGTCGGTACAACCCCTACGTCTACTGCTTCGGGTTCAGTAGGGGACAAGTTGGGGTCTTTACTTATCATAAAAGGTAGAAAAACTGTTAGTCCTATCCACATGACTATTAGCATTGCTATACTACACAAGCATATTTTACAACAGGTTTTAAGACACCCACACCGGGATCTCCCAGAGACATTCGGATCAGACATTTTTAGCTTACAGGTGGCTTTTGCTACCCCTCTTTGTTTCTTTGCACCAAAGGCTCACTTCGGGGCTCTTTCAAGGAGGGTCTTCGTCAGAACTCCGATCAGCAATGGACTCTTCGTCACTGTTGCCACTGTTGCGTGGTTCGTCTATTTCCTCCAACACAAAGTAAGTCCATTCAGGGCTCCGATACAGTTGGTTCTGTTTCTTTATTCTGTCGCTCTTTCTTAGCGATTTGCCTTGGGCTGCCTTTCTTTCACTTTCAGCCCTTTTTCTGTCTTTCAGTTTTTCTTCGACTGTCTTTAGTCTGAGCCTTAGTCTCTTGACGTATCGGGGTGCACTTCTGCCTCCGTGCCTCCCAGTAGTTGAGGAAACTTGGCCTTCTTCGTGCACTCTTTTTACTTTTTGATGGGGCACCTCGGTTTCCCTGCCTGTCTGACTTGTTCCAGGTCTTTCATCTATTTCTTCTGCCTGGTCCCTAATCTGTCCCTGCTCAGATTCAAATCGTACTTGCTTTTTACTTCTGGTCACTGTTGTTTCCGTTGTCTGAGCACTTTGATCTAATTCTATCTGTTCCTGTTCATGCTCTTCGATCTCTTCACTTTCTTCTGCATGAACGTCAGCTCTAATTTCTAACTGTCCCTCTCCAATTTCTGGAGTTTCAGTAGGAGTTTCGATGTCTTGTTCTGACCCTACTTGGCCTACTTCCTGATCAGGTGTGTTGTGATTTTCGTTGACCTGACCTTCTTCCTCTATTTCTAACTCACCTGGACTATCCCACTCACTGTCTAAGTAGGAGTATTTCCTGGTTCGTATTGGATCATGAACCTGGTCGTCGGCGGGGAACCATTCAACGTCTCGACTTGTGCTCGGCATTTCGATGTCAGCTAGCTCCGGACTTTCCTCCTCGGAAGCTTCTTCAGCTGAGCTGCCTTCAGCTCCAGTCGCGTTTTCTCCAGTTACCCGCTTCGTGTGGCTGGCATGGATCCACTTCGGTACACCAGCACACTTTACAGCAGTTGTAGTGACGAGGATCACTTGTCGTGGCTTTCCCCACCTTGGTTTCAGGCAACTGCTCCGGGTGTGTTTCTTTAATGCCACCCAATCTCCTGGTTGCAGTTTATGTGCCGGAGTCTTTGGCCACTCGTCTTCTGTCTCTCCAATCTGCTGAGAGAGAGAACGCACTTGGTCACCCAGCTGCTTGCAGTATTCTAATACCATATCATCAGAAATGCTTAGCAGTTTGTGTCCGGGTACCCATGCCTGTCGCATCACTCTTCCCATCAACACTTCATGGGGACTTAGGCCAGTTTTTCTGTTCGGGATACTTCTCAAACTCATCAGCACAAGGGGTAAAGCCTCTATCCAGTTCATCTTTGTGGAATCACACATTTTGGCCAATCTGGATTTCAAGGTGCCATTTATTTGCTCTACTACCCCAGAAGCCTCTGGATGGTAGGCACAGTGCAGTCTTTGCTTCATTTTGAATGCTTTACAGAGTTCTTCTAGGACATCGTTGGCAAAATGCCCACCTTGGTCCGTTTCGATTGTCTCGGGAATGCCGTACCTAGGTATCAACTCCCTGAGCAATAATTTGGCTGTGGTGAGGGCATCATTTTTCTTCGCTGGATATGCTTCCACCCACCTGAAGAATAGGCAAACTATGACTAAGATATATCTATACCCTTTATGTGAGAAGTTGGCCCGATATGCAACGTTCGCTATTCTAGCGACCGCTATGTATCGTTCCAACGACCCTTATGGTGTTTGGTTGTAAGTCAACCTATAGACCAGCTATCCTAGTAGCGTGGATACGAGCAGTCTAAGGCTAAAGACTCGAGAGGGCGTGTTAAGCCAGCTGTTTACCACACATGTACCCCTTGAACACCCAGTGAAAGGACACCACACAAGTGTTATGAAAATAAACAGTATATTTATTAAGAATCACAACAGCCCGGTACTCTTTATGAGGACAGGGTACTAAGCACAAACCAAATCTCTTTAGCAAATACTTCAAGTGCACAATTAGAGACAAGTGTCCGAGGACACGGAAAGATTAAGGTCTCGGGCGGACCCGATAAGGCAAGTCGGAAGCGAGGGACTCGGGACCCTAGAGTAAGGAGGCTATGCAGGCACCGAAATGCCGAGTTACCTAGCCACGAGGGCTGCGGCTGCACAAGTCTTACAGGCGTCGGGGTCTTCGCTGACGAGCCAGGAGCCGGAAGAAAGGAGTTGCTGGCCGGCGACCAGTGCTGAATAGTTCGTAGAGATCCAAGCCTGGATCGGAGATTGAAGAAACCTGAAAGCAGAGGGGACCAAGTTCGTACTACTAGCCAGTAGTCAGAAGGTACCAGGAAGGCACCGGTTGGCCGTCACCTCGACCAGGTGAGTGGGCGACGTTAGGCTCTGCAGTCTCACGGACCAGGAGGCGTTGTCGGCGACCACGGCGGAGGTGCGAGCTGTCCCACGAAGGATGATGCTGTCGGCGTCGCTGGGCCCAGGATGGGGCAACAAGCCTTGGCAGTTCTCAGGGCCACGTGGTGGGCCTAAGAGGGCGTCTTGAGTGGACCAGGAGGGTCCGGGGTGCTTCTCGCAAAGATGGAAGCAAGGGCCAGTCTGGAGCAACCAGACCAGCAGTGATGATTCTCGGATGTCGTCACAGAAGGACACAAGCCAGCGGCTAGTGACCAGACAACGTGCTGAGCAGCGAGCAGAAGGGCCCCACGCAGATCGTGGAGATGCTGGGAGACTGCACTTCGGTGCTGGAGCGGCTCAGGGTCGGGGCTTCTCGGACCCCAGAGCACTCACCAGAGAGTTACCTCGATGGTCGTGCTGGTTTTTAAGAGCGTGCAGGTTCTGATGATGGTCGGTCCCTCGAGGTCTTGTCGCACCCACAGATCACAGCTGAGCTGATGTGGTGGGTAGAGGTCAGAGGTGCCAGGGAAGCCGGTTCTCGTCGAGCTGGGCCGTCGGATTCCTTGAGGAAGGACTTACAGCAAACCGCAGAGTTCTTAGTTGGTGCCCGCTGATGCAGGGTGACTACTCCTTAGTCACAAGGGAGAAATCTTGAGAAGAGTCTTGAATGTCCTTTCGTAGAAAGTAGTTCTTGAATCAAAGATGATCTAATTTGGAAGGGTCCCCGCTCCGGTCTTTATTCTAAAGAAAGGGGTGGGTACATGACTAGGTCCTGCCCTAAGGGTGGGACCAGGAAGGGGGCAGTTACACCCCTCTCCCCTGCCGGACTTTCCCCAGGCCAGGGCTGTCGCCCCTGGAACTGGTTCTAACCGGCAGATGCGTAGTGAGCACCGGGGTGCCACTCCGCAGTCACCTTCACGCAAAAGCCCTACCTACCCAGAATACACAAACCCTGTCTGGGACGGTGCGAACACCGCCCTCGACGGGAAACCCTTTGTCCAAGCGCTCCTCGCTGGAAGGACTCCCAGCAGCAGGAGGTCAGACTCGTGTCTGTGGTGGCAGCATCCATTTTGTGGAGCTGAGGCTTCAGTTAACTTTAACCGGGGTTCACGGTTACGTGCATGTCGTGTCCCTCTAGAGGGGTGGGATGCTAACCTCAGCCAGAATTGGTGAGAGGGCAGCACCCCGGTTCGTATGACACCTTACTCGACATGCCTGGATAACGCGACACCGGAGTTACCGTTATGGTACGCGTTATCATGGAACAGCCATTGGGTCTTGATTCCGCAAACTGCAACCGGGCTCGGCTCGGGCCTGAGCCTAGCTCACACGAGCCCACGCACTCTGCCTTCAGGATTGTTAAGGCCTGCCATAGGAGTGACTGATAGGAACTCGGGTGTCCATTGTATGGTTAGATATAGATCTACTATACCTAAAGCGAAGGGTGGTTACACGGCTTCGCCCCAGCTGTCGTGCAGCCAGTTGTGTCAAATTTAGGAGGCCAGCCAGGGGTGGCATAATACATGCTTCAGCCCCTGGCGGCCCTGGGTACACCTATGCCCTGCGTTACGGGGTCTGATAAGGTGGCCCAGTACCAATTGGTAAATGCACCTAGGGTACATATCGTAATTTAGAAAGAGAACAGCCAGGCTGTGGGTCTGATTAGCAGGCCCACAGCCAGAGAAAGTCGTAAACCAGTGAAACAAAAGCAAAAAATCTGGGTGATCATGGGATTGCAGACCCTACTCTCCTACATGACCCCCCCCCCAAACGTCGGAACAATAAGCTAACCTTGACCAGGTGAGTCTTCTTGTTCTAAGTGGAAATATCTGGAGAGCCCATCGGCATTGCCATGATCAGTACCAGGTCTATGTTCCACTGTAAAGTCCATCCCCTGTAGGGAAATGGACCACCTAAGCAGTTTGGGGTTTTCACCCTTCATCTGATTTAGCCACAAGAGGGGCTTATGGTCGGTCTGAATCTTGAAGTGAGTACCAAACAAGTATGGCCTCAGCTTCTTCAGGGCCCAAACCACAGCAAAGGCCTCCCTCTCAATAGCTGACCAATTCTTCTCTCTAGGGGTCAGCCTTCTGCTTATAAAAGCAATGGGCTGGTCTTGACCATCAAAATTCAGTTGAGAAAGAACAGCTCCCACACCCAACTCAGAAGCATCTGTTTGGACAATGAATGGTTTGGAGTAGTCCGGACTCTTGAGGATAGGCGCCGTGCACATGGCCTGCTTTAGGTCATCGAATGCTTTTTGACAGCTCGCTGTCCACTGAACCTTTTTTGGCATTTTCTTACTTGTCAGTTCGTTTAATGGTGTCACAATTGAACCATAGTTCCTGACAAACTTCCTATAGTAACCAGTCAGGCCCAAGAAAGCTCGAACCTGAGTCTGGGTGGTTGGAGGAGCCCAGTCCCTGATCGACTGTATCTTGCTCTCCAGTGGCTGAACCTGACCTCCACCTACAAGGTGGCCCAGGTATACAACCTGTGTCTGCCCTATCTGGCACTTGGTGGCCTTGATAGTGAGACCTGCTGCTTGCAGTGCCTCTAACGTCTTCCGCAGGTGGACCAGGTGATCCTCCCAGGTGGAGCTAAAGACAGCAATATCGTCAAGATACGCCGCACAGAAGTCATCCAGCCCAGTAAGGACTTGATTCACCAACCGTTGGAAGGTGGCAGGTGCATTTTTCAGACCAAAGGGCATCACCACAAACTGGTAATGCCCACCAGGGGTTGAAAATGCGGTTTTAGGCTTGGCGTCCTCAGCTAACCTGATTTGCCAATACCCAGCTGTCAGGTCAAACGTACTTAGGTAGTTGGCCGAAGCCAATCTATCGATAAGCTCGTCTGCCCTTGGTATTGGGTGGGCGTCAGTCTTAGTGACTGCATTGAGACCCCTGTAGTCTACGCAAAACCTCATCTCTCTCTTACCACCCTGGGTGTGAGGTTTCGGCACTAGAACTACGGGACTAGCCCAAGGGCTATCCGAGGGTTCAATAACTCCCAACTCCAACATTTTCTGCACTTCACTTTTGATGCAGTCTCTAACGTGATCAGGCTGCCTGTAGATTTTACTCTTGACTGGCAAGCTGTCACCAGTGTCAACCTCATGGGTGCACCAATCGGTCTGACTGGGTGTTAGAGAAAACATATGCCTGAACGACTGAAGAACCTGTTTACAGTCGCTCTGTTGATGTTCGGAGAGGCTGTCACAAAAGACAACACCATCTACCGAGCCATCGTCAGGATTCTGAGTGAGCAGGTCGGGGAGAGGGTCACTCTCCTCTTCCTGTCCCTCATCTAGGGCCATGAGCAAACTCATGTCCTTCCTGTCGACATATGCTTTTAGCCTGTTGACATGAAGCACCCTGTGGGGGCTCCGGGGAGTTCCCAGGTCGACCAGGTAGGTGACCTCTCCCTTTTTCTCCAGGATGGTGTAGGGCCCGGACCATTTGTCCTTGAGTGCTGCTGGGGCCACTGGCTCCAACACCCACACCTTCTGTCCGGGCTGGTAAACAGTCAAGACAGCCTTTTGGTCATGCCAAGCTTTTTGGAGTTCTTGGCTGGCCTTAAGGTTTTCAGATGCCTTTTCCATGTACTCAGCCATCCGCGAGCGGAGGCCAAGCACATAGTCCACTATGTTGGCTGCAGGCTTTTTGAGAGGTCTCTCCCATCCTTCCTTCACCAAACACAGGGGTCCCCTTACAGGATGCCCGTACAGAAGTTCAAAAGGGCTGTAGCCAACCCCCTTCTGTGGGACTTCTCTGTAGGCGAACAAGAGGCAGGGGATCAGGACGTCCCATCTACGCCGAAGCTTTTCCGGTAGTCCATGAATCATCCCTTTTAGGGTCCTGTTGAATCTCTCAACAAGCCCATTGCATTGTGGATGATAGGGTGTAGTGAACTTGTAGTTAACACCACATTCCTTCCACATAGCAGTTAAGTAGCTCGACATGAAGTTTGCACCTCTGTCGGAGACGACCTCCTTAGGGAAGCCCACTCTGGAGAACACTCCAACTAGGGCTCTTGCCACAACAGGTGCTGTAGTGGTCCTAAGGGGAATAGCTTCAGGATACCTGGTGGCATGATCCACTACCACCAGTATAAACTTGTGCCCTGATGCTGTAGGTGGTTCCATGGGACCGACGATGTCGATCCCCACCCGTTCAAAGGGCACCCCCACCACAGGCATTGGTATGAGGGGGCCTTTGTCGTGCCACCTGACTTACCACTGGCTTGGCAAGTGACACAGGAGCGGCAAAACTCCTTGGTATCCTCGTTCATGTGAGGCCAGTGAAAGTGTGAGACAAGCCTGTCCCACGTTTTCGTCTGGCCTAAGTGACCTGCTAAGGGAATCTCGTGGGCCAAGGTAAGTAGGAAACCACGCTGAGACAAGGGTACAACCAGCCTCCTGGTCATGCCAGGCTTGGGGTCTCTTGACTCAGTGTACAGGAGTCCATCTTCCCAGTATACCTTGTGGGTACCTGTGGCGTTCCCAGCAGCCTCAGCAGCAGCCTGCTGTCTGAGGGGTTCAAGAGAAGGGCAGTCTAACTGGTCCTTCCCCAGGTCTTCCCTTGAGGGTCCCCCTGAACCCAAGAATTCAACTTGATCAAGTTCGAATTCCCTAGGCTCAGTTTCCCTCAATTCCTGTAGGTCAGCCTCCTCTGAGACTTGATCCTCGACCTGGGGCAAGGGGGAAGGCGCAGCCTTAACCCTACTGCTCTTTTTCTTGGGAGGTGTCTGGTCCGTTGTTCCAGGATCCAGCACCTGTTCAGTGGGGCATTTCCTGACCTGTGACCTAGTCACAGCGAACACATGTGCTGGCAAACCTAACATTTCCATGTGAGTCCGGTGCTCCACTTCTGACCATTGTGACGACTCCAAATCATTGCCCAACAAACAATCCACTGGGAGGTCTGGACTAACTACAACCTTCTTGTGGCCAGTTACCCCTCCCCAGGAGAAAGCTACAATTGCCATACTGTGATTGGTAGTGACATTGCTTGCATTGGTCACCAGGAATTCTGTACCTGGCATGATCTGTCCAGGGTCCACAAAGTTAGGCGTCACCATGGTGACGCTGGCACAAGTGTCCCTATAGGCCTGAGCCATCTTTCCATTTATGAAAGGCGTCTGTCGGTATTTGCCCAGAGTATTGGGGCTTACGTCAGGGGATACGTCTGCGTCCCCTGTACTGACAAGGACAGCCTGAGTGAGTGTGCCAACTAAGTTGTCACGCCCCTCAGAACCCAGGGTTAACCCTACTAAACCCTTGGGAGGTGCACTACCACTGCTGACTGTACTAGGGGGCACAGGTGCCTTAGGGGCTGCAGTGGCAGGAGTCTGCCCTCCTCCTTTCTTGGTGCACTCACTAAACCAGTGAGACTTACTTTTACAGTACTGGCACCATCTTTTGGATTGGCCTTCTTTCTTCTTTTGGGGAGCCTGACCCCCACCCTCTTTGGGTTGTTGGGGACCTGTCGAAGACTTCTGGTCATTTTGTTCCCCTTTAGAATCTTTACCCTTCTGGTCTGCTTTCTTTTGACCACCTTGATTCTGGCCCTGGTTCTGCTTAACTCTTGTACGAACCCATCTGTCTGCCTTCTTTCCCAATTCTTGGGGAGAGGTCAGATCCGAGTCGACAAGATGCTGATGCAACAACTGGTTCTGACAATTGTTTAAAATTTGTTCTCTCATCATCAAATTATACAATCCTTGATAATCAGTAACCTTACTGCCCAGCAACCAGCCCTCAAAAGCCTTAGTGGCACAATCGACGAAATCAGACCAATCTTGAGACTGCGTTTTCTGGGTATCCCTGAACAGCACCCTGTACTGCTCAGTGGTTAGGCCGAACCCTTCAACGAGTGTATTTTTCAAGATTTGGTAATTGTTAGCATCCTCCACCCTTGTGGTGAGGAGCTTGTCTCTTCCTTTTCCTTCAAAGGAGAGCCACAAGATAGCTGCCCACTGACTCTGGGGAACACCCTGCACAGTGCAGGCCCTCTCCAAAGCAGTAATCCATTTGTGGATGTCGTCCCCTTGTTTAAAGGGGGGCACTATCTTACCAAGGTGTTTCGTATCGAAACTCTTTTCCCTATTACTAGGTACATTGCTGCCACCAGTGGGGACTACCCCACTTAACTGTTGCTCTCTAGCAAAGGCAAGCCTTTCTTTGGCCAGGGCAAGTTCTTCCCTTTCGATCCTCAGATTAGCTGCCCTTTCCTTAGCTTCGTACACTCTCCTCTGAGGGGACGTCATCCCTCTCTGAGAAGAGTTGTGAGAGCCATTGGTTCGAAGGGATCCGCCAGAGTCTCTTGACAGAGATCGGGCTCGTCCATTCCCAATGTTAAGCTGACCTGATAGTGGCCCCAGGGGTCCCCCAGTACCGCTATCATGTTTGCTTAAGTTGGACCTGCTTAGTCTGACGACTTCTACCTGTCCCTTATCTGCCTCATCCCCAGAGAGATCCTCATCCTCATCCTCCTCCACATCCTCGTTCTCAGTTGTGAGGTGAATGAGGTCAGGATCGTCTCGGGTTCCCTCGAGGGGAGGCATGTCTCCTTCTGGATTAGAAGAGCTACGAAGTTTCTCAGCTCTCCTGGCATCATAAGTCTCCAAGAGACCAATCAGAAAGGACGTTGTGGGGTTAGACCCCTGCTGAATCTTCCTGGAGTGACACAGTCGTCTTAACTCCTTGAAGCTCAGCACAGTATATCCTGAAGGGATGACCTGTGGAGGGTCAACTGACACAAGGGGAGACCCAGAGTTTCCTCCTTTGTCCGACATACTGGTTCTAGTGTGGTGTAAGTGATGCACCTACCTACACTACGTGTTTACCTACTGTACCCTCGCTAAGAGTTGTAGCCAAGGTGTGCTAAGCCTTGAGGAGCTACAACAGCTGGTTCAGTAGAACTCAGAGTATTCTAAGCTTTTAGTTATATGTACTAACAGTACTTTGTGCGATCTTTCAACAAGATATTCTTAGGATACGTGTGGTAAAACAACAGCAAGCTCAAATCCCAACCGCTGCTCACCAATGTGAGAAGTTGGCCCGATATGCAACGTTCGCTATTCTAGCAACCGCTATGTATCGTTCCAACGACCCTTATGGTGTTTGGTTGTAAGTCAACCTATAGACCAGCTATCCTAGTAGCGTGGATACGAGCAGTCTAAGGCTAAAGACTCGAGAGGGCGTGTTAAGACAGCTGTTTACCACACATGTACCCCTTGAACACCCAGTGAAAGGACACCACACAAGTGTTATGAAAATAAACAGTATATTTATTAAGAATCACAACAGCCCGGTACTCTTTATGAGGACAGGGTACTAAGCACAAACCAAATCTCTTTAGCAAATACTTCAAGTGCACAATTAGAGACAAGTGTCCGAGGACACGGAAAGATTAAGGTCTCGGGCGGACCCGATAAGGCAAGTCGGAAGCGAGGGACTCGGGACCCTAGAGTAAGGAGGCTATGCAGGCACCGAAATGCCGAGTTACCTAGCCACGAGGGCTGCGGCTGCACAAGTCTTACAGGCGTCGGGGTCTTCGCTGACGAGCCAGGAGCCGGAAGAAAGGAGTTGCTGGCCGGCGACCAGTGCTGAATAGTTCGTAGAGATCCAAGCCTGGATCGGAGATTGAAGAAACCTGAAAGCAGAGGGGACCAAGTTCGTACTACTAGCCAGTAGTCAGAAGGTACCAGGAAGGCACCGGTTGGCCGTCACCTCGACCAGGTGAGTGGGCGACGTTAGGCTCTGCAGTCTCACGGACCAGGAGGCGTTGTCGGCGACCACGGCGGAGGTGCGAGCTGTCCCACGAAGGATGATGCTGTCGGCGTCGCTGGGCCCAGGATGGGGCAACAAGCCTTGGCAGTTCTCAGGGCCACGTGGTGGGCCTAAGAGGGCGTCTTGAGTGGACCAGGAGGGTCCGGGGTGCTTCTCGCAAAGATGGAAGCAAGGGCCAGTCTGGAGCAACCAGACCAGCAGTGATGATTCTCGGATGTCGTCACAGAAGGACACAAGCCAGCGGCTAGTGACCAGACAACGTGCTGAGCAGCGAGCAGAAGGGCCCCACGCAGATCGTGGAGATGCTGGGAGACTGCACTTCGGTGCTGGAGCGGCTCAGGGTCGGGGCTTCTCGGACCCCAGAGCACTCACCAGAGAGTTACCTCGATGGTCGTGCTGGTTTTTAAGAGCGTGCAGGTTCTGATGATGGTCGGTCCCTCGAGGTCTCGTCGCACCCACAGATCACAGCTGAGCTGATGTGGTGGGTAGAGGTCAGAGGTGCCAGGGAAGCCGGTTCTCGTCGAGCTGGGCCGTCGGATTCCTTGAGGAAGGACTTACAGCAAACCGCAGAGTTCTTAGTTGGTGCCCGCTGATGCAGGGTGACTACTCCTTAGTCACAAGGGAGAAATCTTGAGAAGAGTCTTGAATGTCCTTTCGTAGAAAGTAGTTCTTGAATCAAAGATGATCTAATTTGGAAGGGTCCCCGCTCCGGTCTTTATTCTAAAGAAAGGGGTGGGTACATGACTAGGTCCTGCCCTAAGGGTGGGACCAGGAAGGGGGCAGTTACACCCCTCTCCCCTGCCGGACTTTCCCCAGGCCAGGGCTGTCGCCCCTGGAACTGGTTCTAACCGGCAGATGCGTAGTGAGCACCGGGGTGCCACTCCGCAGTCACCTTCACGCAAAAGCCCTACCTACCCAGAATACACAAACCCTGTCTGGGACGGTGCGAACACCGCCCTCGACGGGAAACCCTTTGTCCAAGCGCTCCTCGCTGGAAGGACTCCCAGCAGCAGGAGGTCAGACTCGTGTCTGTGGTGGCAGCATCCATTTTGTGGAGCTGAGGCTTCAGTTAACTTTAACCGGGGTTCACGGTTACGTGCATGTCGTGTCCCTCTAGAGGGGTGGGATGCTAACCTCAGCCAGAATTGGTGAGAGGGCAGCACCCCGATTCGTATGACACCTTACTCGACATGCCTGGATAACGCGACACCGGAGTTACCGTTATGGTACGCGTTATCATGGAACAGCCATTGGGTCTTGATTCCGCAAACTGCAACCGGGCTCGGCTCGGGCCTGAGCCTAGCTCACACGAGCCCACGCACTCTGCCTTCAGGATTGTTAAGGCCTGCCATAGGAGTGACTGATAGGAACTCGGGTGTCCATTGTATGGTTAGATATAGATCTACTATACCTAAAGCGAAGGGTGGTTACACGGCTTCGCCCCAGCTGTCGTGCAGCCAGTTGTGTCAAATTTAGGAGGCCAGCCAGGGGTGGCATAATACATGCTTCAGCCCCTGGCGGCCCTGGGTACACCTATGCCCTGCGTTACGGGGTCTGATAAGGTGGCCCAGTACCAATTGGTAAATGCACCTAGGGTACATATCGTAATTTAGAAAGAGAACAGCCAGGCTGTGGGTCTGATTAGCAGGCCCACAGCCAGAGAAAGTCGTAAACCAGTGAAACAAAAGCAAAAAATCTGGGTGATCATGGGATTGCAGACCCTACTCTCCTACACTTTACACCTAGGCATTGTTATGAAGTCTGCCTGCATCCTGACAAAGGGACCTATTGCCTTTCCGATATTACTCTGTTCTACCACAGTCCTTTTCCCTGCATTGAATTGCTGACACACTAGGCACCTCTGGCAAAGCTTTTCCGCCTGGTTCCTGAACCTTGAATTACAGAACACCTTGTCAAACACCCGACACATTGCGTCCCTTCCCATATGTGTTGGTTCATGTATCATTCTGACCATGGGGTCTATCAGGCTGTCAGGCAATACAGGCACCTCAGTCGAGTTTACCACCACACCATCATCTCTCAATTTGCATCCCTCTGCTGCCCACCTTCCTTTCTCCTGCCGGTCTGTTGCCTGTTGCAAATCCTTTAATTCCTCCCATGTTGACACATTCTCAAACAACATAAGTTGGCAGCTGGTTCCATCCCACAATGCAATTTGGAGTGACATATGGTATCGGGCACAAAATTGTGCAATTTGGTCAGCGTACCTATTACCGGCAGTCACGTCATCATTTCCAGATTTGTGGGCCGCACACTTGACCACAGCCAATTCTTTGGGCAATTGGATAGCTTCCAGTAAGTTATGCACCACCTTTCCGTTTCTGATAGGGGTGCCTGAGGAAGTCATGAATTCTCTTTGCAGCCACAATTGGCCGAAGTCATGAACAACCCCGAAACAATACTGGCTGTCTGTGTAAACAGTTATTCTCTTGTTCTTACCCCTCTTACATGCTCTGGTTAACGCGATGAGCTCTGCCACTTGTGCAGATTTCACCTCGCTCAGGTAAGATGCTTCTATGGTTTCTGTCAACGTAACCACAGCATAGGCAGCACTCAGACTCCCACTCTCATGTCTCAAACACGAGCCATCCACGAACATTGTCTTAGCCCCATCAAGTAACGCTATTTCACGGATGTCAGGACGGGGCTTTGTACTGAACTCAGTTAAATCGATGCAATTATGTTCCCCTTCCTCTTCAATGTCTACATCCAGAGGAACAGGTAACAGTGTCGCAGGGTTTAGGACATTGCACCGGGAAATGGTCACATTTTCAGCACCAATCAAAATTCTCTCATACTTAGTCAGCCGACTAGGTGTGAGGTACTGGGTCTTAGTTCTAGTCAGTAGGATTACAACAGAATGAGGAACATATACAGTGACGTGATGTCCCATGACAATGTTCTCACTCTGTTCCAGACTGACGCAAGTAGCAGCAACTGCTTTCAAGCATCCAGGTAATCCAGCAGCCACCGGATCTAGGGTGGCCGAAAAATAGGCCACTGGTCTTCTAATTAGTCCGTGCTCCTGGGTCAGGACTGAAAGAGCACAATTCTCTCTTGTGTCACAGAATAGCTCAAAGGGCTTGGTGTAGTCAGGCATACCCAAAGCAGGAGCGGTACATAGACAGTTTCTCAAAGTTACCCAAGCGTTCATGCTTTCACTGTCCCAACTAACGGGGTCTTCTACTCCTTTCTTTGTCATTTTTATTAGGGGTCTGGCTAGAGCTGCAAATCCTACAATCCATTGTCTGCAGTAACCCACAACTCCCAAGAACATTCTCACCTCTTTCTGAGTTCTGGGCAGTTCCATTGCTTTAATTATTTTTATTCTTTCGGTAGTAACTTTCCTGATTCCTTTTTCTATCTGGTGCCCCAGATACTTCACTGAGTTTTTACAAAATTGTAACTTGTCAGGTGACACTTTATGTCCTCCCTTTCCTAGGTGATTCAGCAAGGCAATTGTGTCAGTGACACAGTCAGTCTGGGTTTTGGATGCCACCAACAGGTCATCTATGTACTGCACCAAAACAGACTCTCTTGGCAATACTAGGGTTTCAAGGCACTTTTTCAGTATCTGGTTGAAAATCGATGGACTTTCGGTGTACCCCTGGGGGACACGATTCCAGACATAGATATGACTGTCAAATTCAAAACTGAAAAGGAACTTGCTTTCTGGATGCAATGGGATGGAAAAGAATGCATGGCACAGGTCGATGACAGTGAACCATTCTGCATTCCAGGGAATCTGATATAGTATCACGGCAGGGTTGGGCACAACAGGACAGCAAGGCACAACAATTTTGTTTACCTTGCGTAAATCTTGCACCACCCGGTACTTTCCACTAGGCTTTTTGATCCCAATTATTGGCGAATTACAGGGACTGCTCATCACTTCCTCTATTATTTCTGCTTCGAGCAGCCGGGTAATCTCAGTCGCTACTCCAGCTTTTACTTCTGCACTCATTTTGTACTGTCTTGTTTTGGGGTATACAGCATTTGTTTTTATTGCTATTTTAACTGGGTCCACATTTGCCATTAAACCCACATCCTTTCCTGTGAAATCCCACACTTCTGGAACTACTCTTAACTGGAGTTCTTCAGGTAGATCTTCAACTGTTAAGGGTTTGATATCAGAATCTTGTCTGACTAACATCAGTTTGTACAAACCATCTTCATCGGGTGTCTGAATTTCGACGCCTTTTGGTGTGCAATAGATGGTACAATTCATCTTGCACAACAAATCACGTCCTAGCAGGTTCACAGGACTGGAATCACAGACCACAAATCTGTGCATTTCTTTAAAATTTCCTATAGAAACTTCCATTTGTTCCGTTACTGGAGTACTTATTATTTGATTTGAGACGCCCACTACTTGGATCGCTTCTCCCGAGAGGGGTAGGTTAGGGACATCCACTGTTCTTACAGTAGATCTGGTAGCACCAGTGTCCAACAGAAAGGTGACGTCTTTTCCCTCAACCTTTCCTTCAATGTATGGTCCAGTCTGGTCTACCGGTAAGGAGGCGCCAAGCACGCACTCCTCATCCTCCCCTCTCAGGCCCCGTCAATCTTGATCTTCACAGAGGAAGGTATCATTTAACAAATACTGTGGAATGATCGCGTTTCTTTCACTCTCGACTTCCCATACTTCCGCCCTCTCATTCTGCTGACCCTGACTCTTAAAATTCTGTCTAGGAGCGCGAGGTACGGGAGGTAATTTTACCTGTTGCTGGTTCTTTCTTGTCCCCTCTTTCGGCACCTGTGGATTTAAACCATTTACAGGGGCATTACCGGCCTGCAGGTGTGGACACTCGTCTCGCCAATGTCCTATCTGGCCGCACCCATGGCACGGAAACTTTTTCATGGCTTCTTCCCGACTCATTTTAGCTCGGGGCTTGCCTCCCCCCCCCAGCAGTGGCATTCTGAGCATTATTATTAGAAGTCAATTTACTTAACTGTTTTTCTTGCTGTTCAGCTAATTTCACCTGTGCCCACATTACTTTCTCCTTGAGGGCTTTCTTTTTATTTTCGATTTCATCTTCGCAGTATTTTGCATATTTCAGGACATCATCTATGGGCTTTCCCTGCCAACTGATTTTATTATCTCGAATCCATTGTGAGATTTCAGGCCTTAACCCTAGCACAAATCTGTAACTGAAATGGGTCATGTCTTTCATGTCTACGTTATCAATACCACTGTAAGTTTTAAATACCTGCAGTAACCTTTCATAAAATGAATGCACCGTTTCATCACGTTCCTGGGTGGTTCTATCTATTCGGGTCCAATCTGTTTCCTTTGCGGGCACCTTTTTCTTGAGGTATTGTATGACTTGCTCATACTTCCTCATTACTTCAGGTGCGGGAGCTCCTGTTTTCTCATCTCTGGGGAATTCCTCACTGGGCCAATCAATTTCAATTTTACAGTCGGTCCACAAATCTACAGGGACCACAATGTCGAAAAACCCATCCAGGTCTTTCAGCAGACACTTCTGAACTTTTATGAAGCGCTCTACCTGCCTGTACCAATCAACAGGCTTCTCCCGCAATTTCGGGAAGTCATTTGTGAATGACACAATATCCTGTCGAGACCAAGGGACATGGACATACTTCCCTCCCGGGACCTCTCTCATGGGGCACAATTTTTCTGTTGGTGTTACTTCTTTTAACACGAATTCTGAAGCCTGTGACTTAGCCCTGCTGTCTTCCTTTTTCTTTGCCCACCGGGTTCTCCATTTTCCCACCTCGCCCCATTTCTGCAAAAGCTTCAATAATTCCTTTACTTGGATCTGTTTTCCGATCACATTCAAGCTTTCTAAATCTTTGTCTGAAAAATCTACTCTGTAGGGTTTCTGAAGAATTTTGGAGCGACTAACATCAATTCCCATTTCTGTGGCTGTATCCATTATCCTTTCATGGAGCAACCTAGCACTCCGGGTAAGATTTTTGCTGATAAACAGTAACTCTTCTTCATTATACGAGCTTAGGCGCTCAACTCCTACATTTCCAGCCATCATTTCTTCTATTTCTATTCTTAATTTATATATTTCCAATGCTTTAGGTTGAGGAGTGGTCTCCTTCTCCAGCTCTTTTGTCCATCTGTCCAATTCTTCTGGGGAAACTACGGTGGCACTCCTAACCCCAGATGCACCTTCAATCAACACCTCCTTTGGTCTTGTCTGACTTCTTGCCCCCGATGTACTAGTCCTAGGCTCTCTAATGGGCAAATCCATCAGAACCACAGATTCACACTCACTCTCTTGATCCTCATCTATGAATACTTCCTTCCTCGGGGACGGGATGCTAGGAGTAGGCAGTATTGGGGTGATAACAGGGGGACGGGGACTAGCCAGGTCATTTCTATACAGTGGGATAGCTGGACCAATAGTTACTGGAATAGTCAGGGAATCAGGATGGGGATGTATCTGGGCAATGGTTCGAACTAAATCCTCTCGCTGTCTAGCCAGGGCTTCTTTCTCTTTTTCCCGCAACGCCTTTTCTGCAGAATTATCATGCAATACCTGAGGTACCAAGGGAGGATAAATACTTGGAGCAGTCGGAGTGACCAATCGGGGTGGACCTTCTCCGAACGGCTGATAATTTGGGACCGTGGATCTAGGTCTGCAAAACCCATCCCCCTCACTGGCTTTACTGTCTGAACCTGTTCCATCTGTATCACTATCCCTTCCACATCTGGGATATTTGGCAAAGGGATTTGGAGAATGCACAGGCTCTGACTCTGCAACATAGGGAGGTGGATTTTTCATCAACAAATCTTCCAGGTGCTCATCTTCTGAGTCCCCTACGGGCATTAGGTGATGGGTTTTTTCTTTACATTTTCCTCTCTTCTCTTCTAATACCCCCATCATAGGAAATAGTCCTTCAGTCAACATAGATTGCCTCCATTGTTTCATTTTCTGCTCTTTGGTCTGCGCTTGAACCCTCGGATACCATTTACTCACTCCCTTATCCATCCGGGGTTTATCTCGCTCTGCAGCCTCAATCTCCCATTCCTCCAGGGCTTCGTACTGTGTCAACCTAGGTCTAGGGTGTAATTCATTCATGCGGGTCCTTAAGTTAAACAGAATCCGACCATTAAATGTACCTTCAACAGGAAATGCTAGGACTCCGTCATCTACAGTATACTTTGCCCAATTTTCTAACCAGACACAAGTGTGGTACCCTTTATCAAACAGCATGAAGGAGGCAGGGGTATTTGGCGGGGGAATGAGCACGCCTTCCCTTGTTCTAATGGGCTTGTCAGTTTTGAAAAAATTCTTTATTTTATCAGAGAATGACAGTTTCCTCTTTACTCCATACATCATGTGCGGTCTACCTCGTATAAGCTGATCCTTATGAAATCCTAGGTACTTTGGATTCGGTATGAAATCTGGATACCACATACAACTCTCCAGACTCGCTTCTAGCTCGGCTTGATTAATTTTGTTTACCTTTGTGCTTCCAATGCTAGCGCAACTTATATTTCGCACTACCCAATCAGGTCAGAGAATACAAACACCCTTAACCAATGGGTGCGCGGCCTTTTCGTAAGATAGAGTCTCACGCTTCGGCACTCACCCCTCCTTTACAAATTCAGCTCCACTACACACCCGCTGTCTTGACCAATACCAGCGCGGCACGGAGTGACGTCAGAGCAGCTCTCCGACTGACTCCCTCCTTCACAAGGTAACGGAAACTTTTTACTCTCTCTAAAGTGCAAATGCAAGTTTTAGTCAACAACACACAACGTTTGCCACTATGTCTGAGTGTTCTAAAGAGATAAAAGAATTTTCTTTCACTACTAGTAAACCACTTCTGTCTACTTTTCATTCACTCTGGATAGACTTCTTTGCCTGTCCCTTCACACTAGTAACATAGAACCCGTTATTCTTCTGACTCATCCACCTTAGTCGGGGATATGTACTGAGCCAGGATTTCACCAGCGAACTATCTTACTTACCAGACAAGCCTCGGAGACCCTACTACTCCTTCCGTATGCGACCCTTACTAGGTGATATCGCAATGAAAGTTTTATAAAGGACTCGTAGCTATCATTCACTCCAGAAAACAAAGGTCCTAATTAGTGCTTCCAGTTATCCTTAACCCTGCACTAATACCTCAAACCTAGTGACTTCAACAGCTAACCGGATTCTGCTCACCGTTAGCTAAATACTTCCCCGGGGATTCGGACTACACTGAACATTCACAAACAATGGTTAATATAACATTTATAGCAGCAATGCAAAAATCATATACATTTACATATAAATCCTTAAAACATTTAAAAATATTTGAACCAATACAGTAGAAAATCAGCAGCACATTTTATTTTCACGGTTTGTTTATGACCTATCCTGTCTACCTAATCTAACTAGTCCAAACCATCCTCTGGTTACCAGAAAATTACTGATAGAGCGCGCAGTCCTCCCGGGTCACCGAGTTTACCAATTCTTTACACGCACTGGGCCCCGGCGTGCAAATTTTCAATACCACACTAATAATTTGGTGAACCGGGTGAGGATTACTTGGTTTCTCCTCCTGCACGCTGCTATGAGCAATTAAGGTTTGGTTTCACCTCTGCTTACCATGCACCTGACTTACCACAGGCACAATTCTTATGACAGATCTGGAGCTATCAGGGAAACAGCAGACAGGCCTGAGATCATAATATTCTTTATCATCCGTACAATACTTATCCACAATTTCTGTAAAATGACCACAGACACCTGAGGATGTTCAAAGCTTTATATAAAGTTCAAAGAGAGTACGACAAGGCAATAAGTGATAGGCAGAGCAATGCATCAAACATCAAAATTAACACCATAAAATAGCTATAGATTAACACTAGGACCATTGAGTATATGGGAAGACTAAAAGGTAGGACTTTTAGAACAGAGCTAGTCACTGCAACTTTATACTAGGACATAGGATATGGATGGGACCTAGAACATGTACTTAACCTAAGTGCTTTAAACTATTTTTTACTAAGTTCACCGCAACCATACTAAAGGAAAGGGAAAAATTGGAACATACTAATAAAATATAACAGTTTGGCAATTTTCTAAGGGAGGGGAGAGAAGTGGAACAATTCTAAAACAATTGCATATAACTTGCTTTCAAGGTGATAGAGCAATATCACAGGCAAGAGTGCTTTATTAAGGAATAGAGAGAGAAGACGAGAAGGAGAGAGAGAGAGAGACGCAAACCCACAGGTTGATATTTACCTAGTTCTGAAAGAAGACTAACCCTGGCCACGGGTCAGTTGGAAGGACGGGGACAAGGACCCTCAGGAAGGAATGCCAGAATGCGAGCAGGTACAGCTCACGGACAGTAAGGACAGGATACCCCTCAGGATTTGGGATCAGGACTGGGCTCACCAAGGTACGACCAACACCCACAGTTTCAGAAGCAACGCCAGCGTTACCCTTCTCCGCAAGTAATCCGCCAGTAACCCCGATTGGGTTTTCCGAATTTCCCAGCAAAGTGCTTCGCCAGCACTTAGGATTATTTCCACCCCTTAGGAGTTTGTGGAAAGTATGGACAGAGTGCTCCGCAGCACTTCGGATTGAGCACCTATAGAGTTCGTAGGGTCAGTGACAGGTCTGCTACTCGGACAAGTCGGACAATTTTCCTAAGCTAAACTAGGGCAATTATACTGTTTTGGGGGCCCTTAGACCACCCTCTAATGTTGCAAGTGACAGTTTCCCACATTATGATTGGTCAGGAGAGGTGGTGTGGTCATTACCACCTCCTAGAATTCAACTTTCTCATCCCAAATATTAAAATTTTCCTACCCGCCCCTTGGGTTCACGTTCCCATGCATAGAATACAACAGCATAATAAAGTTCACAATAGGTAGCAACAGAGTTGCATCGTCCAAGGTAAGAATTCGCTTTCCCAGAGAAGTTCTCAGGCGCATTGTGCTTCAGGAGCCAGCTGGCTTGTTTCAGCTTCTGCGCAATGGAGTTTCCTCTCCGGTCATGTGACGGTGCCCAGCAGAGCTTCAAGTATGGCTCCGCTCCCGATTTCCCAGCCCCAGAGACGCGGTACATGAAAGGTAAGCGAGAACAAATTAAAATCACAAAAAAATTGATCACACTGTATACCATGATGAAATTCTAACCAACCCTTACTTCATAATGACTATAGCATTATTGTTTAGTGCGAAAAGACAGATAGGCTAAAGCAGCAGTAGCAAGCAGAAAGCGTGGTGAGAGACAAGCGGCCATGTTTGCAACAGTGCGCATGAGCACAAATTCCCTCCAGAATACGAGTGCGTCACATCACATGGGTATGACCGACGCATGCGCAGACTGAATTTCAGCGAGGCAGCCGTGTTTAGTGCAAGCTTCGTTAGTTATGAGGAAAAGACGTACAAGCAAGCATCCTGGGGACACCCGCGTGTTTGGGAAAACACTTAATAAATGACGAACAATGGTGTTAATATGATTATACGGTTTAGGCGAGGGTTTTGTATGAGAGTAGGGCGCTTACATGCGAATCCCAGCTCCATCATAATTACGTGCTGTTTGTGGCCCAAAAATGACACTGAACACATTGCACACAGGGGCAACGCTAACGACAGAGCACGAGAGGTTGTTGTTTGCAATGCTTTTGATTTTGTAAACTATTTGGTGCAAAATGCATCCTCACATCCAAAGTGGATGCAAGCATGGGTTTTGATCTATAATACAGCATCAAATTCCTGTTTTGCATTTCATATATTTTTTCATAATCTTCCTGAAATTTTGCATAATTAGACAAAAGCCCATTATGCAAATGTTTCGCCCCCTTAGTTATTAGGGCTGCAGTCAACACTCAGGAGTTGCAAATCAGGGTCAGACTGGGACAGAAAGTGGGCCTGGGCATCAACATTAAACTGTCCCTCATTAGACAATCAGATAGATTAAAAAGTAGTCCAAATTTGCAAATCGGGGAAGTTTTGAATTTGTAAATTGGGCTGCATTGTTTTTTTTGCAAAGCATGAGAGATTGCACACATTTGTGCTTCCTGTAGGCAATGTCTGTGGTAATTAAATTAGGAAAATCAACAGTAAAACTGTCCCACCAGAACATAAAACAGGCCCACACACCAGCACTGCCAGAATGCCATAGAGGCGTGTCCTAACATGCTGTGAATACTTTAATGAAAACGCACAGAAGTCAATGCAAATGTGGAATTATAAGGAAAGTGGTTTTCCTCCAGATCACAACAAATTCAGTCAAATTAATTTTAATATTTTGGCATGACTGTTAAAGTTTTCTAAATATGGTTTGACATATAAGGGTGTGTGTGGCCCTTACAAGTGGACCCTGTGGGACAGTATTATGCATCTTAGAGGTGAGACGTCTAGTGCCCTCTTCTATTTCAGTCATGAACCTACATCAGATCGTCCACAAGCCCATATGCACTGCTGGACACATCCTAAATGTCATTTTTGCAAATACGGAACTAGTTACCTTTCAAACAATTACTCCAGTCACATGGTCGGTCCACCATTTGCTTGCTTTCCAACATAAGAATGCACAAATCAACACACCTAAAACCACCTTACATGCAACAAACTCAATTTTGAACACTTACAAAGCACAACTAACTACCAGTACAGATCTAGACACAACAAATTCCATTAAAAAACTATATGAGTGCCTATAGGAAGCTTTTGATATCCTGATACCACTAAAAACAACACAACCGAACAAAAGAAAACAGGCACCTTGGAGAAATACAGAGGTAAAAGAGATAAAGCAGCCAATTAGAAAGCTGCAACACATCTGGCTCCAAACAAATACCAATCAAGACAAACTTCAGCTACGGAAACTGAACAGATTATACAAGTCAACAATGAAAAAAATACTTTTCAGACAAAATTGAAAATGCTAAATATGCAAATAAACTATTCTATAAAATTCTCATCGAATTTCGTAAACCAAATTGCCTAGAGGGATCTCCTCCCATTACTCAAGATTTCACAGACAAACTGGCAAATCATTACATGACCAAAGCAGAAATGTTAGACTGCTTTTTAAAACAGAGAAAAAACACCAGCACCAGTCCTTTTCTAAAAAAAATCTCCAAGAGTAGGCTGACCCAATCTCTGCATTCCTTCCACCAAATATCACACAACACACCATCCAAGAGGTGAGAACTCCATGCAGAAATTTGACATAATTTAATAGAAAAGCACACTTTTCTTAGGAACTCGCTACCATAGGTACCAATCATCTTTTGGAAAGGAGAACATATGGAGCCCTCCAGCCAGGAGCCTGCCCACTTTTTGAGGAATATATCTGAAGGAGTTACTAAATTCCTATGCTGCTCCTCTTTAGTGCTGGAAACTCACCTCAGGTTACAAGCTATGGTTTGCTTTCGAACAACAAGACATACCTGGATAGTGAAGGGGTGACGGCACTGTATCCCCTTAAACTAAAGAGTTGAAGGCCAGTTGGCATTTAAATTCATCATATGTGTTGTGCCTAGTTCCCTACACATTTGTCTGTAGCTAACTCCAGATCATCTAGGGTCTGTGGAAGGAAGTGAATTAGACTCCAGCATGCGTAAAGGCAATGCATGATGCTTTACAGTTTTTTTATTCTTACTGTAGATTGTATGTCTATTCTAAGTGTTAACTGTTGTAACTGCAAAATCTCATGATGTACCTTTGGCCATTGTTAGCTTAACAAAATGTATTTGTGGTTTCCTTTGACACAACAAAGATCACCAGGTACATTTGTAAGTTGTGCCTGGTCAAAACCCAGTCAGTTCATAAATATACTCGCTTTCCTAAACCTGTAACCATAAACCTGACTACCCAAGACAAATAAGAGGGGGGAAAAGTTAAGTGGGAAGGTCCTCAGTATCCCTGAACTTACATACATAAACCAAAAGTGGATGGTGTCTCCCAAAATAAGCAGTCAGTATGCCCAGCTGCTTAGTGCTCACCAGGCACAGTACATGTGTTCTTATAGAACCCTCACCCATATGCTAATCATGTGGCATGCTTCATCATCAGGTCCTCACCTGGTGAGGTGCTCACCATCAGGTGGGCTAAACATCTCAGTGGGAGCGAGTGATTTGATGTTCTCTCTTTTCTTATTGGGATCTTAGGGCAGACAATATAAAAAATATATCCAGGGAACGGTAACCCTCTTTAATAAGAGGGGCCCTGTGATATGATTAAAAACATAACATGGCACAATGAGGAATAACAACCTAATTTCGGCGTGTAATACACCAAAAGCGCATGTCCCAGGAATTATCAAACATTTGTCACCCAACAAATTTTGGCGGGCTTGACCTGCTAAAACCTTTTGAGGGAAGAGTGTGGTGCCAGCTGCAAACTTTCTAATTACGATGTATGATAATAGAAGTTACCACACAACGCAATTAACCAGGCCACATCGTAATGAGGGTCTAGGGAGGGAATCCCCGTTCCCTGTAGCTTAGATTCAGTAGCCCCGATGAGGGGATGATCTAGAGTCAACTCAATCAAGTGCCATGCATTATTGAACACATTACCACTTTATGCACAGTAGTTCTCCTAGGTGTACTTGCAGACTACCTGGGAGACAGTAGTTTGCCCATTGCTAATAATGTCTGTAGGCTAGGTTCCTCAACAGCACGTGCATGCCAACGTTTTGAAACAGGAAAGCGGGAGATAATATTAAAAAAACAAGGGAACTTAATTTTCCCGTTGATTAACACTGAAACATAGGGAATGTTGGTCTGGCGACAGCTAAGTTAATGCCATATTTTACTTTAAAAATCAGTAGAGTCCATCCCAAACTGTATGACACCACTGCTCACACACTCCACCTTTCTTTTCTCAATTCTTGTAGCGTGTCTTCAGTCGCTATTCATAGATCACTTTGTTAGTGTCACTTTAGTGGAACCCAGCAACTCATCCCCGGCCTAACCTATAGATGTGTACATCCCAGCACATTATTCCACACTCAGAAGGAAAGGCTCAACTAGCTAAGACTAATACCCTCATGTGAGAGAGGTCCCACTGAAGTGATTTAAATCCACAATCCATACAGTCCTGGGTCAGAAGGGGTACATATCAACCCGCAGTGCTATCAGCTCTGCAGGGGCTCCAGGGACAGATTTGGAAGTTATAGCAGCCTTGGCAAAAATCTATATATTTTTATATCAGCCACCACAGAAATGCTCACTACAAACCAGACCTATTTCAAAATGTTCAAACTATCACCCTCTTTCTTCCTGTCTCTTTATTTCATATCTCTATCCCTCTATAGTGGAGCTGGAGACAAAGGCAGGCTCTTGACCACCAAAATCCAGCCTCCAGTCGCACCAGTCATCACAACGCAACCGACCTGCCTCAACCTGGAAATGCCTCATGGAATTAACAGCCAATCCATCTGCCAAGAGCAGCCGCTGTCCCTTTTTAGGTCAAAGCCTAAGCTAAAGATATCTTGGGACCACACAGAAAGCTGACCTAGGTATGCATTTCGCTAATTGCTTACCATTGGCTTTGTGGTTTGTGACTCACACTTTCTGGCTTTCTTTTTGTTGGCTTTATTTGCTTTAGGCTGTCCAGCTTGAGTTTGCTCCTCCCGTTGCCCTACCCTTGTTTACCGTATTCTTCCATGAACTCGCATTCTGTAAAGAGGCTTTTAAATCTTGTTCTTATCTTGTCACATTTGATGTACATTAAAAGACAAAGGTCAAATGTCAAGCTGTCTCTTTCCAGTGAGTATGGTGTTTACTTTTCTTTCACTGACTCGACTCCACGGTGACAGAATTTATGTGATAATCCTGCTGAGCATTCTATAAAAGGAGAGAGTGTTGGGTGTTTTTTTTCTAGCACCCAACAAAAAAAAATTACTTATGCTTATGTTTCAGAATATATCAGAATTATTACAAATAATTTTTATTTATTTTTTAATTCTGAAATGTAGTGGAAACAAATATTTGAATGCGATCAAAACACATCAATACAGTAGGTGATGACATTTGCACACATTATCTTAGAGCGCAGTAGTGCCGTATTTTGGTGCAAATTCAACTTTCATTTCAATTGAAAATATATTGCTTCTGATGGCAGTGCGCTACCACACCATGCATACTCCAATCTTCTCCACTCCTCTTCGTTCTCTGCCCATCCACTCTATGCATGACTGCTCCATTCTTCGACACTCGACTTGACTCCACACCACTCCAATCTACGTCACTTACTTCATGACACAACACATTTCTCCACTCTACTCTACGCCCTTCCACTCCACACCACTTTCCCCACTCCACTGTACCCCACTCCAATCTACCCCACCCCCCTCCACTCCAATCTATTACACTTCCTTCTAATCTACCCCACCCCAATCCATTTGACAGCAATCTACCCCAATCTCCTCCACTCTAATCTACCCTACTCCTCTCAACCCAATCGACCCCATTCCAATGTACCCACTCCACTCCAATCTACCTGACTCCAATCTACCCCACCCCAATTTACCCACCTCACTCCACCCTGCCCCAATCTACCCTGCCCCACTCTAATCTAGCCCACTTCAATCTACCCCACTTCAGTCTACCTGACTCTAACCCAATCTACCCCACTCCACTTCAATCTACTCCAATCCACTCCACTACAATTATATGTATCCCACTCCACTCCGCTACAATTTTCCCCACTCCATTCTACCTCACTCCACTCTACGCTACCCCAATCTACCCCACTCCACTCCAATCTACCCCACTCAACTCCAGTGTACTCTACTCCACTCCAATCTACCCACTTCAATCAATCTAACCCATCCATCCCCACTCATTCCAGTCTACCTCACTCCATCCCTATCTACCACACTCCACTCAAATCGACCCCACTCTGCTGCAATCTACCCCAGTCTACCCCACCCCAATCCACTCTAATATACCCCAACCCACCACACTCCAATGTACCCCAGTCCAACCCACTCAACTCCAATCTACCTGACTCCACTCCAATCTACCCCACTCTACTCCACTCCAATCTACCCAGGGCCAATTTATCCTACTGCACTACAAACCCCACTACAAACTATCCAGCTGCTCTCTACTCTAATCTACCCCACTTCTCTCCAATCTAACTCACTCCACTCAATTCTACCCCATTTTGCTCGAACGTACCCCTGTCTTCCCCAGTCCAATCTACACCAACCTACCCTACTCCAAACTATCCCAACACATCTCACTCCAGTGAAACCCACTCCAATCCACTCTACTCCAATCTACCCAACTCCACTCCAAACTACTCCAGTCCAATTTTCTCCAATCTATTCCAATTTACCCCACTCATCTCCAAACTCTACTACAATCTAGCAAACTCCTCTCCACTCTAATCTATCCCTCTCTACTCAATCAACCTCACTCCACCACAATCTATCCCCCTCCAATCTACCAAAATCTACCCCACTCCGCTCCAATCTACCTCCCTCACAATCTACACCACTCCTATCTGCTGCGATTTACCCCACTTCAATGTACCCCAATCGACCCCACTTCAATCCACCCAGTCTGCCCCACTCCTTTCCACTGTACACAATCTATCACACTCCACTCCAATCTAACAAACTCCACTTAACTCCAATCTATCCCACTCCAATCTACTCAACTCCACTCCAATATACACCACTTCACTTCAAACTCCACTGCAATCTATCCAACTCCTCTCCACTCTAATCTACCACACTCCACTTAATCTACCCCACTGAACCATAATATACCCCACTCCAATCTACCATAATCTGCCCGCTCCATTCCCATCTATTCCAATCCAATCCACCCACTCTAATCGACTCCACCCCACTCTAATCTACCCCACTCCACTCTACCACACTCCACTTAACTCAAATCTACCCTACTGCACTCAAGTCTACCCTGCTCCACCCCACTCACCTCAATCAAGCTACCCCACTGCAACGTACCCAACTCCAATCTACCCCTCCCCAATCTACCCCACTCTAATCTACTCCACTCCAATCTTCTCCACTCTACTCCAATGTATCAGACTCTACCCCGGTTTACTCCACTCCACCCACTCCACCTCACCCCACTGCAATTGAACCCACCCCACTCTTCCCCACTTCAATCCAACCCACTCCACTCCAATCTACCCTACTGCACTCCAATCCACCACACTGCAATATTTCCTCTAAAGTCCACCCCACTCCAATCTACCACATCCCAATCCCATCTACCCTACTCTAATCCACCCAAGCTCCTCCAATCTATTGTACTCTACTCGAGTCTACTCTACTCAACTTCCACCACTCCACTTCAAACTACCCCACCCCACCCCACTCCACTGCAATCCACCCCACTCCAAGTACCTCACTCCAATCATCCCTCTACAGTCTACTCCACTCCACTCCAATCTACCCTACTCTAATCAACCCAATCTACTCCAATCCACCCCACCACAGTCTACCCCATTACACTTCACTCCAATCTACCCACTCCACTTTTCCTCAATCCATCTCACTCTTCTTAAAACTCGACTCCACTCCAGTCTGTCCAACTCCAGTCCACCCCACTCCACTCTACCCCAATCTACTGCACTCTAATCAACACAATCCAGTCCATCTAATCTACCCCACTACACTCTACTCCAATCGATATGCCACCCAAATCGATCCCACTCTAGTCCAATGTAACCCACTCCACCTCAATCCACCCCAATCTACCCTAAACCACTTTTCCCAAAACTACCTTAATCCAATCTACCCCATGCAGTCCTCCCCGCTCCACTCTACCCAACTCCAATCTACCCCAATCTACTCCACTCCAATCTACTCTACTCCGGTCTACCCCACCCTTACCCAATCTCCCCCACTCCAATCTACCTCACTCCACTCTACCCCATCCCATCCCAATCTAATCCACAACACTATATCCAACTCCACTCCAATCTACTCCACTCCAATGTACCCCACTCTACTCCAATCTACCCCACTTCACTCCAATCTACCCTACCATATTCCACCTAATCTATCGCACTCAAATCTACCCCAATCCACCCTACCCCACCTCACCCTAATCTACCCCACTCCACTCCAATCTACTCCTCGCCACTCCTATCTACCCCACTCCACTCCAATCTATCTCAATCCAGTCTACCTCTCTCCACTCCAATCTACCCCAATGAACTGCACTCCACTCTTCCCCAATCTGCCCCACTCCACTACAGTATACCTAATGCACCCCATTCCACACCAATCTACTTCACTCCAATCTACCCCACTCTACCCAACCCCTCTCCAATCTACCCCTCTCCACCTCACTCAACCCAAATGTATCCCACTCAACCCAATATGCCCCACTCCACCACCATACAATCTACCCCACCCCTACCAAATCTACCCCACCCCACTCCAATCTACCTCACTCTCCGAAATTCCCAACTCCACTCTACCCAAATCTTTTCAAATCCAAACTTCCCAAATCTGTCCCTACTCCAATCAATTCTACCCTACTATAATCTGCCCAGTCTACCCCACTCCAATCTACTCTACTGCACTCCAATCTCCCCGACTCCACTCCAATCTGCCCCATTCCTCTCCAATCTACCCCAATTCACCCCTCTCCACCCGAGTCTACCCAACTCCACTCCAATCTACCCCAATATATCCCACTCCATTCTACCCCAATCTACCCCGAACTACCCTAAACCAATCTACCCCACTCTAATCCACCCTAAATTACTCCACTTCAATCTACCCCACTCTACCCAAATCTACCCAAATTCAATCTACCCCACTTCAATCTACCACACTAGTCTACCCAACTCCACCACCATAATCTACCACACTCCGATATACCCCAATACACTGCACTCAAATTTACAGCAATTTACCCCACTCTATTCTACCCCACTATTACCTACACACCACTCAACACCAATCTACCCCACTTCACTCTATCGCAATCTACCCCATTGCCCTCTACCCCAATCTGCCTGACTCCATCCTACCCTACCCCACTCCATACCACTAACCTATAACCCTGCTGAACAGCAGCAGCACTGAAAAAAATACATTGCTACAACTAACTAATAGCTCTAGCATAGGCGAGACCTATTGTCTTTGCCAATGCTTATATTCCCCAACTGCCACTCACTCGCACAAATCCAGTCTGACCACATCTGCATTCCATTGTGACTTCACTAGAACTCACCTGTTTAGCTGAAGCCACATGACTGCTTCTGCTCTAGGCACTTACCTGCTGTAAGTGAATGACACAGCCACTCTCTCACCGAGAGACACAACTGTTAAATGGAACGCGTTGATTGAATTAAAACTGTGAGACTGAGGCAAAAGCCAAAATCAGGTAATGCAAACATTTAAGGACGTTATCATTCTTACAGCACCGTCCCTTTGTCCACCTTAGCAATACATTCATAGGGGTTACATGTATACGGCAAAGCACCCCAGGAAGTAGCCCAGCAACAGTATTCCTCTTTTGCATGATGCTCAAAAAATGCCACTTTAGGTAAACAGATGTGTCTGGGGGTCCCCACAGACTCTATGCAAACGAATTCAGTGTAGTAGTGTGGAGTGAAGTAGTGTGGCTCACTGGTTAGAGGCGGCAGACCCGAGAGCAGAGGACGGCCCGGGACCAGGGTTCGATTCCCGGCGCGGCAGGTTTCTGGACCAGGGTCAGCGGACTCGATAATTCTCTCGCCTCAGTGCCCACTCTGATCAGCGATCGCACTCGGCAACTCTGGGCATTAGCTTGCCTCATCTTCACTAACGGCCCCACCAGACCGCCGGGGATGCCTGGTCTCACCCTGGAGATACCCATTAAGGGACCATCTCTCAGGGAAGCCAGGAAGGGTTTCGCAGCGGTCGAAGCGCCTTGGGACCCTACGGGTAAGTAGTGCGCTATATAAATGCCTATACATTTACATTACATTTATACAATCACCTATAATTGTTCACACTGATGTCCGAAGGACCCAGAATTCGGAGCGACAAAGAGGGACAGAGACCAACCCCTCAAGTCACTGATGACTGAAGATGGGTCTAGCCCATAGAAATCTAGCATCCCCAGCTAGCAGGGGTGCAGAGCGGGGTCCAGTGCAGGCTGTGGCCGCAGTGCATTCTGGGAGTACATCTAGCATCCAACCCTGGCTTAAAATGTATGACGAGTGGTGCCTGGACCACCATGGCTGGGAGCGATTTCCAGGAGGCAGCTCTAATGCAAGGAGTTTTTAGACCAAGACAAAATGATATTTTTGTCATTTTTGCGCTCTCTTTTCTCAAGCAATAGGGCCCTGTTTGTGACTTTTAGTTGCAATCTTACTAATGAAAGTAGTTTGTCACTAGGAACCGTAGACTGACTTCAAGAATGAGGGCTGGCACCACGCTTCTTTTGACTGATCAGGAAGCATCAGCCCACATTGGGTGATCCAGCAGATGGGCAGCTGGGTCAGGACAGTGTAGGCTGAAACATGCACTCCATTCAGGTCTTCAGACTGAAGATTCAATATCTACAACTTCTGCGTTGCCAACAAATTGCTGCATTAAGGAGATGTGTCCTAGAACTGATGCCTTGGAAAAGAGAAATTCCCGACCCAACAATGTGTGGTCCTGTGACATGGGCAATTCAATAAACCCCACGTGCAGAAAACTCACAAAACACTTTTAAAATATGTAATGTTGTGTGTTTGTTGTAAGGCAGTGATTCTACCGAAGTCTGTGCTGCAAACACCTGCAAAACAATTACAAAAATATTTCACTTCCAAGCGACTTTGACATATATATTTCAAATTGAAAATTCGTAAATTACTGTTTTTGAGTATTATTAGTACTAAAGACTTTGAACTATCCTATATGGGACAATTTACAACAGTAATGTGAAGACTCGCCCACTTGTCAGGTCGCTCGCACTACATTGTACTGATAGGTCAGTTTTTCCCGCACCCCTTATAGGAGGAAGTTTGCACAAAGCAAAAAAGTGTTCTCCATAGGTCATAAATAGTTGTATGCATATCTCAAAACTTTGACTTGTGACCTTGCCAAAGGGTTGCAAATGTTACACTCATGTTGGACTAGAGGTGCCAAACAAGATCCAGGAAAGACACATATAAAGGTGCTCGATTCACCACCCCGGGCAGTATAACCGTCCTTCACAGAGCATACCTTAGGTGTGGGGTCAGTCACAGGCATCTCCTTCTGTGAGGTGCCTTGTTTACTCTATCAGAAAAGCTGTGTACGATGGTAAATTAGCAACCCTGGGCAAAGTACTACGCTATGCTCGAGTCGTTTGCGAAGTTTGTGCTACTTTGCACTACGCGAATTGCACGTAGCACAGTGCAAACACGCATAGGGTAGCGGTCATTTTTGCTTGCTTGCGGTCCTCAACATCAAGTTAGCGACCGCGAGCGAGCAAAATGACATCCTGGCGAGACTTTTTCTTTGTTCGCAATCAGCAACATCAAGTTGCTGATCGCGAGCGAGGAAAATAAACCTCCTGGCGAGATTCTCAACGTGGGGAGGTCAGGTTTCTCATTGCGAGTGGTCGCATATGCCCGCGACTGCTCGTGATGAGAAATTACCAGTCCGTATTGAGAAAGCTGCCGCCCGAGTAGAAATCTACTCGAGCGG
Source organism: Lissotriton vulgaris (assembly GCF_964263255.1). NCBI lineage: Eukaryota > Metazoa > Chordata > Amphibia > Caudata > Salamandridae > Lissotriton > Lissotriton vulgaris. The sequence goes on along the minus strand of NC_141695.1, from coordinate 1,713,827,129 downwards.
CAGAAAACGTCCGCTTGCACTGTGCAAGATGCTGTTTGCACTGTTTGCACAGTGCAAACAAGGATCCGGCAGTGTGCAATCAGTGTGAACAGCATTTTGCACAGTGCACTAACCAGTTCGCGTAGTTAAGCGTAGCTCACATAGTGCGAAGTGCAGTTCATGTAGCTACGTGTAGCGCTACTACGCCCAGGGTTATAAATTAGATGTCACCGTGCTTGGCACATGTAAACTAAGCCCCTGTGCTGCTGTCATAGTTGCTCTACGCAGAGCTCCACGGAGTTGGACAAAAACTCCCTCCATGCCTCCACCTCTCCTCAATAAATATTTTTAAAATAAAAATAAAAATGAAGGTAAATTAAACACACTTACCTTTATCATGCTCTCTCCGGGCTGCCCTCCTCCTCCTTCTCTGGTCCTGCAGAATCCCCTACGTCAGACGTACATTGTGCAGAAGATGCAAGGGGGGCACTCGGGACATCAGAAGAAGCCGGAAGTAGTTTTTATTTTTACATTTAGATTTACATTCTGTCAAGCTCAAGAAAACAAAGACACAGCGGAAAGGAAGGGGAGGGTCGGGAAGGGTGTAGGCATTAATCGTGCTGCAGGAGTTACATCTCCTCCATCAGGAGTGCGCGTCCCACTGGTGGGTGCCTCCATGATTCACTCTAATTACTGACATAATATCGACGTCAAAAATATCGACGTTAAAAATATAGGAGGCAGAATATTGATGTCAAGAATATAGAAATCCTATCTACATCATGGTAAGTACAAAAATATAGGGAAAAAAATATTGTTGTCAAAAATATTGTTGTTAAAAATATCATTTTTTAATGTTGAAAAATAATGTAATGTAAAATAAAACATATATATTTAGAATAAACATAGTTAAAAATATGTTTAAAATTATCAGTAATACATTTTGGGGTCGATTCCGATTCGGGGAAAAAACGCTCCGAATAGCCGTACGGAGCGTTTTTCCCGTCCGAATCGTACCCTGCAACATACCCCGTACGTACGACGAAGTACGATTCGTACCAGGAGCTGGACCGTACGAATCAAATCCCCGTACGAATCTCCCTCCGAACCCGCTGTAAGCAACATCCGTATGGTTCCCAGCTGGTTTTTCTGACCCAGCAAGTACGATTCGTGTCGGGTAGGCACCGTACAATGCTTTTTCTACGGGACCTGAAAACATCCGGAGAAGTAGAGTTCACCTCGAAACAGGTACGGAACGCCCCCCCCCCCCGAGTACGGTCCGTACACCCCATGATCATGGGGTGTACGGACCGTACCCCGCGATCATGATGTGTACTGACCATACCCCGCGATCATGGGGTATACGGTGCATACACCCTGCGATCGCGGGGTACGCTGCGTACACCCCATGATCGCAGGGGTATGCACCGTACTCCTGCGATCATGGGGTGTATGGACCATACGGTGTGTATGTAATTGTGTGCTTTTCCGTACGAATCGCCCTTACCTGACGTGGACCGTACGAATCGCGTCCTCATACCTCGGTCCGGATTGTACTCGTCGGGTCGTACGGCATGTTTACGATTCGTACGGAGATGGCTCCGGATACGAATCGTACGGACGTTTTTTTCCAGGATTGGAATTGACCCCATAATGTAAAAACAATTAAACATCTAAAATATCATATATATACTTACCTAATAATATATACAATCAATTATTATAATAACTATGAACTGTTAAAAAACATTTTATAAATTATAAATATATACATACACATGCAATATTATAAATTAAAATATCAAAACTATATATAACGAACTAAAAAAACTGAATTAAATAAATGATACGCTACATTCGCTAAAACAGTAAATATTGGATAGGGTAGGGGTAAAAATTACTATTACCACTCAAGAGAGTTCAAAAGTAGGGAAAGTGTTGGATAGCGTAGGGGTAAAAATTACTATTCCAACTCCAGAGAGTGCAACAGTAGGGAAAGTGTTGGATAGCGTAGGGGTTAAAATTACTATTCCAACTCCAGAGAGTGCAACAGTAGGGAAAGTGTTGGATAGCGTAGGGGTAACAATTACTATTCCAACTCCAGAGGGTGCAACAGTAGGGGAAGTGTTGTATAGAGTAGGGGTTGAAATTACTATTCCAGCTCCAGAGGGTTCAAAAGTAGGGAAAGTGTTGGATAGCGTAGGGGTTACTATTACTATTCCAACTCCAGAGGGTGCAACAGTAGGGAAAGTGTTGTATAGCATAGGGGTTAAAATTACTTTTCTAACTCCACAGGGTGCAACAGTAGGGAAAGTGTTGGATAGCGTAGGGGTAAAACTTACTATTCCAACTCCAGAGGGTGAAACAGTAGGGAAAGTGTTGGATAGCGTAGGGATAATTTTTTTTTTAAATAAATAATAATTTAATTATTAAATAGCAATAAATTACTTAACAATACCCATAAATATTTACTTCAAAATAATTACCAATTAATAATTAATTAATAATTACATTAATGATAAAAACAATTAAATAATTATCAAAAATTAATTACCAAATAATAATAAAATAAAAACTAATTAATTTTCAGAACCAAAAAACAATAATTCTATTTGTTTAGCAATTACTAAATAATGAACAATACATTTTTGATGAATACCAATAAATTATAGTTAATCAAATGTAAATACCAATTATTAATTTATGAGCAATAAATCGATTTCCCCACAATTATTAATTATTACACAGTTATTACCAATTAATAATTAAGTAACAATAAATTAATTATCAATTCTCAACAATAAAATAAATAATTACTTAATTACAATTAACTTGCTTCCTACCCTATTGCCCTATAACCTCACAACATTTAATACACTTAATATAATTACCAATTAATACATTAATAACAAATAATTATTATTTAATAAAAATTAATTACAATTAATAATTGTTTAACATAAAATTAATTATCAATACCAATAAATAAAAATAAATATTTACTTAAATACAAATAAATTACTTCCCACCCTATTCTCCTATAAACCTACAACCCGCTACAGAACTAAAACACAAAATGTATTTAAAAATATTTACTAATTTCTAAAAAAATGTAATTAATTTACTATAATTGAATTACTTCCCACCCTATCCCCCTATAAACCTACAACCCGCTACTGTACTAAAATGCATAATTTCTTGAAAAATATATTTCTAACTTCTAAAAATTGTATACATATATTCTGAAACTAGTACAATAATTAACAAAAATATAAACACAAACATAAAAAATACATAATAAAATACATAACACTAATATTAATATAGATATTAGTAACATCAATATTTTTGCTATCGATATTGCTAACTTCGCTATTAATAAAAACAATATTTCTTATCTTCAATTTGAAATTCTGGTCGCCAATATTCTTATTTTCGATATTCTGTCCCAACGATATTTCCAACTCGATATTCTTGTACTTCTAAATAAAAAATGGATATTTAGACTATTAACCGTTTCACTCCACTAGCCCCACCATGCCCCCACCACTAGCCCCACTCTGCCCTTTCTGCTAGGCCCACTCTGCTAATAGATTCACCTTCACTATTAGGTCAACCATATGAAGAGCCACAGAATAGCGTTAGTGACAGGAAAATGGACAAACTTCATAAGTTGGGTGCTAGAGCACAAATAAGGTTCTGCATAATGTAGGACAACCAGATGTACAACTATATGATGTTGGAAGACATTGAAGCTTTAATTAAGTCTATTAAAAAAGACAGTACTCTTTGAGGCAGCCTTTCAGCGCAGTTGTCCAAACCATGGGGGCAAATTCTGACTTTTCCTCTGGTCGAGTATTCAAACAGCATTCTATAATGCCTCTCAGTAGTGGGAGGGTTTTCCTGGGACGAGGATGGGGTGTGGTTGAGTTGGGCACTGGGTGGAGAGCATTGGGTTGAAATAAAGAATATGGTCCTTGTGGTCACCAAACAACTGGCAATTCTTTCTTTTTTGTACTTTGCGCAGTTTCAACAGTTATCCCTCAGCTAAGAGTAGGAGACTTAGGATTAAATGGGGGTGTGTAGAGCAATCAGGTTTTTCACCTTTAAAGTGATAGACTTTGGTCCAAGGGGAGGCAGAGATGTGTCTTACAGATCAGTCAGAGTATTCCAAGGGGCCACAATCATTGTAAGGAAAGGTACTTGGTAGATGTGTTGGATTTTGAGATTGCCTCTTATGGAAGGTGGGTTGTAGGGAGGATGAAATGTTTAAATTATAATTTTGTGTGTGCAGGTTTTTATGGTCCTAATACAGATGATACATCCTACCTCTCGATCCTTGAGTGTAAATGTTTGAGATTTGGACTACCAGAAATTATTGGGGGCAATTTTAATACTCTGATGGATGTCAATTTAGACAGATCTACCAAGAAAGATTGCGTTAATACACCAAAGGTGAAGCCAGCGTTAAAGAGTTTGCTGTAAGACCTGGGTCTCACAGATGTTTGGCGACACCAGGTGAAGCAGAAGGTTAAACAGATCAAGGATATGCTGGGCATATATCTCTCACCATTCAGCTGTCACTATGGTGCAAAATCTGACATGAACAACATTAAAGAATTGATAATCTCCCAGCAGTACGTCTCTAAAAAGCTGGGGGAATGCTGGTGTATTTGGTCCATTTGTTCTCGACTCTATATTGAAGAGGTCTACCTTGATTTAACAATGTGAAGGGGGTGGTTGAGGGGCAGGGGCCCTTCCTGTACTTACCCATCTGGGGAAAAAATATTTAGCAGCTCAGATTAGTGTGGAGGAAATATGGGAACATCTGAAAGAAGCTAAAATTGGGAAGACATCGGGTCCAGCTGCTGCCCCCTCAGAACTTAATAGGTTGTTTCAAGTAGAAATGTTCCCTGTATGGGTTGGAAAGTTTAACTTTATCTATCTTGGGAATGCCCAGATTACAGACTATTGGAAAGAAGCTACTTTGATTTTAATTTTAAAACCTGCCAAAGATCCCAAGAAGCTTGATTCATATTGGCTAATCTCGGTATTAAATACTTATTATACGGTCTTTACCAGTATTCTTGCTATTAATTTGGCCAATCAAGCTTCTCAATTAATCCATCCTGACCAGAAAGGTTCTTTCCCAAAAAGGCAGAAACTTGAGCTTTCTCAACTGCTAATAGGTACAACTGATCTAACTTCTACCTATTCGGATCCGTAGGCGGTAGTCACAATAGATGCCACCAGGGCCTTTGATAGTGTTTGCTTGGTATATCTTTAGGAGGATTTATTAGTACTGAAATTTAGCCCTACATTTATTGTGACCCTTAAAAAATTGTATGGAGACTCTTGTGGCTGAATTTTATTTACGGGTCCTTAACTAGGATGTTTAGTATTTATAGAGTCACTAGGCAAGGGTGTCCCCTCCCCTCCCTTCATTTTGATAATTATATTGAGCTGTTGGGCCAGTCTCTTAGGATGGACTACAAGTCATTTGTTTTATCTCTGAGGGATTCAGCTATAAAATTAACTTGTATACTGATGATCTTATAATCTATACGTCAGATCCTGCTAAAACCATCTTTAGAGTGGAGGAGCTAGTAGAGGAGTTTGGGTCCTTTACTGTGTATTATATCAATAGAGCCAAATCCAAGATTATGTGTTGGAATATGACAGGCTGTGACAGGGAACTTAAGTTGGAACTTAAAAATCTCCATTGTTCACTCCATGGAAGTAATTCCAACACATAATCTGGGGATGGTGACCAAATATATAAACAATGTACTTGCCAAGTGGAGGAATCTCCCATTAACATTGTATGAGTGAGTTAATCTGCTCAAAATGTCTGTTATGTGAAAATTGACATACCTTTTTCATTGTATTCCCCTCCCATTCTCTAAATCACTTATTGTAAAAATTCAAGGGAAAATACCACCATGCATTTGAGCATCCAGTGCTATTAGACTTTCCTGGAAAAAGCTGAGCCGCAGATTAGAACAAGCATTTGCAATGCAATCAGTCTCGCCTTTGGGACCTTACATGTATTTAGCTATGCAGCACATTGGCCTGGGTGCCTAAACATTTACAGTTCTTTAACATGCAGGGAAAGTAAGCACCAAAGTGCATGATAGACCAGGTATGAGAACCTGGTCTATCATGCACTTTGGTGCTTACTTTCCCTGCATGTTAAAGAACTGTAAATGTTTAGGCACCCAGGCCAGGAGGTTAATATTGCCTTTCAGCGGGAAATGGTATAGTCCAAAGCTCTGTTTTTAATATAAAATCAGGGCCTTTCAGTGGTCAAATCATGAATATTATTGTCTACGGGAATTAGGGGATGTGTAGAGCTTGGTGATCGCATGCAATGTGCTATCTTGGGACAAGAGTACATGTAGTGTGGGGAAAGGGGTAGCTCCTTATTCCTGTGTTCCACGTGGCACACAGTGCATGATTTATGGTGTGAAATGCCAGGTAATGACCAGTACCTGTTCCGTAGGTGTTCATGACATCTTGAGAGGACAGGAGGGTGCCCTCATGTTATAGCCCACTCAATTGTTCAACTCCCACCTCCCTTCAAGGGCCCCAGTTGCAGTGATGCATCGATGTGCTGAGGCGCAGCAGGTTCCAGATCATGATGGATGGGGAGTATGAGATATGGGGACCATTACTGTGTGCAAATATATGCCAGCATGTGCCCGCCACAGTCATCTGTCATGTCGCTCTGCAGAGGCCGGCGTCTTCCACCGTCAGCAACATGTAGATATTTGTGTCTCCAGGATCCCGCAAATAATTGCATATTTGGTGCTTGCAGGCATATGTAAAATAATTAATGATGGTTCTGTCGGACCAAAATACCCAACTGATTTGGTATTCACAATGCAGTTTCTTTCACACTTTGTCCCTAATCAGGATACAAAGACAGTGATACTAATATCAGCACATTCAAACACACTGACCACAAAGTAAAAGATGGAAGTAAATTTTTACTCATTAACTCTCATATTTTGAAAAATACATTACTTCATTAGCTGTCCCTAAAACATACTTAAAACATTTGTGACACATCAATTTTGTGCAAACAATAACAAACGGTTAAAACAACAAGTAAAATTGTTAATTCATGTACTTATTGGGAAATGACAACTATATATACAATCATCTGATAGGTACATCAATTTAATCTTGGTTCCTAAACAGATCTTGAATAGTTGGTTCAAATAAGATGGGATTGCGTCGACGTTTCGACCCTAGGGAACCAATAAATCCGTTTTTAGATTATTTTCTGCAGCCATTTGTTTTGGAAACACCAGCTTACATAAGAGATACAATGCATGCAATAAACATTTTGGAAAATCAGCCATTTGATAACTCTAAACAAATATTTGTAACCCTGGATGTGTGTTCATTATACACCAGTATCCCGCAGGAAGATGCCATTGGAGTGATTAAAGAAGTCCTGGATGGCCGTCCATCTCCAAATTGGATACCTACTGAATTTCTGATCCACCTTCTCAGAATAGCGATGACGAAGAATTACTTCTTATTTCAGAAATGCTTTTACTTTCAATGTAAAGGAGTTGAGTGTGCTGAGACCCCCTTCTGTTAAGCGGCATTGGAGGGTCATGAGAGCGACCCATTGACGTTCATCACTCCATATTAATTTGAGTAGGAGGCCATGTAGTTCCCGAAAGAATCTCTTGGGTAGGACTATTGGGAGCGCTGCAAAAAACATACAGCAATATGGGGAGGATCAGCATTTTGGAGACCACCACTTGGCCCAATGGGGACAAGTGTAGTGAGTTAACCAGATATTTAGGTGCCATGGCAACGCTGCAGCAGCCTTTCCAGGGGGCAGTCCTGTGTAATTTAGGGGTTGGCGCCAGGAGGAATAGGCATGATATTTGCCATTTCACTTTCATCCCTGATAGGTCCCCAAACTCGCCCAGCAGCAGCATCAAACCCAGGAAGGAGGCCCCACATACTGAAGGAAGAGTAAAGAATTGTTATGTGTATAACAAGATGATGTGATGGGCCACTAACTCGGGAATTCACCATTGCTGTGTGTATTGTCGCTGGTGATCAGCCAGTGGTTCCATTGCGAGAGCAAAGAGCAGCGGGGAGAGCAGGCAGCTCTGTCTAGTGCCTCTTTGGCTGATGAAGCTGTCGGAAATTAGCTGTCCTGTTCTGTTTCGGGCTGACAGGTTGCTGTACAGTGTACTGATTCATCCCTGATACCCTGGGCCAAACTCCATATGTTTAAGGGTCAGTAATAGGAAGTCCCAGCTTAGGGTATCCAAGGTCTTTTCAATGATTGATGACACTGCTACACAATCGCAGGCTAAGGGGTGTTGCAGTGTTTGAGGCGAAATAAGCTGTGAATTTTGTTAAAAGTACTGCACCCAGGAATGAACCCCAACTTGTCCATGTGCACAAGTGTTGTGATTATGAGGAGCAAGCAGTTCGGTAGTATCCACACTAGGAATTTATAGCTGAGGTCCCTGCCAGGTTTGGGTAGGACTAACAACAAGGCCTCCCATAGTGAGGCTGGAAGCTGTTCTAGCTCTCTGACCTCCAGAAACATCTCCAGCAGGTGTGAAGCAGTGTGGACAGAGAAAGTGGCTTAGTACTCGACTAGCAGCCCGTCTGTGCCCAGTGTTTTGGTCTAGCTATTTGGGGGATGGCTGCCTTTATCTTCTTCTAGCTGCAGAGGTTCATCTAGATCAGCTCGCTGCAGCGAGTCAAGCTTGGTCGGTGGCAGGTGGTGTAGGAACCTCGGAATGTGCAAAGAGATGGAGAGGCTTTTGCTTTGGAAAGTCCCAGGTAGCACTCTCAGAATGCGCTATTATTAGCCAACTAGCATGTGACTACTGTGCCGTCATCCAACTTAATGTTTCCAATTGGGGTCCGCCTCTGGTCCTCCTTTAGGATCCATGCCATCAGCCTCTGTGAGCGACCCCCCTCCACATGTAGTTGGGTCATACGGCGCTTATAGTCGGGTTTCCCTAGATGTTCTTCATCTTAATTTCATCACTGGCGCATCTGTTGTAGCTGCTTGGCCATCGCTGTGCACTCGGCCTCTCTTCTCTCCAGGATTCTTCTAGTTCATCGCTTGTGGGATCCTATGAAAATCTTGATGGAACAGATGTCCCAAGTGGTCTGCTTAATTTTGTTCACTCTAATAGAGGCTAAAGTATTAAGACTGTTAGAAACCGCCAAATCCGATTCCCCTTTTGACCCCTGTCTACCATATGTTCTGCACATGGTCTCTGGTACTACTGCATTTCATCTGGTGAAACCTCTGAACAATATATTGACTTCATGTCAATTTCCAACAGCCTGGAAAAGGCATTGGTCCTTCTTGTCTTAAAAGGACCTTCTGATGACCCTCTGTCATCAAGAATTACTGACCTATCTCCATTTGCAGCTTCCCAAAAAAATGTTGGAAAAGTCCTTAAATGATTATCTAATGACTTATTTGGACACCAACAATATTTTGGATCCTTCCCAAGATGGTTTCAGGTCAAAACATTACACTGAATCAGCCTTAGTAGTGGCAACTGAGGAGATCCAACTGTTGGCTAATGGGGGAGGTAGGGCTGCAATGATCTTATTGGACCTCTCAGCAGCGTTGTGTGCGGTAAACCATTCTGTGCTTATCAACCAGCTTGAAAGAGCCGAGATTGGAGGTGCAGCTCTTGCTATCCTCTGTTCCGTCTTATTCAACAGGGAACAAACTGTATATTAGGTTATAATTCTAATCCAGGGATCTTCATTCTGCCCTATGCTTTTTAATATCCATCTTACTCCCCGCTGAAACTTATTCAATCATGCGTTTTTTTCTGCTCTATCCTATGCAGACAATATGCTAATAATCATATCAATTCCCTCTGATGTCAGAGCTGTGACCCAAATTTTTAAATAAATGTTTAGACCATATTAGAACATTGGAATGTTGGGAGCTCCATTGCAGACAATGGAGTGCTCCCTGCTTCTACGGGCCGGTAAAGGCCCACAGAGCAACATTCCAATGTTTTAGAAAGGCTTCTCGAAGCTTGAGGGGATTTATATCCCCTCGAGCTTCGAGAACCCTTTGTTTAATTTGTTAGAACATTCTTCCCTCTAGTGGCAGAATGTTCTAATAGCCTTATAGCCCTTCGTAGCAGGGCTATACCGGCAATTAAAGTCCCGCTGTCTCGTTAAAGTCCCTCGCCTTCGGCTCGGGCCATTAACGATTCAGCGGGCCTTTAATAGCCGGTATAGCCCGCTACGGTGGGCTATAAGGCTATATTAGAACATTGGAATGTTGGGAGCTCCATTGAAAACAATGGAGTGCTCAGGGCTTATAATGGCTGGTATAAGCCTTGAGCTCCAACATTCCAATGCTTCTTTGTTCACAGCTCTGGCTGTGAACAAAGGCTTCAGGGAGCCTGAGGGGATTCCAATCCCCACGCGATCCAATAAGGCTTTGTTCTTTTTTGTTAGAACATTCTACCCTCTAGTGGCAGAATGTTCTAATAGCCTTATAGCCCTTTGTAGTTCGGCTATACCGCTGGAGAGGGTCTTTAATAGCCGGTATAGCCCTCTACGGTGGGCTATAAGGCTATAGTACAATTTGGATGCAGGAAACCTGTCTAAAGGTAAATACAGAGGAAACGGAGGTGATCCTTTTCCGGAATGATACGTCGTTCTCTAATGATTCATGCCCTGTTAATCTTGGCCCACTTCCATCGCCAGTCCGCATCTAAAAGATTTGGGGGTTTTATTTGATGAGCAGCTGGGTTTTTCTGAACAGATTAACCACATTTCATCTTCCTGTTTCTACTTAATTGAGATGTTAAAAAGGTATTTCCTTTCATCCCACTTGACATGCAAAAAATGGTGGTAGTGGCACTTGTCCTAGCTAAAATAGATTATTGTAATGCACTCTACCTGGGAATTAACACGTGTCTTCAATCTAAGCTTCAATCCTTACAAAATGTTGCTGCCTGTTTGCTGTTGAAAGTCTCCAAGTTTACTTCCATCTCTAAGAAGTTCTGCAACCCTCATTGGCTTCCCGTCTCTGAAAGGATCAAATTGAAGGCTCTCTCCACTGGCATAAGGCCTTGCATGGCACAGGCCTTCTTTATTTTGAAAAGACCTTTAAGTGGTATGAACCACACCGTGAGTTGAGATCTTCCTCGATCAAATGGGTGGCCGGTCCCAAAATAAAGACCAGATGGGGAGGCAGAAGCTTCTCATTTTTAGCTTGTAAACGCTGGAATTATTTGCCCCGGTCTATGAGATCGCAAACAAATCCTGTCCCTTTCTGGAAATCTTTAAGATGTGGCTCTTTGTCTCCTCTCTAAAGTAGGCTTTTGTCTTCTCAGTTAATCTGGAGGTTGCTTTTTCCAAGACACTTCGATATTCACGTGCTTTAGAAAACTGTTGCTTACTTACTTATTAGAAGACTGCAAACTCCCCAGGAGGCCGCCAAACAGTCACCCCGCACCACAAAACCTTGTCTGCATCCCATTCTAATGCTCAGGATGGAATGGAGCCTTTATTATGCTTAAAGTATTCTTCAATGCAACGCATCAGGTCCCCGTGAAATGGAGGATTGAGAAGCACTTCCATCTGCAATCTCCAGGTAGGGATCGTGGGACATTGCCTGTCCCATCTTGGTGTGAGCTGCAGGGTGTTGTGATCTAATAGGGTGATTGCTAGGTATTCTGCCTGGGATATTTGCGTTCCCAACTGGTTCTTTAAAAAATAGGTTTATTCTAGTGTGTATGTGATGGACCTTAGAGTGGTACGAGTATTCATGTTCCAACGGGTCCATAAGCTGCCACATGTTGTGTAGTAGGCAGTGGGTGAGTCAATTATGGAAGTGTTGTGTTGTGCAGATGCAGGTGGCACTACTCGGGGGGGGGCAGACTGGTCAATGTCCACATCCAGCACACAATTGAAGTCCCTACCTCACAACAGCTCCGGGTGATGTAGATCACGAAAGAGTGTGGGATTGAGTGAGTCTAAGAAAACAGACTGGTCAGAATTGGGTGCATAAATTAGGCATTAGTGTAAGGGGGGCCTTGTCCAGGTGAACTTCCAATGTCATGTATCTCCCGCCTTTGTCCTCCCTGTGATTATCTATTATGTATGGGACCCCTGGTGCGATCCAAATGAGCACTTCCCGGGCGTATGCTGATGTGCCATATAACTGTTCCCTCCATTTTGCACAGACTTTATGCAACACATCTGGTGAAAGGTGTGTCCTTCAGCATGGCGACGTTTGCGATACACCTAAATGTGATAGCGCTTGATGGGGGTCACCAAGCCTCACGTGTTACATGTTAGGATGTTGTGTTGCAGGGTGTGACTACCATTGGTGAATGCCATTATGAGTTTGAGTAGTGGGCATTACAGCTGTGTGGGTGGTGCACCGTCATGCCCTATGCATGTGATTTATTTATTTAAGCAATTTGTAGAGCGCAACAAATACCTGTGGGTGTCTCGCTGTTATGTTATGTTATATAATTTTATAACACACCCGGATACTCCGAAGAGTGTCCCGGCGCGAACCAAGAGAAGTCAGCAAACTAACTAGGCAAAGAGATAGGTTTTTAGATGTTTCTTAAAGGCCATAGGGGCTTTGGTATTGCGAAGTGCAAAAGGAAGGGCATTCCATGCCTGAGCGGCGTTCACAGCAAGGGAACAGCCGCCCAGCCTCTGACGAATGAAGCAGGGCACTTGCGCTAGAAGAAGTGCTTATGAGCGCAATTGTCTCAGTGGGACATAGAAGGAAGGAAAAACGCTTCTGCAGATAGGCGGGACCATGACCATGGAGGGTGCGTTGGGCAATAACAAGGGATTTAACCTTAACCCGGTAGGCCACGGGAAGCCAGTGAAGTGAGCATAGATGCTATAGCACACTACTCCTAATGGGAATTTCAAGGAGAAGCCTTGCGGCTGCCTTTTGGAAAACCTGGAGTTTATTCAGTGAATATCCTGGGATGCTCACATACATAGCATTGGCATAATCCAGTCGAGAGAGAATCAGAGCACGGAGGACTGTCTCTTTAGCAGGCCTAGGGAGAAGAGGAAGAAATCTCCTTAAGGTTTTAAGAAGACCAAAGCAATTGCAGTTTGCAGAGTCATTATATGACTGACCTTAGGATATGAGTGTCATGCGTCCTCAGCCACCACAGTTGTGTCCCACTATCCCCTGTCTGCCTCTGACACCCTGCATAAGGAATATGCATTAGGCTTAAAGAAAACATAGTCTAGTTGGGCTGTTCGATCAATGATCATAATACGTTGTCACACATGTTCAAACCAATCCCTGCCCTTTTTGTGTGTTCGAAAAAGGAAGCCCCATTCAGCACATCAAATGCCTTTTCAGCCTCCAGTGAAGCTGCTGTGGCTTCTTCTGGGTCAGGCTATGTTTCACAGTGTGTTAGATGAAAGTCATAAATGGCTTCTGTATATCTATATGTGCATCAGGGTACCAAACTTACTCGTGCTCCTGGTGACTTTCTGTATGCAGTTTGCTAGGATTTTGGCCAGGAGTTTAATATCTGAGTTTATTAGGTATATGGGGTTTTAATAAGAAGGCTACAGTGGGTACCCAACTGGTTTGGAAACCAGGCTAACAATAATATTTCTGAACTCCTTAAGAATCCCCCACCCCCACCGACGATTGTGCTTCTTCGAGCATTTAATGTAAAATGTGGGAGACCAGATATTTGATAATCCTGCAGAACTCACCCAGTAAACCATTGTCTCCAGGTGTCTTGCCGTTAGGGAGGTACAATATTACCCCTCCAACTTTTTCTCTTATTTCACCCTCCATGAATGCCATGCCCTCTTCCATTAAAACAAGAAGGCATATGTTCTTTTGACATTCTGCCCCTATTTGGGATTTGCTGGGACAATTGGAATGATACAGATCCTGAAAGTTGCTAGTACATGAGTTTGTGATAGCTCTGGGTGGATGAAAAGTGTGTTAGTGTCATTTTGTGTAGTAGGTATGGTGGACTGTGCCAATTTCTGCTAAAATGGGCTTGCCAGCAGTCTTCCTGCCTTCTTGCCTTGTTCGTAATTTGGCGTGTAATGGGGGTATACAGCCTTGAGCATGAAGAGTGTGTTATGGTTATAATTCTTTTGTTCTACGTCCCATTTCAAGCCCTTATGTAAAAAACGCTTAGTCCCCTGGTGTCTCATCTAAAATCTGTCTGTGTCTTAGTTTGTGCTTGTACATGGCTATTGTTACTCATGACTGCTTTCCAGCAGCAAACAGCCTTCGACGACTACAACAAATCTTTGTTCTTTTCTAAGTAGTCATGTAATTTATCCCTCAGGGCTCCTATTCCCATCACTAATCTGTATTTGGAGACTTTCCTCCATCACTTTTTAGAAGTGGGTATAATCTAGCTTAGGTCTAGTTGTATTTGTGCCTTCAGGTGATCTGAAATCTTGCCTCCTGGTAAGGAGTAGTCAGATATGGATCTCAGGACTAGACTGGCTATCCGAACTTAATCTATGCTGAAATATGTCTTGAGGCCAGAAGATAGAACGGTATATTCCTTACATGTGTGATGTGTAATCCGCCACACATCTACTGTTCATGGCCTTCAACAGGTTCCTGTAAATGAAAATGAATGGCAGGGCAGCCAGGAAAGTTAGTGGGTTCATTCTGGTTCGCGCCAAGCACCGCCTCCTAGATATTTCATTCTTGTTTGGCTAGAAGTGCTCACCAGTATGCAACCAGCTGACCTCTGAACATACAGGGTAGGTTTATGGCACCATTTTGTGCCACAACTTGCTGTCTCGCATTTAGCATTGTATATTTGTCCACGTGGAGTTCATTTACATTCATATATTTGTATGCCAAGCTATGTGATATTCTCACACCCTCACAGTTTTCCACTGCAAGATTGTGTTATGTTATGTTAGGGGGGCGGGGGGGGGGTTTGTATAGAGCTCGGCTACTCCGAGGAGTGTCCCGGCTCTTCAGACCTAACACGGACAAGAAACAGGCAAATGGGGCATGGGCACTACTGGACAAACAACCATGATTTTAAATCCTTCCTGAAAGCTAACAAATTGACGTTCTTTCTCAGAGACACCGGCAAGGTGTTCCATAGTAGGGGCGCCAGGCGTCTAAATGACCGGCCTCCAATCCGCGCTCTCCTAATAACGGGGACCGAGGCCAAGGCCAGGGACGCTGACCTCAGAGATGTAGATGGCTGGTAAAAAAACAATTGTGGTGTAATTCATGAGGAAAAACATGCTGAATTGTTGTATTAAACCCCAATTTAGAGGTTACGTGTCATTTTCCTGCTGAAAACTCGTAATACCTGTGGTAAATACCCCACACTGGTCTGCGTGGGCTTTGGAATTCCCAGGTCTAGAAGATGCATCAACAGTACTACATTATCACAAAATGTGAGGATTTCCATCTCCAGTGTGTCTAAGAGGAAGGAGTCCAGATCCCCTCCTCCTATGGATGCAGCTCCAGTTGTTGGAAATCCATATTCAACAGACAAAGACACCTACAGAGAAATGCTCCATAAGTTGGCCAGGAGTTTTGGGAATAACCAGTGAAAACAGTTTCTGCCTGTCATTTCTGCCAAGTCTCCTCTGTTAGCAAAAGGCTAACAAGAGAGACTTCCAATAATTTCCTGGAGGTTTGCGGTAATACTGGGACTCCTCCCAGTATTACCATATCAGATCTTGGGAACTACCGCATGTTTGTAATACTCCAGAGAGGGGAGGGCAAAGAAGGAAACACTGACAATATCGGAACCAAAAATATTGTGTGGACAGAATATTGTGTCAAAAATATCGAGGACAAAAATATAGAGAAGGAAAGTGCAAAGAGGAAAGTACAGATTTACTATTCTTCACTCAACATCTACGTAGCTTGATGACATATGCATATTATCAAGGTCCATATATGTTGAGTTATATATAGTAAAACTTTACTTACCTATAGAAACTTGTCTTCGTAGCAGCTGCAGCTCCTCGATAAGGCGGAGGAGCATTTCCCCACTGTTTTTGAACAGTGAAACATGAAAAATAAATTAATAACAAAGATTATTATCCTTTTATTTTTCCTTGCTTACTTCCTGCAGCTGAGCCGAGGGAGGGGCAGTCCATTCACGCATGTCGACACAGCCGCAAGTAGGAGGAGGAGTGGTGGCACTACTTCACGTGCGCCTGACAGTTTGGCTGGCCATCTAAGGCCAGCCAAGCCGTCATGTGCGCATCGACCTCTCCACCCGAGCTGTGCTTTACAGCTTGGTGGAGAACAAGCAGAGGGTCGTAGGGCCTTAGGGGCAGATTTATGAGGCCGTTGCGCCTCTTTGCGCCGCAATTGCGTCACTTTATTTGACGCAACTGCGGCGCAAACAATGCGCCCTATTTACAACGTGACGCATCTAGGAGATGCGTCACGTTGTAAAGCACTGCGCCATAAGGAGGCGTTCCTGCGCAGGGGGGGGGGCGTTCCTGCGCAGGAACTCCTCCTGAAAGTGGCTGAGTGAAATCTAGGAGATTTCACTCAGTCACTTTCAGGGCAATGCTGCGTCAAAACCCTGCGCCTGCCTGAAGCAGGCGTAGGTCTTGACGCAGCATTGTGCACATGGTGTACCCCCGAGCCTTGCTGGATCTGCGTCGCGCTTGCAATGCAACTCCAGCAATGCGCCACATTTCCGGCACAGATGCGTCACGCATCTGTGCCGTTTTTGCACCATGGTGCGCCGCATTTAGGTGGCGGAGCTGTTGCGCACTGTGGTGCACGTTAACTGACGCATCCCTGGGGATGCGCCAGTTAACATAAATCTGCCCCTTTGTCCTATCTATGGCACTCACGCTAATCACAGCGCTAATGTCTGTCTGAGTAATACCAGCATGAGAGCAGTGTCTGGATTGGGTTAGAGGACCCTGTGGCATGCCGGGAGTCCAGGATGAGCAGAGCCCAGAACACCGACACTGCAAAATAC
Source organism: Lissotriton vulgaris (assembly GCF_964263255.1). Taxonomy (NCBI): domain Eukaryota; kingdom Metazoa; phylum Chordata; class Amphibia; order Caudata; family Salamandridae; genus Lissotriton; species Lissotriton vulgaris. The sequence goes on along the minus strand of NC_141695.1, from coordinate 1,713,810,162 downwards.
AGGTAAGCTTTATTCTTTTTAATTCTTTTCCCCCTACGCATGCCCTCACTCACTGCCCTCTCCCGCACTGCCCCTCCCATGCTGCCTCCCCACTTAAATGTCACAGCAGCCGCCACTGCTTCACAAAACTTTTGTTTTCAATATTCTTGACACAATATTTTGTCCAATGATCGTTTTGTTTCTGACATTTTGTGAAAACAGCGAAAAAAAGTTTGATCAATGGCTTTTTTTTAGACGTGTTATGGATGTGTGAGGCATTCTGTGCACTGGTGTGTGTGTGTGCGCAAAAGGACATTGCTGCTTGTTTCAGTCTGTTTGTGTGTATCATGAAGTGAGTGCTTTTGACAGTAGATGAAATCATAACTTAATGTAAGCTATTTTAGGTGTTTCCCATTCTAGTTATAAACACGTAAAATCTACATTTATGTAAAAAATAATAGCGCCAATCACATATATCAAGAATGGAGAAATTAAAAGAATGACTTGTATATATATTCTGGTGTAAATAAAGCATCCATGGAAGCTACACATTCTCAAAGCAATGTTTTCAATTAGTTTTTTTAATACCAATGTAAATGCAGTGCATGAGTAAACACAGTCCAACATATTGTTTGTTACAATGATGAAGCGGGAGGGGAGAAACAAGTCTCGACTGTCGTTTTGTTGTTCCAAGCATAAATGTCACCCTAAAAAAGAATAAAACCGTCATTGTAGTGCGATTACATTGATTGTTTACATAGTGTCATCACTGCCAGATACAACATAACAATTTCATGTAAACACTGCAACATGAGCTTGAAAAAGGAGTGCAGGCAAAATAAATAGCTGGTCTTTTCAGACGAAATAAACAAAAAAATAGAAGCGCACACTTTCAAACTTCTACACTTTAAAATGGAAGTGAACAATGTGTGCAGGATGGTCATGATTTGTGCAATCACTCAAAGTGGAGAGACATCCTGTAAAGAGGGCTGACCCATAGACCAATGATCTGGTAGGAGATAGCAAAATGTGAGTGACAGTTTAAAAGGCCAATGGATGCAACCCGCTAGCCAAAAGTCACTCTATGTAAGTATATTATGTATGTTTTTTTGGAAAAACAGTTGTCTGGCGAATCAGCTAAAGCTGTTTCAAAGGCATCTAAACACATAATCAGTTGTAAATCAAAACATTTTTCAGTTATTTGTTTTTATAGAAGTTGCCACTCCATAGTTATTGTATTTTCAGTAGGCCTGGGCAAAATTCAATTTACGCCGGGGTCATTCACATAATATCAGGAATTTGCATTATAGGTATTATGAGTAGATCCAGAATTACGCCATTACGTAATTATGAACCATTCACCAACAAAAATGACTGTGAATGTGTAATTTGTAGTAAAAATGTACTGCAAATGCACTGGAACAACGGAACCAGAGTAGCTGTTGTTTGCTGTGATTTTTTTAAACGCGTCCAAAAATTGATGCAAGGACATATTTATGCAAAAATAAAATATTCCCAGAGTGATGGATTTGCATTTCATGTAATTTGGCATAATTTTGCTGTAATCTGGCATAATTACGCAAAAGCAAAGTATGAGAATTTCACACATGCCCTAGTTTTAGTTTGTGTGACAAAAGTTGGATATAGTGAAGCTGGAGGCTCAGGTGACTAATGCATCCACTGGAATTATCTTTGTAGAACTCCATGGTCACTGTTTTAAATCCAATGGTATCACTCATCCTTTCATACCGCTGAGGTTAGTAAAATAAGTACCACTGAGTTGGGTTACAAAAACCATCTTTTATCTGTCAACAGCACCAAGAGACCCCCTTTAGGGTGGAACATGCACTCCACAAATGATGAATGCAAACTGATCTTGTGGGAACAATTTACTAATGTATTTCAAACTTTACTTACGTGAGTATCATGAGGTGTTTGAAGAGCAGACAATCTATAATAATTCCTGACCGATTCAGAATCTGGTCATCTGGTGCCTCAAGTGCAATAATTAGTTTAACCTAGAGGGCAGTCCCCATAGCAGATCTTAGTACTCTAAGTGATTTGGGATAAAAATATATCACCTGCGATATATTATAAGGATATTGCAAGTCACTGAAAAGTTCCATTACCCCATAGAGAAACAAAGCTAAAGGCTGTGTTCCTTCATAAGGTTATTGAACTCTGAGGTGACTTACAATATATTTGTAATGTACTGTAGAAGATATTTTATTCCTTCTAATGCAATGTTATAAGAAATCGGGTTACTGGTTGAGAGGGTGAAACCCTACTCAAGCAGTCACCACAATCCTTGTCATGGTGAAGTCACAAGTGAATCCCAAATTCACCTGTACTCAACCCTCTGGTAGCATGACAAAGAGTAGTCAGGGTTAACTTAGAGGCAAAGTTTACACTATTTAGGCAGCACTTCAAACAGTAAGAAAGTGAAAACACAACACAAGAAGACTCCCACACCAAATTAGAAAAATAGAGGATGTTTTAATTAAAAGAAAGCAGCAAAAATCCAATTAGTTTACTGATTTACATGATAATAGCACTGAACAGTACAACACGCCAACTGTGACTATTTGATCACACTAGACTGGGACGAAGTCACAAGTTCAGGTCAACCGGGATGGAGCGTAGGCCGGCTACACTGAGCCACTTAAGCCCGGTGAACTAGAATACCTTAATTCCTGGTTGTGGAGCAACGTGAAGTCCTTCTGTTGAGTTGCTCTGGCCAGCATCGAGAAAACCGCTGACGTGGAGCTTACGATGTGAGGTCCTGTGCCAAGATGTGTCATCCAGCATAGTCAGTGATTATTGACAGGGGCTTGTGATGTGAGGTCCTATGCCATTGTCGAGGACGTTGTAAGGGCTCGCAAAGACTTGTGTAACGATGCATCAGTGCTGAGGTCGAGGTACATTGCGGTGGACCGGTGTTTGTGAAGGCACTGGGGTTCGTGGTCTTACGTTGGGGTTGCAAGGAGCTGTGGGCACTAGGCCAGTTTTTAACATCAAGATCCTTTGTGCTACATCCGCTTGTGGAGCTGTTGAGGCAATGCATGGTACTACTCTCAGGATGCATGACACAGAGAAGCCTGTTGTGTCCCTGTGGCTTGAGAACAGGAGGTCAGCCGGCTGACCCTTGGAGATCTTTGAGTTCTAGGACACACAGGCAGACTGGTTTCAGCAGAGCAGCTCACAGCAGAAGTGTTCATGTGCAGAAACAACAGTTCTTGGCCAGCAGAGCTGTCCTAGGGCAGCAAAGCAGGTTGACAGGAAAGACTTCACAATTGTGCAGTCCTTCTTCCTGGCAGAGTCCACAGGTCCAGAAGTGATCCAAAGAGTTGGGGTCTGAGGTTCAATATTTATACCTGGTGTTTTATTTAAAGAGTGGCAGAAACTTCTACAGAATTCCCTTTGAAGAGTTCAGGTTTCTTACTTCCCCTTCCCTGGCTCCAGACTGACTACAGGAGGTATTCAACCCATTGCGTGAAGGCAGGACACCCAGTCCCGCCTGTAAGAGGCCAGCCAGGCACCTTTAAGTTCTCAATTGTGTGGGCCTGTCTGGGAGGAGTACAAAAAGACCAACCAAACCTAATCATGTGACCCAAAGTTAGGTTGCAGCCACTAAATGGCTAAGGCAGGAAAATGCCAACTTCAAAAAAGTGGAAGCAAGAACAGGAGAAAGCCCATTAACCCAGCTGAGACCCGGGTTATAGTGTGTAAACAATAAGCAATGTCTCAACCGGTAATCATTTAAAAGACACATGCATATAAAGAGAAACAAATCAATATGAGAGCACTGGTAATAAAAGGGAGACCACAGAGGAAATGTAACGGAGAGGTTATTCTGGATGCAAGTGGTTATATCAGCACTACATTACAGTATATGCTTAGGTAACATATTAGTAGGTGTGCACATTCGTGCTAGTGAAGATGGGCGGCGCAGTGACACAAAGCAAGGTGAGAAAACAGTATAAGTGCAAAAAATAAAATTTAATTGGAGGACACGAAAAACAGTTTAGCGCTTAGTTTTACAGAGCAGAACTGTTTAAGGAGACCTCGGACGCTGGCTTCTTCAGACGTTTCACGATCGGTTGCACTGATCCTGGCATGCTTCACTCGCCTTCACTACCCAGACTTATGTTGGGCTTGCTTTCCCACTAGACGCCGGATGACTGTACCCAGCTGGGCAGTCTCCAACCATCTTATGTATTCGTTGTCTTCCAGCTAATTGTGCCCATACCACTCGAGTTCACCGTGTGCACTTTTCCCTCATTCCATCTACTTACCCACATGCCTCCCCTTCCCTTTACAGTTGAACTACATCCTCAGTCCACCAAATTCCGGAACAGCCCATCAACACCGGGAGAATTATCCTCCTCACGTAATATTGTGTATGCCTTGAAACATACTCGCCTCGGTCTCTCATTGCAGTCTTCCCTGTTTTGATCCAGTTCTACTCCCCAGGCTTGTTGCATCCTTCCCAGGTACCTACACTTCACCTCAACTGTCCCCTGTGCCCTTCCTCATGTACCCTCCTTTCTCTTACTCCTCCTCCACAAAGTGAGCCTGTATCTTCCGGACTTGATTCATTCCTCTCCGTTAGACTCTTCATCAGCGCCCGAGGTAGGTCCTCCTCTTACCTTTAGTGTCCTTCAACATTTACCTTACTAGCAATTCTTAGCCCTTATTCCCCCTTTTTTTGCCCTTATACAGCACTCACCTTATTTACGTAACCTGGTCCTGATGATGCCCTGAAATTGTACAGGTCGAAACGCTGTTGACCCTTTAGCGCAATTGTGGGTGTTACTGTGGTCTCCTTAAACAGTTGAATTCCACTCTGTAAAACGAACTGCTAAACTTTTTTCGTGACTTCCAATTAAATTTTATTTTTTGCACTGTTTATGCTGCTTTCTCACCTTGCTTTGTGTCACTGTGCCGTCCACCTTCACAAGCACGAATGTGCACACCTACTATTGGGTTACCTATGCATATACTGTAATGTAGTGCTGATTTAACTACTTGCATTCCGAAACAAGAATTACTTCTCCTTTACATTTCCTTTGCTGTCTCCCTTTTTTTGTCGTCGCTCTCATATTGATTTGTATCTCTTTATATGCATTTGTCTTTTAATATTTCTAAAATTGGCATGTTCAAAATTATAATTTGAAATCCAACTATACCATTAAATAATGTTTTGATTACAATTGCAAAGATACCAAACAGGATCTGTCTACCTGCTCCCAATTAAAAGTTATAGTTTATTGAATGTGAGGAGGTAACACTAATGTTATCCTATGGGGCAGGAAGGCACTGCACTAGTGGAAATCAAATGTAAGAGTTCTTGACTGCCAGGAAATAAAAAACTTAAAAGTTAATGTTCTACTTTTTAAATACACTGCACCCTTCTCTGTGGACTGTGTAGAGCCTACCTTAGAGCTGACTTATATGTATTTTAAAGGAAGGTTTGGGCCTGTCAAAAAGGTTTGTTTTGACAGGTCAACATGACAGTTTAAAAACTGCATGTGCAGGCTGCAATGGCAGGCCTTAGACATGTTTAAAGGGATTCATAAATGTCAGTACTGCAGGTCCATTGGTATCATTAATTTACAGGTCCTGGGCTCACGTAGCACCACTTTACTAGGGATTTACAAGTAAATCAAAAGTAAGCCAATTCTACCATGTTTAGAGGAGAGAGCACAAGTACTGTAGCACTGATTAGCATCGGTAAAATGTGCAGAGCCTGAATGGCCACCAAACATGGGTTCAGAAAACAGGAGGGTGAAGGCAAACATTTTGGGAATGCCCCTGCAGAGAGGGTCAAGTCCAACAATTGTCACACCTTCCATCATCTCACAAAAACCTTAAACCATGTTGGTTTGCGCCTTCATAAGAAAGAGATAGTAAGATTTAAGACATATGAAATCTATAGTGTGAAATTGAACACATCAAAAATAAGTTAGTAATTTTTGAAAAACAGAACTTTAATGCATGTGAGTTTTGAAAAGAATTCTAAAGCTCGGAATGTCTTGAAAATGCAGAGAGCTTCTATATGTCCTGTACAGGCCAGGTCTCATTACCGATGTTTCATTGTTTAAATTGAAGCTGTATCCTTGGATGAGCGGTGGTGACAGAATACAAGAACTGAGGAGTCCTAAATCAAAGTATTTCATTAATTTGGAGAACAAGGCACATCAAAGTCTTAATCAGGATGAGGAACTATCAATCTGGGTACGGAGTAACTGTATTTTTCTGTTGGGTTTATAGCTCTGGAGCCTTTTCAGTTTATAATCTTGTGACTGTGCTATAACACTAGTAATTAGCATTTTACTGCTTTTTCTCCTTTTATGATGTGCTTTGACCTTGTTTTATTGATGTCCTTATCTTCTACAGATTACTGTATTTTCTTGCCTTCACTCTGGAGAGCTCCAGTGGATTCTCCATCACACACTTCTTCCTCTTTTAAATGCTCTACACTTTATTGCAGTGCCACTTATACCCTACCTATTTTTCTCAAACTGCATACTGGAAAATATGTAATATATTAATTGACATTATCTGTATGGTACATTGTGAATTCTACTTATGTGAACATTTATGCCTTTGAATTGTCTTTGTATGCAGTGATGTCATGTTTTTTATTTGTAGCACATAGACTTGCACTAGGTTCTTCTGATGAATAATCATGGATGGACTGTTTGCCTTTACCCGCAATGTCTTCATATTGATTCTGTACTTTTGTATAGGCATCAGGGTGGAACGACTGTGTAAGCAGATTCCGTGCTCCGCCACAGCTGTGGTGGTGATTAGGCCTGGGAGGACTTAACGTTGGTGAGCGAGGAAAAAACTAGTTTTTGGGAAATCTGCACGTTACGCAGAGCGCAGAGTGGGAAAAACAATGCAAACTCCATGAGCGGAGTGGAATTTCATGCTCAGGCCTAGTGGTAATGGGGCCAAGTAACCAGTGGGGGTGGATGCACAATCCTTATAGTTGCTGTCTGGTGGTTGTGGCAGGTGAGTCACATGAAGGTACCAGTGTTTCTGGGCATTAGATGTGCCACAGGTAGGGTCTGTGAGAGGAAGAGAGCCATTGAAGTGCAGATGAACCATGTGATGAATGATGGTTAGAAGAGACAACAAGGCTGTACTTACCCTCGGAGAGGGGGCACTGTTAGTGTACCAACTCAATTGATATGTAGGCCCGGGAATACCTTCATCACTTCCACCATCAGAGTTGTTGGTAACCCCACTCTAGACACTTTAGCAACTGAAGTAGTGGTTGCATTTGGGCTGCTAATCCGGGCCACATTAACCTTGAAGGGTTCTTTTTGTGCCTTTTCTTCATGCATGTAGCAGACAAAACCGCATATAAAACATTGTGGGAGGACAGTATGCCAGTGCTGAGACAGAGCAGGCAAAACTTTGAAAATTAAGCAAAGGGATAGAAAGAGAGGTAAACACAAAGAAGGGACATGTCACATTAAGAAAGCTAACATAAAGAATGTAGAAAAAAAGAGAGACGGGAGAAGGAAAGAGGAAAGGAGGAAGGGTGAAAGGAAGAACGTGTGAACGAAAGGGTGTAAGGAAAGATAGAAGGGTAAAAGGACAGAAGGGAGTGTCAAAGAAGATGTAAGGAAAATAGGAAGAGTGAAAGGAAGGAATGACACAGTTGTAGAATTCCAGACTGAGAGGTAAGTACTCCTTTTTCGCACTTATCTGTCAGAGATGTGAGGGAGAACATTTCAAAGGCCTCACTATGAGTTTGGCGGTGTGGGAGCGGGTTCACCCCACTTCCGCGCCGCCAAACCTGTGTACCATCCGTCCACCAGATCAGGAGCTTTCTCCAGGTCTAGCGGGTGGTTCTTTGGCATTCCCAGAGCAGTACCTATGAGATAGGCACCGCAATGGGAATGTCAAAGGCAATACCTGCACGGCATGGACTTCTGCAGTCCATGTCTTCAGGTACTGGGGTGCATGCACACATGGGGGCATATGCTGTGCCACCCAGTGTCCATCCACATGGCGTGGGGCGCCAGAGGGCTCACCGCCATAAAAATTGTGGTGGAGAGGTAATTTGTAATATGGTTGGCAGGACCGCGGCGTTCATGCCTAGCATATTGCACCCACAGGACTGCCATGTAACCACTGGGAACCAAAGTTCCCTGGCGGTTGCAGCACTCCCAGGGTGGCCCGACCACTCAGTCTGGAGACCGCCACTGTGAGTCTGGTGGTCCTTGGACCGTTCGGACTCATAATAGGGCCTTAAGGCTTACTCATGGGGGGGATGTGGGTTATAGGCTAAGTTCTCTGTACGGCATTACCAAATACTCTATTAAATTGCTGTTGGGTCTGTGCTTTTCCTTCAAAAAATGAACCAAAGTTAATTATTGAAGAAGAGGAGGTGGAAATTCCTATGGAGACGCCATCTAAACAGCCTCGCAATCTACAGGGTGTGGATAACATGCAAAAGGCACATTGCAAAATGAACCCCGTAAATGTATACTGGCCTCCTAATGACAGAGACAACATTGTAGATCAGTAATAGAACATATTCCTGCAATCCTAATGGATTCCATCTGAGGAAAAGAGTTTCAGATGGTAACAGAAACAAGAACAGTTTTTAAATGTCCTTATTTGCAATAATTTTGAGTTATGTTTATGTTCAAATTATGCAGATAAATTTGGAAGTCTGCCCCATGCATCACAATTGCTCATTGCTGCTATGGTGATTTATTTTGCAGGTGTGTAGTTTATAGTGTAAACAGGGCCCAGGGGGATTAGAGCCCTCTACTTGAGCATCGGATTACATTACACAAGGTCAGATTATTTTCTTTTTTTTTATAGGCACAGGTAGATTAAGGGTCCTATTTATGAGTGGACTTGCATGGTGCAAGTGTGCCGTAAGCCCAAAATGCAATTTATTAATCCGCACAAGCCCATCTTGCGTGGCCCTGAGTGTCTTATCTGGGGTAACATCACTGCATCCTGTTACCCTGCCCTGGGCAGTTGTTCCATGGGCGTTGTATGGCTGATCCCACACAACTCTAATGTTTTTTAACGCATTCCCAGATTTACCTAAAGTGGTAGTCCTGGGAATATGCTAAAAATATGTCTTCCTAAGTGAGGTGTAACAAGGAGAAATATATTTAGTTATCCCCGTTACTTCCTCTTTCAATGTGTGCTACAATCTACAGCAAACATAGAAAGAGGAGCATGCCTCAGGGGATTGCTTGTGTGCAGGAAGGTGTGCCTTTGTGCACAAAAACAATCCTTCTCACAGTGCAGGCACCCTTGCTCCATAGTGCAAGGGCGTCTACATTGGCATAAGGCAGCCTAAACAGTGAGAATAGCACTCCCCGGTCTGAAAGGTGGGCGACCAAGACTAACGAGTGAGGAGAGACCCCTGAACTCGTTGCAACACAAACACTGGAGTTTAACATGCCCCTCATGAAGTCCTCCCAGTAACCCGAAATTCATTGGGACTAACAATCGGGGAAATCATTTTGAGCTTTTTTGGTTCTACTGTTTTCAGTTCTAAATCATGTGGATTAAAGCAACATTTAAAGTGAATAAGTTCAATTCATGAAATCATGACTAACTTGTTCTAGACTGATTTGACATAAACTAATGGACAACACGTTGTGCACTGAGGGGACACTCCCCCCCTCCCCCAAGGGGAGTGCTATTTAAATGTTTTCTCCCCCGCTCATGGGTCAGTGAGCGATACCCGATCTGCCCGCACAACTTTATGAATCTATAAGCAAGAGTATAAGTGTTTCACAACAAACCAGGTGTGCATGAACCACTGCCTCGTATCTGCAGCCTAAACAGTGCCAGTGCGGGGACAAAGGCAGAAATGCAGCACATTAATTTAAATACAGCACATTCCAGCCCTTTGCCTTTCACGCAGCGCAGCACGGTTACTTCCTGCAATGCTTGACTTTCTAATACATATGCAACTAAGTGATTGCCCAAAATCCCAGGCTGTTGCTCTGATGCCAGACTTGTACCTGGTACCCCGATCCAATGTCAGCAGCTCTGGCCATTTCCTCATACTACTGTGCCCGCAGGGGTAGGACTACGTTTATACCTGACCCTCCAGAGATCACAAATGTGTCTTGTGCCTGTTTCCCTGTTGTATCTTCCATGAAAGAGTTTTATCCTTTGTTCAGGGTCTTGAAGGTATTTGTAGTTGCATGAGGAATTTAAGATCTCCTTGGCTGATTGTGCTTTTTGGCACATGACCTGTGCCAATGAGAGCTGTGCTTTTCCATTCAACTTGTTGGTTCCTTTTTAGACTTTGTGAGGAGCATGGGTGTGGTATCGGAGGTAGTCAACCAAACTGTTCAAACTACACCAGCAAAGTAGGTTGAAGCTGTGCATATGCAAATAAAGCGCCAACTTTTCGATTTGGATGAGAAAGTAGCACTCTGGCCTGAATTAGTGGTAACTGGGTCTTGTGTTCAGTAGGCGAGTGCAAAATGTGTATAATTTGCTTTTGATTAATTAAGTTAATTTCTTTAAAAACAATATGAATTTGTATGTAATTAATTACATGAGATATAAAATCACATTTTGGATGCGAGGAGGCATTTCCAGCTAAAGAAAATGGGGGAAAACCACAAGCACTTCAACAGAAGACATTCATGTTCTGGTTGTTTGCATTGTTCCCATACACTTACACTATTTTGTTTTATTAATGGGGAGCAATTATGCAACGTGGAGTAGAAGCATAATTTTGTTAATTTTGCGTAACCAGAGTAATGTGAAATTACTGAAATTTTGCAAGATTATGGTGACGTAATAAAAATAATTTCCAGGGCCTAGTGTTTAGTACTACACCAAGAGGGGTAATTGTGAACCACAGCCCCCTCGCACTCTAGAGAAAGGTTCATCTATTCTGACACTAGGTGTGAGAAGGTGGATCCTCAGGTAGTAACCTCCTCTTTGGTCCTGAAGACTGCTACGTACCCTTCGGGGACACATTAGCAGAAACATGACGACCATATATAATACGGTGAAGGGAGAATAACGTTCCACATCACCGATCACTTCTTTTAATCACCATACTTTTGCTCCCTGAATAAACATAGGATATGGACAAAGGTAATGTTTTTTAATTCACCTATCACTCCCCACGGCCATCACTTAGATTTAAAAGGGCATCCCTGTCTCTAGGTGTATGCCCGCCCTCTATCAAACCAAGTTTTTAGAGGGAGAGGGCAGCCGATGATGAAGCATGACACCGGGCGGTGTGTGAGGCCAGTCCGTAACTTTTTTTGAGATGCCACCAATGGCAGAGCGTCTCTCCCCAACTCTGTAGATACCTGTAGGATGCAGTCGCCCGAGGTATGATTAGGTCTATTAGGACGGAGGGAGCTGAGCTAAAGATATAGAGGCCCCTCCACCCAGGCAGACCATGGGGCATATCAGTGCTCGTTACTAAATACTACGGACACATCCCAAAACCGTATGTATATAATAGACACATAATTAATGTGTTTTCAATTAATTGTAAACCGAATTAGAGGTTCACAAACGGAGTGGCTAACATGAGGCGGGTCCTCATGCTGTCCTGATGAAAAGGTGTAGGGGACACCTTGAAACATGTCGACGAGATAGCCAGGTTTTGACCACATTATAGGATCCAAATCCTACATCTAACCTCTTTTTATTATACCAACTAGAAGCAGGAATAAATGTGGAAGCGTACTAGTTAGGTATTTTTAAATTCACCAAACTCACACCACTCCGCCATACACTGCACCACACATAGTTTCACAAAAAGTGCTCCTACGTATTCCTCGCAAGTCGCAGCACGCCCCAAGCAGCAGCTGCTTGGGAAGCCCCAATGATGAAGCATGTCACCCAAGGGCAACCTCTGGTGAGTGAGGGGACTAAAGAAAATAATTTTCTTTTCCAAGCGGGTACACCAAGTGGTGAGACCTGCCCCATTTTTCAGATAGGCTAGTCTCTCACGACCCAGTAAGTATGGGTTACATTTATGTTATGATACCTGTAGGAACACATTCTAGGGCACAGTTTTCCATACTTTTCATGTTGGTGACACACTTTTTGGGGATGAATCATGTTGTAACACAGTAAGGCAGTGTAGCGAGCGAGTGAGCCCGAACCACCTAAGAAGAAAAATTTGAAATAAAAATAGGCAAATGGTCTCTCTCTGTCTGTCTCCCTCCCTCTGTCTCCATTCCTCTGTCACTCTCCTTCCTCTGTCTCCCTCCCTCTGTCTGTCTCCCTCCCTCTGTCTGTCTCCCTCTGTCAGTCGCCCTCTGTCTGTGGCCCTCTGTCTCCCTCTCTCTGTCTCCGTCCCTCTGTCTCCCTCTCTCTCTGTCTCCCTCTCTCTCTGTCTCCCTCTGTCTCCCTCCCTCTGTCTGTCTCCCTCTCCTTCCCTCTGTCTCCCCCTGACTCCCTCCCTCTGTCTCACTCTGCCTCCCTCCCTCTGTCTCCCTCTCTATCTGTCTCCTCCCGCTCCCTCCCTCTGTCACCCTGTCTCCCTCTCTCCCTCTGTCTCCCTCCCTCTCCCTCTCTGTCTCTCTGCCTCTCTGTCACTGCCTGTCTCAGTCTCTGCCTCTATCTGTCTGTCCCGGTCTCTGCCTCTATCTGTCCCTGTCTCCCTCCCTCTGTCTCCCTCTCTATCTCTCTGTCTCTGTATGTCTCTGCCTCTATCTGCCTGCCCCCGTCCCTGTCTCTGCCTTTATCTGTCTATTTCTCTATCTCTGTCTGTCTCTGTCTCCCTCCGTCTCTCTGTCTCTCTCGCTCTGTCTCCCTCCCTCTCTCTCTCTGTCTCTCTCTCTGTCTCCCTCTCTCGCTCTCTGTCTCCCTTCCATTCTCTCTCCCCTTTCCCATTCTCTCCCTCTCTCTCTCTGTCTCCCTCTGTCTCACTCCACTCTGTCTGTCTCCCTCCCTCTCTCTTCCTCTGTCTCCCTCTCTCTTGTCTGTCTCCCTCTTGTCTGTCTCCCTCTTGCCTATCCCCCACTTGCCTGTCTCCCTCTTGTCCGTCTCCCTCTCTCTGTCTCCCTCCCTCTATCTCCCTCCCTCTGTCTCCCTGCTCTGTCTCCCTCCCTCTGTCTCCCTCCATCTGTCTCCCTATATCTGTCTCCCTCTATCTGTCTCCCTCCCTCTGTCTCCCTCCCTCTGTCTTTCGCCCTCTCTCTGTCTCCGCCCCTCTGTCTGTCTCCCTCTGTCTCCTTCTCTCCCAGTCTCCCTCTCTCTGTCTCCCTCTCTCTGTCTCTCTCTCTCTGTCTCCTTCTCTGTCTTCCTCCTTCTGTCTCCCTCTATCTGTCTCCCTCTCCCTCCCTCTCGCTATCCCGTACTCCCTCCCTCTGTCTCCCTCCCTCAGTCTCCCTCTCTGTCTCCCTCCCTCTGTCCCCCTCCCTCTGTCTGTCTCTGTTTCCCACCCTCTCCCTCCCTCTGTTTCCATCCCTCTGTCTCCCTCCCTCTGTCACCCTCCTCCCCCTGTCTGTCTCCCTCCCTATGTTGCCCTCCTCCCTCTGTCTGTCCACCTCTGTCTGTCGCCCTCTGCCTCCCTCCCTCTGTCTCTCTCTCTCTCTCTCTGTTTCCCTCCTTCTGTCTCCCTCCCTCTGTCTCCCTCCCCCTGTCTTCCTCCCTCTGTCTTCCTCCCTCTGTCACCTCCCCCAGTTTCCCGCACACACACACAGCCACACCGGAGCACTTCACAGGTCTTTAAAAGACCATAGAGCAGAGTGTCTGGAAATGCTTCTTAATTAGCAGCAGTTATGTGCTACGTGCCTGCGACACACTCACCATTTGCAGGCGACACAGTACTGTGTCGGGACACACAGTTTATAAAGCTCTGTTCTAGGGGCAGCCCACTTTTGTGGATTCATAGTAGAGTTGGAGGCTGGCTTGCCCCTTAGTCCCGTGCCTCTGGTCCCCACCCTTGGCAAGCGCTGAGGTTAGTGTGTGTGGAACAATAAACTAATGCCTTAACCTCTATCATTTAACAACCAAATATACAGTGACACAATGGGTGCTTTGTATTTAGTCTTTATGGACCTTACGTCTGCTTTCGATCGAGTTAATCAAAGCAAGCTGTGGGATATATTGATTTCCTTGGGAGTTGACCCCCCCATTGTGTCACTACTTACGTGTCTTCATGCTCACATGCCGGCGGCTGTTAGATTTTTCCAAGAGGGGGCCGCACCAATTATTTTAACTGCACTCGGGGAGTGTGTGAAGGCTGTATTTTAGCCCCTTTTTTATTCTCGATTTACATTAATGGCCTCGAAGTTGCCATTGTGGTATTACAGTCGGATTCCCCCAGAGTTGGCAGGAGATCTTTGCCAGTTATACTGTTCGCTGATGATACGGTACTCATGGCCCGCACAGCTCAGGGCTTGCAGGTTTTAATAGATGGGTATGTTGCTTTTATGGACAGGCTGAACTTGGCTGTTAATTTTACTAAGTCTTATGTCATAGTTGCGGGTCCCCGGGGTCTTCGCTCGAACTTTTTTAAATCTGGCAGACACATCCTAGCAAAGGTCCCGTTTTTCCCCTACCTGGGAGTGTTATTTGATGATCAACTACAGTGGAGATCGCTTTTAGAGGGGAAATTGAGGGTTCTGAATAAATCTACGGGTGCTATTTCCAGTTTTGCTAGTAGATTGGGATCATGGTCGCCTGAGGTCATCTTGAAATTGTATCAGTCCAAAGGTATTTCTAATATTTTATAGGGCAGTGAAATATGGGGGTAGGTTCCCGCACACAGAGTACAGGTGGCTGAAAATAGGTTTTTGTGGCAGATTCTGTGAGTCCCACAATGCACGCCAGCCTGGTCAGTGCACGAAGAGTTAGGGGTGATTTTCTTGTGCATTAAGTGGCAGTTAAACCTCTATTGTGCTGGATAAAGATATGGACAAGTGAAAATAAGGGCTTAAATCGACTGATTTTGTCAGACTGCCTTTCCCTGGAGCATGGTAACAAAATCCCTTGGCTAAGTTATGCAAAGTAGTCTTTTTATGCTCCAGGGGGCCAGGAATTTTTCTTGCACACGATACTATAAGTCACCGAGATGTAAACATTGTAAAAGACCTACACCATCAATACTCTTCTGCTCATCGCAAAGACATTGATTTTAGGGAATCCTCTGTGAGAACTTATGTTAAAGTCCGTTTTGGATATGGAACATTATCTTTTTTCTCTTACCAGTGCTCATGATAGATTTTTAATCACTCATTTTAGATGTAATTATCTTCATATTCTTTTAGCTTCCCCAGCAGGCTTATTCACATCAAATCAAATATGACCCTGTGGTTACGATACTAGATCCCCACAGGATACGTTACACGTTGTACTATTGTGCAAATTATTTTCCTTGCCAAGAAGGCAATTTCTCTGTCCCTTGTCAAAGAGAATGAAGTTTAGAAATGCTAGAGTGGCACTTTTGTAAAGCAAGCTCCTGCCAAATGGTAATACATTCTGTGCAGTGGCAAGCTTTTTGAAGCCGCTTACAGATCTGGGCTCTCTAGACCTGATTAAACTGTTTGCCCGGCATCCATGTGGTGCCATTTATGATGTGTATTGTTTATGAATTGATGAGGTTTTTGGATCCATTGTTAACTTTTTTTTTAAACTGGCTGTGCAACACTTTTATTTCATGTTTAACCTCTGATGTATATCTCCTACTTTTTAATGTATGTTTTTTTTATGGTCGCATTTGCTTCCGAATAGAGAAAGAACTATTAATATTACTTTCCTTGGGATGCTTATGGCAGGGTAAGACAGTCAGTGAAGGGGGTACACGAAACACGGCGTTTGCAGCCCAGGTCCGCTGGAGGTAGGGTGACCAGGCGTCCCCGTTTTGCCAGGATGGTCCCAGTTTTTAACCAGCTGTTCCAGCAAATTTCAAGAAATGTAGCTCATGTCCCGCTTTTTAAAAAGGGTCGACTGAAAACTGTGGGAGGTGTTTTTTATGTTTTACAAAGCAGGGATAGTTAGCAATTGTTTCAAGAAAGTAATTTAATTAACAGGCAAGCTACTGGGTTTACAAATGACATTTTATGTATGTTCTTACTGCCTTTTCTGTAATTCTCTGCTGAGCAGGGCGGACTGGCTACCGGGCGTTATGGAACGCTGCTGAGCTGGGTGCTGATATCGTAGATAGAGACCTGCGTGCACTGAACGTAATTGGTTTTGCTTTAAGTACACACAGGTCTCCATGAACGTCCCGGTTTTTGGCTTTAAAATTCTGGTCACCCTAGCTAGAGGGCAGAACGCAACGAACAATCAAAGGTAACGAGTAACCCCCCCCCCCCCCCCACACACACACACACACACACAAAAGGGGAAATGACAGTACAAAGACTCCAGTTCCTCACAAACCACTGGATTGGTTCATGACAAGTTGATTTATGATTGACAGGAGGTGACAATGCAATGATGTAGAAAGTGAATCATGGTCTTTCAGAGTTGACGCATCATAAAAATGTCAAAGTGACTTACGGCGGCCTGAATGATTCATGGCCCCGAATGGGTCATCAAAATATCAAAATAATTTATGATAAGCCTGTTGAGAATGACATTGCCCTAATAAACACCACCCTCAGAGGAACACTCATCTACATACCCCCCAGACCTCAAGCTCAATCCAGCGACTCCATCGCCGACCTCGCCAGCACCCACGCACTCGCCTCCATGGACTACATCCTCCTCGGGGACCTGAATTTCCACCTCGAGAACAACAACAACACCATCTCCGCCACCCTGATCGGCAACCTCACCAACCTCGGCCTCAGACAACCTGTCACTGCACCCACCCACGCCGCTGGCCACACGCTGGACCCCGTCTTCTTCACAGGCACCCACGTCACCTTCGACCACACCACCGAACTCCACTGAACCGACCACCGCTGCATCCATTTCACCATCAACAAGCATTTACAATGCAACGGTTTCGCCTTTGTAAAAGTTAGAGCTATTGGCATTGTAAATGACAAATTTTTTATTTATGTGTTGGTTTTGAAAACAGATAAAAGAATGGCATTGTCATTTACAATGCCAATAGCTCACAAATGCGAGACCTATTGCATTTGCAACCACACGCACACACACAGAGAGCTACCCACACATAGAGCCACCTACAAAAAAAAAGCTTGCCACACAGACAGAGCCCCAACACACACAGAGCCCCAACACACACAGAGCCCCAACGCACACAGAGCCCCAAGGCACACAGAGCCCCAACGCACACAGAACGCACACAGAGCCCCATCGCACACAGAGCCCCATCACACACAGAGCCCCAACACACACAGCCCCAACACACACAGTACAGAAAATAAGTTGAGGGCTGCGCACCAACGCTCTGTAATGAGTACACATTTGCAGGCAGATGCACACTGTAAAGAATGCATGCTTATTTTGTACATATATATTCAACCTAGCTCGTTCACATATTGTAAGCACTCTGCTATGTGACCTATACTGAGCAGACCTATGTCACCAAAATACACTGCAAGCACCTATGTATCCTATGATGTGCAGTTCAACGACCATACCCTACACATGAAGCTTTATACCAAAACACACTGCATGCCCAGGCCCGTCAGCCACGATACACAGTGCAAAATCAGCTCCACCAGCTGGAAAACAAAAACCTAGCTGCCAACCACAATACTTTTCTGAGCACGCTGACATCTTTACAAAACAGTTTTTTGGTCTCTGTGCACACTTGTTTTTAGAATTTATTCCGATACTTAATGATGCTTAGTTTAGCGCTACGCGTTGTCACACGATGCCTATTCGTGTCTTTAATTGAGGCGAATTGTGCGGAGGTTGATTAACTTCCACTCACCGTGCGCTGTAGTTCAGCTTGAAACTTTAACTTGTTTCTTCTCCTGTTTTAAATCATTATTTACAAAAGTTCATGACTCCATTTTTTTCTTTCTTTTGCTTAGAATTTTATTGATCAGATACTTTTCTTGATTCATTCATGAATATTTAACATTTCATATCCTTGAGTAATCATAATATCCTTACAACTCTGCCCAATGCATTTCGGGTCAGGTCATGTGACCCTTCGTCAGGGGCCTGTGAATAAAGACGAATACAGGACCATCACCTTCAGTATCATATGAACATAAAACACTTCTTAAATGTACCAACAATAATAATAGGATAAAAACAATTAATATGCTAACGTAAATCATGAGTATGTCTACATAACCAATAGATAAGACATGTCCTATTGATGTGAGCTGGTGATGTGGTGGTCCGAGGCTTAAAAAAATAGCGTGTGATAAGTAGTCAGGGATTGTTAAGATTCGTATACAAAGTGCTGCAATAGAGCGCATAAGAGGGAAAGAAAGCTATTACACACGTGTGTGGGTCAAATTAAAGTTAAAGCAAGGATAACGTAAACGGGCGCGCATGGCGCCAAAATCGTGCTCAGAGGGTAAAGTGACACTTACGCGAGTCGGTAGAATATCAGCAATTCCACGAGTAGCGGGCGGGTACATCAAAAAAGCTCCCATGGGTACCGGGCCGGTAGAAGGAGAACACTCGCGGTAGTGTTTTTGAAGAGCGAGCCGGGTTCCGATCACGTGAGCGGGTGTTGGTAAAGGAAGTCGAAAAAAGACTTCTGATGGTGTTATAGGCAAAATATCGAACATCAAGGGGAGATGTCCAAATTGAAAATAATTCAAAATAATTCATATGGAATGTGTGCGATCGAGGAAAAAATAATAAATAAATAAAGAACATGAAATACGTAAAGAAGTCCCGTCGTCAGGGATTACTGAAGGACATGTGGAAACTAAAAACGGACTAGAAAGAAACTGACTATGGTGGAAAGACAAACAGTGAAGTGTAGGGTGTGAGGTTAAACGTGAATAAGCACAGGAAATTGCATTCAAAATGGCTATTCATTCCATTATTCTCTAATGCTAATAATATAACTGTGAATCAACATTGATATATACATAGTCACAATTAGAAATACCAAAGGGGCATTTTCTTAGAACATTAGGTTTCAAGAGTTCCCAAGCGGGGGTTGGAAAGGTCCTTAATGATGCCTTTTACAAGAAACATGAAAATTCTATCCGGTCATTCATCCCGGATGGTTGTAGGCTGTTTAATTTCTTGATCCAGAAAAATTCGGCTCTCAGCCTTTGTTTTGTGGGGTCCATGTCACTGCGTTGTGGTACAGTCTCCAATACCGTGAATCTCAGTTGGGAGATTTGGTGATTTGCTTCATCCCAATGATTGGCTATAGTAGATTTTTGGTTATGTAGTCGAATATTAGATTTGTGTTCTGTTATTCGTATTTTAATTTTCCTTTCCGTCTGACCTACATATTTGTCTTTGTCATACTGAGCACTCAGCTTACAGCCACGGGGCATTACGCACATCAACCTAGAGTACAAAACAGAATGCAATCACATACAGTAAACTGCTTGCTATCTGTCGCAAACTGACCAAATCCAATTGTCATACATGATACACGCAAATCCAGGTGTGACTTACAGCAAACTACAGCCGGCTCTTGGTAACTTTTCTACGCGGTGCACAACCAGTTGTTACTATTTTTGCACAGGAACCTGCTATGCACTGTACAATGCAAGCAGTTGTTACTTTACTTTATGTACATCCATGTGTCACCCATATCATAGTATGCACAGCTGGATGACAACCACTGTGCAGACATATGTCACTAATGGTGCACAATCAGCTGTCACTCCTAGTACACCGCACAGCCAGCTGTCACCTGTAAAATGTACGACTAGGAGTTGCCTATAGTAACTGTTCCCAACCAGCTTCCAACAGTGCACAATCAATCGTCATAAGCAGCACACTTACCAGCCGTCCACAGTACAGCTGTCACCTATAGTCCAATTACACAGCCAGCTGTCACCCACCATACAAAGTCATCACTACAGTACACTGGGCCAGGCAAGTGCTGTGAACTGAAATCCACTGCACATCCAGGAGATACGGACAGCGGGAGTGGGGGCGGGAACGGGCACACGGACAGCGGGAGGGGGGAGCGGGAACGAGCACACGGGAGACAACGGGAGGGTGGGGGGATTTAAGCAGCAGCATGGACTACAGTAGGTTGTCAGGGAGGGAAGCATCAGCATGGACAACGGAAGGGTGAGAGGGACGCTAAGCATTAGCATGGACAACGGGAGGGTGGGAGGAGGGAAGCTGCAGCATGGACAACAGGATGGTGGGAGGGGGAAGCTGCAGCATGGACAACAGGATGGTGGGAGGGGGAAGCTGCAGCATGGACAACGGGAGGGTGGGGGGAGGGAAAGAAGGAATGAGGGAAGCAGCAGCATGGACCACTGGAGGGTGGGAGGGAGCAAGGGAGGGATGCAGCACTGGGCCAGGCAAGTGCTGTGAACTGCAATCAACTGCACATCCAGGAGACACGGACAGCGGGAGGGGGAGCGGGAACGAGCACACAGGAGACAACAGGAGGGTGGGGGGATTTAAGCAGCAGCATGGACTAGAGTAGGGTGTAAGGGAGGGTAGCAGCAGCATGGACCACGGGAGGGTGGGAGGGAGCAAGGGAGGGAAGCAGCAGTACAGACAACAGGAGGGAGCAACACTGACAATGAGCAGCACAATGACGGAAAGAAAAACATCAACATGATCGTATCACACGGATGTGTAGGCACGTTGTGGGGCTGGAAACGAGACACCCGATTCACATTTCAGACATACCGCACAGTGCAGGAACGAGGCCAAAACATACACGCAACAGGATGGTGGGAGGGGGAAGCTGCAGCATGGACAACGGGAGGGTGGGAGGGAGGGAAAGAAGGAATGAGGGAAGCAGCAGCATGGACCACAGGAGGGTGGGAGGGAGCAAGGGAGGGAAGCAGCACTGGGCCAGGAAAGTGCTGTGAACTGCAATCCACTGCACATCCAGGAGACACAGACAGCAGGAGGGGGGGTGGGAACAGGCACATGGACAGCCGGATGGGGGCGAGAACGGGCACACGGACAGCGGGAGGGGGGAGCGGGAACGAGCACACGGGAGACAACGGTAGGGTGGGGGGATTTAAGCAGCAGCATGGACTACAGTAGGGTGTAAGGGAGGGAAGCATCAGCATGGACAACGGAAGGGTGGGAGGGATGCTAAGCAGTAGCATGGACAACGGGAGGGTGGGAGGGAGGGAAAGAAGGAATGAGGGAAGCAGCAGCATGGACCACAGGAGGGTGGGAGGGAGCAAGGGAGGGAAGCAGCACTGGGCCAGGCAAGTGCTGTGACCTGCAATCCACTGCACATCCAGGAGACACGGACATCGGGAGGGGGGCGGGAACAGGCACATGGACAGCGGGATGGGGGGCAAGAACGGGCACACGGACAGCGGGAGGGGGGAAGCGGGAACGAGCACACGGGAGACAATGGGAGGGTGGGGGGATTTAAGCAGCAGCATGGACTACAGTAGGGTGTAAGGGAGGGAAGCATCAGCATGGACAACGGAAGGGTGGGAGGGACGCTATGCAGTAGCATGGACAACGGGAGGGTGGGAGGAGGGAAGCTGCGGCATGGACAACAGGATGGTGGGAGGGGGAACCTGCAACATGGACAACGGAAGGGTGGGAGGGGGGAAGCTGCAGCATGGACAACAGGATGGTGGGAGGGGGAAGATGCAGCATGGACAACGGGAGGGTGGGAGGGAGGGAAAGAAGGAATGAGGGAAGCAGCAGCATGGACCACGGGAGGGTGGGAGGGAGCAAGGGAGGGAAGCAGCAGTACAGACAACAGGAGGGAGCAACACTGACAATGAGCAGCACAACGACGGAAAGAAAAACATCAACATGATCGCATCACACGGATTTGAAGGCACGTTGTGGGGCTGGAAACGAGACACCCGATTCAAATTTCAGACACATACCGCACAGTGCAGGAACGAGGCCAAAACATACACGCAAAGCCATCAACGATATGCCAAGGCGCTCATTGATCACAAAAAGAGAAGCGCCTTATAAAACCACATACACAATGCATGCATAGAATGCGCTCCTCCTTGGCGATCACGCTAAGGGTCTGTAATAACACGCCCACCTTCACGTTTGCGTGACGAAATTGTAGCTCACTGTATGGATTTAACCCCTTGTGATTTTTTTGAGCTAGAGGCCGTCCAACACTACAGCATGTTATTTAACGGCAGATAGATACTGATCCATGTTTGCGTATATCTCAGAAACTGTAACAAACTCACTGCTGCCACGAACACGACAACATAAACATAAACAAGCTCAGGCGTCCACAGACAAGGGAGAGTCACAGAAGTAGAGGCCAGGCAAGGACAGAGGTACACCCCCGCTGCGGTGACTCCTGCCGTCTGCAACTCGTCCGACATCAGCCAGCGGCCTCAGTGCGCAGCCCACCCCGTCCAAAGACACATCCAAAATAGCCAAAACATGCCGAAAAAATTAATAAAATACATCCGCCCACCCCCGCAATGACGATCGCAAGGGGGCGGAGAGGGGAAAAATTGCCGGAATGCCCACGAATCACCTCGGACAATGACGGACGCCTCTCTCTAGCCAATGAAAGAGAGAGGCGGGACAAAGCCACGCACACTGTTCTCAAAAGATTTCGCCTGCGCGAACGCTGCTGCGCAGCGGATCACCAGGCGAAACCTAATAAACCAACCACGCACCACTGCACCCAGCAGCTACCTCACCGCTGCTGGAGCAAAGTCATCGAAGACCAGCTGATCACCACACTCACCCAAAACCCACCCATCGACCCCACCAACCCAGACACCGCAGCCTGCAACCTCAGACAGTGGATCGATGACTGCGCCAACACCCTCACCCCACTCAAGAAACCCTCCAACAACCATGCCAGCAAGAGAGCCACCTGGTTCACCGACGAGCTGCAGACCACCAAACGCGCCTTCCGGAAACTGGAGAAGATATGGCTCCATGAACGCACTCCGGACAACCACACGCCACCCTCAGACATCACCACCTCATCAGATTAGCCAAGAGATCCTCCTTCAATGACCGCCTGGATAACAACGCACACGACAGCAAAGAGCTTTTCAGCATTCTAAAGAAACTCTCCAACCCCAGCGCCAATGCCAACAACATACTGCCCTCAAAAGAACTGTGCAACTCACTGGCCATCTTCTTCCACCGCAAGATCGCTGACATCCATGACAGCTTCAACATCATGACCGCCCGACTACACCAGACCCCACCTCCCCTGTGAACACCACCAGCGCCAACCTCCTGACCTCCTGGTCCAACGTCAAGGACGACGAGACAAGCAAGGTCATGAACTCCATCCATTCATGATCTCCGTCAGACGCGTGCCCACACCATGTATTCAGCAAAGCAGATGCTGCCATCGCACCCCAACTACGGAAGGTCATCAACATCTCCTTCGAAACAGCGACATTCCCGGAAAGCTGGAAACACTCCGAAATCAACGCCCTCCTCAAGAAACCCAAGGCGTACCCCAAGGACCTCAAGAATTTCCGGCCCATCTCCCTGCTCCCGTTCCCAGCGAAGGTCATCGAGAAAATCATCAACATGCAACTGGCCCGCCCCCTGGAAGACAACAACATCTTGGGCCCGTCCCAGTCCGGGTCCAGACGAAACCACAGCACCAAGACAGTCCTCATCGCCGCCACAGACGACATCAGGCGCCAACTAGACAACTGCGAAACATCAGCCCTCATCCTCCTGGACCTGTCAGCCGCCTTCGACACTGTCTGCCATTGCACTCTAAAGACACGCCTCCTAGAAGCCGGAATCCAAGTGAAGGCCCTTGACTGGACCACCTCCTTCCTCTCCGGCAGAACCCAGAGCTTCCGCCTCAGGCCATTCCGATCCCAGGCCACCGACATCATCTACGGCGTCCCCCAGGCCTCATCCCTCAGCCCGATGCTGTTCAACGTCTACATGGCCCCCCTCACACAAGTGGCCTGCCAACACAACCTCAATATCATCTCCTACGCTGCCGACACCCAGCTCATCCTCTCCCTCACCAAGGACTCGCACACCACCAAAACCAACCTGCACGAGGGAATGAAGGCCGTCACCGACTGGATGAGGAACAGCCGTCTGAAGCTGAACTCGGACAAGATGGAGGTACTCATCCTCGGACCCACCCCCTCAGCCTGGGACGACTCTGGTGGCCGACCACACTGGGAACAGCACCGACACCCACCGACGATAACTGAAAGAATATCGATGACACAAATATAGACTTACCAAAATATCGAGTAAGAAATATAGAATGCAAAAATATTGAATCCCTATCTCCAAACAGGTAAGTACAAAAATATAGAATCAAAAATATAGTTGTAAAAAACTATAGTTAGTCAAAATATCGAATTTTTTTTAATTTCTTAAAAGTAATTGAAAATTAATGAAATAATAAATATAATTAGCTTAAACATACTTAAATACCCTTAAAATGAATAAATAAATAATGTAAGGTAAAAAATAATACATATATATATAAACATATTATTAATGAAAAATCTACAATATTTTTACCATAGGATAGCAGGAGGGTTAAATTTACTATTACCACTCCAGTGAGTACAACAGTAGAGAAAACATTGGATGGAGTAGTAGTAAAAATTAGTATTCCCACTCCAGTGAGTGCAGCAGTAGGGAAAGCGTTGGATAGTGTTGAGGGTAAAAATTACTATTCCCACTCCAGAGAGTGCAACAGTAGGGAAAGCGTTGTATAGCGTAGGGGTAAAAATTACTATTCCCACTCCAGAGAGTGCAACAGTAGGGAAAGCGTTGGATAGCGGGAGGGTAAAAATTACTATTCCCACTCCAGTGAGTGAAACAGTAGGGAAAGCATTGGATAGCGGGAGGGTAAAAATTACTATTCCCAATTTAGAGAATGCAACAGTAGGGAAATCGTTGGATAGCGTAAGGGTAAAAATTACTATTCCCACTCCAGTGAGTGCAACAGTAGGGAAAGCATTAGATAGCGGGAGGGTAAAAATGACTATTCCCACTCCAGAGAGTGCAACAGTAGGGAAAGCGTTGGATAGCGTAGTAGTAAAAATTACTATTCCCAATCCAGAGAGTGCAACAGTAGGGAAAGTGTTGGAAAGCGTAGGAGTAAAAATTACTATTCCCACTCCAGTGAGTGCAACAGTAGGGAAAGTGTTGGATAGCGTAGGGGTAAAAACTACTATTCCCACTCCAGTGAGTGCAACAGTAGGGAGAGCGTTGGATAGTGTAGGGGTAAAAATTACTATTTCCACTCCAGAGAGTGCAACAGTAGGGAAAGTAAATACTTCATATTTGAATAAAAATAAATTAAATATTAATACCAATTACAAATTAATTAAAAGTAATTAACAATTTTATATAATATAATAATTAATCAATTAAAAATACTAATAAAAATGAATTTTTTTAAACAATTACCTATTAATACAAATTATTTACCGCAGCCTGCAACCTCAGACAGTGGATCGATGACTGCGCCAACACCCTCACCCCACTCAAGAAACCCTCCAACAACCATGCCAGCAAGAGAGCCACCTGGTTCACCGACGAGCTGCAGACCACCAAACGCGCCTTCCGGAAACTGGAGAAGATATGGCTCCATGAACGCACTCCGGACAACCACACAGCCCACAAGGACGCCACCCTCAGACATCACCACCTCATCAGATTAGCCAAGAGATCCTCCTTCAATGACCGCCTGGATAACAACGCACACGACAGCAAAGAGCTTTTCAGCATTCTAAAGAAACTCTCCAACCCCAGCGCCAAAGCCAACAACATACTGCCCTCAAAAGAACTGTGCAACTCACTGGCCATCTTCTTCCACCGCAAGATCGCTGACATCCATGACAGCTTCAACACCATGACCGCCCCGACTACACCAGACCCCACCTCCCCTGTGAACACCACCAGCGCCAACCGCCTGACCTCCTGGTCCAACGTCAAGGACGACGAGACAAGCAAGGTCATGAACTCCATCCATTCAGGATCTCCGTCAGACGCGTGCCCACACCATGTATTCAGCAAAGGAGATGCCGCCATCGCACCCCAACTACGGAAGGTCATCAACATCTCCTTCGAAACAGCGACATTCCCGGAAAGCTGGAAACACTCCGAAATCAACGCCCTCCTCAAGAAACCCAAGGCGTACCCCAAGGACCTCAAGAATTTCCGGCCCATCTCCCTGCTCCCGTTCCCAGCGAAGGTCATCGAGAAAATCATCAACATGCAACTGGCCCGCCCCCTGGAAGACAACAACATCTTGGGCCCGTCCCAGTCCGGGTCCAGACGAAACCACAACACCGAGACAGTCCTCATCGCCGCCACAGACGACATCAGGCGCCAACTAGACAACTGCGAAACATCAGCCCTCATCCTCCTGGACCTGTCAGCCGCCTTCGACACTGTCTGCCATTGCACTCTAAAGACACGCCTCCTAGAAGCCGGAATCCAAGTGAAGGCCCTTGACTGGACCACCTCCTTCCTCTCCGGCAGAACCCAGAGCTTCCGCCTCAGGCCATTCCGATCCCAGGCCACCGACATCATCTACGGCGTCCCCCAGGCCTCATCCCTCAGCCCGATGCTGTTCAACGTCTACATGGCCCCCCTCACACAAGTGGCCTGCCAACACAACCTCAATATCATCTCCTACGCTGCCGACACCCAGCTCATCCTCTCCCTCACCAAGGACTCGCACACCACCAAAACCAACCTGCACGAGGAAATGAAGGCCGTCACCGACTGGATGAGGAACAGCCTTCTGAAGCTGAACTCGGACAAGATGGAGGTACTCATCCTCGGACCCACCCCCTCAGCCTGGGACGACTCTGGTGGCCGACCACACTGGGAACAGCACCGACACCCACCGACGATAACTGAAAGAATATCGATGACACAAATATAGACTTACCAAAATATCGAGTAAGAAATATAGAATGC
The DNA here is from genome assembly GCF_964263255.1 of Lissotriton vulgaris. Taxonomy (NCBI): domain Eukaryota; kingdom Metazoa; phylum Chordata; class Amphibia; order Caudata; family Salamandridae; genus Lissotriton; species Lissotriton vulgaris. The sequence continues at coordinate 1,713,783,249 of NC_141695.1, read as the reverse complement.
AAAAATATTGAATCCCTATCTCCAAACAGGTAAGTACAAAAATATAGAATCAAAAATATAGTTGTAAAAAACTATAGTTAGTCAAAATATCGAATTTTTTTAAATTTCTTAAAAGTAATTGAAAATTAATGAAATAATAAATACAATTAGCTTAAACATACTTAAATACCCTTAAAATGAATAAATAAATAATGTAAGGTAAAAAATAATACATATATATATATATATAAACATATTATTAATGAAAAATCTACAATATTTTTACCATAGGATAGCAGGAGGGTTAAATTTACTATTACCACTCCAGTGAGTGCAACAGTAGAGAAAACATTGGATGGAGTAGTAGTAAAAATTAGTATTCCCACTCCAGTGAGTGCAGCAGTAGGGAAAGCGTTGGATAGTGTTGAGGGTAAAAATTACTATTCCCACTCCAGAGAGTGCAACAGTAGGGAAAGCGTTGTATAGCGTAGGGGTAAAAATTACTATTCCCACTCCAGAGAGTGCAACAGTAGGGAAAGCGTTGGATAGCGGGAGGGTAAAAATTACTATTCCCACTCCAGTGAGTGAAACAGTAGGGAAAGCATTGGATAGCGGGAGGGTAAAAATTACTATTCCCAATTTAGAGAATGCAACAGTAGGGAAATCGTTGGATAGCGTAAGGGTAAAAATTACTATTCCCACTCCAGTGAGTGCAACAGTAGGGAAAGCATTAGATAGCGGGAGGGTAAAAATGACTATTCCCACTCCAGAGAGTGCAACAGTAGGGAAAGCGTTGGATAGCGTAGTAGTAAAAATTACTATTCCCAATCCAGAGAGTGCAACAGTAGGGAAAGTGTTGGAAAGCGTAGGAGTAAAAATTACTATTCCCACTCCAGTGAGTGCAACAGTAGGGAAAGTGTTGGATAGCGTAGGGGTAAAAACTACTATTCCCACTCCAGTGAGTGCAACAGTAGGGAGAGCGTTGGATAGTGTAGGGGTAAAAATTACTATTTCCACTCCAGAGAGAGCAACAGTAGGGAAAGTAAATACTTCATATTTGAATAAAAATAAATTAAATATTAATACCGATTACAAATTAATTAAAAGTAATTAACAATTTTATATAATATAATAATTAATCAATTAAAAATACTAATAAAAATGAATTTTTTTAAACAATTACCTATTAATACAAATTATTTACCGCAGCCTGCAACCTCAGACAGTGGATCGATGACTGCGCCAACACCCTCACCCCACTCAAGAAACCCTCCAACAACCATGCCAGCAAGAGAGCCACCTGGTTCACCGACGAGCTGCAGACCACCAAACGCGCCTTCCGGAAACTGGAGAAGATATGGCTCCATGAACGCACTCCGGACAACCACACAGCCCACAAGGACGCCACCCTCAGACATCACCACCTCATCAGATTAGCCAAGAGATCCTCCTTCAATGACCGCCTGGATAACAACGCACACGACAGCAAAGAGCTTTTCAGCATTCTAAAGAAACTCTCCAACCCCAGCGCCAATGCCAACAACATACTGCCCTCAAAAGAACTGTGCAACTCACTGGCCATCTTCTTCCACCGCAAGATCGCTGACATCCATGACAGCTTCAACACCATGACCGCCCCGACTACACCAGACCCCACCTCCCCTGTGAACACCACCAGCGCCAACCGCCTGACCTCCTGGTCCAACGTCAAGGACGACGAGACAAGCAAGGTCATGAACTCCATCCATTCAGGATGTCCGTCAGACGCGTGCCCACACCATGTATTCAGCAAAGCAGATGCCGCCATCGCACCCCAACTACGGAAGGTCATCAACATCTCCTTCGAAACAGCGACATTCCCGGAAAGCTGGAAACACTCTGAAATCAACGCCCTCCTCAAGAAACCCAAGGCGTACCCCAAGGACCTCAAGAATTTCCGGCCCATCTCCCTGCTCCCGTTCCCAGCGAAGGTCATCAAGAAAATCATCAACATGCAACTGGCCCGCCCCCTGGAAGACAACAACATCTTGGGCCCGTCCCAGTCCGGGTCCAGACGAAACCACAACACCGAGACAGTCCTCATCGCCGCCACAGACGACATCAGGCGCCAACTAGACATCTGCGAAACATCAGCCCTCATCCTCCTGGACCTGTCAGCCGCCTTCGACACTGTCTGCCATTGCACTCTAAAGACACGCCTCCTAGAAGCCGGAATCCAAGTGAAGGCCCTTGACTGGACCACCTCCTTCCTCTCCGGCAGAACCCAGAGCTTCCGCCTCAGGCCATTCCGATCCCAGGCCACCGACATCATCTACGGCGTCCCCCAGGCCTCCTCCCTCAGCCCGATGCTGTTCAACGTCTACATGGCCCCCCTCACACAAGTGGCCTGCCAACACAACCTCAATATCATCTCCTACGCTGCCGACACCCAGCTCATCCTCTCCCTCACCAAGGACTCGCACACCACCAAAACCAACCTGCACGAGGGAATGAAGGCCGTCACCGACTGGATGAGGAACAGCCGTCTGAAGCTGAACTCGGACAAGATGGAGGTACTCATCCTCGGACCCACCCCCTCAGCCTGGGACGACTCTGGTGGCCGACCACACTGGGAACAGCACCGACACCCACCAACGATAACTGAAAGAATATCGATGACACAAATATAGACTTACCAAAATATCGAGTAAGAAATATAGAATGCAAAAATATTGAATCCCTATCTCCAAACAGGTAAGTACAAAAATATAGAATCAAAAATATAGTTGTAAAAAACTATAGTTAGTCAAAATATCGAATTTTTTTAAATTTCTTAAAAGTAATTGAAAATTAATGAAATAATAAATATAATTAGCTTAAACATACTTAAATACCCTTAAAATGAATAAATAAATAATGTAAGGTAAAAAATAATACATATATATATAAACATATTATTAATGAAAAATCTACAATATTTTTACCATAGGATAGCAGGAGGGTTAAATTTACTATTACCACTCCAGTGAGTGCAACAGTAGAGAAAACATTGGATGGAGTAGTAGTAAAAATTAGTATTCCCACTCCAGTGAGTGCAGCAGTAGGGAAAGCGTTGGATAGTGTTGAGGGTAAAAATTACTATTCCCACTCCAGAGAGTGCAACAGTAGGGAAAGCGTTGTATAGCGTAGGGGTAAAAATTACTATTCCCACTCCAGAGAGTGCAACAGTAGGGAAAGCGTTGGATAGCGGGAGGGTAAAAATTACTATTCCCACTCCAGTGAGTGAAACAGTAGGGAAAGCATTGGATAGCGGGAGGGTAAAAATTACTATTCCCAATTTAGAGAATGCAACAGTAGGGAAATCGTTGGATAGCGTAAGGGTAAAAATTACTATTCCCACTCCAGTGAGTGCAACAGTAGGGAAAGCATTAGATAGCGGGAGGGTAAAAATGACTATTCCCACTCCAGAGAGTGCAACAGCCGGGAAAGCGTTGGATAGCGTAGTAGTAAAAATTACTATTCCCAATCCAGGGAGTGCAACAGTAGGGAAAGTGTTGGAAAGCGTAGGAGTAAAAATTACTATTCCCACTCCAGTGAGTGCAACAGTAGGGAAAGTGTTGGATAGCGTAGGGGTAAAAACTACTATTCCCACTCCAGTGAGTGCAACAGTAGGGAGAGCGTTGGATAGTGTAGGGGTAAAAATTACTATTTCCACTCCAGAGAGTGCAACAGTAGGGAAAGTAAATACTTCATATTTGAATAAAAATAAATTAAATATTAATACCAATTACAAATTAATTAAAAGTAATTAACAATTTTATATAATATAATAATTAATCAATTAAAAATACTAATAAAAATGAATTTTTTTAAACAATTACCTATTAATACAAATTATTTACCGCAGCCTGCAACCTCAGACAGTGGATCGATGACTGCGCCAACACCCTCACCCCACTCAAGAAACCCTCCAACAACCATGCCAGCAAGAGAGCCACCTGGTTTACCGACGAGCTGCAGACCACCAAACGCGCCTTCCGGAAACTGGAGAAGATATGGCTCCATGAACGCACTCCGGACAACCACGCAGCCCACAAGGACGCCACCCTCAGACATCACCACCTCATCAGATTAGCCAAGAGATCCTCCTTCAATGACCGCCTGGATAACAACGCACACGACAGCAAAGAGCTTTTCAGCATTCTAAAGAAACTCTCCAACCCCAGCGCCAACGCCAACAACATACTGCCCTCAAAAGAACTGTGCAACTCACTGGCCATCTTCTTCCACCGCAAGATCGCTGACATCCATGACAGCTTCAACACCATGACCGCCCCGACTACACCAGACCCCACCTCCCCTGTGAACACCACCAGCGCCAACCGCCTGACCTCCTGGTCCAACGTCAAGGACGACGAGACAAGCAAGGTCATGAACTCCATCCATTCATGATCTCCGTCAGACGCGTGCCCACACCATGTATTCAGCAAAGCAGATGCTGCCATCGCACCCCAACTACGGAAGGTCATCAACATCTCCTTCGAAACAGCGACATTCCCGGAAAGCTGGAAACACCCCGAAATCAACGCCCTCCTCAAGAAACCCAAGGCGTACCCCAAGGACCTCAAGAATTTCCGGCCCATCTCCCTGCTCCCGTTCCCAGTGAAGGTCATCGAGAAAATCATCAACATGCAACTGGCCCGCCCCCTGGAAGACAACAACATCTTGGGCCCATCCCAGTCCGGGTCCAGACGAAACCACAGCACCGAGACAGTCCTCATCGCCGCCACAGACGACATCAGGCGCCAACTAGACAACTGCGAAACATCAGCCCTCATCCTCCTGGACCTGTCAGCCGCCTTCGACACTGTCTGCCATTGCACTGTAAAGACACGCCTCCTAGAAGCCGGAATCCAAGTGAAGGCCCTTGACTGGACCACCTCCTTCCTCTCCGGCAGAACCCAGAGCTTCCGCCTCAGGCCATTCCGATCCCAGGCCACCGACATCATCTACGGCGTCCCCCAGGCCTCATCCCTCAGCCCGATGCTGTTCAACGTCTACATGGCCCCCCTCACACAAGTGGCCTGCCAACACAACCTCAATATCATCTCCTACGCTGCTGACACCCAGCTCATCCTCTCCCTCACCAAGGACTCGCACACCACCAAAACCAACCTGCACGAGGGAATGAAGGCCGTCACCGACTGGATGAGGAACAGCCGTCTGAAGCTGAACTCGGACAAGATGGAGGTACTCATCCTCGGACCCACCCCCTCAGCCTGGGACGACTCTGGTGGCCGACCACACTGGGAACAGCACCGACACCCACCAATGATAACTGAAAGAATATCGATGACACAAATATAGACTTACCAAAATATCGAGTAAGAAATATAGAATGCAAAAATATTGAATCCCTATCTCCAAACAGGTAAGTACAAAAATATCGAATCAAAAATATAGTTGTAAAAAACTATAGTTAGTCAAAATATCGAATTTTTTTAAATTTCTTAAAAGTAATTGAAAATTAATGAAATAATAAATATAATTAGCTTAAACATACTTAAACATACTTAAATACCCTTAAAATGAATAAATAAATAATGTAAGGTAAAAAATAATACATATATATATATAAACATATTATTAATGAAAAATCTACAATATTTTTACCATAGGATAGCAGGAGGGTTAAATTTACTATTACCACTCCAGTGAGTGCAACAGTAGAGAAAACATTGGATGGAGTAGTAGTAAAAATTAGTATTCCCACTCCAGTGAGTGCAGCAGTAGGGAAAGCGTTGGATAGTGTTGAGGGTAAAAATTACTATTCCCACTCCAGAGAGTGCAACAGTAGGGAAAGCGTTGTATAGCGTAGGGGTAAAAATTACTATTCCCACTCCAGAGAGTGCAACAGTAGGGAAAGCGTTGGATAGCAGGAGGGTAAAAATTACTATTCCCACTCCAGTGAGTGAAACAGTAGGGAAAGCATTGGATAGAGGGAGGGTAAAAATTACTATTCCCAATTTAGAGAATGCAACAGTAGGGAAATTGTTGGATAGCGTAAGGGTAAAAATTACTATTCCCACTCCAGTGAGTGCAACAGTAGGGAAAGCATTAGATAGCGGGAGGGTAAAAATGACTATTCCCACTCCAGAGAGTGCAACAGTAGGGAAAGCGTTGGATAGCGTAGTAGTAAAAATGACTATTCCCAATCCAGAGAGTGCAACAGTAGGGAAAGTGTTGGAAAGCGTAGGAGTAAAAATTACTATTCCCACTCCAGTGAGTGCAACAGTAGGGAAAGTGTTGGATAGCGTAGGGGTAAAAACTACTATTCCCACTCCAGTGAGTGCAACAGTAGGGAGAGCGTTGGATAGTGTAGGGGTAAAAATTACTATTTCCACTCCAGAGAGTGCAACAGTAGGGAAAGTAAATACTTCATATTTGAATAAAAATAAATTAAATATTAATACCAATTACAAATTAATTAAAAGTAATTAACAATTTTATATAATATAATAATTAATCAATTAAAAATACTAATAAAAATGAATTTTTTTAAACAATTACCTATTAATACAAATTATTTACCGCAGCCTGCAACCTCAGACAGTGGATCGATGACTGCGCCAACACCCTCACCCCACTCAAGAAACCCTCCAACAACCATGCCAGCAAGAGAGCCACCTGGTTTACCGACGAGCTGCAGACCACCAAACGCGCCTTCCGGAAACTGGAGAAGATATGGCTCCATGAACGCACTCCGGACAACCACGCAGCCCACAAGGACGCCACCCTCAGACATCACCACCTCATCAGATTAGCCAAGAGATCCTCCTTCAATGACCGCCTGGATAACAACGCACACGACAGCAAAGAGCTTTTCAGCATTCTAAAGAAACTCTCCAACCCCAGCGCCAATGCCAACAACATACTGCCCTCAAAAGAACTGTGCAACTCACTGGCCATCTTCTTCCACCGCAAGATCGCTGACATCCATGACAGCTTCAACACCATGACCGCCCCGACTACACCAGACCCCACCTCCCCTGTGAACACCACCAGCGCCAACCGCCTGACCTCCTGGTCCAACGTCAAGGACGACGAGACAAGCAAGGTCATGAACTCCATCCATTCAGGATCTCCGTCAGACGCGTGCCCACACCATGTATTCAGCAAAGCAGATGCTGCCATCGCACCCCAACTACGGAAGGTCATCAACATCTCCTTCGAAACAGCGACATTCCCGGAAAGCTGGAAACACTCCGAAATCAACGCCCTCCTCAAGAAACCCAAGGCGTACCCCAAGGACCTCAAGAATTTCCGGCCCATCTCCCTGCTCCCGTTCCCAGCGAAGGTCATCGAGAAAATCATCAACATGCAACTGGCCCGCCCCCTGGAAGACAACAACATCTTGGGCCCGTCCCAGTCCGGGTCCAGACGAAACCACAGCACCAAGACAGTCCTCATCGCCGCCACAGACGACATCAGGCGCCAACTAGACAACTGCGAAACATCAGCCCTCATCCTCCTGGACCTGTCAGCCGCCTTCGACACTGTCTGCCATTGCACTCTAAAGACACGCCTCCTAGAAGCCGGAATCCAAGTGAAGGCCCTTGACTGGACCACCTCCTTCCTCTCCGGCAGAACCCAGAGCTTCCGCCTCAGGCCATTCCGATCCCAGGCCACCGACATCATCTGCGGCGTCCCCCAGGCCTCATCCCTCAGCCCGATGCTGTTCAACGTCTACATGGCCCCCCTCACACAAGTGGCCTGCCAACACAACCTCAATATCATCTCCTACGCTGCCGACACCCAGCTCATCCTCTCCCTCACCAAGGACTCGCACACCACCAAAACCAACCTGCACGAGGGAATGAAGGCCGTCACCGACTGGATGAGGAACAGCCGTCTGAAGCTGAACTCGGACAAGATGGAGGTACTCATCCTCGGACCCACCCCCTCAGCCTGGGACGACTTTGGTGGCCGACCACACTGGGAACAGCACCGACACCCACCGACGATAACTGAAAGAATATTGATGACACAAATATAGACTTACCAAAATATCGAGTAAGAAATATAGAATGCAAAGATATTGAATCCCTATCTCCAAACAGGTAAGTATAAAAATATCGAATCAAAAATATAGTTGTAAAAAACTATAGTTAGTCAAAATATCGAATTTTTTTAAATGTCTTAAAAGTAATTGAAAATTAATGAAATAATAAATATAATTAGCTTAAACATACTTAAACATACTTAAATACCCTTAAAATGAATAAATAAATAATGTAAGGTAAAAAATAATACATATATATATAAACATATTATTAATGAAAAATCTACAATATTTTTACCATAGGATAGCAGGAGGGTTAAATTTACTATTACCACTCCAGTGAGTGCAACAGTAGAGAAAACATTGGATGGAGTAGTAGTAAAAATTAGTATTCCCACTCCAGTGAGTGCAGCAGTAGGGAAAGCGTTGGATAGTGTTGAGGGTAAAAATTACTATTCCCACTCCAGAGAGTGCAACAATAGGGAAAGCGTTGTATAGCGTAGGGGTAAAAATTACTATTTCCACTCCAGAGAGTGCAACAGTAGGGAAAGCGTTGGATAGCGGGAGGGTAAAAATTACTATTCCCACTCCAGTGAGTGAAACAGTAGGGAAAGCATTGGATAGCGGGAGGGTAAAAATTACTATTCCCAATTTAGAGAATGCAACAGTAGGGAAATCGTTGGATAGCGTAGGGGTAAAAATTACTATTCCCACTCCAGTGAGTGCAACAGTAGGGAAAGCATTAGATAGCGGGAGGGTAAAAATGACTATTTCCACTCCAGAGAGTGCAACAGTAGGGAAACCGTTGGATAGCGTAGTAGTAACAATTACTATTCCCAATCCAGAGAGTGCAACAGTAGGGAAAGTGTTGGAAAGCGTAGGAGTAAAAATTACTATTCCCACTCCAGTGAGTGCAACAGTAGGGAAAGTGTTGGATAGCGTAGGGGTAAAAATTACTATTCCCACTCCAGTGAGTGCAACAGTAGGGAGAGTGTTGGATAGTGTAGGGGTAAAAATTAGTATTTCCACTCCAGAGAGTGCAACAGTAGGGAAAGTAAATACTTCATATTTGAATAAAAATAAATTAAATATTAATACCAATTACAAATTAATTAAAAGTAATTAACAATTTTATATAATATAATAATTAATCAATTAAAAATACTAATAAAAATGAATTTTTTTAAACAATTACCTATTAATACAAATTATTTACCAATTAACAATAAGTAATTAACAATTAAAAATAATTAAAAATTAAAACAAAAAAACAATAAATAAATAAAAAACAGAAAATAAATTAATACAATTAACATAATTATCAATTAATCAATTAATAAAAATAAATTACCAATTATATTTTCATTAATTACCAATTAAAATTTTAATTAACAATTAATTCAAACGAAATACCAATAAATAAATTAAAATATTTAATTAATTATAATTAAATTACTTCCCACCCTATTCCCCTACAAATCCTCAAACCGCTACAGAGAATAAATTAATAAAATTAACATAATTATCAATTAATCAATTAATTATAATCAATTACCAATTATATTTTAATTAATTGCCAATTAAAAATGTAATTAACAATGAATCCAAAATAAATACCAATAAATAAATTAAAATATTTAAATATAATTAAATTACTTCCCACCCTATTCCCCTATAAACCCACAACCTACTACAGAAAATAAATTAATACAATTAACATAATTATCAATTAATCAATTAATAAAAATGTATTACCAATTATATTTTAATTAATTACCAATTAAAAATTAATTAACAATTAATTCAAAATAAATATCAATAAATGAATTAACACATTTAATTAATTATAATTAAATTACTTCCCACCCTATTCCCCTATAAACCCACAACCCGCTACAGAATTATATTACGCAAAAATTAAATACCATCAAATTAATTAATTAAAATAAATTATAATATAAATATACACTTTTCGCACATATACTAACATAAAAAATACTTATATGGATATGGATATTATTAAAAGATTGATATTAACTTACTTACCTCAAATTCGATATTTTTGTTGTCTATATTCTGTCCATTCAATATTTTTGTTGTCTATATTCTGTCCATTCAATATTTTTGTTGTCTATATCCTGTCCATTCAATATTTTGTCCATTTTATATTTTGTATTCTATATTACTGCTATTCTATTCGATATTTTTGTAGTCTATATTCTGTCCATTCGATATTGTGTCCATTCTATATTTTTAATTCGATATTAATGCAAATCGATATTTAAAACTCAATATTGTGACTGTATACCCCCACCGACCATACACGCAACCTAGGATTCATCCTCGACTCCTCCCTCTCCATGTCTAAACAGGTCAACGCCGTCTCCTCCTCCTGCTACAACACCGTCCGCATGCTCCACAGGATCTACAAGTGGATACCGACCGAAACAAGAACGGCGACACAGGCCCTCGTCAGCAGCAGACTAGACTACGGCAATGCACTCTACGCAAGAATCCCCGCCAAACACCTACGATGACTACAACGCATCCAAAAATGCCTTCGCCTGACTGATCGTCAACATCCCCCGCCGCAGCCACATCACCCCCCCACCTGAGAGACCTACACTGGCTCCCCGTCGACAAGGGAATCACCTTCAAGCTCCTCATCCACACACGCAAAGCACTCCACAACGCCGGACCAGCCTACCTGAACAGCAGACTCAGCTTCTACACCCCCACCCGCCAGCTCCGCTCCGCCAGCCTCGCCCTCGCCGTTGTTCCCCTCATCCAACGAACAACCTCCGGCGGCAGATCCTTCTCTTACCTCGCCGCCAAGACCTGGAACACCCTCCCTCACCCACATACGGCAGACCCAAGACCTACTCGCCTTCAGAAGACTCCTCAAGACCTGGCTCTTCGAGCAGTAGCGGCACCCCCCCTCCCCTCAACGCCTTGAGCCCGTCATGGGTAAGTAGCGCGCTTTACAAGTACTCTGATTGATTGATTGATTGATTGAAAGGGGCACGGACTGCAAATCAATGCTTAATAAACTGCAGCCATTATTTCCAACGCTCCTAGAAGAACTTTGTGTATCATTGTTAGGTAGTAGGCCGTGTGCAGGGGTTTTAAATATTTCATTGCTTCTTGCAACAGGGCATCTTTGCTCAGGAGATGCGTGCCATATGCATATGTGCACAAGGAGCGCATAAACAGGAGTTCCCACACAGGTCAGAAAACACTCACGCACTCATAATCAGGTAGGGCAGGGGTCTTCAAACTGGGGGGGCGGTCACTCCCGGGGGCGGGGGGGCCTCAAGTGATCCCAGGTTCTGACCAAAAGAAGCATTATGCTGATGGCAGTGCTTTGTTTTAAGCAGGAAATATATGAGAGGTGCTCAGCCGCTCTGTAATGGGCCATCCCTTACATCTTTTGTCATTGAAATGTTAGCTGGGAGTTTGTTTCAAATAGGAAAGGGCTCCAAATATTCTTCAAATACCCCATCCTTATTTCTAATAAATTTGAATTGAATATTTCTAATAGTCACACTGTGGACAATTGTACACGTTAGTAAGGCCTGCCTGACCAGAAAAGTATGTTTGGCATTCATGTATTTAGTTGCATTTTTAAAACGGTATCAGAATTTACCAGTAATGTCTAAATATGTTTCGTGTTTAAAAAAATCAAGATATGTTTAAACATTGCCAATCAATAGAATAATTGCGAAAAATTCTGAGGGGGGGCCATGAATTATTTTTTCTCACTGGGGGGGGGGAATGGCAATAAAAAATTTGAAGAACGCTGAGGTAGGGTGACCAGGCGTCCTGGGTTTTCACCAGTTGTCCCGGTAAAATTCTGCAAATTTAGCTCACGTCCCGGTTTTTAGAGAGGGTCGGGAGAAAACTGTGGGTTCTGCCTTTTTATGTATTCCAGAGCAGAAACAGTTAACAGCTGTCTTTTATAAGAAAGCAATGCAATTAATAGGCATGATACTGGCTTCAAAATGTGCATTTTAGTTATTTACTCACTGTCCCTTCTTTAAATCTGTGCTGAAGAGCGCTGTCATTCCATGCGCTTGGTTTAAATTAAATTGCAGTCCTTTTTCTATTTTTTGCAAAATGACCCGTTTTTGGGCTTTAAAATTCCGGTCACCCTATAATCAGGGCCCTAGTGTTGATTCCGCCTCTTTCTTTCGCCCCCTCTACAATTCCCGTCTCTTAATCTTTCATCTTTATACAGGTAATTGGGATGGCGCGAAAGTTTCTGAGATAGTGTCGATAACCCCTCCACCCTTAAATCACGACCCCGAACACCTTGAACGAAACACAGTGGCCCGCTTCCCGCCCTGTGGGCTTCTGTTCAGAGCCCTGGACAAGACGCGAGCACACCTTTGCCTCTGAAGGCTCTCTCTCACCCGGCAGCTCCTGACCTCCCATCTACATACCACCGCCCCCCTCCCCGCGCCCCGTAGTGACGGGAGTGCGAGGTGTCCTGTGTCAATCAGTGAACGGCGGAGCTAGGGAGAGGCTGAGGCTGGGGCTGGAGGGGTGGGAGAGAAGCAGCCGTTCCTGCTGCACCCAGGAGCCCGCCAGCGCCCACATGCGAACTTCGCTTTACTCCTAGCGCTTCTGTGAGAAATAACACCACCTGGCATGGCGCTACACGGTCTAAAAGTTCTGGGATTCTTGGTAAGTGGTGACTTTTTATAAAGTTATTTCAAACTGTTGCTTTTTAGACTCTCTGGTTCGTGTTGACATTTAAAACAGCTACTACGCGATTAAGTTACTTATTAACTTCTGCCATAAAATAGTTGTTTTCGTGCAAAACATTGCAAAATACGCATTTATTCCTGTTACTTACAGCGCTTAAAACGACTAAGGTACAATATGAGGCGCTATATAAGTAGGACGTGTTCGTTAATCTGAACTACATACCAGTTTTATTCTGGCGAAAATATGATCTATTTTGTGTGTGCTGTTAATCAGAGTATGTTTGTGTTCAGCAGTTGTGAGTACACATCACTTGCTTTAGATTGCACCGTGCGTTGCTTAAATCCTCGGATATCCCGGGGGATCATGTTCACAATTAAAATATTACTCAATCCCTTTGTAGTGGATTATTAGCTCTTGGAAAGCTTCTGCGCAGCACTGACACTTTTCCCCCGAATGAAAATAAGATTCATTCTCTAAAAGAGTTTGTTTTAAATGTAAAGACACAAAAGAAAAGAGACGCGAGCCTCCGGCCGCAGGGCGCAACATGTGCGCAATTCTTTCGTTATTACGGTACGCTCGTCCCCCGGAGCTTCGGTGGATGCTTTAAGGTGAAGCTCGTACTCTGCTAGAACACACGCAGCCCCTTCAATGCTTCCATTGTGAGGCTCTGCCCGGGACTTCCGCTGTTGACATCTCCCTTAAGAGACCCGGCCTTCTCTCTCCCAGGTGTGAGAACAAAATAGACCATTTTATGGAGCGCGCGATCACACAGGGCGCTCGACAGACACCAGAGGTGTCTGACTATTGGCTTCTGGTCCTTAAATAAGGTTATCTTCTTCGGCACTTTCAACCTGCCTCGGGAATAAACAGTCCGAGCGATACATTATGGTTTCTCTGAGGCATCCTTTCTTTCTAACAGCGACTTTGACAGGCACTGGCTGTCATCTCTCAGAGTTGTACAACAATCACAGACACATTGAATCCAACATTTTCTCAGATGTTCGTTAGTATTATAGCAAATAAATGCGAGGTACATGGAGTCAAACTGAATACACCCACATTTTCTGATTCTGCTTGGATTTTAGGGAAAAATCCAGAGAAACATGACTGTTTGCAGATAAGGTGCTGTGCAGTGAGTGGATGATTTCAGACAGGCTTTCGTTTCTAGTGCACTCTACTGTGGGTGAATTTTCTCGCACTTTTGACTCACCGCACCATTAAAGATGTTTGGATTGAGGACATGGAGTGAAGAGAAAAGTCCTCACAACAAAATCTTTAAAGAGCAAAGTGTACCGCAGACCGTTAACATGGACAGGAGCAAGTATAGGACGTGCCAGTGTATATATAGGGGTTATATTATATACTATTGCGTATATGTTATTTTATAGCATTTTATAGTAAGCTGTGTATGCCATGATATGTTACAAAATGTTTTGTTGCTATGTTAAGGTATTTTATAGTATGAATTTTGTTTAATTACTTATGTGGCACATAATAATTTCCATGTTAATGTATGCAATAGAATGCTATTTTATGTTATGTTTGCCATGTTATGGCATGTCGAGTAACATATCTTGTTGTGGTATTCTTTTTCTCAATTATTAATGTTACATATGCTATGGTTCTTATCTTAAATTATTCAATAGTATGCTATGTTATGATTTGTTTAATACATCGTATAGCATGTTAAGAAATATAATGTTTTGGTCGTTATGTGTATTAAGGGCGGTTATGTTTTATCGTGGTATGTACATTACATGCTAACGTATTGCATTGACATGCAACCTATGTTGTGTTATGTTCCACAGTGGTTTATTTTCAATTCCCTTCTCTCGCTCGAGAGCAGAGGACCTAAACCCCAGAGATAGTCATGGAATCAATTGTTTTCTATAAACTTTTTTTGGAACAATGCATGCTAATTAATCCACTAATTAACGGATTAACTACACACATTTACACAACCTCAACATTACTGATTCCTTTCGGATTAAAAGTAAAACCCATGTGTTCTACATGAATTGTATTCATATATTTTATATGTAGTTGTTCAATGTTTAGGGTAATGTTTGCACTTTTAAAAACTGTTTAGCGAAACAAAATACAATAAACATGAAAGGTTCTTCTAAACTGATCGACTCTAACATATTGCGCAAAGGGAGGCAACAATGGAATACGTGGTTATGATGCATGATTCTCACTGACATCTGTCACCAACCAAAGGTCTTGCATGTACAATACTTCATGATGTTATAAGGTAGTTTGTAAGACCCTTACCCCAACAGAGAAATCAACCCTTGAATATAGCCAGGGGCTACTGGAATTATACAGCCGCAGAGCAGATTATGCGGCAAAGTGGAGTAAATTACGCAACAAGAAAAGGCAAATTATTTGTCATGCAGCACATTTTTCATAGTATTGCTTCATTATTTTGTCAATTTTAAACTTGTTAACACTATCTGTACAGTAGTTGCACCTGTTTAGTATCTTATTAACACCCAAAAATAGCAATACGCTACAGAAAGGTGACTAGTCAACTTTTGCACAGAGCCTTCCACTGCACGGATACAGATGTTGTTGCATCTTGACTAACTTTTTAACCGTTTGAGCTAGAAACAATTTTTTGTTGTTAAAATCAGCAGATTATGAAGAGGAGGATGGAGTATGTGGCAAATGTGGGAAATCTATAACTATGCAAAAATCACTGCGGCTGCACAATAATCGCATAATTCCAGTGGCCCTGAATATAGCAGACCATTTGCACCCACACTCAGGTAGTGAGTTAGCAAACAGCTGTATTCTGAGCTCGTGCTTCAGTAAAAACTAAAAAACGTGTTATGCAACAAACACTAGTGTACTTCACCACACGAATCCATGCACACGACGCTGCCACTGACGCATAACAGGATCTACCCCACCGCTATCCAGTAAATATGTCACTTGAAAGTACACCTGCCCCCAACCACCATCACCCACCTCTTAAATATCTGAAAACGAACCAAAAGCACTGTCAGCTGTGGACTGGGTCAACGAGAATCCTAGGACTGCAGAGGGCCACCAGATTCCAAATACACCAGGTAGGAAGTGCTGTAGAAATTCCCAAACCAAAGTTTGCAACTGAATACCATGAGGCCAAATGAATGTGAAACCTTTTTATACTTGCATATTAGGGAATGGAGAACTTCTAGATTTGCTGACAATGTATGACACGGACAGATGTGAAACTGACAGAAAACATGAACAAAATAATATTGCACCATTTTGCATAACTGCATAGTAAGGGCCCTAGAAGGCCAGTGAGCCTTACACTCTGCCTTTCAAAAATGTAGCAAACTGTGTTTTGTAGTTTCTTTTTTACGTAACTAGTCAAAATAATATGTGTAACAAAGTAATCTGTTACTCGAGGGCATACCCTTTGGAGTGTTATAAATCTACAGCAAATCCAGTTTAATTTCTTTACCTTGCATCAAATAAATCCTCTACATTTTATGCTGTGGCACCAAATTAAACATGGATGTCCTTTGATGATTGCTCTTGGCTTTCTGTCTAGTCCATTAAGTGTTGGCGGGGCCACATGCAGCTCTTAACTGCTTCTAGGCGCTCACTGCATTCTTGGATTATGCACTCTCTTTGAAAGCAGAAACCCATGTACTCTGGTGCTCGGCTCTCTGGGTGAGAAACGATGGACCCCAGTCAAAGGCTGAGCAGGAAGTTGTCACACAATCATGGATTGGACATGTGCTTCCTCGGACCTGTGACCCTGTAAGAACCCCGTCCTAGCACACACAGGGTACGCCTCGAGACAGCGGACACCATTCTAGCCAGGCACGGTACCTGAATATCGCTGCCTGACAAAAATACTCTGGGGTGGATTTACAAGCCCCTTGCGCCTCATTTGCGCCGATGTTGTGTCACTTTTGTGATGCAGCGCCGGCGTGAACCATATGCCACGTTGCACCCTATTTACAACGTGACGCATCTAGGGAGATGCGTCACGTTGTAAAGCCCTGCGCCACATGAAACCTGCGTCAGCTTTCATGTGGGCATGCCGTCGCAGGGGGGGGGGGGGCGCTTTCAGTTGCCGGAACGCCTCGGAAAAGTGCCTGAGTGAAATCTACAAGATTTAATTCAGTCACTTTTCCGACGCCGCTGCGTCAAAACCTTGCGCCTGCTTGAAGCAGGCATAAGGCTTGACGCACCATGTTGGACATAGGCGGGGTTGGAACAGTGCTGGAGTTGCGTCGCGCCCGCAACACAACTCCAGCACTGCGCCAACCTTACGCTAGCAGATGCAACACGCATCTGTTTATCCTTGCGCCATGAAGCCCCGCATTGTAAATGCGGCGCATCTGTGGTGGCGCAAGGGTAAACTTGCGTCACGTATCTTTCCTGGCGTGTCCCTGTTGATTTGCAGGGATGCGCCAGGAAACATAAACCTGCCCCTCTGTCCTAAAAATTGTTTACAAGAATATCACCCCCTTTGAGTTAAGAACAGAAAATCTACACTAATTGGAGCAATATTTTGTCAACTACGTCAGGTCACGATTTTTATGTCAAATTATATTTTCATTACTGATATTCTGATATAAAACCACCTGCACGTGCCTTAAAGCTTTTCCCTTACCTTTGGGTCTGCAGTTATTCCTTGATCTTCATATCTAAAAATATGGCAGCCAAAATCAGAATATTAGCATTGGGGGCTACAGGTCACTTATCTCCCACTACTGATAATTTCTACTTCTCATGTCCATGGAAGTGCCTTCCCAGTGTGTTCTTGCGGTTAGAGTGTTTGCCTTTTATTGCAGTATTATCCATGTACTTGTGTTTGGTACCCTCTTGCAACTTGCACTCACCACTTTGCCCCTGTAACACACGGTTTGCTTCCTCTCACAGGTTTTTTACCTTTGATACTTACACAAGTGCCACTTTTGCCTACGTAATCGTTTGTTCTTGTGCTTGAGTGTGTAACATATACTGCATTATTATACCACAAATTATACTCTATTTTCTCTTGTAGCCTGCACACTTGTCACTTTTCCCTCCTGAGCACTTTTTACTACCTCATGTATTTTTGGTAGCCCACATTTTTACTACCTCATGTATTTTGTTTGCTCACAAGTGTCACAATTACCTTGTCTACCTCATGTATTTTTGGTTTCTCACAATTTTTACTACCTCATGTATTCTTGGTTGCTCACAATTATCACTTTACCGTATGTAACATAACGAATGCCTCTGCAATCTGTTGCTCGTGTAACGTTCTCAGTTTGTATCTTTTCTGTTCCTATTGTGAAGCGCTCTGACACCTTCGGGTAAAGTCCGCGCTATATAAAATTGCATAAATAATAAAAAATAATAAAAAACTTAATTTGATAGATCCAACATTGTCTTTTTCAGAAGGACCAGGGCTGTTTCTGAACTTGAGCGTCCTTATCTTATTCATAGAAAAGTTGGAATTCTTTGAAACATTTTCCCTAAAATATTTTAGGGCTTGCTAATGTAAAATGCTGATTAGAGCAATTTCTGTCTCGTAGCGTTAATGTTTTTTTTTTTAAAACACTTCACTTCTATGACTAAATCGATTTCTTACTGCTTATGTAAACATTTCAGTGTGTGTCACTTTGCAAACCGTAATCTGTGAAGGCTGCCATATCACTAATTGGGCCAACATAAACATTGCACAAAGAGATCTCTGTTTGATATCTTATATAATTACATTCTTCCACAGTGCAGGTAATAAACTGAAACAAATACGTGTAATCTTGCCCAACAAATTGTATAAACAACTCAAAGTAATTATTTTAATTGCAGAAGAACACTTTTCTCCTTTAGTTTCACTTACATACCAGACATTCACTTTACAAACAAATCAGGTTAATACTTGATGACAATTCTAGCGAATAAACTTAGCTCTGTAGTAGAGAGGAAGGGTAAATCGCGCTGTAAGTATGGTTCAGTACAGGTACGATTTGCGTTTCTGCAAATAGAGATGAAAAGGCAATAATGAAAGTGCAAATTGCACTGAAAAGGCAGTGGCACAGTGCAAAGCTCAGTAATGGACTGAGATGACAGAACAGTTTCTGCTGTTCTCCATTGTCATCAATTAGGCGTAGTAGGTAGGCGTAGTTCAGGGCTGAACTGGAGACCAAAATCTGGCACTTAAAAAATATTCAGACCAACCCCACAGTGCCGGTGGCTAATGCCAATGGTAAGAATCCGGGCATGATGGCTTTCTTGGTTGGATCACTGCAGCCCATTCAACTCTGAAAAAGGCCCATAATCCTGAAACCCACCAGTCAGCCGCGTGCTCCCCCACATTGGCGGATGAGCGTCGCCCCACTGCCTGGCGCAGAGATAGCAGGTGAAAAATAGAACGATGTTCTATCATCGTTTTATTTTTCATGTTCCGGCTCTGAGCCAGCGCATACAGGGAGGAGCTGGGCCGAGGCATGGGAGGGGCGAGGAGGAGTCCTATTTGCACTTCTACGTGGTCATCAGCCGTGGGCGGTAGTGGGAGTACCTGCCGGGCGGTGACGTGGGGAGGGGGAGGGGCAGGGTGGGGGGTAGTGAACTATGGATTACGGAGGTATACAGGTAAGTAAACATATAAATAACTAAAATGAATTTTGTTGCGTGCACTGCATCCCCAAATTCATTTTATTTATTTCTATGTTTACTTACCTGTAAACCTCCGTAATCCATAGTTTACTACCCCCCCAACCTGCCCCTCCCCCTACCCACATCACCGCCCGGCAGGTCCTTCAACACCCAACCGCGACTGGTGCTCATGTGTGTTTGGCCCGCCATCTCAGGCCGGCCAAACACACATGCGCACTTAGGTTTCTCCAACCCGGCTGCACTGAACAGCCGGGCTGTAGAAACCCCACAGACTCCCTGTCCTGAGCGGAGCATCTTTCCAGCCCGCTCAGGCCAATCCATGTGCTGCTCTCATAGCATGCTCTCCCTCCCGTTTCCCCTCCCCTACCCCGCTACTCTGTGTTTGTGGCGGCCGACACTGCCACCTGTGAAATTCCGGAGTGTCAGAATGGCCAGTTTGGCCAGATCCTTGGCTTACCTTTTTCTCCCCTGGTACTGCCCTTGCTACTCCTGATTTCAGGGTTCACTAAGACAGCAACAAAAAAGGAAACACATTTATCTTTTCTACTTTACACACCGAAACCTTCCTTTATCTCCTAAGCAGCAAATAGGAGGTTATCAAGAGGATACTGATGGGATCAATGGTCAACCTTGTGTTGTCATCAGAGTTCACTTTCAGCTACCCCATCTATTTCAAATGACATCCTAATGTATCAGATACCCTCATGTTGATGATCACAATGCTTGGGAGGTAGATGAAAACGCTATTGGAGATAGACCAGGAATCCTCTACCACACTCCCACTCTGACTCAACCTACAGGCTGGCAAAGAGCCTCTGACAGAGAAGAGGAACTTAAAGGGTGAGGAGCAAAATAGAGGAGGATGGGCAGGTTGTGTATGTGTTTACCTAATCAGCCGACTTGTAAGAATTGACTGCAATCTGCCCTGGTGATATGTACACTCAAATGCAAGGTCAAAAGGACTGTGGTCCATAGCCGGACATGAATACACCAAGGGCATGGAAATGTGGCGAAAACATCTCTCAGCCCTTAGGACCTCTTTCTTGTGTCACAACATCACATGAAGGTTCTTAATTTTAAGCTTGATTCTGGCTATCGACCAGATGTCTTCAGCAGAATTCCTACGTTAATGCTGTTATTGTATCAATGTCACCACCACCTCCAGCTACTGATTATGGTGGGAGAGAGAACAGAAGAGTTGGAGAGAGCTCTGGATAAGGAGATCGCAATAAAGAAGACAATGCCTGGCCTTTTTGTAGGGTTGGGCGATACATTTTGCTCCACTGGCAGAGTTTGCGAAGTTTTGGCCACTACTTGTTGCGCTTGTAATGCGGAGTTTCAGCCAAAGTCCACCAATCGCTGCATGGTGGTCTTTTTTCTCACGTACGGCTCGCCAATGGTAAGGTGACAAGTGAGAATTGGCGTTCCTTAGCACCATTTTTCGGGTGGTAGGAGGGCACCTGGCGAGATTTTCTCAAAATGGGCAGTCGTGACCATTGTCGATTAGAAAGCTGCCACTTTAGTACAAAATCTACTAGCACAGCAGCAAAGAAGTAACTCCCTCTTGCGCTCCACTTATTGCCATTCATGCAGATTTTGCTATGCAGAAAAAGCTTCCAGTTCAAAAAATCAGCGCTAGCAGCACAATGTACCAAATTTCACCCGCTCGCAGAACTGTGTGGAATCTCAGAATTTTCATGTAACTCTGTGGAATTCCGCAGAGTGAAACTCTATGAGATCCCCCTCCCATACTTTTTTGTATCATATTTGCAAACTCCATACCAACATACATCAGAACAAATCTGTCTTACCATACCATCCTAAACTAAATGAAAAAGCTATTTTTCAAACTTCAGTTCTCAAATTGATCTAAATTCTGTTTGGAACATTGCCCAGATGCATCAAGCATTTTTGGAGTCGCAAACGGTGCGATTCCTTAAAATCGGCCGTTTGCGACTACAAAAATGCTTTTTGCTATGCATCATTAGTTTTTGTACAAATTCGCTAATTTTGCGAATTTTTTAAATGCGATTGCATTTAAGGAATCGCAATTTTGCGATTCCTTAAATGGAATGCATCATTGTTAAAAAATTAGCGAATTTTAAAATTGCAAGTGCAAATTACCACGAGTTTGAACCTCGTGGTAATTTGCAAAATTGTTTAAAAAAGCACAAAAATGCATTTTTTAAACTGTTAAGTTACAGACACACATGTCCTTAGGACATGTGTGTATGTAACTTACATGTAAAAGTGCATTTCATGGGTGCAGGGGGGGTCCTTTGGACCCCCCTCTCCACCCTTGAAATGCTTTGTTGAATTCCGATTTTCAAATTGCGAATTCGCAATTCCCATTCATTCCTATGGGCATTTCAGACCATAGGAATGAATGGGAAATGCGAATTCGCAATTTGAAAATCACATTTTTTATGCTTTTCGGTAAAAATTGCGATTTTTACCGAATCACAAAAAAAATGCGAAAAAAATTAGGGGAGGAGAAGCCCTTTGATGTGCTTCACACCAATGCGCCTCACAGTCATTCCTCTTGTTTGTATTTGCTTCGGCTGCCATTCTCAGACTCCACGATCTGCTCATGTGCACAAGACGCTTTACACATTACACTCATCTGCCTGAAGTGGGAGTTTTAAACAAGCAAAGCTGGTCCTTCTGTACTTGCAGTTTCACTTCTAAGGTGTGTTGTTATTTATCATGATTTTTAGCTGAGGTGTATCACGCTCGTTCATGAGTTTGATCTTTTCATACTGTGAAATGTTTTCTAAGTTGTTTTTGATTGTCTTACCGCTGGAGGTCTCCCTGTGCTACATTTAGCCTCTGACACATGCAACGCCACTCAACCACGCAACGCCACTCAACCATGCAACGCCACTCAACCATGCAACGCCACTCAACCATGCAACGCCACTCACACATGCAACGCCACTCACACATGCAACGCCACTCACACATGCAACGCCACTCACACATGCAACGCCACTCACACATGCAACGCTACTCAACCACCCAACGCCACTCAACCACGCAACGCCACTCAACCACGCAACGCCACTCAACCACGCAACGCCACTCAACCACGCAACGCCACTCACCCACGCAACGCCACTCACACACGCAATGCCACTCACACACGCAACGCCACTCACACAAGCAACGCCACTCACACACGCAACGCCACTCACACATGCAACGCCACTCACACACGCAACGCCACTCACACACGCAACGCCACTCACACACGCAACGCCACTCCCACACGCAACGCCACTCACACATGCAACGCCACTCACACACGCAACGCCACTCACACACGCAACACCACTCACACACGCAACGCCACTCACACACTCAACGGCACTCACACACGCAACGCCACTCACACACGCAACGCCACTCACACACGCAACGCCACTCACACATGCAACGCCACTCACACACGCAACGCCACTCACACACGCAACGTCACTCTCACACGCAATGCCACTCTCACACGCACTGTGCAGTGCACAATAGGTCTCGCAGTAGGAAAGTTGGAGATATTGGTTTTGTAAATGACAAAGCCCTTTATGTTTTTAACATGCAAAATAAAAATAAAAGGCATTGTTATTTGCAATTGTAATAGCTCCAACTTTCCTACTGCGAGACCTATTGGCAACGCCAGTGCTTGTTACTTTTTTCCAAATACCTAAGATGAAGAGGGAATGCTTCTCAATGAATTGTGTTTGTTTGAAGGGGACTTAGAGGGGTTGATGGCACTTGAACCTTGGGGGAGTTTATGTACTAACATTTAAAATTTTAAAAACTAGCTTGTGCAATATAATGTGACCCCCAACTACCTGAGTGTTTGGAATAAATTCTGTTTGGGAATCAAGTAGTCCAATGATGCACCTGACTATGATTGTTCTATGTGGCAAAGCGCACCGGCGAGTAACAATACTGTGCCTGATAAATGAAGTCATCTGGCACAACCCCATGAGATATTTTGTTCTCCCAATAACACCCTAAGTTGAAAGCATAGTTCTGTTTTTCACTCGTTCATCATACATTCATTATATATACCTTCTTTCTCTTGTTAACTCCTTACAAGTGAGTCACCATTTGATATTGTGTTTACTTTTATCATGTATACCTATTTTGTTTGCTGCAACAAAACATCAAGTACATGAATGAATAATTAAATAAAGTCTAAAAACTTTCAGCGTAAGGAAAGACACTAGTTACCTGAAAGTTAACTCACAATACACTAGAATATTATACTCAAGCATTTATAACTGTGCCTGCTGAGGCAGAATCTAGGTAACGCAAAATATGTTCACATTATGCACTAGTTTTTTTATTAGGTCTCGCCTAGCGATGCAGCGCACGCGCTGATTGCTATGGTGAGTCCTATAGTCGTCCCTTTTGCTAGCGAAGGGAGACAGGAGATCACACGCGCCTGGACAGGCGATGTGCCTGTCCGCGCTCGTGGCGTTTGAGCAGAACACGTGCCATTCGCGCTTTCACTCTCATGGTGACAACTTGTTCAAAAGACTTTCATTTTCATTACATCTTCATTAGACGCGTTCCAGCTGTAGTGGAACACAAGTGCCCAGGGATTTCTCAGAAGCGTGATGGATTGACTGACACCCATGTCAATATAGTTAAAAAATTCTTGTGGATGGGAGAGCAGGATGCGTGGTATTTTTACGAGGTTTCACATTACACAAACTTGAAATAAATAAAAAAAATCACTAGCAAGCGGTGATCTAAAACCTTCACTAACGGTTTGCCAGCAATAAGAACCTGACCTGGAAACAGCAATGTTTTCCTGATACTTTATGCAAATCACCAATACTGGAAATGTGGATTAACCAACCAGCCTAATCTGTGCAACTCTTACTATGTAAAACAGCTTTGAGGAGGCCCCGATTAAAAATGCACACAATTCTTGAGCCTGCCCGCAGAAACTGCAAGGATTACATGCAGGATGCAATTCCCACCGCGACGGACCTTTCGAAAATGAAGCTGATCTTGTAATGTAATCTGTAGAGCATGATGGTAGGAGCACGCCTGAGGTACTAACACATCATAGATACGTTAACTACACCAAAAACAAATCGGCCACCAATACTAATAAAACTGCAATGTTATGGATAAAAAAACATAACATTTTGCATACAAAGTCAAGAAAAGTTGCATAGGCGCCATTTCTAAAGTCCAAAAGCACAGCGTGCTGCATGGGAGAGCGTGTGGTGCTTGAAACTGCTTTGGGGCTGTAAATAAAACATAAGGAGTAACAACACACGAATGAGGGGCAGTTCTGATGGGAGGTGGTAACAAAAGAGAGGGAGGTACTAAGGAGGGACTACTAAGCATATTCACAAATTAAAAGCCACCATTTACCCTGGACAGAAGCCAATTGAAAAGATGGGCGGAGAAATGGGCGGAGGTTCCAGTCCAAACCTGAATACAGTACGTCTCGGAGAAACAGCGCAAGCAATGCTAGACAAGACATAAACAATCATTTGCAATGCAATAGGTCTCGTATTTACGCAAGTTTGAGCTATTGTCATTGCAAATAACAATACCTTTTATTTGTGTTTTTGTTTTTAAAACATAAATAAAAGGCATTGTCATTGTCATTTACAGTACCAATAGCTTAAACTCGCGTAAATGTGAGACCTATTGCATTGCAAGTGCTTGTTGTTGGTATCGAGGTTTCTTCAGTAATCAATGTACTCAGTGAATACCTCAAAATGGTGAAGCCTGATGAGACACTGGGTGTTGTTATTGATGATGTGGCACTCACAAACCATCACAAGTTCGGAAATGCTCTTCACTAACCCAACCACATCTGTGCCGGACAAACACAGCCACTGTGGGGCATATCATCTCCCGCTCAAGACCAGTGACTCTGTTACCCTTCTCAGGAAGTCCGTGAGCATGTAGCTACCCTTACGGACAGAGCACCCCTCCCTCTCATCCCTCTCATCCTCCAGCCCCTATGTGGGGTTGCAGGAGCTTGATGCATGCAACTGTTGAAGGCACTCTTGGTTCAAAGTCTCTGAGTATATGAGCGAGCCACCTGGGATGCTAGAACAAGCCAAGCCCATCCCCTCTACTTCGGTGGTGTGGGTTTAAAAATTGACAAAGTAATCTTCAGTCATGTTTTTAGGTTGACTCTGCAAAATGTATCCATTATAAAACTCGGATGATGGAATAATTGGCAAAGGTCTCTTTGGGGGATACAAAGAAGAAGAGTTCTGCAACGCCACGCAACATACAGGGTTTAAGCAATTATCATAAGTTGCAATATAGCAGTTATTGGAAGTCATACTAATGCACTAACCAGAAGCCCTCAAAGTGAGACAATGCCTTCTGGTTAGTAAATTGCTAGGACCGAACAATAGATGGCTACTGCAGGTTATACATGATTATAGCTCCACCTGACAAACCTTTGTCCTAACCCACTCCTGTCAGCAGGAGAAAGGAGTTGTTGGTGAGTGACTGGAGCAGAGTCATGAGAAGGGAGTCCTTCTTCTCACAGTTGCAGGAGAGAAGGGTTTGGTTGGCATCCTTAGGGATGCAGTCTCCAGTGGCGAGGCAACAAATCTGCTAGATGTCTGACACTGTCTCTGAAAAAGCAGTTAAGCCCCCAGATGGATGACGGTGAAACTCATACATTCAACATATAGCTCAAATAATATGGCATTCATTTAAATAAAAAAGTCTAAATTGGGTAATGAATGCTGAACCTAATAAAGGGCTGACTGTTGTGGGAGCAGAACCCCAATATTCTGTTAATTTTGCATTAGGAGTTTTTTGCTCGCACCGGTGATGTAACAATTAGAGTCACCACACCTCTTGCAATGGTGTAAAAAAAATAGATGTAATAAAATGAATAATTAGGTCTACTACTAATTGAGTTTCAGTCCAATGGAAAGTTTTAACAAATTTATTACAGAATCTCAAAAATAAACAGTACAGAATATTATGTTTTTTGTTCTAAATACATATTTGGCAGAATATGTCATCAGATATTCAGAATGAACCCTAAATTACAATAATATAGCAAAAATCAATACAGCATAGATAAATAGGAAAATATCAATAGGTCTCTATAATACAGTCTGGAACACAAAAGAAACTGACCACATCTCTGGCAGAAAAGAAAAAGTCTCTCTCAATTGGGCAGAGCCTCAAGAGGAATAGGGAAGTGTGCATCAGACAAGACGTAGCCCATGGAGGAATTTGCAAATTCTCTCTGGCTCACACACAAAACCAAGGTTGTTTATACACATTTTTGCATAGTTAATGAGAAGAAATTTTAAATGTACAGTTTGATGAACCCACATTGAACCAATCAGAGGAAGACACATTCTTTAGGAGAATTTTATTTTTCTGTGTTGTTGCCCACCAGAGATGCACAACTCCTGGTGCTACATCTGAACAATCAACTATACATAAGCTGTTTCTATCACGTTTTCTAGGACGCTTTACTGGAAGTAACCATGATTTACTAAAGATATTACTATATATTGAGAAGCAAGCTATATTCATAATATGTACACTCTAAAAAAACTACATCACAACATCCTGTGCTCTGCAGAGTCTGCAAAAACAATGCATAATTGATAAAAGAAAATCATTTAGAGGAACATTCTATCATGAGGGGGAATGAACAATAGCAACGTGTGCAGTTTATATGATCCATCGAAAAATAATGTCCATGTTAACTAAAATACAAATTGTGGCACAATTAAAATACATATTAAAACACACTTCTAAATCTGTTAGAAAAATCATTTAAAGAGGAAAACGTAGTTCATCAATTACGGTTATCATGAAATCTGCACATGAAACTTTAACAGTAGTCCCCAATCTAATTATTTTTAAATAATCATCTTCTCTACATACATCTCTATTAATAATTAATTAGTTTGAAATTGTTGTCATCTGGTTGAAACAGTTTCCTTTAAACATTGTAGCTCTGTCTTTCTCTATCTTCAAAGATCTTTTTCCTTAACGTCTTTAACCTGTTACATTGACATTGACATTTCTCAATTATCCATTCTTCAAAATTAATCTGACAAAATAGAATTATTATTAACAAACCATTATTATTATCACAGTAGGTTGTCTATACCTTAAAGTATTATTGCCCACCTCATCTATCCATTCACCTACTCCTTTAAAACTCTTTGCTAGATTTTGAAACCAGGAACCCACTCCTTCCTATAACCCAGGTTCCGTTAGTGAATTAAACTCATTATGAATATTAGTCAAATTAGCTATATGTGCCTATTCTACCTTACTATTATCTGGCACATATGTATTACAGATTTTAGTGTGTATTACGCTACAAACTGCTCCCTCCTTTGCTAACATAATGTCCAATACTCATCTATTTTGCATAGCAATTTCTCTCATTACAAACATGTCTTCATTTAGCGTTATAAAAGTTTCTTATGCATCTAGTTCTATTTTATTCACCAAAGCTGAACGATGCCTAATCTTTACATCATTCATAGCAACACCCACAGAAGGACTAATAGCTCCTAAAATATCTAATACTATTGAACCAAAGATTTTTTTTTTTGTTCATCTAAATCGAACCGTATCATTTCTTTCACTTGATACATTTTAGTAAAACTCTAGCGACATATAACAAGTACCCTCCCTATTAATTTGTTCACATGCACTCTCTCCAACCTTTTCCACCGAATCTCCACCTCTGCATGTTCTTTTCAAAAACAATTCACCCTTTCTCTGTTTCTCAATTCTTAACTTTGGATGGAAATTTAATCGCCTGAATTCTTCTTCTTCCCTTAGTTGTTCATTACAATATTTTTTTCTTCTGCATTCCTTACAATTTTAATTCCTCTCTTTATATTCACTTATAAACTCAAACTCATCTCTTTTTATTATAGACACATGAATATTTTTGTTAGTATTATGCTTAGGGTCTACAATATTTCTAATATACTTACCATACACCGCATTAGGGTTATCCAAACCAACGAGACTTCTCTCAATAGTGACATTAACATTGGTTAAGTGAACAAAAAGTGTTATAGTCATGAAAAAAAGTTACAAACACATTGCAAGGAAGGTAATAAGATAATGGAATCTGTAAGTACATAATTCCCTCTCCAACAGAAGTAGGCAACAAAGTGCTCACATAACATTCATGTACCTTTGTAATGTCTATGTACTCTTACTCTTATATGTAACAAGTCTGTTTAAAACTATTAAAACTAAAGTCTGTATGTTCAAAATTACCATTTTCACTCATTTTTGACCATCAGTTAGTTTATTAACATTTGGTACATTTCCCACAGGAAAAAGTAGGCAATCCAACAGTTCCACTAAAACCATAAGAATCGTTATTAAAATAGTATACCATACAATTTTATAAAATCTGCTGTTTACCATATTTGATTGAAACTCATAAAAATTATTGTGAAACTCAGAACTTAAAATCGATTTCTTCTTTCTTATTATTTTATGAAAACAATAATAAGCAAAATAAAACAAATAAAAAATACAAACTATAGATTTTCTTTAGTTCCGAAATAGTTCAAAATTCATCTAGGAAAAATCTAAGTTCACAATTCATCAAATTAGTTGATGCAGTAAAATTCTCCTAAATATTTCAATTATAAAAGTTCAATAAAAGTGTCAGCAGATTGCAAAAGCCTTTCCCCGTTTTTTCAAATGTAGTTAAAAATGTCTCAAACATTCTCTTTCATCTGTCTCTTTTCAAGATGGCACTTCTTCTGACCCTATGTCACTCTCAGTTTCTTTGTCATAACTGTATTGGCAATAGGTCACAACTGAATCAAAATTTCTCACTTCTGGGATTTCTTATTCTTCAGACTTTCTGTTTCTTACTCGCTTGTTGATCTTTTAATAACTGATGTTTCACTGTCACTCCAAGCAACTGACTCACAGTGTTTTCTCTTACACATTCTTTTTCTTGCAACATATTCTTCAGTTTCACTTACTTTGTCTATGTCAACAACTTTTGCCTCTTTGGCAACAGGGTTTGGTATTTTTCATCTGCACAGATACTCGAGTTTGAAATTAAACTCGTGTTTGAGCTTTGGTCAACATTATCTCCATCTGGTGTGTCCACTGCAAATCTCTTTCTCGAGTTTTGTCACTATTTTGATTCTGTGCTTGATTATGAGTTTGGTTTTAGTGGTTTGATGATATTGCATCTGCCTTTTTCATCCACTTCTTCACCTGCTCGTACTTTGTTTGCGTGAGTGACCACAGCTGACTAAAGTCATGCACTACCTGAATCCATACTGACTGTCGGTGTACATTGATACATCCACATTTTCTGATAAACCGCAAGCTCATGTCAATGCTACTAACATGTCACTTGCGTTGAAGTTACATTCAGCAGAGGAGAGGCCTCTAAAGTGCTGGAAATTGTACAAACTTCATAATCAGCTTTCAATGCACAGTACTGCTCTCCTAAACAAGAACCATAAACAAAAAATGTCAGATCAGCCATGTCCAAAGACATTTCTTTAATATCTAGTCTTGAATTTGTGCATAACTCTGTCACCTTCAAAAAGTAATGACCCAGTTCATCATCTATTTCATCATCTTTCCTGTCTTCACAAACTTGGTATAGCATAGGAAGCAGTGTTGCAGGTTTTAAGGTATTGCAACATCTAACAGAGATATTCTCAGCAGCAAGTATTTTATGCTCATAGCGAGTAAACCTGCTGTTTGTCAAATTCTTGGTTCAATTTCTCGTCATGAGAACCTCAACTGAATGACAGACAATTAAAGTATGTCCCATCACAATTCCCTTACTGTATTCAATAGCAACAGACATAGCTGCAACCAATTTCAGACAACATGGAAGAGTGACAATAGACACACATGATTTCCATGCCTTTGTGCAAGTATTGAAAGTGAATATATCCACCCCTCTGATAAAAGAACAGGTGAAAAGTTAAATTATAATCAGACATCCTGAGTGTGGGTGCCAGACACAGAAATGCGTTATTTGGAGACTTTCCTCACACCTTTTTCAATTTGGTGTCCCAGATACATGACTTCGTGTACAATGCTGCATTTTTGTTGTAGAAACTGTATGTCCATTCTCAGACAGATGATTCAACAATGCAGTTGTATCCTGTTGACTATCTTTCTTTGTTTTTGATGCAACCAGTAGGTCGTTAATATACTAGACCAATATTGAATTGCATTGTTGATACACACTCTCTCCCTCTCTTTTCAATCTTTGTGAGAAAATTGAAGGACTTTCATTATACCCTTATTGGATCAACATTATTCAAAAACTAGACTGTGAAAAGGAACTGAATAGCCTCATACA
Source organism: Lissotriton vulgaris (assembly GCF_964263255.1). Classification (NCBI taxonomy): domain Eukaryota; kingdom Metazoa; phylum Chordata; class Amphibia; order Caudata; family Salamandridae; genus Lissotriton; species Lissotriton vulgaris. The sequence goes on along the minus strand of NC_141695.1, from coordinate 1,713,752,554 downwards.
AAGAAATTGAAATAATGCTTGGGATAAATCAATGATTGTATACCACCCTGCCTCAGATGGGATTTGAAATAAGATCACTGCATGATTCGGTACCACTAGACAACATGGAGTCACTATCTGATTCATCTTTCTTAAATCCTGTATAATGTGCCATTTCCTGCTCAGGTTCCTAATTCCCATCATAGGCGAGTTCCAACGACTACCAAGGAACTCCTGGAGGATTCCTTGTTCAATCATTAATTCAATTATGAGCTTCATCCCCTCTTCTGCTTCTTTTGACAATTGGTACTGTCTTGTACTGTACTTGGAATCACTGCATTAGGTTTTATGTTTTTCTCACTGGTTCTGCTCTCTTAATCAATCCAATTTATTTTCCTGAATAATCCCATACCTACTCTATGACAGTAGGTCTTACGTCTGGAGGCAAGTCATCTTTTGTCAAAACTGGGAATCAAAGTTTTTGGGAATCTTCTGAACTGTTTCTAAATACTGAGTTTTCATCATGTGTTTCAATTGTAACACCATCTTGTGTGCAATAGATCACACAATTCAGTTTACAGGGCAAGTCCCTTCCCAATACGTTTACATGACTTGAGTCACACAAAATAAACAGTTGCTTATTCTCCATCTGTCTTATTTTAACAGGAACATCTGCTGAGATTTGATCCACCAATTATTTGTTGCTAAACCCTACAATTTGCTCTTCTCTTCTTGACCTGGGTAGGCTTGGGGCTTCTACAGAATGAACTGTAGATCAGTTAGCCACTGTATCTATAAGAAATTGTACAGGGTGGCCATTGTCTTCTTCATCAACATATGAGCAACTTTGGACTACTTCTAGGACTGCTCCAAGTATGCAATCATCCTCCCCCAAGGCTCCATCATTCTAAACTGCTTCCTGCCTCTGGATCATCAATGATCAAGGGATTTAGCTGATACCTCGCATTATAGGGCAATTTATTTCTCATGTTTTGCTGCATTACTGGAGCTGAGGGCATTGCCATTCTAAAGAATCTCTGATTCTGCATATTTGGTTGAAATTTTGTTACTTCTGTAAATTTTTCTGTATTTGTAGAACAACATTTACAGTACCCTAATCCAATTAGGATTCTTTCTACACTCCCTCTTCCAGTGCCTGATCTTTTTGCAACAATGACATGTAGTAGTTTCCTTCAGTTCAACATTTATATTCACTCCATCATTGCTCATCATTTTCCCACCATTCTGTTGTTGCACCGTTCCATTTCCCATCTGCCCACCAAACATCTGATTCCTTCCATTCGCTTAATGCACAAAATTCATATCTGAATTGGTCTGATTTCGAGAATCTCTTTCTACCTGCTTAGTTAGTGCAATCATTAATTTCCCTTTAACGTTTTGCCTTAACGTAATCATTACTATTCTTTTCCAACATCAATATTTCGTCCATGCTTTTGTTTGCCAAAACAATTTACTCTTTTGTATGTGGTTAAAAATTTCCGGTCTCAGTTCTGACACAAAAACAGCAGCAAACCCACTGCCACAGTATTTTTAAGGTTATCGACTCCGCAGTGTTTCATAAAAATATGCATAATTCTTTCATAGAAAGAATGCACTGACTCTTTCGGCTCTTGTGAATTTCTCAGAATTTTCAAACATTGTATTCCCTTTTCAGGAACTAATTTCTTCAAATAATCAATCACAGCTTTCTATTTTTCCATTACATGCACACCTGGTGCATTATTGGGGCCTACCCTACTGATTCTTGTGTTGGCAATCCAACTCGAGCTCTGCACTCCAACCACAAGCCTCCTGGATCCACAGTTTCTAACAACAAATTTAAATCTGTCCACTACACCTTATAAACGTGTGTTAATTTGCGTACATCATCATACCATTTCGCTGGATCCTCTCTCAATTGCAGGAAATTGTTAGTAAAAGCATATAAATCTGCTCTCAGCCAAGGCACATACACAAGATTCCCTCCATGTTCCTCTCTTAGAGGCAATTCTCAAACAATTCTCAATTCTGTCTCTGATTCTGATCCCTCATTGCTCTTGCCCCTACTTCTGTTTTCTTCATTTTCTTTTTCTAGCCTTTCCCTTCTTACATCTTTCTCAATATTTTTTTAATGACTCCATTCTCATGTTTTCTGAATTAAATCTTTAATTCGCGCTCTCACAGTAATTAAGCCCATTTCTTACATTTCGCCATGAGTCAAGTCCATTTTATGATTTAATTTCACATTTTTTATTTTGCTCATGTCAACCTCAAATTCATTAGCTAATTCCTCAAATTTATCATGTGCTTCATTTGCACATCATAAAGCTTCTTTAATTAAGTAAAGTGCTTCATAAGTTTTGTGAGTCAACAGCCTATCTACTTTTTACCCACCCTCTAATATGATATCCAAAGACATAATTACATTTCAAAAGGTGGTACTGTCAGAAACACAAGCTCTCTTTAGAAAATAAAAATACACTAAATGTGGGGGAAGCATAGTGCTACAGAATATGCATGACTATGACTCAGAAGTAAGAAGCAATTCCACACAAGACAGAAAACTCTAAAGTGGACCTGCAAATTCCATTTGTAAGATGAATCTTGAACTGACTAGATAGGGACTGAATGAGTTCTGGCTTAGTGAAAAAGAGTTTGCATACCTCTAAAAAGATTTTTTTTTCTATTCCAGCTCTTTACACTTTTCCTAAAATACATAAAGGTATTGACAAGCCTCCAGGTCAACCTATTGTGTTGCGTTGAAACTCAATATTACAACCTTTGGTAGAGTACATGCATCATTTCATAAAACTATTTGTCCCCCTAACAAGATCATATACTGACACAGTAGAGCAGCTATTAACCAACTTGAGGGTGTATTGTTTGATTTCAAACAATAATTACCTATCTGGTCCTAGAAAAAGGTACTGAGACCCATAGAGAACCATCGTCATTCATTGTAGACTGTGCCTTGATTGCATTAACTCAGAACTATTTCATCTTTAATATAGATTTCTGTGCTTACATCAGAAGGGTGGCTATGGGAGCAGTTTTTGCCCCAGATATAGCGAATCTGTATGTATAAAATTTTGAGACTCAGACAATCTACTCAGATATCAACCCTTTCGCATCCCATATTCGTAAGTGGTTACGCTACATTGATGATGTCTTCCTTATTTGGAGCGGTTCTGTCGCTGAACTCAGATCATTCCATCATTTGCTTAATGACCACAGCCTACACTTGAAGTTTTCATTAGATTACAAGAACTCTCAAATTAGTTTCTTGGATTTACTGATCAAAACAGATAATGATTGCCTTGCGGTAAGTCTTTACATCAAATGTACAGCTAAGAACACACTACAGAAAGACAATAGCCACCACCCGAGGAATTTGAGGGACAACTTGCCTTTTGGCCAATTTTTGAGAATTCGGCATAGTTGCACCAAAAAAGCAGAATATTTCACAGAGGCCATGTGTCAGAAAAGTTGATCCACCAAAAATAGTGGGACGTTCTCTTAAAAGAGCATGGTACAATAATAGAGAAGAATTATTGAAAGAGAAGGAAAGAAACATAACAAACACTAGATGTCTATGTGTCACTACTTTTGGGACTATGACAAATTCTATAAAAAGTATCATCTTAAAAAGTTGCCATTTTCTTGAGTTATCTAATTTCTATTTATGAGTATAGATGTCTACCTTTAAAAGAGGACACCATTTGATGGACAGTTTGGTCAAAGCCAATAAAGAACAGAGGAAACCAACTTTAACACAAACTCAGTGTTTAGGCCCAGTAGTGGTTCATTAAAATTGTGGTAAATGTACTGCTTGCAATTTCACATTCAGGACAAAAAGTGTTTGTGTTATTGGTTAAAATTGGATATTTAAACATCATTTCAACTGTGCATCGAAAAAATTTCAAATTCTGTATCATATGTGGTTGTGTCTGAAATATATTGGTAAAATAACCCAAGAAGTGAGATGCAAGATTCTTCAACACCAATCAAGGATCCAATGTAATGTACAAAATGCAGCTCTAGTCGACCACTATCAGACATTACACCATAATGCCAAAGAGATCAGATGATTTGTTCTGGATGTTGTGACAGTGACCACGAGGAACCTGGATGTGGATCATTTACCTATAATAAAAGAAAACAAATGGATTTGGCGTTTTGACTCTGTTACCAAGGGCTTACACCAGCAAACTGAATGGCAAATTCTAGCCACTTTGACTTCTTCAAACAATCCAAAATTTAGTTTATTAGTTAATAAAAACCATAAACATAAAACCAGCTTTGCCTTTGTGATACTCCTATTGTTGTCCTTGACTTCTTTTACTGTTGATACTGCTTTCCGTCTAATGGAGGTATACAGTATCTTGAATTAGGAGTAATGCATTCTGCCTTGCAACTTGAGTTCGTTGCCTTACGATGTTGATCAGTTTTTATAACTTTTTCCCATGATTAGCTTGTATTCCTTTGATTACTCCATCTTAAGATGACTGTCATTTATGTGGTATTAGAGTTTATACAGGTTTTGAGCATTCAGCTTCACGAGGGAGTTTATAGTGACTTTTGGTAAGTAACTACGCTCCTAGAACTCATCTCATGTACCTCCTTCATGGCTGTTGTACCTATTATCATGGTGTAATAGTAGTATCTGTATCCAAAACCATGTTCTAATATGGCCGCTGTCCAAGTCATTTAGCTTGCTTAATCACTTTTGACCCTAGGGCTGCTGGTATTATATTGATATGTGGCCAGTGCCTCAGTGCTCCTATCTCTGTAGCTTTTTGGTAATTTTTCAAAATTAGATACACTCCTGTGTGTCGTATGGCTCTGTTCCAATATGGCCACCTATACACTGCCCTCCCTTTGTTCAATATGGTGCATGATCAGTATGCGCTGATTTAACTTGGAAATGCCAGCACGGGTGGTATTTGATCGGAGGTCTGGTGGCACTTGTACCTCTCTGCTTTGCTGTATTATTCTACTTGACTTGTGTGCAGGTTAGTCAGCGCTCATTACACTTAGCATGGTTGTTTTAGCCCTCATCCTAATGACGCAATAACTTGTTTGTTTGAATAGTTATTACATTGTCTAACTCGTTCAGGGTATTTTTGAGTATCAATATCGATAAAAATATGAGAGTAACCCTTTCAATACACTTACTGTAAGTATTTTATTGTTTGGTTGGATGTTGGTCGGTGACAGTCATCTTTTGACATTAGGTTACTCTTTCACTGGCATTTCACCTAGCTCAGTCTTTGATGCTAAGATGGTCTTTCACTGGTGTTACATGTAGCTCAGTATTTTCCTGATTTCTTTAACGTTAAATAGGTCTTTCACAGTTGCTTAATTTTGCACTTGGTGGTGTTTTGATCCACATCTTGGTTTCTAAGGTGGTGTTCTTCCTCTTTTCGTCTCCTCCTTCAGTTTGGTTTAGTGAACTATGTGTTCATTGCAATCATTTTATTGTAGGTTAGAATGTTATGCAAGGGTCTATTTACTTTTATTCAACACTATGTCCTGAGGATGGTCCCATGTACTGATCAGCCGCTGAGGGACCGAAACGCCAATGGAATGATCACCACATGCATTCAGTCATAAAGAGAATACAATCCCCACCCTATAAAGAATTTTCTTATGGACTTAAAAGAGGACTACACAAAGTGGGTGATCCCAGTAACATATTGGATCCACATTTAGTGAGCTTTATGGATAAAATTGTTTGGACTTTTTTCATGAATTGTGCTTCATATAGTTTATTATTAAATTGTGCTTGCTATGGCAACACAGAGAAGTAAGTAATTTATCCGATATAATCTACTTGTTACCTGCGAGTTTCTATACACTCTAAGAATAGCAGATATTCTTAATTCTTTTTTTAAATCATAATATTTTATGAAACATTTCTTCTTCAGGGGATTCTTATGTGTGTGTTGATGTATTTATTCCAGTCTGGAGTTCAGGTATATGTACAGTGGGCTGGAGTTCCTTTATTTGTCAGTTTCCAACTGTTCATAGGTATGTTATACTTAGATTTAGACTTAGCAAACAAATTACCCATTGTCTGTACCTAAGTTAATTCAAAACACACTTAAAGCTACCTCAATATCACAACAAACAAACTTACAAACTACAGCCAATCCCTGTGTAGCTCTGGTAAAGGTCAACCTATCACAGCACAACTCTGTCAGCTGCCAGCCGATTAGAGCACAGCTTTCTGGTGACCTATCACTAACCCAAGACGGCTCACAGGCTGTTTAACCAATCACAGTGCAACTTCTTCATGATCAAGGAAATTATTGAAAAAACACTTTTTAACCACTATAAATTAACACACCATTGTCTGCTTACCCTAAAACAAAAATAAAAGTCAGTGGAACAAGAAAACCAATTCAATTGCAAACCATGCAACTCAGATACTTGCCCCAAAAAAAAATTAAAAATCAGAGGCCAAAAAGAGTGACAAAATTAACTATAAAAACTACAAAACTCTCACTAGGTAAACTCTGTCCAAAACTCTACCTCTCAGCCAATCTACTCAACCCTGCACACTTTAGGCAAGCACAGCAACTCAAATTCAACATAAAATCCTGAAAAAAAACGTATTACTTCAGAATCCCTATAGTTGTGTTTGAGGCACTTCACATTACACACCAAAGTTAATGACAAGTAATCAATATATCTCTAGATCCTGGATTTTCCACAAATCTGATAACCAAACCAGAACCAACAAAACCAATAGAGTCATTGAACATCAAATGTGTTACAAAGATGAATAGTACATCATCAGAATAGTAAATAATCCACCACTTAATTAACCAGCAGGACAGCACCAACTGAACCTCGGTTCTCTGCAGAACTAAAATCTCAAGAAGACACAGTCACAGTCCCGAAAGACGCTGGCGAAAACACTTTGGTCCTAAAGAAAAGGAATTATACAAGTCAATCCTGGCACAGCACAAAGAGTTGATTAAAAAAACTAAAATCAGCTATTTTTCTGAAAAAAATGAAGGAGCAAAAAATAACTCGAAGGAGCTTTTTGCAACAGTGCTGAAACTCAGTCAAGTACAAGAGACTAATAACTGCACAATAGACCAAACGTTCTGTGACACACTAGCCTCCTTGTTTCACAATAAAGTTTCCACTATCTATGACACCTTTGTCTTAAAACCAGTCAATCCCCAGGGTGTCAAATCTGTCACCACATGTTCAACGTCAGCCCAGTCTACTTCGGTAACCAAATTTACTGAATCCCGCTTCTCTAATTTCACACCACGTTCTCATGAACAACCATCAAAGCTTCTGTTAGCAAGATAATCCGGCTTCCAACTTGACCCCTGACCTCCGCGAATAACCCACCTGCTAGTGGAGTCAGTTGCTTTGCCACTTACAGAGGTCCTCAATTTGGACATTGAAACAGGAACCTTCCCCACAATGTGGAAGAAAACATCAATACTACCTTTGTTAAAGAAATAAATCCTGGATAAAACAGATGCAAGAAACTATCGCCCTATTTCCAGGCTACCCTTACCGGCAAAAGTATTAGAGAAACATAAGAATTAGGAACTGATGGTTTTCATTGAGAATATTCACATTTTGGATCCTACTCAATATGGCTTTAGAGCCAGACACAGCACTGAACAGGCCTTGATCACTGCAACGGAGGAAGCTAGATGGGCGGTTGATAATGGAGGATCGGCAGCCCTGGTACTATTAGACTTATCGTCCGCCTTCGATACAGTGGATCACGGCATTCTGTTTCATTAGCTTCAGGAAGCTGGAATAGAAAACTTAGCGCTAGCACTGCTCAGATCCTTTCAGCTCAACCGAGAACAATTTGTCAAAATAGGCGGCTACAAATCTAAATGTTTCCAGCTTCCTTGTGGGGTGCCACAGGGCTCATCATGGAGCCCCACCCTTTTTCATTTATATGTTGCTCCTCTGGCACGTCTGATCAAATCCCACAGGTTTTAGCTGGTATCATACGCAGATGACACCCAGATTATTGTATCAATCTCAATCGACAAACCTAAACCAGCACAGAACTATAAGGAGTGTATGAGATGTGTCAGCATATGGATGGCCGAGAATTGTCTTAAGTTAAACTCTGATAAAACTGAGGTAGTTCTATCTTCTGGTCCTCAGAATGGGGGCCAGCAGAGCTGGGGACCCTCCCAACACCATTTATTAAGGCAAAAAATACTGAAGTCCTTATAGACACCACCCTTTCCTTCTATCACCACGTAAACAAACTCACCGCTTCCATCTATGGCATCCTAAAAATCCTGAAGAAAATATTGCCCCTTATACCGACAGGATTGCAGAAAACAATGGTGGCTGCCTTAGTGCTGTCTAAACTTGATTATTGTAATGGAATACTAGTTGGAGAAAACAGTTCAGTAATAAAAAAAACTACAGGTTCTCCAGAATTCCACAGCTAGACTGCTCTTTGGTCTGTCCAAATATTCATCTGCTAAACAGGCCCTCTATACAATGCACTGGCTACTGATCGAGAAGCGAATTAGGTTTAAGGCATTGTGTATCGCTTTTAAGGCCCTACAGAACTCAGGTCCCACTTATATAATTAAACGCTTCCAATGGTATACACCAGTCCACACACTCGGCTCAGCCTCCCTGAAGCTGGTGAGGGTACAACCCTCCCGCCTTCAAAGATGGGGTGGCATAAGCTTCTTCAATGTCACCTCTAGATGGTAGAACAAGCTACCTCTTCATTTAAAAAACTCCACTGATCTCTTGTCCTTTAGAAAAGGGCTGAACTCGTGCCTTTACACCCTGTAAACCGGGCTTGCACTGGTTCCTACACACGCAGTTGCTCTGTGGACTTCCTTCATAAGCTTCTAGACGCCCCGGGGTAGTAGAGCGCTATATAAATACATAAATAAATAAATACATTGCACCTACTATCATAAAACTGTATCCAGACAATGTAAATAGAGAACATATATTTATCTATTAACAGTTTAAGTCCCTATTCATTCTATCACTCCATATCGCTCAGGAAAGCTCTGCTTATCATTCCGCAGGAATTACCAGCATCAAACCTCTTCCCAAGTTTCAAAAATGTCTTTTCTTCCTCAGACTGGGCATTAAGGACCAGGAAACTTCAAAAATGTATATGGAACTTCTCTAAGACCTCTACAAATGTTGGAGTGCTCTTAGAGTGCCCACATTCTCCACCAAACTGTGAGAGCAGAACCCCACAATTCTATTGTACTCCAATAATTTGAAACACCCCAAATTTTACCCTTGATCTTATTATATCACCACCTCTCTTGCCACAAGGGTAAAACCAACAAATATCGATAGTAGAATACATTTTAGGACTACTCAATAATTAAGTTCCAATCCAAAACAAAGTTTTAAAAAATGTACTACACAATCTCAAAAATAATTAGTACACAATAATATGTTAATTGTTTTTCATTACAGAACACATAGTCAGAAATTCAGAATGAACCCAAAATCCCAATAATAAAGAAAAAACAATAGCACATATTTAAATAGGAAAAGATAAGTAGCTCTCTTTAGAGCTGTCTGGATCACTAAGGAAACAAACAGCATCTTCGGAGGAAAAGGAAAATTCCCTCAGTTGCACAGAGTCTCAAGAACAATAGGGAAGTCTGCATCAAAATAGACAGATTCCCTGGAGGAAATTGGAAAGTCCCTCTGACTCACCCCCCAAACCAGAGGTATTTATACGCGTTTTCGCATTGTCAAGAAGAAGAAATTGCAAGCATACAGTAGTATGAGCTCATATTGAACCAATCAGAGGATGACACATCACAGATAGGTTTCTTTATCCCAATCCCATGTTATTGTTGTATCTAGCAGTTCTTACTTGGTTGCCATGTGGAGAAGCACAATTTCTGGTGTTACATCTGAACAATCAACTTTACAAAAAAGTTTTTCTATCACGACCCTTAGGAAGCTTCTGTGGAAGTAACATTGGTAGACTAAATATTTTACAACTATTACTACATTGAGAAACAAGGTACATTCACTCTTGGAAAATGACTATTACATCACAGCACCCTGTGCCCTGCAGAGTCTGCAAAATTAGTGCACAATTGGTAAAAGAAAATCATGTGGAGGAACTTTCTATTGGGAGGGGTTGTAAACAGGAAGATCCGGAAGAACTTGTGCAGCTTATGTGTTACATTGGAAAAAAATATTCATGTTAGAAAAAATGCAAAATGAGGCACAACAAAAAGACATATTCAATCAATTCAAATAATCTTTATTCGATTGTGAGTAAAAATCATAAAAGCCACATGAAAAACCTTAAAAACATTAAAATATACAGTCCACCTTATTTTGTTCAAACACACATTCGAAAAACACATTGGGTACAGCTTAAAAACAGCAAGCCAACCTATCGTTCACATCGTTGTAAGCTAGGTGCACATCATTTTATTCCAGTATAAGGCTCCTTTTAGAAAGTTGGTGACCGTCGACATCACAACATGAACAGGTAATAACTGTAGATGTAAAAAAGCAGGTTGAAATTGAATAAAACCCCTCACTTTTAAAAGTGGCAATAACTACTTCTTACACAAAAAAAATCAAAAAAGTTACATAAGAAGACCAATTGTATTAATATTTGGGGTGAGCGATCATCACTTGGACAGATTAAAAGTCCATGGGGATAATATTGGCCCGGTGGAAAGCAGATCATTGTACAGATGGAAACCAAGCAAAATTTTGTAAGCAATGATCTGTCCCTAGGATGTTAACTGCTGTAAGGTACGGTTGATTGCCAGTGACAGATTTCAGGAGACAGCAGAATATGTTGGAGTGTTTCTTCAGCGCCCTAGCTTCCCTCTCATCTTTCAGTCTATTTAGGTACACCCCAAACAGTCCTTAATCACACTCCTGTTAAACCTCAGTCTCCCATCGACCCAAACGGAAATCCAAAGTAACAATAGGGCCCGTATGACTTGGTCCTCCACATATTCCAGACCCAATTCCTTGCGAGCAAAGAAGAATGTACTATTAGGGCCCAGACCCAATAATTTTCTACATAATCGGTCTTCTTCCTGCTGTATCACCTTATACTTATGGTACCCCATATGGCTACACCGTATCTCAGAACTGGTCGACATTGCATTCTATAGATTTTGAGTCAGGGCAGAATGGGCTTATTACCTAATGATGGAGAAAATCTAAACAGGGCACTACAGGCTAGGCTAAATTTAGAACATCGGTTAGAAGAACAGGGAAACCAATTGTTCTGTTGGTCAAATAATACTCTTGTCATTTTTCAACCCCTTAATGTCAACAGGTCTGGTTTTAGCAGCCTTTCTCCCTCTAACCATGGAATGAGTCTTTGAGATGTTTGTTTCCAAATCCAGATCATCCATAAAGCTAACAAATGTATCGACCAATAGCTTTAACCCATTTGCCGTTCTGGCAATCAATACTGCGTCATCAGCATAAAGCAGGGTGGGCACACTGGCTGACTTTATCTTGGGCAGGTCCACCCCGTTTTCAATCAAAGAGCTGTTCAAGCTATTTATATATAACAGGAACATAATCAACGCCATCACACAACCATGCCTTACTCCCCGTGGTAGGCTAAAAGATTGGGATGCCTTATCTGACACAGGCATTTAAATGCATGTGTAAGGCTCTAAGGAAATTGATCAAAGAAACTTATAGTGCCAATACACCAAGGATGTCCCAAAGATTTGACCTGTTAACCCGATCAAAGGCACTACTGAGGTCCATAAATGCAAGAAAAAGGGACCCCCTGTTTCGACACTGCATATTTCCCTATTATGAGGTTAAGATTCAGGCATTGTTCCAGCGTGCCCATCCCTTCCCTAAATCCATATTGGACAGGTCAAATAATATTATTAGCTTGAGCCCATACTTCTACATGCTTTAAAACGATTCAATCTACCACCTTTACAACTGAGTTTAACAGGGAAATCGACCTGTAGCAGGGGGGATCCTGCCTGTCCCCTTTTTAAAAACTGGGACTATAGCAGCAGACTTCCGGGACAGCTGTAAACCTGTCTGGGTCACAGAATTTAGTACGTTGGTCAGGACTGAAGCCCAGAGGTGAGGTTCTGCCTTATATAGGTCAATTAAAGACATATTAAAATACACTTGTAAACCTGCTAGAAAAAAATGTTTTAAGTTAAAAACTGTTAGTTCATCATTTACGATTATAATCCACCATAAAAATATTATTTCCAAAAATATTTGGTATTGTGATATTTGCACATGAAGAAACTTTAACACTATCAAAGGGTATGTTTGTGGCATGAAAGCTGCACAGTCATTTGAATGTTTAGAACAGTACAGCCTATCAGGTTGCCTGGAATAAAGTCTTGAACTGCTGCCACAGAAACTTAGATAAAATACACTTGCAAAAGAATCTTTTGTAAGGAAGAGACAGTGGATATAGATTGGTGACACTTTCATGTGCTGACAGAATTATTTACATTACAGCTAGTTCTGAGCCTGGCATCCTTGAAGTGGTTTTCCCCAACTTTTTGCCTCATGTCTGCCTGTGTTTGATGACTTCGTTTTTGCTGGCCTTAGGACTCTGTGCCCTTTACCACTGCTAACCAGTTCTAAAGCTCTTGTGCTCTGTCCTTTAAGCATGGTAACATTGGCTTACATCCAATTGGCATCTTTCATTTACTTGTAAATCCCTAGTAAAGTGGTACTACCTGTAACCCAGGTTTGTAAATTCAATGCTACTAGTGGCCCTGTAGCACTTGTTGTGCCGCCCCTGAAGTAGCCCTTTAAACATATCTCAGGCCTGCCATTGCTGACTGGACGTGCAGTCTTAAACTGCCATGTCAATCTGGAAAGAAAACCTCTTGCCAGGCCTAAAGTTCCTTTTAATACATATCAGATCCCCCAGGATATAGCGGCATGGATTAGCAAATTTAGCGGCGGAAATATGGAAATTTAGCGGCACAAATATGGAAATTTAGCGGCATTTTTGCGGCCCTTTATTTTACTCATAATCATTCATTTTCAGCCTTAAATCAATGGAAACTGTTTAAGCAGAGTATTCCACTTTGAATAGGCAACCTGGGATAAGGAACAGAGGAAGCAGTCCACAGGTGAAGGCTCCTTAACCACCGCCTCCCCTTCCACACACCCACCAGGCATTTCCGCTTTGCCCTACTGGCCCTGGCCCCCACCCCACGGGTCCACAAGACCACAGCTCAAGTTCAAGTTCAGAAATTTGTATTGCGCACTACTCAACCAGTGGGTCTCAAGGCGCTTGAGGGAGGTGGGTGCATTACTTATCGAATAGCCAGGTTTTGAGCTGCTTTCTGAAGGAGAGGTGGTTCTGTGTGAGGCGGAGGTGAGTGGGGAGGGAATTCTAGGTTTTGGCCGCTAAGTAGGAGAAGGATCTTCCTCCCATGGTGGATCTATGGATGCGCGGAATTGCGGCGAAGGCTTGATTGGAAGATCGTAGTTGGCGGGTGGGTGTGTAGAAGGACAGTCGTGTGTTGAGGCATTCGGGTCCTAGGTCGTAGAGGGCCTTGTGTGCGTGGGTGAGGAGATGGAACGTTATTCTCTTGTTGACGGGGAGCCAGTGGAGGTCTTTCAGGTGACTGGAAATGTGAGCTTGATGGGGGATGTCCAGTATGAGTCTGGCTGAGGCGTTTTGGATGCGTTGGAGTTTTTTCTGTAGTTTGGCTGTGGTTCCGGCGTAAAGGGTATTTCCGTAATCGAGTCGGCTAGGGACCAGTGCGTGGGTGACTGTCTTTCTTGTTTCAGTGGGAATCCAGCGGAAGATTTTTTTGAGCATGTGTAGGATGTTGAAGCATGAAGATGAGATGGCGTTGACTTGTCTCTTCATCGAGAGGAAGGAGTCTAGGATGAAGCCCAGGTTACGTGCGTGATCTGTGGGTATGGGTGCTGTACCCAGGGCCGGTGGCCACCATGAGTCGTCCCAGGCAGAGGGGGATGATCCTAAGATGAGGACTTCCGTTTTGTTCGAGTTTAGTTTTAAACTGTTGTTCTTCATCCATTCGGCTACTTCTTTCATTCCTTCGTGTAGATTGGTTTTGGCGGTGTTTGGGTCTTTGGTGAGGGAAAGGATCAGCTCGGTGTCGTCTGCGTAGGAGATGATGTTGAGGTTGTGTTGTCGCGCGATGGATGTGAGGGGACTCATGTAAACGTTGAAGAGGGTGGGACTGAGTGATGATGCTTGTGGTACACCGCAGATGACTTCGGTGGCCTCTGATTTGAATGGGGGGAGGCGGACTCTTTGTGTTCTTCCGGCGAGGAACGAGATGATCCAGTCCAAAGCTTTTCCTTGTATTCCGACGTTGCTGAGGCGTTGTATGAGGGTGCTATGACAGACTGTGTCGAAAGCGGCGGAGAGGTCAAGTAGGATGAGGGCAGCTGTTTCTCCGTTGTCCAGTAGTGTTTGAATGTCATCAGTTGCTGCGATGAGGGCGGTTTCGGTGCTATGTTTGGCTCGGAAGCCGGACTGTGAAGGGTCGAGGAATTTGTTGGATTCGAGGAAGGTGGCGAGCTGGCTGTTGACGGCTTTCTCGATGACTTTGGCAGGAGCGAAATGGGGCGGTAGTTCTTAAGTTAAGTGGGGTCTGCTGTGAGTTTCTTCAGAAGGGCGCTGAGTTTGGCATGTTTCCAGCTTTCCTGGAAGGTAGCGGAGTTGAAGGAACAGTTGATGACATAGCGGAGATGGGGTGCGATGATGGGGTCTGCTTTGTTGAAAATGTGGTGGGGACATGGGTCCGTTGGTGAACCTGAGTGGATGGAGTTCATCTGGCGGATGGTGTCTTCAGTAGTAATTGGGTTCCAGGCGCAAAGGTTGTTAGGGGGCTGTTTTGGGTCGGAGGTGGGTGGAGTGGACTGTTCTTCGGACTGGTTTTCAAAGTTGTTATGTATGTCGGCGATTATGTTGTGGAAGAATGAGGCTAAGTAGTCGCAGAGGTCTTGGGAGGGAGTGATGTCGTTGGTGCCGGCGGTGAGGTTGGTAAATTCTTTGACGATGTTGAATAGTTCCTTGCTGTTGTGGGCGTTGTTGTCGAGTCGATCCTTGAATGCTGATTTCTTGGTGTATCGGATCAATTGGTGGTGTTTGCGGGTGGCGTCCTTGAAGGTAGCCAGGTTGTTAGTGGTTGGGTTTTTTCTCCAGGTTTTCTCGAGAGTACGACATAACTTCTTTGATTTCTTAAGGTCATCGTTGAACCAGGGGGCCTTTTTGCTACCTTGTTTGATTTGATGGTTTTTCAAGGGTGCTAAATCGTCAGGCTGTGGGTGATCCATTGTGTGAGTTTGGTGGCAGCTTGGTTTGGGTCCGATGATATGGCAGGAGGGTTTTGGTTAAGAGATGTGAAGAGTTGGTCGGTGGTGATTTTGTTCCAATTTCTTCGAGGGATAGGTTGTGGGGGTTGTGGGTCGTGGTCTGCTTGTAGCTGAAGTGAACGCAGCTGTGGTCCGTCCAATGGAGAGCTGTGGTGTGATCGAAGGAGATGTGTTTGCTGGAGGTGAAGATAGGGTCGAGCGTGTGTCCGTCCAAGTGGGGGGTGTCAACAAGTTGTTTGAGTCCGAGATTGGCCAGGTTGTCCAGAAGGGTGGAGGTGTTGCTGTCGTTTTTCTTTTCCAGGTGGAAGTTGAGGTCTCCCAGTAGAATGTAGTTCTCAGAGGTGAGGGCATGTCGGCTGATGAAGTCAGTGATGTCTTTGCTGAATTGTGTGCGGGTTCCTGGTGGTCTGTAGATGAGGGTGCCTATGAGTGTGGTCCTGGGGTCGGTGTGGATTTGGAAGTGAAGGTGTTTGGCGGTAGCGAGCTTATCGTCGGAGCTGGTCGTGATTGAAGGAAGATCCTTCTGCTACCTTTCTGTGAGGGCTTGGAATTCCCTGACTCTACATCCCAGCCAATCACCGTCCCTGCCTAAATTCATGAAAGATCACAAGATCTTGCTCTTCGACTGAACCGCAGATCCACTCCATCCTATCAGTAACTTGAGATCCTAACGGGTGAGTAGTCCTGCTTTGCAGTTGACGCTGTCAGCAGTTTTGCAGCAAACCGCTAAATGGCGAAATGGTGAAATCCTGGAGGGTCTGGATATGAGGCTGTACCAGGTATGTGTTGGCCGCAGCTGTGTATATTATATTGTAGCTGCAATGAATCGGTCACTTCTGGGCCTATGACAAGTACCTGGCATAGAAAACAAGGTCCAGGAGATGTAAGGAGCTAAAGAGGAAAGACAGCAGAGGAGGGCTGGAGCTAACAGGAGAGGAAAGGCTCCAGAGGTGTGGGGAAGGATGCAAGAGGATGGATTCATGACCTATTAGAGAGATAAATGTGGAGAAACAATTATGTGGCAGCCCTAATATAGGTCCTGGACAGCAAGCACAACTTCCTTCTGTGTAACGTCTTTAGGTAAAGTATCCCCTGCAGCCTCACACTAACAGATGTACCTACAGCCTCATCACCGGCCAACCAGGAGGCGGAGAGGAGGGACAGCTAGAAGAAGTGTTAGTTTCTCTGAGTGTTCAGGTCTCTGGGAAGCCTGAGGGGTCTTGGCTTGTAGAGAAGCCCCTTACTAGGGGCTGGTGGCTTGCCCCTAACCCAGTTAGTCTAGTGTGGCCTGAGTTGACTTTTCCGTGCTCAAGATCACACCCTCACCGGCTGTTAAAGTGAGACCACTTCAGGCACATGGAGGTCACAGTGCACAAACAGATGGCTGTTTCACTCTAAGGTTCCCTGAGCAAGAAAAAGCACAAGGTAATTTATTGGTGTGATATGCTGTAGTGCATTGGGGTATGTCTATGGTGCGTCTCTTTAAAGTAATTTATTCTGTCCCCTGGGGAGAACTGTAGAGGCTGTGATAACCTAGTGGAATGAGCCCACGCACCTTCCAGATGAACCTTTCATGCAAGTTGACAGCAAAACATTATGCAAAGAGGAATCCTACTAAAAATAGTTTGCTTTGAAATGGCTTTATCCTTTTTATCACAGAGAAACCGACAACTCCTCATTCCTTGACGAAGTCAACAAGCAAACTCGAGCTATTCTGTGGTCTAAAAGCTGCGGACAATTCTATTGTTGAGGAGGATGATAAAAAGATGGGGGCATAACCTTTCTGTAACGAATACAAATCGAAAATCTCCTTCAAAAGAATGACAGTCACATTGGGAGCAACACAAGCGTGTGACGGAGTTCTGTGGCGACTGTGCAAGCAATTTGATGAATGTGGAAGCTAAAACAATAGCCACCTAAAATACAGTTTTTATATTAAGAGGATACAAATACAAGAATACATTGGCTCCACAAGAGAATCCATTAAAAATCTCTTTATCACATTAAGCTTCCAGGGAAAGTGGACCTTTGCTTGAAACAGAAGTGATTTCGCTGGCACTTTTGTAAAAATGGCGGCATTTTTATAAAAGTGCCGATTTCGCTGGCACTTTTGTAAAAATGGCGGCATTTTTACAAAATTGCCGATTTCGCAGCAAACCGCGGAATCGCGAAATCCTGGAGGGTCTGATAAGTCATCCTTAGGGTAGGCTTTACCCAACCCAGAGGGCAGGGTGCAGTGTATTTCAAAGGTTGGACACGTACTTATAGGTTTTATGTGTCCTGGTAGTGAAAACTCGTAAATTCGTTTTTCAATATTGTAAG
The DNA here is from genome assembly GCF_964263255.1 of Lissotriton vulgaris. Taxonomy (NCBI): domain Eukaryota; kingdom Metazoa; phylum Chordata; class Amphibia; order Caudata; family Salamandridae; genus Lissotriton; species Lissotriton vulgaris. The sequence goes on along the minus strand of NC_141695.1, from coordinate 1,713,734,911 downwards.
GTCTACCTCTTCTCTAGGAAAACATTGGATTCCTTTATTAAATTTAATAAGTGTTAACATTAATTTTGGAGCAGTTAGGAATGTCATATTTGGTCTCTATAGTATTGCAATTTTAAAACCCGTTAGAGACAGCTCAGGCCATGGTTGAAGGACCGGAGGCCTAGAGACACTATTGCAAACACTGCACATAGAATATTGAGATCGGAGGACAAGGTCAGTGAGTGGGCTGCCTGGTGGGCCCCCAGGCTGCCTGGGATTGAACTGGTGGGCCTGATTGAGGCCTGGGACGGGCACCTGATAGTTTGAATTTACCCTAAAGCAGCACACAAGGTAGAGAGGCTGCAGGACAATCACCTGGGGGGAGCTGAGAGGTCCTTGAGCTCCTAACCCCCCTCGCAACCACCATGGAAAACCCTGAAGAGCTGGCCTATGTGCAGAGTGGCGGTGCTTTGATACCCTTGATCCCCGTGGCTTGCAAGATCGCGGAGGCTCCCGAATGCCATAACACCTACCTTAAGGTGAGGAGGAGGCAGCCTGAGTCAAGAATGAGAGGACGGGCGGAGAAGCAGCACCTTGGACACCAAATAACCGGCCGGACGAGATATTTCTCCCGGGGTGCCTGGCTTGGTGATGCCTGACCTCAAAATGGTAGCTGTTCTCGCGACAGCTAGGCCCTTCTTGCAGCAGACCCCCTAAGACTGCCTAGAACACCGCAACAAGAAATGGAAACTCTCAGTGGGAGGCAACCACGGTGGTGGCGGCCTTTTGCAGCTCAGAGTGCGCCCCTTAGGAATAACCGAATCGTTGCCTGGCCCTAAAATGGCGGAGGTCAGGCGGAGTCAGGCTTTGAAGGGGGCCTCATGGCTGAGCATCAAATTGCGCAGGTTGCTTCTGTTCGGTGCTGGAGGTCCATCACTGTGCCCGAGGTCGGGCCTCGGTGCACAGTCACGCCCAGGAGCTCAGGCATTTTAGATCTTCTCGCAGTAGACCATCCTGGCACCTGCAGGCTCCCTTGGTAAAGATGGCCGACATGTGAGAAGCTCTGGCTGGGAGCTATCTGGCTAGGGATTACCTTCCAGCCTCAAATCCCTGGAGTTCTACCCCCTCCTTGAACCTCTGGACTCACCTGAGGTTATATGGACGGCGGCCCTTCAACTCTCCAATTACCGTGATTTTGGTTTGTGATCTTCTGATGGACCATGAATTTTGCTGACCTTGGAGCCCGAACATTCATGGCCGCTGCCCGGGGAGATTAGGCTTTAGTTCACCCCCTCAGCCATCACCTATCCAGCCGGACATTGGACATGGTTTCCCTCGTCTCTCCACTGTGTCTCCTTTCCTCCCCACCCTCCAACGAACCCATCCCCTGAATACTTTCCCCCTTGCCGGTCTGCCCGACCCGATCTCATTTCCTACCCCTTTGTGCCTTCCCCCCTCTCCATTCTTTGCCTCTCTGGACAGGTGTCTTGGTTATGCTATGCGCTAGTAACTCATGTTATTGTGTAACACTGTTTGTTCTCCCTCTGTAATACTTGGCTCCTGTAACTGTTGTAATTTTGTAACTTGTAACTCACATGTAAAGCGCTCTCATACCTCCGGGTCTAGCCAGCCCTATATAAAACTCTTCAAATGAAATAAAAATAAATAAAACCCCTTTAATGGTAAAGTTGGATTTTAAGTCACAAGTCTGAAAATACCACTTTTTGAAAGTTGGCATTTTCTTCTCATAGGTAATTAGTGCCTGCAGCCTGTGTCCTGGATCACATGACTAGGTGTATCTGGCAGTTGGCCTTTGTGCATTGCTCCCAGACAGTAAGACAAAGGGGAATAGATGTTGGCAGGATGGCCATCTCTGTCTTGTTGAGGGGGAAGCTGTCACCTACCACACTTCACATCACAAATGCTCTACCTAAGCACAGTCACAAAGGGTTTGACACTAGTCTTTTGTGACCTCAGACAATCTGGGGCAAGGGCAGGAAGGCAAGAAATTCCAGTCACCTCTGGGGGTGGAAGCTTCTACAAACCACTCCTATTTCAAAATAGGCAAATATTGGTCACTGAAACGCAGCTCTACAGTACACATCTGAACCTGTGGAAGACTCGGAAGGATTGCTGTGCTGCTTTGCAGGAAGGACTACTAATCTTCCACTCTGCTACCCTACTGCCTGAGTGAGAAGAACTGGAAATGAATCTTTAACCCAGGGCCACCAGAGTGACTCCAAAGGCTAGTTGGTTGGTCTCCTGGTCAGAGCCTCAGAGACAGAAAAGGCTCCAACCACCTTGAACCCAGCACCTGCACTCCATCTGCTGTGAGTCCTACCCCCCAAGTGGTGCCACCCCTGTCCTGGCGATACAAAAGGGGATGATGGACGGAGAGTTTGAGCATATCAAACACTCACCCCCAGTCAACTGATCGGGGTTTAATCCATCACCATTCTTTAGCTCACTCTGCCACCCCAGTGGCAAAGTCAGCAAGGGACTCAGGTCTGAGCATACCCTGCCAACTTGGCCACTGGATTCAAGATAGCCTGGCTGATGAGGATTATGAATCCGAAACCGGTCCCAGGATGCTTGTTTCCGGTCCAGGGAAGACATGGCTTGGCAGTTCGGGCTGGACTGTTTCCATGAGGCACAGGGTCAGACTGATTTGCATATGGCCATGTCTGAACTGGGGTGGCTGAGTGAGCTAAAGAATGGTGATGGATTAAACCCAGATCAATTGACTGGGGGTGAGTGTTTGATTTTCTCAAACGCTCCGTCCATCATCCCCTTTTGTACCCCTGTCCTGGAGCCTTTGAGATAGCCCTGAAGGTGATCTACCTGCCTAGCTGTGGTCCTGTAAGCGGAACTGATGCAGCACAGCACATCCCTTTGCACCTGCATCAGAACCCTGCAGCGCTACATATCCCTGATGCAGGAACTTGCATCTCAACCTGCAGGTATCTCAGAACCACCGCTGTGTGACGCATCCTTGATGCAACCCTTCTCATCGCATGCCCCTGGCAACGGCATCCTCAATGATGACAGAGGGCTTCACATCGAAGCCCCGCAGATTCTTCAGAACTGTTGCTACGCAACGTATCTTTGACACCTGACTTCGCATCGCAAGCCCCTCTTTGACGGCCTCCTTGGTGACGACGCAAAACTCCACATCATAACACAGCAGCTTCCTCAGAAATACTGTTGCACAACACATCCTCGACGTGGGATCTCGCAATGCTCTGCAAAACAGGTTTTACAGTACTGTGCTCAGCAGGTCTAACGTGGTCCCTGTATCCGGCCTGTGATCAATCTGTGTCGGCCTGAACTTGTGACTTTGTCCCAGTCCATGCAATCAGAGAACCACAGTTAGCGTTTTGTGCTTCTAGGCACTATTTTTATTTACACTTTATCGTTTTGGTCCAAAATAATTTATAAAATGTTACTGTCTTTTCTAAATTGGTGTGGGATTTTTCTTGTGTTGTGTTTTCACTTTATTACTGTAAGTGCTGCATAAATACTTTTCACACTGCAACTAGCAGAAGTTAACTAAGGGGTTGTCTTGTGTTTCAGCCTGACAAAGAATTGTGTTTGCTACTTGATCCCCCTCAACCCCCTCAGCCAGTAACCCAATTTCCTACAGTCAGTTAATAATGCTAGTTAATGCCCAACACTTAGATGAGGGAGCCAGCATGCCAGGATTGTGTCTTCATCTATTTAGGATTGTATGCTCGCTCTTTGGTAAATTCGGGACTTAGACAGATGCATGTTCCTGGCACTGGGCAACAAAACAGTTTACCCCATAGAAACAACTGCTATTCCAGGCAGTCTCATCAGGTTCAGAGAGTTTGTACGGGTTTATGGCGATTTTTTTACATACTGATCCTTATTTCACAGTATTTTTTTTTCAAAACAACAACAAAAAACGGAGTTCCTAAATTACAAATAAGCATTGGCAAGCCAATTTTTCTGGAGTTGGCAAGCAGACTTTTTACGTTGCCAATGCTTGTTTTTTCAAAACCTTATTGTGGGGGAAGCTACTAGGCACTCCTCAATCTAGCAGAATATTGTCACTCATAGTGAAGTGCGGCAGTGGCCTGACCAACTGCTCCATACTCAGCTCCAATGGAATTATGTGATTCTAGGGCAGAGGCGTAACATTGGCCCGCAACTCCCACAGTGCAAATTATGGATTTGCCGCATCTGCCACTGCCACATAAACCATCATCAGCTGCATATTTGTTTCCAGCTTGAGTATTGTATTGTATTGTATTTTGTATTGTTATTGCATTTATATAGTGTTTACTACCCCTGACGAGGCGTTGAAACGCTTTTTCGGCGAGTAGCACGCTACTCCCGGACCCATAGCGGATTAGTGTTGGGTTAGTATAGTGAAACATGCAAGTACATTTTAAGTGGTGGATAGGTTAGTCAGTTATTTGGATTTGGAATGATAGCAGAAGGATAGAGGAAGAAAAAAAAGGTTTGTATTTATATAGCGCTTGTTACCCCTGATGGGGTATTGAAACATGCTATTCAGGAAGCCCATAAAGGATTATTGGTGAATTAATATGGTGAAATATGAAAGTAATTTTAGTGGTGGATATTAGTCAGTTATTTGGAGTGAGAAGGATAGCGGAGGGTTAAAAAGGGGAAGAAAGGTTTGCATTCATATAGCACTTGTTACCCCTGATGGATGTTGAAGCGCTTTTCTGGAGAGTAGCACGCCACTCCGGAACTCATAAAGGATTAGTGTTGAAAATTAGTATAGTAAAATATGAGGTACATTAGAGTAGTGGATGTGTTATTCAGTTATTTGGTGTCCCTGATCACATAAACTTAGCTGGTAACATTTTACAGTCTAGAGCCTAGGAAAGCCAACAACTATCATAAGTAAGAAGACCAGATGCCTTCACGTCACCGGGGTATTACTGTTTTATTCATCAACAATGCTTTTATATATTGTTAGCAGGTGATTTGACAATTAAAATGAACCAAGACTACAGCTCCCGCAATGCACTAACAAGTAAATTCAAAACTCAGAACTGAAAAAGCTCTGTCCCAGTGTCACTTTATAACAGCTATGGGTTAATGCCTCCAAACACCAGTACATGTTCTGTCTTTCATATTCTCGAGCAAGTGGAATCTCTGCCCAGTCTGCCATTTATTGCAGTATTATACTTCTACCTGTATTTTTTATGCTTTTGTAACATGCACACGTCACGTTTCCTCTTGTAACGTATCGTTGGCTACCTCTTGTATTTTGTTTGCTCTTGATCAGGGCCGGACTGGGAACCAAAACCAGCCCTGGCACAGTCCTCGGCCGCCATCCCCCTCCCACGGGGGTTGGGGGTGCCGCCGAGCTCTTTGCCGGGGCCGGGTTTCGGACGATTTTGTTACAGGGCCGATTTTGCAGCTATGCTGCAAAAAAGGCCCTGTAACAAAATCGGCCCCCCGGGACCCAAAACCGGCCCCCACCCGTGGGGTGCACAGGGGAATTGCCCGGTGCCCACTACGGCCAGTCCGGGTCTGCTCTTGATATATGCACAATTGTCAGTATTGCCTCATGTAACGTAACGTTTGCTTTTGTAACATGCTCACTTGTAACTTTCTCCTCAAGTATCATTACTGTTCCTATTGTGAAGCGCTGTGACGCCTTCGGTAACGTCCGCGCTATATAAAAAGGTATAAAATAAATAAATAAAAATAAATAAATAAATTACGACTGACCTTCCTCTCCCCCTTTCAAGAACCCTGCCCTGGTATCCCGCTAGCCGGGCCTCACCGGCTTTCTTGGCGCAACCCCTGGCCTGCGCCGCTCCTTGTGTCCAGCCCGAGGTCGCATTGAACCCCGTTGCCCGCAGGAGCCAAGAAGCCCTGCACAACAAACCCAACAACATGTGTTCCTGTAAAGTAGAAGGAATTCACAAATGTTGACTAGTCAAATCTCTCAGTCCCTCATTGCTGTTTTTGGGTGTTAAATTGGAACTAATAAGTTGAAATATTTGCCCAGACAGTGTTATATTGTGGAGAAATATCAAATTGGTGAAATGATACTATCAAACAATGTGCTGCATTATGCCGGATAATTTGCCTTTTCTTACCACTTAATTTAGTCAAATCTGCTGCATAATTTGGTCCTCCCTTGCCGCATAATTCCAGTGACCCTGTGCATGCTGTTTGCCAGTGTGGGTGAGCGAAAATTTTAATGACACAACAGACCAATGGGTGCACAGGGCTGACAGAAAGCCTTTATTGTTAAGCATAATTTAGGGATAATTTTAGTAAAAGTAAAAAGGTCTTGTGCCATACGTAAAATGGACTGAATCGTCTATCCAGATTTGTCCTGGGACAATATGGGATCCTAGACTGGGGCCTTCGGGCTAGCTTCAACACCCCTGCACTGTTTGCCCAGATGGTTTATGTAGACTCTTCTGTAGTTTTACTCACTTGCATAATTGTCACAAGGACGTGTCCGTGTGTCAACACAAAACAGAGAAAAAGCACTCCAGGCACCCTGAAAAAACATCTATATTTCAGCAGTTTTTCTTTGCACGTGTTTGCACAGCCTGGCACTTGACACAAGAAAAACAGTCGTGGCTTTCTATCCTAAACATGCGGTTAGGGCATCTTTAATGCGCCCTAAATCCCCGAGCAGAGGTGATTGTGCTTTTTAACGTGTCGGTGGCAGGTTGAAGCCGTGCAGGAGCGTCGAGGGCGGGGGAGGGGAAGAATTCTCATAAACCTAGAAAAACATGCTCCTTGCATCAGATCTGCTCGCTGTCAGCCTCCGGTGGTTTTATGAGCCAGCAATCACACAAGAAAACTGACAAAAAACTGCAATAGTGTGCACTGAGAAATGTAGAAGGTCACGAGAGAAGGCATACCTCAAACATTTACCCAACCCACCACCCCAAGCAAGGGGAGGAGCCATGATTGTGACATTTATTCCATTTACGATGGTTTAACCGCCTTGGACCCCGGCACTATAATTGCTTCTGTTAAAAATTAACAAGCACCACCACAACAATGCATAAAAGTAACACAAGTCTACAAGGGTATCATACAGTTACTACAACCACCAAACCCAGGTCGCTTTTCCGTAAAGTAAATGCCCTGAGAGCTTCAGAATGACGTAGGCTTTATGTTTTTTGAAGCTCGCGTTGGGTCTGGCTTTCAGTTTGTAGGTGAGAGGTTTGGAAGCTCCCAAAGTATTTGCAGGGCCGGCTTTAGCGCTGGTAGCGCCCAGTACGACAATCATTTTTGGCGCCACCACACACTATGACCGCCTCCTCGGATTCTCTCACTACCACCGGGCAAAAGTGCCCTTCATCTCACCAATCATAAGTTATTGCTAAACACACCACACCCACTAAGATCGGCGCCCCCCTCCACAGGTCAGCGCCGGTCGCACTGCTGTAAAGCCGGCCCTGGGTGTTTGCCTCACTTTGATCTGAGGTCGGATGGAGGTTATGACGTCTAAGCCTGGGCGGAGTTTGCGGCGTTCCGTGTCAGAGTTCTGCAAGCGGGGGAATGCGCAAGGTCACCCCGTTTGCGTTGATTTTTGGCGCCGGTGATGATTGTCCCGCACTGGAAAACTGGTGCAAACTGCTCAATGCTCGGTGCTAGAGGACGCTGCTTCTTTCTGCCACTTGAGTAGATTTTCTGCTTGAGCAGCAGCTTCCTCAACTCGAATGGAAGGTTTATCAATGCGAGCGGGCACAACCATCCGCGACCACCTGCATTGAAAATTTTTACTGGGAGGTGGTATAGCGTTGGATTTTTCTCGCTCATGTAAAGGTGAGGGAGAAAAATACTCCACGACTCTGCATTCTCCACGGAGTGTGGAAAACTCTGCAAACCTACAGAGGCCTAATGATGCTACCAATAAGTGATAAATCAGAAAAGGTATATTTGTATTTTTATTTAAACTAGAAATGAAAACTATAAATAATCTAGGACACCGACAAAACATGGTGCCCGCAATTGTAGTTCTACAGTTGCCCTGTATTCTAATAGAATGCTTTTGAAATTCAGAAAGCGGGCAACGATTTCAAACTTTGGGATTCAAAATAAGTGTTGCTTTATTTTAGGGGGATTCCCATAGGTTAGGTTTGTGGCCTGAAATGTAATAAGATTTAGTTATCCTCGTTATGATACCAAATTGGGATGCACAAATTGAGGACCATTCCTATTGAACATCTTTAACCCAGTGTCGGCTTGTGTCCCAACAGAGCAGCGGGAACGGGGGGACAGACAACAAACAAAGGAGACGCAAAAAAAAAAAAAAATGAATAACGTACCTGCCGCATCGCTGCTCTTCTGTCCTACTCCTCACCAGCACAGCCTCCCAGAATCCCCTGCGGACAACCCGGATGCTGCTATAATGATGCTGAAAGCAGCGTCAGGATTGGCCAGAGCTCCAAGGATTTGCACTCCCAGTGTGACGGGGAGCCTGTGCTTGCTCTCTTCAAACCAGCAATGCAGCTGGGGTTGGAGACAGCTTCAGTGCATATGACGGTTTGGCTGGCTTGAGACGGCCGGCCAAACTGTCATGCGCACTGACAACAGTGCCCTGCCCACCACTCCCCCTCCATGACAGCTCCACCCCCAAGCCTCAGCTATAGCAAGACAAATAAAACAATAATAAACACTTTTATTATAATTTTATTATTAAGGTTTTGAGGCTGATGCGGGGGGGGGGGCGATGCTCTTCCACCAACGCGGAGGAGCCGCTGCTGCTTTAAATATCTTAATCATACAAGATATGGGATAACCAAAAGAGCCTTTCTCTCTTGTGAAGAGTACCAATGAACTTTGCTTCAATAATGTGCCTGCCTGTTTCCAGACCACAGCATGAGAGATGGCGTCTGTACACCAGCTGTTGGTTCAGCCTTCATTCTATAGGCTAGATGTAGCAATAGGCAGGGCCAAACTGGGAACCCAAAGCAGCCCAGGCAATTTCCTCACACCAGCCCCAGGGGAAACGCTGCCTGGACCGGGAAGGCTGGAAATTTTTGCTTGCTACTTTTGTGACTATGGACCGGTATTGCAACACTCCTGCAAAACCGCCCCCAGTAACAAAACCGCCCCCACCACTGAAAAACCAGGACCCACCCTTCCAGCCTCCTGGGAACAGCTCAATGTCCAGTATGGTCAATCCAGGCCCTAGTAATAGGGTCTACCTTATTTTGGCAACATATTTTTTTTAATTTTTTAAAACCTTTATTTTAAAACAATGCACACAGCTATTCAGCCTTACATCCCGGAGGCGAGGCAGCAGAGCGGACTACAGTAAGTCAAAGTGCAGAATCAATACTTCAGAACGAACGAAGGTTATTTTCAAGTTTTATATAGAAAACATGAGAAAGAAAAAAGGAAAAGAAGAAGCGCAGAGACTGGCGCAATGAAGAAGGCAATGAAGTTAAAGTACAGTGAGGCGTAAGGAGGGGGCCGGTCAAACACAGAAAACACAGTAATAATCAGTATAGTAGGGACACTAGGAATGCTAGGGGAGGGAAACACAGGATAACAGAGTACAAAGTCTACAGTTGGAACCATAGGCTAAGGTGACAAGGTATGCAAATGTCACCCCTGTATTCATTCCAAGCTCCCCACATTTTCTGCCACTTTTTAGGCTTACCCCTGGCAACATACACAGTCTTTTCCCGGAACATACACCAATCCATATTGGCCTTCCACCTTACAACCAACGGAGCCGTCGTGGCTCCCCACATTTGTGCGATGTCCCGTTTCGCAATCATATTGCCCAGGGTCACCCATCGGGTTTGGGCCACGTTGTGGTCTGTCGGGCCCCATATATTTAGGAGGCACCTCCTGGCTTCTGCGTCCACTTCCACCCCAGTTACCTCACTCATAATCGAGTGCACGCGCCGCCAGTAAGAAGCTATTGCACCACATTCCCATATGGTATGCATAAATGTGGCGAGGGCACGACAGCCACGCCTACAGAGGCCATCAGCAGAGTGTCCCATATGTACAAGTCTGGGGCCAGTGATATAGATTCTATGCAAGATTTTCAGCTGCACCAACCGTAGGCGGGAAGAGATAGCGACCTCCTTTGGGGAAGAAACCGCACTCTGCCAATCCTCGTCATCAATCTCCACCCCGTCACGCACCCACTGCTCCCTCACACCCAGGAGGAGGTCTGTACGAACATTGATGAGCTTCTTATATATTAATGAAATGGCACTATCTGGCATATGGCCATCCAGTACCCTGTCCTCCAGGGGAGAACTGTCGGGGATCGCCTCACCCTCCGGCATGACGGACAATAGTGCGTGCCGCAACTGAGCATACCGGAAAAATTCTGTGCCACCCAGCTGAAACTCCGCCTGTAACTGGGCGAAAGTTTTTATCTCACCACGGAGCAACATGTCCTCCACCCTAGAGATGCCAATCAGGTCCCACTTATCAAAGCCTTTAGTATGCCACAATCTACCCAGTATGTCCGAGTCATAGAGTGGGGTCATCTTTGTTAGCCTACCCTTCCATCCCTGCGCCTTTGTAACAGCCCTCCAAATATGTACGGCGGTTTTCGTTGGACCAGACATCCGTTTGTCAAGAGACCTCGTGTAGAGCGCCCTATGGTATCTCCCGCCGCCCAGAAGCCACCGATCCATAGCATACCCCGGATTGTCCACAGGACCGTATAGTCCATGGTTAATAGCCGCCAACTGGGATGCCCAGTAATACCTCCGTACGTCAGGCAGAGCTATCCCCCATCGTACCACGGTAGCGTGAGCTTCGTGATAGCGATGCGAGGGCGACCATCCCAAAGTAGGGCGCGTTGTAAGCTTTCGATTTCACCGAAGTATCGGGCTGGCACCGGGTCTTGAGTGTTTTGTAGGGCATACAGGAACCTGGGCAAGGACATCATTTTGAATAACGCCGCGCGCCCAAGCAGAGAGAGCGGGAGTTTATGCCACCCCTCCACATCTCGCCTAAGGCGGAGAAGAGGGGGGAGCAAGTTGCGCTCATAGCGTACTTTGGAGTTAGTGGAGATGTATATCCCTAAATATTTGAAGCCTTGGCTCGCCACCTGTATGCCGCAACCTCTAGGAAGGCGCGGCGTTCCCCCTTTTAGGACGTACAAATGGGATTTGGACCAGTTAATAACTAGCCCGGAGTACTGACCAAAGAGTCCCAACACGTCGCAGGGCACAATGAGGGACTTGCAGGGGGAAGTGAGGTACAGAAGAATGTCGTCTGCGTACAGTGACACTCGGTCCTCGAAGTCAGGGGACCACCGGATACCATGTAGGTCGGGGTGGCCGCGCAACCAGGCCGCCAACGGTTCGAGAGCTAGTGCAAACAGGAGGGGCGACAGAGGGCAGCCCTGCCTGGTGCCCCTTTGAAGAACAAAGGATGCTGAAACTCGACCATTGACCGTTACGTTGGCCAGGGGGCCAGCATATAGGAGTTTGACCCACTCCACGAACTCCGGGCCAAAACAGAGCATCGTCAACACTGCCCACAGGTAACTCCACTCGAGGGAGTCGAAGGCCATCGTGGCATCCAACGACGCCAGGACAGCCGGCTCCTCAAGTGTATGGGCCTTGGCCAGGACACCGTGAAGTCTACGAAGGTTAAGAGCAGTGTTGCGGTGTGGAATAAAGCCCGACTGGTCCGGGTGCACTAAGTCGCCGATGACACCAATCAGACGATTAGCGAGCATTTTGGCTAGAATCTTAGGCTCCGCGTTTAATAGAGAAATGGGGCGATACGATCGGCACAAATCTCTTGGCTTCCCTTCCTTGTGGATGACCACAATGGTGGCCAGCCTCTGGTCGTGGGGAAGCATGCCCGCCTCTCGCGCCTCCAAGAACATGTTCTGCAGGTGCGGGGAAACCACATCCGGTTTGTTTTTGTACAGCTCTACCGGAATACCGTTAGGACCAGGTGCCTTGCCGGACCTCAGAGAGCGAATCGCGAGCGCAACCTCGTCCGCAGTGACATCCCTGTCCAGATCGTCGCGATCCGCCTCAGACAGGCACGGGAGATCGATCTCCGACAGGAGAGCACTCGAATCGGCCTCAGACCGGTCCGAAACAGAGGAGTAGACGCCCTGAAAATATTCCGAGAATGTCTCAGCGATTGCGCTCGGGTCGGTAACCAACAAACCGTGGTCTCCCAGTATCTCCGGGACGACTCGGCTGGCCCTCTCTTTCTTATCGAGCCAAGCTAAGAGCTAGCCCGCCTTGTCACCAACATCGTAAATCCGACCCTGCTGCTCCCTACCCATCACGAGAGCAGCGTCGGTGGCAAGGTCTCGATACTCCGATTGCTTTATGGAGAGATTATGTAGCAGCTCGGGCACGGGACTCTCCTCCAGTTGAGAGTCCAATTCCATAATCTCTGCCTCGATGCGCACCATGTCGGCATCTCTGTCCCGGCGAGCTTCTGCTATAAGGGCGAAAGCCTCACCCCGCAAAACCGTTTTAAACGCCTCCCATAAGGTAGCCGCCGATGCAACTGATCCCACATTCTCGGCAAAATAGAGCTCGATGGCCTTGGCCAATAGACCACGCGTCTTCGGGTTTCGAAAGTACCATGGATTGACCACCACCGGTCGTTCTGTAACAACGATATTAAAATCGAATGAAACCCACAATGGGGAGTGGTCCGAAATGCCCCTCGCCAAGAAGCGGGCCTCAGAAATCGCCGGTGCATGCGCAGCTAAGGCAAGAACATAGTCAATCCTCGAGAGGCTGCCATGTGCGCCGGAATGAAAGGAGTATTGGCTTTGGGTGGGGTGTAGGAGTCTCCAGCAGTCGACCAACCCCATGGTATCAAGGAAAGTGGGAAGCCACAGTTGCGAGCTACGGAGGTCTCTAGGCGGATGTCTGTCCAAGGACCCGGAGCAAACCGAGTTGAAGTCACCCCCTACAGTGAGCAACCCATCTGGCAGATTCAAAATGGCGCCTCCAAGGTCCTGAAAAGTGTTGTTTTGAAGCCCCGGGGGAACACAAACCGAAACCAGAGTCAAGACACGCCCTTCCCACCGCCCTGCGACGGCTGCGTACCGCCCCCTCTCATCCACTATAGTGGAGTCAATCTCAAAAGGGAGAGACGTGCGTATCATAACACCCGCCCCTCGGGACCCCGAAGAGAACCCCGAATGTGCCACCATCTTGAAACCCCTCCTGTTGAGTGCTCGGCATGTATTCCCCACCAACTGTGTCTCCTGCAAGAGAATAACATCAGGCATATGTCTTTTGAACAGTTGCAATACCACCCCTCTCTTAATACGATCACCCAAGCCATTGACATTCCAACAAAGAACTTTCAGTTTCCTACCCCCCATCGTCGTATCCCAAACCTTCGCCAGCCCCCAAAGGCCTCACCGATACATGAAACAAAGCGTAGCATACTACCCATTGCCTAAGAGAAAGAAGAAAGAAGCAAAGAAAACACACAGAACCAATAGCCTCGAAGCCTGAAGGATCGCATCTCGATCTCTGAAGTTGAATAAACGGGCGATGATGGGTCTCGGTGCAACGCCCGTCTTCGGAGGGCCGCCCGGTATTCTGTGTGCCCGCTCCACCGAGAAGAAATGACTGAGGCCAGTTGGGGCCAGATGAGTCTTAACCAAGAAGACAAAGAGGTCAACGGACGCTTCCTCAGCACCCTCCGGTACTCCGAGAATTCGTACGTTCTGCCGCCTGGCACGTCCCTCGAAGTCCTCCAGCCGCCTCGAGAACTGATCATTAACCGACCGCAATGTACGGACCTCCGCTTGCAGGTCCGATACATCGGTCGTGAGGCTGGAAACCTTGATATCGAGAGATTTCACTCGATCGTTCGTTTTGCCCAGGTCGGCCCTGATCAAATTGAGATCAATGGCGAGGGTGTCCACCTTATGTGCCAGGACCTCGTGCTGTTTATGCATCTCAGTCCTGATGCCAGCGATAGCCCCCATTATATCGCGGAGAGAGGGCTCCGATCCTTCGGGCGAGTCCGCCCGTGGGAAGCCCTTGGATTGAGCGACAACAGTGGGCGAGGTCCCTTGTTGGGCGTACCGGTCGATCTTGTTGGTCTGGGGTTGGACCGTCTTCCTGGTGGCACGGTTCGCCGTCCTGTCGGTATCACCTCTGCCAGCCATGTTGGGTCCGGGCAGTGCGAAGGGTAGCAGTCCGATGTCGCTGTAGGCACTCAAACAGGCGCGGAGCGGAGCCTCCCCGAATGTCTGGTCAACAGCTAACAACTCCGCGGCTACGTTCACTCCGCAGCAGGTCTAAATCGCTCACTCAGCATATCGATCATGCTCTACGTCGGTGCGATCGTCGGCCATCTACAGGACAATGGTGCAGCTCTGGCACAAAGTTCAACACGACATAACTTCGCCAAGGAATGTCGGATTCGGGAACGGAAAGCGGGTCCCGTGTCTGCGACCACTCGCCAATTGGAATCCACCACCGTGGATCAGGATTTCTTCCAGGATAAGTGCGGAGGGTCGGAGGGTCTGCGGAGCTCCGAGCTTACGCGGCCATCTTGCTTGCCCGCGAAGCTCCTCCCTATATGGCAACATATTTTTAAATATTCTTTGGGGCCGATTACGATGTTGGTCGGAAAGCCTCCGACAGCTAGTCGGAAGCTTTCCGACCGCAGTTGGAGGATCTCCGACCAACTCGGTTGGTTTGCGGTCCGACCTCTCGATTACGATGTCTGCAGTCGAAGCATAATCTGGCCGGTCATTCTGACGCAGTTCCAACCATATTCAGAGACCTCCGGCTGGTTGGAACTGCACCGTAATCCCCTATGGATGGCGTTTCCGCAATCGGTATTACAATGTTAATTTCCCACAGCCTTTCCGTGCCGGCCTTTCTGACAAGGAAAGGTTGTAAGAAAGCAACTTTGGCAGCCCCTAGCAATGCCCGCTTGCCTCCCCGATCTATGGTTGATGGTCGAGGGGGTACCTAGGGCACCCCCTGTAAAGCCCTGCACTGTGTGGCAGGCACATGGGGTGCCTACCACAGGGTGCAGGGTTTTACACACACCCCAATTTCTCTATTGGAGACTGTACTACAGCCAGTTTACAGCCGTAACACAAGCTCCCATTGAGAAAAGTGAGTATGCGATCAAACAGTGTTTGGTCGCTTTGTAATCAGGCGGTCAGTCGGTCTTAAGTCCGAGATGGTGAGTGTCAGAGGCAACTCCGACTGACATCGTAATAAGCCCCTTAATGTGATTGCCAAATGCAGCTGCTTGCTTGTTAGCCATCAGCAAGCTGCCATGGAGGATAATTATATACATTGGTGGGCTTATATTTCATGTTAGCCGAGAAGCAAGACTACCCTTGTAGCTCACAGAACCTTCCAGATTTCCAAACTTTGAGCTTTCTTTCCTGTTCTATGTCTCAGAACTTCCACCAGGGTCGAATTGGCCTATAGGGAAATCAGGCAGTGCCCGAGGGGAGGTCTGATAGGTCAGGGTGTGGTCCGATTTTAAGCTGTTTGTGGGCCTGTTTTATGGTCCGGTGGGCCTATTTTTACTATTGCTTTCTCTAATATCATTGCAAACGTTGCTCGTAGCAGGCACAAATGCATGCAGTCTTCCAATTCCACTTACACAGCATGTTGTTACAAGTCCAAAATGGTCTATTATGCAAATGACAGCCAAAGTTGTTCCCTTACTAGTAGCTAATAATGATGCATTTCCAGACAGTAATGCATTTTGCAAAAGGCCAATATGAACAAATATGTGAGTTTTGATTTATGTGCATGCATTGTAATGCCAGACGCACCAGGGCAGTTTGTGTAGGTTATCAAACATGTACACCCCCGTGAAAATGACCCCTCTGACAAAATACACTGCAGGGTATGTGCAGATTGTCATTACAGAGGTGTTGTGAAGATCCCCACATGCTATGGAAAGTAACTAACTTTGATCTTATTTGGATAAGATTGTGGAAGCATGCAAATGATGGAATCCCTTTGCCCTTGTTCACCCACATATTATTAAAGCATGACAAAGAAAATGTGCACAATGTCAATCACTACAATGATGTCAGCCTCATATTCTGGCATCCTTTGAGTGGAGATATGGAGTCCAATATCACTCTACGGGCAACCCTACTTGATATGGTGTCAAGCTGCAGCTCCCCATAAACCGAGAGATCGAGGTCCCTGGTCGCTATCCAAATGAAGGCAGCGTGTGTGCAGTCAGTTACGTCGTCAGTGCCAGTCTGGCTGCGGTTGCATTGTTAGTATCAGTTCATAATCAGCCCTACCCTTAGAGAAAAACTATGGCTTCCATGAGCAATCAGACAAAGCACCGGCAATCTTTGGGGTCTTCAAAGTTCTCATCTAGGATCAGCCTGGCCACCTACACATAATTAAACATTATGCACCAAATTACAAATGTAAACACTTGTGCAGGTATGATTATAATTTAATATTTCTCCTCAATGGGATTTAGAAAATATCCAAAGTTAAAATCAAATACCTTGGTTATCAGCGTGGTTATTAGCCTTTTTACTTCTACAGACACCCATTAATTTAGAAAAATAGAGTACATTTTAATAAATTTTTTTCACACCAAGATGACAATATTACAATCAGTAGAACTAGAGTTACGACATTTCACATTTTTAAGTGAAATATGGAGCCTAAAAGATCAAAGTGCCAACCACGGACATCTAGTCATGCGGGACTGGGGAAAAGTCGCAAGTTATGGACAGAAGCAGTGGAGAGCAGTTCTGATATACAAAGTGGACTGGGCCTGGTCTATGCTTACCCCTAGACTTAGAACACTTTCTGAAGAAAAAAGTCTGAAAATGTAAAATTTTGCAGGGCAAGGCGGCTGGGGGTGTCCGAGGAGTAGGTGTTGTTCATGGGGAGCTGCCAGATGAGATCGCGGGGAAGATTCTTTGTACAGACCTTGTCTTTTTTTTGGACGTCGAAGATCTCCAATGGGACAAAGATGCAAGCTGTAGCAAATGAGGGCTCCACAAGGCAGGATAACACTTTTTGGAGGAGCAGCAGAACAGGATTTCCTGCTACTGAGAAGAATGTTGCACAAGCTACCATGAAGTCAGGCCGACAGACGAGGCCCCTTAGAAAGATCGGAGAGGAGGTAGGGCCCGGTCTCCGCCCGGTTCTCAGAGCACTTTTTGGCAGAATATTTTCTAAGTCCAATGTTTTGGATTTGGCTACCTGGTGCCTTCAACACCACTTCCAAGGGTCAAGGACTGGTACGGCACCCTTTGGGCAGTCAGAAATCACTCAGGCTGGGTCCAGGTGGAGGTTCAAGATGGTTGGAGCACTTTTTGTCACGGAGGCTCATCAGGAGGCCAGCCAATTAGCCTTTGGAGTCACTCTGTAAGTCTTGGGTTCAAGCAGTAAAGCAAATCTATATGTCTCGGTGTGGAATATGGAAATAGCAAGTTACATATGGAAGAGATTCCCATACGTAATCTCCTTTATATGTTGAATGTTATGTGAAAAATATTTCCAAGCTGAGCGTGACAAGGTTTACTCATCTCTCCATCTTATAATGATTTGATAATCATCAATGCAGCCTTTTCAATTTGTTGAAGAGCATACTTAGCGGAAACAGCTTCTTCTTAAGGAATGAGAAATTCTAACTTGGTAGTGTGAAACTATATTGAGGATGTTAATACTGACCCACAATAGCATTGCATCCATTATATCGACATACTACTTCACTGTGAAGTAAGCTATATTTACTAGTCTTACCTTCACCTATACGTACAGTGGTAGGTAAGTGTAAATAGAATTAGGAATAGTAAGTATTTTCTTACCTTACAATGTGGTGGTAGGTCAGTGGTGTGCCGTGCAGTGTACCATGTGCAATAGAGTAACCCACCCCTATTAAATGGCTTTTCAAATTACAGTAATGGAGGTATAAACGGCAAATAAGTGAATGAAGTTTAAAGAAAAAATATCATATTTTGAGACAAACCGGATAAAATCTGCTCAGATACCCACGAGCAGCAGGGGGGGGGGGCTGATACCATGGCTTATTTATGTTCTTCAGGCACCTTGGAACAAAGCAAAGACTTGCAATTAGTGTGTTAAACATTGATTCTACATGTTACACCTCATTCTGCCATGCACAACTCAACACACACCTGGTAAATATCCCATCACTGGGTGCTTAAATACCACCCCTCTTCCTTCACATTTTAAATTGGGCCTTTCGAGAGTGGCTTTCCTTTTTGTTCCCTGTTGATGTGGTAGTTGTTTCAGACTCACTTTTGAACACTACTGACCTTTTCTTGAAGGTGTTCCACAGACATCCTTGTTTTCGGGTTTTTTACCGACGTTAGCTGAACACCGAATCCTGACCTGGCATTACGCCCGAGATTTGAGAATCACTAGGACCTTTCATTTTACCCACGACGTTGATAGAACTATAAAGCATCTACCCGCCCTGAGGAAGTCCCAGGCCGGATGGCCATGTAAGGGGACGAAACAAACACGTGTTGGCTGTTTCTTCCTTTCACCCACTCTGATGAGTAGAGTGCAAATAAACTTACAAACACCTCATGACAAACCAGTGCGTAATTGGAATCTCTTTCAGAAAAATTTCAGATGAAAAGAATCTTGCCCAAACAAACCTGTTGAACCTTGTTTTGACAAACTGTTGAACTCTAACTCATTTTATTCCTATAAAAGTAGACAGAAAATGTCCTACACAGGGCTATAGATAAGTGAATACTTTATGTACAAGTTTAGGTGATTCATATTTGCAGTATCTATCATAATACAGCACTGTTCCTGACACTTTGGGTAAAACACATGAAGAAGTTTAAAATATTTTTAAAGAATGAAATGTTTGTTTTTTTTTAAGCTAAAGTTCAAAGTGCAGCAAAGCCTACTTGTTTTCAAAAGATGAAGGTAGGTGGGTGCGCGCCACCATTGCAGAGAACCTCGGATCCGAGCGTCCTTGCCCTTGAACCCGAATGACCTTGCTAGAAGCCTATATATCTTACATGTAGTACCTGTCATGAGCTCAGCCTTTCAGAAGCCCAACAGCCTGCAGGCAGTTCTCAACAAGCTCCTGTTTCGAGGCGTGGTCTGCAGCACCCCGGGGCTGCACACCCAAGCACGTACCCTTACCACGCACAACCCACGCCTGCTTCTTTTTTTTGTTTGTTTCCTTGGGAGATTTTATTCTATCAACTACACAATTATTTTCACAGGTAACACTCGAAGGACAAGGCGGTAAAACTTTGTTTTCAAATAAAGCAGTTAAAATGTAAGGAAGAGGTGTTGTGCTTTGATATGTTCCCTGAGATATAGCAAATGTGTCTGCTTGTGTTGAGCAGAGCATGACTCCTTATTGGGCAGAGGCTTCAATTAATCAATTAATCAATCAATCAATCAGGGTTCTTATAGAGCACAGCTAATCACCCGTTAGGGTCTCAAGGCACCTCATTCCACTGTCCAGCCACAAACTCCTCCCCAATAACCGCGTATGCTGAGGGGTGTCAGCAGTGCTGCGATGGGTGGGTCATGAGGTTCCTTTTCAGGGAATGAAGGGACCGTGAGGGGCTTTAAACGGCGGCCACCACCTGGGCCTCCTTCTCTTTGGTGGTGTTCAGGATGAGCCCCACTACCACTTTGACCTCTATGTTTAATGTCTGTGATGGGCAAGGCTGTTCATATATTGCAATGTTTCTTTGCTCCATTGTTCTGAGATGCAAGCGGAGTTACAGGGTGATCCGACAGATTTTGGGGCAGAAAATGTTCATAATGGGCACTTAAAGGCCAATTACCTGGGAGTCCTTATGTCTGGCCTCTGGGATGAAAGAGACAGCGCCCGGTTAGTTCCATGGACAATTGAATGTGTGAGTAACTGGAAGCTTACAAGTTAAAGCTCAGTGTGAATTCTGATGCATGGGTTATGGAGTCCAGAGGCTAATAGGCATCTCTGCAAATCCAAACAAGAATTACTTTGTGAGACTGCATGCTGTTACACACTGATTGTGCTCTTTGAGGTGTCATGATTCCCAGCAGTGCATGATTTTCAGCACTGTGTGCTGTGGGGAAGCCTACCCCTTACAATGGTGACCCTTGGGATAGCTTACCAACAGTATTAGAGCCTTTACTCAGGCTGGACTTTGCCAGCTAGGCAGGTGGCAAGCTAGGAAGCTACTAGGCAACCACCTACTTTAACCTTTGCTCTAGATCGAAAGCATGTAAAGAAACACCCCCACTCATGCCCTGTATTCCAGGCTGCTGATTAAGCTGGGGTGTGCGGGAGGGGTACTGAAATGCCTCTCAATGGTCCTGGGTCACTGCAGGATAAAATGGTAATACAGCATGCTACTTCCTCTACAGTTGCTGCAGCTTTCTACCATACCAAGAGTGACACATGAAACTATTTATGTAGGATTCATGAGAAAGGGTGACAAATCGAGATGACTGTTTTACTAAATTGGATCAGTCTGAAGCAACTTGTGGAGAATAGTCTTGGCAGAGATAAAAATGCTCACAGTGGAACCAGTCCTGAGGAAACCAGAATGATGTGACCTTGTAGGATCAATGCAACCCAATCCATTGGCAGCAATGACATTGCATCCTTCATTTTTATGGTCTAGCTTGGCAGTTCAGCTGTCGTCATACAGTTATATAGGAATCGACATGAAAGCAGCTATGGCTCTGGACACATTTTGGGATCCAGGCGTACATGTTTTGATTCAACAGAAGTTGTGTGCTTCCACAGAAAAGTGCTTATATTCCATGTAGATGTGATCATTTTGTTTATTTGACCAGCCACCTAAGCTTGAATTTGCAGGGGCACATAGATTTCCAACACTATAAAATGTCTTAGATACCTAGACTCTGGGCTCCAATCACATGTTGGCCCCGCTGAGTACAGGATTTGATTGGACCAAATGTGTGTGCCTCCACTAAAAAGACTGTGTGTATTGAACTTTTTGGCTTGTGGCACAGTTTATTCTGAATTCAGCAGGACTGGTGGGAAGCCAATGGCCACAGCCCTGATCTGTTTATTATGAAATGTTATGATAAAGACACTAGGCCTGGTGTATTGGTTCTGAATTTTGTTTTTAAATCGATAGGCATACAGGTGTGAATTGTTACTACCCTGTATTGAAGCCTACCAGTTTTGTTGCACAGAATCACCCTGAATAATGTAGTAGCCACCCTGTCTGACAAACCCTAGGGTGTTTTATGGTAATGATTCGTGTTAGGCCCTGGTGAGAGGGGTTGTATATTGATTTTTAATTTTCCTACATGTATGAAATGTTATAGCTGAATCCATGCTGGTTGCCTGTTTATGTACACTTGCATAGACTGGAGTTGGGCAATGTGTAAAGCTACTATTAAAGGATAAAGGCTTCATCAGTTCTTTGGGATAGCATGTCAGATTTCCTAGGTTTGATCTGTTTATTATGAAACATTATGACAAAGCCAGTAGGTCTGGGCTACTTATTTTGAAAAGCTTGCATTAAAGACAATAGTCTTTTAAGGATGGCTTGTTATTACACTGTGCTAAGGCCTGTAGTCAGGTACTTAGTTTCATGGAATTTTGGAGATTACTCTAGTAGACAATGGTTTTGGTGTTGGAGGTCTCCCGAGCCAGCTGTGGGGATATGCCCAACAATAATCCTTATTAGGCTTTCTTAGGAGAGATAGTATTTTGCTTAGCCAACTGTAGTTTTGTATACATATATACCTTTATGACCATATGCAGGTCGGTTGATACACGCAGTACAATTGGCTTAGGTTGGTAAAGATGAAAAGTCAATGATAAAGGCAGTATGCCTCGTTGTTTATCATGAAACGTTATGATAAAGGCAGTAGGCCTTACATATTGATTGTGAAAACCATGAGCTAAAGTCAAGAGGCATTTAAGAGTGGATTGTTAATACTCTGAATTAAAGCCTAGATGTAGTTTTTTTTGTTCGATGGAATCTCACAGATTACTTTAGTAGGCAAGGGTTCTGGTGTTGGTTTCCCACTCAAACACACAAACCATAAGTATCGAAGACTCACACTCTGTATTACGCCCTGTTAGGAGAGATACTATTTTGTTTTGCCAACTGGAATTTTGTATACATTTGAAGGTTTATGTCTGTAAGCCTGATGACTGCCTTGTGGAAATGATTATGCTCAGTACAGAAGGCCTGAGTTGGGAAAGGTGACAAGCCAATGATAACAGCTACAGGCCTCATTGGTTCCCTAGGAGAAAAAAATATGTTGCTACAAGGTTTATCTGTGTATTATGAAAAGTTAGGATAAACACATTAGGCTTGACATATTGATTGTGAAAAGGGTATGTTAAAATCAACAAGCACTGAAGCATGGACTTCTATTTCTTTGCATTGAAGCCTAAAGATAGGTATTTGGTTACATAGATACATAGAAGGTATTTGGGCCCACTCTGCTTTGCCATTAGTCTGTCATGTGCTTCCATTCATGACAGCGAACTGCATGGGGTAATGGTTCAGTCCGCATCAGTCATTGGCTCATTTGCCCTGTGAATAATGGCATTTTCTAATAACATCTGTACATCCACCTGAAAATGATTTCACCTCAGCATCAGGGCTGGCTGACCAATCCTATAGTTTTGTATGTTCTCCATTTATAGTTCGACTTATATTTCTTTGCTTCTTCTATTTTTATTTGTATGTTTTTAAGAGGATACCGCAGCTGTCCAGGCATTGCTAGTGGGTTGCTAGCAAGCCGCTCATTTAATCTCCAGTGCTCTGCATTTCACATGGCCACTTCGTCTAAACCAGAAGATCATTGTGGAAAGTTGTTGTCCATAGTGTATCATTGTTCTACGTTTCTAAGATGACCAAATGTTTGCTTCTAATTGTGGAGGCCATGCTTGAGGTTTAAAAGAATGATAGGATATTTACAGCACCTTTGCAAGATAGACACCTGCTGTTCTGTTTAGGTTTATTAATGCTAACCATTGCCCGCTGTGTTTAGAAGGCAGAAAGTTTTCTTTTTTCTACTTGTAATATATATTGCATAGGTTTTTGAGTTTGTGTGTGCTTTATTGTGGTTGTGGCAAAGGGTGAATGGAAGGATGAGTAAGTGGATTGATGAATGAATGCATTAGTGCACAAATGAGTGATGGAGTGTGATGACTTTCTGAGTGTCTAGATCCATCAGTGACCCGAAAGGCACTTTCATTCTTAAGCCAGACCTAATGGCATTGTGATTGCTTGTTTTTGCTATGTGCTTCTCCCACAGACTTATTAACCCCTTGCATGCTTGTGACGGAACCGTTCCGTCACAAGCCTCGGGTGAGCTGTGCTTGTGACGGAACGGTTCCGTCACGGCCCGCTCGCCGCGCCTGCGCGGCGCGAATTACGCACCTGCGCTGACGATTTAATGGGCGGGCGGGTTTGTCACAAGCACAGCTCACCCGCGAGCCGTGACGGAGCGGTTCCGTCACAAGCACGGAACCGCCGCGCGGCCGCCGCGCGGCCGCCCCACCCCCTTAGCGCTGCGGCGGAATAGCCGCCGCAGCGAAGGGGTTAAATGCTAGGGCTCTCAATGACTTTCACAGAATCTGATGTACGTATAGGGTAAGCATAGTGAGTATTAGCACATATCCTTTACTAATTACACATACACAGTGGTTGGTGCCAGCATCCTGCTTCCACTGTTTGCTTGTTTGCTGAGCATAGACATTTGAGACTATAGTTTTAAGTTTAGAAAAAGCTCATCCACAGATTTTTCGCCAGGGTTCTTTACCACAGCTACCAGACTCCACTAACATGGCTGCCAACGCAAGGCAGTCCCAAACTCCATGAATAATGAGTGGGTGTGGTGGGCCCAGGTGATGACATCAGAGGTTTGGAAACCCTTGTAGTGTCAGAAATAATTAGTTTAGCTCTATAGATCCCACCTGATGACGATGGGCTGCCCTAGAGATGTATGGAGTGATATTTCACATCCTGGATTTTCAAACAACCTGCATGTCCTGCTGGCCTAGCAACAGTTTCAAATTTCCCATCTTTTACAACAGTGTACTCAACAAAAATAATTGTTCGAACTCCTCAGCCTATCTCATACCATAAAATGAGTGGTTTAAATGTGGCTACTTAACAGGTATTCGTGGAGTTACTTCATTTGTCTTCATTTCCATATGATTTGCTCTTTGAAGGGCCTGGCACCTGGGAATGACTCTCCTGCTGTGCAGAAGCCAGATATTAATGTGTTTATTAAAAGGGCTATCTGGCAAAATGTTGCCCAGATTCTGCTTTATGAGGTAGTAACTAACAAATGCATTAAAACACAGCAAATACTATGGCTCTTGCAAGGGGAGCGGACCAGCTGGGAAGCATAGGTAGCTCACTCCTGAGCTAATTCCCCTAGAGAAGGAAAACATTTTCTGAGTGTGAACCATATGTCTGCACTGCCTCTAGGAATTTTACTAGGAGCCCTTTTGGTAGGTTAGCTCAATTGACTTTAATAAGGACTCAAGAGCATTACATGTGAATGGCCCAGGAAGGCAAGTGATGTCCTGTTCCTACCACCCCAAACCTCTTGTGTGTTGATGAAGCGCCTGGAGTGGAGTAAGTGTGTATTAGTTCTGTGTAAATGTGATCTGCTTCCATGATTGCCCAGATAGCTCTGGCTCGGTCTCCTAGAAGGATTAGGTCAACACAGATTGGGTCATTTTGTGCCCTTTCTTATGCTGACAGGGAACTATGGCCTGCCTTATTATTAGCATTTTAGCTAAAGGTAATGGGGCATTCCAAAGGATGAGTTTAGCTTATAGTCTGAATTTAGGGAACACCTTTCTTCCAGACAACAATACAGTTTTGTTGGAAACCACAAATCTGATTTGACTTCTTAACTCCTTGATGACATCAATTAATGTGGCAAGTGAGTACTATGTGCCTAAACCTGTCATACTCTCCTTCTGTCTCTTTATTTAGTGTTGTAGCATTATTTTTGTAACAATTATATCAGTCTTAAATATGAGGTCATATAAAAGAAAATGAAGTGAGTGAATACTATGTTGCTACAGCTTCTAACTACATTTGTATTTAGCAGGACAGACAATATCCCCAACTGCTGATCCATCCGGGAAGATGAAACTGATGTTTTTCAGTCTCTTATTAACTCCCACTACAGAAAAAGGACAACATATGAGTTTATTTTTTATTCTGAGAAAGCTCTCACTTTTTAGGTATAGTGACTCCGCGAATTCACAGATCCACCATGGGAGGAAGATCCTTCTCCTACTTGGCGGCCAAGACCTGGAACTCTCTCCCCACTCACCTCCGCCTTACACAGAACCACCTCTCCTTCAGAAAGCAACTAAAAACTTGGCTATTTGATATGTAAAGCACCTCCCTCCTTCAAGCGCCTTGAGACCCTCTGGGTGAGTAGTGCGCTATACAAATTTTGGAACTTGAACTTGAACAGATGCTAGAACTGCCAGTCACATAAATACATTACAAGAAGAGTAATCACGTACAAGATACTCTTGTATGGTAATTTTCCCCCTGGTTTTAGAGATTTGATCTGGCCCTCTGAGTTCTTGCCACCGTCTTCTATCAGTAGCACTGCTAAGAATCTGGGAGTTTGGTTTGAGGATAATTTATCTTTTGCCACCCAAGTCAAGAGACGTTCAGGGTGCTGTTTTGGCCTCCTCAAAATCTTGAGAAGATTTCTTCCACTTCTCCCACGGGCGGCGAAAGAGACGGTAGTTCGCGCGCTCATTCTTTCCCGCCTGGATTATGCTAATGCTCTTTATGTGGGGATTCTGGCATACTAAACGAAAATAACAAAGAGATGTCTGGTCACAATGATGAATGTGTGCTGTTCGGAGACTAAAGGCACAGAGGGATCATGAGACAACAACATGAAATTACACTAGGCTGAAAAACTCCCATCAGCCCACCATAGTGGCGGAATATCATCACGTGGGATACAGATGGTGGATCCAAATCTCGCCCAACCCATCTAGTGATGGTGCAGAGATGGATTTCCGAGATAGACCTCTAGCCACAGTGTATTTCAAGTGGTGCTGATGATGTGCAGTGCTGTGAAAAAAGTGAGTGATCAGTTAAAATTAACTACTAGAGCAGAAAATATGTTTAATAGGCACTGTTCCAGTGTCAAGATTAAAATAGCGCCTGATAGACTGAAAATATGACTATTTAATGGCGCAGTGCAGTAGGGTCGACATGTTTCAGCTGTATGGGATCAACTGTCCAGCTTTCTTCAGGACCAAGATCTAATAGCGACTGCAAAGTATTTAGTACCGTGAAAAATAATAATACTGAGCAATATTAAATCCAGATACTCCTACCAGGAACTTGGATCCCCAATGTAAACTGGTGGAAAATTAATTATTCGTCCTTTCCTACAAGAGAGGAAAATAGTGCACAGGATGTGTGAACATTTTTTGTGAACAATAATCCCTGAGTGACAAAGAAAACAGTACAGACAACACATAGATAACGAAGAGCAAAGTCTCATCGTTCCACAGGAGGCATTAGTCCTCCTGGCTTGTATGACAATATTCACAGTGATATTGTTGAAGTATCATACTCACCCAGCATTATGTGGGAAGTAACCTCACCTCACCCGGCACCCGCTCGGAAAAAATGATGCCCCGCTCTGTTAAAATGGAAAATGGAGAAATAGATTGAGAACCACTGCCAAAAAGTTTTTTGTGGTGTATAGCTGAATTGCTCACTCATTTCCAAATAATTTAACTTAGCCCAGTTGTTTTACAATTCGACACTCCCTCACCAAACTACATGTCCAAGACTCCGCGTGTTTAGGAAGGGTGATTAAGCAAGAGGCCATTTAGAAAAAAGTTGTTGCAACCAAAGTAAGTTCGATAGACATAGCTTAATACCGAATACTGATAAACTCGATGGAACATAGTTCACAAGTATTCTAGCTAACCAAATGGCGGGTCTATCAGAGGTCTGCAGGAGCCTACCTTTCCGTCGGTACCTCTCACCGGCTTCCGAGTGGGAGTGGAAATAAACATAACCTGATTCAGAGTTTGATGTTCAAGGTACTCCACCACAAACATGGTGGAATACCACGTCTGCCATGCTGATGATTTACCTGCTCACTTTTGAGTTAGGTGGACTATTATATTTCAGTTGAGAGTGTTTCTGCTGGCTCTAAACCTGGAAACCCTACACAGACCACCCAACAGAGTCTGGGCCTTCACTGTAGGTACATGGGAACGGACCATCCCAGCTATTTTGATTGGACTCCCACATCCTGGTTGAAAATTCCCATGATGACCCCATTGGGAATCGCAAACCGTGTCTCAGACACTGTTTCGTATCCCAATTTGCGCGTCAGAAATTGCGAGTCGCAAAATGGTGGGTCGTATATCTGGCCCTTTAGCTTCCTCTGAAAGGAAAGATGGACATCAGCCATGTGTATGTTAAGGGCAGAGAGTTTCATAGAAGTGCGGAAGCCCCACTAGACACACACCTGAACCTTCAGTGTTACAAGTGGATAAAGAGCTATTATTTGACAACAGTGTAGTGGCGACCACTTGTAGGTTAATTGTCGCAGAACTTTTTGAGAAATGGGGGCCATCAGACAGAAGTAGTTTGGATTCAGACAGAGCTGGAGGTATTGGGTACTAAATAACCCTCGTACTTGCCCCACAACTCCCCATCCGTACATTTCCCCTTACTGTATTCCCCATTCTGCACAAGAAACCAAAGTACACCTTTGTCTTGTGGTGGTCATTTGTTGGCCGCAGTTTATTAGGAATACAATGACAACATGCATAAACTTTGTACTTTTGCTGTCTAGTCTCTTTTGGCCCTTTCGGGTTGTTTTTTTTTGGTAGGTTGGATTTGGGCTCCCATTGCATGGGGAGGGAGTAGCTTCTGTCCCTGGAGTTAGGCCACGACACGCTACCTTGTCCGATTCTGGTTGTGCCCTGTCAGCCTTCGGGGGCTGGGCTGCGAGCGCCATCTCAGTTTTGCTACCCCCCCCCTCTTCGGTAAGCCGCCTCACCCAGCCAAGAGGCATCTGAAGGTAAGTGGTCTTACCCCCTGCCCTTAGGCCAGCTCTCCCAGCCGTGAGGCATCCCAAGCTTAGTGGTCAAATCCTGGCACACCGCTCTCCGGTGTACCTCCTTATCAACAATTATCCGCATAGTTCTCAGCTTGCTTGCAACTGCTCCTCAGCCTGCGACATTGCTGTTCCTTAGGTGTAGGGGGGTGGGAAAAAGATTCAGGTCAAGTTGCTGCTCCCCCCGCTCCGGCCGTGAACATGGAGCTTACCTGGGGGAGCAGGCCTTATATCCCCCCATTTGTTCCCTGCCTAGCTTGTTGGCTCTGCCCCATTGGGGGGTTCGTATGTTGCATAGCCCTCATTGGCCGCGGCGGGTGGCGCCCCGGGGGGTGAGGGCCAGGCTGTTTTTCACACCTTGTGTTATCTGCGCGCCAAAACCCGGGCGCGAGCTGGCTCGTCACGTGGGGGGGGGGGAGCACAGCAATCATTATGGTGCCAGCTCTCAAGCCCCCTTCAAATGCAGCCTCTGCAATGAGCAGTAGTGAGGAATCATGTGCACTATGGGACAAGGATCCGGATTTTGCCATGGTGCATGCAACTGCTGGAGGTGACAGATAAGACAGCAGAACACATTTAAATGTGTGTAATTGAGTAGACAGGATGTGGTTGTTTTAGAGGTTTAAAGTTCATATGGTGAAACTGGTAAGGTATTTATTGCACCAGACTGAATTGCAAAAAACAAGCCATTAGCAGTGAGTGTGCCTGGGAGAAATGAATGACGTTTCCTTGACAGAAATGACATTACACAAAATGGGTGTGCACTTGTTACAACGCATTTTTTACAACGCACTACTGTTACAACGCATCCATTACAACGCGGATACTGTTACAACTCATGTTTTTACAACGCATTTTTTTACAACGCAGGTACCTTTACAACGCATACCATTACAACGTAAGTATTGGTAAGTATATAGTTAAATTTTAAATGTTATATGTTTGGGGTTAAGGGGTATTTTTAGGGGTTAGGGTCAGTTTTGGGTTTTAGGGTAAAGGGGTATTTTTAGGGGTTAGGGTCAGTTTTGGGTTTTAGGGTAAAGGGGTATTTTTAGGGTTCAGGGTCAGTTTTAAGTTTTTGGGTAAAGGGGTATTTTTAGGGGTTAGGGTCAGTTTTGGGTTTTAGGGTAAAGGGGTATTTTTAGGGGTTAGGGTCAGTTTTGGGTTTTAGGGTAAAGGGGTATTTTTAGGGTTCAGGGTCAGTTTTTAGTTTTTGGGTAAAGGGGTATTTTTAGGGTTCAGGGTCAGTTTTTAGTTTTTGGGTAAAGGGGTATTTTTAGGGTTCAGGGTCAGTTTTTAGTTTTAGGGTAAAGGGGTATTTTTAGGGTTCAGGGTCAGTTTTCAGTTTTTGGGTAAAGGGGTATTTTTAGGGTTCAGGGTCAGTTTTCAGTTTTTGGGTAAAGGGGTATTTTTAGGGTTCAGGGCCAGTTTTTAGTTTTAGGGTAAAGGGGTATTTTTAGGGTTCAGGGTCAGTTTTCAGTTTTTGGGTAAAGGGGTATTTTTAGGGTTCAGGGTCAGTTTTCAGTTTTTGGGTAAAGGGGTATTTTTAGGGTTCAGGGTCAGTTTTTAGTTTTTGGGTAAAGGGGTATTTTTAGGGTTCAGGGTCAGTTTTCAGTTTTTGGGTAAAGGGGTATTTTTAGGGTTCAGGGTCAGTTTTTAGTTTTTGGGTAAAGGGGTATTTTTAGGGTTCAGGGTCAGTTTTTAGTTTTTGGGTAAAGGGGTATTTTTAGGGTTCAGGGTCAGTTTTTAGTTTTTGGGTAAAGGGGTATTTTTAGGGTTCAGGGTCAGTTTTTAGTTTTTGGGGTACAGGGTAAAAATAAATTAAATTTAATTTTAATTTAAATTATTTAATAGTAAATAAATTAAATTAAATTACTTTGCATTATTTTTGGGGTTGAGGGTCAGTTTTGAGTTTTTGGGGTACAGGGGTACAGGGTAAAAATAAAGTTATAAGTTTTTTAAATTTACAATAATTAATTTTAATTATATTTAAAAAAATTACTTTATTTTTTTGGGGGTGTTTAGGGTCAGTTTAGAGTTTCTGGGGTACAGGGGTACATGGTAAAAATAAAGTAACATTAATTTGAATTTAAATTAATTAACGGAAATTAAATTATTTAAAATTACATTAAATTATACTTAAATTATACTTTTAAAATTAAGTTACTATTATATTATTCTTATTAATATATACTTACCAATACTTACGTTGTAATGGTCTGCGTTGTAAAGGTACCTGCGTTGTAAAAAAATGCGTTGTAAATACATGCGTTGTTACATGATCCGCGTTGTAAAAACCGCGTTGTAACGGTATGCGGAGTAAAAGTCCGCGTTGTAACATCATATATCCCACAAAATGACATGTTATTAAGTGAAATGCTATTTTCGGTATTTTACACACTTTTTTAGAGTAACATATGTGCTTGAATCCATTTGTGACACAAGGTTGTATATCGCTCTCAAAAAAAGGCAAAACCGCATGACATGAACAACAACAGCTGGTTCGGTTTGCGTGCATTTTTCGCGTATTTCCATTATAGGATTTTTACCCAAATGAATTCTCAATTACGTGACGTGGCATATTGGGATAATCCCAGGCAATTTGCTTATCAATCATAATGCAAAATGCCAGATATTACGACGCTGGTGCAAATGAAATTTCGCCCAGGCCTAGTGGTAAATTGACTTTGCGTGCAGCCGCGGCCGGCAGTGGGAGTACCTGCAGGGCGGTGACATGGGGAGGGGGAGGGGCATGGTGGGGGGTAGTAATGTATGGATTATGGATCTTCCCAGGTAAGTAAACATTTAAATAAATAAAACGAATTTCGTTGAGTGCACTGCATCCCCAAATGCGATGCAGTGCGCGCAACGAAATTCGTTTTATATATTTATATGTTTACTTACCTGTAAAACTCCGTAATCCATACATTACTGCCCCCACCCTGCCCCTCCCCCTCACCACGTCACGGCCCTGCAGGTACTCCCACTGCCGGCTGCGGCTGTTTGCGTGTTAGAAACAGGATCTCATGACCAAGTAGACCTAAAGCCCGATGTACAAACTAATTTTGTGGTCTCAAAGCCTCCGATTTAACCTCATCTGTGCTGCCCCGATTTTTGCCGGTGCTGGGCCCCAATGTTAATGGGTGTGGTCATGACGGAACCGTTCCGTCATGAGCCTCGAAAGGGTTAAAAAATAGGGTTAGAGATAGCACAGTCTGAATATTTTTTTAATAAACGTGCAACAATTGATTCATTTATTTTAACTAAGTTTATTATTACCTTATAAAAGTGGTAATGTACTAAATCTATGACACGGAAAAGTCTGTGCTACTCGGAAAGTGCCTTTTGTCACAAAATTCTGAATCATAAAGCGGAGACAGTGTTAACAGGAGTGCCTCCTCAATTTGTGATTAAGAATGAATGGACTACAACTGTGATCACAAGTCATTGAAAGGGGACTGGCAACACAATGGGGTTGTATTTGATTTGTAAAGTGGGAACTGTCCAATGTCATTTTTTTTTAAAGCAGCACTTGTCCCCTTATGTTCACTTGCAGGGAATGCTAACAAAGATATGGTAGTATCCTGTCCCTCGAAGGCCTCCGTCAATGCATTCCCATGTATTAGCATGGAGTCGTACCATATAAATACTGAATAGACAGGAGGCTTTGCGAATTCCTGCAAGTGCACCTTTTTTGATGCAATTGGTGAGAACATCATGTGCATTGTAAAATGATGCTCAGGCTGCAAACCAGTCAGTGTTATAAAAAAAATTAAATGGACTCGTTTCTGAACTGAAATTATTGCTTTTCGCCTAGAGCAGACTGGCCTAGAGTGTTAAATATTGGTCAAGGATGTTTGGTAGGCATGTAAAAATAACAACTAAAAGGTGGTCTACCAGCATGAACTCCATCATAGAGGTGTTGAGTGAGAATCAGTTAAATTGTATCTAAATCGTGACTGTTCTTAATTGTGTGGCAGCAGAGGCGGTGTCCTTATTTAGCATTGGTGCAGTAACAAAGCCTGAAACATCTAATGAGGCTGACCAGAGACGCGAAGTAAATGTTGGCAAGAATGAAGAAATGAAATGAAATGAATGAAATGAAATGAAATGAAATAAGGATTTATAGAGCGCATGGCTGCCCTTGAGCGTCCCAGCGCTGGTGAAAGGTAGTAGAAAGAGAGTGCGATGGCAGAAGGGATCAGGGGAAAAGCCAGGTTTTCAAACTCTTGCGGAACGTGAGATGGTTTGAAGAGAACGTAAGTCCTGTGGAGGCCCTACACATAGGGATGTGAGCTCTTCTTGTTTAGTCAGGACTCAAAATGCAAGCCATACCTACTGCTTTTGCCAGTGCTTGTTTTCTTTGAAGGCACTGTATCTCTCATCGGGCAAATCCAACAAATGGACAAACGCACTAATGTTAGTGCCTCATTGTGCTGCAGCAACTTGCCCAACCTTCACCACCTGTCCCAAAAGTTCACAGCGAATTCCTGCACATTCAGAGGGGGTGGGGGAGCGGGAATGGGAGCTGCTAGCTATGATACCTACATCCTATATATCTAAATTGCACATTGTGTGCGTAGTTCATCTAAGTCAAAATCTCATAGTTCTATAAATATTTGTTAAACGAATTAAAGCCATAAATTGTTCTGTATTGATCCCACATGTCACCACGCTTGCTCTTTAACAAAGCTGATGAATTTTGAAAGAATCCACTAGGGTTAAAGAATGTTAAAAATGCGTCTATAATGGTTGTTTTTCTCTTGGTCACTGGCTGTTAATGACTTTAGAATCACAAATATGTCTTTCTACGTGACTTGAGGATTCAGTTTCTCTTTCTAACAGGAAGTACGAGGCAGCGTCACAGCCAATTACACTCTAAATATGTTAAACACACAATCAAGCTGATACACATATACACACAAACATACAGCTAATCCCCAGACGCATCAATACCAAAACCTCAAATGCATATACGTCAAAAACACACACACACCTTATGTTATCATCAAACTTCCACCGCACTATAGGAGACTGACAATTGATACCACGCTATCACACCTGAAATCAATAGCATTCTTTAAATGACTCAACACCTCCAGGCTATGCCCCCAATTGCGGGTGTTGCGGGGTGTAATTTCCATGTGGAATCCTGCTCAACACAATTATATACTGGCCAGTGCTCCCCCACCTTCAATTCTGAGGTGCGGGAGCACCAGAACCAATTTGACCAGCTGTAAAGTCCAGCCTGGCAAATTGCTTCTGTTTAGGGCATACCCTGCCTCGCTTGGCCTTCATCCAAGGCACCCGGGACGAAGTTATGCTCCTGTTGGACTTGGCCGTTTTTGCAGGGTTATCCCCAAACGTTTTGCTTCTTCCTCCTATTTTTTCCTGACCTGTTGTTGTTGGTTTCAGGACTCTGGGCACTTTATCACTGCTAATCAATGCTAACGTGCATATGCTCTCTGTGTAAATTATGAACATGATTGGTTAGCCACGATTGGCATATTTGACTTACTGGTCAGTCCCTAGTAAAATGCACTGGGTGCGTCGGGTCCGGAGTGTAGGGGGAAGCGATGCGTCGATTCTGAGACGGCTCCAATCTGCGGGTGATGCGTCGGGGAAATCTAGACAAAACCTCCCGTTCCCTCACTTGTCCACCACACTCCTTACCTCCTCCACCCAGCATAGGAGAGTTCTTAGACACTTTGCACCTCATCAAAACAGATAATAACTGTCTGAGTGAACCCCATGGAATCAGGAAATCTGGGAGGAATAACAGTAGGAAAAAAAGTTCTGCAGTTTTTCCAATTATAGGAATTCTATCTAAAGATTCTGAGCAGTCCATGAAATTCTTACGGCCCAAAGTCTTGCATGGGATACTGAATTACTTGTAATCATGGTGTGGGTGTGTATGAGATATGAAGATTCAAAGTATATGTTTCATCCTTTGCTGTAGTCTATGGAAAACGTTTTAACTTTGCAAATATTGCAATGATTTTCTCATTGCCCCCTCACTGTCAAAATTGTGATGTGTGCATTCATTTATCTTGCACATGTACCTATGCAACAGTAACACAACGGTTCCCCATAATAAGCACTTTTCAGAACACAGGTGCTCATTTAGATCACTGTGTGCACTTCTCAAATTCTGCAGGAAGGTCATGGCCCCACCTCCACACACACAACACAAGAACCCCCTTCAAATTAAGGAATCTTTACCAGTTCTGAAGTGGTCTTTTTTCACTGAAAGGGCTCCGATCTGAAAAGTAGGAACACTATCAGTGAAACTGCAGTGCCGACTCACTACCAAGTCAAGGCGGCTAGTCACCATTTTCCTTTTTTGCAGATAAAAACAAATATGGCATTTGTTTTTGCAAACTAAAAAATGATTGGCCTTAACGCTGAGAGAGTTAGTTCCTTCCACTTGGGACTATTGATGACTTTTCCTGACTGGGGCCACCATGTTATGCCTATCGTATTACAGAAGGTTAATATGCATTGGAAGTCTAACCCGGTAACAGATGGGCCATTGATTAAAAATGTATGATTGCAAAACAATCGGAGGCTCCACACTGAAAACCAGAGGGTTCCACCACCTCTAAATAAGATAGGATACTGCGAGATTGGCGGGCTGTTGAACCACTGATTCATGGTCGCTTCCCTATCCTGCCAACCTCTATATGACCCTCGCTTTATTCTTCCTATGCTGCACACTGGCTTTGTGTATACAAAAGCTCTGTTATTAGTAAACCTGCAGATAACAATTCTACAAATATTTACTATTGTACAAAGAAAAACTTCACAAAAGAAATGTTTGAAGAAACATTCTGTAAATGTAAAACTTATCTCACTATGCAAGGAACATTTTTGCAATATAGAAAGCAACTTTGCTGAGGTGAAGGGGGTCTTAGAAGTTTTGCAATAGGCAAAACCCAAAAAGCTTGGCAAACTTTCCCAGATAAAACAAACAATTTGTGCCTTCCTACTTCAGACACTCTTTTGCCCTTATGCACGCCACCAGAAACAAACCACCTCTTGTCACCAACTCCCACCATCTGCTTCAAAATATCCACTTGATTCATGTTTGTGTACATCATAGCCCACCTTGCCCTGCACTTTACTAAAGCTATCTACCTTCCTGGCATTTGATATCTCTCAGTCTTGTTCCTTCATCTAACAAGTATCCACAGCAAAAACAAGCTCAAGAATGCAAGCTAACCATGCCTTGATAGTCGCTTCTACTTTAAAAATAGCACATTTTGCTCTTTGCTTTAGTCATACCTTTTGCTCTGTTCCTGCATATTTTCACCTGTTTCCAGTTTTTTTCTACCTGTATACTCGTCTTATATGTAACAATCCACATATGAGCCGCTACACACAATCGGATAAAACGTGTCTTCCTCTTTACAATTCAGACGCATCACGTGGAGGTGCCCTGCTCATAGCCCAAAGCCAAGACTTTGTGGACAGAGAGAGAACTGGCAGCAGGAACTGAGTCTTCAGGGTTTGCAGTATGCCTAACTCTGAAAAAGTGAGATTATTTCGTGAAATGATCTACTTTAGCCAATTCAGTTTTTTTTAATGGACCTAAAACAACTGTCACCATGTTTCTGATAGTTCATCCACTTCTGTGCTCAGAGAAAAGTGAACATGTGTATGATACTACATTATGCAAAACAATTTTAGCAAAAAAAATATTGTCCGAAAATATGGAAAACATACATTTCATGGCCCTATACTAAAACAGTAAACACACAAATATAGATGACAAATACATTGCAAAAAAATCTAAAATTCCAAAATATTGTAAACAAAATATAAAGAAATACCATATAACTTACAGATAAAAACGAATAAAACTTAACAACAATCCCCAAAACCAAAAATATAAAACACCAGAAAACCATTATCATTCTAAATAAAACACACTATATGCCATAAAATATATATACACATATAAATAACTGAATATAAAATCAATATAATAAAGAAATGATTAAATAAAACACTAATTAGCGTTTACCATCAATGGTGCAAAAAGAAAATACAAACTAGTCTCCAATCAGCCTGTCAAATTACACTTTCAAATATTTAACAAATACAAATTATTTTCCGATTAACATACATAAAAAAAGACCATGTAAATACTAAATAAAATACTCCCTAAAAAAATTACAGCAAAATGTTGGATTGCAAAGCTAAAAAAGAAGATACAACACTTCAATGAATCACTAAAGACAAAGTAAATTCAACAATAAATGAAAACAAAATGAATAAATAACTATAAATAAATAGAAATATTTTAAGATAATAAATAATTAAAACTCTGCTACTTGTTTATTTCACAAAATTGCAGTTGCATCCTCTACAAGAAGGAAATAATGTGAAGGGAAAAAACCCAAAAACACCAGATTAATTGAAATTAAAAAACGAAAAATCACCTCGACAATAACTATAGCAACCAAAGCACAAAGGCACCATTAAAGTAAAATGAACACATTAACACATTTTAAAAAGTAGCATAAAATGAACAAACCCCACACTTAACAAATTTTTCCTCTTCTTCGACTGCATCAAAAGAAAACTGTGTCTGACAATACCAAATAGAACTGCAAAGCGGACGTCTCCCACTAAAACATCCAGAATGTGAGTTAAAATGTACACAATTCATTGAAAAATATTAAAATTAATATAACCACCTATTTATTTTTATAAAATGAGTGTATTTTCTATACTCCAAAACTCATGAATAAAATGCTGGAAACCGCAAAATACATACATTTATAAAAAAGGAATCTATTAATAAATTATAAAAGATATATTAAGGAGAACTCCATTGATGAGAAAATACACTGGAAATACACCAAATATTGTTCAATTGCATGCTCTGACTGGGGTATCACTACTGAAATGCAAGTCATAAATATTTTACAGAAAGAAAAGTACAAGCTTACACAAGCCAACAGAAATGGTGCTTGAAAATATTATACCAAACAAGCAACAGACAAGAATTTATTATTAAAAAAATTAAAATTGAACTCAAACACAACCATTTTAAACATAACAACTTTTAAAAATTATAAATTACTCCCACCCTATTGTCCTACAAACCCAACATCCCACTCCGAAAATTATTACACCCAAAACATACTAATTAAACTAAATATAATATATTAAAACAAAAAAACACACTACGAAACCAATGGAAATTATAGGGTTGTAACACACAATGATCTTGGTAACAAAGATATTAGAATATTATTAAATTTAAGACACAATTTTGTTGAAACACCAATTGACCAACGTCCTTTTGCTGCTAAGCTTTTTGTACAAAATCCTGTAACATCTGCTACTCCTCTGTTTTTCCCCAATAACTGTCAAAGTGTACATGCATGCAAACTAATAAATGCATAGAAACAAATGTAAAGTAGCAAAAATTGGAGCTGTCAGACAACAGAGTGGTCTTAATAAACTACTTGTAAGTGGAAACTCCACTTAATTCATTTACCTAGTTTGAAAAATATAGGCAATACAAACATCATCTCTCAGTTTCTCTTAGCTTTTCTCTTAGGTTCTATTGCACTTTGCTGACCCCCATCTGAAAAATGCTGTATTCAGGAAGTCACTATATCTATCACTGCTCTATGTCATCATCTAGTATCAAGTATTCTCTGCTTCAGTATTACTTTGACTTTAGACACTTTACTTCCCCTCTGTTCACAACATTTCCTATGCATCCTGATGTGGTTTGTTAGTGCATGTTGTTATTGTTATGTGGGATTTATAGAGTGCATAGCTCCTCAAAAGAGTGTCCTGGTGCTAATGGAGAGGTAAGGGCACAAGAGGACTATCTACTGGACAAAGAGGCAGGTTTAAAGCATTTTCCTGAACAGTCTTTCATCCTCCACAGGCCTGAGTTCTGCAGGAAGGCTGTTCCAGCCCATTGGCCCCAACAGAGAGAAAGACCGCCTGCCTACACTTACAAGCAGGATTCTCGGGACTGTGGCCAAGAGAATGTTAGAGGAACGCTACTTTCTCGACGGGCAGTAGAAGGAGATCCTCGATGACTAATAATATGGCCTGAGTGGTACAGCTCTCTGCGTATAAGAAGAGAAGTCTTAAAAAGAATCCACTTGTGCACAGGAAGCCAGTGCAACCTCCTGCAATGGGGAGAGATATGCTCCTTTCTGGGTAAACTGAGAGTGAACCTAGCCGCAGAATTCTGCACAGTTTGAAGTTTCCTCAGCAAATATTGCAGAAGGCCATCATATAGTGATTGGCATAGTCCAGCCTGGACAAAACCAATGCCAGGATCACCGTGATTCAAATTGTGACTGACAAAAAGTTTATGAATTTCGTGAGCATACGCAGTATGCCAAAACATTTGCCAACCACAGAATTAATCTGATTATGAAAGGACAATTTATTATCGTATTTCACACGCATGTTGTTGACTGTTTCAACATGCCTGTTGGGTGGCGATGCCCCCTCAGGCCATTGCACTTCCAACTTGAGGTCAAAATTGTGACCCACACATAGCACCTCTGACTCCTCTGTATTGGGTTTCAGTTGTAAGAGACTCATTCAGTGTAAAACAGCCGATAGGCATGTTTTTAGATCACCTTGTTCATCTGGCAACCCTTTATCAACTGTGAAGATAATCTGGCTGTCATTGGCGTAGAAGATTATTTTGGCCCCAAATGACTCCACCAATTCAGTGATGGAGTCATCTAAATATAAACAGCTTGGGGCTTAAGGATGAACCCTGGGGGACCCCGACTGAGACATTTATCCTGCCTGAGGAGCCAGGAGGTAGAGAGACCTCTTCCTTCCTTTCATCTAGGAAGGATATCAACCACTTCCAATCCTTGTCCCTGATGCCAATCTTCTGAAGTCGGTTGAGCCGTCTGGCATACAGGACTGCATCAAATGCTGCAGACAAGTCTAGCAGTACCAGGACACATATCAATGGTGCCTTTGATGAGTTTAGAGACCTCCAAGAGGGCATTCGCAGTACTGAATCTGGACCATTTGACTCTGCATTATCATTCATTAACACAAAATACCATTTATAGCTCTTTCACTGATTCCATTTGCTGCTTGCCTTTGATACCATTTCTTTAAACTCTCCTCTAAGTCTATGTACAGTGTCTGATAAATAGGAGTACCTTTTACCCCTGAAACAGCGTAGGTTTTAACTGCTTGTAAGGGAATACCTCATGCCTTCACCAAGAGTGAGACATGTTTTCCATAACAAGTGATAGTGAAGTGTATCCTCAACATTCTAATTGTATACAAAACCAGATATCATTCAGAGGGAGGATTTACCTTACTTATGCGCAATGTTCTAAGTAAGAGTAAAGTGATGAGATATGCATACATAATACGTTTGAGAACCGTATGCAAAGATATTTGGTTTATTGTGGGTATGCGTAAACGAATCAGGCAGATTCTGTAATGTAACACCTGTCTTTGATCAGTTTAAAATTTACTTCAAATTTAATCCATAAATTGAGGGCGCCGAGATTGGGTGAGCATGATCTGTGTTTGGGTGGGTTGTAGGATATTTCCAAGCAGCCCTCTTGCATACTGTAGCATTATGTGCTTGCTGAACACCACAGTGGCACAATGAAACTTGACGGGGGCCTCCCAGCAAAGTGCAAGGAGGGGGCCCCCAAGTGCAAGTAGGTGGCACCCATGTTCCAGACCCAGTGGATGAAGAACAGCTGCCTGAAGCTAAACTCGGACACAATGGAGGTCCTCATCCTCGGCTCCACCCCCTCAGCCTGGGACAACTCCTGGTGGCCTACCGTACCTGGGAGCAGCACCAACACCCACCGACCACGCACGCAACCTGGGTTTCACCCTCGACGCAACACTCTCCATGACCAAGCAAGTCAAATCTATCTTATCCTCCTGCTTCAACACCCTCTGCATGCTACGCAAGATCTACAGGTGGATCCCCACCAACACAAGAAGAACGGTCACCCAGGCCCTCGTCAGCAGCAGGCTGGACTATGGAAACGCCCTGTACACGGCAGCCCCGGCCAAACTACTGAAACAACTGCAACGCATCCAGAATGTCTCTTCCCGCTTGATCCTCGACATCCCTCGACACAGCCACAGCACACCCCACCTGACAGACCTGCACTGGTTGCCCATCAACAAGAGAATCACTTTCAAACTCACCCACGCACACAAGGCACTCGACGAGACCGGACCAGCATATCTCAACAGACGACTCACCCTCTACACCCCGAACCGCCAGCTCCACTTCGCCGACCACGCCCTAGCTACCCGTCCCTCACATCCGAAGAGCAACCTCCGGTGGCAGATCGTTCTCCTACCTCGTCGCCAAGTCCCGGAACACCCTCCCCATCCTCTTACGGCAGACCCAAGACCTACTAACCTTCAGGAGGCTACTCAAGACCTGGCTATTCAAGCAGTAGCAGCTCCCCCTCCCAGCACCTTGAGACCCTCACGGGTGAGTAGTGCGGTCTACAAATTTCCTGATTGATTGATTGATTGATTGAGTCAGGAGCTCTCAGGCTCGCCTGTGCATAGAGCGGGAGGGGACCCCATGGAGCTAGGCCCCCCCCACACCGTTGGAGCTGCGTGGGCTGTTGTTACGCCACTGGAACACCTGGTGGATATCTCTCTGCCTGGTCGATCTGACCATTTTGGGTGTTCCAACAGGAGGGGGACATTGTGTCTCCCTCCCTCTGGGATGAAAAATTGCTGTCGGACCACTCGTGCCGGAGAGTGCCATAGAAAAACATTAGCCCTCCCAGCATGAACCACTCTGTTTTAGACAAGCATATATAAACACAGTATATTTGCAGATCCCCAGCTTTGTAATATTAATTTCGTATACAGTGCCACAGTAGTGAGGCAGGCTGATTTTCATGGGTATGCCCCAGAGGAAATTCTGGTTCTGCCCACATCTAATGGCACTGCCAGGCGGTGCCTCCCTGCCAGAATTTCCATCTGGCAGGAGATCTCATTCCATGTCAAGTAATGAAGGCCAAAGAGGTCTGCCAAGAATAACACGATTTTTGATTCCCTGGAAAGAAAAGCTTAGGATCCTAATCTCTAGGGTCAAAGTTCAGCAATATAGCCACTACAAACCTAGTATTACCATCATTCAGTTAGTGGTCTGGATTGAGCAGGTGGAGGTGTGAGGTGAAAATTAATCTCAAGTCCACCTTCAGCTTTCCAAAATAACAACAATGATCACATTTCAAGCCTCCTGTTCTAACAGATGGTTAAAAGCTTTCTGGAGCTAGTCTAACATAAACTTTATTCACATTCATAACTTTAGTTTATTACAGTAGCGAAGCTTATTTTTGTGACTGAGACCATGTGTGAGTAAAGGTGTGGCAAGAATTATTGAAAAGGAGGGTGGTGCGCCTCGGGGACATGCGTGCTGTATGTAACCTGAGCCAATGTGCATTGTTGCTCTCCTGTGTTTGCATTCCACAAGATCACAATGCCTTGCTACACAAACATTCATATTGACTCTGTGCACCTTACTGTCATATTACGTGAACGTCCACCGCCAGGAGGTGGAAAACTGAGGAGGTGGGATTTCAGTATAGTATTTTGTATTCTATCCTGGTGCCCCTGGCAAAGATGGCGGTGTCAACAGAGCATCATGGGGTTTTAACATTATTTGTAATCCTCAGATCACTCCTAACTGACAAGTGTGCAATGGGCTGGCACTGAAAGTATAGTGTCACTCACAGAACTTTTCAGTCTGTCAGTCATTTGGAAATAAGATCTGTTAAATTATAAGTAACAATACATCCAGTGCTTAATTTGTAAAAAATCAAGTGCCAGGGCCATTCTCGGAAGGTCACTGCAGCCTGCACCACTCATTGCCCCTGCAGCGTTGCCAATTTTTTTTAACTGTGAATTGGTACATTATTTGATTAAAAATATAATCATAAAAGCAAAACATACATACCATACATATACAAAACTGAGAAATTAAAATGACCAAAATGTGATAAGACTGCAAATGTTAAAACCACATTATCTTTCGGCATGTCAGGAGTGATTTTGAAATAGGCTTACAGCAAACCAAACAACATCCCTCTTTAATACTGGTGGAAAGCAAAAAGCTATTCTATGCTGAACAGAGTTATATCTTTTCAATGTAAAAGTTAAAAAGCATTTTGAGTGAATACAGTACTATTTGCTGAAAGAGTCAAAGTACAAGATGCCTGGACGGCGACCCCATCACAGTAACAAACACACCAAGTGGTAATTCCAACCCAGTGGGAAGCAGGTTTGGGAATAAATAATACCAGTCCGACAATAAGTAAGGAGTGACCTGTTCTCACACCCAACCACCATCAATGAATTGGATTCAGTTCTTGAGCATAACTGCAGAATTATGAAAGGTCTAAAGAGAGGTTTGAGTGGGTCCACATCTTCATTTTTGAAGAATCTATTGTTCATGAACTGAGCCGTTAAATTATGGGTAACCTATTTACAAATATTAGGTAGGACTGTGAATGGACTTGCTTTCCCCAGGACCTCTAAAACATCTTTAATGTAAGGCAACCAGGGGATACTTAGACACTCCTTGCAACCTAAACAATCCTTGATAACAAATTGATTGAAAGTAAGAATAAGATTGGATCAGACTGGAATTGGTTGGAAGTAGCAGGAAGAGTGTACCGAGCTGAGAGCTTTGGTGATAGTGGGGCTTGTTTAATGGAACCTTTGATTAAGGAAAAATAAGCTAACTACAAGTAAGACACTGAGTTGCAAAGTGTTCCAAAAAGATAAGTACAGTTCAGTGGAGCAGCTATCAATTGTCGATAGTCAGTGTTGGGTTGCCAGGATAGCGCTCCATAGTATTGGCAGAGGCAGAGTACACAGGTTTTGCTGGAATAGTGCTTCATGGGTTTGCTGTTGTTTTAGTCACCCGTGCACGTTCCTCGAGGTTGGTACTGGGCCTGCAATTTGCTGGTTGAATTTACGATATGCACGATGAATAAAGATTGTGAGACTTATGTTTAAAGCAGTGGTCTCTGGGTTCAATGCCGTGATAATTGCCTGTCTACAGGACCGTATTCCCAATCTGTTCCACTCTGGCCTCAGTTTTAGTCTGCGCTGAGCCAGCAATGCAGGGCAGAGACATACAACATGCTCGAAGGACACCACCAAGTCCCTGCAGCCCCTGCACTGTAGCTCATCTGATGGATGACGCCAAAGAGGCAAATGTTTCAGGAAATGCCATTCCCCCAATCTAAGTGCCATAAACCGCAATTTTAAGTACAAGGAGTATGTGCAGGGCAGGTATGGTGGAAGAGAAGCCAGCTGATAAGAGTTGATTACTGCCCATGCATGCTTGCGTTTGGCGAAAAGAGCTTTGTCGGTGTAATGAGACCACATATGGATTCGCTTTTTGATACTTGTTTTAAAGACTATGGACCAGATGTTGGAAGCCTAATTCCGGTCGGCAACGGCCAAAATGACCGAATTTCGGCCGTTACCGACCAGAATTAGGCATTTCAGATGTAGGTGGCCAAATTGTAGGATTCAATAATTTACCGAATCAGTAATTTAAGGAATCAGTAAATTACCAAATTCTTAACATACCGATTTGGTAAATTACCGAAGCCTTAATGTAGAGAGCACTCAAGTGAGTCCTTTTTACATTTAAGGATTTATTATTTACCACCAACTATTAGTTGGTGGTAAATTCTGAATACCTTTTAAAAAGCAATTTTGTGCTTTTTATTCAGTGCCATGTGGCAGAAGGGCATGTATGTCTGCCACATGTGCACCCATGCACTATACAGGGGTGCAACAGGGTGTCAATGTGCCACCCTGCCACCCTCGTAGGTCTACCTCCTATTACCGATTCGGTATTTACCGAATCGGTAATTCTCATTCATTCCTATGGACCTCCAGGCCCATAGGAATGAATGAGAGTCTGGATTTCAAAGCTTACTCCGGGTCTACGCATCAGTCTTCCAATGGGCTGCTCAACGCTGCTGGAAGATTGCTTTCCAGACCTCGACCTGGATTTGCTTCTGCCATGAGTCTGCATCGAGTCTGTTGGCATAGATGCACTATTAGGATTAAGGTAGGAGTGCTGCATACCCTATAGTAAAGGCACTCTTTAAGAGTCCGTGTCCTCGCAAAGCAATTTGTGGGAAAGAGCCAGTCAACCAAACCTGTATAAATGTATAGCTGTCTGGCATTATCAACGCCGGTAAACTCTGCCACGCGTCGTAGGCAGAGTTTTTTGCTGAAAACTCTGTGAACTCCACCCACGGAGTGGAGTTTATCACACAGGCCTAAAAAAAAGGTAGCAGGGCTACAAGTGAGATCAGAGGTTCACTTGTGTTGCCCTTGGATATCAACGAGTGTGTGATGTCACTCAACTTCTGCTGGTGTGTTGGTGCAAACTATCTATAATATCTGTAAATATACCAAGGGGGCTATCTAGAAGTGGTGCAACGTAGCACATCAGCGTTATGCTAAGAC
This sequence comes from Lissotriton vulgaris, assembly GCF_964263255.1. Taxonomy (NCBI): domain Eukaryota; kingdom Metazoa; phylum Chordata; class Amphibia; order Caudata; family Salamandridae; genus Lissotriton; species Lissotriton vulgaris. Next base: position 1,713,690,377 of record NC_141695.1, on the reverse strand, counting down.
TTAAGGCCCCATTAGTATGGCTGTCGGACTTTGTCCGCCCGCCATACCCTCAGGAACCGGGACCGCCGACTGAGGGTGCCGGGGTCCCGCACTCTCGATTGGCATGTGCCCGCCACACTGGTGAGCGCATAGAGCATCTGCAACATTGCGGCGGGCAGTGCAGAGAGCACCGCCCGCCGCAATGCCACAGAGGCAGGTTGTGCATTTCAATGCACAACGTGACAGGCACCGCACGGTGCCTGTCACATTGTTTATTGAAAGGCAGGGGGGGTACCATAGGTACCCCCCATGTGCATCCCACATCCCCCAGAGTCCCTGGGGGCCCGCAACGGGTCCCCCAAGCAGACTCCGCATGCCTTTTTGCGGCGGCAATGCCGCCACAGAAAGGCATTTCCAGGGCCACATTCTAATATGGCTGGCGGTGTCTGTCAGACACCGCCACCATATTGAACCCTTTCCCGCCCGTTTGTCATGTCGACCGGGCGGGAAAGCGGCGGACGGTCTTTCTGTCCACCATGGCCCCCCCTGCTATTGTAATATGGCGGGGGTCATTTCTGCAAGGATGGTGGGCGGATCGCCTCCGCCGGGCCGGCGGTGACTACCACCGGCCCGGCGGGGGCGATCCACCCGCCATCCTAATGGGGCCCTTACTTTAGAACTTTTCCAAGTTGTATGATTGCTGTACAGTACAACACATGCAAAGCTGGAAATGTTTGGAGAACAGAAAAGTTTCACTAATGTTTATCGGGCCACAAGTAGTTTTTTTACACAAATCTGTGTCTTCCAGTGTTAGTAGATAAGCATTTGCCTCGAAACCCAAATGTGGTTGCATGGGAACGAATGCCCTTATATCCATCCATGGAACGCCCCCTTGGCGCAAAGTATAGTAAATGAGTGCATACCTCTACTTTGCACTACTTTAGGGCAAGTTTTGCGCTGGAAGGTAAATCACATTTTGTGCTGGTTTGCATTACTTTCGTGACACAAACCTGGTGTAAAATGTAAATGAATCTCTGCTCTAGTGCGGGTTCCTTTCTCGTGTCAAAACACAGGTAAAAGAGAAAATGAACCAGAAGAACAGGGCCCTAAGAGCAGACACTGAAAAGACACTGCCGTGTTCTGCTGCTTCATTGAGCATATCAAGCAACACAGAGCTCAAACCACGACAGCAGAAATGAGAGAATGCCCCATGCACACCCTTCAGGTTAACTTTAAAGGTATAGCCGACAGCCACCAACTGTATTTATCTAATTTTCTCAGAAATAGCCTGAAATTACCCCTGACAGCTTCTCTGTAGCTCGAATTATCCTTTCTAAAACCGCCTGGGCTGCCACTAAACATTCCTCTCACCTCCACTGGACATCTGACTGACTGACACGTGCGAAGGAGAGTTTGGGAAGCCGGTTAGACTCCTTTGTAACCTTCCCTGAGGCAAACAGATCACAATCTTCCCACAGGGGTCACGGAGGCGTGCACACGGTGGTGCACACTGTCTGAGCTGTAGGCCTCTGAGAGGGGCGGTGCTTCCACACAGGCTCAGGGTTGTCGACTCCTCCTTTTGCCTTGGACTTCTGACCCGTCTGCTGGCTATTATATGCAGCAGTGTGACCCTTGAAAGAGACTGCACTAGAATTTGACCCCTGGGAGTGGAGTGAGCAAGACAGGCCAGCTGGTTTCAACCAGAAGTGAGCTGAAAAAAATAGAAATAAAAGAAATACTCTGGGTCGAAGCACGCATCACGGTTTAACTTTACACAATCAAGGAAAGCCTTTAAAAAGGTAAACTCATGAGACCTGTTACAGCCAGTAGGAAAACACAACAATATCTCCTTGGTTATGCGGCCAAGTCGCTATTTCTCCACCTCTATCCCTTCTATTTAATTTTTGTATTAATTCATTTATTTGAAAAATGTGAACATTTGGCAAGAAGTACCTAAAATTGTGACAGTGATACAGTGCATAAGGGCTTATACATTTTGGGTGGTAAACATAAAGACTTTTGTGGATTTGATGCACATTGACCAATGATTGAGAAACAGTATCCAGACTTAACAAATGTGTTACTTAAAGAAGTGGACAAATATTTAAGTTAGATGAGGCACAGAAATGAAAGAGTATTATTACATTTGTGCAAGTTGTGTTCACATTTCATCAGTGGAAGGCAAGTTTCATGCATGGCTTTGAAAATCGGAAGAGAGCAGGTAGAGTGTAAGAGAACTGTTAGTTGGTTTCAGTGGAATGGTTTTCACTGGTGCAGTATGGGTACATAACATTAGTGGAACCGTGAAGCAGCACAGGGAGGTTTGTGAGTGACAATAAAGTTTAGATTTATTGATCATGAACTGAATGTGTTCAACACCTGCATAATATTTGAGGTAGGCAGCTAGGGAAATGGCAGATTGCCAAATAGGTGGGAATAGCAATTTGTTGCGGAGAGCGCAAGGACACTGAATAGGAGCCTTGCGGGAAAGTTTAGAACCTTAACCAATCGCAGGATTGAATAGTGATGGGGACCAATGAGCAGACTTTTGAGACAATTTAACTTCCTTGCAACAAATATGGAGAGTAAAAAAGGGATGTGCAGATACGTTTTGTAAAATGCTGAGTTCTTGGTATCTCAAGGCAGTGTCTGTGGTAGTAAGGAAGGATTCTAAGACTGTGATCAGGTTGAAGTTTACTGCTGAGTTGGAAAAAGATCTCTAAAGAAAAAGAATTGGAATCTGAAGAAGAGTGGGTGCCAGCTTAGTGGAAAAATAAGGATTTAGGTCATAGAAGAGCTGGAAACAGTGAGTCCTGCACTGGTCAATGCATGGGACAACCGGCGTCTTTAGATTAATGGCATGAGGTGAATGTTGGACAGGAAAACAAAGTATTTTACTGAAAGCATTACAATGATCAGGGTGATGAGAGTGAGGTGACCTCTTCATGCTTTGATGGTATAAATGGAAGAAAGGAATGAGCCCAGAAATGAGCGCTGAGCAACTCCAAGTGGCAGAGAGGTCAGACTGGAGAGTGAAGAACACCACCATGCTGAGAAAGATCAGAGGGATACAACCTGAGTACTTGGTCTGTTCTGCTGAGAGGCAGGATCACGGAAAGGAGTGTAACCCGATTAATGGCATCAAATGCAGAAGAGAGGTCCAGGAGTATCAGTATAGGAGCAAGTTTACTGTGATAAACTGATTTGTGACAAAGTTGGCAATCTGACCTAGGTGTTGTTTGTCAGCAACGAGAAGTTCAAAAACCAGATTGGAAGGGATCATTTGTTATGATTGTTGCAAAATGCAGTGATGCAGTAGGATATATCAAGAACAGTGGCGCAGGGGGAGGAGCCTAGCCTGCAATCATGATGGCCGCCTAAACCCTCGGCTCCGCCGACCCGCTTGTTTTCCTTCCGTACCGCTACTCATCCTGCAAGTTATCCTGTATTCGCGTCGAGGTATTGGAACTGGGAAGTGATGCTGAATCCAACGGTGTGCTCCCCGACGTGTTCCCTGCAACAGAAGTGACAGAGCGTCCTTGTTTCCTTTCTGGTGTTTAATGGCGGCGACCGGGTCTTTGTTCTCGGAGACGGCCGGCCCTGACTACGACAACAGTGGCCAAAGAAGGCAGGGCGGAGTCGGCCGGCGGAGAGCGGCTGCCACACTGAGTTTTCCGCTGCAGCGAGCTATTCAATCCTTTTAACCTTCACGCTTGCTCGACATCGCAGCTGCCAGTGATACATTTGTATCCTTCCCCCTGGACGACTTTGAGAGCCTTTTCATCCTCCGGCGCTGTGAAGGGGGCCATTTTGAGCCGAGCGCTCGGCACTTGTAATTGATGGCCCGATCTGTTGCTGAGGGTGCTTACAACGGCCGACGCTGCACTACAACCGTGTGCAGCGTCAGAATGAAATGTGCTGCCCTTGTCCCCAAGACCTCGCTGTGCTCGTCGGGGCGCCGATGGGATGACCGGCTGCTAGAAAGGGATGCCGGCGGACGGGCTCGAGGACTACCACACGTCTGAGAGCCCCATGTGCAGGGAGCTACAGCATCCTCATCTCCTGAGGTGCCCTTGAAGATAGGCGATATTCTGGGCGCCCTGGTTACCTTGCGAGCTGCTTTGTGTGACAATGCCCGGGACCTGGGGGGCCGACTAGATGCCATTCTGCCCACGTTATCCTCGACTGGCCGAGTTGGCGTTCGCATGCAGAGCGCTTCGCCACACCCTGGGCTCGACTACTGTGAGCTGCCTATCCAGAGGTACATGGAGGCGCTGGAGGTGCGAGAGCTGGATACCGCTGCGACACTGTCTGCTACAGCTGTGGAGAGGTATGGGATTCCTGGACTGATACAGTGGCTGGGGCATCGCCTCTGGACGCCATGTCTTGCAACTCCTTCGGGATCTGCTGGCGAGTCTTGCTATTGTGTCCTGGGCATGCTGCTTATACTTCGGCTGTTTAACTTTGGAGGATTGCTGCGGTGTGCTGCCCTTTTTTGTACATTTGTAGACCACATGGCTTTGAGTTGGACAGATATTGGTGGACAGCGCCTTGTCCTGTTGTGGTCCTTGCGGCTGTTTACCCCTTTCCAGAAGGCTACTTTACTATTGCATCTCGTCCGCACATTGGATCGAAAGGGACAAGGTTGAAGATGCTTTTCCTTTTTACTTACTGCTGTTTGCATTGCTGGGACTGTGATGGGTAGACGGGGGAACTGGACGTTGGTTATGCTTCAATTCGGGGTCGGGGGTGGGGCGGCCGAGAATATACATGCTGGTTGTTTCGGACACATAAGTTTGGCCCTCCTCCGGTTTTACATGTATACTTCTTTCTTCCTTTCTCTTATTTCTTTATTTCGGGTACTCTTTTTTGGGCGACAGGCACACTGCTAGGGGGGGGGTAGGCCGTAGCCTCCGCATGCGTGTAGGGTGGGGGATAGGGGGGGGATTTATTTTGTCCGTTTTCAGTTCCTATGGGCCTTAATTTTTTTCTTTACTCTTCAATTCCTTTCCTTTTTCCTTTTTCCTTGGGTCAATGGAGTGGGTCGAAGTGGGGTGGGTAGCGACCGGCACACAACATAATGTGCGATTGTCAATCCTTTTACGATATCATTGTGCCGCCATTTTGATTCCGTTTTAATGCTTGCTGGATTTCTTTGATGGACGTCGCCCACTTCAGTTTTGGACGGATTGTGTGGACTCTGATCCTTTCTAGCTTTTACTGTTTAAATATGCTTCACAAAAACTATAAAATTAAACCTTAACTTCTCCTGCTCCTCGGTAGTGCAAATACCTCCAGTGTAACCCAGGTTGCTTGTATTCTGATTTGAGATGCTACTGAGTTGCCATATTGCTTGCTACTGTGCTCCAAAAGATGTCGAGGCCGGCCGGATGGTTGTAGGCCCGTACTTGTTTTATGATACTGTGCAATAAAGGTTTCCCCCCCCCCCCCCCCCAAAAAAAAAAAAAGAACAGTGGCGCATTAAATGTATGATCAATAATCAATACAAAACATAGTATCAAATAACATTTTGAGGGTTTTTCGGGGATGTCGGAGGGAAAAACAGTACTCTTAACACCAATTTTCATATCATCATCAGTATTGTATTGTATCAGAGATAGTTAACTTCTTTTGTAAACATAGTGTTCGAGAGAAAGTGCAAAGGTGTAAGTGTATTGTGAGAACCAAAAGAGTACACGAAAATACAGTTGAGTGACAACAAGGGAGATATGTAAACGGTTTCTGCAGGGGATATTTTACAAGGGAAAGGGAAAAACGACCATTAAATCAATTATTTTAACAACAAATGTTACAGTGGCTATCTACAGTCATAGGCATTGTTTGTATGGTTCATTTCCATAAAAGCGTCGACGGCGTTTTGACCCGGAACAGGATGTAGGGTCTCTTCAGGACTGGGGGGATGTGTGACATCTGGATATTTACATGCTCAATTGCGTGAATTTAATGAAGCCAACCATGCGTGAATTTAATGAAGATAAAATAACTTACAGTGGACCCGGCCGGGTACACTGTTTAATGGTGTGGTCGGTGGCAATGGTACCCGCTCAGTGGCAGGGTGTGCGAGTGGGAGACTCGAGTTGGGTAGATCACAGCAGGATGTGCACCTGATGTTGCTGTACTGCAGTGATGGCAGAACGGGACAATGCCCGGGGAGAATAGCACGATCGCTCCTCGTTGTCTGTTTTGATCTGACTGAGGTTGCTTAGGATAGCGTGTAGGAAGCAAGATTTTTCTAGATTTTAGGGAGGAAAGAAAGCTGTGGGATACGAAATTGGATAGGTGGATTAGATGGTCATCAGTGCAATACACAAGAAAGGTTAAGACAATAGCAGATTTGGAGCACTGGGAATACGTACCAAAGCTACATGAGTGGCTGAATAGTGTCAGGTTTGATAATTTGGGTATAAGTCGATGCAATAGAGCACTAGGCATTCGGAAACATAATAATGTATTCATCTTGCGATTTCAGTTAGAAGGAGAATAGTTTGGTTACATTGGTGGGAGTAAAAGGTACAGCGCATGATAGCAGGGCTGCATTCCTTCAGAGAGAACCCAGGTTCATTCTGATGTTCGTAATCCTGGTGGAGTAATAATAGGCAAAGACTAGAACTGAAGTAGGGAACTGAGTGTGAGAGATGAGGAAAGGAGAAAAGTTTGTTAACAGTACAAGCAAGTTGCTGTATGGAGAAGCCATGGGAAGTATTCAGGTCTTGGATATAGTTATACGTGGCATTTTTTAGTGTAGAAATAAAAGGATTCAATGATAATTTGAAATTGTCCAGATGCGGAATGGTTTGGGATTTTTCAAGTATGGAAAGATAACCCCATAAGAGAATACCTTTTGGCCTTGGTGCAGTGGGGAATAAACTACTAAAGAAAAAGAGATAAGCGCCCTCTTGACCTGTATTACTTCAATTTTGCTGATACATGCTATTGGTACTGTCCCATTTATAATGAGTTATTCACATGAAAATGAATTATTTTAAGATCAATTTTATTGTGTCTTTTTTTTACATATTTCTCTTTAATTGTTTTTTTAGTATTGTCAGATTTTCCATTACTCCTTATACATTATTTGAAAAACATCATATAAATGAAGGCGATCTACAAATAAGTATCATCATTCTTTCTATGTATTGGGACGCAATAAGTAACATATGTTTCTTTGAAATTGTTAAAAACACAATGGTATCATCAACGATAGGTCAACTCTCTACATAGCCAAACCTCTCATTCTTACTTTCATTCGCACTATAACACTTACATACTCAACATTCCGACAATTGTCCCAGTAGTCTGTACATCAAAACTAGCCTCAGCAGCGAAACAGCAATTGATATTGTTTGCTGCGGTGTTGTGAACTGGGATCTGTTTTCCACTGAAAGGTAAACACACGTTTCGGTATAAGCAATTAATTTGCCTTTCACCTTCTTCAGGACCACAAACAAATATTAAACTCACTTCCAGAGGTGGGTATGAAGGGAAGACTTACAGGGGTTGTGAGGACACCTATATTCCTAGGGTGACCTGGTCCTTAGGGACTCTATATAGATCCAGGGGTGTAGCCTCATAAAATACTATGCAAAAATCTTTGGATGCGTCTCAACGTCTCATATCGTGTTGCGCAAGAGCCTTTTGAATGTGTCTCATCGTATACGTTCCTTAATCAAATATTGACCCCGTAGCTGCTAAGTCTGTAAGGGTACCAGAAGGAAGCTTTTAGATCCATAGTTGTCAAAAGTCAATGTCTGCTCCATAAAAAGAATTAAATCTGTTGAGTCTCCAGGCGTCAAAGATGTACGAGACCCTCATAACACATCACATAGTGAACATGAAAAACATCAGTTATCCAATTAACGATCAAGAAAAATAGGAATACAATTAAAAGGAAGCCAGCATGTCCTCTCAGGGCTACCTAAATGAGGGCGGCTCTCAGGTTTTCCAGGGACACCGACAGCTCACCCTGGACAGATATCTATTAACTCATATGTAAAAAAGGACACAATAAAATTGATCTTAAACTAATTCATTTTCATGTGAATAACTCATTATAAATGGGACATTATCAATAGCATGTATCATCCAAATTTAAGTAATACAGGTCAAGAGAGTGCTTATCTCTTTTTCTGTAGTGGTTTTGGATTTTTGCCACTTCCAGGAGAACACCCTCATTTTTGTCTTCATGGAATGATTCAAAAAGAAATCAAGGTTGATGGGAAAATGTTGGGCACTATCTTTTCCCAAGTAGCACGGCCATTGATTATGTCATTTATTTCTTCCTGGCTCCCTCTTGTGGTCATTTGTGGTGACACTGAAATGTGGCTCCCAACAGTGCACTTAATGTATGAACTTCTCTGTGGTAGGTTGAGTAATGACGGCAATGGAGGCAGTGTTGAAAGGAAAAGAAAATGATAATGTGCATTTCTAAAGTTCGGTGTCACCCTTAAAGGGTGAACTTTTGTTCATGATAAGAGCAAACCCAAACAAAACCAGTGAAAAAGAAGAAATAAGGAATGTTTTCAAGTGCTTTTGGACTACAAAGAGATTAGGCAGAGCTCACAAGTCCAAAGCTTGGCAGCAATACTAGAAAAGGAATGGCCACCAGATCAGTTTGTAACTCATAAGCAAAGAGTAAACTGGTCAGTAAGGGACCCGTTTATTTAGCAAATATTTAGTTCCTTGTTGAATGGAGGTCTTAGGACAGAAGCACACAATTTTAAAATCACAATATTTACTGGTGGAAAGTCACTGCAAGATATTATGGTAAGGAGAAATAGATACAGAGGAAGGAACAACTAAAACAAACATAGCAGAAGAATTCATCTGTAGCTGAAGTTTTTGAACAAGACACTATGGGGAAGATTTATATGAAACTGACACATCTGTATAGATGCGTCACTTTCCCTGCACCTGAGTGAAAAACCCTTGCGCCACCATTGATGTGCAAGGATTGGCAGATGCGTCAGAAATTATTCTGACGCATCTGTTATTGGAAAAGCCATGCATTGTCGGATTTGTGTCGCAAGCATGACGCAACTTCAGCAATGCGTGTTGTGGCCTATTTCCAATGTACTGTCTCACTCCTTATGCCTGCTTCAAGCAGACGTAAGGTTTTGACGCAGTGGCGTCCTAAAAGTCACGCAGTGAAATCATGTAGATTTCACTGCATCACTTTTACGAGGCTTTCCTGTGTGCGAACACCTACCTTGCATACATCATACCTGACGCAGGTATAATGTCGTGCAGGGATTTACTATGTGACACATCTCCCTAGATGCGTCACGTAGTAAATTTGCAGCATTTTTTATGCCGCCCTTGCGTCACAAAAGTGACGCAACAGCAGCGTAAAAGTGACGCAAGGGGCTTGTAAATCTGCCCCTGAATGAGCCGAAATGATCAAGACCAGTCTAAACGCTCCTTAGGAAGCTGTCTGGCGTAACTTTTTTTATTAAGGTTTTCATTAATTCAGCATTACAACATAATGCTTGAACAAATAAGAAATGCATCATATTGCACACACAATAACCTCTTTGATTTCTCTATTTATCCATTATTTTGTTTTCACACTTTAAACAGTTTATGTTTTTTGCATATCTATGTAGGTTTGGTCTTCAGTAGTAGTGGCATTTCAAAGTAAAAAAAATGCTTGATTGAGACTCATATGTCCTTCAGGTGGGAGGACTCAGACAAGAGTTCCTCATAATATTATCCCCCATCTATTTATCCTTCCAAACAAAACCCCTTTAACTTAATGTTATTGAAAGTAACTCCAAAAGAGGTAAGAACTTATGTCACCCTGGAGTTTACTGCTTAGTACCCAAATAATGGGGCTCCAGCCATGCTTTATGTGGCCGAGTGCCAATATGTACAACAAAAAACCAGGAGTGTTCATATATACTTTAGGAGGGACACTAATGTCCTTGTCTCCTCACAGCAATACTTTCCCGTCACAAGAGTACAAGTTCTATATACCATTTACTTGTTTAGCTTACTGGTGTGTGTGTTAAAGGCCTGACATGCATGTTTATGCAAGCTTATCATCTGATATCAGTGGATGATTTCCTTCATTTACGTTTATGATTGCTTAAACATTTCTTTACAGGATTTCAGAAATGCCATGGCCTGTTGTGGCTCTACAAAAATGTGCTGTTTTCATTTGTACGGTTAAAGAGCTTGTCTGGATAGAACATAACATATGGGATTTCAAGTTCTTGGAGTAGTTTCTTCACTATGGAGTATTCCCTTTGAACTTCCTGGACTGCATGTGTGAAATCTGGGTAGAGCAACATTGTGCTATTCCTATATTGTAGAATTGTATTTTCTCTCACAAGTTGCAATGCCAGATGCATATCTCTAAAATTTTGAATTGGGTAATGATGGGTCTGACTTGGGCACCAAGCGGATGACAAGCCACATGTGATCAGTGCGCTCTTTCCACCACAAACAATTTGGAGAAGTGGTCAGGCTAAAATACTGTGACAAGCATATTCTCAATTAGGGTTTATGTTTTTCCTCTGTCTCTTGTTTCTGTCACACCTAGGATACATACATTATTTTACCTCAACCTAGTTTTTAGGTCCTCATTCTTAGCTTTTATGTGCAAGAGTACTCTGTCCATTTTAAGTGTTTCTTTGTCTCTATGTGCTCCGTCGTGGTTAAGATTCTTTGTTCCACTTTGGGCAGATGGTCTTTGTATCTGTCTTTATCTTTTAGGCCATGGTGTCTGTACAAGTATTAAGTGCATCTATCTTCATGGCTATCAATGTCAGACTTGTTTGCATGGGTTTGAGCAGTGTTTTCATGCCTAGACCTAATGTGCATGGGGCATTATCCTGTTCAGGCAATTTGCCAGTTCGTCTTAATTCAAATGGAAGTTTAGGCATCTTAGGACCCATAGTTTTCCACCTTCTTATTGTTCTGTTTTGGAGTGGGATCGATGATCCAGTTCTCCTTTATTTATATTCAGCGCTCGCCAAATGGTGAATAGCACAGGCTTGTGAGAACTTGGTTGAATCTCGCCTCTTTGTTTCAAGGTTGTGCTATTCTTTGTTTCCAAGTTGTGCTATTCTTCCATCCTGGGCTCACCCAACCGTGCTTCAGGTCACCAGTCACCATTGTTCCCCCACCACAATAGTTGTATTAGGACCCTTCTCACCCCCGAGGCTACATGGAGATGGACAGGAGGACAAGCAAACCTGGCTCTTAGCTGCCAGAGCGGCATATAAAACTGTAGCACGGGAGAGAGGCTCTGCCATCAGCAGTCAGCTGGTGCACTAATGTGGCCTTGGCATTCTGCTACAGTGTGCCCACAGGACTTTCTCAATATGGAGTCACTCTCCAGGTTTATTGTTTAAATGTGAAATGGTTAGTGGGAGTTGAGGGGGAGTTGGAGGGATACTCACGATCAACAAAGTTGCAGGGTTTTAGACCTTTATATGGCAACCCAATAATGCTTGCTTTTGTTTACTCTCCAAATGTAGTTCAAGATAAATACTTAAGGGGGTCCCTGGTGGCACTCAGTGAAGTCTTAAAGGAAGTGATTATTATTTCCAGCAACTTATATCAATCAAGGATTTGTAGAGAGCAGAAATCACCCATGAGGGTTTTAAGGCACTTCAGTCTAGTGTGGAACCTCCAAGGGATAGGAATTCAAAGGATCTGTAGAGGTGGGGGCTGTCTCTTAAAAGCACAAACACCTACTGTCCAACTTAGGAATCAGAGTTGCATGGACGGAACTCCATACACTAGATGATGGATTATTCTGAACCTGCCATCCCCCTCTCATCCCCCTTCTGGGCCTCTTTGACTACAAATATTAGAACTGTAAAATACCTCCTACCCTGCCGACGCCTACTGAACACACACCTTTTTCTGACTTCACAACCCATTCACTGACACCCTATGAGACCTGTATGATAAGTTCTTCATTAACCCTACCCTCCACATCCGTCTCCCTCTCAATCGGCAGTCTCTCTTTCTTACCCCCCTCTTCCTCCATGCAAACTACTCCCTTCCCTTACCCTTTGCCAAAACCACGGTTGTAACATATTTTAATTTAAGAAAATGTATCTTGTTTTTTTTGTAAAAACTTAAGTCACTGTTTTTGTTTAACTTGTAAAGTCCATCTATGCCATGTGTGACTATGAGCTATAGACATATGCGAAATACATAAATAGGTCTATTTTTTGCTTGTGTTTGTGTATGGATTGACTATTGGAGAGCAATACACTGTTCTCTAATATCAGTGCAGTAGGCTTGGGTTTAATCTAGGCCTGGGTGTTGAACTCCTCTCCATTCGCTGAGTTTGCTGAGTTTTTTTCACTCCTTGCACCACAGAGCTTGCAGAATTCTGAAAAAACTCCCTGAGTTTTTTCCTTGCTCGTGCTCAGCAATGGAAAATTGGCGAGCATGAGCAAGGAAACCCAACGCTAGGCCGCTTCTCAGTGAGATTTCTCAATGCGGGGGAACGTAGATGGTCGCTATCGCTCACACTGAGAAACCTGTTTGTGTTGAGGAAGCTGCTACTTGAGTAGAACTTCTACGCTAGAGACAAAAAGAAGCAGCACCCTCTTGTGCTGCGCATGATGCAGTTTGTGCAGCGCTAAAAATCAGTGTGAATGGCGCAAGGTAACGCACTCCACCGCTCGCAGTACTCTGTGTAGCTTGGCAGGGTTTTTTGTCACTTCGCGGAGTTTCGCGTAGCGGAACTCCACAAACTAGTTTAATCTCAGTGTCTGAACACGTCCCACTCTCCATTGAACGGCAGATAGGATGGCGCCCCAAAAGGAGATCTAGGTGTCACATCCCTCACTTTTGAGAGACCCCATGCTAATCTAAATATATCAAATCTGTAGCAAAAGCAGAAGAAAAGTTAGAGGAAGTTAGGAGATGTTATGTTCATATTTATTCCAAACAGCCCCCTTCTCAGATGGAACAAGAACAGTGTATTCTGGGGAAGAGACTCACTTGCCTTAAAAGGAGCATAGGGAAGAATTGAATGCACTCATTAAGGAGGAGGAAGTGAGGCTTGCAGTAAAACCCATGAAAAGTAATATAGTACCAGGCAGAGACAGGTACATAGTAGTGTTCTACAAGACACATCACCAACAAATTAATAAATGAATCCCTACAATAATGACCAGATTGGTAAATCACTGTGCTGAAATTTAGAGGGTCACAAATCAGTAGGCGAGGCTATTGTAACAGTGATCCACAAACCGGGGAAGGATGCCCAATACTGCTCATCAGATAGTTCAATTTTATGGTGAAGCTGTACATTGCTGGATGACTTTTACCAACATTGGTCCATCCTGATCCTTGCATCTTTGTTAAAAAAGACAGGGCCTGGCTTGCCTGCTTTCACTGGATACAGAGAAAGCATTCAACCAGGTTGATTGATTCTTTTTGAAACAGGTCTTGGATACAATTGGTTTCGACCCTAAAGACATATACATGGTCCTGGTAGTTATGTTTGTCCCACAGCAAGGATAGCCCCGATAGCCCTGAATAGCCAACTGTTGGAATCTTTAGGTTTATATAAATGCACTAGGTAGTCGGTGACCCCTATTTCCCATGCTTTTTAGGTCTCGCCTGTCGATGCGCATGCGCATCGAGCAAGCGAGACTATGGGGGCTTATCCACTCTTTATCCAACTTGCAAGGAATCGTGGCGATTCCTTGCAGTGCCCGTGACTTTTAAGCTCAATGCGCATGCGCATTGAGCTTAAAAGCGCGTGCACATGCCCCCAGCCGCCTGCCTTGCCTACTCTCCCGCCCCCTCACTTCTTGATTGCACGGCCGGTAGGCCGTGCCTCCCCTACTCTCCTCCTCCTACTCTCCTCCCCTCGCCGTCTGTTCCCGCACTCCTCCCACACCCCCGCTCCGCCCCCTCCCCTGCCTGCCATGTTGCGTCGCAACCCAAGCTCAAATGTACAGATGCCCTAGTAAAATCGCGCACTTTTTCTTTCTTTTCGAACAACGTCTACGAACTGTGTAGTATTTTGCTGCATTAACAATTCATACAGTTTAAATTTTGCCCAGGTGCTCAGAAATTGATGGAAAGCAGCCATTCGTTTTTTTCAAATACAGGAAATTAATTTTAGGGAGGAAATTAACGAGACCGTAGCAAAAGGCTGTGACAAAAATGTTTTACTTTTTGAATATAGAGTATTTTGCCATAAATGTTACAGTTAAAGTCCGTTATAAACTCCACTTCAGGGGCAACATCAGCGAACCCTACTTCCTCCGTGCATACGGCCGGTCAGTACTGAATAAAGAGAAGGACTGTCGGGGGGGGGGAGGGGGTGTAAGGCACGCAGGCGCAATCCTAGTCTCCATTCCTGATCCAAAATGGCGGCCGCTGTCACTTCTCATTCGCTGCTTTACCGCCAGGCTGATTTGGAAGCCGCTCTTCTCGAAGTTACAGCTTCGGCAGATCGAAACGACCTAGTCCTGCAGTACGTAAGAGAGGCGGACAGCCGTCGCCAAGAGCTTCTGGTACCGGAATTCACAGAAGGTGGGTGGGTGTGACCGTATATAGTCACTTCCTGTTATAGACATAAAAGATGTACTAGACGTTATTTGTAACTCCTGCCATGAAATTGCTTTTCAAAGGAAACACCCGATGTTCTTTAAGCTCCCGAGAGTTAATAAAGTAATTCTACCATACAACTTATTACGTTTTCCAGTCATAAATAGGAATAGCTACTAACTTCTTTATGTACTGATAGTCTTATGGTTGGCATTTTTAGGTCTCACCCTCAACCCCTCACCCTCACTCACCCTCACTCACCCTCAACCCCTCACCCTCACCCTCACTCACCCTCACTCACACTCACCCTCACTCACCCTCACCCTCACTCACCCTCACTCACCCTCACCCTCACCCTCACTCACCCTCACCCACCCTCAACACCTCATCCTCACTCACCCTCACCCTCACTCACCCTCAACCCCTCACCCTCACTCACCCTCCCCCTCACTCACCCTCAACCCCTCACCCTCACTCACCCTCACCCTCACTCACTCTCAACCCCTCACTCACCCTCAACCCCTCACCCTCACTCACCCTCACCCACCCTCACCCTCACTCACCCTCAACCCCTCACCCTCACTCACCCTCACTCACCCTCACTCACCCTTACTCACCCTCACTCACCCTCATCCACCCTCACTCACCCTCAACCCCTCACCCACCCTCACTCACCCTCAACCCCTCACCCTCACTCACCCTCAACCCCTCACTCACCCTCACCCTCACTCACCCTCACCCTCACTCACCCTCACTCAGCGCAACCACAGCATCTTCACTAAATATATTTAATAAACTTTAAGCTATTGGCAATATAAAATAAAATCCATTTTATTTACGTATTAATTATTAATTTGTTTTTAAAGCCATTGATTTTTTTTATATCAATACATATAAGTCACATATAAGTCCCGTTAATACAAAACATGTTGCTTTACAAATGCTAGAGGTGTCACATTTACAAAAATTATAACTATTGGCTTTGTAAAGAAGAAAGCTATTAATTTAGCTATTTAGAAAAAACAACACATAAATAAAAAACAAAAAAATAAATAACACCTATAGCTCAAACTTTACTACTGCGAGACCTATTGCATTTCCAATGCTTGTTACTCTAATTGTTGAACCGTTAGCTCATGAGATCAGGAAAGCCCCAGGTAGTATAGGAATCCTATTTGAGTCAGAAGAACATAAAATCATCTGATATGCTGATGACTTCTTACTCTCTCTGAGATCACCAGCGACATCTCTGCAAGAGGTTATCCTATAGCTGCAACAGTTTGAAAAGGTATATGGATATAAAACTAGCTTTGACAAATTCGAAATTTTTAACCTACCCCCTTTGTGAGCTGGTAGACCATCTAGAAGAAACATATCCCTTTAGATTTGCCAATTGACATTGGCATATCAGATTAAGGAAGACGGGAACTGCTTGCCTTGAACCCAGGACCCCAGACGTGGCTCCAAGGGGCAGTTGTCTAACATACTGTTTGAGCTACAAGGTCACAACAAGCATCCAGAGGCAACTGCCTAGGTGACCAGTACCATCTAGACCTGCCCTGGACTCTTCTGGCCTCTATTGGAGTGAGTCCTAATCCCCAAATGATGCCCCTACCTCCTGGACAATTTGCTTGAGTTAAAGTGTACTCTTTCCGTCCCCAAAGGGCAAAAACAGGAGAAACATCAGAGGCAAGGACTTACACTGAAGAGGCAGCATTCAACTTCAAATCTCTGGTTGCCCTCAACATGCTGGTTTGCCCCACTAAAGAAAATTTGACTTCTAGAAACGTTTCTAAGTGCGACCATAGAGGGCTTCATCAGGACTGAAGCCAAGTAGCATCCCATCAACATCGAGGCCTTCCTGGGCCAGATTTTTCCCACTCTGAGCTTTTGCGCCTTCTTTGATGACCGCGCCGGACCTGCTTGCAGCTTGCCCAGCTGACAACCCATCAAAACTAGTTTTCCTCTATAACATTTTCTAAGTCTGAAGGTAAATTTTCCACAGTGACAACTCTGGTCCCTGTATCTGGCACGTGCTCCAACTTGGTCAGCCTTAACTGGTAACTTTTACTTGACCTAGCATGACCAGATAATCGTGATATTGATGCTTTGTGCTTAAAAAAAGAAATTGGTGGTGTTTTCACTTTAATAGTCTTTGAGTACTACATACACATTAAGCCCGTTTCACAAAAGTAAACTTAGACCAAAAGTCTAATTTACTACTTTTCGGTATTCACAAAGGTAAACTTAGACCAGAAATCTAACTTTACTACTTTTCGGTATTCACAAAGCTAAGTTACTACTAGTAAAGTTAGTTGAATACTGAAAAGTAGTAAAGTTAGACTTTTGGTCTAAGTTTACCTTTGTGAATACTGAAAAGTAGTAAACTTTCAAAAAAGTGTAGGTTTACCTTTGTGAATCAGGTCCATTGTCTTGAAATTAAGCTTAATTACTTTGTGCCAAGATACCAGAGGGTAAAGCAGAGAGTAAGTTAGTTTTCACAGCCCAAGTGGTACTCCAATATGTATAAATCGATTTCTAAAAAGGAGTGACAAAACTCTGGCAGAAATTTGCGCCATGAAGCCAGACCTAAATTGATTTTGCAAAGAGATTACTCTCATACTAATTCACGATGTTGTCAACAAGTAGCTTCAAACTTTCCATAGGAAGCCGATGGGCAGACTTGGGTAAGACTGAACCAACCCTTCCAGGGAGTAATGCTTTTCATAACTGAGATTCATAATTCCTGGTGAAGTGCACATGTGAATAAGTAATCATTAATTATACATTTCTGACAGGCAGAGCAAAACCAGCCACTGTACATTCTATACCATAAGTGGGCGTTTCCACTCCTATTTCCCAAAGGCGGCCTGAAGCGTCTTGTGAATACCTTTCATATCTGTGCTTCTGCAGTGATTGTGAATTAAGCACTGAAGTGCTGCCGCCCTACTTACAGTGCAATTGAGAAGTTTATTGTTCTTGTTTTTCTAGGTGCTGTTTGTCAACCTGTCAGTCCAGCATGACGAATCAACACTTAGGCGCCAGTCCCACAAAGTCGCACGGAGCATCAAGGTACGTGCTGTATGAACACTCCACACATAACATTGCTACAGCATTATTACCATATATGGAAATGCCTTTACGCACAAAAAAATATTTTCTACACTTAAATAGTCCACACTGTTGAACCCTTTGCTCTGAAAAAGTCTAGAATCTAGTCTAGTATAATAATGAGTGTGCTAGATGATGCTCAGGTATTTACCGCACACGGTAAATGCTGACACCGCAGCTGACCTAGTTACTGGGCATGCTAAATATCTCCTTTCTAACTACGCCACGGGGCTGGGGAACCAGGTTCGAGTCTGGTGGGAGGCTCAAACATCGTATGATTCTGGGCAAATCACTTAATCTACACATGCTTGAATAAAAAAAAAAAAAAAAAATACTGTGTCCATCTCTAATGCAACTGATACTCAAATCAAATTCCCTTTATTTGGTTTCTTTCCAAGACTTAAACAAGCATTGGAAATGCAATAGGTCTCGCAGCATTAGAGTTAGTGCTTTTAGAATTGTTTATGGTTTTTTTTGTAAATCTTTAGCATTTTTGTTTCCTGTAGCCAATGCTAAAGAATTAAAAAAAAAAGCACTGTGTGAGGGTGAGGGGTTGAGGGTGAGGGGTTGAGGGTGAGTGAGGGTGAGTGAGGGTGAGTGAGGGGTTGAGGGTGAGTGAGGGGTTGAGGGTGAGTGAGGGGTTGAGGGTGAGTGAGGGGTTGAGGGTGAGTGAGGGGTTGAGGGTGAGTGAGAGTGAGTGTGAGTTAGGGTGAGGGGTTGAGGGTGGGTGAGGGTGAGGGGTTGAGGGTGAGTGAGGGTTTGAGGGTGAGTGGGTGAGTGAGTGAGGGTGAGTGAGGGTGAGTGGGTGAGGGTGAGTGAGGGTGAGTGGGTGAGTGAGTGAGGGTGAGTGAGGGTGAGTGGGTGAGTGAGTGAGGGTGAGTGAGGGTGAGTGAGTGAGGGTGAGTGAGTGAGGGTGAGTGAGGGTGAGTGAGGGTGAGTGAGGGTGAGTGAGGGTGAGTGAGGGTGAGTGAGGGCGAGTGAGTGAGAGTGAGGGTGAGTGAGGGGTTGAGGGTGAGGGTGAGGGGTTGAGGGTGAGGGGTTGAGGGTGAGGGGTTGAGGGTGAGGGGGTGAGGGTGAGGGGGTGAGGGTGAGTGAGGGTGAGTGAGGGGTTGAGGGTGAGTGAGGGGTTGAGGGTGAGTGAGGGGTTGAGGGTGAGTGAGGGGTTGAGGGTGAGTGAGAGTGAGTGTGAGTTAGGGTGAGGGGTTGAGGGTGGGTGAGGGTGAGGGGTTGAGGGTGAGTGAGGGTGAGGGGTTGAGGGTGAGTGAGGGTTTGAGGGTGAGTGAGGGTGAGTGGGTGAGTGAGTGAGGGTGAGGGTGAGTGGGTGAGTGGGTGAGGGTGAGTGAGGGTGAGTGGGTGAGTGGGTGAGTGAGTGAGGGTGAGTGAGTGAGGGTGAGTGAGGGTGAGTGAGGGTGAGTGAGGGTGAGTGAGGGTGAGTGAGGGTGAGTGAGGGTGAGTGAGGGTGAGTGAGTGAGAGTGAGGGTGAGTGAGTGAGTGAGAGTGAGGGTGAGTGAGTGAGGGTGAGTGAGTGAGGGTGAGTGAGGGTGAGTGAGGGTGAGTGAGAGTGAGGGTGAGTGAGTGAGTGAGAGTGAGGGTGAGTGAGTGAGGGTGAGTGAGTGAGGGTGAGTGAGGGTGAGTGAGGGGTTGGGGTTGAGGGTGAGGGGTTGAGGGTGAGGGGTTGAGGGTGAGGGGTTGAGGGTGAGGGGTTGAGGGTGAGGGGTTGAGGGTGAGGGGTTGAGGGTGAGTGAGGGTGAGGGGTTGAGGGTGAGTGAGGGTGAGGGGTTGAGGGGGAGGGGTTGAGGGTGGGTGAGGGTGAGTGAGTGAGGGTGAGGGGTTGAGGGTGAGTGAGTGAGGGTGAGGGGTTGAGGGTGGGTGAGTGAGGGTGAGGGTTTGAGGGTGAGGGGTGTCCCCAAACAGAAAGTTCCAAACTTTGCCATTGGCATATTCTAAACCTCACTCTTAAACATTACATACCAACAGTCACTATGCAATGCTGAACAAACCCGGCAATTGGTGAAAACGGCCAACTTTCAAAATCTAGAAAAGTTAATGCCCTGTAACAATTTTGTAAAACCCCGGTCAAAATCGCCCAGAAAACAACCCTGAATAAAAAATAAAACTGACAACTAAATAGATTCCTACTTGCCTCCCTACTGGGTCCATAGACTGACACCAAAGGACATCATCAAGAATCAAGAGGATGTTGAGCGTTGTTCCCGATACTCTTTCAAAAAAAATTGCGAATAAACGTGAAAGGCTTTCACGGCCGGCTGGTCGTGAAACTGAAAGCATGGCCGGCCGGCCGTGAAAGCCTTTGATGTAATCAACACACCCCACACACCTCCTTTGTAGTACAAATTGGAGCCTCTGGAGGGGTCTTCCTGCCTCGCTCTCTCGCACCCAGCCAGGCCCAGCCCTTTAATATTCAAGGGTCCAGACACTGCAGGAAGGAGCACGCAAGGCTGATGCAGACCCCCTAGGCAGGGCTTGTGAAAGAAACCAAACAATGACCTCTCCTGGTTCACATGCAAACCCATCCCGCGAAGAATTTGGAGCATTTCTTGCCATGGAATCCGAGGCCACTGACACCACTAGACTAATTCAACAGCGAAAGTCCAATTGTTTCAAGAAGAAGTAGGGTGTACAACAGACGGGCTAGGAAGCAATAATTAGAGCTAGTCCATTAGATTCTAAGCATTCATGTATTTACTTGCCGCCTTCAGTCATAACTTTACCAGTAATTACTTTCTTGTGTCCAAAGTGACTCTTTCCCATGTTCTCTTCATTGGTACACTTTAGTGGACAATACGGAAACAATGTGCTTTCTTCAGTAAGTAAGCACCCAAACTATAATCTATCTACATAGCCGCCACCCACTTGGTAACCTGTTCTACATAGCAGCTGTCCATGAAGAAGCTACAAGGAATGGTAGTGCAGAATTCCGTCGGTTTTTCAGCACTGGTCTTCTACGTGATAACGTCACCTTGCTGTGGAGACACTATTAATTGGGGCTTTTTACACTGTGACTCTTTTACTGTGGCCTTTGAAACACTTATCTTAAATTTCAAAATTTGGTCCAATTAGCAGACAGGCAAAGACGGCACATCGGAAGTAATGTCGCTACTGGACCGGATACACGGGCCCGTTTCATTGCACAAACCCGAGTTATTTCTGCGGAACAAGGTTGCCCTGGGTAGACCGCATTACACTGACGATACACTGCTTATATTGCCTCGCTTGTGGAGTGGGGTTGGTTCGTAGGCCTCTGCTTTGAACTTTACAAGACTTTTAGCGAGGTGTTAAACTCTAGTTTTCCCAGGTCCCTTTTCCTAATTGTGTCACTTGCCTATACATTAGTAGTGCAGCGGTATTCAAGAGGGCATGTGTGAACTCTAAATCCGATATTGCGGTTTTGGAATTGTTGAGAGGTTGGGGGACGTTAGAAGAAGACCTTCGTTTAGTGTCCACAAACGGAATTCGACGGAATCATTGTGTTTACGTAGCTTTGCTCTTTTAATATGCGGAGCATTATGTTTAGCCAAGCATGGAAGCGACTCCAAAACACTCGCCTGCAATACAGACCACGGACAAACATTGTGTTACCTTCTGTTCTGTGTGTCTGCGGTGTGTAATGCGTATTCAGGAAGACTGGTACACAGATCCCGGCTTATTTGCTGAAAAACAGGATATGATCGTGGTACACGGTGGGCCGTTAGCAAGGGGTGCTTGATAGCTCACAGGAAAAAACAAGCTTCTCAGCAGTGGCCGCAGGCTGCCAGTGGGAGGGAACGAGCGAGCATATGGCGAGCGGCGGGGGAGTCTGGTGCGAGGCGCGGGGGGGGGATTGAGCACACAAAATAGGCTTGCAGACGGCGTTAGACGGAAGGAAGAGAGGGGAGGGGGAGGAGAAATGCGACACGGCGGGAGGGGGCGGAGCGGGTAAACAAAGACAGACGTGCACGCGCACGCGCTTTTAAGGTCAATGCGCATGCGCATAAGCTCAATGCGCATGCGCATTGACCTTAAAAGTCACGGGCACTGCAAGGAATCGCCACGATTCCTTGCAGTGTAGATAAAGAGTGGATAAGTCGCAATAGTCTCGCTTGCTCGATGCGCATGCGCATCGACAGGCGAGACCTAACCATAAAAGCGTAGTATACAAATACATAATGTAAACATTTAAAATCTTTAGTTTTAAAAGAGAACCATCCATTGTATTATACATTTCTTTTTAATTGTCACGTATTTCCAATGCAATGGTCTAGTCATTTCATCTGAGCAAATTCATTTTTAAAATAGTATTACATGTTTCTGTGATTTGATAACATGCTTTTAAAAATAATGCTATATTTTATTGCATAACAATCATTCTCCAATAATTGGAGTGCAAAGTAAGCTGGGCACATTGCCTCAGACCCCACATTTTCAAAATTGGGATGATCCATCTTTTTCTATATACCCCATAATATTGACAAAATAACGCAATGTGTATTGTTGATTGGGCTGCAACCCCATCACACAGGCATGGTACTAAATTTCTTGACCAATCGCTTGTTACAGGGAATGACACTAAATGATAAAAGCAATCTAGTCTAAATCTGACCAAAACGAATCTTTCATATCCAGTTAACTGATAAGTCAGATATGATTGCATTCCTAAAGTGGAAAGAATCGACTGGTTTTCACGAACTGTGGAATTCTGAGCTTCACTTACATATCTTAACTCGTCCATGTGAAGCATACACTGTTTTTTAAAATATTTTCTGGAAATGCTGTTCAGCTTTGATGGATTACTGAAATACTCAGGCTGTCCCAAGTCCGTCATAAAATATTTAATATATTTCAGCCATCTAATATCTAGGGCTTTTTCTAGTTTAAGGGAATCGCTCATAACGTTTTGATTAAAAGTTGTCTTTGTTGATGTCCAAATACGATGCCACAATAAGGGTGGATGGACTCCTATTTTATCCGTTATATACTGCAGGCCCAGCTCTGAATGACAGACAAACGTTGAAGTAGAGGACGGGACTGCCAATACATAGCGGATGAAAGTGTTTTCTACTTTTTGTATTACTAATACATTACAATATCCCCAAATCCCCGCCCCGTATAAAACTGCATTAACGCATTTGGCCTCGTATATCTTTATCAGCTCCAAGGGTGGTCTTTTTCCTAGCTTCTGGGTGAGATTTACAAGAGCAGTCATGGCTTTCATAAATAAGAGTTTCTTTGCCCTTATGGTCTCCTGCCAGAAACCCTTACTATCCATGAGAATACCCACATATGGATATGATTTTGTGTATTCAAGTTTACCGCTACCAATAAAGATTGATTTCTCCTTCCTGGTAGATTTCCCGCAGGCCATTATATAAGTTTTTGTAGCATTTATTTTTAGACTTTCCATGGATTCGTTATTTTTATGCAGAGCCTGCTGTAACTCTATTGGTGTTTGGGCCCTTATCACGGCTTCATCGGCGTAGAGTAGGGTCGGTATTGGTCTATTTTGTACCAGGGGCAGGTCCTGACACCCCTCAAGCATCACCTGCTCTAAACCATTTGTGTACAGGGTGAATAAGAAGGGTGCCAGGACACAGCCCTGCCTGACCCCCCCTTTCTACGCCGAATGAGCTGCTTCGACTCCCATCGCTTCGAGCGTTCTCCACAGTTTCTCGTGACATACACAGTCAAAAGCTGTGGAGAGATCAACGAAGACCAGGTACAGTCTCCCATTCTTTGCCCTCGTATATTTTTCTATCATAATAGTTAAATTTAAGCCTTGTTCTATAGTTCCCAGGCCTTCCCTAAAGCCAAATTGCAAAGTGCTTTGCTCATGTAAAGCACTCTGATACCTTCGGGTCGAGTATGCACTATATCAAACTGGAGAAACAAATGCTCGGAATACCAGTATGTGCAGTAATAGGATTTACTGCATATGTTGGCATTCAACACCCCTCTTGCATCTGGGGCCAGTGTCCCTTGTCCTATTGCAGAGGAAATTTAAGGGCCTGATTCTGAGCTCGGCACACCAGTTATTCGGTCACAAAAATGATTGATATACCGTCTGCTGCATTACAGGTGTCTCTGGCTATGATGCACTTATTGTGCGGTGGTCGGTATATCCGTCAAATTTGTAATGGAAAAACCCTTCCGACAAACTCTAAGTCAGGCCCCAAATGGGCCTCTGTGCAGAGATTGACATCGGCTCAGTAGCACCACAGGCCGATGAGTGGGTCAGTGAAAGCCCACATGGAGGTGGGAGCCTCTGTAACTGCATTGACGCTCGTAGGAGCTTTCAGGACACACATCAAGGGTTCATGGGCAGCCTGCCACAGGGCAGTGGGTGGTGGACCCAGGGTCAGACTGGCCGTGGGCCGCCAGGGTTGGGGCCGGTTTTGGGCCCTTAGGGTACCGTTTTTGTTACAGGGACATTTTTGCAGATTAGCTGGCAATATTGTGCCTTATTCACAAATTTAAATTGAATCCTAAATGTCGACAGGATTCCGCAAACAGGTTCCCGGTTGTTCCAAATGCATTTATTTGTGCTAATTTCAACACCATGAGTGTGGAGAACTCCACAGCAGTAATCCCACTCAAGGGGTGGGAAGTGAGAGTTTTAGACATTATTTTCTTAGAAGTTTGGGAACACCCAAAAACATGTTTGTTTGTGAGCATTTACAAAGTCCTCTCTAACCCTTTTCCACTCTGGCAGTGCTTGGAGATTTACTCCAGTTAAGGGATGCACTAACTCACCTTCCAGGAAAGAGAGGGGAATGTATAACCCCCACATTTTGTGAGAAAGGCATAGGGAATTGATATCTTTATGGAGACTCACCGGAGTTAAAAATGTGCATTTGCACAGGAGGTTTCATTCTCCCAGGGGAAGCATTTTGCTGGATTGATGTCAGTCAAATCCCACTGCAAACTCTCCACTCGGGAGGTTCGCTCCGAGCCACTGCCTCTCGGAATCCAAAAGGGTTCGAAGGCGCAAATCCGAAGTGTAGCTTTGACTCAGCTTCCCTGATAGGGTGTCACTGTGGGCATATATCCTCACATAGTATTGAGCAAATTGGGAGGCAATAGCTGTATCCCCAGTAATTATCTACCCCATCAGGTTTATAAGGCAATGGGTCATGGTGAGTATTGCTGGAGCAGAAGCAGTGTACCAATTTACTTGCTTTATCCCCCATTGGTAGATGCTTGATTGCAAGGCCAGCCAAATAGTTTTGGCGTTGTCCTGTAGTAAGTGTTTTACCTGTGTTTGGGCTTGCGTGATATAATTGCACAGCCCTTTTTTCTGAGGACTAATATATTTAATTTCCAACTGCTGAATCCATGTCTCTATCTCTCAGATCGACTGCCACTTCTCGCGCTTTTCCAAAGTCCGTTGGCTAATAGCCTCTCCCCTGAGGGTCGCATGAAGGGCTTCCCATAAGATGCCTAGGAAGTCTACAGTTTCATGGTTATGAGTAAAATAATCTATTGTGTCCCCTGTGTGTGAGGTAAGCGCAGTATCGCAGAGAGACCGGGCTGAAAAACGCCAGTGTAGAGGGGTCATATACTCACCCATGAAAGGATTCGTGCATCTAGCACTCTGTGTGTTTCTGTCTTGGGAATACAGAAATGGTCGCAATGAGGCAGGGTGCTTTGTGCTCCTGAGCAAAAAGTATACCCTCTCCCATGCTGGCGGAACATGCACTAGAAATCCGAGAGGCCCAGTACCTCCATAAAGGGCTGCAATGGGGAACCGCTGCCACCTTTTCCGTGTTGGTTGTGAACTCTGTCTAGTGACTCATCTACCACTCTGTTCCAGTCACCCTCCAACATCATGGGGGCCACCAGAAGTTCATCCAAATGTTTTGTGACTAACTCTAAGTAGATGGCAGTCAAGGGGTTTGGGGTGTAGATAGATATCAATGTCAGTGGTTCTCCCAGGTCCAGGTCCTCCCTGGACCGTAATAAACTTGGCAGTTTGGACTGGACTGTTCCCATAAGGAACAGGGTCAAGACTGATTTGCATTTGGCTGGGTCCAAACTGGGGTGGTGTGATGTGCAAAAGAATGATGGATTATACCCTGATCCTTATGACTGAGGGTGAATGTTTGCATTGTCCAGCATTCTGTCCATCAATTGTTTTTTTTGCGTATGTCGCCCTAAGTGGGAAGTGTATTTCCAGATGTGGGTCCCGTGCTCACTACACCACGGGATTCAAGTTAGCCTGGCTGATGAAGGGTGATGCCCTGAAACCGGTCCTAGGATACCTGCTTCCGGGCCAGGGAGGACCTGGCTTGGCAGTTTGGACTGGACTGTTCCCATAAGGAACAGGGTCAGGAATTATTTACATATGGCTGGGTCTAAACTGGGCTGCTGTGGTGAGCAACAGAATGATGGATTAAGCCCAGATCCTTGTGACTGGGGGTGAATGTTTGCATTGTCCAGCATTCCGTCCATCAATTGTTTTTTTTGCATATGTCGCCATAAGTGGGAAGGGTATGCCCAGATGTGGGTCCCATGCTCACTACACCACTGGATTCAAGCTAGCCTGCCGTATTAAGGGTGATGCTCTATAACCGGTCCCAGGATACTTGTTTCCGGTCCAGGGAGGACCTGGCTTGGCAGTTTGGACTGGACTGTTCCCATAAGGAACAGGGTCAAGATTAAGTTTTGCATATGGCTGGGTCCAAACTGGGGTGGAGTGGTGAGCTAAAGAATGATTGATTAAACCCAGATCCTTGTGACTGGGGGAGGGGGGGATGCTAGAATTGTCCAGCATTCCGTCCATCAATTGTTTCTTTTGCACTTGAGGAAAATAGGGCCAGCCTGTGGAGGCAGCGACCCTCTGGATGTTCCTTGGTAAATGCACGCAGTCCCTAAATGAAGAAGGCATGGCCAACGTTCGTCTCTTCTTTTTGGCAGCTCAGATCCTGGGAGTGAATGACTGGGTGGGAGGCAGGGCTCAGCATCCCTTTGGAGTTGGCTAGACTGGGCCCCGTGGGTGGTTCTCGGGTTGCTATATGGAAATGCCATCCTGTGCACTCTCAACTAAAGCCTCCATGGAGATTTGTCTGGCCTGGAGATCTGCTCTACGGTGGATGAGGTGGGACAAGAAGCACACAGAGGAAACCCTGGGCATGGACCTTGGCTGAGACACAGAGTGTCCCTGCAAGGTTTTGGAGCCGGAGATCTTATTGGTATATCCAAACTAAGTGACTTGTGGCATGGGACTCCATTCATTATGATTGTCTTATGGTAACACACCAAGCCGATACATTGTGTATTGTGGCAGTGTGGATACTGTTTTGACTTTATCTTGTATTGTACATTTCACTAAATAGGGTGGGGTGTAGTCCTTATGGAGGTTAGAGTACATGCCTTCACTCCCCAGGCAGAATTGAGTTCGACCTGTCATACTCTTAATGAAGCCCTAAGTCTAAAGGCAAAATGTCTGATTGCCAATTGTCCCTAGGTTTATGCAAGAGTGTCGTACTGTTGTTGGCCTCAATTGAGCCACAGATACTGATGAAAGTCCCCTAAGAAATCATTAGTCATTTTCAGAGGTTTTCACAACCCCTATGATAGCTTTGTAAACATCTGACCCCATCAAATGTTATTTGAAATGAATTAACAGATTTTTTTCTATTATGTTTATTTTAAACTTATTTATAGATTTGGTGGCTTTTACTTGAAACATTATTTTCCCTTTCACTAAAAGCCTAGTGTTGTTGCCTCATAAGTATTTGTATATATATACATTTTTATAAATCTATTTATTAACAATGCTCATTTCATTTAACATGTCAGCCCATTGATCACATTTCATCATACAAATAAGGAGTACACAGTGCACAGGATAGTCGCCTTCAATCATTAACAGAACGCCCGGAGCAAGAACCATTACCCCAGACCACCCCCCATTCCCCTGTATCTCCTTCAGGGGCCCCAAATCTTCTTCCACTTTTTCGGGCACCCCCTAGATTTGTAAATGGTTTCCTCTGCCCTCTGACACCAATCCAGGTCCCGCTCCCACTGGTCCCACTGTGGAGGGGCCGAAGCCCCCCAGGCCCTGGCAATGTTTCGCTTTGCAACTCCCACCACCATTGTCAGCCAGAGCTCTTCATACCTGGTCCAGTCAGTGGTATTTGTATATATTTGAAGAGGTATATGTTATGCTGTAAATGAACTATAGGATAATCTTAAAGGGTAAGTTGGTTTGACTCTGTAGGGTCTAGACACTTTCTTCTTTTTATTTTATTTTCACATGTTTAAATGATTTATGAATTATTACGTACTTTTTTTGTTATTGGTTAGCCAAAGAGCTCCCCTGTTTAACAGTTATATAATGAACTAAAGGTATGACATGTTTTTTTCTTTTGGTGTAGACTAATGTTATTACTTTAGCTATGTAGGATTGTTTTTTTTTAAAGTTTGTATTACTTTTATGGCATTTCAGCTGAACAAATAATATATTGATTGATTGATTGACTCTGTATGGTTCAATATATGATATTGTGTTATCTAATCAATAGTGAACATCATGTCTTTGAACTTCTTATCTCTCTTTCTGTGTTTGCCAGTTTGATTCATTTTCCAAGTCAGAGTGCAACCCATGGGAAACTTTAGGGAGTAGATCCCATTGAGATAGGTAAGGGTATGGAACATTTTTAGCAGAAAAAGTCATAACTCAGGTTTCATAGAAAGTGATAGCATTAAAGTCAGACAAACAATCAGAATTGCAGAGCCTTCAAAGATGTGACCAGTGACCTTGAGAGATTGAGAGAGGCATTTTCTCTCTATATATAACTGAATAAAAAAGTTGTAATTATCTCTCACCCACCCTAGGTGGGATGTTCCTTCTCCTGACCCACTATTCACCCAAAGCAATAAAGTGAAGTGATGGTGAGCTCTGTCCCTCATGGCGCTCCTTGAAATGAAAATCTAAAGGTCTCCACACCTGTCCTGATGGTAGAGTTTATTCTCAGGTATATTTGTAAGGTTCACATATTTAACTGACCATTAAATGATTTTCACAAGGAACTTCTGTTTAAATGGAGTAACACAGACTGAACATTTTAACATCACGTATTTATCCCTCTGGCAAGTTGTGTTGTTATGATCTGACCCACCAGAATATTAGCTGTGTGTAGTTAACTCGGCACCAATCATCTTTCTGAGCCCTGTGTACTCAAACAATTGCAAAGAGTTCCATCCTATCCACTTGTAATCCAATCCTAAGATGTTAAACGAAAACCATTATGTTAACTTAACTTACAGTGAGATATGAGATAATGAAAACCATTACAAGCGCCATATGATTTAAATATTCTTTACCCTTTATCTGCTATTGATTATTGGATTTGAATGTTTTAGCAGAAACCAATTGTTAACTAATTATTGTTACCTAAATGTGCAAATTATAATGAATTAAATTAGCTCTTTAATTATTTAGGACTTGATCTGTCAAATAACTACACATATTTCACTGACAGCT
This sequence comes from Lissotriton vulgaris, assembly GCF_964263255.1. NCBI lineage: Eukaryota > Metazoa > Chordata > Amphibia > Caudata > Salamandridae > Lissotriton > Lissotriton vulgaris. Next base: position 1,713,661,255 of record NC_141695.1, on the reverse strand, counting down.
CCACTTCCATTACCAATGTAAATTTCAACTGATTCTCTATCCCATTTACACACATTGTATACAGGTTGTATATACAATCATTTGAGTAAGTGAACTGAAGACATTTTGTAGAGCATTTGTAGAATAGTAGTATGAATGCTTCTATAGGCCCTGCAAGACATTACCCATGGTAACATTTAAATTTCCATAAGAGTTTCTTTATAATATATAGATTCATCCTTTATTATTATTATTATTATTATTATTGGGACATTTGTTGAGCGCTGCGATTACGCACACCGGCGTGTCCACGCGCTAAAAAGTGGAAGTAGGCAGATGACAGGGAACACAAAAACTACGCGGGCCATTATTTACTGTAAAGATAAGTTTTTAGTTTTGCCCGGAATCTAGCCTCATCTGGTTCCAAACGCAGGTCAGTTGGCAGTTTGTTCCAGTTGGTTGCCGCCAAGTAGCACCTCTCCCCCCTCCCCTCTCCTCCCGGAGGGGGTGGAGGGGGGCCGGCCGAGCATTTTGCCAGGGCCGGTTCTGGTTCCCAGTCCGGCCCTGCATAGGAATGAATGGGACGGTGATTTCTTATTATTGTAATATCAGGATTTTCCCCTTTTAAACATTTACAGCCTCAACTTATTTTTAAGATCCAATTCTAATCTTTTGGTTTGTACTGTTTAGTTTAACAAGCAGCAACAATACTATCCCTTAACAATAACAGCGCTTTAGCTGTTGTACACTGCACAATCAGAATGTGTATCAGGCTCAGTCTATTAGTCTTCAGCACTGTTCATCTCAAGGATATTCATTTAATCATAATCAGAAGTATACAAATCAGTATTAGTCTTGATGGTGTATAGAAACTTTGTCACAAGCAGATTACCTTGCAGATAATCATGTTGCAGAGCTATATCTGATTTTGTCTCTGTTTCACTAGTCTTTCTGTGTTACCAACTCTTGGTACATTATTGTCGCAATTCCATTTTAATTTCTTGAGTGAAGGAAGTCACTAAAGTTCACCATTTATTGCCTCTTCTTTTTCCACTTCCTATGTCTGTTCTCCTCCAAGCCCCGAAATCACAGAAATTCACCTGTTTTAGTTTAGTCAACTAACTATAACTTATGCCCCCATCATGCACAGCTTATGACCTCACATATTGCATCACTCAAGACATTATGTACCCAAACCTTCTGCTTCTGCTCATGCCCAACCCTAATTGCATTTTTAGCTATCAATTTTTTTTGTAGACGGATCAAGGTACTCATTGGTATTTTGAACAATGTTTTTTTTTTTTAGATCTAATGAGTAATGTCATAAAATATGTCATTTAGGGCTAGATGTAGGTGGGCTAATACCGGTCGGTAACAGCCGAAAATCGGTAAATTTGCCATTACCGACCGGTATTTAGCCCTTTGCGATGTAGGAGGCTGGATTTAAGGATTCAGTAATTTACTGATTCCTTAAATCAAGGAATCGGTAAAATACCGATTCCTTAATTTAAGGAATCGGTAAATTACCGATTCCTTAAATCCTATGTAGGGAGCAGTCAAGTGAGTGCATTTTTGGTCTAAAGATTCGTTATTTACCACCAACTACAAGTTGGTGCTAAGTACCGAATACCTTTTAAAAAGCAATTTTGTGCTTTTTTAAAAGTGCCATGTGGCAGACATACATGCCCTTAGGGCATGTATGTGTGCCACATGTGCACACATGCACCTTTCAGGGGTGCAACAAGGTGTCAATGTGACACACTGCCACCCTTGAATATGCTCCCCCTATTACCGATTCGGTATTTACCGAATCGGTAATAGTGAATAGCTTCCCATTCATTCCAATGGGCCTCCAGGCCCATAGGAACAGGCCCGGACTGGCCGTTGAGGGCACCGGGCAATTCCCCGGTGGGCCGCATGGTTGGGGGCTGGTTTTGCGCCCCTGGGGCCGTTTTTGATACAGGGCCGTTATGCTGCAAAAACGGCCCTGTAACAAAAACGGCCGAAAACCGGCCCTGTCACAGAGCGCGGTTGCACCTCTCCCCCCTCCCCTCTCCTCCCGGAGGGGGGGGAGGGGGGCCGGCCGAGCATTTTGCCAGGGCCGGTTCTGGTTCCCAGTCCGGCCCTGCATAGGAATGAATGGGACGGTGATTTCTTATTACCGAATGGAATCTTACCGAATCGGTAAAATTTACCGAATTATTTCCTACATCACAATTATCGATTCTTAAATACCGAATCGGTACAATTCGGTATTTAAGATTCGGTAATTTGTGATTACCTATATCTAGCCCTTAATATGTCACAAGTGATGTAATATGTGAGTCCATGAGCAGTGCATGATGGTGCACATGTTATAATTAGCTAATTGGTGTAGTTTAGTGATTTCTCATTATTTTTAACGTTAATTCTTGTCTTATTTCGACCATAACAATAACAATACTTTAGTCTTTGCTTCAGTGAATTTCTAGGCATTATTTTAATATTCATTAAGATCCTAGCTCCTAACTTAACTATAATGTCCCTTTAAATCTAAAGGTTGGGTGTTGGTGGTCTAAAAAGTAATGGCGCTCTGCTGCTATTGCGTGTAGTGTGCTAGATACTTGTGAGTACGGTGCCAACAGGTAAGGGAAACACCATATAACTCCTACGCGTGTGAAGGAGAAGTCCCGCACAAAGTAATGAAAAGACAAAGAACAGAGCGTTTGGAACTTTAATGACTTTGGTGTTCCCAGGAAATGATGAACTCTCATCGAGAACTAATATATGTGTGCACAGGACTTTGGTTTATAATGTCACTTTAACATTTATTTTTTTCAGTGGATTTCACTTTTGTATCATATTCTATATTGTCCAAGTGCCCAAATCTGCTTGGGTGGCCAACCCCCTCTGCACACAAAGTATGCCTACCAAAATATAACTATTTTAAAATTTGGGACCTGTTATCCAACTAAGAAGATAAGTAGAGAGAGTAAATAGATCTGGAAATGGAATGCTCTTCTAATGCAGACATCTCCCTCTTCAAATATTTTTAGCCACTATATAACTACATTATGCCTCAAATTATGAAAAACCCATCCCTCCCATAAAATTTGTAACCTCCTGGTTTCATAACTGCATTAAAATCTCAAGGGTCACTTACTTCAGCCGGGTCCTCAGGAAAGGCTTTACATTTACCAGCTCCCATTCCAAGAAAATGGCGTTCTTGAGTGCCTCACTTTTGTCTTGAATATAAAAAGTTAATGCAGGAAGAGGTGGGAGCTCACTGGTGACCTCCCAGCACAGTTTGCCCCTTAGCATTATGGTAAACGCAGTTTGCAGTGCGCGCTTACTTGGTATTTTGCTGGAGTGTTCCACCAAAGTTAGTGCAGATTAGTGCAGTCATCTCAAGACACATGTGTTTCTGGATTTTATCCTTCATCAGTAGAGATAAAACGAAATTCATCTGGGGTTTGCTGAGAAAGCTGCCACATTTCTCTCAGGTCTCTGTACCTCTCCCTGGCGCACAGGTGCATCTCCAAGAGCTCGTCAGCTCAGAGGCTCAACGGAGCCTTTTCAAACAGAAGGGGGATGGGAGCACACTGCTTCACCTCCCAGCACAGTTCGCCCCTTTGCATCCTGGTAAATGCAGTTCAATTTAAATGCTTACTTGAAGTTTTTCAGAGTGTTTCACCAAAGTTGGTGCAGGTTTCTGGATTTTATCCTTCATCAGTAGAGATCAAAAAGATTTTCTTCCCGGGTTTGCTGAGCAGGCTGCCACAATTCTTACATGTCTCAGTACCTCTCACAGGCGCACAGGTGCATCTCCACTAGCTTGTCAGCTACATGGCTCAAGGGAGCCTTTTGAAACAGGAACAGGAACTTATCAGGACTTTCATCGGTACGATGTTGCAGATGCAAATTAAGCAGGCTTTCCAGTGTGTGACTCACTCAGAGGAAATGGATGCAAATATTTCAAACACACACATGAACTTACTTAAAGGAGAATAATTACCTGCATAATGGACTCCATGCTGCATCAAACATCAGGGGACTCCATGCCCCACAATGCACCAAGGGAGAGTGTAAAATCCTAACACCCATGGTGAGTGGAAATGGTGAATAAATACCGAAAATGATATGCAGGGCTCAAGTGTGTTGTTTAGTGCCCAAGAAGAAGGGGCTTGTGGCCCTGAAACGCGCAGGCAGAAGAGAACAAGAAATGTGCACTTTAAAAGCAGGCTGCATAATTAGGCTGGAAGGCAAAACATCGTGAGTGCTCCTCCAATGCTTCAGGGCAATTTGGTGATTCATATATTTATATAGATATATATATATATATATATATATATATATATATATATATATATATATATATATATATATATATATATATATATATATATATTGAAGTATTATTTTACTCTGGGAGCAGCTCACTGCAGCAAGATTTATTGAACTACTAGCACCAGCAGGCCCCGGGGGCGCCAACGCCCACTGGAGCTGATGCAAATCATTGAAAAACTCTGAAAGCTCCAGACAGAGTTTGCTGAAGCCTCTGAAGAAATGCTCAGGGGAGTATGAAACGCATCAGGCTTGTAAATAGCATGGACTCTGTTCTCATCTTTCTACGCTGTTTTCCTGAAAATAAAAACAAAATTCCATAACCTACCTGATATATATACAGTTATAGTTAGCTGGAAATTTTACTGACATAAAACCATTCAAATTCCCACGTTATAGTTAGTTGGACTCACTATAACTTGCGCGCCTGCAATGCACTGCTGATGACGTCACATATTACATCACTCATGACATGGTCAGTGACATCACTCATGACATCACTGATGACACCATCCAGTGAATGTGTGTCTTTATGAAAAATAAATATGTTTTATATTTGTATTTGTAAAGGACGATGGAAGAATAAATGGTTAAATAAGTGTGTAAATGGATGTTTTTTTAAAAAGAATTGATTGGTTAACTGCCTTATTAAGTGTATCTTAATGAATACATATATTAACGAGTAATTTTTATATTTTTAAATATATGTATCAGTGTTTCACTTTGTGTATAAGTGGCTGCATGGGTTGGTGACTGACTCACTGTTTGTATGTTTTTTGAAGACAGCATATGCGCAGGACTGTATGGGTGGATGAGTGTGTATATGTGTGTGTTAGTGAGTGAATGCCTGTCTCACTAGTGTCTTTATGAGTAACTACATATGTTTTAATCTTGTATATATGAGCATTGATGTATATAAGTCAGTATATGTGAGAGTGAGAGATTGAAAGAGTTCCTTTTTAAATAAGTATGTGTTTCTATAAGTGATTGTTTAAGAGAGTAAGTATGTGTAAGTTTCCTTAGAAGTAATGTGCTAATGTATGTATAGCTGTATATGCAAATAAATGGATGTTCAATAGTTTATTTGCATGTGTGAGTATGTGTGTGAGTAACTTTTGTAAGACTGTCGGTGTGTAACAGGATGTATATGTGTTTCACTATATATGATGAGTGAGAATATGTATGAGTGACTATATAAAACTGTTGGTGTATGAGTGGATGTGTATATAGATGGTGGAATTACTGAATTGGTTTTTGTAACTGGTATGGGTATCTCCATTTTTTGTTAGTTTCTATTGTTTGAATATGTGTTTCAATGGTTACATTACACTGAAAGGAGGTCTATCAGTCTGCCACAAGGATGGTGTCATCAGTGATGTCATGAGTGATGTCACTGACCATGTCATGAGTGATGTAATATGTGACGTCATCAGCAGTGCATTGCAGGCGCGCAAGTTATAGTGAGTCCAACTAACTATAACGTGGGAATTTCAATGGTTTTATGTCAGTAAAATTTCCAGCTAACTATAACTGGTGTCAAACCTATGGTTTTTTTAGTGAATTTAATAGGTTTTTTAAATGCTAATTCCTAACTATAACTGGTGTGAAACCTATGGTTTTTTCAGTGAATTTCATTGGTTTTTTAAATGCTAATTACTAACTATAACTGGTGTGAAACCTATGTTTTTTTCAGTGAATTTCAAACGTTTTTTAAATTCTAATTCCTAACTATAAATCTCACTTTATACATAAGACTGTTAGCACTCTAGTTGTTCTTTAGAACACTCTGGTACATTCTGTCATTGGGCTACAGTTGGGCTACATCTAGCTGGTATTTGGGCTACATTTGGATTTTTTGGTCTCTGGTGGCCATCTTTGGGCTACATTGGGCTACATTTGGGCTACATTTTGGCATATATATAGCCCAATGTAGCACAATATATATTTTATCAAAGTTAATTTTCGTAAATTGGAGCGCTCCCGGTGCGCTTCCCGGGGAGCGCCCCGAAAAGCGTAGTTTTATAAAGCGCCCCCGGGCGCGCTCCGGGGAGCGTTCCGTAAGCGCCAATATCGCGAACGAAAACATGATCATGACGTATCGCGTAGCCGCGTCCGCGTGATACGCACGGCGTAAGCGCACCCGGAAGTACTCGAGCGAATACGATCGCGCAACGTAAACATCCGACGCGCTTACGCTACGCGACCCGGAGCGCCCCCGGGCGCGCCCGGGGGCGCGTAGCGTAAGCGCGTCGGGTCATGTGACCTGAAAATAACACTTTTCATTGGTTCATAACAGTTTTAGTTTCATAATGATGAAGCCCCTGGTCTTGTGACCTGAAAATAACACTTCTCATTGGTTCAGGACAGTTTTTTTTCAAAATGATGAAAGACCCCACCTTTTTTCCTTATTCTGACTTTGTCCTTTGACTGAGGAAGACCTGTTTGTACATCTCTGTACCTTTTTGATCTTAATAATGGCTTCAGTAGCAGCAGCAGCTGGTGCATCTGCCCCACCACCACCACCACCACCACCACCACCACCAACAGGACCAGCTCCAGATTATATTGGTGGTCAAGAAGAGGAGGAGGAGGAAGAGGAAGAGGAGGAGGGGAGGAGAAGATGGCTGCCTGAAGAAAATACCCCATACAAACCCAAGCCACACATTGTATGGGAGTTTTTTTCAATCCCAGAGGGCAAGAAAAAAGTGAATGCGGCCAAGGTAACTTGCCTAATCTGCAATGAAGAACTTTCACGGGGCAACCCAAACAAAAAATATTCATTTGGTAACTATACCATGATTCGTCATATGACCCGAAAGCACCCAAACAACTACTCTCGTGCAGAGTTCAGGGAACTGGCCAGTAACCTCCCCCAGTCGTCAAGGACCACCTCCCAAAGAAACCAACCCACTTCATCGGGACCAGAAACATCAGAGATGATGCCTTGTATTCAGCCAAGATTTGCTGATTTTAAAATCACTTGTTCTGCATGTGGCAAGCTTATCGCCTATGGTGAAAAAAGCGTAAAGCTCATCGTCCTTGCAGGTGATAATCACAAGTGCCCCAAAAAGAAGTAATTTTTTGGGTTTTTTGTTTTTTTGCTCCAGTTGAGCCAGTTTCAATTCCCTTTTTTTGTTTCTCCCCCTAAAAAAATACAAAAAAAATATAAAACCGTTTTGAAAAGCCAAAAAAAGTACAAAATGTTCAAAAAACACAAAAAAATATAAAACAACAAAAAGAAGAAAAAAAAAGTTATTTTTAGAACTACCTCCAATTTCTAAATAAAGGCTTCTTTTTTTATAAACTCTGTCATCTTTTTCCCTCATAGTACGCTCCCCGGGCCGCTCCCCGGTGCGCATACCGGGCGCTTCCCCCGCGCAAAACGAAAAAAAAAATATTTTAAATGCCCCGCGGGGCCCTTTTATTGCCCCCACATCAAACCTAGGGGTTCAAGGGGGGGTCTACCCTGCCCCCTTATGGTCATTTCCCTCTTTGTTTTGCCCACCTCTCGTGTCTCGATCCTACCGAGACACAAGATGGCGGCCGCTCCAGACTGTTTCGAATGTTTACAGACACCCGAGAGCCAATCAGCTTTCCTTGCGCACCTCGCGTGGCGTGCCCGGTGCGCGTACCGGTGCACGTACCAGTGCGCGGCTATAGATATATATATTTTTTTGAACCCTAATTACTCAAAATCCACTGGAGCACATATCTTGAGAAATAGCAAAGGCACATCGGGCTACCAGTCCCTACAATTTTGCCAAGTTTGGTGGAAATCCATTCAGCCGTTCGGGCTAAAAGTGAAATCGACCGCCCTATGGAAATTAACATGGGGAAAACGCGTTTTGGGACCCCCTTTTATCTCGGCCCCCGCTTGACGAATACCCCCCAAACTTTCAGGGAAGGACCGGAACGCTGCGAGGCCATTTTGAGGAAATTTTGAGGCAGATTCGTCAACCGGCGCCAAAGTTTTTCCAAATAGAATTTTGAGATTTAACATTGAAAAAAATCCTAACTATAACTACCTACTGGCGACCGCCAGTAGGTAATATATATATATATATATACAACACATTCCTTGCGGAAAATTGAAAAACGCACTTGCAGGCTTTCTAATTCCCAAAGCTTTTAAATTCCAAATAACATCAGGTTTGAGGAGACAACCAACGTGTTTCGCTATCCACGATGGCTTGATCACGGTTCAACATGGTTACATTCCATTCAACCAATAAAAACAAGTTTACCAAGACATGTAACTTGTGTCAGTGATCATTATATATAAGATGTATTGTGGGAGATGTAGTTTGTTTATTTTGCTTTCCCTTCATCTTTTATTAAATAGGGGGTTTCTTTTCTATTTTTTATTTTCTGACTGTGCGTTCGTGTTGTTATTATTAAAAAACATATAAAAAATATATGACCCGTATTTGTTGTGCTGCACTGTCTCTGTTTTAGTGCCACCCCCAAAGTGTATAGCTGATTTTCTTTATAATCATGTGAACAAAGCTCGGACGAGCCGAAACATTATGGCGACGTACTGAGGAATAAAAATTACTTTTTGCACCAATTATTGGTCCGTGTCCATTGTGCTGAAGGCGAAGGCGATTAACCTGCTGTCTTGACACGGAGAGAGCCCAAACCTTTGAGGCGGATAATCTCAGGAACCACAGCACCAATCACAACACCCAATACAGTGTTGGAAAGGGCAGTTGCAGCAGAAGGACATAGGCTATGCAGACGCCCACCATATACATTTAAAAGGTAAAAGAACCTTTCCAGCAAAGTAGCCCCTTGTGGGTGTGTCTGCGTTGTGCTGTGGGCGTATGCTGGGGGCGTGACAAACGCTGGGGCATGTGGTACGTTCCGCCCTTCATGCCATGTCTCATATCGTGTGCTGTGGGCGTCTCTTTATTTTATATATATATATATATATAAAGCCATCCATCACGCGGCGGGTGAAAATTAACAAACAAGTGGATTGTCAGTGCAACCATGTCAGCGGCAACAGTCAAGGATCGTGAGAACGCTGCAAAGGAGCTGTTCTCAAATGAAACGACAAGACCAAAAAGCAAGACCTCAGGCGCAGACAAAACCGTGCCTGAGGGTACAGATTTGAAAGACAAATACAAGGCACTCGAAAAGCTGATGCGCACCGAAATGGTCAAATGGTGGGAAGCGAAGTCCCTCAGTCGATACTTAGAGGTAAACAGAATCCCCAGAGGGTTAAGAATAATGATAGCACCCACTTATGACACTCCAAATCCGGTATTAATGGCGGAATGGGCGCAATGCAACCTTGACTCTTCGAGGAAACTAGTTGAGTTATTAGTGAAGCATGCAGAAATTGATAGAGGGGAAATCCTTCTGAAGATAGATGCGCTGCGCAGCGAAATTCAAACAATGAGTGACCCACAAGCCTCTAAAGTGAAATTCGAGGAGGAAATGGAACGCAAACTGAAAAAGGAAGAAGACAAAATAAAAAACCGTAAATCATACAAATTTAGAAGGGACAAAGAGGACTATGAAAATGGAAGGATTTTCACATTTTCAAGGAAATATGACTCCATGAGAAAAAATAAAACAGGAAAACCAAACACTGAGAAAACGTGCCAAAATCCGCAGCCCTCCAGCTCTGCACAACCGGAGAGAGAATCTCAAACAGAAATGTCTTCGGCATCAGGCTCCAGTGTATACACTGAAAGTGGATCTGAATATGAAGATGAAGATGCCACAACATTAACAATGGGTGAGGAGCTAGAGTACATCAGCAAGACAAGGCGGGACACTTTACGCTCAGCAGGCAAACAACAGCCGGCAAAAAACGGACAAGGAGCAGGCGGGAGCGGAGGGCCGCCCAGAGGAAACGCAACAAAGCGAGGGGGGCGGGGCAGGGGTGCTTGGAACAACAAACGGGGGACAAAAACATAGAAACACAAGAAATGAACACTGATTCGAATACGATAATAAACCTAGCGAACATTGATTTGACTGCGGCGGAGAAACAGCTGCTGTCATTGGGTTTATCGTATTGCCCTGAAAGCAATTTTCATTATACAAAAACTAGGGCCGATGTGTTCAAATTCATACGTAAACTAAAACTTCGAAAATTTCATAAGACACAACCTACTAATAAATCAAAAAGCAAGGGTATACAAGAAGATCCAGCGGCAGACAACATAAATTTGGCAGCGGAAGATTATGAGCTGCTAACATCTGTCCAAGGAATAATAAACACCCGAAATGTTCCCCAAAATAACATGGAGTCACAAAATGGGGTAAGCTCCCAGGATTTTCCAGTTCTCAGTTCACAACAAACAAGGAGTCTGGCAAATAAGAAACCGGATACACCTTTCAAAAGAAAATCCAAGTTTGTACCGATCACAACTAAAGACTCAATTGATGTTTTCAATGATACAGTGGTTGCGCAAGTTAAGAAACTACACACTAAGATCCAAATGACCAAGAAAAGAAGGACAAAGGAACAAATTCAATATGATAATCTAATGGAAAAACTAAAGAATGAAAATCAAGTGGTAATAAGAAACTCGGATAAGGGAGGAAACATTGTGCTGTGGCCTCTTTCACAATACCTCGCTGAAGCAAACAAACAGCTCAGCGACGTCCAATGTTACCACCACAGCTCACCCATCAAATATAAACAGATGCAAGATGAATTGGCCAGTAAACTACTGGCATGGAAAAGTTTGGGACTTTTGAACATGGAGGAGTTCAAATTCCTAAAGAAAGAATATCCACGTACGCCAGTAATTTATTTCATAGCCAAAATACATAAGAATAAGGAAACACCCCCAGGAAGACCAATTATCGCGGCATGTGACGGACCCCTTGAAAATCTCTCACAGTATATAGACTTCTTTTTACAAGAACACGTGCATAAACTAAAGTCATATGTGAAAGACACGGGGGACTTCCTATCAAAAATAGCCAAGGTTAAATGGGAAACAGGATATCATTTAATAACCCTGGATGTTTCCTCACTATACACTTGTATCCGTAACAGGGATGGGGTGAAGGCTGTACAATACTTTTTATCCAAAAGATCTATTGAATTTACAATGCACAACAAAATGTTAATTGATATGCTTTTGTTTTGTTTGGAACATAACTTTTTCCTCTTCAATAAGCAAATGTACCGTCAGGTTCAGGGTGTCGCCATGGGGGCCAGCTTCTCCCCCAGTTATGCCTGTCTGTTCATGGGCTGGTGGGAGGAGTTGGTCCTCAGGGAGAAATATCATGACATCTGCACTAATAATATAATATCTTACCTACGGTACATTGATGACTTGATCATTGTGTGGAAGGGCAGCAAACAGGAGGCGCAGACTTTCATAGATAACATCAATGTTAATGACATCAACTTATGCTTTACATCTGACATAAGTGATAGGCAAGTTTCCTTCCTGGATGTTCTAGTTAAAACTGATGAAGGCAAGATAAAGACCACCCTGTACAGAAAGCAGACTGCAGGGAACACCCTGTTACATGCTAGTAGCGCACATCCCAGCAATCTAATCCACAGCATTCCCTACGGGGAAATGCTGCGGTTACGTAGAATATGCAGCGAGGAAGGGGAACTCAGGAGGCATCAACAGAAGAGTAAGTGTAGGTTCCTGGAAAGAGGCTATAGTGCCAAAGTAATTGATGCGGCAATGGCCAAATCTAGATTAAAATCCAGAGAGGAACTCCTACAAAACGCAGAAATTCTGACGGTAGAAAACACCAGTAGCACAACTATGTCTGATGAGGCACCCAGATTAATTATGAGCTACAACCGCCAGCATAGGGAACTGCGAAAAATCATCCAACGCAACTGGCATCTTGTAAAAGAGGATCCAGTCATAGGAGACTCTCTTCCTGAATACCCCTCTATCACATACAGAAAAGCAACATCGATGGGGGATGTGCTAGTAAGAAGCAGTCCAGAATACAAAGATAGCACAGGCCTGTCCCTAGCACGTAAAGGGTTTTACAAGTGCTCCAGCTGTAAAGCATGTTCTTTTGGGGTGAACAAAACTTCCTACTTAACAGCTTTCAGCTCTAAACCACAAAACATCAAGTTTCACTTGACATGTAAAAGTGAATTTGTGGTATACGTACTAGAGTGCACCTGCAATTTAAAATATGTAGGCAGTACCAAGCTTCCAAGCCACAAGAGGATTTTACAACACATTAGGGCGATCACCAACAACGACCCTAATTATCCCGTGGCAAGACACTTCCATGAAGTCCATGGTGGAAATCTGAAAGACCTAAGATATTACATCATAGACACAGTCCCCGCGCAGAGAAGAGGAGGGGATAGGGAAGGCATGCTTCGTAGGCTTGAGACACATTATATCTTGACTTTAGATACTAAGCAGCCAAAAGGTCTTAACATGACGGAAGATCTGTACACATTTTTAGAATGAGTATTGGACAGTATTTGCTTACAAGAAATAGCGCTCAATTTGCACAGTCTTCATCAGTTTAACATATTAGGACGTAATAGTTTGAATTCTCATTTGTTCCTGGTTGTAAATAACTAATGAATTGATTTTGTATTGTAAATAATGGATTTTACATGGCGATAAAGTTAAATATTTATGTATATATTTTTGATACTCCAGAAGGGATTTTAACTATTTATGCAATTTTAGTGAAATCATGAGTGGATTGATCAACCATTAATGTCTATGAAATTTGGTGAAGGTTGATCAATTGTGGGAAACACTCAGTTGGATAGCCATATTGAGTTGCATTCATTTAGTTGGAACCCTTTGAGAGTGAGAGATGTGTACATGATATTGCCCTTGTAATTGTCTTGAAATAAGATTAGAAATAACATTTTTCTAACTGCTTTTTGGAAAGGTAACTGTATGTATATATAAAATCTTTAAAAAAAACATTTTTTTCATTATGCACATAGGTTATCAATTTTGTTTATCGAAAAAAGAGTTTTTCTTTCTATCACGTTTTTGAAAAATGTTTTAGTTTTAATTTCTCTAGATTCACGGTGATGCACTATAGTATTTAGTAAATGGACATCTGAAATACAGCAAACATTACCCTATTGTATTATACTATAAACATTTTTTAAGGCTGTATCCATATTCTGGAAATTTCAGCAAATGTATTTTACAAATATTTTCTGTATTTTACGTACCACACTATGAAAATGATGAAAAAAAGCTGTAAATTAGTATTTTTTCTATGTCCATTTTTATGCACTTGCACTTTAAAAGGAGGTGTATCCCACGACACTGTTGTCATGTGATCAAGGCAGGGATCTGCCGAAACGCGTCGTGGCTGACATGGTTGCACTTTTAAGCTAAAATAAAAGAAGAAGCACGAAAATCTGGGTCTACCTCGTCTTTGCTAGTGTGTGGCTGTTGGTCTCGTGTAGAGACGGAGGCGAGCTCTTGCAGCATATATATATATATATATATATATATATATATATATATATATTTGCACAGAAAATGGGTTCAACTCTTCGTTCTTCTTTGGCTGATTGTCGAATATAATTGGCGGCGCAGGCTTGTGCCGGAACGAGTTTTGTCTCATATATATATATATATATATATATATATATATATATATATATATATATATATATATATATATATATATATATATATATATATATATTACCTACTGGCAGTCACCAGTAGGTAGTTATAGTTAGGATCTACTTTCCATAGGAAGTCCGCAACATTCTATTGGGAATAACTTTGGCGCCGGTGGACGAATCTTTGCGAATTTCTCAAAGTTCGTGGCCCACCCGGCTCCGCTCCTTCCCTGAAAATGTGGGGGGGATTCGTCAAGCGGGGGCCAAGATAAAAGGGGGGTCCCAAAACGTGTTTTCCCCATGTTAATTTCCTTAGGGCGGTTGGCCTCACTTTTAGCCCGAACGGCTGAATGGATTTTCACCAAACTTGGCAAAATTGTAGGGACTGGTAGCCCGATGTGCCTTTGCTATGTCTCAAGAGATGTGCTACAGTGGATTTTGAGTAATTTAGGATCAAAAATATATATATATCTATAAGCGCGCCCCGGTACGTGCACCGGGGAGCGCACCGGTCGCCATCTTGTGTCTCGGTAAAATCGAGACACAAGATGTGGCAAAAACAAAGGGGGAAATGACCATAAGGGGGCAGAGTAGACCCCCCCTGATCCCCTAGGTTTGATGAGGGGGTCATAAAAGTGCCCCGCGGGGCAAAAAAACATTTTTTTTTCGATTTGCGCGGGGGGAGCGCCCGGTACGCGCACCGGGGAGCGTACCATAGGGAAAAAAGAATGACAGAGTTTTCAAAAAATTTTGCATTTTTTTATAAATTGGAGGTAGTTCTAAAAAGAACTGTTTTTTTATTCTTTTTGTTGTTTTATATTTTTTTATTGTTTTTTTGGAACATTTTAATTTTTTTGGCTTTTCTGAACAGTTTTATATTTTTTTTGTTTTTTTTATGGGGAGAAACAAAAAACAGGGAATTGTAAATGGCTCAACTGGAGCAAAAAAAAATCAGGAACATTTAGGGTTTTCTTGGACACTTATGGTTATCACCAGCAACCATGATAAGTTCGATACTTTGCTCACCATAGCAAAGTGTCTTGTTACAATATTTGCACACGATTTTGTAATCTGCAAACTTCGGTTGAATAGTAGCCAATGTGTCTCTTGCCCCCGGACCAGATGGAGTGGGTTGTTTTGATGTTGAGGGTCTTGACGTTGATGGGGGTAGCTTACTGCAGAGGTCCCTTAACTCTGCATTAGAATAATTGTTTGGATGCAAACACATCATGTGGCGAATTTGAAGAACTTCCAAATAAAGTGCTCTTTTGGTTGGTAGGGCTGTTTATTTTCAGGCAGGAATTCCCTTCTCTGTTCCTCCTCTTCATCATTCTCCTCCTCATCCTCTTGACCACCAATGTAATCTTCTGGTGGTCTTTTAGATGGTGGTGGTGGGGCAGATCCTCCAGCTGCTGCTGCTAATGTAGCCATTTCAAACTAGTAAAGAGTAGAGATAGAACTCCAAAAAGGTCTTTCTCAGTCAAAGGACAAAGTCAGAATAAGGAAAAAAGGTGGGGGCTTTCATCATTTGGAAAACAAAACTGTTCTGGACCAATGAAAAGTGTTATTTTCAAGTCACATGACCCAGGCTTTCATCATTTGGAAACCAAAACTGATCTGCACCAATGAAAAGTGTTATTTTCAGATCACATGACCTGACGCGATTACGCTACGCGCCCCAGGGCGCGCGGCGTAAGCGCGTCGAGACGCTGCGCGATCGTATGCGATCGCGTGAATCCGGGTGCGCTTACGCAGTTCGTCATATGACGCGTCACGCGACTGCGCAAAACATCACGATGTTGTTTTCGTTCGCGGCAATAGCGCTAACGGGACGCTCCCCGGTACGCGCCCTGGGGAGCGCGGCAAAATTGCGCTGACCGGGGTGCTCCCCGGTACGCACCCCGGGAGCGCTCCGGGGCAAAAGTAAAAATATAAAAAATATTATTACATAATTATACAATATAAAATTCGTTATAAAAAATATTACTTTTCATACCTATAGAGATTTGCTATTAAAAAACCATTGAAATTCACTGAAAAAACCATAGGTTTCACACCAGTTATAGTTAGGAATTAGCATTTAAAAAACCTATTAACTTCACTGAAAAAACCATAGGTTTCACACTAGTTATAGTTATCTGGATATTTTACTCGCATAAAACCATTGAAATTCCCACGTTATAGTTAGTTGGACTCACTATAACTTGCGCGTGCAATGCACTGCTGATGACGTCACATAGTACATCATTCATGACATGGTCAGTGACATCACTCATGACATCACTGATGACACCATCCTTGTGACAGAGTGACAGACCTCCTTTCACTGTAATGTAACTCTTGAAACACATATTAAAAAATAGAAACTTAAATTTTCAAAAAAATGGACATACCCATATCAGTTACAGCAACCAATTCAGTAATTCCACCATCTATATACACATCCACTCATTCACCAACAGTTCCATATAATCACTCATACATATACTCACTCATCATATGTAGTGATACACCTATACATCCTGTTACACACCGACAGTCATCCATAAGTTACTCACACACATACTCACCCATGCAACTAAACTATTGAACATCCATTTATTTGCATATAGAGCTGTACACACACTACCACCTTACTTCTATGGAAATTTACACATATTTATTCTCTTAAACAATCACTTATAGAAACATATACTTATTTAAACAGGAACGCTTACAATCTCTTACTCTCACATATACTCACTTATATGCATCAATATTCACATATTCTAGATTAAAACATATGTAGTTACTGATAAAGACACTAGTGAGACAGTCATTCACTCACTAACATAGACATATACACACTATTCCACCATACAGTCCTGCACATAAGCAGTCTTCAAAATACATACAAACAGAGAGTCAGTCACTCATGCATCAATGTTGTAAGTAATACCCACACTAAGCAATACAGACACTCATACTGATACTAAAAAAACATCTAATAACTCATATACATACACATGTAGTTACTCACCAACCCATGCAGCCACTTATATACAAGTGAAACACTAATACATATATTTAAATATTTAAACATTACTCACTAATATTTATTTTTCAGAAAGACACACATTCACTGGATGGTGTCATCAGTGATGTCATGAGTGATGTCACTGACCATGTCATGAGTGATGTAATATGTGACGTCATCAGCAGTGCATTGCACGCGCAAGTTATATTGAGTCCAACTAACTATAACGTGGGAATTTCAATGGTTTTATGCGAGTAAAATTTCCAGATAACTATAACTGGTGTGAAACCTATGGTTTTTTCAGTGAATATATATATATATATATATACACTTTTTTTACATTTAATTAAAACATTTATTCTTTTAAATTGCATCATTTATATTATTTTTATTATGTTATTTTATTACCCTTTACACCCTAAAAACTAATTCCACCCTGCTCCCTTTAAATACCCCTGCACCCCATAATCATAACCCACCCTTACTCCTTAAAATACCCCAACACCCTTAAACACTAACCCATCTTAACCCTATAAATATACCCTGTACCCCAAAACCCAAACCTATCCTTAAACCCTAAAAATACCCCTGTACCCCAAAACCCAAACCTAGCCCTGAACCCTAAAAATACCCCTATACCCCAAACCCAAACCTAGCCCTGAACCCTAAAAATACCCCTGTACCCCAAAACCCACACCTATCCCTAAACATCTCCAGCAACATACTCATATTTTTTCACCACCAATTAGAAAAATGCACAGGTCTCTCATTAATGGCCAGCACCGACATACACTTTTAGACACACCTCCCACCACAAGTTCTAGAATTGCGAACTTTAGAGCTGGGGAGCTACGTTCGAATCTCAGCATCAGCTCAACTTCCTGTGATTCCAGGCAAATCGCTTTGTCTCCCCGTGCCTACCACAAATTAATGTGTTCTTCTGTAATGTAAATTGTGCTCATGCCATGTTGTCGAGTTCGCGCTATATAATATTGCAAGGAAAAATAAAGTAGGGAAACTCGAGTTCACACACTACTGAACGCGCACTCTTGAGTGCATCAGCAGTGCACTGTGAATCAGAGCGTTTCACAGGCCTGTCACAGATAAGAAATGCTATCAAAACGAAATCCTACAAAACAATATACTACTGGCCGGCAGCAATTCATACCCGGACAATGTCGGGACGGGTTGCTAGTATATATATATATATATATATATATATATATATATATATATATATATATATATATATATATATATATATATATATATCTATATATATATATATAGATATATATATATATATATATATATATATGCACAAAACTCCACACACCACTTCCGAGTCAGACCGGAGGTCAGGTCGGCGCAGGAACAGAGGAGACGGACCAGCTGATGCGCTACACAGGTTCTTTATTTGCATTATAGTCGGTAGCAAGAGGGCACTACGCGTTTCGGGCTTCAAGAGCCCTTGTTCACATGCAAGTGAACCAGTTAGATTTTTTTAATTTTATAATGCAGTGAGACACACAATTAGCCCGCCCAGACACGTGATGTTGCAATCTGATAGACATAAAAGACATACTTTTATATATATCTAATCAGATGTTACATATGGCCTTTGTACATTATTGCAAAAAGAGTATGTGTAAAAATACATTTTTTTAAAGTAACATACCACAAAATATAAATAAATGCAATGATAATGTCATATGATCCCACACATATAGTTGATAGGAATTTCATATTTTCAGGATAAATCCCTTAAAAAAGACCAAATATTTCATATGTATAAAATCTTTAAAGTGACTAGCGGACTAATGTATAAGTGTGAATATATTTGAATTAGACCGGTTCTGAGCCTGCGTCAAGTGGAGTATATTAAAGTGCAAGAGGGAATAAGGAGGATGGGAATAAAGTGCTGAGCCAACATATTGCACAAAAGTACCATGTGTATTCAATGCATAAATGCAGTTTAACAGTTAGAGATAGGACATTGTCCTTTACTATATCTCATATTAAAAACTGTAAAAACATTTGATACTGGTATTAAAACTACAATATGTAAAATTCATTATGACTAAAAACACCCAGTGTAAAATACGTGCTGATTAAATAACATTAGGTAGTAAAAAGTGTATACAACATTTTTAAATAGTAATTAGTGTATATTTACAAAATAGGAGGAGGTAAGGAGCTATCTGTTTTTATGTAAAGGAGGCCAACAAGGAACTTGACTGGCCACCTCTCTTACCTATCAGATAAGTCATATCCTAGTTCATGTTATATATTCTTACATATACACACATATACAGACTCCTATATATTTGTATGGTCCACTAGGTAACAGGGAACCTGACTACCTAGGGGAAGTTACATCCAGAGCTGATACTTTGTTTACAAGGACTCCATGTTTACATCATAAACCTTATTATATAAAGTGACGAAGATCCTCTGTGATGTTGAGCCCATTTGGCCACTTGCTATCATATTCGAGAATCATACGTGACTCCAATTGTCGGAGTTTTAGTTCTCGATTACCCCCTCTTCTTGATTTGGGAACTGAAGCCACAACATAATATGATAGACAGTTGATGTCTTTGTTGTGTGAGCTCAAGAAATGGCGGGCGACAGGATAAGCAGGATCTGAGTGTAGAATGGCCCGAATATGCTGCAAGATTCTGACATGCACCGGTTGTATAGTACTGCCTACATAATTGAGGCCACAGGTGCATGTCAGTACAATTACAGCATATTCTGTTTTACACGTAAATTGGCCCTTGATGGGAAACTCTGTGTCGCTGAAGGGAGTTTTGTAGTGTGTTTTGTTTATTCCAAAATTACAAGCTCTACACGTAGAGCATTTTCGGAATCCCTCCTTGATTAGCCAATTGGGTTTCAGTTTAAGCTCTGTGCTGTTTTGATCTAGTATAGCTCCCATATTTAGTGCCCGACGAAAGGTAACCAAAGGTTTGTCAGGAAGCATGTTGCCCAAAACATTGTCAGTTAATACCGTGGGCCAGTGATGGTTGAACATTTGTCTTATTTTGTTGTGTTGGCTGCTATAGTTCGTGATAAACCTGGGACATTCTTGTTTGGCAATATCTAATGTTTCGTCAGGTAATTCTGTATTGTCAGAGGCTTGCATTAACAAACTCGCCCGGGTTCTACTTTGAGATTTAACTAGAGCTAGATTAAACATGTTTTCAGTGTAACCACGGGCTTTCATGCGGATACGCAAGTCATCAACACAGGAATCGAAATCAGAGGCAACACTACAAATTCTTTTTAACCTCAAAATTTCTCCATATGGAATACTCTGAATTGTGTGCCTGGGATGTAGACTGGAGGCATGGAGGGTAGTGTTGCCTGCCGTGCTCTTACGGTGAAGGGTAGTCTGCACTCTACTGTGATTATCAATATAGACCATGACATCCAAAAATTCTGCTTTTTTAGTGCTGATCTTTGAAGTAAATCTGAGGTTATAAGGATTGTCATTAATAGCCTCAACAAAAGCAGTAGCCTCTGTTTCACTACCTTGCCAGACTATAAAAATATCGTCAATATAGCGGAGGTACCGGATGACTTTCTCTCGTACCCACACTTGATGCGTAACATTGAGGACCCGCTCCTCCCACCAGCCTACGTGTAAACACGCATAGCTGGGGGAGAAGCAGGCCCCCATTGCCACGCCCCTCAATTGCCTCCAAATTTCCTTGCCAAACAAAAAATAGTTATTATTCAAGCACCATTCAATTAACCCCAGAATCATTTTGTTATGCTCGTAAAAGTCAATTGGCCTATGACCTAGGAAATAGGAGACTGCATTCATTCCATCGATATGTGAAATGCTTTTGTATAATTGTTCTACATCCAAGGTCAAAAGCAGCATATCATCTTGCCATTCTAGGTCCTCTATTTTGGCCAAAAAATCACCAGTATCGCGTACAAAGCTGGGCAGGTTGCTTATATATATATATACACACACAAACACACAATAAAGGCACTTGCCATATATGTAGTGCACCATATCTCATTAATATTATTGAATCACTGGAGTACATAAGGCCAAATGTATATATATATATATGTAAATATTTATATGGGCTAGCCAAACGCAGAAGGATGGAGCTATAGATATGGTACTCCAGAACTCTGTAGTGGGGTTGCTATTGGCCTAGGGAGTTAGCATCCAGACTGCTACTGGTGTTGTAAGGACATATTTCTCTCTGGATACCAGACTTTTGGTCTGACAATGATGAGGAAAGTAATTCAGAATTTATATAAAACGTGTCCTCAGTTTAGCTTTTTGGAGCACTAACCATAATTTATATGACAAAATGAACCCCCTCATTTATTTAATTTCTGAAGGAAATGCTTTCAGCTTTAAGGCTTTGATTCCTCCAAGATGGCATTCAGGTGTATCACACTTCTGTCATGAATACAGATAGGTAGTGAGTGGTCTAGTTGTTGATTAGGTGTAGAAAATACATTTTTGACTTAGCATGCCAGACTGTTTCCCCCTGACATTGATGTGGAAGATATTTGAGAATTTATATAAAATGTGTCCTTATTATTGATTTCTAGAGCACAAACTACTAACTAGAATGAAAATTATTGTTCTTGTGTTTGAAGTATAAAGTTTGCAAGAGTGCACTTAAAACTCCAATGGATTGACAGATTGATTTTTCTTCTCCAGAATTTTTTTATGAATAGGAAGGCACTTCACCGTCAAAAAAGAGCCTGGATTATTGACACCTTTGAACTTCAAGAAGAGCATCCGGGTCCCTACCCTCTTTTTATAGGAGAGGTAATATATATATGAATTTATTTTTCACTTATCTTGCCTGTGAATAGTTTCTTTAGGTGTGTAATTTCACTTTGAGCCTTGTAAATGAACAGAAAAAAACAAGCATTTCAGCTGCATGTTGTTTCCTATAACATAGTCTAAAATTTGTAACTTACTCACAAAATTGTGAATTTTCCTATAATTTTGACACAGAAAACACATATTTTGTGTGATGTATCTATTGGCAGCATAAGGACATTCATACCTCTGAACTAAAATGTGTCCACTGCCTAATGGGCCCCCAACAGAGTTGAAAGGGACGTACCTATGATTAGAGATAAGCAGATGCCCAGGACATTAGTTATGGCTCCTGCTAGCAGTTCAATATGACCTGTGAAAGGGAGGGTGCAGAGCAAAATAGTTACCACATTAAAGTTGACCCCCAATCAGAGAACTCCAAGATTAACCCCCAGTGCCTCATAGATGCAGAACGTGCCACATTGGATTGAATTTATGGGGTGTGGTGGTGATTGTACCTTAAATGTATTCCTTTCAGAGAAACAGTCCTACCCATGCTTAGATGCTGATAGGGAAACCGCCAAGTACTGTGTTATGCCTGTGATGTGCTATCCTGCTGTATCTGTATTTCTGAAGCGCTGTTCTGCTGCTCATTGTGAGGTATTTCTTAAATGTTCTCAGATGCCCTCTTCTGCTCTACAAGGTGATGCTCTGTCATTGTTGGTCTTTCAATCACTGTCAGATAGAAATTAACTATGGGAAGTATTTTTCTTTTATAATGGCACTCTGTCTCGAGCTCCTCTTTGATTGCAATGTGGTTTCTTGTTGATTGTTCACAACTTCTAGTGAGGTCACTATACCTGCACATGAGACTGCTACATGTAGCTCAAAGGTTATGCACTTTTGAAGTCCTAATTTGGGGTATACTTAGAGCAACCCTTTGAAAGGAGAAACATATTTTATAATATTATTTTCAGGATATTAGGAGCTCAGCGTTTTATTGAAGACAGATTTATCTGTCCAGCACAGGAACACTCAGCAGGTTTGTCAAAGGTAGTGCTGTGTCATTATCTGGAATGCCACAAAGTCATCTAGAATTCAGACTTAGTCTGATGGGTATAATGCCTACCAGGCGATTGAGGGTGTACTGCCATTTAGTTTGATCTCTTTGGTGTTGCTGTCTGCGTCTTGAATAATGAAGTGGTAATCATTACCATGCTATCTCTTGCTCTGACTCCGAAAGGGTCACCATAACAGATGACCGAATGACTTGCATTTGGGGCCAGCTCAAACAGCCCCACCAACTCCCTGGATATTTAGACTGGGTGAGTCTCATCAGTGGGCTGGCCACAGATTTCGATTAAGGGACTACTATCAATCTTCAGGAATAATTTTTTTATGTCAAATATTTTCGATTTGACCATAGCAACCAACTTATAGGCATCGCAGTTTAGACAGTGCATGCTTTGAATGTTTACTGGTGCCCAAGGCATTTAGTAACTTCAACATTCTAAATACCATTCCCTTCCATGGCTGTGTCATGTGATGCAACTCACCTAATGGGCAAAATCATGTTTTGCCATGACAAAGTCATGCTGCGTGATGACTGTTGGTACACGACAAGTGGAACCTAGCATGCAACACAACGTGTACGTAAGGTTACATTGTGCCTTGTCAAGGTCTCACTGCATGGTAGCCTTGTTTTGAAGGGTGTCCTCTGTGAAGCGACAGACTAGATTTAGACTAGACAGGGCAGTAAATCAGATAGGTAACCAAATGGAGTTTATTGTTTCATTGCTATTAACCCTGTCTAGAAGGCTAACATTTAGAACTGGAGAAAGAGGAGTAACTATCCTTGGGCTAAGGCTATTAGACATATGCATACTGTGACAGTCGAAGATTGTTATGCGCATGGAAGATAGCGATCTTAACTTATGATATAAAGTTGGTCATTTAATTGATTTGTTCACCTTTTTTATTCATTGCTTATTTTTGCTTGTGGTTTTTCTGGGACTCGTGTACAGCTACCTGCAGCTAGCACTTCTCAGCCCCAATTATTGCTATTAGAGGTAAAAGAACCATTGCTCTTATGTAGAAGATGGAAGAAATTATTTGATTCATATTTGCTAGCTATTAGGGAGAAAAAAATCTCACCAACATGGAAACGGGGTATGTTGCTTCACAATTTAGTCATTGAAAACATAATATCGATGAAGCATCAGAAGAAATCCCTATAGGAAATGCAGAAGTAGAACCACGAGCCATAAATCAAATATCCTTGAACATGTTGGAGGAGCATTTAGGCACATATATCAATATAGTATTGGAAAGAGACAAGCTGTAGCATCCTTAAGAAGCATTTGAGTTTGGTGAATTACCTGAATCATTAGTTTGTGGTGAGTTGTTACACTGGACTAATAACCATAGTGAATAAAAGCTTTTACCAAAGAACCCTGACCTAAAAAAGAGCTGTAACAATTGTAGAAGGAATTGAGCGCACTTTGAGATAGTTAAAGGAAATGAGGAATGAAAACATGAAGCGGTAGTAAGAGTAAAGGAGAAGGTAGACAAAGGATTTCATTGACAAAAAACAAAATGGAGATGAGTGATAAAGATCATAAAGGATGCCAAGTTCAAGAGTTATAGGTGTGGCAATCAGACTCATTCTTTTAACGCTGGGGGATGATTTGCAAGAAACTGTATGTGCCACAAGTGTATGAGGTAGGAAGTGTAGTCACTATATGAGAGTATGTAAGTCATCTAAAGATAAGAGTGTAGTTCGTCATTTGGAGGAAGCTCAAGGAGAATTCAAGAAGGTGGTCTTGCAAATCATTCATGTAAATAATTAGAATCACAAATGCAACCAGTTGATAATGCCAGAATGATAGATTAAAGAGATAAGTTAAAACAGTTGTGGTTTTGGTGGACTCTGGCTCTCACTTTTATAGAAGACAAGAATTTGAAAGAATTTTTGTAAGTCGTATCATAATTTTGCAGAAACCTGATCCCAATTAATCCCTTTTGCGTAGGACCTAACAAGGATAGATCTGTTCAGATTATTCCCATGAAAGTTGTTTTCAAGGGGAGACTAACTATTGGGAAAATGTATGTGGCCAAGATGGGAGACAATTTAGTAGGCTCGGGGGATCCGAGGGAATATGGAATCACCCAAAATGCCCCCAAATAAGTTATAATGATAGCAAGATTAGGTGGCAATGATAACACTTTAAAGAGGTATTCCCAGAATCTTTGAGGAATGTTTTGGATTGTTGAAGAATTTCGATCATACAATCATATTGAAGAAGGGGGACCGAGACTGTGATGCATGAAGTCAGGAAAGTTTCAAATTGATGCTAGAGCCTTTCAGGATAGAGTTGGAGAAGCTAGTGAACTTGTTAATAATGGAAGATATAGAAGTGTCTGAGAGGCTGGTTGCAGTTGTTATGTCACCAAAAGGATAAAGAACAGTAGAAATATCTGCATGTGAGTGGATTTGAAGGACTTAAAAAATATTGTATATGTGGACCAGCTACCATTGCCCTATATTGCTGAGGATCTAAGCCACCAGGGTGAAGCGTTATTGATCTATCATCGGCATGCCAACAGGTGTTGCTTGAGGAATCAAGACATTTACTTTCTGCATGGGTGTTTCAAGAGGGCCATGAAGCAGCTACTAGAATATGATATTTTGGATTGGGGTAATAACAGGAAAGAATATGAATATGGTTACAATAGGAAAGAATATGATGAGCCAATGATGGTGGAGTTGGAGATGGCTGACTTGACGGTGAAAAGAGAAAAATGCCTGTACAGAGTAGACATGGTTTTGTACTTGGGCCACACTATTTCTGGGGAGGGTGTAGTATTAAACATGATTTGATTACCGTAACTTTGCCAGTAAAATACCTCAACCTCGGGATCTTAATGAAGAAGGGAGGAAAGATCAGATTGGGCCAATGCATGTTAAGCATTTTGTAAAGGCAAGAAAGAGTTTGAAAACATCTCCATCTTAGGTCATTTCGATGTGAAGCGGAAAACAAATTTGACTGTAGCTGTGACTTCGAGTGGGTTGAGACCTGTGCTTTCCCAGGTTGAAATGGATAAGAGGGCATTGTGGCCTTGCTCACAACTCTTACAGATCAATTGGGTCTGGAAACCGGCATTGTGTACGGTGGAATGAGATGAGGCCATAAGCAAGAATGAGGTGTTGAACAAGGTAAAGAAATTGCTTGTACTAGGGGTGGCCAAGTTATAGTGTGTTGTCCAAGGCAGAAAAACTGTTTTTGGCTGTCTGAAATTAACTAAGAATTGTTAGTGACAGATTGCCCAGGGACTGTAAATTGGAACTGCCTGAGGGGATCAGAGAGAAAGTGGCAACTCTAACACATGAAAGACAGTTTAGTTGGACCTTTTCAAAAGCTCATCATAGAGAACAGTATTGGTGGCTTAGAAGGCTAGCATTAACAAATATAAGATCCTAAGACATGCACTACTATCACCTTCACAGGTCTTAAAGGAGTAGTGTTCTAAGACAGGCATGGGTATTGTTGGTCCATTTACACTCTTTCATCCTTCAGAAAGGTACAGTATTTATTTTGTTGACTATACCACTTTTTGAATCCCTGCATGGTGCTTGAGCTTGATTGCACCAAAATATATGTGATGTTCTGGAAAGAGGAATTCACAGGTGAAGAAATTCCCCAGGTCATCATAACTGAGAATCAGGTGCAGTATGTGTCCACTGAAATGCAGGATTTCATGCGGAAACTGGGCATATCACAACAAATGACAACACTGTATGTTCCACAGGCTAATGGTTCAACCGAGGGAATGATGATTAAAAGAGTGAGTAGAAGTTGTGCTTGAAGGGTGGTAGATCTGAGGAGATCCCTCAAGCACTTGTTGCATGAAAGTTTATGGGCCGGCAGAATCACTATCATTGCAGGGGCATATTTATATGTGAGCTTGAAGGAGCCTGTGCCTGGCACAAAGTTGAGTCTTTTGTGGTTGGATGTAGCTATGATTAGCAAACTGGAGAAGCCTTGGGTAACTGGTAAGATTAAGATGCACCAGTGTGAAAACAAGGCTTGGTATGACAGAAGCCACAAATTCAAAAACTGAAAATTGAATAGAAGGGAACTTGGCATACATGAGTAAATCTAGGTTTCACCAGAAAGGCCTCCTGGTGTATTGGGGGCCCTTTTAGGGTCTCCAAGGTAAAAACGAATTTGGTTTATGATCAATACTGGTGATATGTGAACAATATTGCATTTTAGGCAGTCAAATGGTCAACTGGGTTCTCTACAGGACTGTATAAATGTCCTCTTAGCTCTAGGGAAGGGAGCTCCTGTCTGGATAAAAGACTATAGCGGCTCTAGTTGTACAGAACTTGTGTGTTTCATTCTGGAAGTTATCCATCTTTTACCTTATGTTTCATCGCACACAAATCTTGTATGCTCTCAGCTTCATTGTCATAATTCCTATTTTACTATTGTTACACAAATGTTTAATGGCTGTGTGTTTTCACTCATACATTAGTTTATTTTTGGTATTCGCTTTATTGCTATTAGAGATGTGTTATGAGTAGAACTTTGTCATCATGCAGAATGCTATAAAGTCATCTAGAACTTATATTGTTCTGAGGTGATTATATTAAGGATAATAAACTCAGAAATTCAGTGAAAAAACAAAGGTTAAAATGACTTTATAGTAAGCAAAGGTATTAATATGTTAGCTTACATTTAAAAACCCTAGGAATTTATTGATAAAAACAAAGATAAAAAAAAATTATATATATATATATATATATATATATATATATATATATATATATATATATATATATATATATATATATATATATATATATATATATATATATATATATATATATATATATATATATATATATATATATATATATATATATATATATATATATAAACTCCACACCTCCTCCGAGGTTGCCGGGACTCCAAGACAGCGGTGCACCCCAGAGTCGGAGGTTGCCCTGTCGGTAAATTATCAGTTTCCCAAAGCGCAAACAGTTTGTGCCGATGTGCATGGAGCGCACGAAACGCGTCGGCGAAATTGACTGCAACCTAGAAGGGTGTTTGCTCGTGGCAGCGGCAGCTCTCCCCAATAAACCGCTCAAACTTACCTGGTGTCTTTGGGCTTTCACTAAGGGGGGCAACTCTTGTGAAATCATTTGATGCGGCTGGTCCGGCCGCGGTGGGAGCCCTGCTGATTCATCAGTCTGCGTGCTGGCGCCAACCGGCGTCAGCATTGGGAGGCACTGGGAGCGGCGAGGAGAGCCGGATGGTGTCGCCGTTTTCAAGTTGAAACCCCCCTCTACCCACTGGGGACTTTTGAACAATTATGAATGACTTTATGGCAAGCTTCCACTCGGACTACACCTTCAGGGCACTACTACTACAAGCAGGCAGTGTGACTGCTCACGCCCACTGGGGCGCGTTGGGGAATTAGTACACAGGTGCTCTGACTTCGCTTGCATCATTCATTCAGTCAGCCCAAGAAGAAGTGCATGGAGCGCACGAAACGCGTCGGCGAAATTGACTGCAACCTAGAAGGGTGTTTGCTTGTGGCAGCGGCAGCTCTCCCCAATAAACCGCTCAAACTTACCTGGTGTCTTTGGGCTTTCACTAAGGGGGGCAACTCTTGTGAAATCATTTGATGCGGCTGGTCCGGCCGCGGTGGGAGCCCTGCTGATTCATCAGTCTGCGTGCTGGCGCCAACCGGCGTTAGTATTGGGAGGCACTGGGAGCGGCGAGGAGAGTCGGATGGTGTCGCCGTTTTCAAGTTGAAACCCCCCTCTACCCACTGGGGACTTTTGAACAATTATGAATGACTTAGTGGCAAGCTTCCACTCGGACTACGCCTTCAGGGCACTACAACTACCAGCAGGCAGTGTGACTGCTCACGCCCACTGGGGCACGTTGGTGAATTAGTACACAGGTGCTCTGACTTCGTTTGCATCATTCATTCAGTCAGCCCAAGAAGAAGTGCATGGAGCGCACGAAACGCGTCGGCGAAATTGACTGCAACCTAGAAGGGTGTTTGCTTGTGGCAGCGGCAGCTCTCCCCAATAAACCGCTCAAACTTACCTGGTGTCTTTGGGCTTTCACTAAGGGGGCAACTCTTGTGAAATCATTTGATGCGGCTGGTCCGGCCGCGGTGGGAGCCCTGCTGATTCATCAGTCTGCGTGCTGGCGCCAACCGGCGTCAGTATTGGGAGGCACTGGGAGCGGCGAGGAGAGTCGGATGGTGTCGCCGTTTTCAAGTTGAAACCCCCCTCTACCCACTGGGGACTTTTGAACAATTATGAATGACTTTGTGGCAAGCTTCCACTCGGGCTACACCTTCAGGGCACTACAACTACCAGCAGGCAGTGTGACTGCTCACGCCCACTGGGGCGCGTTGGTGAATTAGTACACAGGTGCTCTGACTTCGCTTGCATCATTCATTCAGTCAGCCCAAGAAAAAGTGCATGGAGCGCACGAAACGCGTCGGCGAAATTGACTGCAACCTAGAAGGGTGTTTGCTTGTGGCAGCGGCAGCTCTCCCCAATAAACCGCTCAAACTTACCTGGTGTCTTTGGGCTTTCACTAAGGGGGGCAACTCTTGTGAAATCATTTGATGCGGCTGGTCCGGCCGCGGTGGGAGTCCTGCTGATTCATCAGTCTGCGTGCTGGCGCCACCGGCGTCAGTATTGGGAGGCACTGGGAGCGGCGAGGAGAGTCGGATGGTGTCGCCGTTTTCAAGTTGAAACCCCCCTCTACCCACTGGGGACTTTTGAACAATTATGAATGACATTGTGGCAAGCTTCCACTCGGACTACACCTTCAGGGCACTACAACTACCAGCAGGCAGTGTGACTGCTCACGCCCACTGGGGCGCGTTGGTGAATTAGTACACAGGTGCTCTGACTTCGCTTGCATCATTCATTCAGTCAGCCCAAGAAGAAGTGCATGGAGCGCACGAAACGCGTCGGCGAAATTGACTGCAACCTAGAAGGGTGTTTGCTTGTGGCAGCGGCAGCTCTCCCCAATAAACCGCTCAAACTTACCTGGTGTCTTTGGGCTTTCACTAAGGGGGGCAACTCTTGTGAAATCATTTGATGCGGCTGGTCCGGCCGCGGTGGGAGCCCTGCTGATTCATCAGTCTGCGTGCTGGCGCCAACCGGCGTCAGTATTGGGAGGCACTGGGAGCGGCGAGGAGAGTCGGATGGTGTCGCCGTTTTCAAGTTGAAACCCCCCTCTACCCACTGGGGACTTTAGAACAATTATGAATGACTTTGTGGCAAGCTTCCACTCGGACTACACATTCAGGGCACTACAACTACCAGCAGGCAGTGTGACTGCTCACGCCCACTGGGGCACGTTGGTGAATTAGTACACAGGTGCTCTGACTTCGCTTGCATCATTCATTCAGTCAGCCCAAGAAGAAGTGCATGGAGCGCACGAAACGCGTCGGCGAAATTGACTGCAACCTAGAAGGGTGTTTGCTTGTGGCAGCGGCAGCTCTCCCCAATAAACCGCTCAAACTTACCTGGTGTCTTTGGGCTTTCACTAAGGGGGGCAACTCTTGTGAAGTCCCGAGGTTGCCGGGACTCCAAGACAGCGGTGCACCCCAGAGTCGGAGGTTGCCCTGTCGGTAAATTATCAGTTTCCCAAAGCGCAAACAGTTTGTGCCGATGCACTCCACTCCAAAGAAGTATCACCACTCCAGGATTGTATTTGCAGAAAAGCGGGTTTATTCAACAAATAGTTTCAGCATGATGAATCAAGTGATGGAAAAACACCCAACGCATTTCGACGAAGAGCTCGTCTTGCTCTCGGGAAACATCAATGTAACATTCAATACATTAAATAAAGTTCATTCAAAGTGACGTCACAAACAAAAAAGTGTCAACATAAATGAAGGATTTCACATTCAACATATTTGCAAAGAGCGGCCATATTTAAGAGGGGTTCCCTTTGGATCACACATACCTATTGGTATAGAGTTACTCTTTTGAACGGACCGGTTATGCTTAATTACAGTGAATAATACATTCATAATATCCATTTTAGTAATTTCAGGCATCAAAAAATTAAATATTCATTCTTTGTATCAGCATTACGACATAATGAATAGTACATCTTTTACTGCATAGCCTTTTCAATATGATAATAATACGTTGTGTCAATCAGTCTACAAATTTCCAGAGCTACCAATACTCAAGAGGCGATCTCCCAATTATTATACCAACAGGCAGTGCGTGTGTATACCTAGTTGTTCTGGCCAACCATGGAACGAAACAATTTATAATCATGCAATATCGCGATTCCGTGAAAACCCCAGTGGGTAAAAAATAATTCTTGAAAATCCCAAGTGGGAAAACATATTTTATAAGTCACGATTATTGGACAACAGAAGTCAATATTGACTATTCATATCAATATTGTCCAAATGTTTGTTATTCTACATATTATCACAGTCAAAATAACAAAATAACAAATCCTAAGGGTCCCAAGTGGGAAAAATTAATAAGTATATCACAATTATTAAACAACAAAAGTCAATTTGACTGTTTATTCCAGAGTATCCAACCGTTTGTTGTTCTTCATAATGTCACAACTTGCTTGCTTTTTCGCCTGAACAAAACAAAAGAAAAACCAGCCTGATCAGACTTATCGGAGCAGACTAATTATCTTAAACTTAGGCCAAAAGTTGCAAAAAATACATTCGACAAAACAGTGATCAATACAGTTATGTGAAATTAAAAACTATGGAAGAGCCAAAAGCAGGAGGCTCAGTAGTCATCACATTAAAACTAAGATGAAATAGAGCATGAAATATCATCACTTCAGGAGTTCAAGTGGTCCAAAAATAATCCTAAACAAAATTACTCCCCCAGATGACAAGCTAGCTCCTCTTCTGAATTAAGCCCACCAGGGATCTTAGTATCCAGGACTACAATGTAACAGCTCTCCAATTGTCGAAATTTTCGTATCCTGTCACCTCCTCTTTTCATGGGGGGGACTCGGTCAATGACAAAAAACTTCAACAAATTGCGATTGCCTTTATGATGTTCTTCGAAATGTCTAGCAATCGGCGAGAGTTGATCTTTGTTTTGGATTGCCCTCATGTGCTCAAGAATACGTTTTTTTGCAGGGAACATCGTGCTTCCAACATATTTCTTTGCACATGGGCAGATCAAGACATATACACAATAATCTGACAAACAGGACAGATGTTTTTTCATGGTTCTATCTCTGTCTTCCACTGGAAATTGGACCTTTTTTAAATTTTGTAAATTTATTGTAAATTGAATTGCTGGAACGCTTGGCGACTCAAAATGAGGAATACCAATGGCACTACAAATCCCAGGAAGCCGCGAGAATGGCCACGCCCACTGAGACAGGGATCAACGCTTATCACAGGTGCTGGAGAAAATTGTCTATGCGTGT
This sequence comes from Lissotriton vulgaris, assembly GCF_964263255.1. NCBI lineage: Eukaryota > Metazoa > Chordata > Amphibia > Caudata > Salamandridae > Lissotriton > Lissotriton vulgaris. The sequence goes on along the minus strand of NC_141695.1, from coordinate 1,713,629,090 downwards.
CCTTGAGCTTTTAGTCTACAGCCCAGGAAGAAGTGCTGGTGCACGAAACACGTCGGCTGGACTTTGTTTATTTGTGTGGCCATATCCCTGTGATCTTCACGACAGCCTTCATTAAAAATATCGGCAAAACCTACCTGTGTGGGACCTTCTGTTTGCAGGCAAACTTGTTGTTTGATGTTAGCGGCTGGCCCAAGCCGCTGAAGGAGCCCGCTGCCCCACAGCAGCCCCGTAGTAATGCCAACCAGCGTAACAGCATGAGGGACAGGAGCTGTTAATGTAGGCAGCAAGATGCCATGTTTGAGTCTGGGGACTGCGCCACAACCCACTGTGGATTAATTGTAAATTGAATTGCTGGAACGCTTGGCGACTCAAAATGAGGAATACCAAAGGCACTACAAATCCCAGGAGGCCGTGAGAATGTCCACGCCCACTGGGGCAGGGATCAACGCTTATCACAGGTGCTGGAGAAAATTGCCTATGCGTGTCCTTGAGCTTTTAGTCTACAGCCCAGGAAGAAGTGCTGGTGCACGAAACACGTCGGCTGGACTTTGTTTATTTGTGTGGCCATATCCCTGTGATCTTCACGACAGCCTTCATTAAAAATATCGGCAAAACCTACCTGTGTGGGCCCTTCTGTTTGCGGGCAAACTAGTTGTTTTATATATATATATATATATATATATATATGTATGTATATATATATATATATATATATATATATATATATATATATATATATATATATATATATATATATATATATATATATATATATATATATATATCCAACGTATAAAGGTTGCCCTTCGAAGGAGACAAAGCCGGTGGAGAGGATAACACCTTTTATTTGAGGCAGGTACAGTTCGGGATATGCATGCAATCAGCTCCTCCGTCATAAAAGCCCAACGCGTTTCAAACACTCCTGTGTCCTTGATCACAGGCTGTCGGCAGAACAAACAGCGGTTCATAGAATCTCTTTTTCATGTGTATGGCCCCGCCCCAGTGGGTGTCATCCCTGCCACAGAGCTTGCTGGTACTTGTGGTTCTCTTAATAATTAATGTCCCAAGTGGGTGCCGTGTTTGTCCACAGTCAGCCATACAAAGTTTTCCCATGTGGGTTGAAGGGAAGCTGCATCATAATCCCACTGTTATGCAGCAGTCACTCAAAACGGCGCTCCTGCTCCCCGGTGAAAGTGCCTTCACAACACCTAGTCCGTATTCTATACAGCAGGGCAGTCTCCGCGACCTGGTCTTGGGCGCTCAATATCCAACGTAAAAAGGTTGCCCTTCGAAGGAGACGCCACAAAGCCGGAGGATAACACCTTTTCTTTGAGGCAGGTACAGTTCGAAAAGGTTGCCCTTCGAAGGAGATAGCAGTTGGATATATATATATATGTATGAAGTAAAACATGCTGTCTCCTCACTTCCTTCTCGGATTTCATCCAACTTTTTTCTTCCTTCAAGAAAATGCCAGGACACTCCAGAGTGCTTTGCTTGGTTTATTGCAGAAAATGCTCTCTACCAAGACGTTTCACCTTTCGGGTTGATCACGTTATATATATATATATATATATACACACACATATATTACCTACTGGCGATAGCCAGTAGGTATATATAGTTAGGATTTTTTCTCTATGGGATTTTTGAAAATTCTATGTCTAATAACTTTGGTGTTTGTGGACGGAATTGGCTGAAATTTTCAGGAAAATGGCACATTTTGTTTCTGAGCAGCCCCAGAAAATTTGGGGGGGGGTTCGTCAAGGGGGGGCCGAGAAAAAAGGGGGGTCCCAAAACGCGTTTTTCCCATGTTAATTTCCATAGGGCGGTTGGCCTCACTTTTAGCTCGAACGGCTGAATGGATTTGCACGAAACTTGGCAAAATTGTAGGGACTGTTAGCCCGATGTGCCTTTGCTAGGTCTCAATATATGTGCTCCAGTGGATTTTGAGAAATTAACGTTCAAAAAAAGATATATATCTGTAACAGCGCTCCGGGCAGCGCTCCGGTTTGCGTACTTTTCGCGTAACGGAGCTTTGCGAAGCGAAGCTGATTGGCTCTCCGGAGTCTGTCAACATTCTAAACAGTCCGGAGCGGCCGCCATCTTGTCTCTCGGTAGGATCGAGAGACAAGAGGAGGCCAAAACAAAGGGGGAAATGAAGGAAAGGGGGCAAGGTAGACCCCTTTTGACCCCCTAGGATTGATGTGGGGGATATTATAGAGCCACGCGGGGCAAAAAAATAAATAAATAAATAAATTCCGATTTTTTCGGCGTAGAGACGCGTCTTGGTACGCGAACCGGGCAGCTAACCGGGCAGCTAACCGGGCAGCTAACCGGCAGCGTAACGGGAGTCTGAGGAGTAGCTGATTGGCTGTCAACATTGTAAACAGTCCGGAGCGGCTGCCATCTTGTCTCTCTGTAGGATCGAGAGACAAGAGGTGGTGAAAAACGAAGGGGGAAATGAAGGAAAGGGGGCAAGGTAGAACCCTCCTGACCCCCTAGGATTGATGAGGGGCAAAAAAAAAAAAAAAATTTCGATTTTTCGCCGTAGAGGCCCGTCCCGGTACGCGAACCGGGCAGCTAACTGGGCAGCTAACCGGCAGCGTAACGGGAGTCTGAGGAGAAGCTGATTGGCTGTTAACATTGTAAACAGTCCGGAGCGGCCGCCATCTTGTCTCTCGGTGGGATCGAGAGACAAGAGGTGGAAAAAAAAAGGTGTAAATGAAGGAAAGGGGTAAGGTAGACCCCTCCTGAACCCCTAGGATTGATGAGGGGGCTATTAAAGTTCCCCGCGGGGCAAAAAAACTGGGCAGCTAACCGGCAGTGTAACGGGAGTCCGACATATTGTGTTTTTGGAGCGTTTGTTTGCATACCGGGTAGCGTTCCGGTAAGCGTAACAAGGGGAAAATCAAGAGAAACAGTAAAATAAAATTTAAAGGAGTAGATTTCCACCAAACTTGGCAAAATTGTAGGGACTGTGTGTTTGATGTGCCTTTGCAAGGCCTCAAGATATGTGCACGTGTGGATTTTGTCTAATTAAGGTTAAAAAAATATATATATATCTGTAAGCGTGCTCCGGCGCGCTTACGTTACGGGTTTTGTTTGCGCTGCAGAGACGATACGTCACGGTTATGCGATGCGTCATGAGGCGTCTCACGGGCTATGTGATACGTCACGTAATAAAGAATATATTTTACAGCTATAGATATTAGCTTTTAAAAAACCAATGAAATTCACTGAAAAAACCATAGGTTATAGACCAAATATAGTTAGGAATTTGCATTTACAAAACCTTGAAAATTCACTGAAAAAACCATAGGTTATAGACCATATATAGTTAGGGATTAGCATTTACAAAACCTTATTTTACTTGCACAAAACCATTGAAATTCCATATATAGTTAGTTGCACTAACTATATATCGCGCACCCGCAATCCACTGCTAATGATGTCACATATTACATCATTCATGACATGGTCAGTGACATCACTGATGACATCACTGATGACATCTCAAATTACATCACTGATGACATCACTGATGACATCTCAAATGACATCACTGATCACATCACTGTTGATATAATTTATGTGATAATACAATGAACATCTTCAGACTCTAATATAACCTTAGATACAATCAGTATAAACAGACACTCACAGATTGTCACTTATCCATGGAGTTACTCACACACCTAGTCAGTTATGCAAACAATCAATCACATCTCCATTTCCTCAACTACAGTTATACACACCTTACTTATTCAAACATATACTAACACATATTTACTGTCTTATACAATCCCTGATACAAGTTCACAATGATCCATACAGCCACTCACACATTTACTGGCTCTTATGCACAGTTATTTATATATGTCAACTCTCACATGGACTGTGTTTTACATATGTACTTACTTTGACATGTAGCACTGAGATATCCATTCACTAACCAATACACTCATGCACACAGTCAACTGTCCATACAGCTGTTTCCACATGCACTTTTGAACCCATACATTTAGTGAATCAACTGCTCACACATCTATGCACAGAGTCATACACCTCCCAGCCACCCACACACATACTCAGTCTCCCATACAAATACTTGGGCAACCATTCAATAACCCATATAGTTACTCATATAGCTACTGATTTAAACATGCAGCAGTTTACAGAACAACATATATAATGATGCAAAAAATAAGACAGTTTAGTCACTAACCCATGCACTCAGTGAGACACATTTAATCATTCTCTCATACAGTCATGCACCTACTAAATCCTTCATCCAGACACTTATACATCCACTCATTTTTCAATATGTAAGACATATTTTAACTTTACAGAAACATACAGTCACTGGGTGTTGTCATCAGTGATGTCATCAGTGATGTCATTTGAGATGTCATCAGTGATGTCATCAGTGATGTCATTTGAGATGTCATCAGTGATGTCATCAGTGATGTCACTGACCATGTCATGAATGATGTAATATGTGACATCATTAGCAGTGGATTGCGGGTGCGCGACATATAGTTAGTGCAACTAACTATATATGGAATTTCAATGGTTTTGTGCAAGTAAAATAAGGTTTTGTAAATGCTAATCCCTAACTATATATGGTCTATAACCTAAGTTTTTTTCAGTGAATATATATATATATATATATATATATATATATATATTCCACACACTCCAGGTTCGTATTCCCTTTGTAGTAAAACCAGAGTCTGAGCCCAAATGTAGAACGGTGCTGTCAGAGTTTATTCGACAGAAGAAAAACACCCAACGCGTTTCGAGATCAGCCGATCTCTTGCTCACGGGTGGAGCTTATCGGCACCATCGTTCTTTTAAAGAAACATACAGTGTTATGCTTTAGTCACACGTGATCATAGATATAGTGGAAACATTTTGAATAAACAAATGTGGCCAACAAAAATGAAGGGTTTCATGTGAACAATCAAATACTTATCCATTGCAAAATGGTACATCAGCAATTGAAGTCACATTACATTAGCAGTTAATTCAAGCAGCGTAAACAATAAAGCACTGGCCAACCGAATTCATTAATAGCCATGTGGCCGTTAATTGTCGATATACACCGGTAAAAAGTCCCCCGGCAGAAATGGCTGTTTTGTGTCAAAACCAACAGTCAGGAACCAGTCTTTCAAATAAACATGCAGCCCCAGTGGGCATATGCTGCAGAGTTCAAAAACGGTCATTAATAGTGACTTATCCGATCATGCCCAAGACTCCTACCTTCCACTAGCAATAAACAAGACAACAACAACAACAAAAAAGTTAATGTACATTAGTTCCTATGGGGTGTAATTTTATTTCCTTGCTGCCATTGTTTTCTATGGGAGAGTGTTACTGCGACAGCGTTATGGCTGAAGTAACTTTAGAAGTGTATTTTGTGAACTGCAATTGTCTTAGATATTTGTGAATTTGTGTTTTGTGTTAGCATGTTCCATCCAAAACCCTCCTTCATTTTACCTAAACCTCTGCCATTTAGGGGTCAATTCCGATCTCGGTCAGAAGGGCACCGAATCGGGTTCGGCATTAGCGGATCCGATTCGGAGTCTGAATTTCCGTTCGAGTTGTACATAGTCTGAACGTCGAAGTACGATGCGAACAAGCGCGAAATCTCCATCCGAATCGTTTCCCGGGTCCGAACCGCTCCGTTTGACTCGGTCAGAAGCAAACCGTGGCACGCAATGGAGACGTTTCACGACCAAACTAGTACGATGCTCGATTCGGACAGCCGGATCGAGTTGGAACATCCGGCTCGCAAAGGCTCCTGGAGTTGGACTTCCCGCAGCCTTACGACTCGGACAAAGGGGGAGACCCATGGGTCTCCCCAACACAGGCATGTATGGTGTGGATGGCACAGACGCGTACCCACTGTAGGGCGCGCACTTGTCCGCGACGTACCCATTCAGTCAATGGGAGCCCATGTACACGTCGTACGACTGGTTCCCATTGACTTCTATGGGAGTCCAACCGAACCGAGTCCGAAAGCATACAGCCGCATCGTACTCACTCTCTCGGACTGCAGGAGTCCAGATCGTTCGGAACCCCCCCCACCCCCCGGATCCGGCTCAGTTGGAGTGCTTTCTGACCCAGATCAGATTCAGACCCTAAGTAGCAAATATTCCCAGGTCCATTCGACATTTAGTAATAATTTGTATGTCTATATGTGCTGAGATCACTACCGCCATTGTAAAGATCTCCCCACAGAAAAGATGAGAGAGGCAGAAGACTCCGATTGTAGGCGTGTGAATTGCCTTTTGTAGTAAATGAGTACATGAGCAGCTTAAAAAATACCTGTGGTAAATTGCCCAGGAGGCTTCATTGTTAAAATAGATTGTGGCTAAATCTGATTCATGACCTGGATTTGACTTGGCTTTAATAACCATCACTATAAGTTATCACTTACAACATTCTACAACTACTTGAACATATATCTGATGCTTTCCCCCTGCAAGAATTGACTGTAATACAGAATACAGACATAGATCTTACTTGCCTTTACAGGTACAAAATGGCAACCTTTAAAAGCGAATGACACAGCATACTGTGCTTAGAAAGCAGAATTGACACATGCACCCACTTAATTGCAAAACACTTAATCATGAAACATTTTGCACTGCACATTGAGAATCAGCAAAGCACATGGCACCAACAAACGACTTAAATATAGACCTGATAGAACCTCTATTTCTTGACTCTGCAAATGATGTAGAAAAATCTTTGGCAGGATTTAGGCAAAGTCCAATAAGTATTAATCAAATAAACGCTGTAATATATAAAGTGTTTAAAACTGAGCAAAAATTTGGAAGAAAGGAAATTGAAAAGAAGCTCTGGAAGGGCACAGGAAAGCTCAGAGTGAAAGAAGCTTGAATCACCAGCATTTACCTTTGCACATTTGGCTCTGCGGATTGCTTCGAGCCATGTGCAGGGTGTGGAATAAAGAGGGTTTCTGAGACAGGCAGCTATTCAACTCTGCCCTTCTTTTCCGAATTTTTCGAATAAGTCTGCAAAGCAGCAGGATTATTCAGTTTTTATGTTCGCAGCATCATACCCTTTGTTGGTTCTATGTCTTTGCATTGCTACTCTGGGTGGGTAATTGAATAGATGTTGGTCATCAGCCAAATTCTTGTCACCATGAAATATTATCTATGGGTTGAAGCCAAATGCATGTGTGATATGTCAGCTTGGTAAATTCCATTCTTCCAAATAATGTCAATAGTATATTAGTAATCCAAACACCTCTCCCTCACATAGAATTTCAGCTTTTTAACTGATGAGGGCATGACTTAAAATAAAAAAGAGGTAAGAGGAAACTTTGCAGATACTTCTTCAAGAGTTAATAATTTCTTAGTTGAACAATAGATGTACCTCTTCTTGCTGTTTCCCACGTACACTTTGATGTTGTACTGTTTTCCCTCTCATGAGCCCAGATTTCATTAAACAAGCAGACGTTCATAACAAGAGCTCTACAGATGTGTGTTTCCTTTGGCCGAGGCTAGACTGCACAATCACTGTCATGGGACAACGCTTTCATTTTCCCACACTCAGATTCAGAACACTCCCTTTTTTTAACATCCCCCCCCCCTCCTCCTGCGAAGGCTGCAGCTGCAACACTCGAAACTTTGATTGCCAGTATTTTGACAAATGGTACATCACATTAATTAACTCATCCAAAAAGTACAAGCCAGCATTCTCTTACATTACAGTATCTCAGCGATAACATCTACAAACCTGAGTTGTGAAAGGTTTTTATTCTTATTTGAATTTTTTAAACCTTTCAGCATATATCTTTATAATTGTTTTCTCAATAGCACGTTACTTTTTTTAGGCACATCGCTGCCGGTGTGCGGGTACAACATGCCAAACCATAAAAAGCGAGTGTCACAGTACACTGCTCTTAGAAAGCACAATTGACACATACACCCACTTAAATGCACAACACTTAATCAATGAACATTTTGCAATGTACATTGTGAGTCAGAAATGGCAATAGAAAAATCACTTAAATATAGAGAGACATAGGGACAGAGTCACACAATAACCTCTGCATCTGCACTGCTGCAGGTGGGGGGAAAGTGTGTTTTGAACAGGTATAGATTTACACAAGAATTATGCTTTCACAAAATATACTAAGTGGCCACAATTTGCCTTGTACAAAGAAGTCTGTCTCCAGCTCATACATGGTGCTCTGCGGCAGGCGACCACGAGTGATCCACTCAAAGACCACGGTCCTTTCCTTACCCCCTGCTCCTATAAAGGAGTCCAGAGCTAGCAAACAACTCCCACAAGAGGAGACACACACCCGGCAGAGTACTGAAATGTTAACACAGAGAGGGGTAGAGAGAGAACAGCCTACACAAATACATTAACAGACATGCAGTGGCACAAATCGTGTCTTTTGAAAACTGCCCTCACTCACACACAAATGTGTGTGACATGCTTCATCATCGGGTCTGCTAACAAAACGCCCTGGCGTAGCAATGCACAAGACGGAGCATAGGGAGGGGGAAACACAAACAACATAAATGTGACAAAACAGTGATAACAAAGTGAGTGTTACCCTGTGACTGGGTACAGTGATAGAAAAAGTGCACGGATAGAAGTGCTTAAAACTGGCTCATGGATACCCCTCAGACCTTTATTCCTGGGTTCCACAAGACACACAAACTGTTTACAATATTTATTTAAAGTATTGTGCTCCAGGTATTAAACTATTGTGCTGCAACAATGAAACATACAAAACTTAGTAATGTAATTAGCATAATCAATATACCAAAATCAGTGAAAAGCTCTACCATGGTTATTGGTGTATTTGCCTAAGCCTAGCCTCACACCAATATTACTAAGATCTCTAGTATTCTTCTTCTTCTTAATTTTTTATTGTTTGATTATTTAAAATCATGACAACTAAAAGAAAAAAAGCAAGGGTTTCTATACAGAGCTCCATACCTGGCATTTGCCATTAGCTAGTCTGCATCTCGTTACGGGACCTTTTCGCTGCTAGAAATCTCTCCTCTCTGTTTTCAGAAGTCTCTGTCTATATGATAAGAAATGTCATACTTGAAAACAGCAGCTTGGCCTCTTTTACTGTGTCTAGGTGTTAGTGTCCGACCACAGAGAATAAAAGGGCACAATGTTGTTTGATCTTGTACTAGATGTTCCAACTGTATCCTAGAGAAGAACTGAATAATAGAACCTGTGCAGCCTATTTCTACAATAATAGCGTGGCACCAAAACAAACATGCTATTTCATAACATGTGCAAAGCAAAAGCAGCCTACAACATGTGCAGTTAGGATACTATAGGGGAAAATGGCAGTGGGCCTATCGGAGACTCATGACAAAGATAAACAATGATATACGTTTAAATGTATAGATATGTATGTGAATGAGATCACTTGAAGCAAAAATACAATACACTTGACAGGGATAAATGAGACTGAAGCCTGAAAAATGTTAAGAGATGCACATGCCTAGATTATTATGTTGTCTTATAAAGAGAACAGAGTCAACACTTATGCACATGTAAATCTTGGTTGTCTTTGTGCAACTATATATATAACTTAGTTCCCCTGATGAGGGCTTTGACAATTTGCAGAATGGGACCAAATTACTTCATGGTGCTTAGTGATTAGTCAAACAAGCAGTTTTCTGTTTGCTTTACTCCTCTGTGTAACATTGATATGCAGTGTTGTTATACATATGAATATTTTCACATTCATTTTATTGATTTTATCACAACGAACAAGTGTGAACGAGAAAGACAATAATCCATCTAGCTATTGATGTATTTATTTATATGAATATTTAACTATGGATATTAAATTATCACTATCACAAGAGTAAAAGTGGTTGATAAAAAGGCAAAATACAATCTAATATTTGTGGGCTAATAAATAAATATAACAAGGAAGCAGAACAATTACAAAAGTATTTGAATTCTCAATAAATGACCTATTGATATCAAATACATGAACTAATTTGTGAAATATATAAATTGAAGCTCAACTATAAAGTTTCTTCCAAAAATGTGATAATTAAGAATCATTTTATGAAATTTAGACATACAACTTTATTAGAGCCCTTCCTATAAAATTGTATCCAAGCCCACAAAGCATGTACCAAGATAAATTCAGCATTTTTTCAACTCAAGTTAGTAGATTTAATAGCTGATGAGAAAAGAAAATCTAATATTTTAGCTTGGATTTTTGAGAGTGGATAAGTAAGTATTAAAGATGTACCAATGATTAATTATAATTAAATATTAGCAAACATGATAAAGATTTAGAAACCACCCAAAATAAGTTAGATTTAAGACATTTCCTCATTTATTGTAGAAGCCAGGTTAATTAGGATAGATTTACTAGAAACAATAAGCTTTTTATTTACTTTAGAAGCTGAGTGACTTGATGTAAGCAATATTTAGGAATAGAAATGAGTTTGGGATCGCAGTCGTAGAATTGCGCAAAACATGTAGTATGTCATCACATAAAATGTCATATTTAAATAATCAGGAGATAATGTTGAACTTAATGTGTAAGTCATGAAAAGACAGAAAATCATTCCCTTGGTAAATGACATATAAACATTTACTTAACATCAACAATGAACTCAAAAAAGAAATGTTATGTTTTAACTTCAAATGAGTATTATGCCAAACTGAAATTTTGTTAGAACTCCTAAAATTCAAATGAAACATAGAATCAACTTCAAGAAGAGATAGTTTAGTTACTTTGAATATTGGTGGCACATTGTATAATTTCCTATTGAACATTGGGGCATCTGTGAAGCCTAGGCCTGTGTTTGCATCTTTTGTTTGGTGTATCCTGTTCTACTCTTTTTTTCTTCAAAATAAACTTCAAAATGATGTTATCAATGTGTGAGAAAAAACTATTGAGACATTGTACTGGAAAGATTGAGAGCAAATATAAATCTGATGGCATGATGATCATTTGTATGGAATAAATTCTTACCCACCGTCTATGGAGTAAGGTTGAACATTTCTCGATTTTCTCATTAATATTTATAATATGATTCTATTTTAGTGAACTGACACCAAAGAATATAAAAAAATAGGTAATAAATCAGGAGCACAGTATACATTGAGGGGAAAAACTCAGAGGGCCCGATTCACAAAAGTAATCTGAGACAAAATCCTACCTTTATGACTTTCGGTATTCACAAAAGGCATTTAGGAGTAGTAAAGTTAGGACTTTACTACTCCTAAACTGAGACTAAATCCTAACTCTACGACTTTTGGTAATCACAAAAGGTATTTAGGAGTAGTAAAGTTAGGATTCCTAACTTTACTACTCCTACACTAAGACAAAATCCTAACTTTACGACTTTCAGTATTCACAAAAGGCATTTAGGAGTAGTAAAGTTAAGGTTCCTAACTTTAATACTCCTAAATGCCTTTTGTGAATACAGAAAATTGTAAAGTTAGTATTCTGTCTCAGATTACTTTTGTGAACCAGGCTCTGAGAAATTCACATTTATTGTGTATCCCTAGACTTAAAAATAATTGGTTATAGTTCCTAATATATGTGTTGTAAGAATAGATGAATACACAATGAAATAAAAACATTGCCTGCTTCTGCTAAGTTTATTTAATGTTATGTTTGATATAGTAATTCCTTTATTAACTTTATCATTACGCATTACTCATAATAGGAGTTATATTGTGAGTATAAATAGTAATGTAGACAGAGTACAACCTTGTATGGTATGTATAAATTGGGTTATTAACCTACATTTTGGCAGTAGGGCTAATATAATGCTTGAACCATGTTTGCAAAAATTCATACTAAATTGAAAGATTTGCAGAGCTTCAAACAAAAATTTGAGATGAATTTTAATAAATGCTTTTTCAGCATCTAACACATGAAGACCAAGGAGCAAATTAAAAATAACTCTTGTTGGATAAAACATGACTGAATGTTCCTGCATTATATGAATAAAACTTTAATTTCATGCATACTATTTACTCATGAGAAATTATTTAAGTGTAGTAGTTTGGAAAGTATGTTCTCCAATAATGTTGAATTCATTGTACAATCTTGGTTTGAAAGAGAACTAGGTCCAGAATTTATAACAAGTGTCTTATCTGTATCTGGTTTTGGCATGTCAACTTACTGCTTTAAAAGCGCCTTTTACAGAGACTTTATTTAGGAACACATCATATGAGTTTAATAAATGTGAAATTAGTTGATTAGCACAGGTCTTCCAAAATTTTATGATTGTATCATTAATATGGTTTTCATGAAGAATGTCTATTGGTGGTATAATGGTGTGAATATGCATTTTTTTCTTTTAACTGGGTTTTGCAAACCTTTAATTGTTCAGAGAGGCAAGCTTAGGATACAGAAAGAAGGCCATATATTCTACATGTTAATGAAATTATCATTACAATACCACTTGAGAGTGAATCATTTATAATACATCAGTCCGACATTGAAAAGATAGAACAAGACTGACAGCAGATAGAAGATTCCAAAAGGGACCCCCACAAATATGAAACTGTGAAATATGGAGAAACTCAGCAGCAAAAGCACGAAGAGAGTACCTGCAAGAAGATTATTTTTGTACAAAAAAACAGGGGGTTTTAAATAGAGAAAAAAGGAAGTTAACGCAGATTAGTAAAACATTAAAAAGCTTATAAATGTTCACTGTCTACAGACTCTATCAAAATTAAGCATGAAGGTCTAGATAGTCGGCTAGACCAACAAATGTAGTGAATAATTTAAAAATATCCCCTTTCCAAATTCTCATGGATGAAGGGTCAAACAACTGGGTTTTGCAAACCTTTAATTGTTCAAAGAGGCAAGCTTAGGATACAGAAAGAAGGCCATATATTCTACATGTTAATGAACTTATCATTACAATAACACTTGAGAGTGAATCATTTATAATACATCAGTCCGACATGGAAAAGATAGAACGAGACCGAAAGCAGATAGAAGATTCCAGAAGGGACCCCCACAAATATGAAACTGTGAAATATGGAGAAACTCAGCAGCAAAAGCACGAAGAGAGTACCTGCAAGAAGAGTATTTTTGTACAAAAAAACAGGGGGTTTAAATAGAGAAAAAAGGAAGTTAACGCAGATTAGTAAAACATTAAAAAGCTTATAAATGTTCACTGTCTACAGATTCTATCAAAATTAAGCATGAAGGTCTAGATAGTCGGCTAGACCAACAAATGTAGTGAATAATTTGAAAATATCACCTTTCCAAATTCTCATGGATGAAGCGTCAAACAAACCATATTTATAGCCAGCTACTTTAAAACAAGGAAGCAATACAAAAAACATCAGCCACTGTTACTTTAACAAAGTGTTGACGGATGTTATAAATCCAGCCAATTATGTATTTATATTCTTAGTATTATTGCTGACTTTGTCAGTATTACTATGTTTTGTTTGCATTTCTTCTAATCATACCTCCCGCTAGTAAGTGGCCAGTAACTGGTGTGGGAGGTATGATTCCACCCTCCTAAAGGGGCAAATGTGGCATACCGGGCATCACAAAATAGATGCTGCCAGACACCGACACGAGTCTTCCCTCCTGCTGCTGAGCCAAGCTCGAGCAGGGGATGGCTTGACAATAGGCTTCCTGTCACAGGGAGGTGTGACCACCTCCCAGACAGGTTTTAGTGTATTGGGGCAGGGTGGGTGCACTCTGAGAGTGCTTTGATGTCTGCACTGGGGGAACATTTGGTATCCCTGTGCATAGTCCAGCTCAAACCGGTTGCAGGAGCCATTTGCTCCTGCTCTGGGGCGAAACTGGACAAAAGACATGGGTGTAGCCTCCCCTCTGTCCTGACCCTCCCATAGGTGGGTCCCCAGAGTTTGTCCCACCCCTTCCTTGGGTATAAAGTAGGAACTCCTGACTACAGGACTTTAGATTTTACCTGGACTAAACTCTGCTACAGAAACCGAGTACTTTGACGATCTGCACAATGCTGGATGAAAGAAGAATCTCCCTTGGAGTAAAGAAGTTACTCCCCTGCAAGACAGGCACCTAAAACGCATCTGACCGGTTTGTATCTCCCAAGCTCCTTAGGACTCCAAGGATTTCTGCAACACAGGAGGTGGGTTCCCGAGGTCTCTGAGCTTGATCTGCGCTCTCAGCAATTCTGAGGCCCATATCCCTCATGGGGACCATGCACCCGAACCCCTGTGCTCCACGTTCTTTTGCAGGAGCATTTGCTTTTGGCAATCCCTGAGATTGGGTTTTTGGCTACATCTAGTCTTGACCCGAGCAGCAATTCCACTGAAGATTTCCGGCCTATACTCCACAAGTGTTCTGTGGGCTGGTATTTTGTGATTCAGCTCGAGGTCCCTTTGTGATCCCTGGTCCGTTAGCCTGTGGGTCCCTGTGAAGATAACTTTGGCTTTCTGTGGGCTTTCCTCGTTGCTCCAGATGTGCCCTGACTCTTCATAGCATTGAGAGTCCCCAGGACCTTGCTGGTCCTCACCGAAGCATCTTTCCTCTGCCCTCATGGGTTGCAGTGGCCAAGGCTTGTTGGTGTTCACTCCGGACACTGACCCCCCAGCACTCGACCTCCTTCATGGGACAGCTCACCTCCGGACTTTGGTCATCGTCGACGTCTCCTGGTCCCTGTGGCTGCAGAGTCAAGCTTCACCTCTTCGCACCTGAAACACCCAACATCGGTGGGCATTCAGCTATCCTGCCCCTGGTCACTGACCCAGACTCTGTCCCCTCTGCTTTCAGGTTCCTCGTACCTCGGATACAGGCTTGGATTCCACTGGACATTTATAAGCAGTACTTTTTGCATCACGCCATTGAAAACGAAGGAGATTTCCGACGTCACTTGACCCCTATGCACCTGGCTCCTCTGGGATAGGTAACACGGGTACCTCGGTAGTCTCAAGGGTGCTGGCTTAGAACCTTCTATGTTTAACTAGGTTTGCTTAAAGTCCTCTCCGAAGTGTCCTTAATCTTTAAAATTCCAACTGCGACTTCCCCTTAGAGTTGTAGGGAACTCGCACCTGTGTTCACACACTGCACCTGTCCTCCGTGGGTCCTCTGTGTTGGGTGTTTCCTTGGGGTTCCAGCGATTTTACATGCCCTAGGCACTGTGTCTAGTCAAGTTGTGGTTGTTATACCACTTTCTTAGTATATGTTTGGTCTCCCCCTGGAGCCAACTGTGTATTGTGCTGTTTACTGTTGTTCTAGTGATGTAATATTGTGTGCTTTGTTCTCTAATCTCATAAAAAGGTAAGTAGAGAGTGTTTAGTAATAAATACATATATGCTATATATTCCTTGTGTGGTTCGCCTTTCATTTGGTCATTCAGGAGGTTATATAAACTGGTAAAACAAGCTGCTTTACATCCATTGGAGACTTAACCTGAAGGCTTCTCTCCATAGTTACCACTAGGATAGCTTTCAATACTCGAAGTAGATATCAGCAACAGTATTTCCCCATTACTGTTGCTGACATCTACTTTGACCTGGACACTAGCTGCTACGCTGGCTACCAGAAATATGAGACGCTGAGAGAGATATATTTAATGTCAGAATTACAGTACCTTTGATGAGGAGGACTTGGGCCACTATTTGTGCCATCACCACGATTCTACAAGGTTGGATTGTTGCAGTATACTACAGAATCGTCGAGCATAATTATTACTTGCGGATCCGGGCCACTACTGTATTTACCTCTATAGCAAATATATGAATTTGGACGGTTGCTGGAATCTATAGAACTTACAAGAACACCTTATTTTTGCGTTCGATGTTAGTATTGTCTTTATTTCATTTGAAATTGAAGTCTATTTACTCAGGTGCACAGGCCAATCAGATTGGGATTTAAATAATCAAGCCCTGATTAAGTTCCAGCTGTGGAACAAAACGCATTGGCTGATGTCCAATTTTTAACTTCAACTACAATAAAGGATACTTTTGATACTCTTGAAGTTTACTGACTTTGTTCTGGTGAACCTTCCCTTCTAGACAAATATGTAAATCAATCTTGATCTTGCTCTAATAGATGTAACTCCTTAAGTGCCCAAGGGGTTGCCCAGACGTGGGCCCCTCGCTCACTGGAAACAAGCTACACTAGGCGGAAGAGCTCCAAAGAGGGTGAAAACCATTTTGGGATGCTTGTGTTTCAGTCAAGGAAGGACCTGACTTGTCAGTTCTGGCTAGACTGATCCTATTGGATCCTATTGGAGCAGGATCAAGACTCGCATAAAATATTTCCGAAACTCATATCTTATGACATAGGCCTATCTTTACTCATAGTGTCATAAAGTTGCAGATGTGATTGGTAGAGCATATCAGATTGATACCTGTAAAATTCTACTGGTAGATTACTTGGGCCTCATACTTTCCTTGGTTGCTTTTGCCCCAGGGCTGTTACAAACTCGGAGTGTGTCAGGTCTTCTTCGGGTGCAACATTTCATCCTACATTTGAGCTTGGCTTATTGTTCCTAGACAATGTTGTGCGTGTTTGTCTGAGGTATGTAGCCAAAAGCTATATAGAGGTCTCATAGTACCACATTAATTATTTAGCCTTTTCTACATCCATGGATAGCTTCCTGCCTCATGTCTAAATAAATGCTCCTCTCCATCTTGTGGCTTCTCCCCTTCTACTTAGCCACACTTGCAGCTCAGCTACCTTGTTTTCTGCTTTGTAGATCTCTTTTTTAAACATCTTGGGGTGGGTTTGACCTTCTTCGGTCACCAGTACCCTGTATTTAGCCTGTAAATTGTTCTGTGTTCTCTTGTTATTGTATCTGTAGAGGTCCTCCTAATTGTAATAATGACACTCTCTAGTTCTTTGAGGGATTGATTCTGTAGATTCCTTCATACAAACAAGTGCATTGACTGACCCTGAAACAATTTTTATAGGCCTCCCAAAGAGTAATTCAAAATCTACTGACCCTGAATTTTTGACAAACACTGAGGATCTTTATACAAAATCTCAGGCATCTAACCTCAAATATCCTACCAGGCTCTCTCTCAATTCCAAAGTGTTAGTAATGGTCTGCAGTGATCAGCAATAGCTTTGCCATAAAGTCACCTAATCGAACATCGGATGAGAATGAGATGGCACACACAATTTGCTGATCCTTCATAGGGTCCCATACTCCCCTAACTGGAAGGAATATTTCTGTTCCATAAAAAACCCTGCAAGCATAAGTTAGACCTTTTCTGGTAGGACATATAGCAAGAGTGGTTGACGAGGCCTTCCGGTGCGGCAGGGTACCTGGTCTGTCCTTGATGGAATCTGTTATATTATTAAAATGACAATATAAAGGTCACCAC
Organism: Lissotriton vulgaris; assembly: GCF_964263255.1. Taxonomy (NCBI): domain Eukaryota; kingdom Metazoa; phylum Chordata; class Amphibia; order Caudata; family Salamandridae; genus Lissotriton; species Lissotriton vulgaris. The sequence goes on along the minus strand of NC_141695.1, from coordinate 1,713,611,759 downwards.
TGTTGCTTCTGGATGTAGTTGGGCAATTTCTGTTAGAACCCTACTTTGAAGTCCCCTTGGGGGAGGGGTTTGCAAAAATTTAATTCATAAATATTCTCACCCCTTGAGGCTTTATTCAAGCCAACATGTGCGTTCCTCTGAAGTGTTTACAACAAGGGAGGGTTTGGAAGGGCAATTTCCACTCGTCAAGAGTGGTAGGTCCAACCTCAGCGTGTGCCCTAAAGTCGTAAGTACTACAAAGAAGGCTGGGCTGTTCTCAAATGGGTGAATGTACGTGTCACTGGGTTGTCGGGGTGCTGTTGGTCTCAGTTAGTCCTACAGTTGGGCATCCATTTTGTTGGATGTAATGCCCTCCCACACCCTTTCAGGTGTCATGCTTCATCATCTGGGCTGCTCCTCGTTGGGTCGGCGGTGCAATACCCAACGGGCGACACCTCAAAGAGGGGCACTTTAGCGCAGATATTTTATCCAACTGCCGTCAGGTGAAGTGTGGGTGTGGCGCCAGTAGAGCGTAGACGTGTATGTGAATTAAAAAAAAGCTGGGCGTACCAGTATCAAGTTTATTCTGGGGGTCTCCTGCTTTAATTAAAATGAAAAACTAGTGGGTACTCGTTGGAATCCAATGTTTACTATATGAGTCTCGGTTAGTGTGTGATCTAAATGGTCGACATGTTTCTCACGTGTATATCACTTTGGCTTTGGGTTGTACATGGTCAGTGACTTCCTTTAACTTTACTGCTACTGCTGAAAAGTGTGGTCACTGAAAAATGGAAGTTGTAAATGAGCAGGAAGAATGGAAAAGGGGGGTTTATGAATGTCACCTTTATAACTAACCTGTGTTTACTGTTGCCAAAAGCAATGAAACAGGTGTTGTCCTTGATCACTCTGACAGTTAGGTGGGCATACAGATATGTATTCTGATTTATAAGGTAATTCCACAACAGTGGACCTTGATCCATACAGTGCAGGTTTCCGCAGTCTATCATTTTCTGCTGATTTAAGCCTGTGTGTTGCCTACCAATCAAACTTTCCAAAATGGGGTCACACAAAAACTGATGAACTACATGTTTCTAGGGGGTCCCAAAAATCCTTACATGGCACGTAGCAAAGAAACACAGATTCCATGGCATGCCAACATGCCATACAAACAGATAGATGGCTAGGAACCATTTCCTGTATAACGTGTAAACAAACATTACAACCCTATGTAAAATTTACTCCGAAAATTACACATAAAACTATCAAGGGAGGACTAATTAACGCACGCTCCATGTGTAAAAATGCCCTACACATACATGATCTGATCATAGAAAATAATTTGGACTCTCTCATGGTCACTGAAACATGGCTAAAAAAACTGGTCCAACCCTGACATTGTATGTGCACTCCCACCTGGATACATGATACAGAGATTGGATAGACCCATACAAAGAGGGGGAGGGATTGCTATCATTCATCGAGAAACCTTCATATGTAATATTCAGGAATTACCTGAAATAAAAGATGCAGAATGTTTCGCTTTTAATTTAAAAGCCCACGACTCCTTTACGTTCTCAGGGGCACTAATCTATCGCCCACCAGGACAAACCAGCCACTTTTTAGAAAGTCTGGGAGAAGTACTCACTAATATGACACCTAAGGCAGCTAACTTCACCCTAATGGGAGATTTAAATCTTCATCTTGACTGTATTAACGACCCAAACACACTACTTTTTAAAGATATAATGCATGTGCTGGGGCTTACAATTCTTACAAATGATCCCACACGCACAGCGGGCCATGTGTTGGATTGCATTTGCACGAACTTAAAGTCCATTAACGTCTCTACGCCCCTACTCCAAACGTGGACTGATCATAAATTCATTGCCTTTCACCTCAAAACGGAAGAAATAAAAATTGCAAAACCAGCTAAAGTTAGAAATGAGAAGCCAACTCCATGCTGGACCAAAATCATAGAGCATCCTGATTTCCCAAATTGGGTTAGAGAGAACAAACCAGAGACAGTAGGAAACGTTGCTATTGACAATCTTAGTTATGATAAATGGATGAGAGCTATTGGTGAGAAATTGACTTCCGGAAGAAACAACAAAAAATCCACTTCCAAACAGGGGAAAACTTCAGCTCCCTGGTTCACAGATGAACTGAAAGACACACGACGTACAGTTCGTAGACTCGAACGTAAATGGCGTAAACATTACGACGAGGACGATCAGGCCAACTTTAAAACTGCAAGACAGAATTACCATGCACTTATTAAAAAAACTAAAACAATCTATTTTACCAAAAGAATAGAAACCTCACAGAATGATCAAAAAGAAATTTTTCGTATAGTCACAAGTTTTCGAAACCCAAAAATCCTATCTCAGGACATACCACCATCACAAAGTTTTTGCAATGAGATTGCAGATTACTTTGAACAAAAGATTGTAAACATCACCAAAATCTTTCCTGTTATTCCTGTAAATAACGAACACAACTTGCAAGGAAGTAATCCTGGGACAATAACCAGTTGGAATACCTTCGACCCGATTGATAAGGCAGACACCCTGAAAATTCTGTCAAAAATTAAATCCGGATCGCCACTTGATCCGTGCCCCCCCTCACTAATTCAGGCAATTAAAGAGGACGTAAGCCCCATGATTAATGACATTATCAATGCCTCACTTCAATCTGGAGAAGTCCCCAACGCATGGAAAACTGCCATCGTAAAACCACTACAAAAAAGGCCCTACATGATCCCTCTGTCCTAACAAACCTGCGACCGATTTCCCAACTCCCTGCACTGTGTAAATGCACTGAAGCCCTGGTCAACAAACAGTTAACAACGTTCCTGGAGACAAACAACATTCTACACCCCAACCAGGCTGGTTTCAGAGCTAACCACTCTACCGAATCAGCTCTGTTATCCACAACAGAAACCATAAGAACTGCACTAGACCAGGGGGGTAAGGCTGTCCTTGTCCTCCTTGATTTATCGGCAGCTTTCGACACGGTGTCCCATACCATTTTATTACATCGCCTAGCTGAGGCTGGTATAGGGGGCACCGTGTTGAATTGGTTCACAAACTTTTTGTTACACAGAAAACAAATCGTCAGGTTAGGACAATACTATTCAGAGGAGAAGGAGATAGGCTCAGGGGTACCACAGGGCTCTAGTCTGAGCCCTACTTTATTTAATCTGTACATGGCTCCCCTGATCAATCTAATTGCGTCCTTTAACGTGAATACGGTCGCATACGCCGACGACACCCAATTGGTCCTGATTCTGGATGAAGACACAGCTAAAGCAGAACGAGACCTAAAAGAGTGTCTGACGGCGACCTTCAATTGGATGCATGAAAATCATCTGAAATGCAACTCTGCAAAAACAGAGATCCTTCCATTTGGGAAAAATAATTTATTTTCCCCACTCACCTGTTGGCCATCCGATGCAGAGGCTCCTCCCGATACCATCAACGCAACTCGCAACCTGGGCATAAAATTTGACAATATGCTCTCTTTTAAGCAACAATCCAAAGAAATAGCAGCCGTCTGCTTCAACATCATGAAAGGATTACGCAAATTCTTTGACTATCTACAATTGCCCGCCCACCGAACAGTAGCAGTTGCTTTAATTACTTCTAGAATTGACTAGTGTAATAGTCTGTATGCAGGGGCAACAAAATCTACCCTACACAAATTACAGATGATTCAAAATGCGGCAGCGAGGCTGGTCCTAAGGTTGCCTAGAAGATCATCAGCATCAGCCGCCCTGAACAAGCTGCACTGGCTTCCTATTCAGAAGTGGATCTTATTTAAAATCATTGTGATCACATTCAGGTGTTTTCACAAACGTGGCCCAAAATACCTAAATAACAGATTTCATAGGTACCATCCCTCGAGAGAACTCAGATCAGCCACAGCCAATCTGATGACTGTCCCCAAGTATAAACTAGCCACCAAGGGGGGAAAGTCACTGGCAGTTCTTGGGGCTAAGGCCTGGAACACACTCCCCACGGACCTCCGTCTAATATCATCAGAACAGACCTTCAAAAAAACCTTAAAAACCTGGATCTACGGACTCTCAAAATCAAAATGTAAAACTCTGGTCTAATTATACATAAACAACCTAAACACAGTCAAAAACACCGTACAACCTGTCAGCAATGAAGACAAAGCTCCAGGATGCTCCCTGGAGTGACAGAGCGCTATACAAAAACCCACAAACATCAAACATCAAACATTCAGAGGTAGAGGTAGGCGGAAAGATGCTGAGATATAAAAATAGGTGTGAGCTAGCGAAAAAAAATTTCTTTTTTTCAGGGAACCTCTGGAAGGTGGGGTCCGGGGCATTTGCCCATGTTGCCCATGCCTTAAAATACGTAGACCCTAAAAAATGATTTAACAAACAAATTTTACAATTATTTAGAATACCAATGCACTGTCTCTAAGAGGACAAATATCAAAGATCCACATGCTAATTCAATTAAGAGTTCCCATTTCATGAGTGCTATTTACAAGGGGGATATACTTTTCTAAGTGCAACGTAACTATTAGATGTGTTAGTCCTTTTAGTCTTAGTACCTATTTACACAATAATGCATAAATTTTGCAGTGCACAGACAGCTAATATCCAAATGTAATTTTGGTAATTGCATAATTCATCGTTCCAATATTGTGATCAGGTTTAGCCATTCATAAGTGATGGTGCTGAATATGTATTAGCATCATTTTGAATTTGAGAAATATTGTTGATATATTGATCAACAAGGTTAATATTGGTATTACATAAATTATATTAGTCATTACTCCACTGTATTGCTCCATTGTAATGTTTGTATTCAAGGACACTGACACAATAGACTAATAATTAATTCATGTGTTATTAAAAAAATAATCTTTTACATAATAGCACAAACAAAAGATCAATTTGCTTGTCTTACTAGGTGTATGAGTGTGTTAAGATCTTTAATTACACATGTTGACTTGAGTAAAGTGATGGATCCATGATTCTTGCCTGACACCGAAAAGACCAAGGTTAGTGTGCCTGTTACACCTGCCAGCCTTAGGGTGGTCTTGCCTCTTAATACATTGCCTACTTACCTCCAGTTTTCTACTGACATATTTTGTTGGCCTGAGGACTCTATATACTTTACCATTGCTGATTCATGCTAAAATGCTTGTGCTCACTCCTTTAAACATGGTGAAATTGATTAATACCTGATTGACATATTTGATTTACTTATAAGCCTCTTCTAGAGTGGTATACCATATACCCAAGGCTTGTACTTTAAATCCTATTATAGGTCCTGTAGCACCTATTGTTTTACCCACTGAAGTGTCCCATTAAAACATGTCCCAGGTCTGCCATTACAGCCTCAATGCAGGTTTAAACTGCCAATTCAACTTGGGAATATAACCCCTTTGCCAAGCCTTAAGCTCCACTTTTATTGTCTATAAGTGGCACCTAAGGAAGGACCTAGGTTGCACATATGGCAGGATGATTTGTAATTAGAAGGTTTAATATGCACTTAAACTTTTGCATGTCCTAGTAGCAAAAAACTCCTACATTTGTTTTTCACTACTACAATACCTACCTGTCCCATGGGATAACTTTGGGCCGCCTTATTACAGGTAATAAGTGCTAACTCTTGATTGCGATCAATGAGCATTTCATGTTTAGTATCTATGAAATTGTAATTAAAAGTCCTCTTTAACAGTAAATTCAAATTTTAAATTATTATTTTGAAAATGCCACTTCTAGAAAATTGCAATCTTCTTTCCTGTGGCCATTGGGAACCTGCAGCCTCCCCTGGGTCACATGAGTAGGTGTAACTGCCAGTTAGACTTTTCGAATTCCTCCCAGACAGTCACACTATAGAGAGATTAGTTGTGCCTAATGGGCCATCTGCTGGCAGGATGTGGGGTCAGAGCTGAGCACAGTCCCATTTGCAACTAAATGGGCTAGGCTCTACCTTCACATAAAGGGCTTTTCCCCTTCACGTTGTCTCTGCAGCCAGCTTGGAGCAAGGGCAGGGTAGTCAGGAAATTCCAAGCACTTCAAAGAGAAATCTCTAGAAACTTCTCCCAACTTCAAAGAAAGCACCAGGTATAAAAATAGGACCCTCAGACCAACTCTTTAGTTCACTTTCTGGACCTGCAGTAGGACTCTCAGAGTACTGCCTGATGCTGTGGCCTGCTGTGTACTCCACAAGACTATTTTGCTGCATCTGGAATGACTGCTTTGTTGCCTGAGCTTTCTTTAAACCCTCAGAGGCCAGCCCTTCTGTTTGAGCCCTGCATCTTCAGCTGAACAGGACTTTCTGCCATTAAGCAAACAGAATTGATCCCGCTGGTGCCACCAACCCCCAAAGTCCAGATGCTGAGCGCCCTTGCACCTATAGTGAACCGTTGATTCTCTGCCACCTTAGAATTGTTAAAAAGGTGTGATACATTATTATCAAGACAGCAATGCATTATTTGTTTGTCCTGAAGATGATGCCCTAAATTTAATGTTGGCATCGAAACGTCGTCGACACCCAAACACCCTATGCACCAGACTCAAGCTATAACACATTGTGCAACGGTGTTAAATGATTAATTTGTGTCTGTCTATACTGAGTACAAGTGTACAGACCCATTTTGGCTTGCCTTTTGGCCAATTCTGTGTTCATTGTTCTGTCTTGTGTTCTGTGGGTCACGGCTGTGCCCACTTGTCATTTGAATGTTTTATTTGATACTACTTTTGAAAAATACTATGAAAATAAATTCTTGTCCGGCTGGACAAAAGACATACATTCTATTCTAGTGTATGGTTATCTATCACACTGTATTCCCCCTGAATAGGGACCACTGTTCTCTATCCCCTGCCAGGTACTGCCACATGCTCCCCAGCTGCCAATTACATGATGGAAGTGTAGTTGGGAGACCATCAATCATTGTGTTCTTCTACATTCGTACAGCGGGCCAGTGAAAGTTACTGTGAATTCAGTGGCTGTCAGGAGGGTGCGATGAATTCAGCACTTCTCAATACAGGGGGACCATAGTAGTACACCATAGTAGCAAATCAATGTTCTTAAGACAACTAAATATGGTTGTATAACTAATAGCTTATTAGGTTTTCAATTAAAATTACATTTGAGCAAACAGAACATTCAATACCGAAGAGAAAATAACTGTGGAGAAGTGTGGCTCAATGATTAGAGCAGCAGACCCTGATGCAGAGGTCTAGCCAGGAACCAGGGTTCAATTCCCTGCCTCGGTGGGTCTTGGGCTCAAAATTCCACAGACCTGATATTTCTCGCCTTGGTGCCTATTACAATCATGGAGTCCCACTCTGCAACTCTGGGCAATAGCTTGCTTAATCTCCACAACGACCCCCACAACGCTAAGGATGCCTGGCCTCCTCCTTGGGGGTGCCCAGGAGTGGACGCCTCACAGGGAAAGCCAGGATGAGTTCCACAGTGGTATTTGTACCAGCGCCTTGAGACCCTTGCGGGTGAGTAGTGCGCTATACAAGTATCAATTTACATTTACATATGGACCCAAATTAGAGTTTGATGAGCGGTAGGCTACAAGTCAGTGTGGCGGAGGTGATGACACCTGCCACCCTCATGGATTAGCATGTTCCCAATTTAGAGATCACCACCTATCTAGAATTGGTCCCTCTGATGGTACATAAAAGTTTGGCGTCCGGTCGTCGCTGGTCTGTACTGCAGTTCACCAAACCTTTTGAAAAACAAACTTTTAAAGTGGGAGTTTGTTTTTGAAAAACAAATAACTAATGACCCCACACCCAGGGAGTGCGGTCATATTTGCATTTTCTGTTCATCACGTCCAGGTTTTATCTGTTAGAGACATACAGAAAAGGAGGACATTAGACTATCTGCCCTACATTCCCTTAGTCTGACATCTAGCACTCCGTCAGCCTTCGGAGTAAGCTTTCCGCCGACGCAGCAAACGTAGGCATGCCCCAACTTTAAATAGGTAAGCATACCCAGAGTTTGGCAGTCAGGGTCCTCTGTACCATTGTGTACAAGTACACTGGCCACCAAACTCTTAGTTGGGCCTTAAGTCAGAAATTATGAATATTAATAATGAATGGAAATAACTATCTAAACCATTACAGCTAGGTTCTACTAAGAGCCTGATCCTTCTCAAACATTGTATTTGTAAGTGAGATATATTTGTGAAGTGTGGGGATAAGTAGGAAGGAAAACATAATGTAGAGCTAACAAAAATATTCATTATTTACACACTCCAAGAATGGTGGCAGTCTAAATGTGCAAGAACTAATCCAGCAAAAAACAAATAAATAAATAATATTTTGTTAAATAATAGTCGTTTCTATCGAAAACATTAGCGAACAAGGCTAGCACTAACCAAAACGTGCCGATCTGGTAGGTGAAATAAATTAATTTGCATGTCTCACATCCAGTATCAAAGTCTATGGGCTGCCATTGATGTGTTTTATTAAAATGAGTGCAATACACAAAACTTTTCAAATACAGGAAAATTCATTGAACTAACAGTACTTGAGAAACTCTGATGTTTCTGGTATCTATTGACATTTTTCATATGCTAATATATCTTAGATGTGTTTCCTGTCATTACATTTTCTGGAGATATTTTTTTTTGATACCCGTAAAGTGTGCTTACATTTTTAGGTCTCGCGCTGGCGAAAGCGCACAATAGCGTGCTTTCGCCGCGAGAGCTAAAGCTGTCGGCTCAGCCGACAACGAGTGGAGACAAGAGCTGGCCACGCGCGCAGCATTGTCAATGGCAGAGGCAGATTCAGATGCACGCCTTGGGATTGGGTCGCGCGCGTGAGCTTGTAACGTAGACAGCTCACGCGAGCGACCCAATCCAAAGGCGCGCTTCGGAATCTTCCTCTGCGACGGCGTCTCGTGCGCTCCCACCGTGGTTTCAGTTTCGCTTGTTCTTCTTTCTCGTTTGCATCTGTAACGTGTAAATATGTAAAATTATTCTCCATGTGTAACGTACTTGGTTCTATTATGAAGCGCTCTGACACATTTGGGTAAAGTCCGATCTATGTAAAAATGCATTACATAAAATTAAAATAAATAAATAAAATACGGAGCTCTGACTTGTGTCTCCTGGGTGCATTGGGAGGTGACATTGGTCCTTCTACTCTTTCCACGGCTCCGTCCGTGCTTGTCCCTCTTCGATTTTCACTGCATGCAGAGTTCAGTTTTCTTACTGAGCGTGGTAGGGATAGGTCACGTGATGCTGCGGTTGGCGCTCAGTGTTGTCCGGCAGCCGCCCTTGGCTCTGACCTGTTGTCAGGCTAGTACCTTCACGCTGCTCGCAAAGCTGTCCCTTCTGCCGTTACCTCGAGCACACGGCTATGCCGACATCTCGGAAGTATGCCGACGGCAAGCCAGATGCTTCGGTGATTGTCCAGGTACTCCTCTGCTGCCCGCTTGCTTCGGGACAGTTGTTACTTTCTCTATGGAAAATCACTAATTCGGTTGTATTTTAAATCTCCTTTCTCACTGCTTGACCCTTATGCCCTCCACGTGCTCTCCAACGGTCAAGACTTTATTTTGCTTCAGGTTTGGCATCACTCGCACTCGTCTCCTAAGCGCCCGCCACCCTAAAACAACTTTCTTTTCAGGTGGTCTTCTATCGACGCCCTGTCCTCTTCTTTAGTAATTCTCCTGCCCACTTCATACCTGTCGTGGCCGCCCCGCGGTTCACCCCTTTCTCCCTCCATATCATCATATCACATCTCAGTGTGGTTCATGTCCCCTCTTCCGTAATGTGTTTGCTGTTCTCCGGGCCACATTACACCCTTATTTCCCAGGTGTGCTTGTTCACCGACACGTGTCTAGTCTATGGTTTACCGATCTTCTCAGATGGAATATTTTTTAAGAGTCTTTTAGTATGGAATTTTAGTGCACTCACCTATCTTGGGCTTGTTTAACAAGAGCTCTTCCTATCGCACTCTTCCCATTTCCAAGCACAGCTTTAATTAATGTATTGGACATTATTCCGTTTTCATTGTTAGCTACGTATTTCAATATAGAAACGCCAACTTGTAATGTGCTTGTCCCTTGACACACACAACACAACCACAACCACACACACACCACACATAACCACACACAGACACACGCAACCACACACACAACCACACACACTCAAGCACAACCACACACAAGCACACAAAGAACCACACACAACTACACAAACAACCACACACATTTTATCATAAAAACACATACTTACAATATATGCATATAACTGCAAAACTAGCAGTCTATATTATTGCCAACTTTGCATATTATGAGCAACAACTGACAGTTTGCAATTAATCTTTATATCGTTCCCGTGTGAGGGGACTAAGCAACTTTTCATAGAGGAATGGATTGCCCTTGCATTTTTTTTCTTTTAAATTGCAGATAAATAACAAGCTCAAGAATAATTACCTAATTGCATCCTCCTCTATAGGAGTAAGGATAGATGTTGTCATGAAGTGAGCAGTGGTTGGCCTCCTCCGCAGCCCAGTGCTTGACTGATGAAAATTTGATTTAATATTGCTTCTTTGTTAGCTGGGCCAGTGGAGCCAGTCAGTTGTGGGAGAAAACTGTCTGAGTACCTGTGTGGAACCAACCCATTAAACAAAAGTTAAAGGTGGAAATAAATAAAATATTAATTATATTAAGTAGAAAGCAAAACTTTATTAAGGAAAATATAATCAATATTAGGATATTTAGGCAAAGTGTCCATTTATGTTAATGTAAAACTAAAAAATACCCCCAAATCACTTTGGTCCATATGTAGGTGGCCAAATACTGGTCGGTAAAGCCGAAATTCAGTACATTTCGGCTTTACCGACCGGTATTTAGCCCTGTGAGATGTACGTATTACCGAATGGCATCGGTAATAACGAATCGGAAAATAATTACCGATTCCTTATTTACCGATCGGTGAACACCGAAACAATGAATACCGAATCGGTAAATAATGAATCGGTAAAAATTCCAAAATGCGATGTAGCAAAAATCGGTATTACCGAATTTGATCAAATTCGGTATTAACGATTCAGTATTTACCACTGATCCTGAGCAGGTGGTAATCAGGTGCATGCAAAAAAACAGCCCCAATATGCAACAGTGTAAACACAATGGCGGGCCTCTACCTCATAGCAAGGCGGCTACGCTTGAGAGCAGCAGGAGTGAGGATCTGGAGACGGGAAGAGCGGGTCTACAGACTGCGCATCACATTGTTTCAATTGACTGAACCAGAAATCCATGAAAGGTCCAGGCTGCACCCACACACCATCCTTGACCTAATACGGGACCTCAAACCATATCATGAGCATCAGACACCAAGGGCGCACGCAATACCCACCCGTGTCCAGGTACTCTGTTGCCTGCACCTCCTGGCATCAGGAAGTTACCAGGGTGTGATAGCCGCAGTAGGTGGTGTGTCACAGAGCTGTCTATCCCGTTTCCTCAACACCTTCATGGATGCCATGATGGACAGAATGGATCATTACATAAACTTCCCCAGTACACAGGCGGAGCTGCAGAAGACCAAGCTGGATTTCTACCAACTGGCGCAGTTCCCACACGTCATTGGCTGCGTCGATGGGACCTATATACCAATCTGCCTACCTGCAGCAACTGAATACATTTACCGCAACCGCAAATACACCCACTCCATTAATGTGCAGGTGATATGTGATAACTGGAAAACAAAAGTTAAGGAGGGTCAAGGGGACTATGTTTAAAGACCTACCAAACTCCAAACCCCTAAGTCAGACTACAATAAACAAAAGAGAGTTGGAAGGTCTATTAGACAACGTAGCTGAGTCTATGAGGACCTAATAAAGTGACCCTTTTGGATTGCACTGGACCAGGCCCAGTGGTCACATGACACGAATATGTATTAGAAATCCTATCAGCCCACCCATCTGGCGGAGCCTCGTCATGTAGGACCTCTAACCAGGGTGGTGAGTCCAGGCCCAGATGAATTGGCCAGACAACACACACTACTGGTTGATCTTGTGAACGTGTCCGTGCCACAGAGTGGTGCTGAAAAAGTGCAGTGCAAAACAGGGAATAAAGAATAAGTGATCTAAAATGGCGGTCGAGGCAAAGAAAAAATGTTTTTATTAGAGATATTCACCAGGACGCCAGATTAAGAAGAAGTGTAGAACAGTGTGAAAAAATCACTGTGATGCTTTGCTATGTTGTAAATCACTGCACTTTTTCAGCACCACTCTGTGGCACGGACACGGACACGTTCACAAGATCAACCAGTAGTGTGTGTTGTCTGGCCAATTCATCTGGGCCTGGACTCACCACCCTGGTTAGAGGTCCTACATGACGAGGCTCCGCCAGATGGGTGGGCTGATAGGATTTCTAATACATATTCGTGTCATGTGACCACTGGGCCTGGTCCAGTGCAATCCAAAAGGGTCACTTTATTAGGTCCTCATAGACTCAGCTACGTTGTCTAATAGACCTTCCAACTCTCTTTTGTTTATTGTGATATGTGATAACTGACATCGCGGCCAAATTCCCAGGGAGTACTCACGACTCGTACATATTCCCGAACAGTGGCATCCATAAACGTCTAGCCGCTGGTGATATTGGAGAAGAATACCTACTAGGTAAATCAATTTGACCTACCCTGATGTACACCTTTGCTCAAGCTATTGGTGACACAAATTAATGGCACTTTCTTTTGCATTTAGGTGACAGCGCATATGCCCTCCGGCCTTACCTACTCACACCATATCTCAACCCATCCACCCCAAGGGAGAAGAGATACAATGTGGCACATAAGAGCACACGCAACATGGTGGAGCGCACCTTTGGACTGTTTAAAAGCAGATTCCGTTGCCTCCGCAAAAGTGGAGGTGCACGTCCGTACAGCCCCATCAAATGTGGCAAAATAATTGCTACATGTGCAATGCTACACAATCTGGCCACAAAAAAAGGAACAGCAGTGGAACTAACTGACTCTGAGGACGAGGACAACCCCCAGCCAGAGCCCTGCGCAGCTGGCGTTGCAGTTGAACATGATGGGAAACAGAGACGGCAGAGATAACGCCAAACTATTTCCTTAGTGAGTAACTAGACAGAGCCAGTAACAGTTTTTTGTAATGTGTTTAATAAGCACACCACCAGTATTGTAAGCAGTGTCCATTTGGACATGGGTTACATCACCCATCTAATGTTTGCCAATTGGCAGTAGTACCTATTTCCTACGTCCACGCGCTGCATGTGCACGTTCCCTGCCAACACTGTCTGTAGTGTCAGACTGTTCTTGCGCAGCGCTGTGGCATTCGCTGTGCCTACTGCCCTTGGCGGGAGAGGGCGTAATGCTACCACGGCTGGTAGCCTCCTCACTGTTCACCCCCCCTTTCATTGTGGCCGCCTTCGCATTCTGCAGCAGTTCTAATGCAGATGTCATTGATACCATGCCCCTGGCCACATCCCTGCTACAATGCCCCATCTCCTCCTGCATGGCGATGGACCTTTGACACATTAGGGAGGTTGCAGTGGCCAGCCGGTCCACTGACTTGGTATAGGCCTAGAGTCCCTGCCTCTCCCTGCGCCTGCCAAGACGGTCCTGCTCCAACTGGCTGCAGAGGTTGTCCACAGAGGTTGCAACTCTCTGCATTTCCTCACACATGATGTCTCCCATTGCACTGATGCCCTTTTCCATCCTATGCATGTGTTTGTTAATGTGGGCCACCTCCCTATGCAGTGATCGCATCTCTCTCCATTGCAGGTGCTGGACTTTGAGCATGTTGCCCTCCAGTCCAGCAAACACACTTTCACCCTGTTTGGATGCTTCAGGACTGGCTGGCCTTGCCCTGCGGCATCTGGATGAACTGTGTGCGCCCTCAGATGGAGAACCAGCCCTCTCTCTGTTGCCCTCCTCATGGACTGGAGACTGTTGGCCCCCTGTGCCCTCCTCCGACGACTCCTCCATCTGCTGGAGGGTGGCCACAGCATGCCTCCTGCCTGACTGTGGTGGTGGTGGTGGTGGTGTTGGTGATTGTCGCGGTGGGGACTGGGTATGAGAGGATGGCGGCGTTCCCTGGCGCTGTGGTGATGCCTGTGATGGAGTAGTAGGTGGTGGTGGTTGTGCGGAGCTTGTGGTCCCTGCAGGCATACTCTCTTCCTCATGTTGCCTCCCCTATGGCCTGGCTGTCTTTGCTCTGCTCCTCTCTGCAGCACTGCGAGATGTCTCACCTGTAATTACACAATGTAGATATTCTCACTGCTCTGTCTGCATTTGAATTGCATTAAACAACATGCCTACAGATCACAGTGACTGTTCTGAGATTGCCAATTACTTTCACATGCTATTGTGTTTGCTAGCCTGACTGTCCAATACATCAGTTCCCTCGAACTACATCTCCCACAATGCATAGCAGGTAATGAGTAAGACATGGAGTGGAGTGGGAGTCCCTATGCCACTATGGAGATTAGGGTTGGGGAGGGGGTAGCACAGCATCTTACCTTGTTTCCTTGCTGCTCTAGCAGAGCTCTCTGCGTCTCCCATGCCACTCACACTCTCCGGCTGGAGGGTGGACTCTACCATCAGTTCCAGTGGCGTTGGTGCTGGTGCTCTGTTCTTATCTCCGCCAGTTTTGCCAGCCTGCCTCTGCCTCTCTGCCGTCCTTGCCTTTGCCGTCTTCCTGAGGTAGTATCACCTCTTCTTGATGTCCTTAATGGTACGCTGGGTCACACCAATGGCATTAATTTTTTCCTGTATCCCAATCCAGATCTGGGTTTTTTTTAGACTCGGGCACATGGTGGGACTGCTTACCAAAAAGCCTGTCATGGTCCTGACTTACATCCTGGATCAGTACCTCCAGCTCCTTTTCGCTGAACTTCAGCTTTCTTTTCCTTTCACTTCCCTCCTTCTCTCTGTCCTGGCTTGCCATTTCTAAACAGTTTTTTTTTGGTTTGTAGCTGTGAGGCTCTGTTGCTCCTTGCTCCTCAGCTCACCTGGCTGCCTCACAGTAAGCTCCAGGTTCTGTGCAGCTGCCTGGGTGTGGCCACTTCCTGTTTGGGAGGTGATTGGGTGACACAGGATTGGCTGATTCATCAAATTACGATTTTTTGAATTATCGAATCGGTATTTACCGATTCGGTAAAGTATTCGGTAATTCCGATTCGGTATTGGTGTTTTGGTATTTTTTTTTTTACCGATTCATTCCGAATCGATATTTTTTACCGATTTTTAACGAATCTGTAAAATCTTACCGATTTTTTATCTACTTGGCATTTTCCGATTCCTTAATACCGAATCGATAAAATTCAGTATTAAGGAATCGGGATTCATGTTTTACCTACATATGGCCCTATGTGTTTTCTGGCATCCGGTGAGATCCAAGCACTGACCTATTCCTACATGTGGCTGGATACATAAATAAAGGTCTGGGACTCCTAAAGATTCAGATTTTCATATTTATAAGTGTTTTTAATAAAGCAAAAAAAATAATTAAGATGGGATCAACCTTGAATACCGGATTTACATGTATATCCTAATCAGGGCTGCACTGGCCATAGCAGGCACCAGGCATTTCCCCGGTGGTCTGCTAGGGTGGGAGCCGCTTTTGGGCCCCTGGGGGGCCATTTTTGTTACCGGGGTCAGCAATATCGGCCCCCTGTAACAAAATCGACCAAAACCGGCCCTCGCAAACTGCTACGCTACACTCTCCCTCACCCCAACGGGGGCCAGCTGAGCAGTGTGCCAGGTCTGGTTTCTGTTCCTAGTCCTGGCCTGATCCTACTGGCAGTTGCCAGTAAGTAGTTATAGTTAGGGCTCAGGGGCATATGTATGAAAATCCCCATTACCGAATCTCAAATTGTGATATTTTGAGATTCCCAGTTCCCTCAAATGTAATACTTTGGAGCTAATTAATTGTTTTTTTTATATATGCGTTTAAAAGATGTTGTAGCACAGCGTTACCAATTTTGGCGTTACAAAGCGCTCAGACATTTTATTGTAAATATCCCCCCCTATGTGTGCTTCATGCTGCACACATAGAAACAGTAAATTGCATTTAAAGATTATAGATCATGTACTGACAAAGATGCAGATTACAACCAAAGTTGTTAATGAAGATTTCTATCAAGTTGATGATTCAAAATAATGAAGATGAACTCCGTTGAATGTTGTGAATACAGAATAAACAACATGAATAATAAAATGTCGAATGGATAACTTCAGTTGTAATTTGCATCTTTCTAGGTACATGATCAATTGAACTGTATTCCCTGAAAGGACAACAGGGGACCGAAAAGTAGCGCTGGGAAATTTTCTAAATTTTTCCTAGCTTGAACCAATGCCTTAAAGATTGTTTATGTGCAGGAAGGTACCCCTTCCTGCACATAAACAACCACCCCTGCAGCACAGGCACGATTGCCGCATGGCACATGGGTGCCTACTCTGGCACTAGGCAACTTTTTTGGTGCCAGCGCTAGGGAAATGTAGCGGTGTTCAGTATTTTTGTAAATACGGCACATCCCTGCATTTAAAAAATGTCGGAGCTCAGCGTTACCAATTTTGCAGTGACATAGCGCTCTGACATTTTATTGTAGATATCCCCAGTGTAGCTTCTAGACCAAGACAGTATGAGGGGTGCAGGCCTGGCACTAATATGTCCTCTATATGTCTTCCTTTTGCTCCTGGATTGATTGGCAACGTTTTCTGTGTTATAAGAGTTTAAAAACATTCTGCCATTTTTATTAAAAAAAATATTTGAAGAAATGTTTTTCAAAGGCATCTGAGATCAGTGTTACTTTGTAGGCCCCCATGGCATTGTGTTATCTGTATATTCAATAACAAAGATTAATCAGACTTTCAGAACCATCCATAATAATGGAGTCGAGCTGCACAAGCACCCGTGCTCACCAAAAGGGGGGTAAAAGAAGGGAAATATATTTGCTAGCCCTAGCTGGTAGTTACTCAATGAAATAAGTGCAATATATAAACTACGAACTAATGAGGCACCTTGGGTGTAGGGAAAAGTTTGTTAGAGGCATGTATACGTTTCCTACATCATTTAACCCCTTCGATGCTGGTGACAAAGCCAGCTCGTCATGGGCGTTACCTTCGCTGCGCGCATGACAAGCTGGCTTTGTCACGTAACGCGCGATTTTCGCATTCTCAGCGCACAGCGGGAAAACCCCCTAGCGTGCATGCGGTTAATGTATAAAATACACATATTAGTTTTCTGCTCTTTTCTGTAGAATTCAATGTTTTATCATTATACTGTCAAACCCTTATACTGTTGCCTTTGATTTTTATCATAAACGAAAAACGTATTTGAAGAGGAATAAGCCAAAGATCACAGTATGCCTTTTTTCATCTGAAACACCTTAGCTGTTTTTTTTATTGCGTACCATTGAGAAAACGTATGCATTTGTTTGAAAAAACGTTATCATATCTGACGCCATTTAGCCATTTGTCTACTTTGTCCTTTTTAACCTTAGCTGAGCAGGCGGCTTTGCCTCTGATGTAATTAGCCTCACTTTCATGCTTGGTAACACTAGACGAGGATTGTAATAAGCTTAACTCAATGTTTAGAAGTCACTTTTCCTTAAGCCAGGGTGGAGTTTGCAGAGTTCTTCTACGTGCAACTCTGCGAAGTGCACAAAAAAACTCTGCCTTGCTATGTAAAGCTCCGCAAGTGTTGGAGTGCGTTAGATAAATACTGTCTGCGATGATTTTCAGTGGCAGATGCTTGTCCACACTGTTCAATCATCCTGAATGGCACCATGCATAGCGCAAGCTGCGCTGCTTCCTTTCTGCCATTCGAGTAGATTTTTACTCCAGTGGCAGCTTTCTCAACACGGACGGACAGTTTCCCAATGCACGCGACCACTTACAATGAGAAATCTGACTGCCTGAGTTGAGAAACCTCGCCAGTAGGTTGATTTACCATGCTCACAATCGCCAAATTGATGTTGACGATCACGAACGAGGAAAAGTCTACCTAAATCTGAGTTTTTCAGAACTCTGCGAGCTCCGCATAACGCAGAGTGGAGAAAACTCTGCAAACTCCGCGAGTGGAGTGAAGTTCACCGCCCAGACTTACTTTACTTGCATCTTCTTTCATGGTCTTTTGTACTTTTCATATAGCGAAAATGTGCACCTGCAGAGTTGTCATAGCTTCTGTTCCATGTACTCCATTTTGGCATTTGTAAGTATAAATCTAGGCAATATAAGGGCCTGTTTCAGCATTAGATGCCTGTTGCAAAAAGGCGAAACCCTTGCTTTGTACTAAGGCACTTTTGCTTAGTAACTGTAATCAGGCTTCAAGTAGGTGTGTGAGCAGGTTCCTGTTCCTCACCAGTTCGCCTCATGGAGTCTTGATGTTCTTAAACAAAAAATATGAGTAATTGTAAATACTGTGCAGGTGAATGTCTTTTTTGTGCTGAAGAAGTGACATTTTATCGCCTTGGTCAGAGAATACATGTTGGCAGGCAAAATAACGTTTTGTTAAAGGAATAATTTTAGAAGTATTATCCCCACCATGTTAATAGGGGTAAGCCTGACTCCATCCTGTGCGTCATACCTCAAGGCAGGTATGGAGCAATGCTTACTCAAACCAAAGAAATTGAGATCATCCTGCAGGGTCCTTACTAAGATGTTTGGGCTCAACTTTAGCTCCCACTGACACATGGGAAATATATCACTCCTGAAGGAGGCGGGAAATGTAAGGGTATCGTCTTTTGACAAATAACTCACAAGGAAGCAACCTAACTAAATAGTGAGTGCTCCCTATTCTGTGAAGATGAGAATAAAGTGATTATAAAAATACTTCCTATTACCTCCTGTCCAAATTGAAGTAGGTGCCATGATCTGTATTAACTACTTTAACTCTCTCTATATTTAGTTGGCTGCACACGAAACACGTGCATAGGTCGTCAGAAAGCATATATGTTTACTGTATGCCAGGGTTAGGAGAATATGATCAAACAATTGAAGAAAGCAAAATAATGAATTGTATATGCTTCTACTAAGGGCCTGATCTACAGTTTGACCGCCGTCCTGCATTCTAATGGACTATCCGATCGGTGTCTCCAACCAGTCAATCGCGAGCTACAAGTGGCTCCCAGACACCTTCATAGTAACTTGCAGCCTAATGATACTTACCATTTCATTGTAAAGGCATGTGTGGCAAAGGCATATGCATGGCAAAGAGTTGTGTGGCAAAGGCAATGCGTGATGAAGCCATTGCATGGTAAAGTATGCCTGGTGAAGGCATTTGTGGAAAAAGTCATTTGTTATAATGTCATACAACCCCTTCAGAGAAACCAACATCATGGCAGTTTCTGTGACATACCAAAGGTTGGGTAGGTTGCTGTCATCGGATTTGATAGCTGCTCATCGAAGTGGAAGTTTCTTTTTGAGAAACAAATAACTAATGACCCCACAACCAGGGAGTTTTTTCCCATGTTTTTGGGTCATTATTTTAATTTTTCTGATTGTCTGTCTGACTCTAAATAGGGCTGGCGGACCATACCATTGTGACAGAGGCCCCGATTCACAGAACTAACTTAAGACAAAATCCTAAACTTACTACTTTTGGTATTCACAGAAGTTAAGATTTTGTCCTAATTTTGTCTTAACACAGACTTAAGACAGACTTAAGACAAAATCCTAACTTAAGTCTGTCTTAAGTCTGTCTTAAGACAAACTTAAGACAAAATCCTAACTTCTGTGAATACCAAAAGTAGTACGTTTAGGATTTTGTCTTAAGTTAGTTCTGTGAATCGGGCCCAATGTACCCTGTGTGCCAAATTCTAAATCAGGCCATATGTTTTTCAGAGTTGATCAGAAGTTTCAATATATTCACATTTTGTTACTAATATGTAATAATTATACATAGTTGATAGCAATCTGTATGTACTATAGAACACTCCGTGGCATGCAAGTGAATTTCGCACTTCATAGAATGATTAAATATTAATGATTTAATATTGCTGGCAGAAGGCGACAATGCCTTGGCACTGCGGTCGCACTAAAGCTCAAATTCTACAAGTCAGGATTATAAGTTGCTTTGTAGTGAACTACACTGAATGGATAACTAACACTTGTGTAGGCTTGCTTTATGCATCATAACTTTATGCCTTATTTCCCGACTGTTCTGTTGAAGGTCAATGTCGACAATGCCATCCAAGTACGCTATAAGCTGACCGGCATTGGGGTAACTGAAGAACCCACTGGAATGTTTCATATTAATGAAGATGACGGAGCTATTTATGTACATCAGAAAGTGGACTATGAAAAGTTCCCCTTATTTCGAGTGAGTAGACTACATTTTACCTTTTCCTTCTCTTTTCTAAGATCAATTTTTTTCTTCTGTGACTCAATTATCTGCCTAGTCTTTATTCAGTTTACGGTTTGTCAATTCTAGGATCTAGTGCCGTTCAGATCCCCATTTCTGGACTGTAGTGCTACACTACGAAGACTCAATATCCAGTTTTCCAAGTCCTAAGCTATTGATTTTACCAGTACTTGTTGTCTTTGATTATAATTCTGGCCATTCAACGATAGGAATAGCCTTAAAATACTGTGAACTCACCCTCAGAATGCACAGGTGCATGTATAAATAAATGAGAGGGGTACTAGTTAAAGTGATGTGTGTGAAGTGTGTAGGGCGATGATAGGAGGCACCTGAATAGGTGCCTCGGCCAAGGCAGGATTGGCTTCACTTAGGGCCAGATGTAGGTAAAATAGATTTACCGATTTTTAGTTACCGAATTTTACCGATTCAGTAATTAAATATCGGTACATCTAAGGGGTGGATATGTAGGTATTCCAGATGTGCTGGAATACCGATTCGGAAGAATTCAGTATTTACCGATTCAGTAAATACCGAATCGGTAATGCCCATTCATTCCTATGGGCTTTGAAGCCCATAGGAATGAATGGGCATTACCGATTGGGTATTTACCGAATCGGTAAATACCGATTTTCACAAGGGTGCAGGGGGTGTCACTTTGACACCCTCTGGCACCCCCAAAACAGGCTCGGGTGCCATGTGGCAGGCATACATGCTCTAAGGGCAGGTCTGCCTGTCACATGGCATAGGTGTGCATGCACACATGTGCATGCACACCGGAATCGGTATTTTACCATCAAATTGGATTTGATGGTAAAATACTGATTCGGTAAGGCCTCTGGGACTCTGAAGAGTGCCTCAGAATCGGTAAAATTACCGAATTTTTATTTTACCGAATTGGTAACATTACCGAATCGGTAATTTTACCGATTCGGTAAAATAATGTCCCCTACATACCTGTCACCCATTTACCAATCGGTAACAGCCAAAATCGGACGTTACCGCTCGGTAAATGGCCTCAAACGGCCACCTACATCTGGCCCAAAGAGTCTGTGAATGTCAGACCATGTAGTTCTTTGCAATGATCAAGTACAACAAGTAATGTGGAATTCCTGAAATTATGAGAATTACGCAGGCATGATTTAAATTTTACCCAGGCCTATTCCAGAGTATGTTTCCTGTAGATTATTAGGGTTTTTTTAATTTGGTATTTTAGATGGTAAAAACATACCCTTCAAGTCAAGATCTATTGAAGTTTCTTTTATTCTCTCTGGAGATGGACATTTGAGCATAAATGGTGTTAGGTATGATGGAAGATATTATCTGAAGCTATGAGCGGAGACATGGTCTTGCTACGACATACTAGATCCATTGGAATCTGTACAGTAATGAATGCCTCTTTCCATCATTGCGTATAGTATTTGTGAGTCTGCAGTATTTGTTGAGTTGATTGAAGGCTCACTCTTCTGTCAACTTTTATGCAGTTTGTGTCTCAAAGGTTTTCACATTCTACAGTTTATTTGCGATGATAATTGCTGCAAGGCCTCTTAATTATTTAATCAGCTCTATAAAGTGAGTGGATAAGTAAGTGCTAACATTTATGCCTTGTATAGTGACCTAACCATATTAAGTCTTTCTTTCTGCTTTAACCCATCAGTGAATGCCAACTACGTAAGCCTCAGCCGAGCAAGCACAGCATAAAATAAACAGTAGAATCACATTAATACATACACAGCTTAATAGAAAATTACACTGAATATAATACAAATATGAATAAAAAACTTGAAAGAGTAGTGGACAGTCCCGATAATGAGAATTAATAGTATTATTGAAAATGAAAAATTGTCAACACATTCCTAAAGAAGTGGTTTAATGATGACAATTGACCCTCTGGTGGGTTCCATAGCTGTAGAACAGCAGGAACTCCCAGACTGGAATATTTCTGAATCTGCAAGCGTTAAGGTGTCTTCAAGGTGTTATTAGAGGCTCAAAAACTGGACTCCTCTGATTGTGTAACTAGTGAAGCCTCTTTAATGTAGGCCAGATGTAACAAAACTTTGAGGCCACAAAAGGAGTTTTGGTATGTAAGAAGCCCAACCTGTGATTCATAACACATTAACAAATTGAGTTTTAAATTACATACCGGTTCAGTATTTGGAAGGGGCGTGCTTAGAGCTTCCCTTACACATACCTAATCGCACTCAGATGTATTAATGTTTTATGACCAGAATCTGGTCTCAAAACATTAATGACTACTGGTAAAGGTAAGAACATATTAATGTACATTTGCATTTATACATTACTTTTCAAAAGTTAAAATGCCCAATGGTAGGGTAGGGGGTAGGGTAGTGAAGTGGTTTGAAATGGTGATGAGTAAGGAAATGTGACAAACTGTCAAGCATACTTATTATTATGTGAAGCAAGTTTGAAGCTGGCTTTCCGGGGGAGCCAGACGATAGTACATCAAATGTTACAATTATTAACATGGCCATACTTCTAAAAGTAGCGTAGTAATTCACACTTGTGGTAGAAGTTGGCCTAGGGGTAGTGGTCTACGTTTCGACCCAGAAGGTAGTAGGGTCAGTATCCCTTACAAAGTGGGTCTTCTACAGGACGGGGACGGGGGTAGGGCAAGCTTCCTAGAGGGAACAGGTATATAAACACATAATTAGACAGGTCCCTTATAGGGATCCACAATACCACAGTAAGACGTAGAGGCTATATCATACCGACCTATAGTATATAGGTTGGTTCACGAAACAGAATGGATTCGGTAAAAGTCAATTCGCAATTTGTGCCAACTTTTACTCACTCCATTATTTGTACATCTAGCCTTATGGTTTAGTTACATCTTCAAATGGAATAATATCTGCTTTAATTGTGCTTCTAACAGACTTGGGCTCTAATCCAATTTGAGGCTGTTGACCGTATTGCATAGTTACAAGCAAGTGGCATTTTAAGCCAGTGCTTTGTTTTTTTTATCTTTAAAGATTAGACATCTTGAGAATATGCTCTGAGGTGGTATTATAAGTTTTGATACAAAAAACACAATAGTTCTTTATACGTGCAATAACTGGCCTATTGGTCATAATATGCCTATTGGGTATTTCTTTACCAATCCACTGTCGCCTAACATATTCACTTTATCAGATTCTCTGCCCTTTTTGTCCTTGTGATTACTGACTTTCACCATTAGTCACTGAGGTTTTGGTTATTGTTTGCCTGGGATGATGGTGACTAGGCCTGGCATTACTTTAATTTAAATAATTTTTGTAGCTTGTCACTAATCACCTGTTTTTTAAGAAGTCCATCAAAAAGGTTTCCCTTAATTCAGTCCGTCAAAAGGGACGTAGCTTAGTCAGTGAGATTCAGGGGGTGGAAATCTCAAGTATCCCAACTAAAAAAGTGTTAGGCCACAAACTGTAGGAGTGAAATAAATGACTAAGGTTTAGGATGGAACATACCCATGAGGAGTATGGTCAGTAATCATTTGCATCAGGTTATTCTCTGTTTAAAGTGTCACTGTGGGTGAAAACAAATGGGTTGTAATGCTACTCACATTGATTGCCACTGGTTAAAATATTTGCAAGCATTCATCCGTCAACTTTTGGGTGTTTGACAGTCAGTAGTATGCCTAGAAATCTGACACTAGCACAGCTTTACTAGACAGTTACTGTAATGTTTGTGAGTTATAAAAAGTAGTACATTTGCACCATCTAAGGAGTACTTCTATGATTTACTATTTTATTTTGGTAAACCAGTCGCTGTATATATTGATTCTGATCCAAAAAAGTGAACCATTTAAAAGCTCTTAGTGAAATAAAAATGATGACAAAAACCAACTGCCATTGCAGACCTGACTCAATCTCCCCAGACCACACTACAAAGCTAAGAATGCATTTAGGAATGGTTACACCCCAAACACCCACCTGAAGCTATGCCCCTGCCCATCCCACCTGGGCCTGGTAGTTCTCCCTGGGAAATTAGGCCTATGGTCATGTTTAACACAATGACCTGGAGCCTCTACCCTGGTACCACCTACTGGTACCACTTATTTTGTATGCGTTTTACTACACACACTCTTCTTTGTCTCTGCCTCAAGAGGCCTTGATGGTAAAGCTGTCTAATACATGTAGGCTGTGCTCCATGCTTCTCAATCTCGCCTTTTGTCAAGTGACTGCTGATCTTATGTTCTGAGACTGAGTCGCAAACAGAGGTGAGCATCCCAGAAAATAAATTGGGCAAGCCGAGCCAGAGTCAAGCAAGGGTCTGGCTTGATTCTAAGTTTGACGCACAAGCCAAGCATGAAATCATTAGGCATGTATATCCTGTAACAAACAATGTAAACATGAGATGGTTGCCTAGGGTCACACAATTTGCACAGGGAAGCAGGTATTGCTTCCAGGTTATCTGGTTTCACATTTTGAAACTCAACCACCCGATGTGTTTCTCTGTCGCTCTCTCTATTTTGTAATTCTGGGACCAGATGTGTATCTCTGTTTCTATCTACCTTTCTCCTGCTTTACATCAAAGGCCACCGTTTTGGCTTTTATTTACGGACCAGAGAAGAGAAGAATCTGGCATAGACATAGCAGACCCAACGCAGGGCCTCCAGACCCAACTACCAAGTCAAGAATGCATGTATTTGGAGGCTGCAACACTCCAAATACCCCCCTGAACCTAGGGCCCTATCCTTCAAAAATGCCTGCTGCTTGGCTTGTCTTCTCTGCATGTATGTGATTTGAGGATAAAACTTTAGAGTACTTTATAGACCGACTGCATTCATTCACTCAAAGTCCCAAGGAGTAATGGTAAAGGCTATGTTTAGGATTCAGATTTAGTTGAAGGGTAAGAGATAAGTGTTTAATTGTCTGGGATAGATTTGCAACTAGTACTCGAACAAGGTCTTTACTTAGGGTTAGATTATGTGGGAAAGAGAAGGATAGATTTGTGATTAGGATAGGGGCATGGGTAAAGAAAAGGATTTTGGAAAACAATTTTCAGAAGTAAAGGGAAGGGAAAATAAACAACAAGTCACCTTCAGGAAACTTCTAAAAACGCACCTATTTGCCCTTTAGGCTCTTCCCCTCCTCTGATCTCTGACTCTATTCCTCAGCGCGGGGATACGCCGGGAGGCGTCACCATGCGCTCTACAAACCCCTTTATTATATTATTATTATTATTAAGGTAAGGAAAAGGTTTAGGGTAAGGGCAAGGATTAGGAAAAGGCAAGTGAAGAGAATAGGTAAGGGTAAGGATAAGGGTAAAAGTAAGGAATGGGTTTAGGCTTAAGTCTAGGGCCAGTGCTAGGGGAGCTTTGTGGGCTTAAAGTGATAATATGCAAAGGTGACACTGTTATGGTGTTTAATGTTGTATGCATAGGCTGATGATGAAATGACAAAGTGATATCACTTTTATAATTTCTGTATCAGATATCAGTTTATTATGCATAGTGTATCATATATACATAGTTAGGTTTCATTGAGATTGCAGATGCATAACACGAAAAACAGCATATGAAGTGGATGTCAAGAACATTATAATTAAGCTCACTAGATGCTAGGAATCATAATCTTACACTTTGTTAATGTTCCTACTAATTTATTAATGATCAACAGTGTTCTGCCATTGATGAATGGTCATGCTTTCTTTAGGACAAAGCATATAATTGCTTTTATTACAAATATATTTGGCTGCATTGGTCGTTTCGAACATTGCTATTTAGACAAATAAGAAATATTCATAGAAGACAAGAATTAAGGAAAAAGGGAAGGGAATACAATGTAATAGCAGTTCCGTCACCTATTGTTTATTAATCAATTAAAAGCTTAAACATTATCGAAATGCAATTAGATTCACAACCAATCATAATATCATTTATACAACTCACCAAACCATAGCCATTTAAAACCATAGACATTATTAAGATACAATTAATTTCACAAAACCTAATGCTAAAATCATGTATGCTGCTCATCAGACCATAGTGAAAAATCTAAAACAACTCTCATTACTGAGGGTGCCCTCCTGTTAGACGCCCCGGGGGCCATCCCTACGCCTGAGGTTCCAAGGGTCTCGTAAAGGCCCAAATAAATATAGGTGTAGACACTAGCTTGGCTAGAACGAAAGTCACCATAATTATATAATGCTTTTAGTGTAATTCCTCAGGCAATGGATGGAGATTTAACACATCCTGAGGCTCACAATGTACCGGGAAGCATAGGAAGTAAATTGCCTGGTTACATGTGGTACTAACCATATAAAATCTAAAAAATGTATGCCTAAATCAGCAGAGAGTCACTGAACCCCACCCTCAGTAATGAAACCTCTTTCAAAAGTGTCACTGTGCCAATACAAGCTTAAAGTTTGACCTATGCCCACACCTATGCCCGAAAGCCATTAAGCTTATCATTTTTTATGAGGACAGGGACTCATTTTGGCGGGATAGGCGCTTGGAAGATCACATATTTCCCTAGCAGCTGTCCATAACCTGAATGGGACTGATGGGGATTTAACACATCCTGAAATTCATAAAGTGCCAGGGTGCATACAAAGTAAAGTGCCTGGGTGCGTGAGATATCAAACATATATAATCTGGGGAACTAAGGCCTTATTCAGTAGAGAGTCACTGAACACAACCCTCCGTAATAAAAACTCTTTGGAGGGTGCCACAGTGACAATAAAATCTTTAAATTTGATCTCCTGCCCACACCTATGACCTACTCTCTAGAGCCATTAGGCTTATCATTTTATACAAGGACAGGCACTCATTTTGGTGGGAAAGATAATTATTGGGTCACGTATTTCCCTAGCAGCCCACTGTCATCTGAATGAAATCTATATTCTCTTCGAGAGTAATGGATCACATATTTCCGCAGCAGCCCGCCTGAACCTCAATGCGATCTCTATTCTCTTGGGGGTGTTCCTTCATGGTTAGCAGCTTTAACCCCAATCTAGGCCTCAAGGTTCTTCTTAGCCTAATACTTGAAGATGTCCAAGAACTGTACCATTCAGATGTTAAGCATCGTGACCCTGGGATCCAACGATTTTATTACTGCCGACCTCCATTGTTGCCCTAGACGTGAACAAATGCAGATGACATGCAACAGTGTCTCATCTGCCTGGTTTCACAAGCAACATCTTCTTTCCCCATGTTGATCATTTTCCTGCCATTTTGGAATGAAGTCCAGAGTGGGTAGCTCTCCCAATCTCAATGAGAGAAATATCTGTTTACCCTTTAGCAAGTATGTGGCTTCCAAAAATGGGTGAGCCTTTTGTAATAGCAGTTGTTTAATATACTTAACATCAGTTGTAGAATAAATTGAGCCCTGCTTTGTATAGCGTGAGGAATGGACTTGACAAGATTCAATTGAGCATGTCAGTAATTATAGGATGCTTTTTGAGCTGTCCAATAGAAAGAAATACAGCGTCTTGGAATATATTTTCTTAGAGCTCCAGAAATGCATAGGCAGAAATTCACAAATCCTGTCTATTATGAATAAAACTTTCCTTTGAGACAGTGCAACTGTTTGCTCTGAGTGAATACTGTGTTTCATAAGCTGTCTATCACATAAATACACAGCCACTTCTACGTCCTGGAATTGTGTAAATCAAGGAAACCTCTTAGAGTATTCTTAAGAACATTAAGGTATATTTGTTTCTTTAGATGCATTTGATAGTTATGGTTTGATAGGTGCCACTAGTTATTGAGATAATGCTCATTATAGGTACAGATATTGCAACTCTATGTTCAATAAAGTAAGAAATTGTATAATATTATTTATATATATATAAATGTAAATCTAGTATTTGTAAAGCGTACAGCTACCCTGAGGCCTCCCGGCGCTGGGGGCCGTCGGGAAGATTAAGCGAGCTATTGCCCAGAGTCACATGGTGCTGGGCTGACCTTCCGCCGGTGTCGGGGATCGAACCTTGAGCCCCAGCGTCAGTCGCCCTGGCCGCAACGCCACACTATTCCGCTATATATATTATATTTGATACTTCTAGTCAAATAAAGATAATCATTTTCTGAACCTACTATGTTTCTCCTTGTTATAGTGGGAATTTAATGCAATCAACAGGACATCCCTTGAGGTGGATACTCGGCTGGGCATCCAGCTGAAGATATTGGATATCAATGACAATGCTCCAGAGTTCAGTGCCAAGTATTATGAAGTTTATGTCAACGAAAGTGCTGTTCAAGGTATGGTGGCCATCTTCACTATGAAAACTAAGATGTATTTTCTGATGTGTTATTTAACAAAGTACATTTTTATTGAAGATTGACCGATTTTACAACAGAGCATTGGGAAATATTGAAATAAATAAATGGAAAAAACAGCAATCTAATATTTTGAACAGACTAGAAAGGGCTTAAATATAAAGGTATTACAATGTAAATGTAGAAAAGCATAGTAGTAAATCTTAGAAATAGCAAATATTAATTTGTCCTCCTAAAAGAATAGTCAGTTTTCTCAATAAAAAACTCCTATAAGTTGATTACTTTGGTGAAAAATCTGACTCCTATCCCTGACACTAATCTAAGCATTTCTCAATTAGAATAAGAGAAACATAAGAGATAAATGTAGACATTTTAATGTTAATATAATAGTCATGAAATAACACCTAATTTGGAAATGTTTCATAAGATTTGTAATTACGTCTACCTGAAAGGTACTTTGTAGCAATGACAAAGAGCCCAATTGGGAGAATTATTATAGGAACCCATTCAATATTTGCACGAAAAGAGCATTTAGTTTTCAATTTGAAGTTTAATAACTCAATTTCTGACAGATTCAGCAGTTTGATTATTCTGTAATGAGTTGACGGAGAGATTCCAGATGTCCATTTCTGTCTAATACCTTTTTCCCAATCAAGAAACTGTGTTGTATCTATTGCGTTTTTTATTCGGTCTGATATTGACTGGGTAGGGATGTTCAGTGAAAGTTAATATGGTGAAGACTTTATGTTAAGACCTACTTATAAGGATGTACTTTAAAATATTTGGAGCCATGGATTTTTAACTTGCACCCACTCTACAAGTAAATACAATAAATTAGCTATCAGGGTTTGTGTGAATTCAAATATGATCAGAAGGGGAGCCTTTGTTGGATGTACTTCATTTAGATATTTCTTTAACCAATTGTTATTGATTTTTAAATATCAGTCACGTAACATACGCTGTTGTCCTACCCGGGCAGCAGTATCAAATGCTAACACAATTAATTAATTATAATTAATTGTGGGTTTATATAGCGCTAGGATAGACTCCCGGAGGAGTATCTCCGCGCTTCGACCGCTGCGAAACCCTTCCTGGCTTCCCTGAGAGATGGTCCCTTAATGGGTATCTCCAGGGTGAGACCAGGCATCCCCGGCGGTCTGGTGGGGCCGTTAGTGCAGATGAGGCAAGCTTATGCCCAGAGTTGCCGAGTGTGATCGCTGATCAGAGTGGGCACCGAGGCGAGAGAATTACCGAGTCCGCTGACCCTGGTCCAGAAACCTGCCGCGTCGGGAATCGAACCCTGGTCCCGGGCCGTCCTCTGCTCTCGGGTCTGCCGCCTCTAACCAGTGAGCCACACTACTGCACAATGCATAACATTCTATAACAGGAGTGCATGGTTCAGTGCTATAAAACTTAATGTCAGCACAAACCAAACGCGACAGCAGATCACAGATACATCATTGGCGTTAATAAAGACAACATATTTCATACCCCACAATCCAGTTATGATGCGTAAACCCCGTACCGTCTTCTGTGAGGGCCCAAGGACCAATCAGAATACATTTATGAGTAGTTTAGGAGCTCCCCCTTGCGTAAAACAGAAATGACAATTACCCGGTCCAGCTGGCACCCGGATCAGTAATGTTGGTACAAGGTGGCGCCGTCCCACATAGGTCCCTGGGTGTATGTCAGTGGGCCTTAAATGCCTATCCCAGTCACCCGACCTAGGGAGCAGCCTGCGTGTCCTGTAATTCTTGTAATATGTTGTCCCATAAGTCAGCAATTGTAACTCTACGGAGGTCTTGACTTCTTCTCTGTGCAGCGTTGCAGCCTCTGCCCTGCCCCACTTGAGTGTTGCTGCATGCCACTGTTGAAGTGTCGGGAGCATAGTGGCCTTCCAGTGCATTGCGGTGGCTTGACGAGTGATAAGCATCGCCAAGTCTATGAAGCGGATGGGCACCTTTTGCACTGTCCTCCTCTTAAACATTCCCAGCAGTGCCCCCTCTAATGTATGGAGATCGTCGCAGCCCGCCAAATTAGTGAGTATATCTGTGACTCCGGACCAGAATGTAACAGCATCCCGACACAACCAAAACATGTGTATTAGAACCAAGCTAGCTGCCTCGCACCTTGAGCAAAGAGAGGAGGACCCGAACATTCTATGTAGGTTGGCGGGTGAGGTATGCCCTGTGTAGAATGTTAAATTGAATGTACTGGAATTACAGAACTCTCTGGATTGATAGTGTACAGTGCTTTCCCATTCCTGGGGCTTCTACTGGTTTTAGATTTATACTGAACTAGCAGCCCGTCCCGACGTTGTCCGGGTATAAAATAGAATGTGTGTAATGTGTGTATTTGGCAAGGGCAATTTATTTTAAAATCTCGCAGTAGACAACATTTTTTGTTTCATTAGAATAGGGACGGAGAAGGCCCAGCTGCAGCCCTGGTTGATGTTAGCAGGCACGTGTAATTGATGTAGTTATCCGCCGCCTGAGCCCGGCTACAGCCCTGGTTGAGGTTAGCAGGCGTGTGTATTGTCGTTGAATGAGAGACTTATCAGCCGCGGGTAAATCCGTTTAATGAGAGAGGTGAGTGACAGCGAGTAGGAGAGGCTGCAGTAATTATCCAAGCAGACACGCTCATTTGCATGTTCCCCCGCTTGAGGCCCAGAGGCAGGCTAGTTTGATGTTAGCAGGCGCGTGTTCCCCGCTTGAGTCCCAGCTGCAGCCCTGGTTGATGTTATCAGGCGCGTGTAATTAGTGTACTGATCCGCCGCCTGAGCCCGGCTAGAGCCCTGGTTGATGGTAGCAGGCGCGTGTAATTTCGTTGAATGAGAGAGTTCAGTAGCAGCGCGCAGGAGAGGCTGCAGTAAGGTTACTTACCAGGCCTCCAGGTGAACGCGTTTGTCACGCCCCCAGCACACGGCCACAGCAGACGATCTTCTGAATAATGTACGACCCATGTGGCATGAAGGGCGGAACGTAGCACACTCCCCCAGCGTGCCCCTTGATGCGGTGCAGTTGCGTTCACATGGCATGAAGGCCGGACACACGCCCCCAGCGTTTCTCATGCCCCCAGCGTGCCCCTTGATGCTGCGTAATTGTCGTTTGTATGTATGACTCACATGGCATGAAGGGCGGACACACGCCCCCAGCATTTGTCACGCCCCCAGCACAAGGCCACAGCCCACGATGCGATGGCCGTACCAAACGCCCCCAGCGTTAGTCACGCCTCCATCCCACGCCCACAGCACAACGCAGACACGCCCACAAGGGACTACTTTGCTGGCACGGTTCTTTTACCTTTTAAATGTATAGAGGAGTTGGCCTAACGGCTAAGGCGCTCGACCTCGGACCTGGGGATCCGGGTTCGAGTCTTGGTAACTACGCCAAACATTCCGTGATTCTGGGCAAATCACTTAATCTCCCAGTGCCTAACAAAAATTAATGTGTGACCTCATGTAACGTAACTGGTGCTATGTAAAGCGCTCTGATACCTAATTCAGTTTCGGTCAAGTTTGCGCTATATAAAACTTTGCAAAAAAAATGTTCAAAAAATATGGTGGCCATCTGCATAGCCTATGTCCTTCTGCTGCAACTGCCCTTTCCAACGCTGTATTGGGTGTTATGATTGGTGCTGTGGTTACTGAGATTACCCGCCTCAAAGGTTTGGGCTCTCTCTTTATAATATTACTAGCAGCCCGTCCCGACCTTGTCCGGGAGCAATCAGGCTTCAGGGCCCCCGCCCGCCCCGTGAGCGCACCCGTGGCTGCTTCACTTACCTCCGCCTGTCCGCCGGTCCTCACCGCCTGTACTCCGCTGCTCCTCACCGCTCCTCCCCGCCTGTCCGCCGCTCCTCACCGCCTGTCTGCTGCTCCTCACTGCCTGTCCTCCGCTGCTCCTCACCACTCCTGTCCGCCGCTCCTCACCGCCTGTCCGCTGCTCCTCACCACCTGTCCACCGCTCCTCACCGCCTGTCCACCGCTCCTCACCGCCTGTCCACCGCTCCTCACCGCCTGTCCGCTGCTCTTCACCGCCTGTCCGCTGCTCTTCACCGCCTGTCCGCTGCTCCTCACCGCCTATCCTCCGCTGCTCCTCCCCGCCTGTATGCCGCTCCTCCTGTCGCTCCTCCTCCTGGTTGTCTGCAGAGTGTACCTCTGGTTGTGTGTGCCTGCCTGGTTCTCTGCAGTGAGTACCTCTGGCTGTGTGTGCCTGCCTGCCTGCCTGCCTGCCTGGTTGTCTGCAGTGTGTACCTCTGGCTGTGTGTGCCTGCCTGCCTGCCTGGTTGTCTGCAGTGTGTACCTCTGGCTGTGTGTGCCTGCCTGTCTAGTTGTCTGCAGTGTGTACCTCTGGCTGTGTGTGCCTGCCTGGTTGTCTGCAGTGTGTACCTCTGGCTGTGTGTGCCTGCCTGCCTGGTTGTCTGCAGTGTGCACCTTTGGCTGTGTGTGTCTGCCTGGTTATCTGCAGTGTGTACCTCTGGCTGTGTTTCCCTGCCTGCCTGTCTGCAGTGTGTACCTCTGGCTGTGTGTGCCTGCCTGGTTCTCTGCAGTGTGTACCTCTGGCTGTGTGTGCCTGCCTGGTTGTCTGCAGTGTGTACCTCTGGCTGTGTGTGCCTGCCTGGTTGTCTGCAGTGTGTACCTCTGGTTGTGTGTGCCTGCCTGGTCATCTGCAGTGTGTACCTCTGGCTGTGTGTGCCTGCCTGTCTGGTTGTCTGCAGTGTGTACCTCTGGCTGTGTGTGCCTGTCTGGTTGTCTGCAGTGTGTACCTCTGGCTGTGTGTGCCTGCCTGCCTGGTTGTCTGCAGTGTGTACCTCTGGCTGTGTGTGTCTGCCTGGTTGTCTGCAGTGTGTACCTCTGGCTGTGTGTGTCTGCCTGCAGTGTGTACCTCTGGCTGTGTGTGCCTGCCTGCCTGTCTGCAGTGTGTACCTCTGGCTGTGTGTGCCTGCCTGGTTCTCTGCAGTGAGTACCTCTGGCCGTGTGTGCCTGCCTGGTTGTCTGCAGTGTGTACCTCTGGCTGTGTGTGCCTGCCTGTCTGGTTGTCTGCAGTGTGTACCTCTGGCTGTGTGTGCCTGCCTGCCTGGTTGTCTGCAGTGTGTACCTCTGGCTGTGTGTGTCTGCCTGGTTGTCTGCAGTGTGTACCTCTGGCTGTGTGTACCTGCCTGCCTGTCTGCAGTGTGTACCTCTGGCTGTGTGTGCCTGCCTGCCTGTCTGCAGTGTGTACCTCTGGCTGTGTGTGCCTGCCTGGTTCTCTGCAGTGAGTACCTCTGGCTGTGTGTGCCTGCCTGGTTGTCTGCAGTGTGTACCTCTGGCTGTGTGTGCCTGTCTGGCCTGCAGTGTGTACCTCTGGCTGTGTGTGCCTGCCTGTCTGGTTGTCTGCAGTGTGTACCTCTGGCTGTATGTGCCTGCCTGGTTGTCTGCAGTGTGTACCTCTGGTTGTGTGTGCCTGCCTGGTTGTCTGCAGTGTGTACCTCTGGCTGTGTGTGCCTGCCTGCCTGGTTGTCTGCAGTGTGTACCTCTGGCTGTGTGTGCCTGCCTGGTTGTCTGCAGTGTGTACCTCTGGTTGTGTGTGCCTGCCTGGTTGTCTGCAGTGTGTACCTCTGGCTGTGTGTGCCTGCCTGTCTGGTTGTCTGCAGTGTGTACCTCTGGCTGTGTGTGCCTGCCTGGTTCTCTGCAGTGTGTACCTCTGGCTGTGTGTGCCTGCCTGCCTGGTTGTCTGCAGTGTGTACCTCTGGCTGTGTGTGTCTGCCTGGTTGTCTGCAGTGTGTACCTCTGGCTTTGTGTGCCTGCCTGCCTGTCTGCAGTGTGTACCTCTGGCTGTGTGTGCCTGCCTGCAGTGTGTACCTCTGGCTGTGTGTGCCTGCCTGCCTGTCTGCAGTGTGTACCTCTGGCTGTGTGTGCCTGCCTGGTTCTCTGCAGTGAGTACCTCTTGCTGTGTGTGCCTGCCTGGTTGTCTGCAGTGTGTACCTCTGGCTGTGTGTGCCTGCCTGTCTGGTTGTCTGCAGTGTGTACCTCTGGCTGTGTGTGCCTGCCTGCCTGGTTGTCTGCAGTGTGTACCTCTGGCTGTGTGTGCCTGCCTGGTTGTCTGCAGTGTGTACCTCTGGTTGTGTGTGCCTGCTGTCTGGTTGTCTGCAGTGTGTGCCTCTGGCTGTGTGTGCCTGCCTGTCTGGTTGTCTGCAGTGTGTACCTCTGGCTGTGTGTGCCTGCTGTCTGGTTGTCTGCAGTGTGTGCCTCTGGCTGTGTGTGCCTGCCTGTCTGGTTGTCTGCAGTGTGTACCTCTGGCTGTGTGTGCCTGCCTGTCTGGTTGTCTGCAGTGTGTACCTCTGGCTGTGTGTGCCTGCCTGGTTGTCTGCAGTGTGTACCTCTGGTTGTGTGTGCCTGCCTGTCTGGTTGTCTGCAGTGCGTACCTCTGGCTGTGTGTGCCTGCCTGGTTGTCTGCAGTGTGTACCTCTGGTTGTGTGTGCCTGCCTGTCTGGTTGTCTGCAGTGTGTACCTCTGGCTGTGTGTGCCTGCCTGGTTGTCTGCAGTGTGTACCTCTGGTTGTGTGTGCCTGCCTGTCTGGTTGTCTGCAGTGCGTACCTCTGGCTGTGTGTGCCTGCCTGTCTGGTTGTCTGCAGTGTGTACCTCTGGCTGTGTGTGCCTGCCTGGTTGTCTGCAGTGTGTACCTCTGGCTGTGTGTGCCTGCCTGTCTGGTTGTCTGCAGTGTGTACCTCTGGTTGTGTGTGCCTGCCTGTCTGGTTGTCTGCAGTGCGTACCTCTGGCTGTGTGTGCCTGCCTGTCTGGTTGTCTGCAGTGTGTACCTCTGGCTGTGTGTGCCTGCCTGGTTGTCTGCAGTGTGTACCTCTGGTTGTGTGTGCCTGCCTGTCTGGTTGTCTGCAGTGCGTACCTCTGGCTGTGTGTGCCTGCCTGGTTGTCTGCAGTGTGTACCTCTGGTTGTGTGTGCCTGCCTGTCTGGTTGTCTGCAGTGTGTACCTCTGGCTGTGTGTGCCTGCCTGGTTGTCTGCAGTGTGTACCTCTGGTTGTGTGTGCCTGCCTGTCTGGTTGTCTGCAGTGCGTACCTCTGGCTGTGTGTGCCTGCCTGTCTGGTTGTCTGCAGTGCGTACCTCTGGCTGTGTGTGCCTGCCTGTCTGGTTGTCTGCAGTGTGTACCTCTGGCTGTGTGTGCCTGCCTGGTTGTCTGCAGTGCGTACCTCTGGCTGTGTGTGCCTGCCTGTCTGGTTGTCTGCAGTGTGCACCTCTGGCTGTGTGTGCCTGCCTGGTTGTCTGTAGTGTGTACCCCTGGCTGTGTGTGCCTGCCTGGTTGTCTGCAGTGTGTACCTCTGGTTGTGTGTGCCTGCCTGTCTGGTTGTCTGCAGTGCGTACCTCTGGCTGTGTGTGCCTGCCTGTCTGGTTGTCTGCAGTGTGTACCTCTGGCTGTGTGTGCCTGCCTGGTTGTCTGCAGTGTGTACCTCTGGTTGTGTGTGCCTGCCTGTCTGGTTGTCTGCAGTGCGTACCTCTGGCTGTGTGTGCCTGCCTGTCTGGTTGTCTGCAGTGTTTACCTCTTCTCTGGCTGTGTGCGTCTGCCTGGCTGGCCTGTAGCATGTACCTCTGGTTGTGTGTACTTTCTTAGGGCCGCCCTGGCACTCGCCCCACGGGGAGCTCTCCGGGTATTGGTCATGAGTTTCCCTCCCTCGGATGTCACCCGAGCCAGTCTGACTGACTGGGCATTCATCCTGCCAGCAGGCTGTGTATCCGAGCCCCGAACCACCGAGCTCCAGCAGGTGCATGAGAGGAGGGGGTGCCGGGCGCGGGGAGGGAAGGGGGGCCACGGGGGGAGCCCCTCGCCTCCATTTGTTTATTTACGAGTTGCCTGCCTGATGCCATCCGAGCCACATGCCCCCTGGCCTTGCTACTGGCGAGGGGGGCATGTATCAGGTTTAAATCAGGTACTTTATATGTTTGTTGCAGCTTTACATAGCGCTAACTCCACCCGAAGGGATTGCAGCGCTTTACGTGAGCACCAGTCACATTACAGAAGGTCACCCCACGTCCTCCACTTCCGTCCTCCTCAGCGAGCCTTCATCTTCAAGGTCATGACCTCGGAGACGGGCCACCCCTCGGCTTCAGGTGGGTGGGCATCTCTTGCACTATGGTTGTGCAATGAAACCCCTTAAGAATGCTGGAACCCCTCGTTAGCGTGGTGCACACACTGGTTCATTTACATGTTCATGTGTGTCCATTAACACATTCATTCACGCAGACAATTATTTCAATCATTAGCGCACAGATTGATACATGCAGACACTCGCATGTTGCTTCATTGACACAGAGAGAAATGATAAGTGCAGCTATCGCCCGGCCCGCTCTCCGCCTGCCCCGGCCCCCGCCTGCCCCGACCCCTGCCTGCCCCGACCCCTGCCCCCTGCCCCCCTGCCCCCCGACCCCTGCTGCCTTACCTTTGCCTCCGCTCCTCAGTGCAACGCTCCTAGCCGCTCCTCCCCTGCTCCTGACGTGACCACGCACGTCGTGGTCGGCGCTACTTTGGGGGACTACTTTTTAAAAAAAAATATCTTTTTAAATAACGTTTATTTTGAAAATGTTTATATCCTATAACCATCTACACACCCTGACGTTTTCTACGATGTATCGGGTGTGTAGATTGGCGCAGTGGTTCCTGAGTTTACCCGCCTCAAAGCCTGAAAGTTTCTCCTTTATAATAGTAGTATAGACTAGCAGCCCGCCCCGGCGTTGCCCGGGGCAGAAGGGGGCTGGGGGCAGCATTGCAGCAGGAGAGGCGCAGCAGAGCGGCCAGGAGCAGCAGAGCGTACTTACAGTGTTTCCTTGCTCCCGTTTTGTTGGTCCTAGCCACTTCTGCCCACGCTCGTGTCCGCTGGTTCTCCGCGCTCGTTTTCTTGGTCCTGGCCGCTTCTGCCGTCTCTCCTGTCCGCTCTTACTCTGCGCTCCCCTGGGCATGTCGACGCTCCTCTACTCGCTCCGGACCATGGAGGGTGTCGCTTCCGCTGTTTCTCCGTGCTCGTTTTCTTGGTCCTGGCCGCTTCTGCCGACTCTCCTGTCCGCTCTTACTCTGCGCACCCCTGGGCATGTCGACGCTCCTCTACGCGCTCCGGACCTTGGAGGGTGTCGCTTCCTTTCTCCTGTCCGCTCCTCGCCGGGTGTTGCTTCCGGCTTCCGCGCTACCCCGTGATGTCAGCACGCATCAGTGCTACTTCTAAGGGACTACTTTCCCTTAAAAATTACGTTTCCCTTCTAACATATATATTTTGATTTTATATAGCCTATGTCCTTCTGCTTGCCGTGACGTTTTCAAAGATGTATTGGGTGTTTGGATTGGTGGTGTACTTTTCGAGTTTACCTGGCTCAAAGAACACAGTTCTCTCTTTATAATAGTAGTATAGATTGTAAAGTTTTTATATAGATTTGTTTTTACCTGTATTGTTCTAGAATTGCTGTTCTTAACACAAATTCTTACTTGGTCCTGCGTTTCTTCACTCTCAACAAATTATCCAAAATTATTTGTGTGCATATGACAGAGGCTTTAATTTTGTTTATGTTGTGTTCCGAGCCCATTCCCATAGCAGTGATTAAAGATAAATACTTCCCTTGCCGAGTGAATGGTAAGAGTTTCATTTGTGAACTGCATCCCCTTAACGTATGGTAATTCCTAATCCAGATTTTGGGATTTTTCAATGCAATCAATTTATAATTGTGTTAATGGAACCAACTTTTGTGTACTGTCCATGGCACAATTAAAGAATACCACATTTAATCAATTTTTGATTGCAAGATTGTTTGGAATTTGGATCGCAGTAATGTAGTGGAATTGCTATTCTGAGCACCAATTCTCAGTCGGTTCTGCACTTCCTCACTCTCAAAAAAGAATCTAAAATTATTTGTTTGCATATGACAGAGGCTTTAGTATTTTCTGAGACATGTTCTGGGCATATTCCTATGGCAGTGAGTAATAATGAAAACTTCTCTTCCTGAATGAATGGTAAAAGTTATATTTGTGAAATCCATGCCCCCAATGTATGGGAATCTCAAAGTTCTGATTTTGGGAAATTGCAATAAATTTGTAATTATATTAAAAGTACCAACTT
Source organism: Lissotriton vulgaris (assembly GCF_964263255.1). Taxonomy (NCBI): domain Eukaryota; kingdom Metazoa; phylum Chordata; class Amphibia; order Caudata; family Salamandridae; genus Lissotriton; species Lissotriton vulgaris. The sequence goes on along the minus strand of NC_141695.1, from coordinate 1,713,573,118 downwards.
TTCATTTCTGTAATATGATACAAGTAAAGAATACCACATTTAATAATTTTTCCAAAGAAAAGGTTTGCCCTTTAATTTTACAAATGGTTAGCCGGAATTGTTTATAGGTTGTGTATTTCTGATAGATTAGGATTTCTTCACATTCTGAAAGCTGTTTTCTAGTGAAGGCAACACTCTCTGAAGCAGTAAATAAACACTTAGGACCTGATTCCCCCAGGGTGACTTACACTTTTGAGTAAATCTACACTTTTGATAATGTATGAAGCAAACAGACTTCACCCCTCTCACTATCACATATATATATATATATATATATATATATATATATATATATATATATATATATATATATATATATATATATATATATATATATATATATATATATATATATTTATATATATATATATATATATATAAATATATATATATATATATATATATATATATATAATATATATAATATATATATATATATATATATATATATATATATATACACACACACACACCTACACACACCTACACACACACACACACACACACACACCCCCACACACACACACACACACAATGGTTAAAATGCGGTTAAATTCTGAGTTCTGAACTCCTTGTTGTAAACAAAATAGAATTTGAAAAGGTTGTTGAAGATGTCAAAGTTTAAAAATAAAGTCCAGAAGTTGACAAAGTCAATTTTTCTTTGGAATTTGTTATTTTGTGAATGACCTTTGCTGAAAGATAAATCATGCTGATTTTATAATGATGTTAACAAAGGGCGCACATTGACTTTGCATCAATTTTAGTTTCAACATTCCCATGATAAAAGTATAGAAAAGCACATTTGTTCCATTTCTTACATTGTACACGAGCACTTGTAAAACAAATTAACTTTGAATGTATGTATGTATGTATGTATTTATGTGTATAGCGTGACCCTAGCAGAATAGAATCATTGGCCTAATAAACTAAGATTCCAAATAAGAAATCATTCACTATGACTAATAATGATTCATAATTTGTGGTTTCCTATTTGGAATGCATTAAAAAGGATTCTGTATAATGGGTGGGAATTTGAGCACAACTTCTATGAAATGGATTGGTATTTTGTGAACCACCCTTTGTATGGTGCATCAGATTGTAAGGAATCACAATTTTTCGCAATTCTACTTACCTCATCAATATTCATGAAAAATGTAGTAAATTGTGACCCACTATAATTGGCCACAAGAAAGGATGGTGGCCAGCTGGGGTCAGCAGACCACCATGCCTGTGATTGCTTCCAAATAAAGCAACCTTCTTTTTTTAAAAAAAAACTGCAGCTTTTTTTTCCTTAAAGGAAAAAGGGATGCGTTTAAAAGAACTAAAATAAAAGTTATGAACTAAAATAAAAGTCACACAAGCCTAGGAATATTCAGTAGCTATGGTTTTTGTTAATATTTCCAAAGAGGACGTGATCCCTTGTGAAAACCATAACCAATGTGTTGGTGGTACAATATTAATGTTTTAATACTGGATTTTGGTCAGGAAACATAAATACATACCATAAGGAATCGGTTTTGGCAGTAAAACCCTTAATACTCCACTTCCAAATAGCGATTCCAAATGGTTTCCTAAATCGTTCAATGATTCAGAAAACCTTTTCACTAAATGGATTTAGTACATTTGAAAAAGGGTTTTAAGCATTCGCAAACCCACTTATTTACAGAATCCTATGGTTTATGAACACTAAACCCCTTTGGGGCATATTCACAAAGAGCTATCGCCGAATTAACTGCACTTCATCGCAGCCAAAGTCATGATAAATTTACCCCACCATTCACAAGCAGGTGCTAACAGCCCACAGCACCAGTTTTCCCGCAATAGCAGCTGCAAAAAACATTGCCACAGAGGACCCCCGCAACTTTCGCTAGGGAGATGCAGAGTAGGCATTCCCGTGCAAAAAGTCACGACAACACCACACCTCAACATTCACAACGACCAGACAGATTGGCAATAACAACACAAAACACGCAATAAGGCGCATTAGCAGCAGGAAATGTACACCTGCTCTGACTTGATGTAAAGTCGGACGGTAGCCTGCACCACAAAAGGGAGCCCAGCCCAGGGAGTCATCGGAAGGGCAACAGATGCCATGGAGCAACTGATTATGCCAGCCGGACACCTAAGGGGGCCATAACACCCAACGCCACGACATGGCATAGGACATACCAGGGCACCCGGCAACATCGCAGCCTATACAGACTCTCAGCCCAATGGGTGCCACTAACTCTGTGACCCCGGAAGCAGAGCCATGTGGCGGTTGGCCCGCAAAGGCTGCTGGCGAAGCCTACACTGCGGTCCAGCAAGGCACACAAATCCTGAGCAGTCCGGACCGCCAGGATAGGTCATCATCGCAGGCTGCACACCTGCTCAGCAGCTCAAGGTGCCAATGACTCAGTGCACCCTATGTCACTATCCCGTGGCGGGGTGCCTGTGCCAGCCGCAATGCAGAGTCTACCACAAACCCTGTCCAACCCCAGTCAGCGTCCCATGGCAGGGTGCCTGTGCCGGCCGCAATGCAGCTTCTGCCACAAACAGTGTCCAACCCCAGTCAGCACCCAGTGGTGGTAGGTCCATTCCGTTCTCAAGGCCTTGCGTCCGCCATCCAGTCACCACCGGCAGAGGCATATGTGACGTCGTAGGCCCCTTATATTTGCAGGGTCACATGGTCTGTGACACCTGTGCCGGGTGGGTGTGGTGTGCGTGCAAACCTGCCCTCAGGGAGTGGCTGTGACATGCTGACAACTAGACCAGTGACCTGCACAAAACCAGCGAGTACGCGAGTAGGCCCTCCCCCTGGGAGCGTGAAAGGAGTGGTCTGGCCTGCCATACGCCGAAACAGGGCAGGGCTTGCAATAATTCCTCGTGGGCAATAGGCGTGGTTCAGTCCATGTCTGGACAAGAAAGTGGCTGGTACGTGGACCCGTGACACAATTTGATATGTAGCACCCTCTGACTGGCATCCCAGAGGATGAGCATCATTGATTCAAGGAAAATCACTGTCCCTACATTCATCCATACATAAATGCATGAATGATGAAAGACATGACACAGCAAAGCGGCACTGGATGTTTATTGCACATCCAGTGCTTTTCCGCAGCTGGAGTGGTACAGGGCACTGCCGAACACACTACACTATATGGGCCGGAGGAGGGCCAGCCAGAGTCCATCCATGGAAGACAAGTACTGCAGAAGAGGAGGGGTGCAGTCCGTAGTCTGGTCGCTGTGTCATTGGTCATCAAACAGGAAGGGGCGGTTCATGTTGCTGTCCAAGGTGAGTGCATCTGAGTGAATCGGGGGTCAGTGGAAGGTAATTAGGTTAAGTGCGGGACCAACCAGAAACAGGCCAGGTGGCGGAAATGAATGCTAATGAGCCCTTCAGATCACAGGCCCATCCACGTCCTCTTCCCTGGATATGTGCTGTGCCCCACCTGTGGTTGTTGCTGTACTGGCTGCGGCACTGTGTGCTACTGACACCTCAGGTACCGGAGGTGGTTTGTTGGCCGCACTGTGTGCCACTGACACCTCAGGTGCTGATGTGCAGCGGTGGCTGCCATCCTTTCAGCCTCCATCCACACTATGTCCTCCATCAGCCTCCACATCTGTGGCAGCTCATGGCTGGTATTGCTGGAGCCACTCTGAGCGAACAGGTGTTCTTCTCTCCACACCATGACTCCAGCGATGTCATTCAGGCCACGTTGGAGAACATGTATCAGGCTACACACCCAAGGATGCTGTTAAGTTTGGTTGCCATGTTGCCAAAGCCCAACGGCACCTGCTCTACGGTCTCCCTCTGGCACTTCAGCACACGGAGTTGGAAAGCCATGTGTTGTTCCTGGGGGTCTTGGGGGGGGGGTGCCCGGGCTGTGGGTGCCTCCTGCTGGGTGCTTTGGGTAGTGAATGGGGTCTCCTTGATGCAGCTGGCCAGCCCTGATATTGGCGGTGAGTTGCAGATGAGGTCAATGATGTCTTGGATGGCTTGGGTGTCGATGCTGGTGTTGTCCTCCTCGTCATCAGTGAAGAGTGGCTGGGACTGCTCTGCAGGAGGTGTTGACGGTGCCCCTGCGATGTGAAGGGGAGATGCTGTATTACGATGTGTCAACATGTATGTAGCCGCATGGAACCTGTTGACATTCAGACAGCATGGCATTGTGCATTGTGACAGTCTGTAGATCTGGGCGAGGACCCAGAGTCATTGTGGGTGTGAACTGTACTTTGCTTGATTGTGCATGTGTGCCATTTTGCCCATCTCCACCTGTTCCCCCAGTACCTGGTGGTCACTCACCCTGTTGCGGTTGTGTTGTGTCCTGTCGAGCAGTTTCCGAATCCCGGACTCCGGCCGCAGTCTCCTCACTGATGATTGTCGACACCAGCTCCTCCATGTCATCCAGCTCAAGCTGTGGTGCTGGGCCCCCACCTCCAGTGTGCGTTGCTGCTTTCCGGTTGGTGGAGAGTTTCTTCTTAGCCCGCCGATTGATGTCACTTCATCGCCTCTTGACCTCGTCCATTGTCCTCTTGTGCTCCCTGATGGCATTCACCTTGTCCGTGATGTCCCGCCATGTTCCATTTTTGGTGCCCAAAAACACATTGGAGGTGACGAACAGTTGTTTATGGTGTTCCATCACCTCTGTGACTATGATCCTGTTCACCTGCAGACCCAATTTACTCTTCCTCTTCTTCTTGTCCTTGCCCTTCCCTGTCCCCGAGGTCCCGGGCTGGTCGTCCAAGGTGCTTTTGGAGTTGCACTCGTCCTCTGCGCCTGCTCCGGCTGCCTCCATGGTGTTTGTGTTTGGGTGTTTTTTTTTACTTTTATGGTGATTTTCCCCACCTGCCAGGTGTGTGTTACAGGCCTATCACTGGTTTCCTTATCGCGCTTTGGCCCATCGCTGGTTTTTTGGTATTGTGGTGTGGTTTTTGTCACCATTGAGGTGGTTGTATCGTGGACTTTGTCTTCGTTTTGAGCAGACTATTGCATGCTACCGCCGTGTTGTGAATTTCATGTTGACACAGGGTTATTTTCCCGCGATGTTGAAAGTTGCGTTACGCTACTCTTGCGGTAGTTATCACAGGTTCTTGTGAATTTACCCCTTTGTGTGCAGTAGTAGGTAAAGTTACAATCAACAAGTGATAAGTGGGGTGCCTCGGCTCCAAGAGATAAAGTGATCTTTTAATTCATCATCTTGTAGTGTTCTTCAAAGGGTTGTGTATTTATCTGCTTTTCATCCCTGCTTTACTCCTTTGGCACTGTATTCCTATTTTCAACCATTTTGTAAATCGGGGCTAAAATCTAAATGTAATGTGTATTGGGGAAACCCATGTTTATTCCACCCTGTTAAGCAAGCTGAAAAATGTGCAAAAGAGAGCACATGCTATGTTTTCCACTTGTGCAAACATGGCCCACTGAAATTGTAGCAAAAGGAGATGATGGACTAAGTGCTGACACTTTTGAAACACTCACCCCCAGTCACAGATCTGGGTTCAATTCATCATCGTTCTTTAGCTCACTTTGCCATCCCAGTTCAGACGCAGGTACATGCAAATCAGCCTTGACCCTGTGCCTAATGGGAACAGTCCAGCCCGAACTGCCAAGCCATGTCTTCCCTGGACCGGAAACAAGCATCCTGGGACCGGTTTCGGGGTAACACCCCTCATCAGCCAGGCAAGCTTGAATCCAGTGGCAAAGTGAGCAAGGGATCCACGTCTGGGCATACCCTGCCAACCTAGGGCGAACAAAGCAAACACAAGGAGATGATAGACGGAGCGCTGAAACTTCTCAAACACTCAACCCCAGTCACAGATCTGAGTTGAATCCATCATCATTCTTTAGCTCACTTTGCCACCCCAGTTCAGACACAGCTATATGCATATCAGTCTTGACACTGAAATTGTACTCTAGCATTGTACTTTATCAAGCAATGTTTTTGCTAAACAAGGAATGGCAAACAGAACGAAAGTGCCATTTATAAAGTTTTGTAAACTGTTTTTGCTATCATAGATATTTGTACTTCCCACTGCAGGGGTGCCTTTCTTTTCAATCATCGCTCGGGACATAGATGAGCCCTCCAGCCCTAATTCCGAGGTCTCATACATGCTTCTGTCACAAAAACCTGTCGATCCCAATGTGGAGTTCACCGTTGACAGTCAGAGGGGCTTTCTTTCCTTCAAAGGATGCTTGGATTATGAGGTAAGATTGACTGCTTTGTTTTTCAACTAAAAAAAATGGAATGATTTGTAGTTGTGCATTTATATGTTCCCACATGTTGGATAAAACACTTCTACCATCTTGTATTGGCTGCCCACATTGTGTCTAATACAATATTTGAAACTTAAAGGCATATTATAGTGACTGTAGTCAGTGATTCTTTTTTTAGCAAAGCAGACAAGGTGTAATTTGTTTTTTATTTTGAGTGCATACTCCAGGTAATCAGTTGAGGCCAATTCACAAACATTTTTGTACACTAAAATTGATTCCCTGGTTCAGCCTTGCAGAAGGAGCACATGAATCGACAAAACCTGCAAGAACTGTGGATTTCCCACTGTAAAACTGATCTGGGTCCCTTGGGAATGGAGGATTCTTAGTGAGTGTTAAGGTGTTGTGGTGTTACTGGTTTGCTACCCAAAATGCTGTGGGAACACAAGTCTGATACTATGTGAGTATTGACACACATTATGCATTGCAATTGAAACACTGGAGCACATACTCTAGTCTGTAATTGATTAAAGGATGCAGTGATGAGTTTGAGTAGCAAGTAGCAGAAGTGGTAGATTGCTCTTTTAAGTACTCTTCTATGAGTTTGTGAATCGCCCCAAAACACCCAGCTACCTATTAATTAAAGTGCAAAAAAGGTCACAGTAATTTCTATTTGTACTATGTGTATAGAAAGATTTCCTGACTATTTCTATTTTAAATGGTTTGGAGCCACTTCAGAAACGCATGTAAGAGTATGTAAAAAAAATTAAAGGAGTAATGTTTTACTTGCTCTTACATCCAATTGTCATCCAGGCCCACTGTGTTTCTGTGATGAGTAAGAGATGGGAATTGTCCCAGAATTCACAGTGATATAGAGAAAGAGCATTCTCCACCAGCAAAATAATTATTACTGGATAAAAAATGTTTAGTGTTCAAATGCATACACTTGCTTTATACACCACTCAGAGTTAGACATTTTTAGAAATAGAAGATGTAAGTCCACACTATGTAGATTTATACATGTATGTCTTTACCAAAATGTTTTGGAATCTGAACCATAAATTGATGCTAGAAGATGTAATGAAAAAGCAACTTGTACACCCCACATAAAAGAGTCATGGTCTTACTGCTTTTTGAACCATTACTCATTTTCTTTCAACTTAGAGATGGAGGCACATGAGAAGGGGTAGGTCGTTGGTGATTTTCTCCAATGGATGACCACGCTAATTTTGTTTAGCGTTTATCTCAGTGTTTCTGGTGATATCACCCTCATTGGTCAGTGATTTGACATTCTGCAGGTATACTTATAGGGTTCTTAGTGTTTGGACTCTACTTGTTGTGTCCTTGGTCCCAGACACTATGTAAATTAGTTATACATTTTCTGGAGAGTTGCCCTAGATCACATCTTGACTAATTGACGGCATGAAAGATGTTGACTATATAGGTCACTAGGGATCATTGTCCCTAATGGTGACATCATGGTTTTAACTCCTTAAGTGCTGATGACGGAACCGCTCCGTCATCAGCTACGGGTGAGCTGTGCTGATGACGGAGCGGTTCCGTCATGGCCCGCTCGGCGCGCCTGCGCGGCGCGAATTTCGCGCCTGCGCTGACGTTCTATTGAGCGGGGCGGGCCATGACGGAACCGCTCCGTCACAAGCACAGGTCAACCGACGCTGGTGACGGAGCGGTTCCGTCACCAGCATGCGGCCGCCGCGCGGCCGCCCTTCCCCCTTAGCACTGCGGCGGAATAGCCGCCGCAGTGAAGGGGTTAATAAGTCACACAAAGAGCGCTTAACTTGCACTTCACATCACAGCTTTGGAAAAAGATCTCCGATAATGAGCCCCCTTGAGGGTGCCCTTCAGGCATTGCAGCGCCAACCGTACGAGGAGCAAGACCGATGCTGAAGCATGACACCTGCAAGGGAGTATGAGGGCTCCATTTCGAAAAGGAACTACTCCCCTCATAGTGGCTCCTTTTCTCTCACCTACTCCCCTTTGCCTTTTGTCCCCTTAGGAACAGCATACGTTTTTCTTTCAAGTATTTGAAAGATGGCTCAGGGGTGAGAGGTGAAAGATTATATTTTTGATGTAGTAAAAAGTTTTTTGCATTTATAGCCATCACAAAAAAGTAGGTATGTTATTCATTAAAAGTCCTCCAACTGACTTGGGTTCAATTGAACACTTTACAGCTTCTTGATGTTGCAATGTTTGTCAATATTTTTCTGCAGACAAAATATTATTCTAATGACGTTTCAATAGACATTTAACCTGTAAAAAAATTCTCCCATAAAAAAGCTATTTTTTATTTGTATCGTCCATAACCTACTTTTGAAGGACTATTCACTTTTTTTGTTCAAAAATGTTTCAGATTTGAAAATGTTGTCGGAGTTTATAAATATAGTTCAAAAGTTGTCAAAGTTCAATTTTCTTTGACAATCGCTATTTTGTGAATTACCTTTGCTGAAAGATAAATCATGCTCATTTTATAGTGATAATAAAGACCAATATTGCTAACTTTGCACACCCCCAATTTAAATATCTATGGGCCATATGTAGGTGGCCAAATACTGGTCGGTAACGGCCGATTTCGGCCGTTACCAACCGGTAGTTGGAGTTTGAGATGTAGGGTTCTTAAAAATTACAGATTCAGTAAATTTACCGAATCGGTAATTTATAGAATTGTTGTTTACCGAATCTGTAATTTGAGATGTTGGTGGCACTGTAAACAGTGCCACAAGCCCTTAAGAATTCGTTATTTACCATCAAATACTATTTGATGGTAAATAACGAATTCCTGTGTACATGCACATCTGTGCATGTACACCTGTGCCATGTGGCACACATACATGCCCTTAGGGCATGTATGTGTACCACATGGCACACAAGCCTGAAACAGGGGTGCAACAGGGTGTCAAAGTGACACCCTGTCCCCCTTGACAATTCGGTAATTTTACCGAATCGGTAAATACCGATTCAGTAATTACCGAATTTTAACGATTCAGTAATTTATTTGTTAAAAATACCTACATAGCATTTACCGATTTGTAAATACTGAATCAGTAAAATTCGGTATTTACGAATCGGTAAATACCATTTACCTACATGAGGCCCTAAGTCCTTTGTTTGAAGTTAATTTACAGGTTATAGAACTGCCTTAGGTGTGAGTGAATCTTAGTGGGCTAATTAATAGTATTGTAGCAACATTCAGAATCCTTGTGGGATAGTCAAGATTGTAATATGAAACAGTTGGCTAAAATTCACGCTAACCTGTCCTCAAACATTAGAAACAGTGTCTTGAAATGTTTTTGGTTTCATCCTGGAGCCATTCAGCACTGTCTGGTTTTAAAGTTTTATTGGTGAAAGAATCTAGATCTCCTACTCTATCCCTCTTTTGCACCGCATTGCAAGGATCAACTTTGTCACAAGCCACTGAATCCAATCAATGAAATTCACTGACTATTTGGTAACACTGTCCAATCAAATTTCCTGAAGCAAAGAGTTAATCCCTTGAAACTTCAGTACAAGTGTTTGCTTGTGATGATGCCTGATGGGCCCATGAATAGTTCTTTCCATTCATTCATTGGGAAGTAGGAGGTCAAGTAGAGAAGACTATACAAAAAATATTACTGAGTCCAAGAACAATGAAAACAACAACATATAGAAAACAAAAACATTTAAAACCACTCTATTTTCCGTAGATGATCTTCAATTAAAAGAACTATCTAGACATTTTCATGAAGGAGTAGAACAAAGAATAAAATGTGGTTCACTGTGTTTTGCCTTAGACCACAAAAAGTTACAAGCTTCTTATTCAGGCGAGAGATAATGGGAGAAGTGTGAAACAGACCTCAACGTGTGAGGTGCAAGTGTTTGTCGTCGACAGGAATAACTACCAACCAACATGGAAAGCAGATGCAGTGAGTATCCTATAATCATTAAACAAATGTGATCTTCATGTGTTAACTGTGATTCAATGATGCATGGGTCAGTGTATATGTGCACATTTATGTGCAGATATACTTGTATGGTGTAAAGTATAGGGCAAACCATCTGAAAGCCTGTCAATTTACTATTTCTGGAAGCCCATAGAAGATAGGGAAAGGTATGTGACTATTGAGAAATAGTGTTGGTTCTAGCCCTTTCCTAAATTTCCCAGAATTTCATTTTCTCAGATCTTTTAAGGAAGCATGCAACATATTTCGTGGCCAAGCAATTAAAATCCCATGCATCTTTTGTTAACAGATTTATTTTCATTCATTAAGGGTTAAGTTGTGTGCTGTCATTTTGGACTTTATTCAGTTGAAATAGTAATTATTTGCTGAACGTAGGAGCATATGATTGGTGCAATCCAATCTGTAAATTAGCTTTTACTTTACCACTCGTTTTCTAATGTGTTATGCAATTTAATGTATCCAGTGTTTTGTACTGTCTCAGTTTATGTTCTTGAAAGATGCTTCTAACAGTGCTTGGCTGAGAATTCAGTGACTTGTTTCTGCCAATGATATTTCCTAGATCACTTTCTAAAAAGTGGTATGAATTATGGGTTCAAAAATAGGAGTGCTTTATAGAAACTGAGATTGATTGGCAGCTCATGTGGACCCAGGGACATTGATTTTGTTTCTTCAATCTTCATGAAGTTCTTCATAATACTTGGGTGGCACCTTAATTTGTAGATAGATTTAAATATCATTCAGGGAGACCACAAAACACAGTCCTTGCTCTCTGATGGCAAGGAATGATTTGATGTACTATGAAGACGGACACGGATTTCCAGGTATCCATGCAGGCCACGAAGGTATATTGCAATTAGAATGAAAACTCAACTATGGCGTATATATGTATTTTTTTATTGTTTAGTAGATCACCAGCTTGTGATAATTTGAAGATGTGTTGAAGTAACAGAATCCACATCTGCAACATAAGCAGATGAACCTAAAGAACAAAAAGATGTTGCAAACCATTTGGACTTTATACTATTGCCACTCAATTGGCTACCATGAACACAAAAAAAGGGACATCTCACCACCGCTATTGAAAAATGATGGCAGTACATGGTGGTTGGTCATGCCCATCAAAGACGACGAGACAAGAGCACTGTGGCAAGAATTAATGGGATAACCTGTTCCATTGATAGATTGAGTGAAGCAGACCTCAGTGTTTGAGGTCCCAATGCCACTTCCACCTTATATAGATGAGCAGTAACCCTGCAAGTGTAAATGGGACACTTTAGTGGGGACATTGCAAGGGGCTTAGGTCAGATCACCTCTGCAGTTTAGGTGCTACAAAATGCACAAATAGTATGTAGTATTGCAGAAGCCCCTCAAAATAGTGAGGACATATCAAGCGTAAGCAGCATCTCTGCCACTGATGCATGTGTTCTGCGATGCAGCAGCAGCCGTACACCTAGTGGAGAACAAGTGGAATCAACCCATGTGGGACGTAGCCGCAAGAGGCACTGAAGAACACAGAATAGTGGGCCCGATTCACAGAACTAACTTAAGACAAAATCCTAAACTTACTACTTTTGATATTCACAGAAGTTAGGATTTTGTCTTAAGTTTGTCTTAAACTTAAGACAGACTTAAGAGAGACTTAAGTTAGGATTTTGTCTTAAGTCTGTCTTAAGTTTGTATTAAGACAAAATCCTAACTTCTGTGAATACCAAAAGTAGTAAGTTTAGGATTTTGTCTTAAATTAGTTCTGTGAATCGGGCCCAGTGTGTTTAATTTTTGGTGTGCCATTGGAATTTTGGTGATGTAACCAACCTGCATTTTTTCTAACCATTAGGATGTCATACAGTTGAAATATCATAGCAATTGAAATAGTAGCCTGATAATAAAGGTTGCCTTGGTTTGTTGAATGGAATCTACTTTAATAAGTTCAGTCAATATACTGTCACATATAACTTACTTTGAAAAGTAATTTGTTGCAATGTGGTCCCATCAGCGTCTCCCCGTCACTGATCTGCTTTTGTCTTGAAGCTGCTGAAGAGGTGTCTCAGGATTGTCATCTTTGGAATAAGCGCCACTTATAGAGATGGGTAGTCCTCACCTGGTAGCTATGTTATGTGATATGACACATGTTGCCACCATTTTGCAGGCTCTCTCAGGAGCACACTATTGAGTGCTTCCACTTTTGTGGAGGCCCCAAAATCTAGATTTGAGCATGCCAAATGTGTGTTCTATCATAGCCCTGGTGTGTTTATGAACACTATTGTAACCCCTTTCGTTTTTGTTTGCTGGGTCCAAGTAAGGTAACAGTATACAACACCTTAAGGGTTAGGGACAGTCACCAGGAACCAAACAAATAAGTGTGAGCATGCTCAAAATTTGCATTTGATAAATACAATCATATGTGTCATTGTACTGCATTACATTACCTAATAAATAGCCATCATCAAACTCCACTCTTTCCAGGCGTTGGTGTATTCCACTGTGCCTGGTGCTCTCCGGTTATTGTGACACTATATTAGTAATTAAGTTACTTACATCACAGGCAAAGTGTATGTTGAGGGAATGGGTATTATTTCTGTTCCGAAACAGGTACTCTATATGGGCTTGAAGACAAATTGGAACATGTGTTCCATCTACACACCCTATGACATGGAGAGATTTAGAAACCTTATAAAATTTGAACTGTGTGCTTTGAATTTCCTCAGCATTCCTGGGTAGGTATATGAACCTGTTGATCTTTTGGAGCATGGCATCTTGAAAAAAGTTAACTTTTTGACACCCCATCAGCAACAGCAATCAAACCCTGGTAACTGCCAAAGGTCAAAAGATATAGGCCCACATGCATCAATATCGGCATTTGCGAATTCTTATTTGCGAAAAATAGAGAATCGCAAATAAGAATTCGCAAAAGCCTATGCATCGTTTTTCTCGCAAATTTTATGCGATTCGGTAAAAATCGCAATTTTTACTGATTCGCATGAAATTTGCGATTTTTCAATTGCGAATTCGCAATTCCCATTCATTCCTATGGGCTAAAAGGCCCATAGGAATCAATGGGAATTGCGAATTCGCAATTGAAAAATCGCAATTCATGAATGCATTTCAAGGGTGGAGAGGGGGGTCCAATGACCCCCCCCTGCACCCATGAAATGTACTTTTCAGTACAAGTTACATACACACATGTCCTTAGGACATGTGTGTCTGTAATTGAACAGTTTAAAAAAAGCAATTTTAAGCATATTTAAACCATTTCGCAAATTACCACGAGGTTCAACCTCGTGGTAATTTGCACTTCCAGTTTCAAATATTGCAATTTTTTTTAAAAATGATGCATTGCTTTTAAGGAATCGCAAATTTGCAATTCCTTAAAAGCAATCGCATTTTTGGAATTCGGTAAACATACCGAATTACTCAAAAATGCTTGCTGCATCCCAAAAACATATTTAGGAAGTGCAAACGGCCGAATTTACTGATTCGTACCGTTTGCACTTCCTAAACACGTTGATGCATGTGGCCCTCAGTGAGTACAATACCTGCACATGAGTGGGGATGGAATTGCTACACTGAGTACTGCTTTCAAGAATGGGTTTTAACATTTCAGCTAAATCTAGTGTCACTACATTACTTAGCCTGTATTTCTTAAATAGTTCCTCCTTCGTCTGTTGGAAAATGGTAAGCCTGATTCTAAATATCTTCTCCTGTTTCCTCTCTCTCCTCTTCCTCTGCTGAACAGCCAGTAGTTGCATCATCTTTGCAATCACATACAGAGCAGCCATTGTGGAAGCCTCCGATGCTTTCTGGGCCAGCTTTTATAGTTTAAATACTGTCATGGCCGTACTGGCCATCATAGCGGGAATCGGGCTTTTACCTGGGAGGCTAGAAGGGTGTGGGCTGGTTTTGCAGTGTTGAGGGTTGGTTTTGTAACTGGGGGCTAGTTTAGCAACCAGTAACAAGAGCAGCAATGCTTCACAATTGCATTCCCATCCCCCCACCCCATGGGTTTGATCCGACAAAATTACCAGGCCTGCTTTGGGTTCCCAGTCCGGCTCTACACATCACTACCACCTGAAATGTATAAGTGCTAAATTCAATGTGCAAACTGGTGTTTTTGCGACTAGTCGCAAATTGCAGCAGCCACAAACATACAGTTTCTGAGTCACAATGACTCTCAAATTTCACTAGCAAAAAATACTGCTTCGCTAAACAGTTGCATCACTAAATTTAATCTGAGAATGGATTTCTGTAGATTTTTAACACTAATACCAGTGATCCACTTTACATCTGTAGAGGTGCATTTAAAAGGGTAAAGAATGAATGATTTTTACTCTGGACATTTACACGGAGAGAGTTTGGAAACCTACACTTCAGAGTTGTAACTGGTTTGAGGATCAACCCTAGGTTTCCCATATGCCCCGCTAGTTTGCATGCGTTTACCATGCAACCATTACAATGCGGTCGTTACAACGACCGTATTGTTACCTTGCATACCATTACAATGCAAGTCTGAACAACTTTCTGTAGGGGGCGCTGAATTTTACAATAGTATAATTTACAATTCCAACTTCAGTCTGTGCAACAGTATGGAAGGTGTTGGATTTTAAATCCAGTACCTTCTGCCCCCCTACAGCTAGTTGTTGTTCTGACCTGCGTTGTAATCGCATGCGATGTAACAATGCAGTCTTTGTAAGAACCGCGTTGTAATGGCATGTGTGGTTTCGCATTTGTGGTAAACAATGTTTACCCTATGTTTCTGTCATTTTGCAAACGGGAATAATCCTTGCCAGTTTACAGCAAACAAAAGGCAGCCAAAATATAAGTGCTGTGAATGCATTAGTAAAAATCTTAATACAGTAGCCCAGGACACTTTTATGCCCAATCACTGGGTAATTATCAGCCACATGCCAGCCGATGAATATGGCTGAAAAGATGAAGCTTTAGGGAAGCTGCATATTTTTAAACAAACCACAATAAATCTGGAGAGGAATAAATAGTCAACTGGGAAATGACAACGCCCAGAATCACTTTGTGCTGCTTATTCCAGAGTAGACTAAAGTGACACTATAAGAAGTAAAATGTCTGGCATTCCATGGAATGCTTGAATTGGAGACACCAAGAACACCATGCTAATCTTGCTTGTATTTTTCCATACATGTCATGCCACAACAGCTGCTTGAGCAAAGCCTATGTGAGAAATCGGGTTGTTGGTTGAGTGGGGTGTTAACCCTGATTAAGCAACAGCCACAATCCCTGTCAGGATGAAGCACTAAAGTCACTAATTTAGCCTTTGCTTAACCCTCTGGTAGCTTGGCACAAAGGCAGTCAGGCTTAACATAGAGGCAATGTGTAAAGTATTTATGCAACACACAAATAGTAATAAAATGAAAACAGAACCCAAAAAATATTATACCAAATTAGGAAAATAAATAGTCAGGGGGCAGCTGGATGAAGTTGTAGTGAAGATTTCCACATTCAGAGATAAGGCCAGATTTATCTAACTTTCACGCAACGCAGCAAAACAACTTGCTGTGCTGTGTGAAAGGGAGAATGCAGAAATGTGCCATATTTGCCAATATGAAGCTGTTTTCTGCCTGCGCTGGAGCACAATCCACTGCCAAGCGCCAACGCAGGCACCTTTGTGCCATAGAGCAAGGATGTCTGTGTTGCAGGTAGGATTGTTTTTGTGCTGGATTGGACACATTACTGCACAATAACAATCCTCTAAGGTATTTCCTTCTTTGTAAGTGTGCTGTAGAATGCAGCACACTTAGAAATAGGTAACAACCAGGAGAATTAAAGATATTACTTTTTGTTGCACCTCCCCATGGAAGGTGTAGAATATTTATGCATTCTCAGGTTTACAGGTTTTGGTGAATCTGGAAAAGCACCAAAATACATGGGCACTGATCAGGAGGCCACCCAACTGGCCTTTGGAGTCACTCTGGTAATCCTGGGTTCAAGAGGTGGAACAGGACTTAAGCAAAAGGGCAGGCCTCTGTGAGTTCAAGGCAGGGTTCAGGAAGCAGAGCATTCCTTCCAGGTGCAGCAAAGCAGTGTTCTGTATTGGACAGCAGCAAGCCGTCCCATGAGAGTCCTTCCGCAAGTCTAGAAAGTGAACTTAAAGGTGCGTCTGAGGATCCTATTTTTATACCTGGTCCCTTCTTTGATGTAGGAGATGCTCCTAGAGAATTCCCTTTAAAGTACTCTCCTGCCTCCTCTGTCCTGGTTCCTAGCTGGCTGCATTAACAATGCAGTGGTGACAAATCCTTTTTGCAAAGGCAGGGCACCTCCTATTCAGTTGCTCTGCCCCCCTCCATCCTGCCAGTGATGACCAATGCAGACTCGCCTAATCCCTTTTTTGTGTGGCTGTCTGAGAGGCAAAATCAAAGTTCAAATGCCAACTACACCCTGTCAAGTGACCCAGGAACAGGCTGCAGGAATCAATTAGACAGGGTAGGAAAGTGCAAACTTTCTAAAAGTGGCCTATTGAAAATTGTAACTTAAGATACACCTTTACTATTAAGGATGATTTTTAATCACAATTTCTCAGATTTCAACTATGAAATTTTTACCTGTACGGATTTGGGTTGTTAGTTGACTGGGACATGAGCCCTGGTCAAAGTGCAACCATATTTGGGTTTGGTTTTATAAGCGCTTGAATGCCCATGGGCGTCTTGGCGCTGCTTCTACAGCTAGGAGAAAAGCAAAGCTGATTACAACAAGGCCTAATATGACTGAACTAATTACTGAAAAGACATGTTTCAGAGCTTTTTAACCGCATGCACGCTAGCGGGTTTTCCCGCTGCGAGCTGAAATTTGAAAATCGCGGGTAACGTGACAAAGCCAGCTCGTCATGCGCGCAGCGCAGGTAACGCCCATGACGAGCTGGCTTTGTCATCCGCATCGAAGGGGTTAAAGGACATATGATTTGGGGTGTCTTTCAAATTCATGGGTAAGGAATTCCACAGTTTAGCAGTTCACACTACAAAACGTCTTCCTCCCTGCGAGGCTCAACCCCCTGGTAGCTTGGCACAGAGCAGTCAGACTTAACTTAGAGGCAATATGGAAAGTATTTGGGCATTACTTGAAACAGTAATAAAGTAACAAACTCCACACAAAAAAGATCCCGCACCAAGTTAGAATAATGGAGTTATTTGTAATAAGTAAAACAGAATCAAAATGACAAATATCCAACCAGAAGACCAGGAAATATGTTGTTTTTAAGATCTCAGTGAAAATTGAGTCAAAAAGCATAAAGCGTCAACTGTGGATATCTGGTCACGCCGGACCGGGACAAAGTCACAAGTTTAGGCTGACCATGATGAAGCGTGGGCCAGCTACAGGGTCTCAGTTATGTCCACTAAAAACAATACCTTATATTCTTGTTTGCGATCATTGCAAGGGTTTGCTTTGATGATGCATTGTGCAGTCGAAGTGATGAGGTTATAATGAGATGCGGCAAGGCTGCGATGTGAGGGCCTGCCTCAAACGCGAGGATCACGTCAACAGGGGCTTGCAATGTAAAGTTCAGGTGTCCACGATGCGTTGAGCAGTCAGGGCAATGCGCCGGTTCTGAGGATCTGTGAGGCTGTAATACGGAGCCTGACGGCGGCAGCCTCAATGACGTCAAGGGATGGGAAGACCTGCGCTGAGGAAGCATCATGCAGCGGTGGCTCAGATGAGGCTGTGATGCAGGTCTTTGTGATGGGATGATCCATGCAGAAGCAGCAACACATAAGTTCTGCTCAGGGCTGCGATGTGCAGCAGACATGATGTGTTGGTTCCGCTGGATCCACAGACACTGGCAGATCACCTAAGGCCCACTTCTAAAGGTCTAGGACTAGGGTGGCACCACTTGCCAGGGTAGACTAACAGGTGGCAGAGTCCAAGTGCTGGGATCGAGGTTGTTGGACAAGCTATTCTGAATTGCAGCTCACATCAGGCGGCCAGTCAACTTACCCTTGCTCTAGGGTCCTGGGTTCAACAGATGCAGGTACAGTCCTTCTCACCCAGGCAAGATGACAGTAGGTTAGCACAATGGGGCAGCAGTCCTTCTGAGCTGCAGTCTGGAAGAGTGGTAGCCCTTATGCAGCACAGCAGTCCTTCTTACTGGCACAGTATCCACAGGTCCACAAGTGTACTGAAGAGTTTGTGTCTAGGGCCCAATATTTGTACCCAGTACTGTCTTTGAAGTGGTGAGGAGCAGCTTTTGGAGGTAACCCTTTGATATCCCCAGGCTTCCTACTTTCACTGTCCTGGCTCCAGACTACCTACAGGGATTTGTGTGGAGACAGGACACAGCTTATTCAAGTGTAATTAGGGATGAGCCCAGCTCCGCCTTCTCCTCCTGCCAGCGATAGCTCATCCAGGCACAACTAATTTTACTATTTTGTGTGGCTGTCTAGGTGGAAGACACAAAGCACCACTGCCAACTACACCCAGTCATGTGGCTCAGAGACAGGCAGAAAAAGGCTAAAGCAGGAAACCCCACTTTGCTAAAAAAAAAAAAAAGTGACTGTAATAAGGTAACTACAATGTTATCCTATGGGAAAGGTAGGCTTTGCATTAGTAAAAAGGTTTTTTACTACCAGGACATATAAAACTTAAAAGTACACGTCCAACCTTTAGAATAAACTGCGGACTTCCCCCTGGTCTTTCCAGGGCCTACACTAGGATTGACTTATATCTATTAAAAAGGAAGTTTTGGGGCTGGCAAAAGGTTTATTTTGCCAGGTTGGAATGGCCGTTTAAAACTGCACAAACGGGCTGCAATGGCAGACCTGAGACAGGTTTAAAGGTTCTACTTAAGTGGGTGGCACCATGTACTAGGGACTTACAAGTACATTAAATATGCCAATTGGGTATAGCCAATCTTACCATACTTTAAAGAGAGAGCACAAACACTTTAGCACTGGCTATACCGCCTTCTGTGTCTTCATCTTTCACCATTTGCTTGTTCTTTACTGTTCTGCCTCCTTCCCCCTCCTCTGTTTCCAACACTATGCTCCTGCCCTGTATTTCCCTCAATCTCCCCCTGCAACATGTCACTTTTTTACCTAATTCCCTCCACAAGGCTGGCTTTAGTGCTGGTGGCACCCATGTGACAATGTTTGTTTGCGCCCCCCATTACCACCTCCACTGCAGATTCCCTCACCCTCACCCCTTAACAGTGCCCCTGAAGTCTCCATAACCGCTCTCTCTCAGGTGCATTTAATAAATGTTATAGCGCTGCCACTCATACCAGTGTAGGGTGTCAGGGAACTTTACATCACACACACTACACAGAGGCAATCAATCATAGGTGTGTAAATCAGTGTTTAGGATATGTTACATAAGCCAGAGTACAACAAGCTATAGGAGTGACATGTCATCCATACTGGTAGGCAGGATAGTTGGTCTGGAAAAGCACAAACTCAGAATTTAAAACATGACACCATGGTTGGGGTTTCTCTTGAATAATCAGAAAGAATTTCTATCCAAATTTACCCTTTTTACAACATTAGGATAACGAAAGACTAAGGGAAAAATCATAAAGCTCTAATCTATATCCTGCGCACTGTTCTATATTAGGTTATAACTTAGAAACTGCAAGTAACAAAAGGATCTTTCAGACAAAAGCAGTAACCCACTGACATATTTACATCATATGCACTTTGTGATCTGAATGGCACACGTTCTTTGCAGTAGGCACATTAAACCTCTATGCTACCTTAAGATGAGTCAAAACTTCCATTAGGCAAAACTCCGATCTCTCTCCAGGAAGCCCATTAATCCAAGGAGTTATCTTGACATTTTTATTGTTGCCTGAAAATTACTGGAGGCCAGGAACGTGACGCCCCCACCCAAAGTCAGCGCCCGGTTTGGATAAACCGTCGCAATGCCCTAGAACCGGCCCAGTTGCTCCATCCTACGACAACCAGGTGTTCTTAATGCTGGAGGAAAAGGTGACTCCCACCTTATTAGGCAATGTACCACCCAGCACAGAATAGTTCACCTGAAAGATGCAACTCTCCTTTAGAGGGTACCAGAGAGAAAATGACACAAAGATTAAAGAAGCTCATTGACAACCTTTAGCTCTTGTAGATGAAGATTAATGCAGTAGTAAATAGCAAGGTTCCAATCTCCCGAGACACTGGGGAAGAGGAAAGAGCCAGACAAAAGGCATCCAGCAGGAGATCCAAGGTAAGTTGAAACTGTGAGGAGCAAAAATGTGTGAAAAATCTCAGAACTGTCTCCTTATATGATTCAAACAGCAGCTGAGATCATAGTAAAGGGCTAGACTTCATCTTAGATTGGGAACGTCAGATGGTCCATGGACATGGAAGTGGAGAAGTGTGGCTCAATGGTTAGAGCGGCAGACCCTGATGCAGAGGTCTAGCCCGGGACCAGGGTTCAATTCCCTGCCTTGGCGAGTCTTGGGCTCAAAATTCCACGGACCTGATAATTCTCGCCTCGGTGCCTATTCCGATCATGGAGTCACACTCTGCAACTCTGGGCAATAGCTTGCTTAATCTCCAAAACGGCCCCCACAACGCTAAGGATTCCTGGCCTCCACCTTGGGGGTGCCCAGGAGTGGATGCCTCACAGGGAAAGCCAGGATGGGTTCCACAGCGGTATTCGTACAAGCGCCTTGAGACCCTTGCGGGTGAGTAGTGCGCTATACAAGTATTAATTTACAGACCACCATCTTAGAAATGGTTTGGTTACTCCTCTTACATGTAATTGATCTTGTCTTTATTTCTCTGGGTGAAAATAAACACTAACTTTTCTGATGCACTTCAAGGGATGTGCCACCCCGTGGCCGTGTGTGTGGGGGGGGGGGTTTGCGATTTCCTCCACGTCCGACCTGCCATGGCTGTAGGTAAGAGCGGGAGAAAGGCCGCTACCCTCAAAACTTGAGTCGCTTGGGCTGGACCGCAACCCCTGCCCCCCCACCCCGCATTGTTACGCCACAGTTCTCACAGAATCTGACAGTAGCTAATTGGCTTCAGACATGGATAACCATCTGTGTTAGATACTATAAACCATTTAATGCTGGTAAAATAGCTCCCCATAAAGAGAGTAGTGTGCTGAATTATGCACACCAATTCATGGTTGCAACTTACAGAATGTATATGTTGTGGTCTATTATGCATCTCATTCTTTCATTTTGCATATACATGGGATATAAATGGTATGGTCAGCAGCAGAAACTGTATCCTTTCTCAAATGATTTCATGGAGCTTTCTGTATTTAAAATGGTGTTAGACGTCTGCTAGAAAAGTTGTTAAAATATGCCAATTGGGTATAGCCAATCTTACCATACTTTAAAGAGAGAGCACAAACACTTTAGCACTGGCTATACCGCCTTCTGTGTCTTCATCTTTCACCATTTGCTTGTTCTTTACTGTTCTGCCTCCTTCCCCCTCCTCTGTTTCCAACACTATGCTCCTGCCCTGTATTTCCCTCAATCTCCCCCTGCAACATGTCACTTTTTTACCTAATTCCCTCCACAAGGCTGGCTTTAGTGCTGGTGGCACCCATGTGACAATGTTTGTTTGCGCCCCCCATTACCACCTCCACTGCAGATTCCCTCACCCTCACCCCTTAACAGTGCCCCTGAAGTCTCCATAACCGCTCTCTCTCAGGTGCATTTAATAAATGTTATAGCGCTGCCACTCATACCAGTGTAGGGTGTCAGGGAACTTTACATCACACACACTACACAGAGGCAATCAATCATAGGTGTGTAAATCAGTGTTTAGGATATGTTACATAAGCCAGAGTACAACAAGCTATAGGAGTGACAGGTCATCCATACTGGTAGGCAGGATAGTTGGTCTGGAAAAGCACAAACTCAGAATTTAAAACATGACACCATGGTTGGGGTTTCTCTTGAATAATCAGAAAGAATTTCTATCCAAATTTACCCTTTTTACAACATTAGGATAACGAAAGACTAAGGGAAAAATCATAAAGCTCTAATCTATATCCTGCGCACTGTTCTATATTAGGTTATAACTTAGAAACTGCAAGTAACAAAAGGATCTTTCAGACAAAAGCAGTAACCCACTGACATATTTACATCATATGCACTTTGTGATCTGAATGGCACACGTTCTTTGCAGTAGGCACATTAAACCTCTATGCTACCTTAAGATGAGTCAAAACTTCCATTAGGCAAAACTCCGATCTCTCTCCAGGAAGCCCATTAATCCAAGGAGTTATCTTGACATTTTTATTGTTGCCTGAAAATTACTGGAGGCCAGGAACGTGACGCCCCCACCCAAAGTCAGCGCCCGGTTTGGATAAACCGTCGCAATGCCCTAGAACCGGCCCAGTTGCTCCATCCTACGACAACCAGGTGTTCTTAATGCTGGAGGAAAAGGTGACTCCCACCTTATTAGGCAATGTACCACCCAGCACAGAATAGTTCACCTGAAAGATGCAACTCTCCTTTAGAGGGTACCAGAGAGAAAATGACACAAAGATTAAAGAAGCTCATTGACAACCTTTAGCTCTTGTAGATGAAGATTAATGCAGTAGTAAATAGCAAGGTTCCAATCTCCCGAGACACTGGGGAAGAGGAAAGAGCCAGACAAAAGGCATCCAGCAGGAGATCCAAGGTAAGTTGAAACTGTGAGGAGCAAAAATGTGTGAAAAATCTCAGAACTGTCTCCTTATATGATTCAAACAGCAGCTGAGATCATAGTAAAGGGCTAGACTTCATCTTAGATTGGGAACGTCAGATGGTCCATGGACATGGAAGTGGAGAAGTGTGGCTCAATGGTTAGAGCGGCAGACCCTGATGCAGAGGTCTAGCCCGGGACCAGGGTTCAATTCCCTGCCTTGGCGAGTCTTGGGCTCAAAATTCCACGGACCTGATAATTCTCGCCTCGGTGCCTATTCCGATCATGGAGTCACACTCTGCAACTCTGGGCAATAGCTTGCTTAATCTCCAAAACGGCCCCCACAACGCTAAGGATTCCTGGCCTCCACCTTGGGGGTGCCCAGGAGTGGATGCCTCACAGGGAAAGCCAGGATGGGTTCCACAGCGGTATTCGTACAAGCGCCTTGAGACCCTTGCGGGTGAGTAGTGCGCTATACAAGTATTAATTTACAGACCACCATCTTAGAAATGGTTTGGTTACTCCTCTTACATGTAATTGATCTTGTCTTTATTTCTCTGGGTGAAAATAAACACTAACTTTTCTGATGCACTTCAAGGGATGTGCCACCCCGTGGCCGTGTGTGTGGGGGGGGGTTTTGCGATTTCCTCCACGTCCGACCTGCCATGGCTGTAGGTAAGAGCGGGAGAAAGGCCGCTACCCTCAAAACTTGAGTCGCTTGGGCTGGACCGCAACCCCTGCCCCCCCACCCCGCATTGTTACGCCACAGTTCTCACAGAATCTGACAGTAGCTAATTGGCTTCAGACATGGATAACCATCTGTGTTAGATACTATAAACCATTTAATGCTGGTAAAATAGCTCCCCATAAAGAGAGTAGTGTGCTGAATTATGCACACCAATTCATGGTTGCAACTTACAGAATGTATATGTTGTGGTCTATTATGCATCTCATTCTTTCATTTTGCATATACATGGGATATAAATGGTATGGTCAGCAGCAGAAACTGTATCCTTTCTCAAATGATTTCATGGAGCTTTCTGTATTTAAAATGGTGTTAGACGTCTGCTAGAAAAGTTGTTATATTTTTGTTGCTCTCATGTTGTTGTTGGTTTCAGAAACTTTTAGTATAGGAGTAAAATACACTGTCTCCAATATGCTACTCCTAAACTTTGAAAGAAACTGGTGTGCTTCCATGCATGTCCAAGGTGTACATCATTCCATCCAGTAGGCGGCGCTAGTACAGCCTAATTTGACTGTGAAAATGTTAGTGGCAAAATGTAACTCCCCTTAAAGTAAAAACAAGACTTGCAGTGGCCTTTATAAACCAATTCCAGGGCTTGGTTGACATCCCATTAGGATGTCTTTATGGAGGTGAATGTCTTCTGGGTATTCACCGGTTCGATTTTGTTTATATGTTTTCATCTGTTTAATCCACTATATCCTTTCAAGAATTTAGAGGTGGAACATTATTGCACTAATGTATTTATGAAATTATGTACAGCAGTGTTCCGGTGGAATTATCAGTTTTTGTAATGCTTGTGAATGACGTAGTAAAATTCGAGACAGCTGGTCAATGACACAGCTTGCATTTCGATTTAAAGCTTGGTGCTACCATGATTGGCTAATCTGAACGAATAATGGATCCATAAAGGGATGAGTCATCCATCCTACCTTTGAATCAAGAACTGCACAATTTAATAAACAAAATATATCATCACTTTTTTTTTGCACAGTAAATATTTCAACCCTAACCTCGCATGCATCTAATGACGAAGGATTTGACTTGTATTTCAGTATGATGGCAGCATACCTGAGCGGGCCTCAAATATGACAATCCTGCGACTTGGCGTCACAGACCAGGACTCCCCTAAGACCCCTGCCTGGCGAGCAGTCTACACCATAAAGACAGGCAACGAGAAGGGCAGCTTCAAAATCGAGACCGATCCAGAAACAAACGAAGGACTTCTGACTGTCATTAAGGTAGGTGGACTGCTCTCTAGGGCTTGTGGAGAACAGAGATTCTCGGGTACTCTGGTGCTGTCTGTAGTTTTAGTAAATTTCACAAAGCTAGAGCAGATGTCATTTCAGAACTCTCAAATTTCCCAGGTCCATGTGTGACTCGTCCAGTGCTTTACAGTCTGCACAGGTAGACGTTTTTACACCTTATTATAGATCGCTAGAATGCAAAATAAAACCCTGGACTGAAGAAGCTAGTCGCACATGGACCTGGACACGTGAGTACTCTCCATTTCCATATTTCCTGAATGGTTTCATGTGATTTAGGACAATAGAGAGAAAAGAGTGACTCCTTGGACTTCCTCTTGTGCAGGGACACCCCCTACAATTATCTTGTCCTCAAAGTTGACCGCACCTAAAGAATTCTTGTTGTCAATTTTTGCATATGAGTGCGAAACTGCCCATCTAGCTCTCAGTTTGGAAGAAGGCCTCTACATCCAGAGCCCACTACCATCTCCCTAGTGGACAAGCCGGAAGAATGATAGCAGTCCCTGCATGGAATCTGTACACTTTAAAAGGATTAGGCAGAGGTGGACACTTGGTTGGAAGCATGAGGGTTGAATTTGGCCAGGTCTTGTGGCTCAGTGGACTAATGCATCCACAGCAGAGGCCTGTGCTTGACCTCATGGTCACAGGTTCAAATTCTGGTGGGTCCACTAAGCCTTTCATCCATTTGAGGTCGATAAAATGAGTACTATTGAGTTGGGTAACAATTTACATCTGTTATTTCAGTGCCAAGATGCCCCGTTGCTGGGGTGAATGTGTGCTTTGCAAATGCGCATGTTATGTTAATTTATTAGCATATATTTAATAGACTATGGGCCATATGTATCAAGCCTTTTGCGAATCGCAGAGGCTTTTTTGCATGTTTTGGTATGTATGAAATATTCGCAAAATAAGGAATAGCAAAGATTTGCGATTCCTTATTTTGCCATAGCATTTAAGGAATCGCAATTTTGCGATTCCTTAAATGCTATGTATCTAGCATTTTTGGGCTGCGAATTATGGTTAAGAATTCGCAAATTACCACCAACTTGTAGTTGATGGTAATTTGCAAATTCTTCAAAAAATGCACAATTTGGCATTTTTGAAGGTGGCATGTGATGCACACACATGCCCATAGGGCATGTATGTGCGCCATATGCACACTCATGTACATTTCAGGGGTGTAGCAGGGTGTTTTCGAGACACCCCTGCACCCTTGAAATAATTCTCAAACTGCGATTAGCAAATTGCGAATTTGCAATTTGAGAATTATTTCGCAATCATTCCTATGGGCCTCCTGGCCCATAGTAATGCATTGGAAATTATTCCTTTTTTGCGAATTCGCAAAATGCGAATTCGCAAATAAGGAAGATTAAGGAATCGCTAAAATAAAGCGAATTTCTTCATACATACCGTTTTGCGATTCCTAAATAGCGATTCCTTAAAAATCGCTATTTAGGAATCGCAAAAGGGTTTGTTGATACATATGGCCCTATATCTATTCCCAGAGACCGTAATCCATAAGCAATATTCTTGATCCTGAGGCTAGTTCCTCCCCACCTTCCTCAGTAGAGCTCTAGGCACTCTGGTCTAGAGACCTAAGGAGTCCAATGAAACCTGATTATTGTTGTGTTTTGCTTCACAAATCACAGTCAGGAGGTCTATTTTCTGCGTTCGCACGAGGAAGCGGCATGCCCTTGCGACCCCAATGCTTTGACACTGAGGTGCGTTGCCTTACCTTTATCCGCCTATTACCGCTCCCATAGTTCTATGTTGAGGACCTGATAGGCTGTAAATCGCACTCATTCTGGTGGGAAGAAAGATCTTTTGTTATTGGAAGGCCAGAGATTTCTCACCAAATGGGCGAGGAGAGCCGGTCGGGCAGCGTCACCTATATGTGCTCACCTTGTTGACTCACTCTGGTGGGTCTGTCGAAGCTCGTGCTGCTGCAAGTTGTGGAGAATGGGATTTCTAAAGTGGTTTAAAGAACGGTTGCCTGCTACGTCACTGATATAGCAGACAAACATCCTCCATGTCAGAAAAAGTAAATATCCCCCGCCATCTCTATCGCCCTTAAAAGCCCACGTTTAAAAAAGAGTTTAACATTAGCCACAAACTAAGCCACTTGTTTGAACCAATAAATACCAAAATGCAGTGGTCAGCATGTTCAAATAGAGAGAAGGGAGCTAAAGATTTATTGCTGTGAGTGAGATGCTTTTAGTACAAAATCAATATTTGTCTATGATCTTAAAGGTGCAGCTCAGTTGTAAGAGAGACGGCTGTTACAACCTACAAACTTGTAAATGTATGGGTGTACAGAATGTCACAGCGTATTCAAGACTTTCAATCCCATTCCTTGTGAGTCCATTCTTTAACATACAAAAATTCTGTGCACCAATTTGTTGGGAGTGCAAACGTTTTTGGGAAAAGTTGATTTCCCTTGAGGAAAAGGCTATTTCTTGGTGTAAGTTAAACAAACACATACATCGCTTTGAGAATCCGATTCAGTGTACTTCTGGTGAGAACAAGTCATCTGTTAAGCCTGAGATTTTAGCAACTGGTGGTGTTTGGCTGAAACAAAAGAAAAGATATTGCACAGGATCACAAAACATTTTGACTGGCACAATGTCAGGACCTCTGTGGTAAGATAAGGCAAACATCTTTTAACACTGTGTAATGAAAACAGGATTCTAGAGGTGCTAATGCTTGACATGAATGTTTGTGTGTATCTATTGGGTGGGATTTGCTTCGTAGTGCTGGTGCGCTGTGCTGTGGTTTATGTTGCTTTGCTCTTATGCTGCAGTATTGCAATTTGATTTTGTTTTGGAAGTTGTGTTGTCTTCTCTTTTCACTGTTTTGTTGTGATGTTCTCTGCTATATTTTAAATGTGTTGTTATGTTGCTATGTGTTTTATTGGGATATGTTCTATTGATTACTTAAGATATGTCAGCAAATGTTGCTACATTTCCAACCAAAAGCAGCACATTAGTTTAATGTTCCAATGGCTAGCAATCAGTTACCACTGTCTGAGGTTGTAAAATATCGCTGCTCCTGCTCTTCAACCACGTAAGACACCACTCAACCCAAAACTGTGGCAGGAACTGTGGAACCTATTTAGAGTTTGACAGACAGGATACTCCATGAAAACATGGCTGATATCACATTCACCATGTTCCAAGTGGCCTAGGATTGAATGCACCTGTTAAATGGAGAATGGGGCATCAGTCAGGTTTCTCATATGGCCCTTCATGTGCAGTGTGTTCATGCAAGAAATACCCAAGTCACTTCTGTAATCAGTGTGCAGGTTATGCAGAATAATTGTATTTTAAAACATGATGCAGGTGTGCATTGTTGTTGTCACAGTGTTCGTTTATTGCTGTATGTGGTAGTTACCTCTGACCACCTGACACCCACTCCTCTTACTGTTGGATCAGAATTATTCAGTTCCATTTCAAAGATGTTGCTCCTGGGGTTTATTGGATCTAGTTGCTCAGTGGAATAATGCATCCACTGGCAGGGTCTAAGTTTGATCTCAGGGTCACAGGTTCAACTCCCAATAGGTCTATTCTTTCTTCTGAGGTAGATACATTAAGTACCATCGAACTAGGTAGCTATAAACATTTGTTGTCTGTCAATAGTGCAAAAAGGCTACTCCAGGCTGAGTATACATTCTACAAATTGTGTTATATTTCCAATGAACAGGATGTAATTTTTTTCCAGCCTCTTCCCAATCAATGTCTGGTGAAGGTCCACCTGTGGGTATTTTATGAGAAGTAGCGTAAGCAATGCCACCAATCAACAAGTAAACCATTGATTTGAGGCAAAACAATTCTGAAAAAAATATGCCAATTCCATGAGAAACTAAATATTCAGTGGACGGTGCCCACAAAAATATGCATTGAATTAGCTTCCCAAAAGGGGGCACTTTCTTCCAGGTGGTTTGAATTACCCACACCACTCTGGGTTAGATATATCTCATTAAAATAATTTGAATTCCTTATTGAGTTCTAAGACAGTGCATAAAAATAAATGTATTTTAAATGTCTGGTAATTTACCACCTCTCAATTCCCTGATCTTAGTATACCCTTAAAATGAGGAAGGAAACCTACGGATGAACCTAAAATAAATCCCAAAGCCTTCTAGTTTGCAGACAGATCATTGCCATAAACAAATCTTGACTGGAAGACAGTGTATCCAGGGTGTTGGCTCTTAGGAAAGGTGTTCTCCATGGTGATGTTTTTTCCCTGTGAGTCAAACAAACATTGCAATCACCAAACCTGATGGCAGTTGTGCACTGTGTACATTTTCATATGTGGAAAGACCTCTTATTTGTCACAATTGCAAACTTACAAACATTTTCCAGGGATATGCCTGGATACTTGCAAGTGTTGTAGATTACCCAGTGTTAACTCAAAAATCCCTTAAACTTTCCAAAATGTGTAAACAAATAACCATGTGATGTTGTAAATCCTTGGTATTTGATTTATTAATTCTTTAAGAATTAAGACCAGCCTGTTAGGGGTGCATTTCAGGAGATGTAAGGCATCCAGTTCTCTATGGATTACAGACAGCCGTAAGGTTCACAATTTAGAAATGTATTACACCCAGAGATAAAAGTCTGTAACATCGGGTTGTATGTCAATACAACGCGGTGTTTACACCGCACTACCATTACAACGCTGGTTTTACAATGCAAGTCGTTACCACGACTTGCGCTGTAGGGTGCTGGACTTAGGAATAGTAAGATTTACTATTCCAACACCAGCCTACGTACAGTAGGGAAGGTGTTGGAATAGTAAATCTACTATTCCTTAGCCTAGAGCGCCCTCCAGCGCAAGTCATGGTAACGACTTGCGTTGTAAAACCAGCATTGTAATGGTAATGCGGTGTAAACACCGCGTCGTAATGGATGTTCCCCGTAACATCGTCACGCTGATCAAGTGAAATATCCAGCTATATAGTTAGAAATCTTTGCTTGTTCAACTGCTGTGAACGGAGTATGACTTAATTGGTCTAACACCACTTGCAATCAAGTACTGGAACTCTTTCACTTTCTCAGATGCTAGCCCTAGTCTTGGGAAGCAGGTTCAAGACCTCTGCACAGGCTTCACAGAGCTCCCACTGCAGTTTTGTCTGGAATCGACATCCGTGAGCAGCATAAGTCTCCTACCCATCCTGAAGGCAGCCTACTCTGTGAAGGGACCGTGGTGCTGGCTGGAGTCCTAGAATAGGGAGAACATATCTCAGGCTCCCATTCGCGGTTTATAAAACTCTCAATGGAGCTTGAATGAGTTGGACACCTCCTCTCCTTTCCTAGAACTACCAGCCAAGTCGTTTGTGACTGGATGCCCGTAGGTGTTATCCACCTTCCAGAAACAATGCCTGGTTAGATAAAGAAGTTTAAGTTTATCCAGGAAATATTTTGTTCCTCAAACCAATTAAGATCAACAAGTTGGAGATAGACAGAAGGTCATTAGGTACACCACCCCCCAACCAAAAAGCCATGGGCAGCACCCAGACAGATGATTGTGGCTAACCAGCTGCTGATCAGATAGCCCCGTCCAGCTACCGACTAGGTATACCAAGCCCCTTGTAGTAGCTAAGCAAATTGTTGAAAATCCCTGAAGCCACTGACAGACTGCCCGGAACAACTGGAGCAGAGACTAGGGTGTCCAAACCCACTGTAGCTGCTGACCAGAAGACCCAAAACCCTAGAGCCACTCAGCTTGCCTCCAAGAGTGTGCACTCGGGCCATCTATCCATCATGCTGAGCAGCAAATGGAATGTGCCCTGTAACCTGCCTTTGGTGGCACAGGATAGGAAAGGTAGCCCACTCACCATATAGCATGTGGAGGCAAACTCCTAAGGGTGAGTATCCCATCTCTCGCTCTGATGATAGAGGGATGCTAGCACGGGCAACCCCAGAGACAAAGCTATGGTCAGAGTATAACTTTCAGTTGAGTGTAGGAAACTGGCTGCTTTGCCTCTTCCGAATCCCTAATCCAGAATCAAGATGCTTATAAAGGATTTAGTAGCAGGTGCCTCATGAACATGCAGTGTTTTTTAGGGGTGATTGAGGCAGCCCTTTCCAACTGCACTCCAGTCCCCAAGCAATAGCAGTACACACCAGTCCAAAGGACAGCTATTCAAGGCTAATGGTGACTCAACAGCACAATGGTATTTTTACAGTTTTTAAGGTATTCTGATTGAGAAGCATTAAGTCATAATTTCCAAGATGGTAGCTTTGTCCCATTGGCTCCTCAGCCAAGCACATACATCAGATGTCTGAACCTGTGGTTCCTCTCTTACTATGTAGAATTTTTATTGCTGCAATTCTACAGTAGGGTAAAACTAACCCATCTCACTATGAGCTAAACCAGGCGCACTTTTATATCAGTAAGTGAACTATCTAATGCTCGGTGAATTTTCCTTCCCAATAATCGGAAAAGCTGACATTGAAGGATGAAAAATCAATGTTGGTTTGAATACTTGTCAGCCACAAGCCGGTTATCCTTGTGGTAACTTTTTCTGGCACCTCCTGCACAAAACCTAATAAGTCAGAAGCATTGTGAAGCTCCACTTTCACAGAATGTATTTATATCAAAAACCAGGATCAAGCAACCTTTTGCCCTGGTGCTCCATATGAGGTTTCTGTCCTCCCTAAGCTCACCTTAGTAAACCTTCATTATCTTTTGACAGGTGCACACACCAAGTCAACCATCCCATCCCATCCCATCTACTGTCCCCAGAGTGAATCCACCCAGCATGCTCTTGGTGTTTGGAGATAGGAGTGAGACCGGGGAAATTAAAAAAAATATAAGAGAAACAATACTTCACCAGTGCCTCAAAGGGCACCTCACTTCTCCTAATCCATATATTTCTCGTGGCAGTGCTAGACTAAAGTCAAGCTCAGCAGGTACTTCTTTCTCTCCTGATTCTACAAAGCCCCTTTCCTTTTATAGTGATTTTGCTAAATTAGCAGGGAGAGACAGTGAGTATGTCATTCATCTCTTAGTCTATCTCGCCAATTGGATGATGAGGCATTTGACTATCTTAAGAAAGTCATATTTTTTAACACCATTTACTTGTGCTTCATTTAATTGCTTAATTTTGACATTCAGAGCACTTGTCAGAAATTCCATTGTGTACAACACCACCTCAGTACTTAAAAAGGCTTTGTTCTGATTAACAGTCACATTTTAGTGTCCTGCACCAATTATAAGTCAGCTGCTATGTGATGACCAGGGCAGAACACAGCCTCTCACTATAGTAAGTCGTACAGGTAGAGGTGTTCACTGTAGCTGATGTGATCCACAGGAATGGCCCGGCTTGCATTTATAGTTGCTACTGCCTTGGAGGGCGATGTCTTGCCAGACGTTGCCTGCACTCAACCTTGCTTTGTGCCCCAGAATAATCAAACCAGTCCTTAGATGCAAACATAATCCCTATATTATCAACCTGACTTACTGACATCCCTCACTTACATTATTTTAACAATGAATGAAACTTAACACTTTGGAGACATGCTGTAGGTATGGGTACGGCCTGGCACAGGACATATACCATTTACCCCAAATTTTCAAGGACTAGCTAGATCGCCCCACGTACTGCCTGAATCACAATGCTTTGAAAGCTTGGGCGCCTCTTGAGGTGCAAACCTATTTCTGGGCAGCGCGTCTCCACAAGCAACTTTCCCTGGGTCTACCCCAGGCTTTTCCAGGATTATTTGTATTAATGCACTGGATGCTGGAAGGCCACCCACTCTGCCACTCTGTGTTCAGGGATCTGAACCTGACCCCACTTTGATTGACTGAGATCAACTAGGATCATCCTCCACCACTTCCAAACAGTGCTGGCCTATCCTTTAGGATTGACTGATCCATGCTCAACTGCTGTTCCAATGGAATGCGCCTCAAGGTCATCCGTCAAAGTTTTTTGTTTTTAAGAATATTTGTTATTAACTCCAAAATCTGGACGTGCTGTGGCTCCAACTGAGGCCTCACCTCAGTCTTGCTTTCCCACTGCAGCCTCCCTCCTACTCATTCCAGCCTAGCCCGCATGGCTCTCAGCACTAGCAATGGCCATGCATGGGTCAAATGCTCCAGTGCCATGTATTTCAGGGCTTATTGTTTTGGCAAATAAGTTGTTACACAATCCATAGTAGATTCAAACTTCCTAGGCCACCGTCCGACTGTCTATGTGAGCCATAACCTATGTTAGGGTCAGATGGTCATTAATATTGGGCGCCTTCAACCAGTTTTGGTGTCATCTGGCAGTTTCAGTTCTACTTACCAAAGTGACTTAGCAGTATGCACATTAGGTGCCTCTTCCACATAAGCGAGCTGGGCTTCACTTACAAATTTAAAGTTCAAAAACAGGTTGCAATTGTTTTTGCCAGAAGACCCGTTATTATTTCCTTTACTAGATAAAACTGGGGTTTCTGAGTCAGTTAATCTTGATGGTTAGATTAGTCTATTTTCTCTGCACTCTGTTCAGATGAACAATTTGCACATAGTCAGAAGCCCTTTTAGAGGTCAATGGGATCATGCAGAGGTTATTGGGCCAAAAAGTGGCAGTTGAAACCTTTTACTCCTGTTGTCCTGGGACCTGACCTACTATGGACCCTGATAAACTGGGCCAAGCACCCCTTATGCACGTGGTAGCTGTGGATGAGCAGTCAAGGCTCTCTCAGGGAGGAGGTAGATAAAGGTCAGTGACACAACTCATAACTCAAACTGCAAACTGTTGGAATAATAAATCAATGTCCAGACAAATATTTGCTTTTATAAGAATAAGTAGTATTTTATTTCTAACTCTACACAGGCAAACTAATACGAGACTCACAAGTATTAATACAATCCCCTTGAGGTTGGGGCCAATGTCCCACCCTTATTCGTGTAATGTGTGTGGAGTTATTTCCCAGGCAACTTTGGCAACATCCAGGGCATTCTCACTTTTAGGCCGTACTCAAGAGGTCCCCTTTGACCCTTCAGGATGTTAGTCAAAAATGTCTCTGGTGATGCAGCACCATTAGCAGAGAGTCCATCAGGGGCCCTCAGGTCTAATTCATTTCTTACTCGCTCTCACAACACAGAAGAGTTCTGCAGTGCACCGAGTGTCTTCAAATCACTCGCGTAAGTCCAGCTTGGCTTGAAGAAGTCTGACTGCTTGCAGTCAAAGCGACAGCACCCAGTAGCACCGACTTGGTCATATTAGTAGTGCTGCTGGAAGACTTTGGTTGTCTGAGCAGGTCCCAACTCATGAGGATGCAGTAAGCTGGCTTTTACCCTACGAGGGGGGGAATCCTTCCTTCAGTTCCTGACTGGAGCAAATGTGGGTGAGACGTTGTCCTCAGCGTTTAGTCAGTGGCAGTGCCCTTGCAGTGGGATCCAACCTTCCAACCGTAGTCTCTGTCTATGATTCGGGCGGCGAGCTGAATCCAGTAGAAATATTGGTACCAGCAGCCTCTCGTGGCATAAGCGGTTGCTTTGGGTCATGATAATACAGGCATGAGCTGTTCCAGCACAAGCGCCCCAAACCAGACAGTCACAGTTTTGGCACTTCTTGAATTAGTACGTTTCTCTTATGATGTCACCATAGCGCGGCAGTACAAACTTAGCGAGACCCACATGACACTCAATGCTCAGCTCAGTCCATGACAGCCCTCTCCTGAAATACGTAGTTCGCCAAAAATAATCCTGCGCATGGGTTACGGCCTGATTGGTGCTCAAACGATTACTCACACCTTGCACAGGGAGTGCTCATGGTATGGATCCCCACTGGACCTTGCTTCCTCCAGTGCTCTACTCTTCCTCACATAACACACTTGTCTTTGAATCAGGCAGGTACTAGTGGCCAGGGCTCCAGGGCAGGTAATTCTAGTTTCTCTGGGTGATGTCCCCCCACTCAGCAGGGAGACTAGCCAGCCTTTTCCTCTAGTCCTCGTTACAGGCAGAACACTTTCTGAGCTTTCCCTTCTCACTCCCTTCTGCTTGGCAGATGACAATTTGTTTGGTGGGGACTCAACATTCCCTTCTTATAGTCCCCATCTTACCAGACACCAAATATGATTTAGGGTCTGAGTCTTTGAAGTTTTATGTTGTGGTGCTTCTTCTTTTAAAATGGACACTTCCGTCTTTCTTCTTTCTTCATGAAAGATGTCCTGTCACAGCTAAGCAAGACAACGAAGCTGACTATGCCGAAGTGATCAGAGTTAATACCTGGATATCAGCCACAGTGATATGTGCATCTAAAGGTTAATCCAAGATGAACATATCACAATGAATCTCTTCATTCATGTAATTGTTTATTTTACCTGAGCACACATCTTGCCTTAAAAAATCTTGCAGGATACCAGTGGAAGAATGGCTCACAGAGAAAATGCTATTCAAACCGGATTCCAATCTGTACCTTACAAGACTTTTTACTTGAGGTAGAACCGTGGGTAAAAAAGTGATTCAAGAAAATAGAAGGACAGATTCCCTATAAAAGTGTAATTTACTGCTTTTTAACACATTTAAACAAATTTTGCAAAGAAAAAAGGAGGGATTTAGCTTAGTGCTAGTATTGAACACTGTCTCCCTAATTATCCAAAGGAAGGTAACTAGGCTTTCTTGTAAAAAGATTGTACCCTGATTTACAGTAGGAGATGTTTAAGTAAAAGACTATGACCTCTTGAAGACCTGGCTTGAAAATAAACTTCAAATCAGACCCCCTTGGGGATTTTGGAGCAGAATGCCATTCTTGTGATACCGTTTATTTCATAGGGCATGGGAGGTGAAGGCCCATCTCAAAGTCCGGACATCTAACTATACCAAGCTTTCTAGTAGGAGATGGATGTGGCAGTCTGCTTGACTGCACTGGGGAGGTTGGTTGGACATGGAATTACACCCCAAGATGGTGGCTGGAAGATGGCCCTTGTTCCAGGACCCATGGTTCACCTAGAACTCTGATGTCCAGTAAGTGATTTTCGTTCATCCCAGAGGTGCCAGGGTCTCCCTGACAGGCATCTGGAAGGCTGTAAGGGCCATCTCTGGCTGTAAAATGGATCAGAACCCCAGGACCCTACCTTGGGCCGGATAACTGGGTGGTGAATGGAGCTCAGGACCATGACCACACCCAAGGTTAGACTGGAACTGTGACAGGGGATCTGGTCAGAACTTTTAGCCCTGCAGGAAAAGGGTGGCCCTCTCCAGGGTGGGGAATCATATCCTGAGTATATTGTGATGCCACAGGCTGGCAAATGGAGCCCTGGCTCAGGGGAGCGACCCCAGAATTTCTGTAGCTCGGACCGGTAAACTGGTCAGAACTGGCCACGCTAATCAAGTAGGGGAAGCCTTCCCAGGCCTGCATAGGTGTACCCTGTGTAGATTGAAAGACCAATGTCTGTGCCTGTAGCCAATGTCTGACTGTGCACCTCTCCATCCAAGGTATGGAAGGATTCCTCTGGTTGGTGTATGAGCTGAGCAGTCCCCATAGTGCCTACATTTAACCTTGTCATGCCCAGGGGAAAAGATAAAGGGCCATATGTATCATAGTTCCGTTTTGCGATTTCTAAATAGGGATTTTTAAGGAATCGCTATTTAGAAATCGCAAAATGGTGTGTATGTAGAAATCAGCTTATTTTTAGCGATTAGCAAATTGCTAATCGCAATTAAGGAATAATTTCCCATTCATTTCTACGGGCCAGGAGGCCCATAGGAATGAAGGGGAAATGTGCAATTAGCTAATCGCAAATTGAGAATATTTTCAAGGGTGCAGGGGTGTCCAAAGGACACCCTGCTGCACCCCTGAAAATGACATGTGTGTGCATATGGCGCACATACATGCCCTAAGGGCATGTATGAGCATCACATGGCACCTTTTGTTTTTAAAGAAATTGCTTTTTGAAAGGAATTCGCAACTTACCACCAACTTGAAGTTGGTGGTAATTTGCGATTCCTTAGCGACAATTAGCAATATTTTTTTGCATGATACATTGCATTTAAGGAATCGCAAATTGTGCGATTCCTTAAATGCAATCGCAAAATAAGGAATCACAAATTGTGCGATTCCTTATTTTGAACCACATTTGCTTAATACATACCATATTGAGAATTCGCATTCGCAAAGGCCGAAATTCTGCGAATTTCGGCCTTTGCGAATTCAAATTTCAATTATACATATGGCCCAAAGTTGGTGCTGCTATCCCTCTACCACAACAATATCTATCTGTAGTAGATGACAAGGCTTTCTTGTAATTTGGGCCTGCTGGGTGACAGACAGAGGCTACTGAACGGCCTCCTGCTGCCTTGACCAAGGAAACATTTCAAATGAGCACACATCAGGACTTCCAGGGCAGGCCAGAATTCTGAGCTCTGAGCCCTGACCATGATTCATTTTTTGCTTTTGTATACAAAGTGTTACCAGTGATATTGACATGTCAATTTTAAACACACTCCATATATGATTAATGTTGCACTGGTGTAATTTCACTCCAGCCCCCTTTCTCCCCCTCAGATATGACATCACAAGACATTTGTAAATGCCCACCAATTTACAAATTTGTAGACATTAACCATTTTTGCCTGGACATGTAGACGGAATGCGCACTTACCTGCCACTTGCTGGATATTTACTCCAAAACACAATTGTTCAAATTTGGGGTTGTCTTTAGGAATATGTCAGGTTTGTGGGAAGGAATGTCCACTAATTATAATTGCATAACTCACACTCCAAGATTTTTTTTTCACATGTAAGCTCTGATTCAGTGTGCAATAATAAGGAATGTGAGGTTCCATGTATTTGTTCATTGTTATTAATTTTCTGTAATATATATTGTCTGTTTGTTGGAAATCAGACACGTTTGGATTAATTGATAACATTTGGGAAACCACAGTCCACCAGACCAATCAGGGTGTGCTGAAATCATAGTTAATGTACTCTTTTATGACGATTTGTCTACAGCCTCTGGATTTTGAAGATGGCCCTTTAAACAAACTCTCCATCACAGTTAAAAATGAGGAACCGTTCTTCATGTGCAAAGTTGTGAAGAAGTCATCAACCGGGCTGTGGGTGGTTGACACAGGAAAAACAATGGAAAGAAAGTTCCAGGAGTCCCAGACGAGATCGACACTCGTTAAAGTCTTGGATGTTAATGACCCCCCTGATCTCCACCCCCCAAGAATAACTATTTACATGGATGAAACAGACGTATCGGGCCAGAAACTGGGAGTGTTGAATGCTACCGACCCAGACACCGCGTTCCCAAATGTAATCAGGTAGGTGGAAAAGTAAGAGAGAGACTGTATGTGTGATATAGAAGAGTGAGTGCTTGTGTTGACTCAACTTTAAAAGAAGATTTATTTATTATTCATTTTATAATTGTTTAATATTATTGATAATATGTAGACTATGCTTATGAAGGGGGACATAAAGATGCAGGAAACGGAGATATCATCATGAACAAATATATTTTGTTTGTTAAATGCAATATGATTGCAAGAATATGGCATGGCCAAAGCAGGAATTACATTCATAGGAACACATATCCAAGTGTATTGATGCTTTTGTGAGTATGTAGTTTGTGATTCTCTTCTTAAATATTGGTAATGAAAGGGGCTTGTCTGATAAATGTCACAAGACAATCCAAGCCCTTAATGCATTGCCAAAGAAAGGTACATGTATACCAATGTAATTTGGTATACATTGATGAAATAGCACATTTTCACCATCCACGTCAGAGAATGTATTTTTTCTATTTTTTATTAGCAGTTTAAAAAGTTCGGACTAAACTGAGAGGGTAACACAGTGTTTTCCACAATTTCAAGTCACAAGAGCAACTGTTACAGAGGCCCAAAGAATAGACAAAAGGCCAACTGAAAAGAAAATCTCACACCACATAAAAGTGGGTGGGATAATATATAGATAATTATATTAAATAATATTGTATAATTTTAATTATTTGTACAATAAACATTTGCCTGATTGATATAGATATTTCACATAATTACAAACACAGTACTGTGAGTGACTTTGTTCCTCATTCAAGTGATATTAAATGAAAACGAAGATCCATACAAGAGGGAATTGTAATTGGAACATTACAATGTTCAATTCTTTACTGAAGATGTCTTGGAGCATATTGTACTTGTATCCAGGGGAAGAGAGGTGTACACTTTAGGAAAACTCAAAGGTTCTTTTTCTTTGGAAGGAAAGAATAAGATAGAGTCAACATTCCTATGGTGTCACTGTCCACGTGTGCTTTTTAGTTTGCATATAAGGTAATTTGGAGTAATGGAATAGATCACCTGGTATGGTTTGTAGGCTAGCTGAAGAACCCTCATATTTTCATATTGAACCACCGGAGAGCAAGCACAGTTGGAGTAATTTCCATAACCCAGTCTAGAAAACAGCAGATGTTGTATCACTTGCTTAAAGTCCACACCCTAGAGGAATTTAATATTGAATTGTGCCCTTTTGGAAATTGAATTGATGTGTGGTTGGAGATTCAAGTTCTTTTTGAAGATGCATCTGTGGGATTTCAGATGTTGCACAATGGAGAGTTTGTAGTCTAGCGCTATAAGTGCATTCAGACAGGATCAAACACAAAAGATGCATACAGACTATAGAGTGGTGTCAAGAGGAACTATGTTTGGAGAAAGCTTAATTTGAGGTGATGAAATTTACAGAAAAACAAGACTACAAATCATAGGTCGAACTGTATTATACGCGAGCAAGCTGATTCAAAATCATAATAAGCATTGGAAAAGCCAATCACTTTGGGTTTCCCTGCCAGCATTTTGGCTTTGTCAATGCTGGTTCTGGTCTTTTCTGTTATTTATTCATGTTTTTATTTGCTTGTTTATTTTTCCAGTTACATACTGCAGCAAAGCAGTGTATAGAAGCTCATTTCACATGTTTTCCATTCAACAAATTGCAGCGACAAAGTAGTTTATACAAGAATATTTCACATGAAGTTATAGAAGAACAGGTTCATACTGTATGTTTGCATTTTGAGTTTAAGTGTTTTATAACCATGTTAACATGGTTAACCAGATTCAAATAGCACAGTACCTTCTGGTCATTGAGTTCATAACTTTTGTGACTTAAGCTGCCATGAGCTAAATCATCAAGAGCCCCTGTATCTGAGTGAAGATATGTGACTCCCATGTAGATGATCAAGGAGAAGGATGAAGGGGAGGATTACCTGTGTGCAAGACACCATCGGGTGAACTCCCACCTCCCTCCATGTGGCAGGATCCATCTGGCACCATGTATTTTTTGAAAACTAATAACACATAAGGAAAATAAAAACAGGTAAATTGAGGCTAAATAATATTGTTGTGGGAGATGCTGGTCTCTTGCCAATATTAAGAATATAACATTGGATAAAAGCAAACATAGCTTTTTGGTCTTAACCCGTTGGATGCGTCGAACGTTCAGCTCCAGTGCTGAACATTCGAAAAAACGGGTGGGGCAGTGTCGGCCAACGGACATGCGCAGCACTACCAAGGTAGTGCTCGCGACGACCGTTGGCCGACGGCAGCAGCCAACGGGTTAAAAAACACAGAGATAGTAGTCTGTATCACTGAAGAGACATGTTTGGACGTGCTCTTTGTGAAACAGCAGATTGCTGTGATAATGCTCTATTTCTGGTGTTGCTTTCCTCTCCTTGGTCGTGGACCTCTGTTAGTTGCAGGCGAGGTAACAGGAAATAAACATAAGTTACAAAATCCAATAATAGTGTAACTGAATTTTAACTCAAGAAGACTAAGACTACTAAAGAAATTGAATGGGGTTTATTACAAACTCAAAAATAAACTAAATGAGTCTCAGAAGCATACTATAAAAATATAGTATCACAAGAATGAACCCGGACCTCCTAAAAAAGTTTAGTCTAAATAACAAGAAACACACCAAAAACTCGGTGCCTGCAATACAAAAGATGAGGAAAAGAATCTGGAGGCTTATCTTCTTGCCTAGTCATTAGCATTTCTGATAAATCTAACTTATCCTACTCTATACTATTTTCAAAGAAACCCTAGTAAGCTGTGAGAAGAAAGGAACAGGTGTCAGCATCAGGGAGTATTTCGTGAGTACTGCACGCGTATAAAAGCATACCATGAAGCTACACAATGAGAGAATCCCATCAGAGGTCCCTAAATCCTAAAGGGCTCTTGTTCTAACTAACAATACAACACCTATTAACACACAAGCATTCAAGGTAGCCAATATACGCACTTTTCAGTACATTTCCAATGTCTTAGGTAGGGATTTCCAACATTCAGCTCTTCTCCAACACTCTTTATGGGACACATTCAATTGTCCTTGAGGGTCCCTCTCCACCATGTGAACTCGTCCCCCACCTCATTGACACATCTTCTTGCCAAGATATTCCTCCCATAGATTACTATTGCTAGAAACAAGCAATGCCTTATTCAAACTAACAAAGCCTTGATTCTGCACCTGCAGGGGAGAGAACATTCAAACAATGCAACTCTCACGTGAGAGTTAAACATTGGAATTCAAAAGCCGAAGGCCTTTGGTTACGCTAAGTTAACACATCAGTTAGAATGCACTCTGTCATTTGAATATATTTGCACACACTTTCAAATTAATACATGTATGAAATAAGAAAGAAGAAATCATGTTTACATAAAATTGTGCTTTATATTTAAATCATTCGAATAATTGTAAGAGCTACATTTAATAAAATCTTCAAAATTAATATGCACTCATTAAATGATTAATTTAAAAGTTACCATGGAGCATTTCAGTAATTGATTTGAAACTCCCCACTAATTTATTAAAAAGTTAGAACACATGGAATAAAGGAAGTGTTAATCTATATAAAACAATGTGAAAGTAACATGTATCGGAGGAGCCAAATTAAGCTGCTCCTGCTGTAACTCAGACTGAAGTTAGCCAATGGCCGAAGCGGGCTGACCAACTGCTTGATGCTGTAGTGGGTGGAGGACAAGCAAACAGAACAGTGGTGAAAGAAGGCTGACTAAAAGCCCTATCAGTAAGTTTAAAAATCAAATTTTTCAATGTAACATTTAAAAAAACAATATATCCCAAGCTTGCAAGGCATGCAATTACAAACGCTGTATGAGTACACACTAGGGGTCAGATTCACAAAGGGACTTACGACTTGTAAAGTTACGAGTCTTCACAACCTTAACTCTACGAGCCGTAAGTCCCCTTGTGAATCAGGCCCTTAAATAAGGCATAAGAAGGTAGGTAGAATGATGTTTCATGATAATTTACTTCATTGACTTGAAGCAATATTCTCAGAAATGATTAATCTGATTAATTAGGCTGTTCTGTACTGGTCAAAATACAATGAATTTGCATAACATCTCTACATATTGAATTACACAGGTACCAGGTGCTTTCAGACCCAGCAGGATGGATATCAGTGGATGAACATACAGGTGTTATCACCTCCAAGGCTATTGTGGATAGAGAGTCAGACTATGTAATAAATAACACCTACACTGCCATTCTGCTGGCAGTGGATGATGGTAAGTTACTGATCATATGGCGTGATATTTTCAAATCAACACTATGGGGGTCATTAGGATGATGGGCGGACTTAGTCCGCCCGCCATCCTATCGGATTACGGGACCTCCCGCCATAAGGGCAGGGGTCCCGTGGGGAGTATTTGGATGTGCCTGCCACAGTGGCGGGCACATCCTGCATTTTTAACATTGTGACGGGTGGAGCTCTCCACCCTCCACAATGCTAAAAATGCATGTAATGCATTTGCATGCACAAAGCGGCAGGCACCGCGCGGTGCCTGCCACATTGTGTATGCAAATGCAGGGGGGTACCACAGGTACCCCCATGTGCACTCCCAACCTCGCCTTCACCATGGGGGCCCGCAGGGGGCCCCCAAAGTGAAGACCGCCTGCCTTTCGCCACGGAAAGGCATCTCCCAAAGCCCATACTAATATGGATGGCGGTATCTGATAGACACCGCCACCATAGTAAACCTTTTCCGCCCCGGTCGCAAGGCGACTGGGGCAGAAAAGCGGCGGACGGTCTTTACGCCCGCCGCAGTACCCCCGCCATAGTAATATGGCGGGGGGAAATGGGTGGCGGGCGGGCGGGCAAGGATGTTGGGCGGATCGCCACCGCCCGCATGGCGGTGGCGATCCGCCCGGCATCCTAATGGGCCCCTATGTTTGAGCAAGCCCATGGGTGAATGTCTGAGTGGGTAGGTGCATTGTGAATGAGGGCATTAGTGAGTGTGTGAGAGGTTGGTTAAAAATGTTTGAGCCAATGTTTGATCAGTGTATGAGCCACTGCCATTGAGTGGATGAGTGGGAATCAATGAATAAGTGAGTGAACGATTGAATAAGTTATCTTGCCTAATGGATAAGTCGGGTGATCTGTATGCGTGCTGAAATTGAGTAGTGCAAGTTCTGTTACACTCTGGACTGTATGTAAAAGGGTAGATGTTAAATGCTCAAAAATGCATACCATTTACTAGTGTTTCATGTGTCACAGAAATGTCATTCCAAAGTAGAGACCCATTATCAAAAAAATCTCATCATCCCTCTTTTTATGGTTGTGAAAAGATCAGAAAACTCTGAAGGTGTCTGAAAATGTCAGTAACCTGGAAATGTTGGATAGATGTTTGGAAGTAAAATCAGACACCCCACCCAGTGCTGAATTTGTGAAACAATTAGTGTTGGTGCTTAAAGCGCTGCTCAGAAAAAAGTCTGTGGCATGTGGCATTAAGTATCTGCATAGTCTTGATTCAACCTCATTCTTCTTCAATATAGTATCGGCACTCCCTGACCTTTATTTCACTCCTGCACTATCCAGCTTCCTCCCTTTGCGATTGTTTTTCCGTATTTCTGTACTTACATCGCTCACTTTGTGTGCTTTCCCTCTCTTTCTATTGGGAAACATCTGATGAGGAAAAACAACTGCTGGTTCCCAAAAATGATTGCCGATGGCCCCACCGGCAACCACCGGCTAAAATTACGCACTGACCTCACACCGGTATGCAAGCCAGGGGGTTTTAAATTTAAGTCTAGTTCAAACAAGTAGAATGACAACATAGTCAGCAGGGCCAGCTTTAGAGCTGGTGGCACCCTGTGTCACAATGTTTGTTGTCGGCTCCCAAAGACCACCTCCACCACAGATTCCCTCACTACCACTCTTTCATAATGCCCCTCAAGTCTCCATAACCGTGCTCTCTCAGATGCATTTCATTAGGTTCATAGTGCCGCTCATGCCAGTATAGGGTGTCAGACCACTTCACACACCCATTACACAGAGACAACCAATCGTTTGTGTGTAAATCAGTGTATAGGAATGTTACATAAAACAAGGTGTAGGAAGCACATGTCATCCATACTGGTGGGCAGTATAGTGTAAGAGTGCTTGGTCTGGAGAAGCACAAACACAGAATTTAAAACATTACACCATAGTTGGAGGTTACATTTTAATTCTAGATATATTTATATACAATAATGATAGTCACCTTACTGGCAACCAGAAACTTCTGAGTTTTTTTAAGTCTATTAATTTATTCACATGATATGAATTGCACTGATTTAGGTAAAGCACTTTGCCAGGTTTCACTGTTTTGACACAGTTGGAAACATAAGTATTTCATGCA
The DNA here is from genome assembly GCF_964263255.1 of Lissotriton vulgaris. NCBI lineage: Eukaryota > Metazoa > Chordata > Amphibia > Caudata > Salamandridae > Lissotriton > Lissotriton vulgaris. The sequence continues at coordinate 1,713,528,704 of NC_141695.1, read as the reverse complement.
TTTATGCTGTTATCATGATATGATATACTGAATTTCATATTTAGATTCCTTCTATATAATTTAGAGGAATTGTAGTGGTTCTGTGGTTCTAGTTTTTACATTATGTTTGATATTTATGACCTAGAACAATGCATACTTTGGGAGTATTTCTTCTATGTTCATGTAATTGTTGCACTGCACTTGCACTTTAAATAGCGATGGAAAATGCCGTAGAACTGTCAAGGGAGGGATCTCCCGAAATGCGTAATGGCGGCACTGGCGAAATAAAAATATATCCACTGAAAAATCGGGTCCATGCTCGTCTGTTCGTGTGCAGAAGAGAAGTGAAGGCGGGTTTGGAGTGATATATATATATATATGTCCGCACACCCAGTCCAACACCACGAGCTCCCAATCAGCTTGGAGCTCAAGCACGGTAAGGAAAGAAGAGCCGACCCAGATTGCAGTGAGCAATTTAAAGATTTATTTCATGAAGCTCGCCCGCCAGCATAACCTTTTGGCCTGCCCAGAGGCCTTGGTCACATATATATATTCACGAATGTTCTCACGGTATTGTTCACCAGGATGACATAAGACTCGCACTCCAGGGTCCGTGTTTCAAAGTAAATTCTTTATTGGGGACGCGTTTCGACCAACGGTCTTTTTCACTAGCCAAATGCATACATTCAAAACCACCATTTTAAAGTTCACAGTGATAGAAATTAAGGAAGGACCAATGTCCGAGAGAGCAGCAAAGAAGCTAGAAAACAGACCATTGTTTTGCCCAGTTACAAAATTGCAGTTTAAGTACAACATGCAGTCTGCTTTTTTCTTCAAATAAATCATTTAAAAAGTGTCAAACCAAATCATGATGTTATTTCATATAATGTCAACGAAATCATGTACTCACAAAATAATATATCTCCTGCTTTAACACATATTAGATGCAGGTGAAATCCTGGTCAGGAATCGAACACTCTGGGGAAAGAGAGTTTAAGCCAAGTGGTCTTGTGCATGCTTGCTCGGAAAGAAATATAGTGAACAGGACATAGGACAAATTGGGCCAAGTGGCCCTGAGTGGAGTAATGCTCATAAACCATAATAGATTATCACATCGCATAATATACTCCTGTGTGAGCCAATACAAGTATTTACAAAACAAAATACAAAGGTGTGATTTATATACATTTCATGTCCTATCCGGTTTGAACAGGGTGGTCCATATCCAAGGTAAATATAAAAAGGTTGTTGCTCAGGGATGTTGTGGCATTGAAAAAGTCCTCATAACCAATGCATGGATTGTGCAAAAAGCGCCCCCTATGAAACTATTTACAACCATGTATATAGTTCTGCTAAGAGGGACATAGTGGTGAGTGGGGGTGTGAAGTGCAAAAAGTTCAAATAAATTCGCGCAACAAAGTAACCAAGGACTATGTACAGGGTGTAGGGGCCCCTGGGTCAGGTTTCACTAGACTATTTAAATGGAGACATGAGTATGAAATTCCAGTAAGTATACTTGCGGAACTGTGTGAGGGGTGAACTAAGCTATCAAGTGAAATTTCAATGTGCTATCTGTTACACCTGGGTAGAGAGCCCTCTCCCATGTTACAGTATGGCCAACGAAATCAGCGATCACAGCAGCAGGAAGTCCCGAAACAAAACAAGGCAGAACAAGAACAAACATTGAGTACTCATTCGATATGGACGTATAACTCCTCATCTTCATTCAGACCAAAGGGGTTCTTAGAGTCGAGGCGGATGATATATTGTGATTCTAGAGTGCGCAGCTGTTTCACTCTATCACCCCCTCTCGGGCTAGCCGGTACTCTGTCAATGCCAAAAAACGAGAAACAGTTAACATCTTTGTTGTGGTAGCGCAGCCAGTGTCGCGCTGTTGCATAAATAACATCGCCATTCTTGATTGCCCTCATGTGGTCAAGGATGCGTTTCTTAATGGGGAAAGTTGTGCTCCCTATATAGAACTTGCCACATGGGCATACAATAGCATAGACACAAAAGTCAGTGTTACAGTTCATGAATTTCATGATGGGCTCAGTTTTCCCTGTGGGTAAGGGATATGATTTCACATTCTTGCTGGTCCCGCATGCCTTGCATTGCCCACACTTAAAAAAGCCCCTTTGTTTCTGTAACCATGTCAATTTCTTGGGAGCCCCCAAGTAGCTTCTAACCAGCATGTCTCTAAGCGAGCGTGCCTTTCTATAGGTTATTTGTGGCTGTGTGCTAACTGTGCTCCCTATGATAGGGTAATTCTTCACAATGTGCCAGTGACGTTTGAGTGTCTCGCTTATCCTGCCTGCTTCCACATTAAATGCGGTGATCATTCTGACATTGTTACACTCATCAATACCAGTAGTCTTCCCTGTTTGTTTCTTTTTCACCAGGAGTGCCCCTCTGTCTCTTGTTTTACCTTTCTCTTTGGCGACCAGTAGTACCTTGTCCGGATAACCCCTTGCCCTGAATCTTTCAGTCATAGTTATCTGCTCTTTTTCGAACGCTGCCTGAGTGTTACAGTTACGCTTAGCTCTCAGAAATTCCCCAAGGGGAATACTATTTTTGAGGCCTGTGGGATGGTGACTCTTGGCATGTAAAATGCTGTTCCCTGCAGTGGGTTTTCTGTGCAAGCTAGTGTGTACTGTCCCATTCTCTATGCTGACGCTAACATCCAAAAAGTCCATAACACCCTGATCTTGCTTGTTGGTAAATCTGAGGTTGACATCATTAGTATTCAGTGATTTAAGGAACCTAGCTAGATCTGACTTAGGTCCTCCCCAGATCATAAATATATCATCTGTGTAACAGGTGTAGAAGGCAATGTGCCGTGTCAGGTATTCATTGGCATCTGTCCATAAAACTTGCTCCTCCCACCATCCCATCAACATAGACGTGTAACTGGGCGCAAAACAACTTCCCATCGCTGTCCCCACCTCCTGTTTAAACCACCTGTCATCAAAAAGAAAATAGTTATTAGGCAAGCAGTATTCCAACATTTCCAGTAACATATCAGTTTGTTTGTAAAGGAAGATGGATCTATCCCTTAGGAAATGTTTACAAGCATTGATGCCATCAGAGTGTTTAATGCATGTGCAGAGGGAAACTACATCTATAGTCACAAGCCACAAATTGTCTTCCCAAATGATGCGCTCGATCTTGTTGATGAAGTCAGTGCTGTCTCTGCAGTAAGAAGGAAGGTTAAGGACATAAGGAAAGAGAAAAGTGTCCAGAAAGATAGAGGGGATCTCAAGGAGGCTGCCATTTGCAGACACGATGGGCCTGCCAGGCGGGTTTTTGTCATCTTTGTGCACCTTGGGCAACATGTAAAAGCAAGGTGACACTGGGTGTTTAATGTATAGAAACCTATACTCAGCTTCAACCAGGTCTCCCTCTCTCCACATCTGTAGTTTTTCATAGTAGTTGGTAATGCTCATGACATATTCCTCCTTGTTGGACTTTCTGTAGTTGCCAGAGAGTACCAATTGTTTGTTTGCTTCCTGTCTGTACATGTTAATGTCCCAAAGGAACACATTACCCCCTTTGTCAGAAGGTTTTATAACCAACCCGGGATCTGCATTGAGGGTGCTTAAGGCTGTTCTTTGCTCAAGTGTCAGGTTGTGAGCATGTTTAATCTTGCTGCTCTCCCACAGACGTAGCACATCCCTAATTACCACATCGTGGGAAGTATCAAGGCTGTCATGCGGTGTTATCGGGTTAAATGTAGATTTGGGCCTAAAGTTCGTGGAGTTGCTCCCCCCCAGTTGTAGTCCCAAACGCTCAAGCATTTCTGATTCATTCAAACCCTCAATTTGCTCACCACATTGTTCCATCGCACATGCAATACTTTCCACATCTTGTATATGTGTATATATATATATTTTTTTTTTTTTCACTAAAAATACCCTTTTTGCAACATTAGAATAATGAAAGACTGGGGGGAAAATCAGAAAGCTCTAATCTATTCCTTGCAGTTTGCATGCAGTCACTGTTGTATATTAAAATTTTGATACACTGCAAGTAACAAAAGGGTCTCTCCAACAAAAGCACTAACCTATTTCATTATATGCACTTTGTGTTCTGCATGGTACATGTCCTTTGCATCAGGTATATTACCCTCTGCGCTACTATATGATGAGTCAAAACTATCAGTAGACAAAACTTTGATCCCACTCCAGGAAGAACATTAATCACTGGAGTTATCTTGAGATTGTTATTGTTGTCTGGAGATTGCTCTAGGCAATGAAGGCAGCAGCAGGTGCTCTTAAAACTGTAAAATACCTGCAAACACTGCACCACCCGATGTCAGCACCCGGTGCAGTGGCACCGGTCGCACCGTCCTAGAGCAAGACTTGATATTCAGTAGGAGCCGACGAGCTTCCCTGTACTGTAGCTGTAATAAAGCAGCTGGGAAGAAGGCTCCTGCATAACTTGTAGTTCTAGGCTTGACGGGCTTTCCTAGGTGAAGACCAGTTCAATACTTGAAGAGGGATGCGACAACAGAATTTATAATAACCGGAGGGAGCAGTGGGGTGGGAAAAGAAATCCAGTCTAGAATCTAGATCTGACTGCAGCTCATCAGTGTGAACAAAATCAACCAAGAATTTAAAGTGTCTGCCTTTGACCCTTGCTGAAGTTAAGACTGTACTATTCAATATTGACCCCAGAATATCATGGTATAAGAATATCTTAGGACAAAATGTTGAAAAATAAGTTAACATAGGGAAGTCTAAATTTTCTGTTCCAAACTCCAAATATGCACATCTTGAAGCTATATGTACCCATTAGGAACACATATGGGGACTTAGGTATAGAAAAATTAGACTTACCTGTTGATATTTTTTTCTTGATATTGCATCCCATCGATATTCTGTGCCAGATATTCAGGTACTCACCAGGTGGTAAGGATTCTTTATGCTCTGTGACTTCTGCATCAATATAGGCCCACTTACGAGACACCGTGATTATATTTTTTGTTTTGCTTCATGTGACTTCTGTTTGCTGGTGGCATCCAAGTCATGACTTCTCTAGTTAAAGTTGGTATCACTGTTACATTTCCAGATTAATCTCTAGCAGATAAAAATTGGCCTATAGCCAGAAGAATCTTTGCACTTAGTTTGGGGTTGGGGACGGATGTTTTACCAAGCTTAGCTAGGAGTTATTGAATCAGTCCACCTGAGAAAAAGACAGATCCATAAAAAACACACTTCAGATTCAACTAAGATTGGGCACACTTGAAAAATGAACTGACAAAAGGAGAAATTGAATTTAATCTTGAAACAAGCTCTTAGAGTCCCTTGCTCATTAGATCTCCCTTTATGAAGAGTGTACATGAATGAAACATGTGGTAGTCACTGACACTGGAATGTAATGTAATGCTGTCTTGTAAAGCGCCTGAATCACCCCACATGGGGTATCTCCGCGCTGTAGACCGCTGGGGAACCCATCCTGGCTTTCCCTGTGAGATGGTCCCTACTGGGTATCTCCAAGGTGAAACCAGGTATCCCCGGCGAATGTGGGGGGCCGTTGTAGAGATGAGGCAAGCTAATGCCCAGAGTTGCCGAGTGTGATCCCTGGTTAGAGTAGGCACCGAGGCGAGAATTATCGAGTCCACTGACCATGGTCCACGACCCTGACGCGTCGGGAATTGAACCCTGGTCCCGGGCCGTCCTCTGCTCCCGGGTCTGCTGCCTCTAACCAGTGAGCCAAACCACAACACTGATTTGGCTGCTGTAACTCGGTTAGGCATGCAGGAACATTTTCAATAACTGGTGATTAGCGGACATGTGGATTTTATGACAAAATAATTGACCAGTTGATAGCGAACAAAATTGGGGTAATACTTCTAGGATAACACGTCTACATTTATTCAATGGCTTGCTCTGCGAAATTCTGAATATACTAGGGAATATTGCAGGCCTGGTGTAGTTCCCTGAGTTTTGCTATGCGGAACTCCGCAAAAGTGACAGAAAAACTCTCCTGAGCTCTGCAAGTGGCGGAGTGCAGTGCAAACTGCCGTTCACGCTGATCTTCCTGAAGCTCGTGTAGAAATTCTGCCAGAGCGGTAGCTCACGCTCGTCAACATACCGCTTGCAAGCGCAGAAAACAATCCGCTGCACTACGTGGATCAGAGTTGTCTGCAATCCATAAGCTCCACAGAGTGCAGAAAACTCGACAAACTCCGCGAATGGAAAGTGAGCAGGAACAAAAAAAATTCCTTCATTCTACTACTTGTTGCTGTAAATGTACAACAGCCTAGAGTTGTGGAATTCAGATAAATTCCAACCACTCCACCTGGGAGGCAAAAGTTATGCATGATAAGATTTTCCAGCTGAAGCAGAATAAGGTGATTAGAAGGGAATCCCTGCGGCTCATTTAATTCCCCCCCTTATGCCCCAAATGTCTTTTGATGTTGCAAGTAAAAAATTATTATATACTATGTTTTAGGTTTAATCAATGGGCTGGTTGAAAACATTTGAAAGTAAGTCTTCCCAAACTGTCTCTGTTAAAAAGGAACCTTTTTGCCTACTCTTTTACCTTACCAAGGCCTTGATGTTGAAAATGCTAAACTTTTACCCTCATTTTTCAGGAGTTCCACCAATGACTGGAACAGCAACGCTGGTCATCAATATAAAGGATGTAAATGATAACACACCAAAAATCATGAAGCCGTACATTATTATATGCGCAGGGCAGGAGGAAGCCCTTGTTACTGTGCCAGTGGAAGACAAGGACATAAACCCCTACTCTGGACCATTCCATTTTGAGCTACTTGAAAAAGAGCGTTTCAAGGAGCAGCTTGAACTGAAGGACATCTATGGTAAGTGTGGCCGAAGCGAAAAAGGCCTGAACAAGGGGGTTGTGAAGTTCCAAAGGTGTTTCTACATATATGTTTTACAGTTATTTCAAAGTAGTGCGTGTTTCTCAAAGTTAAAGAAGGTGGCAATGTTTTACAAAACAAATACATTGCAGGACACATGCCAAGCAATAGTAGGCCATTGCTTGGGATACACTTAGATCAATTGGCCTGATTCTGTTTGTCCATAGCAAATGTAGAAGAGCAGGGTGATGGACTAAAAACAGTTGTTATTGCTCATGTTCTCTAAAATATGGGCTCCCTTTTATTGCCTCGTACTGTTTGTTTATATTCTTTAACCCCTCCCACGCTCATGACGAGCTGAGCTTGTCATGAGCCACGGTTCTCGTGTGCTCATGACGAGCTGAGCTCGTCATGACCGTTAGAACGCTCGCACGCTGGGCAAATTCCCCTGCTGTGCGAGCGTTCTAAACAAACGGGTGTGGTCATGACGAGCTAAGTTCGTCATGAGCACCGGGGCGCTGTGCGCGCCCCCCCTCCCCCTAGCACGGCAGGGGAAAATGCCCTGCAGCCAAGGGGTTAACCCACCTCTTTCTTTCCCTAGCCAAACACTTCTGTTTTTTAGAAGGAGTAGAAATGTTGAAACCTCTAGCGAGGAGCCATATTCTTTTTAAGTCTGTACAGGGAATGGAGCAGTATTTGGTGCAGGTTACCAGTAAGCATGTCAGATCTCTCTTGGCGAGGTTTTATTTCAATAAAATTCCCCATTTACTGGGCTTTCCTGTGGGCTGGGTGCACCCTGCTAACAGGCTGCCCTGCAGCTGCGACAATAGGTCTCCGCAGAACACCTTACTTTTTTTGATTACTATAGTTTTTTAACTACTATAGTTGGCCCAGAAAAAAGTTCCTGCTACCACTGCTGAGATTCCTAAACTTTGACCAAGTATGTCCTGCTCTAATTTATCTTCAATTGCCCTCAAACGAATATGTTTTACTTGCTGTGTTGAACTTTCTACTGGCAGCCTTGGCATCTAGACACTCGAGGCCTGACTGATGATCTTGTGTATATAGCTGATATCAAGCTTTTAATTCTGCTTTTACTCTACATTTGAAGCTGTTTTATGCAATTGTGTTTTGTGTCTTATTTATAATTGTTATTGTAATGTATGCTGCACTTTTATGGTTGCTTTTGTTTGATCGATTAAAGATTTTATGATGATGATGATATTTTTTACTAGGCGCTATCATTTTCAAGAATTTCATTTTGAGAATAAAATCAATATTATGATCTTATTCTTTCGCCAAAGAGGAGCGTACATAATAACATTGAACATTTTAAATTGATTCTTTTCTTACCTTTCTGTCTTATGCCTCTCAAAGAAGAGTTTATTACCATGATTCAAATATGTACTTGTTCTCTAGTAAGGTGGAACATTTTAGTTTTTTTCTTCGACATTCCTAAAATAAGAGACCACTGACCCTCTGATGTTCAGATGACCCTTAACCTGTACAATGAATGGCTGCCATGTATACCCTTGTTCCTCCAGAGCCATAATAACAAATGATGGAGGTACTGTGCAAAAAAGAGTTTGCTTCAGCTCCATCCCTTTCAAGAAACAAAGATGCTTTTTTTGTATGGCACTGGAGAAAGCAACTGGTCCAGTGCGAAGGGTTTACATTCCTGCCACTCTCCCACAACCACAAGCCCGCTCCATCATGTAGTCCACCCGCCAGAGTGGGGGCAACAGGGAGTCTTCAGGCCGCACCCGCAGCGAGTTGGCATCCCCCAAGCCCACTTGGGCATTCAAAGATGCCCAAGTGGGATGGAACACTGAAAGCCCCTCGGCCTGGGACAGAACAAGTGCGACTGGCCCCACCACACCCCAAGGGAAGAACATCGGGGGCTTGAGCAGACACACAGCAGCTCCAGGCGCAGATGTCAGGAATTTCATTATGGGGCCTGCAACAGATGAGGCCTGGCCCCAGGGGCTAGAGTGGCGGACGGTGTGAAGTTCAGTAAGTGCAGGGTGTACGGGCTCCACTACTATGTGTCTGATCACCGCCTCACTCAGGACGCAAGACTCACAAGGCTCGGAGGTTGGGAGATAATGTCCAATGGCACAGGAGAGCAGGGGGAGAGGGCTCTCCCTGATGCACAGCTGCACAGACATGGTACCAGGACAGAGACCGCAGAGAGCCCTCCCCCATGCACCTCTTCCTGCGGCACGCGGAAATCAGCGAACCGCACAAGTCACTTGCTGCGTAGGCCACCTCTCGTCTGCAGCTTCCCGCAGCAGTCTTCTCTGCCATAGGGGGCTCACAGCCTGAGACAGAGCCCAGGCCACAACACACCGTAACTTAGGCTCCACCGCATCAAACTGCCGGCCATTTGTCACCAAATAGGTCAGCAAGTTATCATTGGGCTATGCTGCTTCACAATGGCCCTGATGCTGCTTACAGACACTGAAAATTAACAGATGATCGTCCGGCTGGCAGAGTCTCCTCAGAAGGCGGCCATCTTGCAGCCAGGCAAACTCTGCGCCCCACTCTGTCAGTTTTCAAATGAGGCCCACAGTGAACCAAGCTCAGTTTACACCATTCATTTACTGTAGCACTTCTGACATAACGTAATCATTTTATCTTATTATCCCGTATATTTGCCATTCTTATGCTGTATTTATAGAAATATAATATGTCCCAGGAATTTATAATAATATAGCATCGTCACTAATTAATCTTGGTGATAATTAACTTAAACTGCATTTTAGTGTTGACACGTACTTTATTTAAAACATTTATAGATGCCACAGAGAGTACCTAGGATTTGATATGTTATTTTATGTTTTTTGTCACTGGTGTGGCAGGTGTCACCTGAAAGTTAAACAGGTGTATACCCCTGCCATATTTGTCCCACTACACGTGAAACTGGTATCCTGGATCTTTCTTTGCCATCCTGGATTTTCATTCCTCTGCCTTTACAACTGGCATAGGACTATTGTCCTTGGTTTTGATTGTTACAGCTAAGGGTGGCCCTTCTCATGAGTTTTTGTGAACTTTTATATAGATCAGACCTTTTCAGTTCTTGACTGCAGACTGAAGGTGAAAGCATCTTGTGGACCATACCAAAAACCTACAGTGCATTTTAATACCCGATCATTGCTCACCATTGGTTAACTTTACTGTGACTCACATTTGTTTGTTTCTAATTCCATGACTTACCTTCCTCCTCTTTTGTTTATCAATCACTTGGAGCATATCCTTTTCACCATCCTTTCGATTATCTGGCTTTTAGGGGAATGATTTTTATCTTTATCATTCAGCACTCAATGGGAATGTGTATGTTTTCCTGCTCTCTCCCTCTTGTGACGCTTCCACAATCAGAGACCCGCCTCACTCTCTATGATGCTCCCTACCTCTCACAGCTCGGCATTAAAAACCACAGCAACATTTTTATTTTGTCCAGGATCCTATTAAACAGCAGACTTTAAAGACTGGATTAATTGTATTCCATGAATAACACATATTGGCCAAAAACTCAGGCCTTGGTACAAAAATGATTTTATGGCACTGGGGAGGGGCCCGCTGCTGCATTTACTCAGCTGGCATTTGAGGCAGAAGGTGTAGTTAGCTTGACTGAAAAGCAGATGTCTCTTTTCTTGGAGGCCCACCAATCTGCTCCTGGGGCTACTGCAGAGGACCAAATGGCTGAAACATCTTTCATCTCTGAGTCCTGTGGAATGAAAATTAGGCCTTGGCAATTGTCTTCCTTTACACTTGCTTATTCTTTTTTTAATTTGTTTCTACAGTGTAAAGTATTTGAAAAATAAAAATATGCCTTTTATGAAGATTGTAATGTTTTAGGTCTTGCCTGAGCCAGCGCATGCGCTGTCTGGTGAGAAATTTAGTAAGCCGCTTTTGGAAGTGCTTCCAAAAGCGGCCAAGGGGCCACCAGCTTGTGCTCACGTGCACAAGCACGCAACACGTTTTCTTTCACTTTGGCTCCGTAAAGGCGTGTGCCGCGATTATAGCAAAAGAAAATAAATAGATTTCTTTTCTATTTCTTTACTTTTGCTATAAACGCGGCACCGGCGCTTTACTTTTAACATTAAAAGTGAAGCGCAGGTGCAGCGATTATAGCAGAAGTAAAACAATAGATGTTTTTTTCTATTTCTTTACTTTTGCTATAATTGCGGCACCGGCGCTTCACTTTTGCCTTAAAAAGTAAAGCAAGGTTGCCGCGATTATAGCAAAAGTAAAGAAATAGAAAAACACTTCGATTTCTTTACTTTTGCTAAAAGTGATGGGAGGATGCATTGTCGTAGCCAATAGGTCTCGCCTTTGGGACCTTATAAGTGTGTAGCCTTGCAAGCATATTGTGCTGCATAACTAAATACTTATAAGGTCCCAAAAGCGAGACCTGTTGGGTATTCCAATGCTTGTTTAATTCAGTGTACAGTTTTGAAATACTTTAAGATATGTGTTTGCATTTTTTCCAGTGTTTTGAGTTCTTTATTTATTTAGGGGGTTTTATAGAGCGCTTGGTGACGCACAGCGGCGTGTCCCCGCGCTAAGGAGCTAATACCTGCTGGAACTTACAAGTGTGGAGAGAACTACTGTGTAAATAAAGCAGTCTTCAGCTTGGCTCTAAAGATTGATTCTGAAGGTTCTAAACGCAGGGCCATAGGTAGTTATTTCATATGCTTTTTTAAAATAAATGCTTCGGTCACAAAAGAACCTGGTCTACTGATCACTTTTTATCTTGAGTGTGAACCCTAGATTTTCTGCTTACAATTTGTGGTTGTCGAGTATTTGAATGCAGTGAATAAGTAACACATTTGTGGTAGTAGGTCTCTGTGTTTGTTTAGACACTGGGTACTGGGGCCTTTGGCATACATTTAGGACTGCTTTAAGTTTAGTATGACACAAGATGGAGAGTAAATACAGCTTCCTAGGAGGTGGAAGTGCAGTAACTGCTTTCCTGTTATTGGAGGGTGAAATCTCAGATGCTGAAGTCATGAAGTTTTGAAGGAAGGAAGGCTATGTTAGCAAGGGGCTGCTGATAAGTTGTTGATAAACACTGCCATTTGGTAGGTTGTGGATTGACGGGTTGAACTGCAATTTTTGTTGTTCAAAGTGAGAAAAGATTCTAGGCAAGACTCGCCCTTTAGGCTTTCCCTGATTACGGCTTCGGCAAGCGGATGGCAGCCAGATGCAAGGACCCACACTCCATTATGTTTCGTATACTCTTGTTTGGAGCCAATATATTGCTACCTGGTTTGAAAACCATCATTTTGCATAAAAACTGCGCCTGACAAACTGCCAGAAGTTGACATTTGAAGGAGAAACAACCCAGTCTGGTTCTGAAACCTTAGACATTGGATTCATATCTTGGAATGGAAATGAGAGCAAAAATGGAACGCAAACCACTCTACTTTGTTTCACTTCCGAATTCTTCTTGACCAAGGAAGGGAGTTCTCCACAGTGTTCGCAAAAGGCTACTGTGTGCTCTGTTAATGGTGTCTGTAAGCAAGCCAGTCTCCCAGAGGTGAAGGGGTATCCTCTGAAGCTGGAAACGTGTTGAAAAAAAGAAGGTATGCCCATAGTCAGACCTTCAAGTCCTGCTTGACTACTCAAAGATGGAAGGAGAATGCATGGCCTTGCAGGAGGAGGGACTATCCAAAAGAAGAATCTCAGGCTATTGCAGGTGTGTAGACAATTCAGAAGTAACAGTCTAGCTTCAGGGAGAGAGGCAAGTAGGAGTTTGAATTGTGAGTGTTCCCTCTGTCACCCAATGCATCCCCCGTGGTTAGCTCTGTGAAGACCCCACAAGAACGCCATTGTGTTATGCAGCTTTTCCAGCATAGGCCCCTGACGGTCCGGTGCTGTGCTGCCACTGCTGCTCAAGGTGATCATCAGTGAGGAGCTGCTGCATTGGCCCAATGACCACAAGTAGCGAAGATGAGTGCCCGAATAGCAGGTCTGATGTGCTGTTCGGCACCGGTGATGCACAGAGGAGTGAGATGGCCATCCACAGTTTCCCCCTCACTGGCCCTGAATCCGAGGGTGTGAATTTGCAGACCTCACCAACCATTGCCACTGATCCACAATACCATTGACCAGCTAATATGGGGCTGGGCTTGCAGAAACTGAGATACTATGTCTGATTTGCATATAGGGCAATCCAGTAGCTAGAACTCTAACCTTTGCCCGAATGAGCCTTATGGACACAAAGACTTTTGACGTGAACCACAAACTACCCTCTGCCTGGAGTAATTGATATTTGTCTGCACCTGTGCCTAATCAATGTCTATATCTATATCTTTACCTACACACTGTGACATTCCATTTGCTGTAATATTTAAGTGTTTTTTCTTACCTACAGCTAAACACAGGCCTGGACAATATGCTAATGTGTCTGCAGTTTCACAATTGAGATCTGAGCCCCTCCCAAATTCTGTTTATTGAGAAACATTTTGATTTCTTGCTCTCCCTACCCTGAGAGTTATTTACACAAAGTGTGTACTTAGCCCACTTTGCAGAGCCATAGAAGGACAGACACCACAGGCATACAAAACCAAACACCATGATTGTTAAATGATTAATCCCTGTCTACTCTGTGGTCTCAAGAATGGGATCAGAAACCCCCACTGCACCTGTAACGGTAACATTACTTACTACACTCTATAACATCACCAAACAATTACACACTGTGCATTCTATTTGTGACCATTTCCATGCATGTTACACCACTTTGCTTGACAGCATCTTTCCTTTTCTAGATTTGACATAAGTGGTCATATTCCACTTAGTGTTCACTATCCCAGTCTGTGCTTCAAGACACCATTACCTGAATGCGCCAGTACTCACAGATCTGGACAGTGTGTCTTATTATAACAAGTGTGGTGTTGTCAGTGCAGGCCTGTTGCACTGGGTACAGTGCAAAAACAGGGCCCAGAGCATCAGTGAATGGTACACTAGCCATTTCAAGCCACTGGTTCACCTTTCTCGGCAGGGGATGGTCTCGGCCTCCCTATTAATGTAAAAGGGTCTAGTATGTGACTGCAGTCGCCTATGGCAGGATGCCTGACAGTCATTGGGACCCCTATTCCCCAAAGAAAGTGTGCTCTAGTGGAAGGGTGAGGGACAGTGACCAGGGCCAGACTGGGAACAGAAACCGGCCCTGGCAAACTGCTCAGCCCCCCCCCCTCCCCCCCCCCCCCCTAGGGTGAGGGGAGTGCAGCTGAGCAGTTTGCGAGGGCCGTTTTCAGCCGATTTTGTTACCGGGGCCGACATTGCAGACCGCCAGTAACAAAACTGCCCCCCCCCCCAGGGGCCCAGATCAGGCCCCCACCATAGCGGCCTCCCAGGGAAACGCCTGGTGCCCGCTATGGCCAGTACGGCCCTGACATTGACTATGTGTCACTTCAAAGTGCCGGACAGTCAGTGCGCCTCCCGACAGCTTCCTTGCCTCTGCACCCATGCCTTTATATCTTTAATACAGTGTGGGTGCCGAAGCAAAGTGTTCCCTCATTTGCAAGGGATCTTCTCCCCAAACAAATGAGGGAACGCCTCTTTGCGATTGTGCCATTACACATATTGCACCAGCATGATACGTATTACATAAGGGATTGCACAAGCATCTATTGTCCCTTCTTTAATATCAAAATACCCAGGAAGTACAAAAAGGGGACCCAAAGCAGCCATTGCATCCCTGAGCACATCATATAATATGGGCCCAGATTATCAGCTCAGTGTATGAATCTGTAAAAAGGCTGAGTCAGCAGAGCCTCATCATCAGTGCTGTTTTTTAAACTTTTTCAAATCTATCTTTCGCACAATCAGTCACATAGAAACACATCCAGCACAACTTGCAGTTCTGGTTTAGGATACACACAAACAGCCTCTGCATTCCAGTGGGCACTCCCTACTAAGGTCATTTCTCACTCCATCCCTGTCTCAATCTCCTGGCCTTAACACATCAGCCTCCCTGGGGGCCTCTGAAAACATTACATAATATTTAAAAGTTGCTGACAAGTCCCAACTATGTGGGAGTCTCTCAATCATGCAACATAAGTTTTCTTTTGTGCATTTTGTGCAAGTGATCATTATCTTTGTATGAGCTTTGTTGTTCTTTGCTCTAGGGGACAGTCTCCAGGTGCTCCAGCTCAAAGGAGCAAGCAGAGGAAACCATACCATGCGCCTTCAGATATCGGACAAGCAAGGGATGGAGTCCCTCCAGAACCTGACCGTGAACGTTTGTGATTGTATAAATGGAACTACTTGCTTAAACACGGCAGCCCCTCCTTCCTTGGGGGGTGGAGCTATTGCCTTACTACTTTTGGCACTTCTTCTCCTCTGTGGTAAGTTATATATCAACATAAATGTTTACATTGGAGAGTTGAAATTGTGCCTTATTCATATCAGAAGTATTAGTAAATGAGCTGGTTAGTGAGTAAGCGTGATGTGTAATTCACAAACTTCATACAAACTGTCATTGAAGAAATGTTGGAGAAAAGTGCTTACAATTGATATTTGGGAAATAGGGTTTGCCAAGAAAGGTCCTAAAAGACAGATGGCCATGCTATGTGTCAACAAGTGTTGGAAGGAAGTTATACAAATCCATAGGTATTGAGGCCAATACTCTATTAGCAAAAAGAGGAAAACATATAACGGGGGTACAATGAGGCAGAGAGAGGTGAGGCAAGGAGAGGCCCGAGAGAACAAGTATTAAGAGACAAGGACTATTATAAGTAGGAGGTATCTGGAGATGATAGAGGTTGGGATGGAAAAGTCCCCCACATAGTGACCAGCATTCACCCCTGCCCCGAGTGCCCCAGCTGCATCGATATCTGGATCCCGGGTACTGATTTCTGGTCTAGACCTATGCCTGTCCAATGGTAATGTGTTCGTGTTAGAGCAGGAGGTGCAAACCAAGCACTACCTTCGGAGTGATAGAGGACTACTGATCTTACCTGGAGCTAAGTGACACAAGCACATTGGTGGCAGCATAACCGTCGGATGTTCAGTAGTTCTCAGTAGTGTGAACAGTTCTTTTTACCTATGTCGCTGTAGCTGGACCTACCGGCTCACTCATGCAAAGTTCTGTAGCTGTATGCTTAACTCATCCTTGGCCTGTATGGTTTATGCGTAGCACCAAATAGCATGTGATAGTTGCATGTGTGTGCTGGTATGCATGGGTGTGTCGGTGTTTGGTATGTAGGAAGCTGGCTCTTTATGTGATTGTTGGGAAACGAGGCAGTATCTGTGAGGCCTGCACAAATAACATGACTACATTTGTCCTTCACTGGTACCAAACATCCAATTGTAGCGCCTGACTCTCAGAGGGTAGCGTGGCAGAGCAGTCTGAGGCTCACTCAAGGTAGGTGGTGTGGGCTAGTAATCGCCATTACAGGTGTGCAGAAATAACACTCAATAGTTGGTAGTCCAGTCTGTACGTTGCTTTATAAAAGTAAGAGTACATTTATTAAACACACACACTACTCAATACTATGCACCAATTTACAAATATACATAAGCTGTTGGAATTACTTTGTGACATTGCATAACTTCTCCTCCCCTCCCGCAGGGGGGCGTGGGGGTCTAGTACCACCAATCCCAGGTATGCACATCATCTTGCCCCCTAATGCAGTTAGTTGAACATAACCTGGCACAAGAGTCCTGCGCAGTGGCACCATCCCAGTGGCGACCCACCCCATTACCTCAGCAAGCATTGAAAATAGGCACCCCAGCCCTGGTGACACATAATAATCCTGACTGAGCATCTCCCACTGACCATACAGGATACACCTCTACACCTTAGGGGCTAAAAGTCTGTTTGCCCTTGCAGGACGGTCCGGACCTGCAAGGCATTATGGGGCGCTTCCTCGTCTTTTTGTGCATATTGTAGCAGCGGCTCCCCTGCTGCTTTGGGGAGAACCACAATCGCTGCTGGCGGGCTCCCGCCGCCTCCACCTTCGATGGGGGGCCAAGTGCCACTCGGACTCCCAGGTGAGTGCTTCTATGCGGCTCGGGGAGCCCACCCCTGGCCGCTCTTCCTCTCGTTTCGGGTTCCCGGTCCCACCTGGGACCCCCACATGCCTCCATGTTGGAGAGCCACCTGGGGAGCCCACCCCCAGTGGCCATCGATGGCTCCCCACACGTTTGGCACCCTCGCATGCTGCCGCAGGAGCCAGCTCCACATTTCTGGTCTGCCCGCCCCGGCAGGCAGACACGGAGGCCCGTGCTGGGCCCGCTGGCCTTGGGGGAGTGCGGCGGCACTCCCCTGTCTTTCTGGCAGCCGCGGGGGAGTGCAACGGCACTCCCCCGTCCTCCCTCTGCACTTTGGGGCCCGGAGATGGTGTCCCGGGCCCCCTCACCAGCATCATAGGGAGCGCGCCGGGGCTCCCCGACTTGCCTCTTCTGCAGGGGCCAGGGTGGGCTCCTGGCACACTGTGGCCCCCTCCTCTTCTTCTTCGGACCCTGGGATTCGGTCCCGGGCCCCTGGGCCTCAGTTCAAGAGGAGCATGACGGCGCTGCCCGACTTCTCTTTCTTCGGGCCCGGGATGGGGTCCTGAGCCCCTTGGGCATATTTTCACGGGGATGGCAACATCGCTCCCCACCTCGTCTTCCTCACACAGGACCCAGAGTTGGGATCCTGGGCTCCTCCCCTTGCCAATCTTCACGGGGAGCGCGCCCGCTGGGACCAGTGTGGGCTCCTGGTACCCCGCAGGGGCATCGTCACAGGGTGGTCGACAGCACACCCCGACTTCACTTCTTCTGGGGGGCAGCCCCCGGGTCCTGACCCGCCTCGGAGCCCCACATGCTTTGTCGCCAGTTGGCCAAAGGTCAAAGGTCGCCTACCTTCTGGGGGGCCTTTCTCAGCCCGCAGGGGTCCGATCTTCCTGGTTTTGGCCTCTGCTTGCTCCTGGTGGCAGTACAAATATGACTTTGGACTCTGCAGAATATATCTTCTCACACAAGTTACAGTGCACTTTAGTGCGTGTCAGGAATGTGTAGGCCTTAGGAAAGTGAAATTAGCCCATGGGCTCCACATCCCCATAGGAAAATAATGGAGTGAAAAACAATAAAACACACTGAATTTCCCTGGCATGTTTCTTCCCATTGTATAAAGCCTATTCCATGTCACACCCAGCTTTGCATATGTCCTGCCACACCATTCCATCTGTACCTGCTCCTTGGCTGCACATGCCAGGAATCTCCCCTGTTCGGCCCCTACCCGTGTGCACACGCATGTACACATGTGTCTGCATGTAACCAGCCCGGTGCCCCTTACTCCAGCTGCAGCGCAGTGACCTTGTTAAGCTAGGGGGACATCAGGAAAATCCGCATGCAATCTCTTCCATCATGACTTCACTGTGGGTGAGTCCCCACTTATGAGGCTCTCCCACAGTAAAAGCTCCACAGTTAGGTGCTCAAAAAGCGAAATATAAGGGCGGCTCAGAGTGTCAGAACCACCTTCTAACAGTGACATATAAATAAATTGATATACTGTGTAAAGAGTCCAGGGGTTCCCTTATGAGTGTACAGGGCTAGCTATGCAATCCCAAAGGGCTAATTTTGGGGTTAGTAGTGGGGTCGAGCAGACTTAGGCTTAATATAGAGGAGTGCAAGACATTTGCAATTACACACAATGATCAATTAATGGCAACACGACTTATGAAGGAGATCCACACCAATTTATTAAAATTGCAAGTATCTTTATATATGTTTTGGCCTCAGATAATAATTGTTCTGGTAAGTACGCTTTTTATTATAAATTATTTTCAGTAAAAAAAATGGACACAGATAAATTTTTGAGTTTGGCAATGTTATTCTGTGGAAAAAAGAACAAGTTCTGGAAACAGGTAGAGTACAGCGACTTACACGACCAGTCTCCAGGAGTTAAGGTGTGTGGCGGGCTAGGTCCAAGGCATCACCAGCAGTAGACCACCAGCGGCACAAGGGCAGCCTGGTGCAGGGTGCAAATTTGCATCAGGAGTCCACTGCAAAAAGAGGCTGCAGTCTCGGCCAAGTAAGCCAGTTGGGGCGAACCAACAGGGGAATTCAAGGCTTGTGATGCTGGAGAACATAGGAATACCTGGGATCCTCATCTCCATGGTCCCTTGCCGGTGGATGCAGAGTTGTTTGGAGGACTTGAGTTTACTTACAGGGAACAGTCGCAATCAAGGGGTCCTGTGTGCAGAGGCTTCAGGTGACGTGGATCAGGCCACAAGGGGTGAAACCACAATGGACGCAAGCTCTGGAGGGCTATAGAACCTTGTTGGCACTAGTGGCCCACTTTAATTTGGGCCAGAGGTGACGGGAGTAGTGGTGGCTTTGGGTGTCGGATTTAGCAGTTCCGGAGGGCTCAGAGTCTTCTTCCTTTGGATTTTCTTTAGAACAGTTCCACTGTTCAATGGAGGTCTTGATCTTCATCGAGGGCAGGCAGTCCGCCCAAGGTTCTAGAGTCACAGCTGCAGGACGAGTCGACTTTGGTGCAGTTTTCGATGAGGGATGTAGACGGGCAGGCAAGGTTGGTACCAGGTCAGCTGCCTCTTCTCTCCCCTTCTGCTTTTTTGGCGCTTCATGTCCTGTCTCTTTTTAGGTCGTCTGGATCTGCTTCTCTTGTCCCTAAATACTGAATTATGGGGCATTAGGGGAGTGTAGGGAAGTAACCAATGGGCTATTGATCCTTCCTATATACCACTTCCCACTCTATTGTGCTTGGTCTAAGTGCTGTGGTTCGGTGCTCAGTCAGGGACTGAGGGCCTGGGCTTGCTCTCTACGCAGGCTGTAATGCAGCCTGCACGGAGAACATGCCAAGTGCGCATGATTTTTTTGGCCGGCCCGAGAGGCCGGCCGAACAGTCATTGCGCACTTAGGAGGGGGCTATCACTCCTCCCCTGCCCTGCTCTGTGAGCAGCCCCACCCCACCCTGTCACAAAGCTGCAGCAGCAAGACATAATAAAATGATTATAACATTATGTTAGTATATGTTATTTTTAATTTCTTTCTATGCTTTAAAGCTGTGGGGCGGGGCCGCCACTGGGTAGGAGAAGTGATTTCACATGCCCCTTGACCTTCACTTTCACTCACACATATGCTTATACATACACACACACTCGCACATACACACACACTCTGGCTACACATGCACACACATTCACACATAGACAGTCTCGCTTACATAAACACATTCAAAACTGCAAACACGAACAGAACGTACATACATTTAAAAGCATTTTGTGTACACACCTCAACTGCCAGGCAAAGTCATTTTCCAGCATTTTTTTGTCAATTTGTTATTAAACAAATAGTGAATAATGTAATAAAAAATCACTATTAGTATAATAAAAAAATGACAAAAAAAGAGGCGAGTGAAGTCCCCAGGGACCTCCATGAGGTCGAGCTGCTTCTGTTCCTGCCACTGATTTTGCCACTGCTGATGTTAGGGGTCGCAAATGCAGTGCCAGGGGTCACAAGGGGCATGTCATGGGTTGCAGCAGCAACCCCTGTCAACCCCTAGATGGCGTCCATGCAGGTCAGGGACATCTTAAGGATTTTGTGAGCACCTATTCAGAACACCTTTGAGTTTATGTTCCAATGTCAGCTCTTTCATGCCCTCTTTGGCCAGGTCTCTGACAGTCCACATTTTAAATGTGTTTTCATCTAGCATTCAGGGATAGCGATGTGTGTATTCAATATTATAATACAGCAGTACCTCACTAATATTATTGCAAATAATCTTTGTGACCACCCATCCCATTTCTCATATGTGATGTCCTGTTTTGATATGAAAGAAACTTTTTATTTATAGATGTTGCATGGTGTTAAAAAACGTACATATTTTGTTGAAAATGTCTGTAATAGACTACTAAACACCAACCACGTTAAAAAAGAATTTAAGAAACACTGTATCTAAAACTATCTGTTTAAGAATTATTCAAGGTCTCTTCAGAACAGAGCTGACTCTATCCGGGGCCCCCCTGAAAGGCAGGGCCCTGGGCAGGGGACACTTTCCCATGCCTTCAATCTTCTTCGCTGCATGTGACACTTCCCTGCCACGTGGTTCTCATGTGCCCTGCAGCCGGTTGCTACAACTCGCCCCCTGCTCACCCAACAGGTACAATGAGCTATCGTTGGTGTTGGAACTTGGGAGGCTGTTTGCACAACGTGTGACGCAGGGAGAGCAGTAGATGTGCAGGTGTGACTTTCTGCATTTCTTGCTGCCGTCTATGCTTCAGGTGATGCGCGCTGTAACACGCCTGGAATGCAATCGTCCACGAAGGTGGGAGCTCGGGCTTTACAGTAGACGAAGGAGCAGAAAAAGGTGTGCAGCGCCTTCTACATCTCAGCTTACAACTATCTAGGCAATTATTATATGGCCAAACCGTCATGCACACTCAGAGAGCGCCCACCACTCCTCCCCCTGCTCTGTGGGCAGTCCAGCCCGCCCCACCCCTACAGAGGATTGCTGAAAAATAAAATGATGACATGCTGTTATTATAATTTTATTTTTCCTGTGGGGCGTCGCTCCTCCACCTTAGCGAAGAAGTCCCCCTTGCTAACTGTGTAAATGAATGCATTTTATTATCGGAGGCAACCCACGTTTGCAGGGACACAACCTCTCCACTGTGCTAGAGCACATACTATTCTGTGGGTGACAGCTCTCTCTGGTGAGATCGTGAGGGAGTGTAGGGCCACTTAACACCCAGCACTACATGCCAGTCTACTTTTTCTTCCCCAGTTGCTGTAGGCAGCTTCGCTAAGGCGCTGTGTAAGAACGTGCAAGTGCTCTACCTACGTTTGTATGAACTTGTCCATGTAGAAGAACCATAAAGGACTTGGGGGCATATTAGCAAAAAATAGCGATATTAATCGCTAAATGCGCTTTGCGTATTTTTTTTTTTATCGCTGCCTATCGCCAGATATTATCGTAGAAATAACATACTATTAGCAACGTTTATCTCTAATGCGATAAAATATCCGGCAAAAGCATCTCAATGCGTGATTATTGCTGGAAATCTAGCGATATTCAGGCATTAACACTAATGGGGACTTAACCTGAATATCCACCTCCCATTGGATAAACAGGTAAAGTCATGGTCTGAGCAGGTGTTAGGGTCTGGCGATAATTGCGCTTAGCGCGACTTTTTTAATCGCACATCCTGCCTTGCTAATAGGCTATAGCTGTGTTAGCGACTGCTTTCAGTCGCTAACGGGTTGGGTACGCCCACTTTGCATGCCATTAGCGATAAATATCGCTGACATGCAAAGTGGGCTCCACACCGGCCGCTATCGCCTAAAAGCTGTCGCTAACTGCTGATAGCGACAGCTTGCTAATAAGGCGATAAAATTATTGCCGCTTTAGCAGGAAAAAGTCCAGCTAAAGCGGCGATAGTGCCCAGGCTAATATGCCCCATGGTTATCCTGGAAACTGCCCGAGGCAGAAAGCAGAATCTCCTGGTGGTCATGATTTTTTTGTTTGGATAGTTTTGTTGTTGCTGTTGTTTCATAATAAGCTATTTGGGACTTTCTTGCTGAGATATGTTCGTTCTTTGAATTCTTCTAGTCCCTATACAGGGTGTCCTATTAGCTGTTTTGCTCCTGCTGTCATCTTCATACCCTTGCGATGCTCACTGATGGATGCTCCTGTTGAGAGGTTGACCAGAGATTGAAACTGGGTTGAACTGTCATTTAAACCCATTGTGAATTCCCAGCACTTTAAAAGTAGAACTCTTGCATCATCAGTAGTTGGTTTGACTCTACTAAAGAGCCGGGTTCCCAATTGAAACCAAATGCTCCCTTCACTCAAGTACAAGAAAAGACAGGAAGCTGATTAATTTCTCTTTTACAAATATGTTACCAAGATTTAAAACAAATACCTGCTCAATGACCAATGGATCATCTCTGGGCAAGAGCTTTCATCCTCCATTCTTTAATATGTTGAGTTTAGGATTTTGCTTTGCATTCTGGGCCTTGTAGTCATGTTTATTCCATTATAAAATCAGGACTGTAAGTTCCTCAATACGAAGATTGGTCTTAGGATGCTTGAGAACTCGAAACATTAGATTTGGCTCAAACACCACGCACCGTAACAGTACCTAAACATACGTGTTCTTGTGAATCATGTGTCCAAAGGGATCTTTCTGAATCGGTTGAGTTAGGTGCCAGTTACTAGTTCAAAATAAATACCGATTAAAATAGGAATTCCACCCAAAACGGTATTATGCAATTACTGCATAGATTTCAAGTGTCAAATTAAGAAATGTCCTGATTCCGTAAATAATTCTTCGGGATTTGGGAGATCACTGGTAAATCCCTGGTTTACACCTTGCGTTGCTGTCGTCCTGTGGCATCGGTAATACTGAAGGCAGTGTTTATTTTGCAATAATACTGACAACATTAAAATGAGAGGTTTAGTCTGTAAAATTGCAAAGCTTGATAGCCAGCACAATGGAATGTCTGACTGAAAAGAAAGGATGACTAAGGATAGTCCGAGACCAAAACAGTTGAAAATAACCAATATATTGGATATCTGGCACCAAGCAGCGATGCCTTCTAATTCACCAATTATTGAATCTGATGATGACCTACCTACTGAGGGAAAAACGAAAAACTTCAAACTAGGGGTGTTTGAAATTATAATTAGAGGTGTGCAAAATTACGCCTGTGAGCTATTTACCATGCCCACGTGTTTGGTGCAAAATGGATCCCACCAATGTCACTGCTGAAGTTTTGTATTTAAAATCAATTAAAAAAACGTAATTTCCAGGTGTGGCATCCATGCTTCACTTGGTTGAAAAGCCCTGACAGGGACCCTGGCCAGAGCTCTTGGCCTCTGGTGAGGGCTCCTGGGACCTGGTGTCCATGCGCCCGCTGCTATGCCTCAGAGTGACCAGTGTTGGCTTTCAGAGACCTGTTGAGGGTTTTCCCCAGGGTATATGTCCAGGTCTACGTAGTCCCTCCATGACCCTCAAATTTAAGCAGAAATGCTTTACAGGAGGTACGGTGCAACTTGATGGCCGACCTCTGGGCCCACCCAGGCTGCCCGGGAAGTCCAGATGAGGACTCATTTGAAGCTTCAACTTAGTCAGGGCTCCTTGAGGTCAGAAAAATATGCTCAAATGTCTCTTTCTGACACCCGATGGTCATGCATTACAAGAAAGGCTAGTGGCCTTCCTCTGGATAAGTGGGAACAAGGTACTTGGGGTCTATTAGTCATCATTTTGTTCTCAATGGGCATTGTAAAGGCCCTGGTAAGCCCATGCTAGGCCTTTGTCTGCCTTCCATTCTTGCCTGAGGGATCAGTCCAGGAGCCAACCTTCTCAGAGAGCAGGCAGGGTAGACATCCAGTGCAGACGGCCTACTCAGGCACCTTCTAGCCAGCAATATCCTCTGACCGATTGGGCATTCTTGGTTCATTTATGGATGGACTGCATGTCCAGCCTCAGTTGTTGTTTCCAGCAAAGAGCTTCTATCCTGCTTGAGACCATCCAACTCAAGTGTTCGCCTTTTGCGGAAGCCTACCTCTCAAGTGGTCCTTCCCACCCAACAGAGCAATGGCCAAGCTGCCTGGCATCTTGCCCCCTAATGGTCTGACCAGAGTGGGTGATGGTGGTTGGGTGGTCCAAGACCTAGATGTAGCTGGTGTCCCAGGCCTTATGGGTCACATAATTGCCTTTTCGCTGGCTCGTACTTCTGGTCAGGCTGAAACCCTCTGTGTCCGACTCACACTGCACCTTTCCCCTACCTTTCCATTCAGTCATTGCAGAGTAAGCCGGGCTGCAGGTATCCATATGACTGCCCAGTCTACCCAGCCTGAATAGATAGAGGGACGTCACCACCCACACAGTCTCCCAAGGGGTATGGAGGTTGGTCTGGAATAAGCACATGACTCCTACTCCAGCAGGTGTTGCTACCTGGTTGATCCTGCCAGTAGCATATGCTTGTTCCAAACATTATACCCTGCATGTGGAGATACACACAACTGGTAGAGTGATATTTCAACTGGCTCATTACATCAGTTACGGTTCCTTGGTTACTCAGATAATTGTGATAATTATTGTTTGGTGACCACGAGTAACTGGGAATCAGAGTTTGATTCTGGAGAGGGAGCCTGAACATGGTTATCACAGCAAACAAAGCCAGCACACATGCAAATACCACTCCAGACTGGAGGGCGTGTCTGGTGCCAGTAGCTACAGTAATTCCATCTCCAATAACCTATATTAAAAAGCTTGCAGTTGGATCTTAGGATTGAACTGGTGATCAGCAGTGAGGCAAGATACTGCCAATCCCGGTTCCTGCCTCTCTGCACCCTCTTGATGCTCTTGACTGAGTGTCCTGAGTATCCGAAGCATTTACTTTGAAAAAAATGACTGTGTTCAAAGCAGACCTGTTATCTGAAAACTTCAGTTAAGAATAATGAAAATGGGCTCTGGTTCTATTTTGTTGGCTTTCTGAAATGGGGCCATGATTATCGGAGATTGCCAGGGTGCTCATATTGTGCCACAAGAGGCAAAAATCTTGGACTGGTACAAGATGGATGAAAGTGAAAGCGTTTGCCAAAAACGTTTTAATTGATGAAGAAAACAAGATGGATGTTTAAAAAAAGTTATCGTCCTTCAAGATTAATGCAATCTCTTATGCGGATGATACACAGCTTATTCTGGTCCTGGACAATGGTACGACGGATGCAGAAGAAAATCTGAAAAATTGCCTCTCAGCCACCTTCAAATAGATGAACAACAACCATTTGAGGTGTAATTCAGAAAAAAATGAAATTCTGCCTTTTGGCCAACAACATCTCTTTGTGCCTAAACTGTGGTGGCCTTAGAATGCCACCCCTCCCCCAACAAAATAAATGCTGCCAGGAATTTAGGGATCAAATTTGATACCACTCTCTCTTTTAAACAACAGTCCCTGACAGTTGTGGGCACCTGCTTCCACATCATTAAAAGCCTAAGGAAATTCTTTGACCTGCTACCATACTCAGCCAGACAAACGGTAGCGGTTGCCCTCATAACATCTATGCTGGACTACTGTAACAGTCTTTACGCGGGAACCAACAAAGCAGTCATGCATAAGCTGCAGATGGTCCAGCTTGCAGCTGCCCGGCTGGTATTGAGGTGGCCCAGCAAATCCTCTGCCACAGCTGCATTGGATGTCCTTCACTGGCTGCCAATTCATAAACGTGTTTTGTTTAAGGTCCTAATCATTACTTTTAGGGCCTTTCACTCATGAGGTCCTAAATATCTCCAAACGGGTTTCAAACGCTATTTCCCGTCCCGTAATCTAAGATCATCCAATGCTAATTTGCTGACCATTCCAACCTTTAGACTGATCTCAAAAGGAAGGGAATTCTTTGGAAGTCATAGGATCTAAGGCTTGGAATCAACTCCCAACCCATCTCCGCCAAATTGCATCTGAATCGGTTTTTAGGAAGGCACTTAAGACCTGGATTTACGTTGCACCTGACACACTGTGTAAAGCTCTGATCTGAATGCCTTATCTCCTCTCATAGGAGCAGTAACCAGTGTCCTTCACCATCCCTGGTGCTCGGTTTTCAGCACCAAGATTCTCCTTGGAGTGATAGCTGCGCTATATAAGACCCCATTTACATTACATTACAAGATTTATTTTATTTATTTATTTATTTAATTTGTATGGCGCGTTATAACCACAGGGGTCTCTAAGCGCTGATGATCAGATACCCTCATAGCTCTGACCATAAACAATGCTGACTAGCAATCCCCATGACCCGCAAATCAGCATCGGGAAAACCAAAGTCTTTAGGTTCCAAGGGGAGTATGATTGTAAAGTTGAAACTTAAAAGAGTTGATAGAAGGGTACTATCAGGAGTGGAGATAGCAGCCTTATTTGGCTTAACACAGGAAACCTCAACAGGCCCAAATATGGAAAGGTTTATGGGTTGTGGAGAATAGAAGTTCTTAGTTTGTTGAGTGATTTTTCTGGGTAAATTCGGATTAAAAACAAGGAGCCTACTTCATGCTAGGTAGTTACTCAACCCCCATCAGCCAGAGTTCTACTCAGAGGAATAGGTGGCATTCAGTCACATGGGAAAGATCAATAGCAGGGCTGTAATGCCCTGAGATGACTGTGGATGCACACAAACTACACTGCATGGATCATCATATGTCTACCCTTTGCCAACAGGTGCGGGTAAGCCACTGAATACCGTGTGGGATATTGATTGGGTATTGCAAATATTTCCCAGAAACGATGAATTTCAAGTTAGTGCAGGTCATAAACTTGCATTCATTAAGTTCCTGGAATTTGAACAGTCTGCTCCTGCTACAGCTGAATAGATAGTTTAGTGGTCCTCAGATGAGCCTACTGCGATTGGCAATGGCCCTGCAGAGCACCAAGGAGATCAAACTTGATTGTCTAGAGGATGTGAAAGTTACAACAAGGATTATGTAGCTCAGTCTGTGGAAAGGTCATTAGCAGCGGAGTGGCCAGAGTGTCAATGGCCTGCCTCAGCCACCTCCCAGACAGAGCTAAACACAGGGCCTGGCACTTGTCAGCAGAGGGGTGAGCAAGGACTGGGTGCAGGGCAGGCTCCTCTCCCCACTTTGGTGGACCTGACTGATACACACAAGAGTCGGGGACATGTACCATTGTCCAGTGAGCCCTCACCAGATGGTACCCAAACTTACCCTGTGAGAGAAACTGGATTACTGGTTGAGGGGTGTGAAACCATACTCAAGCAGCAATCACAATACTTGTCAGGTTGAGACACAAGCAAACCCCAAATTAACCTCTGCTCAACCCTCTGGTAGCTTGGCACAGACAGTCAGGATTAACTTAGAGGCAAAGTGTAAAGCATTTATACAGCACTTCAAACAGTAATAAAGTGACAACACAACACAAGAAAAATCCCACACCAATTTATACACATAGAGTCAATTTTAATACATAAAACAAGAACACAATCCAATGAATAGGACCGGAGATATGCAGGTTTAAAGATTTCAGTAAAGATAGCACCAAAAAGCCCTAAACTCGAAATGAGGATATCTGGTCACACTGGACTGGGACAAAGACACACGTTCTGGCTGACTGCGATGGAGCACAGGCTGGCTACAGGGACCCAGGAGACTCGCTGAACCTTAAATCCTGGTTGCAGAGCATTGCAAGGTCCTGCATCAAGGATGCATCGCACAGCCGAGGATATGCATTGGTTCCAAGGATCTGCGTAATCATCAAGGAGCCCATCAACAATGGCTTGCGATGCAATGTCCGTATCGGGGATGCGTAGTGCACTCGAGGTGGTGCATTGGTTCTGTAGAGCTGTGAGGCTGCGATGCGGGTATGTGAGTTCTCTGCACCATCTCTCCATCAGCCAGGGACACTAGGGTTCGCAACAGGATACCCTTGCACACAACAGTTACATATAACAAGATTTGTCTGTGTGGACACTAGCAAAATTAGAAAGAAAGCCCGTGGATAAACAAAAATTAAATTATTCGGTTAATCAGAAATACAATGTTCTAATGTTCTTCAAAGCAATCCAGCCAACATGTGTTTCGTCGCATGTGGGATTGTACCCCCGCAACTCCACAGGGCTATGGTGACTGATCAGTATCTAGGGAAGTCGCTTCGCTGGTGATAATTCTGACCCGGCATGGCGCAGGACTCAATAGTGATTTGTGCGTGCTGTATGAATACAGACCAGATCAGTGGTTGATTCAACAAGTATCACTGGGTTTTGCCAAAACGTGGGAGCTGGTGAAACCGAGTTCACCCTCAGTAGGTAATGTCGAGGTGTAGTCAGGTTGCCAAAGCGTCACATCAGGTGAAAAAGTATTTGTTCACCATCAGAGGGTATTCAAATCGGAATTTATTAAAATGACCGTCCAGGGGATTTGCCAAGAACCTCTGTGATAACAGCGTGTATCAGCGCGGGGGACCCCTCATGTTCGAGGCGCCGTTTGGAAATAAAAGACGAGCCCAAATTCAAGCCGCAGTCTTTCCGTGTTCCGGTTGTGGACCTCTACACTTCCCCATTCTATCTGGGGCAATGTTCTGTGCTGGACCAACAGTCACCTGCCTTAGCAAGCTCCCTGGTGTAATTGAGCTTGCTATCAATAAGGTGCAGGCACAGATCTGCAAAACAAAGACTGAAAATGTGCTCCCTTGCAACAAGTTATACAGCCCCCGGTAATCCTTTACTTCACAGCCCTTCACCCAACCATCCAGTGCCTTACAAAAGGAACCCATCCAGCGCACCCAGAACTTATGGGGCTGTTTTCGTATGTCCCAAACTTCTGGGTGTACTTCCCAGGGGTGAGGACATGTTTCCTTACAAGGGTTTCATTCATGGGGGGTACCTCATCCTTTCACCCTTCTCTATGGCCGGTAGGGCATGCCTCCCTTCACTAGGAATATACTTCCGGAGGCTAGACCGCAATTCTCTGCAAGGATCTTTGCATCTGGAAAGCCACCTCATAAGCTTCAAACCACTTGCCAATGTCATCCCCCACAACAAAGTCAGGCACCATGCCTTTAGGAGTATGTATCCTCTTGGCCCAAGAGGGAACTGTAGGTAAACTGCCACCATCACTGCTGGACCGTGCCTGCCTGGCCTTGATATCCAGCTTCTTACGGCTCATCTCAAAAGCCAACTGTTCAAAAGTAATTGTTTCCTCTATGGCCATTTTCTTTTCTTCCATTGTTGTTTTCTTTTGTTCTGCCTCCATGGCCAGTCTTATTTCCTCCATTTTTAACTAGGCTATCTGCTGCCTAAACTACCTGTCTGCCTTCCTGTCTGCCAGCTCTTCTGGGGACTGGCCTCAAGAAGACAGACTGTTCCAACTCTGGGGTCAAATTTTCCCATTCAGCTGACTGCTGCATCTCAGGGCTGGTGCCCATCCTACCCATCCTGGTCCTATGTTGTGACTGGCAACTGGAGGGCCCTAACACATGCCCTCAGAGCCTTTTGGAGCTCCACCTTCTTTGGCAGGCAGTCCCCTCTCTTTAAAAAAAAGTCCATGAGGGGGGGCGTGGCCAACTGCCGAACATGGCGGCAGCTTAACTCGGGAGCTCCGCAAGGCAATCCGGCCCGCGCAATAATCCGCATGCACATCCGTCTACTGACCTGCCTGAAGGGGTGAAATCGGCTCCGGGAACCGAGCGGCGCACAACGAGCCGCTCTCGGCGCAAATCCGACGCCGGGAAGTGCTCCATCCGCCGACAGCGAGACGAGGCCTACGACAACTCAGCAGCACCGGCCTAAAGTACGGGGACAGGCCGACCGGAAGCGCACCTTGCCCGGCCGGAAGAAGTCAGCCTCGGCCGGCGCCCGCTCCTCCCCGCCTGGCGCCAAGTTCCACCACAGCGCTCTCATAACGCTGCACTTGGGAGCGACCTCCGGTCCCCCTGAGCCAAGACTTTAAAGATATTAAGGGCGAGCGAGGCCCCGCACAACGTCGAAGCAGTCCTGGATCTGCGCTACCGGGCGGACGCCCAGACAAATACGGCAGGGTAGGACGCCTGGGTCGACGCAGTCCCCCCGCAGCACTGAACATTACTCCGGACCACCGTGGGGCAGAAGGGCCGAATACACCGTAGTGGCGCCAGTCTCCGGCTGCCCATTGCAGCCCTAGAAGGCGGCGGCGCGACCCACGTGGAGCGGGGAAACAGTACGGGATGCGAGGGATGCACACGCCGCCAACAGCACCGCGAGAACCCTTCTGCTGACTCCTACGGCAGCCACAATAAGGCTACACTTCAGGCCGGGATCGACCTGGGCCCTGCGGCTCCCGCTCCTTTACCGACTGCTTCGACGGCGACCGCCAAGGGGGAAGGCCTACACGGTGGGTGGCCGGGCCGGGAACAATTGAAGGACCGGACACTGTCAACCCAAGCAAGCCACCATGACGGGCAAAAACACGAGGAGCATGACAACGACGCAAGCAAAGCTTGATAAATTTGCCTATGCCCAGAACGGCCACTCACAGGGACCTGGACGGCACTCCGCCGGTGCCTCCTCTGACGCCAATGGCACTGGAAAAGTCACACTGGAAGCCATAATGAGAACTCTCACAGACGTCCAGGCGACGGTAGGCACCATCTCCACTGAGGTGAACCTGCTACGAGCAGATTTTAAGAAAATGTCGGAGAGGGTGTCGCAAGTGGAGGTGGTCACGAAATCCCTCATTGAAGACACTTCAGACCTTCAGGTGGCGATGGAGCAAATAGAAAGGACCACTAAACAACTACAAGAAAAATTGGATGACCAGGAAGGACGCTCGAGAAGAAATAACGTCCGTATCCTAGGCCTTCCGGAATCGGAGGGGAAGGGGGCCATGGACCTGTACATCGAAGACCTCATTAAGACCAAACTGCAACCTAAAGGCCTGTCCGCCTTCTTCTCCATCGAGAGGGCTCATCGGGTCCCGGGGGGTACGCCCAAACCAGGGGCCGCGCCGCGACCGGTGCTGGCCAGGCTCTTCAACTTTAGGGACAGAGACGCCATTTTGCAGGCGGCCAGGGTGGCGCCGCCGGTGAAAATCCTGAACTCCACGCTGGCGTTCTTCCCAGACTACACGGCCGAGGTGGCCAGGCATCGAAAATCCTTCAATGAAATCAAGAAGACGCTGCGAGACAGGGAACTACCCTATTCAATGCTCTTCCCCGCCAAACTGCGGATTGTGGCCGAGGGGAGGACATGGTTCTTCGACAATCCTGAGGTGGCACGAGAATGGCTGGATGGCTGGAGACCGGCGGGCAAGCCTCACCGCCCACATAAAGACCGCCAGGACCGCCGTAATGAGAAGACGCCGGAACACCGTGCGGCCAGCCCGGCCACTGAGCAGGGCGCGGCCGGGGGCCTGGAATCCGATCTCGAGAGGGACCCGTTTGATTCAGGTCAGCCTAGCAGGGGCTGAATGGCTACGCTGGAAGCACCAAGATTTGGACACAGCCCTTGGGACCCTGGGCCGATGGAACTGAGTAGGGCGGGTTTTGGCCGGAGCCTGTAGGGGACTCACCAACCCCACAAGCAAGTAAGACTAGATAGGGGGGGGACAAAAGCACTCTGCCAAGTTGGGGATGCGGGCGGGAATTCGTCCGTGGTGCAGGGGAGCAGGGAGGGGGTGGAGGGATGGGAGTTACGAGGTTCAAGTTAAAGTTAAGTTTTATGGTCATCATCATTGCAATCTTACAAGGCACGGGAACACTACTCACTATGGGCGGCATGCGCCGCCTCCGCGTTCTGGCGTCCTTATCCTGCTGCACATAGAGAACACGGTTCATACACTCAAATGGCACGACATGATCGAGCTACACCCGCATTGGGTACCCCTGTAACAACAATGGTGCCCCCACTGAAGCTCCTTACATGGAATGTCAGGGGGTTGGGGGACAAAATTAAACGGGGTCTGGTGCTGCAAACTGTTAAACGTAATCGATCAGACCTAGTGCTGCTGCAAGAAACACATCTGGCAGGGACCACCTGTAAGGCTCTGAACAGGCGTGGGTACACCATGGCAGTACACTCCGAGTTTACCTCAGGTTCCAGGGGCACCGGGATACTCCTCAGAAACAATTCCCCCTTCTTGGTCACTGGCCACAAGACAGATGATCAGGGACGGTTCGCAGCACTCTCAGGCCAGTGGGAGGGGAGGGCCTTGAATGTGATATCTGTATACATCCCCCCCAGCACTGCATGCTACAGCCTTGCCGGCACTTAGCCGATTCCTTATTGATCTCCCAGAGGGGGACATAATCCTGGGGGGTGACTTCAATGCCATCACAGACCCCCTACTAGACACCTTTCCCCAGCGGGATCGCCAGAGAGGGTCTGCCACACTTCCGGGATTCTTGTCAGCTATGGGCCTCACAGACATCTGGCGTCACCTGAACCCTGCAGCGCAGCAATACACACACTACTCTGCACCCCACAACAGCCTCTCACGTATTGACTACTTCTTCTTTCTAGGGGTTGGACTGAGCTCTGTGGATAGTATTGATATCCTACCACGAGGAATCTCCGATCAGTCCCCGGTCTCCCTTCACATTTCTACCAAAGATTGTAAACGGGCTAGGCTGTACCCGATCTATCCCAATTATCTGCAGGTCCCTACCATTAGGAAAAAACTCAAGTTAACCACCACACACTATTTCACTGAGAACACAGGGTCGGTTACCTCACCCTCAGTTCTGTGGGAGGCTTACAAGACGGTCCTCAGAGGGGCGTCCATATCTGCCATTACTGGGCATAAAAGGGAGTCTAGGGCTACACTGGCCAATCTGGACTTAGCATTACACACGGCGAATACTGCGCATATGGCAGACCCCACCCCTGAGACACTTCATGAACTGCAGCTCCGTCAGCAGCAGCACCAGGCACACCTCACTGTGATCACCAAAGGACACCTCGCGAACACGGCGCACAGAATCTATGATGTGGGCGATAAGGCGGGGAAGATGCTGGCATGGCTGGACAAACGAGGTGGCAGTAACAAGGGGATACACGGGCTCTACGATGCGGCCGGCGTGCTGCAAACTCACCCGGAACAAATAATCCAGACTCTAGCTCGCCACTTCCAGGGGATCTACACACCGACACGGCCAGTCACGGAGCGGGAGGCCACAGAATCACTTGGTCACATCCCTGTCCCCGTACTCACACCTGAAGCACAGCAGGAACTTGATGCAGACCTGACAGAGGGAGAGGTCCAGTTGGCAATACCGGCGCTGCAGTCAGGCAAAGCCCTAGGCCCAAACGGAATTCCTGTGGAGTGGTATAAGACGATGGACTCTGTGCTGGCCAAGCCCCTCTTAGACATGTATAACGACAGCGCAAAAAAGGCGCTGCTTCCACTCGATCAACGCACGGCCACCATTGTGGCCATCCCCAAACCAACCAAGCCACCAACAGACAGTGCCTCATACCGACCCATCTCACTGCTCAACGCAGAGGCAAAGGTCCTGGCGAAGCTCCTGGCCAGTCGCCTAACCAAACATCTGAGTACCCTAATACACCCTGACCAATCGGGCTTTATGCCACACAGAAGCACAGCGCTAAATCTACGGAGGGTCCATGGGGTACTGGCGAAGGCGCATCTTCTTACGGAGCAGGCTGTGATACTTTCCCTAGATGCTAAAATGGCATTTGATTTGGTAGAGTGGGAATACCTTTTTGCTGTCCTAACCCGCATGGGCTTCGGGCCCCAATATATGGCATGGGTGCGACTGCTCTACGCCCAACCGATGGCACAGGTGGTTGCAAATGGACGTATATCCTCGACCTTTCCACTGGGGAGGGGAACTAGACAGGGGTGCCCGCTGTCGCCCCTGTTGTTTGCGATAGTATTGGAGCCACTGGCAATCCTGCTTAGATCGACGCCGTTGTTTCGGGGAATCACTTGGAGCGACGGGTGGGAGGACAAGGTCTCATTGTACGCCGACGACATGTTAGTATACATGACCGGCCCAACTGAGGGGGTCCCCGCCCTGTTGGCAATCTGCGATGAACACGGCAGGGCCTCGGGATATACCCTGAACTGGTCCAAGTCTATACTCTATGTCCTTACTGGCCCGGCTCCGGTGCTGCCGGCTAACTGTCCTCTCACAGTAACCACCTCCTCCTTTAAGTACTTAGGTATTTATGTGACGAAGGACTCTAAACAGTTTTATATCGAAAACCTGCAGCCGCCTCTGCAAAGATTGCGTGCTGATGTCCAATACTGGGCGACGCTGCCGCTGACCCTCCTAGGGCGCGCGGCGCTCTATAAAATGATGGCTCTCCCGAGATTTCTGTATGTGCTAGAAAACTCCCCTTATGTGGTTAACCCACAGTATTTTAGACGGGTAGCGGCATTGGTCTCCAACCTGTTGTGGAGTAATGGTCCGGCGCGAATAGCGCAGGCAAAACTGGTGAAGAGCTGGTACGAGGGGGGTATTGCATTACCCAATCTCCAACTATATTACTGGGCGTCACAACTTAAAGTTATTAATCATTGGATTCACGTTTCACGGGACGACCCCGCATACAAGGCGGACTGGTCGCAACTGGGGACTGATGGCATGCTCTCGGTGCTGTACAACTACCCGCAGGTAAAGACCCTGCTAGGCCCCACATTCCACACAGCGACAATCTGGCATACGGCACAATCACGCCTAGGGTGGAAGGGTAAAATCACCAGGCTAACACCGCTATGGGACACTAAAACACTGGGTAACCTACGGACCTGTAAGGGATTTGCGAGGTGGGACGACATAGGGATCTCGGTAGTGGGGGACCTCTGGGACAAGGGCACGGTTATTCCCTTCCAGCACCTCCAGCAACAATACGGCCTGGGGCCCACTGAAACGTACCGCTATGTACAAATCCGGCATGCACTACTGCAAGCGATCCCACCAGACACCACACTCCCAGAATCATCGCCACTTGAGGATAGGCTGCTCACCGAATTCATGGAGCAAAAAGCGACCTCACTCACGTACAAAAAATTGATTAACAACATGCCAGATCCCACACACAAACTTAAAGAGAAATGGGTGGACGAACTGGGCGACATGGATGAAACGGAGTGGAATGAGGCATTGGCATCGCCGAGGGAAGTGGGCATATCAGCCAGATTCCGCCTGGTGCAGCTCAAGGTGCTACACCGCACCTACTACACTCGCACATTACTCCACAAAATACAGAGAGCGCCACACCCATACTGCCTCAGGGGATGCGGGGAGGAAGGGACTCTCCTACACACGTTATGGGAATGTCCACAAATCAGGGAACTATGGCGTCAGATTATGCGCACAGTCTCTCAGGCCATCAATGTTTCTGTCCTACCGGAACCTCGTAAATGCCTGTTGAACATTTGGGACCCTACGGACTTAAACAGGTATGGACAACTGTGGGTCACCCTAGCAGTGACAGTGGCCAAACGAGACATTGCACAGAGGTGGGGCGCTCCAGAATTGCCGACGGTGGCAGGGTGGATAAGAAACATGGACCTTCTCATGGTAAAGGAGAGAGCAGTATATGTATTGAGAGCCTGCCCCCGCAAATGGAATCGGGTGTGGATGCCATGGAACGCATATAGGGGTGACCCATGTGAGGCATTGCCGGAGGGTGAGGACTCAGAATCGGAGGAAGATGAGGACTAGTGGCTATGGATGTGCTAGCATAAACAGGGGAGGGGCCGGGAGGCGGAGGGCATGCACCGCCACTGCGGACGGAATGCTGAATGTGTAAGCCTGTGGGATAGTATATATGAACGTACACAAGTATTGGTAAAATGATGACCGTTGTTGGGTTTTTTAGACTTGTTTTATTTATTCTTATATGTCCCCGCTAATACCGTGTATGGGGGAAGTCAGCCTATTGAATCGAAAAAGTATGGGCGGGATGGGCGTTAAGAAGAAGGGGTGAAATTGGGCCTTGTGATACATATGTCTGTTTATTCACTTCTTAACTACTGGGCCTTACATGGAAATGATAAAGGTTGATACAATCTGTGTTAAATCCTTTCCCCACCGGGGGATCATAATGCTGTTATGTCGCTGCAACTATAAAATGCCGATATGAATATCTCTTCTAAACTCCTGACAATAAAGAATTTTCAAAAAAAAAAAAAAAGTCCATGAGCTCAGATGCTGTGTACCGCTCCAGATTGGGGAACTCAACTTCCATTTTTACAAGTAAAGTCACAGGCACAAACAAGCAGGTAGGGTAAAGGTGAATTTGGAAAAAAACAAAGAAGGCCAATCAAAGGAGAATTTCAAACTCAAATTGGTCTCAGATTATTTATCTGGGATTTTCAGTGTAACACAAAATCACTGTATGGCACTGAACAAAAAAGTCCTAATCCAAACCGCTGTTCACCAATGTAAGAAATTGGGTTACTTGTTGAGGAGTGCCGGTTCTGCTCGGGATTGCACTGCACAGCAGAGGAGATGCATTGGTTATGCTGGATCTATAGATGGTCTAGCAAAGCACTTATAGGCCGACTTCCAAGGGTCCAGTACAGGGGTGACACTACTAGGTAGGGTAGGACTCACAGATGGCAGAGCCCAGGTGCTGGGTTTAATGTTGTTGGAGTCTTCTGTCCCTGAGGCTCTAATCAGGAAGCCAGCCAACTAGCACCTGGAATCACTTTGGGGTCCTGGGTTCACCAGATGTAGGTCCGGTCCATCTCACCCAGACAGGAAGGCAAGAGGTCTGCACACTAGGGCAGCAGTCCTTCAGAGCAGCAGTCCACCAGAGTTGTAGTCCTTTCAGCAGCACAGCAGTCCTTCATACTGACAGAGTGTGTCCAGAAGTGGACTGAAGACTGGATGTCTGGGGTCCAATATTTATACCTGGGCCTTCCTTTGAAGTGAGAGAATCTTCAACAGGTTTTCCTTTGAAGTCCTAAGGTGCCATGCAGGATTGAGGGAGCTACATGATATCACCCAACAGGGGGAAGACCAGCGACTTTGTCCAGTTGATGCGATTACCCGAATAACTGCCATAAAGATCAAATATATGCAGGATTATGTCTATGGAGAAGGTTGAATTGGTCAGGTAGAACAAGATATTGTCATTGTAAAGACAGATACCTTCCTCCCACTCCCTTCAGCCCCCCCCCCCCCCCACAGCACCGGGTCCCACCGGATCCAGGCTGTGAGTGACTCTAGGGCCAGCACAAACATCATGGGGGTGAGGGGGCAGCCCTGCCTTATATCCTTCCACAGGGCAAAAACTCAAGAGACCACTCCATTCATTCTAGCAAACGGTTCCTGGTAGAGAAGTCGGATCCAGCCACAACATTTTGAACCAAAGCCCAATTGTGCCAGTGTGGCAAACAAATAGTTTCATTCTTTGCTATCAAACACCATTTTGGTGTCAAGGGACATTACCACTGCCGACTCTGAGGCTGTGCAGATTAATGAAGCACTCCAAATAAGTGTTGTTAGTTAAGCTGGGTGCTTCTGTGTGGCATGAGGCCTGATTGATCAGGATGGACAATTGACGCAATGACTGTGCTCAGTCTGGCTGCTAGTATTTTAGCCAGTACCTTAGCCTCTACATTTAGCAAAGATATAGGCCTGTCCATGCCAAAGTCAGTTGGTGGCTTGCCCTTTTTGATAGATAACTACAATAGCGGCTATCCTCTGTTCCTTTGGCAGACATCCCCCTTCACGTGCCACCTGAAATATGGATAGCATATGCAGAGCCACCTTGTCCACCATCCCTTTATCGATATACCATTAGGCCCGCTGCCTTCCCGTCTGCAAGTCTTGCAATAACCATGTAAGTTCCTCTTCTGTCTGGTCAGCTTCCAATGCCTCCCCCTCCACACTAGTGAGCATCTCTTTGGCCAAATCCCCCAAGAATGTGATGCAATTATTGGCAGTTTTGGGCGTTATGGACTTGTAGAGACCCTCATAATAGTTACGAAATGTGTCTGCTATGGAAGAACTAGTTGTGTGGCTCGTGGCATTCCCATCGGCTACTTTTAAGACCCAGGACCAGTCCCTATTGCTTTTTCAAGGCAGGCTAATAGTTTGTTGGCGCTATCTCAAAATCATGCAGCCGGAGTTGCATTGCTAGTGCATGACTCAGTGCCCTGCCCTCCGCAATGCTTTGAGGTCTAGCTGCCGAAGTCTCAATTGATGGCTAAGTTCCACCTTTCCTTCAACCAGCACTCTGGCTTCCAGTGCTGTAAAATCACTCAATGGAGGAACATCTAAATCTGTTCTCTTTTTTTTGTACTCCTAATTAGAGCCTGAGCTAGTCCTCGCATAATCATCATGAACAGAAATCCCTGTCCCCCTATTTTTTGCAAAATACGTCTCTGCTCCTTCGCTGAATTTCTCCTTGAGGCACCTATCTTTCAAATGCCACGGGTCTATCTTCGCGGTGAGTACAAACTCTCTGTTGAATCCCTCCAGTATCACCCCAACTGGGGAGTGATCAGAAATGCCCCTGGCATAGTGCATCAATGCCCTGAACCTATCTGCGCACAAGTGATGGGTGAAGAGGTAGTCGCGACGGGAGAAATTGCTGAGTGGTGCAGAGAAATAAGTGTACTGCCTCTGGTGCGGGTAAGGCAGCCTCCAAATGTCTACTATCCCCAATCATCTATGAAGGTTTGCATTGTTACCTGCTCACCTTGCATGGCCGCACTAGTCTCACTGTCTAACTCTGTCTCCACCACTGCATTCACGTCTTTCCCCAGGAAGAGGACCCCAGTAGGCATGTCCAACAGCAGGGCGCTTACTTCCTGTAGGGTTGCCCTGCGTAGGCCCGGTGGAATGTATAAGGAGAAGATTTTAGTGTACAGCTTTCCCACATTCCTGATATTGCCACATATCTACCCTGAGGGTTGTACCACATACATTGTACTATGAATGGTATCGACTTCCCTAGGAGGGGTCCCACCCCTTGGGTGTCCATCCTCCCCATCCTGGTCCTCTGTTGTGACTGGCAACTGGTGGGCCCACACTCATTATTTCACAATGAGAGTTCATCCATGGTTCTTAATGACTTGTCCTAATTTCCTCTGTCTGCTTCATTTGGTCCCCTTCCATATGTCACCATTGGTTTACGTTTATATAGGGGCTCGATTCCTGACCATGAACCAAAGAATTATCTTAGATCGTTGAGCATATTTCAGAATTGCACAGCATTCCTTCATGGCCCATTAGTTATTCATTAGAGTTGACCTTAGGAATTGATTCATGTTCAAAATGCAATGAAAATGCATTATTAGCTGCAGCTCGTTGATGGCTTTGTATATTGAATTTATTTGGAAAATTACAAACACTCACACACAAAAAGCAACTGGAACATTTCAAGAAATTCTGGGTGTTGACCACTTCTTGACTATTTATCAAAAGGGTCCCTATGTTTAACTCTTGGATATCCAAAGACATAGGAGTAAATGCCTCACTCACTTATCATGACAAGCTTCATCATCAGCGCATATCCACACCCTGGTAGAATGGTACCACCAGGGTAAATGCAACAAAAGATAGAATGGGAGTTCTTAAATTAAATCAAACTGGATAAGCAGGGATCCAGGCGATAATTGACTGTTAAAAATACCTCCAGGTATACCCAAAGGTTTCCTTTATTTATAGGGTTTTTGTGACACGAAGGAGAACCTAAAAAACTTGAAGCACATAAACAGCAACCAAATAAAGTGGAGAGGTACAGACCATTCAGCACTGTTTTGGTAAAATGTGCTTAGCTAATGAACTCAAGTAGTTTTGTCCTATGGCTGCCCTCTGCAGTGTACAAGAAATTAAAGAAATAATTTTGATACATCATTTAAATTCCTTGAGTGGTCTTCTTCATTTCTCATTGGACTAAATCAATTGATTTGATTGGGCTCCTTTGGGTTTCCACCACTTCAGTGCAGTGTGGTGTGCCTGAGGATTCCATCCTATTGCAATCATGCTCAATCTTTACATGGCACTACTGGGGGCTCTTTTTGCTCAACTCAATGTTGCCATCCATCAGCATGTTGATGACACCCAATTATATCTCAAGGCTTCAGTGTAAGCTGATGT
This sequence comes from Lissotriton vulgaris, assembly GCF_964263255.1. Classification (NCBI taxonomy): domain Eukaryota; kingdom Metazoa; phylum Chordata; class Amphibia; order Caudata; family Salamandridae; genus Lissotriton; species Lissotriton vulgaris. The sequence goes on along the minus strand of NC_141695.1, from coordinate 1,713,488,368 downwards.
CCATCACCTGAAGAGCGGCCTCTCATTGATCGAAGCATGGATGGCTGTGGCTAATTTAAAATTTAAAAAAAGACACAGTTTTTCCTTTGACAAATTTCATCTTTCCATCCAATCTTGAATTAATGACTTTGTTCCTTAAATTAATTTAAAGGCTTTTAGCAGTCACACAGGCTACAATTCACAGAATCACTCGGTTTGCCACAGCTAAATCTTTTTTTGTTATGTACTAAACACATAACGAATCGCAATTTAGAATGGTCTGGTTGTCCCTTCCAAATTGCGATTTGTTAAGGTATGCATCAATTTTTTGTGACGCAAATCCTGTTGCAAAACATTGAAATTTTACCATCACCTTCCCCTTTGGGAATGTTAAAAGAAAGGTTGTTGGAGAATAGGAAATGGTCCACTGGACCACTGCTAACTCTCAAACACAAAATAGAGCCTGCTATCTTTAATCACAAGGGACTGCATAAAAAAAGTTGATATTATTTCAAATGTGTTACCAGATGATGTCTGCTGACCCTAGCAGGCCACCATCCCTATGTTGGCATCTAATCGTTGTAAGTGGAATTTACGGCCCATCTCATGAATATTGATGAGGTATGTTGGCAGGCGACCAATGAAGGTTCAGGATTTTGTGAAACAACCTTATTAGCACATAGGTCGGCTTGCAAAATTCCTTTCCATTCATAAAACAATTGGTGTTCAATTTGCAAGCACTTTTTGCAAATGGAAATTACAGGTCCTTGGTTTTGTCATGACCACACATTATTAATGTAGGAATAGATTGCCACAAAAGTTTAAAATGCACAATTCCAGTTATATCATCTTCAACAATTACATTTTTTCTGCCATTCTCTTTGTTTAAGACCGCTTTTCATTCTCACAGTGCTGGAAGTGATGTGTGTGCCTTTAGCAATACTGAATCTTCTGTCTGGGATCTCTGTACTAGGCATTTAGTGTAGGGATGCACCATAGAAGTTTGACCTGGCTTATCACCCATGAGTCTTCAGAAACCCCAGGCAATGTGCAGAAATTCCCCACTCAAAATAAGCACTGCTGTGTTGATACCCTCTAACACAAAAAGAAAGGTCTAGGCATCTGCCCCACTCCCTCCCAATCTGCCAGAAATCTTGGTGTACTATTTGACACCTCGCTTTCTATGTCCCTGCAAGTTAACAGGACCGTGGCCACCTGCTGGGGTGTGATCAGGATACTCAATAAAATCCGCGGGTACCTCTCCCCCCAGGCGCGCAAACAGGTTGCAGTCGCCCTGGTTGGCTCGAGGCTAGATTACTGCAACTCCCTGTACATGGAAGCCAATAAAAGCCTGATACACCGTCTGCAGATTTTGCAGAATGCTACAGCACGCTTTGTCTTGGATCTTCCAAAAGCCTCTTCTGCCACCTTAGCCAGGAAGGAGCTCCATTGGCTTCCGGTGCAGCACAGAATCGCCTTTAAAATTCTCTGTTTGACCCACAGAGCATTGAAGGATGGTCCCTCTAGTGCTATCGGTTCTCTTCTAATGCGTCATGTCCCCACAAGAAGCCTTCGCTCTGCGGGACTCTGTCAACTGGTTGTTCCCCGTGTCAAACTTGCTAGATGGGGAGCCAGAGCTTTCTCTGTGGTTGCTCCGCAGCTTTGGAATTCCATCCCCATTGAAATAAAAACTCTCCCTTCCATCGAGTCGTTTAAAAAGGCTCTCAAAACCTACTTCTTTAAGAGGGCCTACTTATGAGAGAATAGGACTTGGGAGGGTGCTAGCTTCTGCATTTGACTTAGGTGCCTTGACGCCCACTGGGCTAAGTTTGCGCAATACAAGAACTGTTTCATTCATTCATTCATAGGAAAAGAGGAGTAGCAAGCTGTAAATGCCTCCTCAAAGTATACAGGACCAAATGCCTCAGTTCAATTTTGAGGAGGGGATAGCTCTTAAGAGTATATATAAAGCAAGATGCGATCTCAGTCAACTAGCTTCCCACCTTCTAACAGAGGCAGGGCAGTACAATTACAAAGGAAAGGCTCAGAGGCTTCAGGAGAGCACACTGATTCCCATGCAGACTAATACACCTTCCTATCACCATCTTAAATCTATACTTTCCCAGTGGCTTTCAACAAATTCTAATGGTCAGTTCTACTGTGATGGAAATGCTATTTATTACAGAAAGTGAAATAAGTACACCCCATTATCCTTATAGAATGCAAAGTACTACCCAGTCGTCAAAGTCTCTCAGCTAGTCGTAAACCTCCCAACAGTATTATCCATCACATAATAAAACAGAACCTGAAATGATGGTAAGTCCCACCAGGGTTATATTTTAGTCAATGAGATTTAGGCATGTGAACCTTAGAGTTTCTATCTCAAGAGGCAGTGGGTAGCCGGGTGGAGGGGTGAGTTGACCAAGGTTTGGGATGGAGTGTTTCTATGAAGAACAGGGCGAGTACTCATTTGCAGTAAGTGGACCTCTGCCTAGAGTGGCACAAGTAGTACATGTGCACCCAGCCCATATACCCATTGCCAGGACTGCCCACATGTGGGCTGAACCCCAGTAATGGGTATACAGTATTGTTTCACATATATCATGCATATGTGTGCACCCGACACATATGCAGTCGAAATGCACACACAGGCATCAATATATTTCATAATAATACTCACCTCCGCTGCAAGATCACCGCCTCCACAACGGCGGACCTGTGGTTGACTTATAATACAGCGGTCTGTGGACCTCCAGCGCTGTGGGTTGCTGCGGGGGCAGACGTGGTCTTACGGCAGTTGGACCGCTAAACTCATAATAAGACCCTAAGGCTGCCTATAATGTCATAGATCAAATTCACTGATGTGTTTGTTTGCAGTTGTGGCATTTTCAAATTTGAAGTAGATATTTAAAAACAGAGCAATAATTCATGTGAGTGTTTTCACTCTTGTGAAGGTCACAAAAAATAAAGTCAAAGGGGCATTTTTGTTTTTAACAGTACACATTTGCACCCATCACTCCCAGCATTACAGAGCTTTGAACCTTATTTTTACTTCTAACACCAGTGAAATATTTAAAAGATTATAAAGATTGCTAGCTCTTTGTTCCAGCAGTTGTAACAAAAGTTCAGTTTATCAATATTCCTCCACTTTACATATATATAGACACATATTAGCATTTGCACTTGTTTTTAAAAGTCAGTGGTATCCTCTTTTTAAATTACAAAACCTTTGACTCCGAATTCAGATGAAAGACCAAGACAAAACAGTTTGAATTGCCTCTTAATTGCCCATTCTCACGCTGAAATGTCCCACACCAAAGGTCTTCTGGGTTGCTTCAGCACCCGATGCACCCCTCTTTCTAGCTTCACTGCCTCAGATCGCATTGCACATCACAGCAACATTACCTTCTGTTCTGTTCTTGGCATTGCCTTTGCCACCTTTGAGGCCAGGGGTTGCAAAAGCAGCACCAGGGGTCACAGGGTGCACGCCACGGGTCACAGCTGTGACCACTGGCGACCCCTAAATGGCATCCATGGCCAATAATAAATACCAGTATTTGTAAAGTGCGCAGCTACCTCAGGCAAGGTGTCCCAGCACTGGGGACCTTGGGGTAGATTAAGCGAGGTATTGCCCAGAGTCAAAAGGTGCAGGGCTAACCTGCCTCCGGCCCCAGGAATCGAACCGTGAGCCTCTGTGTTCAGGAGTCAGCTTCCCTGGCCGCTGCACCACACCTCTTACCTAATGGCGGGTACATGCCTTCTTCCCCAATATGCTTATGTTTGTCTTTCTTTTTCTACTTTTTTTAAATTTGAAACATTCTATTCTCAGTGGTTGGGATGTTCTAACAACATCATAACCTTCCTGCTTCAGGGGATACCAGTTGTTAAAGACCCTTTCCCTTGTTATAGGCCCGAACCACACTATAGACTTGTTTCTGGGCCTTTATCAACTACTATAGCCCTCAGGAATATGAGGCTACAGTAAGGGCCATATAGCCGTAGATGATATTCATAACAGGCCGGCCCGCTTTGCTAGCCGCGTGGCTCTAGTCATGCCCAGCGGCACACTATGAATAACCAACTCGGATCAAGTGACTGGTATTGTGGTTTTTGTGCAAACGCCTCATGTCTGCCTGACTTCACAGTTATTTACTTGTTCATGCATGCCCCACTTTTAAAAAGCTTAATGGATCTGTTCTGCGGTTTATAGTAGCCAGGGGCTGTGAAAACTCATCATGCTTAAAAGGGATAATCTCCGGTACTATAAACTATTTAAAATGTAACTCACACTCTTATTACTCGCGTGCACTCATGTCTTTTTACTCCTCCCATCAGGGCTCGCTTCCACAAGAATAATGCCGAAAGTTGGAGGAGATTCAATATTGTGGTTTTGCTTCACAACCCAAGAAATTAAAAAGTTTTTTTCAAAGAACGTATTTCTGACGGCACTTACTTTGTTTTCTTTGGAAATACCGCAAACGCCTCACGGCATCTGCAGAATTCCAAAATGTCTGCCACAGTGTTCTAGAAGGAATTCTGGAGTTTTGGACCAGGCGTTGCAGGAAGAGGAATCTGCGCAGTGCGGGAGCGGGGTTGGATTTGTAGGAGGCAGCTGTGCTGGTTGTGCATGACCTTCAGCTTGTTTAAATGAACGTGGGGGTATATCAACCTATTGTTTCAGTACAATCTTTAAGTGGTCCTAGGCTGTGTGCAGTTCTTAATTTGTAAAAGAATGAGTGCTGGGGCCCAACCTTTTGCTCAGAAGCCCCCGGTCGACGTTATTGGCCGAATACCACCGTTTCTAGTCTTCACTCCACCTAATGCCTCTTTCATCCATCTCCCTAATCTCCCTGCCCATTTATCTCACTCTTGCACGTTCTTCTTCATTCCCGCTTCACCCCTTTGTCCTGGTTTGTCTGTCCTTCATCCCCACCTTCTTTCCCCTTTGGTGCTTTTCTTGCTCTTGTTAAAGGTCTAATAAGGAAAGTAAGTGCTGGTCCCCAATGGTGAGTGCAGGTAGGACCCTCCTGCAATGATGGGATCAAATTAAGCACTAGCTATGCTGCCAAGGCATTAAATGTAAGAGAAATGTGGCACAACCCTCACAGGTAGCTCTGGACCGAAAGTAGACCGACCTGTTCACAAGTTCTGTGTCTGTGGGTTACACGATAAAGGACCTCTGGCATTCTTTGTTTCTCTGAATCTGGCAGCATAGTTGACATTTTTGGAAGAATTGACGTGGCTCCAGGACAAAGTCAGATATACTCAAAATGTTAGTTTGCGGAAATGTTTTTTCCTCTATACTTCTGGGCTTAAACCTTTTAGCGCCATGACGCTTTTAGGTGTGTGCTTTAAAAATACTTTTTAATGAATTAATTTAGGAATAAGAGCAGGTGTGTCCATCTATGCCAGGAGGAGAGGCAGGAGTTGAATGGAAACCTCCTCTTGTTAGGCAAAGGGGGTTTGTTTCTTCAGTCTCAGAAGATTCAGTGGACACAGAGGCCGATTGTATCCCTCACCCTAGTATGATGGTACATCTCTGCCTACCATGGGTAGGGCTAGCCTGCATTTGAAAGGAATTCATCGCTGCTACTTATGGTATCTTGATTATACAGCTCACTAGCCTGACTGCTGACCACAGCACCATCTCTTGGCGCAGTCAATGGAGGTGCATTTTTTTCTCAACCCCATAGACACTGATATGTTGTGCCTACTACGGTACATGACTGGTGATGGCTAGTCAGCTTTATCTTCTTGGCTCCAGTTTATCCAATGCCAAGGAAGTCGTATGTTACAAAGCTAAGTGTTATAGTTGAGGCACAGGCTTGTGGGAAGCATACTCAGAAAACTGCACCTTGCCACAAGAACCTGCTTGTTATTCTGACCCTTTGAAGTTCAAAAAGGAGCACTGGTGCTCATTTTAGCCCCTTGTGATTGTGCAGTACCTTCAGCTCCTGACAGTGGATTAAGATTGTGCAGGACTGCTAATTCCACCGAAGGACAGCGTGCTCCACTGCTTAAAATGCGCACAGCACGAGGCTGCTTCTCTTGATTGCCAGAGGTAAAACGATGCAGTGAACACTGTTGAGCTCTGCTTCATCTTCCCGTCTCTGAAGTGGTTTCAACTCAGAACCTTCTGGGTACCGCCTAATCCGAGATTGTGAGTTCTGAAGCACAGCATCGCTCAACTGTGTTTACTGGTGGTCTTCATGCCCCCAAGAGCCTTCACAGTGTTCTGAAATCCATCATTCGGGTGTCAGTGAGTAACCAGCTGATGTGCATCTACAGTAGAAAACTCTGGGTCATATTTACAAGCCCCTATCGGCACGAGAACATCACTTTTTAAGACGTTTCTGTGGCAATAGGGGCTTCATGCCAATGCCTAATGCCACCTTGTAAATAAGGCCCCCTTTCACGCTATGCTTAGCGTGAAAAAATAGGGCATTGGGTGATGCTGTGGGCGTTCCACGACAACTGTCATTGATTCTGACACTGACCCCTGTTTACAAGGGAGGCATAAATAGGAGGCAGCGCCAAAATTAAGACTAGAGAAAACCTGGTCTTACCCTGGTGCACCAAGGAGAAATGCTTTATTTCTCCTCGTTTTTGCTGTTTTCATGTGTGCTGCGTTGTGCAAAGGATTACCAGGGTCCTCCAGATGGTGGAGAAATTTTAGGATTCACTTGTGATCTTGGGTTTTGAGCAGCTGAGGGTTCTAACTGCAGGGCCACCAAGGCAGAACAGGGACGTTAGCATGGTGCCCTGGAAGGCTGGCATACTGATGACAACATGTAGACACACTACAAAACTACACCAGCATCCTGGAAAACACCTCATAGTCTGTCCAGGGCTGCCCAGGGCCCCCCGCCCTGGGCAGCACACCCAAACCGACAGACCACGCACGCAACCTGGGCTTCATCCTGGACTCCTCCCTCTCCATGACCAGACAAGTCAACGCCGTCTCCTCGTCCTGCTTCAATATTCTGCGCATGCTACGTAAGATCTTCCGGTGGATCCCCACCGAGACCAGGAAGACGGTCACCCAGGCCCTCGTCACCAGCCGACTGGACTACGGCAACGCCCTCTACGCCGGAACCACCGCCAAGCTCCAGAAGAGACTTCAGCGGATCCAGAACACTTCAGCAAGACTCATCCTCGACATCCCTCGACACAGCCGCATCTCCGGACACCTGAGAGACCTGCACTGGCTCCCGGTCAACAAGAGAATCACCTTCCGTCTCCTCACCCACGCACACAAAGCCCTACACAACCAAGGCCCAAGATACCTCAACGACCGCCTCAACTTCTACACTCCTACCCGCCAGCTTCGATCGACCAGCCACGCCTTCGCACCCGTCCCCCGCACCCGAAGAGCCACAGCAGGAGGAAGGTCCTTCTCCTACCTGGCCGCCAAGACTTGGAACTCCCTCCCGATCCACCTCTGCCTGACCCAAGACCGCCACGCCTTCAGGAAGCAGCTCAAGACCTGGCTGTTCGAGCAGTAGCGGACGCCCCTCCCCAAGCGCCTTGAGACCCTCCGGGTGAGTAGCGCGCTATATAAATGTTTTTGATTGATTGATTGATTGATTCTATTATGTCCATGTAAAGAGGTGGGAGCAGCAGTTCTCGGTCAGCTGCCCATGCTTCCTCTTCATAGAGATAAAGATCAGACAAGTATGTCTGTGGGAGCTGCCTCTCTACTCTGTTGGGGCCTGTACTCGAAATAGGGTATTTAAAATTAAATAAAACCTGAACTGTACTTTGGGGACCATGTTCATTACAAGCACATTTAAAATAACCAGACTCAATTCTCGATTCACCTCTGCCGGATTAAGTTTGGAAATATTAGATAGGGGCCCCCTACCCCAAAAGTATCTTCAATTCCAAAATATCTGCAGTTTAGTAAAATAAACCGAACCAGGCCTAATCTTGTGCCACTGAATTAAAAGGCTGGAAACAAATATATAAGCCAATAAACATAACGTTTGAGTTCTCCAGCTTGCAAATCGACACTCAGAGTATGTTTATGAATAGTTATTACGCATAACAATACACTAACATACATATTTTTTAATCATTCTGTTTTGTTTCACTTTCATTGATATTACATTGTTACAGACAGTTGTGAGCAATTACATTACTTCTTCCTCAGTATGATTTTATCTTAATAGCATTGAATATTAGAGCCATTGGCCTGTCTTCCAGATAACACAATGTGTAACAAAAGAATGTGGACTCATAATTAACTCTCACTAGACAAAAAAGCACAACAGGTCCAACTCGAGTTTTCTTGCAACTTGCCAAACCATATCCGGATCACAATGGAATCTTCGAGAGCTTCATCTGACACAAAGATGTAATTCCTTCATATGTTTCTGTATAGTCAATCGTGACAGAAAGGCTGTAGAGCAGAGTTTAGCGGATACAATACCCCGTCACAATCATGCCAGATGCCTCCTTGCCATATTACAAGTACATTATAACCTATTACACTAGTAATACTGCAGACATGACATCCTTCACGTATTGACAAAGTATCCCATCTGCCAAAGTCGAAATAAGGCTCTTAGGGCCATATGTATCAAGCAAAATTGCCATCGCAAATGCCGAAATTCACTGAATTTCAGCGTTTACGATTGCAATTTTTCTAAATGGTATGTATGTATGAAGACAAATCGGCGTGCAAAATAAGGAATCACAAATTTTGCGATTCCTTAAATGCAATGTAAGAAGCACTAAAAAAGTGCCATTTGGCATGAAGGAATCACAAATTACCACCAACTTCAACTTGGTGGTAATTTGCGATTTCTTTGAAAAGTTCACTTTTTTGCATTTTTCAAAGTGCAATGTGAAGCACATACATGCCCTTAGGGCATGTATATGCGGCAAATGTGCACCCATGCTATTTCAGGGGTGCAACAGGTTGTCCTTTTGACACCCTTGCACCCTTGAAATTGCATTCTCAATTTGCGATTCTCTAATTGCTAATCGCAAATTGAGAATGTCTTCCCATTCATTCCTATGAGCCTCTGGCCCATAGGAATGAATGGGAAGGTATTCCTTATTTGCGAATCGCAATTTGAGATTCGCAATTAAGGAATATGTAGGATTCACAAAATTTATCGCAAATCATACATACATAGCATTTTGCGATTCTCAAATAGTGATTCGCAAAAAATCGCTATTTGAGAATCGCAAAAGAGGATTTTGATACATATGACCCATAGTCATGCCACAACTGTATCCTGGCCCAGGCTAAAAGAGCTTTACTATTAGAGCAACACCTATTTTCTTACTTGACTAACTCACTCGAGCATTAATTTGGGATGCTCACTAACATTGTTGGTATCACTGGTTCCTACTTCTGTCTATCAGCCTACACAAACTTTTCTATAGTCCACCACAATAAAAGATGAAAGACTAACTAAAGCATCTTTCACTATCGGTATAAGTGGGTCTTGAGATTCGTGTATTATTTTGTGATGCTGCGTTAGGGGTCTTTTTATCGCATGTGATTTACTTGAAAAAGATCTTGTATGTTAGTGGCGACCAGAGAGGTCTCATCCCACAGGCCTACTGTTGAGTTCCAGATGCAGTTCTCCACGCTATCTGGTTTCAGTTTACAAAAGAAAACCAAAAGGAAGGACAAAAGCTAACACTACATTTGCACAGTATGCTACTTTTAAGGACTCATCTAACCAATCACTGTATTGAATATTGAAGACTTGTAAGCCATACATACTAACAGCGGCTGAACAAGCTTCCATATTAAACTTGGCTAGCCAACATAGTTTCCTGTCCATCATGATCCTTAAATAATGGCACTGTGTCTGACAGACTCCATCCTACTACCAATGAGGCACAACATGTAACTTCCATTGGGGCTACAAAAAGACTGTTTCTCAATGTGGCCAAACTGCCTAACTTTTTATTCTGGCTTACATTTTAAACTAATCTTAATACAAACATTCTATAGCTAAATCAATTCTTCAGGAGATATGATTCACGAGAAGGATTCCTGTATTGTTTCTGCAACTTCAAATGAATATATCAAGGAAGCAGCAGAAATGTATTTTCCAATACAATATGAAAATCTACCTAATGAATATACTGCTATCTGAAAAACACTTGCATAAGCAAAAGACTAACAGGACATGCATCAGAATCTGCCCCTTTGCGACCGGTATTTTTGCATTTGGGATGCATCATCCCAAATGCAAAAATCGCAATTTAAGGAATCTCTAAATTGCGATTCTTTAAATTGCGATTGCATTTAAGGAATCCCAAATTGAGATTCCTTAAATGCAATGCATGAAAGTAAAAAAAATTAGCAATTTCGCTAATAGGAGTAGCAAATTACCATGAAGTTGAACTTCATGGTAATTTTCTAAAACTTTGAAAAATGCACTTTTGTGCATTTTTCAAAGTTTCATGTTGCGCACACACTTGCCATTAGGGCATGTGTGTGTGTAACATATGTGCACAGATCAATTTCAGGGGTGCAACAGGGTGTCATTTTGACAACCTTGTACCCTTGAAATTGCATGAGCAATTTGCGAGTACCTATTGATACTCGCAAATTGCTCATGCAATCTCCAATTCATTCATGATTGGGACAGCATTCCTTAATTCCGACTAGCAATTTGCATGTAGCAATTAAGGAATGTGTAGGAATCGCAATTTTTATAGCGATTCCTACATGCATAGGCTTTTGCAATTCCTAAATAGCAATTCCTTAAAAATCGCTATTTAGGAATCGCAATTCCTTCTGTTGATGCATGTGGCAGTTAGGAACTTAAGTTCCACCTCAGAGGAAATCATTCTTACACTCATTGACATATCTGTAATTGAGAGTCAGAGGAGTTAGGCAATGATGTGTTGCATTTTTGCTGATTAGGACTACTTATTTTAGAGCTGTGGATCCTCAAAGGAGCGCATGTTAACAGATGTTCTTTGCGTTTCAGTGGGCTGCTTGCTGCTGTGTAAGATAGAAACAGCGAAGGTCATGGTGCCATTCGACCAGGAGCCCCTGAACACCATGGTGGTCTACAATGAAGAAGGTGGCAACAAGGATTGTGAGGTACACCTGTCACCCGTAGAGGAGGGTAGGGTGATGGTTGAATAGCTGTCAACAGTGCACATGGAAAAAACCTTGACTTGGCCCTACTGAGATCATACTCTTCAAATAATGCTTGACTAAACAGAATAAGGGTTTGAGCCATTAGTTAATGATTCTCCATATGGTTCGCACAATTGCAATGATGTTTCTATAGAGCAGCAACACCATCTAGTGTTTTACCAACATTTTGGCCTTTGTAATTGAGTGTATTCCGGTGATCTGCTTTCCTTGCTTTGTTAGTCTACCTAATTTGTTTTTCTTTGCATTGGCCCGCAGTCTATTGGGTTTGCCAACGCTTGTTGTTTAGTTTTTTCTACATGTTTATTACAAAAACATTTTAAAACTTGGCTGCTCATGTACTCTCATGCATGGTCATGCACCAGTGAATGTCTTTGAATTTTTCTGTATTAACATTTTATAGAAAATTACAGCGGTGGCTGTCCAGGTGTGCGATTGGGCATGCATGAGAGGCCGTCTTCGAATAGTTATATATATTTTATTGTGAATAGTTAATTAAACCATTACAAATTTGTGTTAAAATCATCAGATTATCAAAAACTGTTCCGATTTTATAAGTAGATATTTATTCTTACTGCACAAACACTTTAACTTAGACCATTGACTTCCACATCAGCATTAGTCAGCTACCAATTGTATGTAAGTCAACTGTATAGCAGTTCATACTCGGTTTAACCATCCTCAATTTTGTAGCAAAAATACAAATGTAAACTGGTTATTTCAGATCCTCTGTTTCATGGCTGAAATCATGAGCTAAAGTGCAATATAAACTATATTCAAGATGGCACTATATATTAATGGTCGTCATATTTCATTGCTGTGGTCTTGAGCAAAAATATAAATATTCAGACGTCCTCAATTACATTGCTAAAATCGCGTGCAAAATGCAATTTTAAACGGGGTATTACAGAGCCTCAATTTCCTGGCCACGATCATGTGCAATATGAACTGTAGACAGGTTGGATGCAAGATGTTAATAATCCTCAATTTCATGGCTAAAATCATGTGCAAAAAATACAAGTGTACGTGTCACTGTAATAATGATGGTATCTAAAATCGGCTTAGCACTAATGGCGCTTAGACATATAGTATGATGTATGGCATGATTATTAGTGTCTGAGTAATGTACACATCACTATATCTAAGAACCTTAAAACGTGTGGTATAGTATGTTACATGGTATTAAGGTCAGGTAAACGCTGTGGGTCTATACTGGTCCTTTGGTAGCCACCTCTAGGATACCAATGCGCAAAGTATGCAGATGAGATGGGTAGATCATGTGTGCTTTGATTTTTGTAGTAGTGTGCTGACTTTTTGCAAACATCTGGCAGTCCTGCATGAAGTCTGTAGCGAGTGGCTATTTAGTAATAACATTATAGATTGTCAACATGATCTAACTTGAAGAGAGCAAAGTACACAAAGTAAATAATACCGCCTCAAATTGTTCACAGGTGGGCTATCTTCGAATAGGATTGAAGCCCATACAAAGACACCTGTGCAGGGGCATGCACATTGGCCATTTTTGAATTGGAGTGAAAGTCATTAAAACGCACTACACTTGCAGTGCCTTTGTAGGATGCAGTACACTATAAATGGCCGGAAGAACCTTGTAAAAGTTCAGGAAGAATAGAATACAATTTAAAAAACTAAGCACATTCCTGTGCATTTGAAGGGACTGTTTTATTAATAGAAGTGTACTTTGTAGACAAGCAGAATGACATCACTCACTGTGAAGGGAGCCAGTGGGTTGACTCATTGCTCCATGTTGCATGCTGTAATGATGGAAAAGAAACTTGACTGACACAAGAACAAATGAATTAATGATGTTGGCTGACAGAAAACCCCTTATATGTATGCATTGTTTGTATAACTTTACAAATAATGCATATATCTGAAAAGGCTGGACCTAAAATATATTAGTTACCCAGATAGGACACAGTAGGTATATAGATGAGCTGTGGATGTAGAAATGAGCTGCTTTAAGTTCATATAACACTTTGCATGGTTTAATCCAAAGCCCCAGCTTAAGGAGAAGAGGAATCAAATCAAATATGAAGGGGGGATATTGGCCCAGCAGGATGAAACTGCTGGGTAGAAGCTAAGCAGATTTCACACCATTCAAAAGAAAAAAGGATGTAGGGAGGTGGTAAACAAGTAGGGTGCAAGAGAGAATCATCATGAAGACACCTACTGTGCAGCTCGACCCTGTTATATTGTCAATTCAGGAAGTCCTGGGAAAGGAGAGGATGCAGCCACCTAGTATATTCTATTGCATTTGCTCATTGCCCTGAAACACTAGGGTAGGCCTTGAGCAATAGAGGGCAAATACAGTTCCTGCAGCTTGATGTCCCTTCGATGCCCGGCTGACAGCCGGCTGCAGGGAAGGAACCACCAAAATGAAAACTATACCTTGACGGAGATGGACATTTGCTGTTTAGAAGTTCTTTTGCCCAACTTTGCAACATGGAGTTTCACTTCACCTACCCTTTAATGTCTTACCTTCAGTTAGGGGGGTGCTAGAAAAGTGAGAATTCATCAAGTCAAAAAGGAAGAGAGTAAAGTGGGTACTTTGTAACACAGCAAACACAAGGAGATGATAGACAGAGCACTGAAACCTTTCAGACATTCACGCCCAGTACAGATCTGGTTTGAATCCATCATCATTCTTTAGCTCCATTCGCCACTCCAGTTCAGACCCAACCATATGCAAATCACTCTTGACCCTGAGCTTCATGGGAACAGTCCAGCCCGAACTGCCAAGCCAGGTCTTAACTGGACCGGAAATAAGCATCCTTAGACCGGGTTTGGGGTAACACCCCTCATCAGCCAGGCTATCTTGAATCCAGTGGCAAAGTGAGTCATGTCTGGGCATACCCTGCAAACTTACAAAATAGAGACAGGATATAAGTCATGTTTGTGATGGAGTTTCGCGAAACTCTATATCAGGCCCATAGTCGTCAAAACTTTTTTCTGAAAAGTAAATGACTGAACACGGTTGATGTTTAATCAGTTTTATTAACACATACTCTCCCTTGATTGGTGTACTATCACCTCACATATATTGGTTGTCGCTCACTCATGCTACCTGTAGGATTTTTATGTTTTTATTTATGTTGGTCAATTCACTGTTACTTGATCAGTGACAAATGCTAATGAAGCTATAAAATAAGTGGTCTCAGATCTTACTATTAAAACCAGTATGAACAAACAATGGTGAGTTAGAGAAATATATCAGTAGCAATTAACCATACACTGATTGTCCAAGCTTCCTTATTGCACATCAGTGCTTGCCCCTTGCATACATCAATGGTAATTAAAAAAGAAAAAGACAGGATCTCCATCCTCAGCCTATTCTCTCATAACTTGCAGAAGTAGCATCAGCATAAATTCCCCGCTCTGGTGTTCGTATGCTGACCCACTAGAGCAGGGGTCTTCAAACTGGGGGTCGAACCCTTCTTGGGGTGCCTCAAGAGATCTCAGGGGGCACCAGACTCTCGCCAAAAGAAGCATTATGCTCATAAAAAATGCTTTCTTTAAGCAGAGACAATTGAGCGCAGTACGATGCTCTGTAATGGGCCATCACTAACATCTTTTGTCATTTATATCCTAGCTGGGAGTATGTTTCAAAAGGGAAGGAACTCCAAATAGTCTTCAAAACCCCCACCACCATTTCTAATAATCACACTGTGGATACTTTTACACGTTAGTAAGGCCTGCCTGACCAAAATAGTATGTTTATCAATCATGTATTTAATTGCATTTTTCAGACTGTAACAGAACATACCTGCAATGTTTAAATAAGTCAAGACATATTTAAACATTGCCAATTTAATAGACTAATAAAAAAAAAGTCTAAGGGGTACCAGGTGATTTTTTGTTTCCACTGGCGGGCGCAGCATTACAACATTTTAAGACCACTGCACTTGAGGGTGGTCGTAAACGCAGGCAAGCTTTTATGTCTTTACAATGTATTCTTTGTTGTAGTACATATTTCTTCAATATGTCAATTACTTTGTCATTACATTTCAGGTTTACGCAGCAAAAGAAGAAGTGGACGGGAACTTTCACCGAGCCAGTACTCGGCGATTTGTGGTAAGCTGCAAGAGCTAATACCACAAACTCAAGTTTTAAAGAATTACATTTCTACTTTAACCTTTCAATGGCTAGTTGCAATGTACTTCCACAAACAGTGGTTTATACCTTACCTGTTCTTACATCCGCCATGGGTTTACGCCTACTGGTATAAGAAGTATGCTTGAACATTTGTGGAATTATGTTTTCATGTTGCTAATGCCCATTTGTTGTGGTAGTGTATTGTCTCCTTAATTGTATATGTGTATTGTTTTGTTGCCCACATGAATACATTTCCAGTTCAATTTAAAGCTATAATGATTGTGGTCTACATAGTTGGGAGCCTATACCTCAATTGCCTGGAATCCAAAGTTCCTGGAATGCTAAAGCCTTGTGTTATGTCTCCTCTGCATCACTAGGTTTGTTTGAGTTACTAGGTAGCTGGGTTCTCACTACAGCCCCGCTTCTTCTTTCCTTGCTGCTATTAAACCTTGTACAACATGACCACACACTCCTTTTTACATGGTATCCAAAGTACACTCTCTAGGTTTATAGCCCTTGACTGTGTAATTATTTGCAGTAGCTCCATTGACAATAACATCTCCCTCCAATTACATTGCAGCACTTGTGCTTGGTAACCACAACCCCCAAGCACACTTGTGTGCAGTGGTGGCTGATGATGTGCCTAGGGTTTGTTTTCCTAACAAGTCCACCGCGGGCTTGCTCCAGGCATGCTACATCTTGACTAGTAGAAAGCCAATAGCATGCTGTTGTTCCATGGCATCTTCTATGGAGGACATGTGATGTTAACTCAATGCTTAGGAGATGTAAGCAAATCAGCAGTATTGCTGCCCTAGAGCAGGGGGTAATGAGAAGGACAAGGAAGCACCAGGCTGATGTTTACATTGAAGTTCATGAGCGGGAGCCGTGGAATTGTCCAACACAGCTGCGAAAATCAAGCAGTTTAAGAAGGGAGTTACCATAGTACAGAAGATCAAGTTGACCCAGTGTAGCATCATGCAATTTTCTTCAAAACCACATCAGTCGAGCCAGATCTTAAATGAGATCTACCTGGGAATCCGGAAGACAGGCAGGATCCTGTGGTCTTTGGACATGAAGGAGAGGCGGGACAGTACTACGGATTCAATGGTGAAGGGAATATGAACTGAACTTTGTTCAACTGCTGAAGCAGAGGACTCACCCAGATGTTTTGTCAGAGCAAAAGCTTTCTGGAAACACAAAAGATTGCAACAGTAAAGACTTCAAATAAACTGTTGTCATTTGCCTTGTACTGCTCTAAAGGATAAAAAGGCCATCCATAGAATAGTGTTGCATGAGTGTATGTTTGTGATGTTTGTACAGTGCAAACCTCATCAATAGGCAGCAGAGCATTGTACATGGTCAAAGACCAAGATAGAGTCCATCAGAGATGGAAAGGGTAGCTGGGGAGAATGGACAAGGTAGTCAATCGACCGGTGATAAGATTGGAGTATGTGAAAGAGAATGAGAGACAATAGGGTGGCAAGGAGCTTTTTCAAAAACTCACTTAGGTTTAGTAGTACAGTTTCTGGCTATAATGGTGATGCTGATGAAGAGGAGATGCACAGACACCATATAAGCATAGTAGTTATGCTGTAAGGCATACAGAAATTGCAGGAGTCCCCAAGCATTAAGCTCAGTGGCTGTGAGAAGGGCACAATGGGAAATGCTGCAACAAAATGACGCCAAAGAAGTGCACGGTAAGGGGATTTCACCTTTGTATGCAATAGAGTCCTTGGTCTTCATTTGACGAGTACACGCTTTGGAACACAAAATTGTATCCTCTTGATGCTGCATCTCCGCAACACGCAGATTTACTAGCAGACGAAGGGTTAACCCAAAACCCACCTTGTAATGACTAATGCAAATACAAGTGAATTGTTTGAACAATATAATTTTAGCCTAGTAAATACAAGTTAAGACTGCAGCCAAATCACTGAAGCATATCTGGAGTTCAAGTGCAGAATGGCTTTGATGGACATGTGGGTGGCTAGTTTAACATCAGTTTATGGTGAACCACAGCTGTTGAGTCAGATTGAACCATTGTGACTGGGGGATAGCAATGGTAAGCTACCTAGAGGGCAGGAGATTGGCATGAATTGGCTGCTTCAAATTCTAAAGTGGCTTCCAGAATTTCTAAGCCTTGTGTGGAGATGACTCTTACAAAATACACTAAGCATCGTTTGTTTCATGTACGTGGGTTTACTGGCCACAGCATGAACAGTTTGCAGTGTCCAAGGGATTCTAGGAGGACTATCACTACCTGGTCCTTCAACCTGTGTTCCACATTCTGTAGTCTATTGCACATAATATTTAACAAGGAATGATGTGTACATCACCACACTTTGTCTAATCATCATTTGCAAGCTCCAGGGTAATCCACCTTGTGATGGAATAATAGCTATAATGTGATCATATGTTAATAAACTATCCCCCAACCACCTCCTACCAACTGCTTCCCTATCTTCAACTCCAACCAACACATAGCAGAGGAACATTTAACAACAAAAAGTTATTTTGTGAAATGATAACAAATTCATCTTGCTTTTTATTGGAAAAATGGAAAGTCTCGATAATAAAATTCAGAGTTAGGGTGACCACCTCCCTCCAGGTCATTACAGACAAAGACCCTGATTTACAAAGGTAAACTGAGACGAAAGTCTAACTTTCTGACTTTGGGTATTCACAAAGGGCATTTACCAGTAGCACAGTTAGACATTTGTCTCAGTTTCACTTAAGTTTTGTTCTTAAGATTAACTGAGACTAGACTTTTGGTCTTAGTTAAACTTAAGACCAAATGTTAAGTTAAACTGAGACAAAATTCTAACTTTACTACTCGTAAATGCTCTTTGTGAGTACCAAAAGTCGTGAAGGTAGACGTTGTTCTCAGTTGAGCCTTATGTATTCAATCATAGCCCTTTGTGTGATAGCCTGATGCATTATGGGTGAAGAAGTCTGGTTTTGATTCCATTGAAGTAAATAGACTAACACATCTGAAATCAATGCTGTTTCGGTGAAATGTTCAAGACTGAAGATAGCGTCAATGATGAAGTGGAGTGAAATAGCCTCCCCAGTCAAATCAGATCACTTCCTAGCAACCTCAACAAAAGTTGCATCCAATCCTTATGTCAGGGTCTGAAATTGGCAGAACATCAATTCTACTGAAAGGAGGCTGTAAACTGCTCACATACCTGGTGGGGGTATCTTGCTCTCCTGCCTTGTACCCACAGATGTACTTCACTCATCACTCATCACCTGAACCATTATCATTTACCTTCACTGACAAGCATATTCCCCTGAAGAAATGGAGCTGATTGGGAGAGAGCATTGCCTCCAACCAAGTACAGAACTTCCATATAGCAAAGTAAAGAAGCTGCCTTAAGCTGTCACATAATGCTACTGTTAAATTGATGCGCAATGCCAGAACAATTAACTTTTGCACTGTATTGTGAGCAATCAAATAGGAAAATTCGATTTTACTTGAAGCTTGAAAATCCTTACCCTCTTCCCACACTACCCTCTTCTTAACTTCAAACCTCATATCCCCAACTCACTTCCTGGAAGAGGCTTTTTCCAGAATCCAATGGGAATGTTTCTCATTCCACTGGCAGCTAGCCCTCTGAAGTACCCAGACAGACATGCAAGCAGGTGCAAGACTCTGTACAAAATATTGTAATGAGTGAAGAATGAATAAATTATACATTGATATAAGGTCTTCAAGAACTTACAATTGTTTTTCTAACTCAGGAAACTGCGGCTGTCGGAGCAGGTTTGAATTCTGCCAATGGCGCCCAATCCTCCACTATTCAGGTAATGCTTGTGGAAATATTTTGATAAATACATTTATGAAGAAATTGTGTTGAGAAAAGTTAAATATTTCTTATGAAACAGAGATTTTTCCTGATATTCTGGATATTTGAAAATCTAAAAGAAATTGGAGATTGTGCTCTGAACATGAACACTAACTTCACACTGTCTTTATCTGTAAACTAGAAATTTCTAGATCTAGGTCTGCAGTTCCTAACTTCTGGTAGGGGTCTCTCTGGGGGTCCCCGACGCCTACTTAGGGGGTCCGCAACTGCTAAGAAAATAAAATATTATTTCCAGAATAAAAAAGTACATATGAATAATGATTTGTAAATGTGAAGGAATTTGAAATTGGCAGCTAATTAAGTTGGCAAGCATTACAATTATTTTGTGGTGGGGAATACAATTAAGGGCCTGTTTCATAAAGGGCTTCTGCACTCGTGGTGTAGGTTCTGCAGTCATGGGGGGAGTCTCCGCATTTCGGGTGGGATCTCCGTCATGAGACTTTGTGAAACAGGCCCTTTATTTATTTCCCCCCAAAAAAGAATTTTCATGGGAAGGGTGGAGCTTTTTTAAATTAAATTGAAGCCGCCCATCTTCCATCCTATATTTTGTTTGATGCACTTGCTCCCACAAATCAAACGGATGCCCTTTGTAAATCAGGCCGAACATATTTTTTAATTTGTGTGTTAGTTGAATGCTTGTTTCCGTAATTGTGTGTATTGTTTTACAGTTCAAATCATCTAAATTACTTAGGCAGGGGTCCCTGCATATAAAACATGACTCTATGTTGGTCCCTGGTTTCCAGCAATGATTTAGCGGGGGCACCCAGATTCTTGTAATCATTAAGTGGGGTTCCACAGACCTCAAAATGTGAAGAACCACTGATCTAGAATAGGTAGAATATGCCTGCAGTCTCTGCTTCCCTACAGCTTGAAGATGTAACCTTGTGCTTTCGTTTGGCTAGTTTTAGACTTCGGGGTTCTTTACAAGCCCCGTGCACCGCCTGTATGTCACTTTTTCCCATGTTTGTTTCTTAATATGTGAACACTGCATTTTATCTATCAATAGATGCAAATCTCACAAGCGAAGTACAGACTGTTTGCCCTCTTTAGAGATTTCGACCTGTGTGGTGGAATCTCTGAGCTGTGAGGGAATCCACCATTGCACCGACTAGCTTCACAACATGGCAAGTGCTGAGCAGGAACCATGTTCAAAGCATAGACACTGCAAACATTATTGTGTAGAGCAAATAAACTCAGAAATCAGGAGTTTGCTTCCTATAAACAAAAAGTTGATGTCTGACATACAGGGAATTTTCTCTAGGCACATTGTGGCATTCTACAGTTCCCCTGCATGTGTCCACCGTACTCGGCATGGCGGACACACAGGGCGAATCGCTGAGAGTTGCCCTGCCCTACAGGAGACAGGCACTAAACAAGGCCATTTGTTTTAAAAGCTAACTTTTTGCACATTTACAATACGTTACTGTAATGCACTTGATCACACATATGTGTAATGATTATTATATGTAACAGCGTTTATAAAAGAGAGGTCACCATAAACAAGTCCTCAAAGAGGGAGCATTACAAGAATTTTCCAGTTGTGGTGATCCTGTGCGTAAACTATTTCTATACACTGAGTAATGATTGTAATTATTAACGTAAATACATGACTAAACTACATTCCTTGAAATGCACAATACTTTGGGGCATATTTACAGGGCATTGCAGCACAGGAACGTCACTTTTAACGATGTTCCTGTGTCGCAGTGCCCTTCACCATAGTTACACAGCGGTGTTAAGCCACTTTTTGTGGCTGAACTCTTCTTTGTAAATATGGAACCCTGTCACGCAAATATCTGCGTGAAAGGGGTGGCCATGGCTGTTGCCACCGCAACACCCATTGCTTTTGATGCTGCCCAAGATATACAAAGAGGTGTAAATCAGAGGCAGCGGCAAAAACGAACGCCATGCAATTGCAGGTGTTAGAATGGCGAAATGAGGATACATACTTTAATTTCACCTTGTTTTTTGCTTTTTCTATGTGTGCTGCAGTGTGCAATACACATAGAAAGAGCAAATTGCTATGAATGATTGTTTATGTGCTGAAAGGTGTGGGGTAGGGACACCTTCCTGCACATAAACAATCATTTAACCTTCGTCATGGTGTGCGAGTGCGGAGGACGGCCGGGGGCCGACCGAACTGCGCTCACGTCATTTTTTTATGCACCGCGGCGGAATGTCCGGTTAACAATGACAATGTTTATACTTCTACCTGTACTGCATTTGTCAGCACACATAGAAGTAACAAATTGCCATTAATGATTGTTTATGTGCAGGGAAAGACAGTCTCCTGCACAGAAACAATCATTCCCTGCAACACAGTCACCCATCCAATATGGTGTAAGGGTGCCTGCGTTGGCGCTAGGCAGCTAATTTTGACGCCAGCGCTAGGGAACACACAGGGGTGCCCTTCAGAGGGCCCCCAACCCTTCAATGGGGCCCCCAGTAGCCATTGGCCAATTAATATGTGTCAGATATAGGAGACTCAGGAGCCCCACCTCACAGTCTGTAGGAGGCCCTTTCATTTTGCGTTATGCCTCACCACTGCATGCGTTCCCTGTTTTTGAGATGACCTAAATGTTATGCGGCAGTGTACCAAGTGGATTAGATTCTGTAATTAATCCTCCCTTCCAGCCATAAGGAAGAAGTTCAACCAGAGATAGATTTGAAAGATGCCAGGGTGAAGATATTCATAACCCTGTAAGTCTCAATCCCTGAAATGGAATCCAATCACATGGGACTTTTGGTGAAAGCAAAAAACTTCCCAGGTGTGATTGATACTGGAAATGATACATGTCACACCTACTTAAGGCAATGTGTACAGACATGAGAGATAGGTGAAATGTTAATCAAATAGGACTATTTCCAGTATTTTCATGATTTCACAAATTCGAACAACACCTGTGATGTTATTTATAAATGTTTCTTCTCCTGTCCTTTCAACCATGAGCAGGGACTGGGAACATAAACCGGCCCTAGCAATTGAATCGGACCGGCTCCAGGAGGAGGGGGGGGGGGTGCTCGTGAAAAACACTGCAGCTTTTTGTTACCGAGGGCCGATATTGCAGCTATGCTGCAAAATCGGCCCCCAGTAACAAAAATGGCCCTCCATGGGTCCAGAACTTCCCACCCTGGCAGCCCACTGGGGAAACGCCCAGTGCCTGCTACTGCCAGTCCGGCCCTGACCATGAGTTGGCTGTGAGAAACTTGACATCCCTTGAAACAAATCTCAAACTTAAAGTGGGTTCAGATAGCCATAAAGGGGCTGGACGATTGAATAAAACAATACATGGTAAAAGAATATATCCAAAAAGTGTTTCAGATGTTGAACCCTCATCAGTGCTGGAATGGGGAACAAATAGTAAGTAGCCTTGGCAAAAGTGCTCAACCTAGCCCCACTGGCTTCATCTTCCAGACCACCTTTTCTTTCTCTCTCTGTTGGACCTGATATGCTGGGTGTGGGTTTAATTCAACATTGTGCCTTTCATCCTTCTGGTTTTGGTAACATTGTTTTTGCTGGCTTTGGGACTCTGCAAATATTACCACTGCTGACCAGTGCTATAGTGCCTGTCTTCTCCCCTTTAAACATGGTAGAATTAGCTTACACCCAATTGGCACATTTAAATTACTTATAAGTCCCTAATGAAGTGGTACTACATGTACCCAAGCCCTGTAAAATGCTTCTATTGTGCCACCCACTTAGATAGCATTTCAAACATGTCTCAAGCCCACCATTGCAGCCTGTGTGTGCAGTTCAAACTGCCATTTTGAGCTGGCTCAAAACTTTTTCAAAAATGAATAGAAGTCACTCCTGGGGTAGACCATAAACAGAGGATAGGGTGCAGTGTATTTAAAAAGATGGACTTGTACTTTTACGTTTTACTCGTTCTATAGTGGAAACACTTAAATTCATTTTTCAATATAACAAGGCATGCCTCTCCCACAGGGTAGCATTGGATTAACTTATTACATATAATAAGAGATAAATTCCAATTTGAGAGCAAGCAGGTAGGTTCTGAATAATTGTAAGTTAACCCCCTCTTTAATGATACAGTCGGAGTTTTAGTCACAATTTTGAAAATGCCACTTTTAGAAAGTTGGCATTTTTTTGTCCCAACCTGCAGTCTGTTTCCTGAGTCACATGACTAAATGTAGCTGGCAGATGGTTTTTCTACATTGCCCCCACACAATGAGACAAAGGAGCTGGCAAAGGAGTGTTGGCGTGATGGGACATCTCTGACTTGATGAGAGGGAGGAGCCGTCACCTATCACACTTCCACATCACAAAAGCTCCGCCTGAGCACACTCGCAAAGGGTTTTACACTAGTCTGTGGTGAACTCAAACAATCTGGGGCCAGGGAAGGGAGGCAGAAAATTCCAGAGCCTTCTCCTACTTCAAAGTGAGCTTCAGGTATAAATATGAGACCCAAAGACACAACTCTTCAGTACTTTTCTGGGCCTCTGGAAGACTCAGAAGACCTGCTGTGGTGGTCTTCAATAAGGACTGCTACTACGTCTGCCTGCTGCCCTCTTATCTGAGTGAAAAGGGCTGGACCTGCATATTGAACCCAAGACCTCCAGAATAACTTCAAGGGCTAGTTGACTGGCCTCCTGACCAGTGCCTTTGGGACAGAAAAGGCTCCAACCACCTTAAATCCAGCACCTGAGCTCTGTACCTTCCAAGCAGTGCCACCCCAGTCCTGGAACCTTGGAAGAGGCCTGAAGATGGTTTGCTATCCCAGCAGTGTTCATCAGGAAAACCAGCATGGAGCCCAGCAAAGCCTCACTGCAAAGCTGCAAGCTTTATAGTCTCTCAAAGTGGAAGGGATATGCCCAGATGTAAGTCTTGAACACTCTCTTTATAGGGACTCAATCTGAACTTCACTCACAGTGTGAAGCACAATAAAGTGAAATCTATTGGGGGGCTTTGCTTTCAATACAGAGAGAATCTCTCAAAGCAGTACATGCTGGGTTTGACTGACTTTAATGTGGCTGACACACTTTTGGTACAACACAGCTTTGCTAAAAAAAATGGAATGGCATTTTAACCAGAGAATTTTCCAGGGGCAAAGCTTCACTTGCTCACTCATTTCCATTCATCACGTATTTGCTGTCTGAAGTAAATTTCCCAGAAAAGGAGAGAACAAACTTACTAAACTGGATGCAAAATATAACAAGAGTCTTTCCCAAACCCTAGTTTAGGTAAGGTTTGTGATGTCTCTGACTTGAAAAAAGTGAAGTTGGCAGTCGGAGGAATCTGCAAACAGCTGTCTCACCTTTTGCTGTATAACATGGATTGTTTTCTATGTTAAATTTAGGGATACGTTCATAAACCCAACAACCTGTAAATTTTCTTGAGGTTGAGGTTGTCAAGATAATAATTCACAACTGCACTTATTCTCCCCTGAAATTCATTAAATGTAAATGTGGTTCCTGAATATATATGATCAAAGTGAAATCCCAGCTGTTGACTAATAAAGCCGTGTAATTCTAATGAAAGTTCCTGCAAGGTCTAATCATTAAATGAGTTATTTATGTTACAAAGTGGAAATATTTGAATAAATAACACTGAAAGCAGTGTGGATGAAAGACCACTGAAAAATCTGTACCATATCAAGGCCATCTGGCTTTGTCCATTCTATCCATCATTCTACAGCCATTCATTCTGTTGCATATTATTCATTTTATCATTTGGGATTTCTTTTTGTTGTTTTGAAATCTAGATCAATTTAAATTAATTAATGTTGCTTTCAGATGTAATGATGTCTCTTTTTATGTTACTCACAAGTCTGTATTAACATTTTGTATTTTTAAGTTTTTAATGCTACATCCCCATTGCATATGTTTTCTAATTCTTACATCTATCATAGAATCAGAATATGAGTGGAAGACAAATGGTAGTTTCACAGTTTGACCGGGACAATAAAAGAAGGCATTCGGTAAGTAATGATTCTTGTGGATTGATATTTTTCAAATCCTTATTGTTCAATTAGGCATGTAAAGATTAACATTTCAATTCCTGAATCATATATATTTGCAGTCATCAATGCGATTATCAAGATTGGTTTTATGTATGTTATAAAAATCATACTTACTGGACTTTTGGAACTATAAACTTAAAAACTTCAATTTATGAGATTAAGTATAGTTTGAAGTTTGCCACAGCAAATGCTATTTTTGATTAGGTTGCACACAACTATCTATTCTGATATTGATGGATGAAAACATTTTTGCAAAATTCAAAATACATTTCGAAAAATGTTTTTTAAACAAAAAAGTACATCAAAATCATTGTTTACTAATTGGGTGCTAGCAGAGTCCATAATGAGCATCTCAAATGAATGTGTTGTCATTCTTACTTGTAGAAGTGGCACTGAAATGCACACATGGGTATGGTTGTATATGTTAATTTGCATCTCACCTCTGACAAAAGTGAAATTTACAGTATGCATGGAGGGTGATAGGGGGCTTTCAGTGCCCTGAGTCTCAAGAAGTATTTGATTCAGCTGCTATCTGAAAAAAAAAGTTGCTGGTCAACTTCATCTATACTACTATTATAAAGAGAGAACTTGCACCTTTTGGCCAGGTAAACTCGGGAACCACAGTGCCAATCTACATACCCGATACATCTATGAAAATGTCAGGGTGTGTAGATGGACATAGGCGACATTAAATAAAAAAAAAACTTAAATAAAAAAAATTAAATTTGTAAACAAAGTAGTCCCCTAAAACAAGCGCCGGCCGACGTAACGTAATGACGATATGCAGGGAGGAGTGGTGACTTGCGGCGAGGAGTGGACTTGCGGCGAGGAGTGGCGGTAAGGCAAATGCAGGCGAGAGGCGGGAGGCGGGAGGCGGGAGGCGAGAGGCGAGAGGCGAGAGGCGGGAAGGCGAGAGGCGAGAGGCGAGCCTTTCCCTTAAAAGGCATCTTCTGCTTAAGGTCGACTGCTTCCTGCACAGAGACAGTAAACCACTGCTCTGGAGACCCGTATCCTCACATGCTCAACCACACTATGGTGTGCTGACACCCCGTGACACTCGGGGGCAGCGCTGTGTTCCAGGGTACAGGAACAACAAACAGACTAGTGTCTTTGCGCTTTATCTTGAATCACGCGATGTCTTAAAGAATCCAGGGCCAGCTGAAGTGAGCAGCCATGCATATCCGCCAACTGAGTTCCCAGCGACCGCACCATGTTGAGTTTCATTCAGACATAAGCAATAAACAAAATGAGGCTCTAAACAAAACATACTTTTCGAAAATGTACTGGCATCTACGCAGTTTTTTATGTTTATCCGGTCAGAGACTTGATATGCAGTTTATTATGTCATCGCACACACTGTATGTAAACGCAGAATGTAAACTTGAGAGACACGTAGAGATGACACACACTGCTTAAAACTTTCCTTTGTGTGAACATATGATTACTAGTGTCAGAACGAAATGTCAAAATAGCGAACACATGCACTGTGATTCATGCATAGACAGTTACGTGCTGCAACACATTTTTTTTTGTTTATTCATCGTTTGTACTGTGGTGTCTGAGCACAGTCGTCTCTCTCTGGGACATCCATCATTACAGATTTATGCATCAGAGATAAAAAACTGAAAACGTCACCGTTTTAAGACTCAAGAAAAAGGCGCCTCGGGATATTTCCCACACTGTAAGCATGAATGTGTGAACCATCCCAGCACGGTAATTGCTCTTGGCACCGTGGAAGCTCCCGCCTGGATACAGCAGCTCCCACAACAGCAGTGCCGGACCCGAGCAGCGCGCGCGGCTCCTCTCGAGGCAGGTAGCAGAAATGATCCATATATGAGCTTTCGGCAGCACCGCCCGCTCCTGGACACTAGCGAGTAAAAGAGTGAACTATTTACAACTGCCATGTGGAAGACTGAAGAATATATTCGCAAGATTTTATGGTTTCCATTAAAAAACGGAAAAGTAATCTTGCACTTTCTTTTCCAGGCCATGCTCATTACATTGGATTTCCTTTACTAGAATCCGGTACCTGGAGGGCAGAGGAAAGGTACTTACAAGTAATTCTTGTGCTCTTCCAGGGACTCCTCATCACAGTCATAATTATTTAACCCTACCTTACCCGGACACGAATACTGACCGATATCTTCAACTTTTACCCAGATCTTAGATTTTCTGTAAAAATGATCTGACGTGTCACCTGTGGGGCATGATGGGATACACGGTGTACTGTAATGCCCTCAAAGGCACAGTGGCAGTTTTGTTGCTATGCTGTGCATTGCAGACTATTGGTTAATATTGCCCTTCATTCTTTCTCATTTTCCTTCTTTAAAAAAAAGATCGGTGGTTATTGTGAAAATGGGAACAGAGCCTGACTGATGTTGTGTTTGCAAAGTGCTGTGCACCAGGACGAGCAAGCCCATCTTTATTGCTGGTAACCCCGGAGTTGCAATCTTTTTGCTGCCCTATCCAAGTCAAGTCAAGTCAAATATATATCTATACTACTATTATAAAGAGAGAACTTGCACCTTTTGGCCAGGTAAACTCGGGAACCACAGCGCCAATCTACACACCCGATACATCTATGAAAATGTCAGGGTGTGTAGATGGACATAGGCGACATTAAATTAAAAAAAAACGTACATTAAAAAAATTAAATTTGTAAACAAAGTAGTCCCCTAAAACAAGCGCCGGCCGCGACGTAGCGCTGATCGCAACCGACCTGTAACGTAATGACGATATGCGGGGAGGAGCGGTGACTTGCGGCGAGGAGTGGACTTGCGGCGAGGAGTGGCGGTAAGGCAAATGCAGGCGAGAGGCGGGAGGCGGGCGGGCGCGAGGCTCAAGGCGGTAGGCGGTATGGCCATTGTCGGGGCGGGCGGCGGGCGGGAGGTAAAGTCCGCGCTATATAAAAATGCATAAATAAATAAAGGCGGGAGGCGCCATGGCCAATGTCGGGGCGGGCGGCGGGCGGGAGGCGGGAGGCGGCATGGCCAATGTCGGGGCGGGAGGCGGGAGGGATGCGGTAAGGCTGAAGGCTCAAGGCGGGAGGCGGCATGGCCAATGTCGGGGCGGGAGGGGGGGGGGATGCGGTCTGGGCAATGTCGGGGGGGGTGCACAGAGGCTTAAAATGCTGCCCCCAGCCCCCTTCTGCCCCGGGCAAAGCCGGGGCGGGCTGCTAGTTTAAAATAAATGTTTGCGATATACATGCAATCTAAGTAATTCTTAATGCAGCAGTATCCGTTTTAGGAATACACATGCTAAACATTAGGGAATCAGCATGATATTGCAAGACCAGAACTTTTCATTGTGCATTCTCAAAATCTCTGTGGGCTAGAATTGTGAAATGGCGTACTTGTTTCAAACAGAACTTTGCAAATACATCTGGATTCAAGCAATCTACCACTTTCAAAATCTCCTGTAAACACCTACACAAATAAAACACTGCTGCCTGTGTTACAAGCGCCACAAAGTTTCTCATATTTTCTCCAGATCCCTCCACCACTTTCTGCTATTGTCGCTGCTGAACCCACTTTTAGTGATTTTACATACGAAATCAGGAATAGCTATTCACCTGCAGGTCTGGAATCCAACATTCTTTTTTTTCATACTCCTGAAAACAACAAAGCACACACTGTTTTGGGTTTCTCTTCACAATGTGGCTATAAAGTGGACACATTCATCGTCTTAGTTCTTCTCAAATGCAAAGAAAACTCTATCTGGTACATAAAATCTGTTAACTATGTAGCGGACATGAACATCTGACACCCTTTTTAAAGAAATTAAGCACAACAGAGGGAGGACATTCCCCACTCATTAGCTTAAATTTAAATCCTATGCATCGGCCATAAGGCAAACACATTTTTAAATCATCTCCACATCCCACATGGAATTGTACATCACCTTTGGTGTTGTCCCAATCGTGATCCTTTTCATGGCCTTTCTCTTCAAAGACTCACATACTTCCCAGCATTTTTAGGACATCTTTGAGAAACTGCTGACCTATAGCAAGTGATATTCCTATAGATCACACATTGAGAATCCAGATCTATCAAAATATTCACCAACATTACATTAGCCTGCATGGGATCCACACTCCCTGCCACAAAACAAAAATCCCAAATCATCCAGATCATGCCCATACATATCATACTTAAGATTCTCTTTTACTTGGTCATCCAAGTTCCCAATCTCCTCTTCATAGTCATGCAAATCCAATAATGCTGCACTTTTCACCCTGCATGTGGAAGCTGTTCTGGACACCACTCTGCCATATAGTACTATGAAATTTGTTTTTCATTTGTCTATTCACCCCTCACATCCTCTCAGTTAGTCATCTCTTCTCCTTTAGTTAAAGAGCAATAGTTCTCAAAGAGTCTTCTCCTTTTCCCACAACTGAATGTCTTAATTTCCCTATGTTTCATAAGTTTAATCACTTAATCATTCACTGCCTCTCCAGAGAGGGAGTTACATGCAAATTAATTTTGAGAAGCATCTATTACCTTAAAACGTAACCATTTAAATTCTTCTAATTACCCCAGGCTTGTTGGCTGAAAAGTATGAGCAGAAGCCTAGAATTGGGGGCCAGTTTTACTAAAAAGTCATGCAATATAACCCAGCCAGACAGCTTGCTGTGCTGCATTGCATGAAAGTGAGAGAACAGGAATGCGCCATATCGACTAAGATATGACCCATTCCTGCCTCTTCCTTTGCTTGTGCACTCGGTGCAGCCAAGCGCCAATGCAGGCACTGTTGCACCTTGGTACAAGGGTTCCTTCTTTACATCCAGGAATGTTTTTGTACAGTAAGGTGTTCTTTTTCTGCACAATAAGAATTAACTGAGACCTTTTCATCTTTCTATGTGTGCTGCAGAATTCAGGAACGTAGAAAGGGAAAAAAAACAATGCAAAATAAATATAATACTGCATGTTACACCTCCCCTTGGATTTCCCAAATTTACTAGTGTTAGTAAATTTGGGAATGCGCCAAAACCATGGGTGGGTGTGTGGGAACACCCATGCTCCACACATAGAACGCCTCCACTGTGTCTTTAGTGGTCATAACTGTATGCCATTGCTGATAATTTATGGAATCTGAGACCACTGGAGCTTGTGTCAGAGCTCCACTGATACTGGAACCATGGTCTTTTGATGCTTTTTGCTCTGTGACTACATAAAATGGAGAGTAGACAGACGATCATGCTGATAAAGGTGTGTGCAAGGCACCATAAAAGTACATGATGCTCTTTGTTGCTTTACCCTTAACCGATGCCACAACAGTGATTGCGCCTTCTTCAGGAGGTCCAACACCTGCTTTCCAATTCTTAAGGCTCAGTGCCCTGAAGAAGCCTCTACTCAAGAAACCTCCTGCTGCCCCAACAAACTCAAGAACTACTGCCCCATCTCTCTGCTGCCTTTTCCCACCAAAGTGTTTGAGATGGCTATCAACGGCAAACTCACTGAACACCTGGAGAGAAACAACATTTCTTAATCCAGATTTCACCCAAACCACAGCACCAGAACCACCCTGTCGCAACCACAGATGATATCAGATCCCTCCTGGACCAGTGAATATTGTGACCCTGATCCTCTATGACCTCTCAGTAACGTTCGACACAGTATCACACCACACTCTGATCAAGAGTCTTCACCACATCGAAGTCCAGGGAGATGCTCTCAAATTGATTGTCTCCTTATTCAGCAGAAGAAACCAGAGAATGTTTCTACCTCCCTTCACCTCAAAATGCAAGAACACCATCTGCGGCATCACTCAAGGCTCATCATTCATCCTTACTCTATTCAACATGTTCATGTCCCCCTTGACAAACGTCATCAAAACTCATGGTCTATACATCATATCCTACTCCGACGGCACCCGGCTCAATCTCTCGCTATCAGAAGACCACTGCAACATGCTGACCAACTTCTACAGAGGCAGGATAAGCATCGCCGAATGGATGAAAGACAACTACCTAAAATGTAACACTTGCAAGATTGAAGTGCTGATCTTCCGGAACAACACCTCCCCATTGAATGATGCCTGGTGGCCTCCCAAACTAGGACCCTCATCCACTCTGACTGACCACACCCGCAACCTTGCATCATTCTAGACAGTAAGCTGTTGTATTTAGCCTGTCTCTTTTCTGCCTATGGGATTTCACTGTCATTCACATGATGTCACCAATAGAACCTTTGATGACATCATGGAGTGTTTGGGGCTTAGCCTGGTGATAACTGGCAGTTGGCGCCAGCCAGGCTGAGTGGCAAGCTGGTCACTCCTGGTGGGTCTTCCTTATATCTTATCTTAACATCTTGAAGACTTGACTATAATGAATAAAGCAACCTAAATGATACCAGGCTCCAGGCTCCTATTTACAACATTAGCTAACCATGAACAGGTAGATCAACTCACTCTCATCCACCTGCTTCCTCACCTTTCCCATGCTCTGCAAGGTCTTCATATGGCTCCCACACTGACTGTCTTCATATGGATCCCCAGATCGACCCTCACCAAAACCCTCATCACCAGCCAACTGGAGTACGGCAATGCACTCTATGTAGGGATCACTTTGCACCTCCTCAAGAGACTTCAGACCATACAGAATTCCGCGGCCAGGCTCATCCTTGACCTACCACAGTGGATGCACAGTGGATGCACATCACCCCCACCTCAGGAAGCTCCACTGCCACCCCATTCAGAAAAGATGTCAATTCAAGATGTTGATCCACACCTTCAAAGCCCTACAAAACCAAGGACCAGCATACTTCATCCACCGCCTGACTTCCACGTCCCTCCAGACACCAGCACTCTGTCACCCTCTACCTCGCCCACACACCCTGCATCCACCACAGAGTGGAGGAGGCTTCTTCTCCTACCTCGCAGCAAAGTCCTGCAATGACCTCCCACTTCACTGCCAGACTCTTCCTCTCTGCTGGATCTCAGGAAAGGACTCCGGACCGGACTGTTCAACGGAACCCTTCCTGGCGGCCGTGCTCTCAGCGCCTGGAACAAGTGTTTAGCCGTGCTTTGCAAATCCTGTTTGATTGATTGAGAAAGACCAGCACCTCACGGTTATAAAATAAGCACTTCTGTTGTGAAGGTACTGTTTAACCATTTCCGTGCTGATGACGAGCTCAGCTCGTCATGCAGCACGGTGGCGCTGTGCTGATGACGAGCTGAGCTCATCATGGCCTCCGCGGAACGCCCACGCGGGGATAATTACCCCGCTGTGCTGGGCGTTCCATTGAGCGGGCGTGGCCATGATGAGCTCAGCTCCTCATCAGCACAGAGCCACCGTGCTGCATTATGAGCTGAGCTCGTCATCAGCATCGCGCGCCGCGAGCGGCCCCTCCCCCCGCGCCGTGGGTAAATTAGCCCCGCGGCGATGGGGTTATAAATTGCTGATTTCTAAAGCTGATGTCAGTAAAAAGGCGATATTAGCTTGCTGCTCAACTAGAAGCTGTGATTGTACTCACACTTTATGAGTGTTTTGGGCTTCTAAAATAGAAAGAAAACCAATCAAATCACTACATTAATAGCACCCAAGTGCATCCTGGCTCCTTTCGAGTCTGGAGTATCTGTTTACACAATATAAAAGCTTCAGGTAAGGATCACAGGAGAGTGAAACATTCCCTGCTTGAGAAAGCCTTGTGAAATGTATACCAGTAACACCAGGTTAATTACAGGGTTCATCCCAGGTGTAGGGGGGTGAGAATGGGATCTGCCTCCCTGTTAAGGGCTGTAATGAGGGCGAGTGGGACGAGGGGTGATGAAGGTCACAGGTACAAAAACTATCAATCTGCAAAAACCGCCAGATCTTAACGAGCTTCTGGGTAAGTTTGAGAGCGAATTCGATACAACACGAGGGATATTTCAGCATTTGTAATAATTCGAAACAAGAAATACACAGAGAAGAAACATTGGCCTTTGACCTTGTCCAGATTGCAATGTGTATTCAATGCATTTCCGAAATAATTCGTTTGCAAACAGAGGGCGTGCAAAAGTAATGTTTCATTTAAAATTGTTATGTTTTGTTCGAATAGTTTCAACCAAAAGTAAGTGTACATTATTTTAAAAATGAAATAGGGTTGCCAGAATGCCCTGGGTCTTATTGACAAAGGTAAATTTGATCATAAATATGAATTTACAAATTGAATATACAATTTTGCTTGCCAGGAGTCCATAGGGAGATTTCTGCTAGTTTGTATTTCTATACCACGAAGGTGGAAATATTTCCAGCAGGAGGCGGAAAGTGGGCGTTCCAAGATGTGACTTGTGTTGGGAGGTTAGGAATGGCCCAAAACATGTACGTTTGTAGACATTTTCAAACTCCTCTCTGACCCTTTTCTACCCTTAAAATGGTTGGAGATGTTTCCAGGCAAGGACTACAAGAAACTGCCCCGTTTCAGGATGGAATAGGGAATGGATCACTCCCAGACTTCCAGGGAGTTTAAAGGAAGCCCTATTTACATGGAGTAAAATGTGTTCCATGCATTAGAAAATAAATATGTATTCGAGAGGCGACTCCATTGACGCCTTTGAGGAAATTCCCCGAAGAACACGTGGGAATTCTGCACTTCTGAAAAAGTTTGTGAATTCCTAGAAAATGGAAAAGTGTGTCCTGGTGGCTTTCTAAATCTAAGACCTTAATTGCACATGCTATGTGCTAATAGGGAATGTACGCACTACATTCCCACTCTGCATTTTAAGAAATCAGTTCACACGAAAGTTCATTTTCTCAGTATCCTACAAAGGAGATGATAGTATGGGTGCAAATTGCACACAGCTACATTCTGATACCGTAGGGAACCTAGTTTGCACCCCATTTTAATGAAAACACTTGGACTATAGGCTAACGTATTCATTGTTCAAATTTTTCAGCATATGTACACTGTTTGCATGCGTGGTTTATGCAAGGTATTACATGGTGAAAATTGTGTCTGCAGTTCTTTCATGTGTGTAATTTGCACTCATGTTTTAATACTTATTTAGGCATATATGTGAGTTTGCCTCTTATCCGAAAAAGGTTCCAAAACAATGAGGGGCCAACGGTTAAATATTGGTTTGATTTAAACAACTAATAACAGAAAACACTCTTAAGATCAATCATTTGCAAACTAACAGGCACATGCATCAAAGCTTTTTGCGATCGCAAACAATGCAAATCGCTAAAATCGACCGTTTGCGATCGCAAAATCAGCTTTTGGGATGCATCAAGGGTGAAGGCCCTCGCAATTTGAGAATTTGCAAATATTTGCGAGTTCTCAAATTGCGATTGCATTTAAGGAATCGCATTTTGTGATTCCTTAAATGCAATGCATGAAAGTTTTAAAAATAGCGATTTCGCAAATACGGGGAGCAAATTACCATGAGGTTGAACCTCATGGTAATTTGCGAAAACTTTGAAAAATGCACTTTTGTGCATTTTTCAAAGTTTCATGTTTTGCACACACATGCCCTTAGGGCATGTGTGTGCACAACATATGTTCACAGATTAATTTCAGGGGTGCAACAGGTTGTCCTTTGGACACCCCTGCACCCTTGAAATCGCATTCTCAATTTGCAATTCGCAATTAGCGAATCACAAATTGAGAATGTCTTCCCATTCATTCCTATGGGCCTCTAGGCCCATAGGAATGAATGGGGAGGCATTCCTTAATTGCGACTCGCAATTTGCAAGTCGCAATTAAGGAATGTTTAGAAATCACAAATTTTTCTGTGATTTCTTCATGCATAGGCTTTTGCGATTTCTTAATTGAGATTCCTTAAAAATCGCAATTAAGAAATCGCAAAAGCCAACAATGATGCATGTGCCTGTTAGAGCCCAAGGCTAAAAAGATGGTGTCCTGCCAACATTGTGCATCATTTACAAGGCTTCTTGCTGTGCGTCAAAAATTAAAGGGCAGGAATGCACAGCATCTACAAGATACATGCACAAACAGCAGCTGTGCACCAGTGCAGACACCCTTGCATCATTTTGCAAGGGTGTCTGTGCTGGGGGAATGATTGTTTTTGTACAGGAATCCTGCACAGAAAAAACTAATTAAAGGTAATTTTCTCTTTCTACGCGTGTTGCAGAATGCAGCACGCAGAGAAAGAGAAAAAAACAAGCAGAAATAAAAGGATTTCTCCTCGTCTTGCCATCCGGCAAGGAATTCTGATGCATTCCCAGTTTTACAAAATGTTGTAAATCTGGAAATGCG
Source organism: Lissotriton vulgaris (assembly GCF_964263255.1). Taxonomy (NCBI): domain Eukaryota; kingdom Metazoa; phylum Chordata; class Amphibia; order Caudata; family Salamandridae; genus Lissotriton; species Lissotriton vulgaris. The sequence continues at coordinate 1,713,453,090 of NC_141695.1, read as the reverse complement.
TCAAGTTCCATGGATGTTGCGTGATAACACACAGCAAAACCCATGAAAAGCACCTTTCACACAGAGCAATGCATGAAAGGGGACCATATTTACAAGGCCATGAAAAGTCATGGAGGGTGACTTTACCACGCCTTGTAAATATGGGTAAGCCCATTGGTGGGTCAAAAAAAGTGACCAGTGGCTTGTAAATGAGCCTCATGGTGTGAGCTGGCCATGCTCTTCTTCACAAACATCTGCCATATATTTTCAACAATGTCAACAAAGGGAACTAGCCCCTTCGCTGCGGCGGCTATTCCGCCGCAGCGCTAAGGGGGAGGCGGGGCCGCGCGGCGCACCAGTGCTCTTGACGGAACCGCTCTGTCACGGCCCGCGGGTGAGCTGTGCTTGTGACAGAACGGTTCTGTCACGGCCCCGCCCGCTCTTTAGAACGTCAGCGCAGGCGCGGAATTCGCGCAGCGCAGGCGTGGCGAGCGGGCCGTGACGGAACTGTTCTGTCACCAGCACAGCCCACCCGAGGCTCGTGACGGAACAGTTCCGTCACAAGCATGGGAGGGGTTAAAGCTGCCCTTCTTCAGTCTTCTACAAAGCTTCTGATCTGAAAATCAGTCCCATTGTTAAGCCAAATCCTTTCAATCAGTTTCCCACTTTTCTTTCAGAGTTACCACGGAAAAGAGCAGCAAAGAGCAAGGAATGTGCGATCCGTGGCCCGGAGTCACTCGGTAAGTTCCGCTATGGCTGAGATACCCGCCACCCCCTCTCAACACAATCCCCAAGGATGGTAAACCGGAAACGGTTCTGAACTTTTGGAAGGCGGGAGGGAGTGACCCTCCCGGCCGTATTTATTAAAATATGAAACAAAATAAAAAAACATTAAAATAACAGTTTCATATTATGTACAATTTCATTTCCACATTACGATGTTTGGCTAACCTTAACAGATCTCTAATACAAAGGTTCTCCTAGCCGAACTAACATCCTACAAAACATTTGACTTGAAATTTTACATCCTAACGTTAAGGGCCAACGGCAAGGTCGTAACCGGTGTCAGATCCCTAAACCAGAAATACCCCCCTCACTTGTGAGGGGAGCGACCGCACAGAGGCGTACCTCAAGTGCATCTACCAATTTCCCTTGGACTTGACGGGGGCCCCAATGAACTTGACGCCATTTAACGGTCGTCCGAGGACTCGTGTGAGGTGTCTAAAAGGTAGCGTAAACCCCCTCCCGAACCCCACACAACTTACCCCATCTGCCGTCGCAGATGTCCTGGCCCCGGGAAATTCCCCAGGAGGGCCCGTAGCCCCTCCTATCCAGGAAGGGGCCTTGACCACCTTTCCTTTCCTTCCGGCGGCCTATCCTTAGAAGGGACCGCCTCCCCGTTGAGGGTCCAATGGCCACCTCCCCCGAGCGCTCCCATCCGTAATGGGTGACGCCCCCCCATAGGGATCTTCCAATTACTGCTCACCGATCATGACCTTACCGCCCGACCAAAATAAATACGACAATTTACCTAAATTACTAAATTACAAAACAACCATAACTATTACAAGCATGATTACTGATCAACACTAGTGCAGAATTACTTTATTTGGAAAAAAAAAAACATACTGAAAATGACCATTCTTTATTGCATACTCAAAATATCACGACAATCATCACAACCTGCAAGAAATAGAGTTACCACATCAAAACTTTATTCTAAACAACTAGCTGTCCTCAGGGGCTGGTGGGTGGGTCAAAATTGGCTCTTCGTTCCGTCTCGAGCTCACGTGCAGCGGGGAGGTGCAGCTTCAGAGCACAGGAACAAGAGGATGCTTTCTTGGCTTGTTGCTCCTTTTATCTGTCTTCGGGCGGGCGTAAACCCGCCCCGCCTGCCTCCGAGGGCGTGGCCGGCCGCGTCAGTGTCTAGGACAACCCACTCCAGGGCGGGAAAAGGCGCGCCCCGGCTACGCCGCTTCGGGCATACCAGCCGAGACTCGCCTCCCGCCCAAGATGGCTTCCCGGGGGGATCGTGGTACTCCACCATATGTTCGGGGGGACCGAATGGTCGCCCCTTTCCATATGGCTGAGATACCCGCCACCCCCTCTCAACACAATCCCCAAGGATGGGAAACCGGAAACGGTTCTGAACTTTTGGAAGGCGGGAGGGAGTGACCCTCCCGGCCGTATTTATTAAAATATGAAACAAAATCAAAAAACTTTAAAATAACAGTTTCATATTATGTACAATTTCATTTCCACATTACGATGTTTGGCTAACCTTAACAGATCTCTAATACAAAGGTTCTCCTAGCCGAACTAACATCCTACAAAACATTTGACTTGAAATTGTACATCCTAACGTTAAGGGCCAACGGCAAGGTCGTAACCGGTGTCAGATCCCTAAACCAGAAATACCCCCCTCACTTGTGAGGGGAGCGACCGCACAGAGGCGTACCTCAAGTGCATCTACCAATTTCCCTTGGACTTGACGGGGGCCCCAATGAACTCGACGCCATTTAACGGTCGTCCGAGGACTCGTGTGAGGTGTCTAAAAGGTAGCGTAAACCCCCTCCCGAACCCCACACAACTTACCCCATCTGCCGTCGCAGATGTCCTGGCCCCGGGAAATTCCCCAGGAGGGCCCGTAGCCCCTCCTATCCAGGAAGGGGCCTTGACCACCTTTCCTTTCCTTCCGGCGGCCTATCCTTAGAAGGGACCGCCTCCCCGTTGAGGGGCCAATGGCCACCTCCCCCGAGCGCTCCCATCCGTAATGGGTGACGCCCCCCCATAGGGATCTTCCAATTACTGCTCACCGATCATGACCTTACCGCCACAGGCCGGATAGTTGACCGGCTATCCGGACCCCCCACAACTCCTGCCTAAAGGTCATGTTTTAAACTCTTTAGCCAAGCTATGAGGTCTCCTATGAGTAACTCATTCCCCACCCAGGACAAATGAACCCCATCCCCCAAATACATACTGTCCCCTTTGATACAACCATGCGAAACAGAATGCAGTGTACTTCAACGAAACAATCTACTCAATTTGTTATTTATTTTCTTCACTGAATGATTCAGAGCAGAAACCGAAATAGCCCCCCGCCACACTTTCCGTGGGATCATATGGGACCATGCAATTGTGCACCCTGGAACTCTTCTTGCCAACCAACTTACTGTGGAAAGCATTGCCTCAAGAAGAAGTCGTCTACCAGTGGCCACCAAATCGTTGCCCCCAAGATGGACTATAATTATAGACGGCGGTGACCTTGTCCGCCCTAACAAACCCTCGAAAATGGATTGAAACCGGTCAATACAGAGCCCGCCCCTTCCGTAGAAGGACACCCTGTACCCGTATTCCCCAGCCACGTGAATCATGTCACCTGCTTTGAATACGTCCGCGGCACGCCTCACGTATGAGTGGCCCACGACCCACACCTCCTTGTTCGCAGCCGGTGATGTCTGACCGCTGGTCCCCAGGTGTCGGGTCGACCGCACAGTCCGCCCCGCCTCGTAAGCTTGCGCAACTGAAAACCAAACAAAAACAAGAAGCGTGAGTACATTATTACAGCTTCACAACATGTGCAACCGCACATACCTTTTATAACAGTTCGAGGACCAACGCCCCAAACGTTTTACTTCTTCTACACTCCGACCCCTGGCTGTAGCCTCAGTAGCAGCCCCTATCCGAAAGGAATGGGTCCCGAACTCGCCGGGGTTCAAGCCCGCGGCCGAAATCGACATCGCAAGCTCCCGCTGGAACTGAAACCTCGTCAGTGGGGTGGCGTCAGCGTGTCTCAACAAGGTCCCCCCCCATGATGCCACCCTCTGCGCTAAATATTCCTCTACGCACACCACAGGGCACATGGAAGACCCGGGGATCCTCTGAATGATTATGCAGTCCCCAATTGCACCCTGATCGGTTTTGGACCTAACAAACGAGACTGTCATCGTCTCCCCCCTGTCCCCCCATCGTATCCTGCTTGTTCTTCGCCACTAATTCGCTTACCCGCATAGCCCCATGGAATGCTAGCGCAAATGCAGCTCGGAATAACACTGCTTCGTACTGGGATGAACACGTTGCCGGGAGTACGGACAATAACAGGGTCAACCTATCCAGACCTATCGGGTGCCTCTCATCTACTCTGCGACCCTCAAGGCGTTGTCACCCACGTAGCGCTTTCTGCACCACAAAAGATGCTGTCGGGTCCTGGATCCCATGAGCCCTTGCCATAAAGGAAATGGCGGCCCGATGCCTCTGGGCCGTAGCTACTGATTTGCCTGCCTGATGTAAAGACAGCAGAAATTTTACGACAAGCTCTTCCTGTCCCCAAAGCTCCCCCCCCAGCAGAACCCAAAAAGGACAAATAGGAACGGAACGCCCCTTCATATGCCTTCCTTGTCCTGGGTGCTAAACTCTCGCCCACGAGGTTTTGTAGTTCGGGGCACCGAGAGACCAGAGAGCTTCGGGAAAGGGTGCTGCCACCAGGTCCGCTGTGGGCAGAAAACCCCAGAAGGCCTGCATACGGAAACGAGAAAGCGCATCAGCCGCTTGATTCAGTACCCCCGGGACATGTCTTGCCCTAAAGAGCACATTCAACTGCATACACAATAACACAATTTCTTTGAGCAGTCTCAGAATCCATTTGCAACGTGCTGCCTGACTATTGATACACTCAACCACAGTCATGTTATCAGACCAGAACACCACAGAATGATCCCGAAACCCCTCCGGCCATGTTTTCAAGGCCACCAAAATAGGGAAGAGTTCAAGGAAAGCAATGTTACTCGTCAGCCCGCACTCGTGCCACCATGACGGCCATTTTTGAGCCGACCATTGTGTACCAAATATGGCACCAAAACCTACACTCCCCGCCGAATCTGTCCAAAGCCCCAGCTCCTCGGAGGACACCGCCGGTTTGTTCCAGACAATTCGACCATTGAAATCTGCCAAAAATGCCAACCAAATGTGCATGTCTTGGCGAACCTCTGCCGAGAGCCTCGTGCGGTGATGTCCTTCCTTCAGGCCGACCATGGCTTGTGCAATCGAGCGGGAAAAGGGGCGTGCCATTGGCATTACTCTCAGGGCAAAATTCAACTGACCCACCACCTGTTGCAATTGATGCAGGTTTACTTTCGTCGCACGAATACATGTTTCAAGGGATGTCATGAATTTTAACACTTTTTCCCTGGGTAATCTAAAACAACCTTCTTCCGAGTCGAGCTCGATCCCCAGAAACTCGAGCAAAGTTGAGGGACCCACAGTCTTACCTGGCGCCAATGGCACACCGAATTGATTCATTAAGACACAAAATTCATGTAAGGCCTGTCCACACTCAGGATCCCCGGCTGCCCCCAAAAACAGAAAGTCATCGAGATAATGCATAACATGCTGAAAACCCGTCTTCCTTGTGAATACCCATTGCAGAAAACAACTGAACTTTTCAAAATAGGCACAGGATATCGAGCACCCCATTGGCATACATCTATCCATGTAATAGCGACCCTGAAACATAAAACCAAGGAGACGCTGATCGTCTGGGTGCACCGGGAGCAACCGGAACGCTGACTCGATGTCTGATTTTGCCATCAGCGCCCCGGATCCCAGGTGATTCAACATGGCAACGGCCCCATCGAAAGATGCGTACCGCACCGAACACACTTCCGGGTCTATCGCTTCATTCACGGAAAGACCACGTGGGGCTGACAAGTTATGTATCAGCCGAAACTCACCCGGGTCCTTCTTGGGGACCACCCCTAGAGGGGAACAAACAAAGTTAGCAACCGGTGGCAAATCAAATGGACCGGCGACACGACCTCGAGTCACCTCCTTCCCAATCTTTACCTGTACCACCGCCGTATGCTGCAAGACCGACAGTTGATTCTTACAGTTTGCTACACCCTGAAAATCCCCCACTGGGATGCGGAAACCATATGAAAACCCGTCTCGCAACACCCCAGCGGAAGCATGATCCGGGTATTCGTTGAGCCAAGGAATCATTGCCATGGTATCAATCGGAGTAGGTAAAGGCGCCCCTCGGACTATTTCAGACCTGTTTGGCGCTTCCCCTACCACCGTTATCACCCGTTTTGGCTCTGCACATGGACTCAGGATGGGATGGCTGCCCACACCCCCCACATTCATGTCTGAACTTGCATGACCCCTGGGGCCTCGTACATTTTCCCCTGTTAAAATTCCAACAAATCCCCCTTTTACCTGCGTTGCCACTCGGTTTCGAGTGGTGCTCGTTACCTGCACCCGTCCGAAAGGGTGTCCCAGAGTATTGGCGGGAAGATTCACCCCCGTTACTCCCTGACAATGGCACTTTTAACATTCCTGAACTCTCCATTTTTTGCCATGAAACGGAGTCGAAACAATCCCAAGTCAGAACTGGGTCGTGCTCCTTTGCTTTTCTAAAAATATTGTCATAACAGAACCACTGATTGCCCCCGTACGATACGGAATACTCCATGATATGTGACTGATAAATAGGCAACTCGGTCAGCAACTCGGGCCTGCGCTCGCCCATGATGGAGGTAAAAATGCCCCACGCTCTGCCCCAAGTACCTATGTTTTCATCAACCTTAAAGGCGGCCATTTTTGCGCGCCAAACACTCGGATGCATGAGCTCCTTTTGGCTCTTAACATGCTCCATCTCGTAATGGTCGGTAAGCAAAGAAAAAATGTTCACATACTTATTCGCCCAAATCTTTTCCTTAATTTCCAGTGGAACATGCTGAGCCACCTTCTCCCTTCGTGAAGGTACAGACCCCTCCCCCGCGATCGGCAATGGCCGCTTACCTGAACCAGATGCTGCATTTGCCGCCGAACTTGGGCCTGTTGCATTTTCCGCCGCCGGAACTGGCGGGGTAACAGAAGATGGTGCCTTCGCAGCCTCTCTAGATTCCCGCAGTTGTCTCATTACTGCCCGGGCGTCGTCAGCCGTGGTGCCCTCACTATCTTTTCCCAACCACGCTGCCAATTGTGCCGCTAACTAGGGAGGCATATCTTCCCCGGTCACGGGGGTGACCACTACGGGGATCGGATGCCCCTCCTTTGGAACCGGGGTTGGCTCCTCAAGTGGGGTATCGGGAACCGGGGTTTCCCCCCCAAGTGCCCCCCTTTTGGACCTCTTGCCTCTCCCACCAGGGACTACTCCTGGCAAAGCTGGTCCGATGACTCGCTTCGGTCCTCCCTCCCGTTCTTAGCCGCCATCTGCTTCTTCAAATCGGCTACCTCCTTTATGAGCATGCGGAGCATCTGATCTGTACCGACCCGCTTTCCGACCTTCTTGCCTGGCATTCTCAAACGAAGATATCTGTAAAACAAAAAGAAAGATTACAACGCTCAAAATTGGCTCTTCGTTCCGTCTCGAGCTCACGTGCAGCGGGGAGGTGCAGCTTCAGAGCACAGGAACAAGAGGATGCTTTCTTGGCTTGTTGCTCCTTTTATCCGTCTTCGGGCGGGCGTAAACCCGCCCCCGCCTGCCTCCGAGGGCGTGGCCGGCCGCGTCAGTGTCTAGGACAACCCACTCCAGGGTGGGAAAAGGCGCGTGCCGGCTACGCCGCTTCGGGCATACCAGCCGAGACTCGCCTCCCGCCCAAGATGGCTTCCCGGGGGGATCGTGGTACTCCACCATACGTTCGGGGGGACCGAATGGTCGCCCCTTTCCATACTTGTATCAGCAAGGTCGAATTTCATTTAAATATTGTCCTACATTGGCTTGTATTAGTGGCAAGCAACATTGCTATGAGTTCTAATGAAAGAAAAGAAAATGCCCCCTCCCATCACATGGTTTGATATTAAAAAAGCTATAATTTGGGTCCAGTGGGCCCCGTCGACCCTTCAGGCCTGGTGCAACTGCACCTTCTGCGCTGTTGACAGAACCACCCCTGGAATGTATATCAGAACTCCTTGTTAGCAGAGATCATATGTTTTACTGCACTTTCTCAAAAGTATAGTGTAAAATGACAGGTGAAGGGCCCCTCAGATTCTTACAGATATATAAAGGTCTTGCATGGGCCATTAAATGTACGGGCATGGTGAATAAAGTTGCAATGTTGTCATTAGCTCGTATGCAAGAAAGAAAAGTGCCCTCTAGATCCCATTCAGGTAGGAATAGACAGCCCTATTTAGGGTGTGTTAGATCTGGCAGTGTTTGCATGGCTTTCCCCCTAACCTTTTGCCTTCAACCTTGTTTTGCTGACTTCGTTTATACTGGACTCTGCACACTTTATCACTGCTATTGAGTGCTAAAGTGATTGTGCTCGCCTTAAAACCTGGTAGAATTGGCTTGTCCCCAATTGGCATTTTTAATTTAATTGTAAGTTCCTAGGAAAGTGGCACGACCTGTGCCTAGACCCAAAAGTTCCTTTTTAAAACATATATATCAGCCCTAGGGTAGACCCTGGACAGCCCAGAAGATAGGGTGCAGTATATATATAGTTAAATATTTACTTTTTTTATATTTAATATAATGGACATTAACTTTTTTATTTGACATGTCCTGGTAGTGAAATACTCTACAATTAATTTTTACTGCTGCAAGGCCTGCATCGCTCATAGGATAACATTAGAGTTAAATTATAACAATAAATAAGTGGTAATTTCCAAATGAGAGCAGGTAACCATTATATGTTTGGTGTCCTTGTTATTGTAAAGAAACCCCTTTCTTATGGCGAAGTCGGATTTTAAATTATAATTTTGAAAATGCCACTTTTAAAAAGTTGGCATTTTCTACTATAGCCATTTAGTGCCTGCAGCCAGGATGTATTGTGGGTAAAATTGAATTGCAATAAGGTTTTGATGTTGGAACGAGAAGAACAGGAGCTATGTAAACCATTAATTAGGGCCCATTATCTGTTAAAAACTTCAACTAAATTGGAACCTTATTTAACAATAGTTAATAAACCTTACCATCGTTGGCTCCTAACTAGGCTCCGCTTCAGTCTGATCCATTTCACATTGGGGAATTATCGGGAATGGTGTAATCCTGTTTATGCTGAACCCTGCCAATGTGATAATTTTTCATCCCAGGACACATTGCACTTCATGATGTTTTGTGATTTTTATTCCAATATTCGCTTGAGATTTCTGGTTCCTATCCTGAGAGGCAGGGGTTTCACTAAGGTAAGACCAGCATTGGTCTTCCTACAGTCTTTATGTAATCCTGGGGATATTTTTAACATTGCATCTTTTTTGGTAGCTGCTGTGAGGCTAAAGAAACAAAGAAACCTAAAGATGTGTTCTCCCTAAGTAAGATTGTAATTTTTACTGTCATTTTATGGGACAAGGGGTATGATCTTGTGCTAGTATTTTTATTTAAGTGTATAGAAATCTTGTCTGTGTATTTTTATTATTAAGTCAAAATTATTTGTCATATTGTCTATGTTTGTGGTTTGTCTTTTGTACTTTTATCATGTTAATTAATCGAATAAAGTGGATTGACTGCCTGCAGCCTGCCTCTGGGACATATGACAGGTGTAGTTGACAGTTCGTTTTTGTGTATCCCCCTAGGCATCCACACACAATAAAGTGCATAGGTGTACCTGGATGGGCCATCACTGCCAGGATTGGAGGGTGGAGTTGGGCACACTCCTACTTACACTTAAATAGGCTGTATCCTGCCTTCCCACAAAAGGCTGCATATCAATGTAGTTAGTCTGGAGCAGGATAGGGAAGGTAGAAAGCTTGTGGTCTTCAAAGGGAGATTCTCTCACTCCAAAAGAAAGCCCAGATGTAAATATTGCCCCCCAGACTACTTCTGTACTTGTGAAGATTCTTCCAGGAAGAAGGACAACTATGCTGCTGAAGCACTGCCCAATGGTGGCTGGTGACATTTGAAAGTGGTGATGCGTAAAACAATTGTTGTAGTTCACTGTGGCTAGCGAGCGACCCTGAACCACCTACGGGGGATTCGGGGGGAGTTTTCCCCCAAGAAAATTTTGAAAAAAGAGTGGGCAAATGGTGCTTTTTCAAGCAATATTGAGAAGAACAGACGGAATTGGTGATGAAAATAACATAAACAAAAAATGAGATAAAGAGAAGGGATCAGGGTGAGGCCTGCAAGCGATGGACAGGTAATGTGTCAGGTCAGAGATCTACAAATAGGGACTGATGAAACAGTGTTATGGACACAGGCAGACGTAGGGGTGATGGACCAACAGTGTGACCAGGCAGGTTGGTAAGTGATGTACAGGTCTTGTGCTATGTATTAGAACAGGAAGAGACAGATGGGTGATGGAGGTGCAGTGTTTGTCGGAATAGATAGTGTATCAGGCAAGTAGACTGTGGGTTGTAGATATAGGGACTGACTGAACAGACATGAGGTAAGTGATGGACAGAACGCGCGTCAAGGTGTCAGGATAGGCAGACAGATGCTTTATACAGGGGATGTTGCTGATGGGTAGAGGGGGTCAGGACAAACAGGATGCAGGTGACATGAAAGTTCCAGAGTGTCCAAATTAAGAACATTCAATGGCAATGACAACATAAGTAAGGTCCAGTAATCCCAACTTAACTATGCATTAATATTTCAGATAGGGTGCAGTAATCATAACAAATATGTTACACTGTCACTCTACCTCTTATTTGTGAAGATGTGAAAAGAGCACTAGAGTTGCAAATTAACACTGCTGTCCATAAATTCCACTCAAATCTCACAGGCTCAATTAAAGATCTATATTAAGTAAACAGAGCAATGGGTGAGCAGCGCTGGCGCACGTTATAAGAGATTTGAACAGAGACTTTTAGTGCTACTGTATGGAAGGGAATGCACGCCTTTAGCATGTGAGAACCGGGGCCTCTGGGGTTTAGGGACCCACTGAACCATAATTACGGCTGTTTTGGCACTGTCCAATTAGCGGATGGGGGACAGTGGCATTTCATTGTTTGCACCAAGGCCCTTGGCATCCCTGCTCTGCAACCACGTCAAGGCAGGTCCTTAAATGCATACCTCAGCATTCCCTGCCGCACGCGTGCCTTGAACTCCACAGAATAAACACATTTAGATATTGAGAGGATCCATAACCTCGATTTAAGATTCTTTTGTTCAACAAGCCTAACTGGGTCATTGTAGCCTAGCCCACGCTCCATTGTGGTCAGTTTAAGCTTGTAACTATGTCACGGTTCCGCGTAACCAGATGTCAACAGTGGGTGCTTTGTGCTTCTTGGGCCTATTTTCACTTAAATCTTTAAAATTGTATCTCTCCAGTACTATTGATCAGATTTTTGTCGTTTTGGTATTTCTATTTGTTGCATTTTAATCTATTTCTAAGTTGTTGTGGGGTTTTTCTTGTGTTGTGTTTTCACTTTATACTGGAAAAAGAGAGAGTTTTCCCTGATGAACCCAGAAAGGACTGGGAAATAATATGACAAAAAAGAAGGTTCCTTTCTGTGGTTTTTAAATAAAGTTTTTTTCGAATGTAACTTGTAAAGTTAGACACCTATCTAGAAAACTCTTCTATCCTCAATTACACATATACCAAGTGAGCCATAACATAAATTGTATCAAAAACCATATTTATTAAAAAAGAAAAGTTTCTTGTATCAAATAATTTGACATAAACAATTTCTTGCACATAAAATTACATACATATTTCATTATAGATCATACACGAAAATTCAATGAATCAACATGTAGAAATCAATTTAAAAAGCCAGTATTGTCGACGCGTTTCGGTGCTTAGATGGTTGGAACACCTTCCTCAGGACTATGATTAAAAACTTCTTCAATCTAAAAAGGTATATGGAACATTCATTAGTATACAGTATATGAGGATTTATTAAGTCTTTTTACAAAAAGAGTTTTTTCTAGGATCATACAGGGTCAAAGCTACAAGTGATCATTATGTCTTACATTTATAGCATTTTTCAATTTGCGGTACCAGTCTTGATCCTGGAGTGGGGTAGCCTTTTATATTGTTATACGCCTCAGCTTTGTCGTCAAAGGATCTATATATAAAATAATAATCATTTTGAATTTATATTCCAGCTACCACTATAGTACATTATCTGTACATTGTAACTATCAAAGTATTTGGCTTACTTTGTGATAGTTCGTGGAGTCTTGCAATTTAGGAGACACACTTCAAGGTGCTTTGTTTAAAATTGATTATGTCGGTTTATGTCATCCTTTCCATTCCTTAGTATCTTTAGGAATTGCAGAGGTCGTCCCTTCCTGTTTAACTTGAGGGCGAACCTTTCACCTGAGTAGACAATCAAGGGGATTTCGAGTATTTAGGATATGCTTAGTTATGGTTAATTATAAGCATACAGGGAGATTTTCAGTTTCTTTTTAAGTTATACACGGATATACGGAAAGATGTTAAATTTATTTTTTATTTTTGACATTTAAAGGAGCGAGAGTACTATGGTATACTGTTTTCTCTCGCATGTATATCTACGAGTATAAATTAGATCACAAAAAGAGGGACTGACAAAGTGCAGGCAGATGTAAATCGATGCTCATTTGAGATCGTATTTTTTACTCGATTTAGCTTGAGTGTACAGCCACTAACTCGGGCAGAAACCCACACCATAACCCCCTGACTCTCGTGTTCGTACGCGCCTCTTACCTTATTCTGCGTTAGCACGAACAGTTCGCCTGGTCTCCCCGGTCTCCAGAGTCGGTATGAAGACTGCGGGGTGGCGGTTCTATTTATATGTGTAGCAATTGTTTTTAATTAGATAATTGCCTACACCTAGATCATATTGATGCTTGGCTACGTAAAAAGGAGCGCCATTTTGGTAGTTTTTAATACCACGCTGGTTAATGTTTTGTACACATAAGAAAACGGACTCCGTTTTTATAGAACATTTATGCCGAATTAGAGTATATAGATAAATACTCATTTATTTGAAAAGCCCCATTTCTGGAAATCGTGAAGATGGTATAATAACTGTTGATGATGATGATTTGAGATGGTGACGAGTGTCGGGCGATACAGACCCACTAACCTTACTCACGTTTTAGTTTTGACTATTAGGATTGTATATTATACATGGGGTACTATTCCCTTATTCATGGCTAGCTTCTTTAGTTCGAGGTATTTAAACCTAGTAGGTATAAGCTCAATCGTACAAGTATATTTTGTATATTACTTGCAGAATAGCGTCCTCCATTTTGGTAGTTTTAATGAATGATGTGACTTTTCTGATGTTCGATTACGGACTAAGGGTCCACCAATCACTTACTCTTTGGTACATGATTTCGTGAAAATTAGATGCACAATTATATGGATGGGAAGGACCCTCGTGTTGTTAAACTTTCAGAATGTAGAGGGCTAGTCCCGTGATCTATATTTGGCAATTTGTGTGAGGGGATCCAATTCCATGATTATTAAAAGGGCTCATTCCCATACATAAAGAATACTAGATCTTGTGTGTTCACTACATACATTTCCCTGTTACAACAGAGCCTCCTTTTACACTGATTCAACAAGTATCCACGACAGTAACAATGTAAGTGTTGCATGTATAACATTAGATATCATCTTTAACATTGGTAAAATGCTGTAATTTAGACATCCAAGTGTAACACAAGACTACAGTCAAGGAACTATTGTCTAGTATGTTTACTTATAGATAGTACATATGTTTTGCATACATATCCATTTTATTCTACGCAGATTAACATTCATATGTATCCACTATATTGAGGTGGAACAGTGTACGTACATACATGTGTTCATTGCAATTTGTATTTAGTATAGTCTAATTTTTCTAATTCGAGTATCACAGCATAAAGTTACAGTGTGCTAATGGGATCTCATCCACGGTACTGTGGTATTACCTGACTAATCTTTCCCACTCTTCTCTACTGTTAAGGCCATAATTATATGTACGATACTTGGACATAAAAAACTATTCCCTCTGTTTACGTTTTATGTCTATATCCCCTCCTCTTGTGGTTGTCTTTATTTTTTCTACTATGAACCATTTGAGTTCATCCTCTTTATGTTTTTCTGCGGTCCAATGGTCAACCAGTGGGGCATTTTTCTTATGATTCTTAACCTCTTCGCCGCTAATGACAAGGGTAACTCGTCATGGACTTTCCATTGATTTCAATGGAAATTGCAGCAGCAGAGTAATTATACCTTAGCACTAAAGGGGTTAAGGGCTGATCTATGTTCCGACAAGCGCAATCTCACTTCACGACCAGTTTTGCCAATGTAGCCCTTCTGACAAGGACAAATTATAAGGTATATCACATTGGATGTTCTGCAATTGACATGGTCATTCATCCAATGTGATATACCATTAAGTTCTATTTTGTCAGATTGGACAATTGATTCACAGTGGGAGCATGATCCACACGGTTGGTTACCTCTAATGGGCTTTCCTTGGTCAATACTTAATTGCCTGCCCTTTTTAGGTTCTCTGTAGGTATGGACCAGGCAATTACGAATAGTCCTATTCCTCCTGTAGGAAAAAATAGGTTTCGGAAGGGGGGTTTTACCTTGTTTATTTAAGATAGACCAGTTTTTATTGATCAGATTTTTGATTTTCCAACTTAAACCATTATAATTTGAAACCATTACGATGTTATTTTCAGGTTCTTGTCGTTTCTTGTTTGGTTCAAAGAGGGATTCTCTGTTCTGATATTTGGCTCTTTTGTAGCTATCTCTTATTAATCTCTTGGGGTATCCTCGTTGGAGTAGTTTAGTTTTCAGGTTTTCAGCATGCTTTTCAAAGGTGTCTTTATCAGTACAATTCCGTCTTATTCTTATGAATTGACTGTAGGGGATCCCTTCTTTTTGACTTTTGGGATGGTAACTGTTATGGTGGAGCAGAGTGTTTCGATCAGATGGTTTAACAAAAAGCTCAACACATAACTTCCCTTGCTCTGCCTTGATTTTAATATCCAAGAAGTCAACTGCCACTTGACTCTTGTTCGCTGTGAATGTGAGGTTTCCATCCCCACAGTTTAGCCACTCTATGAATGTAGTGAGGTCGGTCTCACTCCCTTCCCACACAAAGAAAACATTGTCTATAAATCTAGACCAATGTTTAATATTTTCATAGAATGGGCTCAATTCATTGTATATGTGATGTTTTTCAAAATTACCTACATATAGGCAGGCAAGGCTCGGCGCACAGGTAGCACCCATGCTCGTGCCCTTTATTTGACAAAAAAAGTCACTATTGAATAAGAAAATATTATTCAAAAGGACAGTTTCAATACACTCTACAATGAATGTATTTTGTGCAGAGAGATAACCTTCCTCATCGCTTAAAATGTCTTTCATCATTTTAATGGTATCATGTTGAGGTATGTTGGTGTACAAGTACTCAATGTCCAAGCACACCAACCATTGAGTTTCATTATTAAAAATGATACCTTCAACTTAGATATCATGTCTTTAGTATCCTTTATGTAGGACGGTAATGTCTCTACCAAAGAGGTGGATACTTTTGAAAAAGTAATCTCTATAGGACTTGAAAAATTATTAGATGAAAAGATATGGACTACCAACAACCTATCTAAAGCAGAAAGGGTGGCATTAACAAACCTACAAACCTATGATGACATTACAATCAAACCTGGAGATAAGGGCGGAAGTATTGTGATCCTTAATACAAAAGATTACAATCAGAAAATGTATGCCCTACTTAGCAATAAGTCCCACTACAGGAAATCCAACATAGGCGAGTGGAACAACCTCAAAAGGAAAGTCAAAAGGATAGTCACCTTAGCTAAAGAGGACTGCATTATCTGTGAAGATGAATACAAATATTTAGTTAATAATCATCCTAAAATACCTGCCCTTTACGGGCTTCCAAAAGTCCGCAAGGACATAAGGGATCCGCCCATGAGGCCCATGGTGTCAGGTATAGATTCCATCACGGAGCCACTCAGTAAGTATGCAGATTGCTTTATTCGCCCTTTGGTAGAGACATTACCGTCCTACATAAAGGACACTAAAGACATGATATCTAAGGTTGAAGGTATCATTTTTAATAATGAAACTCAATGGTTGGTGTGCTTAGACATTGAGTCCTTGTACACCAACATACCTCAACATGATACCATTAAAATGATGAAAGACATTTTAAGCGATGAGGAAGGTTATCTCTCTGCACAAAATACATTCATTGTAGAGTGTATTGAAACTGTCCTTTTGAATAATATTTTCTTATTCAATAGTGACTTTTTTTGTCAAATAAAGGGCACGAGCATGGGTGCTACCTGTGCGCCGAGCCTTGCCTGCCTATATGTAGGTAATTTTGAAAAACATCACATATACAATGAATTGAGCCCATTCTATGAAAATATTAAACATTGGTCTAGATTTATAGACAATGTTTTCTTTGTGTGGGAAGGGAGTGAGACCGACCTCACTACATTCATAGAGTGGCTAAACTGTGGGGATGGAAACCTCAAATTCACAGCGAACAAGAGTCAAGTGGCAGTTGACTTCTTGGATATTAAAATCAAGGCAGAGCAAGGGAAGTTATGTGTTGAGCTTTTTGTTAAACCATCTGATCGAAACACTCTGCTCCACCATAACAGTTACCATCCCAAAAGTCAAAAAGAAGGGATCCCCTACAGTCAATTCATAAGAATAAGACGGAATTGTACTGATAAAGACACCTTTGAAAACATGCTGAAAACCTGAAAACTAAACTACTCCAACGAGGATACCCCAAGAGATTAATAAGAGATAGCTACAAAAGAGCCAAATATCAGAACAGAGAATCCCTCTTTGAACCAAACAAGAAATGACAAGAACCTGAAAATAACATCGTAATGGTTTCAAATTATAATGGTTTAAGTTGGAAAATCAAAAATCTGATCAATAAAAACTGGTCTATCTTAAATAAACAAGGTAAAACCCCCCTTCCGAAACCTATTTTTTCCTACAGGAGGAATAGGACTATTCGTAATTGCCTGGTCCATACCTACAGAGAACCTAAAAAGGGCAGGCAATTAAGTATTGACCAAGGAAAGCCCATTAGAGGTAACCAACCGTGTGGATCATGCTCCCACTGTAAATCAATTGTCCAATCTGACAAAATAGAACTTAATGGTATATCACATTGGATGAATGACCATGTCAATTGCAGAACATCCAATGTGATATACCTTATAATTTGTCCTTGTCAGAAGGGCTACATTGGCGAAACTGGTCGTGAAGTGAGATTGCGCTTGTCGGAACATAGATCAGCCCTTAAGAATCATAAGAAAAATGCCCCACTGGTTGACCATTGGACCGCAGAAAAACATAAAGAGGATGAACTCAAATGGTTCATAGTAGAAAAAATAAAGACAACCACAAGAGGAGGGGATATAGACATAAACCGTAAACAGAGGGAACAGTTTTTTATGTCCAAGTTTCGAACATATAATTATGGCCTTAACAATAGAGAAGAGTGGGAAAGATTAGTCAGGTAATACCACAGTACCGTGGATGAGATCAAATTAGCACACTGTAACTTTATGCTGTGATACTCGAATTAGAAAAATTAGACTATACTAAATACAAATTGCAATGAACACATGTATGTACGTACACTGTTCCACCTCAATATAGTGGATAAATATGAATGTTAATCTGCGTAGAATAAAATGGATATGTATGCAAAACATATGTACTATATATAAGTAAACATACTAGACAATAGTTCCTTGACTGTAGTCTTGTGTTACACTTGGATGTCTAAATTACAGCATTTTACCAATCTTAAAGATGATATCTAATCTTATACATGCAACACTTACATTGTTACTGTCGTGGATACTTGTTGAATCAGTGTAAAAGGACGCTCTGTTGTAACAGTTAAATGTATGTAGTGAACACACAAGATCTAGTATTCTTTATGTATGGGAATGAGCCCTTTTAATAATCATGGAATTGGATCCCCTCACACAAATTGCCAAATATAGATCACGGGACTAGCCCTCTACATTCTGAAAGCTTAACAACACGAGCGTCCTTCCCATCCATATAATTGTGCATCTAATTTTCACGAAATCATGTACCAAAGAGTAAGTGATTGGTGGACCCTTAGTCCGTAATCGAACATCAGAAAAGTTACACCATTCATTAAAACTACCAAAATGGCGGACGCTATTCTGCAAGTAATATACAAAATATACTTGTACGATTGAGCTTATACCTACTAGGTTTAAATACCTCGAACTAAAGAAGCTAGCCATGAATAAGGGAATAGTACCCCATGTATAATATACAATCCTAATAGTCAAAACTAAAACGTGAGTAAGGTTAGTGGGTCTGTATCGCCCGACACTCGTCACCATCTCAAATCATCATCATCAATAGTTATTATACCATCTTCATGATTTCCAGAAATGGGGCTTTTCAAATAAATGAGTATTTATCTATATACTCTAATTCGGCATAAATGTTCTATAAAAACGGAGTCCGTTTTCTTATGTGTACAAAACATTAACCAGCGCGGTATTAAAAACCACCAAAATGGCGCTCCTTTTTACGTAGCAAAGCATCAATATGATCTAGGTGTAGGCAATTATCTAATTAAAAACAATTGCTACACATATAAATAGAACCGCCACCCGCAGTCTTCATACCGACTCTGGAGATCGGGGAGACCAGGCAGACGGTTCGTGCTAACGCAGAATAAGGTAAGAGGCGCGTACGAACACGAGACTCAGGGGGTTATGGTGTGGGTTTCTGCCCGAGTTAGTGGCTGTACACTCAAGCTAAATCGATTAAAAAATACGATCTCAAATGAGCATCGATTTACATCTGCCTGCACTTTGTCAGTCCCTCTTTTTGTGATCTAATTTATACTCGTAGATATACATGCGAGAGAAAACAGTATACCATAGTACTCTCGCTCCTTTAAATGTCAAAAATAAAAAATAAATTTAACATCTTTCCGTATATCCGTGTATAACTTAAATAGAAACTGAAAATCTCCCTGTATGCTTATAATTAACCATAACTAAGCATATCCTAAATACTCGAAATTCCTATTGTCTACTCAGGTGAAAGGTTCGCCCTCAAGTTAAACAGGAAGTGACGACCTCTGCAATTCCTAAAGATACTAAGGAATGGAAAGGATGACATAAACCGACATAATCCGTTTTAAACAAAGCGCCTTGAAGTGTGTCTCCTAAATTGCAAGACTCCACGAACTATCACAAAGTAAGCCAAATACTTTGATAGTTACAATGTACAGATAATGTATTATAGTGGTAGCTGGAATATAAATTCAAAATGATTATTAATTTATATATAGATCCTTTGACGACAAAGCTGAGGCATATAACATTATAAAAGGCTACCCCACTCCAGGATCAAGACTGGTACCGCAAATTGAAAAATGCTATAAATGTAAGACATAATGATCACTTGTAGCTTTGACCCTGTATGATCCTAGAAAAAACTCTTTTTGTAAAAAGACTTAATAAATCCTCATATACTGTATACTAATGAATGTTCCATATACCTTTTTAGATTGAAGAAGTTTTTAATCATAGTCCTGAGGAAGGTGTTCCAACCATCTAAGCACCGAAACGCGTCGACAATACTGGCTTTTTAAATTGATTTCTACATGTTGATACATTGAATTTTCGTGTATGATCTATAATGAAATATGTATGTAATTTTAAGTGCAAGAAATTGTTTATGTCAAATTATTTGATACAAGAAACTTTTCTTTTTTAATTAATATGGTTTTTGATACAATTTATGTTATGGTTCACTTGGTATATGTGTAATTGAGGATAGAAGAATTTTCTAGATAAGTGTCCAACTTTACAAGTTACATTCGAAAAAAACTTTATTTAAAAACCACAGAAAGGAACCTTCTTTTTTGTCGTGTTTTCACTTTATTACTGTTTGAAGGGCTGCATAAATAATTTATGAATTGCCTCTGAGTCAAGCCTGACTTCTCAGTGCCAAGCTACCAAGGGGTGAGTACAGGTTAATTTAAGGTTTGTTGTTGCCTTATTTTGACAATGATTGTGGTCGTTGCTTGAGTAGGGTCTCACCCCTCTCAACCAGTCATGCGATTTCTTACAGGGTGGAAGGGGCACACACCTATCAGGACCACAATGTCTCTGCACCTGATGCAGTAATGATACTTATGCACAGGGCTTTAAGTGGGCCGGGTCTGTCTGGGTCTGAGCACTGGCAGTTATTTTCAGGGGGCCGCGAAATGGGTCTCTATCGTGCTCTATTTTCAGGCCTCACAGAGGTAGTCCGTTTTCTTTTTTTCTCTTGCACCAATCTGCTCTAGCTGGATTTGCCAGGCTAGATCCTGAGGCCGCTGACCTTTGTGCACGCTGTAGATCCTTTCATACAGATTTTTATCATATGATGCGGGACTGTGGGGAAGTGTCACAGTTTAGGACAGAAAGCCCTCTCTTTAATTAATGACTTTTCAGGCACCTATCTCCGAGTCATTCTGAGTAAAGCTTTGTTTGTTGGGTAAGTTACCTAGAACTAAGGATAATAAAAAAAACTTGTAATTTCATAGATTTAGCCCCTTATTTTTGGTAAGCTTAAGACGGACAACCTGCAACCAGACTCCAAACACACAGCCGCACAGAGTACTTCACATGTCTCTAAAACACCATTTGCTTATTAATGAGGCTTTGTTGTTTTTCAACCCTTTGAAGAGCCCCTGAGCCTCCACTCTGCCTATTGCTTGAAGAATTAGCCCCCCGAAAATGTTTTCTTAGCGCCACCCCTCAAAATTTGGTTCTACTTGCGCCTCTGGGGAGGGTGTATGGCGTTATCCATACATATCTTTATTTAGACCACGCCCCTATGTGGATAGGCCACACCCCTTTAAGAGGTTTGCTCCGCCCCTTTTAGAGCACCCCCAGCTTTTTTTCCCACTTAAAGGCCTGCCTATGTCCCCGGGTGTAGTCTGTTACAAACTTGGGCTTACTTGTTTTAGCTGAAGGTCTTAGTGTCTTTTACATGATGCCGAACTGTTCAGCAGGCTCTGTATAGATGTTGTTGCCGATCATCATGAAGCATCACTTTTAGCAAAGAAAATGGGTGTTATTCTGGTCATTTCTATTCCTCTAAATGTTTTACTCTTTTCACTCTGCAGTTTGCAATAGATTCGCGTCACACCAGCTTGCTTCGCAACATGTCTGCGAATGGCTATCGATCACATACACTGGTAAGTTACTTTAATATATGTAGAAATGATCGACGGAGTGTTTAGAATTGCAAGCACTCACCCACAGTCAACTCATCTGGGTTTAATCCATCATCATTCTTTAGCTCAATCCATCACCCCAGTTCAGACATGGCCATATGCAAATCAGTCTGGCCCTGTGCCTCATGGGAACAGTCCAGCCCGAACTGTCAAGCCATGTCTTCCCTTGACCGGAAACAAGCACCCTGTGACCGGTTTCTGGCTAATCAGCCAGGCTAGCTTGAATCCAGTGGCAAAGTGAGCAAGGGACCCACGTCTGGGCATACCCTGCCAACTTAGGGCGAACAAAGCAAAACCAAAGGGGATGATGGAGGGAGAGTTGAACATTGCAAGCACTCACCCCACGGTCAACTGATCTGGGTTTAATCCATCATCATTCTTTAGCCCACTCTGCAACCCCAGTTCAGAGATGGCCATATGCAAATCAGTCTGACCCTGTGCCTCATGGGAACAGCCCAGCCCGAACTGCCAAGCCATGTCTTCCCTGGACCGGAGCCATATGTTTTCACCAAAGTATTGATAAAGTGAGTCTGGGTTAGCCTGGGTAACATTTACATTTTGCCGGAGGGATTTGAGTAATTTTTGGAATTTTGCTTTACCCCTATTACGTAAAAAAGTTTAAAAATTACGCCATTACACCAGTTGGAGTAATTATGCACCATTCACAGTAAAATGTTACCTAAGGGCATAAATTACATTAAAATGTTCTGACAAATGCACAGGAACAAGAGAATGCAAGCTTCTGTTGTTCGTGCTACTTTTGTTTAAATATATCATCATGGAAAAAATAAATGCAAGGACCCATTTCCCGCTAAAATATAGCACAAAATGACAGATCTGCTTTTGGCATACCTATATGTACTATAGTGTAATTTTGCCTTAATGATGGAAAAGTAACTTAGGTAATTTATTAGACCCCTAGCCTGGGTGTCGCACCACTTTTACATTTCAGTGTTTAGCATAGAATGCACGATCAACAAAACGTGCAGATAGGGAATCCCTTATTACATTTTTATACACAGGACCAAGAGCTTCTTAGCATTCTCATGTTTGGTATCTGGATTTTTGCCTATAAATGAGGGTGGAAATATGCCTATGTGGTCAGGAATTTTTCACTATGTCTACCCCGGCTCTGACATTCTAAGCGGCTGATCGGCCCACCAAACGTACATGGGACACAGGCTGAATGGACATGTTGCTTTTCCACTGACATCTGAGTGGCAGAGGGACACACTCTAGCCAGTGGTTAATGTGGAAAAAAATAAGTGATTGCGCATTGCTTCTGTTAGCGCTGCCTAAAACAGAAGCAACCGACCATGAAAGTGGGAACAGGATCTGTGGCATAATGGCCAGAGCTGCTGACATCGGAGCTGGGGAACCTGGGGCCTCATTTATGAAAAGTGACGCATCGCTGCGTGAAAACAGCGATGCATCACTTTTCACTGCGCACTCCTTGCGACACCAATGATGCGTCATATTTAATGTATGACGTATCATGTCGCAAGGACTTACAGATACGTCAGTATTTCTGACGTATCTGTAAGCGCAAAAGTGACGCATTGCTGGAGTGTGTCACAAAAGTGACGCAACTCCAGCAATGCGTCCTTTCACATGGGGAAAGTCCCATTTGAAAGGGCTTGCATCAGTCTTACGCCTGCTGTGAGGCAGGCGCAAGATTTTGACGCAACAGAATCCTAAAAGTGACGCAGTGAAATCTCATAGATTTCACTGCGTCACTATTACGAGACTTTTTGCGGGGGAACGCCCCCTCTGCATACATTATACCTGACACAGGTACAATGTGGCGCAGGGGTTTAAAAAGTGACGCATCTACCTAGATGCGTCACTTTTTAAATATGGCGCAACAAGGCGCATATTTTACGCCGCTGGTGCGTCACAAACAGTGACGCACCGGCGGCGCAAAACTGACGCAAGGCCTCATAAATAAGGGCCCAGGTTCTAGTCTTGGGTTGGCTCAACTTCCTGTTATTCTTGGCAAATCACTTACTCTTCCCATAAATGAATATGTCTTTAACATAACTCTCATGAAAAGTACCGGTGTTGATGATTATTAACTGCCGGTACTGAGCACCGGAAACCACCTGCTCAAATTGAGCACTAACTCTAGCCCTTTCTCTGTCCTGCTCACAAGGAAAAGACTAAAATCCCCAAAAAATTTCAAACCAGCCCTATATAGCAGTAGGTTTCGACTATAACATGGACATGGAAGTATGGTAAGGTCATTGGAGCCCTTTGTTGTATGAAGCAATGCCCCAATTCCAACCCCCTCCTTAACAGGCTGCTGCCCACCTGGAAAAATACTGGTGCTCACTATTCCTTTCCTGATGTTGGAAGCCTTGCCCTGTACTCCTGCTATGATAGACGGATGATGGAGCCCAGCACCATCTACAGAAATGGTATCCAGTACATGATAGGCGGAATGCACTGTAAAAAAACCTTCCTTTCTGCAATGTAAAGCAGTAGCGGCTGCTATGAGATGAGGGTTGTGGGGAGAGGGAATTAAGAAAAAAAACACTCACCTTGGAATGGCCTCCCGCTACATCTCCCCGTCCTCTTCATCTTCCTTCTTCCTGTCTCCATTCCCGACAGCCAGAAGCAGCAGGACGCACCTGAGCTCTCTGGCTCCCCATAGCCATTCACAACGCTGCAATGCAGCATTGTGATTGGTCTGAGTGCCATGTTTCGATGCTCAGAAGGGGACATGGAGCATGTGCATGTTCCCCACCAAGATGTTCATTGCAGCCTGGTGGGGAACATGCAAAGCACGCATGATCTGTCTGGCCAGCCCAAGAGGGCTGCCCAAACAATCTTTCACACTTAGGGAGTGGTAACCACTTATCTCCTGCTCTGTCCTCCCCCGCCCTGCCTCACATTGAGCAAGGCCACTGACTGCAAAAGGACAAATAAAATGATAATAATGATACGTTAATCCCATGTTATTTTTGCTTTTGGGCAGTGGGGCGACACTCCTCTTCCTCAGCAGAGGAGCCGCTACCAATGCAAAGCCATTTTTTTGTCTTCATTGTTGCTGTTTCTTTGTAATTTTTGTGATCACTGCACTGCAAAGCTGTTGTTTAAAAAAGGTAATGCTGCCAAGTTTCTGATTTCATAACTAAACAGGACGCCTAGGGGGTCGTTGAGATAGCGGGCGGATCGCCACCGCCTGTATGGCGGTGGCGATCCCCCGCCAAAATGCACCACCCGCATGTAAATTTCCCCAGCCACATTACCATGGCGGGGGGATCCCGCGCGGACCGAAAGACCGCCCGCTGGTTTTCCACCCCGTCGAAGAGTCGACTGGGCTTAAAAGCTGTTAACATGGTGGCGATGTTTCGATACACCACCATCCATATTAGCATACATGCGGGGACATGCCTTTCTGTGTTCCCAGGGTTTCTGGGAGGTGGGGGGTGCACATGGGGGATACCTATGGTACCCCCCTGCATTTGACAGTACAACATGGCATGCACTGCGCGATTCCTGTCACATTGTACTGTCAAATGCACAACTTGCATTTCTGGCATTGTGGCGGGCGGTGCTGCTGCAATGTCAGAAATGCGGGATGCGCCCGCTAGTGTGGCGGTTGCATCCTAATGGGATGTGCGGGACTGCCGCAAGCATTGCGGGCGGTCCCATTTCCCGAGGGTATGGCGGGCGGCCATGCTAATGAAACCCCAAGTATGTAAAAAGTTCTATCTTCCCAGCGCTACTGCATGCCTACCACCACAAAGTGTAGGGAGGTTAAAACATGGAGTTTTTTTTACTTCTGAGCTTCTCCGTATCTTCATGAATGCTGTACTTGATGCCTGTCGGTCACTTACTCTGTAGGTTGCTTTTCATGTAAAACCAGGACGTTTGCACCATGTTTAGGCCACTGCGAGAAAAAGACCACAAGGGAAATGGATCCACAAGTAAAATGCCCATTTATTTCAGAATGTTTTTGGAATAGAGTTTTTAGGAAATTCTGCACCATGAAACAGATGTAGCAAAAGAGGAAGCCTCTGCGCACAGCCAATATTCGCCCTCAAATGTTACCCATTCCTCTAAGTGTGTCTAGTAACACCTATTCGGTACCTTATCTAAGAAATATAGTGTTCAACCTGAAAAACCCCACCTTTCTGGATATGCCACCAGTTTCCTTAAACTATTGTTATATTGTAGTAGTCAACATTTATCCCTCATTGTGTCAAAATATGTGCTTGTTAAATCTCCAGAAGTTAACTCACACCTTAGTAAATGTGTAGTGATCTGTCTCTGCTGTTTCTCATTGGCAGGCTGTGTCAGGTGGCCGCAGGACATATTCAACAACTGACAGTGTAGTCACTGACTATAAACTGAAGACTTTGGAAGCATACCTCAGGCAGGTCAGTACCACTCTCCTTTCCAGAATGGATTTTTTTTGGGGGTGATTTGCATTTATATTGTTTCCTTTAAGCTTTGTGTTATGAATAACCCTTTCAACATTCATATGCAAAGTCCTTCTATTGATATAACAAGAATAAGAGACCTGATTCTGATGCGTTAAAGTGCTGGCTTTGCGACTAGTGGAGTGACAGATGAGTGCACACATCATTCATCCGGAATTGAGTTTAGGCCTATTGTTACTGACCTGATGTTTACAGTGGCACATCACTAGCAAAAAATACAGGGGCATATTTATGAAAAAATCATGCAAGGCAGTAAGTCACCTTGCTGTGCTGCGTGATAGGGAAATAGCAGGAATGTATTGTATTTAACATATTATGACACTTTCATGGCTTTTTCCTGTGCTGGTGCACAATGTGCTCCCTAGCACCAATGCAGGCACCCTTGCACCTGCATGTTATGTTATGTTATGTTATGTTATTATAGGTCTTCTATAGCGCACGGCTACTCCAAGGAGTGTCCCGGCGCTTTGTGCTACCAGACCTAGGAAAAAAACAGACAAAACATAACAGTGAAAAAGGATAAAAGCAGTCACAAAACCTAAAACAGGGCAGAAAGTCTCTAACAGGTAAAGAGCCAGGTCTTTAAACCCTTCCTGAAGTCAAGTAGGTTAGGCGTGGAACGCAAGGTCAAAGGTAAAGAGTTCCACAGCTGAGGGGCCAACAGCCTAAATGACCGTCCTCCGATACGGGCTTTTTTTATTCGGGGGACTACCGCAAGAGCAAGGGACTCCGATCTCAAGGATCGTGCCGGAAGGTAAAAAGCCAGCCTCCTTTGAAGATATTGAGCTCCCGTAGCATGCAGAGCTTTGTGGGCCAGCGTCATAGCCTTGAATATTATCCGCTTCCGGATGGGGAGCCAAAGTAGAGCTTGCAGTAGACTCGAGGCACTAGCTCGCCTATGCAGGCCAAAGATGGCTCGAGCGGCAGCATTCTGGGCCACCTGCAGACGTTGCAGGAGGTACTCCGGAAGGCCAAGGTATAAGATGTTAGTATAATCCAATCTGGATCCAATGAGGGCCTGAACAATTGTTCTCCTGTGTTCCTCCGACAGTAACGGAAAGAACTTCCGGAGCATCCTGAGGATGCCAAAACATGTTCCTGTAAGGGCCAGCACCTGGGATTTGAGCGTCAGCCCGTTGTCGATTTTAATTCCCAGGTTCTTGGCTGACTGGGACGAATGGGCTGGGGGGAACATGTCGGCGGGCCACCACCCCTGCCAATCCGGATCAGATGGACATCCGAAAAAAAGTATCTCAGATTTGTCTGAGTTGCACTTGAGGCTGTTCAGTTGGAACCAATTAAAAACAGCCCCAAGGCACTCCCGGATACTTTCGCCATCAAATTCTTCACCCTTCCGGCAGGTAAAGAGAAGCTGGGTGTCATCGGCATAGGAAACGATCGATGCATTGTAAGCAGGATTGTTTTTGTGCAGGAAGGGATACCTTCCTGCACAAAAACAATCCTCTGAGGTATTTTCCTTTTTCTTTGTGTGCTGCAGAATACAGCACTCATAGATAGAATTAGAAACAAGGAGAAATATAGATATTTCTCCTTGTTACGTCTCACCTTTGGTGGATGCTTGGGAACACTCTTGCTCCACCTATGGAACGCGTCCCTTGGGTAGAGTATCTCAATGCAGCGATTTGCACTGGGTTGTGTTTAGGGGTGGGTGGAATTTGCGTAGTCATGTTACGCAAAGCTCAGCGAAACGGTAAAAAATGTCCACGAGCACGCAAAAGTTCAGCAAACACGCGGAATTGCTTGTTCCACCCCTTCGCAATGCCTTTTGCCTGTTTGTGAACGCTGTTTGCGTGCTCAAGGAGAAATATCTCCCGAACAAGCATTTTTAAAGTTCTGCAAAACCGCGGATCGCTGACTTTTTTCCAATTCTGTGTTATCCACGGAACACGAAATTACACACAATCTGCAAATTCCACAAGCCGAACGGAATTTACCACCCAGGTCTAGTTTTGTTACTCTAGATTTATCAAGTCAGACAAGGTAGCCTTGCATGGCTTGAAAAATCTAACTTATGAGTTGTGTCGCTCTTGCGCCCCTTCACAATATTTATGTACTTAATATTCTTGACACAATATTTTAGTTTCCTACATTTTGTCTAAATACCATCAAAGCATGCTTTCTGGTTGTGTTCATGGTAGTATATTGTTCGGGGATAAATCAATTTCGCAAGCTTTGCTGACCATTCCGCAGATCTTCTGTCACATAACCATCCCTCCTTATACTACTCAACTGCTGTTTATCTGGCACTCCCTATTAATGACAGCCCTTTTGCAAAGCCTTGTGTCAGGGGCCCTAGCGGAGGTACAAACAAATGACTGCTTAGATAACATCTTGGCAACAGCTGCCATGAATGTCCTCAATTTTAAGTTGGGTGTGGCAGAGAAGACACCCAACAGGCATTGTCTCATTGGGTGGACTGGAAAACCGTTGGTCATTGATGGTAAACTTTCAGCTACTGATTCCCAGAATATGTTCAGCAGGGGGGTAGCCCCAAACCACATGGAAAAAGTCAGTCCCTGCATGTTGCACCTGGTACATGCCGATGACCTGCCAGCGTAAATCTTAGACAGTTTGTTTGTGGTGAGACAAGTCATACAGAGAAAATGAAATTGAATAAGATTAACGCTAACACTAAGGTGAAATGGTTTTCACCTGAACAAACCCCCTCTCCCAGTCTGCGCCTGATAGCAACTCTAAGCAAGCCGGTGACCATCTGTCACATGCAACTACCGTAGTTACTCCACTGTTGAAGACCTGGCAGTGTATGGGTTAGTCACCAGCCTGCTTGGGATCAAATCATAGTCATTGCTGCAGTTGTGAGTAGTTCTTCAGGGAAAGTAGTCCAGACATGCCTAACTGTCCATGCTATACTCGCATGTTGTAAAAAGTGGCAGCGGCTCAGATCAAAAGCAGCTTAAGCTGGATCATAGGTACTATGTAAATCTCCCAATGCCCCCATACCTCCACTTCTGCACAGACAGCATAGTGGTAATCTCTTTAAAGGGTGTCAGCACTCATAGTTGAATGCAAGGGTCATAGGTTGGCCTTTTCAGGACTCCTGCAACCACCCTCACCCACACCGCCGCCACCTGGCCCACTAATGCGTATAAGCACTGGGGGAGGGACACCATCTTGGCTAATGCTATCCCACCCATAATCGGTAGGCATAGTCTGTTCCAAAACTCCACTAATGTTACCAGTCCAGTGAAGACACACCCCATCTTCAGATCATACTGTGTCTTAAGGTCCACCAAGACCTGTGCGGTTAAACAGCAGTAGTGGCCATTATCCCACATAATGCCCACCTCAGGTTGCTAAGCTAGGGTAAATTCCCACAGTTCGCAGGTTGCTAAGCTAGGGTAAATTCCCACAGTCCCCCAAGCTGGTAGAGCAATGCTCTATTGTCTAGCTACTTTTCGGTCACACATTGTGCTGAACTGAGTTAATTCAGAGAGGAGAACCCAAGATTGAGACCCTTGGGTTCCACAAATACACCAGTGTGTCATTCACTGGTTCCATTGCAAGATTAAACATGGGTATACATATATGGGTCACAGCATGGAGTCCCTCAGGGCTCAATTTTGAGCCCGCTGCTCTTTACCATTTATGTTAGCCCTTTGGCGGCTATAGCAGAACAAGCAGGGCTCACGGTGTATTCATACGCCGATGACACCCACCTTATTTACTCTTTCTCTACCAAATCTAATAATAACACTTCCTCACTAAAAACAGGATTGACTAACATTGTCAGCTGGATGTATGACAACACACTGAAGCTAAACGGGAACAAAACTGAGCTTCTGCTCTTTGGCAAAGATAAAATCCTATGGGGCCCGCAACATTGGCCCCCTCAAATGGGGCCTCCTCCAACCCCGGTTCAATCTGCCCGTAATCTGGGCTTCGTGGTTGATGACCAGCTTAGCATGAGACAACAAGCAAGTAAAGCAGCCTCCGTTTGTTTTGTCATACTGAAATGGCTCAAAAAGAGACTCTGGATGCTTCCCTTGCCCACTCAGAGAACGGTAATTCAGGCGCTTGTCACTTCTAGGCTTGATTACGGCAATGTGCTGTATCTAGAAGTGGGCAAGGAGGTGTTGAAGAGATTACAAACAGTCCAGAATGCGCCCGCCAGACTGCTCTGCAATCTTCCTGCAAAGATGTCAGTCTCGGCTGCACTTCGTGATCTCCATTGGTTGAGGATGGAAAGTCGCGCTAAGTTTAAATCTCTCTGCTTTATGCATAGGATAAATGCCGGAGTCGCACCACACTATCTTCAAGCGTTGGTGCACCACTACCACCCTTCACGATCCCTTCGCTCTGCTCGTCAGCACTACTTTTTAGTGCCTAGAATTAAGAAATCCAGGATGGGGGGACGTTCTTTTTCATACCGTCAGCACTACTTTTTAGTGCCTAGATTTAAGAAATCCAGGATGGGGGGACGTTCTTTTTCATACTTGGCCCCAGTACTCTGGAACTCCATGCCACTCTCGCTGCGCACAGAACCACAATATTATAAGTTTTGTAGAGACCTAAAGACTTGGCTCTTTAATCAATAGATCATTTCTCTGGCATTCTTTCTCTCTGTTTTTGACGTTCCATAGCACCGGGAAACCTACGGGTAGCTGTTGCTCTGAATAAATTTACTTAACATAACATAACATCATTGGAGATAGCGGGCTCCCCTGCTGGATCCTCCTGAGCAGAATCTATTCATCAGATATTCACCCGCCTGTCCTCACCCTAGCTGTGGGCATGTCCTGTGCCAAATTATGACCCAAACCCCATGCGTTTCATCATTCACATAGGCAGTCCCATGACACTGTATTGAATGGCTGTTCAATGATGATCACTGACAGTGCTAACGGTTCCGGAGACCCCCTGCACTGAGGATAGGACATGGATTAATCATCATATGTTGTGCATTGTGCTCTTACCTAGCACAAAACGAGATTCGTCCATGTTTATCAGTGTACCCATGACCCTGAGCATCCAATTGGCCAGAGCTTTGCTGAGTATTTTCACATTGGTGTTCAGCTTAAATAAGGGACAGTAAGATGTCAGGAATGTCAGATCTCTTCCCCCTTCAGAATTAGTTAAATTAAAGCTCATCGAATGGACTTAGGGAGGATACCCATATCCTCAATATCAATGAAGTTTGAGTTGTGGCGCAGCGGCCAGGGCAACTGATGCCAGACGCTGGGGATCAAGGTTCAAACCCCGGCACCGGCGGCAGGAGTCTGCACAGCACCATGTGACTTTGGGCAATAGCTCGCTTAATCTTCCCAACGGCCCCCAGCGCCGGGATGCCTACGGGTAGCTATGCCCTTTACAAATACTGTACTTTTTTTTTAACCTGAAGAAGCTCCTTAGACATAAATCTGCCAGCAGTCCATCTGTGCCAGTGGTTTTCTGTTTCACCATGTTGTTGATGGCTTCCCGAAGCTCTTCAGCCATGAGTGGGCTGTCCATATAATTCCTCTGGCATGTAATAAGGTTGGAAAGCTTATGCCAGCTAGATAAAGGAGTATTCCATCCCTAGGAATGTCCCGAGCATAAACATTCAATATTGTTTACAGGTGGTATTGATCCCTGCTCTTGAAACAATGTCAGGTCCCCCTTCTTTCCGTAGTTTCAAAATATGGGTGTGGGGCATTTCCTGTTTGAGGCACAATGCCAGGAATCCGCTCAATATATCCTCTTCCATATGAAGCCTCTGCTGATGTTGAGAAAGGGTATACTTGGCCAGCACATCACAGCACATCCCAGGTGTCTGCTAGCCTGTGTTTAGTTTCAAGAATATCAAGCATAATTCTGACCACCCATAACATGAGATAAAGAGTCCCCTCTAAAGGAAACTTCATAAGTTTCCTACTGAGCAGCTCTCATACTTACAGTGTTACGGTTAATGGCAAAAAACTGTAATAAAATCACAGACATGAGACACAAAGGGGTATGCCCCAAGCCTCCACCCTCAGTCTCCATAGTGGGATCCTGGGAAGGGACCGGCTCTGTTGGATTTGCAGCACCAGGGTTGAATGATCTGAAAGAAACTTATTTATGTAGAAAGCAGCACCAACCCCTCTTGTACAAATCACAGTAGTCAGGATAAAGTCCAGTCTGCTATACATGGCATGACTTAGGAAGTTGCAAAAAACACAGTTGATGGACAGAATGTAGAACAATGTCATACATTCAACCCAGTACAAGGATCTGGGCCTAAATCCATCGTTTTCTTGCACTCCCCACCACCCTGGGTTAGACACTGGCTATATGCAAATCAGCTCTGACCCTGTGCCTCATGGGAACAGTCCAGTCCGAACTACCAAGCCATGTCTTTCCCAGACCGGAATCAAGCATCAAAGGACCGGTTTCTGGCTATCAGCCTTCATTCAGCCTGGATAGCTTGACTCCAGTGGTGTGGAGAACCTGGGACTCACGTCTGAGTATACCCAGCCCACTCGGGGTGAGTCCCTTGCTCACTGCACCATCAGGATTCAAGCAAGCCGGGCCGAAGACGGCTGTAATGCCAGAAACCGGTCCCCGGAAGCTTGTTTCCTTTCCAGTATAAGTATTGGCTTGGTAGTTTGGTCTGCCCTGTTCCCATGATGCACTGGGCCAGGGACAGACTAATTTGCATGTAGCCAGGTTCTGAGCTGGGATGGTGCAGTGAGCTAAAAAACGGTGATGGATCAAGCCCTGATCTTTGGACTGGGTAGGAGTGGTCTGCTTAATTCAGACACTCTGTCCATCACCACCCCCTTTTCTGAACCATGACTTAGGAAGTGGCACAAATATTGCTTGGTGGACAGGTTCTGAAACCCCAAGACTTCCATTAAGTCTAAGTCCAGTAAGACTTGTTTAAGTAGAACGATAATTCCCAGCTTCAATTCCTCCCTGAGTGGGTATCTGTTTACTTGTCAGTGAAGGACATAAGTAAAGTTGCCTGTCCAGAGAAACTGTCTGTGAATACGATGGGCTACTAAAAGCATGATGTTGTTGAAAAAGACTGTGTTGGGTGTGTAAATATTAACTAAACAAGTATCTGTTCAATCTAATATGCACCACACCAATAAATATATGCCCATAGGATCAGAGATAATCTTTTTTCAGAGGAAGGGAATCCCAGCAGCTATCTAAATCAAGACTCCTCGAGAATAAGAAGAGTAACAGGGCCCAGCTAAAACTGCAATTACTTGATTTTCAAAGTGAGAAGTGTCTAGTTGACGTACTACCCTGAGGACAGTCTCTATGTCACTATAGTTGAGAAATTTAGCTCTGATCACTGTGCATTGGGCGGTGGCCCAATGTGCCCTCTTTGATTGCTAACAGGCTCCTAAAGAACGTGAAAGGTGGGTGGTTGGTTGGTTGAGTGAGTGAAAGGACTGATGAATAGGTGTCTGAGTGAAAGGGTGGATATGTGTGTGGATGGGTGGATGAATGAATGAGTAAAGAGATTAATGTAAGGATGGATGAGTGCAAGAATGAACGGATAAGTGAAAGGGAGGGTGGATGAAGGACAGAGGGTGGGTGGATGGATGAAAGGGTGAATGGATGGATGAGTGAAAGGGTGGATGGATGATGAGAAAGGATGGATGGATCAGTGAAAAGGGGGTTGGATGAGTGGAGTGGAAGTGTGGATAGATGGATAGAAATGAAAGGGTAGATAGATGGATGAGCAAAAGGAGAGATGGATGAGAAAAGGGATAGATGCTGGGATGCTATGATCCCCCCAACTTTAGAAACCACAGCGGGTGGAATTCTTGATGGGCCTCTTCTGTCTGCAATTTGACAGACAAAGGAAAGGATAGATGAAGGGATGTGTTAGTCAAAGGGTAGATGGATGGGTGAGTGAAAGGATGGATGGGTGGGTAGATGGATGGATAGATGATAGATGATGGTTAGGTGGAGTTCTTGATGGGCCTCTTCTGTCTGCAATTTGACAGACAAAGGAAAGGATAGATGAAGGGATGTGTTAGTCAAAGGGTAGATGGATATGTGAGTGAAAGGATGGATGGATGGGTAGATGGATGGATAGATGACTCAAAGGATGGATGAGTTAAAGAATGGATGGATGAGTGAAAGGGAAGGTGGAGGTATTGATAGATGATATGATTGAAAAGGAGAATGGAAAGATGTATGGATGGAAAGGGTAGATGGATACATGGATTGAAAGGCTGAATGAATGAGCACAAAGATAAATTGATTAGTGAAAGAGTTGATGGATGAGTGATAGGATGGATGAGTGAAAGAATGGATGGATGAGTGATGGGTAGGGTGGCTGAATGAAAGGGTGGGTGGATCAATGAGTGAAAGAATGAATGGATGAGTGAGTGGATGGATGAGTGAAATGGTAAATGGATGGTTAAGTGTTTAAGTGGAAGGATGAGTAAAGATATGGATGATTGGATGGCTAAGTGAAAAGATGGATGGATGAGTGAGTGAAAGGGTGGATGTATGGATGGGGTGCACGGATGAATTAATGGAGTGAAAGAATGAATGGATGTAGTGAAAGGGGAGATGGATGAATGACAGTAAGGATTAGTGGGAGGATGTATGTGGAGATGTATGATTGAAAGGGTGGATGAATTGGTAGATGGATGGATAGGTTTGGATATGCCTGCATAAGTTTGAATATGGTTGGGCGGACGGATGGAATGGTGAAAGACTGAATAATAGATGAAAGAATGAATGGATGACAGATAGTAAAGGTGAAATTGTGGATATCATCAGTTGGATGGAAGAATGAATGGATAGATACTTAGATGGAAGAGACAAGAGAGCTCATCTGGGGAGGGTCGTGAGGACTTGCTTCATTTGCTTGGTGCCATAAAAGCTTTGGTTCATAGTGGGGGGGTATTTAAATGTCACCTTCATAGCACCAGCATCAGGTAGTGGATGCTCCAATGATGTCATACAAAGGGCCCATGCCTTCAGTGCCGGGTGCCTGTGACAGCACCGACTCCGTCTCTTCCGAGGCAGCCGCCTCCCACATCGTGATGCAGCCTGTTCTCGTGCTGGAGGTAATGCTGGGGGGCCAGGGCCCATGTTTCATCCTGCGTGGCCTCAACCGCTTTGAATTCATGCTCCAGCTAGCCAATTCCAACAGCAGGGCTCAGTTGTGTAGACTGTTCCACTGCATGCAGCTGCCCGCCGAGCTCCGCCCAAGGCACTTCAATAGTCCTGCTGGCAAGGTGAGTGGGATATGCCGGATCCCGGTGTACGTGTGTCTGGCTGGCCATCTTTGTAGTCCACACCACTCTGCTACTTTAACCATAGTGGTTTTCACAGTAAAAACAAACATCTCTGCTGCAAATCACACTGCTCAACCTGATGCATAAACACTAGGGGTGGGCGTAACTGGCGTAATTCTCTCTAGTATAATTTCCGCAAAATTACTCTGAATCATGTGTACCTGTGTGGGAAATATAATCCAGCATTTAGGGCTGTTTTCTTAGTGCAGATTCACACTTGTGCCTAAAGGGATGCTGAGGATGCATTTTCTCATAAGCAAATAGCACTGCATGCTACAGGGCATGAGCAGCAGTATCCAGCAGCCACTCACTCTCTCTTAGTTGGTTGTTCCTGTGCTCTTGCGGTAATATTTCTGCCCTAAACTATTCTTAAATACTCAAGCTGGTGAAAACACATAATATTGGTAACTTCGCATCACAAGTGCAATGCGCAATTACTAAAATTACTCTGGCATAGTTAACATGTCTTCCAGGCATTAATAAGCACTATAAACATTACAATCCTAGTGAGTCCCTCCTTGTTTATTTTGTTTTGCCTGGATGAAAGGAGCTGGCGGTAATCATCAAGGCAAAAGTGTGATCTTGATTTTCAGCAATCACACTAGCCGAGCCCAGAATGTTACTGGTAAAAAACACCTGCACATATGTTATGTTGCTATGTACATAAAAAGCAAAATGAAGACAATTCGAGTAACATCTGTTTGTATCGGTTCATTTCATAGAGTGTCTGCAGGCATCAACATATTAGAAATTAAAATTAGGCAAATAGACAGCATGACAGTAAGTATACTGGCCTATAAACTGAGAGCTGGATTTTTTTTTAAAAAAACAGCAAAGGATCATTTTGTGAACATTTGGAAAATCAGGCGGCATATAAAGTAGAAATATTTTAGAGATTTTTGGGAGGAGAGCAGATTTTGAGCAATCAGCAGCAGCTTCTCCATTTGGGAGAGGAGCGTCACATTGCCCCCACTGTATGTGCAGCAAAAGTGAAAAATAAAATGGTAATAAGATGAATTTATTACCCTTTTATTTGTTCCTCTGCCAGCCCAAGCTGTGAGTGCAGGACGGGGCCATCGCCAGGGCCGGACTGGTCATAGTGGGCACTGGGCAATCCCCCGGTGCCACGCACGGGTGGGGGCCGGTTTGGGCCCCCTAGGGGCCGTTTTTGTTACAGGGCCGTTTTTGCAACATAGCTGCAACATTGGCCCAGTAATAAAATCGGCCGAAAACCGGCCCTGGTAAAGAGCGCAGCGGCACCCACAACCCCCCGGGCGGAGGGAGCGGTGGGGGGGCGGCCGAGCACTTTGCCATGGACGGTTTTGGTTCCCAGTCCGGCCCTGACCATTGCTGCAGATTGGCAGCAGGAAGTGGTGGCTGGCTACAGCAGTTTAAATTGCATGTCACTTTGGCCTGCTGTCTCGTGACATGCACACTTTAAAATTCTCCAACCAGGTAAACTTAGGACTTGAAACTTCACAGCAGAGGCTCTGGGTAATATTCACCATACAAGATGGATTTCAGGCTTAAAATGCCTTCCTAGGCTTCTGGCTGATGAAGATGGCCTCAAAGAATTAGGGCAAGTGAACAGATCTAGTAGAGTAGCCAGAACA
Source organism: Lissotriton vulgaris (assembly GCF_964263255.1). Taxonomy (NCBI): domain Eukaryota; kingdom Metazoa; phylum Chordata; class Amphibia; order Caudata; family Salamandridae; genus Lissotriton; species Lissotriton vulgaris. The sequence goes on along the minus strand of NC_141695.1, from coordinate 1,713,416,613 downwards.
CTTAATGCAGAGGCGATACTATCCCAATCCAGTCAGAGGTATTCATCAGTGTCCATAGCGTCTTTCAATGCCAGATTATCATTAGAATTAGACAGATGTACAGAGAAAACCCTCGTGTCAATAATGCATAGGTGGGAAGAAATGATGAACAAGGAATAAGGATATAATGTAATCGACAAGAGGGAAGGCCCAGGACTGAGCCTCAGGCATTCCTGTCATCAGTGATTGAAATGAAAAGGGACCGGATGGCTCTGTGAATATTTTTTGTGTATGATGACTGGTTTGATTTTGTTAATAAAGTGTATTTAAGAGAGGTTGTTTAACTTAGTCAAGACACATCACTATGAATGTAGGATAAAGACTAATGATATAGCGGAGGATGAACATTTAGTATTGATACAGAGTGGGTACACTTGGTACAGTATGGGACTGACCTGTAGGGCAACCAGGCAGTGCCTGATGGGCTCGTCTGACAGACCAGACTGTGGGACATTTTTTACTAGTTTGTAGGACAGGTTTATGGCAAGGTGGGCTGGTTTTTACTGTTGAATTATCTGATATTACAACAAGCACTGCCTGCACCAAACGCGAATGCATGCAGCCACCCATATCTTGCAAAATACCTACCTCGTGTACCTTTACAATTTCAATCCTGTCTTTATTTACAAATGTTGCCACTTTTTATCTATCTGGTTTGCTAATTGGGGCCCTTTTATTTTGGTGACTGGGGCTATTTTCTGTCCCAGTCTGACTCTAACTTAGTTCATCTGTTTAGTATGGATACTGTAGCTTGTGTGTGTGTGGGGGGAGGGGCTGGAAAGACTAGCACTCACTGGAAGAAATACAGGTATCCACTTTACTAGTATCCACATGAACATCGCCGTACTGCTTTTATGATTCCACAAGCCCTGTTCACTAGAGCCTTCAGTGATACACAGCGGGGCATGGATCCAGCTCTTCTGGTCCTCCGTCCAAAAGTCACACAACATATACCACATGAATTATGGGTTGCTTTGTCAACATATGAAGAAAGTGAACCCTTATGCAGGTCATACTAAAGGGATCATTGGGGATGATAGGATGATGGGTTGCATTCTTTTAAGTGTCCACCGGTGGCAGTGTAGTTTAATGCTTAAATGTTCATAGTCAAAGTTAACTTCCTTCGGCATTTGTTAATGTTTACCTGCCAGGATGTGTATTAATGATTTTATTCAGGACTACCTTGTTGGTAGATAATCGCATAGTTTGAATTTGGAGGTACGTCCCCACTTACACTGACCTTTAAGTCACTTTGTAGTTCAAAGTGCTCCAGAAAAATTTTCAGTAAAATAGTTGTCTATTAGTAATCTAAATCTGTGTACTTTATCATTTTTGGTATTTGTATTTTCCACCAGACTCTGCACAATTCCTCTACCGATGAGGCTATCCAAGAAAATTACAAGCCCCGTGTCTTCGCGGAAGAAGGCGAATGGTCGAGAGCCTCATCCCTGGAAACAATCAGCATGGAAGGCAGTAACTTCAATCTTGACCGTCTCCACTACCTTGGCTCCAAATTCAACATCCTTGAACATATCTGCACCCAGGAAATAGAAATAAAATCTCAGTCTGAAGAAAATGAAGAGCCACGTTCTACTTCGATCTAACAAATTGGTGATCACATTTCTATGAGGAGATGCGGACGCGCATCGAGTTGAGTGATGTTGAGTAGTACACCTGATGCATGGTGGCCAGGCACCGGCCTGGAGGTCCTTTCCTAGAAGCATCGTCTGGCATCTCATGGCACACACTTTCGAATTTGCAAAATTTTGCATTTATTGCTTTCGGGAAAAGCTGCCTTTCCATTTTTAAGACCTATTGAGTGGATAACAATGATTGGTGGAATGGTGCATCATCATCAAACACACATGACTCACAAAGACACAGATGGTGTGGGCTCTGTCATAGTCTAAATTGTTTTTACTTTCCTTTAATTTAAGGATGTTATCCTAAATCAGCATCTCCTTGTTGGAACTTGGGTAGAGAATTGTGTATATGCACTGATGGGTAAATAGGGTCTTTCTTTTCTTTTTCTCCCACATTATTCCTAGCCTGGGAGTCACAATCTTTTATGGAAAGGGCTCAGTCCCCTAACCAAGGATACACCGGAGGATCTACGGACTGATATACTTTTGATGCTGGATTCTGCTAGATTGCCATTCACCCCAAGACTGCACTCCTGTAAAACAATATCACTGTGTCAATTACTTGCTTTGCCATAGAGCTAGGAGACCAGCATATTTCACTTGCAGGGACTTTCTAGTATTTCAAAATTTGTTTTTGTTTATTTGTCAAAAATATTAAAATCACATCTAGTGACGCGTTTGAACAATTTGACAAGAAGTTGAGTGAGAACAACTGATCTATGGATCAGTATCTGCAATGTCACCATTCTAACATGAAAAAAATTGAAAGGAAGAAAAACAGATGGTATTCCCCTAATCAGAGTTTTTGTCACTCCTTTGTAAATGAGAAGCTTTCAATGGCAGGTGAGGATGGAATGATGCTGTTTGCTGTAACACCACTAATGACTCTTCTCCTGGTTGAGAGTGTCCTGTTAGTGTCAAATCCTCCACTATCTCCAGGCAACTCCGGGCCATATTTATCATTATTTCAGGCAACGGAACCCAGCAAGACACCTTACTGTACTGTGCTGGACTACGTGTAAGAGAGAAAGGGGAGGAATGCATCATGTCTATCAGTGTGCTGGCGCACACACATCTACCCAACGACAACACAATTACCCTTGCAACAATCAGCAAGGGTCCCTGCGTTACAGTCATGATTGTTTTTGTGCAGGAAGGGACACCTTTCTGCACCAAAAAAAACCTATAAGGCTTTTTCCTCTTCCCACATATGCTGCAGAATACAACACAGCTAGCAAGTATAAAAAAAGGAGAAATAAAGATATATTTCTCCTCATTATACCTCCCCTGGAAAGGCCTGGCATTCTGACACATTTTCAAATCTATAACAACAAACAATAACTGTGGGTCTGCATAAAACTAAGGACTCTGTATATGAAGAAGTGTCAACCAAGTTGTAAAGTACAAAAGGGACTAATCACTCTGTGATATATGTACCCATCAGTTACGCACTCTGAAACGCCCTGTTGTCATCATTTGGGCAATTTCACAAAGTGGTATGTCCACATTGCACATACCACTAGTCAACACACAGTGGTAACCGGAAGCAGTGCTCAAAACAATATGTGTGAGTGAAAGTGTAAAGATAAAAATGGATAGTGGAAACACAATTAATTTTAATGAAAAAGTAACCACTTCCAAGATTAAAAACCAAATAGGTGCAAAGTAACAGTAGTTTATAACAAATATCCACTATTTCAAATCTACCACTCACAGTACATTTGGGAATGCATCAGAATCCATCAGTGGATTTGTGGGAACAGCCATGGTACGACTCCCTGGGGAAGAGTAACGTAAGGCAGCAACTCGTGCCATCTTGTGTTTCTCCAGATTTATCAAGTCACGCAGGGACACGCAAAGTAGCCTTACTTACTTTGGTAAATCTCATCTAGATTGTGTGTCGCCCTTGCATTACCTTGTGAGGCACAAGGGTAATGCAAAACTTTGATAAATATGCCCCTAAATACAGAGCAGAGTCTGCCAGCTGAGTTTCCACCATATTACTAATGGGGGAGAAAATTCAGCCAGTAGATTCTGCTCTATATTTTGCTATTCCTCCGGAAATTTGAGGATGATTCATTTTATTAACAATGTAATCAGGACTTCTCTTCAAATCTGTCTTTGCTCTCAGAGCTTGATTACCAGAATGTGCCATTACAAATCCATTGAATGCAATACCAGTATTACTATGAAATAGTTCTAATGTTGAGCACGTTTACCTGGGCATACCAAAGTACAAAAAATGTAATTGTTGTGTTTGCAGTGTTTATACAGAATAAGTAGTTAATTGATTTTGTCAACCTTCTCGTTCTGAAATTAATTAATTGAGAAGATTGTTCTTATTTCCTTTAAATTACCGTGTTGTTGACACATTCTATGTTCTCTAATAGGCGTGGGATTATGTTGTGATCAATTTCTGTGCATGCTGACTACCTCACATTTTTTGACAAACTCTCTAATTTTTTACCTGTATGAGCTCTCAAATGCTGGAAGCTTACCAGTCTCTGCTCCACTTGTCCACCGACTCCTGGGATGGATTTTCAAGCCTATGACTTGACCACCCCTTTCTCTAGCTTCAATGAGTGGCACATGCGCCTTTGTGGACATCATCATCAAAGTTCCAAAAGGCCAGAATGATGGCCGGTGAGGCCCAATTACCAACCCTGCAAGCAGGGGAGGGCAGTGTTATGTTATGTTATGTTAAAAAGTTTTATATAGCGCACAGCTGCCCCAGCATAGGGGCGTCCCGGCGCTAAGGCAAGGGTCTATAGCTGTATCTCTGGAGACCCTCAAGGAGAACAAACATGGTGGGCTCATTTAGTTATATTTATGTCAGTAATAGCTAAGGTTTTCTTTAAATTGGTACTAAAAGTGGGGTTGGATACACAGTCATTCCAATGCATGTTATCATTGATAAATAACTTATTTTAATTAGTGGAAATTAAATAGAATTGTGAATGAAATAAAGACATGTGCTTACATTGAAGTAAACAAATGTTACCAACATTTTTTTTAAACTCCACACATGCACACATGTGTGGTCAAAAACAATGTGTGGATTAGAAGGCAAATCTAGCCTCTTCTTGATGGGACTTTGTTAAAATGTGTGCCTTTGAGGAGAACCTTATAGGTGTTATTGCTCACAAACTCTACATTTAATATATGATGCCTATCTAAGACCAGGGAAGGGGGCAAAGGTCTGGCTGACATATTCTTTATGCACTGTTCCTGGCATTCTGGTACTTTTGTGTAGATATTATGGTCCTCTGCATCCCACTCCACAAACACAGATGGAGAAACATTTTAGTTGGCCACACTTCTAACAGCCTCCGTTCATTGAGGCCTGAGAGCTCTCAAGAAAAGCCCAAGACCTGAAGGAGGAGTTAGGGATAAAAGAGAAAACCCTCCACTCATGAAGTCTTAATGACTTGGATAGTGATACTGAAAATCTTCTATCCTTGTAGGGCTAGCATCTCAGATTGACAGAGAAAAGCCAGAGACTTTCTACTGTTAGCAGAGGACACCCACCTTCTTCCTGTTGGCTTCTATAGGTCAGTGGACTACATGTTATTTGTATGGAAGTGCATACTGTGTTAGCACTATAATTGTGTTTGGTGTGCTGTTGTGGCACCAAAATATGTTATGATCTTCTGATTTTGTGTGGCTCTTTTTTCAATTGTCCTACTACCCAAAATGTAAATAAAAGACACGTTCTTTATAAAAGATATATTTCTGAATGGACATTGAGCCATTTGTAATCACTTGTGTCAGAGGTTTTCTGAGTTCTAAATCCTTGCCCATATTCTGGAGTAAACCATGACTGCTTGCTTCTCCTATGCTGGTGAGTCAAGTGTACAAAGAGAGCAGTTTGGTTATCCAGGTGGAGTGCAATAGGACATGAGCTGCTGGGGTGTAAGTGGATAATGACAGACTCATTTACACCTCACAATGTTCACACTGGCCTGGGTGAAATGTATATCATGCTGGCGTGATTTGCCTAATTCCGAAATTTTCAGTTATGCTTGTTACCTGAAATTCTTAAAATGAAGCCATTGTACAACTTTGCATAATTACGCCCCATTCGTGGTAACAACACACAGCAAAATCACCACTTTACCGCAAATGCATGGAAACCACAGCACACAATTGACTGTTGTTTGCAGTGCTTTTGTTTAAATGCGTACTTGCGCCAAAAGATAGGATGTATTTCACGCTAAAATAAAGTGCAAGACGGCACATTTGCATTTCATGTAATTACATGGAATTTCAGTATATTGTGCCAAATTTTGCTTAATTACACAAAAGCAAATTATGTGAATTTTGCATACCAATATGCTCGACTTACTTGCGTAATTCAGTGCAGCGTTATCATGCAGAATTGCTTAAGAATTCTGCGAAATTGTGGATCTTTATGTGAGAAAAATAATGTTGCGTTTAGCACTATTTCTTAGCACAAAAATTCCCTCTCGCATCCAAATGGGCTTGAGAATTCATTTTATGCTAAGAAATGGCTCTAAATGCAACGGAACACGAATAGCAAGCACCAGGGGCTTAATAGATGTGCTCCTGGGTAGGTAGAAGATCACTGTCCACAATATGCTTTTTTATTTTTACTGCTTGCCACGCTAAACTATTTTTCTTTCTGCTTTCTCTGACATATTGGACCATTATAGATTGTTGTCTACTCTCTCTTTTTCTGGTAGTTCTGGAACTGCTCTTTCCTTGTTCTCTTCCTATTTCTATGATCATAAATATTCTGCTTCTCATCCAAATATTGTACCACAGGATTAGGCACTGCCATTTGTTTTTTTATCTATACATTCCCACTATATGACATCTTTGCTTCTTTTAATCTTTCTTACCATTTCTATGCTCATGAGTCTCTGCTTTTTTATCTCCCATTTGTCTTTCACCTCTACACTTCATGATACCTCGCCTTCTCTCTATCTCCAATAAATTCTTTCAAGTGCTATACTTCAACCTGTTAAAATACATTTGATGACATTCAGGATTATTTATTATGAACTGGGTAATGTGCAACATTTCTATAAGAATGTATTTCTTGGAAATAAATTACTTTTGGTTTGATTTGATATGATTTTATTACACTTCAACCTGTTTCTTTCCTGGAGCCTTTCCTCGCTATTCCACCTCCCCTTCAATCTTTTTTACCCCATCACATCACTTTGATTCTAATATTTCTATCCTTATTTCCACCATTTCCCGCTTGTGACAATTAATAATGTTTACAAGATTTACCCACACTACGCATTGCTGGTCTCAAAAGCTCTCATTCATACCCTTATTGTAGCCCATCTTGACTTTAATTTAACCCAATTGATTACTTTTCCTGCCCTCAGGATATCTGGTCAAGGGACTGGTGGCAGCCTTCTCTTGGGGAATGCCCCCTCCCACGCCAGTATGGCAAGAACTTAGGGGTGATAATGGACACTACCCTTTCCTTTGACCATCAGGTCAATAGGACTGTTTCCACCTGTTGTGGCATTATCAGAATTCCTAGAAAGATCTCCCATTATCTTTCCCCTGATGCTCGGAAACAGGCTACGGTGGCATTAGTTTCCTCCAGACTGGAATATGAAAAGGCCTTTTATTTGGGCATCAACAAGAGTCTTCTCCATCGTTTTCAAATGGTCCAGAATGCTGCGGAAAAGATGGTTTTGAACCTCCCTAGACTTGCCTCAGCTTCGGCAGCTCGGGAGAATTTACACTGGCTTCCCATACATTGTAGGATCACCTTTCAAATTCTATGTCTGTCTCATGGAGCCTTTTATGGCACTGGTCCGGAGGGTATTAAGTTACTTGCACATCTTTATACCCCCAGTAAACCTCTTCGCTCCTCTAATAAAAACTTTTTTGTGGTCCCTAGGTTTGTAAGGGCAAAATGGGGAGGTAGAGTGTTTTCCACTGTGGCGCCCAGATTGCGGAACTCTCTCCCCCCTGAGCTTATAGGGCAATCCTCTCTCTGTTCCGCAAGGCCTTGAACATCTGGCTTTTTTCTGAGGCGTATTTGTAAAGCTGACCCCTTTGATTGTGTATTGGATGACCTGCGTTAGCGCCTTGATGCCCTTGGGCTAAGTTGCGCTTTATACGTTTTTGTTCATTCATTCAATCATACTTCCCTGCCCATCTAAAATTGTGGAGGTTACTCTGACGTCTGTCTTCTCTTTATACTGCCTGCCATTTGTGAACTCTTTTCTCATCTATTTTCACTTGCTTCCTTTGTCTTTGTCTTTAGAGGTCCAAGCTATTGAGCAAAAAAGCTCAGCTGGTATCTGCCTTGAAGGACCGTAAGATCTATTAATAGTTCTCGCCTCACTCCTCTCAGAGTGCGCACTGTCAATAACGGTAGAATATCTTTTTCTTTTCTCGCTCCCTCCATCTGGAATAAACTGCCTTTATACTTATGCATCATCTCTGATCACAACTGCTTTCGTAGGAGGTTAAAAACATGGATGTTCGATCATTAGTTTGGTTACTATTCTTTTTCCAGCCGATAATCCTGAGTTGTCCGCAAGAGCTATGAGACTTTCGGGTGATTTGTGTGCTAAACAAATGCTTGTGATTTGATTTCCATCTCCAATTATATTTCTAATGCCTAATTTTTGAATGTGTCCACAGTGTGCCCTCGTGATATCATTCTATTGTATAGATATAAATTCAATTGCGCTCTCTCTTTCTGATCGCCACTCATTCAAATATGTTGCTGTTTTACCTTCTACGCTTTGGAACTTCCTTCCTCTTTTTGTATTGTGCCACTTTGGGCCTCTTTGATGTTGCATCTTCTTCATTATGCATTCACCAACCAGTTTTTAGGTCTCCCATAAAAGAGAATGTATGATAGCGGTCTATTATTGAAGAACTTTTGCAGTGGCAGCCGCCACAAACAAAAAGTGGTGAGCGGATTGAGGGGGTATGGTGGGGAGCACAGGAGGAGGAGCGCTCAGTTAGAGGAGACTTACCTTTAGCTGACTGCCTCCTTGCACCTCGGTCTTCCTGTGCTTCCTGGTCCCTGCAGACACTGGGACAGCATCACAGGCTCCATGTGCAATCCCCATGCTGCTCTCATTCCATGAAAGTAGCACAGGAATTGTAGTGAGCGGCCTGGTTTGATGCTCCGCTCAGGAACAGGGAGTCTGTGCTGTACAGCTGGGTTGAAGAAACCTAAGTGTGCATGTGTATTTGGCCATCCTAAGACAGCTGGCCAAACACACATGAACACCTTGAAGTGCAACAACCAGTCATCCTCCCCCCCTCCCATGGCCCCAGCCTCACCCCTCCCTACACAGGCTGCAGGAAAATAAAATGATGATAAAATATTGTTTTACTTTTCAGCTGCTGTCTCCGAGCTAGTGGGGCAATGCTCCACTGCCATAGCAGGAGAGCCGCACCTGACCTATTGTGAAAACTACATTGGAGCAGGTCATTACACATGATTGGATGGATTCTAATCCATCCCACTTCCTTGATTCTGATTCGATGGCTTTTCTCCCTTTTATTGTGCTTTTGACACAGGTGTAACAGTCAGGCTTAGTGATGTATGTGATTGAGAGAGCCATTCCAGTGTTCGTGTGCAGCCCCCATTCTTCTCTAGTATTAAACGTCAGGAAATACAACCATTCCATCATGGCCGCCACCTTTGAGAGCTGAAGCACACGTCTTTCAGCTTCAGTGTTTTTGTTTTTTCAGGGCCACTTGTTAGTGACAGCCTGTAGCTACAAGTTGGTGATTTAAGTTGTGGTGTAAGCTGGTGTAATCAGTGTTACCCCCTAGTCTACAACAGGCTTAGCCTGTGTTGCCTCTATCCTCTAGTGTGCTGTCTTCGTTGATGTTGTTTTGAACTACTATCCCTCAGGTTCATTACTTTTATTGTACCTTACAAAATGGCATCACTTTGACTTTAGTAGACAGAGTGGCGAGTGTAAACTGGAATGTCCAGCCTTCCGCTGCACATTAGCAGACCGGTCTGGGTGTTGCGAGTTAACCCGGGTCAGGCACATGCTCAGGAGCCAAAGAGAGGGCCTCATTGATTAACAGCGCCATGGCAGAGAAGGATGGCATTTCTTCCTGCCTGGGTTTTAGACCTGTGACACAGGCTCAGTGCAGCAATGAACAGGATTCATCAGCCACTGACCACCTCCCAGAGCAGAGTAGCTTTGGCTACACCAGAGACTGCCAGGCCCATAGCCTAGGAGTTTCCTTCCTTTTCTTGTGTTTGTCCCTTCCATGAAGCATAGATTCTTTGGCATCATTTTGACTGTATGATTTGGATCCTCCTATGGCTGACATTCAGGGAACTATTTTTTCTCTTTTTCTTTCAGCACAGGAGTTCATGGTTTTTCTTGCTATGTGTTAGACCTGACACCCTTGGCGTGGTTTTCCCCCATCTTTTTGCCTCTGCCTCCTGTATTTTTCGATGCTGTGCTGGATTTCGTTTTTGCTGGCTTAGATGCTTTGGACACTCTGCCACTGCTGATCAGTGCCATAGTGTAAGTGCTCCCTATGTAAATTGTCATATTGATTGGGTATACCTAGGCTGTTCGGAATTCGGTTAAAACCGACTCTAAACGACAATACCCTACTGAATGAAAATTAGCTGACTCGGTTGAAACCGAGTCTCACTGATTTTCATTGTTGTTGCGCCTTTTGGCCACTTGATGGAGCCAAAGCAATACAAATAATTGGCCTGCCTGTGGTGTCTGCACGGAGGTGTCAGGTTAAAACACTGCTTCTGCAAATGGGCAGTCGAGGTGTGAATGGCTCAAGGGTCAGAGTAACACCAGGCCCCCTGCCTGGCTCACGTGGGGGGAGAGGAGCTGTTGTGGTCTGTTGTCTTACTGGGGCGGGCCGCACCCGAGTACTTCACAGGTCTTTCAAAAGACCATTTACTTAAACGAGGCTTTGTCAATAAAGTAGTGGGGGACAGGCACTAGAGAAAGAGGTGGCGCGCTCTTTTCTGGATCGTTAGTTCTCGCCTAGCACAGCCCTCCACTGCCTTCCTTGATGGCGTCGAACCCTGACATGTGTGGCCCTCTCTGCACCGACTACACACATGCACAGTTTAGTCTATGCCTGCAAGAGTGCTCAAGTTTGGTCTTATATGCGTTTAAGTCGGCTCTAAAGAATGCTTCTCAAATATGTAATGTCACAACAGTACCAGCTTGCATGTAATAGCTGTCTGAGAGTGTAAACACATTGACAAAGCAGCCCGTCGTGGTGCCAGGGTGCATTTCTGTAGGTTTACTGTATAGGAATATGCGGTCTTAACCGGAGAAAATGGCATTTGTAAACATTATTAGGGCACCTCCCGCCGCGCTACCTCTGACTTTCTGCATCTCATTTTCCTTTGACACCACAAAACAATATCCCAGCAGTCCTAATCTTCTAAGCCCCTCGCACGCCGTCTCAAAGCACCCCGGCTCTGCTTAAGATCCCCTATTCTTCCCCATAAACCCGGAGCCCCTTGTAGGCATCCCCACCACTTACACGGAATGACTCGTTGCTCTGTCCCTATCAAACCCTCATTAAGCGCTCAGTAAATATAAATGCTCACCTAGAAGTGCATCTGGTTTTACTCTGTCACTGTGTATACCGCGGCCGTAGCCGGAACCACACTGCAGCATTGCTTTTGCCATTTTGACAGCTCATGTCACACTGTGTGGAAGCCGGGGATTTTTACCGAGCTCGGGCAGATTTACTTAGTCTTTGGTGCTATTTTTCGTTTTCATTATTGCTGAGTTTCCTTTCACCTACTCAGACAACTGGGTCAGGACTCGTGCGTGGAAGACCCTGTGTAAATTGAGCTGCACCAGACAGTGACTCACGGCGCGCGTTAGATGCAATAAAAATATGCAAGCCCTTCCAATGAAGCTGTTCAGGGGGCTAATGAAAACACATGGTATTTGTCCAGGGCAGGCCCGTTGTGCCTTCGAAGTATGTGCAGTACTTAGTACCTCTGTTTTCCAAAAGCAAGGTCTCTCCAGTCTAAAGGTCGGAACATTTTTAAAGATGAATTTTAATATATTTCTATTAACGGTTCATTAAAATAGCCTTTGATAGCAGAACTATGTAATTATTGGTGGTCACCGTGTTTCATAAATCCTAGATTGACTGATATTTGTGAGGAGGTAGCAGTCTTTTTAAGGCCCCTATTGTCCGTCATATAGATATTTTTGGGTGGCATGAGCAGGCACTGTACAGCGCCATGAGGTACTCCAATCTCCCTTGAGTGCACTACTTGCTTGTTGAAAACCAGAAGTCCTAAGGTTTACAGTTAAAAAAAGACTTTCCTGTTCAATTGCCGACCCTGCTCATAACCGTGTGCTCCTCAAAGTGAGACCTATTGGCTATGGCAATGCTTGTATTTTAAATGCGCGTGATTCCCTGTCTTCATTGAACTGCAAACTCAAAATATGCAATTGATGTTTACCAAGTCCCTAATCAGAGTTGGTAGGCTACCAGAAACATGCTTAAGAAGCAGTCACTGCACTAGTCAGGTGACCATGTCCTTTGTGGAGTGCAACACTCTCTGAGCAGAAGAGGCGTAGTGACTCTGGAACACAGACTGTAACTGCAAACTTGCTGAGTGACCAATTCACGCTTTCATTTAAAACAAGCATTTGCAATGCATTAGGTCTGGCATTTACGCGAGTTTGAGCTATAGACATTGCAAATAACAATGCCTTTTATTTTTGTTTTCGTTTTTAAAATATAAATAAAAGGCTTTGCCATTTACAATGCCAATAGCTTAAACTCGCATAAATGCAAAACCTATTGCATTGCAAATGCTTGTTAAATCTGAGCTGCAGAATCAAAGGACAATGGAAAGTGTTTCATGACTGTTTTAAGCTTCTGAAATGTAGAACAGTATACAATTTCTGAAGAAAAATTGAAAAAGCAATAATAAAAGCAAAGCGTTCCATAAACACCGGTAAAACACCGTTTCAATTGTTTTTTTATGGCGCAAAAATGAGTAACCACTGAAAAGCACTGTTTTTTTGAGGTATTAAAATCACTGGAAAACACTGAGAAAACACCACCAGAATTTCCCAAAAATAGAAACTGAAAACAGGAAAGCCTAGGTATACCTGATTGGCATATTTGTATCACCATGAAGTCCCTAGTAAAGTGCACTGTGTGTGCCAGGGCTGGTGATGACAGATTCTACTAGTGGGCCTGCAGCGCTGATTGCGCCACCCACATAAGTAGCCCTAAAATGGTGTCTCAGGCCTGCCACCGCAGTGCCTGTGTGCAGTCAGTGAACTGCCCTGTCCTCTCGGCTAGTGTCCCCACTGGCTCGGCCTAACCCTTCCCTTTATGTACACATTGGTCACCCCTATGGAAGGCTCAAGGTACCCCCCTGGGCAGGGTGCAGTGTATAGGAAAGGTAGAGCATGTACTAGTGCAGGTAAAATGCTCTGGTAGTGAGCAGCAGCCATTTTGTGTGCTCACTGCTGCAAGGTTATCTTGATCCATAGACTAACATGGGGGAGGCTGGTCCCAATGGATACCAGCCTATCTTCTCATAGGAACAAGATGGGACATAAGTGATTGATATCACTGATCTCAGAATTTAATAACACATCTTTTAGGAAAGGTTGTTTTTAAATTCTGTGTTTGAGAACAGTACTTTTAGAAAGTGGTTGTTCTCTTGTCTAACCTTTCTGTGTGCCTGGACCTGCTTGTGGATTGACTGTCTGGTTTGAGGTTGACAGGGGCTGGGGAGCCCCCAGGAGGTTGTCTGAGTCAGCCCTTGGTTGAATGACTGCATCTGCAACTAGGGAAGTGGAAGGAGATAGCACCTGGGAGTGAATAGGGCTGTGCCTGCCTGCCACAATACTGGCTCCATCTCCCGCTGGGCGACTGTCACCTCTGCCCCTCACACTGAAAGGAAGAAGGAAGCCACGAAGCACAAGGGCTCCAGCCACACCCAGAACTGGTTTAGACCGGGCTCAGGGCCCACTTGCACAAAGACTTCAAAGACTTTTAGGGGTGTAAGAGAAGGACCCCTGACAACAGAAAATTAGATTCTACAATCAAGAGGAACCTCTGCTGGAAGAAGGACCGCTGAAGAACTGAAGGAAGATTGCCTTGCTGTGTGCTCTAAGGGCTGACCTGTTCTGCTGTTCAACTGAAGCTGAGGAGAAGAGGGACTTTGCTGTGTGCTGTGACCCTGCCTGCTTGACCTACAAAGACTTTGCTGTGTGCTGTGTCTTCTAACTGAATCTCCAAGGGCCTGAGAAGAGCTGGCCTCCTGTCCTGGAACCCAGGGATAAAAGGTTCCCAAGTATTTCCAAGCTGCTGCAAAAGATCGTGTGGTGTCTTGCCCCAGCGCGTGTTTCTGTCTGCTGGCTGTGGGAAAAGATCGATGTGCTCATCGGCACATAATCAGGGGTGACCGGAGGATCGTGTTGCCTCGCTGTGTCAAGAATCACCCTCCACGAACTGGTGGCTCTGTGGGCGGTCTGGTTATGACATGTGGCCCGGAAAATCTTTTGCCGCCCTTTCACCGTCGCCGCCCGGGGCCAGAAACACCCTTCGAAGGTTGCCGTCCCTGGTCGGAGCTGCAGAGACGGAGAACGAAGCTGCTGCGCTCCCATTGGCCGAAGAGAACGAGCCTTCAGTGAACGCCGCGCTGGGATTGGCCCAACGCCGCCACGTCATCACAGAGGTCGTGCACTGATTGGCTGCCGGCTCGACATCGTCAGGGGCTTGTCCTGGGAGCCGCACTGTCATTGGCTGACTCCCGGGTGGCTGCAGGGGCTCATCTGAGGAGCCGCGACCTCATTGGTCTGTGCCCCGAGAACCTCACTGGAAGACACCGGAGCCGCGTCTGAAGCGGAAGAGTGACCCGTCCTCGCCGAGGGAGCCACGAGCAACGCGAGTGTGTTACTGCCCTCGGCCTGCCGTCCCAGAATCAGAGTGCCAGGTCAGCTCCCCGCCGCTCACTGGATTGTCGAGAGCGGGCGGAGAGCTGCCGGGACCGGCCGGGGCTTCGTGCAAGGCTTCTCTTCCGCCGAGGTTGCCATAGTGGAGTGATACGGTAAGGCTCCCTAGTAGGGCTGGCGCAGAGTAGCGAAGGGCTGATATTGAGCCCACAACCCAGCAGCCTTGTGCTTGTTGTGATATTTTTAAGAGACTTGAGACTGTTTACATTAAGAACTTCCTGATAATTTAGGCGCAACCATCAAGATTACGTGCAACCTTTGGTGAAAGAGCAATCACCTTGTAACTTTTTATTTTTACTGCTGCAACTAGATAAAGCTATATTTTGTATATATACTTACCTGTGTGGTCTCAGTTTGTGGTGGATTTGGGGTCATTGTTTGTGTTAAGTGCATATACTATACACATTGCCTTTGGGATAAGCCTGTCTGCTCGTGCCAACCTACCTAGGGGGTGAGCAGGGGTTATCTACCGTGTGTATTCCTTCACCCTGACTAGAAGCAAGGGTCCCTACTTGGTCAAAGGTACTTACCTCTGGCAACTAGAGACCCCCAGATCTAACACTATGCCCCCTTTGTGCTGATATATCCCTACCTTCATGCCCTCTGTGTTACTCACCTATTCCCCTTCCCACCCCACTTGGCTTTTTAAACACCTCCTCCCAACTACTCTACTGCTCCCATGTCCTTCCCTGGCAGTGGTTCATTTGCAGAAAAATAAGTGCCAGTGCTCCCTTCAGAAGGGCACTGCAGCTTGCACCACACATTACCCCTGCTATGTTGCCAATGATAGTAACAACACAACTACTAACCATCACACTCCTACAAGTGTGACAATTTAGACTATTTCAGACCCCCAAAGATGTAAGAATGGCTTGGGCGGCAGGTAATAATGATTTTTGATATATATTGAATTAATAATTATCTGTTGTTGTGGTCATCTCTAAATTAGTCAGGCAACGCCAACGTGTGCCTGACTGTCATAAGCACTGGTGTTGAAAATTAAGTGCCGGTGTGCGAAGCACTGGAAACCACCTGCTCAAATTAAGCACTGTTCGCTGGTCATTACTCCCTAGCTTTCAGTTGTTTCCACACCCCTCCCACCCTAACTTTTTGTACTGTTTTTAAAAATGCCAAAATGCTATATAATTTGCCACTGACCCGCTTTATTCCTTACAGTACCCTTTTTGCACACCTTTGTTATATTTTTTTATTCACCGCTCCCATGTGAGACGGAATAGCATGACGTACGTGGAGACACATGCAGATGCTTTAGGTACTCAGTCATGCTGTAGCAATCATTTTGAGTTTTAACTACATTATTTTGCCAATGCTGTTCAACATCAGCAAAACTAAAAGCTAGAACAGCAAGCATCAGCAAATAGATTTTTTTAAACTATTCTTAACTGTGCTTTTCAGCATCGACAACAAGCATTGGTAAAGACAACATATTGGCGAATGTCTTTCAAAACATATTACCTTTCAAAAGTAAGAACTAGTGTCTTTGTCCTTGCTCGGCATCTTCCCTCCAGTATTACTGAGTCACTATACTGTACAGAGCTTGTGCTGTATAATAAAAGTGAAATTAAACAGAAATGACAAAAGACTTGCAAAAATGACACATAATAAGAGAGTACACGTGCTAGGAGAAAGGGAGCAACATAAGGTACATCATAACAAAGCTCGTGGCGGGACTTAAATTCCAAGAAGTCAAGCAATTGACGAATGCTGAGCTCCAAAAAAACTGCAGAACATAACAACGAAGGTCTCTTATGTTATGTTGCAAACATTCTTTTTAACCTTTTTATTACAGACTGAGAGCAGCTTAGATGCATGGATTACTATAGTAGATATAGTCCATACCCTTTTCTGTAGTAGACACAAACTATACCCTTTTATCTGCAATTTCCAAGGTTTATCATGAGAGTCTGACAAGGGCAGCGTGTATGGTCATTCAGACACTCACTTAAGATGAGGGACTTTTTGCCTTCAAGTCAATTTCAAAGTTTTTTTTGTTTGTATCTACATGACTACTCCAAACAAACATTTTCCATCAGGCAAGGTGTGGATTTCAAAGAAAGTTTTAAAACAAAAATATAATTATTATGGGTAGGATTGTTTCAAAGGGAGGAAAGCCGAACCTATTTTCCACCAACTCAGACATAAAAGGCCATGTTGCAAGTGCAGAGATAGAAAACATTCTAACTGTAGAAACAGGGGGGCGAGCAACACCTACAAAAGTGGAGGGGGTAGGGGAAGAGGTCTCCTTCAGGGGAAAAATATGGTTGCCATAGAGGAAAAAAGTGCTGTATTTCAATGCTCAAGTAAATGCCATGTACATGTATGCATGCCGCAATGCCGCAGCACGGTGATAATTCAGAATTCACCAAGGCTTTCTAAGAGCCCTGCTGGAAGCATGACTGGTGCAAGTCTCTAGGTGTACCCCAGGAAGACCATGTGAATTTCTGATATTTCTAAATCTGCAGTGATGTTAGAGTGCCAGACTCATGTGCAGATGTATGAATATCTTCAAGAATCCGATGGCATTTATGTATTTTTGAAGCTGGCCCTGTTTCTCATTGCTTTGTTTGTTTTGACTTCTTGAAGCTAGCCCTGCTCTTCATTTCTCTGCTTGTTTCGTTTCGTTTTCTTGAAGCTATCTCTTCTCCTCATTTATCTGCTTGTTTTGTCTTCTTGAAGCTAGCTCTGCTCCTCATATCTCTATTTGTTTTGTAATCTTAAGGATAGACCTTACTCCTCATGTCTCTGCTTGTTTTGTCCTCTCAAAGCTAGCCGTTCTAATTTCTCTGCTTGGTTTGTCTTCTCAAAGCTAGCCCTTCTCCTCATTTCATTGTTTGTTTTGTCCTCTTGAAGCTAGCCCTTCTCCTCATTTCATTGTTTGTTTTATCCTTTTGAAGCTAGCCCTTCTCCTCATTTCATTGTTTGTTTTGTCTTCTCGATGCTAGCCCTTCTCCTCATTTCTCTGTTTGTTTTGTCCTCCTGAAGCTAACCCTGCACCTCATTTCTCTGTTTAATATTAGTGAAGTTAGCCCTGCTCCTCATTACCCTGTTTGTTTTTCTTCTTGAAGCGTGCCCTTCTCCTCATTTCCCTGTTATTTTGTCTTCTCGAAGCTAGCCCTTCTCCTCATTTCTCTGTTTGTTTTGTCTTCTTGAAGCTAGCCCTGCTCCTCGTTTCTCTGTTTTATATCAGTGAATTTAGACCTACTCCTCATTCCCCTGTTTGGTTTTCCTTCTTGAAGCGTGCCCTTCTTCTCATTTCCCTGTTATTTTGTCTTCTCTAAGCATGGGCAGAAAATCCGTTACGCTCGCGGATTTTGCGGATTTTCGGTAAATTCGCAATCCGCGAGATTCGCGAATTTCCCGCAAAATCCGCAAATTCGCACGCAGCGGATTTTTTTTCTTTGCGGTGTAAGTTCGCAATTGCGAACATGTAGGTGCGGCGGGCAGCAACAATCTCGCACTCGCGAAATTACAAAAATTGCAATTCTGCACAAGAAATCTACTAGCAAGCAGCATAGACCTTCTGAAAATTATGATTTTTATCAGAATAACTACTCAGGTTGACAGTTGCCTGCACTTTTTTGGATTTGAGGCCTTTTGATTTTCTTTGGATAACTTTTGGATTAGAAATCAACTTTCTCATATAAGCTTGGTGGGGCATTACAGTTGCTGTAATGCTGTTCTGCAGAAAAACGAGTTTTGCAAAAGTGAAAGCATGTTCAAAAGTTCAAACTCATCATTAGTAACCGTTCCCTGTAGTGCTTCCTGACAAGGGCCCCTCCAGAGTTCAGTTGCTAGTTGCAACAATTGTATGACCCTGCTCTGACCCTCACAGCAGGCTCATAGAATAGCTACAAGTAGGCCACAAAGGTCCTGGAAAAAAAAATTGCACTGCAACAGAAAGCAGATTACAGATAAGGAAGCAGGTGCCAGACTGGAATTTTAAAACAGTGACACATTAATAAATCAACCCCAAATTAATTCATGTCAGTTGAAGCAGGCAGGTGTGCTTGCTTTTTCCCCCCATAATCTACAGTGATGATGAACCAGAGGGTGGCATAAGGCATTGATGTACCAGAGGGTGGCATGGGTGAAACAGAGGGTGGCAGGGGTGAAACAGAGGGTGCTGGGAACCTGTGATGATGAACCAGACGTAGAAACAACATAATCGTGACCGTTGCGAGCCGACATGTAAGTTCGCAATTGCGAACTGTTACAAAACCCTCGCGAACTGTCAGAAATCCTTGCGAACTGGCAGAAATCCTTGCGAACACAAAAAAAAATCCGCAAATTCGCGAGAATTCGCGGATTTTGCGGATTGCGAGTTCGCAAATTCGCAAAATTCGCGAACGCCAGATTCGCAAAATTCGCCCATGCTTAGTCTTCTCGAAGCTAGCCCTTCTCCTCATTTCCCTGTTATTTTGTCTTCTCGAAGCTAGCCCTTCTCCTCATTTCCCAGTTTTTTTGTCTTCTCAAAGCTAGCCCTTCTCCTCATTTCCCAGTTTTTTTGTCTTCTCGAAGCTAGCCCTTCTCCTCATTTCTATTTATTTTGTCCTCTTGAAGCTAGCCCTGCTCCTCATTTATCTGCTTTTTGTTGTTTTACTTGAAACTAGCCCTGCTCCTCATTTCTCTGTTTGTTTTGTCATCTCAAAGATAGCCCTGCTCATCATTTCCCTGTTTGGTTTGCCTTCTCGAAGCTAGCCCAGCTCCTCAGTTCTCCATTTGTTTTCTCTTCTTGATGCTAGCTCTTCTCTTTATTTCTCCGCTTGTTTTGTCTTCACGGAGCTAGTACTGCTCCTCATTTCGAACCACGGGTTTAACGCTTCCGTGAGAAGGAACCTGGTTCGAAACGCGTAGGCTGTAACAGTGTTTGAATAAATATCAACTGCATTCAACGAGCGGAGTGCTGGATTTCCTTTTCGTGTATGATTAAAACGGGACCCTGTCCTGGCCCCGAATCCAGCACCGACTTGCCAAGCTGCTCCCTCTGCGACAGGACCGTTTGGGATTGATATATATATATATATATAGGCAAATAAAATAAATATATTTGAATAGAGCATGGCAGATGGCAGAAGTGTTGGGGCCAAAGCCTTCTTGGTCAACTGTTTTGGGCACAGTGATGATGCCATTGGGACAAGAACAATACCTTCAGCTGAGAAATGTTTCCCAAGTACACTTAATCAAGACTTTAAGAAATCATACTTTTAGTGGTTGAGTGTTAGTCCAGAGTCTTTCAGTCTCTGTAGGATAGGATGAAGAGTGACTGCATGCACTACAATACCATCATTGACATGTTGTACCCCTGCTGGTCTAGTCAGGACTCAAATAGCATTTTAAAATTGGTCCACATGAAGGAGATGCCAAAATTGGGTATTTTGTATCTTTGGAGGCAGAGATGTGTTGAGAACATCATAATGTAGCTGTGCTTTTGGTCTATTTGAAGCTGATGGAACTCTTAGTTGAGGTTAATGTCGATTCATATGAGCACTTCGTCAGGCTGTCTTGGTTTTCAAGTCAAATCTCCACACCATGCACCCTTCTAAGCTGTCGGGTAAAGCCTGGCAGTGAGGGACAGTAAAAAAATTATGACCACCCACACCATGGGAAAAAACTCCTGTAATGTGGCGGTCGTTAGTTTTTTTCATTTTTCAATCACAAATTCCCATTGAAAAATGAAAAAATGTGTAAAGGTTTGACGCGTGAGATCATGTTTGACAGAACCGCCCGGTAAAATGTTACAACATTGACAGGAATCGCCATCATGGTGGTTCCTGCCAATGTTTATAGCTGTTCAGGTTGGCAGAGAACTGTCGATTTGGCGGCTGCGGGTAACTCAGAATGGCGACGTTAATGTCCTCTGTCATGGAGATGGAGCACCCTCCGCAAGCTATCTAAAACTTGAGTCCCGATTACCGGATGATTAGTCATGTGCATTTGCATTTGGATAGCGGATTCGTCCTTGTTCAATGGCATATACCACATTCACAACACCTTCACCCTTTTCATCGTCGCACGTCATCTACGGATGGTTGAGGTGTATGTGATGACGTTCACAGTCTTCTTGGCACCAAACTGTAGCAGGGTTTCCGTTCTCCCACAGAACTGTGCATAGAGATCTAGAACCTCAGTGAGTTAGGATGATCCAAAACTCATCTCAGTGTCAGAAATCCCCTTACCTAGCTAGCTACAGTGTCTCATGGCTCATTATGGAATGATCCATGTCTTAGACAAACCAGAACATGAACTTTAGAATACCTCAGGAATCGTGGAACACATGAACACTCTTTTGTTATATAATCATTTCAAACCAAAACTGAGAGTCAAAGAACACACGTGCAAGTTTGAAATATTTATTATTCAATGCAAGGTTCTCAAACGCAGTATCTTGTATAATACCAAAATGCAGATTATAAAAATCAGAGTTAGCAGCATAGTCACTAATCCATAGTAAGCAAACGGTGATAGCATGTTACAATGCAAAATCTATAGAAATCTATATCACCTATATTTCGCGCACCCTATTTAGCATATTATTTTATATCTAAGAAGGTCTCATTCGGGCTTTAGCAGGGCGGACCCATACCTCTAAATGTCAGTAGGAGTAGATCACATCAACAGCTACCAGCTCTCTTCATGCACAGCACCAAGTGTGTCGTTCATTCCGTGTAACTCTATCTTAAACCCGCGTAGAGCCCAAAATGTTGGCATCAACATTATTTGTGTTATGTCTAATGTGGTGCGAGGATCAGGCCTCCCAGCAACCTTGTGTTAGGTTATTCTTAGAGTGTGCAGCTCTCAGTGTGCAGACAGTTGTACCAAGTGTACCAGGCAAAGCTGATAGCATAGTAATAACATATTATTCTCAAATAAACCACCTCACCGCTTCTAGGGTGAAAGCGACAACAACAAGTAGGTGTCGTGTGCAAAACTGAAGCCGAAGGAAAAATGGCTGTTTAAACATGTAATACACTCATGCTAACTTAACGCAATATAT
The DNA here is from genome assembly GCF_964263255.1 of Lissotriton vulgaris. NCBI lineage: Eukaryota > Metazoa > Chordata > Amphibia > Caudata > Salamandridae > Lissotriton > Lissotriton vulgaris. The sequence continues at coordinate 1,713,394,951 of NC_141695.1, read as the reverse complement.
GTAACGAAGTATCCATATGACACCCCCCCATTGATCCGAGCACCGTCAAACATAAGGGAAAAGGCAATACTAAATCAGATACATAATATGAAAGCAAAGTTCAATAATTTCGAGCTAAAATAAGCTAAAAAAATATGTATGAATGAATATGTATGAATGCCTACAGTGGCCTCAAATCTAAAAATAAAAGCAAAACCTTCGAACCAAAAGTTATCCGCCAGGTCTCAAAAATATGAAATGTAGGACCAGGTCGCATTAATGCAAATGTCTGTAAGAGAGAGAGAAGAAAATAAAAAAAACAAGGCACTTATCCGATATCCAAAGTCATGTGCCACATTGACGTTATTCTCAGCGCCATCATATGATTGAACTCTCCATCATTTGAGCACAGTTCATCCCTCCAATCCAGCAAGGGGAAAGTCATATTCCATAACAAAGCAATCCTCCCAGGCATCTCACGATTGGACAGTATATGCAAAGTAAGTTGCAACAGCCTCCAGTATGAAATCACTGCCATCATCCGAAAATAGTTCAGCAATCCAATTCAGCAATGGGAAAGAACATACGTGCTCCTCCAGCATCGGATCCTCATGTAACGTCAGAGGACAACTCGGTGGGTTCACCAGAACGCTGTGTGTCAGAAAGGCATGCGCCGCTGCAGAGATCTCCCATTGGCCCAGTACTTCATTTATCGCTGCCAAGGCCATAACTCTTTCGCCAGAACAAATCAGCTCGTGAGCCACCACGGGACGCATTAGCTGATCAAAATCGACGTCAGGAGCAGTCCTCAAGCATAGACACAAATCAATGGCCCAATCGAACTCGCAGCTCAGGCAGTGAAACACAGGTTGGACACACGTGAAGTCAGTGAACCGAAATGACAATCTATAAGCCGTGCTTAATGCTGCAAGCGGCAATGTTCCATAGTAATTGAGCATCCGATTACGGCACAGTGTCAGGAGGCGTTGAACGGCTTCTTGCGCAGGATGGGCATCCATGTTTTATGAAGAAAAACACCAACAAAATGCCCGCAGCTACAGCCAGTAAAACAGGTAGTCCACCAAACAGACTCGAAAAAATAGAATGGAAAAACGTGGGAATGATACCAAAAACTTTTTCAAATGTAGTCACGAGGCCACTGCTAACCAATTTAAAAAAATGTGCAAGCCCAGTCGTGGAAGATGCATTAAAGATCTGGTGCACCAGCTCACAGAAATGAAACGGCAAATCAGTATTTAAAAGCGCCTGCACCTCTGTGCGTGTGTTAGCTATGTGAAGGACATAATTTTCCCGGGCCGAACTCAGGGTCACTTGTTTTTGAGACAAAAGGGCCCTTATTCTGCTTAAACCATTGAACTTCGCTTCCAAGGTTGGAATCCGTGGCCAGATGGAGACATCTGAAGACCCATGCGTGGGTGGGTATAGAACATTCTTGCAACACACCACACGCTCTGATACAGTTACCACATAAGCCACACCAATTAATAACCCACAACATACTTCGTTGTTTAAAAGCAAAAAACTACCATTAGTCAATAATGTAAATGTGGGAACTACTGCTGGAACTGGCGTGCCTTTTAAAACACATGCTAAATTTGGCCGGTCCTGATTACAAGAACCGTGTAACTGAATGTGTCTGCATATTAATGAATGGTCAGGTGACTGTGTGCAATCCTCACCATTAAGATTCACTTCTTTTCCATCCTTCAGACATCTGTATGTGTATGGTAATGACCATGCCTCATGGAGGAATGCATTGCCTAGTGGTTCATATCGTCCTATAGCAATATACCGCATACAATTAGTAAATTTGTATAAGGGAAATGGCAATGTAATTAATCCATGAATAAGCCACGTGGCAGTAGTGGTCTCAGCAACAGAGAAAGGTAAGGATTCTAGCTTTTCAATATGTAACATAGAAAATGACGCATCACACATTGAAAGCATGCGTTGTTTTTCAGTCAAATTAAAAGGGGCAAAAAGGGACGAAACGTTCAATGAGTTCCAGGGAACTCGACCAGCCTTAAGTGTCTGTAGGGTCCATGCAAACTGCATTACAGAACGTAATTGATTTTGACCATGGTATAACGTGGACACTTCATCATGTACAATATCAACAACAGAAGAAACAATATTATCCAACGTGTAAATCCTGGAAGAAAGCATGTTAATACTGTTATCGACCACTGCAAGCACTTTTTCCAAATTTGCTTGATCAATAGCTCTCAGGCGTTTAGCTGCCTCAATCTGTGAAAATTTCCAAATTTCATTGTACACAGCATAAAGCCAGCGTTTAGATCTACCCTTAGCCGGGCCTTTTATAAAATCATTTAGATCTATATTCTCATTCAACTGGGACAGATGCAGTTTAACTGCAGCCAAAGTGGAATGTTGTAACCAGTTCTGACACAATTTGCCTACTGAATAAGTAGTAACAGTGTGATCTGTTTCAAACCTGGGATCTGGCCTGATGTGTGTAAAACCTTCAGACAAACCCAAAAAACGACGTTGGCAAGAATCAGAGCTTCTTTGCCACAAAAGCCACCCTTCCGGATCAAAACTGGAAATATTAAAGGAGGAATTGTGCAAAAGTGCTTGTATCCCACTGATGGACAATGTAGTGAAATTACTCCAACCTGAATATTCTTCCAAATCAGGGATAGTAGGTGTATTTAATTTTTTAGATGTAGCAAATCCAAAGCATGTTGTTTGGGAAATAGTAGAATTTAAAAACAACATGTGATTCGGGATGAGACATGCACGATGCAAAGCCTCAGTGCCTTGTACCTGCCAATCCTTGGTACCCCAAACCGATTTAAGGTCAATAGCCTCCTTCCATAACTCATAGCCATCTATAGCTAACCTGTCTAGAAAGGACTTCGAATACAGCAATTTTGTATCGGTAAGTCTAACTTTGGACATGAATTTCTGTTTCACTTTAAAATAAAACGACTCAGGATTTGATTGATTAAAATCTGTAAAATAAGAGTATTTTCCCAGAAATGTACTTGAGCTCCCCTGTAAAGGAGCAGGACAATGTTCCCACTGTGTGTAGTTCACAGGAACCCTCCTGGAACTTGTTTTGTGTAAGAAATGATTTCCATAATGTTGATAACAAAACAAATCACCATAATTGACAGAATCTAAGTACAAATCCTCAGCATCAAAGGCCGCATAATATTTCAAATCAGAGAACAATGCTTCTACGGCCTGAAGATCCCAATCATCAGAACGAATATCTTGCTTAATCACATCTCCCATGTTTACTCTAAGCACATTAGGAACATTAATAACTTCTGTGGGGCCATGTATCTGAAACCTAACCGCATCCCACACAATCCCATCAAGGACAGGCCAAGCAGTAATCTCTACTGTATTGAATGTGAGGAGGAAAGAGGGGCCAATGTTCCATTAAGGTACCGAATTCCTGTTCTTTCTTTCACATAATGGCCATCGATCAGGCGGAAAAAATAAAACACAAAACCAATTGACATAAAAAGATAAAATGAAAATAGTATCAGCCAAACGTATGTCCAAGGTGGAATTAGAAAATGTTTTTTAAACAACGTGGCATATTTTGCAACAGTCGATGGTTTCTTTGAAAGTTCCGAATCAGAGTCAAAGGAGAATCTGGACTGATTAGCCAAACGAGCTTGTAAATTGGACAGAGATAAATCAGCAGGATCTGCATAGGTCACCTCATCAATGTTAGTAACAGGAATAGTATTTAACAAAGGTCCGGATATAGCAGGCATCTCGAGGGACACCTCCTGATCTGCACCAGATGTAATAGCCAGCACAGAGTGCCTCACCATGGAAGGACAGGATACAGCCGGTGTCATGCTATGAAGAATCGGCCACCCTGTGTGTCTTGACATTGTCAATAGAAATAAATCTGTTTTCTTTACGACCTGGAAGTGGTGGTAAAATGACTGTTCTTGTGCCCTTCACTCCAAGAACTCGAACCTGTGTTCGATATGAGGGACCAAACTCTATCTTGTTATCGATCTTTTCTCGAACCAGTTCTCCAACTTGGGGTAGCCAGCCAACTTCCGGGATCTGCAACGCATCATCCGACGTGGAGGGCAAGTGTTCCTTAGCAAGACTGTCTCTGGTCTTTTGTAGATCCTGTAAAACATTGCAATGTTCATCTACGTCAAAGGCCGCGGCCTGGGCCTGGCAGTCTGCACCATCGAGGTCAGGGACGTACATCTTGATACTAAAGAGCATTTCGTATGGGGTCCGCCCACCCAGAGACCTTCTAGGGAGATTATTAAGCGCACGCTGCACGCCATAGAGGTGGGTCAGCCAGTTTCTACCAGTGCCTATAACTCGGGCTGTCAAAGATTGCTTTAAGTCGCGGTTCATTCGTTCTACTACACTATTGCCCTCAGGCCTGTAGGGACTTGAAAACTTGACTTGGACTCCTAACGAAACCATAGCATCCTTATACGCCTTAGAGGCGAAAGCCGGACCCTGGTCCGAATGGAAAGTACCACAGGCAAAGATTCCCACAAAGACACGCAAATCCTTAATGACAGTCCGTGAATCAGCGCTTCGATGCGGCCATACCCACACAAAGCGTGTGCATGAGTTAACTGCTACTAAGATGTATTTATACGCAGTATCAGAGGAAAAAGGACCGCAGTGATCCAAATAAACGCAACCAAGCGGTTTATTAGAGATGTACAACTGCGTCTGAGGCGGACGCGCAGCAGTAGAAGGCTTAATCTGCTGACAAATGTCACACATAAGGACATAATCGCGCGTCTGTTTGTACAGTCCCCGCCACCAGAATCTTTGTTGTAGCTGAGTTACAGTGGCTGAGACGCCCGCATGCGCAGACGCCACACCTTCATGAGCCGCTGTAATCAGAGAAGCTCTGCGATCCGAGTTGGGAATTAGACGTTCGCCAACTTCAGGAATTTTCACATAAGGAACCTTATCGGGACTTAAGTGGTATGTGTACTTCGAAGGGAACCCCGCAGGATATTTACCTCCCTTCTCCGTGGCAGCAACAGCCGCCAAGATGTCATCATCTATTTTGCTTTTGGACCTTGTGACTGCTGCAACTAAGTATTTTGATACCGCAGACTTCGCTGCCTCATCAGCAAGCGAATTTCCAACAGCGTGGACCCCCACGCGCTGATGGCCGAGAGTATGAATCACAAACACGAGCGGCAGTTTCTCTTTAAGTTCCGCCACTCGGACCCAGATCATTTTATGTTTTATTGTGCTACCTTTGGAATCACGAAAATCATTCTGAATCCAAAAGAACAAGTTCTCATTGTAAGACTGGACACAGTAGTAAGAGTCACTTACGATTAAAGTCGTCACACTTGGATCAGTGTACTCCAATGCGAGCATTAGAGCACGAAGCTCTGCTAATTGTGCGGTGCAGTCCCCTAGCGTTTGCGTATGCACGACACTGGACTTGAACTCATCGTTCACCATGGCACCGACCACAATGGCGCAAGCGGAAACGTAGGCATGTTTAGAGCCATGCGCAACCTGCGCCGAACCATCAGTGTAAATGACACAATGGAAATCCTCCAACGGCCGCATCGATAAAGGAGCCGGATGAACAAATTCATACTGTAAATACTCCTGCGACCGTAAAGCGGCGTCAAAAATAAACGTGACATCCTGGGATGTCAAGGATGTAGCCCACTGAATCCAACGAGGGTGCAAAGCTTTAGAATTTGGTACACTGGCTTCCGTGACTGCCTCCAAGGCAGGGCACGGGGTAACAACCAACATGCGCTTTCCCTGCGACAGGGCACGTTCCTTAAGAACTGCCATCTGCACAGCCGTTAAAACTTTCTCCACAGTGGAAAAACGCAGTTCAGCCGAAGTGTACAAGTGTGACTTGTAAGCAATAGGCACAGTATCTCCTTCATTAAAAGTCAGGTACGTGAAACCCACCGTCCCAGGGATGATTCTTATCACCAGGTTGGTCTGGTTATCACGAGTCTGCAAGTAGTCAGAAGCGAGCAAATCAGCCTGCAATGACTGCAGAATGGCTGAATGCTCAGGCAGCCAGCATGATTTGGAAAAAGATGGTTGTATCAAGGCATACAAAGGCTTGATACGCTGGGCATATTCCGGAATGTATGTCCTCCCGAAATTTAAAAAACCCAGCAAAGACTGTAATTTTTTCAGCGTTGTCGGAGAGCGCAACTGCGCGCACTTCTCCAGGAAGTGAGGAGCCAACCCCTTTCCTTCGTGGTTAAGTTCATAACCCAGAAACAACACTGTGTACTCCGCAATGTGTGATTTTGCAAAGTTAAACTTGTAACCCATGTCTGCAAAGTTACAAATTATGCTGTTTACTCGACACAGATGCTCCCAAAGTTCGTCGTCTGTGAGATAAATGTCATCCACATAAGAACAAGCAACTGGATCGAAGCTCTCCAAAAGAGAGACTATGCGGGCGGAAAACACTCCAGGACTATTCTTATAGCCCATTGGGAGTCGTTTAAACATTTTTTGCACGCCGCCGCACGTAAAACTGGTCCATTGGGAACTTAGACCATCTAATCTGTGTGCATAAAAACCATTGGAAATGTCAAGCGTGATTTTGAACCGTTTACGCTCAAGACTATTCACTAGGGCAGAGCCGTGAGTATTCTGTACTGCACAGTTACGGCAATGCGAGTTCAAATGCCGGTAATCCAAAACCAGACGATATGAGCCGTCCGGCTTGTTCACAGTAAAAAGGGGATTATTCATAGGTGACACACACGTTTCAATTACACCTTGATATTCCAATTGTTCAAGGATAGCCGCGACTGAAGCTTTAGCTTCACGCCGTATGGGATACTGAGGTTGTGGCTGCGGCTGTGACCGTAAAGGAATCTCATGGCTAGGGGACAATTTATCCCAGCCACACTGATTTCGGTACACAGCCGGCGCAAGCGCCAGAGCCCACTCTTCTGCAAAATGCAACGCTTCCACTCTCGATACAGTGTGCGCGAAACTGGGGAGGATCACCTCCTCCCCTCGCGGAGCTGCGAGAACAAAAGGTGGGGGCCAGTCAGCCCCCGAAAGCAAAATGTCATACGTAGACGAAAGATTTTCCCAAAATACCCCTTTTACAGTTCGCTGCATGTCACCTTCAATTAACAAGACAATTTCAAAAAGTCGTTCAGGGGGAGCAACATGTGTATCAGCCGTTTCAATCACAACATAAGTGTCAGTCGCTGTCACCTTCAACAGTGGACGGAGGGCCTCTCTCACTATGGTAATCTCCGCCGCGCTGTCCAGCAAGGTCAGAGCCCACGTCAGATTCCGAAGCCGCGTTCTCACTATCTGGGGCATATCGATGCGCCGTTAAGGCTGCGACCTTCTTCTTGGCAAACTGCGGTCTCTTGGGCGTAGAGTCGTCCCGCTGATCCCCTTCACTTCGCGTGCGGGGCTGACCACGTCCTTGCTGGCCACCCCGGCCCCTGCCGCCCCCTCCACCACCGGTTGACGGAGCCGATGAGTCCTGAAAGGAACGAGGAGAGCGTTGGTCAGAAGCCTGAAATCTTTCAGGCGATTTAATCGTCGCGCGATCGCACAAATCATAAACTCGATCTGACTGCGCAGGTTGTGAAGGCGCCGGACTAGAAACCTGTGTCTGCTGTTGTTGTTGCTTACCCTGATTCTGCTTTTTTGGCCAATTTTGTTTTTTGGACTTGGGTTGTCCACCCGTTTCCGAAGACTGTCCCTGGGGCTGCTTCTTCTCTTTTTCAGAAAAAGCCTTTACACCCTTAGAAGTGCGGCCAACCATTTTATAAGCCGCCACAATAATTCTTGCTAGCTGACGGGGTTTCTCGGCATCGGGAATTAACGCCAGAGCATTGGCCACCTGAAAGTTCACTGCATCCCCCTTGACATTCGCAAGGATAAGACCGCAAACTGTCTCAAACGAGCCGCTCAGGCGCATACCTAATTCAACCGCCGACTCCCGTCCGTGATCATCCTGAACACGTTTAAGGACCGCAGAAAGGTTTGACACAGACGGGGTGCCATAGCACCTCGAGTAAACCGCTGCAAAAGTCTTACCCCATGTTTCACAGTCAGCAAGTTCAGGGGCTAAATCTTTCGGTAAACTAAGCGTAAGAATCCGGTGTTTTTCACCCGGAGTCGTATTAGGAAACACAGCCTCCAGCTGGTCGAATTTCTCGGCAAGCCAGCAAGGAAAATCATCCTTATCCTGGGGCTTCTTGCCCATAACGGAATTCACCAGGACAGGACTGATTTTCAAACCAGCCTGTTCTGCTCGAAGCTGCGCACCTGCGGGGGCTGCGCCATGAACATTACGACCAATGTAATGAACAAGCGCCCTCATCACTCCAACCGCGACTTCATGAAGACGCCGCAGGTCAGCTACACTACAAGTAACGCGATTAGGGTGAGGAGTAAATCCACCCAAAGCGGGCCAATTTGTGCCCGGAATGGACAAAGGACCTAACCTCGGAGCCGTTAAAGAATGGGGTAGGGCGCCACCAAACCAAACTCCGTGCTGCCAAGCATCGATAGGTACTTCCAGTGCCCTGTACGGAGCATAAGCCGCCGGTACAGCCGAGTCAGTGTATGAATGGAAGACACCCGAATTAGCGTCCACTTCCGGAAATGTCACCCAGGAATAAAACAATTCGTACGGGTACGCATGTTCCGCACTCACCACTAGAACCACAGCCAAGCCTTCCACAGGGACATTATATGCCCGCAAGTGGTCGCGAACCGCGATGCGGCTATGCTGCGGTATGTCCACGGCCATGGTAGCACAGGAAGAGAAAAAAGACAAAGAACACTTTGTAGCACAACTGGGTAGTAATTCAAAGAAACCGTTTTTAGAAGAATTCAAGCTTGAAAAGACCTATTTAAAAAATAGGTAGGTTTTTCCGACACCACCGTTTACCGGAAACGGGAATGAAGGTGTCAAGGTTTGAATGATATACTACTCGAGTGTCATGATATAAGGCCAACAACGTACGGGCGCCATGTAGCAGGGTTTCCGTTCTCCCACAGAACTGTGCATAGAGATCTAGAACCTCAGTGAGTTAGGATGATCCAAAACTCATCTCAGTGTCAGAAATCCCCTTACCTAGCTAGCTACAGTGTCTCATGGCTCATTATGGAATGATCCATGTCTTAGACAAACCAGAACATGAACTTTAGAATACCTCAGGAATCGTGGAACACATGAACACTCTTTCGTTATATAATCATTTCAAACCAAAACTGAGAGTCAAAGAACACACGTGCAGGTTTGAAATATTTATTATTCAATGCAAGGTTCTCAAACGCAGTATCTTGTATAATACCAAAATGCAGATTTTAAAAATCAGAGTTAGCAGCATAGTCACTAATCCATAGTAAGCAAACGGTGATAGCATGTTACAATGCAAAATCTATAGAAATCTATATCACCTATATTTCGCGCACCCTATTTAGCATATTATTTTATATCTAAGAAGGTCTCATTCGGGCTTTAGCAGGGCGGACCCATACCTCTAAATGTCAGTAGGAGTAGATCACATCAACAGCTACCAGCTCTCTTCATGCGCAGCACCAAGTGTGTCGTTCATTCCGTGTAACTCTATCTTAAACCCGCGTAGAGCCCAAAATGTTGGCATCAACATTATTTGTGTTATGTCTAATGTGGTGCGAGGATCAGGCCTCCCAGCAACCTTGTGTTAGGTTATTCTTAGAGTGTGCAGCTCTCAGTGTGCAGACAGTTGTACCAAGTGTACCAGGCAAAGCTGATAGCATAGTAATAACATATTATTCTCAAATAAACCACCTCACCGCTTCTAGGGTGAAAGCGACAACAACAAGTAGGTGTCGTGTGCAAAACTGAAGCCGAAGGAAAAATGGCTGTTTAAACATGTAATACACTCATGCTAACTTAACGCAATATATGTAACGAAGTATCCATATGACAAAACTGGGTTGTAACACACTTTCACTAAATGGGCCAACTTACCACAAGATGTGCATTTTTTCCATCAGTTTCACATTTCCTGAGGAGTAGGAGTGCACCTCCACAGTACCGGCAGCAAATGATTTTCTGCAGGTGTGGTGCTCACTTAGGTTGATGGGTGACTTCATTCAACAGTACTGTCTCAGTGTCTTGATTGGTGCATTTGTGGACACGTCCATGTTTGATGCTTTTGAATTGGAGAGTTCTAGGGATCTGCTGAGTGTCAGCATCTCTAGCAATGTCTTGCCCCGCCCTTTTAGGATCTGTTGTTGTAGTTTTGTTGCCAATCATCCTTGAATAAATTAAGCTCTGATGTCTTCATTCTGATTTTGTAGAGAGCATATGCTAATAAGGTCTTTAATTGTGTGTGGAATGCAATGACTAATTCTTCATGGATTTGTTTTACCTTTTTATTCAGGGGTTGTTAAAGGAGTGAGGTGTGTATGGTAGTGAGTGGCACAGTAGAAGCATAGCACATCTTCAGGGATTGTGAATGATAGCTTGAAAATCAAATCCCTGTAAAGCTGGAGAAGCCTTTGTCTTTTCTTGGTCAGTGCAACATATATGGCTGCAAAGTACATTTCTAGGCATTCCACCCAGATCCTGCATTTGGAGGCCTGAGGAGATGGTGCACCAACAATCTTGAATGGTACAATAGATGGAGTGGACAACATGCTTGTGAGCCAATAGGTAGTGCCTGAGGCACCTTCAGATGTTGAAGTGCTAAACATGACTGTGAAGATAGAGCCCTTGTTGTGCAAAGCTTCACTAGAATTGTCGACATGGCAGGCATGTTCAGAGTCTACCATTGAGTGCTGGCTACCATCATAGGAAATGCAAAGCCTCAGAGCTGTACAATACTCAAATGTTGAAGTCTGAGAAGCAGTGCAGACTGACAAACCAGAATGTAGCAAAGAGACAGGCTCTGCATCACAAGTAAGGCAGTAAAGCAGTATGTTAAAGTGTCCTTCTTATTGAGATATCAGCGCTGGAAAGCTCTCTCATGGGAGAATCACACCAGCCAGGTGATCAAGAATGGGAGCCGGCAGCGTCTAGGTCCAGGCTTCCCTGCTGTATTTAGAAAAGAACAGTCCTACTGGGATATGATCAATAGAAGATACAACATTACATTTGTATTGCAGGCGAGCGAACAAGCAAACACACAAAACAAACGCAACGCTATAAATGAGTCACACTCGGTGCTGAATTAAACAAATTCCATTTATCTAAGAAAAAAATCATTAGTACTAGATTAACAAAAGAAAGCATCAAATTCATATTTATACATGGCTGCTCTAAGAAGAATGAAAGAAGACGTATTTCAAGTAGTGCTCATGTGTGCAGTGATAAAGGAAAAAAAAGTAAAGAAATTATTGGTACTGCTATTAAGAATAATCCTAGTTTATTAGATTTGGCAATGGGAGAATCCAATTTAGCCATGGCCAAATAGCATGCCAGGGAAATCTATACAATCATGTGTTGCTCTGTTCAGAAGTAGGTGGTGCCTGGATAGGACAACCCACTCACACAGTTATTTCAGTCCAGGCTAGGTGGTATAATAGTGTCAACGTTTTGACCCGACTGTTGCAAGAGGTAATTAAAATCCTTGCATGCGGGTCTTCATCAGGACAGTGAAAAATACAATGACTTGAAGGGCAACCTAAAAGAAGACACACTAGCTTAGTTCTAAAGTGTATCTCATAAAATAAAATTGTATTGCCAAAGGTGAGTGTAGAAACTAACCTCACAACAGTGCAGCCGCACTGTGTAATGTGGGAGAAGTAGATCTTCCCCTCTTGAAGTTAAAGATTGTTGTGGACTATTTTGCACCTCAATCTGTGATTAAAACAGAGGGATGAGTGGCCTGGAGTTGCCATCCAACCATTAAAGGACAATCAATTAGTTGATTGTATCAACAGAAAAGTGGGAGCCTACCTTCCCATGTTGAAGTTCCCTGTCTGAATCAACTCGGCCAAGTGGCCATATGCTCTCAGGAAGTGACTGTAGGGAAAAAGGAGCAATCAACCGGTTGTGGGGTTGAGTAAAAGCAAAGAAACAGAGCTAAGCAACCCCCAACACTTACCCAAAGGTGATAGAAATCATTTCTATGTGGCCGCATCCATCACAGGAAATAAATTCCTTGAGGGGCTGCGTCTCGGTGAAAAAACTGTTCAGAGAACTAACTTGTGAAAGTGATATCTATATCGGATTGTGTTGCGCAATGGAAAAGTAAAATTAAAATCAAGCAAGCGAGAGGCCGTGTGAATGCTCACCGTTACTGCTGCGTTAGGTGAAGTGACTGTTAGAACACTGGCCGCGGTGTTGCCTAGAAGATAAACGTAATCGCGGCAACGTATAACGTGCACGTTGCCTCCGGTACAGGAAAGCTACAGTCTTTCTTTACTTGCAAAATAATACAAACTGAAACAATTCCCGCGTGATAGAACTGAACCCATGTTGGTACTGGATCGTCTTGGGATGCCATAAGGGCTTGTATTAACAATGTTGATCGGCAGAAATAATTACCAGATATGGGTGAAGAAAAGGACAGAAAAGAGCAAATACTATTACATAGTATTTAGTCCCATGTTGACTAATATATATTGTTACACTCAATTTAAAATGGATAGAGAAAAACACACATTAAAGGCATGGTTGATACAAAACGTTCTCACAGGAATAAGAGCAAAACGTAATCATCAAGGTTATTCCAATTGTATATGCCTCAGTCTTTTGAGGATGCATTAACTCAGTGGTTAAGTAGTGTAAGGGGACTGTGTAGGTAGATGTCCAGAAGACTTGTAACCGCCTGATACTGTCATAATGTAGCAGCCTGTCTAGAAACCTCCTCATATTCATTCAGTCCACTGGCTACTGTATCCAAGTTATGTATCCATTTACACTCCCTCAGGTTCAGTATGTTATGGAAATTCCCTCCTCTGCGATTTGCTGTAACTTTTTCATTCAACATCCATTTTAGGCTCTCCGCAGAGTGTTCAAATGTACTGAAATGTTCAACAAGAGGGGCACCCTGAACTTTACACCTTATCCTACTACAGGGTTGGAGTATGCAAGCCTTCCCTTTTTATCTTGTCTGGCCCACATATTGGAAATCGCATGGGCATCTAATGATATAAATAACTTCAGTGCTGTTACAGATGGTATGGCCCTTAACGTAATGAGTACGGTTGTTGTGTGTGAATGATTTGGCCTCTATGGTTAGATTACCAGGTTTGCAGTGAACACACTTGAAATGTCCTACAATCTACGGGAGATTCCAATGCGTCAAAAGGGTTGTGTTTGGTGGTTCCCCCGAGAGAGATCTCTTCTTTAATTCTTCTTGGAGCGACCGTATATAAATATAAATTTGATGTTTTCTTTTGTTAATCCAGTACTAATTATTTTTTTGTTAGATAAATTGAATTTGACTGTTTAATTCAGCACAGAGTGTGACTCATTTATTGCATTGCATTTCGTTTGTTTTGTGTGTTTGCTTTTTTCCTCGCCTGCAATACAAAACTTAATTTTGTATCTTGATTATATACCAGTAGGATCTTTCTGTTCTATGTACCACATGTTACCCAGGTCCTATGGGTCTTTCTTTGGGTTACCCCAGTATTTTTGTAATATTAACAGGCTTTCCTGTCAGTATCATGTGGTAGATAACATGCATCAGATCAGGTCCCCTCAAGGGCTGATCAGCGGCTGTAGTGTCTTGTGAGTCAGAGATGACGGAACACTTTTGATTCCTGATTGACTCCCTAGAACAGTGGTGTAAGTGCGTGGGTGTGGGTTATAGAATTCATGATGTAGAATGCTCAGTTAGAGGTTACATGCTGTGGAATAAAGACATGTAATACCAAGTTCCGTTTGTGACATGATCATTTGCATGTACCCGGGCTGGGGTAGGACATTACAATGATCAGTGCCATTCCCACTGGTGTTCGGCAGCGTAAGGTGTCGGCAGGCCAGAGCACTATGCAGGAGGTGAACATAGAGGAAGCGGGTGTACAGACAGGCAGAATGGCCATTGCCCATCAAGTGTTAGAGTCGACCTCTGTAGACACATGTCTGGGACTCATTGTATGCACTTTAGCCAGACCTAGAAAGTGCCATGGCTAGGCCTTACCACACTATTTATTCCAAACCTGGTGTCAAGCTACAGAAAACCAAAAAAATAAGACAACACAGAAAGAGGGGGACAACAAAACATACATTTTGGGCACACATGCATTTAAAAACAGGCTTGGGTAATGTGATAATCTATAATGTATTAGAGGCGATGTATTGCCCTTCAAGGTAGTCCATTGAATATTGTGACATGGAACTGCCTAAACAACCCATCGTTTTGTTTGAATTAAAAGAAAAATTACAGTGGGGTACGATTAGACTACACCAAAATTCTACCTTGTAAGGGTATGCAAGGCTGATGTTCACATATGTTGACAACAAGTCACGTTGTAAAAACCAATTAAAACTTTGCAAATGGCATAACGTTTAAAAAATCAAACCTCTTTGAATCACTGTTTGCATTTTTGTGGATGAAAACTTTGAAAACATTATTGTTTGAAAAGATTTTGTTAGGATTTTAGGGCTTAAGTATTGAATGTAATAAAACATGCGCACACCATTTTGTGACTAAATTTGCACAGAAATCCGACATGTTGAAGATTTGGCACAGAAAGTAAAAGTTGTGTTGAATAAAGTCAACGTTCTGTCATAAATTTAACTAATTGCACCCAAAAAAATATTTTGCATTTCCATGGGTGTGAGAATGTAGGACCTTTTCTGGTGGAACACTAGTTTCCCACTTCCCATTCTGCTTAGTAATTGACTTATTAATAGCAAGAAACTAAACAGACAGAGATTTCCGCATAGATTTACTATTTTCTCATGCAATGCTGTGCAGCTACCTATGTTTCTGCGCTGTGTATGAGACTGTGAGAGCAGGACAGCACCATATGGCATGGTATTACTGCTCTTTTCACCCAATCTTGCACACTTTCAGGCTGTCTTGTGCCACACACACCTTTTCACCATGGTGCTAAGTTGTCAGTGTGAATGTAGCATTGGAGGAAAAATAAAACATAAAGAATAACAAAACAAGTACCTGCAGCTGGCCGCGTCGTCTACTACGCCTCTTATCCAAGTGGCACGGACTACCTGACGCACGAGAGCAGCTTCAGGATTGGCCTGAGTGCTCTTGATTTGCGCTCCAGGACAGACTGGGTGTCTGTGCCTACTCTCTCCAACACAGCAAAGCAGCTGACTTGGAGAGACCTTTCACTGCCATGACGGTTTGGCCGTCGTGAAATGGTCAGCCAAACCGCCATGCGCACTGAGGCAGCGCACCTAAAAATCCCCACAGTGACTGTCACTCTCAGGCCCAGCGCCCAAGACTCAGCAGGAAAGGAAAAATTAAACAAGTGTTTATTATTTTATTTCTCCTTTCCTGCCATTTATTGGGGGGCGACGCTTCCCCACCATAGCGGAGGAGCTGCCACTGCCTATCATAAGTTCTTGTGGAATAACCAGCAGGAATTTGGCGCTTACCTCTCCAAAATTTGCATTTATGACTAAATATTGCGCTTTCCCCCGATAAATATTGACAGGTTTTACTTGCTAATATTGATCATAACTCCAATATGTGAGCTATTTCGCACACATATCAGAATTTAAAGACCCGCTCGTAATGAGGGCCAAAGTCTTATATTTCCCCATCAATTTTAATTAGGTTCCATAAAGTAATTCACATTTTTGTGAGTAGCCTCCTAAACTGTCTTAAAGTCATTGACGTTGCAAAATCCGTATAAATAATTAGAAATTGCTAAAACTGAGCACCTGTGTATAATGCAGGGGTAGGCAGAATTTGCATAATCGCATTACGCAAATCTCTGCAAAACGGTAAAAAATCTCAGCGAACACGCAGAAATTCCACGGAATTGCTTGTTTGCGATGCTTTTTTACTGTTCGCAATCGCTGTTTTCATGCTCCAGGAGAAATATCTTGCAAACGCGTATTTGGAGACCGCGAACAAGCAAAACATTTTGCGAAGTCGCGGAACGCAGAATTTTGGGCAAGTTTGTGTTCTCCAATAAACACAAAGTTACCTAAATTCCGCGAGCGGAACGGAATTTGCCGCCCAGGCCTAGTATTATGTGCCAGACCCATTCCTTCATTGTTGTATTTATCACATGCAGCTCTTTCGCTACAAGTAACGCTGGCTTTAAAAGATTGTCATTTTATAAACAAACAGCAGGTGTCAGTGCTGACCAAGAATGAAGAGCAGAGTTTAGTTTATGCTCCATTTTTTCCGCACACTTCAGTCTTCAGCATCAAACCAAACATGAAGTAGGGTGAAAGGCAGCTGTGATTGATTGTCATCTTTGAGAGATACAGGCCTTTGGCTGACACTGGAGCATTTAAATGTCAAGGAACTTTAGCTTCTGTCCGCCAGTGGGAACCTATCCATCAATGTCTCGTGTATGCGCCTCGAGATTCTGGCGGAAAATCATTTATGAAAGGAAGGCAGTGGGTTGCGAATGTGAACAGACAATTCCTTTTTGTCTCTGCGACATTAAACAGTTTGCTTACTTATGCTGAATTTTAGGAGTTGGTTATATACTCAAAAATATTAGTAATCTGGTAGTACTTAGCTATAAGAGACATTTGGTAAGAAGAAAATGCAGAGAACTCTTTTCATAGCGGTAGGCAGTGGCAGTTGGTGATACAAAAATTTGGTTGGGTGCTATCGCTACATATATTAAAACACACAAACACATAAAATGAAGAACTATATTAAAAAACAAAAACACATTAAAATAAACATTAAAGAAACAACAAATAAGTTACTAACCTTATCCTGCAGCACGTCCTCAATGCTCTCCAGTCCCTAGCTCCAGACTCCTCCAAGATCAAGGTGACTTCACACAGCCGACTTCCTTATCCAATCCAGATGTTGCTCTCATGCTGTGAAGCAGGATGAGTGAAGCGTCTGGATTGGCTGGAGCAGGCTGCCTAGCTCTCTGAAAGGCCCAGTAAGCCTGCGCCTGCTCTCAAACCCAGCTGTCTATGAAAGCTAGGTTGGAGAGTTTGAGTTGCGCATGTCGGTTCGGCCGTAGCAAGGTAGCTGTCCAAACCCACATGTCCAGTTCATACGGTAGGGGCCACTTGTTATTGCTGCCAAGTGGGTGGAACATGGGTGTTCGGAGAGGGCAGGGTGTTCTCCTTTGTGTCCCGAGTAAAATGATACCTCACTTGTGTGGGTGTCCAATGCAGAATTGTCTAAAAATAACATTTTTTTTAAAAATGTAGTGCTTAGAATTCTCAGTGCTATACCCTTAATCCCTATGTTTGGGCACTTCCCAATCACAGGCCCTTGCCCCACCCACACAAGTGAGGTATAATTTTACTCTGGAGACTGAGGGGAATGCTGTGGAGTAGGACATTTGTGCCGGCACGGTGATTCCACACAAAAATATCTGGACATTTTGGGTTTGGTAGTCTCCCAAAATGGCCGCCGAGCCAGGGGCCACAACCCCAGGGGCCCACCCCAAAACCAGGTAGTTTTGGCATAGGTAACTTTGAAGTCACCACAGTACTATTTGGGCCATTTCCTGTTGCAGCCACTATGCCTATCCATACAAGTGAGGTACCATTGTTATCGGGAAACCTCGGGGAACGCTGGGTAGGAGGACATTTATGGATCCACGCAGAGTCCAGAACTTTCCCACACAGAAATTTGAGAAAAAAGTGATTTTTTCAGGTATATTTGATATTTGCAGGGGATTCTGGGTAGGAAAACGTTGGGGGACCCTTACAAGCCATACCTCGCTGGACTCCCCTAGGTGTCTAGTTTTCAGAAATGTGTGGGTTTGGTAGGTTTCCTTAGATGGCCGCTGAGCCTGGGGCCAAAAACTCATGGGACCCCCCTTGCAAAACCAGGTTGGTTTGTGATAGGTCATTTTGATGTCGCCTCAATAGATTTTGAGCTCCTGCCTGTCGGAGGTCCTTGACCCAACCACGCGAGGGAGATACCATTTTTATCGGGAGACCTGGGTAAACGCTGGGTGGGAGGAAATTTGTGGACCCACGCAGATTCCAGAACTTTCCCACACCGACATTTGAGAAAAAAGTGATTTTCTCTGCTAAATTTGAGGTTTGCAGGGGATTCTGAGTAGGAAAACATTGGGGGGCCCACGCAAGCTATACCTCGCTGGACTCCCCCAGGTGTCTAGTTTTCAGAAATGTGTGAGTTTGGTAGGTTTCCTTAGAAGGCCACCGAGCCGGGGCCAAAAACTTATGGGACCCCCCTTGCAAAACCAAGTTGGTTTGTGATAGGTAATTTTGATGTCGCCTCAATAAGTTTTGGGCCCTTGCTGTCGCGGGTACTTTATCCACCCACATAAGTGAGGTGCCATTTTTCTTGGAAGTCTTTGGGGAACGCAGTGTGGGTGGAATTTTGTGGACCCACGCAGATTCCAGAACTTTCCCACACAGAATGCTGAGAAAAAACTGTTTTTTAGCTAAATTTGAGGTTTGTAGCGGATTCTGGGTAGAAAAACGTTAGGGGAACCACGCAAGCTATACCTGGACTCCCCCGGGTGTCTAGTTTTAAGAAATGTGTGGGTTTCATAGGTTTCTCTAGATGGCCGCCAAGCCCGGGGACAATAACAGGTCCTTTCAAAATAGGTAATTTTGATGTCACCACAATATGTTTTGGGTCCTTCCCTGCTGCGGGTACTTGGCCCACCCACACAAGTGAGTTACCATTTCTATTGGGATACTTGAGAAAAGCTGGGTGGTAGGAAATGTGTTATTTCTTTCTGAAGTGTGAACATTTTGGCACAATAATGCAAGGAAAATGTGACAGTCACATTTTGAGGTTTGCAGGACATTGTGGGTAAGATAACTTTTTGGGACCCACAAGAGAGACATCACCATGTACTCCCATGGGTGTTTAATTTACGACAATATCTACAGTTGCTTGGTTTTTCTTAGATGGAATGTACACCTTGGCAGAGAGACAAAAAAGACAAATATTACTGCACAGCCATCTATTCCTCAAACACACACACATACTTGTTGGATTTGGCACGAGGGCGAATGATGGTTCAGTATATAAACTTTTATTAACAAGAGATTTCACAAAATTAAATGCACTGCCAATAATTGAAAGGACAAAAAACTGTAGCAGTGACTCGCAGCTTGTGAGCTGTAAAGCCACGTCAAGGCCCCAACCGCTTTACAGGCCATTTACACACCTTTCATACGTGATACACACAAGACCATTCATACCACCAGGCACAAAACCAACACATTACAACATTCACAAAAAGAGACAAGGTACACCCTGCTTGAGTAAGACAGAAAAGACAAAACTTTCTGCACAACCACCTATTTCTCAAGCACACATACATACCGGTTGGATTTGGCATGAGGGTGAGTGATGGTTTAATTATTAACAAAAATTTCACAAAAATGAAATGAACTGTTAATAATAATTGAAAGGACGAGAAACTGAACCATTGACTCACAGCTCATGAGCTGTAAAGCCACGACAAGGCACCAACCTCTTTACAGGCCATTCATACACCTTTCATACATGTGACACATACTAAACCATTCACACCGTCAGTCGCAGGCCCAGCATATTACAACACTCACACCAGCAGACAGCGCCATTCAAGGGCCCATCACTTTCACACGCCCACATTCCTGACACATCAACCACACCAGCTCAGGAATTGCTTGGAGTGGCATTTGGCTAGCAGTGTGTGTAGTGACCAGCAGCAAAATACTACTCGCACACTGCCAGCCAAGCGAAGTCCACGCACACCGCCAGCCAAGCACCAGTCCACTCCCACCACCAGCCATGTACCAGTCCACCCACACCGCCAGCCAATCACCAGTCCACACACACCGCCAGCCAAGCACCAGTCCACGCACACTGCCAGCCAAGCGCCAGCCTACACACACTGCCATCACATTTAGGATTTTTTTAATACAAAAATGAAAACACAAACAAATGGCAAATAGATACAAATCTACTAACACAGAATCTCAAACTAAATACATTGCACAAATGCCAACCTTGAAACAGAACAAGAAATATACAACAATAGAGACCAGGCAGCTCATTTTACAACTAATGGATGCTCCCAATAATTCTTTTGCATGTGGTACATTCTAAAACAAGCGGGCACACACAGTGCAAGGTTAGAACACTCTGGGCAGCACATACAAGCCTCCTTCCTCGTACCTCTTCACCAACAGACTCTATATCTCCAAATGGTAAAGTCTTTTGAGGGTGTGGGAGGAATGTGATCAGGGAAGTGGCGATCTTTCAAACTAGCCACATCCTCCACCACTCCAACTCTAGGAACACTTGCCTGTTCCAGTACAACAAGGCTGCCTATTACAGACTCCTGAAACTTAGCAAAAGTCATCTTTGACTCAGGACAACAATCCTTGAATACAACAAAAGCATTAAAGGTTGCCAAGTCGAACATATAGATAGCCAACTTCTTATACCAAATGTAAGCCTTACAAAGAGCAGTGCAAGGTTCCAACCTCTGATATCCTCTATAAACACGACCCATGTGCCTATTATAGTCTAAAATGCACACAGATTTGTGTGCTACAGCAACCTGACCCCAAACAGTCACAGGTGAAGTGCTTTCATCACGGATGGTAGTCAGCATGTAGACATCTCTTCTGTCTGAAAACTTCACAGCTAGAAGTTCCTCGCAATGCATTGCACTGCAATGTCCCTGCACAAGCTTTTGACAAACAAGTTCTTATGGGAAACTTTTACGGTTAGAGCGGATTATGCCACAAGCAACAGTGTCCACTTTGGCCAATTCCCTGAACAAGTGCACACCAGTGTAGAAGTTATCTACATATAAAGGGAGACCGTTTTTAAAAAGTCCTCTACCAAGTTCCCACACAATTTTCTCAGACACTCCAAAAGTGGACAGACAGCCAGGGGGGTTAATCTTGGAATCTTACCGGTGTACAAACTGAAATCAGAGACAATTCTAGTCCTACTGTCACAGAGCATATACATCTTAATTCCATAGCGTGCCCTCTTACTAGAAATGTATTTCCTAAAAACCAAGCGGCCCTTGAACAGGACCAAAGACTCATCCACTGCTATTTCTTTCCCTGGAGCATAGATCTCAGAAAATCAATCTACAAAGTGATAAATGACAGGCTGAATCTTAAAAAGACGGTCACAATCAGGGTGATCTTGTGGCAACGCTAAACTATTGTTGCCAAAATACAGCATCTGAAGCAGAAGCAAATACCTATCACGACTCATGACTGCCGGAAATATAGCTGTTGCCCTCAAGGGACTAGTAGACCAATATGAAGACATTGATGGCTTCCTTAGCAAGCCCAACAAAAAAGTTAAACGGAATAACTTCTTCTTCTCTTTCAGATTAGTGGGAATCCACCAGGAAGCTCTTGAGTGGGGCCTAAGGCTAGCACTGTTGTCCCTCAAAAACTGTTCGGCATACAAATTAGTCTTCTCAATAATCTCTGTCAAAAATACATCGTCCATAAACAACTGAAAAAAAATGATTGGCAACAAAATTTCAGTATTCACTCTACACCCTGGAACACCAGTAAAGTCTGGCAATGCTGTATGCACCATGCCTGGGGCAACCCAGAGGTCAGCAGTTCCAACGCAAAGCCTTGCAGGCCCAGGCTGCAGCCCAGATGCCTCTTGCTGCACTATCGGCACATCAATGACCTCCTTTAAAACAGGCACTTCAAACGCACTAAGAGTAGCTTCATCCACTGATGATTCCTCGTGGACAGAAAACTCACTGCCTGAAACTTCCACTCCCTCCTCTGCCTCAGATGCAGTGTCAGTCTCTGACCCATGTTCCGAGGAAGACTCAAAAAGCATACCAACAACCTGCTGAGCAGTAATCCTGCGGCTAGCCATTATCCTTACTAAGAAAGGAGACTGCACAAACAAGTAAACAACAACCAACACTGCGCAAAATAAGTAAGTAAAACAATGTGTGCCTTCATCACAAAGATCTATATACTCAAAAACGTTACGATTCACTTGCAAGAGACAGCTACACTCACCAGCACCTACTATACAGAGACACAGCAAAAACCAATGATATCCCACTAAAAAGAAAAAAAACATAACCAATTTCTCACAAGACAACAAAATACACATCGAGCACAAATGCAAAAAGATTTCGATACCCAAAAAACAGATGGCAACGATACTGCTAATATTACACCATTTGCAAAAAAACACATTCATGCAGGGAAATGAAACTCATTTACATTGTACAAAAAAGTCTCTTACCAAACACATGCAACTACACAAACAGCAGAACCACCAGTAACGAAACCGCAACCTGGAACAGTCTAAACAGCAAAAGCCTTGTACTAGAACAAAAAGGGAGAAATAAAGCATTACAATTGCAATTCACAAGAAATAAAACAATTAACATTATAACACGCTATGTTACTACCCAAATAGTCAATCTGCCAGATGGGCCTTCAAATAGGGCTGAGAAAAATTGGGGGTGATCTTGCCCAAGGGATCGGGTGAGGTTGTCTGCCAGGCCGATCTGTCCCCCAGGTGGGGCAGAAAACAGCAGACAGAAATGTGCTTGGCTTGCAAAAGAAATACATCCCTGGTGCCTAGTAGGGTTTTCTGCCTCCCCCCTCCCACCTAGGGCAGAAAGGCCAAAAAAGGGAAGATCTGTCCTCAGGAGGGGCAGAAAAAATATTAACCAAGTTTTACCCCCTTGGAAGCAACCATGTTGCTTCAATTACATACAAAACAAAATCCCTGGTGCCTAGTGGGGTCAGAAAGGCCAAACAAATGGGCCGATCTTCCAACGGGGGAGGGGGGCAGAAAAAACAAACAAACATTGTGCCCCCTTTGGAAGCGATCCTTGCCCAAGGGGTCGCTTCCAATACAAAGAAAAAAACTCCCAGGTGCCTAGTGGGGGCATTTCTGCTGCACGATCGCGAGGCTGTGCGCGATCGTGAATCAGAAATTCCCTGCACAGAGACATCAGTGGAGAGGAAAACTCTTCCCTCTCCCCTGAAGCCTCTGTGCGTGCAGCAACCCAGCCTCCCACCCCCCTCGGAGCAAGGAAACCTACCTTCCCCGTCGGGACCCTGGAAACAAATTGCTTCTGGGGCTTCCTGATGACATCAGAGCGCACTGTGCGCCATGGGATTGCCGGGGGGGTCGGGGTGGCAGCGGAAACTCTTCCGTTGCCATCCCCCTTTGTGGGGGCTAGATGCACTGCCCATGGGGGGAGCACCAGCGCTTCCCCCATGGGTGGGTGCCATGACAGAGCGGTTCCGTCATGAGCACACTACCACCGTGGCTCATGACAGAACCGCTCCGTCATGAGCACTGAAGGGACTAAATGATGGATGTTTATTTACAATTAAGATTATGTTGTACTAATATGGTGATGATAATGACTTGCTGCTTTCCTGTTCTATTATGTATTTACAATATTTATTTTTCCTTGATGTTATTAATGCATTAATCTCTTTGCTATTATGCCATTTATACATAGCTGTATGTGTCCTTTATATTTTAGGATATTTGACATCTTAACTCTAGGCGCGAAGTATTAGTGGTTAATACATATCTTGTATGTTGTGAAGAGGTGGAAAAAAATATGATTATTCAAATTTACTTGAATATTTAAGTAAGAATGCTAATTTTAAGTGTGGGGGCTACAGGTGTTTTAAAAACAAGCTGATCTTATTAAAAGGTATACCCTGTCCAAAAGTTCAGGCAAAATAGTTAAATTCACACATCTTTACAGAGAAGTTTCTTCTGAACCAATCTCATCTCTCTAAGTTTTGAACCGGAATATCCTGCTTGGAGTCAAATAAAATTCCTCGAAGTGCAATATCACTGCCTGTGTGGATAAGAACTCATTCAAAGCTTGTATGTAGTCCTCTGCAGTTCATGGTGCAGTAGGTAGGTGGTACTAATATCCGTTAAGAGGTACCCAGTCTAATGGCTTCAGAAAGATGAAAGGCAGAGCTAGCTCTGCCATAATTCATAGCTAGTAACTAGTATCACTGGGAGTCTCCTTTGCTTTGGTAGGGTCTGGGAAGTTGCTACGTTTTTCCCTCTAGAACTTCCATTAAGGCTTGAGATGGCTACAACTACTATCTGAAGTCTGAGTGGTCTTCTGCAAGGGAGGTTTCACTTTAAAATCTGAGCTTTTGTTCGCCCTTCTGATATATTTCCAGTAAAAAGATCACCAACATCCATCCAGTTATACAGAGGCATATGAAACAATTTTAAAGTTAACTAGTGGGAAAAATCCACAAACGTTTTCAGCACCAACTAACACCCGAGTGGAAATATTAGCAAGTTGGATAGAGAAACGACACCTGACCGCAGATGCAGAACAAGCATTTGCAATGCAATAGGTCTCGCATTAGGAAAGTTTGAGCTATTGGTATTGTAAATGACAAATTTTGTATTTATGTGTTGGTTTTGAAAATAGCTAAATTAATAGCTTTGCCATTTACAATTCCAATAGTTTTAACTTTCGTAAATGTGACACCTAAAGCATTTGTAATGTAATATGTGTTGTATTTACGTGACTTAGATGTATTGATATTACAAATAACAATGGCTTTTAATTTTTTTAAATAATTAATACTTAAATAAAAGTTATTGTAATTTATAATGGCAACAGCTTAAACTTTTGTAAATAACTTTTGTGAAGATAATGTTCAGTGTATTATATTGTGACGAAAATTAAAGAACAGAAGTTAAATATTAACATCTTTTTGTGACATTTGTAATAAAGCTTGAAGTATTGAGAGAACATATTTGAACCAGTGATGCTGTGGTGTTGCTGAGTGATGCTGTGGTGGTGACGAGTGATGCTATAGCGTTCAGTGATGCTGTGGTAGCGC
This sequence comes from Lissotriton vulgaris, assembly GCF_964263255.1. Classification (NCBI taxonomy): domain Eukaryota; kingdom Metazoa; phylum Chordata; class Amphibia; order Caudata; family Salamandridae; genus Lissotriton; species Lissotriton vulgaris. The sequence continues at coordinate 1,713,370,032 of NC_141695.1, read as the reverse complement.
ATAGTGATGTTGTTGTGCCCCTGGTTGATGCTGTGGTGGTGCTGAGTGATGCTGTGGTGATGCGACAGATAGAGTGAGGGCGATAGATAGATAGAGGGAGGGCAATAGATAGCTAGAGGGAGGGAGGACAATAGATAGAGTGAGGGAAGGCGATAGAGTGAGGGAGGGCGATAGATAGGGTGGGCAATAGATAGAGTGAGGAAAGGCGATAGAGTGGGGGAGGGCGATAGATAGATAGAGGGAGGGCGATAGATAGATAGAGGGAGGGCGATAGAGAGATGGAGGGTGATGGATATATAGAGTGAGGGAGGGCGATAGAGTGAGGGAGGGCAATAGAGTGAGGGAGGGCGATAGATAGAGTGAGTGAGGGCGATAGATAGAGTGAGGGAGATAGATAGATAGATAGATAGATAGATAGATAGATAGATAGATAGATAGATAGAGTGAGGGCGATAGATAGATTGAGGGCGATAGATAGAGTGAGGGCGATAGAGTGATGCTTTGTGCTAACTTAATTTTTCTGTTCACAATTCTGTAAGCGGATTGATACCGGACTACTGAATGAAGAGTCGGAGATTCTTAAATTTGATTGGAAAATAAATCCCTTTAAAACTGCTCATAATTGGCTAAAATGTTAATTTGCATTTTATGAATTGCTCATGTTTATGTAGGAGCTCTCTGGTCATAAACGGCGACAAAGATCCATTGACCTTTAGCGGAAATCCGGGTAATGGTAATAAGAGATAATCGTGCCACATTTCCTAGTTTTTCCAAAGCTAGATTACTGAGGGAATTCCCATGCAACACAACCTAGCTTTTATAGACCAGCCTCTTTCAGCCATTGGTTTGAGATCTCGCCAATCAGTCTTGGCTCCACACAAAAGAGTATTTTCCTCTCACCTAAAGCTGTTGGCAGTTTGGGCGCACCACTCCACCTGCAGTGAGTGTCTGAATTGGAAAGCATGAGAAAATATTTTAGACCTTCCAGACTATCAACTGCTCATGCACAAAGGCAGCATTCTGCATTTCCTTCTTTACATGGGTTGGCACATTAAATCCATACTTACTGGCTTTGTCAATTTTTGGTAGCTAATGATTTCGTATAAAAGACTGCCTCCAAGGGTTCTGAGAATGTTACTTTAAACAATAGTTTATCAGCCAAAAATAGTTACATTGCAATCATGTTTATCTATCGAAAGTGCACTTTGACCTGCAGAAATTCTAATTTGCCCCAAATATATACTCTTTTGGTATCTTCAAACTCTGCTTATCAGGGAACAAACATGCCCACACTGCAGAGGCTCTTCAGTGTGTAACCGGTGTATATAGCATTGTGCAACACACTATCCTGTAAGCCATCTTTTTATTCAGTTGATAAAAAAAGTTTCCCTGTTGACGGATTCATCTGCCTGTCCTGGATAAAGCACTTCTTCTCGGGAGGAGGCTGGACCAAGAAGGAGGGTAGGGACAAACGCATCTGCATCCAATCAAAAGAGAAGAAGGAAAATCATCTTCCGTTTGAACGTCTGAAGTCCTCTTTATTTCTAGGAGTCTTGTTATACCTCTTCAGGATGCTCTGCCTCTGCAATAACTCATGGTCCAGATACAGCTTTGGTGATATCTAAAACATCGTGGGTCAAGCGAGAGGACAGGCGGAGTCTCAGAACTGGCACTTTCCACCATAATAAGGGTATAGAACCACAAATTATTAAATTAGGTTCTAAATAAACAAGCTGATGTGCAAGATAACAAAGGCTATTGATGTGGCTAAACTCTTTTGATCGCCTAGGAGGTAGAATTTTTAAAATATTAACGTAGGCTTTTTGTTCTCAATTGAGTATCTCATGAGAAGCATATGTATCGTGGAAAAGGACAATAGTAATAGTAGCTAAGGCTTTAAACAACCAGCCAGATACTGACGTTGATGCTATGTTTTTGTCCCCAGCTTTGCAAGTACTTCGAAAATGCCTGGGGTTAACTATGGAACATATGCAGTTCAGCCGCCCATGTCCCTTTTAAACAAATGTCTAAAAATTACTAGTTTATACCTTTTCAAATGCGGCATTTTCGAAAGTGAGATATTGAACATTGAAGTTGAACTGCTTACTATTTGCACAGATTGTTAAAATATTATACCTTGTACTTTTTTTAAATGTCATTCCACTGTAAAAATGGGAGCCATTTCCTGGCAAATCATGAAGATAACTTCCCTAGTGCAACAAATTCGTTCCTTGGCCTGGTGTGCTCCAGCTGGCGAGGACGACCTGTTCCCCTCTTCCTAAAATGCAAGCACCTCAAACGGAGGCTAAACAGGCAAAGGTAGCATGCATGTCCGATAAGGGCAATTGTCTGGTACTTGTAATGCAGCAAGCAGGTAGCATGCACCTTTGATATTTCACAACAGGAGACCGAACGGGGTTGATTGTCCTACTATTTACTGCACGGAGTCCGGAGTTGTTGGGCAGCTGATTAGCTGCTGCATGGGAGGAGGGGGGATGAGGAGGGGGGGGGGGAGTTCTGAGGCTGGCTCAGCAGCCGATCCCTGTGGCTCTTGCGCCGTAGAGATGATCCCGGGAAACGATGAGCCAATACCGTTCCTACAAAAACCGGGAGAACCCCTGATGAAATGGGAGGATTGGAGGGAGTACATCCTCAATTACATTGAAGTATTGGAAGATGAAAACGACGAGGTATTCACAAGCAAAAGGAAAAAAAGGATATTGCTGCACAACCTAGGCCCAAAAGGGATCAGGGTGTTCAAGAACTTGGTGCCCAAGCCCCGGCAAGATACGGACGATGATGTGTTTGCGCACGCCATCGAGGAACTCAATGAACACTACCGGCCAGCAGTCTGCGTGTCGATCGATCGATACAATTTCCAACAGCGGAAACAAGAAACAGGGGAATCCATTGATGAGTACGTGGTGGCATAGAAGAAGTTAGCGACGACGTGCAAATTTGGGGCACTCCATGACGACTTCATTAAAGACCAGATCGTGATGCATACCACTAACAAAACGGTGCAAGACAAATTGTGGGCCAGTGGTGAAGTCACGAAAAAGGAGGTGATTGCAATCGTAAAGAAAGCAGAGTTGACGAAGAGGTGTGCGGACGCCGCCAAGAGGGAACCGGTAGTGAGGCCTATGGTGAATAAGGTGGACGATGAAGAACCCACAGGAAGGTACAAGGCCACTGGAGCGATCAGCAGAGGACCCAATAGGTGGACGGGGAAACCGTGGCCGCAAGGGAAACAAAAAAAAAGGAGCCAGGAACTCCTGCTATCGTTGTGGCAGCCCAGCCCATGAAGCCTACGACAAGAGGTGCCCTGCGTTCCGTGCTTAGTGTATGCATTTGGCATAACGGGACATTATGAGAAAGTGTGTCAGCGGAAAATGGGCCGCAACACGGTATAGTTCGTGGATCAAGACCAGGAAGACACGGAAAAAAGCAGGCTGGAGGAGGATGACACGGTGCTATGCATAGAGGACCAGGTCCTGGTCGTGGACACCCGAAGATCGAACAAACCCAAGTGTGAGATAGTGATAGGCTGGGTGCAGATGAGTATTGTGGCGGACTCAGGATCACCGTACACAATCGTTCAAAGAGCAGTTTGGGAAGAAAAGTTCAAACCTCAGGTGGGACCTAGATTGGAACCTCCGGATATAAGGCCTGTCACATACACTGGAGAACGAACACCCATGGTAGGGTACTGACTGTTGAAGTTTGAATTCGGTGGACGCTGTGCAGACTGCAAGCTATACGTAGCGGAAAATGGTCCTTCGGTCCTAGGCTGGATGGATCAAGGAGATTTGGGGATAAAACTGGATCCAGGAGGAGCTATACAAGTATTGCTGACGGCACCAGAACAGTGGCCAGATTTGGAGAGATTGAAGCAGGACTTTCCGAAGGTATCTGGCGGGAAAGTCGGGAAATTGGAAAAGTTCACACATAGAATAGTTCTCAAAGACAACGCCACCCCAGTAGCACACAAAGTACGGAACGTCCCCATTGCAGTATGGGAAGCCGTGCAACAGGAGTTGCATGGGCTGGAAAAGAATGGAATAATCGAACCTATCGATTGTGCGGAATGGCTGGCGCCCCTGGTGGTGGTAATGAAGCCCAACGGCAAGGTCAGGCTGTGTGTAGACCTACGCGAGCTGAACAAATGTATCGTGGTGGAAAGGTTCCTGTTGCCCCGCATTGAGGAAATGTTGGCCAAGACCAGAGGAATAAAGTGGTACTCCACTATCGATTTAACGCCAGCATACCACCAGATAGTATTACCTACAGAAAGCAGGAAGTTGACATCGTTCATCACACCCTTCGGGTGTTACCAGTTCTGCAGAATGCCATTTGGCCTTGCCTCATCGGCGGCTGTCTTCCAGAAACTTATGCACCGACTCTTCAAAGACATAGAAGATGTCCAATATTTCCAAGACGATATCCTGGTGATGGGAAGAGACAGGAAGGACCATGACACCAAGCTAGCGAGGGTTCTGGACGTGCTGGAAGAGAAAGGCCTGACTGCAGAGTGGGAGAAGTGTCGCCTGGGCATGGCCTTGGTTACCTATCTGGGACACGAAATAGGTGAGCAAGGCATCACGCCTAAAAGAGACAATGTGAAGGCCATCTGTGATGCACCACCCCCATCTAGTAAAGAAGAGGTCAGATCCTTCCTAGGGATGGCTGAGTATTACAGTAATTTCATACAACACTTCGCCACCAAGACCCATCACCTGAGGCAACTCACGAGGAACAAGAAACTCACGAGGAACAAGACGATGTTCGTATGGACAGAAGCACTGCAAGATGAATTTGAGGGAGTAAAGAAGGACGTTAGCCATGCCATACCCCTGCAGGGGTACATCCCACAAGGGCAATCAGTGCTGACGACGGACGCCAGCGACAAGGGACTGGGAGCAGTCCTTATGCAAATCAGGAGTTGTGGGACAATGGAAACATTGAGCTTCGCGTCAAGGACTTTGTCGGACACTGAAAAGAAGTTCAGTGTCATAGAGAAGGAAATGTTGGCAGTAGTGTGGGCGATGGGCAAATTTCGTCAATTCTTGTGGGGGACAAGGTTCCTACTGAAGACTTATCACAAACCCTTAGTGTGAGTCCCCACGTCCAGTGGACATGCAAGTGCCACGCCCAGAATAGCCAAGATTACGCTAAAGTTACTGGAGTACCGATATGACGTAGTCTACATCCCGGGAAGCCAAAACAAGGTTGCGGACTACCTGAGCAGAGCTGCGGCCATGGAAGCAGCCACGGAAGGTATAGAAGCATGCGAGGAGATGGTAGCCTTGACAGAAGACCCGGAGAAGATAATTAGCAACCAAGAATGGATGGAAGCGTACAGGGAGGACCAAAACATCCAGGAGGTAAAAGTGCACATATTGGAAGGATGGCCGGAGAAGAGGCACCTACGGGAAAACATTAGGAAATTCTATGAAGTGAGAGGAGAATTAATCCTGGATGATAAGGGAGTGTTCCTGTACAGGGGAGACAAGGTGGTACCCCCAGAAAGTCTACGGCCTCGGTTGTTAGCGATATTACATGAAGGCCGCTTAGGCATTGTCAAATCAAAAATGAGGGCCAAACAAGGATATTGGTGGCCCGGTATGGACATTCAAACAGAAAGACATGTGAGGGAGTGCGACCAATGCCAGCGTGCAGACAAGACAATGACTCCTCTGAGGCCTGCCCTAGGGAAATTTACCAACCCTAAGAATCCTTGGGAGGAGCTATCCATAGACATACTCGGGCCGATTCTGGATGACCAAGGGACACAGAAATATCTATGTGTCATGGTGGACAGATACTCTAAATGGCCTGAGGTACATGTTCAAGAGGAAATGGATACTGACGTGATTCTTAAGTTCCTCACTGCGACATTCCTCAGGGAAGGCATTCCCAAGTCGGTGTTAAGTGACAATGGCCCCCAGTTCACGTCTGAGAAATGGCTCCGATACATGGAAAGAAATGGCATCACATCTAAACACACGTCCATATATCATCCGGCTGGAAATGGGCAAGTGGAGTGCTTTAACAGAGTGCTGATGGGGTCCATTCAGGCAGCCATCATGATGGCGAAGGACTGGGAGAAAGAAATGTTGAATATGATAGGGGCATATCGCATAACCCCAACGGGCACAGGGTACAGCCCCTTCCAGATCCGGAGAGGTAGGGATCCCTTCACAAAAGACAACGTAGCATGGAAGGAGAAGACTGTAACCAGCAAGTGGTCCCCGGCGGTAGTCCAGAATAACCTTGAAAGAGCCCAAAGGATTTATGTGGAGCATTACAACAGAAGAAGGAATGTAAAGGACACATCCTTAGAGGAAGGTGAATGGGTCAGGGTCAAACTTGCGGTACTACAAAGGAAGGGTGACAGCAAATACAGTAGACCACTCCAAGTGAAGGAGGTATAGGACCGGGCTGCATTGCTCAGTGATGGGAATGCGTGGTTTCAGGATCGCATGGCCCGATGCAATAAAATCCTGCAATGGCTTCTGGAAGATCGTGAACAAAGGGTGACTGACCCAAGAACACAGGAAATGAGCAGAGAGGAACAGGAAAGTGACTGAGACATAGAAGGTGCAGAGATGGAGAGGGAGCCCAGTGGAGGTGACAGTCCGGGAACAGAGACACCATCCTGTGAAGAGAGAGAATCCCCACGCAGGGAGAGCCTGGGTTCCCAAGAAGGTAGAGAGACTGGGTCTACATTGAACAGCATGAGAGAAGTGACTTCCACCCTGGTAAGACGCACCCGGGGGGTAGATTGATTGTGAGATTGTCGAGGTTCCGGAACTATGATATGAGTGAAGCGTGAAATCCCCCAAATTAACTGTTCTCTGTTATGTGGAAAAAGGGGAGAGATGTAGAGTCTGCGCTCTAGTGTTCACGCTGAGTGATGACGTAGCGTGAACGCGCGGCCATCTTGGGGGCGTGGCTAAGAGTGAATCGGGCGCCGGAGGCAGAGAAAGAGCGCTCTCTGAGGAGTTAACATAAACATATGAATAAAATATATTTAGATCACCAACCCACTGTGTCCTGTCGTTCCTAGCACAAGGACCTACATTACATCATGTACAAAGCAATTTTGTGGTTGCAAAGTCTGTCCTTCACAAAATCACTGGGTTGTTACTTCAGAGCGGCTTTTTATAATGTGCTAAACCCATTCGTGATTCAATAGCTGGTTACTGCATTGCAACATGAGTTTAGAAAAGCATATTGAATTGGTGTTTGCAAAAGTAGTGTTTAGGGTTTCCCTTCTAAATACTGAATTGTTATGGTATGTACATATGTTCAGGAGACCACTGGCAACTCTCAAAGAAACTTACACAACTAAACCTTTCTTTTTAAAAACAGTCCTGTTTCTTATAAGGAAAAATGTCTGAATTAATTTTTTTTTAAATTAATTGTATTTAAATGCAATCGTAGACATGGTGTTCTGCTGACCACAGCAGGCCACCATCCCTGTGATTGCTCCAAATCATGGTGAATCGCAATTTGCTGCATTCCTCATGAATATTGATGAAGATGGTTCGACTGTGGTCCATGATGATTCTGAATTTTGTGAACTGACCCACTAATGCACAGGTCGGGCCCAACATTATTTTCAGTTCACAAAAAGTCAGTGCGCAATTTGCAACGCATTTTTGTGCACCAGGCTCCAAGATCTCAAATTAAAGTCTTGCACACTCACTGCTCCTTCGCCGATTTAATACCACTCTCCTTCCAACTGTTCGCCCAAGCATTAAGCTTCAGATCATTCAAAGCAGTTAAACCACCCAATGTCCGACATCTGAAAATTGTTTCCACTGCCCTGGCATTAACGGTGGATGCAACTCATGTAATTCCGTGTGGCATAATCATGTAAATGACCTACAAAGTGTGTAAAATTACATGGAATTAAGCGAGAAGAGTAGCTCTGCATTTAGCTCTATTTTCATAGAGTGAAAATGTCCCCTTATGTCCAAAATAGACGCGAGAATGCATTTTGCGCTAAGAAATAGTGGTAAATGCAACAGAATGCGAATAGCAGCGCCAGGAGCAGCCGCTTGCTCTACCTAAGTGTGCTATTCCTAAATTTCTCCTGGCATTAGCTGCCAATTCCTTAGCACAAAATCGATCGGGTGCATTTGGCACTCAGGAAATAGTGCTAAATGCAAAACAATAACCTTGAAATTACTCTTAATTACGCAAGCAGAAGTAATTGCATAATTATTGCTCACTCCGCATCAAAGAGTAATGCAGAGTTACGATATCACTCCGATTACTCTGATTTAATTCAAATTATGCCCGGGGGCGTGCATTCTTTTTCAAAACGGAGGAGCAGCTGCAGCAGAGGTGAAACATAGCTCCTAAATGGCACAGCGTAAATGACAAACAATTCATATTTTCAGCGCAAAAACTGTCAATACGGTTGAGATCAAGTAAGTCAACCTTCTTGAATCACATAGTGAGATGACACCCATTCTTGATAGCTGATGTGTGATCCTTACTAAGGAAGAGTTTCCTACAAGCTAGAGACTCCCTGCTGGAAGACTTAAAATAGGAAATACTATTTTCCCGAGGCGCAGACCTCTAAGCTGAGGAGTGTACAGATGTTGGTCAAATTACAAGAGGCTTCTTACCTCTGGTCATCAGCATACCAAGAATTGTCAACCTAACTAACAGAGAGCCATGAACAAGAAGGGTTGGCAGATCTTACCTCTGTCCACTAGATGTCTCTCTTTCCAAACATTTTTTCAACAGATTACTTACACACATTTTGGGGCCGAATAAAATGTGTTATATTTTTTTATTATTAGAAAAGATAGTGTAACTTACTTCCAAAATAACATTTAGACGTGCTGGTATGATAACTCGTTCATCCTTCTGACTTTTGTTGCAACGGGTACCAGTTTTCAACTGGATAATAGTATTTGTATATGCAAATCTTAGGCCGATTCACAAAAGTAAACTTAGACCAAAAAGTGTAATTTTAGACCTGAAGTCTAAGGGGCTTATTTACAAGCTGCTTGCGCCACTTTTTCGTCACTTTTAACTTGGGACAAGTGACGCAAAAGTGGCGCAAGGGGCTTGTAAATCTGCCCTTAAATTTATATCTAAAGTCTAACCTTAGTAGATTGACTTTTGGTCTAAGGTTAGATCAAAACTCTAACTTAGACCAAAGGTCTTACTTTACTACTACTAAAGTTAGACTTTTGGTTTAAACTTAGACCAAAAGCCTAACTTTACTACCACTAAAGTTAGACTTTAGGTCTAAACTTAGACGTTTGATCTAAGTTTACCTTTGTGAATCTGGCCCCTTGTATATAACTTCTTTATTGAAACTAAAGTACTATATAAAACAACAGATAATTTCCCCCAAAATATGTTTGTTTTATTTATATCTAAATTTGAAAAAAATGAAACTTAATAGATATTATGTGTTGCCACTAGGCTAACAGTAAGATTGTATCTATGGTACATGTTAATCAGACAAAGGGCATGTGCCTTTCAGATGTCATCTTTCTTTGACAAGCCGGTTCTGAGCACTATGCCTACTTTGAGGTTGGTGCACACAAATGACAGCAATCTGTGCAGTGTCAAGGCCAGGTACGAAAGTGAGTGTTTGTGACACATGCACAACTGAAAGTAATATAGAATTTAGAACAGAACCCCTTTAATGCTTTAACTCATGATGGTGTTACAGTGCATGAGGCTAGCTCACGGCGCTTCATTCCCCCATGAATGCCCCAAAGCGCTATTGGATGGTCGAGTAGTGGCCACCACTGTATTCTGCACAGCAGACAGACTGCGGCTTTGTAGTGAGTCCTAACTGCAAGTGCTGGGAGTTGTGCTTGAGGTTCAGAGGGGTGCTCAGTCATGTTGTAGTGGACATGTGGCTGTGAGTAAGGACAGAATGATGAAGAGGAAGGCTTGTGGATACCCACCATCATCATGGAGGAGAGGAGAAAGGCTATTTCGCTTGTCACATATGTTTGGCAGAGCATGGCTTTTTGAATGGACTTTGCAGTAATCAATGGATGGCTTCTGTGAGGCTCACAAGGGTTCTAAAATGATGTGGCACTAAACAACAAACAGTGTTTGCCCCTAAAATGCAGCCGAGAGGTATAGGTGAACACAGGCTTGCAGAGTCTGACTTGTGCTGTAACTTGTCTTGTGTTTGGAAACAGCCAGCTTTGTTCTCTGGAATCCAAAGTACTCAGAGATGATTCTCCTTATTGCTGAATGTGAGCTTCAGAGCTTGTTGATGTGAGTCTTTCTGTAGCAGGACCATCCAGGGGCAGTCTGGACTGGGGAGTACTTCTTGCATGTGCAGGGTTTGAGCGGAAGGATGATAAATCAGGCACCTTGGATGACCCATGGTGTAATGCACCTTGAATATGCGTGGCCACATCAACTCGATGGCCAAAACTACCAGCTTTCACCTGAGCGACCTAAGAAACCTGAAGCCTTTCCTTGATACTCCCGACCTGAAAATGCAAACCAGGCACAAGTCATCTCCGGACTGGAATATAGATGCTCTACCCTCGCAGGTCTACGCAAGATCTCCCTGGCCCCATTAAAAGCCTGCCTCAACGCTGCCAACAGACTCCTAACATGTTAAAAGAAATTCGGGTACATCTCTCCACACCTTAAAGCTCTAAACTGGCTTCCTCTCGAGGCCAGAATCCAACTTAAGCTGGCCTGCATCACTCACAAGGCTCTATATGCCAATTCCCATGCATTTTCTGCCCAGTAACTCGTGGTATCCGGAGGAGCCAGAAACTCCTGGTCCGCCAGAGACCTCTTGCTCCAACCAGCACACTTGCGGGGGAAAAAAAAAACTACAATCGGGCCTTCTAGGGGGCCGCACCTAGAATATGCAACTCACTCCCGCCGCCATTAGAGGAATTCCCTCTCTGGCACGCTTTAAAAAGGAGGCCAAAACCTTCCTAATGTGCAAATTCCTGTCCTAACTCTTGCATTACAATCTCCACAGCAAATTTGTTCTACCTCCTATTACTGCCTCACCATGATTTTTCTGGATGATATCCACCCGGCACCTCCGGACATCCCACCCTGGATTTGAGACCGCTTGCTTCTTGTGAAATGTATCTATCTGTTTTTATCGCAAATGTATCCACCCCTCCTAAGTCTTTTGTATACCACTTGTCAATCCTGTAAAGTGCTCTGATACATTTACGGGTCTAGTTCGCGCTCTATAAAACACAAATATAAAATAAAGTAAATGAACATAGTTCACTGCGGCGCATACTATAGCAAATTAAGACCAAATTACGTTAGTTTAGAAGCAGGTACAGTTTGGTGAACCCCCCTACTTCCTATGATACCAGACAAAAAAAACTCACGAGAGACCAAAAATGGAGTTAAACATTACGCGCCTTATCTATTAGAAGTGACGCATTGCTGCGTTAAAAAAGCAATGCGTCACTTCTCAGTGCGCCCTCCTTGCAACATGATGGGTGCCGTCAATGAAACACTGACGACATCCCTCTAAGGCACACACTCCTATCCTCTTGAGAAAAGATTTCAATTGTGAAACTTAATTTGAATCTTTCAGAAAAGTTTTATTCAATTCATTTGTGTTTGCTCGTTAAATCACTTTAGTCAAATACATTCTTTGACATGTTTTTCACTGAACGTCATGACTACTCATCCTCCTATGCATTTCGGGTGAAAACATTCTTCTTCATGGAGACGCACTAGAAATCAAAAACATATATAATACAACAGTCAATATATCATTTCCATATAACAATACTTACAATTTCCTAGATATTCTGCAAGTGCTACATGCCACCAAAAGTGAATATAGTGTCTCAATTCACCGCTATCCCAAGCCTGGGTAAAAAACTTAAACTCACATGAGTTGCTTTGAGCCAATGTACTCCACCTGTAAGTATCATAAATACCATAGGTTTATAAAGCGCATCTTTTCCTATATCGAGTCTTGACCGACCAGTATCCTAACTATATTCACACTAACCTTTAGACGTTCATATCCGATGTTCAACTTCTGCAGCTAACTGCTTCGCAAAACGTTCATGGCGCTCATATTGCGCTTCCGTATCTCAAGTTAGGTCCCTTCTGATGCAATATGAGAATCAATACATTCTATCCAAAGAAGGATGGCGGTAAAATTCGAGATTGATTGTCAGGTATATTGACGACATGTTCATAATCTGGAAAAACACAAAAGAAAAATTGCAATCCGCACTTAAGGAACTCAATAAAGCAGACAGTAGAATACAATTCACTTGGGAAATATCAGACAAAAAAAAAATCACATTTCTAGATGTGGAAGTTACCATCACGGAAAAGGGGTTTGAAACAGAATCTACCGCAAGCCGACGGACAGGAATAATACCCTACATTTTTCAAGCTTTCATCAGATGTCATTAAAAAACATTTGCCTTATTCACAAATGACAAGAGTCAAACGTATAACTTTAGATGAGAATAAAGTCACACAAAGAATTGCGGAAATTGGACAAAGATTCTTAACAAGAGGTTATCCACAGGAAATTATCACAGAAGCAAAAAGAAGAGTAATGGATACAAATCGCACTGACCTATTGAAAGAACACAAAAAAAGCACAGAAAATAGGATAGTGGCGGTGTCCAAATTTTCAACTTTAAGCAAGGAGTTCAAAAAGATTGTGCTACGACATTGGCAAATTTTAAAATTGGAAACAGACTTTAATAACATCTTTAAAGAACCACCCCTCTTTGCTTACACACGTGGAAACAACATTGGTGAAATCCTCAAACAAAAGAGAAAGTTAAATGAGACATTTAAGGGAACAAGACCTTGCATGAGTTGTGGGAATTGCAACAATATCATTAAAGGATCTGTTATAAATCACCAGATGAAAGGCCATGAAATTAAACTAAAAGTTACGGCAACTTGTGACACGTCAAACGTGATCTATTTATTGCAATGTCCATGCGGAAAACCCTATGGGGGTAAAACTGAAATAAAAATAAAAATCAGACTTACAGACCACAAATCTAACATTCGGACTAAGAACACTAAAACAACTATCGCAGTGCACTTTGCGGAAGCACATCACAACATTTCCCAACTGAAGTTTCTCGTATTGGAATGTGTAGAGAAACGAGAAGGAAGAGACAATAACAGATACTTGTTACAATGTGAAAATATTTGGATTCAAAAACTATGTTCGAAAAAAGCCAAATGGGCTTAATGATCGGATTGAGTTAGCATGTTATTTATAATCCATTTAACCTGAAACAAACCCAATTGGGTCCTTTGTTTCCTAATGTGAATCTGAGAAATGCTTGTGCCATTTAAATAATTCATGCTTACTATTAACAGTGCTGATACCAACATATGTTGATTTAATTTTTAATTTCACGGTTATATGTGTTTACTTCATTTAATTTTTTTACTAATGACATCATTTAGAAAATGGTTAATATTTTCTCCGTAATAATTTCATCAGAACATGTATTTCTATTAGAGTCTTTTGTTTATGGCCATAGACCAGGTGAACGCGAGGTGGTCCTATCAAAATATGGAAGCGCGATATGAGCGCCATGAACGTTTTGCGAAGCAGTTAGCTGCAGAAGTTGAACATCGGATATGAACGTCTAAAGGTTAGTGTGAATATAGTTAGGATACTGGTCGGTCAAGACTCAATATAGGAACAGATGCGCTTTATAAACATATGGTATTTATGATACTTACAGGTGGAGTACATTGGCTCAAAGCAACTCATGTGAGTTTAAGTTTTTTTACCCAGGCTTGGGATAGCGGTGAATTGAGACACTATATTCACTTTTGGTGGCATGTAGCACTTGTAGAATATCTAGGAAATTGTAAGTATTGTTATATGGAAATGATATATTGACTGTTGTATTATATATGTTTTTGATTTCTAGTGCCTCTCCCTGAAGAAGGGTGTTTTTCACCCGAAATGCATAGGAGGATGAGTAGTAATGACGTTCAGTGAAAAACATGTCAAAGAATGTATTTGACTAAAGTGATTTAACGAGCAAACACGAATGAATTGAACAAAACATTTCTGAAACATTCAAATTAAGTTTCACAATTGAAATCCTTTCTCAAGAGGATAGTAGTGTTTGCCTTTGAGGGTTGTCGTCAGTGTTTCATTGACGGCACGTACTGTTTCCTTTGTTCAATTGACGCCCCCTGGCGGAAGACGTCACCTCGAGAGCACCCGTAAACCCATGGTTTAACACAAACAAACCAAGTATAAACCAATAAAAAACAGGCTGTGCACCTAGAGCGCAATTTCCAACATGATGGGTGCGTCATATTTACTGTATAATGCATCATGTCTCAAAGAGTTACAGATATGTCAGTATTTCTTATGTATCTGCAGGTGCAAAAGTGACACATTTCTGTGGGGTGTCAGAAAACAGACGCAACTCCAGCAATGTGTCCTTTCACAAGGAGCAAGGCCCATGTGAAAGGGCCTGAGTCAGTGTTACGCCTACTGTGAGGCAGGAGTAAGATATTGACGCATGGGCGTCCTAGAAGTGGCAAACTGATATCTCATAGATTTCAACGCACCTTTTCTACAAAGCTTTTTGTGGGATAAACGCCCAACCTGCATACATTATACCTGGTGCAGGTATAATGTGGCACAGGGGTTTATAAAGTGACTCATCTGCCTAGATGGTCTCCTAGAGTGGGTTTAGATGTGGGGACTCAGTGGATATAGCGCCACAAGAGAGAAGTGCCACTATGACCACTGTCTTGTGCCCTAAGCTGAATTGTTCAGTATTTAGTATTGCTGTGTTTTTGAAAAGTACTTTCTGTTCGTAAAAGACAAGCACTGGGCTGGTACCGAAGTTATTGTATCTGTTAGTCGTTTGTTGAGTTCTGAGCTTGTGCACCACACACTACCTCCTTGAGAAGCCAGTGACCTCTCACCCTCATCATACTGGGTTTCATGTGTGAAGGGATTGTAATTGGTTCAGTTTACAGAGCCACAGCAGAACAGGTCCTAGGACATCAGTGGCTGCAACCAGCACGATTGAGGCTCACTAGCCCTGTCTGCCCAGTGGTCCCTGAAAGGAGTCTGGCAAGTGCTGTTTGAATATTGGTTCTTCAATGTAGGATTATTTCTGAAACAAATATCTGTAACAGCCTGGTTACAAGCTTATTGTACCTCTATATTTTGGATCGTGTGTTTAATGAACATGTGTAGTAGCACATATCTAGACTCTTTGAACGTAATCTTCATGGAATGGTTTAGAACTGGGTTGCAGACCTTAGTTGCACCCACCAATGAGGGAACAGGGGGCACTGATATCAGTAGTTTCCCCTTGTACTGTAGCAATTTTATTCAATGTGACTGTCCGCATAGCTGGCAATAGTTTGTATTCTTTTATTGTGTGTGTTAGAAATGGGGTTTCTGGTTTGCTAGGGTATGCACCGAAGCCAGGTAGAACCCACCACTCTATTCAGGGTAAGGGAGTTACACACCCAAGAAAACCCTTGCTCATCCCCTTGGTAGACTGGCACGAGCAGTCAGGCTTATACCAGAGGCAATGTGTAAAACGTTTACACAACACACACCAGTGACACAATAAACACACCACAAAAGAGATACTACACAGTAGTATAGAAAAATGTGTATCTGTATTAAATGTAAACATAGACTAAAACCACATAAACCAAAATTACTCTGCCAACTAGGAAATTGTCATAACATCACATTGAAATGACACTCATTATCCTGTCAGTGCAAGGTAAAAACAACACATACAATAACATCAGGGCACGAAATGCAGCAGTTAGGTCTTCCTCACCACCACAGTTTTCATGGTGGTGTGACTGTCATGAAAAGTGTGGCAGTGAGGAAACTAAGGGGTCTCTAGGGCCCCCTTTTGCATCTGCACCAGGGGATGCATGCCCCCTGTCTGCATGCACCCCCAGTTCCTATAGGGCATGGAATTGGCAGTTCATGCCCAGCAGGAATCTGCAATGGCATTCCCATTCCATTGTGGATCCTGTTACGGCTCTCCCATGAGCCTTTGAAGAGGCACCGCCGTGGGCCAGCTGATGCAGGACCACATGGCGCCCCGTCCCCGCACCGCCAAAGTCATAATAAGGCCCCATGCCTTTAGCAAGTGTGAGAAAACCCTCCGGGACCTGACAGTTTGGGGGTTTCAGCTGGTAAAGTTGCTCGCTTATTTGTGTGTCATGAGGCTGATGTGTACAGCCAGAATCAAAGAAACACACAAGACCAGGACATTCCACAAGATATCTAGGTGTTCAAGCGTAGCATACTTCTGAAGCAGTGTCATTTTGGCTTAACCCTTTCATGTTTGACTAGGCCACATATATGTTTATGTATGGCCCCTATGCATTCATGTGACTTAACATTATTAATGTAATGCAGTGCACTTGAACAGTTACAGAAAGTCCATTTACTGTGAAATCTCGCCATTCAGATGAGCATGCATATTTCCTTACAGTAACAGCGAATTGCAGTTCTCACGTACATCTGCATTTGTGCGGTTTGAATGATATAGTAAATTCATATATATTCCCGTACTAATGTGGATAATACTTTGCAATTATTTTATAACTGAAATTTTATTCTTTTGAATAGTTCTCTACATCCTTATTGTAACTGCCTATGTATCCGTAATCATGCATTTAATACACGTTGAGATGCGTGCCACACTAAATTGTCCAAAGGACTTATGCATTTGGATTTCACAATGTTTAACCTTCAACGGGAAAATTTGCTTTGGATGCAAGTTTTTCTCTCTACTGCAGATGCAGTCATCTAGTGAATAGAGATGTTACATTGTGTGAAAGAAATAATGGGGTTCGAGAAGAGCATTTTTGGCAAGGATGAGAAGCCCTAACGAGCGAAGGGAGGACTACTGTCGGTGCAGAATGGGGAGATGGGAGGAATCCAAGGAAGTTCTAATGTGTGAACCAAAGGAAAGAAGTCTCAGGTGCAGTTACCAAGATTTATTGTTTGAAGGTGGAAAATAATGAGACATGTAAAATGGGATTCTCAACGGTTCATTTGTGGGTATAATTGATGATCACATTTCAGCCTATTTTAAACTCCTGTTAGACTTAGAGAGGTCCAGACCTCTTGGTGACATCTCCATTGTGTGGCTTCATGCTATGCAATATTATTTCTCTTTAGAGAACTTCTACACAGGTTCTGCTGTGCTGACACCTTTTTTGCTTCCCTGACTTAAACAGGGCATCATTGATCCCCAATTTAAAATCGAGCTTACTAAAGTTTCTTAAACAACCTCAAGTATAGGCAGGAGGGTCAAAACTTTCCATCTAGTCATCAGACTTTGTTTCTCATTCTTTTCACTGCGGCTACAGAATTCCTCATTTGCTTCTGTTATTGAGGATACATTTTGTCTGACATTTTGGAATTGCATTATTGGTTCTGTATTTTTATACTATGCTTCTGTGACTGATTTATATCAGCTGGCCTCTTGGAAGTTGTGTGCACGCCCTACCTGTTGTCGGATTGTTCTCCTGTGTCCCAGCGAGTTTCTGAACTTGGGATTACCACAGCGCCTCGCCGGACCCGCTTCGCGGGTCCCGCAGCGTCTTGCTCCTGAAACTGCTGTTTGATTGGGAATCTGTGGAGAGGAGCGCGGGGCAGGTGACAGCGTCAGCGGGGCTGCGAGCACAAACGCCGGGACTCCAGTGTCCAGGAGTCCCTGCGCGCCCGATTGAAGACACCTGGGCTGCTCTCCCCGCTGGCCACGACCCCCGCCTATCAGCCTATGAGTGTGCTGTTGTTAGTTTAAAGGAGACCAGTGCTACCATTTGCGGGAGCGCGCGGGAGCGCGCCGGGAGAAGCCCGGGACAAGGGCGGGACCGTCTAAGGCCGTCGTAGGCCGAAATAGGCCGGGCTGGGCCCACCCTCTTTATCTTGTCTTTTGAATATTGGTTTATTTGCCTGTTAACCTTCTCTTTAGTTCTGCACTCATCACGGTTAGTCATGCCTTCCCCGGCTAAGGAGGGCACCCCCATGAAGCCGGGAGGGGTAAAAAATAGGACTCTAGATAACTATTTCCCCCGGGCTGCGGGAGAAGGGGATAAGGAAAGCACCTTGATTAAGCTTAGGGCGGAGCGTAGACGCTCCATAGAAAATTTGAAAAATAGGCCCCTAGGAGACAATGCCATATTACTTAGTGAGGTGCCAACCTCACTGGATGATGTTCCCCTTTTGCTGAGGGATTGTACCAACAACCTGACTGATCCAACTATTAACTTAACCCCCTCCAACAGCCCAAGCAGTGTGACCATTGATCTAATTTCCCAGCCCCTACCGGCTATTAAAGCCAGGAAAGCTAAACCCAAGTTAACCTCAGTGCAAGGGGTATACGGACCCCCACCGAATAAACGCAGGAGGAAGTCAAGGGGTGGCCAAGGAAAAATTAAAATGAAAACCCCCCATTCTGATTTTGGGAGGACAACAAAACCCCCCCCCACCCACTGAGAGGTTAGTGAAAGAGGTACACTCAACACCCCCTGAAAAGGTTACCACTGTTACCGACCTGGCAGATGCCTCAGTAAATAATGCTTCCAATATCCCCCTTTCTGTTGTCCCGCTAGGAAATCTTGAATTTTTGCTCAGGTCCCTACTATTGCCAATTAGCGAGAGTATTAAAAAGGTTGAGATCAGACTCACCATTTTGGAGGCTACACTAAATAGCATGAAATCCTCGGTGGGCCTCCAGGGCAGATCTCCTGAGACTACCCTCTCCCATGGCCCCTCAGAAGCCCTCTAACAGGGCAGCTAGTTCAGCCTCCCCCCGGGTCATCACTGTTGCTCCCCATCTACAACCCCTCATGGTTAACTCAGTCCCAGCCCACCCACTTAATCCTAACAGGCTACCCTCACCTACAGTCCCAGCTCCCTCTATACCAACTACTGGTAGTCCTGCTCCCCCACTCCCAATGAAGCCTCCTCCTAGACCACGTAGGCCCAATCTCCCCCCAGAGGCAAACGATTTTATGGTAGTCATGGCCGGTGTTCCCCCACTTGAAGCGGGCGAAGTTGAGAACTTTTGCTCATTGAAAAGTTAGGTAATTAAGTGGTTGAATGTGAACAGACCCCTCCCGGTACATCTCAATAACGAAATCATTATGGTGAGAAGGGTGCCTTGGGTGGGCAAAACAAATAAATCTATAATAGGGGATTGCATTTTGGTGAGTTTTAGAGATGCTGGGACTGTTATGCATATATGTCGAGGGAAGAACAGATCATTGGAATCAACCATTCAGACCCTCCATGTGTCTTTTTTTTCCCCCTTTCCCCAATACACCCCAATCAAGTCCATGACACCTGGACGAGGGTCGCCCGGAGGGGCAGACACTACGATTTCAACGCTCGGCCAGTCTTTCATTACCCGGAGTTACCCTTCCACAGTTTCAATTGATTTAGTTGCCTGAATGGACTTGAGGGGGTTGATTGACACACGGGCAGATATACCAACACAATGGGAACTGCATCCCCAGGAGCTGTAAAAACAGGGGACTCAATATTGGAACTGGAGCAGCTTCCCCCGGTACAACAAACTTCATCTAGTGGCGTTAGGAGGACTGAGGCACACGTGCCCATGATTACAGCCACTGATCTTACAGGGGGAGGAAACGGGCTTGAAATGGGTCAGGTGGAGACTGTGGAACAATCTGAGCTTTATGGGGGAATTGACCAGGTCAACGAGGCTCTGAGAATCATCTCCTGGAACATAGCAGGTTTGGCAGCCAAATTTAATAACAAAGAGTGGCGCAATTATATTAGTAATTTTCATGTAATTAGCCTCCAGGAGACATGGGCCCTTGATAATAGTAACTTCCATATGCAGGGGTATACATGTTTTTTTGTCCCGGCGCAAAAAACGAGATCGGGGAGAGCCATGGGAGGACTATCCATATATGTAGATTTAAACCTGCCGGGCACCTGGTCCACCACAGACTGGAAATCCCATGCCATACAAGCAGTACAGTTTTCTGGGAAGGGGCTAAAACTTACTGTTTTCAATATTTACAGCAATGGGGCAGGGGGAGACTATACCTCATTTGTAGGTGAGTTGGAAGACAGATTGGGTCAGGAAATTACAGCGCAGAAAAGGGGGCAGGTACCTGCTCTGCTGGTCATGGGAGACTTTAACTGTCACCTATGCGCGGCACTGGTCCCAATAGACGCAGAATGGTCTCATTGCCCTGTAGAGAATGGGCCGCATTTCTCTCACACGCCGGATGGGTTAGCTTTTAGGAAGCTCCAGCTTAATTACGATCTAGAGCACACTATCAATATGATGGGTGTGCAGAGGGACGGCACCCTCCAACCCACATTCAAGAGGAGAGGATGCTCATCTATTATTGATTATATCTTGGTTTCTAGATTTCTAATAAATAGAGTCACCAGTGTAGGGATTGAATGGAGCAGTTTCAGTGATCACAACCCCCTTGTATTGGGGTTGTTGTATCGGGCGGGCTCAAAAAGTAGATACCAAGGCACAATTACGGAGAAGGTAACAGACCAGGGTAGGAGACTAAGGTGGTCCAAAATAGACGGGGAAACTTTTTACAAATCCCTGATGGACTCTGGTAAACCCGCCATTGATGACTGTCTAGATATGGAGGTTCAAGGTCCGAGGTTACTTGAAGCATTTGGCCAGATTGCTGACCTTATAGATGGGTTATTAAAAACCAGCGTGCCCATAAGAACCACAGTAACCCACGTTGGTTCGATAGAGACTGCACAAAGGCTTCGAGGGAGCTCAAACGCAGTCTTAAAACCAAACCAAGGGACACCCTACAAATTATGGTGTGTAGGAATAAATATAAGAGGGAGATCAAGAAGAGGAAATTAGCTCTACAGGGAGAAGCGTGGGCAGACCTAAGAGAAGCGGGGGAAAAAAGGGACATGTCCGGGTTCTGGAGAATTAATAATCAACCTACTTTCCAGGAAAATAACACCCCGGAGATAGGATCCAATATCTTACCAGAACAGTGGGTCTCTCATTACAAGGGGCTGTATAACTATGAGCCAGGAACAACTGAAGAGCATCCTGATATCTCACATCAGAACTCTACAGTAGTGTTCACTATCAAGGAGATCACGGCTGGAATAGAGGGATTGACAAAAAATAAAACCCCTGGCCCTGACGGAATCCCCCCGGATTTGTTTTTGAGCTGTGTAGAACTCTGGGCTCCCATAATGACCAGGGTCATAAATACCGCCATCATCTGTGGCCTGCCACCGTCCTGGTCTAAGGCCATAATCGTCTCTATTTTTAAGAAGGACAATAGGGATGACCCTAAGTGTTATCGCCCGATTTCCCTGATTGATGTATCTGCCAAACTCCTGGGAAGGGCGATCTTTAATAGGCTGTCCGAGTGGACCGAAGAAAATAACACCTTCTCGGACACTCAATATGGATTCAGGACGGGGAGGTCCACCAGTGATCAATGCCTGAACCTCTATATGCTGACAGCCAAATACACCATGGCCAGCAATGAAGCCATCTATATGGGGTTCATGGATCTGGCAGCGGCATTCGATCATGTTAATAGGGAGAAACTTTGGGTCATGATGTCTCTTATGGGGATAGAGGGTGGCCTAATTAATATCCTAAGGGAACTTCACAGTGATACCTCTGCTAAGGTTCGTTTTAACAGGGAGGGGGGGCTGACCGATTCATTTTCTTGCAAAAGCGGGGTTCGGCAAGGTTGCATTCTTGCCCCTTTTTTATTCTCCCTTTATATAAATAATTTGGAACAGTTTTTGTTAAATCTAAAGACAGATTGCCCAAGGGTGGGGACGGGTCATATCCCTGTTCTGCTTTATGCAGATGACGCGGTCCTGCTCGCACGCACGCCTAGGAGCTTACAGATTCTGATTGACGGATTTGTTAAATTTATGGGCTCCCTAGACCTTTTTGTAAACTTGGGCAAATCATATGTGCTGTTGGCTGGTAACAAACCTTGCACCAAATTTAAGTACACAATAGGAAACCACAAAATAGAAGAGGTTAAAACATTTCCCTATCTAGGTGTAACTTTTGACGGGGCTTTACAATTTAACTCCCTTGTTGAGGAGCGCTGCCGCAAATTGATCGCTACTAATGGGGCAATAGCAAGCTATGGTAGGAGGGTAGGTAGATGGAGCCTTGAACAGGTGATGAACCTGTATAGCTCCATATGCTGCTCCAAAGTGATCTATAGGGCAGAGGTATGGGGCTTTGTTAACACTACAAAAATCCAGCGGGAGGAAAATAAATATCTAAGAACCATCCTGAGGATACCCCCAAGTACTGCGGGCTTTATAGCACACAGGGAACTAGGGAGGCCTTACCTAGAAGATCTGGTCAAACTTAGGCCAATAGTGGCCTGGTTAAAAATTTGGGTCAACCCTGAAGCGTCTCTAAGCAGAGAAATTTGAAATGATTGCTTCGAAAGAGACAAATGTATGAGAATACCATGGCTCAATTATGTAAAGTGTACCTTAGAGGCCCTTGGCTATAGGAACCTCTTCATCAACCCTGTAGCAATTGTATCCCAGCACAAGTTGTTAGTAAAAAAAGCTTTTTTAGAGCAAAAAGCACAACAGAGAGCTGAGGCTGAAGGTCTTAAAAAGACAGTGAGGGCTCACAACCTGGTCAAGAGCGTCGAGGGAATGGAGCCATATTTGTATCTCATGCACAATGCTCAGGACAGATTTATGATGTGTCGCTTTAGATTAAATTTACTCCCATATATACTGGCATCACCAGCAGGGTTCTCAACAATAATCGAGCAGAAGGGATCCTGCGGCTGCGACAATAGGTCTCCGCAGGATTCCCTTCACTTTGTACTACTCTGCCCTTTTTTTACCATGCCTAGCTGCAGATTTCTAGTGGAAATTTTAAAACAAGCCAATTTGGAACATGATAAAGAGGCCTTAATCTATCTGCAGAAAGCATCTGACCCTTTAACATTGTGCTGCATAATGAATTTTATTAAAGTTGCAGTTCGTTTAAGGGTAACCAGAGGAGAAGAATGATGTTAAAAATTGTTATTAATCTTTGTAAAGAGTTAAAATCTTTTTTATCTTTTTGTAACATGTAAACAATAATTACTATAATCGGGATCTTGAAAATGATTTAATGAATTTTTACTTATGTATATATGTATGTGCTTTTATGGTGATTTTTAATCATCGAATAAAGAACCCTTGAATTGAAATTGAATTGAGTTTGCAATAAATTCAAAATTAATCCCATCTTCTGACTCGAGGTTTTACTGTGTGGCCAAATGGGTTAAACCACAATTATGAAATTTTAATTGATCTTAACTTTTTTTATTTCTCAGGCACCTAAAAACTTCCATTGCAGCGGGCAAGGAAGAAGGAGCCCAGATTCAATGAGTTAGCACTTCTCTATGAAAAGGATGATATAAGACAATGCAATATGCAGACATTTCAGGGTTATTTTCACAGCCTGCCTTTGGCAATATTTGACCCTTCATTACTTAATTTACCATATATTGAAGAAATCCTAATTCATAATTTGTGATGTAAATGTTCTCCAAACAGTGGACCAATGTTGGCTTTCCCATCACGAGGCATAGTGTACTGTCAGTGTTTGAACTTTGGGAAATACATGCTGACTGGTGGGGGATAACAACTTTCTAGTATAGGAGCTGCATGATTTTAATTCCATTTATTAGATCCTATATACCCCTTTAGTTTATGGTTTAATATGTTACTCTCAGGTTTCAAAGTGCATTACAATGTATAAATTGTCAGCTTGCAAAATGGCTTGTTCAGCAGATACTGCCACTTTCCACAGTGTCATGCTAGGTAAATACTTTCCCATTTCCACAATGCTAAAGTAAACTGATCATTCCAGTTGACAATTTCACATTAACAGATATATACAATGTTCAAAGACATCCTGTTTATCCATGGCCCATAAGTGTTTATTCCTAGTTTCTCTAACTAGCTCATTAAGCAAATGGCAGCTTCAGTAGTGCCTAAATTCACAGATAATCCCAGTTATCAAATAGCCTAGAGAGTAAATATTACCAGTGTTCACAGTACTCCATATTGTAGATTATATTACTTTTACCTTTTATGTAGGAGCTAAGTGTGTTCTGGGAATAGTAGTAATGGTTCACCTCAATTGGGCTAAATGTTTTGCCGAACAAAAGTCTGGAATGCAAAACGTTCTCACATCACATCGACCTGCGGGCATCTAGTAATCTTATCAGATTCCTTTCCGACAACAAACATAAGGTTTCAACCCTCTACTTTCACCATATGCCAAGTCACTTTAATGCACCCTGGTCACTAGGCTCACCCTCTAGGAACACATTGCTAAAAAAGGAAATATGGTCAGGAACCAGCTCTCCTAAACAAAGTGAAACCAGTTTTTTCAGAAAACAACTTTATAACTGCTGATAAAGCTTTTGTACTCTGGCATGGTGGTAACGCCAGGCTCCAAGGTCTCCCAGACTCCACACTGGTGCCCCTTAAGAGTATCCTGGTGAGTCTCACAAAGGCCCAAAAGAAATGTGATCACACTCCTGCTTGCGGATGAAACTTCACTTGTTTCTAGGATGACCAACTGGCATTGGTGCAAATTCAGGACGGTGAGTGTAAAAATTCAGGACAAAGGGTCAAAATTCAGGACACAAATTCAGGACAGGAGGTCAAAATTCAGGACAAAACTTCAGGACAATAGGTACGTTTTACAGACACATCAGAGGTCGCACAATAGTATATAAGTAAGCCCAGCCATTTCCAAACATATTGAACCATTTACAAACCTATCCATCATGTATCCTTCCATCTATCATTTCACTCATCCATCCCTTCATCCATCCTTTCACTCATCCTCCATTATCCATCCATCCATCCATCCTTTCACCCTATCCATCTGTACACTTATCCATCCACTCTTCATCCCATCCATCCATTCACTCATCCATTCAGCCATTTACCCTTTCACTAATCCAGCCATCCTTTCACTTACTAATCCTTCCACCCATCCACTATTTTAGTCATCCATCCATCCTCCCTTTCTCTCTCCATCGACCCTTTCACTTAGCCATCCTTCCTTCCATCCATCCATCCACCCACCCACCCATCCATCCATCTACTCATCCACTCATGAATCCATCCATTGACTCTATCACTCATCCATCTATCATTTCACCCCTTCAAACATCTATTCATCCTTTTGTCCATCTACCCTCCCTTTCACTCACTCATCTATCCTTACATCCACCCTTTCACTCATACGTCCATTCATTCACCCTTGCACTTATCAATCCATCAATCCATCCATCATTTCACTCATCCACCTACCCACCCATCATCCACCCACCCATCATCCACCCACCCATCATCCACCCAACCATCCACCCACCCACCATCCACCCACCCACTCATCTATCCTTTCACCTACCATCCAATCCACGGATCCATCTTTTCACCCACCCACTATCCACCCACCCACTCATCCATCCTTTCACCCACCCACTCATCATCCATCCATCCTTTCACCCACCCACTCATCATCCATCCATCCTTTCACCCACCGACTCTCCATCCATCCATCCTTTCAACCACCCATCATCCATCCATCCATCCATCCATCTCATCCATCCATCCTTACCCTCCATCCATTCATCCATCCATCCTTCCCCTCATCCATCCATCCTTCCCCTCCATCCATCCATCCATCTCCTCATCCATCATCCTTCCCCTCATCCATCTTTCCCCTCATCCATCATCCAGCTACCCATACATCACGCTATTTACATTTTCTCTCCATCCTTCCCCTCACTCATCAATCCATCCATCCTCTCTCATTATCCATTTATTCATTCTTTCATTCACCCTTTCACTAATTCATCCAGCCATTCACCCATCCCTTCACTTACTTACTCGCCGACCTGTCCATATTAATTTTGAGCTGAGCCCTTTTGAGAAGAGGCCCATCAAGAACTTCACCCTCGCTGCAGGGGCTGTTCCAGGACTGGGACAGAAGCCACCCTGGGCGGAGACAGGATCTACCACAGGGGGGGACGACAGGAGACATCACAGGCAGGGGGGGGGGGGCTGGAGCCATCACATGGGGGGACAGGAGCCATCACTGGGGGGTGGGGGGAAGGGTGGGGGTAGGAGCCATCACAGAAGGGGGAACAGGATCCACCAGGGTGGGCACAGGGGTGGGCATGCAGTATTCTAGTATCATCTTGGGCTCCCCTCCTGCACAAGACAACGAGCAGACAGGCTCTCTGTCCAAAATGCCATCCCCCACTGTGATGTACAGTACTTACAGGAGATACTCTAAGAGAACTGATTGAACTGATTGTCCTCCATACTTTGTTAATCAGTGTGGGTGCGATTGTGCGATTTCTTTATTTTCTTACATTATAGACTGCATGTTTGAAGAACCGAGGTTTGCTTACAATTTAGTGACAGTAGTTACGCTCTGAGAAGAGAACCACGTGCTGCCTCGGTGTAATCAGGGGTGTAATCTGGCCGAGTCTCGGATATTTGGGGCCCTGGGTAGAAATGGAATGTGTGAGCCCCCCTCTAAACAGCAGAGACATGACACATTCAGGGCTGATTGCGTGTGAATGGATGCCCCCTGCTCCTGAACCTGCAGCCCCTCCCTCTGTCACCTTCAAGCACCTCTTAACAGCTCATCAAGGGCTGGAGGTGTCAGGGTAGCCATCCCGCGGTGCCTCTCCAATGCTGCTGGGCATCTGAGGAGCTTTGGTGCAGCATCGGAGTGAAGAAGGGAGGTGGGTGCAAGCTGTGCCGGCTTTAGGGTGGAGCAACCGGTGCCCGGTTAAAATGACGGACAAATGGCGTCCGTTAAAGATTCCTTCACGGACAACGGACAGACAGCCAAAATTACGGACTGTCCGTGAAATTTACGGACGGTTTGTCACCCTACTTGGTTCCCCTTAACAGCACACACGACCTTCAAAGCCAACTGCATCCTATACAAAGCCTTCAGGACCAGCACCACTGCTTATTTTACAGACAAGCTGACCATCTCTGGTGGCTCTTGGCACATTTGCTGCAGGTCACCATCAGACTGCAGACTAAAGTCCAACTTATGAGTAGTATAGTAGTCATTGCCGCATAGTGGAGTAAATAGAGCAGGCATTTACCGTCTCTTCTGACCACAAGTTAAAAACCGTATGTGATATTTACATGTGCTGAATACCCCATATATGTGGTTGACGTGTGCTATTTAACATTTGTGCTATTTAGTGCATTTGATATTTACCACGTGCAAAAAATCCATGTGGTAAATAACACCCTATGACAAGTAAGTGAGGTCCAGTAAAAAGCACCACCTTAAAATATCTCCAATCAATAGCAAGCGTTAAAATGCATATAAGTATAAGGGATGAGAGGAAAGCTATAACACAAATGCAAAAAAAACCTAGGATCAACACAATAATGTACAAAGCAGAGTACATGCACTGTTTGCTCTGAAAAACTACAATCACATACACCCCTGCACACAGAGCCAGACCTACATACACAGCCATGACAGGCAGGTGAAGCTCTCACAGGCTGATTGCAGCAGCTCGCACTTCCGTTCTGCAGTACACCACCACGGATGCAGCACAGCTAGGCACTTAATTCATGTGGCTTATTGTGCTTCGTTTGAGTCAGGGAACTTTTATGAATCAGCTTTGAAAATAATATATCTTCTTATATAGTATGTTTCCCTGAGGCTGTAAGTAGGCCCTGACATTGATACTTTATGGGCACGTGAGACTCCTTGGACATGGTGTGAGCCAATTGACAACCAGAACGTGTCTGATTGAGCTGAATACACAAAGTGAAACCTTTACTGCACACCCTCCCCTCATTCGGGTCTCTAATAATTACTTGTATTTACATAGCGCTTCATACCTCAAGTATGCTGTTCCTAGGCGCTGCATCTCAACCCCACATTCCACTTTGCGTTAAATTGTCCTCTCCTCTGCCTAGCAGGCATCCTGTCAACAAGCATTAGAAATGCAATAGGTCTCGCAGCATTAGAGTTAGTGCTTTTAGAATTGTTTATGGTTTTTTTTGTAAATCTTTAGCATGAGGTTGAGGGTGAGTGAGGGTGAGTGAGGGTGAGGGGTTGAGGGTGAGTGAGGGTGAGGCTGAGGGTGAGTGAGGGTGAGTGAGGGGTTGAGGGTGAGGAGTTGAGGGTGAGTGAGGGTGAGGGGTTGAGGGTGGGTGAGGGGTTGAGGGTGAGTGAGGGTGAGGGGTTGAGGGTGAGTGAGGGTGAGTGAGGGTGAGGGTGAGTGAGGGTGAGGGTGAGTGAGGGTGGGTGAGTGTGAGTGTGAGTGAGGGTGAGTGTGAGTGAGGGTGGGTGAGTGTGGGTGAGGGTGAGGGATTGAGGGTGAGGGGTTGAGGGTGAGTGAGGGTGAGGGGTTGAGGGTGAGTGAAGGTGAGGGGTTGAGGGTGAATGAGGGTGAGGGAGGGTGAGGGGTTGAGGGTGAGGGGTTGAGGGTGAGTGGGGGTGAGTGAGGGTGAGGGGTTGAGGGTGAGTGAGGGTGAAGGTGAGTGAGGGTGAGGGTGAGTGAGGGTGGGTGAGTGAGGGTGAGTGTGGGTTAGTGTGGGTGAGTGAGGGTGAGGGATTGAGGGTGAGGGGTTGAGGGTGGGTGAGGGGTTGAGGGTGAGTGAGGGTGAGGGTGAGTGAGGGTGAGGGGTTGAGGGTGAGGGGTTGAGGGTGAGTGGGGGTGAGTGAGGGTGAGGGGTTGAGGGTGAGTGAGGGTGAGGGGTTGAGGGTGAGTGAGGATGAGGGGATGAGGGTGAGTGAGGATGAGGGGTTGAGGGTGAGTGAGGATGAGGGGTTGAGGGTGGGTGAGGGTGAGTGTGAGTGAGGGTGAGTGAGGGTGAGGGTGAGTGAAGGTGGGTGAGGGTGAGGGGTTGAGGGTGATTGAGGGTGAGGCGTTGAGGGTGAGTGAGGGTGAGGGGTTGAGGGTGAGGGTGAGGGGTTGAGGGTGAGTGAGGGTGAGGGTGAGTGAGGGGTTGAGGGTGAGTGAGGATGAGTGAGAGTGAGGGTGAGTGAGGGGTTGAGGGTGAGGGGTTGAGGGTGAGTGAAGGTTTGAGGGTGAGGGGTTGAGGGTGAGTGAGGGTGAGTGAGGGTGAGGGTGAGGGGTTGAGGGGGAGGGGTCGAGGGGGAGGGGTTGAGGGTGAGTGAGGGTGAGTGAGTGAGGGTGAGGGGTTGAGGGTGAGTGAGTGAGGGTGAGGGGTTGAGGGTGGGTGAGTGAGGGTGAGGGGTTGAGGGTGAGTGAGTGAGGGTGAGGGGCTGAGGGTGAGTGAGGGCGAGGGGTTGAGGGTGAGTGAGGTTGAGGGTGGTTGAGTGAGGATGAGTGAGAGTGAGCGTGAGTGAGGGGTTGAGGGTGAGGGGTTGAGGGTGAGTGAGTGAGGGCTTTCCAGTCTTATGTTTTTTCTTTTCTAAAACAAACAGTGGTCAGCAGGAAGGAAATATCTACAGCAACGTATTTAATATTTTACACTCTGATTATCACTGCAGGAAAAACATAAAAATACACACATTGTTAGCTTCAGTTCATTTGTAATGTTGCTCATATTAAATTGATTTTAATAGCAAGAGATTACTAAGTGCTTTGTGCCTGTTCTGGTGGCTCAGTGGACCGATGCATCCACTGCAGGGGTTTGTGTTCGATCTCATAGACACAGGTTCAAATTCTGGCGGGGCCTTTCATCCATCTGAGGTCGATAAAATGAGTACCATTGAGTTGGGAATGTTAGATAGAATCTGTGAGGCACAAAAATAAAATGATCTGTCTGTGCTTAAACGGTCGAAAAGCCTTGAAAGGACTTGCTGAGAAACCAACGTCTCACCTGAAAACCCTGCTCGGATGCAGGGTTTTGGAAGAACCTGTCTGAGCGAGATTTACTGCTGGAGAGATAGAAAGCATGCCGTGTACGCGACACACCCCTGCACCGGATTCCTAAATGTAAAGTCGGCGAAGAGGAAAGTAGCCTAGCTCGCTTCCCGGAGCCTCAGTGGGTGAGTGCAGCATCTGCATGAACAGGCAGAGGTGCACCCGCGAAAGCGGGTGATCGTCTTCAAATCATGCCTGCAGCAGGTACTAGCGCACACAGGCAAACTGCATACCAGGTGGACCGGTGAAAGTAAGAGTGGGAAAGACGCGCTGGTGAAATAGCGGGGCACTACAGGCAGCGTGCACAGGAATGCGGGCTCATTACAGGCAGCGTGCACTGGTGCTCGCGGGCGCACCACAGGCAGTGTATCGGAGAAAGCGAGTTGCAAACCCGCACGGAGGCTATACATTTAAACTCTAGGGCATGTACAAATGTTGATGACTTTATCGGGAAATGTGCTCAGATATTGGAGCACGTGATCATGGAAGTGATTTGGCATCTCTTTTGCAACTGTGGGAGGGGCAGTGAAGTTCATTCCAAGCGCGTGTTTCCTGGTGACTCAAAGGGAAAGTGATAGTGGATTTTTCTTAGTTACGGTCACTGGAAGTAGCATTTGAGAGCATTCTTTCTGACTTGCAGTTAGAGCGGCCGTAATACAGTAACAGGAAGGTAAGATAGAACCTCCTTTGTGTTTTAAACGGCACAATCTTGACGCGACATGCTACTGCTTGCAAATTCTTTTATTGATGATTTTTCTGTTCTATGTAAACTACGTGGTGCTTTTTACTTTTTGTAAAGTTTCTTTATCCAAGTTCGTGTTTTAACTTCTTAATCTGTGTACCAAACCTGTTTTTCACTAGCGCCTGAGCCGACGTTAGATTGGTTTTAATGGTCGCATACACTTAGTGATTTACTGCCGTATTTTTTACTCTATTATTTTGGGTAAAATAAACAAAAAAGAA
The DNA here is from genome assembly GCF_964263255.1 of Lissotriton vulgaris. Classification (NCBI taxonomy): domain Eukaryota; kingdom Metazoa; phylum Chordata; class Amphibia; order Caudata; family Salamandridae; genus Lissotriton; species Lissotriton vulgaris. The sequence continues at coordinate 1,713,339,123 of NC_141695.1, read as the reverse complement.
GCCGGAGGGAAGAGAGGGGAGGGGGGAGGAGAGCGAAAGGATCGGAGACACGGCGACACGGCGGGTAAAATAAACAAAAAAAAAGCCGGAGGGAAGAGAGGGGAGGGGGGAGGAGAAATGCGACACGGCGGGAAGGGGAGGGGGCGGAGCGGGTCAAATAAACAAAAAACAAGCTGGAGGGAAGAGAGGGGAGGGGGGAGGAGAAGTGCGACAGGGGAAATGCGAGACGGCGGGAAGACGGACATGCACGCGCCCGTGACTTTTAAGGTCAATGCGCATGCGCATAAGCTTAATGCGCATGCGCATTGACCTTAAAAGTCACGGGCACTGCAAGGAATCGCCACGATTCCTTGCAGTGCAGATAAAGAGTGGATAACTCGCAATACTCTCGCCTTGCTCGATGCGCATGCGCATCGACAGGCGAGACCTAAAAAGACATTCCAGAGCACTTTAGGCGAGTGGAAAAGGAAGGAAAACAGGAACACTAGCTGTCATATTCAGAAGAAGGCTTCACGGGTACGGTTTTATGTTTTCCAAATTATCCGTTCCGTTTGAAAAGAGAGACGTGATGTAAAGGGAACCTTAGGTACAGTTTACGAGCATCCATGGAAGCACAGCATGCTCACTTTATTTGGTTGCGAAATTGTCCTCCACCTTTGGGAACAGATCTTATTACAATGTGAGTCAACGCGGTGAACCGTGGTGACCTCGTGTTCTCACCAGTGGAAGCTCGCAGTGGACCTGCTAATCACTTCCACAGGCGGTAATCTTGTCTCGCGCATGACCCAGTGCTTGAGTTTTATGGGGCTGCAGAAAAAGACTTTGAGGGGGGGGGGGGGGAGACAGCTTCTTGTCTAACGCAAGTGAAATATCCATGCCACAGGTGCCCAGTGCGGATCTCAGAGGACACTTCGGAAGAATATGAAAGCCTATGACATTACAGGCTGAAAATGCATAATCATGAGTTGTTATTGGGTCTGGCGTAGAGACAGCTTGATTTGCTTTATTACCCTTACGTTTAAAATAATCCTAAAAAACATGCATAGATATATAGGTACATAGAGGGACTTTCAGTCATACCTCCTCAGCCACAGGTCTTCAAAAATATCATTCACATTTTGCATTTACCCACCACAGCCCTATAGCACGTGGTAGTGGGTCAGCCCTCTTCAGTTATTGACTGTCTGCACTGTGAGGTACAAGATAGGCTCTGGCACATGTACCCATCCACGTAAAATGTAGATCCACTTCAGTGCCTGGGCTGGTCGGCCAATCTCTGCTTTTATGATACTTTTTTAAAATTAATTTTTATCATGTGATATTTTTTTACTTATTTTTTTAAACACGTGAATGCTATCTTTATATACTTGCATTTTTATTTTGTGCTGCTTTTAGACGTGCAATACTTATTGCCACTCTTTGTTTTTACATAGTGCCTCATAGCACATTTTCACCATATTTCAGGATGCGAAGTAAGTGTCCCTTCGTTCTTACCATATAACAAGTAAGTATGCGCAATTAAAAATAAGTAATTGAACATCCCAAAAATAATATATAAAAATGTATACAGAAGGTGGGGGGTCCCCCGGTTTGAAGACCACTGATTGGACGGTTGCAAGCACTCTTTAAGTTCTCTGTTTGTAATACTCCCCTCATCTGCCTCCCTATGCCGGCATGCTGCATTTCTAGGCCAAGGTTTTCTCCGCGTGGCGATTACTGCCCACTCTAGTGAAGTTCCATCAGCGCCGGTCCTCACAAATACTAAAGACATACGTTTGAAATAGAAAACTTTGTTAACCCTTTCGATGCTGATGACGAGCTGGGCTCGTCATGGTGCACAGTGGTCGTGTGCTGATGACGAGCCCAGCTCGTCATAAAACAATGAAAAATAAAATCGCCAGCACAGGAGGGGAATTGCCTTAGCAGCGAAGGTGTTAATAGAGGTACACGGAAATCAAATTCAGAAGGCAACGTTGAGCATAATTCACAGTTTTGCGCCTAATGATGTTGAAAAGTTTATAAACTTTACACACCTTCGCCTATTGGTGGAACATGATGCAAAAATACTGCGATCCGAATTTCTCCAGAAAAGTCTACTTTTAACAGAATTCTTCGCTCACTCCCTGTTGTAAAATAAACAAAAAAAAAGCCGGAGGGAAGAGAGGGGAGGGGGGAGGAGAAATGCGACACGGCGGGAAGGGGAGGGGGCGGAGCGGGTCAAATAAACAAAAAACAAGCTGGAGGGAAGAGAGGGGAGGGGGAGGAGAAGTGCGACAGGGGAAATGCGAGACGGCGGGAAGACGGACATGCACGCGCCCGTGACTTTTAAGGTCAATGCGCATGCGCATAAGCTTAATGCGCATGCGCATTGACCTTAAAAGTCACGGGCACTGCAAGGAATCGCCACGATTCCTTGCAGTGCAGATAAAGAGTGGATAACTCGCAATACTCTCGCCTTGCTCGATGCGCATGCGCATCGACAGGCGAGACCTAAAAACGTGGGCCTTTTGTCTCCTTTCAGCAGTGGTCTATTACATTTTGCAGGGCGTGCTGCCTCAAGGCGCTAGGCATTGACAGTCAGCTGACAAAAAGGACGCTCAGCCGATCCCGGGCGCGCGGCAGCAACGCCCCCCCACCCATCACCTCCCCCCCCCCTTCCCCCAATGCTTTTTCCATCCAGTGTCGCACGCGACCAGAGCCCTCGGAAACTGGGTAATTGCTGCAGGCTGGGAACATCAAGCTGCCGAGACGGAAAACGGACAGCATTAGCACTCATTAGAGCATCAGCTCGTGCCAGACAGGCTGGCCCTCGAGTGCACCGACGGGTCATTAAGAGAATGCCAAGGGGCGCCGCGAGAGCACTCCCCGGCCAGGCGCGCGCCAGATGAGGCCACCGTCCTTCCAGGCGGGGCCTTACAATATTACAGAGTCGACATTTGTTGACGTTTATTTTGACATTTCTCTGGCATTAATGTTTACTCTCCTTGCACATATAGCAATCGCCCTGAGACTTTGCCAGAAAAGGTCTCATTTTTCCTGCTTACCTTCGCATCTGCATCTATCATTTAGACATTTCACCAAAATGTCAGGGGTAGCAGAAGTGACATCACACACCCTTTGACCTTCACTTTTCGTCACACGCACATGTTTACACATAAGTTCACATTCACACTCCCTCTTTCATGTGAACACACTCGCACGCATGCACACAGCATTCATTTAAAAGCAGTTTTTACTCACCACAGCTGCCACAGAAGGTCACAGTCCAGCTTATTGTACTCTATTTTTATTATACTAATAGATAAAAATGTGATATGATTCAATATTAGAGTAATAAAAAAAGAATGACAAAAAATAAAGAGTCAAACCCCAACCAACGTTCATAAGGACAAGCTGGCTGTGTTCATGGCACTGATTTTGCGACCTCTTTTTGTGAAGGTTTGGCCATTTTTTCTCATCCTCCGTCTTCCCAATCTGTATGTGTTTCCCTTGATTGGGAAAAATGTGTGCTTGCCAGCGTTAAGTTGGCACGTGAGAGCGAGGAAAATCTTACTCCAGACTGTAGGAGAGTAGGATCTGCTTACTATGGTTACCCCCACTTTTTGCTGATGTTTCACTGTTTGTCAACTTTAGTCTGGCTGGGGCCCTGCTATCCAGGACCCCATCCTAGCTGCTTCCTCTCTAAAATGATTGCATGTACTATAAGTACACTCTATTTTGGTTACTGGGGTACCCTTGTGAGTCCTTAGTATATGGTACCATAGGTACCAAGGGCATAGGTACCTCAGAGGCCTACCAGGGGCTGGAGCATGTATTATGCCACCCCTCTTCTTATATAGTATGTTTCCCTGAGGCTGTAAGTAGGCCCTGACATTGATACTTTATGGGCACGTGAGACTCCTTGGACATGGTGTGAGCCAATTGACAACCAGAACGTGTCTGATTGAGCTGAATACACAAAGTGAAACCTTTACTGCACACCCTCCCCTCATTCGGGTCTCTAATAATTACTTGTATTTACATAGTATTTACATAGCGCTTCATACCTCAAGTATGCTGTTCCTAGGCGCTGCATCTCAACCCCACATTCCACTTTGCGTTAAATTGTCCTCTCCTCTGCCTAGCAGGCATCCTGTCAACAAGCATTAGAAATGCAATAGGTCTCGCAGCATTAGAGTTAGTGCTTTTAGAATTGTTTATGGGTTTTTTTGTAAATCTTTAGCATGAGGTTGAGGGTGAGTGAGGGTGAGTGAGGGTGAGGGGTTGAGGGTGAGTGAGGGTGAGGCTGAGGGTGAGTGAGGGTGAGTGAGGGGTTGAGGGTGAGGAGTTGAGGGTGAGTGAGGGTGAGGGGTTGAGGGTGGGTGAGGGGTTGAGGGTGAGTGAGGGTGAGGGGTTGAGGGTGAGTGAGGGTGAGGGTGAGTGAGGGTGAGGGTGAGTGAGGGTGAGGGTGAGTGAGGGTGGGTGAGTGTGAGTGTGAGTGAGGGTGAGTGTGAGTGAGGGTGGGTGAGTGTGGGTGAGGGTGAGGGATTGAGGGTGAGGGGTTGAGGGTGAGTGAGGGTGAGGGGTTGAGGGTGAGTGAGGGTGAGGGGTTGAGGGTGAATGAGGGTGAGGGAGGGTGAGGGGTTGAGGGTGAGGGGTTGAGGGTGAGTGGGGGTGAGTGAGGGTGAGGGGTTGAGGGTGAGTGAGGGTGAAGGTGAGTGAGGGTGAGGGTGAGTGAGGGTGGGTGAGTGAGGGTGAGTGTGGGTGAGTGTGGGTGAGTGAGGGTGAGGGATTGAGGGTGAGGGGTTGAGGGTGGGTGAGGGGTTGAGGGTGAGTGAGGGTGAGGGTGAGTGAGGGTGAGGGGTTGAGGGTGAGGGGTTGAGGGTGAGTGGGGGTGAGTGAGGGTGAGGGGTTGAGGGTGAGTGAGGGTGAGGGGTTGAGGGTGAGTGAGGATGAGGGGTTGAGGGTGAGTGAGGATGAGGGGTTGAGGGTGAGTGAGGATGAGGGGTTGAGGGTGGGTGAGGGTGAGTGTGAGTGAGGGTGAGTGAGGGTGAGGGTGAGTGAAGGTGGGTGAGGGTGAGGGGTTGAGGGTGATTGAGGGTGAGGCGTTGAGGGTGAGTGAGGGTGAGGGGTTGAGGGTGAGGGTGAGGGGTTGAGGGTGAGTGAGGGTGAGGGTGAGTGAGGGGTTGAGGGTGAGTGAGGATGAGTGAGAGTGAGGGTGAGTGAGGGGTTGAGGGTGAGGGGTTGAGGGTGAGTGAAGGTTTGAGGGTGAGGGGTTGAGGGTGAGTGAGGGTGAGTGAGGGTGAGGGTGAGGGGTTGAGGGGGAGGGGTCGAGGGGGAGGGGTTGAGGGTGAGTGAGGGTGAGTGAGTGAGGGTGAGGGGTTGAGGGTGAGTGAGTGAGGGTGAGGGGTTGAGGGTGGGTGAGTGAGGGTGAGGGGTTGAGGGTGAGTGAGTGAGGGTGAGGGGCTGAGGGTGAGTGAGGGCGAGGGGTTGAGGGTGAGTGAGGTTGAGGGTGGTTGAGTGAGGATGAGTGAGAGTGAGCGTGAGTGAGGGGTTGAGGGTGAGTGAGTGAGGGCTTTCCAGTCTTATGTTTTTTCTTTTCTAAAACAAACAGTGGTCAGCAGGAAGGAAATATCTACAGCAACGTATTTAATATTTTACACTCTGATTATCACTGCAGGAAAAACATAAAAATACACACATTGTTAGCTTCAGTTCATTTGTAATGTTGCTCATATTAAATTGATTTTAATAGCAAGAGATTACTAAGTGCTTTGTGCCTGTTCTGGTGGCTCAGTGGACCGATGCATCCACTGCAGGGGTTTGTGTTCGATCTCATAGACACAGGTTCAAATTCTGGCGGGGCCTTTCATCCATCTGAGGTCGATAAAATGAGTACCATTGAGTTGGGAATGTTAGATAGAATCTGTGAGGCACAAAAATAAAATGATCTGTCTGTGCTTAAACGGTCGAAAAGCCTTGAAAGGACTTGCTGAGAAACCAACGTCTCACCTGAAAACCCTGCTCGGATGCAGGGTTTTGGAAGAACCTGTCTGAGCGAGATTTACTGCTGGAGAGATAGAAAGCATGCCGTGTACGCGACACACCCCTGCACCGGATTCCTAAATGTAAAGTCGGCGAAGAGGAAAGTAGCCTAGCTCGCTTCCCGGAGCCTCAGTGGGTGAGTGCAGCATCTGCATGAACAGGCAGAGGTGCACCCGCGAAAGCGGGTGATCGGCTTCAAATCATGCCTGCAGCAGGTACTAGCGCACACAGGCAAACTGCATACCAGGTGGACCGGTGAAAGTAAGAGTGGGAAAGACGCGCTGGTGAAATAGCGGGGCACTACAGGCAGCGTGCACAGGAATGCGGGCTCATTACAGGCAGCGTGCACTGGTGCTCGCGGGCGCACCACAGGCAGTGTATCGGAGAAAGCGAGTTGCAAACCCGCACGGAGGCTATACATTTAAACTCTAGGGCATGTACAAATGTTGATGACTTTATCGGGAAATGTGCTCAGATATTGGAGCACGTGATCATGGAAGTGATTTGGCATCTCTTTTGCAACTGTGGGAGGGGCAGTGAAGTTCATTCCAAGCGCGTGTTTCCTGGTGACTCAAAGGGAAAGTGATAGTGGATTTTTCTTAGTTACGGTCACTGGAAGTAGCATTTGAGAGCATTCTTTCTGACTTGCAGTTAGAGCGGCCGTAATACAGTAACAGGAAGGTAAGATAGAACCTCCTTTGTGTTTTAAACGGCACAATCTTGACGCGACATGCTACTGCTTGCAAATTCTTTTATTGATGATTTTTCTGTTCTATGTAAACTACGTGGTGCTTTTTACTTTTTGTAAAGTTTCTTTATCCAAGTTCGTGTTTTAACTTCTTAATCTGTGTACCAAACCTGTTTTTCACTAGCGCCTGAGCCGACGTTAGATTGGTTTTAATGGTCGCATACACTTAGTGATTTACTGCCGTATTTTTTACTCTATTATTTTGGGTAAAATAAACAAAAAAGAAGCCGGAGGGAAGAGAGGGGAGGGGGGAGGAGAGCGAAAGGATCGGAGACACGGCGACACGGCGGGTAAAATAAACAAAAAAAAAGCCGGAGGGAAGAGAGGGGAGGGGGGAGGAGAAATGCGACACGGCGGGAAGGGGAGGGGGCGGAGCGGGTCAAATAAACAAAAAACAAGCTGGAGGGAAGAGAGGGGAGGGGGGAGGAGAAGTGCGACAGGGGAAATGCGAGACGGCGGGAAGACGGACATGCACGCGCCCGTGACTTTTAAGGTCAATGCGCATGCGCATAAGCTTAATGCGCATGCGCATTGACCTTAAAAGTCACGGGCACTGCAAGGAATCGCCACGATTCCTTGCAGTGCAGATAAAGAGTGGATAACTCGCAATACTCTCGCCTTGCTCGATGCGCATGCGCATCGACAGGCGAGACCTAAAAAGACATTCCAGAGCACTTTAGGCGAGTGGAAAAGGAAGGAAAACAGGAACACTAGCTGTCATATTCAGAAGAAGGCTTCACGGGTACGGTTTTATGTTTTCCAAATTATCCGTTCCGTTTGAAAAGAGAGACGTGATGTAAAGGGAACCTTAGGTACAGTTTACGAGCATCCATGGAAGCACAGCATGCTCACTTTATTTGGTTGCGAAATTGTCCTCCACCTTTGGGAACAGATCTTATTACAATGTGAGTCAACGCGGTGAACCGTGGTGACCTCGTGTTCTCACCAGTGGAAGCTCGCAGTGGACCTGCTAATCACTTCCACAGGCGGTAATCTTGTCTCGCGCATGACCCAGTGCTTGAGTTTTATGGGGCTGCAGAAAAAGACTTTGAGGGGGGGGGGGGGGGAGACAGCTTCTTGTCTAACGCAAGTGAAATATCCATGCCACAGGTGCCCAGTGCGGATCTCAGAGGACACTTCGGAAGAATATGAAAGCCTATGACATTACAGGCTGAAAATGCATAATCATGAGTTGTTATTGGGTCTGGCGTAGAGACAGCTTGATTTGCTTTATTACCCTTACGTTTAAAATAATCCTAAAAAACATGCATAGATATATAGGTACATAGAGGGACTTTCAGTCATACCTCCTCAGCCACAGGTCTTCAAAAATATCATTCACATTTTGCATTTACCCACCACAGCCCTATAGCACGTGGTAGTGGGTCAGCCCTCTTCAGTTATTGACTGTCTGCACTGTGAGGTACAAGATAGGCTCTGGCACATGTACCCATCCACGTAAAATGTAGATCCACTTCAGTGCCTGGGCTGGTCGGCCAATCTCTGCTTTTATGATACTTTTTTTAAATTAATTTTTATCATGTGATATTTTTTTACTTATTTTTTTAAACACGTGAATGCTATCTTTATATACTTGCATTTTTATTTTGTGCTGCTTTTAGACGTGCAATACTTATTGCCACTCTTTGTTTTTACATAGTGCCTCATAGCACATTTTCACCATATTTCAGGATGCGAAGTAAGTGTCCCTTCGTTCTTACCATATAACAAGTAAGTATGCGCAATTAAAAATAAGTAATTGAACATCCCAAAAATAATATATAAAAATGTATACAGAAGGTGGGGGGTCCCCCGGTTTGAAGACCACTGATTGGACGGTTGCAAGCACTCTTTAAGTTCTCTGTTTGTAATACTCCCCTCATCTGCCTCCCTATGCCGGCATGCTGCATTTCTAGGCCAAGGTTTTCTCCGCGTGGCGATTACTGCCCACTCTAGTGAAGTTCCATCAGCGCCGGTCCTCACAAATACTAAAGACATACGTTTGAAATAGAAAACTTTGTTAACCCTTTCGATGCTGATGACGAGCTGGGCTCGTCATGGTGCACAGTGGTCGTGTGCTGATGACGAGCCCAGCTCGTCATAAAACAATGAAAAATAAAATCGCCAGCACAGGAGGGGAATTGCCTTAGCAGCGAAGGTGTTAATAGAGGTACACGGAAATCAAACTCAGAAGGCAACGTTGAGCATAATTCACAGTTTTGCGCCTAATGATGTTGAAAAGTTTATAAACTTTACACACCTTCGTCTATTGGTGGAACATGATGCAAAAATACTGCGATCCGAATTTCTCCAGAAAAGTCTACTTTTAACAGAATTCTTCGCTCACTCCCTGTTGTAAAATAAACAAAAAAAAAGCCGGAGGGAAGAGAGGGGAGGGGGGAGGAGAAATGCGACACGGCGGGAAGGGGAGGGGGCGGAGCGGGTCAAATAAACAAAAAACAAGCTGGAGGGAAGAGAGGGGAGGGGGAGGAGAAGTGCGACAGGGGAAATGCGAGACGGCGGGAAGACGGACATGCACGCGCCTGTGACTTTTAAGGTCAATGCGCATGCGCATAAGCTTAATGCGCATGCGCATTGACCTTAAAAGTCACGGGCACTGCAAGGAATCGCCACGATTCCTTGCAGTGCAGATAAAGAGTGGATAACTCGCAATACTCTCGCCTTGCTCGATGCGCATGCGCATCGACAGGCGAGACCTAAAAACGTGGGCCTTTTGTCTCCTTTCAGCAGTGGTCTATTACATTTTGCAGGGCGTGCTGCCTCAAGGCGCTAGGCATTGACAGTCAGCTGACAAAAAGGACGCTCAGCCGATCCCGGGCGCGCGGCAGCAACGCCCCCCCCACCCATCACCTCCCCCCCCTTCCCCCAATGCTTTTTCCATCCAGTGTCGCACGCGACCAGAGCCCTCGGAAACTGGGTAATTGCTGCAGGCTGGGAACATCAAGCTGCCGAGACGGAAAACGGACAGCATTAGCACTCATTAGAGCATCAGCTCGTGCCAGACAGGCTGGCCCTCGAGTGCACCGACGGGTCATTAAGAGAATGCCAAGGGGCGCCGCGAGAGCACTCCCCGGCCAGGCGCGCGCCAGATGAGGCCACCGTCCTTCCAGGCGGGGCCTTACAATATTACAGAGTCGACATTTGTTGACGTTTATTTTGACATTTCTCTGGCATTAATGTTTACTCTCCTTGCACATATAGCAATCGCCCTGAGACTTTGCCAGAAAAGGTCTCATTTTTCCTGCTTACCTTCGCATCTGCATCTATCATTTAGACATTTCACCAAAATGTCAGGGGTAGCAGAAGTGACATCACACACCCTTTGACCTTCACTTTTCGTCACACGCACATGTTTACACATAAGTTCACATTCACACTCCCTCTTTCATGTGAACACACTCGCACGCATGCACACAGCATTCATTTAAAAGCAGTTTTTACTCACCACAGCTGCCACAGAAGGTCACAGTCCAGCTTATTGTACTCTATTTTTATTATACTAATAGATAAAAATGTGATATGATTCAATATTAGAGTAATAAAAAAAGAATGACAAAAAATAAAGAGTCAAACCCCAACCAACGTTCATAAGGACAAGCTGGCTGTGTTCATGGCACTGATTTTGCGACCTCTTTTTGTGAAGGTTTGGCCATTTTTTCTCATCCTCCGTCTTCCCAATCTGTATGTGTTTCCCTTGATTGGGAAAAATGTGTGCTTGCCAGCGTTAAGTTGGCACGTGAGAGCGAGGAAAATCTTACTCCAGACTGTAGGAGAGTAGGATCTGCTTACTATGGTTACCCCCACTTTTTGCTGATGTTTCACTGTTTGTCAACTTTAGTCTGGCTGGGGCCCTGCTATCCAGGACCCCATCCTAGCTGCTTCCTCTCTAAAATGATTGCATGTACTATAAGTACACTCTATTTTGGTTACTGGGGTACCCTTGTGAGTCCTTAGTATATGGTACCATAGGTACCAAGGGCATAGGTACCTCAGAGGCCTACCAGGGGCTGGAGCATGTATTATGCCACCCCTGGGAAGCCTTCCAAAATGACACCACGGGACTGCTACTGCAGCCTGGGTAAGGTGGTGCATGCACCCCTTACTAAGATATAGGTTACTTATATCTACCTTTAATCACTCACATATATAAACCTATCAGTCACTCCTATGGCAGGCCTTATCAGTCCTGAAGGCAGAGTACTTGGTTTTGTGTGAGAAGGTGCCCATGCAGGAGCTGGGCCCCTCTGCAGCTTTCGGAGCCTATTCTCTGAGGCTGTTCTGTGATGCAGCCAGACCACATACTCTTAAGTACATTATAACCTCACGGTAAATGCTAACTTTGGAAACATGTCGTGGAATCTTACCCACCCACCAGTCCTGGCGTCAGGGGTAGAACTCCACCCTTCTAGAGGGAGAGACATGTACACACTGGTCTAACCGGTAATATTTTAAAAGAGCCCTGGCATCATATATTGGATGCTGCAGCCACAGACACTGGTCTGACCTTCTGCTGCTGGACGAAACTCCAGCAGGGGAGGCCTGGACAATAGGTTTCCTGTCACTGGGAGGTGTAACCACCTCCCAGACAGGCTTTTGTGTATTGGGGCTGGGTGAGTGCACTCTGAGAGTGCTTTGAAGTCAGCACTGGGGGCACATTTGGTATCCCTGTGCATAGCCCAGTTCAAACTGATTGCAGGGGCTACCAGCCCCTGCTCTGGTGTGAAACTGGAGAAAGGAAATGGGTGTAGCCACCCCTCTTTCCAAACCCTCCCATAGGTGGGTCCCCAGAGTATGTCAAACCCCTTTTCTTAGTATAAGTAAGGGACACCTGGCAACAGGACTTTAGATTACACCTGGACGAAACTCTGACACTGAATACTGGAACTTTGACGCTCTACTAAAGACTAGAGGATGGAATAATCTCCCTTGGGGTCAAGGAGTGACCCTGTTCAAACAGGCACCAACAAAGCATCTTGCTGGTCTGCATTTCTGAAGCTCCTACCGGACTCTGAAGAATTTGTGACACAGGATAAGGAGTTCCAGACTTGTCAGAGTCCGACATGAGATCCCAGGAAAGCTGAGACCCACAGCCATCACGAGTGACGTGGAACTGGAAATCCTGGACACCCTGCACATTTGCTAGTCCATCAACCTCCCGAGCTTTCCTGAAGTTGTGCATTGGGTTCCTTGTACCCCAAGACCTGAGCACTATTTGCACCAGAGATTGTGGGCTTACACTTCATGAGTATTCCGTGAGCTCACTTCTTGCATTTCAGCTTGAGGCCCCTGCACGATCCCTGGTCCGTCAACTGATGGGTCCCCACAAAGGTAACTCTACTTTTCCTTGGGCTTCCCTGGTTGTTCCAGTTGTGCCCTGACTCCCCACTGCGTGGTGAGTCCCTCAAACCTTGCTGGTCTGCACCGAAGCCAATCTCTGCTTTCTACGTGGGTTGCTGTTGCCAAGGCTTGTTGGGGCCAATCCGGAAAGCAACACTGCAGCACGCGACATCCTTTGTGGGACAATTCGAATCCAGAACCTGGTTGTCATTGACGCCTCCTGGTCCTCGTGGCTGAAGAGTCAAGCTTCACCTTCTTCACCTGAAATCACCCGACATCGGTGGGCATCCGCTCATTGCCTTCCTGGTCACTGACAAGTGACCCAGACTCTATCCCGTCTGCTTTCAGGTTCTTCACATCTCCGATCCAGGCTTGGATCCACCCTGAAGCTTTCCACTTGGATGCCAGCAGCACTTTGCAGCAGATCGCCATTGAAAATGACGACGAAACCCGACACGAAAATACACCTATGCACCTGGCTTCCCTGGGAACGGTAACTCGAGTGCTCCGGTGCTCCCTTGGGTGTTGACTCTAGAACCTTCTAGTTCTAAAGCGGGTTTCTCCAAGTCCTCTTCTAAGTGTCCTTTATCTTTAAAATTCCAATAGCGACTTTCCCCATAGAAGTTAATGGTGATTTGCGGCTGTATTCACACACTGCACGCATCTCCCGTGGGTCCCCTGTGTCACTACTTAGGGTGGTTCCTGGTGGCCCCATCAGTTCTAAATGCTCTAGGCCTTGTGTCTATGCAAGTCATGGCTCTTATACCACTTTCTTAATATGTGATTTGGTACGCCCCTAGGGCTCAACGGATATTGTGCTAATTTACTGTGTGCTATTACGTTTACTAAATGTACTTTTGCCTCTAGCCTCATAAAGGGACTAGAGGGATGTGTTTAGAATAAATACATATATTTTATATATATATATCTGGTGTGGTTCTCCTTTCATTTGGTCATTCACAAGATTATAAACTGGTAAAACAAGCTGCTTTACATTCCTTCAAGACTTAGCCTAAAGGCTGCTCTTCACAGCTACCACAAGGATAGCTTTCTATTAAGGTTGTCTTTAACCTACCATCAATAAGGGTCGTTTGTACTGGTGCAAGGTACCCATTAGAATAGTGGACAGCATATGCCAGGCCAACTTCTCACACAGACCACCTCCTGGATGGATTTCTGAACGCGGGCGGTCACGGATGGCCGCTACTACTTGCATTGATACTCATTCCATTTGTGTTGAGGAAGCTGCCGATTGAGAAGAACATCTACTTGAGTGGCATAAAAAAGCAGCGCCCTCTTGCACTGCACATGGTGTCATTTGTGATGATTTTCCAGTGTGGGACAAACACCTGGCACTAAAAATCATTACAAACTGTGCCTCCTAACACACTCCACTGATTAGGTAACTTCACGTAGCTCAGCAGAATTTTTTTGCCACATTGCGGAGTTCCACTACAGAACTCTGCCAACTCCGCCCAATTAACATATTCATGCTCTGGACCTAAGCAGTCTACCCTGAACAATATGTGGCAACATGTGGGACCATGCGATGATAGCAATAGGAAATGTCCAACCTAACCAGGCAAAACCACGCAGGATGGATTCTCTCAACTCCTTCCAACCCAGCCAAACCAGGTCATTATCCCAAAGATGCATAATGACCAGATCTGGGAACTGCAGTCCTGCATGGCCTTTCATGTCCTCTACTAAACCATGCAGCTGAGATATCTTGAGGCCACCAACACCACACCATCTGAAAAGAACTTTTAGAAGAGATAGAGGCATGGCCCTATGGAGCTGTTGCAGCCAATGCGTTGCTTGCCACACAAAAGAATGGGAAAGCACCCATACAACCTTGGACGGCATACAACCTACACCAAAAGAGAAAAGCGAGGGGTAAGTAACCAGCAGTGACCATATCACAATGTAGACCAATCAGCTTACTGCAGCAACTGAGCGCAAACAAAGTGCAAAACCACCTGCTGCGAAAGCCCCGCACCTGCCGGGAAGGGCGCTGTTCATATCCTAAATAAGTGCTAGAAATACCATGAGGGATCCAAGCCAATGCTTTTCAAGGCTGCGGCCAAGACAGAAGAGAACTGGTAGAACTGGTAGCATGACAGGCAATCACTGTTCTCGTGAAATAACAATGTGGACCACGTCTGACTAGAGCCGCACAAGATACGCCTTAAGGTGGAAGACTGGGCAAGTCAGGGTTCCAGGTGGTACTGCCTGTAGACCAATGAGAGTTGCTCTACTCACTCAATCTGTCCTCGGCCTCCTCAGCCTGAGAGTTAATCGACCATTCCCCCATAAGGAAGTTTGTAAACTGTTACCCAGAATCCCTTGCAAACTTCAAACTTTGGGAATAAAAACACATTTTCCTCACATTTCTGTGATGGAAAGTTCTGGAATCTAAGGGAAGCAATACACTTACACCAACCCAGCATTCCTCAAACTCTCCCGATAAAAATGGTACCTTATTTGTGTGGGTGGGCCAAGTACCTGCAACAGGCAAGTGCCTAAAATGTATTGTGGCCACATGAACATTCTCTATCACAAAATTACCTGCTTTTGAAAGGGGGTCACATGCGTTTTTGGTCCTGAACTCGGCGGACATCAAGGAAAACCTACCAAACCCAGACATTTCTGAAAAGTAGACACCTGTGGAGGTCCCGACCTGTGTGGCTTGTGTGCATCCCTCAACCTTTTTCTAACCAGAATCCCCTGCAAACCTCAAATTTAGCTAAATAAAATCACATTTTCCATACATTTCCATGTGGGATAACAGCGCCAGCAAAAATGTCCTAAAACCCAGCGTTCCCCTTGGTTTCCCGATAAAAATGATACCTCACTTGTGTAGGTGTCCAATGCAGATTTGCCTAAAAATGCATTTTAAAAAAAGATAGCGCTTAGAGATCGCAGTGCTATACCCACAATCCCTATGTTTTTGGCCCTTCCCAGTTGCAGGCCATTGGCCCACCCACACATGTGAGGTATCATTGTACTCGGTAAACCAAGGGGAATGCTGGGTAGTAAGATATTTTTGATGGGTTTACGATTTCAGCCAGAAATGTGATTTTTCTTTAGCTAAATTTGAGGTCTGCAGGGGATTCTGGGTATGAAAACATTGGGGATCCATGCAAGCCATACTTCCATGAACTCCCCCGGGTGTCTATTTTTCAGAAATGTCTGGATTTGGTAGGTTTTCCTAGATGGCTTTCAAGCCCAGCACCAAAAACGTGGATGGCCCCCTTGCAAAACCAGTTCGTTGTGTGATAGATAATTTTGATGTCTCCACAATATGTTTTGGGCCCTTCCCTGTCACGGATACTTGGCCTACCCACACAAGTGACCTGGGGGAATGCTGGGTGGTAGGAAATTTGTGTCAGCTCAGTGATCCCACAACTTTCCCACACAGAAATATGACAGAATTGTGATTTTGCGCAGTCAACTATCCGGTGGTGAAATGCAAATCAGAATTTAAAAAAAACTTTTTACATTTTAATATCCAGGCTGTTCAACCACCAGCACACCTCACATACTTTTTAGGCCTGACCTGGAAGCAGCTTTAGTTGTCTCTACATCCTCACGATTTCCAAAAGTAAACAGACAATAAAAATATATACAACCATTTGTATGTAGTGTGACATCCAGTGAGCTCTCTTAAACAACTGCTTTCTTCAACTGCCATGCCGATTTTGCTTCCACATACATAGCATGTAGGAATGGATCGGCCCACTTCTGCCACTGGCTCAATTTAATGTGGGTGACAGCAGTTTGCACATGCAGAAACACTAAAAGAGTAGTCCACTTCAGTGTCAGGGCTGATAGGCGTATCATTGCTTTAATTACATGTTTTAGTTCCTTTATTGTTGTGGTGGGAAATTATTTTTTGGGGTGTTTATTTGCAAACGCACATTTAGATGAGGGCATTTCAACTTTTTATTACTTTTACACCTTTTGAGGCCTACTCACAAATATACTAAGTAGCCAAAATGTGTCAAACATTGTTGCTGTGGTGGTAGAATGAACAAAGCACATTGCAAACAAGAGTGTTTGGGTGCTTCTTTGCATATACCATTGTTTGATTTGTAATGAGTGTGGTGTACCTCGTACTTGCGAACACCGTCTCACAGCATGTTCGCTGCAAAAACGAAATATATATACTATTACTGGGTACTTTTAGCTAGGGTTGTGTTTCCATAGGAAATGCAGTTTTTGGTTTGCTTACATCTTTGGTGCCATTTGACGAAATCTTCACAAAACTTTGTTTTTTACCTCAGCAGCTTCCAGGAAAATTTCATGTTGATCCATCAAGCAGAGGCCGAGAAAAGGGTGAGGTTTCAAACGCATTTCCCTATTCCTTTATTCCATGGAAATTGTAGACACAGCTACAACCTAAACCTCTCAGCGGAGTTACACCAAATTTGACAGAAAGCTAGATTTTGTTCCAGAAAGAGTGCTTTTTGTGATTTGGTGTAAATCCGTTTTGTTGTTTTTGAGTAAATAAGGCTAAAAACAATGCATATTTCTCAGCTGTACGTCGGAGAGGAATTCACTTATCTGTGTTCGCAATAATGCATTGTGATTGGCTGGCCATAACCTGGAGAAAAAAATTGCAGCCATGTTCTTAGGACTCAGTGACTGGGTCCCAGGTCCTAAAATGTACTCTGTATGGGGGGCTCGTGCTTTAAAGTAACTATAACTAGCATCCTCAACATGTTTGCTAATTACCCCATCTATTATATCACTCATGCATGATCTATGACATCACTGATAACATCCCTACAACACCTGATATGACATAATTGATGAAAACATTGTGCATAGCGAGGATGAGTAATTGTTACTTGACATAACTACAACTGGTACATTTCAGGGGCTTTGTTATTTTAAAATGCCATGTTTTAACTGACATTTTCACCTAACTATATCAACCCTTTATCCTTTGGTTCTTTCAAAATGTGTGTGTGTGTACATTTATATATGCATAATTATGAAATTTGAACTAATTTAATTAATTTAACAATATTTCCTAAAATGTGTTATTTTTCAATGGAACTGTTTTGCAGTACCTGTGAGTGTCCAAGTGTGATGCTTGCCTTACTCCAAGGCTGGACTGGAGTACATTTACTCATGTTTTGACACATACAGGGGCTTAGTAACTTTAGAAGCGCAGTTGCGGATAGCAATGGTCCTACACTTTTGTAGGTGTATGTTTGTATTAGATTGTCCCTTTGTAAACACCTGCTAAAATTTTCCTAAATCTCTTACTCTTCCATTTACAGGTATTTCCACATTTACTACTAAAACACACACAGTTACATTTTGTAGTAATACTGCAGTACTGCTACTACAGTATTACTACAAAATGTAAATGTGTGTGTGCTTGTCTGTGTGTGTTTTAGTAGTATATGTGGAAATACCTTTAAAATACAATACATGAAGAGGTCCCTTTATGTTTGTTGCATATACTTCCAAACAAAGGGGCCCATTAGGATCGCGGACGGACTTGCGTCCGTCCGCGACCCCAGAGTAGGAGGGAACCTCCGCATGGCCTGCGGAGTTCCCTCCTGTGCGATTAGGATGTGACCGCCACCCTGGTGGTCACATCCTCTATTTTTACCATTGCGGCGGGTGCGGCTTCAAGCTGCACCCGTCGCAATGGTAAAAATGCATACATTGCATTTGTATGCAAAAAGCGGCAGGCACCGTGCGGTGCCTGCCGATTTCTGCATACAAATGCAGAGGGGTACCATAGGTACCCCCCATGTGCACCCCCACCCCCATTCACCCAGGGGGCCCACAACGGGCCCCTGCAGTGAAGTTCCACATGCTTTTCCACGGCGGAAAACCCGCCGCGGAAAAGCATTTTTAAAAACCCATCCTAATATGGCTGGCGGTGTCTGAGAGACACCGCCTCCATATTAGAGTTTTCCGCCGCGGTTGTAAGCCAACCGCGGCGGAAAAGCAGCGGACTGAAACCAGGACCCGTCAGCCATCCTAATGTGGCGGTGGGTCTTTGGTGGGTCCGCAGCGGATTTTCCGCATCCTCCGGGCCGGCGGTGGCTTCCGCCGGCCCAGAGGATGCAGAAAATCCGCTATCCTAATGAGCCCCCTAATACGTTTAAAAAGCATTGTTGGCTTGACATGGCTAGACCTACCTGCTTTATCATAGGTTGTTTGATGTGCCTTTCTCCCCAGTAAGGTTTTGGTAAGTCACAGCCTGGATACGAATGCCTGGTCGCCCCTTGGGCCACCATAAAAGTCAAGCAATGCCGCCTCGATAATTTTTTTTATTTTTCTAAGGCCACACTGTGCATTTATTTTCATTCTTTCTTGCCAGAGGGGGTCCTTCTTGTTCTTGCATAGCGCTGTCCCTTTTTTTCTCTGTTGCACCTGTAATGGTATGTAATCTTAAAGTGTAGCGTGGGCAGTGTGTGTTACTGGCGCATGAAGTCTGTTTATCACTTGAAACAACCTTGTTACCGCGCCTACGCACAATATAAATTTAGAAAGATGAATAAATTAAACACATTGTTAAATTCAAAACTCAAAAAGAAATGTGAAAATTAAAACTGAACATCTACATATAAATATGTGTACGTTTCCTTGTAATAGGACAGAAGGCGGATGCACAGAACCGCTGCTGGAACGCTGCATTTGATTTTATTAATTAAAGTGATCAGTGACCGCTGGACTGATTATTTCACTCTGCGTCAACGCCTGCTTCGTTGCGTTATCAGCGCCTGTAGTTGCCATGAAAGGAAACAGCTGTCTCCTGCGCCGAATGAAAAGAACACATTTGCTTTCTTTCTTCTGTGTTGTCAGAAGGAGACAAAGCTGTGTGCGTTTCCCCTGAAGAAGTTTACAAACATTTGCAAGATGTCAGGAATAATTAGACAAAGAGGTTTTCTGTAAACCAGGCATAAGAAATGCGTCTGTTGTAGGGATCAAAGAATTTAGGTTACCTTGCATGTAAATCCGAATGGGATTTCTTTGATGGGGAACTCTCTGGTTTGCTTTTTAAAATACACCGAAGACACATCCAAAAGGTAAATGCTGTCTTGCCTCCATTTTGCACAGGTAAGACGTTTCTACCAGTGCTTAATTTGTAAAATATTATGTGCCAGGGCTCTGACCAGGAGGCCCACTGCACCTTGCACCACCCATCGCCCTCGCCATCGCTGTCCAAAAAACTAGTGACCATCTCTCTCGTATGAAATGCGACAGTTCAGATTATTCCAGGTCCCCAAAGCTAAAGAAATGGCTGGGGAGGCAGGTATGAGACATTTAAACATTTTAATGTATATTGTATTCCTAAACAAACAATGTTCTGCTCATCTCTAAATTAGATGAGCAGCGCCACCATGTGGTAGACTGTTTTAAATATGGTGTTGACAATTACGTGCCGGTGCCCAGCACGGGAAAGCACCGGCTCAAATTAAGCACTGGTTTCTACCCTTCAGCATTGAGGGAGGCTGAAGGAATGTGACTGCAGTTCAAATGCAGAACCTTTACTGCGGATTATCCATCTTGCAATGTGCAAATTCATCCAAAAAGTAAAAATTAGAAAACCCATTTCTGAGAATTCGAAATTAAAAAAAAACGATATAGAAGCCAATTAAAAGACTATTCATTTATTTTAAATAACGTAAAATCATTGTTGACTCCATAATGAGCCCAGAGAAAGAACGTATTTTTAATATTAGATCCTGCTCGATGTCATGCATGAAATATGAGGCTTCTTGGAGCTCTGGGTTAAAGGGCATATTTACAAGGAAGTGTCAGAGTGCGGCATTAGCCTCCTTGGCTTAAAGCTGTGCTCCGCCACTTCAGAAATGCAGGGCTGCACCGTATTTACAACAATACGGTGCAGCCCTGAGAATTTCGTAGTGCACCCTGCATCGCATTTTGCGATGCAGGGTGCGCTACGAAATTCGTTTTATTAATTAAATTGTTTACTTACCTTTAATTATCCATACTCCAGTTTTAAGCACCCCCCACCCTGCCCCTCCCCCGCCCCGCCTCTCCGCCGCACCGAAACTCCCTCCAAGGGCCGTGGCTGAGAGATTGATGACTGTCTGGTCCATGGCAGGTGGGTGTAGGTTCATAAAGGTATCCATAATGGTATGTTAGTTGGTATTTGTAAGGCGCATGGCTACTCCCAGGAGTGTCCCGGCGCTAAGTGAAAAACCACATAACAACTAACAGAGATCACCCAAGCAGAAGTGGGTCACGATCTAATGTTGGAAAAGCCATGTTTTTAATTTCCTCCTGAAGGTGAGGAGGTCTTGCACCTGTCTAAGAGAGAGAGGTAGGCTGTGCCACAGGCGAGAGGCCACCACTTGAAAAGATCTTCCCCCTACCCGGGAAAGGAGGACTTTAACCAGGTAGAAGTAGAGGATACCTGGCAACATGTAAGTGATGAGCCCATTACTTCCACAGCCTGGCTTAACCTCATCCATGCTCATGACGAGCCCAGCTCATCATGAGTCACAGCAGGGCTGTGCTCATGACGAGCTGGGCTCATCATAACTGCTGCGGTCTGCCCACGCGCGATTGATTCCCTGCATGTGCGGGAGAATTAATCAGTGGGCTGAGTCATGACGAGCCCTGCTCGTCATGAGCACAGCTCTACTGTGGAGAAGTGTGGCTCAATGGTTAGAGCAGCAGACCCTGATGCAGAGGTCTAGCCCGGGACCAGGGTTCAATTCCCCGCCTCGGCGGGTCTTGGGCTAAAAAGATTCCACGGACCTGATAATTCTCGCCTCGGTGCCTATTCCTATCATGGAGTCCCACTCTGCAACTCTGGGCAATAGCTTGCTTAATCTCCACAACGGCCCCCACAACGCTAAGGATGCCTGGCCTCCACCTTGGGGCTGCCCAGAAGTGGATGCCTCACAGGGAAAGCCAGGATGGGTTCCACAGCGGTATTCGTACAAGCGCCTTGAGACCCTTGCGGGTGAGTAGTGCGCTATACAAGTATCAATTTACAATTTTACTGTGACTTATGACGAGCACCGCTGTGCCGCGGGCCCCCGCACCGTGGGGGAATTACCCCCTCAGCGAGGGGGTTAAAATGCCCACTAGAGTGCGTACATTGTAGCTCATCGCTAGATTCAACCTGATACAATACAACGTAGTGCATATGGCCTACCTTTCCCCCAGGCAACTTCACACTACATATCCCCTCAAGAGATCGGAGCTGTGCAAGATGTGGCGCTAGTGTGGCACATTTCCTTCATGTCGTATGGCACTGGCTAAATATTACGACCTTCTAGATGGAGATACTAACCTAAATCAAGCATTGGACAGGATGGGATGTAGCACACACAAGTAAACAATGTGTGCTGGGACGGCTCCCTGAGAATCCCCCAAAATTTAATTAGGCGATTCAGAGTCTTCGGAAGCATAGCAGCTAAAAGACGCATTGCGATTAGCTGGCTAAATGCTAGACCCACCATGAAAAGAAATGGAAGAAAGACCTGCTAGAATGGGCCAGGGCAAAAGAGATGCATATGAGGAGAACCCGCCAGGATGAGAGGATGCCAGAAGAACTGTTTTCCTCAGTGCTTAATTTGTAATTAATAAGTACTGGGGCTCTCGTCGAGGGGCCACTGCAGCTTGCACCACACATTGCCCCTGCCAGCTGCCAATGACATTACAAACACAGTTACTAACCATCACACACAGCTGTTGTTGTGCTAATACTTAAATTAGCCAGACAGTGCCACCATGTGACAGCCCGTCATAAGCCCCGGTGCTGGCAATAGGGTGCCGGTGCTGAGAACAGGAAACTACCCACACAAATTAAGCACTGGTTTTCCTGGGGCGTAACGACGCAAGCACTGCTGAAACCTCCTGAAGGTGACCAATCTAGAATTAGCTAAAAAAAAATAAGGCACTACAGTAAAGTTGTTGAATCGGAAGGGTGAGTGAACGCCAGAAAATAAGCGGATGCTCATATTGTGTTCCAAATGCTGAACACCTGTAGTTCTGATTGAAAGTAATCTTTCATGTGTGGGCCAGTAGATGGTTGGAAGCTAGGGGGGAAGGAACGGGATCGGGTATCGTTTTAGTTATGTAAATTAGTATAAACTGTTGTTTCTGTTATTGATGACTGTATTACTAATATATTTCTGACAGCAAAAGTATTGTAACTTACTAGTGATGTACAGGCAGAAGCTGAAGCCTATTTTATTATGCTAGGAATACGTATTGCATTCAGATGTACACTGTCCTGCTACTTGAAATGTCTGATGTACAGGCAGGAACTGATGTCTATTTTTCTATTCTAGAAAAAAGTATTACTATAAGATATACACTGTCCTACTACCTGCAATGCTAATGAAGAAAGTAAAGAATAAAAAAGAGGTGAGGAAGCAGAGGTAGAAATAGATCAGGGAAACGTTTAATAAAAAATATTAGGAAGCACAAGCAACCCCCACAAAAAAGCGAAAGTAGAAATTAGGAGAAAAGGGAGAGAAGGAATGGATAGCAATACAGAGGTCAGATTATATGCTAACCTATTGCAGAGTAATTTTTGCTGCAATGTGTAATGTGTAGCAAAGTATTCATTGCTTCTGTCACCTATTCTTTATGAATAACTTTCTAAATTTCATTGCAGTAGGCATTCTACAGCATTCCTTTAAGAAGCTCTTGTACTTTTGTGCCACAAACCAGTATTATATAACACAGTACAGTAACAGAGAGGACGTGTCCTAACAGCTCGAGCGGTCGACCTCGAATCTGGGGAACCGGGTTCGAGTCTCGGTAACGACGCGCAACATCCTGTGATTCTGGGCAAATCATTTAATCTCCCTATGCTTAACAAAAATGAATATGTCCATCTGTAATGCAGCTGGTGCTCATGTAAAGTGCCCTGATACCAGATACCTTTGAGTGGAGTTTGCATTCTATAAAACGCCGGAAAAACAAACAAATGATGGTCCTCTCACCTGCAGAATGTGAAGAGAGGCCTCTAAATGTCCCACATCTTACAGATATTCACAGGCCTTGGTCTGAACAGGGGCCCCTTGAATGGTTGGACTTCCGTCTTTTAAAGGGTGCCCCCATGCCACAGGGGCAGCAGAGGCCCACGTTAAGCATCTGGTATGAGAGCCTGACATTTAGATTCAAATCCCTATAGTAAATCAACCTTTTGTCATTGTAAGGGTTACTGGTTGAGGGGAGTGAAACCCTTATCAAACAGCAACCACAATCTTTGTCAAGGTGAGACAAAAGCCAACCCTAAATTAACCTTTGTTCAACCCTCTGGTAGCTTGCCACGTTGCAGTCGGGCCTAACTTAAAGGCACTGTGTAAAGTATCTATGCAGCACTTCAACCAGTAATAAAGTGAAAATATTACAGAAAAAGGATCACCACCAAATGAGAAACATAGATTGTAACTATTAATAAATACAATAAGACTAAAATGACAAAAATCCAATCAGTAGAACTGAAGATATTCAATTTTAAAGATTTCAGTGAAAAGTTGCACTAAAAAGCAATAAGCACCAACTGTGGATATCTGGCCATGCTGGACTGGGACAAAGTCACAAATTCAGCCCGCTACAGGGATTTACTTGGGCCCATTGAGCAAGACTACATTAAACCAAGGTTGCAGAGCATTGTGGGGTCTCCTCGTCGAAAATGTATCGCACAGCCGAAGCGATGCATTGGTTCAGAGGGGCAACGAGGCAGCAATGCAAGGTCCTGCATTGTAAAGTCCAGGGATGAGTATGAATCTCGCAGTGGTGGTATCAAGGGAGCTGCGGGTTGTGAGGTTGGTGCAAAGTCCTTGCGACAGGAAACTCCACTCAGAAGAAGGATGCATCGGTTCTGCATGAGACTGTGCTGCGCAGTACAGAAGATGTGTCCGTTCTGCTGGGCAAACAGATGGGCTGGGGGAGCTCTTTCAGGTCCACTTCCAAGGGTCCAGTACTGGGATGGCACAACTTGGCAGGTTAGGACTCGTGGTTGTAGAGTTCAGGTGCAGGTTACAAGAGATTTGGCCCTTGAAGCTACTCTGGTGGTCTTGGCTATAGGTTGTGTTGAGTCTTGTGAGTAACAGATGTCAGGACTCATTTAGTTCCTGACGGATATAATAGAACAGTGACGTAAGTGCGTGGGTCTTAGAATTCATGATGTAGAATGTTCAGTTCACGGATACATGCTGATAAATAAACCTGTGTATTGCCAACCTCCAAGTGTGGCATGATCATTTACAGGTACCCAGGCAGGGGTAGGATGCTACCACTGGCAACAAGACAGGAGATTACATAAACCCTGTGACCCAACGAACTGAGAGCGCTCTCAAGGAGAGTTCCTTGGTCCAGCGAATTGCTTGTGTGTGCCATGTGTGCCTCAGTCAAAGTAAAAAATGACAGTTGGCGTATGTGGAGTCAAAGCAACACTCCAGCCAGTGCCAGGTCTGTAAAGAAAGTGAAGGAAGTATGTTTGTCATTGGCTAGAAATCAGCTGATAAAGTCAAGACATGCGGTACTGCACCATGACACGCCCCTGAATCGTCATTCATACAGTATGATAAAGCTAAAGGCAGTGACAACCAGGTTCAGAGAAACGCTAGAGGCTGTGCTAGCTGACTACAAGAAAGCACTAAAAGCAGAGGCATTTCTAACATCACAAAATGTTAAAGGCAGTGACAACCAGGTACGGAAAGTACAGCACCTGGTGAGAGCCAGGTACAAGAGAACGCTGTGAGCAGAAGCAGGTGAACACAAAGAAATGCTAAACGCAGTAGGAACCCAACACAATGCAAAGAGGTGAGAAGGGTACAAAAACCCATGCAAGAATCAAAGCCATTACTCACCAGCGAAAAGACTGTGCCTTACAGCCGTAGAGGAGGAATGAAGACCCAAATGTCAGCACGTGGATAGTGTGTGATGAGGGTTCTGGTACAAGCGGACATCAGACCGCCACAGCAAGCTCTGCTTCTGGTAGCAGAAAGTTCCACAGTTTGTGATGCAGCCTAATTCCTAATCCACTGCGCCCCTTCGACACAGCCAAAAGGAAAAATATTGGTGACAGAGGCAGAGGTGTTTTTTACAAGAGGGCAGATGGGGCGTCCTCCCCTCCCCCGCCTGCTGCGAGTTGTGCAGGAAAAGATAAATATTGCAATGAAAAGATTTAATTGGTATTTTATTTTTCCGATGTGCGCACTGCGGCAGTCAGTCAAACCCGAGTCTTCTGCTGCTGATTAACCCTTTCGATGCTGATGACGAGCTCAGCTCGTCATCACCCACGGGTGTCGTGTGCTGATGACGAGCTCAGCTCGTCATGAATAGTGTACTATATCAATGTCCAGCACAGGAGGGGGAAAACGCCTAGCAGCCAAGGTGTTAACAGCAGAGGGCAGGAGCATTAGCTGGCTGGATGCTCCAAAGTGCGCATGTCACTTTGGCTGGCTATCTTGCGACATCCAAAGTGACATGCGCACGTTGAAGCTCTCCACCCAACTGTCTTAAATAGCTGGGTGGAGACCAAGCAGAGTCCTCCAGAGACTGAAGGAATGTCTATCAGCCAGCTCCATCCATTCCTGGCACTGCTTTCAGGCTGATTAACAGCATGAGAGCAGCATCTGGATTGGTTAGGGGAGCTTGACTTCCACAGCAGATACAGAAGTGGAACACTGAGGAGGACGTTCAGCCTTTTGTAAGTACCTTTTATTTTATTTATTTATTTAACATGTTATTCTAGTTGTGTTTTTTTACTTTTGGAGGGAGGGGTGTTATACTCTAGGGATTTTGGAGGGAAGGAGCGTTTTATTTTGTTTTTTGGGAAGTTGTGGGGCACTTCACTCGCCTCACCACTTTCAAAGTGTACCAGCTGCCCCTGGACAGATACATTTTCTGGTTCAAAACTTTTGATGATTTCAGTGATGTGCTGGAGGGAGCACTTGGCAAAAAGGTCATTAAATGCCTGAAGAATTTGAAAGGTGACAGAGTGAAAGAAGTGGTAATGAAAATACCACAAGGGGATGAAGTGACGTACCATCAGATCAAAGAAGTGTTAAACACTAAGTTCATTCCAATGCTGAATTTCAGTCAGGAAAGGCAGAGAGCTGGTGAAACAATAGATTAGTTTGTAGAAAGACTGGATTTGCTCATAAAGCATTGTTAGTGCAATGAGTTTAACAATGAAGAGGCTCTGTGTTTCAGAGTAATAGCCTCTCTAATTTCTTCAAACGACGAATGCTGAAAGATACACTAACATTGGAGAGAGTACTTATTGCTGTCAGAGCGAAGGAGAGAGATGATAGATAGGCAACTAACATGGAAGCCAAAGTGAAAGAGCGTGAAAAGTAAATTAAAACACAAGGCAGAAGACCATTAAGTAATGTTTCCAAAACGAAGTTATTATTGTTATTATTCATTGCATTTTTAGAGAGCAACTGCTACCCACAAAGAGTTTACCGGCACGAAGTTGTATTTTCGATGTAGATTTTCCTACCCACATGAGGGTAGATGTTCCGCCATTGGACAGGTAGGCAAAGGCTGCAAGAAAGAAAACCATTTTGTAACAGTCTGCAAAGAAAGAGAAAGATCAAGTGCATCATGGCGAGAAAACAAAAAGGAAGGTAGATCAAGTGTGTCACATAGAAAAAACAAAATGGATGTCAGAAAGTTCCAGAGACGGCGTTCCACACATACCCACAAGGTCAAACGGCAACTTCAGTTGAGGCAAGTCGAAACTGAACAATGCTGATTGTAGCAAAATTTTCTGTCTAAAAGTTCTTCACTCTCATTGTCGAGCAACAGTGCGGAAGATGAGTGTGCGATGTCAATGATGACTGCTGGACAATGTGCACATGTAAAGTTAGCCTTTTGCAAGGAAGAATGCCAGTTAAAACTAGGCCGACAGATGAAAGTGCGAAATTCATTTGAACACTTTCCCAAGATCACTTTGAACGTGAATGGGTGCGCCATTCCTTTTATCATAGGCAATGAAGCATCGCTAAACATAATGCCGGTAGAGAAGTACAATTAACTGTCTCCAATGCCCCGTTTAACTCCCTCGAAAACAAAAGTGCAAATGTGGGCTGCTTTGACACCACTGCAAAGTCATGGTTCATTCATCCCCACGGTAAAGCATAAAAATATGAGTATAAGCCCCAATTCATGTCTTGCCAGGTACTTCATTGAGTGCATGTGTGCTCAGTTTCAGTACTGCTGCTGACATGGGGCTGATTTCTGTGAATTAATGTCAATGCCTATCATGAGATATTGAATCAGTTTTCGTCTTTGTTTCCTGCATTAGGAATGCTCAAGACCATAAAAGTGCAACTTCGCATAAATTAGGACATTCGTCCTGTTGCTCAACCAGATCGTTGAATTGTGTTCCATTTACAAGAGGCTTTTGAGAAAGAACTTGAAACCTTATTAAAGCATGACCTCATTGAGCAATTCACTGGTCCAATGCCATGGGTATCACCCATAGTGGTAGTGCCCAAAATGGATAATGGAGGAGCTATGCGCATCTGCGTTGATATGAACCAAGCAAACAAGGCGATTAAAAGAAAACGACATCCAGGTCTGCACACAAACAACATGATTACGCAGCTGAATGGAGCTAAAGTCTTTTCCCGCCTTGATTTGAACAAAGGGTATCACCAGCTCCAACTCAAAGAGAGTCGCAGGTACATTACTACCTTTTCAACTCATGTTGGTTTGTTTTGATAAAAAAGGCTAAGTTTCACAGTGTCATCAATTGCTGAACTTTTTCAGTATGAAATTCCTCGCATAATACAACCAGTCACAAATTATTTCAATTGCAGTGCTGACATACTAGTTTTTGGGCCACATGAAAGAAACATAATAAAGCTCTGACCCAAGTGTGACGTATACTTGCTAATGAAGATCTCACTTTAAATGTGGCAAAATGTGAGTTTTATCAAACTCAAGTTCTTTAGTCATGTCTTTTCTGATAGGGTAATGACTCTAGACCTAAACAAAGGACAAGCCTTGTCATCCACTTCTCCCCTACAGGATGTATCTATGCTGCGATCCTTCCTTGGTATGGCCAGTTACTGTGTGACTTTGCCACTGTAAGTGCCCCATTGAGAAACTTCCCAAAACAAAATGTCCTATTCAAATGGCCAAGTGAATGTGAACAAAGTTTCAACAAAGTTTCAAGAAAAGTCAAGCATGCAATAGAGAACGCAACTAAAATGGCATACTTTGATCCAAAATTGCATACAGAGATTGTTGTTGATGCAAGCCCAGTGTGGCTAGGTGCCATCTTTGTCCTGCACACTGGACACCCTAATGCCCGATTACGCTAGCCGAAGTTTCTCAATGACAGATCTTGCTTATTCATAACCCAAATCCTAGCTGTAGTGTGGGCTTGTGAACAGTTGCATGTGTTCCTGTACAGAAAACATTTCACAATTATCACTGACCACCAACCATTGCCCACCATTTTCCGCATTCATAAAGCCAAGATGCCCCCTCGCATGGAGAGGTCGGGGTTTTGAGTGCAGGAAAATGATTAAACAATTTGCATCATCCAGGAGAAGATCAAAACCATGCTGATTGCTTCCCATGTGTGCTAATAAAGTGTCATGGCACTACTTCTAAAGCGGCTGATGTATATGTTGTTTTCATTGTGAAATCCAGGAACCCTGCTGCCAGATTGGTAGTAAAAAACATTGCTACCATGAGTACCGACAAGAATTTGCTAATACTCAAAGACATTATTAAACACCAATCAAGGCGAACACATACTTAACCTCTTTATGATGACCTTGAATGCCAGAAATGCAAAAGTGTGGAAGGAAAACTTTCAGTTACTCCAGAAGGCACCATATTACCAGGATGGGGAATTGTCATACCTGAGAGTTTGAGACACATTATTGCCCTAGCCAAGGAGGGACACTGTGTGGCTGTTGCTACGAAAAGAGCTTTACGAGACAAAGTGCGGTTTCTCCGTCTTGATGAAGGAGTTGAAAAGGAGTTTAAGGCCTGTCATTTGTGCAACTGTTTGTCATCTAAGATAACCCCACACCCGTTGAACATGTCTGCTCTCCCAAAGCATGCATGTCAAAAGATTACAATTGATTTATTTTGAACCCTTTGCAATGGATATCATCTACTAGTAATAGTTGATGAGTATTCCAATTTTCCTCTGGTGGAAGATCTGTTTTCAAAGACTCATGACAGATTTAGTGAGAGACTAGAAAGTATTTTTGCAACTTGGGGTGTTCCTTCGATTTTGAAATCTGACAACAACCCGCCTTTCAAAAGTTGGGAATTTAAAGACTTTCTCACTTATTTAAATATCAAGCATCAGGAAAGCCCATCTCTCTGGCCACAGGCGAATGGTGTGGTTGACAGATTTATGAGTACCCTCAAGAAGACAGCTTAGTGCCTTGGCTGGAAAAGTTTGAACTCAAATCAGTTCTTCAATCTACGCTTCATGCCTACAGGTCAACTCCTCATTCTAAAACAGGTGAAATCCCCGCTACCTTAATGTTTGAGAGAGCCATCAACACTGAGTGTTTGCCACAATGGACCCATGAGAGCTCTATTAATATTGATACATTTCACAGTACTGGCTCTTCTCACAAATTTACAAAAAGTGGGTGGTGATGAACAGAGTGTCTGAGTTAAACAGACCACTCTTACCCAGTCCAAAGATCAGGGCTTGATCCATCACCGTTATTTATCTCACTGCCCCATCCCAGCTCAGAACCTGGCTATATGCAAATCAGTCTGTCCCTGGCCCAGTGCATCATGGGAACAGGGCAGACTAAACTACCAAGCCAATTCTTCACCAGAAAGGAGACAAGCTACCGGGGACCGGTTTCTGGCATTTCAGCCTTCTTCGGCCCGGCTTGCTTGAATCCTGATGGAGCAGTGAGAAAGGGACTCATGTCTGAGTATACCCTGCCACACCTATAGTGGCCAAAAACGATTTACAAAAAGTGGGTGTTGGATCTAGCCCTGATCTCTTGACTGGGTGAGAGTATTCTGTTTAATTCAGAGACTCTGTCCCTCACCACCCCTTGTTGTAAATATTCTTCTCACAAATGTCACATGAAGACCTATGCGGACAGACGCCTCTGTGAGTGGAACCCTGTATTCAACAGAGGAGACCAAGTGAAAAAGTATAATTCCAAGCTCTGTGTGTGGCATGATCATTTACAAGTACGGGGCTGGGGTAGGATGCTACAGGTTGCAGGACCTGTCCTTCTCACCCAGGCAGGAAGCCAGCAGGCCAGTACACCAGGGCAGGCGTCCTGCAGGGCAGCGGTCCACAGAGTGGCAGTCTTTGCAGTAGCACAACAGTCCTTCTTCAAGGCAAAGTATTCCACAGGTCCAGGATGGTGTTGAAGAGTTGGTGTCTGAGGTCCAATATTAATACCAGGTGCCTCCTTTGAACTGGGAGAAACTTCTAGAGAATTCCCTTTGAAGTGCTTATGCTTCCTGCCTCCCCTGCCCTAACTGCAGATTAACTGCAGGTGGTATGCAATTCTTTGTCGGGAGGCAAGGCCAGCCCATTCAAGTGTAAGTAGGGCTGTGCCCAGCTCCCCCCTCTAATCCTGCCAGTGATGACCCGTCCAGGCACACCTAAGCTCTCTATTCTATTGTGTGTAGCGGTATAGGAGGAATACACAAAGTCCAACTGACAACTACAACGAGTCATGTGATCAGAGTCAGGCTGTAGGCGCTTAATGACAAAGGCAAGAAAATACCAACTTTCTAAACATGGCATTTGTGGGCTGTTTAGGGCCTACCCTAGGAATAATTATATGTATTAAAACAGAAGGTTTAGGGCTGGCAAAAGGTTTATTTTGCTAGTCGAAATGGCAGTTTAAACACCACTCTAAGGCTAACAGGTGTAACAGTATTTTTTTTATATTTAAAAAATGTTAATAGCAATGGTGGTTGTATTATTTAGAAGGGATAATCATAAAGCACATCTTTGATAATATATTTTACATTTTACTTATTGCATATTAAAATATAACACTATTTTAATTTACTATACCATGAGGTCCTAGAGTCAGGTGAAACTCTGAAAAGGCATGGGCATATAGTGATGGTGTCAGGGAGATCAGAGTCAGCCATTTTTTTAACACAGGGTTGGCACCAACCATGTTATGTGTACTACTGCTACTCCCATTACCCGATTTTGCAATTAATTACCAGCTTTTGTGTTTACCTAACCGTACATGGAAAACCCTCACTTTCAGCTTTTGAATATGAGTTCAATTTAGGTCCTGATTTATAGTTTGACGAAGGGTACCCTGAGCATCAGGGTGACGGAGGACATTACATCTGTCATCTTAACTGACTACTGTCAAATCAAATTTAGAGATAACAGCTGGCCCAGCGTTCATCTCTGTACCCTGAAAGGAATCGACGTCACAGCTATTCCTTTCAATGCACAAAACGTTTGGTGGACAGCTGCAGTCAATTTTGACATCCATTCACCAAGTTTTGCTAAATTTATTCCAGGTTGCGGGGATCATTATTTTTTCTGTACCGCACCACCTGTGTTTTTTATGGCAGTGATGGACAGAAAAAAAGATAATGCACCATCCACCCAAACTATGGTGGACCGTGTAATGCTATCCCTCCGACGGGCCCTACCCCATAGGGCAATAAAAGAAAGTTCCCTATGAGCTCAATTCATTGCGACAGATTACCTAGTCACCAAACTTTATGTCAGACCCCTAACCTTTTATTCTGTCAGACTGATAATATTTTATGCCCTGAAGAAGCAACTTCTTCTTTGAAACTGTTTAGTTGATGAAAAATGGATTAGCAGATGGACATTTAGGGGCCGATTATGATTGCGGTTTTTCCGCATCCTCAGGGCCGGCGGAAGCCACCGCCGGCCCCGAGGATGCGGAAAAACCGCAGCGGACTGACCAAGGACCCACCGCCACATTAGGATGGCTGGTGGGTCCTGGTTTCCGTCCGCAGCTTTTCCGCCGCGGTCGGCTTACAACCGCGGCGGAAAAGCTCTGATATGGTGACGGTGTCTCTCAGACACCGTCCGCCATATCAGGATGGGCTTTAAAAAGTGCTTTTCCGCGGCGGGTTTTCCGCCGTGGAAAAGCATACGGATCTTCACTGCGGGGGCCCGTTGCGGGCCCCCTAGGTGAAGGGGGGTGGGGGGTGCACATGGGGGGTACCTATGGTACCCCCCTGCATTTGCATGCAGAAAGCGGCAGGCACCGCGCGGTGCCTGCCTCTTTCTGCATGCAAATGCAATGCATGCATTTTTAACATTGCCGCGGGTGCAGCTTGAAGCTGCACCCGCTGCAATGTTAAAAATAGAGGATGTGACCGCCAGGGTGGCGGTCACATCCTAATTGCACAGGAGGGAACTCCGCATGCCATGCGGAGGTTCCCTCCTGCTCTGGGGTCGCGGACGGACGCAAGTCCGTCCGCGATCCTAATCGACCCCTAAATCTGCAAAGGTGGTAAGTTACAGTTGATGACTGTTTGTTGACAAAAAGCTCTTGTGTCTCCATCTGTAGTTTCATATTCCATTGCTGTGACAAATGTCAGGGAAGGGAAGCTGCGTTTTGGAATACACTAGATGCTAGTCTGCTATCTCTATTTACCTTCTCATTGGACATAAGATATTTCTCTTATGACCATAATGCTAAGCATAATAGAAAACTTATCCAATACAATGCAAAAAATAACTTTGCTTTTATATTTAGCTGCAGGGCCATGGGAATGCTTTTGGACTGGGAGGAGAAGAGAAGGTTGAGGCTGGGAAAAATGGGCCTGCTCTCCCCACACAGCATAGAAAAAAAATTAAAAAGGGTACTGCAAACTTATACCACAAAAATTTGAAAAATTACTTGCAGATTTGGATTTCCCAATCCTAAAATCACCTGAAATCAAGATGATTCAGAGTTTGGAAGAACTGTTGTTCTGGATCTACTATTGAGCCACGGACTTAGGGGCCGATTATGATGGCGGACGGATCTGAGTCCGTCCGCCCCCATAGAGTAGGAGGGAACCTCCACATGGCCTGCGGAGTTCCCTTCTGTGCAATTAGGATGTGAGCGCCACCCTGGCGGTCACATCCTCTATTCTATTTTTACCATTGCGGCGGGTGCGGCTTCAAGCTGCATCCGCCGCAATGGTAAAAATGCATACATTGCATTTGTATGCAGAAAGCGGCAGACACCGTGCGGTGCCTGACGATTTCTGCATACAAATGCAGGGGGGTACCATAGGTACCCTCCATGTGCACCCCCCACCCCCCCTTCACCCAGGGGGCCCGCAACGGGCCCCCGCAGTGAAGTTACACATGCTTTTCCATGGCGGAAAACCCGCCGCGGAAAAGCATTTTAAACAGCCCATCCTAATATGGCTGATGGTGTCTGAGAGACACCGTCACCATATTAGAGCTTTTCCGCCGTGGTTGTAAGCCAACCGCGACGGAAAAGCTGCGGACGGAAACCAGGACCCACCAGCCATCCTAATGTGGCGGTGGGTCTTTGGTGGGTCCTCTGCGGTTTTTCCGCATCCTCCGGGCCGGCGGTGGCTTCCGCTGGCCCGGAGGATGCGGAAAAACCGCAATCGTAAATGGCCCCCAGATTTGGCTTTTTTTCAGAAAGCAAATGAAACCATATATCTAAATAGATATCAAATAAAAATAAATTTAATTGTAAAAGCATTGCCTTAATTACATTTCTTTTTTTGAACATTGTATCAAATTTTAACATTAGACAAAACAACATGCCTACAAATACAAAATATACAATACACTGGCCGCTTCCCAGGGTGTTCTAGTTCATGTTTAAATGATTTCTCCTTGTTGCACCAATCTTACGCCTGCTTTTCAATGGCGTTAGTTTTTGGCGCTGCATCAGATTCACAGATCTTTGTAAATCTGGGGCAGCATCCAAAAAGCTAGGGGTGTTGCGGTGGCACGCCCACAGCAACACCCACTGCACGCCCCTTTAACATAACTAGATGCATGAAAAGGGGCGTATTTACACGGCCATGAACAAGCCATGCAGGGTGGCTTTGCATGGCTTTTAAACACGAGCCAGCACATAGCACCACCAGAGCGTCAAAGACAGTGATGCTCTGATGGCGCTAGGGGCTAGTAAATACACCCCTGAGTATCTCAACAATATAAGTACCAGTAGGCCCAAATCTGACTAGCTCACAGTGCCTCACCTGCACTCTTAACCTTTCCTGGCCAGGTTGTGCGAAGCAAAGGCCGTCTAAAGCTGCTAATATGTGCAACCAAGGGGGAACCAAAGCAGGTCCAGAAGGAGAAATGCTTCAAAGTGGCCAGTCCATGTGTCTCACATCTGACACTTTGCCTATTTTGAGAGAATACAAAGATCACCTTTGTTTGGAGCAGTTTGCTTGTGTAGACATTTTCAATTTGTTTTAATTTCTTAGCAAGTTCTTCAACTTTGGTTTGTAACAGAATTTCACAATATCTGAAACATTGCAGGGTATTTCTCCAGTTCCGTGCTTAATATATCTCATTCACTACACTGAGTTTTCCCAAGCAGCTACTTAGGCTGAGATTGGGAAACAACCTTTACAACGCAACCATTACACCGCACTACACTTACAGCGCAGGCATTACATCCCAAAATCCTTTACAATGCATGATACTACAACGCAGGCATTACAACGCATACCATTACAATGCATACCATTGGAATCAGAACAGTAATTAACCCCTACACTATCCAACATTTACCCTACTGTTGCACCCCCTGGAGTTAGAATAGTAATTTTTACCCCTACACTATCCAAGACTTACCTTAAATGCGATGTAGTGTCATGCGATGTAATGGAGTGCGTTGTAAAGGATGTTGCGATGTAAAAACTGTGTTGTAAGTGCATGCATTGTAAATGTATGCGACGTAACGTCATACATTCGCTGAGATTCAGTATATCTAACTATTGAAGGGCTCAATGTTTTTTTATTTTCTGAGGATGTTTATTCCCGATGTTAGTTTCTGGTATGTGTTTACTAATTTCTGGTGTTGCATGCTGAGGCGGTGTCAGAATCACGTGGTGAAGTTTCAGCTCTTTCCTGCACTGTACCGATCCTGTCCCCCTCATCTGCTCTATTTCTGTCTCTGATCTGCCTAACGCTTACCTCACTTCGGGAATCTGTTAAAAAAAGCATATGTTAATGTATGCATGCATACATCTTTATATAAAATTGGAATCATTAATCGTCTTTTACCTATAAACAAAGATAGGTTGCTTTCGAGACATTTCTTCTGATCCTTGAAGACTCAGAGTTCATGGTAATCAGTTTGACAATATTGACTACTATCTCTGTGCCCCATGGACAGGGTTTTAATGCTTATGGAATAGTGAGAGTTGAGCAGCCAAATGCTTTCTCTGAATTGGTGATGTTGGTCAGGAGTCTCATGTGTTGTGAAAACAGTAATTGTTCTCTATCATTAAGAAAAGAGTAGGACTTTGAATGCAATAGGTTAGAATAGTTGAATATCATGAGATGGTCAGCAATGCAACTATACCCCCAACAATGAGCATTTGCTAGTTCTGTCTGACCATGCAGTGTGAGTGAGAGTCAAACACAATACGAGCTTCTCTGATCAAGTTCTGAGCACAGGTCTGCTACATGTGCATGGACCAGCCAGATGTGGCTTTAGTCGTCAGTGCCAGAGTGTCTGTGTGCTCTGTTGTCAGGGCCCTGCAATATTCAGCAAAGGTACAAGCTAATGGTAATGTGAAGTTCATGCTGCAGGTGTTGGACACTGACAGCCTTTATCGACAGACGCAGATTGATGAGGCGAGAGAGCAGGCGGATCAGTTTCAAGCACAGGTGTGAGCTGAAGGATGACCATGGCACATACAGAAAGAAACACCCATTCTATTCTAATCCATGAATTGAACCACAGAAGATCTCAGCTCACAAATGCTTGATGGAGATTTCACCCTTGATGTCCAGTTCCTCAATGAAGCTTGGCAAATGCTTAAGTCAATGATGGGCAATGTGGTTGGTGTTGATAAGCAAGACTGGTTGGGTTGGCAGAGGAGAGCCATCACTGGATGGAGATAACTGCAGGGATTAGTGTGACCCCATGGGGGAGGAAGAGCATCTCAGTCTAGTAGCAAAAACGACAGCAGTAAGGCCCAGAGAATGTGTGGGCTTTAACATAGATGGTGCAAGCCCCAAGAGGATGGACTATATGACAGACAAGAAGGAAAAGGAGACATAAGGGGCAATTTCGGGATGTATGACGTTACAACGCATACTTTTACTCCGCATACCATTACAACGCGGTATTCACAACGCATACCACTACAACGCATAGCGCTTTGGGGTGCTGGATAGTGGTAAGTATAATTTACTATTCTAACTCCAGTCCCCGTGGACCCTAGGGAAGGTGTTGGATAGTAAATTAAACTTACCTCTTATCCTAGAGCGCCCCCCAGCGCTATGCGTTGTAATGGTATGCGTTGTAATGCCTGCGTTGTAGTGGTAGTGCGTTGTAAAAAATGCGTTGTAACAGGTGAATACCGCAATTTCGTGTCTTCATAGCTTTGATTTGGTCAGGTTGGACCGCAATAGCCGCTCTCATGTCTGTTACCACAGGCTCCTCACTCACACGGGGCCACAGTTACACATTTTTGATGCAGGGCAGCACAGCAATCCTTCCTGCTGTGCTGCTGTGCATCAAAATAAAAAGCCAGGGATGTGGCTATCTACAAGATACAGCACATTCCTGCCCTTCTCCCTTCCGCCGACGCACAAGCAGCAGCTGTGCGCCAGTGCAGACGCACTTGTGTCATGTTGCAATGGTGCCTGCACTGAAGGGATGATTGTTTTTGTGTTGGAAGGGACACCTTCCTGCACAAAAACAATCAATAAAGGCATGTTCCTCTTTCATAGAAACAGGAAAAAAAGCCTTACGCCTCTCCTCGGGGAGCATAGGACTCTGACGCATTCTCAGTTTTACAAAAGTTCCATGGATATTGCATGGGAACACCCACAGCAACACCCATCGAACGACTCTTTCATGCAGAGTTATCCGTCAAAGGGAAACATATTTACAAGGTCATGAAAAGTCACGCAGGGTGACTTTACAAGGCCTTGTAAATATTGGGAAGCCAATTGTGCTGCCGGTGGTGTCAATAAAATGGATGCACCGGCGGCACAATTGGCTTGTAAATATGCCCCGTGGTCTGCAGGTCCTCAAAGCCTCAAGAATCTGGATGATGAGTTTGAGCCAGTACTCTGCATTTTGTTCAGAGCACCTCCGCGTCCCCGTGCACATCAACAGCAGACTTCCTGCAATGGAAGAGCATGTCCCTGTCAACACGGTGCACTGGGCCTGCTATGAGAACATCTTATGTCCAGAGGTTGTATCAGTTACATCAATCTAATTAGCCATTGAAGTGCTCAGCCACTCATATATACTGGGAGGTAATCAGCCAAGTGCAGTTGCAGCTCTTCTAAATCCAGCAAGCCCTTGACATCTCTATGTACTTCAGACAGGTGCCAGGATAGCAGAGAGAGACCCACCCATCAAGATGTTAGTTACATGCGGACCAGAAGCAGGGCTGCAGTGCTTAATTTGTGATAAACTATGTGCCAGGGCCCTCGCCAGTAAGCCACTGCCGATTTAACCACCCATTGACTTGCCAGTGCAGCCGACAATACCTATGCAACTACCAACCATAACACTGCTACAAGTGTGATTATTCAGGCTATTCGAGGACCCAAAGCTATAAGAATGGCCAGGGTGTAAGGAATGACTTGTTTTAATGTATATTGAATTAATAAACAACAGCTGTTGTTCTAATCCTCTCTTAATTACAGACAGCACCACCATGTGGCAGACTGTTATAGTGCCACTGTTCGCAATTAAGTGCCGGTGACCAGAAACCACTGGCTCAAATTAAGCACTACAGGGCTGTAAGAGGCTGCTCAATCTGGTGAAGTTAAATACACAGGAACAAGTTTTCCTGAAATACTTGGAGAGATCAGTGCCGGTCGCAGGGTTCAATCCATAGTTTTGACAAACGTAGCAAATTCTATTCATTCATTCATTTGCACTGTGCAATTAAAAGTGTTGCACATTTTCATGTTGTGCATTTATGCCTGTTGAACTGCCATGATTTTGTGCAATTGCACATTTTTTCTTCACAGGGAAAATATTTTACCCCATAGAGAAACTCATTCCACTCAACCCTTTTTGGGAGGAAGAGGAACTTGAGACTATCGAAAAACCTTTCAGACTGTGGGACATTTTTTCGTGCCTGCCATGTGTCACTTGCAAAATATCTTGCATGTAAAATATTGGGAAGGTAAGCACATACAGAGACCCATAGACCTACTATTCATCAAAGTATATGTTTACTAATCACTACTTGCCAAGGTACAAATAATTAACGATAGTAAATCTGTACATATCTATATGCACTTATCTTCTCAATATTTTGGTGCTCAATATTTGGTACACGATATTTAGGTGGAATTATCTTTGTTTAATCGATATTTTGACATACAACCAAAGATCAGTGTGCGCTGCTGTTTTTCTGGCTGTTTGGGAGCCGATTTTAGAGTCTGGTGGGCCGGTTTTTACTGCTGATCTTTTCAATATTACTACAAATATTGCCTGCAGAAAGCACAAATGAATACGTAGGCAGCATGTCTTTCCAAGTTTAAAACTGCCCTGATATGCAAACTTTTTTTAGCTATCGGATTCACTAACAGTGGCCATTTTTAATTTTGGGCTTGGCCTGTCTTTCTATTTATTTGGGGTCTTAACAAATCCTGAAAAGGCCAAAGAAGTTCCACAGTTTCTGGTGTTGGCATGAGCCCCTCTCTGCTGGCTGAAGAATTTGAAGACTAGTAGGATCTGCACCATTCTGCCAGGATTCCGCCATTCTGACATCACGTGGCACTCACAAGGGTCCTGAGGGGTTCAAAGGTTACACCAAAATATGACAGAACTCTTTCCAACACCCAGCATTTACAGCTCCACATTACATCTCAATTCCGGCTTCTGCATTATGTTTCTGATGCATCATGGTCTCTGTAGTCTTTCATGTATGCAAACCCTGCCCTGGTCACACCCTAGTGGTGGGGCTCTATTCCCTCTCTATAATCCTGGATCCGACAGACATCTCACCCATTTATATCTGCAATCCGAACCTTTATATCTCTGGGCTCCGATCTGGGCTTCATTCCTGGTTTTACTCTTTCCAAGTGCCAGTCCTGTTTTCAACCAAGTGCAAGGAATCTGTCTGATTCTGTGCACCTGGTTGGTTCCCTGCGCCAGGCTCTCTCCCTGCACATGTGCTGCTCCCCTGAGTCTACTGCTTTTTAGGTTTTGCCTGGCGAAAGCTGCGCTTTCTGCGCAGCTTTTTCGCGCAGGCGAAAACCTGATGAGAACTGTAGTGTAGCTTGGTTCGGCCCTCGTCATTGATTGGCTGGCTCCGTAAACGGAGCCTTGCCATTGGACGAGGGGCCTGTCCGTCAATGCTGGACCAGACACGGGGGCGTTCCAGAGATTCTTTGGCTTTTGCCGACGTCACGCGACGCCGGGAACGCCCCCGTGTCTGGTCCGGCATTGCCGGCACTTCTGCGTCTCTCCTGCCCCGTGACTGGCCGGCCGGCCAATCCTAGCGCGGCCGGCCGGAAGTGCCCGCCCCCCGCAGCCCGGGGAAGAAGGAGAGGAAGACGGCAAGCACTATGGCGGCGCCCGCGGGGAGACCGGAGAAGTGCCTCTCCAACCTGCCGCTCTGTCTGGGCTGCCCAGCCTGTCGCTGCTCGCCTCCCAGACCGATCGTCACGGTGCACGGTGCTCTGCTAGAGGCTAGTTGCTTTAAGCCCCGAGTCGTCGGAAGACGCTCTGCTTCGTGGGATAAAACACACGGCATCCACCCTGCCCCCTCTGCAACATCCAGGCGTCTATCATGTTGGACTTTGGCCTCCATGTCAGCCAGGCTTTTGTCCAATGCGTCAAATCGCCCATCGAGGGCCTTAAAACCAGCCCTCATTTCCTGGAGCATCGATGCAGACAATGAAGGGAGGTCGTCTACTCTGTCCGCAATCTGAGCATTGTCCGCCATGGTGGGGGTCTCTTCGGTCGTTCTGTCTGTAAGTTTCCCAAAGGGCCCATGCCGCGGTGTAGTGGTGCAATGTGGATGCAGAGTGAGGGACAGGCCCTGGTCGCAGTCGGCGGGTCCAGACACCACAAGGAGTCAAGCACGTTGTGCACAGCAGTGGGAGAAGGGGATAGTTGAGACCTTGGCGCAGTTTACAGCCGCCCCGACAGGAGAGAGGACGATGGGTAGTGCCTAGTACAGTCTGCGCAGCTAGATACCCATGTCCAGGACTACTTGTTAGTGCGTATCCTCTGCCTTTGCTGTGCTCTTCACCTGGCCACCAGGAGGACCCAGTTGTAGGGGACAGTTGAGCATCAGGAGCGCGCAGTCTTGGACACACCAGAATTCTGCAGTGAAAGTGCGTAGATCGCAAGGCCACTGACCGCGGTAAGTGTTGAAAGATGAAAGGGGGTGCAGCCAGACATCACATCAGGGATAGAGATATGTCCATCATATGGGGTTCTCAGTTCAAGGACGCAGTGTGGTAGCGGCTCGCTCACAGGCCCGGGAGCAGGCTCAGGCGGGCACCCGACAAGAAGAGAGTCGAAGGGGCCACAGAGCCGCGCGGCCAGTCGCTGCGTGTTTGGGGTAGGCACCAGAAGGGTTTCCCCCAACCGTCTCCTACGCCCCAGCACTCGTTATTCAATGCAGCGAGGCATGCAGTTGGCCCTGTCCCCAACGTCGCCTCCCAGAAATGCCGAGTGTGTTTAGTGCGGAACGGGCGCGGCCGACCAGGCCGACTGCAGAGCCCGTTCATGGCGCATGGGGAGGTGTGAGTCACCTCAGCTGGTCCGCAACTGGCCGCAACTGGCCAGATTGCGACAGCCTACCATCCAGGCAGTTCACCGCCGATCCTCCAGCAGCAGGGCCCAAGTCGCTGTGTCCATCTCTCTGCAGTCCCAGAGTGCCGGTGTCGGAAACACAGATTGAGAATGTCTGTTGGACTCGGGATTGATTCAGGCGCACAGCGCCACAATTTTCTTGGCAATGGTGTTGAGGCATTGGGGGGGGGGGGGGAATGCTGGAGATGTTGTACTAGCCGACGACGGAGCTTCGACAGCAAGCGACCATCTTGGATGGAAGGGTGGGTGTCTGACATAGAACAGTCTGGCACGCGGGGTGAACAGCTGGAGTGAGTGAGTGGGTGTCTGGTGTGGTGTACATCAGGCTGTTTGACTCACAGCTAACCCTGGGGTGGGTGTGTCCCCGGTGTAGAGCCAGCGAGAAGCCGGGTCCACAGCTGGGGTCGTGTGTGTCTAGCTTAGAGCAGTTTGAAAGAGAAGCCGGACGAACAGCTGGGAAGGGTGGGTCTCTAGTGTAGAACAGTTTGAAGGAGAGGTTGGGTGCACTCCTAGGGTGGGTGGGTGTCTGGTGTAGAGCGGGTTGTAAGAAAGGCTGGGTGCACAGTTGGGGTGGATGTCTCGTGTGGAACAGTTTGAAGGAGAGGTTGGGTGCACACCTAGGGTGGGTGGGTGTCTGGTGTAGAGCGGGTTGTAAGAAAGGCTGGGTGCACAGTTGGGGTGGATGTCTGGTGTGGAACAGTTTGAAGGAGAGGTTGGGTGCATACCTAGGGTGGGTGGGAGTCTGGTGTAGAGCGGGTTGTAAGAAAGGCTGGGTGCACAGTTGGGGTGGATGTCTGGTGTGGAACAGTTTGAAGGAGAGGTTGGGTGCACACCTAGGGTGGGTGGGTGTCTGGGGTAGAGCGGGTTGTAAGAAAGGCTGGGTGCACAGTTGGGGAGGATGTCTGGCGTAGAACAGTTTGGAAGAGAGGTTGGGTGCAAAGATACGGTGGTTCGT
This sequence comes from Lissotriton vulgaris, assembly GCF_964263255.1. Classification (NCBI taxonomy): domain Eukaryota; kingdom Metazoa; phylum Chordata; class Amphibia; order Caudata; family Salamandridae; genus Lissotriton; species Lissotriton vulgaris. The sequence goes on along the minus strand of NC_141695.1, from coordinate 1,713,297,071 downwards.
GGTTGGGTGACTGGTGTAGAGCAGTCTTGTTTGACAGGTGTCTAGTGTAGGGCAAGATGGGTGCACAGCGGATGGGGGAGGTCTGTTGTAGTTCTGCCTGTATGAGAGGCTGGGTGCTCAGCACCCTTGCCGTGTAATGCCTTGTACTACATCTGTGTTAGCAGTCGCCTCAGGCTGTTGTTTTTTATGCAGGGGACGGGATTTGATCATGCCCATTACACCGTATTGCTTTTCAAAGGCAACTGTTGCAGAGCCAAGTGGGCTGTTGAAAATTGTGTTTTCTCCACCTGCCCCTGTTGCCTGCTTGTGCCTCCGTTTTCGTGCCTCCGTTTTCGTGCCCCTGTTGCCTGCTTGTGTCCCTGTTGCCCGCTTGTGCCTCCTTGTGCCCCTGTTGTCTGCTTGTGCCTCTGTGTGCCCCTGTTGTCTGCTTGTGCCTCTGTGTGCCCCTGTTGCCTGCTTGTGCCTCTGTGTGCCCCTGTTGCCTGCTTGTGCCTCTGTGTGCCCCTGTTGCCTGCTTGTGCCTCTGTGTGCCCCTGTTGCCTGCTTGTGCCTCTGTGTGCCCCTGTTGCCTGCTTGTGCCTCTGTGTGCCCCTGCTTGTGCCTCTGTGTGCCCCTGTTGCCTGCTTGTGCCTCTGTGTGCCCCTGTTGCCTGCTTGTGCCCCTGTTGCCTGCTTGTGCCTCTGTGTGCCCCTGTTGCCTGCTTGTGCCTCTGTGTGCCCCTATTGCCTGCTTGTGCTCTGCTTGTGCCTCTGTGTGCCCCTGTTGCCTGCTTGTGCCTCTGTGTGCCCCTGTTGCCTGCTTGTGCCTCTGTGTGCCCCTGTTGCCTGCTTGTGCCTCTGTGTGCCCCTGTTGCCTGCTTGTGCCTCTGTGTGCCCCTGTTGCCTGCTTGTGCCTCTGTGTGCCCCTGTTGCCTGCTTGTGCCTCTGTGTGCCCCTGTTGCCTGCTTGTGCCTCCGTCTGCCCCTGTTGCCTGCTTGTGCCTCCGTCTGCCCCTGTTGCCTGCTTGTGCTGTGTTGGTGTGTGTGGAGGGCTCTGTGTGGCTGTGTGTGTAGGAAGCTTTGTGTGGCTGTGTGTGTGGAGGGCTCTGTGTGGCTGTGTGTGTGGGGGGCTCTGTGTGGCTGTGTGTGTGGGGGGCTGTGTGTGCGGGGCTCTGTGTGGGGGTGTGTGTGGGGCGGCTCTGTGTGTGTTTGTGTGTGTCATTTGCGATAGATAAAGCTAGTGGCATTGTAAATGACAATGCCATTTATTTATGTTAAAAAAACATAAATAAAAATAATGTCAAGAGCAATGCCAATAGCTCTAACTTTAACAAAGGCAAAACCATTGCATTGTAAATGCTTGTTCTGCATAGTGAACCGAGAGTGCAGCGGCTCACAACTGACTTTACTGCTGAGTATCCCTGCACTTTCTTTGATCCCGCTGCTATATTCCAGGCTTGCCTTTCGATTGCTGCTTTCATAGTTGTTTAATTCCATGTTCCTGTTCTGATTAGGTATTTACATCTGCACCCTGTCTCTTGTTTACCCTGCCTCTTGTTTCCAGGCATTTAGTAGTAGTAAAGTTAGGACTCCTAACTTTACTACTACTACTACTAAATGTCTTCCGTGAATACCAAAAGTAGTAAGTTTAACCAAAAGTAGTAAGTTTAACCAAAAGTAGTAGGTGAATTCTGTGAATACCAAAAGTAGTAAGTTTAGGATTTTTTCTCAGATTAGTTCTTTGAATCGGCCCCATTGAGAATAATCTAGTCCTTGTCTTCTTGTAAAATCGTTTTCACTTCACAGAGACATCAATTCTGAGTAGCAGACAAACTATCATTTACGATGGTTTGTTTATCCTTTCTCTGCTTTCACCTTTCTGGTATTTGTACTCATGTCACCATCATAGTTTCCACTGCAAACTGCCCAGGTCCCTATTCACTTCCTGTTTTAACCTGCTTGATTCTTCCCCTTCTGCCCTACTTTCCTCTCAGCCTTCAGGTACTTTCTTGTTTATTCAGCCCTTTCTTTGGAAAGCCTTTGTAACCTGCTTAGAGCAAGCACTGCCCTGTTACCTTGCCTTGTCCTGGACTCTCTTAGCATTCCTGACAGATTGTCCTGAAGTTTGCTAGATCCTTGACACAATTCCACTTGGAACTGAAAAGTTTGATGTTCTTACTACAAACAGTCCTGAGCGAGGCAGCCCTTTTTTTTTGAAGAACGAGAGAAGAGCAGGATGCAAGGGTACGTGTCTAACCCCATCACTCTGCTGACCTGCTTACCACCTGACTCCCATCTCAGTCCAAGATTCAGTTCTTCCACCCAGAGCTTTGAAGCAAGCTTATCTTCAGTCGTTCCTTTGCCGCAGCATCAGTCGCATCGTCCATGCATACTGTGTACCTGCAGTTAGACAAGAAAGCCTCACATGACCTCTCTGTGAATATATGTTTGGCAAATCATGCATTTTTTATTAGGCCCAAAGCTGACTGTCTGCAGTCTGTGATGGAGAGAAGACATTCCAAGCCCCACTTAGGAATTTCTTTTATACAATAAATTGGACTCCAGACTCTCATGGTGTGTGATTATTCCAGTTTCTCTCAGAAAGACAATATTATAATGAACGTGAGGCTAACATTTGCAATATTTACATATGTCGGATCAGAACCTATTCCCTGGAATCCACACATAATTAAAGAGAGAGGCCTGAATGTGCTAGTCCTTTGTAATGGGGAATTGACATCTGTCAGGCTGGATGTAGTCTGGGGACTGTCTGCAGGCTTTGAGAGGTCACCTGTGCTCCTAGGAATGTACTGTACTTTTTAATGTACTTTGCTCCTAAAATACCTCAGATAAACATTATGAAGACGCCTTTTTGTTTTATGACAGTTTGTACTGAAGCCAAAAGCAATTTCCAAAAGTATCTTACCTTTGCTTTCTTACATGTTATCAGTAGTGGCTTGCACAGGTAGGAGCAATTGGGTGGTGGCTCTGGGCAGGGGTGGGGCGGGGTGGAAGGTGGTGGAAGCCGACAGACGATGGGATAAGTAATATTAATTAAATAAATAAATAAAACCACTTATCTTGAGCTCTCCGCATCGCCGAATCAGCGATGCGGCAGGTGCAAGGTTAGTGGTTTTATTCATTTATTTAAAAAAAATTACTTATCACGTTGTCTATCGACTTCCACCACTCACCACCCCACCCCGCCCGCATCACCGCTCTTACCTGTGTGAGCCGCTACTGCATGTTATATGTAGGTTAATAGATATTCACATCAGGAAAGCAGTACCAGGCCATCCAGGGCCTCCAGGGTAACAAGTGTTTGTGAACAGGGAAAACTCTGACACATATCACACTGCCATGGACGTGGACATACACACACTTAAACGGTATACAACCTTTACAACGCAACTTTTACCACGCAGTGCTGTTACAATGAAATGAAATGAAATGAATGAAACTTATATAGCGCACGACTTACCCTGGGGCATCTCAGCGCTTGCTTAGGGAACCCGTCCTGGTATTCCCCTGTGAGATACCCTGGCAGGGTATCCACAAGGTGAAAGCCAGGCATCCCACCGCGAGGGGCCGTTGTGGAGATTAAGCAAGCTATTGCCCAGAGTCGCAGAGTGTGAACCCGTGAGTCGAGAAGGCACTGGAGCGAGAATTAACAAGTCCGTGGAATTTTTGAGCCCAAGACCCGCCGAGGCGGGGAATTGAACCCTGGTCCCGGGCCGAACTCAAGCTCCAGGTCTGCCGCCTCTAACCCCTGAGCCACACTTCTCCACTACAACACATGTATTACAATGGAAACCATTACAACGCATTACACTGGGGGGCGTTCTAGGATTTATTTATTTATTTACAGGTTTGTACCGCGCTGGCTTCAACTCCTGGAGGAGTATCTCCGCGCCTTTGGCTCCTACCACATAGATTTAGGGGAAGAACTGTAGAGCAGTTATTCTAGACTAATGTTGGAATAAGAACGTCTTCAACATCTTTCTGAAAGGGAAGTGTTCAGCACATAGCCTAAGAGATATAGGGAGACTGTTCCAAAGGGAGGGTCCTGCTACAGAAAGTGCTTTAGCTCCAAGTCGGGCCTTCTTTGCTCTAGGTACACACAGAAGGCCTTGTTCACTGGACCTGAGAGTCCGGGAGGGTATGTAAAGGATGAATTTGGTGGCCAGGTATGCAGGGCCCATCCCGTTGATGCTTTTATGTATGATACGACATACTTTGGCCCTCTGTTTGATAGATAACCAATGTAACTTTGTCAGCAGAGGTTTAGAGGGCGTGCGTGGAGGGGCGTTCAGAACTAAACGGGCAGCCGTGTTCTGGACCACCTGAAGTCTTTTTGTCACTCCCTCGTTAACAGACAGGAGCAAGCCATTGCAATAGTCCAATCGGCTCAGGACTAGTGCCTGTACCAGAGTATTCCTGGCTGTGTCTGGAAGTAAGGGGAAGATTTTCCGCAGCATGCCAATCACATGGAAGCAGGCTCCCATCACCTGGTTGCCATGTTGTTTGAGAGTGAGTTCTTGGTCTAGTTTGACTCCCGGGTTCTTAACTGTTAGTTTGGGTTTAGGTACTGATCCAAGGTCTTGTGGCCACCAGTCTGGAGTCCAGAGTAGTTTTGCCTCACCAAACAACATGACTTCTGTCTTCCCAACATTGCATTGCAAATAATTGGTAGACATCCAGAGGGCTACTGCTTTCATGCCCTCGGAGAAGGAGTTTCTCCCCTCAGGGGTAAAGATCTTGAAGGGGAAGAGGAGTTGCGTATCATCCGCGTAGGATATCGGGATGAATCCGTAAGTTCTCATGATGTTAGCCAGGGGTGCCACATATATGTTAAAAAGCGTGGGGCTCAGGCATGAGTCCTGTGGCACCCCCTTGAAGATTTCAACTTCCTCTGACCGATACGTACCCATGGTGACTTGCTGGGTGCGGTTAGCTAGGAAACTCCTTAACCACGCCAGAGCCTCATGCTTCAGGCCGATATTGGCCAGTCTAGCAGTGAGGATGAAATGGGATACGGTGTCAAACGCCGCAGACAGATCAGCAACATCAAGTTGGCGATTGCGAACGAGGAAAATAAACCTCCTGGTGAGATTCTCAACGCGGGGAGGTCAGGTTTCTCATTGCGAGTGGCCGCGTATGCTCGTGACCGCTCGTGATGAGAAACTACCAGTCCGCGTTGAGAAAGCTGCTGCTCGTGAAACAATCTACTCGAGCGGCAGAAAACGACAGCTCGCACTGTGCGAGATGCCGTTTTCAATGATTGCACAGTGCGGACAAGCATCCGGCACTGTGCAATCATCGCGAACAGCGCAGTACGCAGTTCGCGTAGAGCTACGCGTATCTTGCATAGTGTGAAGTGCACTTCGCGTAGCGATGCGTAGCACAACTACATGAACTACACCTAGGGTTATTAAAAAGGATCGCAGCATGGTTACATCTTGCGGAGAAAATGTTGATGACAATGCTAGTACTTTTTCAGGGTCAGGAGTCATTACTCCTTCAGAAAAAATATGTCCAAAGAATTTGAGTTTGGTTTTGTGAAACTTGCATCACTTTTTTGCATTTAACGTGAGACCTGCATTGGTGAGCAAACAGAATACTTGTGTAAGAGCTTTGTCATATTCCTTTTGTGTGGCCCAAAACAAAGTATATAGTTTCTGGAGTTAAAAGCATGTGTGACAGGTTGAAAAACTTGGCAAATGACATCCTGAAAGATCAATGAAGCCGACGACACACCAAAACCCAGTCTTTTGTAACTGAACAAACCAACATGAGTTGAACAAGTAGTAATGTACCTAAAATTGTCTTCCTGCTCAAATTGATGGTATCCTTTGTTCAAATGGAGATGGGAGAAAACGTTGGTGACATTCAAGTGTGTAATCATGACCACTATGTGTGGAGCTAGATGTCTTTCCCTCTCAATTGCTTTGTTGTCCTGGCACATATCAACACAAATGCGCACTGCACCTCCACTGTCTTTTTTTGACACTACCACTATGGGTGAAAGTCATGGCATTGGACCAGTATAGCGCTTGATGATGTCTTGTTTAATAATGTGTCTAGTTCTTTGTCAACTGCATCCTGTAAATGAAAAGCATTCCGCCGTTGTCGCTGAGCAACAGGGCAAATGTCCTAATCAATGTGAAGTTGCAACATCGTTGTCTTAACTTTCCCTAGTTCATGAAATAACAACAGGAATAGACTTACTATTTCAGAATGTGCATTGAGGTTGTAATTGATGGATATCAGCCCCATATCAGCAGCAGTGCTGAAATTGAGAAGACATGCACTTGATGAAGTACCTTAGAGAACATAAATTGGTGCTTGTACTGTCGTTTTCTTATGCCTCATGGTCGATACAAATGACCCTTGACTTTGCAATGGCATAGAAGCAGCCCACATGTAACCTTTGTTTTCAATGGCATAGGGCGTGGTACTGGAGACAGTTCATATCTTTCTGCTGACATGATATTAATTAATGCATCACTGTTTTTGTTTAGTCTCTACTTGCGTCAATTAATGTTGGCGTTTGGCCCTCTGGGTGTTTCTAGAATGCTTCTGTAACTTTCTGCCACCCATTTTCTCTTCTCGTTGTGATGCACTTAGATTCTATTTTGCTCTGTTAACAATTATAAAATGTTGTTTTCTCCCACAGCCTTTGCATATCTGTCCAAATAGCAGGACATTTACCTTCACGTCGATCCGAGAACCATCATCAAAAACACAATTTGTTTTTCTTTGGGAACATCGTCTTCTGGGCCTCCACTTTGTTTTCTGCTTGCTTTTCATTATCAACGCTGACTTATTATGGTTTGTTCCAGCTTCCATTTCAGCAGCGTGTCGGTTTGCACATTCCTCAGCTCTTGCAGCCATGAGTAACTTTTTTAGACTGAGTGTCTCTCTTAGCATGCGCTGTCTGAAGGACTCGGAGAGGCAACCAATGACTCTAAGGCACATGGCTTCTTCATCATTGGATTCACTGAACTTGCAATGTTTGATGAGGTTATCAAGTCTTTTGACAAACTCATCCATCATTTCACCAGCTTGCTGTCCTGCCTGGTTTAAAATGTGCCTTTCATAGTAGACATCCAGCATTGAATTGAATGTTTCCTTGATTTGACGGGGCTATATTTCATCAGCTTTGATTTTTTTTATCACTTCTTTCACACCATCACCTGCAAGGTTCTTTAAGTATTTGATGACCTTTTTGTCATCTACTTCTAGAGCATCTATGCAGTCATCAAACATTTTGATCTTTGCAATCCATCTGGTGCCAATATTCTGCTTTTTGGCAGTGTTAAATGGCGATGGTGGTTTCAGGAACACAGCAGCATCACAACTTGTGTTGGGACTTACTGACGTTGAGAGTATAAGCTGTACCGATGACGGTTGCACTCACTCAGACCTGCACCTTCTGTAAGCATCAGCCATGTGCTTACATCTGGGTCATTGAGGCAAGGCTGATGATGTATGGTGCCATCTTCTTTCCTGATGACAGTGAGTAACGTTTTTTTTCGTCACTGCTCTCAACTTTGTTCATCGTAACTGGTTGTTGTTGCCTTTAGTGTATCTTTGCACCTAGAGTTTTCTTGCACATGGCTGTCACTGTTGTTAGCACTTCTTCTAACCTGATTGCCATTGCCTCTGGTGTTTCTGCTCTGTATGGACAAAGGCTCTGTGTTACGCTGTGGTGCAGTATCTTTTCTTTTGGCCTTACCAGTAGGCTTCTGGTGGGCTTTCTGATGGTGCTCCTTTGCCGGGTCCTCACCTCCTTTGAGGGCCTTGTATGAGCTAGAGAAGCACTTTGACTTAGCATATGCCAACCATAGCTTGCTTCTTGGGACGCATCTGGCACGCACAAGCAGTTTGCTGGACCTTGTCAATCTCTCAGGGAGACCAGTCTTGTTTCTTTGGGGGACATATTCCATAATCGTCGCCAGTTGTAGCATACACAGCAGCTCTGGAGCACACAAATGGCTATACCACATACGCTCTGTAATGCACGTCTTTATTCTTCGGCATGCCACCATTAACTCAATGTGCTGCATCATAGACTTTATTTACCACACCCATATACCTCCCAACTGATTACATAACTTTGTAAGGTGTCTGCCTAGGACCACAAGGGTCGTACTGCACATGATCACACAACACTACACCTGTGACTTCACATTGGAGTGCATGTCTGTGGTCCAGGTGCAGAGGCAGGCAATTCAAGCACAGGCCACACTCCATCAGGGCAGGTTGGTGTCAGATGGTGCTTTGTGGATGAGTCTTCAGGTTCAGCACAAACCCACCACTCAAACAGGCAAAGATCCCACTCGGGATGTGACTGTGATTCGATGCACTCTGTTTACAGTTAAATCAAAATGGGCAGTTGTTTTACATTAGTTAGCAGTGGGTGTCCAGCTAAGGAACATGAGAAGTGTGACTAGCCTCTTTTCTTTCATGGATATAGAACTCTATGTAACAGATAAAACATGTAACCAGCAATGTTTCTATAGGTGGACAAAAGTGATTTATTACCACATATAATGTGTGCTTACTGTAGAAAAAGGATGAGCACACACTATAACTTTTCCTTTCAGGATTAATGTATTATTATTCAAATGTGCACATGGTGAGATGTAGCTCTGTTATGTAAAGTGAGCGAAACCCAGTGCTTAATTTGAGCTGGTGGTGGAGGTGGGTCCCACTGGCACTCACTTTTGGGGGCCAGCACTTATTTTTTCTCACAGGCATTAGCCGCGAGCATGCAAGAGAGATAAACATACAAAAGGGAAAGAAGTAGGAAGAGAAAGATGGGAAAACCAGAAAGCGGGTACCCTGCACTAGTGAGATGAAGGGGCAGGAAGTCTCTGATAGAGCATTGAAGAGCCAGGAGGTTGACAGAAGACTGGACAGACTTGAAATCTGCTGTGCCGACATTTCCAAGCACCAATGGCGGGTTTCTAAGCATAGCGTGGTACACTGTCAAAAATTGTATTACGTATAATCCCTGGTAAAAGCCAAAAGGTATAAAGCCTTGATTCAGATTGTGCGAAATCTTGAACAGCTGTGGCTCCTCCACTAAGGCGCCACCCCACTGCTCTCTGAACAATGCAAAGGAAGAATAACATAGCGTTATTATCATTTAATTTTAAATATGGAGCTTGCAGCCAGGTTACGGTGGGGCGAGGCTCACGTGACACTAGGGGGAGGAGGAGTGGTTGGTGCACTATAAACGCACATGACGGTTTGGCCAGCATTCTTGGGCCAGCCAAAGCATCATGTGCACTTGGCATGTTTCCCAGCCGAGTGGAGAACATGTGCACTTAGCATGTTCTCCACTCAGCTGTATTGCAAAGCCTGGGTGGAGAACATGCACAGGCTCTCACTCCCTTTCTGAGTGCCGAACCAGGCTGCTCAGACCACTTACAACACTGCTGTCATGCTGATAAGAACAGCGTTGTGATAGGCTAGGGGAGTCTGGGAGCCTGGGTGTTACTGGGAGCCAGAAAAGCAGGTAGATCCAAGGAGAGGTTTCGGCTGGTGACCGCAGGTAAGCCTTCTTCTTTTTTTTTTATTCTAACCCCGCCCATTGCCACAGTTCCCTACCAGCCACCACTGATCATAAAAATCCCAAAACCCAGATTCTGTGTTTAGCTGAGATGCTCAGTCCTTCTGTATTAGATCATGTTGTCTCCAGCAAACATCTAAGCACAAAATTCCTTTCTACAGCTTGAAAATGGGAAAGCACAAGCTCACTGTGTCCTTCTTAAATGAATCCATGAAATTAGGTATTGAGCAAGGTGAATTAAGAGATGTGGCCTTGAGCAGATGGTCTTGCGGTGCTGATGTGGGGAATTTCCAAACTGGCTAATTCTCCTTTCCGTCTTCCTGTGACAGCAAGAAAACAGAAGATGCTGAAGGCATGTTCTCAATGTTGCAAGTAGGCAGGTCTAAATTAATGCAAGCCTATTGAGCAGATGTACGTGTGAAGGTAGGGTACCACATCGGGGAGATGAAATCCATATTTCAACTTAGCAAACTGAGATACTAAGGACCCACAGACAGTGACAGGGATTCAGTTAGGGGCCACTTAGAGGCAGCAGCTGGGGATGGAGGAGTGAGATGGTGCAGATGCCGTTCGGACCGCGGTAACTGTGTTTTCTGTATTTTAAGCTGCAAAGGAAGGTCTTTTTAGGGAGGGGGAGTAACTTTAAAAGGTTCCAAGAGGAATCTTAGAGTAGGAAAATGTATTTGGCTTAATTCTGAATTATAATACGGGCTTTCGGTTTTATGGTATTTCTTTTTTTGACATTTACGTCTGCATTTATCCATATTCATTTTTGGTAACTTTATCTATATTTATCCATTCAAGAAAACTGAAACTGGTATATATCTGCAGTTATTTAACCAATACATTTGCAGTCATGCTTGAATGTCTGCCAGGTTTCAGTGATATGAACAGCTGCAGAAGATAAATCAATGCACTCATATGAAAATATGCACATTTCAGCATCAGCCTTGTGCCTATTTACTGCTGTTGAAGCCTCTTTACTAAAATGTCTTTCTTTTTGAACCCCCTTACCTACCAATCCACACAGTCATTGGCTTGACAGTCATGGCGAAGTGTATTAAGAATCACTCAAAAAGCACACAATTTCCATTTTTATCCACCTTTAAAAATAAATTCATACGAGACAATAAATGTTTTCTGTCTGTATCTATCTGTAAAAATCTGTAAAACGGAAAACAGGGAGCCTTAATTATAATATACTCATGTCATTCAGGCTCATACAGTTTGGTATATATTGGTCCCAAAGATATAGACTGAACGCTCCCGACATACTTTGGATACCCGGGGTCACATCATTTCAAGTACCCCTATGGCGTCAACCTGCACTTTTATCATTTTACTTCATACATGTTGATTCAATCATGCTTCAACATTTGCAAATTATGAAGAAAAGGCAAAAAGTGCATGAAATGAATTCTACACTGAAAAAGGCTCAAGAATTTTTAACACATGGTCCTTTAATGGGCTTAACAGGATATTTAAGCTTTAAGACACAATATTTTCTCTATATAGTTCATAAATCATCAAAGTAGTCTGTGCAGTAACAGTAACACACTTAACGCACATTTGAAAAACCGTGCATAGAGAATGGGGAGGTTTACTGGGGGCTGCACAATGATTTGCTGAAATTCTTGCCAGAGAGAAAAGTATGTTGGTGTCTGGTACAAAATGCAAATGGAGTTGGTAAAGCTAAGATATTTGTTTATGAGCAACATTTTTTTTCTAAACTGATAAAAAAGCAGCATAGTAGATTCCAAGCACTGGGCATGTTTTTGAAAAGCATTTAATGTATTAAGCTTTTAGATCTTACTAGCTTAGACAGAAATCGAATGGCCCTATTAACAAACTGCATGTTGTGGTATGTAAACGACCTCTAAAGTCAGTGGTTAATTTGTAAACAAATAAGTGCAGAGGCTCTCGTCGGGAGGCAGCTTGCACCAGCCCATTTCTCCTGTTAGTGCCGCCAAAAACAAAGCCAACTACTAACCATGAAAGTGGGGAGAGGATGTGGCGTAATGGTCCGAACTGGTGCCTTTAGAGCTGGGGAACTAGGTTTGAATCTCAGCGTTGGCCCAACATCCTGTGATTCTGTGCAAATCACTTAAACTCCCCGTCCCTACCATAAATGATTTTGTCCTTCACTGGTGCTCATGAAAAGCACTGGTGTTCATGATTAAGTACTGGTGCTGAGCACTGGAAAACACCAGCTCAAATTAAGCACTGTCTACAGTAGTACTTCTCACATACTACAAAATGCAATGAACACACCTGAGACCTCTTCTTCTCCTATTGTTTCTGTATGGAGAGCTCTGCCATGTTGCTGCACTTTGGTATATATTTTGGTATTAAATGTGGGCGCGAGCAGGGGGGTGGTCTGTAAATGGGCAATATTTACTATTAAATGGTGAGAAGGTTTAGGGATTTTGAGAGAGCCAAGATAATACAAAACACATATTTACAAATGAGCAAGACATTTGCAATATGCAAAACACACTTGTAAAGTTCATCAGTCCAAAAAGTGTCAAAAGAGGTCCACATGTACTCGAGCCTAGCCCTGGAGTAAGTCATGCACCATCCATGGTTGGCCACTGGTATTGCAGCATACTTCCATAGAAACCCTAGGAGGCAGGGAACTGAAGTGACACCCAATATAAATGAATGTTAAATTAATTAAATGAGTTCATCATTTACAGTTCTAAATATATTTTTAAGTGTTAAAAACATTATATGTAAATATAGCATTTTTTATGTAATAATAAACTTAATTTAAAAATTACATTCAACTAGTAAACATTTTAAGAAATAAATTAAACATTCTTAAATTAATTAAGTTACCTTTTAACCAAGTCTGCTAAATATGAAATAAAAAAACTCTTTTGGGTGAAGGTGAGTTTTTTTATTTATTGTTTAAGAATTAATCTCAATAAGCTAAATGGATACATTTGAATTATTTTCTTAATTAATCTGTATTTAATTTGATGAGTTATGGTGCTTTTTAATTCCCAGATTAAAATTGAATGTGTAAAATGAATTTGTTCGTATTTTTGTGATATCCATCCCAAAACAATTTGTATCTCATTTATATATTTGTGGTGGGCCTTATCTGCCACAATATACATTAAAAGCACTCAAAAAACACTCTCCTTCTCCCCCCTTTGTCACATCACAGCGGGGGGGGGGCGCACTAATATGGAATGCAATCTTAGGAGCCCTGTTTTTCTATAAATGTTGTCACAGAACTACAGCCACATCTCTTTGGGTTCCACACAATCACTGCCACTTAATCTTGATACCGAGGGATAAGACCCATTGGTGCCTCAACTTCTGGACAGACTGTAGGTGCTACAGGGGTCAACGGCAAAACACACAAGATGATGGACGGAATGTTGCACAATGGCAAAACATTCACCCCCAGTCACAGATCTGGGTTTAATCCATCGTTATTTTGCTCACCAAGCTACCCCAGTTCAGACATGGCCATATGCAAATCAGTCTTGACCCTGTGCCTCATGGGAACAGTCCAGACCGAACTGCCAAGCCATGTCATCCCTTGACCGGAATCAAGCATCCTAGGACCAGTTTCTGGCTAACAGCCGTCTTCAGCAAGGATAGCTTGACTTCAGTGGCCTAGTGAGCACGGGACCCACGTCTGGGCAAACCATACAGGGGTCCCCAGGTCTCACCACCTGACTTGGCATTGCAGGCACTTATGTTAATTGCAGCTTATCCAATGCATATCTTACATTGCTGTTTTGCAGTTTCCCATACCTACATGTAACAATGTAAATCTCTGATATATTTGTGAAACAATTATAACTTCATCCGTTTTTCAGGATCCATGCCCTCGGGTCAATATCAGAATTGACAGACGTAGAAGCTATGTTGATGCCTCTTGATCTAAATAGTTTTTAACCACTATTTCTTCCAAGTCCCTTTATCACTAAACCAGTGCCGCGCATCTTGGCAGATCAGTTAACATCATGGGTCTGTCCACCCGCAGATCACCCCTGACATTGACATGTAGGACATGGGTGCCCATTGCAAGCACCATGAATCAGAGAGCTCTCATTTTCTCAGGAAATTGTCTGTGTCCCTGTCCCCTGACCACTATCCAACTCGCATCCTGTGTTGTATTTATCTGTATGACTTTGTGCACATCTGCGTCCTACCCCAAGTCCTTTTACCAAGAAGAGTATTTCTTTAATTTACAACACCTGATGGTGGAAGTGATGTGCATGATGCTCCATTACCAAAAGAAGGTCATACTGCAATCCAAGGGGCGAATGTTCTGCTCATGCATGGAGCCCTCTTAGCTCTACACATGAACTCAGAGGACATGGGGAATGCTGACCCAAGGTATAAACTACATACCACCACATTATTGCTGGTCACCAGTCTTGCTCTTTGGATTCGGCCTGCATCGGGTGAAGAGCGGGAGGCGTAAAAGCAAGGGGGTCGCTGCCAATAACGTTGCGCTGCTGCGGAGTGTATTTAAAGACGTTAGAAGATAAATAAAAGATAAGTGACAAAAGCGATATCAATGATAAGCCTTAAAACGTTAAAGCCTTGATATAAAAAACGCTAAGCTGAAACAATAGAAGAGGTAGAGGGCGAGGGAATACCTCCCTCTGAGGTAAAGGGGGCTAAAATAGGCACTGAGAGAGAATTGAAACACGCACGCGACGGTGGGTGGATTAAAGGGGGGGATTTCCATAAATTGGAAACCGGTATGGAGGCGGGGAGGGAAGGGGAAGGGTGAGATTAACCCATTCATAAAATAGCAAAAAGAGGTAACATTTAAATAATTATAGGTAAAAGAAGTGGAGTCAACTTATCTGCTCAGAGCTGCATTTAAAAGAGGCAGATTGTTGATGTCTCATGCCCTTTATGCATTTTCAATGTTCTATTCTGGAACCTTTAATATTGAGATGTATGCGGCTGCTTGGAGACTGCATTCAAAGAATATGCATAATGTCAGCTTCTGCGTCTTTAATGGGTTCCAGATTCTCTAGTCTTGGTAATAGGAGAATCACAATTATCTGCTAGATTACAAGTCCCCTGGTGCGTTTACTGTTTGTCCCATGTATGCAGGACTCAACTAGCTACCCACTAATGAATTCCCAAAGACTCAATCTTATTGAAGTGCAGTTCCGGTGTCCTCTGTGCTAATTGCCTCTCTCATCCTCCATTCTCATGTTCAATCCACCGAAGTCAGCCCTCCATCTCCTATCCCAACACTTGGCCAATTGAAACATCAGCACATGTCTGATACGCTGCTTTGGGGAACAGTAGCTTTCTTAGGTGTCTTTGCCAAGTACAACTTTGCCACGTATTACCAACAACACAGAAGGATTCATGTGCTCCATCGCCACCTACATGGGACCCTGAACAACCGTAACAACAAAAGAAATACACTGTTCCCCAGAGGTGAGTAGTATACGGCGTAACCAAGCAAAATGAGGAAGGGGAGAAAAAGCAGTTGGGGGAATCCCCCTTTCGGAACTGAAACCCTCACACACCCAGCAAGCTAGGTGTCATGCTTCATCATTTGGGTTTTGTTCCTCGTCAGACTGGCGCTGCAATGTCTGACGGGCACCCATAAAGGGGCTCTTTTCCAGAGATCTTTCGTTCCTGCCAGTTGGTGCATGTGGGTATGAGGGCTTCAGGGGAAGTGTAGACGTGTGCAAAGGTGATAATTAAAAACGGTTAGCAAATCCACAGCGATTTTTAATGATGTGGGTAACTACCTTACTAAAAACAGTGAGAAGAAGATACACACTAGTGCAAGGATCCACCAGTGTGTGTTTTACCTAGAGGTCGAACAACCACCATCACCACAGCCTGAGGAAGGAATCCCACAATCAGCTGCCATTGGAGTAGCACAGTCAACATCTCCAAATGGTCTCAGTTAAAGTATTGTCAAAAAGTGCTAGACACAACAAAATTAAACTTAATAGTTAGTTGTGAAAACACTGTAAGAAGTCGACGTTTCGATCCCTTTTGCTCTAAATTAATGGGATCATCATCAGGATGATGAGGATCTTCTGCATACTCAGAGAGGTGTTGACTCTCCTTCAGTGGAAAATGACTGCTGTTCATCCATCTCTTTATCCTGTGTGTTGGTGGTGGGTGCTATGCCTTCCAGCCATGCCTGCCGCTGTGGTGTTACTTAACTTTCATCCTCTTGTCATTATACTGGCTGCATGCACCCCACTGTGGGAATGGAAGAGAGGGAGAGAGATAGAGATAGATAGGGAGGGCGTGAGAGAGGAAGAGAGAGGGAGGGAGGGAAGGAGAGAGGTAGAGAGAGTGAGGGAGAGAGGGAACGAGGGAGGATAAGAGAGGGAGAGGGACCGAGAGAGGGGGAGAGAGCAAGAGGGGGAGAAAGAGAGGGCGAAAGAGAGAGAAAAGGAGACAGAGAGAGGGAGGGAGCCAGAGAGAGAGGGAGGGAGGGAAAGAAAGGGAGGGAGACAGAGAGAGGGAGAGAGATAGGGAGCGGGAGGGAAGAGAGAGAGGAAGGGAAGAGAGAGAGAGGTAGGGAAAGAGTGAGGGGAAAGAGAGGGTAGGAGGGAGGAAAAGAGAGGGAGAGAGACAGCGAGAGGGGGAGGAGAAAGAGAAGTGCCCATCAACCCAGTGAGTGTGTTATCTTGTGATATAATATTGCAGTGATAATGATATTGCATTAGGAGCACTTCTTTGTAACACACTGTGCACTATGTGTGTGTTGTAGAAAACATCACAAAGGTGGATGTCCCACGAGCCTCATTAATTCACGGGTCATGGTGTTTCCGCATATAAGAATGCCACTGATTGTGATGAAGAAGGGGTTGATCATTAATTAAAACATTTCAGAGCAGTGCAACAGGAGAGAGAGAAATAAAACAGAGAAACGCAATTATTCCCAAATACCAGGAACAGGCCCTTCCCACAGAAACGAAAAGAATGATTTACAATCTATTACCCACATAAAATAAAAGATAAAGCACAATGCAATCAGAAGCTCAATGCAATCAGAAGCACAGTGCAATCTGAAGCAGAAGCACAATGCAATCTGAAGCACAATGCAATCGGAAGCACAATGCAATCAGAAGCACTATGCAATCTGAAGCACAATGCAATCAGAAGCACAATGCAATCAGAAGCACTATGCAATCAGAAGCACAATGCAATCAGAAGCACTATGCAATCAGAAGCACAGTGCAATCAGAAGCTCAATGCAATCAGAAGCACAATGCAATCAGAAGCACAGTGCAATCAGAAGCAGAAGCACAATGCAATCGGAAGCACAGTGCAATCTGAAGCAGAAGCACAATGCAATCAGAAGCACAATGCAATCAGAAGCTCAATGCAATCAGAAGCTCAATGCAATCAGAAGCTCAATGCAATCAGAAGCACAATGCAATCAGAAGCTCAATGCAATCAGAAGCACAATGCAATCAGAAGCACAATGCAATCAGAAGCAGAAGCACAATGCAATCAGAAGCACAATGCAATCAGAAGCACAATGCAATCTGAAGCACAATGCAATCAGAAGCACTATGCAATCTGAAGCACAATGCAATCAGAAGCACAATGCAATCAGAAGCACTATGCAATCAGAAGCACAATGCAATCAAAAGCACTATGCAATCAGAAGCACAGTGCAATCAGAAGCTCAATGCAATCAGAAGCACAATGCAATCAGAAGCACAGTGCAATCAGAAGCTCAATGCAATCAGAAGCACAATGCAATCAGAAGCTCAATGCAATCAGAAGCACAGTGTGCAATCAGAAGCACAGTGCAATCAGAAGCTCAATGCAATCAGAAGCTCAATGCAATCAGAAGCTCAATGCAATCAGAAGCACAGTGCAATCAGAAGCACAGTGTGCAATCAGAAGCACAGTGCAATCAGAAGCACGGTGCAATCAGAAGCTCAATGCAATCAGAAGCACAATGAATCAGAAGCACAGTGCAATCAGAAGCACAATGCAATCAGAAGCTCAGTGCAATCAGAAGCTCAATGCAATCAGAAGCACAATGCAATCAGAAGCACAGTGCAATCAGAAGCTCAATGCAATCAGAAGCACAATGAATCAGAAGCACAATGCAATCAGAAGCACAGTGCAATCAGAAGCACAATGCAATCAGAAGCTCAGTGCAATCAGAAGCTCAATGCAATCAGAAGCACAATGCAACCAGAAGCACAATGCAATCAGAAGCACAGTGCAATCAGAAGCTCAATGCAATCAGAAGCACAGTGCAATCAGAAGCACAGTGCAATCAGAAGCACAGTGCAATCAGAAGCTCAATGCAATCAGAAGCACAGTGCAATCAGAAGCTCAATGCAATCAGAAGCACAATGCAATCAGAAGCTAAATGCAATCAGAAGCACAATGCAATCAGAAGCACAAGCACAATGCAATCAGAAGCACAATGCAATCAGAAGCACAATGCAATCTGAAGCACAATGCAATCAGAAGCACTATGCAATCTGAAGCACAATGCAATCAGAAGCACAATGCAATCAGAAGCACTATGCAATCAGAAGCACAATGCAATCAGAAGCACTATGCAATCAGAAGCACAGTGCAATCAGAAGCTCAATGC
The DNA here is from genome assembly GCF_964263255.1 of Lissotriton vulgaris. Classification (NCBI taxonomy): domain Eukaryota; kingdom Metazoa; phylum Chordata; class Amphibia; order Caudata; family Salamandridae; genus Lissotriton; species Lissotriton vulgaris. The sequence continues at coordinate 1,713,278,924 of NC_141695.1, read as the reverse complement.
AATCAGAAGCACAATGCAATCAGAAGCACAGTGCAATCAGAAGCTCAATGCAATCAGAAGCACTATGCAATCTGAAGCACAATGCAATCAGAAGCACTATGCAATCAGAAGCACAATGCAATCAGAAGCACTATGCAATCAGAAGCACAGTGCAATCAGAAGCTCAATGCAATCAGAAGCACAATGCAATCAGAAGCACAGTGCAATCAGAAGCTCAATGCAATCAGAAGCACAGTGCAATCAGAAGCTCAATGCAATCAGAAGCTCAATGCAATCAGAAGCTCAATGCAATCAGAAGCACAGTGTGCAATCAGAAGCACAGTGCAATCAGAAGCACGGTGCAATCAGAAGCTCAATGCAATCAGAAGCACAATGAATCAGAAGCACAATGCAATCAGAAGCACAGTGCAATCAGAAGCTCAGTGCAATCAGAAGCTCAATGCAATCAGAAGCACAATGCAATCAGAAGCACAGTGCAATCAGAAGCTCAATGCAATCAGAAGCACAATGAATCAGAAGCACAATGCAATCAGAAGCACAGTGCAATCAGAAGCACAATGCAATCAGAAGCTCAGTGCAATCAGAAGCTCAATGCAATCAGAAGCACAATGCAATCAGAAGCACAGTGCAATCAGAAGCTCAATGCAATCAGAAGCACAGTGCAATCAGAAGCACAGTGCAATCAGAAGCACAGTGCAATCAGAAGCACAGTGCAATCAGAAGCTCAATGCAATCAGAAGCACAGTGCAATCAGAAGCTCAATGCAATCAGAAGCACAATGCAATCAGAAGCACAGTGCAATCAGAAGCACAATCAATCAGAAGCACGCTACAATTACCTAATGCAGTGACAATTAAATATCTTATCTGCAGCATCCATGTCTTTTGCTGCCCTGGACAGAAGTTCAGGTTCCACATTGTTAAGACGAAATGATATTGAATATCCCAAATCTATATAGCAGCCATTTTGGCCACAGACAAAGGCGCTTATTATGAGTGGCCCAAGGAGAGATGGGTGATTTATTGGCCAAGATAAAAAATAACTACATTGAGCGAAGTTTATCGGGCTGGCAAAACTCTTCGAAAATGAGCTCTTCCAATACAAATGGGGAATGACATGCAAAGTTATGTTCTTTCTGTCCCACAATGCACAGGTATTGCTATTCACCAGACATATTTCCCCAGTACTTTTGGGCGGGTTTGACCTGCAGGAATTCACCTGAGGAAAACTGCAGCTTGGAGCAATTACTGCAAAACCTGTGGGTGTGATCCCAGCTCAAAGATGTGTTTGGCAGTAATATGAAAGAAATGGACCTTGAGGGGGTACATTTTCCCTCTGAAATGAATGCTGAGGAGTTGCAGAAACGGTAAGAAAGAGCAGGCGCGGCCGGCACAGGTAAGAGTGGTGAGGCGGGGCAGAGGGACAGACGACAGGATATGTAAATAAAAAACCCCCGTGCTGCATAAAGAACAAACTTTCATGACCCCAAGTGATTGGGAAGAAATGCCTTCCAACTGCAGTGAGGCTGAGCAGTGGTGATTAATAAAATCTGGATCCCTATGACTGTGTACCTTATGCGCCTGTCAGTGGGTTTATGTAGATACTTTTGACCTATGCCGGCTTGGTAAAACCCAATTAGTAGTCTAGAAATAGGGTTGCCCGCAAAGTCATCTTTATCCTGGTCAACAGATCTAAAGCATAAAAATGCCCCTACAGCTTTCCCAAAAGCTATATATATGGTAAACCACGATTCCATACTGCTAGATCACCCCAAAAAAAGCCAGGGAATTATTAGAACTAACCGACCAGGGATTCAAGGGGTTGCGACAGCCCTTCATACATTTAATCCATAGCAGAAGTTTAAGGGATTTAGGCTCAGCATTCCTGACCCTGAGTGTTAACTTAAAAAATAAATATCCAACTTTAAGGATTGCCTTAAGAGGGCACATTTTAATGCCTTCTGAGACTAAGAAGGTGATGCTGGAAACCGAAAAAATATTCCTGTGAGCTCTGCACTGCAGCAAATCCAAATGTGTTGCCATTTTGCTTGGGAACAATCAAAAACTCGTAGAGCAAAGAGGACATAAATTGGAGTATTAATTTTAAATTTGCAGCTGAGGGTGGTCTTTCTAATTTACATATAAGCGCCTGGAGGCCAAGGATAAAGAAGACGCTCTGTTATTAAAAGTGGAAAGATGATACTTATGACTATATTTTTCATAAAGCTATAAATTTAAGTAATCTTAAACAGATGCATTTTTTTTTTTACTTTTGCCCTCATAAGCCACCTAGAAATTCTTTTCAGACCCATTTAAAAAATTCATAATCTTGGTCTTATAGGCGGTCACGACCGCTTTGTTAGTTACCTTGTAAGACCTCAGCTCCTCTAATACAAAATTCCAAACAGTGCTGAAAGAAAGGAAATGCAGCGACATAAAGGCGTAATCAAGCATTGCTCCTTCGCAGTGGACTCGAAAGTTGACATTAAGGGAGTGTTTGATGTAATTAAGTGCTCTTAAATTTACGAATTAAATGATTTTAAAGGTTCATTGCCCTTTGAACCTCTTCTTTGCATTAGCCTTCCTCCCTGGAGACTGGCACATAATAGTTCAACCAGTCTTGCTCCTTTTTTAATTAATCAAATACCGTCAAAATTCTGATTACATTAAGTCAATATTATTTTTGTCAATGTATGGTCATTAAAGAAATCGCATATTCACCATGATGATTAAACTTTGAGCGCCATTCCATACAGTGCACATTGCAATAAATATTCATTAGCAGGATGTTTTATGCACCATGATGGTAGCACCCGCTGGAGTCAGTCATCATCAGTTAGCGGCGCCTATACGCAACAGGGACCGTGGAGGGGCGGGGCTTTAAATGGAAATGTGAGCCATAACCACTAATTTTATATGGTATTGTCAGAGTACATAGAACCAGTGCTTATTTAATTTGAAATAGAGGGTAACGCCGCTTCTGAGCTGGGGTGCAACACTTTTAATGCAAGAGTAACGTCACTGCTCAGCAGGGTGGCAATAAATTCAATGGGAGCCACTTCTCAGCAAGGGTGCAATATGTTTAATGGGATTGTATCACCACTTTTCAGCATGGGTGCAATACTTTTAATGGGAGAGTATCACTACTTTTCAGCAGTGGTGCAATACTTTTAATGGGGGAGTATCACCACTTTTTAGCAGTGGTGCAATACTTTTAATGGGAGAGTATCACTACTTTTCAGCATGGGTGCATTACTTTTAATGGGAGAGTATCACCACTTTACAGCATGCATGCAACACTTTTAATGGGAGGGTATCACTACTTTTCAGAAGGCATGCAATACCTTTAATGGGAGAGTATCACTACTTTTCACCAGTGGTGCAATACTTTTAATGGGAGAGTATCACCACTTTTCAGCAGTGGTGCAATACGTTTAATGGGAGAGTATCACCACTTTTCAGCAGTGGTGCAATACTTTTAATGGGAGAGTATCACCACTTTTCAGCAATGGTGCAATGCTTTTAATGGGAGAGTATCACTACTTTTCAGCATGGGTGCAATACTTTTAATGGGAGAGTATCACCACTCTTCAGCAGTGGTACAATACTTTTAATGGGAGATTATCACTACTTTTCAGCATGGGTGCATTACTTTTAATGGAAGATTATCACCACTTTACAGCATGCATGCAACACTTTTAATGGGAGAATATCACTACTTTTCAGAAGGCATGCAATACCTTTAATGGGAGAGTATCACTACTTTTCAGCAGTGGTGCAATACTCTTAATGGGAGAGTATCACCACTTTTCAGCAGTGGTGCAATACTTTTAATGGGAGAGTATCACCACTTTTCAGCAGTGGTGCAATACTTTTAATGGGAGACTATCACTACTTTTCAGCATGGGTGCATTACTTTTAATGGGAGAGTATCACCACTTTACAGCAGGCATGCAACACTTTTAATGGGAGAGTATCACTACTTTTCAGAAGGCATGCAATACCTTTAATGGGAGAGTATCACTACTTTTCAGCAGTGGTGCAATACTTTTAATGAGAGAGTATCACCACTTTTCAGCAGCGGTGCAATACTTTTATTGGGAGAGTATCACCACTTTTCAGCAGTGGTGCAATACTTTTAATGGGAGAGTATCACCACTTTTCAGCAGTGGTGCAATACTTTTAATGGAGAGTATCACTACTTTTCAGCATGGGTGCAATACTTTTAATGGGAGAGTATCACTACTTTTCAGCATGAGTGCATTACTTTTAATGGGAGAGTATCACCACTTTACAGAAGGCATGCAACACTTTTAATGGGAGAGTATCACTTCTTTTCAGAAGGCATGCAATACCTTTAATGAGAGAGTATCACTACTTTTCAGCAGTGGTGCAATACGTTTAATGGGAGAGTATCACTACTTTTCAGCATGGGTGCAATACTTTTAATGGGAGAGTATCACCACTTTTCAGCAGTGGTGCAATGCTTTTAATGGGAGAGTATCACTACTTTTCAGCATGGGTGCAATACTTTTAATGGGAGAGTATCACCACTCTTCAGCGGTGGTGCAATACTTTTAATGGGAGAGTATCACTACTTTTCAGCATGGGTGCATTACTTTTAATGGAAGAGTATCACCACTTTACAGCATGCATGCAACACTTTTAATGGGAGAGTATCACTACTTTTCAGAAGGCATGCAATACCTTTAATGGGAGAGTATCACTACTTTTCAGCAGTGGTGCAATACTTTTAATGGGAGAGTATCACCACTTTTCAGCAGCGGTGCAATACTTTTATTGGGAGAGTATCACCACTTTTCAGCAGTGGTGCAATACTTTTAATGGGAGAGTATCACCACTCTTCAGCAGTGGTGCAATACTTTTAATGGGAGAGTATCACTACTTTTCAGCATGGGTGCATTACTTTTAATGGAAGAGTATCACCACTTTACAGCATGCATGCAACACTTTTAATGGGAGAGTATCACTACTTTTCAGAAGGCATGCAATACCTTTAATGGGAGAGTATCACTACTTTTCAGCAGTGGTGCAATACTTTTAATGGGAGAGTATCACCACTTTTCAGCAGTGGTGCAATACTTTTAATGGGAGAGTATCACCACTTTTTAGCAGTGGTGCAATACTTTTAATGGGAGAGTATCACCACTTTTCAGCAGTGGTGCAATACTTTTAATGGGAGAGTATCACCACTTTTAAGCAGTGGTGAAATACTTTTGATGGGAGAGTATCACTACTTTTCAGCATGGGTGCAATACTTTTAATGGGAGAGTATCACCACTTTTCAGCAGTGGTGCAATACTTCTAATGGGAGAGTATCACTACTTTTCAGCATGGGTGCAATACTTTTAATGTGAGATTATCATCACTTTTCAGCACGGGTGCATTACTTTTAATGGGAGAGTATCACCACTTTCCAGTACCGGTGCAATATTTTTAATGTGAGAGCATAAACACTTTTCCACAAGGGTACAAATTTTTTAATGCAAGAGTAACATCACTTCTCAGCAGGGGTGCAAAACTTTTTATGCAGGAGTAACATCAGTGCTCAGCAGGTTTAGCAATACTTTCAATGGGAGAGTACTGCTGCTTCTCAACAGGGATGCAAATAATTTTAATGTGAGAGTATCACCACTTTTCAGCAGGGGCAACAATACTTTTAATAGTGGAGTTCTGCCACTTCTCTTAAGGGCTGTAATACTTTTTATCGGTGAGTACTGCTGCTTCTCTTTTCAGCATGGGGTGCAATAATTGTAATTGGCAAGTACCAGAACTTATAAGCAATAGTTAAATACTTTTATTGCAAGAGTATCACCACTTCTCAGCAGTGGTGCAATACTTTTAATGGGAGAGTATCACCACTTTTCAGCAGTGGTGCAATACTTTTAATGGGAGAGTATCACTACTTTTCAGCATGGGTGCAATACTTTTAATGGGAGAGTATCACCACTTTTCAGCAGTGGTGCAATACTTTTAATGGGAGAGTATCACTACTTTTCAGCATGGGTGCAATACTTTTAATGTGAGATTATCATCACTTTTCAGCACGGGTGCATTACTTTTAATGGGAGAGTATCACCACTTTCCAGTACCGGTGCAATATTTTTAATGTGAGAGCATAAACACTTTTCCACAAGGGTACAAATTTTTTAATGCAAGAGTAACATCACTTCTCAGCAGGGGTGCAAAACTTTTTATGCAGGAGTAACATCAGTGCTCAGCAGGTTTGGCAATACTTTCAATGGGAGAGTACTGCTGCTTCTCAACAGGGATGCAAATAATTTTAATGTGAGAGTATCACCACTTTTCAGCAGGGGCAACAATACTTTTAATAGTGGAGTTCTGCCACTTCTCATAAGGGCTGTAATACTTTTTATCGGTGAGTACTGCTGCTTCTCGTTTCAGCATGGGGTGCAATAATTGTAATTGGCAAGTACCAGAACTTATAAGCAATAGTTAAATACTTTTATTGCAAGAGTATCACCACTTCTCAGCAGGAGTGCAATACTTTTAATGGGTGAGTACTGCCGTTCTCAGCAGGGGTGCAATACTTTTAATGTGAGAGTATCATCACTTTTCAGCAGGGGTCCATTACTTTTAATGGAAGAGCGTACCAAAACTTCTAAACAATAGAGCAGAGACTCGTAGTCCTTATCTGAGTCCCGAACCACGGTGCTCAGACCAATCATGGCGCTGAGGTCATGATGAAAGCAGCATCGTGATTGGCTGAGTTGTGCCTGTGTGCTTCCTGCTTCGTACCGGGAATCAGAAGAGACGAGGAGTGATGGCATTGCAGCAACTGTACTCAGGTCAGTGATTTTTTCATTTTCATTTATTTATTTATTTATTTATTGCCCACCCAACCCTGTTCAGTTGCAGCCGCCACTGGCCAACTCAACATACACAAAGCCGCTGTTAATTTGTCTTACCTTCAATGGAAGGACCAGGCTGGTTGAACACTGAAGCCCATGTAAAATATTATTCTTGCAAGACAGAAGAACTCTAGATCCAAGTACAAATAGAAATGGAATTGTCAATGGTTGTTCACATTTCCTTTTGATGCTGTTCGGCTTGTGAAGGTCAGGCAATTTGAAATTGCAGCCTTTGTTGTGTGCCCCCGTTTCCGAAAATGTAATATATAATTTAATATTTTATTCCTCATGTGGGCTTGCATTAGTTGAAAATGGGAAACAACACTTACAACACAACTTTTATAATGCACTACCTTTACAACAAAACTTTTACAACGCAACATCCATTACAACGCATATCATTACAACACAACCATTACAACGCATGTCACTACAACGCATACCACTACAACGCATGTCATTACAACGCAGTCATTACAACGCATACAATTACAATGCATACCTACACTATCCAACACTTACGCTACTGTTGCACCCCCTGGAGTTAGAACAGTAATTTTTACCCCAACACTATCCATTACTTACCCTACTGCTGCACCCCCTGGAGTTAGAATAGTAATTTTTACCCCTACACTATCCAATACTTACCATACATGCAATGTAATGGTATGCGTTGTAATGGTATGCGTTGTAAATGTAGTATGCATTGTAGTGGAATGCGTTGTAAAGGTAGTTTCAAAGAATTTGTTGTAATGGCATGCGTTGTAATGGATGTTGGGGTGTAAGGTATGCGTTGTAAAAGTATGCATTGTAACGACATACATCCGTTGAGAATGGGTAATTTATTTACAGTTTCCCCCTTCGGGGGTCCCAAAATACATACTGTCCAGTACCCCAAAAATTCCTAAGATGACTCAGGCAGTGGCTTGCAAGTTCAGATGCGTTAGACTGGAGATGAATGTTAATACCTGGTGGTAAACCAGTGGAGTAGCTAGACCATGTGCTGCTCTTGGCGGTCCCTGCGTTTGGTGCTAGCGGTGGCAAGTGAGAGCAGGGGGGTTCTTGCCGGTACCCGCGACTGCTGTAGGTAAGAGGGGAGGCCGCCCCCCCCTTGCTACGCCACTGTGGTAAACCGTTGATTAGCGTACTTGCAATATACCAGCCCTGATCCCACTGGTTCTCTGCAGGGCACAAGTCTTAAAAAAATAAGTGGGGGGACGCTGTCACCGGAAGTGACGTCATGACAGGAAGTGACGTCACAAAAGGTGCCGAGCTCCTCGTCCCAGAGAGGCCAAAGAGTGAAGTCCAGCTGTTTGGCGGGGGGATGGGGTCCCCCCGGTAAAATAAGTGGGGGGACACCGTCCACCCGCATGGTACCCCGACTCGAGCCCTGGTTCTCTGTAATTAACCGGAGGCCAGGAAGTGGGGGGGGAGCCAGCACCTTGAGCTGGGCAGCAGTGGCATGGACATGTTGGTGAAAATAGATCTCGAAAGCTACGTCTAGTAACATATTTGAAGGAAGGCAGTATGCCCCCAATACTGATTCCTCGGCCATGGCAAAGAGAGTTATCCTCTGCCTATATATACTTTCTCTCCTTCTCATGTACTTTTTCCTTAAGATGAGAGGCAGGGCAACAAACACTGATGCAGACATTGGTTAATATATGTAGTACCTGTGGCTGGCATACTTGGGCTGCTGATTTCTGTGTGATTACTGGGTGGGTGGAGGCTAGCATTGGGGGCACGGTGTGATGCAAGGGTTTTCAAGTACCCTCTTCAAGTTGGCAACTGTATTTTGAGATATGCATTGTTTAGATATGCATATTCTGCTCCATTTGTGTTCACTATATAAATTTTGCAGGTTGCATGTATGGCTATGTGTTTTTTCTGCAGTGTGTCTCGATGTACAGAATTACATGTGATTCATGGGTGAAGCTTTGGTAAGTGTAATGATGAGAAGTCCACACGTGATGTAGTATTTAAGTGATGCTTTAATCCAAGATGTACAGAGAGACCCCACCAGGAGCATCCAACATGGTGCTCAGCCCAGCCAACTGTAATCTGTCAGGCAGATCAACAACATTCTGATAGATGCATCACATGAACATTCCAATAGAGGTAGAGAGGGATAGCATAGAGAATACCAAGATACTACAGTAAGTTCAGCCTGACCTCCACTTTACAACTGTGCCTGCGAACTTTCAAGGCCCTCGCTAGACTCCTTCCTGATTTCCTCCTTTCCACACCCACTTTGGAGGTGATACTTCTCATTATGGCTTGTTCCTCCCCTCCACATCCACACAAGTATTATGCTTTCTTGTCCATACACATAGTTGGAGTTTGAAAACACAGTAGACAGGCTGCTACTCCCTCTAAGCTTCTGAATGGATCCTGTGGACTTCTATTGCATGTGTGCAGTATACATATCCGCAGCATACAAGTCCAAATAAATGGTAAAATAGGCCACGAAGACATATCTACCTGCAGGTAAACTTAGGAACTATGCAATGCCTGGCTGTGAGGCTGGTTGACCTTCAATTGCCTATGACATGTTCTGGAATTAAAGATTTACTCTAGGAATGCACACATTTGAAATCAGGAGGTGGTAAAAAAGGATAGAGTCATGAGACGAAGAGTCTTGTGGAACTTAGTCAGTGACAGTCACCCTATGCATTATTTTGTAGAAATTGGCAACATAAATAAATATGACTGTCAAGCTGTTCTTTCATAATTGGGCTCAACAGGCTGTAGTATTAGTTAGTTCGGGGCCATGACATGCAAAAGAGAAACCCTTGCTTCCAGCATCTCTCAGTGTATTAAACGGGTAGTACAGCTCAGGTGGTTAATGCACTTCCTGGAGACATCTTTGTATAGTCTCTGGTCATATTTTGAATCATTATAAGATAGCCATAAGGGCTAAAGTGCTTGATGCAGGGCATTGCATATAACATTTAGGTGACAGTTTTGTATTTTATGTATGACTAGCTTACCCGTCGCGCGTTGCTGCGATCTCAGAAGAAAGGAAATTTAAGGAAACTTGTTATGATAACATTCAATTTACATTTTGTCATTTTTATTGAAACTTATTCATTTTAATATGGAAAACATTTTAAAGTGTTGTTTTAATTCTGTTTATTTATTCGAGTGCTTGTGGATACACGGTATTTTTTGTTTTTCCGTCTGGTGCGTACTCAAATAAATCAGAAGGTTTTCCGACGCGTGAGCTGGCCACATACAGTTGTCCATGTGAGAAGCACGGATTCTCCAAATCTAGTCCACACACTTGCAGCGATTGTCCTTGAGCTTTGTTGATGGTCATTGCAAAAGCGAGTTGCACCGGAAACTATAAACGTGCAGTATTGGAATGATTATTAGGGCCCTGGGGCTGGGGGGCCGATATTTAACACATTTGTTTTGCCAGAAACCTTCGCGGGAATGTACTCAACAACTTTTAACAATTTGTTTTGTTTTTTTGTTTAAAAAAAAAATTGTATTTATTAATTTATTTATTTTTGTTGCCAGAAACCTGCGCGGGAGTGTACTCAACAACTTCCCAAAGTCTCATGGCGATCGGATGAATGGTGTTATAATGCACAAAGGACAAACAGACAGACATACATTTGTTTTTATATATATATATAGATATATCATTTGCATAATTATTTAGTTGCATAGACCTTTGTGTAACATGCAAACCACAAATCGCAATCCAGTGATTTATGTGCCCACTGCACGCGAATGCATGCTCCATAAAGCGCTACATGCGTGGATGTCGTTGCGTATGTTCAGGTGTCCACAAATTGCAACAGGACTTGGTAGGACTGTTCACTGGGACCAGCTGGAATCCAGTGCTGGCTCAAGAATACCTGTTTGAACCAGAACCCAGATGGTTCTCGCTCAGTGCCAGGACTGAGAACAATCAACAAACATTGGTTGTGGAAGCCTTTTCCACGACCAGAGAGCCCTTGTCTTCCTATTGTCCATTTTTCATGCAAAGAAAGTATTCTCCAAAAATCAGTCAGCGATCAGGCAGGGGTGTAGCTATCAATCGTGCAGAAGGAGCATTGGCACCATGTCCCGAGAGTGTAAGATACTTTCTAATCCCCAATTATGGCTGCATTTTAATTCCCAACTAGATGTAGATAGGACAGTGCTTAATTTGTAAAATAAAAATAAGTGCCAGGGCCCTGTTTGGAGAACATTGCATCTTGGACCACATATTGCCCCTGCCTGCGCTGTCATTGATAGTGTCTGCCCAACTACTAACCATCACACGCCCACACGTGTGATAATTTAGACCATTTGATGCCCCCGACGTTATAAGAATGGCTTGAGCTGCAGGTAGTAGTCATTTTTGGTGTTTATTGAATTACTAGCCAACAGTTGTTTTCCTCGTCGTTAAATTAAACAGACTGCCACAAGCACAGGCGTTGACAATTATGTGCTGGTGCCCAGCACCGTAAACCACGGGCACAAATTAAGCACTGAGGTAGGCCCCTTTTCCTTGTGTGTTTAAGGACCCATCAGATTCATACCTTTGCTGAGCAACTGCAATCATGTTCCTACTCTACCTGGCTGGATCCCCAAACCCTTGGCAGTAGATGCAGGCCAGATGAAGGTGAGGCATAAACAGCAGACTGCAAGAGAACCAACGGATAGTGTAGAGCATCAAAACAACTTCATGGTACAGTAGAAAAAAATCAGTATATAAAACCCTCTGTGCTATCATAAAAAGGTGGTTTTGCTCAAACAAATTCTAATAAATTTCAGAAAGGGTTTAGGATACACAGACAAATCAGGGCCGCTCACCGGGTCAGACTGGGCTGGGAATCAAAAACAACCCTGGAAAAATATGTTCATAGCAACCTCTTCCCCCTATTTTCTTCTATATTTTATCTCTCCGTTTCTCACGCTCCATTCTCCCTCTCCGATCTCTTTTTCTCCTGAACTCCCCTATTCTGTCTTTTAGAAATTAACCCTAGGCCTTCAAATGTATTTATTTTTTATTTTATTTAATGCGATTGTATATAGCACAAATTTTACCCGAAGGTGTCAGAGCGCTTTACATAAGAACCAGTTGCAAAACATAAGGACTAAGGATTACATGCGTTACATAAAAGATACAAACAGAAAAAAATTGCAAATATACAAGATGTAAAGTCACACAAGGAAGAGATACACACAGAAAGAAAAATTGCAAATGTACAAATAGTAAAGTCACTCAAGGAAGAGATACCAATAGATATACTCTAAGAGTCACATAGGAATGGTAGAGAGTAGAAAGATCTACTGCATATACTAGTGATTAGAGTTATCTCTATATACATAGGGAAGAGATACACATGGATATACTCTAAGAGTCACATAGGAATGGTAAAGATTACAAAGGTCTACTGCACATACTAGTGATTAGAGTTATCTCTATATACATAGGGAAGGGATACGGATGGATATACTCTAAGAGTCACATAGGAATGGTAGAGAGCACAACGGTCTACAGCATATACTAGTGATTAGAGTTATCTCTATATACAAAGGGAAGGGATACGAATGGATATACTCTAGGAGTCACATAGGAATGGTAGAGAGTACAAAGGTCTACTGCATATACTAGTGATTAGAGTTATCTCTATATACATAGGGAAGGGATACAAATGGATATACTCTAAGGATCACATAGGAATGGTAGAGAGTACAAAGGTCTACTGCATATACTAGTGATTAGAGTTATCTCTATATACATAGGGAAGGGATACGGATGGATATACTCTAAGAGTCACATAGGAATGGTAGAGAGTAGAAAGGTCTACTGCATATACTAGTGATTAGAGTTATCTCTATATACATAGGGAAGGGTTACTAATGGATATACTCTAAGAGTCACATAGGAATGGTAGAGAGTACAAAGTTCTACTGCATATACTAGGATACGAATGGATATACTGTAAGAGTCACATAGGAATGGTAGAGAATACAAAGGTCTACAGCATATACTAGTGATAATACCGGCCTCCTCCAATGGCTCCAATCTCACAGGGAACTGGACAAATGGCCAATCCGTCCGTGTAAATTTAGGATGGATGAACCGTTCCCATAATCTATTCCCATAAAATCACAACACACATGGGTTTTGAAAGTAAATGTTGCACATATCCAATATGCCCACTAGATGGCAGGATGTGTCCATAGATCAAGAAATTCTGAGCCAAAAGAAAGCCCTTTAAGTCTGATGGACCGTGCTTCTTTTCATAGCGAGGATGTTCTTTTTAGATAAATATATCTTTAGAAATGAAAGTTTGTTCCTAATTCAATGCAGGAACTCTGAGACAATCTGTTCTACTGTAAAGAAGTTTAAATTCAGCCGTTTGAACAGTCGGTAATGGCCCGTCAAATGTCCAATTTGCACCTGGCTTCATTTTCGTTCTTGACTACTATCTTTGTTTTGCACTTATTCTAGCCCTTATATAGCGCTATGAAGCCTCAATATGTCACGGCAGACCCTTTTGCCAACGCCAAAACCAATCAATCGATCGTTAAAAAAAGGTTCGGGTCTGCCAAGATGTCAATATCGTGAAAAATAAAGTGCGCGGGGTTTTATTCCCTGTCTCCACCATTTATTTGTTCTGAGGAGGCTTCTGGGAGAGCTGTCGAACACCACAACGAGAAAAATGCCTGTCTCTCGAAATTGACTCTGAGTGCAGATTGTGTTGCTTGGAGGGGCGGGGTGAGGGCAGCATAGAGGCTGTGCTCTAGGTCAGTGTTTCCCAAACTGTGGTCGCCGGACCCCCAGGGTCTGTGACACATTCAGGCAGGGCCGAACTGGCAGTAGCGGGCACTGGGTGTTTCACCGGTGGGCCACCAGGGTGGGGGTGCTTTTGGGCCCCTGGGAGGCGTTTTTGCAACTGGGCCATTTTTGCAGCATAGCTACAATATCGCCCCCTGTAACAAAACGGCCCTGGCAAATAGCTCAGCCGCACCCCCAACCCAAGGCCGAGCCCTTTGCCAGGGCTGGTGTTTGTTTGCCTGTCCAGCCCTGTTCCTAGGGAGGCAGCAGTTTAAAAAGCACTTCAAAGTTCCTTGTATAATTAGCAGTTTTCAAGCAACAATAAAAGTGTCAAGATAATGCCAGTGATTTACGTACCTGCTGGAGAAAGATGAGTTTTGTCCAGGGCAACTTTGACTTATCTAATGTAGCACAGAGGGTTAATATGCCTACTGCAAAGAACGTGTACCATGCATTAAAAAACAGTATTTTATGGGCATAGGTCAGTGGATTACTGCTTTTGTCACAGGGATTCGTTTGTTACTGTGCCGTTTATAAGTGACAGCCGTAATCTAGCACAGTGACCTAAAAACAAACTAACATCTTGCAAACTGCATTGTACAAGTTAGTAACTTATGTTTTCTCTCAGTCTTTCCTTATCCTGATGCTGCTAAAAAGGTTTATTTGGGTGGAAATTCATTTTTGTTGTCTGTTATGTTCTGATTTCTGAGTTTGTGCTTCTCCAGACCAAGCACTCTTTAGAAATGCCTACTGGTATGAATGACATGTAAATCCTACTCCTTGTAGTCCCCTTTACCTTATTTAACATTTTCTATACACTGATTTACACGTATGATTCATTGTCTCTATATGTGTGTGAGGTAAAGTGCTCTGACATCCTACAATGGTATGAGAGACGCCATAAAAAAATTAAATACGTGTGACAGAGGGGCTATGGAGAGATGAGGGGCACTGTTGGAGGGTGATAATAAGGGATTCATTGAAGAACCCCAACAACGATTGTCGTATCCTGGTGCATAGTAAGGTCTTCATTTACTATTCTTTAAAAGCTAATACAATTCAATAGATAATGATAAGTATGTAGACTGCATCATCGTTTCTAAAATCTTTTGGGTGGGAGAGCCTCCCAAAGCCTCCTTTGTAGTGGTCAGGCTCCCTCACTGCACTTGGTGTTCACTGTATGGAGACCGGTCTGAAAACATTTGCCAGGGCTGCTTTGGGTTTCCAGTCTGGCCCTGGCAGGAACAGGGACCTCGTACTGCAAAAGAAAACCAACCAAATCGTTTTTGCAAAGTCTTTCAATATCAAATACTAAGGGGGATATTTACAACAGAAGTGGCGGAGCGTATCGTTAGCCTCCTTGGCTTAACAACACGCTCTGCCACTTCAGAAACGCAGGGCTGCACCACATTTAAGGGAATATGGTGCAGCCCTGCGTTTCCCCCTGCGCTGGTGCTTTACTGAGCAGTGTAGTGCTAACGCAGGCACCCTTGCACCATAGAGCAAGGGTATCTGCCTGCAGGAGAAGATTGTTTACATACAGGAAGGTCCCCCTTCCTGCACATGAACAGTCTTGAAATGCCATTTTGTCACTTCTATATGTGCTACTTAATGCAACACACATGGAAGTTACAAAATTAATTTTTTTTTAAAGATTGTTTATGTGCAGGAAGGGTCACCTTCCTGAACATAAACAATCCAAGGTGTTTTGCTTTTCCATGTGTGCTGCATAAGGCAGCACACATGGAAAAAGCTAAAACAAGGAGAAATAAAGCATTTCTCCTTGTTTTGCCAAGGTAGGACCAGGTTTTCCCTGGTCTTAATTTTGCCGCAACCTCCTATTTACACTGCCCTTGTAAATAGGGGGCGGCGTCAAAATCGATGGGTGTTGGGGTGGAATGCCCACCGCAACACCCACTGCCGACCCCTTTCATGCTAAGCATTGTGTGAATGGGGGCCTTTATTACAAGCCAGTGTTAACCACATTAAGTGGCTTAACGATGCCTTGTAATTAAGGCAAAGCCTCTCTATCGCCACAGGGTAGTTCCCATGGCGATAGGGGCTTATACATATGCCCCTAAAATCCTTAGTAATTCAAGTATTTGTTTTGTTTGCACACATGTGTTTATTTGTTTCGGATTACTGTTTTAATGTTTGAAATTTAAATCATACAAATTGCTTGGGGGTCCCCGGCTTCCAGAGGTGGGGGTCCTCAGGAGTCAACGGGGGTCCTCAGGAGTCAAAAGTTTGGGAACCACTGCTCTACGGGACGGGCGGGGCTGGGCCCCGGCTGGGAATCAAAAGCAGCTCTTGCAAAAATGCTCAATCCAGCCACTTCCTCTTATTTGTCCATTTTCTCTATTGTCCCAGTCTCTGGTTCCCTCTCTCTCTTCCCCTTCCTCCCCAACCTCATCTCTCTCCAGACCCCCGTTCTGCCTTCTGAAATTAACCTTGGAGAGTAAGAGAACAGGGCCCAGCAGCGGCCATGGACCCTCAAAATGTCTCCCTTCAATGGCTTCATTCTCCAGGAAATGGCCAATAGGAGAAATGGCCGGTCCGGCCGTGGGTATGAACTCCCTTTTTTGATGCCATTGTTAGTACGGCCACATTAGTCTTCTCAGGACAATGGGGAATAACGAGGTAGTGCGCCAGATTTAACGCCAAGCCACCCGGTGTTCCAAGACAGCCTCACCCCCCTTGCCTCAGTGTCTTGCCGAATGCATTGAAATTGCTTTGTTATCGCTAATGGCCACTTGGGCAGCCAGGGTGCGGGCATTGCAGATACAAGACATATCCTCTTACTGGGGGTAAGGATTTCAAAGCTTGATTTAACATCAAATCTGATAGCTATGTCATTAAATTAATAACATATGAAAGACTGGCATGCAGAAAGGCTGCTGCATGGCTTTACCAGATTAACCAGATGTACTAGATGTATTCATGTTTGTTTGATGACTGACAGTACACACAAGCACACACACTTTCTCTCATGCATTTGGCCATGGCCCCTTTCAGTCACACACACAACACTGTCAAATGCTCAGTTTTCTTACAAACAGAAATGGATATGGTAGCAGTAGTAGGGGTTGTAGTGGTGAAGATGGTGGTAGTGCTAATGGTAGTAGCTGTGGTAGTGGTTATAGTATTGGAAACTGTGGTGGTGATGAAAGTAGCAATGGTGGCAGTAATGGTGGTGATAACAATGGTCATGGTGGTGGTGGTGATAACAATGGTCATGGTGGTGGTGGTGGTGGTGATAACAATGGTCATGGTGGTGGTGGTGGTGGTAATGGCATTATTATTGATGTTGTTTCTGGTAAGGATTCTAGTGACTGTGATGATAATAATGGTGGTGAGGATAATGGTGGGGATGTTAATGCTGATAGTAATGGTTGGAATAATATTGTTAATAAACGCAGTAGTGGTGAAGGTGGCATGGTGCTAATGATAGGGTGATGGCAGTGTAATGGTGGTATTGGTGGTGCTGATACTGATAATCGCAGAGGCAATGGTGGTAACAGTGCCGATAGTGAAGTGTTAATGGCAGTGATAAATGTTGATGAGGTAATGGTAATAAAGCTGTTTGTTGTAATGGTGGCCATGGTGGTGGTGGTCATAGTGAGGCATTACATTGTCAAAATCTCAGAAGCTTATTCATTGCCAATATATCTTCTTTTGTTCAACATTATCAGGCAGAATGTCCAAGGGGTATTCAGCGCTGAAAAGAAGTGGATGCCTCCGCGAGCATGCTACAAGATCTGTCAAGGCAGAGCAAAAGCCAAGACCATTGGGCGCCGCAGTGAAGCTCTTATAATGAGGGTTCAGTAGAGTAGTAGCTGAGACTGCTATGTGATGTGAGTACAAAGAGTGCAGGAAGGAATACTATTTGGGATTGTTCAACCAGAGTGATGCGATGACAAGGAAGACGGAGCAGGAACTAGTACGGCCATGAGCCAGGTATTTATTTATTTAATTCTTTATTTATGTATATATTTATTTGAGAGTTGTATATAGCTCTGGCTAGACCCAAGGGTAGCAGAGCACTATACAATTTATTTTATTTAATGCGATTTTATATAGCGCGAACATTCCCCGAAGGTGTCAGAGCGCTTTACATAAGAATCAGTTGCGATACATTAGGACTTAGTGTTACATGAGTTACATAAAAGATGCAAATGGAAAAAAATTGCAAATTTACGAGTTGTAAAGTCACACAAGGAAGAGATACAAACAGAAAAAATTGCAAATGTCCAAGTTGTAAAGTCACTCAAGGAAGAGATACAAATTGATAAACTCTAAGAATCACATAGGAATGGTAGAGAGTACAAAGGTCTACTACATATACTATTGGTTAGAGTTATCTCTATATACACATATATACAAATAGTAGATTTTCTCAGGTCAAGACCCAAAAAACCAGGAGAGCAGAGTTCTATTAAGTGGGGTCGGAGAGGGGATGCAGTCCCAGCACCAAGGGAGGGCAGTAGAATGTCTGCTGTTTCGCAAGATGGTGGACCAAGGACAAGAGCGACAACAAGAGACGGTCCCAAAATGGCGGGGCGCACACGTGCTTCCAGTCCAAAAGTTATGAGTGCCAAGTCCAAAGAAAACCAGAGAGCCGAACCAACGGAGGAAGAACAAGAAGGGGAAAGGAGCCAGGCAGACAAAAGGGGGGCAGGCGATCTCCGAAGCACAGCCGTGCCATCCATGTGCACAGACCCCAGGCAGCGGTGGCAACAGTGTCCAATCCATTCTCCCAGGTTGGAAGTAGATTGACACAGGCTCCAGGGCAGCAGTCTAGATAACCGGACGCCGCTGAGTCCAAACCAGAGAGGACGCCCCACTGGCAGGGATGGAAACAGACAGGCTGAGAAAATCCAGGAGAGCAGCGCCGCTGTTCCCACTCCCGCCAAAGCCTCCAGCGAGGCAGGCGGGCCAGCGGTAGCGAAAAGCAGCGGCTGTAGAATCAGGAGGGTCAGGAGGAGAGAGCCCCATCCCGGCTCATCCGCGGCCATCCAGAAAAAACACAGAGGCATCGGCATATAGAATAACAAGAGGGTAAAAAACAGTGTAACATAAAATACTCATCTCATGAAACCTAGGGTCCTGCTTGTAGTTTTTGGAACCAAGAGACCCCCTCCATATTTACAAACTTTGTGGTTTAACCCGTTCTATGCTCATGACGGAGCCGCTCCGTCATGAGCCTCGGTTGAGCTGTGCTCATGACGGAGCGGTTCCGTCATGGCCCGCTCGGCGCGTCTGCGCGGCGCAACTTTCGTGCCTGCGCTGAGCGTTCCATTGAGCGGGCGCGTTCGTGACGGAACCGCTCCGTCACGAGCACAGCTCAACCGCGGCTCGTGACGGAGCGGCTCCGTCACGAGCATGCGAGCGCCGCTCGACCCCCCGCCCCCTTAGCGCTGCGGCGGAATTCCCGCCGGAGCGAAGGGGTTAAGGGAAGTCATTTCATTTTCTTCTTTTTCATTTCATTACCTGCTCGTAACAAAGAGGGAGTCGTCGTGGAAGAGAAGGATCAACCAGCTTCACGGAAGCAGTAACAATGAGTGTAGAGCAGAGCCGAGGCTAGTACCACCATGAGCCATGGTGACATCATCGAAGGTTCCCCAGATTTGAGGTCGACCACCCTAGCCATTAGGCCACATCCTTTTCCCAAACCACATACCTTACTTTACCCCATCCACATACCCTACTAACGTTTAATTCACACTCATATTTTGAAATCTCAAAGAAGCAGCTGAAGGGGTGCTCCAACCAAGCCAATGCTGGAGACGTCTCTTCACTGCCCATTTTATGTATATTACAAGCAAAAGTATTAGGGAGCGGTGTGAGAAGTTGGCCTGGTATATAATGCTCACTAATTCTAGTGATCACTTTGTACCATGCCAAGCAACCCTTATGATGATTGGTTGTAATTCAACCTTGTAGACCAGTTATCCTAGTGGTAACGTGGACAAAGCAGTCTTAGGCTAAACTCTGAAAGGCATGTGAAGCCAGCTGTATTACCATACACAACCCCCTTGAATACCAAATGAAAGGGACACCACACAGATATATAATGAAAATATATATTGATTTATTAACTATAAAATCCCCTGGACTCTTTATGAGTACAGAAGCACAAGCGTTAAATCACAAGACAGTTTAAAATACACAAAAGTTGCACAATATGGATGAGCCCTAGGGGCCACCTAAACCATATACTAAGAAAGTGGTATAAGAGATACCAATCAGAAAGGAAACAGGCCTAGGGCCTTGGGAATCGCTGGAGCTATTCGAGACTAGCAGTGACTAAGTCGGGAAAGGCCCGCGGGACTCGGGTGCAGTGTTCAAAGTGCACGCACTTTCCAATGTAAAGTCTATGGTGCGTAAAAAGTACAAAGTTAGATAGTTAGGAACCTTCCGAGTGACCTAGAACGCTGAAACTTAAAACACAGGCCCTTGAGATGTGTACCAGTGTAGGAACACTGGCGGAGCTGAGTTACCTCACCCACAGGAAGCGGGTGCACAGGGTCGAAGTAGTGTCGGGTTTCGTCACGCTGGTCGATGGTGCTTGGAGCTGTAGATGCTGCAGGCGGCTCGATGTGAAGAGTTCCGGTGGATCCAAGGGTGGATCTGAAGATGTGAAGACCTGAAAGCAGAGGGGACAATGTTCAAAGTCACTAGCCAGTGACTACCATGGAACCAGATTGGAACCAGGCGATGTTGGGTGCAAACAGGCGTTGTCGGGTAGCTTCTCTCTGCAGCCACGTGGACACCGTGGGTCGAGGACGTCCAGGAGTCGGTCACGAGCTGTCCCACGCAGGCTTCTCGCTGTTGGCGGTGTCGGCGACCTGATCGGAGCAAACAGGCCTTGGCTAATGCAAGCCATGCAGGAATCAAAAGATGCTTAACACTCGGACCAGCAAGGTCAGAGCAAGTGCTCCTTTTCAAAGGAGCTTGGGTGAGTCTGGAGCAACCAGACCCGCAGTGTAGTTCGTCGGTTTCGTCGCCAAGATGGCCGCTGACCACGTGGCTAGTGGCCGGGATGGCGCGTCGAGTGGCACAATGCAAAAGGGCCCCACGCAGATCGTGGAGATGCTGGAGGGCTCTTCTTCGGTGCAAGGGCTGCTCGATGGTGGGGGTCTCAGTCCCCAAAGCACAACGTCGAGGATACCTCAGAAGCTGCGCAGTCAGCTTTTCGAGTGTCTTCCAAGAGGTCCGGTCCCACGTCACTCGGTGCCTCCACGGGTCCCTTCTTTGCAGGGACTGTGGAACGGGCTCTGAGAGGTCTGGGAGTCTGGGTCTTGTCAGGCTCTGGGCTCGGGCTCCGGCGGGAGGCGGCGGCAAAGCAGACGTTGAGTTGCTGGTTGGTGCCTGTGTTCACAGGGTGGCTACTCCTAGGCCACAAGGGAGATTCTCTTCAGTCTTCTGAGCAGCAGAATGTCGAAGTCCAGTCTTCTTCTTTGTTTAAAGTTGATTCAGGATGATCTGCTGTACAATGGCACTGCTCCCACTCTTATTCCCAATCTGAGGGGTGGATCACCTACTAGGTCCCTCCTCTGGGAGGAACCAGGAAGGGGGGCGGTTACACCCCCTTTCCTTTGTCCAGCTCCTCGCCAGGCCTGGGTCTGGAAAGTCCCAGGACCGGTTTGGACTGGCCTATGCACGGGGACACCTTGTGTGCCCCGGGCATGTCTGATTCTATTCAGCCCTGTCCAGCCCTGTCCTACCCAATACACAAAACCCTGTCTGGGGTGGTGCTCGCACCTCCCAAGGCAGGAAACCCTTTGTCCAGGCCACCATCTGCCGAGTTTCGGTCAGCAGCAGGAGGTCAGACTCGTGTCTGTGGTGGCAGCATCCATTTTGTGATGCTGAGGCTCTGGTTAACTTTAACCGGGGTTAAGGCTACACACATGTCGTGTCCCTCTAGAAGGGTGGAATGCTATCCCCGTCGACAGAACTGTCGAGGGGATAGTATTTCAATTCGTATGACACCTTACTCGACATGTTTTGATAAAGCCAAACCAAAGATAGCATATAACCGCGAGGATTATAATGCACTTTAAGAGTATATGGTATGGCAATATCCCGGAACAGCTTAGGGAGTGGTTCCCGACAGCTGTAGACAGGCTCAGCTCATGCTAGAGCACCATCTCACATATTTCCAAGCACTCTGCCTCCAGGATTGATGAGGCCTTCCATAGGAGTGGCTGATAGGAACATATGTGTCCAGTTTAAGGTTAGATATAGGGATACTATATCTAAGTAAGAGGTGATTACACCAACTTACCCCAGCTGAGTGATCAGCCAGTTGTGTCAAATATGGAGGCCAGGCCAGGGGTGGCACAATATATGCTGCAGCCCCTGGTAGGCCTTGGATGCACCTATGCCCTGGGTACCTAGAGTACACTGTTACAGGGGCCAATAAGGTGAACCAGTTCCAATTGGGTATGCACCTAAGGTACATGGAGTCCATTTTAAGGAGAGAGCAATTAGCCTGGGGCCCTGAATAGCAGGATCCCAGGCCAACTAAGTCAAAAACCAGCTAAACACCAGGCAAAAAGTTTGGGGGTAACCATAGTCAGATATCCACCTTTCTACAAGCGGCACTGTCAAGCCAGACCCAAAAACGAAATCCAAATAATGTATCTGGCCCAGGTGGGAGTAGCAGAGGAGTCCCTCCCCAGTTTGCTCATGGAATACGATTAATATATAAAAAGAGGCAAGGGGTGAGGTTAGTGCTTAATTCGTAAAAAAATTAATAATAATAAGTGCCGGGGCTCTCATCAGGTGGCCACTGTAGCTTGTTGCACCACACATTGACAATGCCATGCTGCTAATGAATCTAACAACACAGCTACTAACCATCAGACTCTTACATGTGTGACAATTTGGACTATTCCAGGCCCCCAAAGAATGGCTTGGGTAGCAGGTAATAGCCATTTTTAATGTATATTGAAATAATAATTGACTGTTGTTGAGGTCATCTCTACATAAGCCAGGCAGTGCCACCTTGTGGCAGACTGTCACAAGCACCAGTGTTAACAATTAAGTGCAGGTCTGAGCACCAAAAACCACTAGTTCAAATTAAGCACTGGGTGGGTCCCGTTCATTATTACTCAATAACGACTTGGGGCCTCATTTATGAAAAGTGACGCATCGCTGCGAGAAAACAGCGATCCGTCACTTTTCATTGCGCCCTCCTTGCGACCCCAATGATGTGTCATATTTACAATATGACACATCATTGCGCAAGGACTTACAGATACGTCAGTATTTCTGACGTATCTGTAAGCGCAAAAGTGACGCATTGCTGGAGTGTGTCACAAAAGTGACGCAACTCCAGCAATGCGTCCTTTCACATGGGGCAAGCCCCATGTGAAAGGGCCTGCGTCAGTCTTACGCCTGCTGTGAGGCAGGCGCAAGATTTTGACGCAACAGCGTCCTAAAAGTGACGCAGTGAAATCTCATAGATTTCACTACGTCACTTCTACAACCCTTCCTTGCGTCAATACGCCCCCTTGCATACATTATACCTGGCACAGGTATAATGTGGCGCAGCAGTTTACAAAGTGACGCATCTACCTAGATGCGTCACTTTGTAAATATGGCGGAACTAGGTGTACTTTTTACGCCACTGGTGCGTCACAAAAAGTGACGCACCGGCGGCGTAAAAGTGACGCCCAGCCTCATAAATGAGGCCCTAGGTGACTGAATGCTACTCAGCACTTGCTCTTCCAGCCTGCTATCCATCTAGACACAGATGTCTCTTATATACATCAGGATGTGCATACAGGAAAAGTACACTTCAATATGGGTGGCTCAAAATGTTCCTTGCTGATGGGCAACTATTGATCTGTGAATATACCTCTAACAGGCATTTGCAATGCAACAGGTCTCGCATTTACACAAGTTTGAGATATTGGCATTGTAATTGACCATGCCTTTTATTTATGTTTGTGCTTTTGAAAAATAAAAAGAACACATTGTCATTTACAATGCCAATATCTTAAACTCACGTAAATGCGAGACCTATTGCATTGCAAATGCTTGTTCATATTGACTTGCGTGCATTGTGTCACAAAGGCATGTCCCAAGAGACCTGAGGCTACCCCGCTCAGTGCCATCCAGTGAGGGCCCCGCGCACTGCCTCCAAGGCCCTGTGACCTGGGGATGTCCTGAACCCTCACGGTCACAATGTGTTCTCTGAACCTGCGAGACATGTGGTAAGAAAACCTGCCCTGTCCCTGCTCCTTGAGGCCCTGTGAGGGAGGGGACTAAAGCACCCCTACATTAAGCACACCAGCCCCTGAAATTAGACTCTAAAATGCATTCCTAAAAGTGCCCCCGCCCTGCTCGTACCACCAGCCTTCAGACAGGGTATATGGAGCTCGTCAATGTATGCCCGTCGCTCAAGAGGTGGCAACCGAGAGAGCGACGTGTCTGCATACCTCGATATGTGAGAACCAAGAACGTTGAAGAGAAAAAGCACACAAGCGCCACCATTCCCCCAGTAAAGAAAATAGTGCTCACACAGTAATTAAAGCATCCTGTATAATGCCTCCAGTAAAAGATCCAATCCTGGTGGGCGGGGCCAAAAGGAGACAAGGCGGCAACAAGGAGGGACTAAGAAGCCTCCTTTACAATCAAAAGCGAGCATTTTGCATGGAAGCTGACGCTAGCCAATTAAAAAGATGGGTGGGGCTTCAA
Source organism: Lissotriton vulgaris (assembly GCF_964263255.1). Taxonomy (NCBI): domain Eukaryota; kingdom Metazoa; phylum Chordata; class Amphibia; order Caudata; family Salamandridae; genus Lissotriton; species Lissotriton vulgaris. The sequence goes on along the minus strand of NC_141695.1, from coordinate 1,713,254,541 downwards.
CTCCACCTCGAGAGCTTTGGAATCTGTATTGATGTATAGAAGCTCTCGGATGCCGAGAGCAGTGCATGCCCGCTGCTATCTCCAGCCGAGACCTAATAAACGATTAGGAAGAGATGTGGCCTACAAAATTGTAAATTTGCATTACTGTTGGTATCAATATACCTACTATAGTTATCAGCACTTTCAGTGTGGTGGGTCCTTCTGGGACTCAGACCAGGCATCAACTAGAAATTGACTTTGAAATGCGTCCCAATTGGGCCCCATAATTATCTCCTTAACTACAGGCAAAAACACTGATCACTTACATAAAACTAACTAAAAGACATTGAGATAAAAAAGCCACTTATACAGTTCCTGTTTACATTCCACATGCTTTACTTAATGGTGCATTCCATCAGAGTATTGACTTATTTCAGAATGCTGTGTTTCTGTAGTTTTTTCATGCAACATATGACTCGTGTAGAATGCATATAGTATAATTGCCTTTCAGTATCCAGGAGAGTTCGGGTTCTGGGTGCATGTCTATAATGGGAACAAAGGAGAGCTTTGGATTTGAAGCTGAAGCAGTGTGAGCTTCTTACAGTTTCTATCAGTGAATCATAAAGGTATTCAGAATGCATGCCCATCCAGTCTGTGGCCTCTCTGCAGAGCCCACAGATCAATTGTCATGTGTTCCAGTCGTTATTATGATTCTATGTGAGGTATAAGATATGCAGATAGAGTCTTTCGCAAACATAAAGAGAGAACAAGGGTGTGTCTAACAGAGAGACTGTAAAGCGTCACGAAGGGGAGGACAGGGGTGCTTGAACCACTCTGAAGACCTCTTTTTTTTACTGAGTTTTATAGAGCGCAAACTTCACCGAAGGTATCAGAGCACTTTACACTAGGACCTGTTGTGTTACACGAGGACACATTAATTTTTTTGTTAGGTTTGAGGAGAGTAAGTGATTTGCCCAGAATCACAAGATGTTGCGCGTCCTTGCAGAGACTCGAACTTGGTTCCCCAGATTTGAGGTCGACCACCCTAGCCGTTAAGCCACATCCTCTTCCCAAACCACATACCTTACTTTACCCCTTCCACATACCCAACTAACGTTTAATTCACACTCATATTTTGAAATTTGAATCTTTTTCAATTATAATCATTCACGGTACAATCATTGGTGTTATTCACTAGTCTGATACTGCTAACAAGCATTGACAAAGCGAAAAAACCAACAAAAAAACGGATTTTGTTGCGTGTGCTTCATCGCCAAATGTGATGCAGCGCGCGCAGCAAATTTTTTTTCTGTACTTACCTGAAATAGTCCATTTCCCACATTTTACAACCCCCCACTCTGCCCCTCCCCCGCCCCACATCACCGCCCGGTGGCACGCCCTACACGGGCCGTGGCTGCTTGCACTGCCCCTTGCCTCTGTCAGTACTTCCAGTTACAGATACAACACAACTACTAACCACAGCACCACTACAAGTATGTCAATTCTGACTATTCCAGGTCCCCTTTGGCAACAGATATTAGCCATTTTTTAAAATGATATTGCATTAATGAACAACTGTTGTTAAGCTCGACTCTAAACTAAACAAACAGCTCCACCATGTGGTAGACTGCCATAAGTAATGGTGTTGACAATTAAATGTGGGTGCCCAGCACCGGCAACCACCGGCTCAAATTACGCACAGTGCAGGAGTGATTATGAAGCTAGAGAAACAGCGATTCCCCTGCTGCCATCCAGTTCCTACTGTATTTATGGTCTGTGCTTCATTGAGCGGGGTTTCAGAAAGCTTCCGTCCATGGCTACCGGCTTGAAGCCGCTAGCCTGAGGCCAGAAAACAGAAATGAAAGCCAAACCGGACTGGCGTGTTCAGCTAAACAACGGTCACTTGGCAACCCAGCGAGCAAATGAAAGCGAGGGAGAACAGGCTGCGAGCAGCATGGAGGAATACCAGCTGAACCCTGTGCAGAGAAAATCTATTTCTCTTAAACTTCAGAAAACGAAAACAACTTTCCAGCTGAGGGCTCGGTGCCGTACAAGAGCAGCGCGGCTAATGAGCCACAGAAAATGTATTTAAGGCATACTCCCCGAAGACATCAGGCTTGAAGTTATCAAATCAGTCTTTGCTTAGCAAATTATTGTAGGCCAGCCTTTCCTCAAAAATATTTTAAAAAAATAAATTCGACCTGCGTCTGTGTAGCTTGCTAGTTTTAAAGTTTTTTTTTTTCCAACCTCTCATCCATAAAATATCGCCACCATCCCATTGCGAACACTTGTACTCTCGCAGCCTCTGCTTGTAAATAATGCAGTTTCTGTTCAGAGTCTGGGTCTTCTAGGCGAGGAAGAGTTTTCAGACCTAATTAAAAGTACGTGGGCATAAGCAGGACCGCAGATCTGAGATCTGTATCTGACCTCACACGCCCTATATATACCATTGGCGTCGAGGCTCTCAGTGATTTCAAGAAAGAGGCGCGTCCTCAGGTGACCCGTATGTTTTGTTTTAACCCGAATGGTACGGTCCGACAATATGGGCCAGCGTCATCCATCCATGTCTGTCTCCCTCGCTATGAGCCTAATGGTATAGTCAACTATTAAAGTTGTAGAAAAGAAGAAGCGTACTGGTTGGAAACTGTGAATGGCGAGACTCACACACGAATGGGAACTTGGGGATGTTGGGACAGCTAGGGTGACAAACTGGCATGGGTACAAATTCAGGACGGTGAGTGTAAAAATTCAGGATAAAGGTCAAAATGCAGGACAACAACTCAAGACAGAAGGTCAAAATTCAGGACAAAAATTTGGGACAAAAGGTACATTTTACAGACACATTTGAAAAATCTCTGGGGAAGGTCTCTCAAAGGGGCAGAGCCGATGTAATTAAGGGCGTGGCTTAAAAATAAGTAAGCTAAAAGTCTCTGCCACCCAATTGATGTTTTGCTGTTTCTGTCTTTGCATCCAGATATATTATACAAGTAACATTACACCCATAATATGCCAGGACTATTGACTTTGTCAATGATTGTTAATTGGATAAAATAACCAGTCTCGGCTCAAGCAGGTAAGCGCGGATGTGACAGGGCAGGGTGTGGTGGGGTAAGTCAACAGATGACGAAATATGTAAAAGAGAATTTGAATCCTGCAGCAGTACCACTTCTCAACGCCTTTGATGACAAAACCATTAGGTGGTTAGGAATTAATACAGGCCTCTCAATCGCACTGTTTCAGGAATTTAAGAGGGTGAGGAGGGTCGCATGGGTGGGAAATAGTGTTAAATCATATGAAGGAGACTGTATAGTTTTGTCCCTGGGCTCACATCAACTAGTTAGAGAAGTTTTTTTACGATTGAATTCCATCACCACTTCCAACTCTGGCATTCAAGTGCGGCCATTAGGCTTTTTCTATAAACCACACCTTGTATACAGCACAAGGCCACAGGGGGAAATGGGATGGCGTCAAGAAGGGCTAAGCTTTAGATTGCCCGTGTCAAATAGTTTTGCCCCCCTCTCCTCTCTTGATATGAATGATTGACATCTAATTAACGGGAGTAAATGTTCAAATATTAAAACCAATATGGTTGACATTGTGCCAAATATCATCTTGCAGGCCTTAACGTCAGAGACACGGGCGGAAGGTAGCATTGATATTCAAAGTAACTCCTGTATCTATGGAAGTGGGACTACAACCCCAATTGTAACTCAAACTGGCCAATGCAGAATTCTCTTCTGGAACGTGGCGGGCCTGAAGGACAAGGCTATTGACCAAGTATGGCTGACTTTTGTTAAGAACTTTGACGTCCTGTGTCTCCAAGAGACCTGGACGATTGATAGTGTCCATATAAACGGGTACAAGACTTTCCATACTCCCGCCATTCAATCAACCAGCGGTAGACCTAAAGGAGGGTTAAGGGTGTAAATATCTAATTTATTAGCTATACACAGGTGTGAGATGGTCAGTTCAGAAATATTTTTTTAGAGCGTCTTATTGCAGCTGGAGCAAAACTACGCCCTGAAATTGATACATTTTTATAACAATATCGAACTGACCAATCTGGGAGCTTTAGTAGAGAAGCTGAGTAAAGATATTTCTTATCCAGGTTCAGAGACCAACTTGGAAATTATACCTATCTGGGGATGGGACTTTAACACCTATCTGTGTCATGTGGCAGGATCTGAGACTGTGGATTAACCCTGGATGGTGATGATCAACTATCGCACTTTCAACACTCTCTTAAGGGTGAACTCCTAAATGAAGCCATGTTTAGGTATGATCTGGGCTTCTCAAACCGTATGTGTATACCTGCTGTAGACTTTGGTCACACCTTCGTAGGGAGAAGAGCTAATACAACTATAGATTTTATTATAATCCCAAATCGTTTTGCAGGCCTTGTGAGAGGATATGAAATCCTCCCTATAGAGATGAGCGATCATTTGGCCTAGAGCGTGAACATAACAGTCCCTAGCGGGATGTTGAATAGAAATGGAGACAAGTTAGCATGGCTACAAGATATCGCTCTGGGCGGGAAGAACGGGTATGCTGTCCGTTGGGGGACCAGAGAAGTTAAGTACTGAAATTATTACAAAGGAACTAGACCCTATTCTAATTTGTCTGAGTGACAGCCCGTCCCATGACGAGGTCTTAACTGCTTTTAATAGTATTATAGAGATCACCAGAGACATTTTGTCTAAAAAACCTAAAAGCCGGCATACCAGCAAGAAAGGGTGGTTCAACAAGAAATGTACACTCAGTCTTAAAAATGTAAAGACAGCCTTACAGTGTCAGGAAAGAGACTTGACTGCGATCAGAGCTTATAGGAAAACGTACAGAGAAGCCAGGAATCAGAGGATCAAAGAGTTGAAGGACGCAGTCTGGAATGATTTAATTGAGGCAGCAGAATCTAGGGACAGTGCCAAGTTCTGGGCAGCTGTAAATGCTCCCTTTCTTGTGAGTTCTATGGACGCACCAACTATTGCGATAGCGATTGATGAACAGACCTGGGCCAATTTCTTCTCCAGTGTGTGCACAATACATAAACCCAACGAGGATACATCAGAGAGGCTAGAGCCCTGGAATTTGGAACAACTCTTTGCATCCATTATGCTTGACATCTCGTTACAGGATGTCAATGCAGCAGTAAAAGCCAGTAAAGGTGGGAAGGTGGCCGGCCCCAATGGGATACCTATAGACCTGTATAAAGCAAACTTGGAGATCTGGGGTACCATTTTAACAAGAGTATTAAGCAGATGTTGCGAGAAAGGATTTATTAAAACCTGGTTTAAGTCAATTATAGTCCCTATTTTTAAAAAGAGAGACCGCAATGACCCTGCCTGCTACCTTCCGATCTCTTTGTTGGATTCTTTGATGAAGGTGGCAGGCAGGATCATTTTAGATCGTCTTCAGGGATGGACCGAAGAAAATGATATCCTAAGCGACGTCCAATATGGTTTTAGGTCAGGCTTGGGTTCAAAGTTACAAACGAGCAGATTTTAAACTTAAGTATTTTAATCAGTAAATATACTAAAGCAAAATCTGAGCAGTTTTATTTGGCCTTTGTTGATCTCTCAGCAGCTTTTGATTGTGTTGTTCATGAAAAGCTATAGGGGGTGCTGGAGGGATTAAAGGTCGACCCTGTTTTAATTCAATTTTTGAAGCATTTGTATACTGGAGTTAGGGCAAAAGTCCGCTATGGTAGCATGGGAGAGTGTACTGCTACTTTTAAGGTTGAACAAGGTATGAGGCCGGGATGTGTGTTGGCACCACTCCTGTTCTCGTTGTATACCAACGCTTTAGAGCAGGAGTTGGTGCCACACACCAGGGACTTATGTTAACTCCTGTCCTAGTGTATCCCTTCTCTATGCCGACGATGCGGTGCTTATGGCCCGTAGTCAAATTGGTTTACATAGGGCCCTTTCCTTTTATTCCTCTTTTATGGACAGGCTCGGTTTAAGACGAAACGCCAAGAAAAGTTTTATTATGTCTTGTGGTTCAACTAAGAATATCCAAAGGAAATTTCATGCAGGGGGGAGTGAAGTGGGAACCACTAATCCGTTTAATTATCTTGGCGTTCTTTTTGAGAGGACAGGGTCTTGGGCTTAAGCGGTCAAGGCAAGGAACCTTTTATATATGAAATCTATAGCAGCTCTTTTTAACTTCTCTAAAAAGCCGGGGAAAAGGTCTTTGGTAATTATGCTGAGAATTTACAGCGCAAAATGCGTGAGTATAGCCATTTTTGGCGGTACAAAAGGGGGTGGTGATGGACGGAGCATCTGAATCAATCAAACACTCACACCCAGTCAAAAGATCTGGGTTTAATCCATCACCGTTCTTTAGCCCACTCTGCCACCCCAGTTCAGACATGGCTATATGCAAATCAGTCTGACCCTGTGCCTCATGGGAACAGTCCAGCCCGAACTGCCAAGCCATGTCTTCCCTGGACCGGAAACAAGCTTCCGAGGACCGGTTTCTGGCATTCCAGCCGTCTTCAGCCCGGCTTGCTTGAATCCAGTGGCAAAGTGAGCAAGGGACTCACGTCTGAGCATACCCTGCCACACTTATGGCGGCCAAAAGCGGTACAAAAGGGGGTGGTGATGGACGGAGCATCTGAATCAATCAAACACTCACACCCAGTCAAAAGATCTGGGTTTAATCCATCACCGTTCTTTAGCCCACTCTGCCACCCCAGTTCAGACATGGCTATATGCAAATCAGTCTGACCCTGTGCCTCATGGGAACAGTCCAGCCCGAACTGCCAAGCCATGTCTTCCCTGGACCGGAAACAAGCTTCCGAGGACCGGTTTCTGGCATTCCAGCCGTCTTCAGCCCGGCCTGCTTGAATCCAGTGGCAAAGTGAGCAAGGGACTCACGTCTGAGCATACCCTGCCACACTTATGGAGGCCAAAAGCGGTACAAAAGGGGGTGGTGATGGACGGAGCATCTGAATCAATCAAACACTCACACCCAGTCAAAAGATCTGGGTTTAATCCATCACCATTCTTTAGCCCACTCTGCCACCCCAGTTCAGACATGGCTATATGCAAATCAGTCTGACCCTGTGCCTCATGGGAACAGTCCAGCCCGAACTGCCAAGCCATGTCTTCCCTGGACCGGAAACAAGCTTCCGAGGACCGGTTTCTGGCATTCCAGCCGTCTTCAGCCCGGCTTGCTTGAATCCAGTGGCAAAGTGAGCAAGGGATTCACGTCTGAGCATACCCTGCCACACTTATGGCGGCCAAAAGCACCATCCCAGGTTCTGAGCTGGGATGGTGCAGTGAGCTAAAAAACGGTGTTGGATTAGGCCCTGATCTCTTGACTGGGTGAGAGTATTCGGCTTAATTCAGAAACTCTGTCCATCACCACCCCCTGTTGTTTAATTATTTTGTCCACCATAAGCGTGGAAGGGTATACTCAGACGTGAGTCCCTAGCTCATTGCACCATCAGGATTCAAGCAAGCCGGGCCGAAGACGGCTGAAATGCCAGAAACCGGTCCCCGGTAGCTTGTTTCCTTCCCAGTGAAAGAATTGGCTTGGTAGTTTGGTTTGCCCTGTTCCCATGATATACTGGGCCAGGGACAGACTAATTTGCATATAGCCAGGTTCTGAGCTGGGATGGTGCAGTGAGCTAAAAAACGGTGTTGGATTAAGCCCTATTCTCTTGACTGGGTGAGAGTATTCTGCTTAACTCAGAAACTCTGTCCATCACCACCCCCTGTTGTTTTATTATTTTGTCCACCATAAGCGTGGAAGGGTATACTCAGACGTGAGTCCCTAGCTCATTGCACCATCAGGATTCAAGCAAGCCGGGCCGAAGACGGCTGAAATGCCAGAAACCGGTCCCCGGTAGCTTGTTTCCTTCCCAGTGAAAGAATTGGCTTGGTAGTTTGGTTTGCCCTGTTCCCATGATACACTGGGCCAGGGACAGACTAATTTGCATATAGCCAGGTTCTGAGCTGGGATGGTGCAGTGAGCTAAAAAACGGTGTTGGATTAAGCCCTGATCTCTTGACTGGGTGAGAGTATTCTGCTTAATTCAGAAACTCTGTCCACCACCACCCCCTGTTGTTTAATTATTTTGTCCACCATAAGCGTGGAATGGTATACTCAGACGTGAGTCCCTAGCTCATTGCACCATCAGGATTCAAGCAAGCCGGGCCGAAGACGGCTGAAATGCCAGAAACCGGTCCCCGGCAGCTTGTTTCCTTCCCAGTGAAAGAATTGGCTTGGTAGTTTGGTTTGCCCTGTTCCCATGATACACTGGGCCAGGGACAGACTAATTTGCATATAGCCAGGTTCTGAGCTGGGATGGTGCAGTGAGCTAAAAAACGGTGTTGGATTAAGCCCTGATCTCTTGACTGGGTGGGAGTATTCTGCTTAATTCAGAAACTCTGTCCATCACCACCCCCTGTTGTTTAATTATAGCCATTTATGGGACAGGAATTTGGGGCTTTCAAGATTGTACCCCAATCCAGCGTACCGAAAATGCCTTTCTGAGGTCTTTATTGAGCGTCCAAATAGCGCACCCGTATTTAATTGCCATTCTGAGCTGGGAGTTACATACATCTCTGACATAATCAGGGCTCTGACAGTTCTCTTATGGAACAGAATCTGGACCATGGAGAATGCCACCTTAAACAGGGAAATAATGAGGGATGCCATGAAGCTAGATAACACCGGTAAAATCCCTTGGCTAAAAGATGTGGAAGATTTCATGTATGATATCGACCACCCTGATGATTTTTCTTTGCCTGATTCCTTACAGGCTATTACACGCAAAGATTTTAAAGGGATCGTCATGGCACATTTAGATGAAAATAGATTAGCCCTTGCCTTGAACAAACCAACTGTGATTAATCATCAGCAGATCATAATTACATGTAGTATCCAACCTTATCTGTACCATGTATTGAGCGGATACGAAAGATATCAGCTGAATAGATTTAGAATTGGAACACTTCACCACCTGGTCAAATATTAACGATTGGTCCAGACATTTAAGCCACTGTCCGTGCGATAATGTATCGCAACAAAGCACGATTCATGTGGTACTATTCTGCAAATACTATTATACAGAGAGACAAAGGTGGTTAAAGCCATTACTAAAAAGGGGAGGATGGAGACAATGTCGACCTGCCTTTATCTATTTGCAGATGTTGGATAGTTTTTATTGTATCAGCTCTATGGCAGGGTTTTTAAAGAATGTGATGAAAAATAGGAAAGTGAATAATCATTGAATACTGTAGACTGGGTGTTTGTTAGCTTGAAATATATGATGAGAAGTAATGTTCGAAATTGGTTTTGTGACGAAGTAGACTGATGTATAGAGATGTTTTAGATGAACTTTTTTTATATGTATATGCTTTTATGATTTTACTACCCAAAATCGAATAAAGCTCGTTTGATTGATTGATTGACTTAGTCAATGATTGTTAATTGGATAAAATAACCAGTCTCAGCTCAAGAAGGTAAGCGCGGATGTGACACGGCAGGGTGTGGTGGGGTAAGTCAACAGATGACGAAATATGTAAAAGAGAATTTTAATCCTGCAGCAGTACCACTTCTCAAAGCCTTTGATGTAGCTTCGAAGAGACTTGTTAAAGTTCTTACACAGCCTCATCATTTCAGAACTGAAACATTTTCAATATTATATACAACAAAGCCATAGTTGTTGCTTATTTATTTTCAGGTAAGCGCTCTGAGGCGGAGAGGTAAGTCGACAGACGACGAAATAGGAGGGGTGATCAGGGGTTGCCCAGAGGAATGGCAGTGTTGCTGAGGATCTTGAGTGAGGTGGGGAGTGCCAACCTGTGAGCCTCTGGTAGGAAGGAGGGCTCTGGAGTGGTGGAGGATGTACATATAGGCATAGAGCTGGTGGAGTGGTGCCAACAGTATGTGCTGCTCGCCTCATGGTCCTTGGTATCAGGCTAAAAAGGTGGGTGCATGCAGATTGATGTGGTGCAGAGGGTTGAGACAAAGAGTACCTTGGAACAAGGCTGGTAAGCCTGGTGGAGCGTGTTTGTGAGCAGGAAGATGCTGCTTCACAGGTGGGTAATATGGCGGGCTCTGCAGGTAGGTAGGACTAGTGGTAGCAGTCAGAGCTCAAAGCAGGTCTGCTGAGGGAGGTGAATGTTGCAGTTACTTTGTAAATAAAGAAGTGAGTACAAATTTACCTCACTGAGTGCTGGATTTCTCTCGCAGTGATCAATATATATTTATGTGTTAGGTGTTATTAAAGGGTCCAGTGGGGAAAATAAAAAAAAATTGATTTTTCACGGTAGAAGCGCTTCTCGGGCCGCGAACTGGGCCGCAAACTGGTAGCGAAACGGGAATTCGCCATTTTGTGCTTCGTTTTAATTAAATTACTAGGTATAAGGGGGTGCGGGAGACGTATCCTAATCCCTTATGTTTTCTGAGGGTGGCTGAGGAGGCTCATATATGTTGATACATGTCTTCCAGCGGCTGTGCGTGAGCTTTTTTTTTTTTTGCTGCGTGACGTCTGTTAACTTTCGATTCAATGGAAATCAGGAAGTGTTGACCGCCAATTTGCCAGTGCGATAAAATATTTTGTTATAAATGAATCCTTATTGATAAACATTGTCTGCGCCATCTTGCCTTTTTTCCAATGCCACAATTTTGTCGTGCACGGCAGCCATTTTAGATGTCAGGCCGGTCCCAGGCTATCACCTAGCCCTGCGGATGTAGTTTATGGCCCCAGCTGTAGAGAATCCAGACATGCCAACCCTCCCGATTCAGGCGTGAGACTACTGATTTCAGTGCTAGTCTCCCGCCTCCCGATTTCTGCAAGCAAAAACCCGGGGGCATATTACCAACAACTAGCGATAATTTTTGTCTCTAACTTGTTTAGAGACAAAAATTATCGCCGCACATCGGCGATTTTTATCAGATAAAGCTCGCGATAAAAAACGGCCGCAATGCATGAATATCGCTGAAAAGTCAGCGATATTCATGCATTATTGAGCAAATGCTCTTAGCCATGTTATCCACTTCCCATTGGATAACATGGCTAAGAACTGCTCAGGGGCAGGTGTTAGCTTTTGGAGATATACGCGCTTAGCGCGAATATCTCGAAAAGTTGGTAATAGGAGATAGCGAGGTTAGGGACTGTTTCCAGTCGCTAACATCTTGGCACGCCCACTTTGCATGTCATTAGTGATAAATATCACTGACATGCAAAGCGGGGCCCAAGATGGTCGCTATCTCCTTTTAGCTGTCACTAACTGGTGTTAGCGACAGCTTGGTAATAGGGAGATAATTTTATCTCCGCTTTCTTGGCTTTTAAAGCCAAAAAAGCGGAGATAAACCCCCTTGATAATATGCCCCACGATTCCTCGGGGGTTTCAGCTGACAAGGCTTGGTATTGTGTTACGTGGTAATTTTTCCAGGAAACGTCAGAGGGTCGATGCAGGGGTTCTAGAAGGGGTGATAAACCATTTAAGCCTCATGAACAAGCGCATGGTCTTTTAAAGATCTGTGAAGTACTCGGGGCGGCGGTGTGTGTGTGTCCTCTTTTAGGAGCGGGCGGGGGGGGCACTGCCAGCAACTTGCCAGGCCAGGCAGTGTTCAACACTTGCATCACCCTTTCTCTGCCTGCTATTGCGCTCCATGCTTCGGAAAGGTAAGAAAAAGAACGTGCATTTGAGTTTGAAATGTCCGATCCTGTAGCAGTATACTTGCAAAGCCCACACATGACAATAACCCGATTCAAGGCCCCATTCACCCGATTTTTTAAAAATATATAGCACTCCAACAAAGTAGGATTATAAAACTTTATTAACTTTTAAATATAACGAACGGAACAAAAACTGTAAAAACATTTAAACATTTTTGACAAAAAAAAGCAACAATGGTCAGAAGCTGCCTTTTGTGCGAATAGTCCCAGGGCAGCACAACGTGCTGAGTTCTGGACGGCACCCAGGTGATGTCACCTGGGTGCCGCACTGGTTTTTGGGATCCTACAATGCAGCTGAGAAAAACAGCGTGGGCCGTCCCGGGTGGTGCGGAGGGAGGCCTCGTCAGTAGCGGTCTGTTGTGCGAATAGTCCCAAGGCAGCAGAACGCGCTGAGATGTGGATGGCACCCAGGTGATGTCCAGTAAACTGCCGCACTGGTTTTGGTATCCTACAATGCTGCTCCGAAAATTGGCGTGGGGCGGCCCGGGGGGGGAGTGGGGGAGGCGGCGTGAACGGGCCTCCCCAGGTGGCGGCCATCCAGCTGAGTTGCGCCCGCTCTTGCGGCTACAGCGTCTCGCTCACCATGTTGTTGAGTTGCTCCCACTCTTGCAGTGCAGTGATAGGCGGCTGCCACAGGACTCTTAAAATGGCGGACGGCTCTTCGGTTTTGGGCCTGGTCCACTAAAATGGCCCTGGGACACCTTGGAACTCGGACGCTTGCCTGCTAGGGCTTGGGCTCCATTCTCGAAAGCGTCCCCTCAGCCGTGAAGATTCTACAAAAGTCTTGGGGGCCCTCGACTCCTGCAGGCTTCCGGTGGGGAGCGGCTGCCATGATTGCTCGCGGAATGACCACGACGGAGCCACAAGATGGTGGTGCTCTCATGCTGACGCCAGCTTCAGTCTGAATCATCCAGAAACAAGGTGGGGCTTTCATCGTTTGGGAAAAAAAAATGTTCTAAACCAATGAAAAGTGTTATTTTTAGGTCATATGACCAAGCCTTCCATCTTTAGGAAACCAAAAGTAAAATGAACCAATGAAAAGTTTTATAAACAAGTCACATGACCTGTTATGCGGCATAGGGCTACAAAAAGTGTAGAAAATCCGTTGGCACGTGAGGCGGCGTCAGTAGCGGACCGATGTGCGAATAGGCCGGAGGCAGCACAACGCGCCGAGATCCGGATGGCACCGAGTTAGTGTCCAGCAAGTTGCTGCACTGGTGTGGCTATCCTACAATGCTGCGCCGAAAGTCGGCGTGGGGCGCCCCATTGGCCTGTGAGGTCGCGTCAGTCAGTGGGGGCTGTGCGTCTCCCCCAAGATGGAGGCTCCTCGGCTGCAGTGGAGCGCCCCTTAGCGTTTCACTCGCCGTCCAACTGAGTTGCGTCCGCACTTGCGGCTACAGTAGGCCGAAGGCAGCACAACGCGCCGAGATCCGGATGGCACCGAGGTGGTGTCCAGCAAATTGCCGCACTGGTGTGGCCATCCTACAATGCTGCGCCGAAAGACGGCGTGTCCAGCTGAGTTCCGGTCACTCTTGCGGTACAGTGACTCGAACGCGCCGAGATCCGGATGGCACCGAGGTGGTGTCCAGCAAGTTGCCGCACTGGTGTGGCCATCCTACAATGCTGCGCCGAAAGTCGGCGTGGGGTGCCCCGTTGGCTTATGAGGTGATGTCAGTAGTGGACCGATGTGTGAATAGGTCGGAACCAGCACAAGGCGCCAAGATCCGAATGGCAAGTCCTGGATGTTGAGTGCCATAGTTGAGAGTTCTGAGCAGTGCTTGTAAGACTGTCTGAAGCTTATTTGCACCTGCTGCAGCTTCACTATTGCCCTGGTGTGGCCAAAGGTCGCACATGACATAGGCGGCCGGCTCCCGAGGTCCGGCGGAACTTTTTTCCTTTTCCTTTTTGCTTCTTGTCCCACAATCCGTTTCATCTGAAGACACGACCAGGTCCCTGAATGTGTGCAGGGGGACGCTATTGATTGAATGAAAATGGCGGCTTGACACAAAGCTGACTCAAGCGTTGCTGTTGATGCTATACAGACAAAAATTGGTTTTCAGTTTGTACATTCTTCAGGATTTTTTTTTCCATCCAAGGCTGATTGAGAGTTTGTAGAAAAATGGCTTCAGATTTTCCACATATTACTCTTCAACATTCTTCCTAAATGTAACAATGTGAGACTCACTAGGAGAACGGCTGTTTATCCTTCCTTTCAAAATGCTGCCAACAATATTTTCTGAATGGAAGACACCATCTTGTAGCATAAAGGGCCGAAAGGGGTTCTGGTCTGGCCGATGGTTGGTGGAGACATTTTGACTATATCTTGGACCTGCCCGGCCTCGCCCAAAATGGCGCCGGTATAAATGGGACTCGTAACTCCTTGTTGTGTACTGGTTGAACAACCTTGATATCACGAGATATGAATGCAGTTTTGATGCTCATGGCGGGCGGGGACGAGAATTGATTGAATATTTCGACATCCCTATTGATATTAAGTTCTGATGTGTTATTGATTACTGTACTATTGAAAGTTCGAATTAACGTCACCCATGGTACTTGCACGCAAATGTATATCTAGATAACTTTTTTGTAAGTGGCCCTGTCGTATTTTAATTACAAAATGTACGTCCACCGATTCCGCAACTGTTAGACACCTTAGTTCTTGCAACCTAATGGCTCGCTCGTTACGTTCCTCTATAATGTAAATGTCTCCTCATCATATACGATTTCAGTTTGCTCCGTGGCCGGCCCACGTGGTTATAGGCCCGTATTTGTATACTGACATTTTCACAATAAAGGTTTTTAAAACAAAACATGGTAGTAGTATTTACATTGGTAAAGTTTTTACTTTTAGTCACTGTTTTCGAATCAGTAAAAGGCAAGTGAAATAAAGCAGTCCAATTACATGACGGATAAAAGGTATAATATGTAGGAACGCAGTAAAGATAAATGGTCAAGGGCAGTTGTGTTTTCCACTCCTGCAACATAAAGTGATCAATAAGAATCTGATAATCAGGCGTATCGGCGACTAAGACAGCAGGCCGAGTCTCTTTTACTCAACGGCTCCGTCATGGAACGAAGAAACGCCCTTTTTCTCGAAAAAGGAATATATTTTACTTGCAGGACAGTTGTAAATTTTCCGGGAAAGTACATTAGCCTGGAATATTATAACATATATGTTTTTTAAAAAAAAGTTCGAAATCAATAAAAAGCGTATTTTTTAGGTCATATGACCAAGCTTTTCATTATTAAAATAACAAAAGTAAAATGAAGCAATAAAAAGTTTTATTAACAAGTCACATGACCTGTTATGCTTACGTTACGCGCTGCGTGCCGCGCCCCGGATCACTTCCGGGTGTGCTAACGCGGCGTGTCATATAACGCATTACGCGACAACGTAGGTCAAGAATATAGTCAAAATGTCTCCACCAACCAGCGTTCGGAACACAACCCCTTTCAGCAGTCCAAAAAGTTCTGTTAAATGACAACAGAGGGGACAGGCAACAAGAACCATCAGTCAAAGAGGGGAGGGCAAGTTCTTCTCTACCGGGTCATGTTGGGGCGCTACTGGAACTGATCGAATTGGTAGTCTACAGTGTTTCTGGATGTTTCAGACTAAAGCTGGCGTCAGCATGAGAGCTCTACCTTCTCGTAGCTCCGTCGTGGCCATTCCACGAGCAGAGATGGCAGCCGCTCCGCACCAGAAGCCTGCGGGAGTCGGGGGCCCCCAAGACTTTTGTAGAATCTTCACGGCTGAGGGGACGCTTTCGAGAATGGGACCCAAGCCCTATCAGGGAAGCGTCTGAGTTCCAAGGTGTCCCAGGGCCATTTTAGTGGACCACGCCCAAATCTGAAGAGCCGGCCGCCATTTTGAGAGTCCTGTGGCAGTCGCCTATCGCTGCACCGCAAGAGTGGGTGCAACTCAACTACATGGTGAGCGAGACGCTGTAGTCGCAAGAGCGGGCGGTAAACAGCTGAATGGCGGAAGAGGCACAGTGTAGCAAAAGCGGGCGGAATGGCAACTAAAACGGTAAAGGGGCGCCCCACTACAGCGTGTCTTCAGGTCAAACGGATTGTGGGACAAAGTCCAGAATAGAAGAGTCATCAAAAGGCAAAAAGTTCCGCCGGACCCCGGGAGCCGGCCGCCTATGTCGGGGGCGATCTCAGGCTACATCAGTGCTATAAGACTTGGGGAGGGGGTCGGAGCCAAGCGTCTTCTCCGAGTCCGTGCCATCACACCGCACCTCGGGGGCCTCCGTCAAGGGGTTTAGGGAGGTACCATATAACATTGTTTTCAAATGCAGTCAGGTCCACAAACGACCCTCACTTACTTTGAGAATAGTGAAGCTGCAGTAGGTGGAAATAAGCTTCAGACAGTCTTACAAGCACTGCTTTTCTAAACATTTTTTGATTTTTTTGTATTTTTGCACAGTTTTATATTTTTTTTTTGTTTTTGATGGAGGGGAAACAACAAAGCACAGGCATTGAAAAAGGCTCAAACTCAGAACTCTGAACTATGGCACCCAACATCCAGGACTTGCCATCCGGATCTTGGCGCCTTGTGCTGCTTCCGACCTATTCACACATCGGTCCACTACTGACATCATCTCATAAACCAACGTAATGTAAATAGTTTTTTAATAAAATGTTTTACCCTGTTACTTTGCTGGTGTGTTGTCTATATTTTAATATTTGCATAGGGTTTGTCGTTATTTTGGGCGGGGTGGGTGACGGAGCCGAGCTGTCTTGCAGCCCTCATGGTGTGGAGCTCAGTTCATCTCACTATTTTCGTATTTCTCATGAAGGGTTGTTCCTAATGTTTCTATTTTACCGAGGTCAAAAAGAGATCCAATTAGTGGCCTACTGATTTTGCTCGATTACTTTTATTTTTTTACACGATTTTTCACGATTTTTCACTATCTGCAAAGACTAAACAGAGTATTGCGACTTTGTGCTTGTTTGTAAATAGAGAATGAACCAAAGAGAATCAATTGTAAAACAGCAAATGCTTGGATAACAATCAATCAAATGGAGAGACAAGCAGGCACGACGGATTACAACGGGGGTAAAGGCCTGCGTTAACTACTCTTCACTATCTGCAAAGAGAGAGTACTACTAAGAGAAAAGAGGGGAGGGGGGCAGCGTTCAAAGCACATCAGCGTGCATAAACACGAAAAAGTTTTTACCTATCACGTACTTGACATTTTACAGCTTTTGATATTTGCTATTAAAAAACCAATGAAATTCACTGAAAAAACCATAGGTTATAGGCCATATATAGTTAGGAATTTGCATTTACAAAACCTTGAAAATTCACTGAAAAAACCATTGGTATTAGACCATATATAGTTAGGGATTAGCCTTTTCAAAACCTTATTTCACTCACACAAAACCATTGAAATTTCATATATAGTTAGTTCCACTAACTATATATCGCGCACCCGCAATCCACTGCTGATGATGTCACATATTACATCATTCATGACATGGTTAGTGACATCACTGATGACATCACTGATGACATCTCAAATGACATCACTGATGACATCTCAAATGACATCACTGATGACATCTCAAATGACATCACTGATAAAATCACTGATAACATCTCATTTGACATGACTGATCACATCACTGATGATATCATTCATGTGATAATACCATGAACCTCTTCAGACTCTAATATAACCTTAGATACAATCAGTGTAAACAGACAGTCACAGACTGTCACTCATCCATGGAGTTACTCACACACCTAGTCAGTTATGCAAAAAATCAATCACACCTCCATTTTCTCAACTATACAGTTATACACACCTTACTTATTCAAACATATACTAACGCATATTTACTTTACTCTCTTATACAATCCCTTATACATGTTCACAATGATCCATACAGCCACTCACACATTCACTGGCTCTTATGCACAGTTATTTATATATGTCAACTCTCACATGTACTGTGTTTTACATATGTACTTACTTTGACATGTAGCACTGAGATATCCATTCACTCACTAATACACTCATGCACAGTCAACCGCCCATACAGCTGTTTCCACATGCACTTTTGAACCCATACATATAGTGAATCAACTACTCACACATCTATGTACAGAGTCACACACCTCCCAGCCACCCATACACACACACTCAGTTTCCCATACAAATACTTGGACAACCAATGAATAACCCATACAGTTACTCATATAGCTACTGATCAACATATGCAGCAGTTTGTAGAACAACAGATATAATGATGCACAAATTAAAACAGTTTAGTCACTAACCCATGCACTCAGTGAGACACATTTAATCACTCACTCATACAGTCAGTCATGCACCTACTAAATCCTTCATCCAGACACTTATACATCCACTCATTCTTCAATATGTAAGACATATTTTAACTTTACAGAAACATACAGTCACTGGATGTTGGCATCAGTGATGTCATCAGTGATGTCATTTGAGATGTCATCAGTGATGTCATCAGTGATGTCACTAACCATGTCATGAATGATGTAATATGTGACATCATCAGCAGTGGATTGCGGGTGCGCGATATATAGTTAGTGGAACTAACTATATATGAAATTTCAATGGTTTTGTGTGAGTAAAATAAGGTTTTGAAAAGGCTAATCCCTAACTATATATGGTCTATAACCAATGGTTTTTTCAGTGAATATATATATATATATATATATATATATATATATATATATATATATATATATATATATATATATATATATATATATATCAAAACCACTCAGGTAGCACACATTTCGAGGGAGGCCACAGAAGCTTGAATAAAGTTCAATTTATTGTTCAAAACCTTGCAAGTAGTCACGTTATTGGGTTTGAGCATTTCCATGTGCAAGCCAAACGCGTTTCAGGATTCAAAGTTCCCTTTGTCAGTGGCTGGAGCAGGAATGAAAAACATGCACTGTGAAGAATCACGATTTAAGTTACTCACACCTGCCCGGGGGGCGCGGCTATCTCACCGCCTTCTGCCCGAGGGGCGCGGCTCTCTCACTGCCTTCTGGTGAGTGTATATAATTTTCATTGACTATGATCCACTGCGAAAAACACACAGTAGCGCCTTTGCTGTTTCTTATAGTCCCTACACACACGAAGAGTGCTGTGAAAGTACCAATTGGCTTGAATGCTAAACAAAACCAAGTTCAATAGATGTGCTCATAAAAATCAATGCTTATGACTTCTTGGTGATCCTTTGTTTAGTGGTTGCTCATCTCCAAGTGATGCTTAGTTTCTCATAGCTGCTGGGGTTTACTAAAACTGTTGTACTTCTCTTCTCCTCTTAAAATTGTCAGAAGACTGTCTATGAGTGTAGATGAGATATTCTTGTGTTGGAGAGATATTCCACCATAAGTTTTGTAACTTCATGTGTAGAAAGTCAATGTGTCAAACACCACTGTGAGGTTGAAAGGCCGAAGAATGAGATGGCATCATTGTACTTGGTTCATACACATTGATGTAGAGGAACATCATTAGGTTCTCACACTTACGTTGTATGGGCACTAGTGCAAAGGGTGACCACCAGTCTTCAGGTCATTACAAACACTCTCTGCAATCACTTGCACTTTGGCGTCACACCTTTAATAAGACTATTTTCTCTAAAGGGGGAAAAGCAATATCCACAGATCGTACAAAAGCCACCACAAGGTAGTAGAAAGAAAAATGAAAATCCATCCCACTTTGAAGCAAACTTTTAATACATTGGGATCCGAAGCAAATAAACCTACCCCTCCTAGAATAGTTCACTTCGACCTTATAGCCGCCCATCAATGCCTTCTTCTTCCCAACCTTCCAATCACCCATTCATACATCCTTTCACTTTTCCATCCTTCATCTATTCACCCTTCCATGCATCTATCATTTCATCCCACCATCCATTAGTTCACCATTCCATTCATCGATTGGCCATTCCTTCATCTGTCTGTTCTCTGATCTGGCAACCCTTTCACTTTTCCATCCTTTTGTCATCCATTATTTTACCATTCCATCAATCCACCCAAACCACCCACCCACCCACCCATCCATCCATCCATCCATCCATCCATCCATCCATCCATCCATCCATCCATCCATCCATCCATCCATCCATCCATCCTCCATCTATCCATCCATCCATCCATCCAATAACCTGTCCTTCCACCCACCCATCCGTCCGTCCATCCATCCATCCATCCATCCATCCATCCATCCATCCATCAGAAAACCCTTCCATCCATCCTTTCTCACTTCAGGCTGTTAAATTTTTTTAATAAAATTACATTCTAAATGTACCTCACGCACATCTTAATTGATCACTTGGAGGCAAATGTAGTATTCTTTTACGCAGTACAATGCAGCAAACCTCCTTGCTGTCCTGCACTGAGTGAAAGGGAAAGGGGGGAATGTGCTGTAGTTACCATTACACAGTGCATTCCTGTCCAATGCAGGCACCATTGTGTAATGTTCCAAGGGTGTCTACATTGTAGGCAGGGTTGATTTTGGGCAGGAAGGGACACCTTCCTGCATGTAAACAATCCTGAGAGGCATTTCCCCCTCTATATGTGTTCTGCAGAATGCCGCGCACGTAGAAAGAGGAAAAAATGGGGAGCAATAAAGATGTTTCCTGATTACACTTCACCTGGGGAGGGGTAGCATTTTGACACATTCCCAGGTCCACCACTAATGGTAAATCTGAAAAAGCACCAAAATCCATGAACGGGTGCACGGCAATTCCGATGCCCCACCCATGGAATGCCCACCCGCTGCAGAGTAATGCAAGGCAGTGATTTGCGCTGCCTTGTGTTACTCTAGAGTTATCCAGCCTTGTAGGCCTTTCAAGGTGGCCCTGTGTGGCTTAATAAGTTTCATTTAGGTTTTGCGCCAGCCCGGCGCCCCCTGGTATGGCAAAGGGAGATGCAAAACCTTGATAAATGTGGGCCATAGTTTGTTTTCCATGTGTTTGTGTTTTGCATTGGGCCTAACTGTTCTGAAGCATGACCTTGTTTTCCAATTTGGCTGACTTAAGCAGCACGTCATTATCGAGCTGAGACAGCACTTACCATGTTTTGAAATAGCTCCAGGGCACACCGTTGGATCCCCACAAGAAGGAGATGTTCTGTACTGCTCTGTGCTATTTCTGCTATTAAACTGGGTTCAGACTTTCACTAGCTTCCCAACTCATTTCTATTTTATTTCACCCACCCATTTAAGCACCATTTTCTTTTTCTATTCCTTCAACCCTTCCTTTCAACTTTGTATCCTTTCTTGATTCCCATCTCTTTCCTTCCTGCTTATTCTTTTCCAACTACAAATCTTTCTTTCTTAACCTTGTTTTTCCTTCCTCACACTTTTCTCTTGCTTGCTGGATTTACTGTTTTCACTCTCTCTCTCTATTCCACATTTACCTAAATGATTTCTTTTTCTACTTCACTGGACTTTACCTGCTTAGCAAACATTAACGCATGATCTCAGCCCTGCCTGTGTATTGCTTTAAACCATTCTAATGGGCCTCTGTCTTCACGCCTGCTAACGAAGAGGCCAGTATAAAACAAATCAACCTTTTTTGTGGACTAAGGTACCAAGCTACAAGGACCGGTGGCAGCACCCACTTTAGCTGCATAACTGGGGGTGGCGGGTAGGTGGGGCAGGGGATCAATGACACCACTGAATGGCACAGTCTTACAGACTGAATGAGTGAAGATATGCAGGATAGTGAGAAGGAAGGACACTAGTCGTGTGTGGAATAGGCAGGGCACACTCATGCCATGTCCTGGACGTGGCAAGAATGCCGTCAGCCATATTCCACATTCTATTGCTTCAACTGCAGCTGGAGACATGAGTACTCTGCTGCACCACATT
The DNA here is from genome assembly GCF_964263255.1 of Lissotriton vulgaris. NCBI lineage: Eukaryota > Metazoa > Chordata > Amphibia > Caudata > Salamandridae > Lissotriton > Lissotriton vulgaris. The sequence continues at coordinate 1,713,232,987 of NC_141695.1, read as the reverse complement.
TCTGCAGGCACGTCTCTCTGAGCCAGGGGATGTGGCGTAATGGCCGGAGCTACCAACTTTGGAGCTAAAGAACCAAGGGGCATATTATCAAGAACAGGAGATACAATTTTCACTGCTTTATCGGCAGAAAACTGCTGATAAAGCGCCGATAATGGGCTTCATAATATGCTCTATGGAATTCCAATCGAAGCCAATGTTATATGTGAAGATATCTAACATGGGCTTCGATTGGAATTACATAGAGCATATTATGAAGCCCATTATCGCAGCTTTGTCTGCAGTTTTCCGTCGATAAAGCGGTGATAATTTTATCTCCTGTTCTGGATAATATGCCTCCAGGAGTCTTGTGTCGGCTCAATATCCTGTGAGTCTGGGCAAACCACTTAATCTACACTCTCCTGTCAAAAAATGTGTCCTTGTGTAATGTAACTGGTGCTCATGTAAAGTGCTGCAATGTATTTGGGTCAAGTTTGCGCTATATAAAACTGTAACGAAAAAAAATGGAAAAGATTGTGACAACCCTCCATTTCTCCAGATTTTCCAGTGTCCAAAGCATCTGGACTCCCACTACATCAGGATCGGCCTGGCCTATAGGGCAATTAGGCAATGCCTGACAGACTGGTGGGCCTGTGTTTTGGTTGTTTGTGGGCCTGTTTTATGATCTGCTGGGCGGGGTTTTACTGTTGAACATCCCCTACAGCAAATTCAAATCCACACAGTTCATACCTTGCGGAACACTTATACAGCATGTCTTTACAAATTAAAAACTGCCCCAATTTGCAAATATGGTCCTTCTTTTTTTTTAGCTTCCTAACATACTAAAGTGTGGCACTTTTATTTTGGTGCATATTATCTCTCCAAGTCCGACCCAGACATACCTGTGCTGTGGGTCCTTCTCACACGTAAGAGCACGCAGAGACTGTCATTCTTGACAAGCATGCACTACACGCTACATACGGACTGCAATCCCTCTCTTTGCTTTTGGATGTCGCCGAAGAGATGGGCCGGGTGCAGGTACCCGCATGTTGCTGTCGATTTAGTTTTTAGTGCTGATGTAGTAGAATGGGAGAGTACCAATTCCCTTCAGCAATCCTGCGGGATTTAAAGACCAATCAACTCCATTAGGTCACTCCAGAAGTGCATGGTCAGTGCCCTTGGGGCCCTGAAATGGGGATGGAAGGATGGAAGTATAGATTGGATGGTGCTCAGCACTACAGTAGGCTTCAGATGTGTTATGTTATCAATTTCATCATGCAGAGTTAATACACATTATTCATGATCAATGGAGGGAGGGGCAGATGCCCTGATGTATTGATCTTTTTACTGCCATGACACATGCGGTCGAATCTTCAAGAGTGCATGAAACTGGTGTCAGAGGCTAAGCTCATGACTGGCTTGTGCCCTTTTTGGCTTCTCGCTCTGAAGTAGTATCTCTCCTTCCTTGTCCGTCCATGCCCCAACCCATCACTTGTGGGATTCCTCAGGGATCTGCCTTAAATCCTACACTATTTGACCATTATGTAAACCCCTTCTGAAACTTAGCAGTTATTTTGGCACTGAATGTATGACTTATGCAGATGACATGCAAATTATTCTTAGTGTACACCAAGACCTTTGGGGCAGATTTACAAGCCCCTTGCGTCACTTTTGCACCACCGTTGCATCACTTTTTATGACGCAGCAACGGTGCAAACAATGTGCCACGTTGCGGAAGATTTACAACGTGACACATCAAGGGAGATGAATCACATTGTAAAGCCCTGCATCACATTATACCTACATCAGGTATAACTTATGCAGGGTGCGCGTTCCCATGCAGGAAAGCCTCGAAGAAGCGATGCAGGGAAATGTACAAGATTTCACTGCGCCATTTCTAGTACACCAATGTGTCAAAACTTTCCGCCTGCTTGGAGCAGGTATATGGAGTGACGCAGCACAATAATTATAGGCTTCCCCAAGCATTGCTGGTTGTATGATGCTTGTGACACAGCTCCAGCAATGAGTGACTTTTGCGCAGAATTTCTGACGCATCTGTCAATCCTTGCGCCATGGTGCGCCATATTGTAAAAACGATGCATCCATGCTGGCACAAGGGTCTCGTACGCAGGCACAGGGAAACTGACGCATCTCTGCTCTAACGCAGAGATGCATCAGTTTATTCTAGATCTGCCCCTTTGTCTTCTCAAACTAACTTCTGCATTTGCTTGTCAGAAGTATCCAAGTGGATACATCAGAACTGTCTTAAATATACTTCTGGAAATGTGATCGTTGGTGGTGACTTCAATATCTGAACATTTCACATTTACAATCCGGGATAACGTCCTCAGCTTTTTCACAAGTCCGTAATCTTTGGTATATTTTTGACCAAATTCTTTCTTATTTCACTGAAATAGCCAAACTCACCTCTGTCAACGTCTTTCATCTTAAAGTCCCAAGTAAAAGCCTTAATTTCCTACCTAATGATCAAATATTTCTGGTGTTTTGCAACATTATTGGATTTCAGTGGACTATGCCAACACTCTCTTTTTGGGGCTTTCCAAATGAAAACTTCAGAGACTTTAGATTCTTTAGACTCCCCCTGTTTTTCTGCAGGTTGGACTTCCAAGACAGATATATGTCACTAATCATACAACCAAACTTCATTGGCTTCCTAAAGCCAAGAGATCCTTTTTCAGATTTCCCTTTATCTGCTACAAAGACCTCATTGCAAGAATCCTGCATTCACCAGAACTATTTACATGGTCCCATCCAGAAGGACCCCTAGATCTTTTAACACCTTCCCATTAACCATTACCACTATCTATAAAATCCAATATGGAGGCAGATCGTTTGTTTATGCTGCCTCTAAACTTTGGAATTATTTTCCTCTGTTCATTAGAAACACAGTTAACGACTCTGAGCTCAGAAAACTTCTAAAAACCAGTCTGTTCTTTGCTTACTGCTCCACTTGTATAGCTGTATTTTTCATCTGATCTCAACTATCCTCCGGGCCAGGAGACTGCAAATGGTAATTGTGACCTCTATAAATACCATCAATAAATACATAAATAAACCTCTAGATTATTTAGGATTCCAGCCCTACAGAGTGCATGCATAGGCTGAGTGAGGTGTAACTCTTTTTTCTTCTTTCTCAGAAGAAGCGGAAGCTCCAGTTGGAACCCGTGACATGGTTTTGAGCAGAAAGTCAAGGGGCCTCATTTATGAGGCTGTGCGTCACTTTCACGCCGCCGGTGCGTCACTTTTTGTGACGCACCAGTGGCGTAAAAAATGCGCCTTGTTGCGCCATATTTACAAAGTGACGCATCTAGGTAGATGCGTCACTTTGTAAACCCCTGCGCCACATTATACCTGCGCCAGGTATAATGTATGCAAGAGGGGGCGTATTGACGCAAGGAAGGGTCGTAGAAGTGACGCAGTGAAATATATCAGATTTCACTGCGTCACTTTTAGGACACCGTTGCGTCAAAATCTTGCACCTGCCTCACAGCAGGCGTAAGACTGACGCAGGCCCTTTCACATGGGGCTTGCCCCATGTGAAAGGACGCATTGCTGGAGTTGCGTCACTTTTGTGACACACTCCAGCAATGCGTCACTTTTGCGCTTACAGATACATCAGAAATACTGACGTATCTGTAACTCCTTGCGACATGATGCGTCATACATTAAATATGACGCATCAGGAATGTCGCAAGGAGTGCGCACTGAGAAGTGACGCATCGCTGCTTTCACGCAGCGATGCGTCATTTCTCATAAATGAGGCCCAAGAAGTTGGCTACCTAACACAACATACAGACTGGTGTCTCTGCCAGTCGATGGAGACGGTATGCAATCTCTGAAGACCTAAGCTCCCAGTATCATCAATGGAGCCTCAGCTAAATGCTCTGTGCAAGGGTCTCATATATGCTTGAGGCAGCGAACCAGAATTCTCCCCGAAGACGGTCTATAATAGCAAAGAGAGCAGCCTTTCAAGATGCAGGGGTATCGTGCCCCCGCCGGACAGGTGAGTAGCAATCCCTGACAAACTCAACCCTAAGAGATACCCTATTTTGAAGTTAGTTCTAAAATCAAAAACCCAATATCATGTCCTCTCATCAGTGAACATTGTGTGACAAACTACAAATAACCGAGCAATTAAAATGCAACAGGCGCCCATTCAGGCAAAAGTACTAGAGAACAGGATGAAATGAAGGAAATCTATGTTAAATATGCCTGTGTGCAGCTCCACATGTAGCCAGGTAGATGAAGCAGACAGGCTAGCATGCAAGATGCTGATGCGAAATGTAATGGTCATTTAAGATCCTGGCGCTTCCCTGTTACACTTCATAAATGTACAAGCAGTTTAGAGTGGACATTAACCATATAAGATCTCTTACCCTAAAGACCAATAACATTCACCTGAGTAAAGGGGAAATACTCAACAATAAACTATGTACATATACTCCTCTCAGTGCTATAACGTTGTGTACCATAATGTCAAAATAACACATGTATGTACAAAATAAGTAAAGTCAGCAGACCGTGGTATATTAAAAATTCACAATCCTCGTCGCCACTGTACTCTCTTTTTCTTTCTACATCTTCCCCTCATTTAAAACTGTTTTCGCACCCTCTTGCTTTTTCTTCTCTTTCCCTTACTTACGTTCCCTGTTCTTTGATATCTTTATCTTTACACACTCATGTTCTCTTTCAATTTCAGCGTACCGTTTCCTTCTTTAAGAGTGCTCACCATGGTTGGGAGAAGCTACCAACTTAAACTTCCACCTTTAGGGGCAGATTTACAAGCCCCTTGCGCCTCTTTTACGCCACCGTTGCATCACTTTTGTGACGCAGCAGCGCAAAAGATGCGCCATGGTGCGGGGTATTTACAACGTAACGCATCTCCCAGAGAAAAAACACTCCTCTAAGCACTACTGCGCCTGTTTTATGTAGTGCTTCATACTTAAGAGTTGGTGTTTGAAACATAAGTTTTCTTTTTTTTTACACCTGGCAAATCATTTGGAGAGTACTTCTTTGTTTTGAGTACACTCTGTAAGAGTTTTTTAGCATAATGGCTTATAACGTTTGTCATTCATAGTAAATGTGGAAAATCTGTTAAATCGTTTAACTCAATGGCTGTAAAAATAATTCAGATTAAGTTTGAGTGAGCTATTGTTTATTAAAAATTTGAAAACGGTCATCATTATGCGGAGAAGGAATAGTAAATAGGCAGATCACAGTTACCTAGGGCCAGGCCCGCTTTTCTCCCAACAGACTCGTGTCCAGTGCCAGTCGCGAAGCCGCAAAGTGTTTTAAAAAATAAATCAAAATAAAAGCAGCACCAATGCTTGTTTACAGTCAATGGGAAACTCTTCTTGCTTCTACTTAATAGCAATACGAGGACGCGCGACCCTTGGTAGGTTCAAGTAGATTATGGGTAGTGCTAAACGTTTTCTCAAGGAACCACTTCCCGTGCCCTTGTGTTCAGTTTTCAATCAAGATACCCCAAGGTTGCGTTTCATATAATTTATGCGTCATTTTGTGCAATTTTCACGACATTTAACTTAATTTCAGGGAACAAAATGACGAGAAGTTGCACACCCTTACTTGCCAGCTATCGCACATCTCTTGTTCTGCCTGGCCTTGCCTCTGCGCATGGTTTCCCAGCATGCCTAGCCAAACCTCGACCTTGGCCCCACCACTAAGTGCACTTCCCCAGCCTCTCAGTGCCCCTTTTCTGTGCCTTCCCCCTGCACATCCACAACATCACTTCCTGGTCCTCGCGGTACGTCAGCCATGATTTTATGCTCCAGTATGGCTGCCTACAGGATATTCTGCTGAAGAAAATTGTCACAGAGGAGTCGGGCGGCTGGTTCTTCAAACCTTGCCCCGGTGGGCCACCAGGGTGGGGGACAGTATTGCTCCCCTGTGGGCCATTTTTATTACCGGTAGCTAGTTTTATCGGCCCCTGTAGCAAAAGCAGCTGCAGTGTTTTCCAAGCGCACCCCCTCTGCTCCCCCAACCCCCCGCTGCCGGTTCGACTCCATTGCGAGGGCCGGTTTGCTTTTCCAGTCCGGCCCTGCTTGCCTCAGTGAACTGGGCGAAATCAGGAAACTTCATACACTTCCACCAAGGAATGAGTTTCCTGGCTTCACCTAGTTACACAGCTTCAGTGAACACCTTTACCCACCTTCACCCCAAGCATCAGGGGCGGCTCCTCTACAATGGCGGAGGAGCGTCACCCCACTGGCTCAGAGTCAGCAGGTGACAAATAAAACAATATTCTATCATAGCTCTATTTTTCCACTGCTGGCTGAGCCAGCGTGCTCAGGATGGGGTAGGGCCAGGGTAATGGGAATGGGAGGAGGACTGGTTTCTTTACTTCTAAGTGCGCATGTGTGGTTGGCCAGCCTTCTCAGGGAGACCAATCTCACTTGCGCACTTAGTTTACTCCATCCGGGCTGTATTGCACAGCCTGGTTGGAGAAACTACACAGATTCCCTGTCCTGAGCGGAACGTCAAACCAGCCCGCTCGGGCCAATCCTGCATGGGGATTGTACAGGGAGTCTCTTTTGGGACCAGGAAGCAGCAGAACACTGAGGCACAAGGAGCGACACAGCCAGCAGCTTCAGGCAAGTGCCTTAAAAAAATATATTAACCCCCTGCCCTCCTCCTGCACTCTCCCATGCTCTCTCCAACTGCTCCACCACCTCTTCATTGTGTCGGCCGCCACTGCAAGAAGTGTGCTCAATTTATAATATAATAAGTGCCAGTGCGCAAACTTTTGTGTAGAAGCATGTGGCCAGTGCTATCGAAGGTCAGGGTGCCAAATACCAAGGCTACGTAGTTTTGATTCCACCCCATGCCTCTTTTATCTCCCACCAGACTCTCCTGCCCATTTTATGTCACTCTTTAGGATTCCTTTTCATCCTGGTTTTCTCCCTTCATTACTTCTTTTTTGTATCTGTCTCTCCCTCTTCTTTGTTTTTATCTCTCTTGCTCTGGGTGAAAGGCTCATAGGGAAAAATAAGTGCCGGACCCAAAAAATGAGTACCTATGGACCCCACCTGCAACCACCATCTCAAATTAAGCACCGCTCGCAAGTTCCTAGACAAGAAGGCAGACTCCTGGACCCAAGGACCAATAAAGTTCAAAGGCCTGATTTAAAGTTTGGTAGGCGCGATATTCCGTCACAAACATAGCAGATACCCCGTCCGCATATTACAAGTGCATTTTCACCTATAGCACTTTCTAATATGGTGGACGCCATGTTTTGATGGACTATCCCATCCCCCCAAACAGGGCTCGAGTCGGGGTACCACGTGGGTGGACGGCGTCCCCCCACTTATTTTACAGGGGGGACGCCATCCCCCCTGCCAAACAGCTGGACTTCAGTCTTTGGCCTCTCTGGGACGAGGAGCACGGCACATTTCGTGACGTCACTTCTGGTCGTGACGTCACTTCCGGTGACAGCGTCCCCCACTTCTCTTTTTTATGACTTGTGCCCTGCCCCCAAAAGTCTATTTGAAATCATTAGGTTCCGGTGCTATAATGAATTCTCAGGATCTCACACTTGTCAGGTAGCAGCGCAAACACATCAGCAATTAAAAATAACACAAAAGACGGATGTAAGCAACTCCTTCACACCCACCTCCCCTCCGCGCGATGAATATTTATGTTCCAGCCGCGAGGGCACCGCGGTGGGAGCTGAACTTCTCAGAGTAATTACATCTGATCCTGCCAAGCTCTGCTCAGAGGCCTCCAGGTAAACGCCACGTTTGACAGGTGCGCTGTGAATCCAAACTGTTAACGTATGTGTCGCGTTTTAATGGAATTTAGCGTAAGCTAAGGTAAACAGCGGAGCCGCGGATCCGTGCCGGCCGGGTACCCGTGGAATGCCGCGGCTGTCATGCATCGGAGCCGTGGGTGGGTAATCAATGGATGCATTGAGCATACATATGCAGCTGGAATAATGGGCGCAAATTGATACCCACAGGGGGAGCCTGTTAGTACACATCTGTTAAATACAGCGGCGAAAAAACTCAGGGAAATGTTACTAAGTGCTTAAAGAGCCTGCAGAGAATTCCAGGCGGATGAGCATGTTGTACCAGTGTGTGCAAACAACAGTGGGCGTTGCACTGAAGGCTTGATTTAGAACAACCCACAGGCTAGCGCGAGACAGTACACCACATCAGAAGCCAGGGGAAGCCTGTAAAAAGAGGTAAACACGGACACGGTGTAATGTGTCAGTGAACACCCCGCCCCTCCCCTTAGTGCTCACCCTTCTTACTCCACCCAACTAGGCAAAAAACATTGAGTAGCCACAACACCAGGTGTAACAGACCGGTTACCCTTTGACAACAATGAAATCTCACGGTTCGAAACGCAAGTCCTTCCTCTATGTCGCTGAAGGGGTAAGATAGTGCAAACTATAGAAGGTGAGTGTCTTTTGGGCCCATGTTCAATGAAGTTTTGTGTAGGTTTTCCTGCAATGCAATACAATGCATAAAATAGCTTCTATTTATTTGGCATTGCCAAGAGCCGACTACCAAGCGCTACCTTGCTTGTACAGAGCAAGCACTCTTTCAAACTTTAGTGAACGTAGGCTTTGGACTTATTTTCACTTTTAAGCTCCCGCTCCTCCCTTAGACCAGAGCAATACCAAAGATCCTGAAGGGAAAAACAGGCAGAGCAAATTTGACAAATATCTAGTTCCATTTCAGGGGATTACATATGATAGAAATTCTATGGCAGGACAGGAGGCTCAGATTATGCTTTCTCGATTTCTTTACTACCAACAGCAGCCAATAAGAACATAGTAAAGAAAAAAGCAGACTACAAATCCCATGAGCCCTTAGCCAACCATAGAGACTACATACTATATAAACAACCATAGAGGACAAAACTTCCTCTTTCTTTGCTGCTTCGCAGCCAGTTAAGTCCTTTTCTACACTACTTATAAATGCTTGCATGTTCTTCTATATTGCATTGTTGCTTATATAACATTGTGTACGCCGCTTTTTCAGCTGCATGCTTTAATTGTTACCGCTTCGCCGTGTGGTTGTAGCGCTGCCTCTGGCGTTTTCTGTTCGGCAAATCTTTGTTTTGTTGTTTTCTCTCTGAGAGCGCGTGTCACCTCTCTTGCCATATCGTGCGCTTCGTGCCCATGTGTCTTCATTTGTGGAGCGGGACCGGGGCTCGGGGACTCGCGCGCTTGTGTCGCGCGTTGCTCCTCTTCCGGAGTTCAGGCGAGCCTCCGCGCATGCGCGTTGGCATTGTTTACGCTCCGTGTATGACACAGAGCCCGGACACGCTGAGAGGCGGCGTTTGTTGTTGTGCCTCAGCCCACTGCCTGCCGGAGAGTCCCTCGTGACGCCCTTTACCTCAAGATAGAGTTTAGGGCTGGATAATTTCTAGAGGCGTTGCCTAGGGTGACTTTTTCTGCAAGCCTGTCCCTCCACTCTCGAGTTTATAGTACCTTTGGGCGAGTTTGTTGCTCTGCCTCTTTGGCTTGCTTGGGGCTGTCACTCCCCCTGACAGGGTCACTTGGTTTACGCCTAGACCTTTGCTTATTATTTTAGTGGGCACATATATATATATATATATATATATATATATATACTATTATAAAGAGAGAACTTGCACCTTTTGGCAAGGTAATCTCGGAAACCACAGCGCCAATCTACACACCCGATACATCTTTGAAAATGTCAGGGTGTGTAGATGGACATAGGATATATATATTTAAAAAAAAGGGCAAAATAAAAAAAATAATTTATAAAACAAAGTAGTCCCCTGAAAGTAGCGCCGGCCGGGACCTAGCGCTGGGCACGACGCGACGTGCGTGATGACGACAAGGAGGAGGGCGGTGCAGTGACGAGCGCTGCTGTGCAGTGAGGAGGCGACACAGGTAAGGAGGCAGCAGTAATTGAAAATGTCGGGAGGGGGGCGCGAGTGAGTCTGGGCGGGAGGGCTTGTGCAGTGTGTCTTGCCATGTGGTGGAGCATTCTCTTGGCAGGTTCGGTAAAGCAGCCGTATACCAGGGGGGCGCGAGTGAGTCTGGGCGGGAGGGGGGCGGGGCGGGAGCGGGTGTACTGCCCCCAGCCCCTTTCTGCCCCAGGCAACGAGGCCCTCCTCTGTTGAGTGAGGGAAACATGACTTCTCGAAAGTGCAACTGAGCTGCGGTGATGGTGAGAGGTTTTCAGCAGTGTGCATGGGGCAAAGCATTGCCGCTGGAGTGCAGGAAGTGCTATAGTGCTGCTTGAATCTTATAGACACGCGAAGAAGCACTGTGATCTGTACGTTTTGGCTCCATACCATCTTGAGTTAGTTATGAAACAGTTTAGTGCTCAGGAATGCAACCCTCGTTGTTCATTTCTTTGAAAATCCGTTACTGGGAGCCCGAACTCTAACATTGTTTCTATGCCATGCGGGATCTTGAACATAGCTCTTGGCCAGACTATAAAATGTTACTGGCATTCAATGATGAGTTTATGCTCCTGTACCCCATGCCACCTGCCATCTGTGCCTCACCCACAGACAGTGCATGTACCGGTATCCTGCTTCTGTTCTCATCTGTGGTATTTTGCTGTGTAATCTCCGCTCTTCCTCTGTGCTTTTTTCATCCCTCCTCTTTGTAAGATCTTTCGGTGTTGAACCCTTCTTGCGCCACTTTTGTAAGGCATCCGGGCATGAACACTCAAATTATATTGAATAAAAGACAGGGTATTTCCACACAACTTACCTCTGCCTGCAGTGTCCCTTTCCTGAAACTGCTTAAGAGGAAACGTCACAGGCAAAGTTGAGGTTAAAAACAGATTTGTTAAACAATGACATTATTTTTGAGCACACATAAATTTAATGTATTCTTTTCGTCATATAATGCCTTTTTTATCCTAGGATAATTTTAAGACTGAAACTTCCTCTTATGTATTTGATGCCCAAGTCAGTCCATACTAATATAATAAAGAGAGAGCCCAAACCTTTGAGGCGGGTAATCTCAGGAACCACAGCACCAATCACAACACCCAACAGCGTTGGAAAGGGCAGTTGCAGCAGAAGGACATAGGCTATGCAGACGCCCACCATATACATTTAAAAGGTAAAAGAACCATGCCAGCAAAGTAGTCCCTTGTGGGCGTGTCTGCGCTGTGCTGTGGGCGTGTGCTGGGGGCGTGACAAACACTGGGGGTGTGTGGTACGTTCTGCCTTCATGCCATGTCTCATATCGTGTGCTGTGGGTGTGTGCTGGGGGTGTGGGCGTGTGCGGGCGTGGGATTACAGGAAAAAAAGCGAGCGTTGTACCCAATATTTCATTGTTTTTTCTTCCCAGGTTCTGTACATTCCAGCTCCAGGTGTCCACCCTGCTCCCTTTAAATACCCCTGTACCCCATCATCATAACCCACCCTTACTCCTTAAAATACCTCAACACCCTTAAATACTAACCCATCTTAGCCCTATAAATATACCCTGTATCCCAAAACCCAAACCTATCCCTAAACCCTAAAAATACCCCTGTACCACAAAACCCAAACCTAGCCCTGAACCTTAAAAATACCCCTGTACCCCAAAACCCAAACCCAGCCCTGAACCCTAAAAATACCACTGTACCCCAAAACCCAAACCTACCCCTGAACCCTAAAATACCCCTGTACCCCAAAACCCAAACCCAGCCCTGAACCCTAAAAATATCACTGTACCCCAAAACCCAAACCTACCCCTGAACCCTAAAATACCCCTGTACCCCAAAACCCAAACCTACCCCTGAACCCTAAAAGTACCCCTGTACCCCAAAACCCAAACCTAGCCCTGAACCCTAAAAATAACCCTGTACCCCAAAACTCAAACCTACCCCTGAACCCTAAAATACCCCTGTACCCCAAAACCCAAACCAATCCCTAAACCCTAAAAATACCCCTGTACCACAAAACCCAAACCTAGCCCTGAACCTTAAAAATACCCCTGTACCCCAAAACCCAAACCCAGCCCTGAACCCTAAAAATACCACTGTACCTCAAAACCCAAACCTAGCCCTGAACCCTAAAAATACCACTGTACCCCAAAACCGAAACCTACCCCTGAACCCTGAATACCCCTGTACCCCAAAACCCAAACCTAGCCCTGAACCCTTAAATACCCCTGTACCCCAAAACCCAAACCTACCCCTGAACCCTAAAAGTACCCCTGTACCCCAAAACCCAAACCTAGCCCTGAACCCTAAAACTACCCCTGTACCCCAAAACCCATACCTATCCCTAAACCCTAAAACTACCCCTGTACCCCATAACCCAAAACTATATCTGAACCCTTAAAATACCCAAACACCCCAAAACATATACTTCAGTACCCCATAACATATACCCCTATACCCATACTTACCTTATCCAAACATTTAAAAAAAAACAGACTTTTACCATTCATGCATTTACAACGAATTTCGTTGTAAATGTATGCGTGGTAAAAGCATATAAAATGTAATACCATGCGTTATAATGGCATTGCGGAGTCATGATACTTTCGTAATGAAAGTATGCGGAGTGATGGTATGCGGAAAGAAAGTTGCGGAATAATGGGTGTTTACCCTCCCCCGGTAAGCACATTGGTGGCACGGCGGCCCACATCTCCAGCAACATACTCATATTTTTTCACCACCCATTTGAAAAATGCACAGGTCTCTCTCATTGATGGCCAGCACCGACATACACTTTTAGACACACCTCCCACCACAAGTTCTAGAATTGTAAACTTTAGAGCCCGGGAGCTACGTTCGAATCTCGGCATCAGCTCAACATCCTGTGATTCCAGGCAAATCACTTTGTCTCCCCGTGCCTACCACAAATGAATGTGTTCTTCTGTAATGTAAATTGTGCTCATGCCATGTTGTCGAGTTCGCACTATATAATATTGCAAGGAAAAATAAAGTAGGGAAACTCGAGGTCACACACTACTGAACGCGCACTCTTAAGTGCATCAGCAGTGCACTGTGAATCAGAGCGTTTCACAGGCCTGTCACAGATAAGAAATGCCATCAAAACGAAATCCTACAAAACAATATACTACTGGCCGGCAGCAATTCATACCCGGACAACGTCGGGACGGGCTGCTAGTATATATATATATATATATATTTTTTTTTTTTCCTCATTGGTGTGCACTGTCCCTTCTTAAGCCATGGCTGATTATGACGACACTGAGGAATATTATTACGATGAGGAGCCTGAAGAGTAGAGTCGTTTGAATACGACTTGGTCGATGCCCTTGACCAAGGGGTCCAGCATTCGGTCAATACCGCGATAGTCCGCGCTATTGGACCGTTGAAGCGCCATTTGACCGATTATGCTCAGCAAGAGGGCTGGATTTTGTCCTCTTCTACCAAGCACTCCTCTAAGTCGCCTAAAAATCCTCATAAGTGGTTCTGGGGGGCAGGGTGCAATTTTTTCTAGAGCATTGGCGCACGATCTCAAACGATGCATGGATATTACAAACAGTTCAAGGGTACCACATCGAATTTTATCATCCACCCCTTCAAGGTCCCGTCCCTTCTCCCCTTGTTTTTTCCCAACGAGATCGAGAGGTGATCTCCAAAGAAATCGACTCTCTTCTACTCAAAGGGGCCATTGTGCGGACGTCCCTGCATCCTCAGGGGTTCGTCAGCAATGTGTTTCTGGTGGAGAAGAAAGGGGGAGGTTCTCGCCTTGTGCTCAATCTCAAGGAGTTCAACAACGGGGTGGTCTATCGCCACTTCAAGATGGAAGGCATCCATCTTCTTAGGGATCTTCTTCGCAAGGGCGACTGGATGGTTCGCCTGGATTTGAAGGACGCTTACTTGTCCGTTCCCATCTTTCCGCTTCATCGCCACTTTCTTCAGTTCCACTGGTCGGGGGAGTGGTTCGAGTACACGGTTCTCCCGTTCGGCCTCTGGTCCGCTCCGTGGTGCTTCATGAAGCTCCTGAGACCAGTTATGGAATCGCTGCGAGCACGCGGGGTGCGTCTGATCGTGTATCTGGACGACATTCTGTTGATGGCTCAGTGCCCGCTACAACTTCGTTCCCATTTGGCATGGACAATCGATTTGCTGCAGTCTCTCGGATTTCTAGTGCATCCTCAAAAATCTCATTTACATCCCACTCAGTCGATCGAGTTTCTGGGTTTCCTTGTAGACTCGATGTCTTGCCAGCTTCTCTTGCCTGCCCAGAAAGTCAGGTCTATCAAGACGGAATTGAAGGTACTGTTGTCCGCACCGAATGTATCTTTGCGGTCGATCGCTCGGATTGTTGGACTATTGGCCTCATCCATTCAGGCGATCTTTCCAGGTCCCTTACATTATCAGGCCCTGCAACGTCTCAAGATCCGGCACTTACAGAAGGGTCTTCAATATTCCGACCTTGTTCCTCTGTCACAGGACGCGAAGTCGGAGATGCTGTGGTGGCTCCATCACATGGAGGCTTGGAACGGGAAAGCCCTGTTTGGCTCGACTCCAGATTTGGTGTTGGAGTCAGACGCGAGTCTTTGGGGCTGGGGAGCCCGTTGCGGGGACGTGACGACGGGCAGCCGTTGGTCACAGGACGAACTAGCCCTTCACATCAACTGTCTGGAACTTCTGGCGGGATCGTTTGCGATCCGCAGCCTTGCTCCTCAGGTCACCAGCTGTTGCATTTTGCTCCGCATGGACAACATCTCGGCGGTGAGGTATGTGAACAAATTGGGGGGCACACGGTCAAGACTGTTAGCAGCGATTGCGAAGGATTTCTGGCACTTCTGCTCTTCGGAAGAAGATCACTCTTATTGCAGAGTATCTCCCAGGTCGCCAGAATGAAGTGGCCGACTGGAACTCTCGCCATCTGCTAGATTTCAGCGACTGGCGGCTTCACCCCGTGTATTTCGGAATCTGTCTCGCCTTTGGGGTCGACCTTGGATCGATCTTTTCGCCTCTCGCCTCAATGCTCAACTGCCCAGGTTTTACAGCTGGTGCCTGGATCCAGAGGCTCTTGCCACGGATGCCTTTCTCCAGACTTGGCCTCATCATCTTTGCTATGCGTTTCCCCCATTCTCAATGATTCCGCAAGTCTTGGCCAGAGCGAAGCAGTTTCAATCGGAGATCATTCTGATAGCTCCTCTTTGGAGGGCTCAAGCGTGGTTTCCGGACCTTCTGGAAATGAGTTGCTCGACTCCGTTCCTGCTTCCAACGAAGTGGAACCTATTGTTGGATCCTCTGCTCCATCCACATCCTCTGGTTCTGTCGGGCCAGCTCCGACTGGTGGCGTGGCGTCTTTCGGGGAACGCTGGAAAATCCCTGGCTTATCTGGAGACGCTGAGAGATTTATCAATGAGGCTTGGGCCCCCAACACGCGCAAGCGTTATGCATCAGCTTGGCGACGATGGTGTAGTTGGTGTTCTGAACGAGACTTGGATCCCGATTCAGCGGATGTCGCTTTAGTTGTTAATTTTCTTGCTTCCATCGCTTCTTCTGGTTCTGCTTACAGGACAGTCAATTCTTTTCGCTCCGCTGTATCTGCGGGCCATGATTTTGTCAACGGGAAGCCCATTGGAGAACATCATCTAATCTCTAAATTGCTCCGTGGCGTTCGGATGGCTAAGCCGCCATGTCCGAAGTATGTGGCTCTTTGGGATGTCTCCGTTGTCTTGCGTTTTCTGGAAGCTTGGCCTTCCAACGCTTCTCTGTCTCGTAAGCAATTGTCTGCAAAATTGACGATGCTCTTATGTTTGGTTTCGTGTAAACGTATTTCGGATGTTCGCGCGTTAGATCTCGCGGGCCGTTCTTTTTCCCCGGAAGGGGTTACTTTTACGGTTTCCCGGCGCACCAAGACTAATCTATCTACTGTAACTTATCCAGCTTTTCCTCAGAACCCACAGTTATGTGTGGTCCAGTGCATAAAAGATTATGAGGTGAGTACTGCTCCTTTTCGTCAAGATTTGTCTGGACAGTTGTTGATTGCTTTGCAAAAGCCTTTTAAGCCTGTGGCGCCAGCTACCCTTGCTCGTTGGGTGCGCTGGCTTATGTCTGAAGCAGGAATTGATGTCTCCATTTTTGGAGCTCATTCCGCGCGGGGCGCCATGGCCTCTAAGGCTTTCAATGTTGGTGTGAGTTTGCAAGACATTGTGAAGACGGCTGATTGGTCTTCTGATACTGTATTTAAAACGTATTATTTCAAACCCATTGTGGATATTGCATCTGTTGTGGTGGACCAGCTTTGAACAAGCATAATCTGAGCCTCCTGTCCTGCCATAGAATTAAAAATTTGCAAACATTCATGACAAGAATTTTCAATTCTATTAAGGACACGGAGGCGAGGATTATCCCACCCAAATGTATTCCACTGCAATGTTTATGTTGCATCTTTGCTTTGCTATGATCTGCAATGTTTCTTGCATTGATTTTTTTCCCCACCCTATGTGATGCTACCTTCCAGGGTTTTGGAGTTGTGTATTACGGCTCTGCTTTTCTTTCAGGTTCGGACCAGAAGTGATTCTTCGTCATGGTCTCTCCTGCAGTGTTTCCGCCACTTTGGATCTTGGATCTGCAGTGTTTCCTGATACGGCCTCTTCGCCCTTGGATGGTTCTGTGTCTCCTGCTGGCCCTTTTTGCAGTTGCCTTCGGCTCTTTTCCTTCACGATGTTTGGCGGTATTTCTTCAATGAATTTTGACTGTTTGCAATTTACTGGACAAAGAAAGAGGAAGTGTTGTCCTCTATGGTTGTTTATATAGTATGTAGTCTCTATGGTTGCCTAAGAGCTCATGGGATTTGTAGTCTGCTTTTTTCTTTACTATGTTCCTATTGGCTGCTGTTGGTAGTAAAGAAATCGAGGAAGCATAATCCTCGCCTCCGTGTCCTTAATAGAACTGAAAATTCTTGTCACGAATGTTTGCAAATTTTTAATTGTTGTCCTCTCAAATTTGCGGTTATGATCCAGATGAGGGTGGTAATGGGAAGACCACCAACAAATGCCAATATTTCCATCTGTGCATCCTACTCCCTCAACAACAGCCCATGATGCGAACGATGTCAGAAGTGCAGCCTACTGAGACAGGTTGGACTCAGCCTAATGAGACAGGTTGGACTCAATTTTTGGTGGTGTTGCCACTGTGTTGTACCGCCAATGAAATGACAGGGGTTGTTCCTTGACGGGCCTCCCAAAATGACCTTAACACATTAAAAAGGAATAAGAAGCTGTATTCGGGATTCTAAAGCTATAGTTGACGTATGCCGCTACACTATGTGTAGAAGGCTATTCTTTGGTGTAAGGAGCATAACAGGGTATATACAAAGTTATAGCTGGGCACCTGAAACTGTCACTGGGCATATACGGCTCTCTGTAGGCATATCACATTTAGAAACATGTACCTTGGCCTCAAACCAGAGATAAAGTACTTGACTCGCAAATTACATTTTGTAGTACATGAGGTAGTACTACAGTAGTACTACACACACACTACAAAATGCTATTCACAAACAAATGGCAAGAGATATCTGCCTCTGTTTATGCCTCTGCAATTTTTTTTCCTGCAGAGATCTCTACCACAGTGGCGGAGATTTACGCACATGTAGGTAAATATTTCAGCTGTAAATGTGGAAGAGACAAAGGGAAGTGGCTGGAAGATGGCAAAACTTACCACTAAGGGGTTGACTACGAGTCTGGAGTGTGTGCAGGGGGCACGTGGTGTGCCCTCCTGTGTGCATGCAGCCCAGTACCTGTACGGCATGGAGTGCAGCAGTCCATGCCATGTCGGTACTGACTTTGACATTCCCATTGCAGGGCCTATTTCATAGGCACCGCCCCGGGAACACCAAAAAACCACCTGCCAGACAGGAGAAAACTCGTAATCTGGCGGGCGGTTGCACATGGGGTTGGTGGTGCGGCTGCGGGGTAGTATCGCTGCTGCACCTTCAAACTTATAATCAGGCCCGAAGGTGAGGTGCTTAGGAAGTTTAAGGTGGGATTTAGATATTGATACAAAAATACAAACACACTCACAGAGTGAGACCATTGCTATTCACAAATTACACCTGCAAAGGTACTACAGACAGAAGATGTCAAAACAGGATAACAAGTACTCCAAGGCAGGCTTGGAATAAATCAAGCACCACACATGGCCGCTCAAATATATTGCAAAATGCTCTCATGGAAAACAATAGAGATAGGGAAATAGAAGAGCACAGTTTAGGAGCTAATGTTACATTTATTATGTAATTTCAATGTTTATATATAATTAATTAAACATTTCATTATTTTCAATGACAATAATAAACTCATTTATAAAAATTTACTTTTAACTCAACTATATTATTTTCAAAAAATGATAGTTTTTTAAAACTTTTATTATAATTTTTTTTAAATAAATTATATACATATTTTTTAATTAACTATTTAATGTTAATTAAATGTGCTAAGGAATTTTGCTATAACATTTTCTTTGATCAGTTCTAGCATAATAATAAACAATTAAGATATTTTATATATATTACACATAACTTAAAAAAACATGTTTTAAAGGATAAATATTAATAATTATCCCTATACTTTCCCCTAGAGAGATCTTTGTCTGTGCTGTTACTAATAGTTACTTTACACTCTTTCTCCAACTATTTTGTCTATCTTGAACAGGGATGCCTCAACCATACCTCTCAGACAGCCTAAACCAATTGGCCATAGGAATATCATATTTATGAGCCTTCTAGGCCTGCAAATCATCGACTCTAACCAATGGGTCCAACGTGGAGAGTAGAGGACCTGCAGATTATGCAACTACAAGGCTGTATCATGGCTCCACCTCTTATGCTGCTGTCCTTCTCCTGACACCCCAGGAGATCTCATCTGAAGCCACTCTATTTAACAAGCATTTGCGAGGCAATAGGTCTCGCATTTGCGAGAGTTTAAGCTATTGGCATTGTAAATGACAATGCCTTTTATTTATGTTTTAAAAACCAACACTTAAATAAAAGGCTTTGCCATTTGTGTGTGTGTGTGGGGGGGGGGGGGGGGGTGCAGGGTGGGGGTGTAGGTGTGCATTTGCCTGTCTTAAAATTGGAAGAATCAAAGGAAAGAGAAGGGAGTGTGCCTTACAGCAACAATGCCTCCGAATCCAGCATTGGGCGTCTCTCAGCGTCTTCAGAGTACCCTGGAGACTTTCCATGCCCGTTCTAGGTTGGGTAAGGCCTCTTCCTGACTGCCTCTGTGCCCGGTGCACAAGAGTCTGCCCGGAGCAGCCCAGGGGACTGACAGAGTCGCACAAGCCAATGACTGACCACCTCAATGCCGGTCTCGACTGCTGACAGGAGGAGGGGAGGGGGCATTTCAGCATTCCACACATCTGCTCGGTCTGAAAATAAAATCCAGTCCCCATCCAAGATGGGGGATTCCGGCCTTCTGTTCCAAGAACACCTGCCTCGCCTGAGCCCTGGAGTGTGGCCTGGCTGCCTGCCCTGCTCAAGCCTCACACCCATGGCATCTAAGGGAGTGGGGCAGTTATTCAATAAAATCAACACCGCCAATGGATTCGTGTCTATCACTGCTGGAATCTGGAGGGCTTTCATCACTTGTGCAACTGTCCTTCATGCCTTCTAGCAGGCTGCTGGTACTGGACTGCAGAGACTCTGCCCATCAGCATTCAAGTTCATCTACACAGGTATATGAATTGTTCTATCACTTTATTTTCTCTCCCAGATCGTTTTTTGCACTACAAGAGCTAATGGTCACTTTTATTTAATTTCCGTGGTTTGTACTTGCTAAAGGTTCAGAAAGACAACGTGTGTGAAGTCTGAATGCTGCACGGTGAAGGAGACCCGCTGTGTACCCATTGTTTGTGCAATACAATGTATAGGTTTCCAAAGGTTGTGATTGGAGAAACACGAACATTTACTGCGAGAAACATAACATGTTATCCGTTAATTATGTATGTTGATGAAGATAATATTTTGAAGAGTTGGGCATTGTAGGAATGTAGAGTGAAATATTCTTATCAGTAGAAACAACAACAAGCGCTCGCGCAAGTAGGGGGTGGGGGCGAGTGCGGCAGAGAGCAGGCAGCATTTCCCTTGCTGGAGCGAGCGAGCGTGATAATTGCTACAATATGGCGCCACTCGCTCCCTCAAGGGAATCGCCAAACGTGCACGCGTTGCCATTCAAAGCAATGCAACGTGTGCACGTTTTTGCCCACAAAGCTGTGCCCATTAGTAAAAGTCTCTTTCCTGTGCAAAGCATGCGCGCTGCGTAGGCGAGACCTAAAAAGGGGCATCCATGCATGCCTGGAGGCTTCAGCATTTTGTTTTTCCCAAACAGACACTTAAACTCTAGCGAGGTGTGGCAAATATGTGAAAAACCTGGAAGATATACTATTCCCTCGCCCAGGCCTTTCCAAATTGACTACAGCCATTCAAAAACTGATAATTCCTATTTCATGGCATGCCCCAGAGTTTTACCGACATACTAAACCCTTTTAGATGGGATTACCATTCTCTATAGCCTGTGTTTTTATCTTTTCTACCGTCTGTTAATGGGGATTGGGCCGCCACCAACTCTCATGCTACTTATCTACTCCTTGCACTAATCTATTTCCATTAAAGCGCACCTTGAACATCTATGCAAGAAACTATTTTGATAAAGCTAGTTACCTGCTGTTAGTCAACCAATCTCCTGACACACTGGGTCAGTCTGGCCAGCACAGACTTAACAGCAGGGTACCACTTGCTTTGGGCCCCCGACCGACAGCACCTTCTGTATATGGCCAAGGGATCCCGGTTCTCACCGGTTTGGAGAAGCCCTTGATCAGGCCCTACTGGACCCTCAGCCCTGGCTTCGCACTTGGCATACCCCGCCACAAACTTGCACTTGACATTCTTTTTCCTAGGGGCTGACCCAACACTGCTGAACCTTGGGACTGACATTTTGACAAGGAAAAGACGACCTCTAGCTGCTGATGTCATTTATGTTTTAACATTGATATCAATGGTTTTATCCTTAGTAGGGACATTGCCTAAGACTTCTTTTTATGAGTAATAATTTATCCTAATATATGTGCAATACAGTACTACTAACGTTCTTACGGCTGTACCGTTGATGTTATTATTGTTATGGTTTTATGTAACTGTGCAAATAAAAAATAAATTGTCAAAAAATTGCCACTCTTTATTCTGTTGGGGAGTCTCTACCCCCTGATTTAAGCGGTGGGTACATGTAAAGTCTACACCTAGGTGTAACTCTGCACTCGGAAATAGCACACAGCATTTAAACCTAGTTTTATTAATAAATATACACATGAGTAACTATACATGTGTATATTTATCAAAGTGTCAAACATAACTTATTTGCACTTCTATATGGTCCTTCATATTTCAAGAGCTAGCCCTACCTTCTATTTAGCCAACAACAGTGCAGCCTTCCATCTGGCTCTTACTGACATCATTAGTCAATGGATGATGGTAGAACTGCCCGCTTATATTGCTTTGTAGCAGGTGTTTGGTGCTGTTTGAGTATCCATGGTGGTTAAAATGAGTTTGAGGCCCTGGGGGAGTGACCTGTTTTAAGCTGTCAGTGAATGGCTCTGGTGTGGTTGCACCCACAGTGGTTTGCAGAGCGTCTTCAGACTGCTTTGTGGATGAATGCAGGTGAATGTCGTTCATTTGGTCTTTAAGCAATGCTCAAGTAGGCAAGTATTTGTAACAGGGCCAGGTAAATCACCTGCTGCAGGAGAGAGAAAATACAATACTGGCACTTGCACAATGCCAATAGCAGTACATTGCACTCAGTAAAAATAAACATTCGAGCACAAATACATGTGCTATAAAAGCCATGTTTGCTCTATAACTGAATGAAGCAACTTAGGCAACAAGAAGGTATGGTCAGTAATACTATAGGCCCCTAGCACTAAGTAGTACCGTTGCTCAGGTGTATCCAGAGACTCATTCCTATCTAGAAACCAGAATTGAATGGTCCCAACAGTATTGTTCATAGATGTGTATGTCCCTTGCTGGCTGATGATTGACGTAATATGGGCTAAAGTTCTTTGGTCAATGGAATGAGCAGACATTTGTGAGCAGGTTAGGCTGCTCCATGCTTCCTGGTACATAAGACAGCCTAAGTAAAACCCCTGAAAATGTGGTGCAAAGTGTTTTGGGGGATGGAGGGCACAAAGACAGACTGCCATTAATGGAGTGGCTCTGCTGAGAGACCGCTGTCTAGACTCTTAAAGGGTGTAAGAAGCAACGCAAAGCAATGGCAAATCGGGTAGAGTCCACCAAAGCCTCCAGAGGTAGGAAGCAGCAACATAAAATTTTCCACACAAAAAAATCCATAGAATATGAACTGAGCTACTAGGCTCACTTTAGCTCCTATCCCACCATGACGTCTCAATGAATGTATGGATAAATAGGGCCAACATTAAACACAACAATGGGGGCCATCAAGGAACTATATAGGGTAGAGCATATCCTACTTTTAAACTATCATCTTGAGGGGCAACATGTTACCTAGTGGAACAATGCCAAGCAACACAATACCATGCCAAAATAAGTTATCTGTAAACTTTCCACTAATAAATGGGCCAATTGGATGGCTCAGGCCGTATGAGTCCCAAATGGTGAGGGCCCGAAGCAAATAACGGAAAATGCTCACTGGAAAATCAAAGTCCAAACCATGCAGGTTTATTGAGAAATTAAGAATTATACACACAGCAAAAATGCAATTGATAAGCCAGTTCAAATCAGCATCAATAATGGTCAAAAGTGGGAGGAGCTTCGCGGGCAACCAAGATGGCCGCGTAAGCTCGGAGCTCCGCGGACCCTCCGACCCTCCTCAAATATCCTGTTGGAAATCCTGATCCACGTTAGTGGATTCTACTTGGTGGATGGTCGCAGACACGGGAGCAGCTTTCCGCTTCTTAATTGGTGGTTCCTAGACAAAGCTACGTCAAGCTGAACTCCGTGCCAGGGATGCGCCATTGTCTCCTGGGTGGTTGCTGCCTTCACCGACGCTCCGCACGATTGGAATGCGAAGCGGTTGTTTGTGGTCCCTGCTGACGGAGTGCTTGTGGCTGCGGAGTTGCCTACTACCGGCCTGGTGTGATTACCGACACTGCCTCTGCTCTCTTCGTGTGTCTCTTGTTCGGGCGGAGTAGCCCTTTGTTCTCCTGGGACCCAACATGGCTGGCAGAGGGGACCCCGACAGGACGTCGAACAGAGGTGTTCGTAGGACGACCCAAACGCAGCAGAATAAAATCGACCGGTATGCTCAGCAACGGACCTCACCCACTGTGGTGGCCTCCTCTAAGGACCTTCATCGTGCAGGCTCGCCTGAAGGCTCTGGGCCTACCCTGAGCGACGTTATGGGGGCCATCGCGGGCATTCGCTCAGAAATGGAAAAGCAACACGAGGTCCTGACTCACAAGGTGGACACTCTGGCTGTGGACCTTACTCTTATCAGGGCTGACTTGGGAAAAACTAACGACCAAGTGAAGTCTCTTGATCTCAAGACCTCCAGCCTAACCACCGACGTCTCGGACCTGCAGACGGAGGTCCGGACCCTGAGACTAGCCAACGACCAATTTTCTAGAAGGCTGGAGGACTTTGAGGGACGTGCCAGGCGGCAGAATGTCCGTATTATTGGTGTTCCGGAGGGGGCGGAGGAGGCGGCAGTGGACCTTTTTGTGGAGGACCTGGTGCAGGCGCATCTCGCACCTTCAGGCCTGAGCAACTTTTTCTCGGTGGAGCGGGCCCATCGGGTCCCGGGCGGCCCGCCGAAGTCGGGTGTGGCGCCTAGACCCATCATTGCGCGGCTCTTCAACTTTAGAGACCGGGATGTTATCCTTCAGGCATCCAGAAGGCATGGACCGCTCAAATACCAGAACTCTGAGGTGCATTTCTATCCGGATTTCACTAGGGCCGTGCAGAGGCAGCGCCAGAGTTTCGCAGGTGTGGAACGGCGCCTGAGAGACATGGGCTTTAAATATTCGATGCTGTTCCCTGCCAAACTTCGGATTGAGCACGAGAGCCGTGCCCTGTTCTTTGATGTGCCGGAAAATGTTAGCGACTGGCTGGACACTTTGCCACAACACCGGGAAGAACAGGACGAACACTCCGGAGGCGCAACTGGTGGTTCCGACCTCTAGGACTTGTTTCTACTGTGCGGATCATGGCGGTTGGTGTCCCTGCTGTCTGTGACTGATAATACCAATGTTACTTCGATGTTGATGATTCTCCTGTCGTTTACAAGGAGGGTGGCGGGAGGGGTTTGTGGAGATTCCTTACTCCTCTGGGGACTTTTTGTTATTATTATTATTATTAAAAATTTTTATAGAGCGCGTAGTCACCCGGAGGTATCCCAGCGCTAAAAATCCCTACACCAGTGGGGGGGGGGGGGGGGTAAAAGAGGGGTACAGCAATTTTGGACAGAAGCAATTTTAAACAGAGCAAAAAAGAAGTGGTTAAAAGTTGTTTTAAGGAAACAAGTGGGTTTTGAGTCGTTTCCTGAATCGTAAATAGTTTGATTCTTTCCTCAGGTCTCGAGGAAGGGCGTTCCATAGGCGCGCTGTGTGGATCGAGAAACGTCTTCCACCCGTGCGGGCTTTTTTGAATCTGGGCACGGTGATGAGGGACTCCCTGTCCGATCGGAGAGATCTAGGGGCTTTATAGGGTTGTATGAATTTCCTCAGAATGGGGGGGCCCTGATTCTGCACTAGCCTATGAGCCAGGCTTAAGGCTTTGAATGTTATTCGTTCTCTCACTGGAAGCCAGTGAAGGAGCTTCAGAGCAGGTTTGGCTGAAGCTCTGGCAGGAGTATGTGTGAGGATCCGGGCGGCAGCATTTTGAATTTTCTGCAGTTTATTTAGGGTTGCTTCGGGTGCGCCCAGGTATATAGCATTGCTATAGTCAAGCCTGGACAGAATAAGGCCTTGGATGAGAAGTCTTTGCGATGTGGGTGGAAGGAGGGGCAGGATCTTTCTCATCGCTTTGAGTAGGCCGAAGCAGGTGCCTGCTACTTTTTTGGCCTGCGTAGTAAAAGAGAGATCTGTTTCAATCCATACTCCCAGGCTTTTTACTTCCTGTTTGGGAGCAGGGGGGGGGGCCCAGACAGGGTGGCCAGGTGTTCAAAGGGAAGGTGCATCCTTTCTGACCCAGAAGGAGAATGTCAGTTTTAGAACCATTCAGCTTTAAGGCTGAGTTATTCATCCACCCTTGGATCTGTGTCAAGCAGTTGAATAGATCCGCTGGCTGTTGACTAGGGTGGGAGAGGGAGACAACTAGCTGTGTGTCATCCGCATAGCTGACAATGCTCACTCCGAACGGGATGACGACCTCCTCCAATGGGGACATATAGATGTTAAACAATGTGGGGCTCAGGGAGGAGCCCTGAGGCACCCCACATTGGAGGGGTGTATCGGAGGAGCGGGTGTTATTTTCCCCGATCTGGAAGGAACGTTGGGCCAGAAAGGAGGAAAGCCAGGATAGAACGGTGCCTTCTACTCCTACCTTCTTAAGCCGTTTGACCAGGAGTTGGTGGTTGACGGTGTCGAAGGCCGCGCTCAGGTCGAGGAGGATCACTGCCACTGATCCTCCCTCGTCTAAGAGCGCTCTGGCCTCCTCCACTGCAGCCAGGAGGGCGTTGTCAGTGCCCTGTCCTGGGCGGAAACCTGTCTGCGAGTTTTTTAGCAGATTATTAGATTCAAGAAACTGGGAGAGTTTCTTATTCACCAGTTTCTCTGCAACCTTGCTGGTCCCGGGGAGGAGGGATATTGGTCGGTAGTTGGCCAGTTCTGTAGACTAGTTCATGGGGCGACAGGCACACTGCTGGTTGGGGGGGCTCTTTAGTCTGCTGCAGGGGTGCAGGGTGGGGGGTGGTGTTGGGAAAGTTTGTTTGTTTATTTTTCTCTCTTTCTATCTCTTAGGCAATGGGATGTATACACTGTTCAGTTTCGTTTGCTGTTGAGGTTTGCTGGGGTTGGGTGGGGCTGGCGACACGATGATGGGGGTAGGAAACTACGTGTACTCAGTTGGAATGTTAACGGGTTGGGTGACCGCATCAAGAGGGGGGTCGTGATTCAATTGATTAAACGCCACATGCCCGATGTTGTTCTCCTTCAGGATACGCATCTGGTTGGAAATACGTGTAAGGCGCTTAACCGTAAGGGATACAAAATGGTGGCCCACTCGGGGTTCTCCTCGGGCTCTCGAGGGGCGGGGGTTCTTGTTCGTACGTCCCTTCCACTTGAGATCGACGTCACTCTGATTGATGAGAGGGGGCGATACGCCGCAGTCACGGGACGGTGGGAGGGGCGTGCCCTGACATTACTTTCAGTTTACGTTCCCCCGGGCCTGCAATCTAGCACTTTCCAGGACCTTGGTGGCGCCATTTTAAATTTGCCTGCTGGTTTGTTGATATTGGGGGGTGATTTCAACTCGGTTTGCTCCGGCTCTTTGGACCGCCATCCGCCTAGAGACCTCCGGGGCTCCCAACTGTGGTTACCCTCTTTCCTTGAGACTATGGGATTAGTGGATAGCTGGCGGCTTTTACATCCCACGCTCCGTCATTTTTCCTTTCATTCCGGCGCCCATGGCAGTCTATCCCGGATAGACTATGTTCTCACATTGGCTGCATATGCGCCTGCTGTCTCTGAGGCCCGATTTTTGGCATGGGGCATCTCCGACCATTCCCCGATGTGGGTCTCTTTCGACTTTGACATTGTTTTGTCGGATCGGCCGGTCGCTGTTAATCCATGGTATTTCCGCAACCCCATGACTCGCAATCTTCTGGCCAAGGCCATCGACCTCTACTTTTCTGAGAATGAGGGTTCGGTTAGCTCGGCCGCGACTCTATGGGAGGCGTTTAAGACTGTCTTGAGGGGTGCGGCTTTCGCTCTTATAGCAGAGGCCCGTAGAGTCAGGGACGCCGACTTGGTGCACATCGAGGAGGAGATCATGGAGTTAGACTCCCAATTGGAGACAGACCCCGATCCCATTCTCCTGCACGACCTTTCCCTTAAACAGTCGGAATACCGTGACCTTGCCACGAATGCTGCCCTTACTATAGCTAAGGAACAGCAGGGTCGGATATACGACGTCGGCGATAAGGCTGGGAAGTTGCTGGCCTGGCTAGATAGGAGGGAGATGGCTAGCCGTGTCGTACCCGAAATTTTGGGGGATGACGGAGTTGTCGTCTCTGATCCCAGGGCCATTGCAGAGTCCTTTGCCGACTACTTCCGAGGTGTCTACACATCTGTTTCGGACCGGTCTGAGATCGATTCGACAGCGCTTCTCTCGACAGTCGAGCTTCCCTGTCTTTCGGACGAGGAACGCGACGACTTGGACAGGGACATCTCAGTTGATGAGATCGCCCTTGCGATTCGCTCATTGCGATCGGGCAAGGCGTCGGGCCCTAATGGCATCCCGGTTGAGCTATATAAGGTCAGGCCGGATGTGGTTTCCCCGCACCTGCGTAACATGTTTCTGGAAGCGCGGGACGCCGGCCTACTTCCCTTGGACCAGAGGTTGGCCACCATTGTGGTCATCCATAAGGATGGGAAGCCGAGAGACTTGTGTCGCTCTTATCGGCCTATCTCTTTCCTCAATGCCGAGCCTAAGATTCTCGCCAAGCTGCTCGCCAATCGACTGATTGGGGTTATTGGCGACTTAGTGCACCCGGACCAGTCGGGCTTTATTCCTCATCGCAACACTGCCCTTAACCTGCGTAGACTCCACGGCGCCATGGCCAGGGCTCACACCCTGGAGAAGCCGGCGGTCCTTGCTTCCTTGGACGCCACGATGGCTTTTGATTCTCTCGAATGGAGTTACCTCTGGACGGTGTTGTCGAAGCTCGGTTTTGGCCCGGTGTTCATTGCCTGGGTAAAGCTCCTTTATGCTGACCCGCTGGCTAACGTTGCCGTCAATGGCCGCATCTCGGGATCTTTTGCCCTTCATAGAGGCACCAGACAGGGCTGCCCCTTGTCGCCTCTCTTGTTTGCGCTCGCTCTTGAGCCGCTTGCGGCTATGATGCGCACACACCCGGATCTGCATGGCATAAGCTGGGCTCCTGGTTTCGAGGACAGAATCTCTCTCTATGCTGACGACATTCTGCTCTACCTCACCTCCCCTTGCAAGTCACTCATTGTGGCATGCGATGTACTTAGACTTTTTGGCAGGTACTCTGGCCTCGTTATCAACTGGGCCAAGTCCTCCCTATACAAACTGAAAGGGGACACACCACGCCTCCCAAGAGGCTGCAACATCCAGGTGGCCAGCCAGGGCTTTAAGTATTTGGGGATTTACATCTCCGGTAATGCGAGGGTGAGATACGACCACAACTTGCTTCCCCCTCTTCAGCGCCTCCGGCGTGATGTGGAGGGTTGGCGCAAGCTTCCACTCTCTTTACTTGGTCGCGCGGCATTATTTAAGATGATGTCTTTGACAAGGTTTTTGTATGCCCTGCAGAACACCCAGGATCCGGTTCCCGCTCGCTATTTTCGAGAGATTGAGAGCCTTCAACGTGCCTTGCTCTGGGATGGCGGTCCCCGCGTCGCTATCACGAAGCTCACGCTTCCGTGGTACGACGGGGGTATTGCACTGCCGGATGTGCGCAGATATTACTGGGCCTCCCAGTTGGCGGCTATCAATCATGGTTTCTACGGCCCGGAACACAACCCCGGCTACGCCATGGACAAGTGGCTTTTGGGTGGCGGCAATTACTACAGGGCACTGTATTCGAGGTCTCTGGACGGGCGGATGTCGGGTCCAACGAGAACTGCGGTCCACATCTGGCGTACGATCACCAAGGCGCAGGGCTGGCAGGGCAGGCTGACTAGATTCACCCCTTTGTATGACTCCGACATTCTGGGCAAATTATGGCACACCAAGGGCTTTGATGAATGGGATCTCATAGGAATTTCCAGGGTGGACGATATGATCTCTAAGGGCGAGATTAAGACCTTCTCCCAGCTGCAGGCTGAGTATCAGCTGGGCGGCACGGAGTCTTTCCGTTATGCCCAGCTGCGACACGCGCTGCTATCTGCTAAGCCGGCAGAGGGGGCGATCCCAGAGAGCTCCCCGCTGGAGGACAGAGTGTTGGACGGCCATATGCCTGACAGTGCCATCTCACTGTCGTATAAGAAACTGATTAATGTTCGCACTGACCTCCTCCTCGGTGTGCGGGAGCAATGGGTGCGTGATGGCCTGGAGATCAACGATGAGGATTGGCAGAGCGCTGTGTCCTCCCCTAAGGAGGTCGCCATTTCCTCTCGTCTTCGGCTGGTGCAGTTCAAGATCTTGCACAGAGTGTACGTGACTGGCCCCCGGCTTGTACATATGGGCTACTCTACCGATGGGCTCTGTCGCCGTGGCTGTGGCGCCTCTGCTACTTTTCTGCACATTCTCTGGGAATGCCCCGTCATAGCTTCCTACTGGAGACGGGTGCATCGGATTATGGACGAGGTGACTGGGGTAGTGGCGACTGCGGAAGCTAGGAGATGCCTCCTTAACATCTGGGAGCCATCCGATCACAATGTGGCTCAGACGCAGTGGGTGACCCTTGGCAACATGGTGGCCAAACGCGATATTGCACAGAAATGGGGGGCTGCGACGGCTCCCCTGGTGGTACAATGGAAAGCCAACACGGATTGGTGTATGTTTAGGGAAAAGACAGTCTATGTTGCCAGGGGTAAGCCCAGAAAGTGGTCGAAAGTGTGGGGGGCTTGGAATGCTTACAGGGGAGATATTTGCTTGCCCCCTGAACCTGTCTCTTTGGAGGAACATTTGTCGCCATAACCTGTGCCACCAACTGTTTTACGTTGTACTGCTGAATCCTGTTTCTTCCTTCTCCCCCCCTCTATCCTGATTTACTCTTCTGTATTTGTGCTCCTGTGTACGCTGCTCCCTGCCCCGCTCCCGCACCTCGAAGGCCTTCCATGCTCCATTGCCACTCTTCAACGCCTCGGCGTTTTCTTCTTTCCTTGTTCTAATGTTCCTTCTATCATATAAAATATAAAAACAACCTTCATGGTACTGTGTCAAATGCTCTTGCACTATTGCTCTCCTGCTCCACTGTGCTGCCTTGCCTCCGGGATGTTAGGCTGAATAGCTGTGTGCACTTTTTCAATAAAGGTTTTAAAAATTAAAAAAAAAATAAAATAATGGTCAAAAGTCAAGTGGAAAGTTTAAGTCTAAGAGAAACAAGGGAGTGTACCTCTGAAGAGAGCAGGGAACAGTCTAAATATGAAATAAAATAGTCTAGCATAGAGACTACTCACTATGAAAGCAAGGAAAGGTCAGTCAAACATCTCCAGTACAGCACATTTTATAGATTTACAGATGTAGAGAATCCTGACCTTTTCCTGTGCGAGGTGGCATCATGGGCTGTACTAGTAAAGTTACATTTATAGAAACCAATCGACATTTCAGAAATTGGATTCTGTAAAACAAGCTATTCTAGAAACCCTCTCAAAACGCATAGTCTATGGGTCTCTTTGCCCTACATACAAGAGGAAACAAGATTACATGATTGAACAATGACCTTATTAAATTGAGAGAGTGCAATTTGAATAAAACATATGTATGAGTCATATTTACAAGCACATTGTATAACGTAGGAATGAAATGCTTATCGAAATGAGAAGTTGACACTTATAGCATAAAGTTAACTGTTGTAATCAAAAGTAATATAGGAAATGTAACTGTATTCACTTTAGAACATGCATTAGATTTAGAAGGCCCATATACGTAGTGGGCTAATGTAGAAATGTGTAGAAATGCTTACGAAATATAGAACGTGCAAAGTAGAATTCATGTATGTGTGTAACTTTAAACGGAGAAGCGGCGAGAAATGAAACGTGAAGGAATGTGTGGAACATGTATAACACGATATAGCGAATGAGAATAAGTTATACTTTACGTAGTCTATATTCTATGTACAATGTATTCACATATACGTAAAGGACTTTTGCTAAGTACGAATATATATATATGTTAAAGGTTAAGGCTTTTGTAAGAATGTTAGAAGGGTTTAGGTCATTTGTGATTTTAACCTGACTGACCAAGGGTTCGTAGTAGCGCAGTCCAATGTGTGTAATTTAGTGGACTCACAGGAGTCGTGAATAGCTTGATGTGGACGTGAGAGCCAAGAAGTCTAGCACTTGTTAGATTTAAGGTGACAATGCCGGACGGGGCTTATTGCCGAAACGTGAGGAGAGACGCTTGGAATTTGAGACTTGTTTTGAATGACCATTCACAGGATCTAGAAGGGTCAAAGAATCGCAGTTGTAAGTTAAAGTCTTGTTTAAGTTCATATGACTTTTTGATCTGAAAGTGTCAGTAGAAGTCGCCAACAAGAAGACGAAGGTGACATCTAAGGAGAAAGGTCAACTTAACGGACGACGCAAAAGAGATGAAGCAATGGAAGAAGCCAGAAACTGACATCATCGGGGAAAGTCCGTGGTGGGCGTCAAGGGGCGTTTCACCCACACTGTGATTGTGTATTTTAGGGACAGCACCCCGGGGTGAAGAGAGCATTTTGGCGATTAGCCAAGGGGAACAGCGAAGGCGAAGCTAATTGCTCAGAGCGCTGAGAGAGATCAGAGCGCAAGGGAGCAGTAGGCCGAGGACCCTTAGAGAGCAGATGGGTAGGCAACAAGGGTACTGCTTCCTAAACTTAAGTTACCTTTAGAGGCTAAGAGAGTTTGAACTTCTTTGGGAGTCAAACTGCTGACACCTTTTTAGGTTAGGAACTTGCGAAGTAGGGATGTCACTTAGTATAGAGTAGGGACAGATTTAACTTGATACTTTTCTCTTTCTGTAGATGACGCAAAGGAACCACTCCATATCGAAGCTTTGAAATTGTTGATTCTGGAATTGATTTTGTATTCTTTTGTATACTTTTTTGAGATTTATCCTGAGAGGATTGTATACGCATTTAATTTTGACTTTTATATAAACCTTTTAAACTTTATCAGTTGTAAGTGGTTCTTCAGAGTGGCGTCAGTTTATGGGGTTTATCTAACCTATGTGGGGTTTGTCTTTTACTCAATGACAGATACCAACGGTCCAAAATAGACAAATGAGATAGGTTAGCTGATTGATCATAAATTGATATCAAAATCTCATTCCCCGCAGTTGGTAGCAGAGTAAAGATGGTTATCTTCTTGAGGAAGACAACCTAGGCCAGGTTTAGTTTACCCCAAGGTCCCTAGTCATCGACGACCAGAAGAAGAATTGCAGCCGAAGACGGTGCTGACGGTGCGACAAGAGAAAAGCAGCAGAGTCGGTCGAGAGTGAGTATAAGGGTCATGCGTTGTAAGATTGCGGTGTTTTATGTTGTTCCTGTGTTGTAATGTCAAGCGGAGTTGAATGCCTGTAGTGTGATTGAGGGAAGGTTGTGAGCGCGCGCAACCGGATGAAATCTTAAGATCCAGGGAAGGACTTAAGTGGTTCGGGTGTATCGAACACCCAGAGTAATTTGTCTACCATTGAAAGGGGGTCATGAGGTACCATTGATCGCCCGACAGACCGATGATAGGGGGAGCATAAGAGTGAGTGAATGAGTAACGGACGCTGGTCGTACGTTTACTGTGTGTAAGTAACCTATCAGTTGAGGCGATCGTCCGACCGTCAGAGGGAAGACGTTTCGCCAGTTGAGGTAGCAATTACAGTTAGACTGTGGCCGTACAGTGAGAGAAAAGTGATCGCTTGGACGGAAGTAGTCATTTTTCGGCGTATGAATGAAAACGCATGCGAGATCGTGAGACGAGTTGAGAAAGAAGGAGAACTGCTGCAGAGGGAACGAGTGACGTCAGCATAGAACCGCGTTGAGATTGGGTTGTTTGTCATACGTCAGCGAAGAGCCGCGCTGAGATTGGTCGGTCAGCGTAGAGTCGCGCTGAGATAGGCCGATTTAGCGAGAGCCGCGTAGGGATTGGTTGGTGGTTGTCATCGGGACGTAAACAAGGAAGAGTAAAGGGAAAATTGTAGATTATCGAAAATGAAGTGTTTTAAGAGTTTAAGAGCACTCTTTAGGAGGAATAGAAGAAACTTATATGCTGGAGAAGAAGCTCCACCAGAAGGCACACCAGCTTATCATATGGCAGTAAATGTGGGCTTGCACTCGATACTATGGATCTCCGAGTGGAATAAGCTAACTGAAGGGAATAAGGAACTGACGTTTCCGAGATTCGGAACGTTTAAGCTAGACGTGTTGAACGAACTGAAAGCGGTAATGCTTGCAACAAGACCTCTACCGAGGCCAACACAATTTGAAGCCCTTAGTGTATGGTTTAGAACAGCACATGAAAAGAGCGTAAAGAGGCGCCAAGAAAGAGTGAGACGATCAGTAAAGGCAGTACAGGATGCCAAATGGGATGAGGAAGCTAAGAAATGGAGGGTGCAGAAGATGGAAGCAGACAAACTGTACCCGATGCTAGAAGTTACGGGAG
Source organism: Lissotriton vulgaris (assembly GCF_964263255.1). Lineage (NCBI taxonomy): Eukaryota > Metazoa > Chordata > Amphibia > Caudata > Salamandridae > Lissotriton > Lissotriton vulgaris. The sequence goes on along the minus strand of NC_141695.1, from coordinate 1,713,199,589 downwards.
AAAGGAAACCTCTAGAGGAAGATGAGGAAAGCGAGACAGAAGAGGATCTGATAGAGAGGCTATTAACAGATAGACCACCTCCGTACAGCGGAGGGGCCGCAAGTCCCATATTACAACAGGAAGACGGAGCTAGATGGGGGGAATATAAATCAATCCCAGTAACAGAGTGGGATCCCAAGAAAGATGTGGAAATACCTCAATCTAGTTCCGAACAGAGAGTAGTGGGAAGAGTAATGGTCCAGAAGGTGCCAGAGACACAATATGCAAGGTCCTACCAAATGCCAGACGCTTTACAGGTACCTGTTACCATAGGCCCTATTGTGTCAATCTACAACCCAGAAGAGGTCCAGCAGGAGGAACAGGCACGATGGGACGGGGAAAGAGCAGAGATGGAGAATAGGAATACCACGATGAATCCTCAGAGACAGATACTAGCACCGATGAGTCGGAGTACCCCATTAGATGCCGAAATAGGTCCCTGGGTAGAACAAGGGGGTCAAAAAGGGCCAATGGACTTAAGGGGACCAAAGCCAAAATCCCATAAGGAATTAAGGGAATACCTGAAGGAATGGGATACCGCCGAAGAGAGTCGGAATAAAAGTTTAGAAAAAGGAGCAGAGTGGAGAGACCAAGATAACAGGATCCTCTCTCATTGTGGAGCTGGCGAAAGCAGCCCGGAGTGGGAGAGAGGGAGCCAGGAAAGCAGAGGAAATAATTGTCCTACTATCAGTGGCAATAGGCAAATGTGTGACGACAGGAGTGCAGGGTGTGGCGAAGTGCCTTGCGTCACCTTTAGTGAAGGGGAACGAAGGACGCAGGAGTACCGAAATACTTTCAGATGCACTCACCATACCCCGAGTGAAACAGTGCAACATTGGAATCACGGGAACATGGAGAGTCGTGAAGGGTCTCGCCATGCATCTGGTGAACGCGAGCGAAGTCATGGGAATATAGGGAGTCGCGAAACGTCTCGCCATACTTCTGGTGATCAGGATCGTGATCGCGGGAGCATGGGGAGCCATGAAGGACCTTATCGTTTATTGAGCGACACCAGACAGCAAGCGAGTTACAGTGGGTTTGAACAGAATGGTGGATCCTATCTCGTATCTGGAGAAACCGAGCCAAAAAGACGGAATGTAGGGATGGGGGATGGAGTAATGTTCCACCACACCCCACGGGAAGATGGAAAGGCCTGGGATCTAGAGAGGTGGGAACAAAGAGATGGAAGGAAAACTCCTCATAACTCACCTGTGTTTAGGCGTAGGGCGCATAGTGGAGGTGAGAGGGGTATGAGCGAACCGCCTAGGACTGACATACTGAGAGCTGAAATAAAAGCAAGACGGATTGATGTAATGAGCTTAAAATCAGATTTGGATGAAATAATTGACGGCACAGTGGCAATAGAGAGGCTAGAGCTGTACGCACCAGATGAAATATTGTTCTTATCCAAGGATGTTACTCGGAAAGCAAGGGCAGCTCATGAAAAACTATCTGAATTAGCGGAAAAATATATGATAGACATGTCACGAACCAAAGCTTTACAGCCCAATCATAGGCTGAATTGCACAGATCAAGATTTGGATGAACGTAGAACGATTGGACTAAGAGTACACATAAGGGAACTGATCATGTGTATTAGAATATGGAGAGATCTGGATAGATGGGAGGAAAAATGGTCTAAGAGGGGATCTGTCAGAAGAAGTACAATTGTGAAGTCCCAGGATACAGACCTAATGCGAATGGAAGCTTTCCCTTTGCGAGAAATCGCGAACGGAAACTACGTTCACGTACCTTGGAGTAGGGGGGATTTAGCGGCATTCACTAATTCCTTCCCGAAGCTTAGAGAAAACCCCGTTGAGTGGTACAAACAGGTAGAGAGGTTCGTGAAGATCTCTAAGGTGTTGTGGATCGATTTGAACACATTGTTCGATATCGTAGTACCCGGAGATTTGTGGACAGCATGCAAACTTAGTATTGAATGGCCCACTTGTGAGCCTCCGAGAGATACCCAGACAAATGGTCCGTCAGATAGAGTCATGGAAAAATATGAAAGAGTAATAACATGGCTAAAAGAGAAAGTGCCAGTGCAGGACATAGACTGGGTTAAGATAGATCGAACAACTCAGGAACCTAAAGAGACAGTTCACGAGTTCTATGAGAGGCTATTGAAAGCGTTTAAACAATACAGTGGGTTAGACGTAATGGATCCTAAGGACATAGGACAGTTTGTGTCGAAGTTTGTTTTAGGATTGAGACCAGACATAAGCCTGATGATACAACAGCATCTGATCTGTTGGCAGAACAAACCTTTAGACGAAATTTTAAGGTATGCAAGGTACTGTAGCGATGAAATAGATTCAAAGGCAAAGAAACTCAAGGAAAAGTTAATGCTGGTACAAATGCAAGCAGCTGGAAAGGGTGGACAGCGGCAACAGGGAACAGGAACGCAAGCAAAGAAACAGAATAATCAGAGCAGAGATGAGGAGGAAAGACCGAGACCGAGAATGGATATCGCGACACTGAAAAAGACAACGAGGTGTCATCAGTGTAACGAAGTGGGACATTGGCGACGCGAGTGTCCTTACAATGTTGAGACAGGGGAATTAGAACACGAGGAGGAAGAGGTACAGAATAACGTGGTTAAGGGAGCCGCAGTCCCGAAGGGAAAGTTTATCAAAGGGGGGACTCAGACTCCTCGAGCCCCGTTTCCTCAACCACCTCGCATCACAAACGGAGGGAAAACCTACAGACAAATGCCATTGTTTGTAGGAGGAGAAGAATGCTACTACGTTGATCCCCTTACAGGGCAACGAGTAAATAGGGAGGAAGACTGTACTCTAGGAGCAGCCCTGGAAGTAGATCAAAGAGGACCATACGTAGAGGCTGAAGTAGCTGGATGTCCTACAACCTTTTTGGTGGATACAGGGGCCACTCGATCCACGTTGAGATCAGCGGTAGTCCCAGGTTTGCCAATATCGGGAGAGACGATTCAGGTGGTAGGAGTCGCAAACAAGAGGATGACTAATCCTCTGACCGAACTAGTGTCAGTAAAGATAGGGAATTACAGTGACGAACATCAGTTTGTGATCTGTGATTCTAGCCCTGTGTGTTTGTTAGGAAGAGATCTGTTGTGTAAACTAAATTGCACAATACATTGCACACCTGAAGGAGTAGAAGTACAGACCAATGATGAGGATGCCGATTTTAAGGTTGTAAACTCGCAAGAGTGCGTGGAACTATATCCTACCTTAACAGTGGAGGAGCTTCCACAGGATTTGAGGGAGAAAGTGTCAGCTGAGGTGTGGGATTTTACTGGAGAAGAAATAGGACTGATCAAAGGAGTAGAACCAGTAAAAATCTTGGTAAGACCCAATGCTGAGTATCCAAGAACTCCACAATACAAGTTGACTCCGGAGACAATTGCAGGAATAAAGCCTGTGATTGAATTCATGATTAAACAGGGAATACTGAAAGAGATCGTGGGAAGTCCATGTAACTCCCCGATTATGGGTTTGCAGAAGCCTAGTGGAAAATACAGAATAGTGCAGGATCTTCGAAAGATTAATAATATCGTTGTTTCATGTTGTCCAGTGGTACCGAATCCATCAGTGATATTGTTTCAGATACCGTTCCAAGCTGAATGGTTCACCGTGATAGACTTATGCCAGGCTTTCTTTTCGATTCCTTTAGATGAGGAGAGCCAGTATCTTTTCGCTTTTAAGCTGGAAAATCGCGTTTTAACATGGTGTCGTATCCCTCAGGGGTATACAGAAAGCCCATCGATTTTTAACCAGCTGCTGAAGAAAAATCTTGAAAGTCTAGTACTGCCCAAGAACTCGGTTCTAGTCCAGTACATAGACGACCTCCTAGTTGCGTCAGAAACTGAGGAAGCTTGCAAGGTAGACACCATCACCTTGTTAAATCACTTGGCCAAGAACGGACACAAGGTGTCTCCAAGTAAATTGCAATATTGTAAGACTGAGGTGCAATACTTGGGCCATAGGATTGAAAAGGGAAAGCGGAAGGTGTCTCCAGACAGAATAGAGGCGATCATGAAAATGAACGCGCCTACAACACAAAGAGAAGTCAGGATGTTTCTAGGTATGGTCGGTTATTGTCGGCAGTGGATAGCCAACTTCTCACTGAAGGCAAAACCTTTATTACAACTGACGCACAAGGGAGTAAGTGATCCGGTACCATGGGACAAAGATTGTTTGATGGCATTTTTGCAGCTGAGGGAGGACTTATGTCGTGCCCCGGCTTTAGGGATGCCTGATTACACAAAACCATTTTTGCTTTACTGTTGCGAAAGAGAGGGATGCGCGTTAGCAGTTTTGGCTCAGATACATGGAGATGCGCGTAGGCCAGTAGCGTATTTTTCGGCTACATTAGATCCAGTAGCCGCAGCGTTGCCCGGATGTCTCAAATCCGTTGCTGCAACGGGTGTCAGCATTGAACGTTCTGAAAGTGTGGTAATGGGTCATCAGTTAGTGGTGTACGTACCGCATTCTGTAGAATTGTTAATGACCAGGACTAAGACTCAGCATCTGACAAATAGCAGGCTCACACGCTACGAGCAAGTCATACTGGCTGCCGAGAATGTGACCCTAAAAAGATGCTCCGTCTTGAATCCTGCAACTTTGATGCCACTTCCAAATGAGATTGACGACGAAATCTGTACAGATCATGACTGCCTTGATGTGACTGAACTATGCACCAAACCGAGACCCGATATTGTGGATGAGCCATTGACTGACCCCAATGAAATTTTCTTTGTTGATGGTTCATGTGTAAGAGACAATATCGGTCAGCTGAGAGCAGCTTATGCAGTTTGCACAATTACGAGAGTAATAGAAGCCGCTTGCCTGGAAGGAGTACACTCCGCTCAGGTAGCTGAAATTGTTGCTTTGACGCGTGCTTGTTTAGCAGGCGACAAACTTCGAGTCACCATATACACCGATAGCCAGTATGGTTTCGGGGTAGTTCATGATTACGGGCAGTTATGGTCTCAAAGAGGTTACATGACCTCCTCGGGTTCTCCCATTAGGAATGGAGAATTCGTGAGACTCTTGTTAGAGGCATTACAAGGTCCGACAGCCATTGCAGTGGTCAAATGTGCAGCGCATACAAAAAATGTCGATTTTGTATCACTAGGTAACCGCTATGCGGATGAAGTAGCGCGTTACTGCGCAGAACAGGGATATTCTCACACTGATGTGAAAGTGGGAGGAATCCAAGAAAGAACTGAATTGACAATGTTGTTAGATACTGTAGATACGTGGGATGAGCTAAAGAGTGTTCAGGAAAATGCACCAGATGACGAGAAAAAGAGTTGGGAAACAGCGGGTTGTACTAGAAGTGAGATGAACTTTTGGATCTCTGCCGATGGGAGGGCAGTTTTACCAAATGAACTTGTTAGTCCAATGGCAAGGAAATTGCATGGATCAGCGCACATAGGTAGAGATGCTATGGTGAGAGTATTCAGACAAACGTGGTTTAACCCAAAGTTTAGAGTAGCGGCAGAAGCAGTGTGTCAGAGATGTACGATCTGTCAGCAACTAAATGTAGGAAAGAGAACACCAGTCACATTGAGTCACATTGGGAGGTCTGGGGGGCCTTTCAATAGAATGCAGCTTGATTTTATAGAAATGCCTAAATGCAATAGACTCAGATACGTTTTAGTGATTGTTTGCATATTTTCTAGATGGGTTGAAGCTTACCCTACACGTAGGTGCGATACACTTACAGTAGCAAAATTGTTACTTAGAGAGTTAATACCGAGGTTTGGGGTGCCATCCTCTTTGGAATCGGACAGAGGAACTCATTTTAACAGCGAAATAGTGAAGATGCTATGTTCAGCTTTGGGTATCGATCAGAAACTACATTGCAGCTATCGACCAGAAGCTTCAGGGATTGTAGAGCAAATCAACAGTACAATCAAGTCCAGACTTGCCAAAGTTTGTTCAGCAACATCCCTGAGTTGGCCAGACGCACTTCCAGTGGTTCTTATGAGCATACGTAGCATACCAGATAGAAAAACAGGTCTCTCTCCACATGAAGTGCTAATGGGGAGAGCCATGAGATTGCCATCGGTTCCGACTGCAGCCCTAGTGAACATCACAGACGATTTGATCTTGGACTACTGTAAGGGACTATCTGATGCCGTTAATTCTGTGTCCCTCCAGGTCCAGGCTGCAGAAGTTCCATCAGCACAAGATTTGTGCCATGACCTGAGTCCGGGGGACTGGGTCCTGGTGAAAAAACACGTCAGGAAGAACTGCTTAGACGTGCGCTGGAGAGGACCGTTTCAAGTCATACTTGTGACGAATACTGCAGTAAAGTGTGGATGCCTGCCAAACTGGATACACGCCACACACACCCGAAGAGTGCCAACACCTCTAGAAGAAACAGCTCCTCTCTCGGATAAGAATCCAGCGGAAAGCGGAGAAGCCATAGAGGGGGAAAGCCAAGCTGTGGAGGTGAGCGAAGAGGCTGAGACTGAGACGGAACAGGTCGACGAAGGTCAGGATACCAGTGGGACCGAAGTCGCCTCAGGAGAAGAGAGTAATTGGGAGATCGAATCAGATACTGAACAAGCAGAGAGTGATCAAGAGACAAGTCCAAGAACAAGGAGCGGGAGGACAAGGAGTGATGAAGCTAGTTGGCCAGAGAGAAGGAGAAGGCCAAGCTTAAAAGCAGATCAAGAAAGAGCTCTTGTCCCGATCGCTGAAGAATCGGATCAGGAGGAGGAAACTACAGACTCAGGAACTGAAAGTCCAAGGAGATCGAGAAGGGTACGTGTGCCCTGCAGAAGGTACGCCACCCCAGAGTGGACTTATCTAGCAGATGTCTTGGGGACAGAAATCTGGGAGAGTGAAGAAAGTGAAAGTAATCGATCACAATCCATTTGTGGCAGTGGAAATATGGATGTTGACGCCTGGACTCGAAACTGACAGGTTACTGACTTTCACACTTCCCATACCCCCATATTTGAGTCAAATTCAAGATCTAGTGCTAAATAGATTACAGTTTCCGACTTTTGGTCATCAAATTCCAGAGGAAGAAGAAAAAGTCATTCGTTTTGAGTTATTGGAAATAGTTGTGAAAGCTGCAGGTACGAGAATTATTGTAGATGCATAAAGACTTTTGTATATAAGCTATAAAGAAGAAGATAACCTAGCGCCGAGTGGAAAGAAGAATAAAAATTAGGGATGACATTTAGAGGACGGAGAAGGGTTAGGGTTGTCTGTTGCTAAAGAGAAAAAGACATTTGTTGCGAAAAGAGACTTTTGTTGATAAAGAGCACTTTACAGACTGAGAAAGCAAAAAAGCAAACAAAGACTGGAAAGGAAAAACTTTTCGCAAAAGAAGGAGCTAAGCTGTTTGATAACATGGAGAACGGCAACCCAAACCGAAAAGCTAGATGCATAGTAGGTACACTAATAGCAGTAGTAATTTCTCTCATAATTACAGTAGTGACTATATCATACATAATAGGACATGAAAGCGATAAAGAAACAGCAGATGTAAAGCCTGTAACGACTTTGAGAACTACTCTTGAGGGGAAGAACGAGGAGAGCAATGTTATACGTGAAAAGGCGTTACTGGCAGATGAAGCTCGTAGATTACATGTAGACGAGTCACAGGGAAACTTTAGGTCAAACGCATATGCTAAACTATTGTACGAGTATATCGATGCCATGGAGGCCAAAGATTGCTATGTTTGTATGCAATTGCCGGCTTCTGTAGACGAAGGCATTAGATATCATCATCTCCCACTGACTTATGGGATAACATGTAGTTTACTGCTCAGTATATTTTATGGTAGGGAAGGATTTGAGTACTACTTTTCAAATTATGATTCGGTACTGCCTGAAGTTCCGAATTATAAACAAATGAATAAGTGGGACTATTACAAAAAGGAGGATAGACTAGCTAAATTCTTTCTTCCTTGGGATACACTAGATACTTCATATGCACGTAGAAATAACCTGACTTGCAAGATGTCAGAGGTTGAGAAAAAGTTCATAGGACAAGTAGATGATAGATACAGAAGGCAGAAGATTCTGAAAATGTCAGGACAATGGAAAACGGATTGGACCGAAGAAGAGAAAGCACATAAAAAGAAAGGTATCAATGGTCCAATAGCTTTGGATAGAACGCAGAAAGGGAAGTTATGTTTAACTCGAAGCAAAACGTATTATGAGAGTGTATTTGTAGGTGAAGTAAATTGTGAACATGCTTTTAGATTAGAGTACTATACGAAAGATTTTATGAAAGGAATGCAAGCTATTCCGAATGTGTATTTTGTATGTGGAAGAAATGCCTATGTAAAACTACCTGACAATTGGTATGGTTCGTGTTACTTGGCAATTGTCTTCCCCAAAATATATCATGCAAAGGATGTAGCGATAATAGAAGGAAAGGCTTCGAAGAGAGCGAAAAGGGATGTAGGAGATGCAGAAGTAGTAGGAGATGTATTTGGAGCAATGTTTCCTATGTTAGGTTTAATACTTAATGATGTTAAGATCAGGAGATTGGCTACAGTCGTAGATAGATTGTCTGCAAGTACTGCAAGGTCATTAATGTTAGTAGAAGGAGAGATGCAGTCGATTAGAGCAATGGTTCTTCAGAACCGACTTGCTTTAGATGTATTGCTAGCAAAGGAAGGCGGAGTTTGTAAGGCTTTGAAGGTTCAGGAATGTTGTACTTATATTCCTGATAATTCAAAACCGCTTGAGAAAGTCATAAGCAACATTACACAGATTCATCAAGAGATCGAAGACTTATCAAAAATAAACGTTTGGGAAAAAGTCGTTCATGGAGTAGGAAAGGTTGGGAGTTGGTTTGCCAACCTTGGTAAAAGCATAGTATGGTACATATTAAAACCTGTGTTGATAGTATTAATTTGTATAATCATATTGTTAGGTTTAGTAAAATTGTATAAATGGTATAGGTCGAACCGGTTACAACGAACAATGAGAGAGCAAGAAAGGAGATTAGCTGCTTTACAAGATCAACAGTACAGAAGCTTCAGAGCACTCGAAACGATGAAAAGAGGGAATGTTGTAACTAGTTCTGTGTAAGGGTGCTATTCAAATTGCATTTAGTGATGACTCCCAGAAGTCATCAAAGGGGGGAACTGAGAGAGCGCAATTTGAATAAAACATATGTATGAGTCATATTTACAAGCACATTGTATAACGTAGGAATGAAATGCTTATCGAAATGAGAAGTTGACACTTATAGCATAAAGTTAACTGTTGTAATCAAAAGTAATATAGGAAATGTAACTGTATTCACTTTAGAACATGCATTAGATTTAGAAGGCCCATATACGTAGTGGGCTAATGTAGAAATGTGTAGAAATGCTTACGAAATATAGAACGTGCAAAGTAGAATTCATGTATGTGTGTAACTTTAAACGGAGAAGCGGCGAGAAATGAAACGTGAAGGAATGTGTGGAACATGTATAACACGATATAGCGAATGAGAATAAGTTATACTTTACGTAGTCTATATTCTATGTACAATGTATTCACATATACGTAAAGGACTTTTGCTAAGTACGAATATATATATATATGTTAAAGGTTAAGGCTTTTGTAAGAATGTTAGAAGGGTTTAGGTCATTTGTGATTTTAACCTGACTGACCAAGGGTTCGTAGTAGCGCAGTCCAATGTGTGTAATTTAGTGGACTCACAGGAGTCGTGAATAGCTTGATGTGGACGTGAGAGCCAAGAAGTCTAGCACTTGTTAGATTTAAGGTGACAATGCCGGACGGGGCTTATTGCCGAAACGTGAGGAGAGACGCTTGGAATTTGAGACTTGTTTGAATGACCATTCACAGGATCTAGAAGGGTCAAAGAATCGCAGTTGTAAGTTAAAGTCTTGTTTAAGTTCATATGACTTTTTGATCTGAAAGTGTCAGTAGAAGTCGCCAACAAGAAGACGAAGGTGACATCTAAGGAGAAAGGTCAACTTAACGGACGACGCAAAAGAGATGAAGCAATGGAAGAAGCCAGAAACTGACATCATCGGGGAAAGTCCGTGGTGGGCGTCAAGGGGCGTTTCACCCACACTGTGATTGTGTATTTTAGGGACAGCACCCCGGGGTGAAGAGAGCATTTTGGCGATTAGCCAAGGGGAACAGCGAAGGCGAAGCTAATTGCTCAGAGCGCTGAGAGAGATCAGAGCGCAAGGGAGCAGTAGGCCGAGGACCCTTAGAGAGCAGATGGGTAGGCAACAAGGGTACTGCTTCCTAAACTTAAGTTACCTTTAGAGGCTAAGAGAGTTTGAACTTCTTTGGGAGTCAAACTGCTGACACCTTTTTAGGTTAGGAACTTGCGAAGTAGGGATGTCACTTAGTATAGAGTAGGGACAGATTTAACTTGATACTTTTCTCTTTCTGTAGATGACGCAAAGGAACCACTCCATATCGAAGCTTTGAAATTGTTGATTCTGGAATTGATTTTGTATTCTTTTGTATACTTTTTTGAGATTTATCCTGAGAGGATTGTATACGCATTTAATTTTGACATTTATATAAACCTTTTAAACTTTATCAGTTGGAAGTGGCTCTTCAGAGTGGCGTCAGTTTATGGGGTTTATCTAACCTATGTGGGGCTTGTCTTTTACTCAATGACAGATACCAACGGTCCAAAATAGACGAATGAGATAGGTTAGCTGATTGATCATAAATTGATATCAAAATCTCATTCCCCGCAATGAAGATACAAATGGCTGTGGCTTCGAGCAGAACAGGCCTGACTTTTGTTACATCACATGAACAACTCCTGCAAGCTCCCTTTGAAGAACATTATAAGATGCAACTCAAATAAACAGCACCACAGAACAAATCACATTTTCATCTATTTTATGAAAAGAGAAGCACTGTAGAGAGAAAAGCTTGCATACATATTTTTAAAAGACTCCGTTTCTTTATTTGTTTTTTGTCCTACTTTTGCCAAACGTCAACACATGCAAATGAACATCCATCGTTATTAATACATCTCGGCTCACAACACTCAGCGATGTGTCTGAAGAGGGCCGCCTGAAGCCACTCTATGCGTCTTTATTTGTTTATCTTCCTTCTAGTTACAAGAGACAGGCATGCTGCAAGGACTGACTGTAAAGGGACCCTAATACACACGAAGCTCATCAAGATGCATACAATCAAGGGGGTAGCCAGAAAATGAAAATACCCCCAATTGAACCATACCTCTAAACCACACCGAGAAAGCCAAGAAAGAGAAAATCTAACCATACATTCATCCTCCTTACACCCATCTGTCCATAAATCCTTGCACCCTTTGAACTGGTCATACATTCATCAGTCAATTCCTTCAGCATTCCATCCATCCTTTCACCTTATTTCTATTCATCCATCTCTCCACCACTTCACATTTCCATTCACTCACCCCTCCAGCCACCCATCCCTCCATCATTTCACCCTTTAATATACCCTTTCAGTTTTCCCTATCTATCCATTGCTTTTCCTTCTATTTACTCACCCTTTCACCAAGCCTTTCAATTTTCCATCCATCCTTATACCCTTCTTTCTATCTTTTCACCCTTTCCCTCCATCCTTTCAACCACCATTAATTCACCCTTTTGTTCACCCTTCCCTACTACCTTCATGTTTTCTTTCTTATTTCCTTTCACAGTTCCTCTTTTCGTTTTACCTTACGTTATTTTTTTCCTTTTTCCATCTAGCCATTTTTTGTCTCTCATCCTTCGTTTTCTTTCTTAATTGTTTTTCTCTGTGGCACACTTTCCCTATTTACCCCCCTCTGTGTTACCCCTTAGTTTTACTTTTATTCCATTATTTCAATGTATGTTTCTTTAGTTCTGCATATCAGCCCACAATCCACACCCATCTGTAATGGTATTCCCTAACTATTATTTTATTAGCATTTTGATTGCAGGAGGAAGAGGCCTACTAATGACTAATTAACATTTTATGGTGCCAGTGGCAGCCCCAGTTTAAGCAGGTTCACTACGCCCCTTCATACAATTATACATTTGTAAACAATTGTAGTTGGCAAAACAATATACAATGCCTCCTCTAAAGATCTAGCATGGATTATTAGAGTGCCAATCTTCTTCCCCAGAGTTTGCCATGGTGGTAACCAACATAAATACCCTTGCCTGCCATGGTAATCTGTGAGAGTCTGTGTAACCGAATACCTGCTTATAGGCTGAACACCTGGTAATATTAATCCACCTTAAAAGGTCTATTGACCTTTACTTGTGAGTTTCATGATATATAAATCAGCTCTACTGCTGCTTTTCATAAATTCTAAAAGCATTTGCCATTGAGCATAGTAAAAATTCACAAAAATCTAAGAATGCAGTAAAAACACAGGCAAACATTTTCCAGCTTGGCTGGGTTTGTTTAGAGTAAACATTTATTTTTACTGACATGACAGATTCAAACTGATTCACTTAATTATTTTTATGATTTGAACCATATGTGAGTTGAACAATCCACCAAATACAGAGCTGGTACTATCCTAATTAATATTTTCAATGGACAGTTCAATACTATTGAAAGTTCCATACTATTGAAAGTATACAATGACGCTTGACCATAAGGCAGTGTTGCTCAGTAAAAGAGGACATTTGCTCCTTGCATTATATGGCTTGTGCTAAAAAATGTGAACATTTTCCCACTACCAATCCCAGATCTTAGCACATTTACATGGACACTCCTGCTCTAACCTACAGGTTTCTTCCTCGAAGAACATCTGTCCATCCGTCACAACCATTCCCAGACTGGGGGAGCAACAGTGGACAATATTTAGTGATGTATTTTGTCCAATAGGAAATGCTGTCTTGTGGGTAGCCCTCCTCCTCCATAATGTCCAGAAGTGCAAGTTAAGGGGAAAGGTTAACTTGCCAATCAAGTACATTAGAAACAAGTGGGAGACTAGTGTCTTTAAATAACAACACATCAGCATGCAGCATAAAAGAACTTCCCAATGTAAGTTTGGCATCTCAGGCATCATCTTTCTAGACCAGTCTGGCAGTACTTCTGTGAAAGAATTTCAGTTGGATTAGGTGCAATTTTGCTGAGATGGTTAGGATGCCATTTTGGAATTGTGCCAGTCATTTTCATCTAGGAGACTCAGGTCGTTCCCTCAGCTAAACCACAATGCTGTGAATTAGTCTGGAGCAGTAACAACCAAAGTATGATATTCCTGTGGTGTGCCCCTTATTTCCAGTCTGATTGTCAACAGCTTAGCTTCAAGAGGAGCGAAGACTGGGGTGTCATTAGGATGGCGGGCGGATTTAGTCCGCCCGCCATCCTAATGACACAATGCTAAAATGCACGTATGCATTTGCATAAACAAAGCGGCAGGCACCGCCCAGTGTTTATGCAAATGGAGTGGGGTACCACAGGTACCCCCCGTGTGCACCCCCCACCTCTCCTTCACTCTGGGGGCCCACATTAATATGGCTGGCAGTGTCTATTAGACACCGCCACCATATTGGACCTTTTCCGGCCCGGTCGCAAGGCGACCGGGGCGGAAAAGAGGCGGACAGTCTTTCTGTCCGCCGTGGTTCCCCCGCCATCCTAATATGGCGGGGGGTCATTTAGGTGAGGATGGTGGGCGGATTGCCCCCGCCAGGCCAGCGGTGGCGGGGGCAATCCGCCCGTCATCCTAATGGGCCCCATGATGTACTCCCACTAGGTCGATTGCACATTTTATGTTTGTCTGTCCAGCATACAAAGCGGCAAGGAGGTGTTGGCTGAAACCAATATGCAAGGAGATGGGCACTGGCAGCCATCGAGCTGCACTGCCTATCCTAAAATCCGACACTCTGGATCTCTAAGCCTGTGGATTGGCTAAATATCTTAAATGGGCATGGAGCATCAGAGCGCACGAAATCTGAAAATGGACTTAGTCTCCAGTAATGCTCCTTTTTCTTTTACCATTACGTAGTTGCCGAGACAACTTTTAAAACTATTTATCGCTTATTGCTTCATGAACTAATCAATTTTAAAGCTCTTTCTGTATATTTTGTTTTTAAAATATGTGCTTTATGGTCTATTCTGCATACTTTGTATATTGGATTGTATAGCTTTTAAGATATTTATTTATCGAAATAAAGCTTTATGAACTGAACTGTACTAACTGATTTAGCAGTCACAAACCCTGCCCTTTAGTAAATTTCAGGCTTTGCGACTGCTAAACCACTTACTAATATGTCCCAAAACCATTTTTGGAGTCAGAAAACTTTTTACAACTAGATAAAATGGATTGCGCAACTCATATCAAATCACTATATGAAAGGGGTGTGTTATGGATTTCCTTCCAAACTTGAAGTCGGTATTGTATGTATCAATGGTTTGTGACCATGATTCTGGTTGCAAACCACAGATCTATTACCTACTCTCAAGTTGGTTTGGTAAATAATTTGCAAGAGGCAAGAGATTGTCATTGAACCTCTTACTTTTGGAAATCAGTTTGGGAATTTTTAGGCGGGATTGTGTGGTCTTAAAGACAACTGCCTCCTCTCTCTGACGTTTTGCAAAATGGCGTTGTGTAGTTCCTACTAATCCGTAGGATCTGCACATTTGTTGGACACCATAAACTAAGGGCTTGGTGTCTAGACTAATTCTGGACACCTCCGCAGCATATGTTGCCTAGAGGCCGGCTAGCTCACAGTGCCAACCGTAAGCCCCCCTAACCTTACCAGGGAGAGAATGTTTTTTTGACAACCACTGAACATGACAACCCTGAACCCTCAGGGATCATGGAAACAGTACAGAACCTTTCACTCAGTCACTCGTACTCACTTATTCTCAGAGAGGTATACAGAGAGACCTTTTCAATGTATTTAATGAACCAGTGTTATTCTTGAATAAACTATGTGTGCTGCAATGATTAATAGACGGAAGCAGATAAAAGTGATTACAAGCACTAGAAGCGTAAATAGTAGATACAGTTGTACCATGGTGCTAAAACAGTGTATGTAGGCAGGCATACAATACAAGGCAGTAATCGAGCGTACTCCTACTATGCAAATCCCTCTCTAAGTGTACCTAGAGTGTGTGTAGATGCAGAGACAAGAATCCCCGTGAGGGATGAACCAACCTCATTACCTAATGGGAGCGAATGAAGGACTCTGTCTTGGTCATGAACTGAACACCCCTCACAACATGTCAGACCACTGCGTGATAAAGTCTCAGGGGTCCGCACGTCAACTGAAGTCCCTCCTCTTCTAATTTATCAGGATACTCATCTTTTATAATAGAAAGCAGACTTGCGATGTGCGCATAGATTAGTGATGTTATGGATATGTAGATAGCCCTGTAGCCCCGTGGATGAAGATAGAGGTGACATTTGTAGATAGTGCAAGAAGAGAGCTAGTACATGATGTTCTGGGCATTGTCATAATGTTGTGCGAAGCTAGATGTGTAAACAAGTTTAGTTTCAGAGAAAGTAATCCAACATTGTCACGCACGCAAATATGTGCGAAAGGTCACTGCTGAAAAACAGGGCAATGTAAGAAAATAAGCCGCTTCGCTACATGAGCCTAACCCGGGAATATAACAATGGAACACTTTTTTTTAGTTTTTAAAGCAGTGTCCGTTTCTTTGAGGAATTTAGATTACTTAAAAAACAGTTTTCTGTTTTGAAATGCAGTCATAGGGACGGTGGTCTGCTCGTCTTTGCAGGCAAAAATCCCTGGGATTGTAGCCAATCACAGCGGGTTGCCCATTGGGACCTGCCTAATGAATACTAATTATACAGGTCGTTCAGGGCCCCATTTGATTTCCCATTTTGTGAACTGACCTATTAGTACATGGGTTAGTTTGAAAAATGAAATGCTAGTCACAAAAAGTCAATGCACAATTTGCAACCACTTTTTGCGACCAACTTGGCCCTAAATTCAGGAAGAGATACCAGAATGAGCCTTGGGCCCTCAATTACATGTCGCTGCTGAAGCTATTTATAGAATTGTGTTGTATGACCGAGGCACGCATGTCTAAACCACGCATGCTTCTACCATGTTGCCTTAACAACGAATGCATCTTAACAATGCATTCCTTCGTCATGCATGCCTTTACCCTGCATGCATTTACCACACAATTCCGTGGTGAAGGCATGACTGGGAAAGGAATGTGTGGTAAAGATCACACCAGAGGCCACCCACCCTTAGCCCTAAAAACTACCCTGACCCCTCAGCCATAAAAAAACAACCCTGCCCCCAGCCCTGAAAACAAGCCTGGGTCCTAAAAACTACCCCAACCCTTACAAACGACCCCAACTCTTACAAACTACCCCAACCCCCAAAACCCAGCCCCACTTACCAGTCTGTGTCCTCTCCCGATCTTTCCTCTTCCTGTGCCCGCCCAACTCAGCATCTAGACCGCACACTGCTTTAACCACACATGTGCGTTGTTAATGCATCTGGGTGGTTAAGGCAAGAGTGGTTCTGCTTGGGGGAAACGGCACAAGTGGCTCAGCCTGTGTTGTTAAGGCAGTTTCCCATAGAACTGATATTTGTGCCACAGGAATTCCTTACTTTACGCTTTGAAGGACATTATAGGACCACAAACCCAAACATTCTCTAGCTTAGATATATTGATGTGGTCCTATTGTTTGAACATGGAAAGTTTGATTGTGTAAGTTGGCTAGTATTTCACTATCATGACATTTAAAATACACCAGTACACATTTTTCCTTCCACATAAACTGCATCCTGCCCATGGGAGGTACCTGGGGCCTACTTAGGGGCGACTTACATGTGAAAAAAGGGAAGGTTAGAGATCGGCAAGTGGGGGCACTTTGCCAGGCCAACATGGCAGTTACAAACTGTGCACCCAGACACTGCGGTGGCACACACCCTGTAAATGTGTGAGACACATTTACAGGGCTACTCCTGTGGGTGGCAGAACCTGTGCTGTTAGCCCACTAGCATTGACTTACAGGCCCTCACACACTCAGCACACTTTACTAGGGACTTACCAGTAGATAGAATATGCCAATCATGGATAACCAATCATAACTACAGTTTACACAGGGAACACTTGCACTTTGATACTGATCAGCAGTGGCAAAGTGCCCAAAGCATCTAAGCTAGCAAAAACGAAATCCATCACACGGTCAAAAAGGCAGGCGATAGCGGTAAAAAGTCTGGGGATACCATGCCAAGGATGCCAAGCCTAACACAAATACATTAAGGATTTCCATCCAATGTAGCTGAATTCAGAGTGAATATCTTGCAAACAAGTGTATATTATTCATCTAGAGAGACACTCAATGATTCAGGCTTTTTTAACCAAACCAAACCCTGAACATGAATTTCTCATTGAATCCAGCAACTGACTTGACAGCATAGCCAAAGAGAAGTGGTAAGACAGGAATTCACAGGCAGCTGTCCTGTTTTATATGGAAAGGAGCTGACAGGACTCCATTCTCCTGTACTCAGGCAATAGGCTACAATATATGAGGCTGAAGTATTTCAAAGAGCGAGGACCTAGTTTCATTCATTGGAGGGCCTTGATTAGGTACACATAGCTAAGTGATTTTTCAAAGTTGGCCAGAATATTAGCAGAGGGATCAGGCAGTTCACATGCATGGGTAAGAGCAAGATGTAACCAGAACATGGGTATGGAATAAGACAATTATTGATAGACATAGTCTGGCATAAATAATCATAATAATAATAGAAGATCTACACCCAATGGGATTATATTTATATAAACAACATTGAGGATGCAACATTTATGGTATTTTAGACAGTGATATTCTGACATACAACTGGCATAGGTTAGGTCTGGTATCTTGTGGAGAAATACAATTATTTTTGTCAGGATACACCAAACAGCCCACCACCCTTGCTCCCTAATTGGTTAGGGTTTGGCTAAGAATTGAGCCTCTACTTTAGTAAGATCAGTCAGAAGGATTCATAGATGCCGGAATATGCCCTGGTTTTGGTACAACTGCATAGCTGCTTTCAGAGGTCCAGTAGGATGGTTCTCTTATTAACAACCTCATCAACCATGGCAACCATGCCCATGCATGCGGAAACAAGATGCTATCTGTTTAGAGAGTTTGGGAAGGAGGCTGTTTAGCCAGCGGCTTACCCCAACTGCATAGTCAATAAGGCATCAGATAATTATTTCACCATTGAGGAACAGTCCAGAGGGACAAGCTCTCATCATCCAGACATTGCACCAGAAGTTAATCTGTTATTTAATTGTATTCCCCAGGGTCTACTGAATGATGGGGCCCATAAAAAGGCTTGTACTAATTAGAAAAATAATTGCCAATGTTGGTTGTCCCAAGAACTGGATTCTTTGCAGACTTTGGAGTCTGTCCTCGATGCATTGCCAAACACAGTGATCACATAAAGTAGTTTACCTGCTGTGTCACTGTTGGACCAGGTACTTTATGCAGGGTTATCCCCTAAAATGTTGCCTTCTTCCTCCTATTTTTCTGATCCTCTTTCTGTTGGCTTTAGGACTCTGGGAACTTTACCACTTCTAATTTATGCTAAAATGCTTGTGCTCTCTTCCTTAAAACATGGTATGATTGGTTTACACCTGTTTGGCATAATTAAGTTACTGATAAACCCCCTGTAAAGTGGTATACCATATACCCAGGGCCTGTAAATTAAATGCTACTAGTAGGCCTGCCGCGCTGATTGCACCCCTAACAGAAGTACCATTTCAATCTTGTCTCATGCCTGTCACTGCAGGGACTGCGTGTGCAGAATACTGCCACATTGACTTGCCTTTAAAACCACTTGACACACCCTAAACTCCAGACTATAGGTCATCCCTAAGGTAGGTCCTGGGCAAACCTAATAGCAGGGTGATGGTTAAAGGTAGGGCATGTACCTTTATGTTGTAAATGTCCTAGTAGTGACAAACAGACTATTTCGTTTTTTATTGCTGTGAAGCCTACTCCTATCATAGGCTAGCATTGAGAATTCCCTCAAATGTGTTTAAGGGGTAATTTGTGATCTGAAAGGAGTAGCATTGCTATGTTTGGTATGTTTTAGAAGTGCAGTGATACATCCTGCTTACTGGTATAGTTAGATTTTACACTACTATTATACAAATGCCACTGAAGTAGGCATTTCTCTGTGATTATAGATCTTGTGCTTTGAAGCATGTCTCCAATGGACATCTCGGCCTGGTTGACAGCTAACCTTGTGCATATGTTCCAGACAGCCTTCACACAGGGAGGACTAGGTGTGACGGGGTTGCATCTGCATTCATCTGCATACTGATAGTCTTCCAGGGCTGGGAGAGAGGTATGTGGGGTGCTCTTACATTTGTATAGGCTGTGTGCTGCCCTCACACAAAGTGATGATTTACCCCCTACTGATGTCTGGAGCCAGGTCTGGGGTGAAATGGGTTTGTGTTACAATAGTTTTCTTTCTTTGAAGTTGCCCCTTGAACAAAGACATTTTGGAGAATAAGTACAGGGGCTTTGACCCTATGCTTTCCAAGCACTTTTAAAACTGGGACTGAACCTCTGTCAGAAGGACTGCTGCACTGTGAAAGGATTCATCTGGACTGCTCTTCTGCTGTTCCTCTGCTGCCTGCTGTTTTCTGGGTGGCCTAAAGTACTCACTGGATTGCTTTTTTGCTTTTTGCCCTGCAGTCAGCTGCTCCCTGACTTTGGGTGCACTCAGACCTGCTGGGTTGCCAAGAAGATTCACCATAGAGATTACTTGCTACATTGTGCTGGCATACCTGCCCCTTTGTGCTGCTCCAATGCCTCCCAAGGAGCCCAGCATGTGGGGAGCACAGCTGGTGTCTTGCTCTTTGGCTTCGCCAGAAACTACCTCAAGGTGAGAGCTTCATTAGGTCGAGGCTGAGCCAGCGTGCAAGCGATACTCTGGCGATCTGTTGTAGGTACTGTATGGAGGAGAAGCCCCGCCCACATCTGTCATTGGCTTGTGTATTTGTCCTTCCTAACTGCTGGCGTCTGATTCCTAAATAGGCTTGTACAGCTATGTCGTTATTTGTATCCACCCATGGCTACTGGCCCCTTTACTTGGTTGTTACACCGGCTGTGTTCTATTTTCTTTATTTAGTTTCTACATTAGGCAAAGCATCCAGCACAATGGTGGCCACTTGTTTCCAATGCTATAGGTTTTGCCTTTAAATGAGAGACCTATTGCATTGCAGATATTTGGGATAACGGTTCAGTGGTTCTGTCTTTTCTGGAGGGAGTCGAGTCAGCTGTGCCTTTCTTCGTGGTGCCTGCCCGGTACCATGGCTTGTGGAGTACCGGCAGTACCCTCCACAGCATGAGCCCCCTTTGGTACCACCGGAGCCAGGCAGCCGCAGATCAGCTGCTGGCCAAGGCCGGAAGGGACGGCAGCTGCTTGGTGTGGGACTACAAGAGTGTCACCTGGGCCTATGTCCTCTGCGTCCTGTGAGTAGCCTGGCTCCCCCTTTCTTCTTTCCTTCCTTCCTCTTATTTATACTTTGGTCGGGTGGATTAGGCTAGCTGGGTATCACATTCAGATATGTGCCCTCGCTCAGGACTTTTGTTGTGTCTCGCTAGGGAAAAAAACACGAGGCGAATTCTTGTTTTAATCAATTTTCATTCCTGCTACTTTTTTGCTTTCCCTCCACTTGTCTATCAGCACGGCGTAAGCTTCATGGCAAGTACCTTATTTTCCACTCCAAGGTGAGTGCTCCAATTTCTTGCCTCTCCAAGCCCAACCCTAAGGGAAAGACTGTGTTTAGTGCATCGCGGGATCACTGGGTCAGCGCATGGTGAGCACTTTAATTTTCCCTTCAAGGGTGAGCACTTCATTTTCTTGCCTCATTGAGCCCCGTTTGAGGGAAAGCCTGTGTTTGGTGAATTGCAGGCTGCTTCTCAGGCCCATCAAAGCTTGTGGTATTCACATCCAGGGAACGGCCTGTATCGACCGAGGTAGGCCACACTCTGGAAGCCGCTGACAGTGTAAGTGCCCTCAGGATCTCTTATCCCGTCTTTGAACGCTGTGGCCCAGGTCAGAAGAGTCTGCAGAGGTGCTGGACCAAGAGGGGCTGGGCTGTAACTTCCACACTGCACACTTGCGGGCAGCTGTACTTAGGCACTTTACAAATGTGGGAGACCCTGCAAAGTCTCCCTATGACCTCTAAGGAGGTATTTGTGTGCCCCCCCCCCATTTAGCACATAGCTGGGTTTGGGGTGCTGGATTTTATTTCAGGATGTGGTGAAACCTTGACAGAGACCTTGATTTTCATTGGAAACGTACTGCATGTATGAAGCAAGAAAAATTACAGTAAAAAATGTAGTAGGAGTGCAGGCGTTTCTTTATCCTACATTTGAGTCCAGTTACCGCATAATACCTAGCAGGAGCACAGGTGCGCTGAGCCCTAAAGTTTTAGGGGGATTTATGTGTATGTCCTATTCAAATCTGCATTACATGCACTGATATATGTTGTTTTATGCCTCACGTTAGTAAAGGTCATGACTACTACCGCAGGCTTTGCATAATATATGAGTCCTTATGATCTATTTTATTTTGGTTCACAGTATTGATGATACATGTGTCTTTTTCTTACAATCTGTTGAGTTTCATGCCCTGATATTATAATTTATGATTCTTGCATTGCCCGGATACTCTATACTGACTCAGAAATTGCATAAAATGCACAGTATTTATGTTTCATGTTGTTTTGGTCTATGTGTTATGTATAATATACCATATATTTGATATTTTCCTATGTGGAGTCTCTGTTGTGGGGCATTGATTGTGTTACTGGTGTGAGTGACTTGCGCAAATGCTTCACACATTGACTCCGGGGATAGGGCTGAATGTTCGATGCCAAGCAACCAGCAACCAGGGGGTGAGCACAGTTTATCTTTGCTATGTAACTGCCCTGACTAGAGTGGTAGGTTCTGCCTGGCTTAGATGTATAACCTAGCCAACCAAAACCCCCATTTCGAACAGTCACTTAACTCATATACCCAGCATTGCAAGAGCACCAAGGTCATCCTAGCTACAACCAGAACTATGGGCCCGATTATGATGGTGGTAGGACCACCACCACCATCGGCCCATGCAGGACCACCCTCCACATTAGGAATGCAGGCGGAGAGACCATTTGCCATGCATCCAATGGGCTCAAGAAGCCAGTCAGACCCTCGGACGGTCTGAAATCCCTACAATGGTGGCGGTGCCTGGTCAGGCACTGCTGTAGGAATCACAATGTCCCTTTCCTCCGCTGTTTCATGGTGATTAACCTGCCCTGAAAAGGCTAACGGAAAGTGACTTGGGGGGCCACTAGCAGACTCCCCTTCCCCACCGGCCCTCCGCCATGGGCCCTAGGCTCATCCCTGCACTATGTGGCAGTCAACGCGTCGGTGTTGGGGGGACGTCAGTCCACCCGACATTATATTCAGGCCCTTAGTGTTGCATTTCAAGGCAATATTCCTACATCTGGTGGAAAACAATTTCATCCAGATTAAGGGTGAAATCTTACTCTATGTTGGACGAGCTATTTCTCAAGGTGGACACCAGTGCCTGCTTTACTTTGTTCCTGACTTTTAAGATAGGAAATCTTCCATCAACTGATAACAATTTAAAGATCAGCGTGTAGTAGCTGGCAAGTATTTGATTTAAAATAAGGCTTGGTCTCATTTATTAGATAGGCACAAAAAGTGCCTTTCTTCAAACACTATGCGTTTAGATGCCAGACAACCCAAACATGACCAGCATAAAAGTTTTATAGGGGCCTTTTTGGATAGTACATGGCATAAAATCAAATGCCTAGCTATTAATAATGAAACAGGTGCAGTGGCACCAGGAACAGAGACACGAGGGACCCACTTCACTCTAAGTGGTGCCTGTTAATTTCAACAAACTCAGGGAATGGGGGTCTAATGTTCTTGCTTATATCAGAGCACATTGTACTCTTCTACACCAGGGGGTATAATACAGATGCTGGATACCCCAGGTCAGATGGTTCAAATAAATAGTTGAGTCAGGAGAAGAAGGACTGAAGAGGTTCTCAGAATTAATGGTTTGGCATGGGGGTTAAACCTTCTCCACACATTGCTTAGTCCCAGTCCTCGTCCTTTCAGTAGCAAACAAGAGAGGTGCAAATTAATTCTCTGCTTCCCACACAGATCAGGGCTATGATCCATCATGGCATCGAAATCAACTTTGATGAACGTCGTCCAATGGGATGCGTCAGTCATGAGTGCACCACAGCCATCGAATCTTGACCCTTGCATATGGATGTATGACGTTACCACGCATACCATTACCACGCATACCATTACAACGCGGCATTTACAACGCATACCGTTACAACGCATAGCGCTTTGAGGTGCTGGATAGTGGTAAGTATAATTTTATATTCCAACTCCAGTCCCCGTGGATACTAGGGAAGGTGTTGGATATAAAATTAAACTTATTCCCTATCCTAGAGCGCCCCCCAGCGCAATGCGTTGTAATGGTATGCGTGGTAATGCCTGCGTTGTAAGTGTAGTGCGTGGTAAAAAATGCGTGGTAACAGTTGTACACCTTGCATATAGATTTGGTGTGACTAAAAGACTTTTAAAATCCTCAGATGTAAAGACACATGTTTGAACAAAAGTGACACTCAAAAATGTTTTTAGAAAACACAATTTAGTCTCATATTGAATAAATCTGCAAACAGCGATGGAATACCATCTCACAAATTGCTAAATATATGCTGTAAAGACGCTCTTATGTCACATGCTTCAAATTCAACACCGCCTGGCTTTCAAAACAGAATAACTTTGCGTTCTTTAACTTGCAGTTTTATAGATCCCTGTTAGAAATGGGAGCCTCTAGTTGGAAAGGGTTTGCACCTTTGTCCAAGTAGGGACCCCTTCTTCCTAGCCAGGGTAAGGGGATACACTCCTAAAATAACCCCTGCTCACCCCCTTAGTAGCTTGGCACAAGCAATCAGGCTTATCTTAGAGGCAGGGTGTAAAGCATTTGCATATAACCAACAGTAATACAGTGAAGACACTACAAAAGGACACCACACCAGTTGAAAAAAATATCCAATATTTTTATATATCCAAAACAAGACCACAAATCATAAAAATCCACCATACAGTTCTCCGAAATCTTCAATAATCAAAATAGACTTGGAATACAGATCCTTGAAGTCTGTAGCACTGTCTGGGGCTATCACGGTGTCGTAAACAACAAATCCAAACAGTTCAGGCTGAACACGGCATCGCGGGCCTGCTACAGTGTAAGGAAGACCCTAAGCATCGATTCGAGAGGTCAGTGTAGGAGTCGTCGGGCCCTTGAAGTCACACGCGTTAAAGATCGAACTCCTCGCGGTTAAAGTTGGGGGCGTCAGCAAATGTTGGGTTCTGTGGTGTGAAGGGCAGCGGTGCGGCGTGCGGTGCCCTCAGGTCGCGGTGCAGGCAGCAGCTCGGTGACAATCGTCCAGCGGCATCAATGATGCCAGGGCTGCGGTGCAAAGTGGTGCGATGCACGTCGCAGTGCTGGCAGGTCATGGTGCAAGGAGCAGCGGCATCGCTGCTGAAGCGCGGATTGTCGGCTTATGAACAGGAGTCAATGGTGCTGACGTCGGTGGGCCAAGGCAGAGGTTCGGGATGAGGACGATGCATTGTGTAACTTCCGAGCGGTGCTCTGGAACCACAGTGCAATCAGCAGCGTCAATGTCAGCGTGGAGCGATGTCGTTGGGGATAACAAGGTGGCGGCGTGAAGCGAGGCTGCGCGAAGTGCAGTGCCCACAGGTTGCGGTGCAAGTAGCGGCTTGGTGGCGGCATTGGGTGACGTAGTCAGTGAGACCAGGGTTGCGGTGCGGTGTGTGGCGTGCGGCGGTGCCCTCTGCAGTGCCTTCAGGACATGAAGTCAGAAGCGGCTTCGTAGACGGCATTGTGTTGCTTTTTCTTCTATTGTAGCACAAAACACACAGTCCCCAGTGCTGATGGCAGAAGAATTTGAAGACTTTGATGTTCCTGAGACTTCTTGAACATGGGGCAAAGTCTACCTCAAGCCCTTGAGAAACTCACAAGTAGGAAGTTGCAGAAAGTTCAGACCAGTCCTTTCACTGCCCAAGACAGAAGCAGCCAGTGCAGGCCAACACAGCAAAGCATACAGTCAAGTCAAGTCAAGTCAAGTCAAGAGATTTATATAGCGCGCTACATACCCAGAGGGTCTCAAGGCGCTTGAGGAGGGTGAGTAGTTACTTGTCGAATATCCAGGTTTTAAGTTGCTTTCTGAATGTAAGGTGGTTCTGAGTGAGGCGAAGGTGAGTGGGAAGTGAGTTCCAGGTTTTAGCTGCCAGGTAGGAGAAGGATCTGCCTCCCATGGTGGTTTTGTTGATGCGAGGTACAGTTGCAAGGGCTTGGTTGGAGGATCGTAGGTGGCGGGAGGGGGTGTAGAAGGAAAGTCGTGAGTTGAGGCATTCGGGTCCAAGTTCGTAGAGTGCTTTGTGTGCGTGGGTTAGGAGGCGGAAAGTAATTCTCTTGTTAACGGGGAGCCAGTGGAGGTTTTTCAGGTGTCCAGAGATGTGGTCTTTACGCGGGATGTCTAGTATGAGTCTGGCTGACGCGTTCTGGATGCGTTGGAGTTTTTTCTGTAGTTTTGCGTTGGTACCGGCGTATAGGGTGTTTCCGTAGTCCAGGCGACTCGTGACCAGTGCATGGGTGACCGTTTTTCTAGTTTCGGTGGGGATCCAGCGGAATGTTTTTTTGAGCATGCAAAGAATATTGAAGCAAGAAGATGAGACGGCGTTGACTTGTCTGTTCATAGAAAGTGAGGAGTCCAGGATGACACCTAAGTTCCGTGCGTGGTCCGTCGGGATGGGTGTTTTTCCAAGGGCCTCTGGCCACCAAGAGTCATCCCAGGCGGAGGGGGAGGTGCCAAGGATGAGGACTTCAGTTTTGTCGGAGTTCAGTTTTAGACGGCTGTATTTCATCCACTCGGCTACTTCTTTCATTCCTTCATGTAGGTTGGTTTTGGCGGTGTTGGGGTATTTGGTGAGTGATAGTATCAGTTGGGTGTCATCAGCGTAGGAGATGATGTTGAGGTTGTTTTGGCGTGCGATGGCTGCAAGGGGGCTCATATATACGTTGAAGAGGGTGGGGCTGAGTGAAGATCCTTGTGGCACGCCGCAGATGACTTCTGTGGCTTCTGATTTGAATGGTGGAAGGCGGACTCTCTGAGTTCTTCCGGCAAGGAACGAGGTGATCCATTCCAGTGCTTTTCCTTGGATTCCGATGTTTCTGAGGCGTTGTATTAAGGTGCTATGACAAACTGTGTCAAAGGCTGCGGAGAGGTCGAGGAGGATGAGGGCGACTGTGTCTCCGTTGTCTAGCAGAGTTCGAATGTCGTCAGTTGCTGCGATGAGTGCGGTCTCAGTGCTGTGTTTGGCTTGGAAGCCGGACTGTGAGGAGTCGAGGGACTTGTTGGTTTCGAGGAAGGTGGCGAGTTGGTTGTTGACAGCTTTCTCGATGACTTTGGCCGGGAATGGAAGGAGCGAGATGGGGCGGTAGTTTTTGAGTTCGGTGGGGTCAGCTGTAGGTTTCTTCAGAAGGGCGCTGAGTTCGGCATGTTTCCAACTTTCCGGGAAGATAGCGGAGTTGAGGGAGCAGTTGATGACGTCTCGGAGGTGCGGTGCTATAATGGAGTCTGCTTTGTTAAAGATGTGGTGAGGGCATGGGTCTGCGGGGGATCCTGAGTGGATGGAGTTCATCAGGCGGATGGTGTCCTCAGTGGAGATTGGGTTCCAGTCGTTGAGGATGTTCAAGGGGGTAGTACCTCCTCACAGCTTCTCCAGCTCTTCTTCTTGGTAGTCTTCTTGGTTTCAAAAGAGTTCTAAAGTTCTGAAGTCTGGCCCCAATACTTATACCCCAAATTCCTTTATCCTCTCACGTAGAGAGTGCCTGTGCTTATTCAAAACCAGTTCTGTCATCTCTAGCCCAGCTTCCTGGCAGGGAGTGGAGACAGCATACCAGGCCGATTCATGTGCATGGAAATCTCCTCCCACTACTTTAAATGCAGCCCAGGTCTATTCAGCCCAGCCCTGACCCATCAGACCCTCTGTAGCCACTGCACATCCCCAGCCCCTGTGACTCCAAAGCCACACAGTCAATCCACATCCTAGCAGAGGCACACAGGATGGCTAAGCAAGAAATTACCTACTTATTAAAAGTGGTATTTTCAAACACAGAATGTAAAATTCATCTTTACTAAAAGATGCATCTTAGATTCTGAGTTCAGGCATACTAAACTTTATTTTCCCACCTGGTCCCAATGGGAAGTTATATTTATAAGATGTTATAAATTAACTCCCATGCTTTTCTATGGGCCAGATAGTCTTTTAATAGTGAAAAACTAAATTGGCAGTATTTCACTATCAGAACATGCCACACACATCATCAGGGCATGTCCTACCTTTCACATACACTTCACCCTGCCCACAGGGGTACACGAGCCTACCTTAGGGGTGACTTACATGTAGGAAAAGGTCAGGAAAGGGCCTGGCATGTGGGTGCACTTGTCAAGTCGACATGGCAGTACTAGACTGCACACAGACACTGCAGTGGAAGGTCTGAGTTACCTTTGAACGGCTGCTTACATGGGTAGCACAACCTGTGCTGCAAGTTCACTAGCAGCATTTGATTTACAGGCCATGGGCACACACCGTGCACTGTACTAGGGACTGACTAGAAAATCAAATGACCAATCATGGAATTACCAATCTGTAACAACAATTTACAACCGGAGCACTTGCACTTTAATACTGAACAGCAGTGAGAAAGTGCGCAGAGACACTAAACCAGCATAAACAGAGTCAAAACCGGGAGGTAAGAAAGCAAAAAGACAGGGGAAACATGTCAAAAGATGCCAAGTCTAATAATACCATTAGAACTAGGGACTTGAAACTGTCTCCAGACATCAAACTGTTATGTTAGATTCCTATTATAACAATTATTTACAGTTGTGACTTGCCCTGTGGCTGTACTATTTCCCTTGTCCTTAATACCACTGACGTACCATGAATTCATTTCTATCAAAATTGTAATTTCTTTCCCATGTTTTATTTTTTTGTTTAGTACAGACCAGTTCATCCAGGCACTAGAGTACTGCACATATTTTTCGAGGCTACCAGTCTGACACCTTAAGACTTTATGTCAGAACTTCTGAGTTCAGGGACCGGACAGTGTAGTCTACATTAAACATTATGATTTCACAGCCATCTATGAAAGAAGAGAGTTAGATTATCCTTCGCCCATCAAGAACTTCCTTAAGAGGTGTGTAACATGGCAGCATTTGGGGATAGTCATCACAATTGATTATATGCTCAATATTTTCTATATTTTGAGGTCTCTCCTTGTAAGGGTTTTCTGAAGTCTTTTTTGCTTTCTGATATTTTTTTACAATGGTTTCTTTTATTAAAGCCTGTGACACTTCAAATGGTATCTAATATTTTTGCCGTTCTTCATATGTGAGAATCAGTTTGGACTTCGTAGACACTAGTCTTGGTGATTTTCGGTCCTGTTGCATGGTCATGCTCACTGTCTGGATGAGTTTTTCAGCAATCATATGTTTAGAATCTTGGCCCTGCCTGATTCCCTCTTGTCAACAGTGCTTGAAATTGAAAAATGTAAGTGCAGGTACTGTGTGTGTGTGTATTTACTGAAAAAATGTAAGCTTACTGGGATGTTATAGTTAAGCTCAGATTTCACTAGTTCAAAACCAGTGAAATTCAGCGGCTATAGTTAGCTGAGCTAACTTTAATTTATGCCCTGCAATGTACTGCATATGACCTCACATATTACATCACTCATGACATGGTCAGTGACATCACTCATGACATCTCAAATGACATCAATGATGGCATCATCTGGTTAATGTGAGTTTTTCCTAAAGGTTTATGAGTGTTAAAGATTTATACCAAGGTACTACAAAAATAAAAATAGTATAGTTTCTGTACTACTAATGAGTGATACTATTTCTAACATATATTATGTGAGTGTATGTGTGATGGTGCATATCCATGTGTGAGTGGGCATCTGAGGGCCTATACGAGTCAGTGACTGGCTGTGTAAGTGGCTGGATGGGTGACTGTTTGAGTGGGTTTTTGGTTAAGTGAGTTGGTGTGTAAGCGGCTGTATTGTAGAGTGTCTGTGTAAATGGATGTAGAATAGAGTGCTATTAAGGATGTGTGAATGGGTATCTAAGTGGTTGTGTACGTGCAGTGTGTGAGTACTTGTATGGGTGAGTGAGTGAGTGGGTTTATTGTGAGTGGCTGTATAGGAGAATAAATGGGTTTGTGAGTAGATGTATGGGTGAGTGTGACTGTGAGTGGCTTTATGGGTAAGTGACTGGTTGCATCAGTAGCTGTATGGGTGAGTGAGTGGTTGTGTGAGTGGCTGTATGAGTGAGTGAGTGGGTGTGTGAGTGGCTCTATGGATGAGTGAGTGAGTGGGTGTGTGAGTGGCTCTATGGATGAGTGAATGGGTGTGTGAGTACCCTGTGAATGATTTTTTAGTGGTTGTGTAGGTGTGTGAGTCAATGTCTGAGAGATTTTATAGGGTTGTGAGCACGTCTGTGAATGATGTCATCAGTGATGTCACCTGTGATGTCATTTGAGATGTAATGAGTAATGTCATTGACCATGTCATGAGTGATGTAATGCGTGAGGTCATAAGCAGTGCATTACGGGGCATAAGTTATAGGTAGCTCAGCTAACAATAACTACAGAATTTCACTGGTTTTGCACTATTGAAATCTGACCCTAACTATAATGTCCCTGTAACATTTGGTTTTTCAGTGCAATTCAAAGGTGTTTTTAATACTATTTTCGAACTATAACTTTCCTGTAACCTTTGGTTTTTCAGTGAATTCTAAGATTAACTAAATTTATTTCCTAACTGTAACCTGTAACCTTTAAGAGTGAGTGTGTGAGTGAGTGTGTGAGTATCTCAATGGGTATGTGAGTGGGTGAGTGAGTGGCCAAGTGGGCCTGGGAGTGGCTGCAAAGTGTCTCACTGAGTGTGTAAGTGGATGTGTTAGTGTCTGAGTGTGTCTGGGAGTGGGAGAGTGAGTGAGTGAGTGTCTGAGTCGGTGCATCATTTTCTGAGTGAGTGTCCGAGTGGGTCTGTGAGTGGGTATGAGAGTGTGTGAGTGGGTTTACAACTTTACAAGTGCCTCCATGTGGGTGTAAGTAAGCCTGAGAATGAGTGTCTGAGTGGGTCTGTGAGTGGGTGCATGAGTGTCTGAGTGAGTGTTTCAGTGGGTCTGTGAGGAGGTGGGCGAGTGTCTGAGTGGTTTTGCGAGTGCCTCCATGAGTGTGTGGGTCAGTCTGTCAGTGGGTGCATGAGTTTCTGAGTGGGTCTGTAAGCAGTTGTGTGAGTGTCTGTGTGGGTCTGTGAGGGTGTCTGTGAGTGGGTAAGTGGGTCTGTGTATAAGTGGCAGACGGCATGTGAATGGGGGCCCGCATAGCCCCCTCCCCAGGCTGATTTTGGCCTTGAGGACTCCATCCCCAGGGTCCGTAATTGGGGAAGAGGCTGCACCAAAATGTAATGTAAGAGTGGGGCTGCTGAAGCAGGGGCCCAACATGGCTGCCAACACTTCCTTGTTGAAGTGTTGGCAGCCAATCAGAGCTCTGCAGTTCTCTACACAAGCTCGTAATTTTTCGCTATCTACTTCATGGTTGTAGATGAACAAATTTGAATTTCCTTTAATAACTCACAAAATACTGAACAGATTTACACCAAATAACAAAAAGTAAAATCTGCGGACCAAAAGCTGGATTTCTTCCACATTTGGGGTAATTCTGTTCAGCGATTCGGGTTCTAGGCATGTCTAAAGAGTCTATGGGAATTAACATGAGAAACGCCTTTTTTGACCCACCCTTTTCTCTGATCCAGCTTGACGGATCACCCCAAAACTTCTCATACAGA